>NC_039362.1:153400944-155932583 GCF_003573695.1 Papaver somniferum | reverse complement strand
GCTGGCATGGTTGGCATGCCTTGGCGCGGAGACGTGGCTGGCATGGTTTTCCATTGGCACGGTGGTGCGGCTGGCATGCCTTGGCGCGGAGACGTGGCTGGCATGGTTGCCATTGGCGCGTTGGTACGGCTAGCATGGTTGGCATGCCTTGGCGCGGAGATGTGGCTGGAACGGCATGCCATTGGCACATGTGGCGCGGCTGGCATGGTTGGCATGCCTTGGCGCGGAGGCATGGCTGGCATGGGTGGCATGCCTTGGCGCGGATATGTGGCTGGCACGGTATGCCATTGGCACATGTGGTGCGGCTGGCATGGTTGGCATGCCTTGGTGCGGCTGGCATGGTTGGCATGCCTTGGCGCGGAGACGTGGCTGGCATGGTTTGCCATTGGCACGGTAGCATGAGAATTAGGGTTTGACATAAATGATGTCGGTCAATGCTAAGGGTTCTGCCGTGGAACATGACACATGTATATATATAAAAAAAAGGTACTCTGGTAATTCTTACATAGGCATGTTGAATGATTCAATAAATGCGCTAGTGGTCGTAGTGACGTCATATCAGATGTAAGGTTTTACGATTTTAACCCTAAGCTAAAAAGCACCATCAACAACAGGTTTTAGACAAGATGCAGTGATATATTATTGTTTAAAGGAATGTAGGCGAGAGAATATTCAGTTGATTTTAAAGCACTAGAACTTCTTCATTTGGTTAGCAACTTTTTGCAATCCTGCTGCATGACCCGCTAATTAACAGTTGAATAACATTTAATCCTATGTGACAGGTACACTGTTAACATACGTGTCTTTTTTATTTATCGTTGTCACCAGAAAGAGAAAATGATAAATCCTTTTTCTGTAAATATGAAACATCTACAAACAAATATTACAAACCCTCGTTCCTTCGTCATTTTCATCGTCATTACTTTCTTCATCAACTAACTCACTATTACTACCTTTAAAAAGAAAATTACAGCACAATCTTATTATGTTCATGAAGTCAGAGAAGTATGAAATAATTTTTGATTTATTGTGCTAATCAAAAACAAGATCCACATCTATCAACACAAAAATTTCAAGAAACAAATTAATCAATTACGAATTGGTTCAAAAAAATAAATTTTTTTAAAATTCAATATATTATTTAATCAACCTCAATTTGTTTCTCTGTCATATATATCTTCTCAATTATAACCTTCAAATCATAGATATAATAATAAATTATTCACGTATGTAACAAACATAAGATCAACACAAAATATAGGATTTAGTATCATCATTTTCACCCTATAAAGAAAGTGAAACTGCACATTTAGACATTTATAGACGAGTGAAATTGTTAGGGTTGATGGAGTTTCCGAGTTCGTAAACTAGAATGAAAAGATAAAGGAGGGTCTCAGGAATCTAGCAGTTTTTTTTTTTAATCTTTATGAAGTGGATACAGAGAAGTTACACATCTTTCCGCCACTGTACATTCCACCTAAGATCCGCTGTTAATCAGTTGTCAACAAGCTGGTCATATGGCATTTTCGAAACTTTTGAACATGTTTGTAGATGTGTACATGTTTATACACCAATGTAGACTAAGTTTTTTTTTTAAAATGAGATTATATAGTCATACTATTTTTGTAAATCTCGGAAAGAGCTTTCCAAATATATAAGGTTTGTGAATTTTGGACAAACGGTTCGAGAGATAAATTGTTTTTAAAATAACTTTTGGAAGGTTATATGTGTATTTTCCATATTTTAAATAACTTTTGGACTATTTTTTTTTTTTGAAAGAAAAAAAGCGAACTTCAGATTAGTAAACTATAAACAATTTGTACACTAGATTCAAACAAAAAATAGTATAAGTAGTGATGAAAATTCCTATTACAGAGGAATAAGAAAATACCATACATACTAATTGCATGTTATTCTAAGAGGGAATCCATGCTTTACGACAAATGGTTTTTGAAATTAAATTCAACCATTTTGATTTTGATTTTGATTTTGATTTGTGAGTCTTCAAACTCTGATTCTTCATTAAAAAGAAGAAAATCGCCCATGATTTGTGAGTCTTTTCAAACTCCGATTCTACATTAAGAAGAAGAAAATCGTCCATAAAATTGTAGTTACAACAAGCAACCACTGATCTTGTATAAAAGGATTCACACCATGTTTGAATGAAGTATCTCCTAAAATATACTTGAATATATGACCACACTTGAATAAATTGTTGCAGAATATATCAAAGATCGTTATTAATACAAATTGGAAAACAACTAAATGGCCAATATAAACCATTAGCGATGAGAAAACATTTAAATGGCAAGCACTACATGCCATTGATGGTTGATTATTGAAACAAACTAAAACCTAATTCGCTTAAGAGAGGTGGTTTATTTATTTGTAACTTACATAGGATTATCTGATATGCCTGACAGATCTGAAATTTCAAATCATACCAAACAAATCAAGAAAAATCGGAAGGAAATTGGGGAATCAAGCTCAAACACTATTCGGGGAAGTTTCACAGAGAAAAGATAAGAAAGAGAGAGAGTTTTCACTTTTACACTAATTTGTACCTAGTTAACTCGGGATTGACTAATTCGTATTTTTTGACGCGTTTTTGGGCTAAACCGTTTTTTTTTCTTCGGATTTTTCATGTATTACCTAACGAGCTCCTGACTTGGCCCATTTGAGTCGGAAAACAAAATGCCCTCTCATGGGCCAAACCATAAAACCACTTACTCTCGTTCTTAATGAATACGGATTGCATTTTTCTTCTTCGACTTCACTTCAGACAGAAACGAGAACCCTAAGTGAAATTAAAGATGATGACAATTATAGAGTATGAAGAAGCCGTAGATTGAACATCACAGGTATCTCGTATTTAATGCTCTTCTCCTCTTTCTCTCATTCTGATTTTCTGTTTCTGGTGGATTCTTTTTCCTAGGGTTTTAAGGAAAAAAAAACAGTAAAGAGCTCTTTAACCTGTTACTATTATCAATTCCTTCTTTTGAATTTTTGTTGTTGTTTTATTAATGGGTTTTCATTGGATTGAAAAAATTTGTTTGCTAATCTGGGTTTCTTTTATTTTCTGATGATTTGGAGTATAGGTGGTTATGGTTTTGTGGTGTTCATCATCTGTTTGCATAAATGCTTAGTATGCCGTGAAGGAAGAATTTTAATTGACGTATAATGCCTATAAGCATATATTCCTGAAAGGCACCATAGAATGTCAGAATATACTGCACCTGTTAGAGTTTTGAGTCCAATTTGGTAGGAAGCGAATTAAAATGATTGGCATATTACGTCCCTCTTGCACACAGACTAATAGAGAATAATACCATTGATGAACCCTTTTGAGATCAGTATACATTGTATATGATTTTAGTTACTCTTTTTTGTTTATTCCATGCTGGTTTGAACCTTAAGATACTGACTGAAAGGAGCCTTCTTCGAGACATAAATGCATGAGTTTGTTAAAAGTATTGGGTTGTTGAACCATGAATCTGATTCTGTTGTTGCCATTGCTTATATTACCTACATCAGGGGGCACTTAAGCAGGAAACTGGACATAATGTTGGTATTTTTGAAAAACAGTTTTTGAACATAGTATATTTCTCCAGGTTAATGCCTTGTGGGTGTACTCAAGATGTCTGATCCCTTAACACAGATCTTAAAATATGTAATATACTAATATGCACATGACTGCTGAGACAGCTTAAGTGTATTTGTACATGAATAGCTGTTTCAGAGTTTCGGCTAGTATCCAATTCTCTGTGTCCACCACTTCATACCACGATGCCAGTGCTTGGCTATATTAACATGTATTAACTTCATTGTAAAAAAAACAAATTGGTGTAGTTTAATCTTGACCTGTAGAAAGTGAGGATTCTGTTCACTCAGAAATTACAGTTGTGCATCTGATAAGTAAGTTAAGAGAGATCATAAAAACTAATAAAGAGTATGAAACCACGTCTATTAAGCGTAATGCTGACTTTGAGGCGAGCTGGTAAGTAATTTAAGACCAATCTGAAATTGGAGTTGACTATGATGTATTTTAGCTAAGTTTTCAACATAAGACTTTGGTGGTTTTGACTGCTAAATGGATATTTTTGGATTGTGGTTGTTCATATAGTTTCCTCTAACCAAGAATGTCAATGTTTCCATCCTGCTTTTCATTAGGAAGAAAAAGGATATGTAGTTGCTTTTCAACAATACCATTAAAAAGTTAATTGTAAAAATCACATATCAATGAACAAATTCTCGATAATCCTTTCTGTTTCGATATCTTTAATTTCATCTCTAGTTGTAGTTTAACTTATGACTGATTTCCGGTTTGATCAATCTGTTTTGAGTTTTTTTATATGGAGTCGCTAGTAGTTTTCACAAAACTATATACAGTACTGGTCTGAGCTGGGGTTCTCTCTCTACTTCATTGGCGGCCCTGGTTCTTAACAGTAAAACTAAATAAATTTCTCTCTGACCTTTCAGAAACTCAAAAGCAATGGAGAAGGGAAAGGGAAAAGGAGGAAGCAGCTCTAAGAAGCTTAACATCGCCATTATTCATCCCGACCTTGGAATAGGTTTCTATCTTTTGTAACTCTATTCCAAAATTTGTTAGTCTGTGAAAAATGGAATTTAAAAAAAAAAAATTTAAAATCTAATGTATTGTAGGGGGAGCCGAAAGATTGATTGTTGATGCTGCTGCTGAGCTTGTGTCTCATGGCCATAATGTCCATATTTTTACTGCGCATCATGACAAAGACCGATGTTTTGAGGAGACACTTTCTGGTAACAAACAATTCTTCTTCATGTTTAATCACTACACTGAATAAAAAATTGGTTGCCCCTTTGATTGAGTTTCGCAGTAAGTTATAGAGGGTCACTCTGATTCAGCCAAACAGACTTCAGCATGATATTGTATGTAATAATGATACCAATAGGGGAAACAAAACCATTATATTTAGACTTAGTAGAACGATGTTGTATTAGGATGAAGCATTTTTAAGCAAGGCTGGTTTTATAAGTCAGTTTAACTTGATGACCATGTCTTTAGTTAAGATAGAAACTTGATCACCGTGTAGTTAAGATAGAAGTTAGAAAAAGAAACAGAAGAAGGTGGAGCTGGACATTTAATTCTCAGCATTCTCTTATTTCCTTTTGCTTCTTTGTAATAAATTAATGTAGTAAAAACCTTAATCAGAGTTGACTAGTTGATGTCTATTACATCAGTGTGTATCTTCTAGTTACATTGATGAAGCCTGTGTTATTATTGATATTTTTTGTTCTGGATATGTTGATTCCTGAATCCTGGTATACATATGGTGTGTAGGTAAATTCCCAGTTACAGTATATGGAGCCTTTTTACCTCGACATGTTTTCTACCGTTTGCATGCCGTTTGTGCATATTTGAGGTGCATCTTTGTTGCTCTATGTGTACTATTTCTTTGGCCATCATTTGATGTTGTGTTGGCTGATCAAGTTTCTGTCGGCGTCCCTCTGATGAAGTCTAAGAAGTCAACAAAAGTAATTCGTTCTTTTTATCTTTCTTTCTTCTTATAGTTCTTGACGAAATATTAATAGTTTTTTTTTTTTTTTTTTGTCTTTGGCCCATAATAGTTGTTGCCGAAATATAAATTTACTCTCTTCAAGTTGTTTTTCAAGGGAGGCTGAGTGGCATAATATTTTAATTTTGCTTCCCATTATTCCTTTGCAGGTTGTATTTTATTGCCATTTTCCAGATTTGTTGCTGGCAAAACACACAACCGTTCTTAGAAGGATATATCGGAAACCGATCGACCTTATTGAGGAAGCAACTACAGGTCTGACCGTTTGTTGACTAGTAATATAACTTTCTATCTTTATGAGTTATGCAAACAAAGTATGAGCCCAAAGGTTTATTAACAAGATTAAATCCACAGGAATGGCAGATCTCATCCTCGTTAATAGCAAATTTACTGCATCAACTTTTGCCAGTACATTTAAGCGTCTCAATGCAAAAGGAATTCAACCAGCTGTTCTTTACCCAGCAGTCAACTTGGACCAGTTTGAGAAACCTTCTGCTTATAAGTAATGGGCATGCCTGTATATCACTTGGTATCTTCAGATTCAAATAGTACTAGATAATTTCATCAGTTTATAAACTTAACTTCTTTTTTGATCGGCCTTTATGCAGCTTGAACTTGCTCTCAATCAATCGTTTTGAAAGGAAGAAAAACATTGATTTGGCAATTTCATCTTTCGCAATGCTTCATACCCTTAAATCAGATGTTCTTAAAGGTGACGATTTGGAGAAGGCTTCTCTCACTGTTGTAGGTACGAACTCTTTTACTGAATAACCTACACTACTGTTCCTCCTACAAAGGATTCCTTCTGCAACGTGTATTACAATTACCAAATGTTATGTGTCTGTCTGTTTGTTTTTTCCTCTCTGGATATGTCTCATATTATTTTCACTATATTGTTTCATATTCCTCTGATGTCACAGGTGGTTTTGACAAACGTCTCCGTGAAAATGTGGATTATCTAGAAGAACTTAAGAGCTTAGCGGAAAGAGAAGGGGTCTCAAATAGGGTTAAATTCATTACCTCTTGCACGACTATAGAAAGAAATGCACTCCTCTCCGAATGCTTGTGTGTTGTTTATACGCCAACGGTGAGATGTGATTCATTTTCTCACTGTTGCTTGATTATATGATTTAAATGAAGGTTGAAAAGTGAAAAGATTGTTGAACAAGCATACACATGGTTGTTGTTAAGATCAAGAAGAACAACATATACAAACATGAATACAAAGATATTTATGGTTCACCAAGTATAGGGTCATGACCATGAAATAAAGATTTTCTATCTCACAGGCAAAAGAAAAAATCGAAGGGTTTATCCATTGCAGTGAGTTTATTTCGTCCTTGAACCAATATCTAAACGTATGATTTATGCAGGATGAACACTTCGGCATTGTTCCTTTAGAGGCAATGGCAGCGGAGAAGCCTGTTATTGCTTGCAATAGTGGTGGTCCTGTTGAAACCGTCAAGGACGGAGTCACGGGATTTCTCTGTCAACCAACTTCAGAAGATTTCTCACTTGCTATGGCCAAGTTTATTAGCAATCGCAGCATGGCAGAGAGAATGGGTGGAGAAGCACGGAGGCATGTTGGTGAATCATTCTCTACCAAAATTTTCGGCCGCCGTTTGAATCAATATGTTATCGATGTTGCTCGAGGAAAAATTGAGTGATAATGGTGACTGAATGTAGTGCTAAGTACACTCACAATTTTTTCCTTCTTGTGGGTTTTCCTTTTTTTTTTCCTTTCTTTTTTCTTCTTTTTTTCTTCTTCTTGATATTGCATACTTAGATATGGCCAGATCTATTATTATCATGCAAGACTCTTCTCTGAAAGTTGGAGTTGTGTCCTATCTCAACCTTCTCCAAAAAGAAAGCATTCAGAATTCACTGTATGCTTCTTTTTTTTCTTGACAGGCAAAGCTAAAATTTGTTAAGCAAAATATTTTTCATAATGGCCTTGTTTGGCAAAATTTATGATTATCTATTTATGATTATAGATAATCAAAAATAGATAAATGATTTTAGTATAATCATTTTTATAATAAATTTTCACAAACACCTTTATTAAATAATTGATTATCTTTAAAAAATGCTCCCTAAAAGTAGTGGAAAAAATAATGATCTAGAACTTTTTTCTAAGTTTCCTAATGTTTTTTTAACCCTCTCTTGATAGTTTATAGAAAATAAGAGGAATAAACACAACTCAATTTTATTAAGAAAAAATAATTGATTATAATAATTTTTAAACAACTTTTTTCGGTTCATGGAAATAATGGATTTTTCAATTATGATTAAAATAAGCAATTATTATAATGGTTACCAAACGCATATAAAATCCATTATAATCTGCATAATGGATTATGGGATGATAATCCATTAAAATAATGGTTACCAAACAGCCCCAATGGCTAAAAAAAACTTATTTACTTGATGTTAATCAATTAGCTAATCATTAGATTAATAAATTTAGTTTATACTTGTGAAGAAATTACAAAATCAGATTTAAGAGTTAGTTTTTGTGGGAAGAAAAAAGTAGAGATTTTTTTTTTTTTTCTTTGAGAAATCTAAATTTTGATTTACCGAACCAAAATGAGATTTTCAAGTGGCAACCGGAGAAAAGGATTTATTAGCTGATGATACTTCAAAAAAAGAAGTTATTGGATATGGCATAGTATCCATCAGGGTCTTAAAATTAGAAAGTCTTTTGACATATGGGAAATAGGTGATGGTACTTCGGTGTATGTTCATAATCATAGATGGTTTACAAAAGGGGAAGATTCAAATACAACTCATAATTCTCAAATCAATACAAACATTAAAGTCTCAGATCTCATTGATAAAGATACAAAAAGTTGGAATATCAATAAACTGCAAGAACATTTCACAAGTGAGCAGACACAGAAAATACTTCACACCAGAATTTCTAGTAATGGGAGAGACAAGTCGAGATGGCCTTTAACCAAGGGTGGCAAATTTACTTCAAATTCTCTTTATAGAGAAATAATGAAGAATCACAATGGCTAAAGTTATGGCATCTGGATGTCCCTTGCAAAGTCCAACAATTCTTATGGAAATGATGTCATGACATTCTCTCAGTCAACATGAAAGTTAGCAAGTACAAGAAAGAAGTCACCAGCCTTTGTAGTTTCTGTAATGAAGAAGAAGAAACCAGCACACATCTCTATGCAGTTGCAGATTCTCAGATGCAGTTTGGTTTGGCATTTCAAAAGCCCTTCATCACTCCAAGAACTTGCATAACTCAACCAAAAACTGGATTATATCTTGGTTTGCAGATAATCAATATCTGGAAGCTCAACACAACAATCTTGTTTGCATAGCTGCTTGCACTTTATGGCATTTATGGAAAGCCAGATGTGAAAAAGTGCATGAAAACAAGTTTTATCATTCTAGAAACATAGTGCATAGAATAATCTCTTACATTAATAGCATAAACATGCACATTTCAGGAAATCAGCATATAAACCATACTAGAACTTGCATCAATCATCAAGAGATATGGAGAAAACCTCCTGAAACTTGTATAAAAATTAATATTGATGCTTCATTTCTTTCCCATAATATTAATGCTGGTTTTGCTTTAATTGCTCGTGATTCCACAGGGAGGATCTTGGCAGCAATGGCTTATTCAACAAGAGCTAGAGATGTGAATCAAGCAGAAGCATTGGTGCTGCTCAGAGCTTTACACTGGATAAAAGAAATGTAGTTCCAAAAAGTCATCATAGAAGGGGATAATTGGTCAGTTATTAGCAGTTGTAATGGGAGTGATGAAAGTTTCAAGTGGGATGATCAAAATATTATTTTAGAATGTCAAGATCTCCTTTAAAAGTTAGAGTCGTGTCAAGTTACTTTCCAAAAAAGATCTTGTAATGCAGCAGATAAACTAGCAAAACTAGCCGTATCAGGTTCCAAATTTGGCCGGAGGATCCTCCAAATGTAATTACTAGTATCTTAGCAGCTGAAAGCAAGAACTAGATAGTTTTTTTAGGCTTTTCCTTTGTTTCTTTTCGGTCAGTCAGTTTGTACTATGTTCGTTCTCTTCCAATAAATTTTCCCCTTCTTTAATCAAAAAAAAAGTGGCAACTGGAGGTGGGTGAACCTCTATATGATGAAGAATCCATATTTTACAGATACCACATGATGGAGATCTCTTAGCTCCAGCGTCCATTTCATGGCGATTTACGGTTGGAATTAACCGTAGAAGCCAACCGTAGGGGCCATTTACGGTTAGTATTTGATGAACATCCAACTGTAACCGGTTAAAAATGGGAAAAACCCAATAATAATCCAATTACGATTCGATTGTTGTCTTATGAGACGAATTGTAAATAAGTTAAGGTTGGTTTGGTGGTGTCTAGTATCCAACCGTAACCATAACTCCTTACGATTGATATTGTTTAAGTCAAAACCAACCATAATCAAACTTAATAGTTTAAATTATTTTCACCCAGGACTTATTACGGTTGGTATTGCTAAACCAACTATAGTATTTTTACGGTTATAAAATGAACTGTAACTAGATATCCCAACTAGTTTTTTTTTTAGGATTTACGGCTGGTAATTCTACAATTACCGACAGTGACACATTCAGAAATCTAGATTACGGTTGGTAATGGAAGAACAACCAGCCATAACTCCAACTGCAAGCGTAAATTTAATTAATTGAAATTTTAATGCATGTAATCTAATTCAAACACAAAATAATAAATACAATGGATTTCTCGAATCCTACCTCACCTAAATTGTACCGGTTAATCATCGGTAGTTTAGCGGTTTGAAGAAAGAACAAAGTTAATGGAAAAGAACACTTAAAGTCAGAAGACAAGAGATGAAAGAAAACTGATTTTGATTTTAATTTTCTTTATTGATTATGTTAAATTAGTAAAGGGAACTTTATACATTTTAACGATGAAAGCATACCCCTTAACCAACTAGGTAGACACTAGAATTATGGATGAAATCCCTCAAATGGATTCAACATCCCCTACTACAACCCCTAAAATAGGTTACCATGAAATTGCCAAATTTTTATGGTTCAGGTCCTACTTTTGTCAAGTAGCTTTAACTATTCCTCCATTTGAAAGAATAGTTACCAACATAATGTTTACAATGAGTAAGTTTTTAATCACGATTAATAATTGGAAAATGGATTTCAGTTGAATACTGTGAGCACACGAACCATGCGCGCGTCCGAACGCTCACAATCAATCTTTAACATCTAAGGAGATTATGATGATGGTACCCTGGTGTTGATTCATTGGCTCAAAACCTTCGGGTTTATCATGGTCTCCTCCAACCACTACAGGCGTGGCGTTTGTGCATGGGATATAAGTATTAAGGAAAACAAAACATATAAGCAAACACGTGCGGAGCTAAATGAATGTAAAGTGCTGAAATGTAAATAAGACCAAGGTTTACGTGGTTCAGCACTAAGGCCTACATCCACGGGATTTGTTGTTCTACTATGTTCTTCGCGGTTACACGAATAGTTGAATGATTTTTGGGGTTTACATGTTTCTCTCCTCTCAGGGATTAACTTACCTTTACTATTTCTCTCTCTCTCTCTCTCTCCTTCCCTTCCTGATGTTTTCGATCCCCCTTCCTCTTGGTGGAGATTGGGTATTTATAAGGTTAGAACGTGGGACCCATCTATGAAGACCGTTGGAACCTTATCTTCTTGTGTCCTTGCGTCCACCGCGCGGAGGTCTGCGTTTCCCCCTTGATCCCGCAGAGGCATCCTCGCTCGTTCCACAGGTTGGTCGACACGTACACTGCTCGGAGTGTTTAATGTGGGTAGTTGAGGGGTCTGCTCGTGTCAGACAAGTGTCTTCTGCCCCTGTCAGTCCGTGTCAGCTAACTTTCTCTCCACCGTTGATCTTGGCTTCTCTTTTGGGGATGAGATAAAGTAACTCCTCAGGGTTTATTTGGTGTTTCGTGACCCATCATGTTTTGATGTTTTTGGCCTGCATGCTTTCCACGTACCTCTTTATATACACGTGTCTGATAGTGAGATATATGTGTACACAATTTTCCCCTTTTCTTCGGGCTTGAATGACTAATGGGTGCCTTGAAGAAAAACTATCGTCGCATATTCTTCTCACTCCTAATAACTTCTCCTAGATACTTGGGCACGTCTTTTATTCGTGCATTAACTGCTTATGTAACGGGCACGTTTTCCCATTCCTTCCTTAATTTCCTTCTCTTTCTTTCGGGTATTTTAAGGATAGAAAGAAAATTTAATTTCATTCTTCCTAAACACTCTCTCAGTTTTCATTCTTCCTTTAAATTCTCTGTCAGTCTTCATTGCACTTGTGATCTTAAATTTTCTGTCAGTCTTCATTGCACCTTTGATCTTAAATTCTCTGTCAGTCTTCATTGCACCTTTGATCTTAAATTCTCTCCACCTTAGCATTAACCACGCCCGCTTCTCCTGTTTGTTTCTTCTACTGCTGTTTTTGCCGGTAAGTTTTCCTTTTCTTTATTTCCACCGTTTTATGCTGTGTTGACTTGTGAATTTTCTGCTACTGTTGTTCCTTGTTTGTGATGAAGAACTTCTTCTGATGCTTGCATACTAGTTTGCCCCTGTTCTTCATCTTAAATTAAGGAAGCCATTACTTCGAGGGTGAAATATTGAGCATGTATACTACTTTTAGGGTTGCTACGTTATCGTGGTTGTATTGCTATGGATGTGTTTTTCGATTTTGGTGATAACTTGTTCTTGATTTTATTCTTTCCGCAGCCATGTCTGACCGTCCGCGGCCTACTTATCAGACTCCTGATTCTGGGTTATCGAGATCTCCTCCGCGTCGAGAGTCTCAAGATGATGTTCGTCGGAGTCGAGTTTCTTCTGGAGCGAAAGCCTCGTCCTCTCGGGAAGAGATTCCTCCGATAATTCCGTCTGGTTCACGAAGAGTCTTTAATCACTCAATGGTGCGTCCTCGTGAAGATACTAGGAGTACGCAGGCTCCGCCCCGCGCTGTTGCTTTTGACATTCCTCCTTTACGTTCGTTAGTGCCCGAGCATCATCTACGGTCTTCTCCATCTTTTAAAGGGAAGAATACAAAGGGCGTAGCTCCTAGGGTTGAATCTTCAAAGAATCCCCCCGTGAAGAGAAAAGCGTCTGAAGCGTTTGTTAGTTCGTACGGCCCCGCCGAGGAGGATGAGGTTGCTCCCTTGATACGCAGTGTCTCTGTTAGCAGGAAAAAAGTAACCTTCAAGCATATCGATCTTGAACTATTCAAGGAAAAGCATGAGCTTCAAGCCTTCGGGGTTCGTTTCTATGCCCCCGAGGATGATATTACGTATGAACTTATCTCCAAGTACGAATTCGATGAGTTTCATTTGTTAACGACGGTTGGGGCCTTCGAGGCTGGTCTGATGCTGCCTTTGTACAAATCCGGTGATTCCTTCTACTACGACGTGCTCGCTAGTCGTGAGGGTTCTTCCACCAATACTCATAGCCGTTCCGTATCCCAACTATCGGGGAATTATCTTCGCGCCCTGAAGGAATGCTATCTGCGGAGTAAGGGGGAGACGTCGATGACTTGCTACGTCCCCAATCCCTTGGAGAAGGAATGGTACACTCCTGAGAATTTCAATAACTCCTTCGGTGATTACGTCAACAGTAGGAATCGCAAGCCGTGGAGCGTCAGCCTTCGGAATCTCCCTGCTCCTCGAGGCGAGATTCGTCTGTTAAATGAGGTCAGCGATGCCAAGCTGAAGTATGTTCCTGGCACGGAGGCGTCCAGTCGTCGGAAACTCTTCCCCGCGCGAGAAAGGATCAAGCGCGATCATGACTACGAGTGGCACGCCACTGTTATTGAGATAGTTGGTCCGTGGGCTTACGGTTGGATTCCCGGTCCCCGCGGTTGGCGGCCTACCGAGAATAGTAAGCCGCGCAAATCTCCTCCTGTTCGCTATGGAGATTTCTGCCCCTGGCGTCTGAACTTTGCGGGCATGAATTTTCCTTATGCCCTGGACGTCATAGAGGGAGACGAGGAGGATGGTTCCGGTGCTATACTCCCACCGAAGAATATCTCAGCTGCTCAGGTACGCAGATTCTAGCTGCGCTTCTTTTTTGGAACTTCCATCAGACGGGAAAAATAATTCTTTTTGTGGTGTTGGTTTCAGGTATTGAAGAAGAAAAAGATTAGGCCGAAGCAGTCTTCTACTACGGTGATGGGCGAGGTTGAAGCCCAAGAAGAAGTTACTAGTCCAGTGAACGAAGAGTTTGCTGAGGACGAGATCACAGATGGGGAGGAACGTACTGGTACCTCCCCTATCAATGTCGGAGAAGAGGTCTTCGCTGGTCACGCTGGTGATGAAGGAAGGAACAAAGTTGTGATGGCGGATGACGTTGTCATCGGGGATGTTTCCGTCCCTGCTGGTGATGTCGCGGATACCCTTCCCACTTCTCAAGAATTTTCTTTTGATCGGATGTATTCCACGGGGGAGTTCTTTGACGAAGCCCTCGATTTTCCCGAGGACTTCTCTTTACTTTCCCCCAATGATGATTGGGATGTTCTTGGTGGTGATGGTAATGGGGATGATACTGTAGAAGATGTTGGTGCGGAGGAGCCTGCTGTGCATGTAGGCGCGGAGGGGCATGCTGAGGGGGTCGAGTCAGAGAAAGGAAAATTCGTCGTTGACGCGCCCGCCGATAGTCTTCCCCAGTCGCCGACGTCTCAGGGTGAGGACGCCATCATGGATTGGTTTAAGGAAAAGAATCTTCTGTTTGTATCTCATCCCGCTCCTGTGGTCGCTGGGGAAAAGGAATCCACCGCGTATACCCGTCGCATGATGGAGATGTCTTCAAAGGCGCAGGTGTCTGAAGCCTGGGGAAAAAGGCTAACTGTTCCCGAAGCTACCCTCGTGCCGGAGCCTCCTACTTCCGTTGCCGATATGATGGCTATCGCCGACGGGTATCAATATGGCTTTCCGCAGCAGCGTGTGCTTGAGGTAAATTTTCGTACACACTTCTACGTGACGATCAGACGCTTCGGTGAAATAATGTTTTGTCATCTTGATGTGTAGATGATGAGGAGCGAGCATTGTAACCACGTGATGTATCAGTTCTTCAAAGCGAAATCTCTGAAGCTCGAGGCTAAGCTTCGTCATCGAGAAAAGGAATTATCTGCGGCCGAGGTGGAAATTGAAGAGCTGAAGAAAAGCCTCAAGGAGAAAGAAAAGCTGGGTGAAGCAGAGGCTGATCTTCGGTCAGAACTTGTTGCAGTGTGCGCGGAGTTAGAGCAAACTCGTAGCCAAGTTTCCACTTTCACAGGTTTGGTTCTTTTCCCTCGCCGTATGTCGTCATTCTTTTATCTCTTAGTTGTTCTGTCTGAGTCTCCCCACCCTATCTCCAGTGGGTGGCGTCCCCGAGCTGATATGGCTTCGAAACGAAAGAGTTCGGCAAAAATCTCGTATTAGAGATTTGGTTGAGAAAATTAAGAGTGAAGCTAAGAAATGGGATGCTCGGGCTGAGGTATGGCGCGCGCGGCATGTTCAGATGGTCGACATGCAAAATCTGTATAACCATGATCGTGCTTTATTTAATGGCACACTGCTGTGGACCCGTGATAATCTGCGGGAAGCCCGTGAGCGCACTTCCTTGTTGGAATCTAGGATTCAGCGGTTGGAAGAAGAATTACAGACGGCTCGATCCATTCCTCTTTCAGGGGTCCAGGATAATATGCTCTGTCTTGCCAGAGAAAGAGATGATGCTCGTGCTGAAGTCTACGCTCTCAGCAATGCTCTTTCCGCTTCTCGTTCCGACGTAGCTCGTCATGCTGAGTCTGAGAGGAATCTCGAAGTGTGCATGTACAGACTCAGCAAAGGGGTCTCAGAGATAAATAAAGAGGTCGACCACCTTCGTCATATGGACTCGATGAAGCAGGTAGAATTAGATGCCTGTCAATTTACTCTCACCAACCTTCAACTAGACTATAAGAAATTATCCGCGGAATATGATCATCTTGATGAAGCGCGAGATGCGGTTGTTAATGAGTATGAAGAGGCTTCGGCTTGTGTCGAAGGTATAATCCCATTTCATCGAGTGTGACCTTGTCTTTTTTCTACGCTAACTCCGTGGTGTTGTATTTTTCATAGCTCGAGGGACGCCTTCGCGTCACAAATGAAAAACTTGAAAAGGCTCAATCGTTCTTAGCGCAGCAGGAAGAACAGACCAATCACTTCAAGAATTTAGCAGCAATCCGTGAGGAGGCCGTTGGTGCTGCTTCTGGAGAAGTGAATCGGCTATCTTCGTTATTATCTCAAGCCCAACAGCGTACAACAGTTATTAAACACAGGGCTCGTTGTCAATTGGCTGAGGAGACGAACAAGATGCTGGAGAGGATAGAACTTGGCCTAAGGAATGAACATGGTCTCGTGAAGAACTATCCTCGTCGTCCCGTTCCTTCTGCCTTGCCCAGCTCCTCGGGCCCTTCTTCTGGTGGGAGCGTCCCATCAAGTCTTCGGAATAATCCTGCCGATGGGGCCGCCACTTAGGTAGAGATCGCAGCGTTTCGTAGGATCCGCGGCATCATTATATTTTTCGTAATCATGTAACAAGGATATTTTTTGCCGATGATCCTGTAAAAGGAATATTTTTTGATTGTGTATCCTTGACTTTGGCCTTTCACTTCTTGTAATCACCCTTTATGAAATGAATCCTCTTGTTGATATACCTACAATGTTGTTTTGTTTTTATTTTAAGTATTTGTGAAAAATCAAAACAAAAGTTTTTTAAGTGTTTTTGAGTGCGATACTGAAGGAAGGTACCTTCGTGATCGTCTTGAGACCTGTCACCCCGCTGGCGAATCCTGGGCCAGAGGATTCCCAGACGGTGGGGGCCGGGGAAACGTTCTAGGATATGGGATTAAAATATTTACGCACCCATTCCGTCGACCCGTTGCCTTAAGATTGGTTGGGTGTCTCTTTCTGCTGGGTGCCTTCCCCCTGGTCCTACACTTATGGACACTGATGGGGGAGCCCTGAGAGATTGTAGATTAACTACTTTCCCCAATATTGTAGGTAGATTCCACTGACTTGATAATTTGAAAGCTTGTTTGATTGATAAGTTGAGGTCTGCGATTCCTCTTCCAGAGATAGAAACATGTGGAGCGGTCAGGCTCCCTTCTTCTTCTGGTACACTCCAAGCAGGTTCAAATCTGCGTTGCTTCTATGGGAAGTATGGTTTGAGCCATTTAGCATTCCAAGGATGCCGGAGGACCTCGCCTTTTAGATTACGAAGGTAGTAGGAACCGTTACCCGCAATGTCGTGGATCATAAAAGGTCCTCCCCATGTAGGTGCTAACTTTCCACATTTCTTTTCTTGCTGATACCGTGGGATTGTTCTCAACACATACTGTCCCTCTACAAAATTCCGTAGCTTTACCTTTTTGTTGTACTCCCTTGCTAGTCTTCGTTGATAATTTTCCATCTTTTGCAATGCCACTTCCCTTCTTCCTTCCAAGTCGTCCAACCTTTCTAACATCATATCTGTTGTGAGGTTTTTCTCCCAAGCTTCGGTCTTCGTGGTTGGCATGAGGATTTCCGTGGGTATGACTGCTTCAGCTCCATAAGTTAGAAGAAACGGGGATTCCCCGGTAGTGGATCTTCGTGTTGTCCTGTATGCCCATAAGACATTGTGCAGTTGTTCGCACCATCTTCCCTTATGCTTGTCTAATTGTTTTTTGAATATAAGGGCGAGGGTCTTGTTGGTAGCTTCCGCTTGTCCGTTGCTTTGAGGGTATAAGGGGGTGGACTTGTTCTTTCTTATTTTGAAGGTGTCGAAGAGCATGTCTATATTTTTTCCCTGTAATTGCTTACCGTTATCAGATACAATTTCCGCAGGTATACCAAATCTGCAAATGATGTTCTGGAATATGAAAGTGAACACATCCGCGTCTCTGATCCTGGACAAGGCCTTAGCCTCCACCCATTTACTGAAGTAGTCCGTGGCTACTATCAAAAATCGTCTCTTCCCTGATCCTTCGATGAAAGGCCCGACGATGTCTACGCCCCATTTTGCAAATGGCCACGGGCTATCGACAGAGTTTAACATTGTTGCCGGCGCGTGGATTTTTTTCGCGAAGCGCTGACATTCTTCACATCGTCGGGACATCCTCGCAGCATCTTGTATCATTGTCGGCCAGTAATATCCTTGCGTTTTTGCCTTGTCAGCCAGTAATCTCATGCCGCTATGATTCCCCGCGTCACCATAGTGGATATCATTTAGAATTCGATGCCCCTCTTTCCGGGACAAGCAGCGTAGTAATGGTCCAAGGAAGGATTTTCTATACAGGACCCCCTCCCGAAGATCATATCTTCCCACTTTGGAGAGCATCTTCCTAGCTAGTTTCCGATCCGCAGGTAAGCTTCCTTTTTCGAGAAAGGCCTGTATTATCACCCTCCAGTCATCTTCGTTGCTAAAGTCTTCGTCTTGATTTGCTCTTGACAGGATACCTTCTTCATCAAAGTCATTATGGATGTCTTCTCCTACCTGGTCTTCGATATTTTCTTCCATCACATCTTGATTGGTAGCGAAGGAGAATTGAGATGCAATCGAAGGCTCGTATACCCTTGCTATTTTAATACCTTCGGCATTTTTATCTCTCAGCATGGATGATATATATGCTAGGGCATCCGCGTGCCTGAGGTCTCTTCTGCATAAGTGCCGGAACTTAATGTTCGGGATTTGTGATGCCAATGTTTGGACCAAGGCCATGTAAGCTGAAAGAGTGTCATCGTACACATTATACTCGATCCCAATTTGCCGTATGACAAGCTGCGAATCACTTGTCAGCCTTACATCGGTTAACCCCATCTCTATTATTATACGTAGGGCATGTACGACAGCTTCGTATTCAACAATGTTATTGGTATGCTCTTTGAATTCCAATCTAAGTGCCTGTATAATCCTTTCTCCAGTTGGGGTGATAATGACAATACCTATTCCTGCTCCTTCCTTATTTTTAGATCCGTCGACAAAGACTTCCCATTGTCTATGACTCGCAGGTTCGAGGATATCCATTGGATCCTTGATTTCTTCCTCGGCTTCTGGTATTTCCTTAATCTCTTCGTCGTTGTCTAGGGGGAGGTCTGCTAAGAAATCTGCCAGCACTTGGGACTTCTGAGAATGTTGAATTTCATGAATGATGTTGAATTGGTCCAGATGGGTGTTCCATTTGGCTATTCGTCCCACTTTTCCCGTGCTTTTGAGGACTGCTTCCAATGGTGCTTTGCATGGTACCCTGACGAGGTGAGTGAGGAAGTAGGTTCTCAGTTTTTGGGTAGCCCATACCAGTGCGAGGATGAGTTGTTCAATCTTAATATAATTTCTTTCCGCGGAATTGAGCGTCTTGCTGACGTAATAGATAGGCTGTTCTACCTTTGTGTTGGTTTTGACTAATACCGCGCTGACTGCGTCCTCCGTTGCTGCTATGTACAGTGCCAAAACTTCATCAGGGTCTGGTTTCTGCAGGATTGGGATTGAAGCTAGATGTTCTTTGATTTTTTGGAATGCTTCCTCGCATTCGGCAGTCCATTCGAACCTGCTCCCTTTTTTAAGAATATTGAAGAAATGTTTGCATTTGTCCGAGGACCGTGCAATAAATCTGCCCAACGCTGCTATGGACCCATTGAGCTTCTGCACTTCCTTCAGATTCTTTGGTGACGGCATCTCTACTATGGCTTGAATCTTAGCTGGGTCTACCTCGATGCCCCTTTTCGTCACCAGATACCCGAGGAACTTCCCCGAGGTGACACCGAAAGTACATTTCTCCGGATTCACTTTCATGTGATGCTGTCTCATTGCTTCGAAGATATTCCTCAGGTCCTGGTGGTGATTTTTACGCAGCTTGCTTTTGACGAGCATGTCGTCCACGTAGACTTCTAGGGTTCCTCCAATCCATGGCTTGAAGATAGCATCGACCATCCTTTGGTATGTTGCCCCTGCGTTTCGGAGCCCGAAAGGCATTCTGGTATAGCAATAAAGGCCATGGGGGGTATAGAACGCTGTGTGTAGCTGATCTTCTTCTGCCAGGGCTACTTGGTTGTAACCAGAATATCCATCCATGAATGACAGCTCTTCGTACCCTTCAACTGCTTCAACCAGTTGATCTATGCTCGGCAGGGGATAGCTGTCCTTTGGACATGCCTTGTTGAGATTAGTAAAGTCGATGCATATTCTAACCCCTCCATTTTTCTTAGGAACAATGACCATGTTGGAGATCCAGGTAGGGTATTTGACTTCCCTGATAAATCCTGCATCTAGTAGCTTCCGAAGTTCTGTTTCTACCGCCTCATGATATTCTGGAGCCACTTTTCGTATTTTCTGCCTGAACGGGGGTGTGCCCGGTTTGATGCGTAGTTCATGTTGGATTACTTTTGGGTCAATCCCCGGCATATCTCCTAACTTCCAGGCGAACACATCCGCATATTCCTTAAGTAATTTGGTTAAGGAATGTTCTCTTCCTTCGTTCATGATGGTCCCAATTTTGACCATCTTCGTGTCTTCTTCCGTTCCTATGTTGATTTCCTTTATGGGTTCTACTGGCGTGAACACAGGCTTCGGGTTTCCGAGAACTGGGGCGCTCTTTAATTGCTATTTAGCGTGTTTCTGCTCTTCACTGGTTGTTGAGGTACTTGTTTCCGAGCCTTGGACATTACGATCTTTCGTCAAGCCTTTTCCTGTAGTTTCCTTAAGGAATAGGTCTACGGCTTTCTCTTTCGCGGTTTCTTGATTTCTTACTCTTTGGATTTTTCGCTGCTCTTCTTGCTCATTGTTGATATGATCCTGAGTGGCCTGGCATTCTCGCGTAGCGATTAGATCTCCCTTGATCTCCATTATTCCCTCAGGTGTTGGAAATCTGAGGTATTGGTGGTATGTTGCCGCAACTCCTTTGAGCTTGTGTACCCATTGTCGTTCAATAATGGCGTTGTAGGGGGAAGGGGTGTCCACCACACTGAATCGGGTATCCAGTTTCATGGGCCCTGCGTTGACCTGTAACACGATGTCTCCCAAGGGCTTCGTGGCTGCTCCATTGAATCCGTAGATGGTGTGATAAGAGGTCATCAACTGTTCATCCTGGAGCTTCATCCGTTTGAATGCATCATAGAATAGGACATTTACAGAGCTTCCCCCGTCTATGAGGATCTTTTTGAGGTTACATCCAGCTACTGGTAATGTTAGGACCAAGGGATCGCTATGGTCTTCCATCTCTTCTTCGATATCCTCGGCATCGAAGATGACAGGAGATTCCATCCATTTTTCGTGTTCGTCCACCGTTATCCCATCGACCTTATATAACTCGCAGCGGTCTTCGAATTGCTTCCGTAACCTTTTTCCAATCTGCGCTGTAAGTGAGGGTCCTGTGGCTTCGGAACACGAGATGGTGTTGATTGTGCGGTTTTCTTCCGGAAGTTGGACTAGTTTGGTTCGTTTGGATCTGTCCTCGGTAACCTCCTTTCGTATGTAATGTTTGAGCTCTCCCGCATCAATTAATTTTTGGATCATTATTTTAAGGTTCTTGCATTTTTCGGTCCGGTGTCCGTTGAAACAGTGATACTCACAGTAATCTTTGGACTTCTCGGATCTCGGGGGCTGCTTTCCCTTAGACCATGGCCACTCTAAGTTTTCCCTCCCTTTGATTTCTCGTAGGATACGAGCATAGCTAGCGTTGAGTTTCGTGTAAACTTGATCTTCGAATTTTCGGTCGCCTGTACTTCGTTCATCCCTCCGTTCCTTCCTATCTTCGTGAGGTCTCTCATCTGAGCAACCCCTTTTGGCCCCATTGGTTTGTTCCGCTGAATTGGTGCGGTGAGACCTCTGCGGATATGCCCTCGGGTTTTCCCGTTGAATTTCTTCAAGTCGAGCGTGCTTCTCGATAATTATTCGGAGATCTCCTTCTGTCTTGGGCACGCTCCCGTGAATTTCAACAAAGAGGGGACTCATTCGGTCTAAGCCCCATTTATAGCAGTTGATGCTTACCACTGGGTCCACGCTCCCTATGGCTTGGCAGATCTTATGCCATCTGTTTGTGTACTCCCTCGTGGTTTCCTTGTAGCCAATTGCTAGTGAAAAGAGCTTATCCATCCCGGTGTTTACAGTCTTGTTGTACATGTATGTTCTTAAGAATTTCTCTGCGAGTTGGTCATATGAGTGGATGGAGTTTGGTGGCAGATTATCAAACCATGATAACGCCGATCCCTTCAAGCTTGACGGGAAGTCTCTACAGAGTACGGCGTCGTTCTGACCCCATCTAGCTAAGACACGGTTGTAGTATCGAACATGTGCAGCAGGGTCGCTGGATCCATCATAGCATTCGAACGTCGGGACAGGGCATTTCAGTGGAATAGGGGTGTTGGCCAAGCGATGCGTTAGGGGCGTGGAGTTAGCTTCTCTCATGACCTCCTCTAACCTTCCCCACCTTGTTTATTTTTTAATTGCCTGATCTCTGCCATCATCTCATCTCGTATTTCCTCCATCGCGCGTTGGTGCTCTAAATTCTTCAGCTCATCACCGTCTGACTCTCCATCGTCATAATCCGGGTCGGATACGCTACGTCTCCTTGTCACGTCTTCATTAGCCGCTAGGACGACTCTACAGTCTTGGTTTGGCTCTGGTGCTTTGGAGCTTGCTTCATCAAGTTGTTGGCTGGTTTTCATGCTTAAAGCAATCCGCTCTTTTAAATCTTGATTTTCTCTGGCCAACAGAGCTACAGCTTCTGCGTAAACCTGCTGGTTCTTCCTCAGTTCCTCAAGCTCAGCCATTAGTCGGTGTGTTTGGTTGGACCCCTGATTGGGGGTCCCAGCGCGTGCCGCTACAGCCGTGGTGCCGCCTCCTCCATGGTATGTACTAAAGGTGGCAGGGGTTCAGCTTCGGTTGCTGGTGTTTCCAAATTGGAGTGAGCGCCCCTCTGCGGTGCCAGAGCCGCCGGTATGGTTTGATTCTGATTATTTGTTAGCGGCATTCCAAAGGTTAGCAGGTGCGCGGGTTGGAATGTTCTGGATTCATCCACCCTTTCTCTTGGTTGATTAAGTTGACTCATGGAGAAGGTGTTGCTAGCCTCCACAGCCTTCGGAACTACCGCAGCCTCCCCGTACTTTATCGTTGCTGCTCTGAGAGCCGCCGCTGCAACTGAATTAGCGTTCATGGGTGAAGTGATTTCTGCAGTATCTTGCCTTCGATTGGTCACTCTAGCTTTATCTCCTTTCTGCTTGCTTCGGGTGATGATCGGGGTTTTCCTGGGCGTTTCTTTTGACAAAGCCTTGGATTTTCCTGCTTCCTGCGTCTTTTCCATCACGTGCCCTTTTGTTGATACTGAAATCTCGCGTAAACTTGCCTTCTTTACTCACAACACGTTCTCTCTGCATAAGTTATTTCAAACAACAGAAACGGGAATATCCGCGTGAAGCGGGTTAGTTGGCGAAATACAATTTTTCATGAGGGAATTAATACCCGCAGGCTATAAACTACGGGTTAGAGTTTTATTAAAAGCGATCCTTAGTATAAAAACTATGAAAATTGTAAATCCGATGGATTAGAACAATAACCCGCTTAGAACAATAACTCTTATCGAAGACCAAATGTGGGTTTTTGAACATAATACAGTTGACGAATGATCTATACGGTCCGAGCTGATAAAATCAGAGCAATCATATGCCAAATTAAAATGAAATCACAGGACAAGATAAATCTTTTACCGGGACGAAGTCCCTGTTTCTAGCGCCAAATTGTGAGCACACGAACCACGCGCGCGTCCGAACGCTCCACAGAAAATGCACACACAAAGGACCAAGTCACAACTGAATTATCAAGCTGTTCTGAATCCACCTCAACAAAGTCTAACCATTAACCCCAAATCAAGACGGCAGTAGATTCACACGTAAGACCAACAACTCCTTCAGATTGTAGACTACTTGTCACAATCTTCTGACAACTATATAACACAACTACCGGATGAATCGACGGTGCAAATTTAGCTTTCGCCATGACATGCTACTTGTCGTGTATTGTCGTGTACCATTGTCAAAAATTAAAGATGTGTATTCACAAATCTCATTTAAATGCCCAGTAGGAGGCACCGAAAGTCCAGAATTAGATACCTCTGATTCTTGTAGATTTTGCTGCACCTGGTGCTGCTGTGATTCTGTTCACCGTGATCTTTCTTTACCGTGTAACCAAAGAAGCCTAGAGATCCGTAAATTATTTACATGCCAGTGTTCATTGTGAATATGAAACTGTAACTAGCCAGCATTATGCAACTTGAAACTCAGGTTATGGAAGGGAGACTCACAAGTCAATTTTTCAGTCCAACTTTATGTGTTTAACATAGCTAGTTTCCTTTAACTATGGAGAAAAATGGTAAGGCTTAAGGTTTAAGCATACACTTAACTAATGAATGAGTTGAAATTAGTTAATAAAATACTAACATGGCATTAATGTTTTCATATAAATGATGTTAGTATTGGCAATATGAGAATCAGGTAACAATGACTGATATAGTAACTGGTTAAATAAATGAAAAAAGATTGTTCAATAAAAATTTGACTAAGAGTAATTAAGGTATACCCTCGTAGTTTGGGCTTGAGCCAAGGGACCAAGTCAATTTTGTCAACTCAAGTGCCTGGGTGCAGGCTTAGGCTTAGGCGCTCATTCGTTATTGGTATATTCAGAAGAATGTTATGCATATAATGTTTAACCAGCATTTTATCTAGGCCACTGGTATTTTCCATCTAAACGCCGATTTTACAACATTGTACAATGTTTATTACTCTATATTACGATTACCTACGCAAGGAAAGACTTGCAACTGAATACATAAATTGACAAATTTTGTACTCCCTCTGTCCCATTATTAAGTGACTTAGTTTAAGTTTGCACAAATTTTAAGGCAAGCAAGGAAAATAGTACTTTTAAGCATTTTTTTACAATTATACTTTTATGGATAATAACTAGTGAAATTTAGAAATGGTTTATCTCTCAAACTACTCCACGGATGTTCTCGCAAACCTCGTACCATTGAAAAACATTCTAAAACACTCACGTAACGAATATAAACATGTCTATCAAATTATGCATATTTCTTATATTTTTTTATAATTAACTAAAAGAATAATTTTAGAAATATCTCCTTGTTTAGTGATATAGGTCACTTATTAGTGGGACAAAATCTAAAATCAAATATGTTACTTAATAATGGGACGGAGGGAGTATTAAATAAAACATGTTAAACATTGACTGAAGTTGGAATATAAAGATGTTTTTAGGCTTATGTGATTTAGGTTGATTGAGGGTAGTATTTCCAAACAATATATATTGTCACTGTTCAAAAAAAATAATCTTCAAATCAACAGTCGAAAGAAAATTAAGATTTAGAAATCACGTTTTTGTCACAAGATAAGGATAACAAGAGAAATGAACCATAAATTGACACATGAAACGATTAAAGGATAACAAAGGCCTTATCTATTGATACTTGCGCCACAAAGTGGTGCGCTCTCTCTAACGTTAATTCTCGCGACAAAAAGTGGTGTGCCTTCTCAAATCTGAGTCTTAAGTCATATACCTAACATGCAAATGGCTTCATATTATGATGTGCCTACAAATACACAAAGAAATAAACACTATGGTACGACATACACATACTATATTACTGACTAATGTGAATCGATACATAATGTGTACTTACCCAACCAAACATCTCGATACGTGTGATTTCAGTATTTTAACAAAAGTGCTTAGCAAAAATGTGTAAAACATCTAATAGAAGATTAAATTAGACAATTCTTGATGACAATAACTTACTACATCTCAGACGTCTCATGTATCCACAAAATTCGCGGCGAGTTTTGCAAGTAATGTGGTTTGTAAATAGCAAGATGAGTCACAATGCATCCTTTTGTTACGGTATCACCTCATTCGATTCTTGCAGCACCTGTATAAAATTCTCAAGATTCGATGATACATTTGCAAAACCTTAACTCCACCATAACTAAACATTGATCAATTTCAAGAACTGAGCAATTAAATCTCAAGAAAATCATTTACTTAAAGGGTTACTCAATAAATACTTTTGCAGATTTGTGGAGAATTTAAATGAGCCACGAAAATTAGCAACTTTCGAAGAGTTGTATAGAATTAGGAAAAAACTTGCAGAGTTATGAAGAGTTATATAATGTCTTACAAAGATTTATAGAGTCCTAAAGATTTGTAAAAAATATATTTAGATAGATATCTGTATAAATCTATAAAATTATATGAAAACTAATATCATAAATATAAATTTAATCTTACCTTATTTATTATACTAACTTTAGCTATTTTTTTATTATTATATAGTAGATAACATCTTTTTTTGTTCAATAAAATACAATAAAGAGTAAAAATAAAAACAATTGTTATTACACATTTGTACAAAATAAATTAATATTTTTGGGACTGCTGAATTGTATCAATTTAGCAAAGTATTAATTTATCGATAAATTAATAAATTATTTGATAAAGATTACATACTTTTGGTTGGTAACCTTGCCACAAGCTGAGCTCCAACACCTTTTTGAATAGCAGTACCTAATCTATGAAAAATAAAGCTACCAATACCACTACTATCATCATTACAAACTAAGCAGTTCTTCAGACGCTTAAAAAAACATAAAGTATCCTCACCTAATTCCTCCAAAGTAGAGAAAGATAAAATGCCAAGCCTATATCCAAGTGAAACGCACTTATCCAAGTATTTGGTACGTTTTCGTGCAACATCATTAGAAATAGTTTTTCCAGGAACAAAAGAGCGAATACCTTCACCAGTGAAGGGAGATACCCCTGTAACATCCATGCAGACATCCTTACCATTTTCCCAGTTGAGGACGCGAATATCAGCCGGCCGTAGGTCTTTATCGTCATCTGACAGGAGCCCAAGAGAAACTTCCTTGCGCGCAGGCACACTAGCTTTGTAACAAATATCGACAACCACATCACAAGATAAATAAAATAAAAAAGTGTTTGATCATAAGATAAAATTTGTACGCATCCATGATTTATTTTTTAGGCATGTATGCATCTATAGTATGAGTTTATAAATAGTATATTTTATGAGATAAATAAAGAGAATAAGATATATTTTTAATTTTTAGGAAGTCTTCCAAAATCTTACATATTTTCCATGACTTGTATCAAGGCAAATTCATACACAAAAGTCACGCAAAGTCTTGAAAATAGGCTAGTATACAAAGTCTTTGAATTTTCAAGTTTACAACGAGTAATAGAAACTTTAGAAAACCTTTTAACAATCTATAACCAGTAACATAAACTTTGAAAGAGATTTTAGAAGTAGACAACCAATAACACAATACTTTAGTATTCCGTTAAGGTCTATAAAAATCACTAAAAGTATTTATTGAGTAAACCCCTGTTATTGTAACCACTAATATGATTGCCAAGGTATTCAACAAAAATAAAGTATTTAGAGAATTCTGCAATGTAATTCAGATACCATGATATCTTTGCATACAACAACAATTCAATAAACCCCTCACCCGCACCCCTCAGTCTTCAAAGAAATTTATTGACTTGTACAAAGAAGATTAAAGTATAAAGAAAAATGAAAAGTAACCATAGAAATTCTTCCTTATACTACTGGTTTGTTTTTATGCGTAGCGAATTGATCCATCAGCATAAGAGTTATGTTAAGATTATCATTACAACAGAAATTTCAAATTGTTCTTATAGTCTCTGTCTCTATTATCTCACAAAAATCGCTAAGAACCGAATCACAATGTTGCTTTCACATAGAGTAGTTAAAGAATGGGGGAAAATCAATCGAGCAAAAAAAAGGGTGTATGTGTGTGTGGGGGTGGGGGGGGGGGGGGGAGGGGGTGAATATTGCAGTAAAAGCGTTCAAGAAATGGAGAAAGAAACGAGAATCGAGATGAGCTTATTTTGCTACAACTTGGGCTAACATTATCAGCAAGCCCGTTTCATAGCATTTTGTGTGTCTTTTAAATGTTGTTAATTTATGTTGTTAAGAAGTAAAATATTAAGAATTAAATCCTCATTTCATTGTAAAGTAAACTGGTAAATATTATTCATTTTTGTGTCAAATAAATATGAGGCAAAAGTATAGGGAAAGACGAAGAGAGAATTTTACTCATGTGTGTGTAAGTACATAGTTTTAAGCCCCTATTTATAAGGATAGTGGACTTAGTACCCGAGTATATGGAAACTTTAATCTTAGACACAAGGACATCTTAATTAATAAACTTAAGTTTATAACACTTCAAATGATGACCACTGCGTCTAAGTCATTGGGGAAAACTCAAAAGAGAAAAACCCGAAATTACGTAAGCATGTAAAGACTAAATTGGTGTTGGGAACGCGAATGTTGCATCAAAAACGCACTGGGAAAAACCTTTATGAAGGAAATGGTTACAATATGATGAGTGCTTCAATCAAATCTTGGCTTGCAAATTTTGACTTGAGACTTTCCAATTTTGATGAACAAATTTCTTGAATGCTGGAGATAGCAATTCTTTGTATCGTAACCCGAAACCGTAAATGACTAACCTGTTCTAGTAACCACCTCACTATATACCCGCCAATGGTCAGAGATAAACTTGAGCATAAAGGATCTTCGTTTATTTAACATAAAATCATTTGATCAAAGATCATAATACCAAGACAAGGATAAAGAAACGTCAGTCAACAAGCTCTATTCAAGCAATTCTATAAGGAAAAGCAACTAACCAGTTTGCTTGATCTTTCCATAAATCTGACGTTTATAAAATAAACTGCTTGTTAGATCCCAGAAAATCATTGTGCACGAAGTATCACAAAAATTGGAGTACCAAAAAGAAAAAGTCATCTAGTCTTCAACCTTCAATCTTCAAAATGTCACTTGCACAAACAACTTGATTTTTACTAATGATCAACATACACAGAATGATGATTGTTAACATGTGCTGGTACTCCATTTTTTTCTCAACATTGTCTCGCTGATCATCAGTAACATCCACATCTTCAAAGAGAAAATCCTCATATTGAAAAATCGGGTTACTACGGGTATAAATTGTGTCTTGATTCCCAGAGTTTTCCAGATTTGAAGTGTTTTCTTCTCTCACTCTTTTAATCTTTCTCATATCACTATCAATTGAAATACCTAATTCAGAGTTATTCCTTTCTTTGGTTATCGACATCCTTCAATAAGTTAGAATTATTATTCGCGCTCGTGTTTACAATATATGCAGACAGGAAAGTTTTTCATTCTTCAGTTTGTCTCCATTCAATATAAGTCTTTTTATCCATCCTTCCTACTTTGATCTCTAATACAATTCTTTTACAATTTGTGTCTACAAGATCTACCACCCAATATTCTTTACAGATATCCTAGCCGCATCTCAAAGTGATAAGTAACCCATAGTCTTTCACCTGCCGTAGTGTCTGTCCATACGAACTTTTACAAAATATCTCACAAAATATTTGTTTTTCCTCAAAACGAGTTAAAAATGGAGAAAAATTTCTCATAAATAATACTCCTCCATCCCACCAATGGCGATTTTTTATTTTAAAATTGTGTTCCTCCAAAATTGACCCTTATAGTGGTGGTTATATTTTCCTAATAGGCATACTAAAATGCCTTTTAACAATATGAAATTTACTAATATCCAACTCATAGTTTGAGATATATGTCATTTCTAAATTGTATTATTTGTTATTCATAACAATATATTAAAAAAAAACACCTGAAAACATCCCTTGCCCTCTTTGTCTTGAGAATTGAAAATTTTTGAAATATGTCATCTTTGGTGGGATGAAAGTAGTACTATTCTAGAATTTCATATCTTATACTAATATAAAGAAAATAAGTATTTTGGTTGTCATAAAATGACAAAATAGCTTGGTGTAACCCTGATATTATTAATATGACCTTCAATATCAACTACTACTTCATGTATATTCAACGGAAAAGACATACATTAAATTAATATTTACGTATTCATCCTTACATATTTACATATTCATAGAAATGCCAATGTTCTAAAGATATATCAAACATTTTAAAAACTTAATATCTTTTAAAATACACACCAAATTTTTATAAAATTAACATATTTGGAAAACTCTTTGAATTACTTAGGTAATGAGTACAAATAAGAATATTAAATTTTATTTTATGAAATAAAAATATCAATGTTATCAAATTTGGTGGTGTTAAAAGAATAAAATTCAAGCATGTACATTGAAAATGCGGGGGTACAACAACCTCAGCCAATATTTCGGTTAGCAATCTGTATGGACTAACTCTAATATACTTTTAAGAGAATCAACTAGACAGTCAGACTCAATCTTAATAAAAAGTATATCAAGGAGTTAATATCTCAATCTCTCGATTTGATCAAGAAAATGGAAATCTGCGAGTCTTTATCAAATACTAGAGATATAAACTTGGATGGTACCAAAGACCAATATCCAAGGATCAATCAATTTTCAATCAACAACCAAAGGTTGGATTTCATAATTGATCGATACAACGCACAACCTGTGATATTTCAATTATATAACAAAATATAATTGAAAAAGAGGGGTTAGAACAACCACACCCAATTTCGATTAGCAATATGTATGTACAAACTCCAATATACTTTCTAGAGAATCAACTAGACAGCCAGACTCAATCTAGATAAACAGTATATCAAAGAGTTTATATCTTAATCTCTCGATTTGATCTATACTCAAGCAAATAAAAATATGCGAGTCTTTATCAAAGAGAGGTAACTTGGATGGTACCAAAGACCAATTTCTAAGGATCAATCAATGTAAATCAACAACCAAAGGTTGGATATTCTAATTGATGATCTTTAACGCACAACCTGTATTATTTCAATTATAAAGATAAACAACATAATGCGGAAATAGAAATAACATAGACACCAGAATTTTGTTAACGAGGAAACCGCAAATGCAGAAAAACTCGGGGACCTAGTCCAGATTGAACACACATTGTATTAAGCCGCTACAGACACTAGCCTACTCCAAACTAACTTTGTTCTGGACTATAGTTGAACCCCAACCAATCTCACACTGATCCAAGGTACGGTTATGCTCCTACGTCTCTGATCCCAGCAGGATGCTATGTACTTGATTCCCTTAGCTGATCTCACCCGCAACTAAGAGTTGCTACGAACCAAAGTCGAAGATTTTAATAAACAAATCTGTATCACACATAAAAGTCTGCGGTAATAGATAAATCCGTCTCCCACGAATATACCTACGAGTTTTGTTCCGTCTTTTGATAAATCAATGTGAACAGGAACCAATTGATAATCCAGACTTATATTCCCGAAGAACAGCCTAGTATTATCAATCACCTCATAATAGTCTTAATCGACGCAGCGAAAAAAGATATTGTGGAATCACAAACGATGAGACGAAGATGTTTGTGATTACTTTTTATCTTGCCCATCAAAGATAGAAATATCAAGCCAATTATTACAATTGTACTCGTACGATAGAAACAACAAGATCAGATCACACAACTACAAGAAAAGTAGTATCGGTATGGATTCACAATCCCAATGAAGTCTTTAAGTCGTTAACCCGGTTTGAGAAAAGAAAACCAGAGGTTAAAGGAGAATCGACTCTAGATTAGCACAACTAGTATCACACAGAATGTGTGGGGATTAGTTTTTCCAGTTGCTAGAGTTCTCCCTTATATAGTCTTTCAAATCAGGGTTGGCAATCAATGTTAGCTTAGTAACAAAGCATTCAATATTCACCGTTAGATGAAAACCTGATTAGATTCAAGCTAATATTTATCAACCGCTAGATCGAAAACATAGCTTGTCATACACAAATAAAATGAACGTTCTTGGGCTTGTGTAACCGTACCAAAACTTGTACATTAGTTGGTTCAACAATAGTTAACCAAATGGTTAGCCATATGATCACTTTTATATCAACCATATTCTTCTTCACCATAACTAGTTCAAATGAATCAAATGAACTAGTTAGAGAGTTGTTCAATTGCTTAGATCTTATGTAACTTCATAAGACACAATCGAAGCAAAAACGATTTGATTCACTCGAATTGGTTCATGAACTTTATATCCACGGTTTTCAAAAGCATTCCTTAATCAATAAATATGAGTTCAAGAACAATCGTTTTTAGATATAACCTACTCAAGTTCGCGGATTGGGTTCGCGGACTTAAGTTCCCGGATGGAGTTCACAAACTCCATCAGAAATTCTCGGGTTTGAGAACTTCGCTAGTTCGCGGACTGAGCTTGCTGAGTGAGTTTCCAAACTCCAGCATATATTCTCGGATGAGAACTTCCGCCAGTTCGCGGACTGAGTTCGCAAACTGTGCAAACAGTTCCAGTTCTCTTGATCAACAAAGTTCGCAAACTTTGGTTCAAGAAATAGGACTTATACATATATGTGTTTCCACAACAATGCTTATATCCATCAATGGTTATACAATCTAAACTCTCATTTCAATCATTGAAACATTCTCAGAGGACGTTATATAGTTGTTATTCACAAACCATTTTTCGTCAGAGCAATTTTCAAAGTGATTGAAACATAACATGACTTTCGTCACTAGGTAAAGATGAACTTGGCTAAAGCGAAAGCTTTACCAACACATATTTCGAGAAATAGATAGGCGAGGTAAACTCGGCTCGAAATACCAAATGTGTATAATCTAAGTCTATATAGCAAAACGACTTTTGTCTCAAGATAGGAGATAGAGTAGATAGACTTTTGAGTGATAGATAAGTTCAAGTCTCCACATACCTTTTAGTCGATGAAGATCCACCGGTTCCTTGAGTAGTCCTTCGTCTTGTATGATGATTGCCATGGAGTTCTTGAGCTCAACTACATTTTCTATCCTAGTCTGATACCTTAGCTATAGTAGACTAGAAATCAAGACTTATAGTTTTGATCACTAACATTGACAAACATGCTTGAGATAGAAACGCATGCGAGTTCGACCGAGCAATGCTCTAACAATCTCCCCCTTTGTCAATTTTAGTGGTAAAACTATTAATACATATGGAATACAAAAAAGATAAATACATTTTTGAAGCTCCTATTCCACATGCCTAATCTTCAACATTACTTGAAATCTTCGTCACTCTTAAGTACTCCAATGATCCCAAAGGTTGTAAGTTTAGTATCATCGTTGTTGAAAATCCGTAGCTATAACAACGAGAAAACAAGAGTTCTCAATCATTGTTATATAGTGTCATAGTATTATTACACAGCGTCAAAGTTCAATTGTATCACAACTTTAACAACAATACTATGGTGATATGTCACTCCCCCTTAGTCAATACTCCATCTCACATGGAAACCACTCCCCCTTACATAATGATCTGAAAACCATAGGTATTTGTAGTGTGAACTACATATTAATTCTCCCCCTTTTTGTCAATAAAATTGGCAAAGATACAAGAACGGGATCCTAATGAAATTTCCAAAAGAGAAATTTCATGACCCAAAGAAAGTATATACCAACTTGTTCTTTAGATGCAATCATAAAACCGGAGCTAAATGCATTCATCAAGAAATTTAAAAATACAAGATAACCCTTAAAATATTCCACAGCCGCATTCCCCACAAAGATTTGGCAATTAAGCACAAATTCAAAAGAACTCTCCCCCATTAAATGTCATTCCCGAAATAACAACAAGAGCGACCTTAATTTCAAGAGAAAAGAAGGATTTTTATTGGACACCAAAAACCATAAGAATGATTTTCTATATCCAAAAACTCAATCAAATTAATCACAAGAAAACCCATGACTAATTTAATCGAAATACACAATCAAACTAATCAAAAAGTAATCAATTTAATTGGTCATGCTCGACACGAAGTATCTCATGGAACGACAACCATGCCAAAACAATGACTTAGTCGCTATAGCTAAACATAAGACACTTTATGGAACAACAAAGTATGTACACAAAATGTGGATCGGAGATCGACCTAATACCATGGAATAATCAAGGACTCATTCTATTTTCATTTGCACATGACATCCAATAGACATAATCCTTGAATCACAAAAGATTTTAACCTATCTTTTATCAAAAATTGACATAATAGGCTTAACTTTTGTATTTGTCAAAAGGTCAATTCATTCTTTCATCAATACATACATATCAGCTCACAAACGAATTTAATTTTGACAAAGTATAGGACAATCAAGTTCACGGACATAAACACACATATCCCATAACAATATTGCAATATATAAAACCATAAAGATTAATACTGCAAAAATCATCTTTCAAACATATTTAGAATTTAAACAAATAAATCTAAAAATATGAAGATGAAAACATTGGACATAGCTATGTGTAAACACAATCATGGCTATTCCAAACTCTAGTAATCCTTCTCAAAAATAAGAATAAATTCCCATAAGAAGTTTCCTAGGCATCAAGACAAACTCGTAATGCACATATAAGATGATTTGTCCTTAGAGGGTAGAAACAATCTTCTTCGCCCAGATTTACACCAAGAATAGATACCATAGGCGTATAAAAATATTTACTTAACAAAGAAGAACATACAAAGTCATTAATGACCATGCACCATAGTTCACATAAAATGATTGTGAACATTCAAGAATCCCATAGTAATGCGTGTTACTTCCCATTATTGAGCTTCCTTCTTTGTGATTCACCAATAACATTCTTGTAAAATCTACAAATGATCTTAGAAGAATAGTACTCCAAGAATCCAAATGCCCAAGTCCAAGAGAAGTGGAACAAGTGCGACGACACGGAGCAAAACACTCAAAAACAAGAGGAAGAACAAATACCATTCTTAAATCATCCAAATTCAGGAATTCTCATCTCCAATTTGAAGAGAATTCAAAGAGTAAGAGAATGCAAAACGAATGAGGTCATTCCGAGTTCGGACGAAGAAGTTACGGCCAAAACAAGTTTACCGAATATCGACGTTAAGTATGCATACAGGTTTGCGGATTTAAACCCCTGGATTTTGATTTTCAATGATGTTATGCATACCTGGTAGGCCTACCAAGAAGTCCAAACATCCCAAACTACTATTTTCAAACTTAACGTTTAAGATCCTTAAACATAGATCAAGTTAGGTAGAAATGAACAATAAGCAAGGTACATGGATCATTATAAAAACACAAATATTGCTCAGGTTTATAGACATACCTTTTATGAGAATCCAGACGAATTCTACAGCCTTACGGAACATAATCTTTGTGCTCCAATTCTCGTGCTTCCCTCACCGTATACATAGCAGGACATTCCTTGGTGAGGATGCACTTACAACACAATCAAGTTGCGTTGGGGTGAACAATGGCTTGCTCACCACAAGTTACTGTTGGATTATCATGAAATAGATCGCTTTTAGAACCTTTCACATCCAATTCCATTTTTCCAAAAAACTTGTTAAGTTCAAACATCATGGGTACTGCTTTCTCCATAGTCATAGAATTTTCTGGAAGATCATTCCTTTTCACACTCAAAGCATCATAGGCTTTTTTTGGTACCCACTTTTGAGTGCATTTAGGAACAACCGGAACCTTCTTCCCATTACTCTCTTCAAGATTTCTCGGAAGGGAATTGGATTGACTATTCTTCTGTAAGTTAGTCTTTCTCCAATTGAGAGCATCGGATCTTGTTTCAGTCTTTACGAAGTTATCCTTTTGATAACCATTACGATTGTGAAAAGGATTCGTATGACGTTTATAGACAAAAATAGGTTTATCACAATACTGATTCCTTTGCCTAAAGGTTGGACAGTTACAACCTGTAGCATTAAGGGGATTAGCCTTAACATATGATCTTGGTTTCACAACTTCTTGTGATGACCAAACAAGAACATCATGAAGTTTCTCATTCCTTATATGGAAACAACATCTCCTTTCCAGGTGACCTTTATTTCCGCAATAGTGGCAAACATAAGGAATGTTCTTACCTCGATCTGTATGTGATGACTTTGGAGGTTGATATACTTTGCTCTTTCGAACCTTAATTGTCGGTGAAGGTATTTCACTTTTGCCATCAGTGGAAACCTTTTGTTGAGAAGAATCACTAGCCTTGACAAATTTTACCTCTTTGCTAATACTTGGAGCATCTATTCCCTTATAGCCCAATCCTCGTGTATCACGATGATTTTTACTTGATCCTAGCATAGTGGTTAATTTTCTTGAACTAGTATTGAATTTTTTCAAGTCATCTACCAACATATTGATTTTATTAAGAGCAGCAGCTAAATCAGCTTCAAGGCATTTTTCTCGAGCGAGACAAACACTTTCTCTGTCATCAAAACTAATTTGTTGAGAGTTAAACCTTGCTTCAGATTCTTTAAGTTTCTATTCCAACAAAAAGTATTTTTGATAAAGATTACAACATTCAAGTGACTTCATACGTAGGTTTTCCTCAGAATCCTTGAGGATCGATTCATTAGAACAATTCGAAAAATAAACACCTGCGTAACATCTTCTCAATTTCTTGTTTTCTCGACAGAGAGGAGTCAGAAGAGGTGAGACATGAGAAGTTGTAATTCTTTAAATATTCCACGAATCCAAAAACTTAACATACTCTGAGACTTCCTCATCAACATCTCTATCAATATCTGAATCACCTTCATCAGAAAGTTCATCCAACTGTTCTTCTAGGAGAGTTTCCCAATCAACAGTTTTTACATCAAGAGAATTTTTAGATATTGACTTAGATGTGACAGTTCTCTAAGGTGAATACAAGCTTTTAGAATCATCTGGTAATTTCTGAACTGGTACGTTATTAGAGATAAACTCGTCCATAATCATATCGCTACAAACACAGACTTATAAGGTCTTTAACATGTTTTCCTGCTCTGGTACCAATTGAAAAAGAGGGGGTATAACAACCACACCCAATATTTCTATTAGCAATCTGTATGAACAAACTCCAATATACTTTCTAGAGAATCAACTAGACAGTCAGACTCAATCTAGATAAACATTATATCAAAGAGTTTATATCTCAATCTCTCGATTTGATCTATACTCAAGCAAATAGAAATCTGCTAGTCTTTATCAAAGAGAGATAACTTGGATAGTACCAAAGACCAATTTCCAAGGATCAATAAATGTAAATCAACAACCAAAGGTTGGATATTCTAATTGATGATCTTTAACGCACAACCTGTATTATTTCAATTATATTGATAAACAATATAATGCGGAAATAGAAATAACACAGACACTAGAATTTTGTTAATGAGGAAACCGCAAATGCAGAAAAACCCCGGGACCTAGTCCAGATTGAACACACACTGTATTAAGCCGCTACAGACACTAGCCTACTCCAAACTAACTTCGATCTAGACTGTAGTTGAACCCCAACCAATCTCACACTGATCCAAGGTACGTCTCTTATCCCAGCAGGATGCTACGTACTTGATTCTCTTAGCTGATCTCACCCACAACTAAGAGTTGCTACGACCCAAGGTCGAAGACTTTAATAAACAAATCTGTATCACACAAAAAAATTCTACGGTAATAGATAGATCCGTCTCCCACGAATATACCTACGAGTTTTGTTCCGTCTTTGATAAATCAAGGTGAACAGGAACCAATTGATAATCCGGACTTATATTCCCGAAGAACAACCTAGTATTATCAATCACCTCACAATAGTCTTAATCGACGCAGCGAAAAAAGATATTGTGGAATCACAAACGATGAGACGAAGATGTTTGTGATTACTTTTTATCTTGCCTATCAGAGATAGAAATCTCAAGCCAATTATTATAATTATACTCGTACGATAGAAACAGCAAGATCAGATCACACAACTACAAGAAAAGTAGTATCGGTCTGGATTCACAATCCCAATGAAGTCTTTAAGTCGTTAACCTACAGGGTCTCGAGAAGATACCAAAGGTTAAAGGAGAATCGACTCTAGCAAAACCAACTAGTATCACACAGTGAAAATGCGGGGGTACAACAACCTCACCCAATATTTCGATTAGAAATCTGTATGGACTAACTCCAATATACTTTCCAGAGAATCAACTAGACAGTCAGACTCAATCTACAGAAAAGTATATCCAGGAGTTAATATCTCAATCTCTTGATTTGATCTTTAATCAAGCAAATAGTAATCTGCGAGTCTTTATAAAATACAAGAATAAAAACTTGGATGGTACCAAAGACCAATATCCAAGGATCAATTAATTTCCAATCAACAACCAAAGGTTGGATTTCACAATTGATCGATACAATGCACAACCTGTGATATTTCAATTATATAATAAAATATAATGCGGAATAGAAATAACACAGACACCAGAAGTTTTGTTAACGAGGAAACCGCAAATGCAGAAAACCCCGAGACCTAGTCCAGATTGAACACCACACTGTATTAAGCCGCGACAGACACTAGCCTACTACAAACTAACTTCGGTCTGGACTGTAGTTGAAACCTAATCAATCTCACACTGATTCAAGGTACATTTGCGCTCCTTACGTCTCTGATCCCAGCAAGATACTACGCACTTAATTCCCTTAGCTGATCTCACCCACGACTAAGAGTTGCTACGACCCAAAGTCGAAGACTTGATAAACAAATATGTCTCGCACAGAAATGTTTATAGAATTGAATAAATCTGTCTCCCAAAGAAATACCCAAGAGTTTTTGTTCCGTCTTTTGATAAATCAAGGTGAACATGAACTAATTGATAAACCAGACTTATATATCCGAAGAACAGCCTAGTATTATCAATCATCTCACAATAATCTAAATTATATGGTATCGAAACTAGATATTGTGGAATCACAAACGATGAGACGAAGATGCTTGTGATTTCTTTTTATCTTGCCCTATCAGAGATATAATCTCAAGCCAATTATTCAATTGAACTAGTACGATAGAAAATGGCAAGGTCAGATCGCTCAAATACAAGAAAAGTAGTTTCTTTGGCTTCACAATCCCAATGAAGTCTTTTAGTCATTAACCTATAGGGTCTCGAGAAGAAACCTATGGTTAAAGGAAAATCGACTCTATCAAAACAACTAGTATCACACAGGAGGTGTGGGGATTAGTTTTTCCAGATGCTAGATGTCTCCTTTATATAATTTTTAAATCAGGGTTTACAATCTAAGTTACCTTGGTAAAAAAGCATTCATTATTCACCGTTAGATGAAAAACCTGATTCAACCAAGCTAATATATTTCAACCGTTAGATCGAAACTTAGCTTGTCACAAACACAAATGAAATGTATTCATTTAGGTTTGAGTAACCATACCTAAACGTGTACACTTAGTTGGTTCACAAATAGTTAACCAATGGTTAGCCATATGAGCACTTTCATATTAACCGTATTCATCTTTCTCATAACTAGTTCAAATGACTCATAAGAACTAGTTGAAGAGTTGTTCAATTGCTTAGGTCTTTATTCATAGACACGATTGAAACAAAATCGGTTTGATCCACTAGAATCAATTCATGAACAATATAGCCACGGTTTGCAAAGATTGCATTTCTTATAATTTATTGTTTTAAGTTCATGAACTACCGATGTGAGATATCACCAGCTTGAGTACTCGTACGGGTATGCGTACCTTAGCTACCGGATTTGAGTTTACAAACTCAGCAGAAATTTTCGGTTCGAAAACTTTCGTGAGTACGCGTACCTAAGGTGACTGGTTTACTAGTTTGCAAACTTACAAACTCCTGCAGAAATTTTCGGTATGAAAACTTCCGTGGGTACGCGTACTCAAGCTGTCTCCTTCACCAATACCTCATGCACACATATACACGCACTTGGCTTCCGGCACATGGATTTATACACTAATGTGCGAACACACTATATATGCTTATATTCATAGATGGTAATCTCAACTCTACATTTCAATCATTGAAACATTCTTCTATTATAACAATCGTTATTCACGACTATCGTCATCAAATCTATTTTCAAGATTGAAACGTCATCATGACTTTCGTCACGGGTAAAGATGAAAATGGTTAAAGCAAAAGCTTACCAACACATATTTCGAGAAAAAGATAGGCGAGTAAACTCGGCTAGAAATAGCAAATGTGTATGTATGAAAACTATCATACTTATGCGACTTTGTCTCAAGAGTAGGAGATAGAATAGACTTTTGAGTGATAGATAAGTTCAATTTCCACATATCTTTTAGTCAGATGAAGTTCCACCAGTTCCTCGAGTAGTTCTTCGTCTTCGTAAGATGATCGCCATGGAGTCTGGAGATTCAACTACACTTGACTATCCTAGACCGAGACTTAGTCATAAGTAAACTAGAAATCAAGACATATATTTTTGATCACTAATATTGACAAACATACTTGAGATAACAACGCATGCGAGTTCGACCGAGCAATGCTCTAAAACACAGGAGGTGTGGGGATTAGTTTTTCCAGTTGCTAGATGTCTCCTTTATCTAGTTTTCAAATCAGGGTTTGTAATCCAAGTTACCTTAGTAACTAAGCATTCAATATTCACCGTTAGATGTAAAACCTGATTTATTCAAGCTAATATCTTTCAAACGTTAGATCGAAATTTAGCTTGTCACACACAAATGAAATGTATTTCATTTAGGTTTGAGTAACCGTACCTAAACGTGTACACTTAGTTGGTTCACAAATAGTTAACCAATGGTTATCCATATGAGCACTTTCATATTAACCGTATTCATCTTCTTCACATAACTAGTTCAAATGACTCATAAGAACTAGTTGAAGAGTTGTTCAATTGCTTAGGTCTTTATTCATAGACATAATTGAAACAAAATCGGTTTGATCCATTTGAATCAAATCATGAACAATATACCCACGGTTTGCAAAGATTGTATTCCTTATAATTTATTGTTTTAAGTTCATGATCTACCGATTTGATAAATAACCAGCTTGAGTACGCGTACGGGTATGCGTACCTTAGCTACCGGATTTGAGTTTACAAACTCAGCAAAAAAATTCGGTTCAAAAACTTCTGTGGGTACGCGTACGGGTATGCGTACCTAAGGTGACTGGTTTACTAGTTTGCAAACTACAAACTCAACAAAACTTTTCGGTTGAAAACTTCTGCTGGTACGCGTACCCAACCTGTCTCCTTCACCAATACCGTATGCACACATATGCACGCACTTGGTTTCCGGCACATGGATTTATACACTAATGTGTGAACACACTATATATGCTTGTATCCATAGTTGGTAATCTCAACTCTACATTTCAATCTTTGAAACATTCTTCTATAATGTTATAACAATCGTTATTCACGACTATCGTCATCAAAGCTATTTTCAAGATTGAGACGTCATCATGACTTTTGTCACGGGTAAATACGAATTTGGTTAAAGCAAAAACTTACCAACACATATTTCGAGAAAAAGATAGGCGAGTAAACTCGGCTAGAAATAACAAATGTGTATGTATGAAAACTATCATACTTATACGACTATTGTCTCAAGAGTAGGAGATAGAGTAGACTTTGAGTGATAGATAAATTCAAGTATCCACATACCTTTTTAGTCGGATGAAGTTCCACTGGTTCCTCGAGTAGTTCTTCGTCTTCGTAAGATGATTGCCATGGAGTCTGGAGCTCAACTACACTTAACTATCCTAGACCGAGACTTAGTCATAAGTAAACTAGAAATCAAGACATATAGTTTTGATCACTAATATTGAAAAACATGCTTGAGATAGCAACGCATGCGAGTTCGACCAAGCAATGCTCTAACATACATCGCACATGTGGTTTCACTAGTGGTTGTATACTAAATCCAAATTTTGACTTCCCATCTATAGATATAACCTTTATCCAAATTGGAGGAAAATTTTGGCTCCACTTCAATAAAATAGTATCAATATGAATCAACACACATAAACCATATCCAACACTTATACTCATATACGGGCTATTAGCCAAAGCTAAAAACAAAAAAACAAATCCAAACTTTTTGATTTAATTGAAAAGGGAACAACTTCGGAAAAACACTAGTATTGAAACCGATATTAAGAAAACAACAACTCGAAGATGGTATTTATGCAATTAGTTATTTTATTTTATTTTGGCTCTACTTAATTCTATCAGTTGGTCTACAAAGAAACAACCTAAGGGTTTTAGGCCTTCTGAATTGAATATCGTACTTTTGCTCATTATGTTGCAGGGTATTTGACAACATCAACTATTTATCCTTCGTATATATCCCAGTTTCCCGAACCAAAATGAAGCATATGAAAATTGATTTCGTCTCAATGAAAGAAGCTCAGTTTGCTTTGGCCAATACTTACAAAATGAATTCTAGTAATTATGGTGGCTGATTCAAGTCTATAGATAAAATTATTTACTGCACGTAAAACATGTGACCTTACTTTCCGATGTTCCGTTGAGGATGTTCTTTTAGAAACCTGGCCACTAATGTTTTGCTTCATTCCGAGAAAATTATCAATTTGCAAAAGTTTTGCAGTGTATTTTTTGTTTGGAGAAAAATCATTCCGCTAAACTCCCCTTCACAAATATTTTTGGATTAAATAAAAATAAATTGATTTGTACTTTGTCGAAGAGCTGGTTTACCCTAAAACATTAAAAATTGATTATGCTTCAAAAAAAAAAAAAAGTCTTCTTTCATCACACATGTCAACAATACGTGAGAATGCCAGTGGATTTCTATTCTAACTGCCATAGCTAGCTGTAAATGCAGAAGGCAACATTGCTTTAGTAGTGTGATGTAGTACCTCACTTGTTTCGTTACTCGTAGTGATGAAGAAGCAGCAGCAGAGTCGGTTTCATTATTTCCGTGATTTCTTCTTGTCTATATAAATCCCTCTCTCACTTCACTTGTTTTCTCATTGCTCATCCTCTCAAACACAAAAAAGAGAGAGTAGAAATTTTCTTGAGATTTTCTCGTTTCTTTCTTTCTTTACAAAGCGTGTTTCTTTAGGGTTTTTACATACTTCTTCGTCAATTTCATGTTCACTAAAAGCCTTCTTCATCATCATCATCTTTCTCAATTGAACAAGAACGAGAAGAATGAAGATTAATCAATCATGAACATCATCCGTTTCTGCTTTGGGATCTGTGGTAGGTTTTATAAAAATTCAATCTTTAGCTTCTTTCTTTCTTTTGTCATTTGTGTATGTGATTTTCTTTGTTGATTTCGTTAATGGAGAATGATCTCTCTCTGAAACAGGGAATGTAACTGCTCTGTTTCTCTTCTGGATGGTATAAATCTCTCTGCCTCTCTATCTTTCTATAACATGATCTTGCTGTATGCGATTCTAATTCTGGAATGAATGGGTTTGCAGGTATGGGCTTCCATTTGTTTCCCCACATAATATCTTGGTGACTACCATTAATGGTATTGGTGCAGTTATAGAAGGAATATATGTGGTGATTTTCATGATATACGCACCAAAGAAGGACAAATTGAAGTTGATGGTGTTACTCGCTGTGGCTCTCATCACATTCGCATCCGTCTCCATGGTTTCTTTACTCGTAATCCATGAACATGACACCAGGTTGTTTTTCTGTGGTCTTGCTGCTACCATCTTCTCTATCAACATGTATGCCTCACCGTTGTCTGTCATGGTAACTAATCCGCACAATCCCTTTCGTTTTATTTTCATCGTTACTCAAATCGTGTTCATTAACTTTATGCAATCAATAATTCAATTGCAGAAACTGGTAATTCCAACCAAGAGTGTAGAGTACATGCCCTTCTTATTATCACTGTTCGTGTTTCTTTGCGGCACATTCTGGTTCGTTTATGGTCTTCTCGGTGGAGATCCTTTCATTACTGTAAGTATTTTCTTAGTATAAGCTTTTTACTTCCAGGGGTTTGCATAAACTCGATATAGGCGTGTTCTGGGTAACTGGCTCTGACATATCATAGACTGAATCTTGTTATGGTCTGGTTAGAGTCCAAATATGACATACATCATCTAATGTTTGTTGTTGTGAATGTGCATGACAGGTTCCAAATGGTTTTGGATGTGGTTTAGGGGCATTGCAGTTGATATTATACGCCATGTACAGAAATCCAAGAGGCAAAGCTGTTGTTGCTGATGATGGAGCCAGTGTGATGCCTCCTCCTCCTGCTCCTTGTAGTAGTAATGAAGAAGATGATGATTTTATTGAGATGGGTTTCGAGAAACCTCTTCAAAAGACTGCTGCTATTACGACTGCTGCTATATGCGGCATCGACGATACTCGAATCGATATTGTGTAGGTTCTGTGTCTTGATTATTCATTTTGATTGTGAAGAATGAAGAGTGGTGGGACACCGAGGGTCTTCACTGATTTAGTGGCTTCAGTACGGTACATAAGCAGAAGTAGCTAGCAAGCATATACTCGTTGTGGTTTAGTTAGTGTTGTTGTTCATGCAATGTCCTTGTGCAGGAAAATTATATTATACAGTCATGTAAGGAATTACAAAGCAGCACATTTTGGCAACAGTTATACAAATTCAAAGATGTCATTTTGCCAGTTTTGTACTTTTGTTTGATGATTTCATCGTATTCGCTATTGATGCACTAGGCTTGCATTCTCCTGGTCTAATAAGGAGGAAGCTGCTGAATAAATACGACGAGAGCAAGTCTTATGCTGGAATCCAAACTATTCCAAGTGTGGAAAAATCATGGAATATCTAGTAGCTTCCAAGTTAGGTCCTCCACAAAAAATCCAAGCAAGGTTCCACGGTTTCGTGGAAGGGTTCATGGAATCCATCTGAACGCCAATAAAAATAGCGTTAAACGCAGTTAAGAATGGAGCTAAAAGATATCCGTAAATTTAAAATGAGTTGTTGAAATCTAACCGCTGAAAAAAAGCTTCATTCTTAATTATTTTTTAGCGTTTCTACTATTCCGCCATTACACTTGCGCTTCCATCCACGGTTCCAAGTGCGGAACCGGCGTTGAAGATGGATGGATTCCACCATAAGACTTGCTCCAACAACTTTATTGCTCCAACAACTTTAAGTTTTGCTGGAATCAGCAACCCAATGATCACCAAACAAAAACAAGAAACTGAAAACAGGTTCTTTTGATAATGATGGTTAAGAAAAACTCCATCCGGCATCCTCTATATTTCCAGGACTCGACAAGACAACGAAGTTTAAGTAACAAAAAGTAAACTATACAACCAAAAACCTCCATCCGGCATATCTCCATTTTCCTACCTCAAAACTGAGACAAACATGATTAACCTCTAGCTAAAGGGGACCAGAAAACCACTTTGGTTAAAAAATATTAGAATGGTGCCGTGGCTACATCCCTTATTAATATCTTTTCATCTGCATCAAAATCATTTTCGTCGTCTGAATCCAACATTATGTGACCGCCTTTCTGCATACCTCCGCTACCTACCGACTCCAAACCCTGTTGCAAAGTTCACCGATCAACTTAACCCTTGCAGGTATAGAATTAGCGAAGAAAACGATCCAAGGGGACGTACCTCTGTAAATATGTTTATTGCTTCTTCTGAGCTCCTATTGTTTAGAACAAACAAAGCTGCCTCCTACAAGAAAACAAAAACAACTTCAATACAAATCCAAGGATCATCTTTTATAGAAAAATCAGTGTAAAACATGAAATGAATTGCTCACTCTAGCAAAATGAATTTGATGAATGTTTAGGGTTCTTGGTTCAGTTTCAATTGATGATTTTCTTTGGATCTGAATTCTGCTTCCTCCTCGCTCCATTTTTGCTCTCCAGATATTTTCGTCTTTTTAGTACTTGTGAAAGATAAATAATGCGACAACTTGTGAGAGACTGTTGCATAACGGCCTCCCTTTAAATAAAGAAAGCAAGCAGTAGGCAGGTCGATCACGTATCACACACGTGGATAAAGATATTATACGTACGTGGCCGCAACCGGACACGTGACCGTATCTAAGCATTTGCTTGATGAGTTTCAGATGGCCGAAAATGGAAAATTTGGATTTCTTCACCTTTTCCGTGCAGGCGAAGATATTTGTTTATTTTACTGAAACAGCACCACCACCATTTTATCCATTCCCGTAGGGACAGCATGATCCACAAGGACACTCGTACCTCGTTCATTCTAGATATTTTCTACTTTGCCCAACTCCATTTTTCCATACATGGGAATAGTAAGAGCAATTCATATGGGAATGAACAAACTCAAACATTTTTGGAGCCATGTGGATGAACAATTTGAATTCTCAGAAAACAAGGTAAAGTGAATAAAATGGATCCCACTAATAATTTTATTAATATAAACTAATAAAAATTAGGTTCCACTAGTGATTTTATTTATATAAATTATTAAAAATTGGGTCCCACAAAATATTTAACTAATAAAAATAAATATTAAAAAATAAACCTTAAATATCGTAAATGGGTTTTGAAGAGAGAAAAGCATTGGGCGTTTCTTCTTTGAACACCAACATTTTTTCTTTCAACTCCAGCGTCATGTGCACTGTCGCCAGAGTTAGCGCGTCCTTGCATCAAACGCACGTATGATGGTGCGACTCGATGTTTAAATGGACAGATCTATTCATTCGAACATCCATTTTCTTGGTTTGGTCATTCCATAATGGGATCAAAATGAAAATTGCTTTAAGGTTTTTACTTTTTAGTAGACACTGTTGAAAAACCAGCTAAATGGCTGCACCAAACCTTTCAAACAAAGGCGTGGATTATCTCCAACATAAAGAGGCTAATTAAAAGGAAACAGACCTCACCCAACCACACTGTCAAAAAGAAAAAAAAAAAATCAGTCACTGAATTCTTAGTTAGTACTGCCTAGAGTCCTAATTAGCCAAGAAAGTACTGCCTAGACCATAGCAATGAGCGCTGAAAGATATTATAGCCAAGAAAGGTACAACTTGAAGAGTAAGCACCACTCTAAGAAGTAGATGAATCAGTGCCATAATACACCGGGTTTACCAGCGAACGCCTTGTTTGTACACCATAAACACAAACCCACTTGTTGCGCTTTAAAACAGTACGCAACCTGTCACCCCTTATGCAATTAAAAAAAAAAAAAAAAAAACACCAACAAACAACATCATCAAACGGACACACAAGAAGGATAGAAAGAAAGATAAACCTCGTGTTTTTAGGGGCCACTCAAAAGGATTTAGGGGTCATCAATTTATACCCATCCAAAGACTCTAGTTAAGGGGTACCCTATATGATATTGAAGTTACATAAATGCCCTTCTGGTAAAACCGTATAAAAACCAAATCAAAAAAAATTCTACTCATTTCAACTCTTCTTCTTCCAGTTTCATATCTTCCGATTGTGGAAGAAAAAAAACTTTCCTCGTTCAACCGAAACATCGCCTCGAATCGTAAAATCAAAACATCGTCGATTCGTTTATAAAACAATGGATAAGGGAAATGAAACCCACAGACCTAGAACCAAAAATGTTGCTCGGGGTATCGATCCAAAGATTGGGATTTTAGCAAGAAATAAAAAAATTCTTGCTGCAAATGAAGAAGAACGCGAAGAACGCGAAGAACAAGTACCCGGCAATGTAGTCGGTGGTGGCGATTCCGATAGTCAAACACTTCGTCAACTTCAAATGGCCCCAATTAGGTAAGAATCTATCATTTTTGGTGTTTATTTCGCTTTAATTCGTCGAATCGTGAAAAAAAAATTCTAGGGTTTTCGGTTATTTATCCAGATTCGGACGATATTCATGCTCATTTACTTCCGAATGTAGTCGTGTTCTTCATTTCTCAAGAACATCGACAGTATTCGGGAGAAAGATTTGATGATTATCTGCCGAATATTGGTGGCCATATCTTCCTGGATACAAACTGCTAATAATCGGTAGTTTAATGAATTTTCGGGCTACCGATTATATTTAAGTAGACACAGAGTATTCGGAAGAACACTCACTACCGAATGTATATATTGAAAAAATCTCAAAATTTCTGATATAGGAAAAATCCCATTTTGGGGCCAGTATTTATTCGGAAGACAATATAATGTTTTATACCTCCGATTGTGTAGGATAAAATTTTAGAGTTTCTGAACTCCAGTTGATGAATATTCGGTTGTAAACATGTTTAGTTATATTCCGATTGTTTTTCATTCGGAAAAAATATGTGTCTTCTTACTTCCGAATTTGTACATTCGGGTTGTAGATGTGCACTTTGTCTTCCGATTGTGTAGGATGAAAAATTTACAGCTTCTGAACTCCAATTGATGCATATTCGGTTGTAAACATGTTTAGTTATATTTCGATTGTTTTGTATTCGGGAACAGTATGTGTCTTTTTACTTCCGAATGTGTTCATTCGGGTTATATTTCCATACTTTGTCTTCCGATTGTTTAGTTTGTAAATATTGTTCCTTTCTTTGTTGTTTAGACAAAGTCGAGAAAGGAGGAAGAAAGTGACAGCTAGTTCTAGGAGGGAAAGGAGCGCCAAAGATAATTCAAGTGCTCAACAAAGCTTACAAGAACAAAGCAGTCAACAAGGAGTGCAACCAAGTGCTGAACAACAAGGCAGTGAACAAGGGGTGCAACCAAGTGTTGAACAAGCCGCTCAACAAAGTGCAGAACCAACTGCTCCACAAGTTACACCCCACCATGAAATTGACAATGACAATGATTTTTGTTGTACATTCGGAAATTTGTTTGGGTAACTAAGTTAGACAAGTTCAAATGACAATGATTTGTGTGGTATATTCAGAAGTTTTGGTAACTAATTTAACTTCCGATTATTTCAAAGACAAAATTTGAAAAGTATAAGTTTTTACAAATTCTGATTTTTGGGCCATCGTACATTCGGAACTTTACAAAAAACCTATCCTCCGAATATTACAAGTTCAAAACAAACCACGCCATGGCTCCAGGTGGTTCCAAGGGCCAATATTGAAGGTTAGACAGCCCATATTCGGAAGTTTTGGTAACTAATTTAACTTCCGATTATTTCAAAGACAAAATTTGAAAAGTATAAGTTTTTCCAAATTCTGATTTTTGGGCCATCGTACATTCGGAACTTTACAAAAACATTATCCTCCGAATATTACAAGTTCAAAAAAAACTGTTTCCTGGAACCAAACAACACCATAATCGGAAAGAAAGTTGACTCATAACATAACCGAATATTACAATCGGTAGGTTGTTTAAAAAAATAATCTACCGATTTCGTATAATCGGCTAGTTTTTATATTAATAATACTCACATTACATAAAGTTCAAACGGCCTTAACCTTACAATTTCGTCAAAAGCACATAAATACATACTCCTAATTGACCATAAAAGTATTAAAACAGATCATAACTTCCAGTGACCATAGAAATTGTTCCTCTTGATTTTGTAGCATCCTTCATGTTCAAATCGTTTCCCGTAGAGGTCCACATACCGGCGATCCGCAAGATTTCTTTGAAATTACGAATGAGTAACAAGTTAGTACTAACTTTTGTTAATGTGAGTTGGAGTTACAGAGATACTTACTCGTTTTTCATACGTCCACCAAGGAAAAGCGTTCCTAACAAACCGTTCCTCATCTTCAAGTTTGTCAATCTCCTTATCGAGCGCATTCTTTCTCATCTTAATATCATTGGATGATCTTCGAATTCGATTACCATCTAAGGACTCAAATACCATTAAGATACGGTTCCATATATGCTCTTCGGATTCCGATTTTTGGAGCTTGTGAACACGATCATGAGCAGTTACCACAACCCACGCTCTATAAATAGCACAATCTTCTTCTTCGGCAAAAGTAATATCCATGTTTTTTGTTATGAAAATTAAAACTGAAGAGAGGAAAGAGTTTGGTGCAATTGGGGTGATAGATATGAGTTTCTTCATATAGGTTTAGGGTCCAACGACTCTTTTTGTTTTTCCCAAAAACTCCAACGGCTAATTTGACGAAAGTTGAATGTGGAGAAACCAACAATCCTCCGAATATATAAGGGTAATTTCGCCATTACGAATTACGCGAGATAAGGACTGGCTACATTTTCCCTTTGGATGACCTTTTTTGTTTTATTGTTGGCCCCTAAATCCTTTCGAGTGGCCCGTAAAAACGCGAGGAAGATAAAGACCAAATCAAGCAAGAAAAATGTAATGTTGCATGTGAATTTTTTCCTAAGTATTTTGATTGTTTTTTCTTTTTTGCAGTTAGATTATTATTATTATTTATTTATTTGACTTATTTTATTTTAAAGTCGATATAATTCGAATATCTCACAAAATTGATGTGTGTGCTCCCTTTTAACGGTTCCAACGATTGTCCAATGGCTTCATTAGTTCTTATGACCTTTTAACCGTTCTGTTTCATATTAGGCTGGCTTTATTCACCGTTGCTTCAGATGCCTTCAAGCAGATTACGATATTACTGTGCTAAATATGGGGTTTTGTCTTGAAATTTAGCTACAAATATTTCTACGTGATTTTCGGTTGCACACATTGTACATGGAGTCAAATTTTTTAAGAGATATGTAATATATCAGCGTATGAGATTGTACATGAGTTGACATATATTTAAAGTTAGGGCGGGGAATACAATTGATATTCCAAATGTAACTACAGAGCATAAGATAGATGATCTTATGAATGAAACGAATATGGTTTTTGTGGGTGTTACTTGGCAGCCGGAAGCATAATTGCGGTTGGTGCGCTCAAAGATAAACCTACCGACCAGTTCTTTATGCCTTTGCATTTGTATTTTCCTTTAGGAACTTTTCGGGCATTGATCGTTGCAAGTTATAATCCTTTGTATGGTATTAGTTTGATATTTTAATTAACATCTTGTGCTCCTTTTTGTTTTAATGAGATTGAAAAATTTCCATGAAACATTTGAATAAAATGTCAGCACAATGGACTATTGCACTTGTTTTTGTTTCAGAACTTTAAAACCAGTAACTACTGCTATGTTTTTCGCGGATCTTAAGTAAATTCCAATAGTATGCGTTACTAAATGTGTTATACATGTCCAAAATGGACGGCGCATGTACTATATAGTTAGCACAAACATTCTTACAGAAAGAATGATGAATATTATGCTATAACTTAGGGTATCTAAGGTCAACAAAGAAACTGAACCAAAAAAACATTACTCCGTTTGGACACTCTTCAACTTAACTAAGCAGAAAAGTCAAAAATAATGTCTAAAGACTTTTAATAGTAAAAAGGTTAACTTTCTAGAAGGAGTTGGTTGTATATATTTTAAGAAATAACCTTTCAGACTTAATTAAGTCGAAAAGTGAAAGTAAGTTGAAACCAAATTTCAGGTATTCAGTATGACGTTTGACTTATAAATATTAGTTTGGCGATACAGTTTCAAGATAACTTATGGAAACAAAAAGGTTGATAATTTTTGCTTAAAATCTGTTTGGACATACATTTAGAAGTAGTTTTTTGATTTTTAAAAGCCAGTAAATAAGAAGTTAATTTGGGTATAAAATTTCAGAATGACTTCTAGAAATAAAACATAACTTTTTGTGAAGCAAAGTATGTTTGCTTCTGACTGCTACTTCTGGAGAAGCAGACAAACTTCTACTTCTTGTATCCAAACGAGTTATTAATAGCTTGTTTAGATCCTAATTACCTTTTGACTTCTAAAAGAAAAGAAAAAAAAATCAGAAATTAGTTTGAGTATACAATTTCGGAATGACTTCTGGAAACAAAAATGTTAATTTTGTGTGAAGCAAAATTGTTTTACTTATGATATCTGGGATCGACTTCTGGTATCCAAACATGCTCTTAGTGAAGCAATATGTTTTTCTTCCAACTTCCAGAAACTACTCCTGCTTCCAATTTCCAAATATGCTGATGTGATTGACAAACACGCTTCAAACAAAAATAAATAAATTACTTTAGACTTCTGATATTTTACTTACGCTTCTGATATCCAAACACCACTTGAGGAATTGAAGGTCCGACTAAAGTTGAGATTCTAGGGGTTTTCTAAAAGTGAGTTATGGGAGGTTGAGCACGAATAGTTTTTGCCTAAACCACGCATAGTGGCCGTTCAAAGGCTGCTTCATTCACAGAGAATGAGGCTCAGGGCCGGTATTAGGGAGGGAAGAAAATAAAGAGAGAGATAAGAGAATAGGTTATTGCTCTGATAGGTTATGAGAAAGTTTTGTGTCCGCTTGGAGAAATAAAGGACCTATTGTAGCTGAAATATCTAATCTCAGGTTAGTGAAGATAGGGATTGCTTGTTGTGCGGAACACTTTTCCTTGTTCTCTTCAGGAATATAGGTTGAGTTTGTCTCTTTACTCCACCTCCTTTACTCTCTTCTACAGTGAGAAATAGGCCGAGTATTTCTCGCACGTGTTGTATACCGCCATACCAAAACCCTAATTGATATCCCCCCATTTGTGTGAAGCTGAGTCAGCTTTTGTGATGATGTGTTGAGAGAGAAAAATATTCTCTTTAGACGAGTTATCCAAGATAGAGAGATATTCTCTGATTTGTGATAATTACTAGGATGAGTCACGTGAAAAAGACATGGAATGCCTCAAAAATTGTGTGTAAAATGTGAGAGAAATTGAGGTTAAGCTCCATCTCTCCATGGTCGGTTACCTATGTCATGTGGAGATCGTATTATTGCTTGTGGGTCTCTTTGTTGAGCATGTGGAGCTCAGGTTATCCATATTTTGGGATAAACATGTACATTCCAGGCCCAATTTACTTGCGGTGAGTGTGTTTGAGACGCTGAGAAATAGGCTTGAGCCCTAGGTGAGGCTTTTTCCTGAGTCTTATACATGTATAAGACACTTCAGACGAGCTGGCTCAGCTCAGATAAGGCTATATGAGGCTTGGATGACGCGACTGAGGTTGTATGAGATTTAGCCGAAGCGACTGAGGATTTCTGAGACTTGGCCAACGCGACTGAGGACGTCTAAGATTTGGCTGACGCGATTGAGTCTCTCTGAAGTCACATGGGACATGTTCAGAAGATAAAGGAAGGCTTGCACGTCTAATACTGTCTCTACGAGACTTGGTCTCACTTGTCTTTGACCATCATACCTTGGGGAGGTGTACTAGGAGTCGATAGTGTCCGTATTGTGGGGCCTATATGACCAGTGTATCTCGAAAGAATGTTCTAGGAGATTTTCTAAAGGTCCCAGAGGCAGAATAACCAACATATCTCGCGGGGATGTCTTAGGAATTATTTGGAAGCCTAAGTAAGTCGAGTCAGAGCATAAAATAGACATGACCAGTGTATCTCGTGATGATGTATTAGGAACCAGTGATTGATCTCAAATAGGGTGAGTTGTATTGACATGAGACATGTATGTCTTCTCTCTGAGTCATAAGTCCATAGGGGATGTTTTTACGCATTTACAGAGCCAACATGACCAGCAGTATCTCGTCGAGGATGTACATTAGGAATCATTGCATCACAACCAGCTGCATCTCGCGAAGACCCTGAAATTATGGTTGTTTTGGTTCATAAGTTATCCGGGGACGTTTTACGCTCTACAAAACTTATATGACCAGCAATTCCTCGTCGAGGATATGCGCTAGGTCACGACATCACGACCAATAGTGTCTCGGGGGACATATACTAGCAATTGTGGCTATGGGTTCCTTGAGGACCAAGGGTTTAATCTCTCCAGCAAGAGTTGAGTTTTGTCCTATGGTATTGAAATGGCACGTTTTCCCCTTATCCAAATTTCACCATCTACAGAAGAATACGAAGAGTTTGATTTTATGAAGAAACTCTTATGGTTGTGTATGCATGCTAATAATTCAACTTCATCTTTTAATTTACTTTCAGAAATTGTAAATGTAACCAACCATTAAAATATGATATTATACCAATTATTTTGCTGATATTCCCCTCTCTCTTCTCTTATCTCTTATAAAAAAAAAAGAGCCTAAAGCCTCTTCAAGTAGCCTCCATTTTTTTGCTCAGATTTAGTCTGTTTTGGACAAGATCTGAGCAAAGAATTTGTTTTATTTTCATTAGTATTAGTTTTTGTTGTAGGATTTTAAATTTGGTTTTCTTTTGATGTCGTTTGACATTTTTCTTCGCCTTTTGAGCGACTTATATCTTTTCTTTTGTGCGATTTTATCTTCTGATGATTCTATCTCCGTTTCCAAGGCGACTATTTCTAGGAATTTTGGTTGGTATGTGGTTTGTTATTTTGGATTATTCAAGAACATCAAAGACTCAACTCGGCAGCACTGCGATTTCACCTTCAATCCAAGAGATATATGGCATCCAGGTTCGTCTCAAACAATGGTTAAAGCAAATTACTTCTCTATTTCAGTAGCATCTCTTTTTGAGGAAGAAAACTATCTTAAAGGGTCGAATTTTATTTCGGTTTATACCATCCTTCATTATCCCTAAAAAAATTGGATACTATTGCAGTTCATCGCTCTTTGTCTTCGCGATTTATTCATAATTTGTGTCTTTATTTGTGTTAAATCATAATTTGTATCTTTATTTGTGTTAGAGCACTGCTCGGTCGAACTCGCAAGTGTTGTTATCTCAAGCTTTTTTTTTCAAGTTTAGTTGCCAAAACTATAAGTCTTGATTTCTAGTCTACTTATAGCTAAGTCTCGGATTAGGATAGTAAGTGTAGTTGAGCTTTAGACTCCACGGCGTTCATCGAATGAAGAGGAAGAAGTACTCAAGGGAACTTGTGGAACTTTATCAAAAAAAGGTATGTGGAGACTTGAACTTATCTAACACTCAAAAGTCTATCTATTCTATCTCTTGTTTGAGACAAAAGTCGTATTGCTATTGTTTGTGGGTGAAAAACAGTTTCTGCTGATTTTGGTAAATTCGCGCGTGTGAATGAGAAACAAGTCTAGACACTAAACAATATACTGCAGGAGAGTATTTTTTATTCGAGAGATCAATCTGTACAATCCTGGCCTAAACCAAGAAATGTCCGTTCCAGGTTTGCTTCGCTCACAAAGTGAAGGATACGGGCTGGTCTTAGGGAGGGAAGCGAAGAAAGTGTTGAGACAAGAATAGTTGATTCTGAAGGTGTGGTTATTTATGACTTGTATCTGAAAGTAGAACTGGCTAGCAGAATGGAAAGCTACCAGGTGATTTCTAGATACTGTGTTGTTGCCGACCAAAAAACTTGTTCTTTGGTGAAAATAGGTGAAGCCTATTTATACAAGTCATATTGAAACGTACCCTGATCTCGTAGGAAGTGGAAGCGATTGAGTGGTGGAAGAATAGAGTAATGTGTAACCGTCAGACATTATGCTTCCATGATGAAGGAAGTGAATTCGTGTAACCGTCAGACATTATGCTTCAATGATGAAGGAAGTGAATTCATTTACGCCGTTACTTTTCACCACCATTAATTTTCCCGCTTCATAACACTTTCTTGTAACAGTCGCTTTGCACGCCGCACGTTGTAAACACCAGACCAATACCCTGATGAGCATCCCTCAGTTTGTAACATGGTTGATGTCTCGAGTGTTTTCGTGGAAAACATGTAGCACTTTTCTACGTGTGGCAAGTCAAAGTTAAGGGACTTGCTGCAGGAAAATAACATGTAAGGCTATTAGGCTCGTTTTGGCTGGTCGCCTAAAACTTGTCACAGGTTTGTCAGTTCGGTGGCGAACTTCGGTGGCTGATCGCATCTCATGAAGGAGAGTAGACGTTGATTATGGCTACTTTGTGTTAGCGCCTGATAATGGCGAAGTGGCGTTTTGGTGTACGTCAGTGGAAATGTGGCATGGCTGGCATGACTCGTGCATGCCAGTGGCACGGTGATGCAAGTAGCACCTGGCGTAGCCATGCCACTAGATTTAGGCCGTTGGTCGCCTGAAACTTGCTACAAGTCTGTCAGTTCGGTGGCGAACTTGGATGGCTGAGATTGCATCCCATGAGGAAGGATGGTCATTGATTATGGCCATATCTCGTTGTATAGTTGTTGATGGTGGTCTTTAGCTTAGGGTTAAAATCGTAAAACCTTACATCTGACATGACGTCACTACGAACACTAGCGCAGTTATTGAATCATTCAACATGCCTACATAAGAATTACCAGGGTATCTTTTTTTATACATGTGTCATGTTCCACGACAGAACCCTTAGTATTGACCGTACTAAACCCTAATTCTCACGCCACCGTGCCAATGGCAAACCATGCCAGCCACGTCTCCGCGCCAAGGCATGCCAACCACGCCAGACGCACCACTTGCGCCAATGGCATGCCGTGCCAGCCACTTCTCCGCGCCAAGGCATGCCAACCATGTCAGCCGCACCACCGTGCCAATGAAAAACCGTGCCAGCCACATCTCCACGCCAAGGCATGCCAACCACGCTAGCCGCACCACATGTGCCAATGGCATGTCGTGTCAGCCACTTTTCTGCGCCAAGGCATGCCAACCATGCCAGCCGCACCACATGTGCTAATGGCATGCCGTGCCAGACGCATCTCCGCGCCAATGCATGCCAACCATGCTAGCCGCACCACATGTGTTAATGGCATGCCGTGCTAGCCACATCTCCGCGCCAAGGCATGCCAACCATGCCACTCGCGCCACCGTGCCAATGGAAAACCATGCCAGCCACATCTTCATTCCGTGCCAATGGAAAACCATGTCGCTGGATGCCAAAACGAAGGGTTGCAACAATCAACGACCACCCTTCCACCTGAGATGCAGATCTTAACCGTCCAATGCCATCATCTAACGCGTGGTAACCTTTGGCCCAACGCCAAGCCCTAATTTTGGTCGCGCCCAAACTATGCCAAAACTCTAGTTTTTGGCTGCGCCTAAACTACGCCAAAATCCTAGCTTGGCCACGCCTAAACCGTGCCAAATCCATGCCGGCCATGCCTTCATGCCGCTGGCTGCCAAAACGAAGGGTTGCAACAATCAACGGTCACCCTTACACCTGAGATTCATATCTTAGCCGTCCAAAGTCGCCAGCTAACGCATGGTAACCTTTAGCCCAACACCAAGCCCTAATTTTGACCACGCCTATACTACGCCAAAATCCTAGCTTGGACGCGCCTGACACATGTCAACCATGCCATCCGCACCACTTGTGCCAATGGCATGTCGTGCAGCCTTTCCGCGCCAAGGCATGCCAATCATGCCACATGTGCCAATGACATGCCGTGCCAGCCACATCTCCGCGCCAAGGCATGCCAACCATGTCGCATGTTCCAATAGCATGTCGTGCCACATATCCGCGCCAAAGCATGCCAACCATGCCACATGTGCCAATGGCATGTCGTGCCAGCCACATCTCCACGCCAAGGCATGCCAACCGTGTCGCATGTGCCAATAGCATGACGTGCACATCTCCGCGCCAAAGCATGCCACATGTGCCAATGGCATGCCGTGCCAGCCACATCTCCGCGCCAAGGCATGCCAACCATGCACATGTCGTGCCAGCCGCACCACTGTGCCAAAACCATGCCAGCCTTTCCTCCACTCCGTTGGATGCCAAAACGAAGGGTTGCGACAATCAACGGCCACCCTTCCATCTAAGATGCAGATCTTAGCCACCAAGGTCACCAGTTAACGCGTGGCAACCTTTGGCCCATAAGCCAAGCCCTAATTTTGTCCGCGCCCAAATGATGCAAAAACCTTAGTTCTTGGCCGCGCCTAAACTATGCCAAAATCCAAGCTTGGCCACGCCTAACCATGTCAAAGCCATGTCGGCCATGCTTTCATGTCGATGGCTACCAAACGAAGGGTTGCAATAATCAACGGCTACCTTTCCTCTCAAGATGAAAAATCTCGACCGTCGAGGGTCATCACCGAGACGGCAAGTCTCCCAAGGTCAACTTGCCAAACAGCAGCAACATGCTACATGTTTTCCACGAAAACACTCGAGACATCAACACATGTCACAAACTGGGGGATGCTCATTAGGGTATTGGTTTGGCGGTTTACAGCGTGCGGCGTACACTATGCCCTTTACAAGACAGTGTCATAAGAATGAGGCGGTTAGTAAATACAGGGAGTAATGGTGAAACGCTTTCCTTCATTATAGAACATCAATTCCAGGCGTTACCGGTTACCACCTCCTCCCATTTACTCATCCGTTTCTATTTCTTACGAGACCAGAGTACGTTTCACTTCGACTTGTATAAATAGGTCTTACCTATTACCACCGAACAACAAGTTTTGGGTCAGGAGCATACAACAATCGGAATTCACCTGTTAGCTTTCCCATCTGTTAGCTTATGCTTTCTAATACAAGTCAAAACAACTACTCTTCTAGAATCAACTATTTTGGTATCAACACTCTCTTCGATTCCCTCCCCAAAACCAACCCTTCTCCTCCACTTTGTGACCGAACCAAGTCTGGAACGACCATTTCTTGGTTTAGGACGGACTTGTACAGATTGATCTCTTAAATCTAAAGTACTCCCTTGCAGTACATTGTTTAGGGTTTAGACTTGTTTCTCACCCACATCACACGAAATTACCGAAACCATCAGAAACTGTTTTCACCCTCAAACAATTGGCGACCATAGTGGGAGATTGATCTTTCAGTTACGATGGCAATTTTCAATCCTCGATCTCATACTTCGACCCAGACATCAGGGCGGTAGAAGTAAATGATCCACTCAGGGATCGACGACTTAGTTACCAAACGGCCCGGTTACCAGTCATGACACGACAAGGGATGACTGGGGACTTCCCAGAGGTTAGAAGCAAACGATCCGCCCATGGATCGACGACACGTTTATCAGGTGACCCAGGGACGGTTGAGAACTTTCCACGATCACGGCGGCGCTTCCCACAAAACTCGTACTTGCACCCGGAAGATCCATTTTTCGTTAGGAGATCCGAAAAACCGAGTAAGTCTTGCTAGACAAAATACATGGTCCACTACTTCAAATCTTCACAGGGGAGATAAAAATCGATAGCCATATTGTTCCCATGTTTCATTTCATGCTTTCTACTGTCGCACAACATTTACAATTCCATGACTTTCCTGGGGTACTCATGCTACTTATAGTCATAACCAAAAAACATCATTATTCTAAAACAGTTCATTCCAAATAATAATCCAAAACCTTCATAGATAACAGTTATATATCAATTCAAATCAAACCCTAAACCAGGCGCTTTGTTTGACTTAAAAAAAAAAAAAAAAAAAAAAAGGAAAACCCTAACTCCCGGTTCTTCGTGGAATCAGTCACCTACCTGTACGTACCTACTTTGCATAATAATGATTACTTGTCAATATTCATGAGGTATCCGACGTTACCACGGTGATATTCGAAGAGGAATTGTTTATGATGAATTATTTCTACAAGTTTATGAAAGGCATACCTACATCTAGGGTTTACACCAGTTCAGAAGAACAATGTTTCTATAGATTTATGGAAGGCATACCTATGGCTAGGGTTTGCACCAACACAAGAAAAACAAGAAACAAATTGAAAGAGAAACGCTGGAGTACATACATGGAATATGCTTGCCCACTTTATTGCTACCACGCCACGCCAAGCCAGCGCCGTGCCAAGCCAACAGTCCGCATCATGCCCAGCCAACAGTCTGCACTATACCAAATCCAAGCCAGCGCCCACGCTAAACCAGCGCCCATTCCAAGCCGATCCAGCGCTAGCAGCTTACATCCTTCCAGCGCCAGCAGCTTGCATCCTTCCAGCGCTAACAGCTTGCATCCTTCCAGCACTAACAACTTGCATATAACGTCCTCTAAGAATGTTTCAATGATTGAAATGAGTGTTTAGATTACATAACCAATGGTGGACATAAACATTGTTGTGGAAACATATTTATGTATAAGTCATATTCCTTGAACCAAAGTTTGCGAACTTTGTTGATCAAGAGAAACCGGAGAATGGCGTGAGCCAAGTCCGCGAACTGCGGAACTTCTCATCCCGAGAAATTCTGTTGGAGTTGACGAACTAGCTGCGTCCGCGAACTGATGGAAAGTATTTTCCGAGATTTTCTGCTGGAGTTTGTAAACTCTACTGGTTGCTTAAGCCCGCGAACCTAGTCTGTGAACTTGAGAAAGGTTATATATCTGAAGATGATTTCTGAACTTAAACTTATAAAGACTAAGGAATGTCGTTTGCAAACCGTGGATATAAAAGTTCATGAACCGATTCGAGTGAATCAAATCATCTTTGCTTCAATTGTGTCTTGTGTAGTACATGATATTTCCTTGCAATTGAACAACTCTCTTAACTAGTTCATCTGAGTCATTTGAACTAGTTATGGTGAAGAAGAACATGGTTGATATGAAATGCTCATATGGCTAACCTTTTGGTTGACTATTATTGAACCAACAATACACATGTTTGGGTACGATTAACAAACCTAGAGGCGTGTAGTTTAAGTGTGTATAACAAGCTAAGTTTTCGATCTAACGGTTGAGAAATATTAGCTTGAATCTAAATCAGGTTTTCATCTAACGGTGGATATTGTTTTCTTTGTAACCAAGGCAAAACCCTGATTTGAAAGACTATATATAGGAGACATCTAGTATTGTGCAAAACTAATCCCCACACCTTATGTGTGATACTATTTTGCATACTAGAGTCGATCTCCTTTAACCCTCTGGTTTTCTTTTCTCAAACCGGGTTAAACGACTTAAAGACTTCATTGGGATTGTGAAGCCAGACTACTACTTTTATCGTAGTTGTGTGATCTGATCTTGCATCTTCTATCGAACGAGTACAATCATATTGATTGGCTTGAGATTTGATATATCTGATAGGCAAGATATAAAAAGTAATCACAAACACCTTTGTCTCATCGTTTATGATTCCACAACATCTTGTTTCGCTACCATACGATTAAGATTGTTGTGAGGAGATTGATTAATCTAGGTTGTTCTTCGGGAATATAAGACCGGATTATCAATTGGTTCCTGTTCACCTTGATTATTATCAAAAGACGGAACAAAACCTTTATGGTTTATCTATGGGAGACAGATTGATCCTTTGATAGACTTGTATGTGGGAGACAGACTTGTTTATTATTAAAGCCTGCGATTTTTTGGATCGTAGCAACTCTTAGTTGTGGGTGAGATCAGCTAAGGGAATCAAGTGCGCAGTATCCTGCTGGGATCAGAGGCGTAGGAGCATAACTGTACCTTGGATCAGTGGGAGATTGATTGGGGTTCAACTACAGTCCAGTCCGAAGTTAGCTTGGAGTAGGCTAGTGTCTTTAGTGGCTTAATATATTGTGTGTTCAATCTGGACTAGGTCCCGGGGTTTTTCTGCATTTGCAGTTTCCTCGTTAACAAAATTTCTGGTGTCTGTGTTATTTCAATTTCCGCATTATATTGTTTTATCTTTATAATTTCAATAATACATGTGCGTTTGAATCATTCAATTGGAAATTCGACCTTTGGTCGTTGATTGATATTAATTGATCCTTGGATATTGGTCTTTGGTACCATCCAAGTTAGTCCTTGTATTTGATTATAACTCGCAGTCTTGCTTGAGTAAATCAAATCAAGAGAGAGATATAAACTCGTTGATGTACTTTTAATTGATTGAGTCTTGTTGATTCTCTTAAAAGTATATTCGAGTTTCTCCATACAGATTGCTAAGTGAAATATTGTGTGGTGTTATTAGACCCCCGCTTTTTCAATTGGTATCAGAGCAGGCAAACACGTTAAAGACCTTATAAGTTTGTGTTTGTAGCGATCTGATTATGGACGAGTCTATCTCTAATAACTATCAGTTCAGAAATTACCAAGTGATTCTAAAAGCTTGGATTCACCTGAGAGAACTGTCACATTTAAGTCAATATCTAAACATTCTCTTGATATAAAAACTGTTGATTGGGAAACTCTCCTAGAAGAACAGTTGGACGAACTTTATGATGAAGGTGATTCATATATTGATAGAGATGTTGATGAGGAAGTCTCAGAGTATGTTAAGTTTTTGGATTCGTGGAATATGAAGAAGATTACGACTTCTCATGTCATACCTCTTCTGACTCCTCTCTGTCGAGAAAACAAGAAATTGAGAAGAAGTTACGCAGGTGTTTATTTTTCGAATAGTTCTAACGAATCGATCCTCAAGGACTCTAAGGAAAACCTACATATGAAGTCACTTGAATGTGATAATCTTTATCAAAAGTACTTTTTGTTGGAAGAGAAACTTGCAGAATCTGAAGCAAGGTTTAACTATCAACAAATTAGTTTTGATGATAGAGAAAGTGCTTGTCTCGCTCGAGAAAAACACCTTGAGGCTGATTTAGCTGCTGCTCTTGATAAAATCAAGATGTTGGAAGATGACTTGAAAAATTTCAATACTAGTTAAAGAAAATTAACCACTATGCTAGGAGAAAGTAAAAATCATCGTGATACACGAGGATTGGGATATAAGGGAATAGATGCTCCAAGTACTAGAAAAGAGGTAAAATTTATCAAGGCTAGTGATTCTTCTCGATAAAAGGTTTCCACTGATGGAAAAAGTAAAATACCTTCACCGGCAGTTAAGGTTCAAAAGAGCAAAGTATATCAACCTCCAAAACCAGCACACATGAATCCGGGTAAGAACATTCCTTATATTTGTCATTATTGTGGAAACAAAGGTCACCTAGAAAGGATATGTCGTTTTCGTATAAGGAATTAAAAACTTCATGATATTCTTGTTTGGGTTTCAAAAGAATTTATTAAACCGGGATCATATGTTAAGGATAACACTCTTGACATTACGGGTTGTAAATGTCCAACCTTTAGGCAAAGGAATCAGTGCTGTAATAATCCTAGACTTGCCTATAAACGTCATACAAAGTCTTTTCACAATTGTAATGATTATCAAAAGAATAAATTTGTAAAGACGAAGACAAGATCCGATGCACCCAATTGGAGAAAGACTAACTTACAAAAGAATAGTCAATCCAATTCTCCTTCTAAAAATCTAGAAGAGAGTAATGGGAAGAAGGTTCCGATTGTTCCTAAACAAACTCAGAAGTGGGTACCAAAGAAAGTCAAGGATGCTTTGAGTGTGAAAGAAAATGATCTCCCAGAAAATTCCATGACTATGGAGAAGGCAGTATCCATGATGTTGGAACTTAAAGAGTTCTTTGGAAAGATGGATTTGGATGTGAAAGGTTCTAAAAGCGATCTCTTTTATGATAATACTAAAGTCACTTGTGGTGAGCAAGACATTGTTCACCTCAACACAACTTAAGTGTGTTGTAGGTGCATCCTCACCAAGGAATGTCTTGTTATGTATACGGTGAGGGAAGCACGAAAATTGGGGGGCATAGATTATGTTTGGTAAGGATGTAGAATTCAATTGGATTCATCTAAAAAGGTATGTCTATAAACTTGAGCAAGATTTGTGGTTTTATTTGCTTAGAGAACTTATAATGATTCACGTACCTTTCTTATCGTTCTTTTCTACCTAACATGATCTGTGTTTAAGGTTCTTAAATGTTTAGGTGTGAAAACATTAGTTCGGGATGTTTGGACTTCATGGTACACATACCAAGTATGAATAGCATCGTTTAAAACCAAAATCCAGGGGTTTAAGTTCGCAAACCTCGTCTGCATACTGCTCCAGGATACGAAAATTCGTTTGCAAACCCGTATGCATACTTGACGTTGATATTCGGTAAACTTGTTTTGGCCGTATTTTCTTCGTCCGAACTCGGAATGACCTCATTATTTTTGCACTCTCTTCCTCTTTGAGTTCTCTTCAAAATGGAGATGAGAAACCTTGAATTTGGATGAGTTAAGATTGGTATTTGTCCTGTTTCTTGTTTTTGAGTATTTTGCTCCGTTTCGTTTCGTTGCACTTGTTCTACTTCTCTTGAACTTGGGCACTTGGATTCTTGGAGTACTACTATTATAAGTTAATTTGTAGCTTTTAAAAGAATGTTGTTGGTGAATCACAAAGAAGGAAGTTCAAGAATGGAAAGTAGTACGCAGTGCTATGGAATTCTTGAATGTTCACAATCATCCTATGTGAACTATGATGCATGGTCGTTATTGACTTTGTATGTTCTTCTTTGTTAAGAAAATCTTTTTATACACATTTGGTAGCTATTATTGGTGTAAATCCATGCGAAAAATATCGATTCTACCCTGAAAGGACAAATCATCTTGTATGTGCATTACGAGTTTGTCTTGATGCCTAGGAAACTTCTTATGAGAATTTATTCTTATTTTTGAGAAGGATTACTAGAGTTTGGAATAGCAATTATTGTGATTACACATAGCTATGTCCAACGTTTTTCATCTTCATGTTTTTAGATTTATTGGTTTAAATTCTAAGAATATTTGGATGATGATGTTTTTGCAGTATTAATCTTTGTGATTTGTTATATTGCAATTTGTTACGGGATATGTATGGTTGCGTCCGTAAACTTGAAGGTCCCATATATTGTCAAAAGTAAAGTCCTTCATGAATTGGTATTCACTATTGATTAAAGGATGAATAGACTTTTGACAAATACAAAAGTTAAGCCTATATTGTCAATTTTTTGATGGAAGATAGGTTAAAATCTTTTGTTTTCAAGGATTATGTCTATTAATATTGTTATGAATATAATGATGGAAGATAGAATTAATCCTTGTGTATTCCACAGTAAAGATCTTTATTGATCCATATCCTATATATTACTGTGAGGCTCCGCAATGTGTCTTATGTTGAGCACGATACAACGAAGTTGATTATTTTATGATTGGCTTTGTTGGTTGTTCCATGAGGTATGTTATGTCCAGCATTTTGAAATAAATTAATCATCTCATTTGGTTATTTAGTTATTGCTCCGTAAGTTCTCTTATGTCGAGCAAAACAATTGACAATTAAATTGATTACTTTTGTGATTAGTTTGATTGTGTATTACAATTAGATTAATTATGCGTTCTCTTGTAATTAGTCTAGTTGAGTATTCATATATTCCATAAGCCTTTGTGTTGAGTATATGAACGACTATCCTAATCATTATCTAATGGTTATGTTAGTCATATATTCCGTAAGTTTTCTTATGTTGAGCATAATCAATTAATTTGATCACCTTGTGTGTTTAATTTGATTGCGTATTCCGATTAAATTAATCATGGGTTTACTTGTGATTAATTTGATTGAGTTTTTGGATTTAGGAAATCATTCTCATGGTTTTTGGCGTCCAATAGAATCCTTCTTTTGAAATTAAGGTCGCTCTTGTTGTTATTTCGGGAATGACATCAAATGGGGGAGAGTTCTTTTGAACTTGTGCTTAATTGCCATATCTTTGTGGGGAGTGCGGCTGTGGAATATTAGAGGAATTATCTTGTATCTTTAAACTCCTTGATGAATGCTATTAGCTTCGGCTATATGATTGCATCTAAATTAAGTTGGTATGTATTCTTCTTTTGGTCACGAAATGTCTCTTACAAAAATTTCATTATGATCTCGTTCTTGTACCTTTGTCAATTTTCTTGACAAAAAGGGGGACAATTAATATGTAGTTCACACTAAAAATACATATGGTTTTCGGATAATTGTGTAAGGGGGAGTGGTTTTCATGTGAGATGGAGTATTGACTAAGGGGGAGTGATACATATCACCATAGTATTATTGTTGAAGTGGTGATACAATTGGAATTTGACATTGTATAATAATACTATGACACTGTATAACAATGATCGAGACTGATGCTTTCTCATTGTTATAGCTACGGATCTTCAACAACGGTGATACTAAACTTACAACCTTTGGGATCATTGGAGTACTTGGAAGTGATGAAGATTTCGAGGAATGTTGAAGATTAGACTATGGAATAGGAGCCATTAAAGTTTCTTTATCTTTTCTGTATTCCATATGTACTGATAGTTTTGTCACTAAAATTGACAAAGGGGGATATTGTTAAAGCATTGCTCTATCGACCTCGCATGCGTTGCTATCTCAAGCATGTTTGTCAATGTTAGTAATCAAAACTATAAGTCTTGATTTCTAGTCTATTATAGCTAAGTCTCGGACTAGGATAGAAAAGTGTAGTTGAGCTCAAGGACTTCATGGAGATTCATCATACAAGAAGAAGAACTACTCAAGAAACCAGCGGAACTTCTCGACAAAAAGGTATGTCAAGACTTGAACTTATCTGTCACTCAAAAGTCTATCTACTCTATCTCCTACTCTTTGAGACAAGAAGTCGTATGCTATATATAGACTTGGATTATACATATTTTGTATTTTGAGCCGAGTATACCTCGCCTATCTATATCTCGAAATATGTGTTGGTAAGATTTTCGCTTCGATCAAGTTTATCTTTACCTAGTGACGAAAGTCATGATATGTTTCAATCACTTTGAAAATTGCTTTGACGAGAAATGGTGTAACAAATATATAACGTCCTCTAAGAATGTTTCAGTGATTGAAACGAGAGTTTAGATTACATAACCAATGGTGGACATAAACATTGTTGTGGAAATACATTTATGTATAAGTCATATTCCTTGAACCAAAGTTTGCGAACTTTGTTGATCAAGAGAAACCGGAGAATGGCGTTAGCCAAGTCTGCGAATTCAGTCCGCGAAATGCGGAACTTCTCATCCCGAGGAATTCTGCTGGAGTTGATGAACTAGCTGTGTCCACGAACCGGCGAAAAGTCTTTGCCGAGATTTTCTGCTGGAGTTTGTAAACTCTATCGGTTGCTTAAGTCCGCGAACCTAGTTTGCGAACTTGAGAAAAGTTACATATCTGAAGATGATTTCTGAACTTAAACTTATAAATACTAAGGAATGCAGTTTGCAAACCGTGGCTATAAAATTTCATGAACCGATTCGAGTGAATCAAATCATTTTTGCTTCAATTGTATCTTGTGTAGTACATCAGATTTCCTTGCAATTGAACAACTCTCTTAACTAGTTCATCTGAGTCATTTGAACTAGTTATGGTGAAGAAGAACATGGTTGATATGAAATGCTCATATGGCCAACCTTTTGGTTGCCTATTATTGAACCAACAATACACACGTTTGGGTACGGTTAACAAACCTAGAGGCGTAGAGTTCAAGTGTGTATAACAAGCTAAGTTTTTGATCTAACGGTTGAGAAATATTAGCTTGAATCTAAATCAGGTTTTCATCTAACGGTGGATATTGTTTGCCTTGTAACCAAGGAAGAACCTTGATTTGAAAGACTATATATAGGAGACATCTAGTATTGTGCAAAAATAATCCCCACACCTTACGTGTGATACTAGTTTGCATACTAGAGTCGATTCTCCTTTAACCCTATGGTTTTATTTTCTCAAACCGGGTTAAACGACTTAAAGACTTCATAGGGATTGTGAAGCCAGACCGATACTACTTTTATCGTAGTTGTGTGATCTGATCTTGCATCTTCTATCGTACGAGTACAATCATATTGATTGGCTTGAGACTTGATATCTCCGATAGGCAAGATATAGAAAGTAATCACAAACACCTTCTTCACATCGTTTGTGATTCCACAACATCTTGTTTCGCTACCATACGATTAAGATTGTTGTGAGGCGATTGATTAATCTAGGCTGTTCTTCAGGAATTTAAGACCGGATTATCAATTGGTTCCTGTTCACCTTGATTATTATCAAAAGACGGAACAAAACCTTTAGGGTTTATCTGTGGGAGACAGATTGATCCTTTGATAGACTTGTCTGTGGGAGACAGATTTATTTATTGTTAAATCCTGCGATTTTGGATCGTAGCAACTCTTAGTTGTGGGTGAGATCAGCTAAGAGAATCAAGTGCGCAGTATCCTGCTGGGATCAGAGGCCTAGGAGCATAACTGTACCTTGGATCAGTGGGAGATTGATTGGGGTTCAACTACAGTCCAGTCCGAAGTTAGCTTGGAGTAGGCTAGTGTCTATAGCGGCTTAATACAGTGTGTGTTCAATCTGGACTAGGTCCCGGGGGGTTTCTGCATTTGCGGTTTCCTCGTTAACAAAACTTTGGTGTCTGTGTTATTTCAATTTCCGCATTATATTGTTTTATCTTTATAATTGGAATAATACAGGTTGTGTATTTGAATCATTCAATTGGAAATCCTACCTTTGGTTGTTGATTGATATTAATTGATCCTTGGATATTGGTCTTTGGTACAATCCAAGTTATTCCTTGTAATTGATTAGAACTCGCAGTCTTGTTGAGTCAAATCAAGAGAGAGATGTAAGCTCGTTGATGTACTTTTAATTGATTGAGTCTTGTTGATTCTCTTAAAAGTATATTTGAGTTTGTCCATACAGATTGCTAAGCGAAATATTGGGTGGTGTTGTTAGACCCCCACTTTTTCACTTCCAGCGCCAGCAGCTTACATCCTTCCAGCGCTAATAGCTTGCATCTTTCCAGCGCCAGCAGCTTGCATCCTTTCCAGCGCTAACAGCTTGCACCCTTCCAGCGCCATCTTCTCCGCTCCACAACCAGCCAAAACAGCGCCATCCTCACCCTTCGAAACAGCGCCATGGCTCCAGCACTCCCTGATCAAAACCGCGCCATCTCTGCATGATACACCTACGATCACCAGAACCAGAGCCGCTTGCGCCACCCCAACGTTTCTTCAAGTATGACAGCTCCAACCGTCACCCGAGACGCTGCTACTCCACCATCAGGGCAAGATACTTGAATAGCCGGAAGAAGATGACCTCCTTTTACCACTGTTGATTTGATGGAAAGACACAAGATTTTCGTAAGGCTCAGATGACATGTTTATAACTCGGAAAGAGATACCTATTTCCTCAAGACACTGACGGAGCGACCACCATAAGAGTCATGTCAACCCAAGAGGGAGCTGACAAGGAATACTTTTAACATCCAGCGCAGGCACTCCAACATAACGTGCGTTTATAGATGAAGGGGCTCGCGTTGCTCTTGAACGCCCAGTAGAAGGTAATCAGCAATCCAATTTCATCACACGTAAAGATCAGGAACGACTTCTCCAAAATCGAGGCAAAGGAAATCAGCAACCATCCTGAATTCACAGAGACCCTCTTCCCGTTAGGAGATGCATGAAGTCTGGAGACTTCGCCCACAAAATCATACAGTCTATGATGAAACAGTTATGTGAGATTCTATATTTCTCCAAGGCGCATCATCAAGACATATTTGCATCCCTCAACCGCACTGCATCAGGAAAGCAGTTGTTTCCAGCCAGGGAAGCCGTTCCCAAACTCCAACCTCTCCTGGAAAGCACCATTGATAGATGGAACTGGGGACTCCTAACCACTGTTCACTTGAAGGATGTCGAGTTTGATAGCACGCTGATTGAAGCAGCCGCTTCGCTTCAACGTCCTCCAGCAACGTCTCCGCTTCAACGTTTGCTCCAACAGCCGTTCCACCCTAATGTCCTCCAGCAGCGGCTCCGCTTCAACGTTCTCTCTAGCAACCGCTCCGCTTCAGCGTTCTCTCCATAAGCTGCTCTAGGATCCGAAGACGAAGCTTCAGCGTTTGGCTCCTTAAGTTTCAACGTCCTCTCCAAGAGCCGAAGCCGCTTCAACGTTGTTCTTTCCTACAAAGGGTCGTGCCACCACGCTCCCCATGTCAAGGATTATGATTGCATCCAGCCAATCTTCGTAGTCATGGCCACCTTTTGATCCATCCCGCCAAAACTCATGATCATGGACAGTTTGCTCAGTTACGCATCCAGCCAATCCTTTTACTTCCATAGATGCCCATACAATTCTAGCCCACCTACTTTGTTCCCACGACAATGTAGTCTCTTCTGATTACATCTGCTACCAAGAAATGTTTCCTCTCATTTGTTGATACCAGTCGTAGCTTCATCGCAGCAGCAATCACTACCAAGGTAACCCGTACTCCTCCATATTTTAGTTTCATATGGAAGAAGTAACAAAATCACCAGTACGACCGCACGATGGTGATGTCTTTATCATGGTCAACCCATTGACCATACAAGATGGAAACATGTAAACCATACTTGGGGATTAAGGATCTACACGGAATCCCTTCACTGTCAAAGCTCAGAAGATACAGTCAACCGAAGGCCATAGCCACAACAAGGTCATCTACTCTTCAAGGGTGTAGCGCAAGAATATCATCACCTCTCTGTCTAGAAGACTCCTTCAACACTTTATGAGACCGCGGAGGATCCCAAGCCTACTTAGAGGAAAACAACTTCAGAAACTAAAGAAAAATGCGACTGGGGACTGCTCATCGCAGTCCATACCGACGACCATCAAAGACTCATGAGATAACTCCAGAGACGCGGCTGAAACATTTTCTTGAAGAAACAGAGGGATCCATGATAAACAACATAACTCTCTTATTCCTACCTCTTCGTTATCCAGAATATTTCGTCCATGTGATATCCTGAGCATCCCAGTGTCACATCCAAAAGAGTACAATAATCTTGTATCAAGTCTCGTGGGCATGGATTCAAGGCGATGCAATGAAAGTAGGCTACACATGGGGACTACCAGCATGAGACGCTTTCACCCCCCTCACCCTGATTATTTCTGATTTCAACATCATCACTGCCAAAGTTTTACGAGCCGTAGGAATTTCTCAACATAAAGTCGTACATATGCATCGAATATTCCAAAATCACGCCACGAAGATACATTCACATGTTTGGCCATGCCATCGTATCTAACGGAAATATAAATGTGGACTGCTCACCGCATCCCATTCCATACGGTAGCCCAAGATTCAGAAGATGGTTCGAAGGATGTCTCTTGGAACAAAGTCCTTGAAGACTCGATAGCAGCACATCGGCAACAGAATGTCTCCCAACTCATCTATTTCATCATGTGGCTTCGGAAGATTTCTACCATACAATCATCCACAGCATATCATCATCGCGATCAGAAGGTCCAGATACTGAACAACCTAAAGTCAAGGATGGACCGACAACGCAACCATAATCTCCAATATTAGCCCTGACATGATCATTGCCGAGCATATATTTCATCCATCCATTCCGAGAATGCAATGGAGTTTGGTAAATTTTGGAATCCACTAGAGAGTCACGACAGACGAAAGCACGGACCCAGACGAGCAGCAGAAAACGAAAGAGGGTTGATACCTCTTTTCATGCAGACGGAGTTGCTAGAGTTTGAACAGAATAAAGATTCCTTCTTGCTCCATGAACGGTAATAAATGACTGGGCGCGACTATGCCACCTCGGGCCCGCAACATCCCTCATAAATTCTCCCTGAATTTTACTGTCGGGCTGTTTTCACCTACCTAACGAGCTTAAAACCTAAATATTCCAATGTAAGGAGATAGGAAATTCTTTTCCGGTCAGATGGAGGGGCGGACCGTAAAAATCCTAGTTCGTACGAGAATTCTACAACAATTTTAGTAAGGAGCGCTAATTAGGGTTTCGGCATCCCAAACCCTGATTTCGACAAAGTTGCCAGGCGTCATCACTACCGTTTGGTGGCCGAATATCCAGCGCCATCACCACCATTTGATAGCCGAATTTTCAGCGTCATCACCATTTCCTCTATACCAAGACGACCAATGCTGACGGCTCCATTCCAAGGCGACCAATGCTGACGGCTCCATTCCAAGCCGACCTATGCTGACGGCTCCATTCCAAGCCGACCAATGCTTATGGATCCATTCTAAGTCGACCAACTCCAACGCTCCATTTCACGCCAAGTCTATGCTAGCGGCTCCCTTCCAAGCTGATGCCAACAGTCTTCATCTCAACCAGCAACCGCCTCTACCATTTCACGGTATATCCAGCAACACCACGAGTAGAATTTACACAAGGCCGCCAACACAAGAATCACGAATTCTCCTTACCTCTCGAAAAAGGTTAGCCGGGTCTTCCTGACCATCTTTTCATGACTTGCCATTTCGATTTTGTCCTTGCCTGTCACCATCTTATGCTTACCTCGCAACAATGCTCATGTTCCGAGCTAAGCAAGGGACTTAATGTTAATGGTGGTTTTTAGCTTAGGGTTAAAATCCTAAAACCTTACATCTGACATGACGTCACTACGACCACTAGCGCATTTATTGAATCATTCAACCTGCCTACGTAAGAATTACCAGGGTACCTTTTTTTTATACATGTGTCATGTTCCATGATAAAAACTTTAGTATTGACCGTACTAAACCTTAATTCTCATGCCACCATGCCAATGGCAAACATGCCAGCCACGTCTCCGCGCCAAGGCATGCCAACCATGCCAGCCGCACCACATGTGCCAATGGCAAGCCATGTCAGCCACGTCTCCACGCCAAGGCATGCCAGCCATGCCAGCCGCACCACCATGCCTGCCACATCTCCGCGCCAATGGCATGCCATGCCAGCCACTTCTCCGCGCCAATGGCATGCCATGCCAGCCACTTCTCCGCGCCAAGGCATGCCAACCATGCCAGCCGCACCACATGTGCCAATGGCATGCCGTTCTACCCACATCTTCACGCCAAGGCATGCCAACCATGCCAGCCGCACTATATGTGCCAATGGCATGTCGTGCCAGCCACATCTCCGCGCCAAGGCATGCCAGCCACGTATCCATGTCGGCCATGCCTTCATGCCGCTGGCTGCCAAAACGAAGGGTTGAAACAATCAACGGCCACCCTTCCACCTGAGATGCAGATCTTAACCGTCCAAGGCCACCAGCTAACGCGTGGTAACCTTTGGCCCAACGCCAAGCCCTAACTTTGGCCGCGCCCAAACTTTGCCAAAACCCTAGTTTTTGGTTGTGCCTAAACTACGCCAAAATCCTATCTTGGCCACGCCTAAACCGTGCCAAAGCCATGTCGTCCATGCCTTCATGCCGCTGGCTGCCAAAACAAAGGGTTGCAACAATCAACGACCACCCTTCCACCTGAGATGCAGATCTTAGTCGTCCAAGGTCGCCAGCTAATGCATGGTAACCTTTGGCCCAACACCAATCCCTAATTTTGGCCGCGCCTAAACTACGCCAAAATCCTAGCTTGGCCGCGCCTAACACATGCCAACCATGCCGGCCGCACCACATGTGCCAATGGCATGTCGTGCAACCTTTCCGCGCCAAGGGATGCCAACCATGCCACGTGTGCCAATGGCATGCCGTGACAGCCACATCTCCGCGCCAAGGCATGCCAACCATGTCGCATGTGCCAATAGCATGTCGTGCCACTTCTTCGCGCCAAAGCATGCCAACCATGCCACATGTGCCAATGGCATGTCGTGCCAGCCACATCTCCGTGCCAAGGCATGCCAACCATGCCGCATGTGCCAATAGCATGCCGTGCCACATCTTCGTGCCAAACCATGCCAACCATGCCACATGTACCAATGGCATACCGTACCAACCACATCTACGTGCCAAGGCATGCCAACCATGCTACATGTGCCAATGACATGTTGTGCCAGCCGCACCACTGTGCCAAAACCATGCCAGCCTTTCCTCCACGCCGCTGGCTGCCAAAACGAAGGGTTGCGATAATCAACAGCCACCCTTCCATCTAAGATGCATATCTTATCCGTCCAAGGTAACCATCTAACGCGTGGCAACCTTTGACCCAACGCCAAGCCCTAATTTTGGTCGCGTCCAAACTATGCCAAAACCCTAGTTCTTGGTCGCGTCTAAACTATGCCAAAATCCAAGCTTTTCCAAGCCTAACCATGTCAAAGTCATGTCGGCCATGCTTTCATGCCGCTGGCTACCAAACGAAGGATTGCTATAATCAACGGCTACCCTTTCTCTCAAGATGCAAAATCTCGACCGTCGATGGTTATCACCGAGCCGACAAGTCTCCCAAGCTCAACTTGCCAAACAGCAGCAACATGCTACATGTTTTCCACGAAAACACTCGAGACATCAACACATGTCACAAACTGGGGGATGCTCATTAGGGTATTGGTTTGGCGGTTTACAGCGTGCGGCGTACACTGCGCCCGTTACAAGACAGTGTCATAAGAATGAGGCGGTTAGTAAATACAAGGAATAATGATGAAACGTTTTCTTTCATTATGGAACATCAATTCCAGGCGTTACCGGTTACCACCTCCTCCCATTTACTCATCCGTTTCTATTTCTTACGAGACCAGAGTACGTTTCACTTCGACTTGTATAAATAAGTCTTACCTATTACCACCGAACAACAAGTTTTGGGTCAGGAGCATACAAAACTCAGAAATCACCTGTTAGCTTTCCCATCTGTTATCTTACGCTTTCTGATATAAGTCAAAACAACTACTCTTCTAGAATCAACTATTCTGGTCTCAACACTCTCTTCGCTTCCCTCCCCAAAACCAACCCTTCTCCTCCACTTTGTGACCGAAGAAAGTCTGGAACGGCAATTTCTTGGTTTAGGCGGACTTGTAAAGAATGATCTATCGAATCTAAAATACTCCCTTACAGTACATTGTTTAGGGTTTAGACTTGTTTCTCACCCACATCACACGAAATTACCGAAACCAGCAGAAACTGTTTTCACCCTCAAACAATAGCAAAGTGGCGTCATTAGCATAGCAGTGCCTGGCGTAGCCATGGCATAGCAGTATTCCAGTGGCGTATCCACGCCTGTGGCATTGTAGCATGGGTGAAAAACTGTTTCTGCTGATTTTGGTAAATTCGCGTGTGTGGATGAGAAACGAGTCTAAACCCTAAACAATGTACTGCACGGGAGTAATTTTGATTCGAGAGATCAGTCTGTACAATCCTGGCATAAACCAAGAAATGGTCGTTTCAGGTTTGCTTCGATCACAAAGTGAAGGAGAAGGGTTGGTCTTAGGGAGGGAAGCGAAGAAAGTGTTGAGACCAGAATAGTTGATTCTGAAGGTGTGGTTGTTTATGACTTGTATCTGAAAGTAGAACTGGCTAGCATAATGGAAATCTACCAGGTGATTTCTAGGTACTGTGTTGTTGCCGACCAAAAAACTTGTTCTTTGGTGAAAATAGGTGAAGCCTATTTATACAAGTCATATTGAAACGTACCCTGGTCTCGTAGGAAGTGGAAGCGATTGAGTGGTGGAAGAATAGAGTAATGTGTAACCGTCAGACATTATGCTTCCATGATGAAGGAAGTGAATTCGTGTAACCATCAGACATTATGCTTCCATGATGAAGGAAGTGAATTAGTTTACACCATTACTTTTCACCACCACTAATTGTCCCGCTTCATGACACTTTATTATAACGGGCGAATTGCACGCCACACGCTGTAAACCGCTAGACCAATACCCTAATGAGCATCCCCCTAGTTTATGACATGTTTGATGTCTCGAGTGTTTTCGTGGAAAACATGTAGCACTTTGCTACGTGTGGCAAGTCAAAGTCAAGGGACTTGCCGCGGGAAAATAGCATGTAAGGCTATTAGGCTCGTTTTGGCTGGTTGCCTAAAACTTGCCACAGGTTTATCAGTTCGGTGGCGAACTTCGGTGGCTAAGATCGCATCTCATGAAGGAGGGTAGCCGTTGATTATGGCTACTTTGTGTACGCTAGTGGAAATGTGGCATGGCTGGTATGGCTCGTGCATGCCAGTGGCGCCTGGCGTATCCATAGCCACTAGATTTAGGCAGCTGGTCGCCTGAAACTTGCCACAAGTCTGTCAGTTTGGTGTCGAACTTGGATAGATGAGATTGCATCTCATGAGGAAGGATGGCCATTGATTATGGCCATATCTCGTTGTTTAGAAAAGTGGCGCCATTGGCATAGCAGCAGGCCAGCGGCGTAGCCGTGGCGTTGTAGCATAGCTAAAACTAGGATTTGGCTCCGTAACCAAAGTTAGGGCTTGGCGGCGTGGCCAAGGCTAGGATTTGGCGTCGTGGAAAAAGTTAGGGCTTGGCGGCGTGGCCAAGGCTAGGATTTGGCATCGTGGCCAAAGTTAGGTCTTGGTGGCGTGGCCAAGGCTAGGATTTGGTGGCGTGGCCAAAGTTAGGGCTTGGCGGCGTGGCCAAGGCTAGGAATTGGCGTCGTAGCCAAAGTTAGGGCTTGGCGGCGTGGCAAAGGCTAGGATTTGGCATCGTGGCCAAAGTTAGGGCTTGCGGCGTGGCCAAGGCTAAAGTGGCTCATGGCATATGACTGCAGCAGAGTGGCATGTTGGCATGCCGATTTATATGTTGTTGTGGCAGGGCGCGTTTGGTTTGCCAGTTAGTATGGTGGTGCAGCAACTTTTCCTAAATTAGGGTTTGGCATGTCGAAACCCTAATTAGCATATATGGCATGTAGTATGCGGTAGGTGGCACATTTGGCATGTGCACTTAGCATGCCTGTTTGGCGTGTGCGATTGGCATGCTTTTGGCATGTTTGGCATGTGCGCCTGGCATGCGCGTTTGGCATGCCATTAGCATGTTGGCATGGTTTTGGGAAGCCAACTTAGTATGGTAACCTTTTGACACAATTTCCACTTTTTTTAAAGTTGTGGCAGGTTTAGAGCAACCTGATTGGTCAATGAAAGCAGGAAGCCGGCCAAGCATGGGCGTGGCCACATTTTGGTGCGCGTGGCGGGTTTAATGCGACCTGATTGGTCGATGGAAAGGGGGCCGGAAAGCAAGGGCGTGGCCACACTTCCAGCGTGTCGTGGCGGATTTAAAACGACCTGATTGGTCAATGGAAAAGAGGGCCAGCAAGCAAGGGCGTGGCCACACCTCCAGTGCGCCATGGCGGATTTAAAGCGACCTGATTGGTCGATGGAAAGGGGGACAGCAAGCAATGGCGTGGCCACACCTCCAGTGCGCCGTGGCGTATTCAAAGCGACCTAATTGGTCGATGGAAAGGGGGCCAGCAAGCAAGGGCGGTGCCACACTTCCAGTGCGCCGTAGCGGATTTAAAGCGACCTGATTGGTCGATGGAAAGGGGGCCAGCAAGCAAGGGCATGGCCACACTTCCAGTGCGCCGTGGAAGATTTAAAACGACCTGATTGGTCGAGGAAAATAGGGCCGGTTAGGTGACATGGGGCGTGACTATTGGCAAATGGTGTCGGCTGGCCTACTGCATGTCCACACCTCCCTTTGCTGCTGCTCCTATCCTGCGGCTCCTTTATTTCTGATTCTGGGCAAGATTTTGCACCTTCTAATCCTTGGAGGATCAATTACCTAGTTTGCCTAGGTTTAATTTGGACAAGCAAGGTCTGATATACTGCGCAAGGCGCAAAACCCTAACTTTTGCAAGTTAGTCAGGGTAATTGATTAAATTCTATGTGTTGACACAGAGTTCTTTTAAGTTCATTGCCAGAGAGCAGCATGCTTTCTGATTGAATACCTTATGCAAAGACCTTATCCTTGATATTTGGAAATTCGTGCTACTCTGTTGCGAGTGAACACAAATTGTCATGCCATATCAATATTAAGGGTTCAGCCAGGGAATATAGCATAGAAAGCATTCAAAGAAACTTATATTAATTGAATAAGGCAAGGTGTCGAAATTTATAGAATATCTGGGATTGTTACTATATGCACCATTCTGGGTAAATTTCATAAGAAAATATTAAGTTGCTAAATAAATGTGCCAGTGAAGAGGTTGAACACTCATCACTTTTACATGGCTATGTCTCTTTGCAGAGTGACGGCATATAAAATGCAGGATTTTACAATTTTAGCCCTGAGCTAAAAACCACTATCAACATTATGTCCCCTGCTTAGCACGTAACAGTGGCATTGTTGTGGAGTAAGCATGAGATGGTGACAGACAAAAGTAAAATCGAAAGGGAAAGACATGAAGAGATTGTCAGGCAAATTTGACTAACCTTTGGCAGGAAGCGTGAGTAGTCTATGATATTTGTGCTACCGGCTTGGCGTATTTCCGGCTTGGCCACAGGGTGTTGGCGTTGATTTTTCCGTAGAGCTTTGTTTCTAGGAACGTTGGCGCCAATTTGGGCCATGGGGCTGATGTTGACATTGCAATTTCGGCCACAGTCCATTGATGCTGGCGCTGCGACTTTGGCCGCGGAGCGGTGATGATGGTGATGCAACTTCAACAATGGAGAGGTAATGATGGGACTGCAACTTCAACCATGGAGCGGTAATGATGGCGCTGCCGGCTTGGGTCACAGAGCGTTAACGGCAGGTTCGGCTGCGGAATGCTAATGTTATCGTTGCAACCTTAGCAACAAAATGATGATGATGACAGGCTTGACCACGGGCGGAGATGGCAGATGGAATTGTGGCTATTGATCAGCAGAGATGGCGTTTGGCTCCAGTCCGTAGAATGGTGGAAATGGCACTTGGCTTCAGTCCGTGGAACGGTGGATGGCGCTGCTACTTCAGTCGCAAATTGGTGATAATGGCGCTGCAACTTCAACCACGGAGCGCTGATGGTGTTACAACTTCGACCACGAACTGTTGATATTGGCGCTCGGAGCGTTGGCGCTGGATTGACCACGGAGTGCTGGTGGTATGGAGCATTGGCGCTGTCCTGACCACGGAGCGTTGCAGGTTGAGCGACTGGTGTTCCTCGTGCTGGCGCGCTGCTGGTTTGGTCATGGAGCGGAGATATTGGCACACGACTTGTTCGGATATGGATCATAAGTGTGATACGCCTAGTCATTTATTCCCATTCATGGAGCAAGGAGGAATCTTGCTTCTGTTCAAACTCTAGAACTCCGTTCATATGAAAAGGGGTATCGACCCTCTTCTTTTTTTTGTTGCTCATCTGGCTCCGTGCTTTTGTCTGCAGCGTCCGGCTCCCATTCGTCATTTTTTAGCGGTGGTAGAGCGAGCATTAACAACAACAAAGCAATCTCCGGTAGTTGTAATCAGCAGCAAGGCGAACCAGGAGAACTCAAGGTAAGTGCTCTTTTCCATGTTGCGCATGTATCCACTCAACAGTACCATCGATCTTCTCCAGAATGTATAATAAGGTTCTGACTCCAGAAGAATGAATATCTGACCTCTCTCATAAATTTGGAAATTCACCAAACTCCATTGCACTCCTGGAATGGATGGATGTAATATATGCTCGGCAATGATCATGTCAGGGATGATCTTGGAGAGTGTAGATGCGTTGTTGATCCTTCCTTTAGTTTAAGTTATTCGGTGTCTGGACTGCTGAGCCGGTTTCTGGATGGTTTATTTTTTGCCTTTCTGATTGCGGTGATGATATGTTGTGGTAGCTTGTATGGTTGAAACCTTCTAGAGCCGTTGGGTGAAGTATACGAGCTGAGAGGCATTCCGCTGCCGACGTGCTGCTATCAAGTCTTCGAGAACTTCATTCCAAGCGACATCCTTTGAGTCCCCAGTTACACTTCTGTCTGGTCATAAATCCGATTGCGTGGCCGGATATGTGAATATCTCTGCGGCGTGCTTTTGGAGTCTTTGATGCACGTGTATGGCTTCATGTTGAAAAATTCTTGCGGCTCGTAAAGCTTAGACGGTGACGATGTTCTCATCAGAAATAACCTAGTTGAGGGAAGTGAATGCATCCCATGCTGGTAGTTCTCATGTGTAATTATCCTGAGCCCACTTTCTCGTGGAAGATGTGCTTTTACTGCATTCGCTGGTAAGGTGGTGACTGTGTTTAAACTTCTAAACCCGAATGAGGCTTCAGTCCCCAAGTATAGCCTACTTTGATTGTATCACCTTGAATCCACGCCAGTTGTTGATCGTGGCTCCCCTGTTTCTTCAAGAAAATGTTTCAGCCGCGTTTCTGGAGTTATCTCATGAATCTTTGATTGTTGTCATGGATGGACTGCGATGAGCTTTTGTTTAGTTAATGAAATTGTTTTCTCTGAGTAGGCTTGGGATCCGTCGCGGCCTGGTAAAGTGTTACAGGAATCTTCCAGGAAGAGAAGTGATGATATCCTTACATTACACCTTTTAAGAGTAGATGACCTTGTCGTGGCTATGACTTTTTTGGTTGACCGTGTCTTCTGAGCTTTGATAGTGAAGGGATTCTGTGTAAATACTTAGTCCCCAAGTGTAGTTTACATGTTTCTTTGTAGCGGTTGTTGCTATGGTGAAGCTCTGGCTGGTATCAACAAACGAGCAGCAACGGTTCTTGGCAGCAGTTGTGATCAGAAGAGACTACGTTGCCGTGGGAACAAAGTAGGTCGGATGGAATTGCATGGGCATCCATGGAAGCAAAGGAATTGGTCGGATGTGTAAGCAAGCAAAACTGCCCATGACCACGAGCTTTGGCGGGATGAGACAAAAGTTGGCCAAAACTATGAACCTTGGCTGGCTGTGATTACGACCGTTGGCAGGGAGGAGTGTGATTGAAGTGGCTTCGGCTCCTGGAGAGGACACTGAAACGGCTCTTGAAGCGAACGTTGAAGCGGCTTCTGGAGTGAAAGTTGAAGCGGCTTCTGGGGCGAACATTGAAGCGGCTTCTGGAGAGAACGTTGAAGCGGGGCGGCTTTACTTCCAGGAGTTCGATTACTTTCTCGATCATGAACGGGAAGTTTGGAGCAGCATCTCCAGTTTCTTGTTGTTCCACAGGAGTCTTAGCTGCGACCTTCCGGGGTGAAGCCGTCTAATGCGCTGGTGCCACACGTTTGGGTTGTTGTTCCTCTGCTGGAGTTTTTCTCTTTCTTCTTTCATTAGTGATTGGCTGGAGGTTGTATATTTTATTAGAAAGACGCCCGCTTTCCTGAACGTCTTGACGGGTTTCTTCATTCTGGAACGGTTCGGATCGACTGAGTAAAGCAGCAGCGGATCTCTTAGCAGCTTCTAATGCAATATGGGAATTGATATTTTCCAGAAAGGATTCACATAATGAAATCACCTTTTCGTTGCGAGGACTCTGATGAGAACGTGATAAATCCCACGAGTCTTCTTTCTAATCTTGAGGAAACATCTTTTGATCTTCATGAGCACACAAGTTATCTTGGTGGATACCTTTCCATTCAGCGTGACCATAGGCTTCATCCTCCTCACTAGGGTTAGGAATAGGAATCTTGGAAAAAGAACTACCACCATCAGCATTGATCCAAAATGAATGGTTGATGGCGTTTCCTCCAGAATGAATACGTGTTGCTTCCTTTGACAGTTGATCCGTGAGTGCTTTCAGAAGCGTGAATACTCCGCCCTGCGTCTTGACAATAGTATCTTGATTCCCGACAATATCATTCAGGATTTTCGTCAAATCATGAATAGTTGTTAAATATCGAGACTCCATAGCCTCGACAATGGTTTTGAATGAAAGAACGGATTCAGGGATAACATGTGGAGTATTTTCGATGCTAGGAGAAGTAAAATTGGGATTGAGGGTTTCTGAACCATTCCTAAGATTAACCATCTTGCGAAATTTAGGAAATTGAAAATGGGTTTGAATTTGGCCTAAGACCAATTGGGATGGAAATAAAATCGGGAATTGAACTTGCAACCGAAAGATTTAATCTCCCACTGTGGTCGCCAATTATTTGTGGGAGAAAAATTGTTTCTGCTGATTTTGGTAAATTCGCGTGTGTGGATGAGAAACGAGGCTAGACCCTAAACAATGTTCTGCACGGAAGTACTTTTGATTCGAGAGATCAATCTGTACAATCCTGGCCTAAACCAAGAAATGGTCGTTCCAGGTTTGCTTCGGTCAAAAAGTGAAGGAGAAGGGTTGGTCTTAGGGAGGGAAGCGAAGAAAGTGTTGAGACCAGAATAGTTGATTCTGAAGGTGTGGTTGTTTATGACTTGTATCTGAAAGTAGAACTGGATAGCAGAATGGAAAGCTACCAGGTGATTTCTAGATACTGTGTTGTTGCCGACCAAAAATTTTGTTCTTTGGTGAAAATAGGTGAAGCCTATTTATACAAGTCATATTGAAACGTACCCTGGTCTCGTAGGAAGTGGAAGAATAAAATAATGTGTAACCGTCAGACATTATGCCTCCATGATGAAAGAAGTGAATTCGTGTAACCGTCAGACATTATGCTTCCATGATGAAGGAAGTGAATTTGTTTACACCGTTACTTTTCACCACCACTAATTGTCCCGCTTCATGACACTTTCTTGTAACGGGAACATTGCACGCCGCACGCTGTAAACTGCCAGACCAATACCCTGATAAGCATCCCCCAGTTTTTGACATGTTTGATGTCTCGAGTGTTTTCGTGGAAACCATGTAGCACTTTGCTACGTGTGGCAAGTCAAATTCAAGGGACTTGCCGCAGGAAAATAGCATGTAAGGCTATTAGGCTCGTTTTGGATGGTCGCCTAAAACTTTCCACAGGTTTGTCAGTTCGGTGGCAAAGATCGCATCTCATGAAGGAGGGTAGCCGTTGATTATGGATACTTTGTGTTGGAGCCTGATAATGGCGCAGTGACGTTTTGGTGTACGCCAGTGGAAATGTGGCATGGCTCATGCATGCCAGTGGCACGGTGATGCAAGTGGCGCCTGGCGTAGCCATGGCCACTAGATTTAGGCAGCTGGTCGCCTGAAACTTGCTACAAGTCTGTCAGTTCGGTGGTGAGCTTGGATGGTTGAGATTGCATCTCATGGGGAAGGATGGCCATTTATTATGGAAATATCTCGTTTTAAAGCAAAGTGGCGACATTGGCATAGCAGTGCCTGGCATAGCCATGGCATAGCGGCATGCCAGTGGCGTGGCCACGCCTGTGGCGTTGTAGCATGGGTGAAAAATTGTTTCTGCTGATTTTGGTAAATTCGCGTGTGTGGATGAGAAACGAGTCTAGACACTAAACAATGTACTGCATGGGAGTACTTTTGATTTGAGAGGTCAATCTGTACAATCCTGGCCTAAACCAAGAAATGGTCGTTCCAGGTTTGCTTCGGTCACAAAGTGAAGGAGAAGGGTTGGTCTTAGGGAGGGAAAAGAAGAAAGTGTTGAGACCAGAATAGTTGATTCTAAAGGTGTGGTTGTTTATGACTTGTATCTGAAAGTAGAACTGGCTAGCATAATGGAAAGCTACCAGGTGATTTCTAGATATTGTGTTGTTTTCGACCAAAAAACTTGTTCATTGGTGAAAATTGGTGAAGCCTATTTATACAAGTCATATTGAAACGTAACCTGGTCTCGTAGGAAGTGGAAGCGATTGAGTGGTGGAAGAATAGAGTAATATGTAACCGTCAGACATTATGCTTCCATGATGAAGGAAGTGAATTCGTGTAACCATCAGACATTATGCTTCCATGATGAAGGAACTGAATTCGTTTACACCGTTACTTTTCACCACCACTAACTGTCCCGCTTCATGACACTTTCTTGTAACAGGCGCATTGCACGCCGCACGCTGTAAACCGCCAGACCAATACCCTGATGAGCATCCCCCAGTTTGTGACATGTTTCATGTCTCGAGTGTTTTCGTGGAAAACATGTAGCACTTTGCTACGTGTGGCAAGTCAAAGTCAAGGGACTTGCCGCAGGAAAATAGCATGTAAGGCTATGAGGCTCGTTTGGGCTGGTCGCCTAAAACTTTCCACAGGTTTATCAGTTCGGTGGCGAACTTCGGTGGCTGAGATCGCATCTCATGAAGGAGGGTAGTTGTTGATTATGGCTACTTTGTGTTGGCGCCTAATAATAACGCAGTGGCGTTTTGGTGTACGCTAGTGGAAATGTGGCATGACTGGCATGGCTCGTGCATGCCAGTGGCACGGTGATGCAAGTGGCGCCTGGCGTAGCCATGGCCACTAGATTTAGGCAGCTGGTCGCCTGAAACTTGCCACAAGTCTGTCAGTTCGGTGGCGAACTTGGATGGCTGAGATTGCATCTCAAGAGGAATGATGGCCATTGATTACGGCCATATCTCGTTGTATAGCAAAGTGGTGCCATTGGCATAGCGGAAAGCCAGTGGCGTAGCCGTGGCGTGGCCACGCCTGTGGCGTTGTAGCATGGCCAAAACTAGGACTTGGGTCCGTGACCAAAGTTAGGGCTTGGCGGCGTGGCCAAGGATAGGATTTGGCACCGTGGCCAAAGGACTTGGTAGCGTGGACAAGGCTAGGATTTGGCGTCTGATGAGTGCCAAATATTGTATATATTTATCCCTTTTTGTTGGCATTTAACTCATCTTTTGTGCATTAATTCTACATTTTATCCCATATTCTGTATTTTCATTGTTTTCAAGAATAAATATTGTTCTTACTTAATTTTGCATTTTTAGGTAATAGATAAAGTCTGGATGACTTGCGGAGCAAAAAGAGCAGAAAAGTAGTGAAAAGTCGGGAGAAATTACGCAAGGAAGCCGTGAAGAATGATGTGCGGAAGACCAAAGAGGGTAGAAATGGGCTTGAAGAAGAGAGTTGTTCTTAAAGAAGAAGTGGGCTCAAGGTTTTCCAAGCCCAAACTCATTTCCCAAACCCATATTCTATACCCAAAAGCCTAAAACCCAAATCCATACCCGCTTGCGTCTTCAGCCGTCAGATCAGTTCTCAGAAGCATCCGACGGTCGCTCCCTTGTTGTGCATCGAAGTTTGATATCTCCGCCTTACACTACAGTACCTAACTCCATCAAGTACCGTTCGTTTCGTTGTATCTCTTCATCCGACGGTCGCTCATCGCCTGCCTCCGCATCGCCGTCAGATCCACCTACCATCTTCCCATCCATCGGTCCAGCTTCGCGAAACATCAAAATCCTCTACACCTGCTCAACACCCTAGTACCCGAACCCTACACCCATTAGCCAAACACACCCTTCTCCCAAATCCATCGAATCCATCTTCTTCCCCTCTCCTGCAACAGTGACCCTTCCCCCAAATCACTCCACCATCTTCTCCCCCAAATCACTCCACCATCCTTTCCCCAAATCATTCAACCATCACCATTCGAGCCATCATTCCCCTACTCCTCTAGCTTCCTATAACATCAATTCCTCGATCTTTTCCTCTCACATGAACCCTAGAAGAGAAATTGATGAAATAGATGAGATAGAAAAGCAATTAGGGCATGGGAAGAACAAGAGAAGCATCAGGAGAAGGATTGGAGGCATGGGTCGACATCCACCAGTGTCAACAGTGATTAGGTAAAAATTTTAGTAATTTTTATAAGAACCCTAATTTTTCTGATTTGGGAATTTTTTGGGGAAATCAATTGTACGTTTAATTGAAGCATGGGTTAGTCCAATTAGGGTTGTTATCATAGTTAGGTAGGATTTTATTTGATTTTTTTGTATTTTCACCAAACCCTAATTGGACTGATGTAGTCCTGATTTTTGGGGATATTTGTTGTTGGGTATAAATAGGTGTAAGGGTTGTGAATTAGAGGGAGATGCTCTCTGGACTAGCCAGTAGAGAATTTGCCACAAAATTTTATGCAATTCCAATTTCAGTCTTCTTATGCAATTAACAGTTGATTGTTATGTTATGTTTGAATTATTTCTGTATGATGAATTCTTGTGTTTGTAACATGTTGAGCATGAGCTAAGTAGCACTAAGCTAAGGCTCATTTGAAGCCTTGTGTACTGTCAATTGACAGGTTGCTAGGATAGTTCTCCTGATGTATGTTTTGATTGAGCAAATGAGAGATACCAATGCTCATAGTTCCTGTGATTGGTTGTGCTGTCAAAAGACAGCCAATGCTAGGGGCAGACTATTGAGCAATTTAGTATTCTTCCATTTCTAGATGTATGCATAGGATTTTTAACTCAACCTAGAAACATGTTGTTTGATTAGGACACAAGGTGGATCCTAAGCCTTGGCTTAACCACCAATCCCTTTGCAGTCACCTCTATTCAGTTCTATTTTGCTTCATGATCAGTTATTCTCCTTGCCTGTTTTTCTTGTTTAAATTCCTGTAATTTGTAGCTGTTGTGCACTGAAATCAGTGCACAATCCTCACCTTGCCCTTGGCTTATAGCCTTGGTTCCCTGCTATTGTTATTCTGCTGTGCTGCTTTGTTGTGTAACTGTTTTAGTTCTTTGAATCTGCCACATTACCTTGCTTTGCTCACTGCCATAGTGCCCTGTCTCCATTGTTAGCTTAGGTTTCTCTCTAGTTTGCTCCCACTCCCTGTGGACTTTCCCCTGCTTACCTTCTATATCATAACTTGGCCTTGTATACTTGCAAGCTTCTGTGTGTCTTTCCCTGTCACACCAAGTTTTTGGCGCCGCTGCCGGGGAGTGGTGCTGCCATCTGCTGTTGCCTGAGCTGCTGCTGCTGCTACTGGTGCTGCTGCCAAGCCAAAGCCAAAGCCTGCTGTTGCTGTTGCTGCTGCTGGTGCTTTCTCTGTTGCTGCTGCTGTTGGTGCTTTCTCTGCCAAGTTGTTGTTGCTGCCAAGCCTGCTGCCAAGCCAACTGGGCTGCCAACTGAAGCTGTCAACTGGGCTTGTGCACCCTTTGTTGCTGGGCTTGTGCAACCTTTGTTGCTGGGCTTGTGCAACCTTTGTTGCTGGGCTTGAACCAACTGAGCTGGGCTTAGTAACCTCATTCTCTGCTGGGCTTCGCTGCAGATTCTGCTGGGCTTGGACGTGAGCTGCTTAGGACGATCCTAAAGCCCAACTGGGCTGTGCAACTAAAAGGGGACTAAAAGCCTATTTTTGGGCTTCCCTCCAAAAACCAAGTAAGCCTAACCCATGAGTTAACCCACTTGGGCCTCATTTAAATTCAATTTCGGGCTTGTAATAATTAATTTAATTATTTATTTGGGATTGTAATAATTTTTATTTATTTATTTTTTCTTTTTTTTTTATATTTGGGACTGTAATTATTTTTTTTATTTTTTTTTTTTTTTTTCTTTATTTTTCTTTTTTTTCTTTTATGGGCTTGTCTTAATTATTATTATTGTTTTTATTTTCTTTTATGAGTTGTGCTAATTTATGCTAGGTTTAGTTCAAAATTTTTCCAAAGCCCAATTTTAAACCAAAAACAAAATCCCTTTTAAACCAAAACCCATTCAAAACCAAATCTTCATAACCCTTGTGGGCCAAATTGTTTCCGATTGCTCTGTCTGACCAACATGTTAGTTAAGGTACCTACTAGGACATGATTGTGACCTACAGAGACCAGACAAACAGACTTGTTAGAATTAACCCAGACGAACCTATCGAAATTCTAAGTTCTGAGGGAGACAGTCCAGATCAACCAGAAACAATGGGAGAACCCCGTACCCTCAAGGATTATATGTACCCAACTAGAGCCAGTCAACCTTCTTGTATTGCTGCCCGAGGCTAATGGCCATTATGAGCTGAAATCAAGCACAATACAGATGCTTCCTATTTTTAGAGGTGTTGAGAATGAAAACCCGTACCACCACGTGAGAGAATTCGAGGAAATTTGTGGAACTCTGCGTTTCACTCAAATGACCGACGAAACCCTGAAGTTAAGGCTTTTTCCTTTCTCCCTGAAAGATAAGGCAAAGGCCTGGCTCTATGCTTTACAGCCTCAATCCATCATGACATGGGATGACCTCATAAAGGAGTTTTTCAAAAAGTTTTTCCCGAACCACAAGACTGCGACAATTCGTCAAAGTCTGAATAGCTTTGTGCAATTAGAAGGTGAGACCTTAGCTAGATACCTGGAGAGATTCAATGAATTATTGCTCCAATGTCCCCATCATGGTTTTGAAAAATGGAGACTTGTGCAAATTTTGTATGAAGGTCTAGATGTGTCCACCCGAACAACGGTTGAGTCGATGTGTAATGGTCTATTCGTAGATAAAACTGCTGACGCGTCTTGGGACTTCTTGATTGAAGTAGCTGAAAAGACGCAACAGTGGGAATCCATCCGTGAAACCAGAAAGACTACATCCGAAGCAAAGGCTTTTAGGATTGAAGCGGATTTTGAGGGAGAGCAAACATGGCATCAATAGTTAGGAGATTAGAAGAGTTAGAACTACATAAAAATTCAAAACCTTCCACCACTACTCTCCGAGAACATGTCGCTTCGTCTGTTTGTGCTTGTAACGACCCCAACCATCAATTCCAAAATTGTCCCGATTTGCTTGCAGTCCAGGAGTCTAGGCTTGAACAGGCACATGCCATGTTTCAAAAACCAGAGCATAACCCTTATTCACAGACCTACAATCCAGGATGGAGAAACCACCCTAACTTTTCATGGTCAAAAGGACCCACTCAAGGAGGACCATCTCAACCCAATCAGAGCTATCAAAACAATCAGGGATATCAGAACAATCAAGGTTATCAACACCCGAGAAACCCTCAACAACAATCAAACTCTCAACAACAATCATATCCTCAACACAATACACAAGAGATTATCCACCCTAGAGGAAATGTTCCAGAGTTTGATGCAAAGTCAGAAAAATCTAGATCAAAAGATGGATCAATATGTGAGAGAGAAAAGGGTAAACTTCCGAGCCAACCCCAACAAAATCCAAAGAGGATATTTCAAACAGGCACAACATCCTGCACTGAAACCTCACCTGATCAAATCCATGCCATTACCACCCTCCGAAGTGGTAAAGTCATCGAGAACAACGTGGGCGAACCTAATGAATCTGATACAAATTCCACGCTGTCTCCACAACCCCAGAAAACCAAAGAACTGAGCAAGTTGGAAAATCTGACAATTCTACTGCTGTGAATGTCCCTTTGCCAACTCATTCTCCTGTTGCCCCATTTCCTCAAAGATTGATCTATCAACAGAAAAGTACCCATTACAATGAGATGTTAGATCTGTTCAAGAGAGTCAACATCAACATTCCTTTTCTTGAAGCAATCAAGCAAATCCCTGCTTATGCCAAATTCCTCAAAGACTTGTGTACTCAAAAGCGCAAGCTCAATGTGCAAAAACGTGCTTTCTTAGCTGAGCAGGTGAGTTCCATCATTCTGAACAAAACTCCACCCAAGTTTAGGGATCCAGGATGTCCAACAATTTCTTGCACTATAGGAGAACACACGGTCAATAAAGCGTTATTAGACCTAGGTGCAAGTGTTAACCTACTGCCATATTCTGTTTATGAGCAGTTAGGTCTTGGGGAGTTGAAACCAACATCTATCACTCTACAACTGGCAGACCGATCTGTCAAGATTCCTCGTGGAGTGGTCGAAGATGTTTTGATCAAGGTTGACAAATTCTATTTTCCCGTAGACTTCATTGTCTTAGACACTCAACCTGTACAAAACCCAGACTGTCACATTCCTGTCATCTTAGGACGTCCTTTCTTGGCTACGTCCAACGCGATCATCAACTGTCGGAATGGAGTGTTAAAACTGTCTTTTGGTAACATGACGGTAGAATTGAATGTGTTCGATATTAGTCAACAACCTGTGAATCTTGATGATGATGATGTGCATGAAGTTAATATGATTGAAGGATTAATGCAAGATTCGTTGACTAACATTCTATCCGTCGACCCCTTTCAAGCAGTATGGAGAACTTTAACCCTGATTCCTATGATGATGCATACTGTAGTGACGTCCTATCTCTGCTCGAATCTGTACCTCAAATGGACGTCACTGAAAGGAAATATGAAGTGGAACCACCCCTACTCTCTGATTCCAAGCTTATTCCATCCATTGTTGAGCCACCCAAGCTTGAATTGAAAACATTGCCTAGTACGTTGAAGTACGCATTCCTAGGTTCTTCTGATACTTTACCTGTCATTATTTCATCATGTTTAGACACGGAACAGGAAAGTAAGCTTTTAGAAGTACTTAAGGAACACAAAGAGGCCTTAGGATGGACCATCTCAGATCTCAAAGGAATTAGTCCCACCATTTGCATGCACCACATTAACCTTGAAGAGAATGCCAAACCATCGAGGGAAATGCAAAGGAGACTTAATCCTAACATGAGAGATGTAGTCAAAGGAGAGATCCTGAAACTACTTGATGCGGGTATCATATACCCAATTCCCGATAGCAAATGGGTTAGTCCCATTCAAGTTGTGCCTAAGAAGTCAGGCATTACTGTAGTTCAGAACGACAAGAATGAATTAGTCCCTACTCGTACAACCACAGGATGGCGAGTATGCATCGACTACAGGAAGTTGAACACAGTAACAAGGAAGGATCACTTCCCGCTCCCTTTCATTGACCAAATGCTAGAACGTGTGTCTGGACACAGTCACTACTGTTTTCTAGATGGCTTTTCCGGTTATAACCAAATTCACATTGCTCCGAAGATCAGGAAAAAACTACATTCACGTGTCCATTTGGGACGTTTGCTTATAGACGTATGCCCTTCGGGTTGTGTAATGCACCTGCTACTTTTCAGCGTTGCATGATGAGCATTTTTTCTGACATGATAGATAGTTTTCTCGAGATCTTTATGGATGATTTCTCTGTTTTTGGTTCCTCGTTTGACGAATGTTTGAAGCATCTTGCCCTCGTGATATCCAGATGTAAAGAAAAGAACCTTGTTCTAAATTGGGAAAAATGCCATTTTATGGTGAATTCAGGAATAGTTCTAGGACACATCATCTCAGAAAAGGAATTGAAGTGGATAAAGCTAAAGTTGACCTCATTCAACATCTACCACAACCTTGCTCTGTGAAGGAGATCAGATCATTTCTAGGTCATGCTGGTTTTTACCGGCGATTCATCAAAGATTTCAGCAAAATCTCCAGACCTCTGTGCAGTCTTCTCTCCAAAGATGTTGCCTTCAATTTCGATGCTGCTTGTGTGAAGGCATGGGAGGAATTAAAAACCCTTCTCACCACCGCTCCTATAGTCCGACCACCCGATTGGAAGCTTCCGTTCGAACTTATGTGTGATGCCTCTGATTATGCTGTTGGTGCTGTTTTAGGACAGCGAGTTGATAGACTACCATATGTGATATACTATGCTAGCAAAACCCTTAATGATGCCCAACTCAATTATTCAACTACCGAGAAGGAATTGCTTGCCGTCGTTTTCGCATTAGACAAGTTTAGATCTTATCTGATAGGGTCTAAGATCATCATATACACAGACCATGCGGCTTTGAAGTATCTTCTTTCCAAGAAGGATGCTAAAGCTCGCCTTATTCGATGGATACTCTTATTACAGGAATTCGATCTCGAAATCCGTGATAAGAAAGGTTGTGAGAATGTGGTTGCTGATCATTTGTCTAGATTAACTTTAGAGTCTATTGATGAATGTGAGCTGATTAGAGAATCATTCCCAGATGAACAGCTGATGTCTATCTCAGACCTTCCTTGGTTTGCTGATATTGTTAACTACCTCGCTACAGGTAGGATGCCCTCACGTTGGTCGAGACAAGACCGCTCTAAATTCCTGGCTGAAGTCAAACATTTCCTTTGGGATGACCCATATTTGTTTAAGTACTGCCCAGACCAAATCATTAGGAGATGTGTCCCCAACACTGAACAGAAAGATGTGATATCTTTCTGTCATGACCAAGCATGTGGAGGCCATTTCAGTGCCAAGAAAACCGCTGCAAAGATCTTGCAGTGTGGATTCTATTGGCCATCATTGTTCAAGGATTGCCATGATTATTGTGTTGCTTGTGAACGCTGTCAAAAGCTAGGAAGCATTTCGAGGAGAAACATGATGCCATTGAACCCCATTTTGATTGTGGAGATTTTTGATGTTTGGGGGATAGACTTCATGGGTCCATTTCCCATGTCTGACAGCAAGTTGTACATCCTAGTCGCAGTTGATTACGTTTCTAAGTGGGTAGAAGCCATAGCAACCAGAACAAATGACCACAAGGTGGTACTTTCATTTCTAAAGGAAACATATTTGCACGTTTTGGTACCCCTAGAGCTATCATCAGTGACGGCGGTTCACATTTTCGTAACAAGTACTTTGAGTCTTTAGTACGCAAGTATGGCATAACTCACAAGGTTGCTACTCCGTACCACCCTCAGACTAGTGGACAAGTGGAAGTGTCTAATAGGGAAATTAAGCACATTCTGGAGAAGACGGTCAACCCGTCCAGGAAAGATTGGTCATTGAGATTGAATGATGCTTTGTGGGCCTATAGAACAGCTTATAAGACACCAATTGGCATGTCCCCCTATCGTCTAGTGTATGGAAAGCCGTGCCATCTACCTGTGGAATTAGAACATCGTGCCTACTGGGCAATCAAAGAGCTGAACTTCTCTCTGGACGAAGCTGGAATTCAAGGAAACTTCAACTCAACGAGTTGGAAGAATTGAGAAATGAGGCTTATGACAGTGCCAAGCTGTACAAGCAAGATGAAGATGTTTCATGATAAGCGTATTCTGCGCAAATCCTTCACTCCTGGTCAGAAAGTCTTGCTGTATGACTCCCGATTACATCTTTTTCCAGGAAAACTGCGTTCCAGATGGAAGGGACCGTACCTAGTACGCACAGTTTTTCCTCATGGAGCTGTAGAGCTGGAGGATGTCTCCAACAAGAACGTTTTCAAAGTCAACGGGCAGAGATTAAAGCCATTCCTTGAGCCATTTCCACCCGACATTGAAACAACCGACCTGGAGGACCCAGTCTATGTGGACTAAACTGGTCCACTCTTTCCCTAAATAACCAAAAAAGTTTTCCAAATCTTTCCCTAAAAACCAAAAATTTTCGTTTTCCCATCAAAACCAAATTTTTTTCCAAAAAGTCCAATCCCATTAAAAACCAAATTTTCTTGTAGATAATGTGTTAGTTAAATTTCCTTTTGTGTATATTTTGTGCTCATCCATTGTGACTCCTAATATGATGGATTTTTGCCTTGAATAACGGAGTTTTAATCGAGCTGCCGCCGTACAATCGGGTATTCTCTCTCCTTTTACTCTACTCAGCATGTTTCTCTTCATATATTGTTTTATAATTCTTTCCATATTTTGAAACATTGAGGACAATGTTTAGTTTAGGTTTGGGGGTATAGAGTAGATACCATGATAATTTGCCATAATTGAAAACGAACTCCTTCTTCTTTTGAAAAAAATTGAAAAATTCCAAAAAAAAAAAAAATGAAAAATAATAAAAATTGAAAAAAAAAATTAAAAATGAAAAATCATAAAAATGGAGCTCATTTACCTTGAAATGTTGACTCTTGTGCAAATATGTATTATTAGGAGTCTTAGTCTAGATATTTAGGCACCCTGATTCTAGCACAATTCACATAGTGATAAGAAATTTGCACGCGCACGATCTACCAATACATGTATGGCCTCGATCTTCAAGGTGTTTGATAGGAAGTTACGATTGCCAATCACTTTAGAATACTGAACGAAACTTGACTAGCTTGTTCTTTGGTTGGTTGGGATAGAAGGTGGAGGTTACATTAAGAAAAACAACCATCGAATTTAACTGGGTGCATCAAAAAGGGCTACCTCTTGCAAAGTGTCATGTAATCTTTTGTTTCCTTTTGTATATGTATCAAAAGTGTTTCTATGTAAAAAAAAAAAAAAAAATCAAGTATTTTTCAATTCCATCCTCTCTTGTTCCAAAAATAAAAGAGAGTGGTCAATGTAAATAAGAGTCATGTAAAGAGTCATCTTTTGTGTTTTATTGTAATAAGCAAGGAAGGGTGTATGCCATTGATGTACAACGCGAGTAATTGTGAAATACCTCCAACTCATTCACAATTCTCGTAAAGTCCGGACAGCTAGCTAGATTTCGACCTTGGTTCTTAGCCTGAGAAACTATCTCTTGGTGATTAGTAGTCATAACTTCAGATCTTTCTTTACACATGTGTAGATACACTTTACACTCTTATCACATGTCTTTTTTTGTTATCAGTGCTAGGATTGTGCCTTTGATAGCTAGATTGACATCTCCATTTTGCTGTGAGCTTAAACTGTTTTGCACATGTCACATTTGATGGAATCAGAGCTTATATTTTGACCTAGAACTTTGTAGGTACGTTCTAAGCAAACCTTCACGAGACTTCAACTCGTCCACTAGGGACACTTAGTGGTTTAAAAGGCTTAGTGCATACGCTAAATGCATTCGAGAGACCAGCGACAGTGGTATAGTTAGGATTTCCTTAGTTTTGTTTTACTTGAGGACAAGTAAAATTCAGGTTTGGGGGTATTTGATGAGTGCCAAATATTGTATATATTTATCCCTTTTTGTTGGCATTTAACTCATCTTTTGTGCATTAATTCTACATTTTATCCCATATTCTGTATTTTCATTGTTTTCAAGAATAAATATTTTTCTTACTTAATTTTGCATTTTTAGGTAATAAATAAAGTCTGGATGACTTGCGGAGCAAAAAGAGCAGAAAAGTAGTGAAAAGTCGGGAGAAATTACGCAAGGAAGCCGTGAAGAATGATGTGCGGAAGACCAAAGAGGGTAGAAATGGGCTTGAAGAAGAGAGTTGTTCTTAAAGAAGAAGTGGGCTCAAGGTTTTCCAAGCCCAAACTCATTTCCCAAACCCATATTCTATACCCAAAAGCCTAAAACCCAAATCCATACCCGCTTGCGTCTTCAGCCGTCAGATCAGTTCTCAGAAGCATCTGACGGTCGCTCCCTTGCTGTGCATCGAAGTTTGATATCTCCGCCTTACACTACAGTACCTAACTCCATCAAGTACCGTTCGTTTCGTTGTATCTCTTCATCCGACGGTCGCTCATCGCCTGCCTCCGCATCGCCGTCAGATCCACCTACCATCTTCCCATCCATCGGTCCAGCTTCGCGAAACATCAAAATCCTCTACACCTGCTCAACACCCTAGTACCCGAACCCTACACCCATTAGCCAAACACACCCTTCTCCCAAATCCATCGAATCCATCTTCTTCCCCTCTCCTGCAACAGTGACCCTTCCCCCAAATCACTCCATCATCTTCTCCCCCAAATCACTCCACCATCCTTTCCCCAAATCATTCAACCATCACCATTCGAGCCATCATTCCCCTACTCCTCTAGCTTCCTATAACATCAATTCCTCGATCTTTTCCTCTCACAGGAACCCTAGAAGAGAAATTGATGAAATAGATGAGATAGAAAAGCAATTAGGGCATGGGAAGAACAAGAGAAGCATCAGGAGAAGGATTGGAGGCATGGGTCGACATCCACCAGTGTCAACAGTGATTAGGTAAAAAATTTAGTAATTTTTATAAGAACCCTAATTTTTCTGATTTGGGAATTTTTTGGGGAAATCAATTGTACGTTTAATTGAAGCATGGGTTAGTCCAATTAGGGTTGTTATCATAGTTAGGTAGGATTTTATTTGATTTTTTTGTATTTTCACCAAACCCTAATTGGACTGATGTAGTCCTGATTTTTGGGGATATTTGTTGTTGGGTATAAATAGGTGTAAGGGTTGTGAATTAGAGGGGGATGCTCTCTGGACTAGCCAGTAGAGAATTTGCCACAAAATTTTATGCAATTCCAATTTCAGTCTTCTTATGCAATTAACAGTTGATTGTTATGTTATGTTTGAATTATTTCTGTATGATGAATGCTTGTGTTTGTAACATGTTGAGCATGAGCTAAGTAGCACTAAGCTAAGGCTCAGTTGAAGCCTTGTGTACTGTCAATTGACAGGTTGCTAGGATAGTTCTCCTGATGTATGTTTTGATTGAGCAAATGAGAGATACCAATGCTCATAGTGCCTGTGATTGGCTGTGCTGTCAAAAGACAGCCAATGCTAGGGGCAGACTATTGAGCAATTTAGTATTCTTCCATTTCTAGATGTATGCATAGGATTTTTAACTCAACCTAGAAACATGTTGTTTGATTAGGACACAAGGTGGATCCTAAGCCTTGGCTTAACCACCAATCCCTTTGCAGTCACCTCTATTCAGTTCTATTTTGCTTCCTGATCAGTTATTCTCCTTGCCTGTTTTTCTTGTTTAAATTCCTGCAATTTGTAGTTGTTGTGCACTGAAATCAGTGCACAATCCTCACCTTGCCCTTGGCTTATAGCCTTGGTTCCCTGCTATTGTTATTCTGCTGTGCTGCTTTGTTGTGTAACTGTTTTAGTTCTTTGAATCTGCCACATTACCTTGCTTTGCTCACTGCCATAGTGCCCTGTCTCCATTGTTAGCTTAGGTTTCTCTCTAGTTTTCTCCCACTCCCTGTGGACTTTCCCCTGCTTACCTTCTATATCATAACTTGGCCTTGTATACTTGCAAGCTTCTGTGTGTCTTTCCCTGTCACACCAGCGTCATGTCCAAAGTTAGGGCTTGGCGGCGTGGCCAAGGCTAGGACTTGGCGGCGTGGCCAAAGTTAGGGCTTGGCGGCGTGGCCAAGGATAGGATTTGGCAGCATGGCCAAAGTTAGGGCTTGGCAGCGTGGCCAAGGCTAGTATTTGGCGTCGTGGCCAAAGTTAGGGCTTGGCAGCATGGCCAAGGCTAGGATTTGGCTCCGTGGCCAAAGTTAGGGCTTGGTGGCGTGGCCAAGGCTAGGATTTGGCGTCGTGGACAAAGTTAGGGGTTGGCGGCGTGTCCAAGGCTAGGATTTGACGTCATGGCCAAAGTTAGGGCTTGGAGACGTGGCCAAGGCTAGGATTTGTCGTGGCCGAAGTTAGGGCTTGCGGCCTGGCCAAGGCTAAAGTGGCTCATGGCATATGACTGCAACAGAGTGGCATGTTGGCATGCCGATTTATATGTTGTTGTGGAAGGGCTTGTTTGGTTTGCCAGTTAGTATGGTGGTGCGGCAAATTTTCCTAAATTAGGGTTTGGCATGTCGAAACCCTAATTAGCACATATGGCATGTAGTATGCGGTTGGTGGCACGTTTGGCATGCCTGTTTAGCATGTGCGATTGGCATGTTTGGCATGCCGTTTGGCATGTGCGCCTGGCATGCGCGTTTGGCATGCCGTTAGCATGTTGGCATGGTTTTGGGAAGCCAACTTAGTATGGTAACCTTTTGACACAATTTCCACCCTTTTTAAAGTTGTGGCAGGTTTAAAGCAACATGATTGGTCAATGAAAGCAGGACGCCGGCCAAGCATGGGCGTGGCCACCTTTTGGTGCGCATGGCGGGTTTGATGCGACCTGATTAGTCAACGGAAAGGAGGCCGACAAGAAAGAGCGTGGCCACACTTCCAATGTGCCGTGACGGATTTAAAGCGACATGATTGGTCGATGAAAAAGGGGGCCAGCAAGCAAGGGCGTGGCCACACCTCCAGTGCACCGTGGTGAATTTAAAGCGACCTGATTAGTCAATGGAAAGGGGGTAGCAAGCAAGGGCGTGGCCACACCTCCAGTGCGCCGTGACAGATTTAAAGCGACCTGATTGGTCGATGGAAAGGGGGCCAGCAAGCAAGGGCGTGGCCACACTTCCAGTGCACCGTGGAGGATTTAAAGCAACCTGATTGGTCGAGGGAAATAGGTCCAGTTAGGTAACATGGGGAGTGACCAATGGAAAATGGTGCCGGCTGGCCTACTGCATGTCCACGCCTCCCTTTGCTGCTGCTCCTATCGTGCGGCTCCTTTATTTCTGATTCTGGGCAAGATTTTGCACCTGCTAATCCTTGGCGGATTAATTACCTAGTTTTCCTAGGCCTAATTTCGACAAGCAAGGTCTGATATACTGCGCAAGGCGAAAAACCCTAACTTTTGCAAGTTAGCCAGGGTAATTGATTGAATTCTATGTGTTGACACAAAGTTCTTTTAAGTTCATTTCCAGAGAGCAGCATGCTTTCTGATTGAATACCTCATGCAAAGACCTTATCCTTGATATTTGGAAATTCGTGCTACTCTGCTGCGAGTGAACACAAATTGTCATGCCATATCAACATTAAGGGTTCAGCCGGGGAACATAGCACAGAAAGCATTCAAATAAACTTATATTAATTGAATATAAGCAAGGTGCCAAAATTTAAAGAATATCTTGGATTGTTGCTACGTGCATCATTCTAGGTAAATTTCATAAGAAAATATTGAGTTTCTCAATAAACGTGCCAGTGAAGAGGTTGAACACTCATCACTTTTACGTGGCTATGTCTCTTTGCAGAGTGACGGCATATAAAATTCAGGATTTTACAATTTTATCCCTGAGCTAAAAATCACCATCAACAGCTATATAGACTTCAATTATACACATTTGCTATTTTGAGATGAGTTTAACTCACTTATCTATTTCTCGAAATATGTGTTGGTAAGCTTTCGCTTTAACCAAGTTCATCTTTACTCTTGACGAAAGTCATATTGATTATTTCAATAACTTGAAAATCGCTTTGATGCTAATAGTTTGTGGATAACAACTATTGTCATCCTCTAAGAAAGTTTCAATGATTGAAATGAGAGTTTACAACAAGCAACCATGTTTGGATATAAACATAGTGTGTATTCACATTTGTGTAAAATCCAAAACCGAGAACCAAAGTATGCGTACCCGTACGCGTACTGGTTGGTTGTTGGAAGTCCGGAACCTAGGTACGCATACTGGCGGAAGTTTGGGTTCCTTGAATTTCTGCTGGAGTTTGGAAGTATGAAATGGTATGCGTACCCGTAAGCATACTGGCGTAACCAAACTCGGTCTGGCTACTTAGGTATGCGTACCCGTTTGCATACTTAAGTAGGTTACTTTCTAAAATCGATTTGTTCATTAACTAAAATATTTATATATATATATATAATAAGGAATGAAATCTTTTGCAAACCGTGGCTATGATGTTCATGAATTGATTCGAGTGAATCAAAATCGATTTTGCTTCAATTGTATCTTGTATACTTCTCTGAGATCTAAGCAATTGAAAAATTCTCTAACTAGTTTCACTTGAGTCATTTGAACTAGTTATGGTAAAGATAAATAAGGTTGATATGAAAGTGCTCACATGGCTAACTGTTGTTGAACCGACTAAGTGTACACGTTTAGGTACGGTTACTCAAACCTAAATGAATGTACATTTCATTTGTGTATAACAAGCTAAATTCGATCTAATGGCTGAAAGATATTATCTTGAATCTAATCGGGTTTTCATCTAACGGTGAATGTTGAATGCATTGTTACCAAGGTAACTTAGATTGCAAACCCTGATTTGAAATGTATATAAATGAGAACTCTAGCAACTGGGAAACCTAATCCCCACACCTTCTGTGTGATATTAGTTGCATAAGCTAGAGTCGATTCTCCTTTAACCTTAGGTTTTTCACGAAACCCTGTAGGTTAACGACTTTAAGACTTCATTGGGATTGTGAAGCCAGAACCAATTATTTTCTCTGTAGTTGCGTGTTCTGATCTTGCTGTTTTCTTTTGTGATTGAGTATTATCTTCTTTAAGATTTGCTCGAGATTTTGTCTCCGATAGGCAAGATTGAAAAGTAGTCACAAACACCTTCGTCTCATCGTTTGTGATTCCAAAATATCTTGTTTCGTTAATCGATTAAGATTACGGTGAGGTGATTGATAATACTAGGCTATTCTTCAAAAATATAAGTCCGGATTATCAATTGGTTCATGTTCACCTTGACTTATCAATAGACTTTTCTATGTGATACAGATTTGTTTATCAAGTCTTCGACTTTGGGTCGTAGCAACTATTAGTTGTGGGTGACATCAGTTAAGGGAATCAAGTGCGTAGAATCTGGCGTGGTTCTTGAGGCATAAGGAACGCAACTGTACCTTGATCAGTGTGAGATTGATTAGGGCTCAACTACATTCCAGTCCGAAGTTAACTTGGAGTAGGCTAGTGTCTGTAGCGGCTTAATACAGTGTGGTGTTCAAATATGGACTAGGTCCCGGGGGTTTTCTGCATTTGCGGTTTCCTCGTTAATAAAACTTCTGGTGTCTGTGTTATTTCTTTTCCGCATTATATTTTTTTATATAGTTGAAATATCACAGATTGTGAGTTGAATCGATCAATTGGTAAATCCAACCTTTGGTTGTTGATTGTAATTGATTGATCCTTGAACATTGGTTTTTTGGTAACGTTTAAGTTATTTCTCTTATATTCAATCAGGCTCGCAAATTCCTAATTGTTTGATTGCGGATTAAATTGAGAAATTGAGATATAACTCTTTGATATACTTTTTCTTAAGATTGAGTCTGACTGTCTAGTTGATTCTCCTGAAAGTATATTGGAGTTAGTCCATACAGATTGCTAAGCTATATATTGGGTGAGGTTGTTAGACCCCCGCCTTTTCAATTTGTATTTGTATTTGGATTTTAATTTTATTGTTTTATGATGTTCTTGATTATCTTGTAAACATCCATGTAACCTCTACTTTTCCATGAAATAAAAGGTTACATGATATCAATAAAAAAAAAAACTTAATCAATCAAATGAAAATGTTTAGTTAACACTGTTTAAAAGAATGTTCAACAAAATTAAAAATTAAAAATTGAATTCAAACACAAGCAAAATTCTCACCTATTGGATATTTGGATCATGAGTTGACTTAGTCAGCAGTGGTTGATAGGTCAAACGTGGTAGCTATAAGAAGAAAATGTTGTGGGTGTACATTCTCCAAACTCCAAAGTAGAATGAGAAAATATCTCAAAGGGGTGTCAAGTGGCAGTAGTTAAATGGATGATGATGTATGGATGGTTGGATGGGCAATATGATGAGATACCAAGAGAGTAGTTAAATCGTTGGCTCTGATACCAACAAATGTAGTAAGATAGTTTTGAAAGCACACGAGTTGCTAGAGATATGAAGAGCGTTTAAGTTTCATTAGAAAGTTGATATAATCTGATTGAATAAATCAAGATAATAAGTTGTGATTGATAATAATAAAATGTGTTATCTAAACAAGAAGACTTAGCCTTATAGGTTTACATGAACCGACTAAGTAAAAGAAAAGAAAATCTACCTATACTAGGAAAGCAAAGACTTGAAAGACAAGAAATACCCAATCTAGAGTTTAATAAAATAAAGAAACCAAAATAAGAAAAGTATAGGAAAGATGTACTACATCAAGAGTGTAGGTTTTTACTTTTGGTATACCTTGTTGAAAAACCAACTAAACGGCTGCATCAAACCTTTCGAACAAAGAATAAAGAAGGCGTGGATCCAACATAAAAAGGTTAACTAAAGATAAACATACCTCACCCAACCACATACTGTCAAAAAGAAATAAAAAACCGTTAGCCACTGAATTCTTATTACTCCTTAGACCCCTAGATCATAGCAATGGGCGCTGAAAGGTACAACCTTTTGAAGAGGAAGCACCACTGAAAATAGTAGATTAATCAGTGCCCCAATACATACCAGCGAGCGCCTTGTACACCGCAAGGCAAACCCATTTTTTGCGATTTAAAACAATACTGCAATCTTAGTCACCCTTTACGGGAAAAAAAAGAATAAAAAAAGGCTAACGCCAACAAGCAATACCTTCACACGCAAACTGACACACAAGAAGGATAAAAAAGAACATGAAGACCGGATCAAGCAATAAAAATGTACAAATTGATTTCTTTCATAAAATTGGTTGAATAACCCTTAAAAACTTTTTTCTGGGTGTAAAAGACGAGTAACATTTGATATTATTAAAATACCCACAGTGTGAATAAACTAAACTCTTTTTCCTAAAACACCCTTAAACCAAATTAATATGAACTAAGATATATGACTATACAAACATTGACATTGGTGCATTATATGGTTTTGATCTATGTTCTATGGTTTTCATTTGGTACGACTGGATTTTTCAATTCTAGGGTTTTATATTGTGATTTTGATTTTGTTTAGGGTTTTAATTTGGTACCGTTGGATCTTTCAGGTGTTATAGTAGAGAAGTCTAAGAGGATTGGCCAGCTTGAACAGAACTCGAAGAATTTAAAATCAGCGGTGGATGGTTTGTTATTGGTTTTGTTATTTGATTTCTTTCCTTATTATTTTGTGTTTCTTTCATTAATTAGTTTATGTTTTTCTTCTTCCAGTATAATTCTATCCTTGAGAAGCTTAGAATAGACTGGGATGGTACTTACCTTACCAGTTTGAGAGATTTACTAAACCAGAGTGCTGAGTTGTGCAAGTCTGAAAACTTAGGTGTCAACTCAAACTTGTCGTGTTTGCGGTGTCAGAAGGCACCTGGATGACAAAGATACGTATGATTTTAAGCATTATCGGAAGTCCCTCCCAAAGGTACTTTTCTAAAGCTGTTGTTTCATAGTTAAGTTCTTAATTCATGTGTGTGTTACTTTGTTCAGAGCCCCAATACATACCAGCGAATGCCTTGTACACCGCAATGCAAACCCACTTGTTGCGATTTAAAGCAGTACTGCAATCTCAATCACCCCTTATGCAATTTAAAAAAAAAAACGCCAACGCCAACAAGCAATACTTCACACCCACCCTGACACACAAGAAGGATAAAAATGATGATAAAGACCGGATCAAGCAATAAAAATGTACAAATTGATTTTTCATAAAATTAATTGAATAACCCTTAAAAACTTTTTTTCTGGATGTAAAAAACGAGTAACATTTGATACTATTGATATACCCGCAGATTAAAAAGATACTTTCTTTTATCCAATTTGGGTATTTTTCCCAGCAAAAGTGTGAATAAATTAAATATTTTCCTAAAACACCCTTAAGCCAAATTAATATGAATTAAGATGAATGAACTGTGATACAAACATTGATATTGGTGCATTCACGCACAAGATAAGAGCTAATCATTGATATTGGAAATGATAAACAATAATTAAAAAAAGAAGAGAGATGATATGTTTTGCGTTGAAGAAAACAAATATTCATGGATTTTTTGAATTTTTCTCAATATAATTGCAAACATTATCTTCTTCAATGCAAAGCATATTATCTCTCATATTTTTTTATTTATTGTTGTTTATCATTTCCAATGCTAATGATTGACTCTTATCTTGTGCATGGATGCACAATATAACAAAACCCAAAAAAACTGTTAAATGGATGGCACATGTACTATATAGGCGGAAAAGTGGAATTCTCTTAGAACAATTGGTTTTTATAAATTTTCCTAATTGTACCTGATTTACCCTGATCAATTCCAATAAATTTACCTTGGAAATATGGAAAATAAGAATATATTAAATTTTTTAATCCCACTATAATATTAAGAAAAAATGTAATTGTTCTTGGTAATTACTAAAGGTATTAACTAAGTTTGTGAATATCATACTCTTTAATATGGGTATATAGGGAAGAAATCACATTAAAAATAAATATCCGCCTATATAGGGACTACAATTATTTACTTCTCCGCTGTTATAATAGGAACATAGGGAGTATACAGATAGAATAAACATCTATATAAAAAATTTGCTTCAAAAAAGCAAAAGAAAAAAGGCTATACAAAAAATTGATGAGTATAGAGGGGAAAATCATGCAACAATTAGGATATTCGAAGCTTGATGAAGAAACTGAACCCAAAAACACTACTAGGGTGTTTGGACACTTTTTAACCTAATTAAGTTGAAAAGTCATAAATAAGTTCTAACGACCTTTAATAGTAAAAAGGTTAGCCCATGTTAAATTTATAGGAGGAGTTAGTTGTATATATTTTAAGAAAAAAATACACTCTCATATTTGATTAAGTTGAAAATTGGAAGTAACTTGGAACCAAATTTGAGAATAAATTATAAGTCGAGTTGGCGTTACAATTTCAAAATAACTACAGAAAGTATTTTCTTTTTCCTTAGTCTATTAGATACATATTCAAAAGCTTTTGATAGAAAAAAAACATATCCATAAATAACTTTTCGGCTTCAAGAAGTCAGTTTGGGTATAAAATTTCATAATGAATTCTAGAAACAAAATGTCAACTTTTTGTAAAGCAAAGTATTTTTGCTTATGACTTATGTTTCTGGACGATTTCAGAATGGCTTCCGAAAACAAAAAAAAATAAATTTTTTGTGAAGCAAAATTGTTCTACCTCTGATTTCTGGGATCGACTTCTGCTTTTAGAAAAACAAAAAATATTTTTTACTTCTGGTATTCAAACTTGCTCTTAGCGAAGCAATATGTTTTTGCTTATAATTTCCAAAAACTACTTCTGCTTTCAATTGACAAATACGCTTACGAGATTACCAAACACACTTCAAAAGAAAAAAAATTACTTCAAACTTATAATATTTAACCTACGCTTCTGATATCCAAACATCCTACGGGAAATTGAAGGTCCGACTAAACACATATTTAACTAGAATCTAATGGACAATACGAAGAGTCTGATTTTATGCAATTCTCCTAACATGTTAACAATTCAACTTCGTCTTTTAATTTACTTTTGGGAATTGCATATAGGGAGGTAAGATTGTATTGTAACCCAGGGTTAACTACCTAAATGAAAACTTTTTTAGTTCAAAAGATTGGGCAAACTTTTTTTTTTTTTTTTTTAAGGGATTCTGCAACAAAATTGAAAGTATCGGAAGACGAGCATATACTCTCAACTGTTGGGTGTTTGTTTGGATCATGGATTGACTTAGTCAGCAGTGGTTGACAGGTCAAACGGGGTGGCTATAAGAAGAAAATGTTGTGGGTGGGAAGTCTCCAAACTCGAAAGCAGAAAGAAAAATATCTCAAAGGGGTGTCAAGTGGCAGTAGTTAAATGGATGATGATGGATGGATGGGCAATAGAATGAGATTTGACTTACCTCTGGACAAAAAGGTGAAAGAATGAAGCAAGAATTGAATCCGATTGAAACTTGTTTTGACGTCCGCCAGGACATACTCCCTCTCTCCTCCTCTGTCTCTCTGCCGAGTCTTTCTCTACCAACAGAGAAGAAACAAAGAAGAAAAAGGAAGAACACTACTAGTAGAAATATATATTATAGAAAGAAAAGAAAGAATAACTGAAAAAAAAATCTAAATCAATTATAGTAATAACTAAGATTACCAAGTTGAACACCCTCACAATTCGTTTGAGCATTTGAAAAACATATCTAATCCACCCAGAATAAGAAGACAAGAAAGAAGAGATTTGATTATTTTTTTTAGGGTTTTCTTCAATCTGGTAAGTCCTTGAATTATCCATTCTTTCTACAGTTTTATACCATAAATAACCTCACACTCATACACCCTGTAGCTGCTCCTCCTGCTGTTGTATTCACTTTCTTCATTATTCTCAAATGATCTTTTACTCTGGGTGACAAAAAGAAAAGATTGGGTTTTTGTTCTTAAAGGTTAGTCCTTTTTTCTGCTCATCAGCTTTTTTTGTTGTTTTTGGTTTGAACAGAGAGTGTGGGTTTGGACTACATTTTGTAGAATGTTAGGTTCTTCTTGGACCGATCTAGGGATTCATAGAGACTCACCTGTAATTGCTGGTGTAGAGATTGTTCCATAATTTATAGAATATGCTCGTAAAGGAGGAGGAACTTGTTCAATTACTACTGGGTTGTATTGTTGTTCCAGCTTTATTAGGTCATCAAAATCTAAGCTTATGGTTAGATACAAGGCTTCATCACTTCATAATGAGGCCTAAATTTCAAACTCTGGAATTTCATAGTCCTATCTTCAATTCGTTGATTCAATATTGATTCAGATGGAGGGTTTCTTCAATTTTCTCATCTAATTATCTTAAAGATATCTCCTTTTTCTATTTCATTTTTGCTGGAAAAGCATTCACTTTTCCCTGAATTTGTATATCCTCCTTCTTGGGTTTGTGTATTTGTGGATAATCTGAAAGATGGTTCCTTCGGGACCTCCGATGCCAGTTGGTGGTGCCCAGTCGATGCAGCCTTCTCTTTTGAGATCAAACTCTAACATTGTTTTGGGATCAACTCCACAAGGGCATGGGGGTTTAGTTTCTTCTCAGTCCTCTTCATTTCCTTCACTTGTCTCTCCTAGGGGAATGTATAACGATATCAACATGCTTGGAAACATGCCAAATGTTTCTTCCCTCCTCAATCAGTCATTTGCAAATGGTGGGTCCAATTCAGGCCTTTCTGGTTCTGGTAGTCTTCAACGTGGAACAATCCTCGATAACGGGGTCGAGTGTGATCCACTTCCGAATATAGGTAATGGCATGGGGGTTTATAATACTCCATCTGTGTCATTTCCTTCCCCAAACATGCCAAACCCTAGTACTTCTGGTCAATCTCAAGGCCAGCGCTTTCCTAGTCCCTCTGGCAACCAGCTTGCGCAAGATCAGCAGCAAGCTTCTCAGTTAGAGCCTCAGAATTTCCAGCAGGTCCAGCAGGCTATGCAACAGTTTACTGTACCCCACTCTCAGCAGCAGCAACAGCAACAACAACAGCAGCAACAACATTATCAGCCAATTCGAGCTGGGTTAGGCACTCCTGGCCCTGTTAAATTGGAACCCCAGATGAGCAATGATCGAAATGGGCAACATCAACAGCTGCAGTCTCTGCGTAGCTTGGGTCCGGTGAAACTAGAGCCACCACCAATTCAGTCATTAAGAAACTTGACATCAGTGAAAATGGAGCCCCAGCATTCAGATCCATCGTTGTATCTTCAACAGCAGCAGCAACAACAGCAGCAGCAACATCAGCAGCAACAGCAACAGCAGCAACAACAACAACAACAGCAACAGCAGCAACACCAGCAGCAGCAACAACAACATCAGCAGCAGCAACAACAGCAGCAACAGCAATTCCTACACATGTCCCGACAGTCTTCCCAGGCCGCCGCTGCGCAGATCAATATTCTGCAACAGCAGCGGCTCTTGCAGATGCAACAACAGCAGCAGCAGCAACAGCAACAGCTCTTAAAGTCGCTTCCTCAGCAGCGATCTCAATTGCAACCGCAGTTTCAGCAGCAAAATTTGCCTGTCAGAGCCTCTGTAAAACCAGCTTATGAACCAGGGATGTGTGCTCGGCGTTTGACACACTACATGTATCACCAACAACACAGGCCACAAGTAAGTTGTTCTTAATATAGGCCTTGTATGTTCCTAAAATTTGCTGAACATTTATTTACGTCGGCTTGAGTTTGTATGCACATACTTTTCCAGGATAACAATATTGAGTTCTGGAGAAAATTTGTGGCGGAGTACTTTGCTCCCCATGCCAAGAAGAGATGGTGTGTTTCCCAGTATGGAAGTGGGCGGCAAACAACAGGTGTCTTTCCCCAGGTAAGTTGTTGAAAGCTTCACAATTTTTGTTTTTATTTTCCTCTCACTTAAACAAACATCATTTGTTTGTGACTAATTGATATCATGCTTGACCACGTTTTTTTCTTCCAAGATTGGTGTGAGAAACTTGAACATCATATCTAATGCTTAGTTTGGTGACATTGAGCCTCTGTAGTGGATGCTTGTATTTTTGTAGAGTACCACAACTGATAGTCCTGTATGAGTTATGGCACACCACACATTGAATGTTTGCATTAGATTTTTGCTTTGAAGTCTGAAGTGTCAATAAAAGTTAATTTTTTATGTTTGAAGGATGTATGGCACTGCGAGATATGCAACCGCAAGCCTGGCCGTGGTTTTGGTAAGCTTTCTTTCTGCATTTTTTGAGTAGTTTGTTGCTTTATGTCTTAACGTGAACTTCCATCTTTGGATTGTCTGGGCTTTGTCATCCAGTTTCTTGGTTGCATCTTAGTTTTTCTATTTTATTCAATTTCGTGAGTCGGACTGGCCCTACTTTATTGCTTACACGCATTATATCTTCCTTTTGCCTTCAATTCAGTTGTTTTACTTCCTTCATCTGATTCAACTTTCTTCTAATTGTTGGTTCAGAGACTACCGTTGAAGTTCTCCCACGACTTTGTAAAATCAAGTATGATAGTGGAACAATAGAAGAACTTCTGTACGTAGATATGCCTCGTGAATATCAAAATGCATCAGGTCAAATTGTCCTGGATTATTCAAAAGCGATCCAGGAAAGTGTTTTTGAGCACTTACGTGTAGTTCGGGATGGTCAACTTCGAATTGTCTTCTCTACAGATCTTAAGGTTAGATATCTTATTGACACTCGTAATCAACATACTTATCTATTTCTGGAAGCACGAATAACGGTATCACTCTCTGTTTTGTTAGATCTGTTCCTGGGAGTTTTGTGCTCGACAACATGAAGAGCTTATCCCTAGAAGATTGATAACACCTCAGGTAATAATGGTTCCTGGTGTAGTCAACAAGGTTTAGGTTTCTTCGTTATGTCTGCAGTAGTTGAGTATACATGTGAAACATAATTACCAAAAGTTGCGAGTTTGGGGAACTTAGGAATCTGAATTAAAGTAGAGGATCGCACTCCGCGCCAATGCTCAGATATTTTTGAATTATCTTCAGTAGTTCTTTTTTTTCCTGCAGTTGAAGAAAATATGTTTTGGTTTCATTTTCTGTACATTTCTGCTTTCTGTAAAGTGATTTTTGAAGGTGTAGTTCCCACAGTTTTGAGTATAAAATGGACATTTGACATTCTTAAGATCATTTTTGAATTTGCAGGTTAGTCAGCTGGGTGCAGCAGCTCAAAAGTACCAGACTGCTAATCAGAACGCATCATCAAATTTAACTGCACAGGAGTTGCAAAACAATTGTAATATGTAAGGCCTCTTCTTTTATTTTAGGTTGTTTCATATTAGCGCTTTCTTGTTATGTCTTCACTTCCACTACCTCGATGCTGGGCTTTAAGCACTTTGCTTCATTTTTATCTGCAAGATGATTATATCTATTGACGCTAGTGACACAAAAGTAGCTTACGTAATAAAAATAGTCCGTGTGAGCAAGTCTTTGTCTAGTACTTTGCGAGTTGTTAATTCTTTCTTTTGTACAAGTCTTAGTCCAGAAAAAATTATGATATGGAGACCATTCCATTTCCACATAGTCTTTGATGTTTCATTTTGGTCATTCATCTCTCTACCTCTTCCACAGTGTAGGTCCAGAGTCATCCATTGTTTAGCACACTTGTGTTGATTTACCCAATGTTCATTAAGTTGATACGGCTAAAATGCCCCAAAGTAGATGATGCAGCTCGATGCATGACTCAGCTCTGGGTTAAGTGAGAATAAAAATAGTTTTGACCCGTGGACAAGTTTGAGGTTACCATGACCCCACATGAAGCCTTATGTTAAAAACAGGCTTAAAGATGGTGTACATAAATAAATGAAACCGAGTTAAGTGACAACCAGTTATACTGACAAGATTAGACCTTGAAAGAATTTTTTTTAGAAAAACGAAAAATGTAATAAATAGATTGTTATAAGAGGAGTAGTAGTGTAAAGAACTGAGAACAGAATAAGGAGACATCTGGCTTTCTACCAAACGTGAAACAAGAAACAAGGATACAGTTTCATTGTCATGAAATAGTTTGTTTGCCACTACGAATACGGAAGGTTTCGGAGGTATTTCACAACCAAATACAGTTGTGGTTCCAGCATTTTCAGTTTAGATTTTTCCAGAAAAAATACATATTTTATGTGAGGTTCTCGGATTTGTTCGACTCTTCTCAAGATTTTGTTTTCCTAGGTTTTACGCTTCTTTGATGAAAATGTGCATTATTCTTTAACAGGTTTGTTGCATCAGCTCGTCAATTGGCAAAGGCTTTGGAGGTGCCATTAGTGAATGATCTTGGTTATACGAAGAGATATGTGCGGTGCCTTCAGGTTGACTACTTTTAAAATTTTAATCTATGGACAAATGCAATTTGAATTTTTTAAGGCCTGAATCCAGTGATTGTTTTGGATTCAACAGTTGCAAAGTTACTATGTTATTTGATGTCAGAGAAGTTGGCCAAACTCGCCGAGTTACTAGCCAGGGAAATGCCCAGAATCGGGGATCAGCCTTCAGCTGATCATAGGCTGATCTTTGAGACAGATTGCATTCCCTTAATTTCTTATTTCTGCTACTCTGCTGTCTGTCTACAAGAATTGTTGTTTCCTGCTCTTTATGTGGTCACACCCAATATCGGAAAAACATGCTCATCCATGGTTGGGATAATCTCAAATTGCATTAATATGTGTATTTATTTAGTGAGAGTTTACTTCAAGCTACTGTTGCTTCATCCATCTGATGGTTTTGTGGGTAACTTGCAGATATCAGAGGTTGTTAATAGCATGAAAGATCTGATTGATTATAGCCGAGAAACAGGGAACGGACCCATGGGTAAGCTCCTCCATATGTTGTTAGTTTCTTGAACTATTTTTGATTCATTTTGTCATACATATATCAACTCAGTTTCCAGAAACCATGATGGTTATACTTGGAAGTATTTTTGATTCATTTTGAAATTGCTCGAGGGATGGTTACCACTGCTTTTGGATTCATACTTGTATCTGTGATGATTATACTTATGTCTTGAATGGATAATATAAAAAAATTGCCTTAGTTTTGGCATGAATTCTGGAGTGGGTGCTTTCGGCAAAATCTGTAGAGACCGAGTTTAAACTTATTTGTTTCTAAGTTGAAACGCTGGTGCAGGGATGCCACACTATCTTTCTTCATTAAGTTGGTTATCCCTGAGCAGGACAATTTTAAGTTGAAGGTAGTTGCACATTGACACAAACATGAAACTATCAAACTGCTCATTTTGGGAAGTAACTACAGGCATGGTCCATTTTTGCTGTCTTGCGATAGCCTGTTTGCAAATAGCTTGAGATTCGCCCACGGTAGGTTTTATTAGCCGTGTGCTGTTGAGTGTTGAGGCCCTTCAGGGTATGGTGTGTCAACATTGATCAGAGTCATGGCCTTGTTTTTAAATCTCTTCACTATCTACTCTTGTTGGCTGTAGCATAATTTGAAAAAATGATAAGTTAGTGGAGAAGATGGATAATTTAGCGGGGTAGTTGATGAATTCGAATGGTGTTAATTGCCTTACATTATGATCACACTTGATTATTGTTTGTTATTTGTGCTTCATTTTTGTCTGATCATTGTGATGATGCTAGTTATCCTTCTCGTACATGATTCTCGCCGTCTTTTGCGGGTTTGCTTGATAATTTGGATTTTTATGTGAATCTCAAATGCTGTTCCCTTCAAGTATGGGTCTTATAAGTCATTCGAAACAACCATTAAATCATGGAAGATGAGTTTAGTTATTGGTAGCATTTCACTTGTTATTCTGAAACCTCACTGTCTTTCTGCGTGTGCTTTTGCTATGTCTGTGGACCCAATAACGGCATTCCGTATCTTTGTTACGACTGCGTTGCAGTTACAGATGAATGTTCTGTTTGTAGTTTTCGGAAAATTTGTTAGTAGATGAAGCTTGAGTTGTTGTTTTCCTTTTTATTTTCAGCGAGCTTGATCAACTTTCCTAGGAGGAACCTCGCTCCAACTGGAAACTATGGTAGTCAAAGTCCACTGCCCGAGGAGCAGCAGCAAAATGTCGCTCAAAATGCTAACAATGAGACTTCAGTCCAGGCTAATATGCATCCTCCTGCCTGCAATGGTGTTACCACTGTAAATAACTCCCAAAGCACAAACACAATTACCAGCCCAATACCTAGTCCCATCGCGAACTCCAACTCCAACACAAACACCAGCAACAAGGCACCATCATCCAGCACGACCTCTGCCGGCACCAAAATCGGTCTGCTTCACCAAAACTCTATGAATTCCAGGCAAGAAAATCTGGTGAACAATCCTAATAATCCTAATAGTCCTTTTGGTGGGGGTAGTGGAAATAATGCAGCTCAGGTTCCACCTGCTGCTTCTTTATCAAGTCCATTATCTCAGCCTCATCAATCGAACCCTTCTTCTCCTTTCCTGTCAACATCCCCACCTGCATCTAACAATGCCCCGCCACAACAAACATCTTCGAATGGCTCTTTACCAGCATCAACAACGGCAGCAGCATCTGTGGCTGGTACCGGTGCTCTGCAAAATAATTCTGCCAATTCACCAGCTGCTGCTGCTCCTTCTACAAGTGTTCCCATGCAGCAGTCAACTGTTCCCGGGGTTGAGCCTAAGGAGCCCCAGAGCTCTGTTCAGCAAATCATTCAAGAAATGATTATGTCATCCCAACTAAATGGAGGGAATAGCATGGTTGGTGTAGGCTCCATTGGAAACGAATTAAAAAGCATAAATGGAATATCAGGTAGTGCTGCTATTAATGGTGTGAACTGCTTAGTTGGAAACGGTAATGGGATATCACCAATCAACAGTTCTGTTATGGGTGTTGGTGGTATTGGTAGTGGAGTTGGAATATCTACAACGGCTAGTGGAATCAGAGCAGCAGCAGCAGCTATGGGTCATAATAATTCTCTGACTTCGAATGGGAGAGGTATGGCTTCAATGATAAACCAAGACTACCGGAACAGTATAAGTCAGCATCAACAACAGGAATTGAGGAACCGATTTATGAGTGGCCTTGGGGGAATGAACAACAGCAACAATAACAACTTCAATAACCTCCAATTTGATTGGAAACCATCACCGTAGTAAACAAGTGATGCTGATTTTGCTGATGGTCCATATTGTTGTTCGTAGGCGCAATATAAGCCTGCTTGAGAAGTTGGATGGAAGCATTGGGTGAAATGGGCAATCATGCTGCTGTTATTTTGAAAGTCTTGTTGTTACCTTATCCCTGGTTTTTGAGAGTTTGAGAGGGCTTTGCACACAACCACTTGTACTAATTTGCAGAAGAAAATATCAGATAGCCTTAGCTTTTACCACTGAATGAAAATGCATTTGACCCTGTTTCAGCAGTCCGATGTGTCTTTACAGCTTTAACAGATCAAGATGGTAATTCAGTTCTCTGTTTAGATTAAGAAAATGAAACAGGAAAGGACTGTATTTGAAGTGGAAGCAGCATTTTGGCAGAAATAGAACATTGAATGAATGAAATGAAAAATGACCTCTATTTACCAGTGAAGTTGTACTTAATCTGTCTGGAAAAGAAAATGAAAAGAAAAAAAGAACAAACAAATGATACCTTGATTCATCTCTGTTTTTTTGGTGTATTTGGCTGGCATCCATCTCAGTTATAAGTGAAGGGCATGAAGAAGAGTGATGTCTCTCTTGTGTATCTCCTTCCCACCATTGCAAACTATGTCAATTATGTTTTGTTCTTTTTTGGGGTTCTTCCTATCACTTAGATGGTTATGATACCAACATGAATCCGATGATGAAGAACATGAATAAATCTTTTGCTTCTTTTTTATCTAGGAAACTTCCTATAAGAATTTATTCTTATTTTGAAGGATAATTAGGATTTGGTATAGAAAAAATTGTGAATACACGTAGCTATTTCTAACAATTTTCATCTTGTATGTTTTTAGATTTATTTATTTAAAATTTAGAGTTGTTGGAAGATGAACTTGCAGTATGTAATCGTTAATAGTTTAATTATAGCAAAAGTCTTATGAAATATTTGTGGCTTTGCGATTTCGTGAAACAACTAATATTTCATATATGCTCGGAAGTTAAATCTAGTATGTTTATTTATAAACGGGGAATAATACATTTTCTCGCAGTATTGATCTACTTTTGATCACACTTTTGTGTTTGTTATTGCTTGACACACTCCGTAAAATTTTCTTATGTTGAGTCATATCGATCAAATATTATCTTTTTGTCCGTAACTGGCATAGAGATTATTTTAATTTGATTTTCGGATACAAACCAATGTGATTTGTTAATGTCCAACAAAATCATTCTTTTTATAAAGTAAAGTCACTCATGTTGTTCTCTTGAGAATGACATCAAATGGGGGAGAGTTCTTAAATGAACTTGTGCTTAATTGCTATATCTTTGTGGGGAGTGTGGCTGTGGAATTTGAGAGGGGATGCTTGTATGTTTTTAATCTCCTAGATGACGTTAAGTATTTATTACTATGTGATATCTAAAAAAGTTGATACGAGGAGTTGCATTTTAACTTTGTTATAATGTGGAATCTTAAAACTTCCTTAAGACTTGACGTATCTTTTGATTGTTTTCATTACGATCCCGCAATTTTCGTACCTTTATTAATTTTACTGACAAAAAGTGGGAGAATTATTTAGTAGTTTCATACTACATACATATGGTTTACAGATCATTATGTAAGGGGGAGTGGATCAATAATCTATAGGTTCTACCTATTATGCAGAAGATGTAAGTATTGATTAAGAGGAGAAACATATCACCGTAGTATTACTTCAGAGTTGAGATAATTGAACTTTGGAGAAAGGAATAGTATTATGTTTCTGTATAACGACGATTGAGAACATTTGTTTTCTAAAGTTGTTATCACTATGGAATCGGTTCTTCAAGAACAACGATGTTTAGTTGAACACATTCATAATCATTGCAACTTGGAATTACGAAGAGTTCAAGGAGTTGAAGATGCCAAGAAAGTCAAGACATGTTGGATTGAAGAAGCTGTTGAAGCTTTATTTTTTATCTATATACATTAATAGTTTTTTTCACTAAAATTAACAAAGGGGGAGATTGTTAGAGCATTGATCGGTCGAACTCACAAGTGTTGCTATCTCAAGCTTGTTGTCAAAACTATATCTTGATTTCTAGTCTACAGTTAGTTAAGTCTCGGACTAGGATAAAAATGTATTTGACAAACAGAGGATAACAGCAATCATCATTGCATTCTACCGTTTGCGAATATCACCCGAAGCTTTTGGAGAACTTCATCAACAAAAGGTAAGTGAAAACTAAACCACCCATATCTCAAGTTATATTCACTTTCTATCATTTTGAGACGATATCGCATAACTAATTAGACTAGTATGCATAGACAAGAATATCGAGTCAAGTTTATCTTGATAATTTCTCGAAATATAATGGCTGAGCTTAATGAACATTTGTTCATACTTGATGAATTTCGGTTTAGGACAGTTTATTGTTCGGAATCAAAATCGTGATTCAAGTTTATCATTCGTAAATAGCCTGAAATAGTAATATGTGTCATTGATGTTATTCAGGAATGTTTCGAATTGATTTCAAGAAATATAAAACTGCTATTGATTCAAATATAAGACAGTGGTATCAGTTTTACTGGGAAAACTGTGTTATAAGTCAGAACTCGTATTATATGTATTCGTACAAGTAGCGGAGTATCTATATGCATATCGACTTACATATTAGTGGTAAACATATTCATATGTATATCATATTGAAAATATGTGTGACTGTGAACCAGATGGGTGTGCATACTCGTGGTTGCGAACCGGAGGTGAGTATCCAAATCAGTAAGCAAGCTTAAAAAGTTCAATGTTCTAGAACTCTATAGCGTTTCCAAACCGGTACGCAAACCGATTCAATTCTGTAAACTTCGGAACCAGCGATAGTCTTTGAGTTTCCAAACCATTATGCAAACCTTAAAAGTTATGTGAACTTCGGAACTTAGGTTTGGTGGAAAGTTTGCAAACTGGTAGGCAAACCTAAAAAAATTTGTGAATTCCGGAACTCGATTTTGGTATAAAGTTTCCAAACCGGTTTGCGAACTGTGACTGAACCGACTCACGAACTACTATGTATTTGTATTCTTACATCTACTAATCATGCCGATTATACTTTCAAGTGTGTTTAAATAATTTCTTCGGTATAATTAATATTTGATTAATTCTCTATAAATACTAGACTTAATTGATCACATGTTTGTGACTCAGAGTTAATGTCTTATGTGTTCATGAAAATGAAGATAAAGCTTTTAAGTTCAAACCGGCTAGTTTCGGCTAACCATGTTGAACATAGTCTTTGTACACGGCTCGCTTACGGTCTAACCTAACCAGAGTGTATATCTTGTTTATGTAAATCATATTCAAAGGGTTCACTTAACGGTGGATATTGTTTGCTTGGTTCCAAAGTTATCTTAGCTTAAACCTAAAGCAACTTATGCTTTGAATGTCTATAAAAGGGGAACTCCAAAAAACTGGGATCTTTGAATCCTGACACTACTTTTTGGTGTTTCCTAGTTGTATCTAGAGTCGTCCTCTCCAGAAACCCTTTTTAAGGTTTCGCGACTATAAAGACTTCACTGGGATTCCTGAAGCCAGCTCCAGTAATCTTTCCTTGATAACTCGAGTATCCTGATCTTGATTGTTTGTGGAGATTTCTCCAACGATTAAGATAGATAGTGATCATCAAATTTCTCTTCGTCTAAGACTTTGTTGATTCCACAAGTTTTATACTTGTGAGGTGAATAATAATCTAGGCTGTACTTCGGGTTGCATAAGTCCGGATTTTGAGGATAGCTAGACTTCTGTCAAATTGCTATCGACATCCATCACCTTGATCTGTGGGAGGCAGATTTGGTTTAAAGTCTTCAATTGCGTTGAAGCAATTCTTAGTTGGTGTGACGTCATCTAAGGGAATCATTTGCGCGGAGTTCTGTCGGGATTCAAGAGGCGTAAGGAGCGCGACTGTACCTTAATCGGTGGAATACCTTTTAAGGCTCAATTACAATACAGACCGAATTTAATTGGTAGTAGGCTAGTGTCTGTAGCGGCTTAATACAGTTTGGTATTCAATCTGGACTAGGTCCCGTGGTTTTTATGCATTTGCGGTTTCCTCATTAACAAAACTTCTGGTCTGTGCTATTTCTTTTTCCGCATTATATTGTTTATCTTTATAATTGAAATATCACAGGTTCTGCGTTGATCAATCAAAGTAGAGACGTCCGACCTAGTTTGATGGATATGACTTGATTGATTCTTGGACATTGGTCTTTGGTACCGTCCAAGTTATCTCTTTGTGATTAGGTTCACGTACGTATTCGGTTCTATAAACGTACTAAGCACAAGAGATAGAGATATCATTCTTAATAATATTCCTTGAGTGAGTTTTACTCTCGGAGTTGTATTGAGTTTGTCCATACAGATTGTCTAAGAAAAAAGTGGTGGTGTATTTTGGTACCCCGGCGTTTAAGGTGAATATTGATTGCTTGGTTCCAAAGCTATCTTAGCTTAAACATAAAGCAACCTAGGCTTTGAAGTCTATATAAGTGGAACTCTTGGCAACTGAGATCTTTGAATACTGACGCTACTTTTTGGTGTGTCCTAGTTGTATCTAGAGTCTTGCTCTCCAGGAACCCTGTTAGGGTTTAGAGACTATAAAGACTTCATTGGGATTCGTGAAGCTAGGTCCAATTATCTTTTATCTTGATAACTTGAGTATCCTGATATTGATTGTTTGTTGAGCCTTGCTCCATCAATCAAGACAAATAGTAATCAACAAAGTCTCTTAGTCTCATACTTTATTGATTCCACAAGTTTTATACTTGTGAGTGAGTAATAATCTAAGCTGCACTTCGGGTTTCATAAGTCTAAATTTTGAGGATAGACAGGCTTTTGTCAAGTTGCTATTGATTACCATCATCTGGGTCATTCGTTTGATCTGATCATCTGTTTAGATCGTAAATAAGGAAATCAATTATAGGATTAATAAGTGGGAGGCAGATTTGGTTTAAAGTCTTAAATTGAGGTTGAAGCAACTCTTAGCTTTGGGTGAGATAATCTAAGGAAATCAATTAAGCAGAGTCTTGCGAGACTCAAGAGGCATAAGGAGTGTGACTGTACCTTAATCGGTGGATTTCTTTTTAGGTATAAACTACATTCCAGACCGAAGTTAATTGGTAGTAGGATAGTGTTTGTAGCGGTTTAATACAGTTTTGTGTTCAATCTGGACTAGGTCCTGGGTTTTTATGCATTTGCGGTTTCCTCGTTAACAAAATTTCTGGTGTCTGTGTCATTTATTTTTCTGCATTATATTGTTTATCTTTATAATTGAAATATCACAGGTTGTGTGTTGATCAATTACAGTAGCTAGGTACAACCTTGTTAGTCGGAAAAGACTTGATTGATCCTTGGATATTGGTCTTTGGTGTCGTCCAAGAACTCTCTTTGTAGTTAGGTTCACAGATTCAATTCTGTAAATGTTCTAACAACAAGAGAGAGAGAGATATATAACTCTAGACACTTAACTTAATTTAATTTTTACTCTCGGAGTTGTGTTGAGTTCGTCCATATAGATTGCCTACAAAAAATATTGGTGGTGTATTTTGATACACCAATGTTTTCACTTAGTAGATTATACGGGTGAAGAAAAGGCATTTGTAAAGCATAATTCAGATGGCTTGAATGCTATTATACATGTTGTAATCCGTGACCTACAACATCATGTATCCACATGCCAAACTTAACATGAAGCTTGGAATAATCTTTAGATCATATTTGAAGGTGACACATCAGAATAGAAAGCTAGACTCCAAATTCTCACTTCTGATTGGGAAAACCTTCGAATGGATGACAACGATACTTTTAAAGAGTTACATGTTAATCTCTCTGAGATAGTTAATACTTCCTTCTCTCTTGGAAAGACTATTTCTGAAAAGGATATAGTGTGCAAAATTCTCAGATCGTTGACATCCAGATACGAATCTAAGAAACATGCAATCGTGGAAGCAAATGATCTTTCAAATCTCTCTCGAAGCACACTTGTTGGAAAGTTAAAGACCTAACATTGTCAAAATAGATTGTAATGTGAAAGTACACTTGTTCGAAGCACACCTGATCATGAATCACAACCTATTCAAGCTAAAGGAATCGCTTTAAAGCTGAGAAATTTCCAAAAGCTCATATGGAAAAAAATAGATTGATAAGTGATTATGATAAATTGATTGCAGAAGATTCTGATGATGATGTTGAACTAACATTGTCACTAATTACGAGATAGTTTCGAGATCTCTTAAGAAAAAAATAAGAGATTTGTGAAAGATAATCATCAGACTTCTTGCCCTCATGATCGTGTTCCAATCAAGAACAGAAAAGATCAAGAAGAAAATATTGAATATCAACCTCAATGCTTCAAGTGTAAAGGTTTTGGTTATTTAGCTAAGGAATTTCCTAATCTAAGGAAATACACTGGAAGCAAGGGATTATATGTAACTCTAGATGAGACTTCTGATTCATACAACTCTGAGGAAGAGGAAACGACTAATATTGTACTAGTTGTTAATTTAATTCCCTCGTATTCTATTAGTGATTTAACCATTTTAAAAATGGTCATGCCTTCCGATGTTGGAAAATCATCTAATAATACAAGGAAAAATAAGATAAAGTGCAAAACTGTCTCAAAAACAAGAATTGCTAAGATGTGCATATGCAATTCCAACCAATCTCCAGAAAGTTCGATAAATCAAGGTAACAAGAGAAGCTATTTAAATCACACTTCACTAGATCGAGAACATCTTGTGTGTTCTAAATCCCATGATAAGAGAAAATCTAATACTACTATTACCTAATCGGTATCACATTGCATCCTCGCTTTGTTTGTCGAATGTGTGTGAGGAAGCATATAATTAAGGCACTTATGTGTAGATTATGGGTACAAAATCTAGTAATTGAAAATATATTTTAAATATTCGTATTTATAGGAATATTATATTTTAGTTAGTATAAAAAATATCTTTCAATATTTATAAAGGATTTTCCTTATTCTCTGGTCATTCCTTGTCCGAACCATGAGTCAGGATCCGATGTCTTCTCTTGCAAATGTGCTTGATCTAAAAGAGTTCTTTAAGAATAAGTCTGCACCATCTTTTGATGCTAAGAAACCAAAGAGAAAGATCAAAAAGATAGTTTTGCTTAGCAAGAAGGAAAGAGAGAATATACTGAAGAAAGATCAGTGTAGTGAGATATTGACACAATTCTGTGTTCAATCCAAGACAAAATTACATGCTCTTGCAGAGTCCTTCACCAAAACTTCTCATCTGCAAGAAATTTTGATCAAGCAACAAGGTCATCTTCTTGAAGAAATACACAAGATCAAGATTTAGAATAATAATATCCTACCTTCCTCTAGTGATATGAATGATTAAGTTTCTCATAAAATAAAAATAAGATTGGATTCTTATTTAAAGAAAATAGATATCAGTGTGTTTATTTATTTCGATATTTCGTGTAAGGTCTAAGTTGAATAAAACTATCAATATTATTTATGAATAAAATTAATATTTTATAATTTTTTGTTTCGTGTGATACTTTCTGATTACATACCTGTGTATGAATGTTTATATTTTTTCTATATGATTTCAGATTTATGAGATGTCTGATTTCGGTTTTTATTAACCTTAATATTCGATCCCATATGGTGAAGCCCTTATGATTGTGGCGTTTTGATTTAGCGGGATTAAGTTCTAGCAGATGTTGATAGGCTTTATCAAAGGATCATAAGGTGTTCCGACTGAAACTCATATGTGAAAAGTCACAATTTGTTGATAATCAATTTATGTTTACATAAATTTTGTTTAGCATAACATATGTGTTTCGGGTTTAAACTTTTACTATTGGCACGCATTAGTTAAATCCAATTCAACCTTTCTCTGGTAAAGGTTAATTTTGTTGTTGTTATTTTGTTCTTGCGAGAGGATGACAACACAGTGGGGGAGAGTTCTTATTTTAACTTGCACTTAATGATATATCTTTCTGGGGAGAAGTGGCTGCGGAAATTGAGGTAACGATTTTATTTGTTAGTTAATCGTTTTTCCTATTTAAGAAAAGCTTGTTTATATTGCATATATTTTGCTTTTGCTTAACAAAATTTTGGTACAATTGATATGTTCCATTATTGTGTATGGATTCTTGTATATGATTCAATTGTTTACGGTTAAGAAAAATTGTGTCAATTTATTGGCTTATTGAAAAAACGGGGGTCTAACAACCACAACCAATATTTCTCTTAGCAATCTGTATGGACAAACTCCAATATACTTTCAAGAGAATCAACTAGACAGTCAGATTCAATCTTTAGAAAAGTATATCAAAGAGTTTATATATCAATTTCTCAATTCAATCTGTAATCAAACAAATAGGAATTTGCTAGCCCGATTGAATAAGAGAAATAACTTGGACAGTATCACAAACCAATATCCAAGTGTCAATCAATTCAATCAACAACCTGAAGGCCGGATTCAAGAAATGATTGAACTTAATGCACAACCTATGATATTTCAATTATATAAATAAATATAATGCGGAAAAGAAATAACACAAACACCGGAAATTTTGTTAACGAGGAAACCGCAAATGCAGAAAACCCCGGGGACATACTCCAGCTTTGAACACCACACTGTATTAAGCCGCTACAGACACTAGCATACTACCAATGAACTTCAGACTGGAATGTAGTTGAGCCCTAACCAATCTCACATTGATCAAGGTACAGTTGCGCTCTTTACGTCTCTGAACCCCAACATGATTCTACGCACTTGATTCTCTTAGCTGATCTCACCCACAACTAAGAGTTGCTACTATTAGAGCACTACTCGGTCGAACTCGCATGTGTTGCTATCTCAAGCATGTTTGTCAATGTTAGTGATCAAAACTATAAGTCTTGATTTCTATCTTATTTATAGATGTCTCGTACTAGGACATATATTTTGTAATTGAGCATCATACTTCACGGCGTTCATCATTTGAAGACGAAGAACTACTAAGGGGAGCTTGTGGAATTTTATTAACAAAAGGTATGTGGAGACTGAAACTCATCTATCACTTGGAAAGTCTATTTCTACTCTATCTCCTATATTGATACATAAGTCGTACTACGATATAGTTTTCTATTATACACATTTGAGATTTCGAGCTGAGTTTAACTCGCTTACATATTTCTCGAAATATGTATTGACAAGCTTTCGCTTCGACCAAGTTCATCCTATATTATTAACGAAAGTCATAATATGATCACATGAAAATTGTCGAGTAAACATCTTACATGGTTTGTGTGATACAATCATTTGGTGTAGACTTGGAATGTTTCGTAATGATTAGTTCAATATCTTGAAAATTGCTTTGATACTAATAGTGTGTGAAAACGGCTATTGTCATCCTCTAAAAAAGTTTCAGTGATTGAAATAAAGAGTTTAGAATCAAGTAACCATGTTTGTATATAAACATAGTGTGTTCTCACATTTGTGTGTAAGTCCAAAACCAGGAACCCGAAGTATGCGCACCCGTACGCGTACTGGCGGCTGTTGGATGTCTGGGAAAGTATACGTACCTGTACGCATACTGGCGGAAGTCTCACGTCCGTGAATTTCTGCTGGAGTTTAGAAGCGTGCATTGGTATGTGCACCCGTAAGCGTACTGGCGTAACCAAACTCGGTCCGGCTACTTAAGTATGCATACCCGTTTACTTCAATTGTGTTCTTGTATACTTCTATGAGAATATAGCAATTCAACGACTCTTTAACTAGTTTCATTTGAGTCATTTGAACTAGTTATGGTTAAGATGAATAAGGTTGATATGAGAGTGATCATATGGCTAACCTCGGTTAACTATTATTGAGTCAACATGGTGTGTACGTTTGGGTACGGTTACATAAACCTAAATGAGGGTACATTTCATTTGTGTGTAACAAGCTAAGTTCGATCTAACGGTTGAAAGATATTAGCTTGGTTGAATCAGGTTTATCTAACGGTGATTATTGAATACTTTGTTACCAAGGTAACTTGGATTGCAAACCCTGATTTGAAAACTATATAAGGGAGAACTCTAGCAACTGAGAAACCTAATCCCCACACCTCATGTGTTTTACTAGTTGTATCAACTAGAGTCGATTCTCCTTTAACCTTAGGCTTCTATCGAGACCCTGTAGGTTAGCGACTTGAAAGACTTCATTGGGATTGTGAAGCCAGACCCAACTATTTTCTTTGTAGTTGTTTGTACTGATCTTGCCCGATTCTATCGTTTGAGTACTATCTTCTCTAAGATTTGCTCGAGATTTAATCTCCGATAGGCAAGGTAAAAAGAAATCACAAACACCTTCGTCTCATCGTTTGTGATTCCACAATATCTAGTTTCGCCATCATACGATTTAGATTATTGTCAGGTGATTGATAATACTAGGTTGTTCTTCGGGAATATAAGTCTGGTTTACCAATTGGTTCCTCTTCACCTTGATTTATCAAAAATCGGAACAAAAACTCATAGGTATTTCTGTGGGAGACAGATTTATCTATTTCAATAGAATTTTCTGTGTGAGACAGATTTGTTTATCAAGTCTTCGACGTAGGGTCGTAGCAACTCTTAGTTGTGGGTGAGATCAGCTAAGGCAATCAAGTGTGTAGTATCGTGCTGGGATCAGAGACGTAAGGAGCGCAACTGTACTTTGAATCAGTGTGAGATTGATTAGGGTTCAACTACAGTCCAGTTCGAAGTTCATTGGTAGTAGGCTAGTGTCTGTAGCAGCTTAATACAGTGTGGAGTTCAAAACTGGACTAGGTCACGGGGGTTTTCTGCATTTGTGGTTTCCTCGTTAACAAAACTTCCGGTGTCTGTGTTATTTCTTTTCCGCATTATATTTTGTTATATAATTGAAATATCATAGGTTGTGCGTTGAATCGATCAATTGGTAAATCCAACCTTTGATTGTTGATTGAAATTGATTGATCCTTGAACATTGGTCTTTGGTACCGTTCAAGTTAATTTTCTAATATTCAATCGGGCTCGAAGATTTCTATTTGCTGATTGCAGATTGAATATAGAGATAAAGATATAAACTCTTTGATATACTTTTCTCTAGATTGAGTTTGAATGTCTAGTTGATTCTCTAGAAAGTGTATTGCAGTAAGTCCTCTCAGATTGCCAAACGAATTGTTGGGTGTGGTTGTTAGACCCCCGCATTTTCAGATACGACCCAAAGTCGAAGACTTGATAAACAAAGCTATCTCACATAGAAAAGTCTATTGACATAGATAAATTTGTCTCCCATATAAATACCTATGAGTTTTGTTCCGTCTTTTGATAAATCAACGTGCACAACAACCAATTGATAAACCGAACTTATATTCCCGAAGAACAGCCTAGTATTATCAATCACCTCACAATAATCTTAATCGTATGGAGCGAAACAAGATATTGTGGAATCACAAACGATGAGACAAAGATGTTTGTGACTTCTTTTAATCTTACCAATCGTTGATAAATCTCGAGCAAACCTTATAGAAGATAGTATTCAACACGATAATATAAAGTAAGATCAGAACACACAACTACAAAGAAAATAGTTGGGTCTGGCTTCACAATCCCAATGAAGTCTTCAAGTCGTTAACCTACAGGTTTTTGGAATAAACCTAAGGTCAAAGGAGAATCTACGCTAGTCACAATTAGTATCACGCAGGAGGTGTGGGGATTAGGTTTCCCAATTGCTAGAGTTCTCCCTTATATAGTCTTCAACTCAGGGTTTGCAATCAATGTTACTTTGGTAACAAAGAATTCAATATTCACCATTAGATGAAAACCTAATTAGACTCAGGATAATATCTTTCAACCGTTAGATCGAACTTAGCTTGTTACACACAACTGAAATGTACCTTTATTTAGATATGGTTAACCGTACCTAAACATGTACACTAGGTTGGCTCCACAATAGTTAACCGAAGTTATCCATATGAACACTTTCATATCAACCTTATGCATCTTAACAACAACTAGTTCAAATGACGCAAATGAAACTAGTTCTAGAGTTGTTCAATTGTTTATTTTCTCATAGAAGTATACAAGACACAATTGAAGCAAAATAGGTTTGATTCGCTCGAATCGATTCATGAACATTATAGCCACGGTTTGCAAAATATTGCATTCCTTATTACATTAATGTATTGTTTCATCACATAACCGATTTTAGAACATAGCTCACTCAAGTATGCAAAAACGGGTACACATACCTAAGTAGCCGGACTTGGACTGTGTTCGACAGTACGCGAATGGGTACGCATACTGTCACACATCCAAACATCAGTTGAAATCAGTACGCGTACACCAAAGTTCCCGTACTTCAATTAAGTTCGCCAGTACGCATAAGGGTACGCATACCAAGGCTCCCGGACTTCACCTGACCTCGCCAGTACGCGTACGGGTACGTATACTTTGTTGGTCTTGGTTCAACACATATGCCAGTACGCATACTATGTTTATAATCCAATTATGGTTAATTGTTCTAAATTCCGTTTCAATCATTGAAACTTTCTTAGAAGACGACAATAGCTGTCTCACACAAACTATTAGCTTCAAAGCAATTTTCAAGTGATCGAATGATCAATACGAAACATTCTGAGTCTACATCAAATGACTGTCTCACACAAATCATATAAGATGTTACCAGGAGATTTTCACATGATCATCTTTTGAATTTCGTCAAGAGTATAAGATGAACTTGGTTAAAGCGAAAGCTTACGAACACATACTTCGATAAATATGTAAGTGAGTTAAACTCATCTCGAAATATCAAGTATTAATCGAATACTATATAGCTATGCGACTTTTGTCTCAAATAGGAGATAGAAGAGAAATAGACTCTCCGAGTGATAGATGAGTTTCAGTCTCCATATACATTTTGTTGATGAAGTTCCACAAGCTCTCCTTAGTAGTTCTTCCTCTTCAATTGATGAACGCAATGAAGTCTAAACCTCAACTACACAATATATCCTAGTCCGAGACATAAATATTAAGTAGACTACAAATCAAGACTTATAGTTTTGATCACTAAACTTGACAAACAAGCTTGAGATAGCAACACTTGCGATTTCGACCGAGCAGTGCTCTAACAATCTCCCCCTTTGTTAATTTTAGTGACAAAACTATCAATATATATGGATTGCAAAATAAATAAAACTTTGTATCTTCTCATCCAAATGCTTGATCATCTCCTTGGTTCTTCAACATTACTCGAAATATTCGTCACTTCCAAGTACTCAAGTGATTCTGAACGTGTTCAACTCAGCATCATAGTTGTTGAAGTTCCATAGCCATAACAATGAGAAAACAATTGCTCTCAATCATCGTTATACAGTGTCATAGCATCATTACACAGCATCAAAGTTCAATATATCACAACTTTGACAGCAATACTATGGTGATATGTATCACTACCCCTTAGTCAATACTTCATCTCCACAATGAAAACCACTCCCCCTTACACAATGATCCGTAAACCATATGTATTTGTAGTGTGAACTACACATTAATTCTCCCCCTTTTTGTCAATATAAATTGGCAAAGGTACGAAAAATAGTGGGATCATAATGAAATTCTCATATAGATACTTCATGACTAAAAGAGAACATATCAACTTTGTTTCGATGATTTCACATAGTCAAAACTTAGTGTATTCATCAAGGGGTTTATAAATAAAGATATAAGAAAACTCCTAAAATATTCTACAGCCGTACTCCCCACAAAGATTTGGCAATTAAGCACAAGTTCAATTAAGAACTCTCCCCTATAAAATGGCATTCCCGAAAGAACAACAAGAGCGATCGTACTTTTGCAAGAAAAGAAGGATTTCTTTGGACATAATCAAATCACATGAAACTTGAATTTGTATCCAAAAATATCAATTGAATTAACCACAAAGGAAATGATTAATATAGTTGGCCATGCTCAACATAAGAAAACTTATGGAGCAACACAGTACTTTCACAAAGATGTGGATCAGGGAAATACCAATACTGCGGAATAATCAAAGATTCATTCTATTTTTCATCACTATTTGCACAATGACATATAATAGACTTAATCTTTGGTGTCAAAAGTTCATTCTATCTTTCATCAATATTTGCATAAAGACATATGATAGACTTAACTTTTGAGCATATATGGGACAATCATAGTTCACGGATGTAAACACACATATCCTGTACCAATTTTTGCAATATATAAAACCAATAAATATTAATATTGCAAAATCATCTTCCAAATAACTGAGAATTTAAATAAATAAATCTAAAAACATTGCAAGATGAAAACCGTTGGCAATAGCTATGTGTAATCACAATAATTAATATTCCAAACCCTAATTATCCTTCTTAAAACACAAGAATAAATCTCATAAGAAGCTTCCTAGACAAAATAGATAAGACAAGATAAATTAATCATCATCTTCATCATTGGAGATCATCAAAGTGGCTTGAATCTTATCCATATCTTTCTTGATTTCGGGAAACTTGGTAGCAATCACACAAAGTTGTTCTTGCACACATTTTACCTTGGAATTAATCTTACACACACCCTTCTGAATTTGATTAAGAAGACTCAAGGTGGTAGGATCACAAGAACCATCAAGGGAATCACATCTTTGTCTATTGCAAGCATTATCCTTCATACATTTGAAAGTAAAAGGACGATCAAGTTTGGGAGTTCCAATAGAGTTGCCAGTGGGAGCAATAGAAAATGTGCGGTAAATTTTCTCAATTAAACATGGATAGCCTAAATTCTTGTTGGAAGATGTCATCAAAACCATTTGAAGAATTATGAATCCACAAATGTCGAGACTTGGAGAACCAAATTCAAGGAAATACACCAACTCCGCAAACTCACAGCTCCATCGAGTATTCTCAATTATGGAGGGACAAAGATTAGATATACCAAGCTTTCCAAAAGACATCAAGGAAAGACAAAGATAATTAATAGGATATTTCCTTCAATCCAATCAACACTCTTTCCACAAAGACAACTAGAAATGGTTTCATAGGATGGTCTTTCTATATTTGGTCTCGGAAGGAGAAAATTTCCCACCGGGATTTTAATAATCCTTAAAATCAACTCTCTATTAACAAGAATCTTTTCTCTATTTATCATGGTCTTGAATTCCATGTCCTCGGGATCAACATCATGGATGTTACCATAGAAGATTCTTGTAAGAGTGTCAAAACCTTCACCAAGATTGTATTTCTCAAAGCATATCAAATATTTTTTATGACCACTTACCATATCTAATTTCTTTTCTAGAATAAATCCACTAGAAGAAATCCTTTCAAAGGTCTTAATTACTACTAGAATCATTGAAAAATCTATTTCTAATAGAATCTTGATCTTTAGGTAAGTTTATGCAAGAAGAAGAAGATGAATCTAAGTTTTTTGAAAACTTCTTTGAAACCTTAAAATTTCCCATGAGTTCTTAGAAATTGAGAAAACCAGGAGAAGGAAAAACTTACTTATATGCCCCTTGAAGATGATGAACACCCTTTTGTCACTTTTGGACCTCCAAAGATGATTTAATGGAGATAATCCATGAACCCTAGAAAAGTTCACGTACGCGGACCATGAAGGGAACAAGAAGGGTACACGTACCACTACTCTTATAAACCATTTGATGGGATTGGACCCGTTTATGAACCCCGAGCCACAAAGAGAATGTAGGATTTCTTAAAACGTTCAACACCAAAGGTTCGCACACTGTGAAAACACAACATAGTGCGAAAAAAAAAGATAGTAGAAAGACTACATCACTTTATCCTCTGGTGGACAGATAAAAAATAAATCTGTCAAGGAGTTTTTCTGAAAAGAAAGATTAAAACAAATTAACCCAAACACAAAACAAAACAAATCAAACCGTTACTTGCCCCATCTCAAGTTATATACAAATGGGGTAGAGCCAAGCTTGTTAAAGAGGCAGGATGTTTAGGGTGAACCTCATGTACCGTTTCCGGTTGATATTTGTGGACAGTACCAGTGATATAATCATAGTAATGATGATAATCAGGGTTTACAGAGTTTTATAACTCATTTTTCTTATGACCAGGAAAAAAGGTTTTCTGATATTTTGAACCTGCACCAAACTCACAAGAACCCCTTTTATTGGATTCACATGAGTTGGCAGCATGTTTAGTTCGTACATCAGGATTACATGATTGACAGGTACATAACTTTTTCCAGAACGACTCTTTTCCTCAATCAAATTGAGCCTTTCTAAGAATTCGAAAACTCCTTAAAAAGCTTTAAATAGATCTTTGTCAATAGATCCATCATGATAGTATTCCTCAAACAGATTAAGAGGCAATCTAGTGAGATTACATACCTTTGAGCTTTGACCTCGTTTCCTCGAGCGATTTTTCTTAGAAGGACTTTCATTTTTTCCTTTAGACTGTTTTTCATCATCTAAGATTTCCAATATCTTGTATGAAGAGAGATTATCTTGAGGGAACAGAGGTCTTGTAGATAATAAGATCTGAACAATCTTTAAGGACTTCTGGCGTGCGCTACAGATGCCCAGAACAAGTTTCCCAAAGTAATTTCCCATAAGGACAAACTTTAAGGATCAGTCAAACACAAACTTATTAGGTTTATAGTGTTTGCCTGCTCTGATACCAATTGAAAAAACGGGGGTCTAACAACCACACCCAATATTTTGCTTATCAATCTGTATGGACAAACTCTAATATACTTTCAAGAGAATCAACTAGACAGTCAGACTCAATATTTATAAAAGTATATCAAAGATTTTATATTCTCAATTCAATATGCAATCAAATAAATAGGAATTTGTGAACCCGATTTAATATGAGAAATAACTTGGACGGTATCACAAATCAATATCCAAGTGTCAATCAATTCAATCAACAACCCAAAGGCCGGATTCAAGAACTGATTGAACTTAACGCTCAACCTGTGATACTTCAACTATATAAACAAATATAATGCGGAAAAGAAATAACACAGACACCAGAATTTTTGTTATCGAGGAAACCGCAAATGCAGAAAAACCCCGAACCTAGTCCAGCTTTGAACACCATACTGTATCATGCTTCTACATACACTAGCCTACTACCAATGAGCTTCAGACTGGAATGTAGTTGAGCCCTAACCAATCTCACACTGATCAAGGTACAGTTACGCTCCTTACGTCTCTGAACCCCGGCAGGATTCTACGTACTTGATTCCCTTAGCTGATCTCACCCACAATTAAGAGTTGCTACGACCCAAAGTCGAAGACTTGATAAACAAATCTATCTCACACAGAAAAGTCTATTGAGATAGATATATCTGTCTCCCACAGAAAACCTATGATTTTTGTTCCGTCTTTTGATAAATTAAGGTACATAGGAACCAATTGATAAACCGAACTTATATTCCCGAAGAACCTAGTATTATCAATCACCTCACAATAATCTTAATCGTATGGAAGCGAAACAAGATATTGTGGAATCACAAACGATGAGACGAAGATGTTTGTGACTTCTTTTAATCTTACATATCGGAGATAAATCTCGAGCAAATATTAGAGAAGATAGTACTCAACATGATAGTATAAAGTAAGATCAGAACACGCAACTACAGAGAAAATAGTTGGGTCTGGCTTCACAATCCCTATGAAGTCTTCAAGTCGTTAACCTACAGGGTTTTGAAATAAACCTACGGTTAAAGGAGAATCGAATCTATTCGCAACTAGTATCACACAGGAGGTGTAAGGATTAGGTTTCCCAGTTACTAGAGTTCTCCCTTATATAGTCTTCAAATCAAGGTTTGCAATCAATGTTACCTTGGTAACAAAGCATTCAATATTCACCGTTAGATGAAAACCTGATTAGACTCAAGTTAATATATTTCAACCGTTAGATCGAACTTATCTTGTTACACACAAATGAAATGTACCTTCATTTAGATATAGGTAATCGTACCTAAACGTGTATACTAGGTTGGCTCCATAATAGTTAACCGAAGTTAGCCATATGAACACTTTCATATCAATCTTTTTCATCTTAACCACAACTAGTTCAAATGACTCAAATGAAACTTGTTCAAGAGTTGTTCAATTGTTTATATTCTCATAGAAGTATACAATACACAGTTGAAGCAAAATTGGTTTGATTTTCTTGAATTGATTCATGAACATTATAGCCACGGTTTGCAAAAGATTGCATTTCTTATTACATTAATGTATTGGTTCATCACATAAACGATTTTAGAACATACCTCACTCAAGTATGCAAGAGGGTACACATACCTAAGTAGACGGACTTGGACTGTGTTCGACACTACGCAAATGGGTACGCTACCTGTCACACATCCAAACATCAGTTGAAATCAGTACGCGTATGGGTACACATACCAAAGTTCTCGGAATTCAACTGAGTTTGCCAGTACGCGTACGGGTACGCATACCAAGGCTCCCGGACTTCACCTGACCTCTCCAGTATGCTTACGGGTATGCATAGTTCACTGGTCTTGGATCAACACATATGCCAGTACGCACTATGTTTATAGTCCAATTATGGTTAAGTGTTATAAATTTCATTTCAATCATTGAAACATTCTTAGAAAACGACAATAGTTGTCTCACACAAACTATTAGCTTGAAAGAAATTTTCAAGTGATCGAATGATCAATACGAAACATTTCGAGTCTACGTCAAATGACTGTGTCACATAAATCATATAAGATGTTACCAGGCGATTTTCACATGATCATCTTTTGACTTTTGTTAAGAATATAAAATGAACTTGGTTAAAACGAAAACTTACAAACACATACTTCGAGAAATATGTAAGCGATTTAAACTCAGCTATAAATATCAAATGTGTATAAATCAAATACTATATAGCTATACGACTTTTATCTCAAATAGGAGATAGAGTAGAAATAGACTTTCCAAGTGATATATGAGTTTCAGTCTCCACATACCTTTTGTTGATGAAGTTCCACAAGCTCTCCTTAGTAGTTCTTCGTCTTCAATTGATGAACGTCGTGAAGTCTAAACCTCAACTACACAATCTATCCTAGTCCGAAACATAGTTATAAGTAGACTAGAAATCAAGACTTATAGTTTTGATCACTAAACTTGACAAACAAGCTTGAGATAGCAACTCTTGCAAGTTCGACCGAGAAATGCTCTAACACTTATAATTTGGTATCTTCTTTATTGTTGGGTATCAAGTGTTTTTGCTTAACGAAATTCGGTGCAATTGCGATGCTGTAATGTTTATGTTTGTTTCAATTGCTTCCGGTTAAGAAAAATAATTGCAAGTCAATTTATTTTGGTTTGTATCTATTATTTTTGGCTTAACAAAATTACGGGGTCATTTGTTTAGTCCATTTGATTTCGGATAAGAGAAACTAAGTTAATTCTGAACTTAGTTAGACTCATCAAATGGAGAATTCGGTTATACAAGTCTAATCAAATGCCTTTACAAGAAAAACTAGTTAACTAACCTAGTGTTTTTCTTGTCTGAAAGAAAAGGTCTAAGTTATTTTCTGAAATAATTAGAGCCTGATGAGAAAAATAGAGTTAACTCTGATCTTTATTTTGGTCTTATTGAAACAAGCGATTGTACATATGCAATCGATTCAAAAATAGAATTAAGTATCTTAGTCGATTTGTTGGACTATAGGGGAAATTGCTTCGATCAATTGTTTCCTTGATAACATATTGAAACTAAATTACTTTTGCAGTTTCGATTTTAATATCGTTTATCTAAAATGGTATGTGAAACCTTCGTGCTTAACTTTTATAAGTTGTACAAGTATTATAGATTTGTAAGATCCTTTCGGTTTGACCTTTATTTGCTCGAACCTTTGTCATTTTGTGAAAAAAGGGGGGATAAATATATGGAGTAAACACATGATTTTTAATCACTATGAAAGTGCTTAAACGTTATATCTAACGGAAGAGTAAAGCATAGACTAAGGAGGAGAAACATATCATAATGTTGTGTAGTATTTCTGACTACCAAAGGGGAATAAAAAAGATGTTCGGATGGAACATTTACCTAGCCTGCCTTTAGGGGGAGTAAAATCTTTTGTTATTCAAATGTCAACCTCGGCATTTATTTATTGAATATATGCAGGTTATTGTGTTGTTGAAACTTGGAATCAAGCGTATGAAGAATGAGTTATTTTGTAATTCGTTTAGCTCCATATGTAATAAGAGTTTTATCACTAAAATTGGCAAAGGGGGAGATTTTTAGAGCATAGCTCGGTTCAAACCACCAAGCGTTTGTATGTCAAGTTTGGTTGTCATATTTTAGTGTCAAAACTTATCTACAGTCGCTTGATTAAATACTAGAGTCAACTTCGTTTAGGTTAGACTAGAAAGTCTAGGATTGTTGAGACATACAATTATTACTCCGAAGACTTGAAGAATGAGAAGAAGTAGCGACTACAATGACGACATCATCCTTCCACTTGAGGTTAGTAATATTGACTTGATCTTGTTTTCATTCCTTATGTATCTTTAAAGTCGTGCTATACTGAAAACATAACATGCGAAGCTGTATATATTGTATATAATACTCTAATGGTAAGACTTGGTCATAATAGTATTATCGAAGTGTCAAGGAAAAACATATTACGAAGTATAAACGCTTATCTTTTGAACTTTGTAAATACGACATCGACATAATCTACTGTATATATTTATTTGGTTATATGTGCATTATATATGTATGATTTTATCCTAGAAAACTATGTATCTTTACATTAGTTTAAGTAAGTAGATGTATGAACCCATTTTGATAATCGAAAGTGAAGTCATGATTGGTCTTGGTATTCTTTGAATATATTTTGGATGACCAATGGAAGACGAATTTTGTAGAACCTATCTTAACTTGTTGAGATTTATGGTATAACCGGTCATAGCCTATATAATATAGTTTGTTGTACTCGGTCATGAACTTCATTGTAAATCTAATTGTAACCGATCACAAGCTATATTGGAATGCAAGTTGTAACCGGCCATAAGATACTTTGGGAACCAAGGTATAACTGGTCACAAGATGAATTGGGAAGTTAGTGTAATAGATCACAAGCTACCTTTGGGAAGCAAGTTGTAACTGATCACAAGCTAACTCGGGAAGCAAGGTGTAATCGATCACAAGCTACTTTGTGAGCAAGGTGTATCCGGTTACGGCCTGTTTTGGGAATCATGCAAGTTGCTTGTCGTAGTGCAAGTTGTGCAAGGCTTGGACAGGCCGGCGTAAAACCTATGTTCGATTCTTAGGATATATATTCTCTAGCCTACCCGGTACTTGCTACTGGAAAAGGCTTTGGATTTGGATTTGGTTTAATCGGTTCCATGTACAAAACCAATAACCATGGTTCACATATTTCTTCATGGTGTGTATGAATTAGGGTTTTGGGTTTGTCAAATTGAGAAGTTTCCAAGATGTTGACATATTTGTACATGTACATAACTCCTATAAATTTTTGTTCAAAGATATTCCTTGATACTCAAGTTGATCCCTGGTCCGAAAAAGTGCAAAGCATTTAAATATGATTTTCATCATATCCTTTGGAAAATATTATTAGTTAATCTGCTAGACTAATAATATAATTTTTTCTATGAGAGATTTCGGAAATATTGGTTAATATTAATTGGGAGTAGGAAAACCGAATTTAGGTACTTTAATGCATATCTTGATAATCTTTCGGTTTTGGAATTTCCTTGCTGTCCAAACAACTTTGGTCTATAAACACTTGAGTTTATTTTTATTGCAAACTATCCAAAGACCCAGGCAAACTTCATTCGTGTTATTTCTGGTGGAGCTGTCTATCCGGAGAGGAAAGTACCCTAATTAGGCAAAATCTCTTACTTCTGCTCGTTTAAAGACTTCCGTGGGATCAAGAAGTTCTACGAGTACCGTTGTTGGGAAACTAGATAATTGCACTGTTATTTTAGTTTTCTATTATTTATTTGATTGACTAATGATTGTTGAAACTATGACTGCACCTAGTTTGTTTATTCTTGAGAACTTTCTCCTCTGATATAAGGTCACTCAGACTAGATCAAGGTATTGGTGGGATCTTCAGAACTATTTTTAGATCTAAATACATCATCTAGTGTTAACAGATTTCGTTCTGTGTCTAATCGATCATAAGTGGAATCAAGTTTGTGTTGTGTAGGTACAATTGAAGGAAATTGAATATCTGAAGACAAGAAGATTTTTCTGATTGGTTTTCACATCTCGTCATATTTTTGTACACCTCTTGATCGACCGGGGTCCGACTAAGATCTGATTTATCTTCTGTAGATTTGATCAACTAGTTGTATAGATCGGCAACTATCATTTGGTGGTATTCTTCAGTATCCGAATCTGATAGTTGTGAATCTAGATCTGATTATTTCGGATTTGGATTGATCTTACCTGACAAAGGAGTTTACTTGATTGAACGGAAGAGCCTTTATCAAAAATCAACATATTTTTTCTTAAAAGATTATTAGAGTAGTTAGCAAATAGCTTTGTTCCTTTACTGTTTGGAAGACGATCAAAAGAAGTTGGGTGCTTAAGACTTTACATCGGTAAATCAACTCAAGATAGTGACTCCTGTCTTGGGATTCACATGTGTTGGCCAGATGGTTGTAGGCGCCGGAATACTGAGGGAACTAAGTAAAATAGGGGTAGATTACTTGGTCTCAACTATACAAAGTTGGCTTTGTTCTTTGTATAGCGGCTTAATTCCGAGAGTATTCAAAGTTAAACCAGGTCCCGAGGTTTTTGTGCATTTGCGGTTTCCTCGTTAACAAAATCTTGAGGTGTCATTACCTTTATTTCCACATTATAATTGTTTTATTATAATAAAGTAAATAACGCTTCTACTTTAAACCCAACACAATTGATTGTGATCCTATATAGTAAATCGGTTTCGAACCATAACTATTATCAAGTGTATACCTTGTTTTCGTACTGTCTCGACTTTGTCCATAGACGATCACACTTGGTTTCGGACTTATAGGTTGAGACGAAAAGATTGTGGTGTACTTGGGTACCCTCGTCATTTCAACAATCCTTGCACGATTGCATATCTTGTTGAAAATTTTGTACTCGAAATACCCAGGATGTTCGTCATCTAAGGTTCTACTTTGGAAGATACAGGTACAACCTATCTTCAAAAGATAGTTAGTTTAACGTGTATTTGTATTCATTTTTTTTTGTAATTCTTCTTTATTTTAAGGTCCTTCTTATGATATATGGCCTTTCAAGAATTACTGATCAAAACCATATTTGATAGATAAAATAAAACATGATTGAGTATAAATTTATCTATTGAAATCATTTTTGTAAGTTTTCCACAATAATTCATCTTGGACTTTGATCAAGATTTATATTCTTGTGTAAATAGTTGATTAGGTATCTTTATAACTTTTGAAGAGAACAACCCTGGTCTTGGAGATTTAGATTCATCCAAATCAGGGAATAGATTTATGTCCGTTTGATCTAGCATCATAAAGGAAATAATCAGGCATCATGCTGGAAGAAGGGAAGCGCTGGTCTTCACGATGAACTACGGAGAAATTCTTAGGTATGTAAAGGACATCAGTTAGAGGAATCAAATGCACAGGTTCTTGCGAGAATCAAGAGAAGTATGGGGTATAACTATAACAAAGTAGATTGGATGGTTCAAACTGGATGAGGTCCCGTTTTTTTTTTCGCTTTGTCGTTTTCCTCGTTACAAAATTTTTTGGTGTGTGCTTTGCGTTACTTTTAGATTTCATATTATATTGATTTTATCTTTATAATAATAAGTATAACCAAGTTGTTTGTTAATCAATCCCAATGATTCAAGAATATTTCGTTAAGATTATCCGAGTTTCTTGTTTGATTAACTCCTGACTAAAGTTCACACAAGGAATTGTCTATAAGTTCTATAACGAAAAAGTTAATGGTATACTTGGTAAGCTCCCCTTTTCAATGTATAATGCTAGCAATTAATGTAAACATTAACACAACATTAGTAGTTATAATGAAACCAAGGATACACTAAATTTATTTATGAATGTTGATGGATTACTTCAGTGACATTATGTAGTTGTTTGACTTTCAAAAAAAAATTGTGTTTATAGTTTGGAGTTTTTTGACAGTATACTAGGATTGTCGGGCATAATGTCAACAGAAGGGGAGAAGTTATCTAGACTTAAAAGTTTGTCAAGGTATTCAGAATTCGGCAATAAGTATATATGAGAATTACAAACACATGGGATGATCTGATGAGAAATGAACATAGACGAGAATTTGGAAAAATCCATATGAATTTTTTAGTGTTACTTATCAAAAGTTAAAAAAGCGCATTCATAGTATCTTAACTTGTTATAATAATAGAATATTTATCTGTAAGATAGTTACATCAATGTCCTAATGCTTCTGGTTCCCCACACCACCACCACCACCACCACCACGGAAACAATCATCTAGTTTATCATATTAATATCTCAAAACCTTGTAAGATTTCAGATATTAAAGATCTATCATGTAAAAGATAGTCTGATTGGTTATTACAAAGGCCTAGTGATGTCATCAAAGTCGTAACTAGTTATGTTTCACGAAGAAACCTAGATATTTAGAGGATGACTCTAGCCGCTGCTAGTATACATCATGTAGGGATCGAGATTCAACGTTGCAGAGAATCCTCCATTTATAATGATGAAACATGCTAGATTGCTTAAGGTTCAAGCAAATTTACTTGTGACCAAAGCATGTTTGTAACAAGTTTCTATGTTTAAGAATTACTTTGACCCCAAGAAAACTAAAGAATTACTTTGACCCCAAGAAAACTAAAGTCCTCAACATAGATTAATTCGTAAGAATGAAAACCATGTAAGCACGTGATAAGTTTGCCTTGTAATACAAAAAAGAATGTCCACTTGTGTGTTAGTTGATTACGGAACCGTGCATAAAATTTAGCTTGCGAATAACTAAGTATTGTTCGTGAACCATTAAGCAAAGTTGGAGTTCAGTAACACCTAAAAACAGACCAGTTCGTGAACTAAGAAAAGTGATTCGTACGTTTGAAGTGTCCAAAAACATAGTCAAAGTGCATAATTCGTGAATATGCAAATTTCAAAAAGTATCGAGGAACACCTTGAAATTCCATAGTTCACAAACTGTGCACCTTGGAGTTCAGCATCATCAATAAATTGCGTAGTTTGCAAACTAGAACAAAAATACAATTTGACGATTTTAGGCTTATAGTTCATAGACATAAATTTTTTGGCGATAAAAAATATTCTCAACAGGACCTATGAACATACAATGCTTGAGTTCATGTCTCAAGATTTTCCAAGTACAAGCTTGAACTCAAAACTTCTTCTTTATGATTCACCGTATACTAAAGCCATATTACACTGTCTTAGAAGATAAAATGGTGGAATTAGTGAGTAAATAAAATAGTCAGTCTTCACATATCATTGTCGAAGAATTTATAGCTTATGTCCTTATTCTTTAGTCTTCAATCTTCGAGGGTATTCGGTGATTTCTAATACTTAACTACCATGCTCTAATCCTAATCTGAGACTGACTTTAGTAAGCTATAAATCAAGATACAGTTTTAGTCATCAAACATTGACGATAAGCTTGACATACCAATACTAGTGGTTCAACCAAGCGATGCTCTGACATGTACCTTGATTTGAAGGAGTTAATTCTTGGTATTTTGGTCTTTTCCAGTTTGATGATTTTGTTGTAGTATACTTTTTCATTAGTTGTAACATCAAACTTTTAATGGGATTTTCTGCAAGAATTCCTCAATTATCACGATCGTATCAATGGCACGACCACTAGGAATAACCAAAGTTTTAGTGGCGGAAACATGGGCCATGTTTATGGCGATCAAAACAACAACAAACGACAATGGACAAAAGTTTGCTTAGAGTCAAATTCACAAAAACTCATTCTTGTAACCACAATTCGGATCAAGACACCATCATACTTGTTAGATATGATCAACAAAATCATATCCCTACTACGATCTATTATACATCATACAAACCACCATATTTATGGAGAGGCCAACCAGTCGACGAATACACTAGCAAATCAGGCGGCAGGCAGAAGTCAACAAAGATCTTCTAGTGACATAGTAATATTCATCTAATTTTGATGAACTTACTAGAAGAGGGGATACTTAGAATCGTTTAACACAGTGAATTCTAATGCTATAAAGTGTATAAAAGTATATGACTAAATGAGAATGAAAGTTGCACGCTATACTTGCATAACGAACGACATACTTCATAGATTTAAATTGGAGCTACCTCTTATCCAAATATTTATGTTAATACCAAAATTAACCTTCCTAATTATGTTTGTGCAATGATTATGTTAAGCTAATCAATAACCAATGTAAGATTAAATCAATAAATTATTTGTTTCTTTATAAAGTAAGTTATTGAGAGAGGATGAGAAGGAGAATATACGAGTTCTGGAAAAACTCAAAAAAAAAATTAAATCTGAACCATCAAACTACCCAGACATACTTCAAATTTAGTTTTTTGTTGCTTGAATTGGCCAAAAATTTCTGAAAATGATAAATTTTTATAGCTTGATTTGGGCTAAGTCAAACATATTTGGCTACAAGATCTAAAGAACATGTAGCCGAACTTATCTGCAAATGTAGTTCGGCTAATTTTTATGAATGCACAAGTAGATGAACTTAGTTTTAATGGAGTTTTTGCTTTTAGAAAAAAGTTCAGTTGGGAGGAAAAAAATTACGACATGACCGAACTTTTATCTAAAAAATTCGGCAAGGAAATCAGAAAGTTCGGCTAGCATTTTTGTTTTTTGCTAAACAGTCGAACTGTTCTTCATTTCCTTCAAGTTCAGCTAGTTCGACAAAGTCTTTTCACAAAATTCCTAACCGAACTTCTCTCTACAACTTCAATTTTTATGATTAGTACTCACTCAATTTATCAATTACAAATATATAAAGAAGACATGGGTTAGTCGGGAAGTACCTCTAATATACAAATTTATAAAATACGGATTTAAAACGATTATGAAATAGAAAATAAAACAAGAGGATAAGATAAAAGTTTAAAATGAAATTTGGTTAGTAAAAAAATATTATGTTTATTGATTAGAATTTTGATTAAGTTAGTAGGATTATGAGAGAGTTTATTTAGTTAGTCATAATTTAAACTAAAGTAAAGAATAAGATAGTAATTTCCTAACTTTTGGACAACCCTTGTAAATATGGGGAAGGTGGACTAAGTACATCATGGTTCCCCAAAAATTATGGTCCCCGAAAAATCGTTCTTCAATTACAAGCAGATAGTATAAGTGTATAACTATCAACCACTATATAAGACCACTAACATAAAATTTTGGAACCCAACGATTCGAGGCTGTAAGCAATAGCCTAGCAGGCCTGGTCCATAAGACGACTCTACTTCTGCCTACCATTCATTATCTACGACTACTAGTACAATCACTTGATCACCTAACTAATCCTAGATTCAAAAGGACAACACTCTATTGCGTCCATACTATTTGAATGGTCAATAATTCTACAGATTACATATCATAAAAGAGCTATTAAGAGTGTTTTTCGTGACCAGGGTCAGCCGACGATTTTCCACACCCAAGCTAGAAACGAACACCCCAGCAGAGCAACTCCCCAGGGCCGTCTTATATATAAACAATTTAAAAATATACTTTTCTTCAACAATTTAAAATTGGCGTAATCTATATATATAAACATGTATATTAACTAAATTTTCTTTTGCAAATCCCAAATTGGAAATCTCTTTAGGTTTATGACAGTGTTGGTAAATGTTAATAAAAAAAATAACGTGTAAAAATGAATTTACATTATGTAGTATGAGTAAACATTACCTCCATTTTTTTAAGTGTACGCGTAAGACAAACACATCTGGTAATAGGTGATAAAATAATATCTAAATTTATCGACTCGAGCGTAAATATTAACATATATTTATAATCTCGCTCAAGAAGGTGTCTTAGAGTGAATGCTCAACTGGACCTATAAACCTTGGTATGTCAAGTATATTTTCAAATTTAGATTCCAAAATTATTTCTTAGTTTTGCCTACTATAGTTAGCTTCGGCTTGGAATAGATTAGGTAACAAAGTCTTAGGATTTTCCTCAGGAAGAATGAAAAAATTGAAGATCACACGAATACATCAATTTGAAGAAACTTTGTCGAGGTAAGTAATTAAGATTGGTCTTTTCTTTCCGACTCTTTTCTATTTTTTTTTATCTATCTGTCGTAGCAAAAGTTGAGGACTCTAGTAAATGATCATATTCGAAGAATATCATATCACGGATTAGCTTTTGTTAAGTCTAGTGATGTTTCAACTTTTCTAGCTCTTTGTTGTCGAGAACTCGAAACTAAGATTAAGATAGAAAGCACATGAAAATATCATGACTTGCAAATTCATTCTTGAGTTTTTAAAGTTTTGTTTTCGTAGTTTACAACTAATGTTATTCACTCACCTAAGTTCACAAACTCAAAAGTTTGAGTTTGTGAATCTATTGCTTGTAGAATTCAAAAAAATAAAGTCAATAAGTCAGTTGTGTTCTTAAACATAAATAGGTGTGTTCGCAAACCTAAATAGGTGAGTTCGCGAACCTATTGTAGAGAATTTCTTCTGATAACTTTTTGACATTTGAATTTGGGAGCCTAAAAGGTTGAGTTTGTGAACCTAATGAATAAAGTTTCTCCTGAGACTTAATTTTATTTGAGTTTGCAAACCTAAAAGAGCGAGTTCTTGAACCTAGTACAAGAAAATTCTCTTGTGGCTTCTTGAATATTTGAGTTTGCAAACTTAAAGGCTTGAGTATTTCCTGTAACTTTGTTTACATTTGAGTTCAAGAACCTACAAAGATTTTGAATTGTATTTACTTTCTTATGAGTTCAGTAACTCATTGCTTGAGTTCACAGACCTAAAATATTAATGTGTGAACCTAATACACTATTGGATTTGGACTCATTCATTCTTCTTTACTTTAATAGGAGAACTTTTGTACACGCTTACGAATTGCTTTTTCTTAGCTAATTTTTTCTACGGAAAGTTTTAATATAAGAATCTATCTAGCTCGAGATTCAAACTTTTAGATATTTTTACATTGTTGACGCTTTGTACACATTATCTATTCTTAGTAGTTCGGAGCTATCTTCGGTAGTAGTTTTTTCATATAATTTACTTGAGCTAACAATTTTCTACAGCTTCAAACTATGGAAAGAACCTCATTGAAAGTCTAACTCTTACCAAAGTAATAAATTTTTATATCCAAGGAAACAACTTAGGTTCAGCAATCGAGAGTTAACTCTGGTTGTCAGAAATTTATTGTTTACACCTTAATCAACCCATCCTTGATTAATTATTATACAATACTAAAAACATAACTTTCAGAGCATTGCTCGGTTGAACTCACCAAGCGTTGGTATGTCAAGTTTTGTTGTCATATTTTAGTATCCAAACTCAATTAGAGTCGCTTGATTAAGATTACTAAAGTCAACTTCATTTAGGTTTGACTAGAAAGTCTAGGAATGTTGAGACATACAAGTATTACCTTGAAGACCTGAAGAATATGAAAACGGCTATAACGAAGACGTCATCCTTCCACTTGAGGTTAGTGATACTGACATGACTTGTTTCCATTCCTATCGTTAGTTTCAAGTCATCTAAAATTGAAAACATAACATGCGAGGTTATATTTAATACTCTAGTATTAGACTTGGTCATTTTATTATGATCAAAGTGTCAAGGAAGAATATTGAATTACGAAGTATAACGTTTATATTTTGAACTTCGTAAATGCGACATCGACATAATCTATATAACTTTTTACTTGATTATGTATTGGATATAGGTGTAATTTCATCTTAGGAAACTATGTTTCATTACATATGTTTAAAGAAAGTATATATACGAACTTGTTTCGTAATAGAAAACAATAAATAGGGGTGTTGGTCTGGTTTTCTATGAAGATCTATTGGATGACCAATTGAACCTAAGATGGAAATTCAGGTAGAATCGATCTTACTTTATATTGAGATTCAAGGTAGAAACGGTCCCTACCAACTTTATGATACATGGTAGAACCGATCCTAGCTATTGGTGGGAGACTTGGTAGAACCGATCCTTACCTATATTGGGAGTCTTGATAGAAACAATCCTAGCTATTATTGGGGGACCTGGTAGAACCGGTCCATACCTATATTGGAAGACTTGGTATAACCGATCCCTACCTATGTTGGGAGTCATGGTAGAACCGATCCCAAGAGCAAAACCGATTTTCAATATTCAAATATTACTTTACGGTATTGTGTGACTTTGGAATTTGGGTTTGCCAAATAGGAAAGTTCTAGATGTCGACATAATTTGAACATGTGCATAATTCTTATCTCTAATTGTACAAAGATATTCCTTGATACTCAAGGTGATCCCAAACCGAAATATTGATAATATTTTAATTGATATTTTCGAATTATATGTTTTTGATTTGCAGCAATCAAAACATATCTCTTGAAAAATTATATTACTTAAGTGTTAAACTAATATTAAATACTCATAAAAAGAGATTTCGGAAATACAGGTTGGATATTAGTTGGAAATATGAAAACTGAAATTAGGTACATATTGCATATCTTGAGAATCTTTCGGTTTTGGAATTTCCTTGTTGTCCAAACAACCTTGATCTATAAATAGTTGAGTTTGCATTTCATGAAAACTATCCAAAGACCCGGGAAAACTTCATTCGTATTGTTTCTGGTGAAGCCGACTATCCGGAGAAGAAAGTACCCTAATTATGCGAAATCTCTTACGTCCCCTCGTTTAAAGACTTCTGTGAGATCAAGAATCTCTACGAGTACCGTTGGTGGCAAAATAGATAATTGCATTATTATTTTAGTTTTTGATTATTGATTTGATTGAATAACGGTTGTTGCAACTTTGATTGCACCTAGTTTGATTATTATTGAGAGCCTTCTCTTCTGACATAAGATCACTCAAACTAGATCAAAGTATTGGCGGGATCTTCAGAACTGTTTTTAGATCTGAAGACCACTTGTGATCATCCATTATTAACAGACTCTGTTATGTGTCTGATCGATCATAAGTGGAATCAAGTTTGTGTTGTGCAGGTACAAATGAAGAAAATTAAATATATGAAGACAAGAAGATTTTTCTAATTGGTTTTCGCATCTCGTCATATTTCTGATTGATAATCTTTTAATTAATATTTTTGAATTATATGTTTTTGATTTGCAGCAATCAAAACATATATCTTGAAAAATTATATTAGTCAAGTGCTAAACTAATATTAGATATTCATAAAAAGATATTTCGGAATTACAGGTTGGATATTAGTTGGAAATATGAAAACTGAAATTAGGTACATATTGCATATCTTGAGAATCTTTCGGTTTTGGAATTTCCTTGTTGTCCAAACAAACTTGATCTATAAATAGTTGAGTTTGCATTTCATGAAAACCATCCAAAGACCCATGCAAACTTCATTCGTGTTGTTTCTGGTGAAGCCGACTATCCGAGAGGAAAGTACCCTAATTATGTGAAATCTCTTACGTCCGCTCGTTTAAAGAATTCTGTGGGATCAAGAAGCTCTATGAGTACCGTTGGTGGGAAACTAGATATTTGAATTTTTGTTTTAGTTTTTGATTATTGATTTGATTGACTAACGGTTGTTGCAACTTTGATTGCACCTAGTATGATTATTCTTGAGAGCCTTCTCTTCTGACATATGGTCACTCAAACTAGATCAAAGTATTGGCAGGATCTTCAGAACTGTCTGAAGACAACTTGTGATCTTCCATTGTTAACAGACTTTGTTTTATGTCTGATCGATCATAAGTGGAATCAAGTTTGTGTTGTGCAGGTACAAATGAAGGAAATTAAATTTATGAAGACAAGAAGATTTTTCTGATTGGTTTTCGCATCTCGTCATATTTGTGCACACATCTTGATCGGTTGGGATCCGAATAGGATCTAATTTATCTCTGGTAGATTTGATATAGTAGTTGTATAGATCAGCAACTATCATTTGGTGGTATTCTACAGTATCCGAATCTGATAATTATGAGTATAGATATGATTATTTCAGATTTGGATTGATCTTACCCGACAAAGGAGTTTACTTCTTAAATGGAAGAGACTTTATCAAAACTCAACATATCTTTTCTTAAAATATTATTGGAGTAATTAGCAAACAGCTTTGTTCCTTTACTGTTTGGAAGACGATCAAAAAGAGTTGAGTGCTTAAGGCTTTACATCGGTAAAGCAACTCAAGATAGTGATATCTGTCTTGGGATTCATGTGCATTGGACAGCGGTTGTAGGCGTAGGAATACTAATGGACCTAAGTAAATAGAGGTAGATTAGTTGGTCTCAACTATACGAAATTGGCTTTGTTCTTTGTATATCGGCTTAATTCTGAGAGTATTCGAAATTGAACTAGGTCCTAGGGTTTGTCTGCATTTACGGTTTCCTTGTTAATAAAATATTGTTGTGTCATTTACTTTACTTCCGCATTATAATTATTTTATTATCATAAAGTAAATAACACTACGTTAAACGCAATACAATTGATTGTAATCCTGTATTAAATCAGTTTCGAACCGTAACTATTATCAAGTGTATACTTTGTTGTCGTATTGTCTCGACTTTTTCCATAGATTATCACATTTGGTATCAGACTTATAGGTTTAAACGAAAATACTATGGTATACTTGGGTACCCTCGTCATTTGAACAATCCATGCACGCTTGCATATCTTGTTGAAATTTTTTTCCTTGAAATACCTAGTATGTTCGTCATCTAAGGTTCGACTTTGGAAGATACAGGTATACAACCTATCTTCAAAAGATAGGTAGTTTAACGTGTATTTGTATTCATTTTGTTTGTGATTCTTCTTTATTCTAATGCCCTTCTCTTATAATATATGGCCTTTCAAGAATTACTGATCAAAATCATATTTGATAGATAAATTAAAAGACGATTGAGTATAAATTTATATATTGAAATCATTTCTATAAGTTTTCCACAATAATTCATCTTGGACTTTGATCAAGATTTATATTCTTGTGTAAATAGTTCATTAGTATCCTTATAACTTTTGAAGAGAATAACCCTGGTTATGGTGATTAGATTCGTCCAAATCAGGGAATAGATTTATGTCTGTTTGATCTAGCATCATAAAGGAAATAATCAGGCATCATGTTGGAAGAAGGGAAGCGCTGGTCTTCAGGAAGAACTATGGAGAAATTCTTAGGTATGTAAAGGAAATCAGTTAGGGGAATCAAGTGCGCAGGTTCTTGCGAGAATCAAGAGATACTTCGGCATAACTACAACAAAGTAGATTGGATGGTTTATTTTTTCTCAACAACATTCTAGAATGAAGATCTTATAATACATTATATCTTCAAACTGGATGAGGTCCCGTATTTTTTTTTTTTTTTTTTTTTGCTTTGTCATTTTTCTGGTTACAAAAATCTTTGGTGTGGGCTTTGCATTATTTTTACCTTTCATATTATATTAATTTTACCTTTATAATAAAAAGTACAAACAAGTTGTACGTTAATCAATCCTCATGATTCAAAAATATTTCACTAAGATTATCTGAGTTTCTTATTTGTTTTACTCCTGACTAAAGTTCACGCGAGGAATTGTCTATAAGTTTTATAACGAAAAAGTTGATGGTATACTTGGTAACCTCCCCTCTTCAATGTGTAATGCTAGAAATCAATGTAAATGTTAATGTTAGAGCATTGCTCGGTCGAACTCGTAATTGTTGCTATCTCAAGCTTGTTTGTCAAGTTTAGTTGATAAAAACTATATTCTTGATTTCTGTCTACTTATAGCTATGTCTCGGATTAGGATAGAATGTGTAGTTGAGCTTTAGACTTCACGGCGTTCATTAATTGAGGAAGAAGATCTACTGAAGATCTTGGAGGAACTTCATCAACAAAAGGTATGTGGAGACTAAAACTTATCCATCACTCAGAAGTCTATTCAATTTTATCTTCTAATGAGATAAGTCGTATAGCTATATAGACTTTTACATTATACACATTTGATATTTCGACCCGAGTTTATCTCGTATATTTATTTCTCTGAATACTTGTTGTAAGCTTCTAGCTTTTGCTAAGTTCATCGCATTCTTGACGAGTTTAGTTGGAAACAATTTACTTGTTGGAAACTAAATATTAAGTCAAACGATGATATTGTGAAAATTGCCTTGAACATCTTATATGGTTTGTGTGAGACAGTCATTTTATGTTAACTCGGAAAGTTTCATATTGATCATTTAATCACATGAGAGTTACTTGAATCTAGTGGTATGTGTAATATTAGCATTTTCGTCTTCTAAGGATGTTTCAATGATCAAAACAAGAGTTTAGAACAATTACCTGTGTCTGGATACAACATGGTACGCGTACTCAATATGCTAACTGTATTGTAATAATTCAGGTCCGGAACTCTTGTTTGCGTACCTAGTATGCGAACAGATTTACTTGAGAAGGTCCGGAACTCTTGTTTGTGTACCTAGTATGCGGACGGGTTTACCCGAGTTGGGCCAGGGGAAATTGTTTGCGAACCTGGTTTGCGAACGGCTGGACAAGACCAAGGTCCGGATATGATGTTCGCTTACCCAGTTTGCGAACACAGTGGTGAAGTTCTAAAATCGGTAATGTATGATTCTCATACTCATGAACCAAAACATTTATGAAACAAGGAATGCAAATTAACTTTGCAAACCATGGCTGAATATTCATGAATCGGTTCTTGTAGTACTTTGTACAATCATTAATCAAAACGATATAGTTTCAAATGGTTCATATATATTTCTATGAGATGGTGAACATTTGAACAACTCTTATGAAACACATTTAGATTCATTTGATTATCTATCCTGATTGATTGATCATCATATTTGGTCTACAGGGTTAGATGAATGTGGCTAACCTATAAGTGTTCATATGGCTAACTTTGGTTGATTATTGTTGAACCAACAAAGTATACACGTTCAGGTACGGTTACCCATATCTAAATATAGGTATATTTCATTTGTGTGTATCAAGATAATATCATCTAACAGTGGAAGTTTATTGCTTAGTTTCTAAGCAGACTTAGCTTGAATCTTAAATCAGGAGTTCATCTAACGGTGAATATTAATTGCTTTGTTATTAAGCTAAACCTAACTTTGATTGTAAGCAACCCTGATTTGAAAGGCTATATAAGGGAGAACTCTAGCATATGGGAAACCTAATCCCGGCACTTCTATGTGTCCTAGTTGCAAACTAGAGTCGATTCTCCTTTAACATAGGTTTTTCCAAAACCATTATATGTTAACGACTTGAAGACTTCAATTGGGATTCGTGAAGTCAGATCCAACTATTTTCTTTGTAGTTGCGTATTCTGATCTTACTTTTTCTATCGCATTGAGTTTTATCCTCTCTAAGATTTACTCGAGATTTATCTCCGATGGGTAAGATATAAAAAGTAATCACAACAGTTCTTCGCATATCAAAAGACAGAATAAACAAAACCAAGAATAGACATATTTGTGGGAGACAGATTTGTTTACAAGTCTTCAACTTTGGGTAGTAGCAACTCTTAGTTGTGGGTGAGATCAGCTAAGGGAATCAAGTGCGCAGAATCCGGCGTGGTTATGGAGGCGTAAGCAACACGATTGTACCTTAATCGGTGTGAGACTTGGTTAGGGCTCAACTACATTCCAGTCCGAAGTTATCTTTTAGTAGGCTGGTGTCTGTAGCGGCTTAATACAATGTGGTGTTCAATCTGGACAGGGTCCTGGGGTTTTTCTGCATTTGTGGTTTCCTCGTTAACAATATTTATGGTGTTTGTGTTATTATTTTTTCGCATTATATTTGTTTATATAATTGAAATATCACAGCTTGTACATTGTTCAATCACAGTTGATAACTCCGACCTTGTTGGATATAACTTGATTGACACTTGGGCATTGGTCTTTGGTACCGTCCAAGTTATTTATTATATCAATCAGGCTTATAGGTTTTTATATGTTCGATTTGCTGATTATATTGAGAAATAGAGATAAAGCTCTTTGATATCTTTCTTGATTGAGCTCGCTTTTAAAGAACAGAAAAATCATTAGCCACTACAACCTTTGATTAAAGAAGGAACAGAAAAATCTAAGAACCCCGAAAACAGGAATTGAAAATTCAAGGAAATACCAATTGGTCCTACAAATAATATATTAGAGAGAGTCTAGTCCAATTGACCTAGTCAATTGTCTGTTTGGTCCTATTTGGTAATATAAATTATAGTTTGGTCCTAAAAATTATAGTTTGGTCCTAGGGTGATGTCATGGATGATGTAAATGTCATCTTGTAGTGGCAGAAATACCCTTTTGGATAAGGACCGTATATATAGTCAAAAAGTAAGAGAGAAGAAATCATTCTCAGATTTACTTTCTCTCTCCTATATTTTCAGATCTAGAATTTCTCTCTCTTTTTTTCTTTTTTTCTTTTTTTATTTGCTTCCTGCTAGTGATGAAGAAGATGAAGATGATGATGAACGATTCTTTATTCTCTCTATTTTTTTCTCTGCTAGTGATGAATATGAAGATGATGATGATGATGATGAATACGATGAAGGTTTTGCGTTTTTTTTCTTTTTGTTGTTTTGATCTGTTTTGATGATGAAGACGGTGAGGTTGAAGATTCTGCTGCTATTTATGATGATGATGAACCTTTATCATATTCACATGCTTGGGTAAGTTTCGAATCTATAAAAGAAGATGAATATGACGGAGTTCATTGCTGGAATGAACTCTGGTTTGTGATGAAGATTTTGATGTTTTTTTGTCTATTGTTGCTGCTGATGATGGAGAGGATGAAGATGAGTTGTTGCTGCTGATGAAGAAGATGAAGATGACGGAGTTCATTTTCAGGAATGAACTCTGGTTTGTGATGCTGCTACTGTTGAAGTTCTTCTTCGTCGCTGCTGCTGCTGAAGATGTAAACTAGTTTTTTCTTGATTTTAATCAGTTGTTGCATCCGTTTTGATAAAGACGACGATGAAATAGATCTGTTTGATAAAGAAACAACACGAGTTGATGAAGACGACGATGAAACAGATCTGTTTAATAAAGAAACAACACGAGTTGATGAAGACGACGATGATGAAAACGAGTTTTTTTTTTCTTGATTTTAATCTGTTGCTGCATCTGTTTGATAAAGACGATGATGAAAACGAGTTTTTTTTCTTGATTTTCTTGCTACTAGTGTTGTTGAGGATGGTGGAGACGATGAAGATAATGAAGACGACGAAGATTTGTGATGAAGATGTTGTTGGTGAAGATGAACTCGTGCTTTGTTGTTGAAGACGACGAAGATGATGATGTTGCAGTTCATTCTATAAATGAACTCTGCTTTTTTTAGGTTTCTATATGGAGTTCATTTCTGCAATGAACTCTGCTTTTTTTTAGGTTTCTATATGGAGTTCATTTCTGGAATGAACTCTGTTTTTTTAGGTTTTTATATGGAGTTCATTTCTGGAATGAACTCTGTTTTTTTTAGGTGATTTCTGAAAAAGTAATTAGAAATTAACAGGAGTTCATTTTGAAGAATGAACTGCTACAAAAAAAAAAAATTTAACACAGAACCAAAGGACTAAACAGACATGGACCCACCTAAAAAAGGAACAAACGATATTTTTCCCTTGAAAATTAAGTGAGATGAAAAAAGAAAGATTGAAACTTGTTATTTATAGCAGCACTAGACTTGCAGTAGCTAAAGCTTTTCCCCTCATATTTTTCAGAAGTCGTGCTTTGTTCTATTGATTAGTATGAAGCTCTATGATTGCAGGGTGCCAAAAGGGTTTGTTTTGACAAGGGCGATAGTTGAGTGTATCTAACTTGGAAACGGGGGAAACAGATTAGAGAGAGTGGGGAAGAAATAGGTATATAAATTGACAGGTGCAATTGAAACTTTAGATCTAACATCTAATTACTAGAAACATAATCATAGATATGAAATTTGAAACCAATATATCACCGATATTTGGAACCGAAATCTCCCAGATACAAAGTTGTACCAGTGTATCGGTCTCGACCGAGATAAACCGATATTCACTACATTGGTTTCAATATTACCACCGATCCAACTGAACCTTAGCTTCAGCCATGTCTTTTTGTGCTTTCTTCCTCCGATAGAATATTGGGCAATCTCGGCTGCCAAAAAAATAAAAACCCAACAACAATGGTGCATTTAGTGAACCATGATAACAAAACAACCACTTAGTGCCCAATCTAAACGAGATTCAGCAACCACATGAACCAAAATTAGTAAAAAACAACCAAGTATTCACGCATATAAGCACTAGAGTAACCTTGTACAGAGCACGTCTTGGTGAAGAGAGCCCTGGCACTCCTGGCACTGCGTCCATAACTTTCCGAAAAGAATCTCCAACTCTGCCACTGATAATGTTGCAAACAATACCACCAAATTATTCTTCAAGTGTACATGTGTTTCCTTGTTTCTAAGCCATTACGGTTACTGAACTAATATAATGCTAACATCAACTAATATTAAAGAAATGCAATGGTGGTTCTGTCTATTGTATTACTCACCATTGGCTATGGTTTTGCAGTATAATTCAGCTTCTCTTCCCTTGCAATGCAAGCACAGAGTTTGTTCTGTATTACTGGGTTTCATATACAAAACGTCAGAGCTTGTGTAAGCAATTAACAAAACCTTATCATCTCACATGCGTGCATTACATCTCTCTAATGTTTATTCATTTTCTCTCAGCCAGTTCATAACAAGAGATAAAGATATCTTTTTGATTTTACATTACTAATTTGATCATGTGAGATTTTAGAAAGATCTATAAATTTCTGTGACCCCTAACAATGAAACATATCTGTGACTAATTTTATTTATTTGCCATGTAAAACGAAAAATCTAATTAGTTTTGAGAATCCCTTGAATGAACATGGAAACTATGCAACTAGTTGACTTCAAGATAAGAGCTTTCTTAAAGGAATTTCTTAGCTGAAGAGCTGCAACTAGACGCATTCTAGCACCAGTAGAATAGAGTGGGAGACATCTTCCTAGAGTAAAGAAAACAAACCTTATGAGGGCTTTGCAGCCAAGACAGCTGAGCTGCTTCTTAGCAAACCTCATGATTCCACTATTTGAAGGTGTTGATATGGAAACAGCTCTTGTGTGACTTCCCTGGAGAAGTTCCTTGCTTGCGTTCTTTAAAATGGGCTCGAATATTCTCAAAAGTGGCTGCAAAGGGACTTCATTAAGGTGAACAATCAAGTACAATAATAGTAGCACGAAAAAAGGCTAACTAGTAGTAGTTGCCTCAGATAAAGTATGTCATACGAACTCCCGCAAATTCATTTTACAATGTAAAATCAGGGGATGCTTTATTGCTAACTGGTGACTTTGTGGTGCCGGTTCTGGTATGTGGAGTCAATGGGACTATCTGTAAGGTCCAGGAGAGATTTCATACATAAAGAAGTTCTGTTCTTCGATGTTTTCATAATGTAAATCTGCTCAAATGGTCAATGTCCTTTGACTTAGAGCGTTGAGTAAGCCTCTTCTAAATAACATCATAATTTAAAATAGAAGTTTAAGAACTACAAATAAGTTCTGCTCCCAAGGACATGACTTCAACAAATGGCAATAGGATAAGTTCTTATACATCCTTCATTAAGCCTGTGAATTATAGAGTTTTTATTGTAATAATATTTGAAGCAATGATTTTTTTAATACCTTGGAAACGTGTTTTGTACTTAAGTGTATTTGTGAATATGGGTTGTTGATTCTATTGTTCGAGAAAGGCATGGGTTCCCAGTGTTTCGATTGAGATTGTATTGTACCACCTACGAGAAATGTACAATGGATTTCTCACATGAGTAGGCAGTGCTTCTGTAACAATGAGGGCCCCTTTGGACAACAACATGGAAGTGTATGTATAGCATGGCGAGTTTGGAAAACAGAAAAATAATGAAACAAACCTTGCTAATCTGATTCTCGAGGTAGTATTGGGAATCTATTGGTATATTATTTTCCAGCACGTAAATGGGATCCTCCGACCTTTCATAAGCCTGTGAGTAACTAAGTGTCAAAATTCACTTGCAAAAAAGATTCAAACGTCTACTGAAATATATAATCAAGCCAGCGACATTACCTTAGCACCTTTAGCAGCTTTAATGATTACATATGGTACACGATCTCCAACATTAGGCGCAGTAGCAGCATCCCTCTATTCATCACAAAGCCACAAAGACAATTGGTATATAATAGTCAAACAGTGTGCCAAATAAAGAGCAAAAGGCAAGTAAGGTGAATAATATTTATTAGTCTAAACATGTACTTAACAAGCAACAAAAAACAAGTCCCAGGGTCAACTCGTCGGTTTTTTTTATTGAAACCTGGAGCTTGTGGAGCTTTAGGCTACTCGAGCTACTTGGTTTCCTCCTCTAATGGAATGAATCAAAGCTAATACAGATGGTCGTTCATTTGGTAACCCTGGAGATGCTGATATTATTGTGGGACTTCTGCTGGTAGTTTTGATGAGCCATCAGGGACACAGACTTCGATAATTGCTGTATTGTATGCTGTGATTCGAACGAATGGTATCACTTAGTGGGTTGGTGAAGGATATAGAGCGAGAGTGATTCAAACATCGATGTACATATGAAATCTTCTTCTCCGGTTCCTTGACAGCAAGAGTTACATTGAAAAATTGCTTGGCATTTACTCAAAAATTTGGTGCATCTACTGATGAACTCACATGGTGGTCTAAGGTTCAATATTTTTTGTGTGGTTTTATTGGCCATGACAAGTCGGATACCAGCATATAGATTTGAGCGATGTACTTTGTGGTATCTTAGAGAGGTCAGGTTTTTGTTTTTCCTTTATCATTTATTAACAAAAAAACTGCCTAAAAACTAGAAAATGTCAACTCCTGGGAACTCTTACTAATCTATAACAAAACAAATCAGGCACATAAACGCTAATTTCTTTTTTAGTGAGCCAGATGTACATATAAAAAGATAAAAATAAATCAATAGTATTTTACAAATAGTTACAGAGCTAACCTTGCGCATGCGGTCGGCAAGTTCGACATGTGCTGTCTTCACCGCGTAATCATCTCCTGTTTTTGTTAGACCCTGAACGAATTAAGAGTTCATAAAAATATTCAAAACCCGCTTCCACATTCATTGAATCGATAGACAGTGATATGTTAAGCATCACATAACCATGCCAACAGTGACATGGTTAAATGCTGCTTACCTCACCTTAGTAATTACCAACAGTGACAAATCCATTCTGTTCATAAGGAGATCCGAGATTGTATTCTTGACATATTGGACAGCAGCAGGAATGTCTCTGTCAATTAGTATTTTGTGAAGGCACTCTGTTATAAGGTTTTTCACCAGCAAACAGTTGTCTCTTCGAACTGTTTCAATGCCTATTTACAGATGGCGAGTAAAAGTGAATAACATGTTTTGCAATCTTAAAAATGAGGACCGTTTCAAATGAACATCTGAAATGGCAGTTCACCTTTGGTGTCCATTTTGTCAAACTTGTCGGGATTTGTCCAATACAGTCCAGCATATCTCTTCTTGTTAATCAATAGATATGGATAATAAACCTTCTCAAACTCTAATTTGATGGGCTGAACAAGGAAAAAAAATGAAAAGTGTTCTTCCGTCACATAATGAAATAAAAACTGAAGATAAGAGTAAGAAGCAAGATTTCCACTCACATGATAAGGAAAATAAAAATAAAATGTTAACTGTTGACTAGTATGAAGATGAAATAAAAACTGAAGATAAGAGCAAGAAGCAAGATTTCAACTCACATGATACAGATAATAAAAATAAAATGTTGAACTGTTGACTAGTATGAAGTTTTGGATGACAGATCGAAGGATCAACACATTGATTTATAACTATTTATTCCACTAATTTATTTGGCAAAAGAGCATTGCAGGTGGGAAGATTCTTCATGTAACCTGTCGAAGACACAAATTTGGTATGGAAAGAAATTTGGTTGATATTTACTTCTTGTGCAGGTAGAAGTTCTATCACTTTCGGTTCTATCATTGATTTTTGGCTGGAAAAGTGTAGGTTTATCTACGTTAAATCTGGAAAAGATTTCTAGTGGCTATATTGTGGGCTATGGCTTGAGCGTAAGGCGAGAACTTTCTCTATCACTAACATTAAGCTCCAAGTGTTTTATTGAGCTTCCAAACATTCAAGTTTCTCGGGTATATAACCTGACAATGTAGTTATCAACCTGATAGTGTGTCTTGGATGTGCCCTGTTCATATACTGTCAACCCGACAATGTGTTTTAGGTATGCTATGTTCTTACAAGATGCATATGCTTGTGTTTTTTGTTTCTAGGGAGGTTGGAAGTTTGTTTGCTTCCTCATTTGTTTTCAGCAGTAACTGTTGGTTTCTTAATATAATTCTTTTTCACTGAGCAAAAAATATCCACTAATTTATTTGTATTCTAAATTCTTTCACATACCTTGGTAAAAGTGTCACTAATTAATCCAGCGGCTTCTCTTCCCAAGTTCATTGCTGCTTCTACAGTTGACACACCAAACTGTACCATTACCGAATCAGTGTCCCCATAAATAACCTGATACATAAGGGTTATTAGATCTCATCAATTAATAAATAACTCCAAACCACACGATAGACTCCACAGAAACCAAGCATCTATTACGAGAAGATGCAAACAAAAAATACTAGTTTAAGCAACTGCTAATATACCTCAGCATTGTGTTCATAGCCATTAAGAGTAGTGAATCTGTCTTCCACGCGCTTCTTTGTGTGCTCAATCATCTGCCGACCTTGACAAGTAAACACCCAGCTTTAAGATCAAACAGGTACTCAATAGATCATAAAGTGCTAGCAAAAAGTTTCCAGCAATTTATTACCATAGCTGGTCACACTAGAAGATATCTCTAAACAAGGTAATTGGCCAACGGTAGCTCCTGTAAACCCATAGACAGAATTTGCACTTATCTGAAAACGGAGAATGGACAGTTTTCAGCTTTTAGCCATATGGACAGAATGACACAGAAAATATTATATGTAATATGCTAAAGTTCAATAGTAGTTAGCATTTTGGATTTGAATTTCTTAAAGACAAATATAGATACATTATCAAGATATAAGACTAAGCTGTCGCGTTTTTAAAACAGCAGTTATACCCTCATTGAGTTATACCTTTAGAGCCAGCTGACGACCGTCCAGCACCGCCTTCTCCAGAGGATCCTTGGCTTCCTAGAGCAGAACATAGCCAAACTTATCATTAGCCAAACCTTGTAACCAATGACAGCAAACAAGAGTCAAGATACAGACATTACAATCACGATTCACAATAATAGGAAACCAACCTTCAAATCTGCTTTGGCCCTTTTACGAGCAGCCAACAGTTCTTCAAGAATTTCAGGAAGAATTCCCTGCAAATTCCCAATGTTAACACAAATATTAAAAGAAAATTTGGTAGCTGACTTGTGCTAAAATCTTTAAAACTACGGAACAGAATTTAACCTTCTGTAGATTTGATTTTACAAATGTTTCCCCGGACGGAGTTTTGTTGACACACTCAAGTGGCAGGTTCAGGTTGCGAACATCTTCAGGAGTTACCTTGACAAAGGCACAAATAAACATTCAATACTATACTGAAAATCGACTCAACATCTTCAGGAGTTACCTTGAGATGGTAAGTAGAAGAATGAATTACCAGGGTGCAGTAACATAGGTTATAAGCCATCATGATTGATGGATACAAAGAGGCGAAATCCAGTGTTGCAATTGGCTTTTCATAAAACCCTGTCCTTGCTTCCAGAACCTGAATCGTGAAGAATTCAATATGTACAGGAAATTACAGAACTGTTTTAGTTACATCTTGCCAGAGAAAAGTTTGTTATCATGTTATCAGCAAATTTTATTGAGAAAATATTTCTTAATGTTCTTAGTCTTGCTGAGTGCTGTCGACCAAGAAAGCTACACTACTGGCGTGCTGTGGTGAACACTGCACGTCTAGCCTTTTGGTAAACTACTGATGTACTTATCTTTATTGGCATTGTTGAGCAATCACCCCATAGAGCAATCATCATCACAACCAATATGGAATATTTCCAACGCAGAAGTGTGACCTAAATTGCATTTCAGAGTTCTAAAGCATAAGATGTGCAGTTAATGCCTCTTTAACATGTGCATGGAGGCTATAGATTTACAAGACCAATCTTTATTAATCATAGGAATTGCAGGTGTATCTTTCCACAGACTTACTGTTGCACCCTCAAATGTTCCTTCTCCAGACCCCTGCTTTCTGACATTAGGGAGGACAAGGTCCTTCTGCCTTGACTTCCTGAGAAGTTGAGAAAGAACCTGAAACAAGAATCACTAATTAGCCTTCTAAACTCTCAGTGAGTTCATTTCTCCATCAAATGTATTTAATAGAGTAAAATTCATCTAATAATCATAACATAGTTCACCTTAATGCTTTGCCCTCTTGAAAGAAGAAAAGAGATGGGAACACCCGTTACACGACCCATTTCCACATAATTGTAAACAAGCATCAGTTTGTCTAATAGACGTTGAGGAAGATATGCATCCTGACAATCAAATAGGACAGGGTAAAAGTTTGATACATTTCATGCAATTAAAAATGCACCATTGCAGCTAAAAGCCTGGAACATAAGAATATCTTCATATCGAGCAAGATATTTCAGGGAATCCCTCATTTATTGGAGAATAAGATGAGGAACAATTGAAATTCATCAGCTGCTTACATGAATAATATAGCAGAACTGTAACTATGGTAAACTTGATTGCAACTTAGGCATTGATTGGCATCTTATGCATCCATAGATTATGGCATGCTTTTATCGACTCGTAGTAGATTAACTTTTGAGCAGCACTATGGATTATTTGTAAGGCAATCAAGTATTAGCATTTGATATCCATGTTTTAGATATCCATTGGTTGTTGTTTCGATAGTTAGGAGCAATTACATTCTGGACCGTTTTAAGAAATGAATACCATACCCTAAACACCATAAAATGCTCATATTCCATGTAATTTTTCCTCGTCCTCACTATTCCATAAGCAGCAAATTACAATTCCACACGTTCAGCAAACCCGATGCAAATTGAAACTAAGTAAAATATTTTCTTGTTTTCCTCTGGATGGAAACTTATTAGCTAAACAAGCTAACTCTTCCTGGAGTTAACAGCTGAAAATTTTCTTGGTCATTTCAAGTAGTGAAAGAAAGTGTTGATCGACGCACCTTCAGGCAATAGACAGCAAGTCGCCTCCTAGTCTCTGAGTTGCCATTTTGAAGATCAGATATAATTGAGTGATGTACATCCTCTTTCTGCACTCCGTCGAGCAAAATAAAAATGCATAGAAAAAAATGAGATGATAAAAGGAAATAGGGGGAGATTTTAATGCGAATAACAACATAACAGATTTCTCTTTTTTCTCAGAACAACAAGCTTTTGAGAATTAAGAATTGTAAAAGGAGATAACCAATCAATGAACAAAAATATATGTTTCCTAGTGCGCATAAACAAACTTTTGAGATGATATACTACATGAGAACGAAAATAAAGAGCATCACCTGCTCTCCCAAGAAGTGCGCTGAAACAGAGTTCAATGAATAAGAACTCAGCTTGTAATCCCTTTGCATAACCTGAAAAAAAGTAGTACCAAAATGAGTTTAGTAATGGTTAAAACGAAGATGATGTGCATATGAAATTCAGCCTTAGTATTAAAAAGGTCTCAGCAGAAAATTTCTGAAAATTGAACCTGAAATAAATCAAATTGAACTCTCCCTTCGATTGTAACTTCTTTACTCTCCCGAATACCATACTGCCTATAGTCATTGCAAAAATCAACATTCAGAAAGGAAAAATACTACAAATTCGTATTGACAATAATGGAATTCAAACTACAGAATAATTATTTACTTAACAAAGAACCATAATCAGTAACAAGAATCTCATCTACATTACAAGGTGGAAGAAAGGCTTCAGGCCTTGCACTCCTTTGATATCTATAGTAGAAGTTTTCACAAGCTAAAATAGTCTACAAACTGAAATTTCAATGACTTGCTGGATATATTTGACAATGAAGTTGATAAACAAGCAAATACACAACTATGTTAGCTGAAGTGAAAACGCATCGATAAAAACCCTGAGATTAGAACTGCATCAGTATGTACAAGCAATAAGCAGGAAATTCATTTAAACTGACCTTGATGAAAAAGTTGCATCCTTCACACGAGTTCTGCTGTTCCTGATGCGCCCCAATATTGGAAATTCTGTTATTTTTAGTGCCGCAGCCCTCTATGAATCAGAAAATTATTTAAATGAGCTCAAGCAAAATAGGAGTCGAATAACCCAAACACTCATCAATATTCTATGACAGAAAATTTTGACAAGCAATGAAAAACAACATCGTGTAGCCTTTTCACAGAAAAGAAAGTAACAATCACCTCAATAAGATATGGCAAATCAAATTTGCAGATGTTGTATCCAATTATAATGTCAGGGTCCACATCACGGATAAAATCCTGCAGTATTGCATTAACCACTGTTACGTTAAGGGGAAAAAAAGCTTTTGTAAGGTGGCGTTTGAAAATTGCTGACTCGTCTGAATCTAACTCATCTGAGTCTGACTCAACTGAATCTGAATTATCTGACTTGTCCCACTAAAGCACATAATACTAATTATATGGATGTCACCGAGTGGAAAATGTCAGACAAGTCAGATATGCTTAAACTCGATGAGCTTTGTACTTGAAATAAATCAGACTGGCCGTAAATTTAAAAACAGCCTGACATTTGACTTGAGCCAAAATCGAATCCAGATACCGAGACAGCATGATCAAACAACCCAACAGCAAAATAGGAGATGAATTTCTTCACAGACTATTATGACCCAATTGATAAACCGAGACAAATACACATGAAGTCAATTTTCCAACTATTTTCTAGCCATACTCCAAAGAAGATCCAAAATGAACATGACCTACAAACTGATTGACCAGATTCCTTTGAATCAAAAACAAGGATCTAAAAAACTGAATAAGATCATACAGATGGGTCAAAGATTCCTTCCCGACAACCTAGCTCTTACATGTTAAGCATGACCAATTTCAAATAAATGTTTCGAATATATTGAATTCTCCAGGAATGCAACATAAACCTTACCACATGAGTCCTTCAATGATAAACACACTAGACTTCAGAAGTTGTTTCCATACTATCCCGTCGCAAATTTAATTAATCAAGAAATAATCATGTGAATGTGTATGAAAGGGTCGGGTTAAGGATAATTTTTTGCACCTTTTGTTTAGTAGCTAATGTGGTCTTCCATGGTAGAGAAATCAACTTCTGTAGAAGTGCTTAGAAAGAGACGAGGCTCTTTGAGTATATGTGAAGAAAATATAACTTGAAGAACAGAAAAGGGATATCGCATTGTGTGTTTCTGAAATGATTAACGAGTGAAATCAATCCCATCATCTTTGATGGAACAGGAATGATGAAGATAAAATGTAATAAATCATAGCAAGTTCTGAAACTTCTGCGGCTCCACCAAATATTCAAGAGTGACCTTATGATACTGTAAATATCTTTATCGACAGACATGCACTATTTTCATTAACATAATATAAAAGAACAATTACCCTCCAAGCTAGCAGTACTTCTCGTTCTGTCTCAAACGACATCACGTCAACACCAACAATTGGAGAACACGACTTAAGGGCCATGATGTTGCGCACAAATGGCTGGTCTTCTCCTTGTAGAGTAACAAGATTTGCCACCTGCAAATATTATTATGCTTAGCATCACAAAATCAAATGATTGCAAAAAATTGAACTTGAATAATAAAACATCAAACCTAAAACTTGTTATTCCTCAGAGGGAACAAAAACTCTAACCTGAATAACAGGATCATGGATAGCCTCGGGAAAATGCCCTTTGCGACCAGCACACTCAATGTCAAAACTCAATATGCGGAATGGAGCCATTTTTGAGAATTCTCCTTCTGGGGGATGGCTGATTAATTCTGAGTATCTATAAGTAATATTTAAGGAAATAAAGCTGCACACATAATCTGGATTCTGCAGAAGTTTGTTTGTAGGATAGGACAACCCTCAAAACTTAACGATTCTTAGGATACAGGCAATCAATTTCCAACTGGCAAGAAGAGATCGTTCGTATTGTCTTCTTGTATTTACCAGCAGGTAATTCAATCCAATTTCCACCAACGATATCGCAATCAATCATGAAACGTAGAGCAAAAAGAACATTACTCTCGTAAGTAATAAAGTTTTTTGAACCAAGTCCATCTATATGTATCCCCTTCTCAAGGATACCTGTCAATTACCAAGCAAACAGAAGACCATTATTGTGTAACATTCCCAAGTTAGTGATTGTACAACAAGGACAGATTGATAACTGGAGAGACACTTTTTTTTCTCATTTAATTTAACTTACTTCGACAACCAGCAACCATCGTTGGTAATGCGAGTACAATCTTAAGAAAAGGATGTGACTGCACTTGCTGGTAATACATAATGCTTCTCTTCTGCACGATTTCCATTCCCAAGACCAATTTGGAGACGTTGTTGTTCTTATTATTGGTTTCCCTCATCCTTGCCTAACCAACCAATTATATGGATATACAGTTCAAATACATATACCAGAGAAATGATCCTCTTACAAATAAGATATGGAGAAATGCAATTCTCATTGTAGCTGAGGTTGAAGCTAACAAAATCTCTAGCATGAATTTTTAGAAATCGAATCATATCTCATTGCTTTTCTCAATGGGAGAAAACATAAAACATATAAACTGAAGGGATAACAATGTACCTCGAGAGCTTGACGAAAACGGGAGATAACATCAGGGGTCATTCCTGGAGGGCAATTGATGTAGAAATAGGGCTCGAAGCCATGGACATGACAACAAACACTATGCCCTGATTACAGAACAACAAGTGAAAACTTAACTAGAAAGACTCGTAAAATGGTAATAAATATATGAAGCTGAAATTCAATTTTAAACACAAACCTTCTCTTGTAACACCAAAAATTCTTAGGATAGCAGCGGAAGCACCCCCAGATGAACTAGACAACAACTCTTTATGTCTTTCCCCAATTACGTAATCAATTTCCAATTGCTGGAAAACTGAAATCAAAAAGAACAAATTAAACCCTAATAAATTTGGGAAGAATTATAGAGAGAGAGAGAGTGAGTGAAATTTTCTTACTGATGTTCTTTGATTGAGAGATATAAGCAGGAGATAGGTTAGGGCGTTTCCATTTAGAGAGACGAGCGGCAATGACTTGACCTCGTTCTTCTTCATCTTTGCGAATCAGAGCTTCTTCTTCCTCTTGAAGAAGTAGGGTTTCTTCAATATCTTCGTCCATTTCCTCATACTCATCCACTGATTGTGGTGGCTTCTGCTGTTGAAACCTCTTTGCTTGTGCGGATGAAGGAGGTGGATCTCCTCGTCTCTTGTTGTTGTTCATGTTTTTTTTGTTTCAAAAAAAGAGAGAGAATGACTGTAAGAGAAAAGCAACCAAGGAATTCCCGCCAGTCGAGTTCTTTATAGCTCTTTACTCTTTAGTGTAAGTCACTTTAGTGTGTAGGACCGCGGAGCAGGGTAGTATATGTACCTTAGGGCTTAGGGGGATCCAAGAAACGAGTTTAAGCGGGTTGACGGGTCTGCTCCTTTTGAAACCTTTTTTTTTCTTTTTTGGCAAGAAGCCTTTTGTCAACCATGATACCCCTGGTTAACCAACGGGATGGGCCCAGTTGGCGAGGGGCTGAACTCCCGAGGGTTAGGGATTCAATTTTCTTCCCGCTGAATGATAAAAAAACAAAAAAATAATAAAGCATGATAGCTCTGGTTTTTGTATGATTTTTCGTTTTTCTTATATCTTTTTGTGATACGTGAAAGCCGGATTCAGGCCCCTATCCGATTCCAGTCAGTCGGACTGGCCCCACTTTCAGGACTAATCATACAACTATATTACTACAAACCTTTACGGTGAGGATCGAGCTATAAGCTTGGACCCACCCTCAGATTTTTCACAAAAAAAAAAGAAAAAAAATGCCTTCTTGTTTCCATGAGAAAACAAATTTTCGTGCAATCTTGCTTATTAAAATGGAAGAAGATAATATTATTCCATCTTGATATTGTGAACTATTATGTTAGGCCAATGGTTGTATCATTTTCAAAAAGAATAAGTAGAGAAGTATAAGTAGTGTAATCTTAATTGCGTGGCAGATGGGTGAAACGGCAGATATCATCATATAGTTTATTTTTGTTTATGTTTTTGTTTTTTAATCACAGATGGACGTCTGAGATTCCATACGGGTTCATAAAAACTAGAAACTGCAAAGAGAATAACGTCCTCACCAATGCTCACTTTCTATGTTGTATTAAGAAGAATTTCGAGTATTACTTCCTGCTTTAGCCGATGTAGTAATCGAATTAGATTGACTGATTGAGATGCTCTATTTTTCTCATGGTAACCTAAAATTTTGATCTCCTTCCCTCGATTTTATAGGAGTAGTTACGGATCCTCACGAGTGATGAAATTGGATTTTTGATGTCTTTTGTCCATGGTCAGCAGGAATATGAACTTTATCATCTCGTCTTAGAGGGTACCAAGTATACCACCAACTTTTTTGTTCGACAATCTGTATGGACAAAACCTAATATAATTGCAAGTAGGTCTAAATTAAAATATCCTTGAAAAATATGTATACATATGTTTTCTCGTATCTCTTCCAGAATCAATATGTCTAGACTAAGAAGTCTGTGAACTTGATTACTTAAAATAGTTTTTGGATGGTCTCACAAATCAATATCCAAGATCAATCCAGTCGTATCCAAATCAAGAGGATTTGAATTCTGTCAATTATGAAACTTGTAATCTATCTTTGAAGATACGAGTTCAAAAAGAACAAGTCTCGTTATTGATCACAATTGAAAAGGACCTAAACCACCTAGTTCATTAAGACACTGAAAGTTTTGTTAACAAGGACTTGCAGAAAAACCCCAGGACCTCGGCCAACTTTAAACAACATATTGTGTTAAGCCACGACAGACACTAGCCTACTATCATATTTTGGACTAGAAAATAGCTAGGACCCAATTAACCCCTTGAGCAATTCATCCGCATTCGTGCTCCTTACTCTCTTGAACCTCGCAAAGCTCTCCGCAATTGGTTCCCTTAGCTGACGTCCTTTACAGCCTAAGAGTTGCTTAAACTCAAGTGAAGATTATTAAAACCAATCTGCCTTTAACAAATAATCCTATTTGATTTCCTTTTTGATTTTTCGATTTAAGTTTAGAAATATGTTTGCAATATACAATTCTAGTAAACCTCACGAATCTAGAACACTTATTCTCAATTAGTTAAGAAGCCTACACTACTGCCACCTCTCATGAACAACCTAAAAAATTAAAGAATATTTTATATATCTATCTTGAGGAATCACAAAATTTGAGACGGAAAGTACTTTGTGGTTTATACCTATCTCATTTCTTATATGAGATAACAAGAACCTCGAAAATCAATATGAACAAGATTAGGATACGCGAATTATCAGGTAAAAGACATATGTACCTAGTATCACGAATCCCTAAATGAAGTCTTTAAGTCGTAATAATTATGTTTCTCAGTTGGAAACCTAGGTTTTTAAAGGATGACTCTTGCAAGAAACTAGGACATAGAAGTTTCAGGGATTAAGAAATCATGTTGTACTAATTTCTCTATTTAAATATTTTCAAAGCTCTATGTATAGTTGAATTCAACCTAATATAACTTGAGATCCAAGCAAACACTTTCTTAGTTAATATGAAATTTTTATTAGGAATTCATGTAAGCATGTGGGAAGTTCACCTTGAAATTACACAGAAGAATGTACATTATGGACCAGATTTCTAGAACTGTGTACAATGATAGCTCGTATTAGCAAATATGCATTTTTAAACTTTCAAGCATAGGTCATGTTCATTAATCATAAACACATAGTGATTTATTGAACACAATTGTCTTACAAGTATTAACGAGAGTTGTATCAATGTCAAACGTATTTGTGAAAATAGTTTATGAGCATCAACTTAGTTTTGTATTGGATAGGTGTGTGTAGGGGTACGCATACCTATGGACCAGTCCGTGAATTTAGGTTGTTGGTATACGCGTACCGAGTATGTGTACCCTTAGCCACCCACAAACTCAGATCACAGGGGTCGCATACTGAACATGCGTACCACCCTCTCATTCACGAACTTAGAACCTTAGAATACGCGTACTAGGTATGTCTACCGATCCTATGTCTAGAATTTCAGTAAGTTCTGAAAACTCTCTTTAAACAACTCAAAACATTCTGAATCCTCATAGATAATAAATATTATGGCTTGGGCAATTTCCAAATGATCAACTTGAAACAAAAATAGTTTATGACCAGTAATTGTTCTTAACCAAAATTGTCAAGGATCTATGAACATCCATTGTTTGAATTATATTTCGAGAGTTTTATTAAGACAAGCTTGACTCAAAATTTCTTCTTTGTAATATTAAATCTGAAAACACTGGGGGTACCAAAATACACCACCAACTTTTTCGTAGGCAATCTGTATGGACAAACTCAACACAACTCCGAGATTAAAAACTCAATCAAGGAAAGTGTCTAGAGTTTTATCTCTTTCTCTCTCTTGTTGTTAGAACGTTTACATAATTGAATCTGTGAACCTAACTACAAAGAGAGTTCTTGAATGGTACCAAAGACCAATATCCAAGAATCAATCAAGTCTTGTCCAACTAACAAGGTTGGATCTAGGTATTGTGATTGCTCAACGCACAAAATGTGATATTTCAATTATAAAGATAAACAATATAATGCGAAAAAAAATAATAACACAGACACCAGAAGTTTTGTTAAAGAGGAAACCGCAAATACCGAAAAACCCCGGGACCTAATCCAGATTGAACACTAAACTATATTAAACCGCTACAGACACTAGCCTACTACCAATTAACTTTGATCTGGAATGTAGTTGAGCCCTAAAAGGAAATCCACCGATTAAGGTACAGTCGCAATCCTTACGCCTCTTGAATCTCGCAAGACTCTGCGTAATTGATTCCCTTAAATGATGTTACCCACAACTAACAGTTGCTTCAATATCAATTGAAGACTTTAAACCAAATCTTTCTCCCACAGATTAAGCCTATAATTGATTTCCTGATTTACGATCTAAACGGATGATCAGATCAAACGAAAGATCCGGGTGATGGAAATCAATAACAACTTGACAAAAGTCTGGATATCCTCCAAATCCGGAATTATGCAACCTGAAGTGCAGCCTAGATTATTATTCACCTCACAAGTATAAAACTTGCGGAATCAACAAAGTATGAGATCAACAGACTTTGTTGATTACTATCTATCTTGATTGATGGAGAAAGCTCTACAAACAATCAAGATTAGGATACTCGAGTTATCAAGATAAAAGATAACTGGACCTGGACCTGGCTTCACGAATCCCAATGAAGTCTTTGTAGTCGCTAAACCCTAAAAGGGTTCCTGGAGAGGACGACTTTAAATACAACTAGGACATACCAAAAACTAGTGTCAGGATTCAAAGATCCCAGTTGCCAAGAGTTTCCCATGTATAGACTTCAAAGCCTAGGTTGCTTTAGGTTTAAGCTAAGATACCTTTGGAACCAAGCAATCAATATTCACCATTAGAAAGCAACCAATATTCACCGTTAGATGAAAGCTTTGAGTCTAATTCACATATACAAGATATACACTAGGGTTTGGTAGAACCGTAACCGAACCGTGTATAAATATTATGTTCAACATGGTTAGCCGAAACTAGTCGATTTGAACTTTAAAATCTTAACACTCATTTTCATGTTCACTAAGACATTAATATTGAGTCACAATCATGTGATCAAATGAGTCTAGTGATAATTAAAGAATTGATCAAATGCAAATCACTCGATAGAAATAATTTAATTACATTTGAATCATAATCGACATGGAATTGTAAATACAAAAAGTACAAATACAAGATGGTTCATGAATCGGCTGAGTCACAGTACGTGAACCGGTTTGCGAACTTTATATGCAATAACCCGTTCCGGAGTTTACAGAACTTTTCAAGCTCACGTACCGGTTTGCAAACTTTGAATCAATCTCAAAATTCCGGAGTCGACATAATTCTTCAAGTTCACGTACCAGTTTGCAAACTTAAGACTTTTCCACTCGGTTCCGGAGTTCACAAAACTTTTTCAGTTCACGTACCGGTTTGGGTACCTAACTGGTTGATAGACACATTTTTTTGTCTGAATTATTCTCAATTTTTTGTATTGTTATTGCTTGATTTTGTACTTATTATGGTAATTTATATGTGTATGGGAGTTTTTGGAGAAATAAACTTTTGTGGAAAAATTGGCTTGAAAAGAGATATTTACACCCCTTGGAAGAATTACTAAAGGCACCCAGAATATGCATTAAAAGAACCCCAAAAAATATTTTGGAAGCACTCCTAGAAGTGTTAAGGCACCGTGGAAAGTTGATAAAGGCACACACACTTTAGATAAAGGCACCCACATGACAGCTGCTAAGGGCACCCCAATACCTTTCCTGAATTGTGGTGGCGAGAGAATGCAGTTTCAAAATTCGGTTTTCTGCGTAAGTTTCTGAGATGAATTTAAGCAAAATTTTCATGGATACGGTTTGCTTTGGGCCTGTTACATCAAGACAGGGTTGCTAATAGCTTCTGAATCGATAAAAAAAAGGAAAGTTCATGTATAAACACGGGAACACATGGAAAGAAATACAGTCATCTGCGAACCGACGAGATTCTTAGTGTGATTTTCTTAAATTTCTTCGTCCATTTGAATTGATATCAATGCATTACGAGTAAACAGGGTTGGTAAAGGTTTTGCACATGAAGAAAAGAAGACTTCTACAGAATCTCCACGAAACAGGGTTAAAGAACATATCGGGTTGTTGTTGATTATTTTTTGGTAAGATTGTGTTGCATGACTTTAACTGAGGTGAGTAACAACGTGCTGAAATGTGCTCGATGGAAGAAAACTGCGTGAGGAGATTAAAAAGGAATATTGTTCCCGGAATCAACAACTGCAGACACGTGAAACATTCCCGAAATAATTTTTGAAATTATGAGAAGATTTGAGCTTTTAATCGAGAGATACTTGCTTTGTACTGTATAAATAAAGTCGGTTGGACGCCAGAAAGAGATGTCGAGTGATTGAGGAAGCTACAGAGAAGAATAGGAAGCCGCAGAGCAGATTTTTCTGCTACAGCAGATATGAAGAACCCGGAGAACATAATACCGTAAGAAAACTATCGTTTCTAGCGTCTCATATTCAACAATTTGTAACAGTCTGTTTGCAACGTTTACCTTCAGTTTGTGAAATATATTGTAACGGTTAATTCTGTAACGCCGAAACAGTGTTGCGAATTTGTTGAGTTATATAATTTCTTATTTGTAAACACATTTTGAGCAATGAAAAATCATTTTGAGAGTGTCTACAACATGACGAGCTAAACCCATCACTGGGGCGACGGAGGAAGCCGTTTTTCATCCATGGGGTAATTTAATTAAGTCTTTATATACTTTTTGCACAAATTTTAATTGAATTATGATTTCTATTAATTACGTATGACCTTGTTTGATGGAACATGCTTAATCTTAGAGATTTTTGATGTGTCATACTTGCAATCTACAAGTAATCTTTTACGGAATCCACCTTTGGAAAATAATTAGAGTTGATAATTCTTTTGTTTGAGCTATAATTGCGTATGATTAATTTTTGAACCACTTGAATATGAAATACAGTGAAATCCTGAGTTCCGTTAAATTCGTCATCTCATCAACTTTTGTGTATATAATTTATTTATTTTAGCATTTCCTTTTATTAAATCTGAAATCAATCTCATCAAATCCGAGTGAACGGCAACCTTATTTACCACTGTACAAAATCCTATCAATTTTTGGCGCCGCCGACAGGACTTGTTTTTAGGTTTTATTTTATTTTTTTACGCGTTTTGCTATTTTCTGTTTGCTTACAGATTTAGAGTTGAGCTAAAGAAAAAGAGAAAAAGTGTTGCAAAGAAAACCAAAGCCAAAGAATGAAAGAAAAAAGAAATCCGAAAGGAGTGAAGAAAAAGATTCTTGTATATATTTATTTTAGATTTTACTTCTTTTTATTTTTATAAACTATAATTAGGGTTTTATTTTTGTAATCTTTTATTTTTTGACACTTTTAAACTCTAATTTTGGACATTGGACTTTATTTTTAAAACCCTAAGGAAGGTAAGAATCTAAACACCCATTAATCCCCCGTCCACGGGTTTACTAGATGATTTTCTAATCCATATATGTTGAGGTTTGAACACGGTTTCAATTTCTAGTAAAGGGAAAGGCCTGGCCAAATTAAGATAAGGACGCGGATGTCATCACTGTTTCCTTCTTGCCCGCCTTTGGAACACGTAAGTTACGCGAACCTAAGCCTTAAAATATTGACTAGAACGAGACCGATAGGGTAACAATATTAATAAGAAAGTCGTTCAAAGTACATATTGGTTGCTCCATTAAGCCAAACTCGAAGCTCGTGATCACTACTGTAAGTTGAGCGAGCCGCCTTGTAACCCGAGGAAACGTTGCCAGAGGGGTAGGGGTATTCAAGCACCTTTGAGCTTCTCCTGCTTCAATTTAATTTAGATCGTTCTAAAGAGGTTTGTTGAAATTGTAACGAACCGCCTTCCGGAAGAATAAAAGCTGGTCTAGACACAATCTGAGGGAGCCATCATGCTTGTTGTTTGCTAGAAATTCATAGGCTTGCTTTGGTCGAATCGGCCTTGTTTGTGCTTGTGTAGAATTCCCTTGCAGTTAGAATGCCAAACTGGTATTATGGCCAATACGATGAATATCCGACTGAGTTTCAATATGGACATTTCTCTTTTTATGACCATAGTGTGAATAGTGGTTGGGAACACCAACCTTTTGAAGTTTATGGGTCATACCATGGCGAGCCCAATTAATATCCACACGTGCATCTGTCATTCGAGCAAAAATATTATAACGCTAGTTCATCGTCTTTGGAGGATACAATCAAACTATTGAAAAGTAGTCATTTTTTATGATCCTTTTATTCCTATTCCTCATCTAGAAGAGTCCATAAGGGAGTTAGCTAAGTCGACATGTAAGTTAGCCAAGATGAATAGCGTAGTTATGGACGAAAAAACTGCAACAACGAGTGAACCTTCTTTAAAATATACCCTCAAGCAGATAGCTGATACAAATGAAAGAATTTCTCGAAGTAATCTGAATTTCCAACATAGTGTTCCCAGTTTCACACTTGAAAATGAGGATAATTATTATTCACCTAATCAAGATGATAAGGTTAGAACTGGAGACACTACTTTAGATGAGGTTCAACCATTTTCATGTTATTATAATGATGATTATGATGAGGGTAGTGTTGATGAAGAATCATACATTTGTAGGCATAGTGATCACAAAATTATTAATCTAGCTGAGCTTCATAATGATTATATTATTTGTGGTTCAGATCCTAATAATTTTAATGATTATTCACCTATTCAAAAGGATGAGGATTTGACTAGAGATATTACCATTTTAGACGATGTTGTTCATGATCCTTTAGCCTAAAATGTGTTGGATAATCCATTATTTGATGTGCTTATCATTGAATCGGAGGAAGTAACTATGATTAACACCTTAGTTAATGAGCCTTTACTAGAAACTTTCTCTGATAATCCTTTATATGATTGTAATGATGGTTTAGAGGAAAGAGTTTATCCTGAGGGTATTGTTTTCGAATCTAGCGACTCAGAAACATTAGAAGATGAACTCGTAGAGATGAGTAAGGATGTACCTGATTCTAACTTAAAAGAATCAATTGACTATTTTCATGAATCTGGTGATCTAGAAATTAGGGAAATTGTGACTAGTCTTTCTAGAGATACTGAAAACTCTGAGTTTTGGGGTGACTATCATTCTCCATATGCTTTAACTCTTAGAAAAATCCCTCACTTGGGACTTGACATATGTGCCTCAACCTTTTTAAAAGATTATATTCATACACGTTTTCTTGAACCTAGTTATGTCCATGTCCATAAAGAAGTCCAGTTGTCAAAAACCCATCTATGGTTGATGTGGTTAACCCAGGTTATGATACCAAGATTGAATTTGTTTTCCCACCAAAAACTTTTCTTCCAATTGTGGGAACTTATGAGTTTCATATGTGTCAGTTATTTTGAGACTAAACCTAATTATTTTAGGAGATTAGGGTCGACACATTTTCTTAAGAATGACCATTATTGTGGTCAATTGTGTGAGTCAGATCTGATTGACTTAGAGGATCCTCATTTATTCAGGTTATTGTTATGTATTTCTAAGTTCATAGTTAAGTATTTCCAGACTCTTCAACCTGACCTTCAGGATCTTACCCCTTTGAGGAAATTCGTCCCTTGAATACATTTTATCTAGACCCTTTTATAGAGCCTGAACCTGAACCGCAACAAAAAGTTAGATAAGGGTATGTTCGTTATCATCTTGGCATGTTGCAGTTTCCTCTTCTTGTGGTTATCACTTTTTGATCCAGATGACCCGCAGTTATTCCGGTGGCTGCTATATAATTTTTCGAGTTTACTAATCTCTTCCAATATCTGACTGAATACTTTAAACTTAGCACACCTAGGGAAGCAACCTTGTTCATGCGACACGGTAATATTCTTCCTTTTTCTTTTCCTTCAAGTGGTAACAGTTTCTCCTTGTTCATGCTTTTAATTTCATCTTTACAACGTTGAGGGCGATGATGGATTTAAGTTTTGGGGTATGGGAGAAACTTTTAGTTGCATTATAAACTCCAAATCCTAGAAATTTGTTCCAATTAAGGATAACACTAACCAATCTAAGTGTATGTAAGCATCTTGGTTGTAGGAGTTGAGGAACCCAAAAATAGAGCCTATTCATAAAAGCACAGCATTCATGTGTTAGAAATAACATGGTAGTTTCGCCTTATCTCGTTGAGTCCTTTTCACCTTCTGTTTTTTCTTTTATTTTTTTTAAATATGTTTCTCTAAGTGATTTGGTGGGACACATGCATCGAATTATTACTACTACTAGGATGAAATGGAGTGATTGAAGAAAAAAAAGATTGGACCAGACCATCAGACCAACTAGAATAAATTCAGTAAAATCGACCATCGGTTCCCTTGTTTATGCCAGCTGAGTTGATCTAGAGTTATGATTATCGACCACTGATTCCCTTGTATATGCCAATTGTGTTGATATTAGTCAGACCAGTATCTCAGTCCATTAGGATAGGTTTGTCTTGGCAGTGGCCTTCAGACATATATGGGAAACACCGTTCACTTTAGTCAACATTCAAAACCATCTACTTTTTGTCTTTATATCCATTTTCTTGATCTATTCATGTTTTGTTGATTCCAGATACTGATGTCCATAATGCAAATATCTGAGTAAAGCTCTGTGACTTATATATGCATTTTAGTATTGATGAGTGCCAAATATTGTATATATTTATCCCTTTTTGTTGGCATTTAACTCATCTTTTGATCATTAATTCTACATTTTATCCCATATTCTGTATTTTCATTGTTTTCAAGAATAAATATTTTTCTTACTTAATTTTTCATTTTTAGGTAATAAATAAAGTTTGGATGAATAGCAGAGCGGAAAAGAGCAGAAAAGTAGTGAAAAGCCGGGAGGAATTATACAAGGAAGCCGCGAAGAATGGTGTGCACAAGACCAAAAGGCTAGAAGTGGGCTTGAAGAAGAAGAATTGTCCTTAAAGAAGATATGGGCTTGGCGTACCCAAGGCCCAAAACCCTTACTCAAACACATTTCCACTATCCAAGCCCGTCTCGGATTTCAGCCGTCAGATCGAAGCATCTCAGCATCACACGGTCGCTCCATCATCGCACATCAAACGCCGAAGCCCCCGCTTTACATCGCAACGCCCATCTCCATCTTGGGTCGTCCGTTTTGCTACATCCCTTCATCCGACGGTCGCTCCACGCTTACCTCCGTATCGCCGTTGGATCCACCTACCATCTTCACATCCATCGCTCCTTGTCGCAGATCATCAAACCGCGCTATCCCCGCTTCACACCGTAGAACCCGATACCCTATACCCAACAAACACTCCCTTTCTCCCAAAACAGTCGAGCACCCTCCCCTTCTCCCAAAATCAGTTGCAGAACCACCATACCGCCTGCAACTTCACTGCCACCACCATCTCTTCCATCACCACCTCGAGCTTCACCATCTCCATTCTCTCGACCAAATCAGAGCCTTCACCATCATCCAGCTCCCTAGTATGTCCCTTTCTTGTTCTTAGCATCAACCCTAGGTGCTACAAATAAGAAAGAGAAAAGCTAGGGCATCAGTAGACGCAATTGGGAGCTGTAGAGCTGAGGAGGAGCAGAGGGAACATCAACAGGGCATGGGTCGAGCGTTGGGGAGACCAATTCAGAAATCAGTGAGTTAATTTGTAATTTAAAAATTAGGGTTTTCAAATTTGGGATTTTCAATTAGGGTTTGTAGAAATTTAGGGTGTTGAAAACTATAAATGATGATATGGGTGTGGTAGAAAAGCTCTCTGGGCTAGCCAGTGAACATTTTTGAATCAATTCTCATTTTTTCCAATTTCTGTTTTAGCAACAGTTGATAGTGTATGTGTGTATCCTGTTGTATGTTGCATTTGAATTTAGTTGTTGGATGAATGCTTTGGTTATACTCATGTCTAGCATGAGCTAATTCACTGCAACTAGGGCTCTGATGAAGCCTAGTGCACTGTTGGATGATGCATGGTTAGGATAGTGTTCTTATTGCCTGTTTGCTTGAGCAATGAGAATACTCAGTGCTCTGGCATGCCTGTGATTGATTGTTGTCAAAGACAATCAATTCTAGGGGCATATCAGTGAGCAAGCTGTTTCATCTCATTCTAGATGTATGCTTAGGAACTCCAACTAAACCTAGATTGCATTGCTTGATTAGGGCACAAGGTGGATTCAATTGCCTTAGTTACTTCACACAATTCTGCATTTTCTCTTTGTCAGTCACTATTTGCTCAATACCCTTTGCCTTAGGATGCTGCCTTTGTTCACTTCTACTCTAGAAACTTGTCACTGTCACCATAGTCACTGCCCTTAGCTCACCATACACTTTAGCTAGGAAGACTTCTTGTATGCTCCTCTCCTGTGGACAAACCCCTACTCACTTTTATTAAATCTTGCCTTGTATACTTGCAAGTGTTTTGTGTGCTCCCATTTTCCACCAAGTTTTTGGCGCCGCTGCCGGGGAGCTGGCTGCCATATTTTTGAAGTTTTCATAGCTGTTGTGGCCTGCTGTGCTTGCATAGTGTGTGTGTTCATTGCTATCTTGTTCACTTGCTAACTGCTGCTGGAGCTGTGCATTATTTGTTGTTGCTGCCAAGCCTGCTGCAAGCCTGCGCTGCTGTGCTGTGCTGTTGCTGTTGCTGCTGTTGCTGCTGCTGCTGGTGCCTTCTCTGCCAAGCTGTGCTGTGCTGTTGCTGCCAAGCCAAAGTCTACTGTTGCTGCTGCTGGTGAACCAAAGCAACTGCTGCTGCCAAGTGAAGCTGCTGGGCTGCCAACTGAAGTGAAGCTGCTGGGCTCTGCCTTCTTCTGGTGGGCTTGTACTTTTCTAAATTGGGCTTCACCAAGTGTTGATGGGCTCTGCCTCCTTTTGTTGCTGGGCTTGAGCGAGAGCTGTGTAGGACGATCCTAAAGCCCAACTGGGCTGTGCAACTAAAAGGGAACAAAAGCCTAACTGGGCTTCCCTCCTTAACCAAGTAAGCCTAAAACCATGAGTAACCCACTTGGGCCTCATTAAATATCCAATTTGGGTATGTAATAATTAATTTATTTTTAATTTGGGCTTGTAATAATTATTTTTACTTTTATTTTTATTTTCATTTTCTTTTATTTTCTTTTATTTTATGGGCTTGTAATTATTATTATTGTTTTTATTTTCTTTTATGGGTTGTGCTAATTTATGCTAGGTTTAGTTCAAAAACTCTTCCAAAGCCCAATTTTAGACCAAAAACAAAATCCCTTATTAAAACCAAAATTCCACTCCTTAAAACCAAATTCCACTTAACCCTTTCAAAACCAAATCCTTATGGGCCCTGTTTTCTTCATTATCTGTGGGCTTGTTATTTCATGAGTGGGATATGATTGTAACCTTTAGAGACCAATCAAATAGACTAGTTAGAGTAAATCAAATAGACCCAATTGACATACCCACAACTTCTGAGGAAAACACACCGGACCAATCTGAAACAATGGGAGAACCCCGTACCCTCAAGGATTATATGTACCCAACTAGAGCCAGTCAACCTTCTTGTATTGTGCTACCCGAGGCTAATGGCCATTATGAGCTGAAATCAAGCACAATACAGATGCTCCCTATTTTTAGAGGTGTTGAGAATGAAAACCCTTACCACCACGTGAGAGAATTCGAGGAAATTTGTGGAACTCTGCGTTTCACTCAAATGTCCGACGAAACCCTAAAGTTAAGGCTCTTTCCTTTCTCCCTGAAAGATAAGGCAAAGGCCTGGCTGTATGCTTTACAGCCTCAATCCATCATGACATGGGATGACCTCATAAAGGAGTTTTTCAAAAAGTTTTTCCCGAATCACAAGACTGCGACAATTCGTCAAAGTCTGAATAGCTTTGTGCAATTAGAGGGTGAGACCTTAGCTAGATACCTGGAGAGATTCAATGAATTATTGCTCCAATGTCCCCATCATGGTTTTGAAAAATGGAGACTTGTGCAAATTTTGTATGAAGGTCTAGATGTGTCCACCCGAACAACGGTTGAGTCAATGTGTAATGGTCTATTCGTAGACAAAACTGCTGATGCGTCTTGGGACTTCTTGATTGAAGTAGCTGAAAAGACGCAACAGTGGGAATCCATCCGTGAACCCAGAAAGACTATCCGAAGCTAGGCTTTTAGGATTGAAGCAGATTTCGAGGGAAGAGCAAACATGGCATCAATAGTTAGGAGATTAGAAGAGTTAGAACTACATAAAAATTCAAAACCTTCCACCACTACTCTCCGAGAACATGTCGCTTCGTCTGTATGTGCCGCTTGTAACGATCCCAACCATCAATTCCAAAATTGCCCGATTTGCTTGCAGTCCAGGAATCTAGGCTTGAACAGGCACATGCCATGTTTCAAAAACAAGAGCATAACCCTATTCACAGACCTACAATCCAGGATGGAGAAACCACCCTAACTTTTCATGGTCCAAAGGACCCACTCAGGGAGGACCATCTCAACCCAATCAGAGCTATCAAAACAATCAGGGATATCAGAACAATCAAGGTTATCAACATCCTAGGAACCCTCAACAACAATCAAACTCTCAACAATCATATCCTCAACACAATACCGACAAGAGATTATCCGCCCTAGAGGAGATGTTCCAGAGTCTGTGCAAAGTCAGAAAAATCTTGATCAAAAGATGGAGTCAAATGTGATTCCATAAGTGAGAGAGAAAAGGGTAAACTTCCTAGCCAACCCCAACAAAATCCAAAGAGGATATTTCAAACAGGCACAACATCCTGCACACTGAAACCTCACCCGATCAAGTCCATGCCATTACCACCCTCCGAAGTGGTAAAATCATCGAGAACAACGTGGGCGAACCTAATGAATCTGATACAAATTCCACGCTGTCTCCACAACCCCAGAAAACCAAAGAATCTGAGCAAGTTGGAAAGCCTGACAATTCTACTGCTGTGAATGTCCCTTTGCCAACTCATTCTCCTGTTGCCCCATTTCCTCAAAGATTGATCTATCAACAGAAAAGTACCCATTATAATGAGATGTTAGATCTGTTCAAGAGAGTCAACATCAACATTCCTTTTCTTGAAGCAATTAGGCAAATCCCTGCTTATGCTAAATTCCTCAAAGACTTGTGTACTCAAAAGCGCAAGCTCAATGTGCAAAACGTGCTTTCTTAGCTGACAGGTGAGTTCCATCATTCTGAACAAAACTCCACCCAAGTTTAGGGATCCAGGATGTCCAACAATTTCTTGCACTATAGGAGAACACACGGTCAATAAAGCGTTATTAGACCTAGGTGCAAGTGTTAACCTACTGCCATATTCTGTTTATGAGCAGTTAGGTCTTGGGGAGTTGAAGCCAACATCTATCACTCTACAACTGGCAGACCGATCTGTCAAGATTCCTCGTGGAGTGGTCGAAGACGTTTTGATCAAGGTTGACAAATTCTATTTTCCCGTAGACTTCATTGTCTTAGACACTCAACCTGTACAAAACCCAGACTGTCACATTCCTGTCATCTTAGGACGTCCTCTTTTGGCTACGTCCAACGCGATCATTAATTGTCGTAATGGAGTGTTGAAACTGTCTTTTGGCAACATGACGGTAGAATTGAATGTGTTCGATATTAGTCAACAACCTGTGAATCTTGATGATGATGATGTGCATGAAGTTAATATGATTGAAGGATTAATACAAGATTCGTTGACTAACATTCTATCCGTCGACCCCTTTCAAGCATGTATGGAGAACTTTAACTCAGATTCCTATGATGATGCATACTGTAGTGACGTCCTATCTCTGCTCGAATCTGTACCTCAAATGGACGTCACTGAAGGAAGATATGAAGTGGAACCACCCTTACTCTCTGATTCCAAGCTCATTCCATCCATTGTTGAGCCACCCAAGCTTGAATTGAAAACATTGCCTAGTACGTTGAAGTACGCATTCCTAGGTTCTTCTGATACTTACCTGTCATTATTTCATCATGTTTAGACACGGAACAGGAAAGTAAGCTTAGAAGTACTTAAGGAACACAAAGAGGCCTTAGGATGGACCATCTCAGATCTCAAAGGAATTAGTCCCACCATTTGCATGCACCACATTAACCTCGAAGAGAATGCCAAACCATCTAGGGAAATGCAAAGGAGACTTAATCCTAACATGAGAGATGTAGTCAAAGGAGAGATCCTGAAACTACTTGATGCGGGTATCATATACCCAATTCCCGATAGCAAATGGGTTAGTCCCATTCAAGTTGTGCCTAAGAAGTCAGGCATTACTGTAGTTCAGAACGACAAGAATGATTAGTCCCTCACGTACAACCACAGGATGGCGAGTATGTATCGACTACAGAAGTTGAACACAGTAACAGGAAGGATCACTTCCCGCTCCCTTTCATAGACCAAATGCTAGAACGTGTGTCTGGACACAGTCACTACTGTTTTCTAGATGGCTTTTCCGGTTATAACCAAATCACATTGCACCAGAAGATCAGGAAAAAACTACTTCACGTGTCCTTTGGGACATTTGCTTATAGACGCATGCCCTTGGGTTGTGTAATGCACCTGCACTTTTCAGCGATGCATGATGAGCATTTTTTCTGACATGATAGATAGTTTTCTCGAGATCTTGGATGATTTCTCCGTGTTGGTTCTCGTTTGACGAATGTTTGACATCTTACCCTGTGCTGTCCAGATGTAAGAAAAGAACCTTGTTCTAAATTGGGAAAATGCCATTTTATGGTGAATTCAGGAATAGTTCTAGGACACATCATCTCGGAAAAAGGAATTGAAGTAGATAAAGCTAAAAGACCTCATCGACATTACCAAACCCCGCTCTGTGAGGAATCGATCATTTTAGGTCATGCTGGTTTTTACCGGCGATTCATCAAAGATTTAGCAAAATCTCAGACCTCTGTGTAGTCTCTCCCAAAGATGTTACCTTCAATTTCGATGATGCTTGTGTGAAGCTTGGGAGGAATTAAAAACCTTCTCACCGCCGCTCCTATAGTCCGACCACCCGATTGGGAACTCCGTTGAACTCATGTGTGATGCCTCTGATTATGCTGTTGGTGCTGTTTTAGGACAGCGTGTTGATAGACTACCATACGTGATATACTACGCTAGCAAAACCCTTAATGATACAACTCAATTACACAACTACCGAGAAGGAATTGCTTGCGTCGTTTTCGCATTAGACAAGTTTAGATCTTATCTGATAGGTCTAAGATCATCATATACAGACCATGCGGCTTTGAAGTATCTTCTTTCCAAGAAGGATGCTAAAGCTCGCCTTATTCGATGGATACTCTTATTACAGGAATTCGATCTCGAAATCCGTGATAAGAAAGGTTGTGAGAATGTGGTTGCTGATCATTTGTCTAGATTAACTTTGAGTCTATTGATGAGTCCATGCTAATTAGAGAATCATTTCCTGATGAGCAATTGATGTCTGTGTCAACCTTCCTTGGTTTGCGACATCGTTAACTACCTTGCTGCAGGTAGGATGCCCTCACATTGGTCGAGACAAGACCGCTATAAGTTTTTGGCTGAAGTTAAACATTTCCTTTGGGATGACCCATATTTGTTTAAGTACTGCCGGGACCAAATCATTAGGAGATGTGTCCCCAACACCGCACAGAAAGATGTGATATCTTTTGTCATGACCAAGCATGTGGAGGCCATTTCAGTGCCAAGAAAACCGCTGCAAAGATCTTGCAGTGTGGATTCTATTGGCCATCATTGTTCAAGGATTGCCATGATTATTGTGTTGCTTGTGAACGCTGTCAAAAGCTAGGAAGCATTTCGAGGAGAAACATGATGCCATTGAACCCCATTTTGATTGTGGAGATTTTTGATGTTTGGGGGATCGACTTCATGGGTCCATTCCCTATTTCTGACGGTAGATTGTACATCCTAGTCGCAGTTGATTACGTTTCTAAGTGGGTAGAAGCCATAGCAACCAGAACAAATGACCACAAGGTGGTACTTTCATTTCTAAAGGAAAACATATTTGCACGTTTTGGTACCCCTAGAGCTATCATCAGTGACGGCGGTTCACATTTTCGTAACAAGTACTTTGAGTCTTTAGTACGCAAGTATGGCATAACTCACAAGGTTGCTACTCCGTACCACCCTCAGACTAGTGGACAAGTAGAAGTTTCTAATAGGGAAATTAAGCACATTCTGGAGAAGACGGTCAACCCGTCTAGGAAAGATTGGTCATTGAGATTGAATGATGCTTTGTGGGCCTATAGAACAGCTTATAAGACACCAATTGGCATGTCCCCCTATCGTCTAGTGTATGGAAAGCCGTGCCATCTACCTGTGGAATTAGAACATCGTGCCTACTGGGCAATCAAAGAGCTGAACTTCTCTCTGGACGAAGCTGGAATTCAAAGGAAACTTCAACTCAACGAGTTGGAAGAATTGAGAAATGAGGCTTATGATAGTGCCAAGTTATATAAGCAGAAGATGAAGATGTTTCATGATAAGCGTATTCTGCGCAAATCCTTCACTCCTGGTCAGAAAGTTTGCTGTATGACTCCCGATTACATCTTTTTCCGGGAAAACTGCGTTCCAGATGGAAGGGTCCGTACCTAGTACGCACAGTTTTTCCTCATGGAGCTGTAGAGCTGGAGGATGTTCCAACAAGAACGTTTTCAAAGTCAACGGCAGAGATTAAAACCATTCCTTGACCATTCCCACCCGACATTGAAACAACCAACCTGGAGGACCCGGTCTATGTGGACTAAACTGGTCCACTCTTTCCCTAAATAACCAAAAAGTTTTCCAAATGTTTCCCTAAAAACCAAAATTTTTCTTTTTCCCATCAAAACCAAATGTCTCCCGACAAAACCAAATTTTTCCAATAAGTCCAATCCCATTAAAAAAACCAAATTTTCTTGTAGATAATGTGTTAGTTAAATTTCCTTTTGTATATTTTGTGCTCATCCATTGTGACTCCTAATATGATGGATTTTGCCTTGAATAACGGAGTTTTAATCGAGCTTTCGCCGTACAATCGGGTATTCTCTCTCCTTTTACTCTACTCAGCATGTTCCTCTTCATATATTGTTTTATAATTCTTTCCATATTTGAAACATTGAGGACAATGTTTAGTTTAGGTTTGGGGGTATAGAGTAGATACCATGATAATATGCCATAATTGAAAACAAAACTCCATCTTTTTGAAAAAAATTGAAAAATTCCAAAAAAAAAAAAAAAAAAAAAAAATTGAAAAATCAAAATTCAAAAAAATTAAAAAAATGAAAAGTCATAAAAATGGAGCTCATTTACCTTGAAATGTTGACTCTTGTGCAAATATGTAATTATTAGGAGTCTTAGTCTAGATATTTAGGCACCCTGATTCTAGCACAATTCACATAGTGATAAGAAATTTGCACGCGCACGATCTACCAATACATGTATGGCCTCGATCTTCAAGGTGTTTGATAGGAAGTCACGATTGCCAATCACTTTAGAATACGAACGAAACTTGACTAGCTTGTTCTTTGGTTGGTTGGGATAGAAGGTGGAGGTTACATTAAGAAAGACAACCATCGAATTTAACTGGGTGCATCAAAAAGGGCTACCTCTTGCAAAGTGTCATGTAATTTTTGTTTCCTTTTGTATATGTATCAAAAGTGTCTCCTGCAAAAAAAAAAAAAAAAAAAAAAAAAAAAAAAAAAAAACGATGTATATTCAGAAAAAAAAAAAAAAGAGAAAAAAATATCAAAAAAAAATAAAAAAAAAATCAAGTATTTATCAATTCCATCATCTCTTGTTCCAAAAATAAAAAGTGAATAGTCAATGTAAATAAGAGTCATGTAAATAGTCTTTTGTTGTTTCATTGTAATAAGCAAGGAGGGTGTATGCCATTGATGTACAACGCGAGTAATTGTGAAATACCTCCAACTCATTCACAATTCTCGTAAAGTCCGGACAGCTAGCTAGATTTCGACCTTGGTTCTTAGCCTGAGAAACTATCTCTTGGTGATTAGTAGTCATAACTTCAGATCTTTCTTTACACATGTGTAGATACACTTTACACTCTTATCACATGTCTTTTTTTGTTATCAGTGCTAGGATTGTGCCTTCGATAGCTAGATTGACATCTCCATTTTGCTGTGAGCTTAAACTGTTTTGCACATGTCACATTTGATGGAATCTGAGCTTATATTTTGACCTAGAACTTTGTAGGTGCGTTCTAAGCAAACCTTCACGAGACTTCAACTCGTCCACTAGGGACACTTAGTGGTTTAAAAGGCTTAGTGCATACGCTAAATGCATTCGAGAGACCAGCGACAGTGGTATAGGTAGGATTTCCTTAGTTTTGTTTTACTTGAGGACAAGTAAAATTCAGGTTTGGGGGTATTTCATGAGTGCCAAATATTGTATATATTTATCCCTTTTTGTTGGCATTTAACTCATCTTTTGATCATTAATTCTACATTTTATCCCATATTCTGTATTTTCATTGTTTTCAAGAATAAATATTTTTCTTACTTAATTTTTCATTTTTAGGTAATAAATAAAGTTTGGATGAATAGCAGAGCGGAAAAGAGCAGAAAAGTAGTGAAAAGCCGGGAGGAATTATACAAGGAAGCCGCGAAGAATGGTGTGCACAAGACCAAAAGGCTAGAAGTGGGCTTGAAGAAGAAGAATTGTCCTTAAAGAAGATATGGGCTTGGCGTACCCAAGGCCCAAAACCCTTACTCAAACACATTTCCACTATCCAAGCCCATCTCGGATTTCAGCCGTCAGATCGAAGCATCTCAGCATCACACGGTCGCTCCATCATCGCACATCAAACGCCGAAGCCCCCGCTTTACATCGCAACGCCCATCTCCATCTTGGGTCGTCCGTTTTGCTACACCCCTTCATCCGACGGTCGCTCCACGCTTACCTCCGTATCGCCGTTGGATCCACCTACCATCTTCCCATCCATCGCTCCTTGTCGCAGATCATCAAACCGCGCTATCCCCGCTTCACACCGTAGAACCCGATACCCTATACCCAAACAAACACTCCCTTTCTCCCAAAACAGTCGAGCACCCTCCCCTTCTCCCAAAATCAGTTGCAGAACCACCATACCGCCTGCAACTTCACTGCCACCACCATCTCTTCCATCACCACCTCGAGCTTCACCATCTCCATTCTCTCGACCAAATCAGAGCCTTCACCATCATCCAGCTCCCTAGTATGTCCCTTTCTTGTTCTTAGCATCAACCCTAGGTGCTACAAATAAGAAAGAGAAAAGCTAGGGCATCAGTAGACGCAATTGGGAGCTGTAGAGCTGAGGAGGAGCAGAGGGAACATCAACAGGGCATGGTTCGAGCGTTGGGGAGACCAATTCAGAAATCAGTGAGTTAATTTGTAATTTAAAAATTAGGGTTTTCAAATTTGGGAATTTTCAATTTAGGGTTTGTAGAAATTTAGGGTGTTGAAACAGACTATAAATTGATGATATGGGTGTGGTAGAAAAGCTCTCTGGGCTAGCCAGTGAACATTATTTTTAATCAATTCTCATTTTTTCCAAGTTCTGTTTTAGCAACAGTTGATAGTGTGTATGTGTGTATCCTGTTTGTATGTTGCATTTGAATTTAGTCTGTTGGATGAATGCTTTGGTTATACTCATGTCTAGCATGAGCTAATTCACTGCAACTAGGGCTCTGATGAAGCCTAGTGCACTGTTGGATGATGCATGGTTAGGATAGTGTTCTTATTGCCTGTTTGCTTGAGCAATGAGAAGTACTCAGTGCTCTGGCATGCCTGTGATTGATTGTGTTGTCAAAAGACAATCAATTCTAGGGGCATATCAGTGAGCAAGCTGATTTTCATCTCATTCTAGATGTATGCTTAGGAACTCCAACTAAACCTAGATTGCATTGCTTGATTAGGGCAAAAGGTGGATTCAATTGCCTTAGTTACTTCACACAATTCTGCATTTTCTCTTTGTCAGTCACTATTGCTCAATACCCTTGCCTTAGGCTGCTGCCTTTGTTTCACTTCTACTCTAGAAACTTGTCACTGTCACCATAGTCACTGCCCTTAGCTCACTATACAATTTAGCTAGGAAGACTTCTTGTATGCTCCTCTCCCTGTGGACAAACCCCTACTCATCCTTTTATTACAAATCTTGGCCTTGTATACTTGCAAGTGTTTTGTGTGCTCCCCATTTCGCCACCAAGTATGTGAGTGCAAACTTGTGTACACCAATTGGAATTTCGCATCAGGATACTTCCTCCTATAGTCAATGAGAGTATGCCAACCAAAGAGGTTCTTTAGTGCCATTCCAAGGTTCTGCATAGGTAGCTAGGGTTTGGAGTATAAGGTTTTGTCGGTACACCTCTTGTAAATCCTCCCGAGACTATGACTCGGCCACTAGGGACATCTAGGAGTTCAAAGGCTTGTTGCACACGCTAAGTACAATCGTGATGCCTGCAACAATGAGTTAAATTTTTTTTAGATTAGATTTGCTCGAGGACTAGCAAATAATAAGTTTAGGGGAATTTGATAGACACGTTTTTGTGTCTGAATTATTCTCAATTTTTTGTATTGCTAGTGCTTGATTTTGTATTTATTATGTGTTTTATATGTGTATGGGTGTTTTTGGTGAAATAAACTTTTGCGGAAAAATTGGCTCAAAAGTGATGTTTACACTGCCTAGAAGAATTACTAAAGGCACCCAAAAGATGCATAAAAGGCACCCCGAATATATTTTGGAAGCACCCCAGAGAAGTGTTAGAGGCACCGTGGAAAGTTGATAAATATACCCACACGTTAAGGGCACCCCCAGGACAGCTACTAAGGGCACCTGAAGATTGGATATGGGCACCCCATCACCTTCGCTGAATTTTGGCGGGAGAATGCAGGTTCGAAATTTAATTTCCTGCGTAAGTTTCTGAGACGAATTTAAGCGAAATTTTCAAGGATTTGGTCTTGGATATGGTTTGCTTTGAGCCTGTTACATCAAGACGGGTTTGCTAATATCTTCGAAATCGATAAAAAAAAAAGGTTCACGTATAAACACGGTAAAACGGGGAAAGAAATACAGTCAGCTGCGAAGATTTCTGGCGATATTTTGAGCATGATTTTCAAAAGTTTCTTCGTCCATTTGAATTGATATCAACGTATTAGGAGTAAATAGGGTTGGTAAAGGGTTTGCACACGAAGAAAAGAAGATTTGTATGTAATCTCCACGAAACAGGGTTAGAGAATATATCTGGTTGTTTTTGATTATTTTTTGGTAAGATTGTGTGTGTATGACTTCAACTGAGGTGAGTATCAACGTGCTGAAGTGTGCTCAATGGAAGAAAATTGTGTGAGAAGATTAAAAAGGAATATTATTCCCGGAATCAACAACTGTAAACACGTGAAATATTCCCGAAATAATTTTTGGAATTATGAGAAGATTTGAGCTTTTAATCGAGAGATACTTGCATGTACTGTATAAATAGAATTGGTTGAATGCCAGAGAGGGATGTCGAGTGATTGGGGAAGCTACAAAGAAGAATAGGAAGCTGCAGAGCAGATTTTTCTGCTACTGCAGAGAAGAACTTGAAGAACATAATACCGTAAAAAACTGTCGTTTCTAGCGTCTTATATTCAACAGTTTGTAACATTTATCTTCATTTTGTGAAATATATTGTAACGGTTAATTCTGTAAAGCCGAAACAACATTGCGATTGAATTATATAATTTCTTCTTTGTAAACACAATTTGAGCAATGAAAAATAATTTTGAGAGTTTTTACAACATGAGGAGCTAAACCCATCACTGAGGCGACGGAGGAAGCCGTTTTTCATCCATGTGGTAGTTTAATTAATTATTTATTTACTTGTTGCACCAATTTTAATTGAATTATGATTTCTTTTAGTTACTTGTGACCTTGTTTGATGGAGCATGCTTAATCTTAGAGATTTTTGATGTGTCATACTTGCAATCTACAAGTAATCTTTTATGGAATCTACCTTTGGCAAATAACTAGAGTTGATGATTCTTTTTTTTTAGCTATAATTGCATAGGATTAATTTCTGAACCACTTGAATATGAAAAACAGTGAAATCCTTAGTCCGAGTAAATTCTTCATCTCGTCAACTTTTGTGTAGATAATTTATTTATTTTTAGCATTTACTTTTATTAAATCTGAAATCAATCTCATCAATTCCGAGTGCACGACAACCTTATTTACCACTGTACAAAATCCTATCACTGGTTCAGGACATATAACTTTTTTGGCTCGCATACTGGTTTGATTATTTTAACCTGGTTCCCTTAGCACAGTTCCAAAATGGTTTGTATAAAAATACATACCTATCCGAATCACGAAACAAACAGATTTTCCCATGATGTACATACGAATATGCATATCACACAAATCTAAAAGTTGATATATAGCTACTTTGTTACGTGTACGAATACATGTAATACGGATTCAGACATATAACAGTTTTTCAATTTTGTAAGACTGATAACACTATCTTGTATTCCGAATATAGTAGTTCTATATTTCTCTAAATTAATTCGAAACATTCCTGAATAACACAATGACATATATCACTGTTCCAGGATATTTTTAATTGATATACTTGAATCATGATTTAGTTCCGAACAATAAATTGTTCTCCACCGAATTTGATCAAGTATGAACAAATGTTCATTAAGCTTAGCATTATATTTCCAGAAATTCGTAAACTACATAAATAATTCTCGACTCGAAATTCTTGTTTATGAAAGCTAGTCTAATTAGTTGTGCGACAATCGTCTCAAAGATAGAAAGTGAATATAACTTGAGAAATATGTGGTTTAGTCTTCACTTACCTTTTGTTGATGAAGTTCTCCAAAAGCTTTGGTTGATCTTCGCCTTCAAACGGTAGAACGCAAATGATGACTGGCTCATTTCTCAACTACTTCTATCCTAGACCGAGACTTAACTAATTGTAGACTAGAAATCAAGATATAGTTTTGAAAACTAAATTTGACAACAAGATTGATATATCAACACTTGTGAGTTCGACCGAGCATTGCTCTAACAATCTTCCCCTTTGTCAATTTTAGTTACAAAACTATTTAATACATATCGATAACAAAATAAAGTTTGAAAAACTCCTTGATCAATATGCCTTGATTTCCTTGGTTTCTTAAACTCTCCTTGAACTCTTCGCTTTCCAAGTTGCAATAATTCTGAACGTGTTCAACTCAGCATCGTTGTTGTTGAAGAACCAATTCCATAGCTATAACAACTTTGAAAATAAATATTCCAAATTGTTGTTATATAGAAACATAGTATTATTATCGTGTCTCCAAAGTTCAGTTATATCTTAACTCTGAAGTAATACTACGCTGATATGTTTCTCCCCCTTAATCAATACTTACATCTTTTGTTTAGGCAATGACTAAATGCAACCCTCACTATGGATAAATACGACCCACGTCATATATTGATACACCAAGGATAGTGGGTAATGAAAACTTACTGCTAAGTTTGATATTAATGGCCGACTTTAATATTCCGTACGATCAATAATTCAACATCGTTCACTTAGTTCGAGGAATTGTAAATTGTGATATTGTTACTCGTTAATTGGAATAGACGTACTGGCAAGGAAACAAAAATATTAATTAAACACCAAACCCTATTTTTCAAAAAGAGAAAAGAAAAATGATCTCTGCAAATCTGGTTGTTGTAATAATATGTATAAGGTTTCGTTGTAATAGATCAAATTAATGTAAATTAATTTGATTGAACATAGTAAAATTTCTTTATCAAATATCTTATCAAATATCCATAATATGTCTAAGAAAATACTTTTAAGCAAACTGTGTTCTTGACTTCTTGTTCTTCAACTTCTCAAGGTTATCATAAACAATTAAGAATTAACTACAATCACGTTCTACAGTTCATGTATTATGACGGGAGATAATTTATAAGTTACAATACTAAGGAAAGGGGATTAGGTTATGAAGAAGATGATGATAAAGTTGGTTTTAGTTACCCCCATCAATTAGGTGCTCAATTCTTTGTTTGGTTTGTATTTAGTCACCGCCTTTGTTTAATAGGTAAACCTATTGCTTAAATGATTCACTCCCCCTTACATAATGATCCTTTAACCATATGTATGTAGTACGAAGCTACTTAATTCTCCCCCTTTTTGTCAATAAAATTAACAAAGATACGAAAATCCCAGGATCATAATGAATACAACCAAAAGATATCTCAAGCTATAAGGAATATGGAGATACTACAAAATAACATAGTTAAAATGTAACTCCTCATATCAACTTATTTTAGATGATATCTGAAAATGCGGGGGTCTAACAACCAAACCCAACAATTTGTTTCACAATCTGAGAGGATTTACTCCAATACACTTTTTAGAGAATCAACTAGACAGTCAGACTCAATCTAGAATAAAGTATATCAAAGAGTTTAATATCTCTAACTCTTAATTCAATCCGCAATCATCAAATGGAAATCTACGAGCCCGATTGAATATAAGAGGAATCACTTGAACGGTAACAAAGACCAATGTTCAAGTGTCAATCAATGTAAATCAACAACCAAAGGTTAGATATTCTAATTGATTGATCTTAACGCAAAACCTGTACTTGATATTTCAATTATATAATAAAATATAATGCGGAAAAGAAATAACACAGACACCAGAATTTTGTTAACGAGGAAACCGCAAATGCAGAAAACCCTTGGGACATAATCCAGATTGAATACCACACTTTATTAAGCCGCTACAGACACTAGACTACTACCAATTAACTTCGGACTGGACTGTAGTTGAACCCTAATCAATCTCACACTGATTCAAGGTACAGTTGCGCTCCTTACATCTCTGATCCCAACAGGATACTATGCACTTTATTCCCTTAGCTGATCACACCCACAACTAAGAGTTGCTACGACCCAAAGTCGAAGACTTGATAAACATATCTGTCTCACACAGAAAAGTCTATGGAATTGAATAAATCAGTCTCCCACAGAAATACCCAAGAGTTTTTGTTTCGTCTTTTGATAAATCAAGGTGAGCAAGAACCAACTGATAAACCAGACTTATATTCCCGAAAAATATCCTAGTATTATCAATCACCTCACAATAAACTTAATCGAATAGTGAAACAAGTTATTGTGGAATCACAAACGATGAGGCGAAGGTGTTTGTGATTACTTTTCTATCTTGCCTATCAGAGATATAAATCTCAAGCCAATTTTACAATTGCACTCAATCACGATAGAAACAACAAGATCAGATCACGCAACTACAAAGAGAATAGTTGGGTCTGGCTTCACAATCCCAATGAAGTCTCCAAGTCGTTAACCTACAAGGTCTCGAGAAGAAACCTAGGTTAAAGGAGAATCGACTCTAGTTATGCAACTAGTAGCACACAGGAGGTGTGGTGATTAGGTTTCCCAGTTGTTATAGTTCTCCTTTATATAGTTTTCAAATCAGGTTTTGCAATCCAAGTTACCTTGGTAACAAAGCATTCAATATTCACCGTCAGATGAAAAACCTGATTCTACCAAGCTAATATATTTCAATCGTTAGATCGAACTTAGCTTGTTACACACAAATGAAATGTACTCTCATTTAGGTTTATGTAACCGTACCCAAACGTGTACACCATGTTGGTTCACAAATAGTTAACTGAGGTTAGCCATATGATTACTCTCATATCAACCTTATTCATCTTAACCATAACTAGTTCAAATGACTCAAATGAAACTAGTTAAAGAGTTGTTCAATTGCTATATTCTCATGGATTTATACAAGAACACAGTTGAAGCAAAATCGGTTTGATTCACTCGAATCAATACATGAACATTATAGCCACGGTTTGTAAAGATTACACTCCTTATTGATAAATGTTTTAGGTTCATGTACAACCGATTTTAGAAAGTAACCTACTTAAGTATGCGTACTTAAGTAACCAGATTTAAGTTTATTTTAGTTTTAAAACTCAGCAGAAATTCATGGACGTGAACTTTTCGCCAGTATGCGTACAGGTACGCGTACTTTAGGTAACCGGATGAGTTTGGTTTTGGTTTTCAATCTCAGCAGGAATTCATGGACGTGAACTTCCGCTAGTATGCGTACGGGTACGCATACTTACCAGTCTCCTACAACCTTTTTGTATACACAGAAGTATGCATACTTTAGGTTCCAAGTTTTTGGACTTATACACTAACGTGCGAACACACTATGCTTATATCCAAAGATGGTTACAAGATTCTAAACTCTTTATTTCAATCATTGAAACTTTCTTCTATAATTACAATAGCCGTTTTCACACACTATTAGCATCAAAGCAATTTTCAAGATATTGAAATAATCATTATCGAAACATTCCAAGTCTTACACCAAATGATTGTATCACACAAACCATGGAAGATGTTACTCGGCAATTTTCTCATGATATAAGATGAACTTGGTCGAAGCAAAAGCTTACCAACACATATTTCGAGAAATATGTAAGTGATATATACTCAGCTCAAAATCTCAAATGTGTATAGAGAAAATTGTATCGTAACACGACTTATGTCTCAATATAGGAGATAGAGTAGAAATAAACTTTCCAAGTGATAGATGAGTTTAAGTCTCCACATACCTTTTGTCGATGAAGTTCCACAAGCTCTCCTTAGTAGTTCTTCATCTTCAAGTGATAAGCGCCGTAAAGTCCTAGTCCGAGACATCTATAAATAGGGTACAAATCAAGACTTATAGTTTTGATCACTGACATTGACAAACATGCTTGAGATAGCAACGACAATACTATGGTGATATGTATCACTCTCCCTTAGTCAATACTTCATATCGACATGAAAACCACTCCCCCTTACATAATGATCCGTAAACCATATGTATTTGTAGTATCACACTACACATTAATTCTCCCCCTTTTTGTCAATATAAATTGGCAAAGGTACGAAACTAGTGGGATCCTCATGAAATTTTCATAGAGATACTTCATGACCAAAAGAGAATACCATATCAACTTATTTAAATGCCATCATAAAGCCGAAGCTAAATGCATTCATCAAGGAGTTATAAAGATACAAGATAACCCCTATAATATTCCACAGCCGCATTCCCCACCAAGATTTGGCAATTAAGCACAAGTTCAAAAAGAACTGTCCCCCATAAATTGTCATTCCCGAAAGAACAACAAAGGCGACCTTACTTTCACAAGAAAAGAAGGATTTCTTTGGATATAACGAAATCACATGAAAACATGAATTTGAGTTCAAAGTATTCAATTGAATTATTCACAAAAGAATTCATGATTAATCCAATCGAAATATACAACTAAATTAACCAAAATAAAACCCATGATTAATTCAATCGGAATTTCACAACTAAATTAACCACAAGAAAGCGATCAATTCAATTGGTTATGCTCGTCATAAGAAAACTTACGGAACAACAACTAAACTGGCCACAAGAGAATGATAAATTCAATTGGTCATGCTCAAACATAAGAAAACTTATGGAGCAACACAGTATATGCACAAAAATGTGGATCGGAGATCGACCAATACTACGGAATAGACAAGGATTCATTCTATTTTCCATCACTATTTGCACAATGACATACAATAAACTTAATCCTTGTAAACAAAAGTTTTATCCTTACTTTCATCAAAACAATGACATAAAAGGCTTTAACTTTTGTAATGTCAAAAGTTCATTCTATCTTCTATTAATACTTTCATACCGACATAATAGAGATAACTTTTGAAAAAGTATGGGACAGTCATAGGTTCACGGACGTAAACAACATATCCCATAACACTTTGCAATATATAAAATCATAAAGATTAAAATTGCAAAAATCATCTTCCAAATAACTTAGAATTTAAATAAATAAATCTAAAAACATTGAAGATGAAAATCGTTGGACATAGCTATGTATACTCACAATAATAGCTATTCCAAACCCTAGTTATTCTTTTAAAAACATAAAATATAAGATTTACTAGACATTGTAGAGCTCTCTCAGGGAATCTACAGAGAATTCCTTCTCATTTTTGAAAAAACCATTGATAATGGGATCATTCAATTCCTCCAAATCTTCAGAAATATCAGTTAACTCGCTAAGTTCTCTTTTAAGTTCACGCAGAGTGTTCTTTGTTAGAGACAACATTTGTTCACAGTGAGAGATATCTCTTATAGAAGAAATGCTTAGAGATTTTAAATCATTTCTTTTCCTGATGAAATCCTCCACGATAGACCTAAAGTTATTATCGGAATGACAAACAGACAATAGGCAGTTAGAGGAAGAACCTGGATTATCAGTCGTGTTTTTTCGCCTTCCTTTTCCTTGAAAAGCAATTCCTTCACATAGATACACATTAACTGCTTCTACAACATCTCTTTTCGTGGTAACTCTAGTTATAGAGGCCATGAGACTGTATCTTTTGAAAATAAGGTAAAGAACAGTGATGTTCACAGATGAACATAAATAAACTTCAGGATAGCAAAACCCTAAAGGACCTTGAAAAAGTCACCACGGTTAATGATCCATTATCAATCTTAACAATAAAATATTTACTTGCTCAATATGTAACAGAAAAATCAACAAAAGATTTACAAGACTTGAATCAACCTTGAAGTAATCCTTATTTCCCAAGTCCAAAATAAGGATACGATTTATTACTATGGTTTAGATAGTAATAGAGTGAACATAGTGTTCACATCTTGTTTCACCGGGTGACATTTCAAGGTTTGTGGACTTACCTCGTCTAACTCTGATTCTTTTGGATTTCTTCTTGTACCTAGGCGTCTCTGACTGCTCCTCTATAGTCAGATTAATCTTTTGCATGTCATCTTGAAGTTTGGTAATTCTTTTACAGTTCCTCTTGAATCTCCAACACTTACTCTGACATGACTTGTACTTTCACAAAAAGAGCATAGTAAAGAAGATTTGCTTTGCAGAGCTGATACCTGTTTATCACAACGCTCAAGTTTGATAGATCCAAAACCGGTTGGAATAACCGAGTTTGTTGTTCTTAGAGTCTTACCTTTGAACCTTAAACCTTGTGTGTTTCCAAAAGCCTTTTGACCAAATAACATTGCTGAAATTTTGTCTGAGCTTCCTGACAACCTTTGTAGGCCACACTTGAGAGAATTGATCTCCTTTTCTTTTAGAAATATGGTTCTGGTGAATTCATCATTAAGACAGTCAATCTCAAGAGATTTCACCTGTAGTGATGATTCAAGTTTATTCAAAAGTTCTTTCAGTTGAATATTTTTCCTGGTGAATTTCTTTAAACTTATTCAGAAATTCTAGGTTTTCAGTTTCAGATTCGCATTCCAAACTGGAGTTTGAATTGCATGAAACTTCTGCCGAAAAGGCTGAACTTTCCGTAGACACTACAGTAGTATGTAAGTCGTTGTGACACCGAGATTTTTCTTGACTTGAATCATCAGAAGCAATAGAGAGAGAAGACGGTTTCTCGGATCTTTTGTTTTTCTTTATCATATCCTTGATCTTTTGTGTCATCAGTGATTTATTAGAATCAACATGATTAGAACAGCATTCATCAGCCCATGACATGTTAGAGGCTTCACTTGGAATGGTCACATCATTGAACGCAGAAGTTCTGACTGTATTCTGATCAAGATCAAGTAATTTAATCTTTCCCACAAGAGTACTTTTGGAAAGACTATCAAGGTTATTTCTCTCAATGATGACATGCTTCTTAGAATCGTATCTAGATGGCAGCGATCTGAGAATTTTCATCACAATGTCCTTTTCAGGAAGGGATTTTTAACAAAGTGCCCATGTGGGGAAATGCATTTAAGAAAATGACCACGTTTTTTTCATAATTAATTTAATGCTCATGTCGTCAGGGATTCATCCCGTAGACAAAGTCAACTTCTCATTTGAGGAGATAGGATATTTATGGGCGCAGTTACTAAATTGCCCATGATTCTACATATCATAGTATCATCTGTTACCGGAAGGTCTTGTTAAAAAGATGTTTATAATAACTCGTCCCCCACTCATCACACCTCTTCTCCACCTTCGTCCTTTCCGTCATTCCCTCAACCAAGTTCTCTGTTAATCTTTTTAATGGCAACTTCACTTGAAACCATATCGCTTCTTTAATGGCAACTTCACTCGAAAACATCAGTTCTTGGGAGTAATCGATTTAGTTTTTGGGCGGATTAAAACAAGATCTATTGTTGATTTCGTTGATTTTTATGGTTGGTTTCACATTCGATTTTGAATTCCACGGCAACACGAGATGAAATTTAGGGATTTTTGGTATAGATTCGTTTTGAGAGTAAATTTTTTATTTGGGTAGTTGTAATTTTTAAATGAGTTGATGATTTACGAATTCTAATTGATGCAAACCCAAATTAGATTGGGTATCCAACGTTGTGTCTTCTCAGTCACATGGTCTGGTTTTGTTTTCTGTTGATCTAATCTTCTTTGTATACATCTTTCTCTCCGTATGTACCACTTCCGTAGCTGATTCCTTACCTTGTCATTCAATGCTCGTATATTCATTATTAAGTTTTTCCCAATGTATTCATTGCAGCTCCAACGAACAAGTTGTTTGCTTAGAGGTATCAACTTTTATCTGAATTCAGTAACTAATTGGTTTAGTATGTCGTGTGTGAATTGTTGAATGTACATCTCATTAGTGAAGTAACATCAAGTTTGGTTATTGAATGATTATTCACATGGGATGTCTGGTTCATTGATTTCTTCCAATTGGAATCAAAAGTAACAGCAAGTTTTAAGCATCTGGGTAGGAAAGAACTATGGTTCTTTACTGGTTCACTAGTTAGGCTTTAACTAGGTAGTGATCCGGTCATTAGCACGGTTTGACTAGGTCCCAGTCATACAATTTAGGGGCTTGGATGTCTTTTCTCAAGCCTGATATACCGCCACAGATGAAGTAATGTTGGGTAATGTTAGTCGTTTTTTCAATAAAACGGGACGGAAAAGTTCAATTGATAGGCATTAAATTAATTATGAAAAAAATATGGGCATTTTTTTAAATATATTTTCCCACATGGGCATTTTATTAAAAATCCCTTTCAGGAATAGTCTTATCCAATGCAAAAGATGCATTAACAATTTTAGATACTTTGTGATTAAACTCATCAAATGAATCTTCATCTGCCATACGAAGGTTTTCCCAATCGGAATTTAGGTTTGAAACCTGGCTTCCTTTTCACTGGTATTTCCTTCGAATACGGTTTCTAAGATATCCCAAGCATCTTTAGACCGAGTGCACGTAGTCACATGGTGCTGAAGATCTGGGGTAATGGCATGTATGATGGCATTCAAACCTTCGGAGTTTTGCTTTGCAGCAAGTATCTCAGCAGCGTCATATGCACCAATATCCTTAGGAACGGTCGCATTCCCTACTACCGCAACGGGAGCATCATAGCCATTAACTACATAAACCCATGATTGAAAATCACGCGCTTGAAGAAAGGCACGCATAACAATATTCCACCACAAGTAATTTGAGCAATTGAAGACTGGTGGTACGTTTACAGAGATAGCACTTCTGTCCATATCAGATCGCTACAAACACAGACTTGTACGGTATTTAATGGGTTTGCCTGCTCTGATACCAATTGAAAATGCGGGGGTCTAACAACCACACCCAATAATTCGTTTGGCAATCCGAGAGGACTTACTCCAATACACTTTCTAGAGAATCAACTAGACAATCAGACTCAATCTAAAATAAAGTATATCAAAGAGTTTAATATATCTAACTCTTAATTCAATCCGCAATCAACAAATAGAAATCTGCGAGCCCGATTGAATATAAGAGGAATTACTTGAACGGTACCAAAGACCAATGTTCAAGTGTCAATCAATGTAAATCAACAACCAAATGTTGGATATTCTAATTGATTGATCTTAACGCACAACCTGTACGTGATATTTCAATTATATAACAAAATATAATGCGGAAAAGAAATAACACAGACACCAGAATTTTGTTAACGAGGAAACCGCAAATGCAGAAAAACCCCAAGACCTAGTACAGATTGAACACCACACTGTATTAAGCCTCTACATACACTAGCCTACTACCAATTAACTTCGGACTGGACTGTAGTTGAACCCTAATCAATCTCACACTGATTTAAGGTACAATCGCGCTCCTTACGTCTCTGATCCCAGCAGGATACTACGCACTTGATTCCCTTAGCTGATCTCACCCACAACTAAGAGTTGCTACGACCCAAAGTCGAAGACTTGATAAACAAATATGTCTCACACAGAAAAGTCTATAGGATTGAATAAATCTGTCTCCCGCAGAAATACCCAAGAGTTTTTTTTCCATCTTTTGATTAGTCAAGGTGAACAAGAACCAATTGATAAACCATACTTATATTCCCGAAGAACAACCTAGTATTATCAATCACCTCACAATTAACTTAATCGACTAGCGAAACAAGTTATTGGAATCACAAACGATTAGACGAAGGTGTTTGTGATTACTAGTCTATCTTTCCTATTGGAGATATAATTCTCAAGCCAATTTTACAATTGCACTCAATCAAGATAGAAATAACAAGATCAGATCAAGCAACTACAAAGTGAATAGTTGGGTCTGGCTTCACAATCCCAATGAAGTCTTCAAGCCGTTAACCTACAGGGTCCCGAGAAGAAACCTAAGTTTAAAGGAGAATCGACTCTAGTTATGCAACTAGTAGCACACACGAGGTGTGGGGATTAGGTTTCCCAGTTACTAGAGTTCTCCTTTATATAGTTTTGAAATCAGGGTTTGCAATCCAAGTTACCTTGGTAACAAAGCATTCAATATTCACCATTAAATGAAAAACCTGATTCAACCAAGCTAATATCTTTCAACCGTTAGATTGAACTTAGCTTTTTACACACAAATGAAATGTATCCTCATTTAGGTTTATGTAACCATACCCAAACATGTACACCATGTTGGTTCAAAAATAGTTAACCGAGGTTAGCCATATGATTACTCTCATATCAACCTTATTGATATTAACCATAACTAGTTCAAATGACTCAAATGAAACTAGTTAAAGAGTTGTTCAATTGTTATATTCTCATGGATTTACACAAGAACACAATTAAAGCAAAATAGGTTTGATTCACTCGAATCAATACACGAACATTATAGCCACGGTTTGCAAAGATTGCATTCCTTATTGATAAATATTTTAGGTTCATGTACAACCCATGTTATAAAGTAACCTACTTAAGTATGCGTACAGGTATGCGTACTTAAGTAACCGGATTTGAGTTTGTTTTAGTTTTCAAACTCAGCAGAAATTCACGGACGTGAACTTTTTCCGCCAGTATGCGTACGGGTAAGCATACTTTAGGTAATCGAATGAGTTTGATTTCGGTTTTCAAACTCAGCAGAAATTCACGGACGTGAACTTCCGCCAGTACGCATACCGGTAGGCATACTTACCCAGTCTCCTACAAACTTTTTGTATACAAAAAAGTATGCATACTTTAGGTTTCCGGTTTTTGGACTTATACACTAATGTGCGAACACACTATGCTTATATCCAAAGATGGTTACAAGATTCTAAACTCTTTATTTCAATCATTGAAACATTCTTCTATAATGACAATAACCGTTTTCACACACTATTAGCATCAAAGCAATTTTCAAGATATTGAAATAATCATTATCGAAACATTCCAAGTCTTACACCAAATGATTGTATCACACAAACCATGTAAGATGTTACTCGGCAATTTTCTCATGATATAAGATGAACTTGGTCGAAGCGAAAGCTTACCAAAACATATTTCAAGAAATATGTAAGCGAGATATACTCAGCTCGAAGTCTCAAATGTGTATAGAGAAAACTATATCGTAACACGACTTATGTCTCAATATAGGAGATAGAGTAGAAATATACTTTCCAAGTGATATATGAATTTAAGTCTCCACATACCTTTTGTCGATGAAGTTTCACAAGCTCTCTTTAGTAGTTCTTCGTCTTCAAGTGATAAGCGCCGCGAAGTCTAAGCTCGACTACACAAACTATATCCTAGTCCCAGACATCTATAAATAGTCTAGAAATCAAGACTTATAGTTTTGATCACAAACATTGACAAATATGCTTGAGATAGCAACGCATGCGAGTTCGACTGAGCAGTGCTCTAACAATATCACATATTAATAAATACTTAGCGCTCATCCTAGGAGATTAAAAAGATACAAGCATCCCCTTTATAATTCCACAACCACACTCCCCACAAAGATATAGAAATTAAGCACAAGTTTATTTAAGAATATTATGTATCCACAACAAGATTAACACCCAAATGAAAAATAGAAGAAATCTGATTCAAGAGAATCAGCCTTAGAGGGAAGAAAAATATATTTTAAGCTAAACTAGAAATATTCATTAAATTCTTAAGCAGCCGCAAAGACTGTTCTTACACATTTATACCCTCATTTACTCGAGAGAGGATAAACGAGGACAAACGGATTAGAGACACATGTCACAGTCCTATCAGCTAAAACCGACCACTAACACACTGATGAGTGCCAAATATTGTATATATTTATCCCTTTTTGTTGGCATTTTAACTCATCTTTTGTGCATTAATTCTACATTTTATCCCATATTCTGTATTTTCATTGTTTTCAAGAATAAATATTTTTATTAATTAATTTTGCATTTTTAGGTAGTAAATAAAGTTCGGATGAGTCGTGGAGCGAAAAGAGCATAAAAGTAGTGAAAAGCCGGGAGAAATTACGCAAGGAAGCCGCGAAGAATGGTGCGCACAACCTCATTTTCTACACACAAAAGCGCCTCCGTTCTCAGCCATCAGATCAGTTCTCAGAAGCATCCGACGGTCGCTCCTTCATAGAGCATCAAAATCGGAAGTCTCTGCCAAGCACCACAGCGCTGAAATTCCAAGCCTTCAGATTAGATGGTAGTTGAATCCAACGGTCGCTCCCTTGCTGTGCATCAAAGTTTGATATCTCCGCCTTACACTACAGCACCTAACTCCATCTGGTGCCGTTAACTTCGTTGCACCTAAGAATCCGACGGTCGCTTCACACACCCTTCCATCTATCCGTTCGATTCCACTCAGATCTAATGATCCAACATCTAAGATTCGCAAATATCGAACTCGATGCAGCCGCTTCACACCCTAGCACCGAACCCATCCACCCCAAACAAACAGACCCTTCTCCCATTCTTCTCCCGAGCTCTTCTTCCCCTTCTTCCCAAAAACAGTTGCAGAGCCTGCAACACCACCTCCTCCTCTGTCTCCTCTGCCGCAACCATTCCCTCACCACCACCAGTTCCATCACTGCCACCACCATCTCCAACACCCGACAACACCCTAGCCTAGCTATTTTCTTCATCTCACAACCTCTGAAACCCTAGGTTTTGGGGTGAGTAAAATAGCTAGAAATTAGGGGACAATAGGAGCAGGAAGAGCATCAGAGGGACATCAAGAAGCATGGGTCGAGCAAATTTTGGAGATTGGAAGCTAAATTTTGGGTAATAAGTTAAACCCTAATTGTACTGTGTAGTGATATTTTTGGGGAAAATGTGTTGAAACCCTAATTTGTTAATTTGGGTATAAAAGGGAGGTGCTGTAGAATGAAAAACTTGTTCTTGGACTAGCCAAGTTTCCCCCTAATTGGGTTAGGTTTGATTTTAATTTCTGCTGCACTGTTAACCATTTGCATATTTTTCTCCTTGTGCACTGTTAGTTTTTGATGCTCCTGTTAACCTTCATTGCTCCTGTTAGTTGCATTTCCACTCTAAATTGCATTTGTTGCCATGTTATGTTAGTTTGCAATGTTATGTTAGTTTACTCAATGTTAAATATTCACTGTTATGCTCAATGTTAGTATTGCCCTGTCACTCACTGTCACCCACTGTTATGCAGTTTGTCATGTTCTAAATCACCCTGCTAGGGACTTGATGAATATCTAATGTCTTATTGTGTAGTATATTGATCACACTGCTCTAGAAGGCTAAACAAGTTTAGGAAAAACTTGAACTTAGCTCATCATCACCTCACTTTCACAATGTATGCCAAGTATGCTTTGTAGTTAGGTTCATGAGCTGCTGATAAGCTGCAACTCAAGCTGAATTCTTAATCCCTTGACTAGTTGTGCTGTAGAAAGACAATTAGTGCTTTGGAAATAATACCATAGTTGTGTTTAACTTTCTATAGGAGAATACACAGTAAAAATTAGAGTGAATTCAACCCCTAGTTCCCATCCATAAATCCATCTTCAACTGTTAGTCTTGTTTCCTTTTACTTGTTTGGTTTACCTGCATTTTCTGTTTTGCATTTTCACTGCTTACTTGCTTTCCCTGCTGCATTTCTTCTATTGCTGCAACTGCTGCTGCCTTTCTTGCACTGCTGCTGCCTTTCTTGCACTGCTGCTGCCACTCCTTGCCTTGTGCTGCTGTTGCAGTATTGCCTTATTTTCTTGGCCCTGTGCACTGCTTGTGCTGCACTGCTACTTTCCTCTCCTGCTGCCATTCTTTGTTGCAGCACTGTTGTTAGCCCAGCTGCTTCTGTTGCATTGCTGCTGAATGCTGTGCACTCAAGCCCAAAGTTCACTTCCAAAAGCCCAGAACACAATCTGAGCCCAACTGTAAGACCAATACTAAGGCCCATTCCATTAAAGCTCAAAGCCCAGTTTGGGTTAAGGTTGAAGGCCCAATCCAAATCAACTGTGGGCTTAACCCAAAGCTCAATCAAAGGCTCAAAGCCCATTTGCACTTCAAAGATAACTGAGCCCAGTCTCAGTTCATTTTATGTTTAACAAACCCACTAAGCCCAATCCATTCAAAGGGCATTCAAACCCAAATAGTACATTAAGCCCAACACTTCCAAAGGGCTTCTAAGCCCAAAGCAAACTAGAAACCCAATTAGCTAAAACACTTCCGAAACACACCCGATCTCTGTGGATCGACCCGTACTTGCACGAGCTACAACTGACGACCGTGCACTTGCGGTATTACTGTAGGCCCGTTTTCATTGCATCATTTCTACACACCTTTCCGGACCTGCCAAGTTTTTGGCGCCGCTGCCGGGGATTGGTGTTGTGTTTTATCTGTGTTTTTCTTTAGCTATTTTGTATTTCATTTCATAGCATTTGCATCTGCATCTGCTTCATTTCATTTGCTGTTGGACCTGCCGTTCTGAACCTGTTTTTCCTCTGCTGGGACGCCACCAAGGAAAAGAACCAAAACCCAACTGGGTTTTTGCAACAATATCAGAGCAGCTGGGCTGTGCTAAAAAGGTAAGCCTAAACCCATTCCATTGAGAGAACCCAACCTGTGGGCTTCCAAATTTTTTAATTGTGGGCTTGTAATAATTAACCCAATTTTTTGGGCTTTTTATTTTTCTATTTTGGGTTTGTAATAATTTATGTGTGGGCTTGTTGTTTAATTTGTGGGCTTGTATTTATTTTGTGTGGGCTTGTTTAAATTTTTCCATTGGACTTGTATTTTGGACTCTGGGTTTAAACCCAGCTGATAACCGATTGTGGGCCGCAGCCTTCCTTCCATTTCATTAGAGGCTTGCACAGTGGGCTTGCTCCCATTCAAAAACCAAATTTTATTTTTTTTAATTTTATTTTTCTTTAAAAAAAAAAAAAAAAAAAAAAAATATTTCTACTTTGCTCCCAATTTTAAAACCAAATTTTTACTTGCTCCCATCTTAAAAAATTTTTATTTTTCTCCCATTTTAAACCAAATTTTCAAATGTCTCCCACCAAAACCAAATTTTTCCCAAAATCCAAACCCTTAAAAACCAAATTCTGAGCTTTGTACATCTTTACTTAGCTTTGAGCCAATCATGTATAGATCTTTTTCTACAGTTGGGGAATACAACAAATCCCTTAGAGAACTTGCGTGTGGACAAACTTCACGTTATGAACCTCCCACAGACCATGATGTCAATAGTCATAGGAATTATTATGGACATTTTCAAAGTCCCGAGCCTCAATACATGAACCCTAATGACTATTCACACATGCATCATTTGCCACAACGTGAAAATGAACATTTTGCTAGTGCCTCACTCACACAATCATCTTGGATCAATTAGAAGCTCGAATCGCAGCTTTAGAAATGCAATCACATGAGGAATCTGTCACATCTAATTTTCTTAGGCAACCTGAAATCTATGCATGTCCCGCATGTGGTAGTTTAGACCACCCTGTTGAGAATTGTCATATTTTGCATAATTTTAGGCAATCTAGAGAAAATCCAAGGTATGAAATGCCCATAAATTGTGAGAATGGTAGTCATTGGGACCATAATCAATCCTTTGAGGGTTGCGATCAATCTTTAAACCCTAATGACCATGCACACATGTACCAATCACCACAATTTGAACATGAAGAATTTTGTACTCCCATGAATTTAGACTCCACCACAGAAGCTTTCAGACTTAGTGAGCAAAACTTCGATAGATCTACATCACGAATTCAGGCATATTTAGATCAGATTTTGCTTCACCTACAAAAGGAGGAAATTCATGAGGAAATGTATGTTGTCCCTAATGAAGTGTCTAGTCCCATTCATGTAAATGATGTTGAATATGAACCTAATTTAGAGGAACATGAATCGACTAACACCACCACTTTTAATGAGGACCAATATGCATGCTACCATGATGATGATTATGATGATTATGATGATGTTAGAAGAACATGAAAATATTGTGGAACCTGTTGGTTCAATAACATATGGCTTCTCGCCCTCGACCTTCATGAATGTTGTTTTTTCTAATACTCATTGTAATTCATATGATTTTGATATTGACATGGGATTCGTACAATTATTCTGTGAAGATGAACATGACATAGGAATAGTTGAATCTTCTGTAGACACTAATATGCATGAAAATATATTTGATGTGTCTGATTCTCTACCTAGGTCACATTGTGATATTTCTCCTGATTTGCCGATGCATGAGAATAAATTTGTTGATGATGTTGATGATTCTGAGTGTGAACTTGCCAATGATTGATGATTGTGAGCATGATGTGACATGTGTAGATGATTAGGATTTTGATTTGATTATAATGATGCCTATTCTCCTACATAGTCACAATCTGTGGCCTTCCACCCAACCTAGATTTGGTTTGTACCAATATTGTAAAACCAATTTTCTGAAAATTCCTAACCTAGGTTTGGAACTGTGTGCTTCCCAAGTCCTCTTGGACTATTTTTTCTAAATAATACATTTGAGGAACCACAGTTGGAAATAGCATGTTTGCCCGTCCCTAGCACAGTTCATTTCGAGCTAGACCTTTGCATGATGAACCCCCAAACTGCGCGATTTTGTTTTCAAAATTATCTTCTGTAAAATCCAGGTTTGGGGGTAGCTCATTTTGTTTCACAGTTTCACTTGCGTTTCTTTCCTGTTATTATTGTGTGAAGCTGTTGAAATGTCTACACTTTGTCTTTTGGGTTGATCCTCAACTCTTTAGATTGTTAGTGTATGGTGAATTTTTTGTATATAATCCAGTAGATAAAATTTTAAAAACCCTTTTGTTCCTTTTGTATATATTTTGCTAATCCAATATGATCTCGGCTGAAATATGTTGGATTTTTGCCTTGAATAACGGAGTTTTAATTCTGCTTTCGCCGAAATCGGGTATTCTCTCTCCTTTTACTCTACTCAGCATGTCCCTTTCCATATGTTGCATTTTAATTCTTTCCATATTTTGAAACATTGAGGACAATGTTTAGTTTAGGTTTGGGGGTATAGAGTAGATACCACGATAATATGCTATAATTAAAAACGAACTCCTTCTTTTTTTGAAAAAAGTGAAAAATTCCAAAAAAATTAAAAATCAAAATTCAAAAAAAAATTAAAAATTGAAAAAAAATCATAAAAATGGAGCTCATTTACCTTGAAATGTTGACTCTTGTGCAAATATGTATTTTTAGTAGGAGTCTTAGTCTAGATATTTAGGCACCCTGATCTAGCACAATTCACATAGTGATAAGAAATTTGCACGCGCACGATCTACCAATACATGTATGGCCTCGATCTTCAAGGTGTTGGATAGGAAGTTACGATTGCCAATCACTTTAGAATACTGAACGAAACTGGACTAGCTTGTTCTTTGGTTGGTTGGGATAGAAGGTGGAGGTTACATTAAGAAAGACAACCATCGAATTTAACTGGGTGCATCAAAAAGGGCTACCTCTTGCAAAGTGTCATGTAATTTTTTGTTTCTTCTTTTATGTATCAAAAGTGTTTCCTTGTTCAAAAAAAAAAAAAAAAAAAAAAAAAAAAAAAATCAGAAAAAAAAAAAAAAAAAAAAAAAATCAAGTATTATCAATTCCATCATCTCTTGTTCCAAAAATAAAAAGAGATTTGTCAATGTAAATAAGAGTCATGTAAATAGTCATCTTTTGTTGTTTCTTTTGTAATAAGCAAGGAGGGTGTATGCCATTGATGTACAACGCGAGAAGTTGTGAAATACCTCCAACTCATTCACAATTCTCGTAAAGTCCGGACAGCTAGCTAGATTTCGACCTCAGTTCTTAGCCTGAGAAACTATCTCTTGGTGATTAGTAGTCATAACTTCAGATCTTTCTTTACACATGTGTAGATACACTTTACACTCTTATCACATGTCCTTATTTGTTATCAGTGCTAGGATTGTGCCTTCGATAGCTAGATTGACATCTCCATTTTGCTGTGAGCTTAACTGTTTTGCACATGTCACGTTTGATGGAATATGAGCTTATATTTTGTCCTTAGGTTTTGTAGGCACACCTCTGGTAAACCTTCACGAGACTTCAACTCGTCCACTAGGGACACTTAGTGGTTTAAAAGGCTTAGTGCATACGCTAAATGCATTCGAGAGACCAGCGACAGTGGTATAGTTAGGATTTCCTTAGTTTGTTTTTACTTGAGGACAAGTAAAATTCAGGTTTGGGGGTATGTGATGAGTGCCAAATATTGTATATATTTATCCCTTTTTGTTGGCATTTTAACTCATCTTTTGTGCATTAATTCTACATTTTATCCCATATTCTGTATTTTCATTGTTTTCAAGAATAAATATTTTTATTAATTAATTTTGCATTTTTAGGTAGTAAATAAAGTTCGGATGAGTCGTGGAGCGAAAAGAGCATAAAAGTAGTGAAAAGCCGGGAGAAATTACGCAAGGAAGCCGCGAAGAATGGTGCGCACAACCTCATTTTCTACACACAAAAGCGCCTCCGTTCTCAGCCATCAGATCAGTTCTCAGAAGCATCCGACGGTCGCTCCTTCATAGAGCATCAAAATCGGAAGTCTCTGCCAAGCACCACAGCGCTGAAATTCCAAGCCTTCAGATTAGATGGTAGTTGAATCCAACGGTCGCTCCCTTGCTGTGCATCAAAGTTTGATATCTCCGCCTTACACTACAGCACCTAACTCCATCTGGTGCCGTTAACTTCGTTGCACCTAAGAATCCGACGGTCGCTTCACACACCCTTCCATCTATCCGTTCGATTCCACTCAGATCTAATGATCCAACATCTAAGATTCGCAAATATCGAACTCGATGCAGCCGCTTCACACCCTAGCACCGAACCCATCCACCCCAAACAAACAGACCCTTCTCCCATTCTTCTCCCGAGCTCTTCTTCCCCTTCTTCCCAAAAACAGTTGCAGAGCCTGCAACACCACCTCCTCCTCTGTCTCCTCTGCCGCAACCATTCCCTCACCACCACCAGTTCCATCACTGCCACCACCATCTCCAACACCCGACAACACCCTAGCCTAGCTATTTTCTTCATCTCACAACCTCTGAAACCCTAGGTTTTGGGGTGAGTAAAATAGCTAGAAATTAGGGGACAATAGGAGCAGGAAGAGCATCAGAGGGACATCAAGAAGCATGGGTCGAGCAAATTTTGGAGATTGGAAGCTAAATTTTGGGTAATAAGTTAAACCCTAATTGTACTGTGTAGTGATATTTTTGGGGAAAATGTGTTGAAACCCTAATTTGTTAATTTGGGTATAAAAGGGAGGTGCTGTAGAATGAAAAACTTGTTCTTGGACTAGCCAAGTTTCCCCCTAATTGGGTTAGGTTTGATTTTAATTTCTGCTGCACTGTTAACCATTTGCATATTTTTCTCCTTGTGCACTGTTAGTTTTTGATGCTCCTGTTAACCTTCATTGCTCCTGTTAGTTGCATTTCCACTCTAAATTGCATTTGTTGCCATGTTATGTTAGTTTGCAATGTTATGTTAGTTTACTCAATGTTAAATATTCACTGTTATGCTCAATGTTAGTATTGCCCTGTCACTCACTGTCACCCACTGTTATGCAGTTTGTCATGTTCTAAATCACCCTGCTAGGGACTTGATGAATATCTAATGTCTTATTGTGTAGTATATTGATCACACTGCTCTAGAAGGCTAAACAAGTTTAGGAAAAACTTGAACTTAGCTCATCATCACCTCACTTTCACAATGTATGCCAAGTATGCTTTGTAGTTAGGTTCATGAGCTGCTGATAAGCTGCAACTCAAGCTGAATTCTTAATCCCTTGACTAGTTGTGCTGTAGAAAGACAATTAGTGCTTTGGAAATAATACCATAGTTGTGTTTAACTTTCTATAGGAGAATACACAGTAAAAATTAGAGTGAATTCAACCCCTAGTTCCCATCCATAAATCCATCTTCAACTGTTAGTCTTGTTTCCTTTTACTTGTTTGGTTTACCTGCATTTTCTGTTTTGCATTTTCACTGCTTACTTGCTTTCCCTGCTGCATTTCTTCTATTGCTGCAACTGCTGCTGCCTTTCTTGCACTGCTGCTGCCTTTCTTGCACTGCTGCTGCCACTCCTTGCCTTGTGCTGCTGTTGCAGTATTGCCTTATTTTCTTGGCCCTGTGCACTGCTTGTGCTGCACTGCTACTTTCCTCTCCTGCTGCCATTCTTTGTTGCAGCACTGTTGTTAGCCCAGCTGCTTCTGTTGCATTGCTGCTGAATGCTGTGCACTCAAGCCCAAAGTTCACTTCCAAAAGCCCAGAACACAATCTGAGCCCAACTGTAAGACCAATACTAAGGCCCATTCCATTAAAGCTCAAAGCCCAGTTTGGGTTAAGGTTGAAGGCCCAATCCAAATCAACTGTGGGCTTAACCCAAAGCTCAATCAAAGGCTCAAAGCCCATTTGCACTTCAAAGATAACTGAGCCCAGGCTCAGTTCATTTTATGTTTAACAAACCCACTAAGCCCAATCCATTCAAAGGGCATTCAAACCCAAATAGTACATTAAGCCCAACACTTCCAAAGGGCTTCTAAGCCCAAAGCAAACTAGAAACCCAATTAGCTAAAACACTTCCGAAACACACCCGATCTCTGTGGATCGACCCGTACTTGCACGAGCTACAACTGACGACCGTGCACTTGCGGTATTACTGTAGGCCCGTTTTCATTGCATCATTTCTACACACCTTTCCGGACCTGCCACACACAAGGCTAGATACACCCAGTTTATGGATTAACACCCCACAGATTAATACACCCATGAATGGGCACACCCCACATATTAACCTAACAAGACTAGACATATGACAATACCCCTCCCATGAAACAATCCTTGTCCTCAAGGATTAAAAGATGAAAAGTGAGCTGCAATATTGGCTGAGTCCTCCCATGTTGTTTCTTCTGCCGTGGAGTTGGACCAATAGATGAGGAGTTGGGGTACATAATGGCTACCTCTGAGTACTTTCCTAGAATCCAGAACTGCAATGGGAGTAATAATAACCTGGCCTTCATGGTCTACCACTGGAAGTGTAGGTGAAGGAATGTGAGCAGCACCAATTTTCTTCTTAAGTTGTGATACATGAAACACTGAGTGAATTCTGGCTTCTGGAGGTAATTGGAGCTTGTAATCTAGAGTACCAACTCCCTGAATGACAGGGAAAGGGCCATAGTATTTGACTGAGAGTTTGAAGTTGTTCCTGAGAGAGACTGAAACCTGCCTATATGGCTGCAATTTGAGGTAAACTAGATCTCCCACTGCAAAAACTCTGTCAGTCCTCTTGGCATCAGAAAAATGTTGCATTCTTTCTTGAGATTTGGTGAGTGTGTTTTTAAGAAGCAATAGGATGTCAGCAATTTGTTTAAGGTAGTTCTCCACTGAATCCACTGCAGTGGTGACAGAAATTGGGAAGGCCAAATGAGGAGCTTCATAGCCATAAAGAGCCTTAAAAGGAGAAATCTTGAGACTGGTATGGAAACTGGTGTTATACCACCATTCTGCTAAATCCAACTATTGCATCCAATTCTTAGGTTTTTTACTGGTCATGCATATGAGATAGTTCTCAAGACAGGCACTGACCCTCTCAGTCTTCCCATTTATCTGAGGATGATAAGCAGTGATCAACTTTAGAGCAGTATCCAAATGTTTCAACAAGTCTTGCCAGAAATTGTTGGTGAAGACTCTGTCTCTATCTGACACAATAGAAGAAGGTAAGCCATGTAATCTCACAATGTGATGCATAAAAGCTTTGGCTACTGAAGAATTTGTATATGGATGCTGGAGAGGGATAAAATGTCTGTATTTTGTGAACCTGTCCACAACTACCAAAATCACTTCTTTTCTGTCACTCTTTGGAAAGCCTTCAATAAAGTCCATGCTGATATTTTTCCAAGCATGGTCAGAAATTGGTAATGGCTGAAGCAATCCAGCTAGTAATGTGTGTTCTCCCTTGTGTCTCTGACAAATATCATAAGAAGATACTAAGGAAAAAATCTCAGCTTCATACCAGGACAAAAGAAGTGTGTCTTAGTCCCCATATAGGTAGCTTGAATACCAAAGTGACCTCCCACTGCAGATGCATGTGCTGCTAAGAGAATGAAACTTATGATGTTGTTGCTAGAGCCAACATAAATCCTGTTCTTGTATCTCAGAACTTCATTATGAAAGTGTAATTTGGATTGGAAGCTGGATCTAGGAGTAGCTGAGAAATTAGTTGTTGTGCCCCCTGATCTTGAGCATAGCTGGAGATGATTTCTTGCTTCCGCGGTGGTTGGGAAATGGTAATGCTGGAACAAGTGGTGTCACTGTGAAGTCTTATAGAGAGAGCACCAGCCACCTTGTTTTCTTTGCCTTTCTTATATTGGATATCATAGGTATAACCCAGTAATTTCATCGGACATTTTTGTTGTATGCTTGTAGTGATTTTCTGCTCTAAGAAATACTTAATGCTTTCTTGATCAGTCTTCATAGTGAAGTGATGGCCCAACAGATAGTGCCTCCATTTGGTAACTGCAGAACCTACATCTATGAGTTCCTTTTCATAATTAGAGAGGCCAAGTGATTTAGGGCCAAATGGTTTACTGAAAAAAGATATTGGCCTGCCCTCCTGCATTAAAAATGCTCTAATGCCAGTAGCACAAGCATCAATTTCTAATATAAATGGCTTAGAAAATCTAGGAAAGCCAAAACTGGAGTAGTAGTCATAGCATGATTGAGGTAATTGAAGGCTCGAGTACCAGCTGGAGTCCAAGTGAAAGCATTCTTCTTAAGTACGTCAGTAAGAGGCTTACTAAGTACCCCATAGTGTTTGACAAACTTTCTATAGTATCCAGTGAGGCCTAAAAACCCTCTTAGCTCCTTGATGTTTGAAGGTGTTGGCCAACTAGTCATAACAGATATCTTATTAGGGTCAGCCATACTACGCTGAGAACAAATGATATGACCCGAGTACTCCAAGGTAGGTTGTGCAAAACATCATTTAGAGATTTTGGCATAAAGCTGGTGTTTTCTCAATAAGGATAATGTGAGTTGTAAATGCTGAGCATGGGTCTCCACATTAGGACTGTAGACTAGAATGTCATCAAAGAGTACCAGGATGAATTTCCTCGGGTAAGGCTGGAATATGTCATTCATCAAAGCTTGAAAAGTTGCAGGTGCATTAGTAAGACCAAAAGGCATGACAGTGAACTCATAGTGACCATGATGGGTTCTGAAAGCTGTTTTGTAAATATCAGCTAAAGTGACTCTATTTTGGTTATAACCTGACCTTAAGTCAATTCCAGTGAAGACACAAGAACCAAATAACTCATCCAAAATCTCATCAATAACAGGGATGGGAAACTTATCTTTTATAGTGATACTGTTGAGTTGTCTGTAATCCACGCAGAATCTCCAGCTATTGTCTTCTTCACCAGAAGTATGGGGGATGCAAAAGGGCTATGACTTGGTTGAATAACTCCACTTTGTAACATTTTCTCAACTACCTCCTTTTGTACAAAAGGGAATTTATAAGGTCTTTGTTTAAAAGGAGTTAAATTGGGAATGAGGGGAATGGAATGGTCTAAATACCTTTGTGGGCGCAGTGAAGTAGGCTCAGAGAAAATATCTTGAAACTGATGTAAAATGTCAGATATGATTGAGGGTGGAGGATCTTGTGGAAGAGTAGAGTTGACAGAATATAGTTGACCCACAATGCCATGAGAATGTCTCTTGAGTATTCCTTGTAACTCATTTGAATTAATTTGTTGGAGGGTAGGAGTTGAATGAGTACCCACCTAAGTGATCTTGTGCCCTTGATGAATAAAAGAGATACTCAATGTGGAGAAATTAAAAAGAATGTCACCTAGTTGTTTGAGCCAATCAGCTCCCAAAACAACATCACACACCCCCTAATGGCATAAGTCTTAAGTCACCAAGGAAATCATGATTCTGCATATGCTAGTGTAAGTTACCACAAATGCCTGAGCTGACTGTCTTGTCTCCATTAGCCACAGTGACCAACAGATTAGTAGTAGGTTGAATAACACACCCCAATAATTTGGCTAAATCACAGTCAATGAAATTGTGGGTACTACCTGTATCAATTAAGATGGAGATTGCTTGATTGTTGATAGTACCTGGAATTCTGATTGTTTCTCCACTAGCATGACCAGTGAGGGCATTAATAGAGATTTCCATGTCACTCTCTATAGCAGGAGTATCCTCAGGTTGAGCCATTTCTTCTTCATGTGTACTGCACTCAGCATCAGAGTCTTCGGCAACCATTAAAAATAGTTGTTGTTTTTTGCAGAAATGCCCTGGTTTATATACCTCATCACAGTAGAAGCACAAGTCACCTCTGTTCCTCTTCTGCATTTGTTCAGGTGTTAATCTCTTAATGGGGATCTGGGGTAGTAATGGTTTGGATGGTATAGTAGATGGTAAGGGAAGTAATGGTGGGAGAGACACGGGCTTGGGTGGGAAATTTTGTGAAATAGGTTTTTTGGAACTAGTGAAGGAATTTGAAAAAAAAAATTTGTTGGTAGGCTTGTTATATTTCTGTTGATTGGCAAGAGTATTTTCTTGCATTCTAGCTAAAGAGAATACTTGTATTAAGGTGGGAGGGTTAAACATACTGACTGAGTGTTTAATATCATCTCTCAACCCTCCAATGAAGCTCATAACAAAGTAATGCTCATTCAACATAGGATATTGTCTATACAGTAAACCCTTAAGGTTCTCAAATTGTTCAAAATAATCTTCTACTGTGGTAGTTTGTGATAACTTATTGAATATTCCCAAGATATTTTCATTAGCAGGATTTTCAAATCTAAAAGAAGCAAGTTCAGCTAGTTCATACCAAGAAGTGATGGATCTACTAGACTGTAAGTTTGTCAGCCACTTATCAACCTTTCCTTCTAGGTGCATAGCCGCCATGATGACCTTTTGGCCTTCATATTTGATGTTGTTGAGAAGAAAATATCGATCGCATTTATGTATCCATACTTTTGGATTTTCTCCATCAAATCTGGGAAAATCAATCTTTGGAACTCGAGGGTTGTAGCTCAAATCACGATTCCCATGTGGTATATTGAACATCATTCCCCATTGATTCATATTATGAGAGTGAGACCCTTCACCAGCTGAATCTCGATAATCTTCAGTTCTTTTGTTTGGATTTGCTTCCATGAATTTGAAGAAGTCTTCCTTAGTCAGTAATGATGATTTGAACTCTAGATTTGCTGTTGTAAGTTCATCTAATATGCTATTGATTTTTTCCATTTGCTCCGTGAACGAGTTCTCCACTCGATGTAATTCCTCATTCACTTCTTTGATTGTAGGATTCTTATCCCTACCCATGATAGGAAAGTATGGTTACTGATACCAATTGTTGTGTTTCCACAACAAGATTAACACCCAAATGAAAGATAGAAGAAATCTGATTCAAGAGAATCAGCCTTAGAGGGAAGAATATGAGATTTTAAGCTAAACTAGCAATATTCATTAAATTCTTAAGCAGATGCAAAGACTGTTCTTACACATTTAAACCCTCATTTACTCAGGAGAGGATAAATGAAGACAAACGGATTAGAGACACCTGTCGCAATCCTATCAGCTAAAACCGACCACTAACACACAAGGCTAGCTACACCCAGTTTATGGATTAACACCCCACAAATTAATACACCCATGAATGGGCACACACCACATATTGACCTAACAAGGCTATACATATGACAAAGAACTCTCCTCCATAAAATGTCATTCCCAAGAGAACAACATGAGTGACCTTGCTTTTGTGAAAAAAGAAGGATTTGGCGGACATTAACAAATCACAAGGATTTGTATCCATGGTATCGACATAAACTAATCTCAAGGCCAGTTATGAACAACGAGATAAATTTTACTCAACATAAGAGAATCTTACGGAGTGTGTCAAGCATCAAAACACGAAAGTGTGATCACAAAAGGATCAATACTGCGAGAAAATCTCAAAGTGTTTGTTCTATTTTCTGTTTACAAAAACATAATTGATTTAAATTCTGAGCATATATGAAATATTATCCCGATTCACGAAAACGTAAAGGCACAATATTTCATAAGAATTTTGAAATAATTAAACCAATAATGATTACATACTGCAAGTTCATCTTCCAACAACTCTAGAATTTAAATAAATAAGTCTAAAAACATGCAAGATGAAAAACGTCGGAGATAGAAAAACCTGATTCAACCAAGCTAATATCTTTCAACCGTTAGATCGAACTTAGCTTGTTACACACAAATGAAATGTACCCTCATTTAGGTTTATGTAACCGTACCCAAACGTGTACACCATGTTGGTTCACAAATAGTTAACCGAGGTTAGCCATATGATTACTCTCATATCAACCTTATTCATCTTAACCATAATTAGTTCAAATGAAACTAGTTAAAGAGTTGTTCAATTGCTATATTCTCATGGATTTATACAAGAACACAATTGAAGCAAAATCGGTTTGATTCACTCGAATCAATACATGAACATTATAGCCACATTTTGCATTCCTTATTGATAAATATTTTAGGCTCATGTACAACCCATTTTAGAAAGTAACCTACTTAAGTATGCGTACGGGTATGCGTACTTAAATAACCGGATTTGAGTTTGTTTTAGTTTTCAAACTCAGCAGAAATTCACGGACGTGAACTTTTTCCGCCAGTATGCCTATGGGTACGCGTACTTTAGGTAACCAAATGAGTTTGATTTCGGTTTTCAAACTCAGCAGAAATTCAAGGACGTGAACTTCCGCCAATATGCTTTCGGGCACGCATACTTACCCAGTCTCCTACAACCTTTTTGTATATACAAAAGTATGCATACTTTAGGTTCCCGGTTTTTGGACTTATACACTAATGTGCGAACACACTATGCTTATATCCAAAGATGGTTACAAGATTCTAAACTCTTTATTTCAATCATTGAAACATTCTTCTATATGACAGTAGCCGTTTTCACACACTAGCTATTAGCATCAAAGCAATTTTCAAGATATTGAAACAATCATTGTCGAAACATTCCAAGTCTTACACCAAATGATTGTATCACACAAACCATGTAAGATGTTACTCGGCAATTTTCTCATGATATAAGATGAAATTGGTTGAAGCAAAAGCTTACCAACACATATTTCGAGAAATATGTAAGCGAGATATACTCAGTTCGAAGTCTCAAATGTGTATAGAGAAAACTATATCGTAACACGACTTATGTCTCAATATAGGAGATAGAGTAGAAATAGACTTTCCAAGTGATAGATGAGTTTAAGTCTCCACATACCTTTTGTCGATGAAGTTTCACAAGCTCTCCTTAGTAGTTCTTAGTCTTCAAGTAATAAGCGTCGCGAAGTCTAAGCTCAACTACACAAACTATATCCTAGTCCGAGACATCTATAAATAGTCTAGAAATCAAGACTTATAGTTTTGATCACTAACATTGACAAATATGCTTGAGATAGCAACGCTTGCGAGTTCGACCGAGCAGTGCTCTAACAATATCACATATTAATAAATAATTAGCGCTCATCCTAAGAGATTAAAAAGATACAAGCATCCCCTTTATAATTCCACAACCACACTTCCCATAAAGATATAGCAATTAAGCACAAGTTCATTTAAGAACTCTCCCCCGTAAAATGTCATTCCCAAGAGAACAACATGAGTGACCTTGCTTTTGTGAAAAAAGAAGGATTTGGCGGACATTAACAAATCACATGGATTTGTATCCATGGTATCGACATAAACTAATCTCAAGGCCAGTTATGAACAACGAGATAAATTTTAATCAACACAAGAGAATCTTACGGAGTGTGTCAAGCATCAAAACACGAAAGTGTGATCACAAAAGGATCAATACTGCGAGAAAATCTCAAAGAGTTTGTTCTATTTTCTATTTACAAAACCATAATAGATTTAACTTCTGAGCATATATGAAATATTATCTCGATTCATGAAAACATAAAGGCACAATGTTTCATAAGAATTTTGAAATAATTAAACCAATAATGATTACATACTGCAAGTTCATCTTCCAACAACTCTAGAATTTAAATAAATAAGTCTAAAAACATGCAAGATGAAAAACATCGGAAATAGCTATGTGTAATCACAATATTTGCTATACTAAACCCTAGTTATCTTTCTCAAGAATAAAAATCCTCAAAAGAAGTTTCCAAGGAATGCATCAGGTCTTTGATATGCCGAGCAGATAATTCTTTCTCATTGTTGAAAAACTCATTGATGATAGGATCATTTAGTTTTTCTAGGTCTTCAGAGATGTCTGTTAACTCACTAAGTTCCGTCCTTAATTAGTTTACCCAGAGCACTTTTAAATTTTTTCATCTCCAATAGACATCTTCTTTTGGTTCCTTGATGATTTGATTCATTCACAAAGGTAGACGTTAATTGCTTCTACTGCATCCTTTTTGGTGGTTCTTCTTGTCACAGGATCCACGGAACCGAAACTTATGAAGATGAGAGTAAATGTCAACCCTAAATAATGAAAAATATTTTCTCTATTATGGTTCGTGAACCATTGGACATATGTCAGACGTTGCCGTCCGTGAGCCCAAAAGATTATGCACAAACTTTGTCCAATATTCTATTCTGTAAATTGTGGCTACTCAATCCCAAGATTTTCTTATGATTGTGGCGTCTCGTTAGCTCAAATAAACAGAGTTTAAAGCATAAGATCTGACCGATGAATCAAGTATGGATTACAAATATGTAACCTAGAATTTGTTTGGAGCTAGCTCAACAAAAATTATTCATACTGACTGTTTTATAAAATGGGACGAGTCACACAAAAAAAAATGATCAAATTATACTTGATTAGCGTTGTCATCACAAAAGGTAATGTGATGAAATATTATGCAACCTCATTTTCCCAAGCTAAAATATTGAGGCTGCATTCATTACTACAGTTATGTAGTATCCACTCACCGCTTGTGTCACTGGACACTGGGTGACTTTCCAAGGCTATTTGTGCAATTTGGATTCTTATATTTTCTGGTTCTTTTACTCCTTTATCTTCTCGGTTTTGAAGTCCTATGATTTGAATTCAATAGTTGACTCATTTTTTTTTGCATATCATTCCGAAGTCTAACAATTCTTGAGTTATACTTCTTGAACTTTCGACATTTTTCCTAAACATGTCCGTTGCATCCACAGAAGGAGCAATGAAATGTGAGATCAACTTTTATGAAAGTAAACTTGGATTTATTGCAATAGTATCCCAATTTCGTATGTAACTTTTTGTTGTTTAATACATCAGGTTTACTTTTACCCGAAAAAAAGGAAGAAAAAAACAAAAACAACAAGATTTTTGTAAATGGTCAATAACAAACATTAATAGTTTGAGATTGTCAAACCCAAGACAATTTAAGACAACGTAAAATAAGTGAGCAATGGGTACTGGCGCGGACACAACATGATGCAGAAGCAGATACGAATATATCCTAAAAAACTAGGACACAAACACGTCATGAAATTAATGATATTTTCCACTAAAATGTATATATTATGAACAATGTTAATAAATTATTAATAAATGACAAATCTGTATAAGAATAAACATATGTACTAATGAAATAATACATACACAAAATCCAGACATTTTTAACAGTCATTTGTACTGAAATTGTACATGACATATGCATATGATATCGCCATGTGTCTGACATGAAACGCGTGTGACGGAACGTACGACTCGAGTCCAACGCTAACACGTGACGATTTTGGACGCACAGACCAGGCCAACATAGAACATGAAACCAAAATCTTGATTTCTTTGCTGTGACAGATACGTGATACGTGACAATTGATGACCTAAGTGATCTAGGTAGGTTTGCATTTAGCATCCAAATTGAGGACTTTTAACATCCCATTTGTGAAGACTTTGCTGCCAAGTACTGTTTCACCAACACCCATTACGAGTAGTAAATTATCATTCTTCCTCTTTTTCTTTTTTTCTCTAATCTAATAATTAGTCATTAATGTGCCCTATCAACTCTACTCCACATTTCTTACAAAATCTTTGATCGCAAGTGTCACGGGCCATTTCGTTTCTTTGCTAGTCTTTTGGTCCCGATTCAGAATAATTTACTTGCAAGTTTGTAGCAGTACTGAGGCTAGTGGCAGGACTTTTCTTCCCTGTACTCTCACCCACTTGGGATCATACATTTATGATTTATTACACACATATAAAATAGAGAAAAACAAAACAAACCATGTGGTTACGATTCAAAACGACTGAAATGATACAACGATTCACCGGAATCACAACTCAAATTCCGCCTTCTTCTTAGAATGTCTTCCACGGGACTCGGACAAGGTCACTTTCCAATGGCCGAGAACGCGAATACATGAAGAAAAAAAAGTTGAAACCTAAATTACCCGTTTTAATCATAATCTTTCCCACTTCATTTGACAGTAACATTATGAGCGCCATAAAAAGGAGATATGGTCAAAAATGACCTGCTCCCTGACCCTCCTCCAGGGCAGAAATATACGAAAACAAAGAGGATTGGGTTCCACCACCACGAGAACGCTTTAATGGATCCGTAACTGCATTCAGTGACACACCCTGTGCCTATAAAACCCCACACTCTCACTCCTTCTTTAATTCATCCCATTCAATTATTACCATCACCAAGATCTCACTCACTACACACACAGTCCGGCAGCATTACTCATAACTAGTTAGTATTCATCATGGCCATGGGAAGAGGCAGTGATGCAACAGTTTCAGTTTTGATCCTCTGTCTATTGGTGCTCCAAACTGAGATGGTTCAATCTGTCACCTACACCGTCGGTGGTGCTGGTGGTTGGACATTTAACACCGCTAAATGGCCTGCAGGCAAGCGTTTCAGGGCCGGTGATGTACTCGGTAACTGAACTCAGCCTTGATTCTTTTTTTACATGCAGATTTTTTTTTTCCAAAATAGTCATTGTCGTTGGTTTATGTTACTACTAAAGTTGGTAATTCACTGTAAAATCGGCCTCTATCAGATTTTAGTGAAAATTTTTGTCCAAAGCTTCCGAAAATGACCTTCCTTGAACCAAACTTTCAGTGAAGTAGTCCACTGTAGTTGATCTGGATGTTACTAACTTGACATTCTGTTTGTGTTTTATGTAGTATTCAACTACAGCCCTCAAGCCCACAACGTAGTTCGGGTAAACGCGTTGGGATACAGATCATGCAAGACTCCAAAGGGTGCACAAGTGTTCAGGTCAGGGAAAGATCAGATCAAGCTCCAAAAGGGTGCAAATTACTTCATCTGCAACTTCGTTGGTCACTGTGAATCTAACATGAAGATTTCTGTCACCGCTATGTAATCTGTTTTACAGTAGTATGTTTCCATCTGCACTATGTTTTACGGATTAAGAGGACTTAAGAGTAGCTATAAAATGAATCCATCCCCACTTGGAGAGAAAGAGAAAGACTAGCCTTTGTAGTCTATGAGCTAGATGAGTAACAGTGTACCACCACTGATGAAATAAAATCTATTATTAAAGAAATTAATGCTGCTGTTTGGTATCAATGTGCACTTGAAAAAGCTAAGCTACTTATGGTATTTATACTTTCACATTTTATGATTTCAGTTCAACCACAACTCAGATCAATAAGTTTTCACCCACTGAGGACTCTTCCGACTCCGAGAGATCTCACCCCACCAGTTTTTTTTGAAGTTACTTTCTCAGTTTTATTTGTCAAAGTTTTGAATGTGACAAGGTGAATGAGACTGGTCTTAGGACGTGGTTGTGGCTTAGATCAGTTACATATGAATGATTTTTTAGGGACCATGATTTTTTTTTGAGGGGACCATGATTTTATTAGACCACCTTTCCTATAGTTATATGGGGTGTCCTAAAGTGTTGAAATGACTAATCTATCCTTAGCCTAATTTAATTTAAGACTAACCTAATAACCACCTATATATATAACCACCGCCTCCTCCTACCACCGCCGCCGATTACCACCATCACCATCTCCGATTATCACCACCACCAACCACCGATTACCACCACCACCAACCACCACCACCTCTATATATATATAGTTTAATTTAAAACATTAACAAAGATATTCTCACAAACCCATTACTTGTCATTCGTTTTTGGTTGAATAAATGAGAAGTAATCATCAAGATGAGTTGAAAGTGGAAGTTGCAGAGAGGTTTAATAGAGTTTTTTTTTTCAAAAAAAAGTTCGGTTACGTCGCAAAACGTTTGGTTTCGTCGCAAAAAGTTTGGTTATCACGAATTAATTTTTCTTAACCGAACTCAGAGTTCGGTTGATTCGCAAAAAATACTTTTAACCGAACTCCTTGTATTAGAACAACACAAGTCCATAAGTTCGGTTCCTTCGCAAAATAAGGATATCACCGAACTTAAAGTTCGGTTGGTAGAGCAATTTGGTATGTAACCGAACACACAAGATGTACCCAAATAAATTGTTAAGTTCAAAGTTCAGTTACCTACCATTTTATATTAAGTAACCGAATATAGCACTGTAACTTTGGTTTTTTTTTCTTTTTTTTTATCCGTGAGTTCGGTTAGATACCCTTTTGGATAAAAGTTTGCGAACCAACCGAACTTCTTACACTTGGAATAACTTTTTTTAACATAAAATTCGGTTGGATAGTTGGTTGGTACGAACTTTGCATACCAACCGAACTATGTACAATTGGTAAAATTTTATTTTCACGTAAAGTTCGGCTAGTTATTATTTGCAAAGCAACCGAACTTCTAGACCCTAAAGTTCGGTTACATTGCGGGCAAACCGAACATTACACTGTATGACCAAAACCTCCATTAACGAGCGAGTTCGGTAACCTGCGTGTTTGGAAAACGTAACCGAACTACATTTTCAGGTGTGTTCGGTTACATGTTCTTGACATATGGTAACCGAACTTGCCCAAATCTACATAAAATTTTTCATTTTTTTTTTAAAGTTTGGAGCAATTAAACCAACACTATCTAAGTTTGAAGCATACCTGATAAACCAAATGCTCTTCCTCCGGTTGTGGTTGGTAAAATCCATCGTTTTCATCTTGAGATTGAGTTTGGGGAAGAATACAATCACCATCTAAGAAATAACTCATATCCGGATCATTGTGAAGATTAACAAATACTCTAGGAGAGGAAGGAGATGAAGATTCAAATGTGCTATCATCAATTGAACTTGAATACTCAAGATTAGTGAACACAATTTATTTTTTTTATTTTCCATGTTTTTCTTCTTCATCTTCTCTAACTTTACTCTCTCAATAATTCTACTTCTTTAACTTAATCATTTCACTAATGATTTCACTAATCATTACCCAAAATTAATCAAGAGGATAATTTAGATATTAATATAAATATCTAGATAAAGGGTGACCTAGATTTACTTCTAAATGTCTTACTAAAAATAGAACCATGGTCCCAAAAAAAAAAACCATGGTCCCAAAAAAGAATCGTTCTTAAAAATGAAGCAGCGAGGCCTCGTTCATATATGGGTGACATGAGAAGCCCATGAATTAATATTGAAATTATATGTAGTGCTTAGTATTTTCGCTGCTGTCATCTTGTCAAAGGACTGCTGGACGATGATATCATGGGCTACAAAAAATTTGTTCATGAGATTCAATCAAATTATGCTGCTGAAGTGGATGATTTCAGAAGCTATGATAACATTAGCAACCACATTATTCAACAGTGTCCTTTGGGGTCAAATAATCAATTTTCTGAAAATTTCCCAATCAAACTAGAAAGCCAGGGAATTTACCAAGGATCAGACGTGAAGGTATCGAGTTCCGCAAAAGTTGGCACTTTTACCTTGGTTGGAAGTGGGACAAGCTTCTGAAATGTTTAAGAAATGGTTGTTAAGCGACACTAAGCCTGCCTAATCACTGAAATTTACCAAGGAACAAGAAACTTAAACTGTCTTATATATTTTACAACATAACACCTGTATATGTATGACATTTCTCCAACTGAATAGGCCTTGTTCTCTGGTGAAAATCCTAGTGGTTAAACTGGAACAATTACTATTATCATCTCGAACTGATACAAAAGTTAGTTAATTGATATTCGACTTTGACGATACCTAGGTAGCTCCTAACCCTCCCTAGGAAGCAAGGGTGGATAGACAAATAATTTATAAGCACTTCCTATGAACAATAGATGGCCCAGTCTCATCATAGTCGGCTTTGGTAACATGTTGGTTTTGAGGGAAGACTACTTTGGCAAGTATGGCACCTCCCATCCACGCTGAATTCTTCGCCATGTTCTCAGGCATGTACTCCGGAGCCTGTTCATTGTTGACAATGCAAATTCCACAAATGAAATTACTACTATAGAAAGAAATAGATGGGGAGACAAAATTAACCCATTAAACACAATTTTGGGGTTTTGTAATTTATACCAACTATTTATAAAATAACACAAAATGTACTGCATTGGAAGGTTGGGTTGGGAAGCTGAGAATCGTAAAAAATATTAGTAGATTAGATTTGACGACAAAGATACCTTAACAAGAGTAGGTCGGATAGCTGAAGAGCAGAGATTAGCTTCTTTCTGGAACCTCTCTTCAAAGCCTAGACAATAGAGCAGCACACAAAAACATCAGTCCACAAGGCTGAGCTATTCTAATTTACTCAAATATAAGAGTACATACTTATAAAGCACTTATGATGTTTTGACACACTCCTATCTGCAAAGCACACCGAAACTCCTCACATATATATTGCGCCCGGTATATGTTAATAAAATCAATAAAGCCATCTATAGACGATGTTAATAACTTCAACAGAGGCCATTAAACATGAAATTTTATGAACATGAAAAAACCCATTCAACAGAGGCCAATACCTGAAGCAATCAACGTCTTGTGTGTATGCAATCAGGTGAAGTTAAAGAAGTACATACCAATCATAGACGCAGTGCCACCGCAAACTACTGTGCTTTCCAATAGCTGACGGTGGTTTTCAGAAGATACATTTGAGATACAACGGACAAGCTGCTCAACAATCCCATGCTCCTCCAATCCTAATATAGATGGTTGGAATAGAGCCTCACCAACAGTATACCGTTCTTTCTCTATGGTTATCACCTAAACCATTAAAATGAGTTGATAAATTTTCACACCAAAACAAAGACAGGCTGCAATGGTAAGAACTATTTTATCGTCCTACATTGGCTCCATTGATGATTCATTCTCAATAGTTATCCTTCATTCTCTACAGTTATACTGACTTTTACATTTTTGATGATTCAGAACGTGTATTTTTTAGATTCCAGTATTTGTGATACTCATTTCTCTTGGCTCAGAACATGCCTCCAATGATACTCTCTTTCTTAATGTTACTCCCCACTTTCCTCCCTCTCCACTAGTCAAACTTTCCACTTCTTAAGATGTAGAGTCAGAAAGGCCAAGGTACTCTCCAAAAAAAGATGTAACCAAATCCTTAAGCAAAAGGATATTAGATTCAATCAAAATGCTAATATTACCAGCTTCTGAAGTATAACTGCCCCTTGGTTCAACATTTGAAAGATTTCATTCAATTACTGCAAATTATAGGAGTACAAATGCTTATATTATTATTGTGTTACGAAGTGGCATAGTTTGAATTACGCATGTATGTTTAAGAAAGCATCTAATTGTTTCAGCAGACATATGCAGAATGTCCCAATCTTTTATGTAAATGAAAAAAGTCAATCAACACTAAGTTTAAAAGAGCTTGAGAAACACAGGAATGGACTGTTCTGCCTGGGATTGTCTGAGGTAACAGCAACAAGTTTCTAGATTCGCGATGCATGTGTGAACAATTTGAAATTCAATAAAACTTAAATGTGCTAATATAAAATATTTCATAATATTATTCAGTTGGATGTCGCTTTCCCCATCTTTTATGTTTTTGTCTTAATGCTATAAAAAAGAAATTATCAATAGCAAACCTGTCCATCTGGAAGCGTATGCTTTTCCCTCTGGCATGACTTCTGGGTTCCCTCGTAAGCAGCTTGATCTTCCGCACAACATGCATATAGCTCTTTTAGCCTTTCAACATCAGAAAGAGATATATTTGTCCCAGGATTTGATTTTTGAAGCTCCTTGGCAAGTAAATTAGTCAAGTCAATACCCCCAATCTCAAATCTTTTCGAGGCAATATGTTGAACTGCACCTTCACACACTGGTGCAATATCTGGTAAAAAGAATAACAAATCGTATAGCACAAAACCATCAGCTCACCCAGCTGTAAATCCGGTTAAGATTTCCACAGATATTAATCTAATAGGCAGTATGGTAAGGGTTACTCCAATTAGCTACTGAAACACAAACGGCCAGCATCTTTTACAATATTAATCGATCAACAAGATCGGTTACCTATTGCATTACAGGAGACATATGGATAATGAATTCAGAACAAAAAGATGAAAAATTAATATTTCATGAGAGGAAAAGACCTAGTAAGTTCAACAAGGAATTTTGCAAGACAATTACAGCAAAAAACAACGAACATTTTGAGAGATTAAAACTACAAATAATGGAGATTCTACATACTAATTTAAAGAGGAAACCTAGGACCAAATTAAGGACACCTTCGGAAACAAAAAACTTAGCTACTACAGTTTTTAGAGGTAAAAACATAACAAAAAGGCATTTGACCTTCAAGCACTTCAAAGCTAAACCCTGGTATAGTTAAGTTTCTAAAACCCTGAACTAAGAGCCCCAATGGTCAAGAACTTGGCTACTTTAGCTGTTTTCTGAGTATCCTTATTTCTGGTGTGTTTTTCTCAAATGTTAGGATAATTTACAAAAATTCATAAAAATTCCGTATAGTGGCAGTTCCTTCTCAATCTTATCAGGACCCAAATTAAGCCTTTTCCAATTTTCTTTCTCAAAACAGTCCAATGTGCATCAAAGAGCTATCCCGACCTATCATCGAAGCTAACTTGTGATCATTAACTCGATAGCCGAACTTAAGAATGAAAGATAAGACAACATATTTGCTTAGTTGTATACCATTACAAGTTCCAATTCGAAATGAGCTCTTACCTATCTTCCCATGCCCAATATCAACGGTGCAACCAGAAATGCGTCCCAGTGCATAGAGTGATAGCACTGCTTGTTCAGATGCATAAAAGCCCGAGATATTAAATGTTTCAAACATCAATTGCACCAAGCGTTCTCTCAGAGCCTATAAGTAAAAGTAAGCAAAACATTTCGGGATGTGAATCTACTGATGAACATATACCAAGCAAGCTTTTTACCAGCAAGAAAATTGCAGTAAGTACTCGCATATATTATAATCATTAGAATAACAACATAAACCTGTCAAAGCTACAATTATATTAGAAATTCGAATGTTACCATGGACCATAATTAAATTCCTACGATTTATTAGTTTTTCCCTTACTCTTCCCAGTTGCCTGGCCATCCAGATTAGATTGTTTGCAAGTATTAGACTACCTTAATTTTTAAATAGTTTTGGCAAGCATAAGTTCACTAAAAGAAAATTGAGTTTACCAAGTTGCCCTATTTAGTGGATATAGTCCTTTGATTAGTTTGGATATGTCTAACAATGACACTTTGTGTTTCAAAGTGGATTCACAGAGACATACTCATATCGGAGACCCGTGGACATGACAACAGCATTGCTAGACGTTAGAGTTTAATATATTTGCGATTAAGTTCTACAAAGCATGATTTGATATAAGGAAAATGAATGAAAAACAAGAAGAAGACACATGTATAGTTGTTACCATTTCAATTTACTACAAGAATGGATATAACATTAACTTAACTCGTATCAATTGCTATATAGATGGAGTCCTGTTGTTTAATCAATATAAAACTCATGTATAGTTGTTGATTTTCCCGCTGTTTGAAGACCCCGTATCCACACTCTTACTGGTATCATTGTTATACAGGTTTAATGATTTATTTCCACAGCAGAAAACAAATTAAATATTTCAATGTCCAATGAACATATTTACCTAATGATTCCTGATAGCACAACAATACGAAAAAGTGCAGGCGAAACTCTATCGATGATCATCCTACCTGATGGCAATTCTTAGCATATTGCATGCTCAGTGTTCCTACCAGGACATTTAAATGATTGCCCATGTTTACAACAAATTTGATGCAGGGCATACTGTGCTCCTTCAGTAATGTTTTCTATGTAGGAAGTTTCACTAGTTTGATTCTTTAGGAGGGAGTTTCAGTTCTTCGCAATTCTAGCACATAAAAATTTCATCGAGTCTCTCAGAAGGCAGAATTTTATTTTTATCCTAAGATTTATAAGAAAGAGTGTTAAGTTTTACCCTAGACTTGATTATCTGGGTCGTATTATTCCAATTTTTTTCCTATCTGCTTCTATCTGTTCGACTGCATTATTCTAAAAGTTTAACTTTGAAGAAACCCATAAAAATTAGTTGGTAGTCCAACATCAGATCAATCACTACTTCTGCTACACGTATATTTGGCTGTGCACAACTGCTATCAGCCTATCACATGCATTAGCATTTTTTTTAAGCAAACGAAAAAAGAATCAAGTCCCTGGAACTAACAAAGACCAAATAGTCCTTCGATAAATAACCCGAACAAAGGAAGGATAAGACTTGCTAACCTTTGGTGTTAAAAGCGGATCTGTAAACAAAACCTGTCCCTCATTTCCAATCTCCCACCCAAGACCAGTATAAAGAACATGGTGTAGCAAGTCTTCCATAGCATCCCAGTCCCGAATAAAACCCCTCACTACTGGATCAATTGTGACATCGTCCACTACAGGAATATCACTTAACAAACCATCTTCAGGCATATGTTTCATTTGAGTAGGGATTATCTGTATAACATTCAGCAAGTATTAGAAAATGGTATCGAATGAACAGCTTTACACGATAATGTAACCAAAAGACAGTGCTCTATCAGAGGAAGTGAAGTTTGGGAGAGTGGAAAAGGATGCAGAACTTCAAATATAGTTGCAGAAACATTAATTTTCAGAGCTGTAGATAACAAATGTACTGCTTCTCTTACAGACAGAAACGAAAAGAATCAATTTGTAGATGGACACATCCCAAAAGTGTGATATTTGATGGAGGCTGTCCTAATTGAAGTTAACAGAAAACCCTCAGTTTTTCCCAACTATAAACACCTTAAAAGTCTTGTTAACGTTGTAGATTAACTACACAACCGCATTTAAAATTACTCAACAATAATTACTAGGCCTAGGTATATGACACATCGACACTCATTGAATTAGATACCCAGTTTGCAAGCAGTATAACAAAATCTTTATTCTACAAAAAAAAGCTTCAGATACAACTTCATCAACATATTAATCATTAGTTACTAAATTGACAATGGAATTTTTGCACAAGTCAAAGACACCCTGCGCTGATGTCCATATATTTCCCTGAAGTGTCCAATCCTGGGTCTCTTCTTAAGTCTTTCTCCAATAATTTCTAAGCACAAGATTTCTCCGAGTCACACTACAGACAGATCCAAGACCTAGTTGACATCTACAAATCGTTTGCCGATTCAATTGAAACTCCTACACCTCACTCATTTGCGCTCCGAAACCTTCCCCGACTCATGATGTTAAAAACCGCTGCTCTATTCAGACTCATTCGTGTGCTAATGTTCTTGGTCAACACCTAATGGAACCAATTTCCATGGGGCGATATTGCTGGCTATGTCAAAATTATTCGTACTCCAATACCCGATTTTTTTTTCAAAACCAAGCTAAGACAACCAAAATGCAACTAAAATGGCCAACTCCAAATTTGTGTCCTCTGTCGTGGGAGCATTAGGATGACCATATCCTGTAAGTGGGTGACTTAAAGACTTGCTCTTTGGTAAGTATCTATGTTCTTTGTTTCATTTTCAGTCCACCAGTTACTCAGGATTCTAGCAATATACATGTGTCGAGGACCATTACCTAGACTAGAGCAAACAAATATATATGCGTATCCAGGAGATCAAATTGCATCCAAAATTAGGTTTACAAAATGAGACAAAAATCTACAAGAAAAGAGTTGCAAGAGTAACTCCTTATCTAAACAATATACAAGATTGTAAACAATAGTTGAACTAGAAAATGTTTCGCCACATCCTAATATCCCCAAATTCACAAGCGAGACCTAGGAACATTTAAACTGCACCTGCACTTAATAGACCTAATTTTCTAGGGTTACCTTTTTCTAATTTTAACAAAGAAATGTAACTCACAAGTTAAAATTGTTATCTTCCTCTAAAAAAAACTGAGAATAGTTCGAAAGAGATTAGAAAGAGAGAGAACCATGGTGGGAGCTTGATCTGGAAGTGCGAAACCTGCTTTGAGTAGCTTTGAGCCGGCATCAATCACCACTGCCTCCATTGCTTCAGAGGAAGAATGAATCTACGAGGGTTTAGTGTTGGATTTGGGAGATAATTACCAGTGGGTTTAACTTCGTTTCCCCCTCGTTTCCAATAGGCGGGAACCTAGTCTGATCCCAACCCAACTTTGATCGAAAGATGTTCGCCTTTCCGTATTTCAAATCTTAAATTTTCTCGATGGCCCTTGTCTTGGACCGTCCTGCTGGACGTGGTATCTTGTGCGGTCGGAGAGTGACTGTGTGGGGTGCCCAAAATTCTCACAAATGCTTCATGCGCCCCGCCCTCAGTTTTGGGGATAATGACTCCTGGTTTGGCAGTTGGCACTACCCTAAGGATTTTTTGTTTTGGCAAGTGAATTTTAGAGTTTTCAATCCTGTGGTAGGAACGGACAAAAATCTAATAGCGTGTTTGGATACAAACACAAAAAGTTAATTTTTTTGTTTTTGGAAGTCATTCTGAAATTGTTTATCGAAACTAATTTTTGATTTTTTTGCTTTCAGAAATCAAAAAACAACTTCAGAATGTGTATCCAAACGAGCTATAACTAATGATCGGCTTCTCTGTTATTATTTTTTTTACTGGCAAAAGAAAATAATACTAAACATTAGGTTTGATATAAGTCTTTGGTCAGATTTACTAGTAGATAATCTGGGGGCACATATCACCATTCTCCAACATTACATAAAGCACATACAGATTTAGCAAGATAATCGGTTGTTTTATTGCACACTCTAGGAACATAAGTACACTTCCAGTTACATCGTTGTTTACACAAGTGACCACACATTTTAACGGAGATCCAGATTGCCAAGGTAGATCCAAACCAGTATTGATAGACATAACTAAACTTTTACAGTCAAAGATCACCTGATTCCAATTTGGAGGTTTAGCCCACTTAGTAACTTCTAGCTAAGCCAAGTTTCATCTCGATGAGCGTAAACTACTTCCCTAAGAACTCCCTTTTCTGCGACATACGTCCATGCAAAGTTTCTTGTTAACATTGCAATACCGACTAGAGAGAAAGATTTCCACAAAAACATCCACGATAACTTTTAAAACATCTGCTAGTGGAGGAATTCAATGACGATTCTGATCTACTGGGTTTCTAATATGCAAATTATGACGAGAAGGACAAGAAGAAAATGCAATATTAGCTAAATACTTAATAAGTGGGAGTATAATAGAATTAGGATTAACCGTTGCATGCTGAAAGATCAGTTGGCATTTATACTTACAAATATGCCAACTAGTTTTTGTGAAACCATGAATTGAAGGATAATGTAGACTAAAATTAATAGCAGAAGCCGAAGAAGTCCATGAAACAATTCATTCATGAAGAGTACAATGCTATTGAATGTAATGATAATGCTGGGGCAGATAGGCTCTCCATATAGATTTGGCAAAAGGGCCACTGAAGAAAATGTATTCATATCTTGTAAGTGATGTGTATTACATAGCACACATTTGAATTCATAGATAACAACAATTTGACATAAGTTACCTCTGACGGGGATTGCATTACGAATGAGTTTCCAGAAAATGATTTGCAACTTTTAAGGTATTTTTAGTTTCCAAAACTAACCAAAAAAAGGTTTTGGAAGAAGAAGGGGGGGTTAGTGGTGAACCTATAATATGACACAAGTGATGGTAGGTATAAGTAGTGATGAAGTTACCAGGTCATACTAAAATGTATTCTGGATGTAATGGTTGATATAAAACTCAAGAGATGAGAAAAAACTAGCATGAAAGAGATAGATTCCATTGTGTTGCATCTGAATATATAAGCTTAGAAACCCATTGAAGATTATTAGTAAATGATCATCCCGCTTATATAATGTTGTAGTTTCACTAGGAATCCCATATATTGATGGAATCACTATTGCCCACCTGTCATTTACCAAATTGTTGAATAACTTGGATACCATGAGTTAATCTCTGTCAAATCCAACTAAAATTCTGAATGGCTGAAGGAGGATCTTACTTTGAATCATAAAAAGGAAAATATTTACTCTTTCCCAAGCTAATTTTGCTAGCATCGCAGAGTTGTAATGAGCTAATTGTTTCAAATCTAAACCTCTTAACATTTTTGGAAGTATCGTTTTTCTCTAAGAAATAAAACATTTATTATCGTGATAAGGAGAATTGTTCCACTAATCGTTTTCTATTTTGTACTTATAAGGACTTTAAGCTCAATAATTATTTGGACCTAAGAAATTTATCTTTCGTAGGAAATAAAAACCAAAGTCCTAAAATTTGGGAGGCATAAGCTCTAGATTTTATTTGTTAGTTGACAAAGGCATCAAGATTTTAAACTGACTTGAATTCGTCTATCGTAATATGATTACAACCGCAAAATGTAAATATGTTATAGATCATTTTGATTTTCGTAATGAAATTTTCATATTGCCTCTTGACTCGCTAGCTTGTTTTAGTGAGATATCGACCGTCTCAACGAAGTCTCAGGAGTCTTAGCGGGTTTCTCGGCTGGGTCTTGTCTTGACGGGATTGAAATACTCGTCTCGGTTATGGACCGAGACAATCTTAGGGAGATCTCGGTAATCTCAATCGAAATTGAATACACTGAGTGCAATAATAAATATCTTTTGGAGCAAGGAAAATTCCAAGTTACCTCTCGGTGAGATAACAATAACCTTGATCCCATTTAAGGGAAGAAAAAAAACAACCAATTGCAGGATCGACGAGGTTAAAAAAAAGAAAAAATAATTGGCAAAAGTAAAAGCCTACGTCATAATTTTGAAAAACAAAATCTCAAAAACAAATTACATGTAATTGCAAATTAAGAAGACGAAAAGGACCAAACGATTAACCTCTCAGTAAAATGGTTATGTGAGAAGGTAAGTGATTCCCACTCAATATTTTAGTGTTTTGATTGGTTTTTTTAGGTTTATAATAAAAAATTAGATTGCAATTTCAATTACAGGATAACAGTCGATAATCGGTATAGACTGTATGATGAACACAATGCCGATTGCAATGCTGGTTTTTGATTATTCAATGCCGACTCTTGTTGTCCCAATATATAATTTTTTTTTTTAATTTCATTGTCGTGATGTGATTATGATAGTGGTAAGAAAAGTTCGTTGCCCAAACTTGTAAAAGTTGATTTTAGACCTTTTTTTTTTAAATAAAAATTAAAAAATAAGATAAAGATGAAATCAAGATTAAAAGAATACCGAGGCTAAGATTCCACTATATACCAAATTTCAAAGTAATTTAATTCAATAATTATAATTATGCAATTCATACATTCAATATTTTTTTTCGAGTATGCCGACTGTGGTAAATTCATAAAAGTTTGCTAAAAGTTGGCAGTAGTTACAAATTTCTTATCGGTGTCGAATGGTGTAATACAACAGTGGGAATACTCAAAATTTCAATGGACTATGCCGACAAAAACCAATTTCATATTAGAGAATTAGTATCTTTGTTGGCGTGGATTTCGCAACAAGTAGATTTTCAAAATAACAATTGTAAATCGAAAGTGGGATATCAAAAGCCCTAAGCTAAGCATATGCCATCAATAAAAATCACAATTGCTCAACAAAAATCATTATATCAAAGCAAATAATCATAAAAGAATTGCATTAAATAAATAAGAAATACCACCTTTTCATTGTGAAAATAGCTTCCTCTGTCGTCTGGCAATGGGGTTTAGCTCCTTATATTGGAAACACGCTCAAAACATGTATTCATGGCTCAAAGTGTTTGCAAATGATGAAAAAGAGAGAAAATAAATAAAACCCGGAATTCGTAACATATATGCATTGTAAACCTACTATTACAAAAGGAATAGTAAGATCTGCCGGAAAAGCGACTGTCGTTTATATAAGAAAAGATAACGTTTAATTAACGACAGTCTTTAACAGATTTTTGTTATTCGTGTTCTTCCTCTAGCAATAGCAGAAAAACATTACTATAACTCGATTTTTCTCATTCTTTTTGCTCCCACAGGTCTTTGTAAACCCTTTTGTAATCTGGTGACAGTTAAGAAATATATTCTCGTGAATATTGTCTTTCCTTTTTTGACTTGTCACGCATTAAATTGCTGTTGAGACACCCCAAACATGTTGATATACGTCTAAGATTGAGTCAAACATGTTGTAGCCTCATGCAATCCTCCAAAAATACCAGAAATCCCGAGAATAGCTCTTCATGTAAATACTTGCCTGTTTTACTTCAAATTGACGATCTAGACCAATTTAATCGAATCAATTACCCATACCAACAGATTTTTATTATTCGTGTTCTTCCTCTAGCAGTAGCAGAAAAACATTACTATAACTCGATTTTTATCATTCTTTTTCCTCCCACAGCTCTCTGTAATCCCTTTTGTAATCTGGCCATAACTCGACAGTTAAGAATATTCTCGTGAATATTTTCTTCCCTTTCTTGCCTTCTCACGTGTTAAATTGCTGCTGACACACTCCAAACATGCTGATATACGTCTAAGATTGAGTCAAACATGTTGTAGCCTCATGCAATCCTCCAATAATACCAGAAATCCCGAGAATAGCTCCTCATGTAAATACTTGCCTGTTTTACTTCAAATCGACGATCTGACCCAATTTAATCAAATCAATCACCTATACCAACCCAGTTTAACCCAATCAAGTCCAACCCAATAGAAATTTGCGATTGAGTCTTTCCCAACCCATCCCAAAAATCAAACCCTAATTCTGCCGGTTGAAAGGAGATTTTCCCGCTAATGGAGTGCCCTTATCCTATCCGGCGTCCCTTTAGCAGTTGTCCATCGGCGCCTCTAGTATTTTTTCGGGTTCCTTTATCACTTTTTCGAGCTATTTTTTGCTAAAATGTTTATTTCCCAAAAGCACCTACATACACATAAAACGCCGTAATAAATACAAAAATGAACCCTAACAATATGTAGAATTGAGACAAATCGGACACAAAAATGTGGCTATCACTCGGTGATGGACCAAACCAAGGCATCCCAATTCTTAAAAAATTCAACCATTTTATAAAATTTCTTTGTGTTCTTTGACCACTTTCTATTTTTTTCTCTTCCACTTTTTCTTCAGGTGATAGTTGGCTTATGCGAATTTCCTCCTCAGGTGATTCTTTCCTTAAATTCTTAATATCCCTCATTACTGGTTCAATAACCTCATGAAAATATTTTTTCACATTGTTCACTACATGGAATGCACAAAGGAAATATGTGCATACGGAAAAAACATCACTACTCGTGGTTATTAATGCACAAAGGAAATATTTTTTCACATTATCAGTTATTATGACCCTTGGAAGATCATTTTTCCGAAAGATTAACTTCAACTGTTGTGATCCCAAAAATAATTACAATCATTCTCATCTTTCATAAAACACCAAGATAACTTGAATGTTACCTTATCCGATGTATAACCCACGATGTTGAACAAAGACATATGATATTTATTTGTCTTGTAAGTGTAGTCCATCATAATATTTAGAAAGAATGATTGAGCCAATTGGACCATTAACGGATGAACAATGAATATTTAAAGAATCTTACCATACAACCCAATTTATTATTTGTGTTTGTAGTTGTAGTTGGTGGCTAACTTTAGAAATTATTACATAACCGACCTATTACCGTTCATATCTTCTTATAGTTGCTTGCGCATTATAAATTGCACCTAATTAAGGAAGACATGTTAGTTTTATCCTTCGCCTCGATCCCGCTGAGCATTTGACCGTGTGCGGTGGGTGTTTTAGTAAACCTCTTTACTTCCTCGAATTCACGAGGTTTTAGATTTGCACCATACATTACTTTTCAAATTGAATACAAGCTTGAAGGGGGAATCCATCCTTCCTCGTAATAAACTTGTATACCATATTAGTCTTTTTTGGATATACATAATCCTTTCTCTTGTGGATTACTTACTCCCCACCTCTCTCGCAAGCCATATCAAATCGATTAGATTTCCTTAATTTTACTAATACACACTTATTATTGAGAGTCGTATTTATAACCCACTTAATTGCCTCATCTTTACTCTTGAATTACAAATCACTTGAATACTGTTCAGAAGTATCTGAACCCAATTCTTGCTCAAGATTAATACTTTCACCATGATGAAGTACAATCTACTCAAATAAAAAAAATAGTCAAAATATAATATACAATCAGCATACTTAGAAACTCATACAATATCGACTGTTCAACAGTCAGCATAGGCTGTGACTCATAGAAATATGTCGATTGTACTATTGAAACAGTTGGCATACCCAAAAAAAACTTCTATGATAGTCGACATTACACAAATTTGGCTTCTATAACTAGGGCTATTCATGGTCGGTTTTGGTTCTGTTTCCAGCCAAACCAAAACCGAAACCAATACTATTGGTTACTAAAAATCTAAACCAAACCAATCCATTAACCATTGGTTCGGTTTCTAAATGATTTTAGCCGGTTTCGGTTTGTTCCATTGGGTTAATGGAAAACCGACTGTTGTCAGTTTTTTGAAACTGACAGTTCAAATCTTTTAAGAAAATAACAGTTGAATTTTTTTAACCTACTTGCAGAATGTAATTAACACACAAACGTAGTTCATAACTCAAGTTTATAAGCATAGTTTAAAACATAAACATTATAGATTCAAAATACATAAACTCCAAGTTCTGCATGCTCCAAATTCATAACTCAGTTGAAGATTCTGACGAATGCCGACTGGAGCCGAAGAAAAGAAGAAGAGAAAAAATGAACTCATCTGGGGTAAGGGTAGAACTTAGGTTTACAAAGAGTGAGATGGACGGGGTAGATTAAATATATCTGATTTTAATCAACGGCCTATACTTATCGGTTTTCTATTGGTTTTTGGTTCGGTTTTCAGGTCAAACCAAAACCGAACCAGTAATGTCGGTTTCCATTTTTTTTTACCATAACCAATCCATTAGTAAATGGTTTGGTTCGGTTTCTTCCTAATCGGTTTGGTTCGGTCCGGTTCCGGTGGAAAACCGAAACCATGTTCAGCCGTGTCTATAACAGCACATACCCAAAATTACTGGCCAATATCAAGGGACAATCGACATAGTTTGCGAAGATTTACTTAATACCGACTGTAGAACCAACAATATGAATTATTATGAATTTCCAACCCTGCTGACTGTCTCCAGATGTTTGCACAACTAACTGATGATTACCATACCGATTATTTGGATTTAGCATTTCCTTCATCATGTATCTATTCGTGGGTTTGTTTCTTCATTTTCCTTGCAAAGCAAACCAAAAATAACCACGTTTAACCTCATTTATACTTACACATGATTATTCAGAGTACTTGTATCATTAGTTTCTTCATTTTTCTTGTGTGGCTCCACTTGTTCCTTCATTCTCATATATGTCCTAATTGAACCTTGATTTAAGGTTTTTTCATGTATGAAATTTTGATTCTCTACAAAAGATTGCAATTGAGAATCCTTATTAAAATTAATGTAAGATTCGTCTTCTTTGTGAGATGAGAATTCTCCGACATCAATTCCTCACTAGAATCTCTCATTTCTTTTAAAGTTACCAAAATCCTTCTTCTTCTCCCTGCATTCTATAACTAACACTTAAAAAAAATCAAATCTTATGTTTAATCTTAACAAACTAAAATATTAACTTGTTAATCTTAATAAACTAGTCTAATTAACAACTAGCTAGTCAAGGATATATAATTTAACCACTACCAAAATTATTTGGATAAGAGCTTCTTAAATTTATTATTGCATATTATCGCGTTTTTTTTCTTTTCTTTTTTTTTGTGTTTTTGTTTATCCCCAAATTTGTGGGGTATTCCCCAAACATAGGTTCATTAATTTGTCATCAGACTAAAAGAATAATTCTCATACCACTGTTCAAATAACACTAATTAACTGACCCGATTAATCCATGCACACTTCCCCAAAGAAGTGTTAAATTTACTGGTTTAGTTGGTTTCACTACCTTGATCTTGTTAAGAATTTCTTCTCCGAGTACATAACTAATAAAATTAAATCTGATAATGATACATGAACGTTCTTTAAAAAGTGTTTTATTCACAAAATCAGATTCAACCCAGTATATATGAAAAATGTTTTTCTAGGAAGTCATTTTATGTATAGTCATAGTTATTTCAAAAGGTTCTTACAAGTGTTAAACTTATGGCGTTCACAATAAGGTTTACAAGCCTGGAAAAAGTGGTCAAATTGGTTGATTCTAAAGTTGGTTCGTCGTAAAAAAGAACCACTTTTTGATTTAAGGAAAAGCGCGTAATGGCTACGCGTTAGCACTTGCCAGCGAGTAACCATGACCAGTTGAATAACTTTTTCTTTTGGTTTTAGATTTTTTATTATACTAGGTCTTTTCAGTCATATTATAAAATCATTACGCGTTTTTCAATATTTTTTATTTTTGTTTTATCTTTAATTCTGGACAGCTAATTGCCACGCGTCTCAATTTTTTTCATTCATAACTATAAAAGCTAATGTATTCCAACGTCTGATGTGGCATGTGTAGTTTTAGAGGAATTCTAACCGAAAATATCTAGGTACTGAGATTTAATTTCTTTTACCTGCTTCATGGCTAACATTTAATTCCTACGAGAAATTGTAGGGCACAACTCTTTGCCAGATTAGAGCTATACATGTGCAACTTGATATCTAATTTTTCCTATTCAGTAATTGGCATAATACTATAAACTAATAATCAGTTAAACTAACAAGTTTTGGAAATCCGGTAATGCCTCAAATTGGTGTTTGTTGATAGGGAAAGAAAGATGTTAAATTTAATTAAGGAGGTTAGAAAAATAGGTGAGAAGGATTAATTGAGGGTGATTGTTTATTGGCCAGTAGCTACATATTTTCATTTTTAGAAGTAACTAAATAAATGTCCATGTATAAACATAATATACCTATAGCTAGAGAGGGATGGTATATTGCTCATCATATTCATATCGTGTAAAACCAACAAAAGTGACTTCTCATCTACAACCACTTTCTTCATCTTCATCTTCTTTTCTTGTAAACATATTGTTATATAAATATTAACTAAGCCACCCAGGTGTGATCCTATTATCATATAATCTTCATCAAGGTCAGAAGTGTACATGTAAACAATTGCGCGAGCAGGATAATAAAATCCAACAATCACCATCGATATAGATTGAAGATATATGGAAGCAGATACAGTATCATCATCTGTTGGAGGCAGTAGTAGTACCAGCCGCGGGAATAATAATAATCTTGATGATCTGACAAACAAAAGTTGCCCAAGAGGTCACTGGAGACCCGCTGAAGATGAAAAACTTAGACAACTGGTTGAGCAGTATGGCCCTCAAAACTGGAATTCAATTGCAGAAAAACTTCAAGGAAGATCAGGTATACACAATCATATGGAGAAATCTCATCAACTATAGCGTAGATCGATCGAATCTTTCAGTCAGTACTAATTGTTATAACTATATATATACATATATATATACTGATGCATGCACATGCTTTTTCGAGCTTTCATGTCTTCTATATATGTTTCGATTATATACAAAGAATTTAATTGGTTTGTTTGATTGCTTAATTATATAGGGAAGAGCTGTAGATTGAGATGGTTTAACCAATTAGACCCACGAATTAACAGAAGACCCTTCTCAGTGGAAGAAGAAGACAGGCTTCTTGGAGCTCATCGCGTTCATGGAAACAAATGGGCTCTAATTTCACGACTCTTCCCTGGCAGAACAGATAACGCTGTCAAGAATCATTGGCATGTCATCATGGCTAGAAAACAAAGAGAACGATCCAAATTACTGTACGGTTCAAAGGGATCCTCATCATCTAGTAGTATTAATTATTATGATAAAAGTAATGGTTTTGTAGGAATATACTCATCACTAAGATCTAGTCACAACAATGATCTATATAATTGCTCGAGTGAATTCCAATATGAAAACAGTTGTAGCAGCCGTGGGATCAATATTGAATTCCGAGAGAGGCACAAAGATATCGACAGCAGCGATGAACATGAAGCGCTTGAAATCTTCTGGACGGGCACATCACTTTCGGATAAGTCAGTACAACCTTCTTGGGTTTTTCCTGCAGGACCAACAGGTACTGTCTACTCGCAACAGAAACATTTGATGAATGGATTAGGTAATGGTGGAGGATCATCAACATTAGTAGTAAGGGATATATTTCGCAGTTCCACTTCTAGCAATGCTTGTCGTATCATGGAGAGGCCATCGTCATTACATGGTTTTAATGGCGACCGTTCATCAGCACTTCATCACTATCATCATCAGTGTTATAATTTATCAAAGTATTCTTCTTCATCAATGTATGGACCGGGATACAGGAGTTTAGGTGCAGCAATTACTGAACCGGGCAACTTTGTCAGAATGTCACATCCCGCTGGCGAGCTCCCCACAAGTAATCTTGGTGATGGTACGGGTTTACGTTTTGGAAGTGATAAGAAATTAACCAATAAGCAGGATATAGTTCATTTAGGCCATACTCGTTCATACGAATGTCCGAGGTTGAGCATGTCAAACCAACTGCAAGAGCAATTAGGGGATCCTCATGATCAATCCGCAGTGGAACAAAAAGAGGTGCCTGCTTTTATAGACTTTCTTGGAGTTGGTATTTCTTTGCCTTGATGATATTTCTAGCTTGAAACAACTAATGTTACGGTTATGTACCTCTAGCTAGAGAATAATTAGTTGAAATCTTATGCTGTAGTAGTTTTCTGTTGATGTTTGGGAATCCCGGGCACCAACTATACATATAAGAGTATACTGTTCTTATATTTACTTATAAAAGTGTCATCTGCCGTGACTGTAAGCACCTGTTGAGGTCTTTTGCAGTTCTAACATTATAACGACCGCACATTGTCGATTTTTTTTTTCTTTCTAAACGGAAAAACCTACCTAGTTAGGTAAATGTTTTTCTGTTGTGCATATATTATCGGCCTGCAAGTGATAATGACCGACAAAATTCGTAAATTTGAATATCATTGACGCGAGTCATGTCCAAACCCATTTTTCAAACTTCAAAATTGCTTTAAGAAAACAAACAAAATTCAAACTTGGATGGCTGGTGTGAGAAGTTCATCGTGGCATATATAAGTTTTACGGTATTCGTCGCAAAACTTAGTTTGAGAAGAAAATACTGTATGATGGGTTATAGGCCTTGGTTGTGTTTTGGCAGGCGAATGCTCTAGACTGTCATACATTTGTTATTCCAGGATAAAGAAAAACATGCAATTTCGTGTTAAGAGGAAGCTCGTCTCTGTACTTAACTAACCAAACTGATCATCAATATGGACATTTGCTAGTCAAAGAGGTTACCCATATAATTATTTAATCGATTCTTTTAACTGTCTAAGTTTTCATAAATAAAGAAACCTATGTTTCAATCTTGTTTAGTTAATTTGTAGTACACTGATCATTCTATATGTTAACCCTCTATTTACTCATTTGCATAGACAATAAATGCCACCAAGAAATTCAGTTACCTGGACAAACAAGTTTAAAACATCAAAATGTCAATTGTACGTCTTCTTCATAGCAAACCCAAATCCGAAAGAATATATTTCTTACTCTACCAATTGATTAAGAAACTTAATATTAACAAACATCTCTACATCTCTCAAGCTAACCTATCCTTTCTTAACCAGAACCAGTATTAACGTCAACAGTCACCTTCAAACCCACGTACTGTGTATCTATTAATACCAAACCTTGTTTTTATACATTTAATTTAATTTATGGTATGCGCACATCTGTACAATCTATATACGGTATACCTATGATCTAGCTTATAACTGACAAGCAATTTATATTTTCTGTTTTTTCAACAATTTAATGCATTTTGTTACAAAATGCATTCTCTTTTGGTTAGTGTTAGCTTCATAGTCCACTAAGTTAATTAGGTATATGTAGGCAATGATCCCATCGAATTGATTTCTTCTATATTTAGAGGTCCTGGGAGTTGGATCCAACACATTATGATGATACATATATACATGCAGGCTAATCCCTCTGTAAAGTAAATTTCCTAGTAAATTCTTGAAGTATATGCAGGTTTATAACCTAGACTAGATGATACATCTGTAGGATTGAGCTAGCACAATATACGTTTCTTGATTCCATGCACAATCCAAAACAAAGTTATTTTCTGGTTTGAGGTTCCAATATTTCGAAACCACCATAGACCGTCAAAAAAGAATTACGTACGTTCTCAAACTCACAATAGCTTCAGGTCTAAGATGGCAACATGTTCTACAAAAAAAAGCACCTGCAAGACGGGCATGCAAGATTTGTTTTTCAAATCTTGTGGCCAAAACGGTTCATGGTCATGAAGTCTGTGAGCAATAGCCAAATTGCAGAAAAATTAAAGGATAACAAATGGAGTTGCAAATTATTTGCATTTTGAAACTTGTAAATATTTTGCAAGGATGTTTTCTGCAAAAAAAAAAAAAAAACGGAAAAATGAAGAAAGAGACGATATGTAATCCGTTTGTCGAATGAGGATATAAAAACTACAAGAAAAATGAAAAAGAAAACCTTAGGCGTGGCATATTTTAATTTTTTTATAATCCTTGAAGTTGATTAACAAGATACTGCAAAGTTGAGTATAATACATTTAATTATAGTTGATTAATTAATTATATTAATCGAGGTGTAATTAGTTTCAAGGTATTAATCATCACAAAATTGGTCAAAAAGACCAAAACACAAAATTCCTTGGTGAAATAGATTCTTAGTTTTTGATACTGTTTATATAGCCAAACATCAAAAATATACTGTTTATATAGCCAATTTGGATATTTGGCCCAGGAAAATTAAAATAAAAAAATATGTCTTACCTAAAATACCCCTAACCTTCTAAACTCTTCTTTTCAAAGAGAATTTATTTCTCTTTTCAAAAACTCCCCGTCCCGGCAGAGCTCGTTTATTCCTCACCTGCAGAATTCGATCAAAGTTTCAGAGCTCGTGTCTTTTTTAGATCTGGTTGATCAATCATGGTGATTAATGATTGTTGAATAGTTTGTTGAATCGAAGTTTTCAATTGGAGTTTCAACTGTTGAATCGAAGTTTCATCTAATAGCGTCGAATGGTAAATTTCAATTGAAATAATTTTGATTTGGTTTTTGTCCAATTGAAGTTTCTCTGTTGATTTTGAAGTAATTTTTAGTTGTTGATGATTTTTTATGAATTTGAAGATTAATCTTTGTTAGTTTTTGATTTTAGTTGTTGATTTGGAATATCCAGGGTTATGCATAAGCAGTTATGCATAATAAGCTACGCAGTTATGCATAGTTGCTTTTACTGCATAACCAGTTATGCATAACAAGTTACGCAGTTATGCATAGCTGCTCTTACTGCATAAGCAGTTATGCATAACGTCATGCATAGCTGTTTTTACTGCATAACCAGTTATGCATAACAAGTTATGCAGATACTCTAAACAATGCATAACAAATCATGCAGTTAATTTTGGATCTGCATAACAAGCTACGCAGTTATGGTTGCTTTTACTGCATAAGCAGTTATGCATAATAAGCTACGCAGTTATGCATAGTTGCTTTTACTGCATAACCAGTTATGCATAACAAGTTACGCAGTTATGCATAGCTGCTCTTACTGCATAAGCAGTTATGCATAACGTTATGCATAGCTGTTTTTACTGCATAACAAGTTATGCAGATACTCTAAACAATGCATAACAAATCATGCAGTTAATTTTGGATCTGCATAACAAGCTACGCAGTTATGGTTGCTTTTACTGCATAACCAGTTATGCATAACAAGTTACGCAGTTATGCATAGCTGCTCTTACTGCATAAGCAGTTATGCATAACACTATGCATAGCTGTTTTTACTGCATAACCAGTTATGCATACCAAGTTATGCAGATACTCTAAAAAATGCATAACAAATCATGCAGTTAATTTTGGATCTGCATAACAAGCTACGCAGTTATGGTTGCTTTTACTGCATAACCAGTTATGCATAATAAGCTACGCAATTATGCATAGTTGCTTTTACTGCATAACCAGTTATGCATAACGTTATGCATAGTTGTTTTTACTGCATAACCAGTTATGCAGATACTCTAAACAATGCCTAAGATGTTATGCAGGATAGATATGATTTGATTTTTTTAAATTTGATCTTTGCTGTTGTTGATTTGATATTTTAATTTTGAGTAAGAATTTTTTTTTCTGAAGCAACATGCAGGATAGATATGCATAACAAGCAACATGCAGGATAGATAATAAGTTATGCAGTTCACCATGTTTGCTTTTACTGCATAACCAGTTATGCATAATAAGCTACGCAGTTATGCATAGTTGCTTTTACTGCATAAGCAGTTATGCATAATAAGCTACGCAGTTATGCATAGTTGTTTTTACTGCATAAGCAGTTATGCATAACAAGTATTGCAGGAAACTGATTTTCGGATGGTTTCTGATGAATCTGCTACTGTTGATGGTTAGGAGACGGTGGAGGAAATCGATTTCTGATGGTTTTTGGTTTAGGGAAACAATGGACGAATTTGTTCCTCTTCTAGTTTGTGAGAAGATGAAGAAGAAGGATGTTGGCGGTTTTCATCTGAAGAGAGAAGGAGAACGTGGTTTTGTTGAGGAGACGGGGAACGTACAGTTACAAAAGGGTAATTGGGTCAGTTTCAATTAAAAAGTTGAACTGTCCATTTGACCCAGACGAAACTTCTACCAGTCCATATGGCCAGAAAATTTGTGTTTTTGGCTAGATAGCCCATTTCCTGATTAATCATCTTGTTGTACAACAAACCATCTCAACATTCAAAAATTCAAAGTACACTTGTGCATCCTAAGACAATGAAATAACTTACTCTTATGAATTCATTTCCCAGTGGCAGAAGAAAATGACAGTTGACCAACTTGTTGCCAAGCTAAGCTAATGTTTCTACTCTTTCTCTTCAATTGATAAAGTTATCTGTTTCATTCTTTTTCTTTTGGGTCATTGACAAAAACATATATTGTCTTACTTCCCATGATTTTTTACATGAAGTATTCCAAATGTTCTCTTCATTGCATAGGATACTGCATTTGACGAGCATTCAAAATATAATCGTGTAAGAAGTCTTGCCACAAGCGAGTACTGCCACTAGAAAATACAACAATTGCCATCACAATTATCTGTGGATTAGACATTTGGTAATCGCAATCCTCTTTTCGTAACATCACTAAGCCGCATTTCGCGACCAATTTTTAGTTCGGTTTTCTTTGGTCTTTTAAACATTGTGCCAAGCAAACGATGCTCACTTTCAAGGTAAAAGGAAAAAATAGCTCCAAAATGTATGTTATCTAAGTAGAACGTTATTTTTAGGGGAAGATAAAACTATAAACCATAGGTTAACTAGAAGAGAATATAGAAGGGACTGAACTTGTTTTTGATTAACTGAATTGTACGAGAATTATCAAAACAGAATACAAAGTATTTATACACAAACTTCCTTGAGCTGCAAGGAAAGTGTGTTTCCTAACAAAGGTTAAATTCCTAAAATACAATTTACTTGAGAAAAGGAAACTGTGTGTTATTTTACACACTAACATATGATGAGTTAACACCCTCCCGCAAGCGTAACGGGTTATCCTGAACCGTTATCTTGGACCTTAAAAGAGAAAACCTATCTTTAGATAGTGGTTTTGTAAATATATCCGCAATTTGATCTTTAGAGGATATAAAACGAACATCAAGAAGTTTGGAAGCAACTTGATCACGAACAAAATGATAATCAATTTCTATATGCTTCGTCCGAGCATGAAAAATAGGATTAACTGTGAGATAAGTTGCACCAAGATTGTCACACCATAATATTGGAGGAGAGCGTGTAGTTATGCGTAGTTCTGAAATAAGTGACTGAATCCACATAATTTCAGCAGTAGCAATAGCAAGTCCTCGATATTCATCTTCAGTACTAGAACGAGAAACTGTTTTCTGTTTACGAGCACTCCAGGAGATAATATTTCCACCCAAATAGACACAATACCCACTAGTAGAACGACGATCATCAAGAGAACCAGCCCAATCAGAATCAGTATATGCACTGAAAGATAATTGTAAAGAGGGGGATGGCCGAAGAAGTATACCAAGGGTACTTGTATGCTTGAGATAACGAAGAATACGCTTAACTAAACCCCAGTGAAATTCGGTAGGAGCATGCATAAATTGAAAAACTTTATTGACATCAAATGCAAGATCGGGACGAGTAAATGTTAAATATTGCAATGCTCTAACAATACTACGATATTCAGTAGCATCAGTTAATAAAGTACTTCGATCATAAGAAATATCACCAGAAGTACTCAGTGGAGTGGTAATTGGTTTGATTCCATCCATTTTTGCTCGAATAAGAAGATCATGAGCATAACGTTGTTGAGAAAGAAATAAACCCGAAGAAGTACGAATTGCCTCGATGCCAAGAAAATAAGACAATTGACCAAGGTCTTTAATTGCAAATTCTTGTTGTAAACGAGTGAGAATAGAGGAAATACCTGTACTACTGGAGCCAGTGACGATAATGTCATCCACATAGACCAACAAATAAATAACACCATGAGTCCCATTGTAAATAAACAATGACGAGTCACACTTCGAAGTAACAAACCCAATTTGTAACAAAAAGGTGCTAAGTCTGTGGTACCATGCACGAGGAGCCTGTTTAAGTCCATAAAGAGAACGATGTAATTTGCAAATATATGTAGGGAAACGAGGATCAACATAACCTGGAGGTTGTTTCATGTACACCACTTCTTGAAGTTCTCCATGTAAGAAGGCATTCTGCACATCAAGTTGATGGATAAGCCAATTGGAAGACAAAGCCAATGTAAGAATAATACATATAGTACACGGTTTGACAACCGGACTAAACGTCTCAGAGTAATCAATCCCCTCTTGTTGATTATAACCTTTTGCAACTAGCCGAGATTTGCGACGTGCAATTGTACCATCAGGATTACGTTTGATTCGAAAAACCCACTAACATCCAATAACATTCATAGAAGGAGAATATAGAACTAATGACCACGTACCATTTCGAAGCAATGCATTGATCTCGTCGTCGGATGATGTACGCCATTGTGGATCTTTATGATCTTGGGAAATACAAGTAGGTTCAAGAGCTGAATCACATACAAGAGCATATTTGGAATTTGGTTTAAAAATGCCATCTCTAGCTCTTGTGACCGTTGGGTGTGTGGGAAGAGCAGATACTGTTGCAGACATGGAAGCATTAGTAGATGCTGGTGCCGCATTAGTAGAACTGGACGATGCTGCAGAAGTAGATGTCGTGATGATTTCTGGTGTTGGGACCGAAGGAGATGTGGTGGAAGATGTTGGAAACTGTAGCTGATCATTAGCAGAAACATGTGGAGGTGATGTCGGCTCATCATTGACAAAAGCAGGTGGCGGCTGTAGCTGATGATTAACGGAAGCAGGTGGCAGCTGTAGCTGATGATTAACGGAAGCAGGTGATGTCGGCTCATTATTAACAAAAGCAGGTGAGGTTGGCTGTTGTGGATACTGACGAAGTATATGCTGTCCAATGAAAGCTGGACGATCTAACAACATCGGAGAGACAGAGAAACGAGAAGAAGAAACCAATAAGGGAGAGGGTGGAGTTATCTGTGAAGCAGTCGATGCCGACGAAGGTGATGACGCGGATGCAAAGGGAAAGGTAGTCTCATCAAAAACAACATGACGACTGACGTATATTCGACCCGTAGGAACATGTAGACACTTATAACCTTTGTGACATGGACTATAGACAATAAAAACACAAGGAGAAGAGAGAAAATCCATTTTATGGGACCTATATGGACGCAAGTGAGGATAACATAGACAACCAAATACACGAAGAGAGGTGTAATCAGGTGGAAGACCAAAAAGAGCTTCATATGGAGAGGAATTATTAATGGAAGTCGAAGGGACACGATTCATCAAATAACAAGCAGTGTAAAAAGAATCATACCAGTATGAGGACGACACAGAGGTCATATTTAGGATAGTAAGACCAGTTTCACGAATGTGACGATGACGACGTTCAACCAAACCATTTTGCTCAGAAGTATGTGGGCATGAAAAACGATGAAAAATTCCAAGTTTTTGGAGATGCAGAGTGAGTTTGCGATACTCAGCAGCATTATCAGACTGAAATATTTTTATCTTTCGATTAAAAAGATTTTCAACATGTTTTTGGAACAAAAAGAATATAGAAAAAACTTCATATTTTTGAGACATAGGAAACATCCAAGTAAAACGACTATATGCATCAATAAATATGACATATATTTGTAACCTTCATTAGATAAAATATGAGAGGGTCCCCGTACGTCGGAGATAACTAAATCTAATGGATTCAAATAAACAGTTGTACTGGATTTAAAAGGTAACTTATGACTCCTATGCTCATGACAAGAAGAACAAAAACTAATAGTTTGGTTTGAAACTGGAAGAGAAAACTGAGAAATAACTTTGCGAACTGTGCGCATCATTGGATGACCCATTCTAGCATGCCAGGCTTGTAAACTAGCACGTTCTCCTATGCAAGCTTGAGGAGATTGAGATGAAGCATCAAGTTGATAGAGACCACCCTTCCTACTGCCGCGAAGAAGAACCTTCCCGGTACATCGATCCTTCACAAGACAAAAATTCGGATGAAATTCAAATAAGACATTATTATCAGTTGTAATACGAGAAACAGACAAGAGATTGTGAGATATTTTTGGTGCAAAGAGAACATTGCAAAGCTGCAACTTACGATTGGGAGTTCCTAAAATAGAGGAACCAACATTAGAAATTGGTATAGAAGAACCATTACCCACCTGTATTTGATCAGGACCAGTATACTCAGTAGGAAATTGAAGATGAGAAAGATCATTGGGTGGGCGAAAATTTCTGTCATAACGGTTCCAGCAATCTTGGTCCTCATGATTCTTGCGCCCACAAAGTTGACAAGTCACAGCTGAAGTTTCAAAATTTGTAGCAGGCCCACGTTGAGTTTCAAAACTAGCAGGCCCATGTGGAGTTTCAAAACGAGCAGGCCCACGTTGAGGTTGATTTCTGTTGTTACCAGAAACACGAGATTGAGAAAACTGGGAAACAGAGGACGCAGAAGACCCACCTGATGAAGAAAACCGTGATGGAGGCTGTCGAGACTGTACAGCAAGATTAGCAACTGGCTGAGAGTTTAACATCTTTGTCTGTTGATCGATACGTAGCTCAAAGGTCAGGAGAAAAGTGATAAAATCTTCTACAGTCAGCGAGCTCATTGTGGTGGTTAACGACGTAACAATGGCATCATAGGAACTGTCCAAGCCAGCTAAGATACAGTGGCGGAATTCTTTATCTGTAACCGTGGTGTTGGCAGCAGCAAGACTATCGACCAAATCTCGAGCATGATCAATATATGACCGCATGGTTTGAGAACCTTTCTTAAGCATACGTAACTCACAGTGCAGATGATGTATTTGTGCATCAGACTTGGAAGCGTACAAAGATTCAAGAGAGGTCCAGATTTCTTTGGCTGTTGTAAGACGATGAACATGATGAAAAACAGAAGGAGTAAGAGACGAAAACATCCAACTAACCAGGATTTTATCTTGTTTAGTCCATGAAGCAAAAGCAGGATTGGGAGATTCATTCGCAAGAGTAGGCGCAGGGCAGGGTTTGGTACCGGTGACATGGCCATCTAAATCATAGCCTTAGAGATAGGGTAGAAACTGAGTTCGCCATATGGAGTAGTTACTTTCATCGAGCTTAACTGTGATTATATGGTGAGGTTGAGAAAACTGAACGGAAGCCATAATTTAAGACTGTGAAGAGGCAGTGGAAGATATTAGAACACCGCCGGTAGAAGAAACTATAGAAGGTTCGGTAGACATGAGTTTTGGAGGACCCAACCCTAACTGAAGGAAGGGTGGTTAACCACTTAAACTTATCTAGATATTTTCATAAAAGTTCAAACTACGGCTTCGTATCTAGGGGTTATCCTATAGAGTTTTGGAACTAGATTTTTGAATTTACATTATAGAAACTAGATTTTTGAATGTATTTTCTCGCTTATGAAATTTTGTAACCTTGTTTTAAAATTATTAATTTGATTAAAAATTGAAAAATTTGATTAGAAAACTAAAATAGAATAAAGATTATAAAATATACAACAAACTAATATAAATTCATGCAATAGAAGAAAAACGCAATGCGACCTCTTATAAGTCTATATACAATTATTACAGCTCCATAAATTAGCCAAAATTTCCCAAAGTTCGATATTCTTAGAGTTTCTTGATCTGATGCTTTGCTTTTCAGAAATTCTCAAAACAACCTTGACCTTTTAATATAAATTCTTACATATGGTCTATCATGTGATCTTTTTTTTTTTGATGTATTATAAATTCCTAGCGCTAATGGATATCTAGCTAGCAGTTCCTCAGTTGTTTAATAATTTTTTGTCCAGTTGTGGTAGTTTGATAGTTATTTATGCAGATGTGCTATTTTCAAAATAAATAAACAACCGGTTTGATGTCCTATCACATATTTGATGTCGTGCATTTTTAATTTTCACTCAGAAAATATATAACCAAGAAGTGGGAATAATTACACATATTGTCAACCAAGTGGTCATAAAATTTTGTTACCGATATAAAAAAAATATCTTACCGAGTATATAAATTTCAAGGAAAAACTTGGTTCAATTTTTTATTGCAATTTTACTTCATGTTTGTCATTTACAATAGTAACTGAATACTTTTAAATATTTAGCTTGGCTGCAAAATGAATTACTAAATCTTGAAATCCCCGGAGATCCAAAAAACTGAAAATTAATTTTTCATGCCAAACAATATATAGTAACCCCCGCCAAAAGAAAAAATCCAGTCATTCACACATTAAAACTATCAACCAGGAGATACACAAAATGTCTTTATTACCCGATCCCGACCCAAAAAAAATATCAGAAATTACAAATGAAAGATAGCTAGATATACACAAACTACTATAACACTAACTTAAAGCTATAATCATTGTTCACATCCACACTCCGTATCTTACACTAATTTATAAACCAGAATAGAGAAGTCTTAACTAATTTATAAACCAGAATAGAGAAGTGATATCACCAAGCGTTTATATGTGTCAAGCAACTTCAGTGCACTGTCTTTACTCAAAAACGAATCCGTACTAACCAAAAAACTATGTAGCTTCCCACAAGATATTCCTACGCCAAAGAAGTTTGTATATCAAAATCCATCAGCGCATCACCATTTTAATAATCTTCCTCGAGCGGCTGTCTTCCAACTGTCTTTCATGTAGATGAAAAAAATATGAACACTCCCTATTAAACTCCCCAAGAAATTAACAAATATCCACTAAAAATATAACTGTTCCAAGTTTATGTTAAAAGAAATAACCACCTGAGATTTTGAGAACCTATTGTCAGCTCAATCAATAGTAAAACAAACCAATTGTTTCCCTTGGTGTACAAAAAGAATCTCATATAAAATGTGACAAATAACATGATTATGCTCGGATTATTATAATTAGCTTAATAACCATAATGATTAATACCCATAACATTTTTTTGTCACACACGAAAAACATTGTTTCAAATGCCACAAATGATATTTGACTGATCTCAACCGTAGCAGAAAAACTCAACTAATCATACGCAGCTTACCCTTGGCTGTCTTAAAAACCACAATGCACTGATCTATACTTAACTCATAAAACTGAAGACGGAAAGAAGAACGAAAGCAAGTTTTCCTTGGAAACTGCCAGGGAACATGAGTTTTCAAAATGGTTCCGGAAAATGATAAGTTCTAGTCCCTGAGTAAGAAAAATATAAAAAATTGTTTTCAGCTGTTACAGTAATTAGTCTGCGACTTAGTGGTGTGAAGCGAGGTGTTAGTAGCTAATGGAAGCAATGATAACACAACAGTGACCTGTCTATAATGAGGCTGCAATGTGGTGGAAAGTCTATCCATATATAGTTTTAATTTGGAATTGTTGATGTTAATTAGCATTTCATACTTCCACTTTTGGTTGGATTTAAAAGGTTGCAAAAGAAACAAACTTTAAAATAGTACCATTAAGTTAACTTCGTTTAAATACAAATAATAAACAGGTAAAGCAATTGCCAAACTTGATTGAAAAGAAATCGACTCCAAAGACCCTTGGTTTTGATTGGCATTAAGATAACAGAGTTCACACGTAAAATACTTTGGGCGTTACCTTCCGAGATATCATTTAGTTCAAAAAAAACCCAAATTCCACCCAAGAAAAATTCCAAGGCTTTCATTTGTTAATAGAAAAAACAGTTCTTGTATCCGCATAAAAGTATTTGCTAATGTACCCAAACGTTAAACTAAACCTAATCAGAAATCACATATTGACTGGTTTAAAATTGGAACTTTCATCAAGTTGCAGATGAGTAATTAGCGCACTAACACAGTACACAACTAAGGTTGAAACCTGGCGCCGTTTCTTTTCAAATCTACACTGTCCTGGATGAAACACTCCTTCTACACCATACACTGCCCAAGGTAGCATTACAAACCTTGCCGTCGAACTGTCCCTAATTTTTGATTTGGTGTGACTCGCCTTCGCTTCGTCTCGTCTCGTCCCGATGCATGCTTAGAATTTTTTATTTGGTGTGGTTAAGTTCTGAAATGTGTAAAGTAAACCCGCCAAAACAACACATTGGTTATGTCAATCTTGCCAGCAACAACCCATTTTGTTCCTAATTCACCTATTTGTGTTCTTGTATCCTTGTTCTCCAGACTCTCTGCAATCCATCACTTAAAGTGCCCATAAATTGGGCAGAGACGTCACCGGAAAACATCTCAATTGGGCGGAAAGAAAAAAGTCGGCGGTCATCGATCAACATCAGATTAAGGTCCGGTAAAGTCAACGGTCAAGTGTTAAAAGTTAATTAATCAAGTCTTGTTATCATTGAGTCAAATCTGAGTCAGACAGATAAGCCGAGTCAGAACAATCAGTCAGTTAATTGGGATAATTGTCAACAGTGAGTTTATTAGGCCAATGTTCCTGTTGCGCCATCCTGGGGCAACTTCAGGCATGCCAGACACCAATGCTCAAGACATGGCTTCAATTATATAAAATGATGCATCATAGCATCATTTTCTTCACTATCAGTTCAACATTAATCTATCTATCACTTGAGTTGTACAAAACTAAAAGGAAATTTTGCCACTACTAATCTACTTATGTGACCTTAGATATTAATCTATTTATTTTCTGTCAATCCTTTTCACGGTATCTCGATCTTTCCCTTCTCGATTTAGTTGCTTATTGTATCTTTCTTTGTATTAGGTTTTTGAGTTTCTTGTCATTTGATGTACTTGTTCTTGAAAGCCACCATATAGCTAATTTTTGATATTAGTTAGATATATATAAAAAATAAAAATTGGTTTCACAAAAAATAAATAATAGTTCGATAAGCTCATGTTCCTCAAAACTATTAAAACATTCAATAAACTAAAAGGATACCAATGCTACAAAAAAATATAACTAAAATCTTATAGTCTTGTAGTGCAACGTTTTCAAACCCCGTGGTACTTATCCCAGCTCCATAAATTCGTAAAAAATATTTAATTCATTTCCCAAATTTTGGTACTCCCTAAATTCGTGGAGCTCATTTATTTGTTTTAATTCGAAATGTCACCAAAATAACACATAATTTCAAAAAAGAAATCTTGTTCAGCAACCGCTTGATTTTTTTTGTAAATAAATATCATGTTATATGATGTTGTTGTTATTTTACGAAGGTAGAATGAATACCTAAAAGTAATTTCACATACAATTAATGAAAGTCAGAGTGAGTCAGAATTTAAATACTATAAACCTAGACCGGGATTTGATTAATGGGTTTTATTTGAAAATGACCGATTGAATGTATGAAGCTTATCATGTTGTGTAACTATAATTGCTAATAATTTCCGATCCAAAATAGTGAAAAATAATTCACGGCAACGAAATATTATTATGGAAAAATAATTGGATCGGTGAGTGATGGATTTCAAATAGTGATTGTAGTAATGGTGGTAAAACTGGGTCTTTTCAGACTTGTGAAGGAAATAATTTTTAGACTTAATAAAAATAAAGATAAAACAAATTAAATTCAAAGGTGAAGTAAATATTATGGAAAGACCAGGGTTCAGGATTTCACCATACACCAAAATTCATGTGATTCAATGATAATTCTTATCATGCAATTCTAGACATTATAATTCCAATCAAAAGTAATTGTGATTCTAATCATTGCCTAAATCAGATTTTCAAAAAATCCATTGTTAATCGCAAGCATGAAATATCAAAAGCAATAAACCAAGCATATTTCATCAAGAGAAAACACAATTAATTAATAAAAATCATTTATTCAATTTTCATTTGGTGCAATTAATCATAAAAGGATTGCATAAATAAATTTAAATGAATTTTACCACATAACTTTTGGAAGAATGGCTTCCTCCATCACCCCTGGGATTGGGTTTAGCTCCTCATCCCAAAAACACACTCACAAGATAAATTCATGGCTAAAATAGGTGTTTTTATTGATGTATATAAGATGAAACAGGAATTAGCAACGCTGTAGAAGTGTTACAGCGTCACTGTTACAAAGGGGTAAGTGCTATTGAAGACTGCTGTAAACGATAAGCCTTTACTGTTGTAAAACAACGACACTGGTATTTTTATTTAAGATTGATGAAGAACGACTGACTATGTGAGTCTGTTCTTCGTGTTCTTGAAGCTCTTCAATGGCAGCAACAACAACACTGTCTTCTCTGTAATCGCTTCTCCTCGGCTCTCCTGGACTCTAAAATTCTCTCCTAAACTTGCTAACCCTTCTTATGACTCGACCCAACCTTTTTATAACTCAACAGGGTCATCAAATCCCGATGAAATCTCCTATTTCTCTTCTCTGCCAGTTACGGGTTTCTATCTTCTTCTCTCTTCTGTACGCGTCTGTTAGCTATCCCATTGCCACAAAACTCTCTCCTGACTTGAACAAAACTAGATACATGTATATCCAGCGTGAAAGTTTCCCAAAAATTTCTTACAAAATATTTGAACGTGAAAAGAAACATACGTGTCCTGTTTGGACTTTGATTGCTTCTCCCGGTCATTCCAGCCCAACTGTTTGGGTTAAAATCGATTGTACCAGGCATGTTCAGTCAGTTAGAGTCCATACGTACCAAATACAACCATTGAATCTCCTAAAATCTCGTCAGAATTCGATCTCCAAAACTGTTCTTCGCTGCATGCATTTTCCCGTCAAAACTTGTATTTGAATTATGAAGATGACCTCCCCCTATCCAGTTCCGGTGTCCCTTTAGTACATGCCCTAAAATGGGGTGCCCCTTATCCAAATTAGGGGTGCCTTTAGCAATTCTTCTAGGATGTTTTCTGCACTTTTTCAGGGTTCCTCCGGGGTATTTCTGGGGTGCTTCTGGTAGTTATCAACGGAGGTCCAAATGCCGCATTTTTAGCCAATTTCGCCACAAAGCCTTATTCTTCCAAAAACACCTACAAATAAATAAAATAACCAAATAAGTACGATATCGAGCACTAGCAATATATACAAATGAGCTATAATAGACACATAAATGCGTCTATCAAATACCCCCAAACTTATTATTTGCTAGTCCCGAGCAAATCAAAACTACAAAATAAAATCCTAACTCACTGTCGCAGGCATCGTCGAATGCATTTAGCGTATGCAATAAGCCTTTAAACCCCTAGGTGTCCCTGCCGAGTTATAGTCTCGGGAGGGTTTACAAGAGATATACCCACAAAACCTGTACTCCAGACCTTAGCTATCTACGCAGAACCTTGGAAGGCACTAAAGAATCTCCTTGGTTGGCATACTTATTGACTACAGGAAGAAGTACCCTGATGCGAAATTCCAATTGCTGTACACGAGTTTGCACTCAAGCATACTAAAATTCATATAAAGTGACAGAGCTCTACTAAGATAGTCGCACTATGGACATCAATATCCGGAGTCAAAACTAATCACATGGATAGATCAAGAAGATGGATATAGAAAAACATAGATGGTTTTGATGTTTACTAAGTGAACAGTGTTTCCCATATCTGTCTGAAGGCCTCTGCCAAGATGAACCTAACCTAAATGACTGAGATACTAGTCTGACTAATATCAACTCACTAGCATATACAAGGGAACCAGTGGTAGATAATCCTAACTCTAGGTCAACACAGCTGGCATATACAAGGGTTCCAGTGGTCGACTTTATTTAGTTTTATTCCGTTTGGTCTAATGGTCTGGTCTCAATTTCTCTTTTTTTTTTTTTTTTTTTTTAAATTTTTTTTTCATGGTATCTCAATCACTCTAATTCACCCTAGCATTGGTAACAACTTGAATCGTGTGCCCCACCTAATCACTTAGAGAAACATAGTTTAAAAAGAAAACAACATCAAAAAAGAAGTGAAAAGGACTCAACGAGATATGGTGAAACTATCATGTTATTCCTAACAACTGAGCTCTGTGCTTTTATGGATAGACTCTTTAGATGTTTCCATCTAATCAGATTGGTTCCTCAACTCCTACAACCAAAATGCTTCCATCCACTTAGATTAGTTAGTGCAATCCTCAATAGGCATAAATTTCTAGGTTCTAGAGTTTATTTATTCATACTGCAACTAAAAAGTTTCTCCCATACCCCCAAACTTAAATCTAACATTGTCCTCAATGTTCTAAAGATAAAATTAAAAGCATGAACAAGGAGAAACTGTTACCATTTGAAGCAAAATAGTTAAGGAAAGATATTACCGTGTTGCATGACAATGGGTTACCTCCCAAGAAGTGCTAAGTTTAAAGTCTTCAGCCAGACTTAGGAAAGGATTAGTCAACTCGAACAGTATAAAAGTAGTCGGAATAACTGTGGGTCTTTAAAACCAAAAAGAGCTGACAAAAGGAAACTGCAGTGAACCAACGAAATGAACAATACTAGCATGCCCTTATCTAGTTTCCTGATAACTATCGCTATTTGCGGTTCAGGTTCAGGTTCTATGAAAGGGTCTAAATAGAATATTTTCCTCGGATGCATTTCCTCATAGGTTGGATCCAAATTATTAGGTCATAGAGTCTGGAAAAACTCAAATAAGAACTTAGAATTACAAAATAATAACCTAAATAACTGAGGATCCTCTAAGTCAATCAGGTTTGACTTACATAATTGACCACAGTGAGAGTAGTGGTCATTCTTAGGTAAATGTGTTGATTCTATTAACCTAAAGTACTTAGGCTTAGTCTTAGAACTTAATATTTGACTCATTTTAAATACAAACGTTCCCACATTTGGAAGAAAACTATTTGGTGGGAAAACAAAGTCAACCTGGGTATCATAGCCTGGGCAAACCACATCAACCAGAGGATGGGTTTCTAACGACTGAACTTTTTTCAGGACATCATTAGGTTCGGGAAACCTAGTATGAAGATAATATTGTAAGATGGTTGAGGCATGGATATCAAGTCCTATGTGAGGGGACTTTCTGAGAATTAAAGGTAAAGCACTAGGAAAGTGATAATCACCCCCAAACTTAGAGTTTTCAGTGTCTCTAGATAGACTAGTCACAATCTCCCTAATTTCTAGACCATCAGATTCTTGGAAGTGGTCAATTGATTCTTCTAAGTTTTTATCAGGTAGTGCATCTTTACTCATCTCTACGGGTCTATGTTCTTCATTTAAGATTATTGTTTCTAATTCGCTAGACTCTAAAACAACATTTTCAGAATAAACCCGTTCCTCTAAACCACTATCGGCTTCGTAATCAAAAGGAAATACTACATCGTCTAAAACGGTGGTATTCCTAATCAAATCCTCGTCCTCTTGAATAGGTGAATAATCATAAAAATTATTTGGATTTGAAGTAGAAATAATATAATCACTATAAAGCTCAATTGGATTACTAGATTTCTGATCACTATGCCTACATATTTCAGATTCTTCATCACTACTATCCTCATCATCATAATAGTACGAAGATGATTGAACCTTCTCTAAATAAGTAGTGTTACCAATTATAACCTCGTTATCTTGATTATGTGAAAAACTATCTTCATTCTCAAGGGTATTATTGGATACACTATATTGGCAATTCAAGTTATTTTGAGCAATACTTTCGTTCGTCTCTAACTCAAGTCTACGTGTCGACTCAGCTATCCTCTCAAGGGTATCCTCCAAAGAAAGTTCCCTTAGTGTAGGATCTAAGTTTTGAGTTAATCTATTGAGGATATCTTCTACAGATTCAGTTGTTGTTGCAGTTCTTTCGTCCATAACTACGTTATTCACCTCATCTAATTTATACGTCGATTCAGCTAACTGACGTGATGACTCAGCTAAATTCCTAAGAGTCTCTTCTAGAGAAGGAATAAGAACTGAAGGATCATACTAAGGACTACTTTTCAATAGTTTGATTGTATCCTCTAGAGACGAAGAACTAGTACTATAATCTTCTTGCTCGTATGACTGATGCACGTGTGGATAGTAATTGGGCTCACCATGGTATGACCCATAACCTTCAAAAGGTTGGCGTTCCCAACCACTATTCACACTATGGTCATAATAATGTCCATATTGTTCAGTTGGATAATTATATTCATTCTGATGGCTATTATAATACCAGTTTGACATTTTAACTGCAAGGGAATTCTAAACAAGCACAAAGAAGGCTGACTCGACCACGACAAGCCTATTTTATCTAGCAAACAAAAAGCATGATGGCTCCCTTAGATTGTTTCTAGACCATCTTCTAATCCTTCGAAAGGGAATTCGTTACAATTTAAGCAAACCCCTCTGGAATCAATCCGAGTCAAAGTAAGTTGAATTGAGGCGAGGGAAGCTCAGTGGAGCTTTGATACCCAAGGCCTCACCGCTATCACAAGGCGGCACAGTCACGCATTCAACTCACAGAAACCATCATGAACTTTGAAGTGTGCTTAAAGAGCAACCAATATTTTTCGAACGACTGTCCTATTAAGCTCGTTACCCTATAGGTCTCGTTCTACTCAAAATTTTAGGCTTAGGTTCGCGTTTGGTTTCGTTTTCCTAAGGCGGGCAAGAAGAGAACGGTGATGAAATCCGAACCCTTATCTTGTATGGCCAGTCCTTGCCCTTTACTAGGAATTTAAAAACAGTCCAAATTCGTCCTCAATCAATGAATCACCTTAAGGAATACAGTAACTCGCTTACAGGAGATTCACGAGTGTTTCGATGGACTTACCTCCCGTACCAGACGGGGGATGAACCGTTGAAGTCGACTCGGGCCACGACTCCTATATCATGTACGAACCCGAGGGGCCGAGACGATATTGTAATCGCCGTCCTTCCCTGCAAACAGTTTATATTTAATTTTTTTTATTAATAATAAGACCCTTCCGTAGGGTTAAAAAAAATAAAAATAAAAAAAATGTCCAAAAGTCCAGAATAAAGTCCAAATAAAAAGTCCAAAAATTACAAAAATTATGAAAAATAAAGCCTATTTACAAATTCTAAAAAAAATAAATAAATAAAAGATATATACAAAAAAATAATAATAATAAAAATTAAATCCTAAAAAAAAAAATTATGTCTTTTTTTTTCTTCTCTTTTAGCTTTATGCTTTTTGTTCCCAAGTCCTTAGTATTCCACTTCGAACCTGTAAATCAAAGACACAAAAAGAAACGTAAAAATAACAAATGGAATAATAAAAAATAATAAAAACCTAAAAATTCTACCTCAACACAAATCCGCGTCGGCGGCGCCAAAAATTTGATGGATTTCAAATAGTGATTGTAGTAATAGTGGTAAAACTGGGTCTTTTCAGACTTGTGAAGGAAATAATTTTTAGACTTAATAAAAATAAAGATAAAACAAATTAAATTCAAAGGTGAAGTAAATATTATGGAAAGACCAGGGTTCAGGATTTCACCATACACCAAAATTCATGTGATTCAATGATAATTCTTATCATGCAATTCTAGACATTATAATTCCAATCAAAAGTAATTGTGATTCTAATCATTGCCTAAATCAGATTTTCAAAACATCCATTGTTAATCGCAAGCATGAAATATCAAAAGCAATAAACCAAGCATATTTCATCAATAGAAAACACAATTAATTAATAAAAATCATTTATTCAATTTTCATTCGGTGCAATTAATCATAAAAGGATTGCATAAATAAATTTAAATGAATTTTACCACATAACTTTTGGAAGAATGGCTTCCTCCATCACCCCTGGGATTGGGTTTAGCTCCTCATCCCAAAAACACACTCACAAGATAAATTCATGGCTAAAATAGGTGTTTTTATTGATGTATATAAGATGAAACAGGAATTAGCAACGCTGTAGAAGTGTTACAGCGTCACTGTTACAAAGGGGTAAGTGCTATTGAAGACTGTTGTAAACGATAAGCCTTTACTGTTGTAAAAGAACGACACTGGTATTGTTATTTAAGACTGCTGAAGAACAACTGACTATGTGAGTCTGTTCTTCGTGTTCTTGAAGCTCTTCAAAGGCAGCAGCAGCAGCACTGTCTTCTCTGTAATCACTTCTCCTCGGCTCTCCTGGACTCTAAACTCTCTCATAAACTTGCTAACCCTTCTTATGACTCGACCCAACCTTTTTATAACTCAACAGGGTCATCAAATCCCGATGAAATCTCCTATTTCTCTTCTCTGCCAGTTACGGGTTTCTATCTTCTTCTCTCTTCTGTACGCGTCTGTTAGCTATCCCATTGCCACAAAACTCTCTCCTGACTTGAACAAAACTAGATACATGTATATCCAGCGTGAAAGTCTCCCAAAAATTTCTCACAAAATATTTGAACGTGAACAGCAACATACGTGTCCTGTTTGGACTTTGATTGCTTCTCCCGGTCATTCCAGCCCAACTGGTTGGGTTAAAATCGATTGTACCAGGCATGTTCAGTCAGTTAGAGTCCATACGTACCAAATACAACCATTGAATCTCCTAAAATCTCGTCAGAATTTGATCTCCAAAACTGTTCTTCGCTGCATGCATTTTCCCGCCAAAACTTGTATTTGAATTATGAAGATGACCTCCCCCTATCCAATTCCGGTGTCCCTTTAGTACATGCCCTGAAATGGGGTTCCCCTTATCCAAATTAGGGGTGCCTTTAGCAATTCTTCTAGGATGTTTTCTGCACTTTTTCAGGGTTCCTCCGGGGTATTTCTGGGGTGCTTCTGGTAGTTATCAACGGAGGTCCAAACGCCGCATTTTTAGCCAATTTCGCTACAAAGCCTTATTCTTCCAAAAACACCTACAAATAAATAAAATAACCAAATAAGTACGATATCGAGCACTAACAATATATACAAATGAGCTATAATAGACACATAAATGCGTCTATCAGTGAGCAATCTCTTCAATACACTTTTCCTTCTCTTTATAAGTTGTCTAAAAAAAGAATGTAACTTTAGAGAACTGATTAGGTTTTTGGAATTTGGACTTCAAAAGACACTTAAATGAAGTCGAGGTAGGTGAGACTACTCAACTTTAACAGATGTTGGGTGATTAGTGGAAATGGAATGATGACAAAGGTTTCTTGGTGGCTAATTGCTATACTTCTCTGGACATTGATGGGTACCTTTCTTTCTAGCATAAGCATGTCTGGAATCCTAAAGTCCTTTTAAAAGTCTCTTTTTTAGTTTGGACTATTTGTCACGAAATGGAATCATGAAGGTTTCTTGGTGGCTAATTGCTATACTTCTCTGGACATTGATGGGTACCTTTCTTTCCGCATAAGCATGTCTGGAATCCTAAAGTCCTTCTAAAAGTCTATTTTTTAGTTTGGACTCTTTCTCACAAAAGCGTTTAGACTTTCTATTCAGGGATGGGAAGGTGGATAATCTGAACTGCTAGTTCTGTTCGTTTTCTGTTGAATCAAATGATCATATGTTCATTCATTGCAAGGAAGTCTCTAAATTTTGGAACTATTTTTTAAATAGTTTTGGTATTAGTTGGAACTTTGCAGAAGGCTTGAAAGCTACTATTTGGGAATGGAGAAATAAGAAAGGAAGGAAAATGCGTAGGAAACTTTGGAGGTTATTACCTTTTTCCATCTGGTGGACAATTTGGAGCGAAAGAAACAATCGTCTGTATTCTAACAGGTATAGGCATACAAATCAATTTATTATCGTTGTTAAATGTAAGTTTTTCAATTGGTCTTTGCACACTAAATTATTTGAGGGTCATTCACTGTCAACTCTCATTTATAATTGGGATGCTGTAATTGGTATGAGCTAGCCTTGTTAGCTCAATCTTTGAAGCTTACTGCTATGTGAGTTTCCATTTTTTAATCTAATTTTCCATTTTCCGGACCAATGATTTGAGCGACACGCCCCAGGTTTTTTTCTTCAAGTGCAGAAACCCTGAGACCCAGTTGAAAAAGAAAATATCTTTTCAGCAAAAAATCTAGTTTCCCTTCTATGCACCAGCCCGTAATCAAAGAGGCACTAAAAAAGAAAGTAAAGGCTCTTGTAATTCCCTCAGCAGATTTCATAGTTCTGAGTTTACTGTGTTGCATTTCTGCAGAGAATAGAATCTCTTTTAATCTAATTTTACATTTTCGTAAAAAGAAAAAGAAATGAAAAAAAACTATTTCAAAACCAGTTAAGAACCGAACTGGGCCATGCAATTTACCGGTTGGACTGGCCGATTTAACTGAGTTGTGTCTAGAAACACTGTGTCTAATTGTTAACGTCCTAGTCATGTGACACTAATCATTAGTAAGTGTACACTTCGTCTTGGAGGCTACCATTTGAAGTTCCGTGCAATTTCTCTTGTACATGATTCACATGGCTCTTGTCGTATTTGTAACTTCATTTATTTTCACCCCTGTTCATGAACGACTGGAGGCTACATGATTACCCTTTAGCAATTGATTATTGATTATAGTTAATTGTTCATGCTCATCATGTTTTTGTTAAAAGCAACTTAAATTATCAACTGTCCAAAAAGTAACAACCTTAAAAAACTTAGAATGTGAAAATAACAACCTTAAAAACACACGGCGTGCATTCTCTGATAAATTTATTTGATTTATTTCTTGTAGGTATATTTCTTTTCTCTTTCCCATGGTTGCTTTTTCTTAATAAACAATTTTGTCTTATTTGACCAATTTACTTTAGTTAAACCTGTGACTGATACATGTATTGCGACTGTATCAGTATAATTACCTAGCTTGAGACTGTTATGAGATTAATCAAATATATGCAGAAACAACCTGAAAGAGCTTTTTGCAAGTAATTACTTAAACTTAAAAAAAGCATGATCAGTTTGGTAGCACTGAAACATATACCTGCATTATGATAACAACGCATCACTGCACTTGTGAGACCATTGTTTCCCTGGCAGCACCAGCAATTCCATAGCCTAAGAGCATCCGCAATACAATATCACCAGTTGCACATACAAACATAGAGTAGATATTGGAACATGCATTTCAGGATGCATTACTGCTCAGTAGATTGAACTATAGCTGACATAAATATTACAATCACAACCATCCTTACCATTATTTAAATATCATACTACCTACCAGAATTATATGAAAAAGCTTCAGAAATTTCTTATCATCACGAACATGATCCCCTAGCAAAAGCTCATTCGAATTTTCCATCCTGATGCATTAAAATTCTTGTGCATTTTCCTCTGTGCGTTTCGGTGATGGTGAAGTAGTATCTTGATGCCATAAGTTCGACAACATTTAAAGGTTGCTCCTTTTAAATGTGAACATAGTGAACATAGACAGTACCACGTTTTAAACTTTTTAGTACTTTTCATATTTTAGTATATATTTCACTCATTTTCAAGCATTATTGGGGAAAGATTTACTATTTATGGCTGATAGTAGACCTAAAACACATGAAAAAGGAAAAAAAATAGCATGATACCAAAGATCTCAGACCTTACTACATATTTGACATCCATGCAAAGAGCCTAATGGAAGGGCAAAAGAACATTAGGAATTGATTTGAACAATACAACACAGAAGCTCTTATTAAGCAAGCCGGACTCCACATTATGAATGATTTCATTTGTAAATCATGATCTTGTCCTTTCCTCATAGTTCCAACAATGGAAGATACCCAAAACATTAAAATAAGCAATTAAGAAACTACATAAAATAAATAACTAAGAAAATAGCTACATTAGAGAGTGAGAGAGATAATTACCTTTTATGGAGGTTGTGTGATAAAAGTGGTGTTGACTGCTGATGGAGAATTGGAAGAATCTAATTCATTAGATTTAAAAGGTTTTTGATGTTCTGATATTGTAGATAAAAATATCGATATAGCAAAATTGATGTCCAAGAAGTAACAATGGAGCATAGAAAATAAAGAGATACAAAAGATGAAAAAAATACCTTACTGTGTGATTTCGGTAAAAGATACAATAGCATCTTGCAAATGCCTTAACTAAATATCATGTTTTGTCCCTACAGAACGAAGAAAGATCCAGATTATTCATCGTAAACACAAAAACAAAAATTAATTTTTCAATAATACAAACATTATTGGAGCTGTTGTCGAAATAGATAGGCAGTATCTATCATGTGCATTCCCTGTGATGATCTGCAAAGAGAAAAATACACGCAGACACACTACCATCGATCAAACAAAACGCTTATAGAAATTGTAGAAATTGCAGACAAAAAAACCCCAAAACTTCAACCTGTTCTTGAGGAAGAGGAACGTCGTAACAATGAGATTGATTTGGGTTGGACTTTTTATAGAGAGATGACGAAAAGGTTACCTTTTATGATATGATAGGGAATATACCGAGGTGTTTGGATTTAATTTATATTATCTTTATTTATCTAATCAAATAGATTTTTGGTAATATAAATTATTTAACAAAGAAATAAAATCCAAAAGATAATTTATTTACTATTTACCACTGTTTCTATTTAAGAAAACATTTACCATTTTGGTTAGTTTTACATTTATTTTTATTAGAGTTTTGGTAATCGGGGAATTTTTTTTCTTTGGCTATGGAACTGACTATTGTATAGAAAATTAGTTATCTAAAGTAATTAAACCAATTAGAGATTTGTGTCGGAAATATTGCATTCATATATTTTCATTGCATTCATACATGCATCATGGATGTTCCAATACTCCAAGATATTTTATTAACGATTTTCTGTTAATTATTGGACAGGGATCAATACTCAACTTATTTTACGGAAGAGAAAGGATGCTTTGATTCTCAGGTAAGTCCCCATAATCCCAATTTTTGTTTTTGGATTTTAATTATGGATCTAATTTGTTTGAAAATTTGTTAATTTCACAATTGTATTTGTGAATTGTAATTAAAATTTGTTTATTTATCAATAGCTTGGAATTGTAATTTGGGTTTTTTAGTCATAAAAATTGTATTCAGACATTGAATATTTATTTATATTTAATTTCGTTCATCAATTTTATTTTTGGTTTTGATGAAATCATGATTTAATTTATATGAATTTATTTTGATGTGACTTTATATGTAAATTTTAATATTAATACTTAAGAATTAATTTTAATATTGATATTTAAGAATTAAATATCTCTTAAGAGATTCTTTTATATATTTTTGGCAACACTAATAGATTTTATAATATTTTAAAATATATTGTTATGACAGCGTTACCAAATTTAAATACGGCGCGGCCAGAATTAACCAGAAGCTATGATTAATCACGTCGTTCGAAAAAATTCTGTTTTTATATAAAGAATGGTGGAAATATATTTAGAAGAACCTCCAATAAATTTTAATCACATTTTAGAAAAATAATTATTTTTTTTGAAAGTTTTATAGTTTTCTTGGTTAGGAACCAAATAACCTAACCAACTCTGGTGTTATTTTCAGTAAGCCTCCAAAATTGACTAGGTTGCTTGGTAAACTTAGATGACATGTTATTTTGAAGGAAAAAAAAGAAAAAAAAGGAAGAAGAGAAGAATCGACCTGGCCGATTATAAATGAAACCCAATATATTTTAAGTCGTTTCGAACAACCTAGCAGATTTGCACTGTTGTTCTTCAGAATTAATCATGTAACTTCGAGAATTCAAGCATTGTTTGTTACACCTCTACAACTCTTTACAGTAGAAGCCAAACATTGTTACACCTCTATACCTCCTCCTTTTTTTTTCTAAATTATTTTTCTTCGCTTATCTCTTCCCTACTCCAAAGAAACGCTAATCCAGTTTCAATTTTCATCGTCTTCGGCTAAAAGTAGAGTCTATAATAATTTTCCTAATCTGCAAATTAGTGAAGAGAATGAATTGAAGCAGAAACTGTATTGAGTAAAGTTGGAGAGCGAGGAAATGCACAATATTGATAAAAGTATTTCCCACAAACCGATGTCTTATTTTCTTGTGTTTCATTGATAGATACGATTTAAATCGAAAAAACTAGGGTATTACAACATTTACATAGTAAAGTTTGACTAAATATTGGAACGAATTATCAACCAAACTACTCATTGTTCTTCATTCCGAAAGTGTTGTTACAGTACCCTAATCATATGCAGATATCGTTTTCAGCATAGATCAAGCTGTCAGGATCCTAGTCCCACATTGGTTAGATGGGGATTAATTGGGTAGTTTATAAGTCAATGGGTTCCCTCAACTTGTAGACCGGTTTTAGACTTCAGTTCATCCATGGGATTATGATGAGTTAGGGTCTGTACCCTAACATTTGGTATCAAAGCCAACCACCACGACTCATGCTCCCTCCATGGAGGGGGTGACCTATAGGCTAAATTAAGGTGTGGGTGCACCTATGCATGGGCATAGTTGTTAAAAAAGCGGGGGCCTAACAACCATACCCAATATTTCGTTTAGGAAATCTGTATGGACAAACTCCAATATAATTCTAAGAGTTTCTCAATGTAATTAACAAATCAAACAGATAGAATCCATGAACCTGATTATTATGAGAAACAACTTGAACGGTACCAAAGACCAATGTTCAAGTGTCAATCAATTTATATCAACAACCAAATGTTGGATTATCTAATTGATTGAACTCCGCACAACCTGTGATGTTTCAATTATATAGAAAATATAATGCGGAAAAGAAATAACACAGACACCAGAAATTCTGTTAACAAGGAAACTGCAAATGCAGAAAAACTCTGGGACCTAGTCCAGATTTGAACACCACACTGTATTAAGCCGCTACAGACACTATCCTACTCAAAGTTAACTTCGGAATAGAATGTAGTTGAGCCCTAACCAATCTCATACTGGTCAAGGTACAGTCGTGTTCCTTACGCTTCTGAATCCCATACGGACTTAACGCACTTGATTCCATTAGCTGATCTCACCCACAACTAAGAGTTGCTACGACCCAAAGTGGAAGACTTGATAAACCAATCTGTCTCACGTAGAAAAGTCCATTGAATAGATAAATCTGTCTCCTGCAGAAATACCTACGAGTTTTGTTCCGTCTTTTGATAAATCAAGGTGAACAGGAACCAATCGATACACCGGACTTATATTCCCGAAGAACAACATAGTAATATCAATCACCTCACAATAACCTTAATCGTATGGTAGCGAAACAAGATATTGTGGAATCACAAACGATGAGACGAAGATGTTTGTGACTACTTTTGATCTTGCCTATCGGAGATTAAATCTCAAGAAAATATTAGAAAAGATAGTACTTAATACGATAGAATAAAGAAAGATCCGAACACGCAACTACAGAGAAACTAGTTGGGTCTGACTTCACAATCCCAATAAAGTCTTTAAGCCGTTAACCTATAATGGTTTTAAAAAAACCTAGGTCAAAGAAGAATCGACTCTAGTCGTAACTAGTATCACACAGGAGGTGTGGGGATCAGGTTTCCCAGTTGCTAGAGTTCTTCCTTATAAAGTCTTCAAATCAGGGTTTGCAATCAATGTTACCTTGGTAACAAAAAATTCAATATTCACCATTAGATGAAAACCTGATTAGACTCAAGCTAATATCTTTCAACCTTTATATTGAACTTGGCTTGTTACACACAAATGAAAAGTGACTTCATTTAGATATGGGTAACCGTACCTAAACATGTACACCTTATTGGCTCAACAATAGTTAACCGAAGTTAGCCATATGAACACTTTCATATCAACCTTGTTCATCTTAATCATAACTAGTTCAGACGACTCAAATGAAACTAGTTCTAGAGTTTTTCAATTGTTTATATTCTCATAGAAGTATACAAGACACAATTGAAGCAAAATCGGTTTTGATTCACTCGAATCAATTGATGAACATTATAGCCACGGTTTACAAAAGATTGCACTCCTTAATTTATAAATGTATTAGTTCATGAACAAACTGATTTTAGAACATAACCTACTCAAGTATGCAAAGGGGTACGCATACCTAAGTGACTAGACTTAGTTTGGGTTCGCCAGTATGCGAACGGGTACGAATACCTACAAACTCAGTCGACTTCCCGAACCCAAACTTACAACAGTACGTATACGAGTATGCATACTAAGTTCCAGGACTTTCATTAAACCAACCAATACACATACGGGTATGCATACTATGGTTCCTAGACTTGGAATAACTTGCAACAGTTAGCATACAAGTACGCATACTGTGCTATATCCAATCATGGTTAATTGTTCTAAACTTTCATTTAAATCATTGAAACATTATTAGAAGACGACAATAGCTGTCTCACACAAACTATTAGCTTCAAAGCTATTTTCAAGTGATCGATAGATCATTACGAAACATTATGAGTCTACATCAAATGATTGTCTCACACAAATCATGTAAGATGTTACCAGGAGATTTTCACATGATCACCTTTTGAGTTTTGTCAGGAATATAAGATGAACTTGGTTAAAGCGAAAGCTTACCAACATATATTTCGATAAATATGTAAGCGAGTTAAACTCAGCACGAAATATCAAATGTGTATAATTGAAGTCTATATAGCTATACGACTTTTATCTCAAATAGGAGATAGAGTAGATATACTTTTGAGTGATAGATGAGTTCAAGTCTCCAAATACCTTTTGTTGATGAAGTTCCACAAGCTGCCCTTAGTAGTTTTCCGTCTTCAATCGGTGAACGCCGTGAAGTCTAAAGCTCAACTACACTTTCTATCTTAATCCGAGACTTAGCTATAAGTGGACTAGAAATCAAGACTTATAGTTTTGGAAACTAAACTTGACAAACTAGCTTGAGATAGCAATGTTTGCGAGTTCGACTGAGTAGTGTTCTAAACAATATCCCCCTTTGTCAATTTTAGTTACAAAACTATCAAATACATATGGATTACAAAATAAATAAACTTTGTAGCTTCTCATCCAAATGCTTGATTTCCTTGGTTCTTCAACATTACTCGAAATCTTCATCACTTCCAAGTACTATAGTGATTCTGAACGTGTTCAACTCAGCATCATAGTTGTTAAAGATCCGTAGCTATAACCATGCATAAAAACAAGATGTATTGTTAAAAATGACATGGTATTATTACACATCATCAAAGTCCAATTGCATCACAGCTTTGACAATAATACTATGGTGATATGCATCACTCCCCATTAGTCAATACTTCATCTCACAATGAACACCATTCCCCCTTACATAATGATCCGTAAACCATATGTATTTGTAGTTTGAACTACACAATAATTCTCCCCTTTTTTGTCAATATAAATTGGCAAAGGTACGAAAACTAGCGGGATCATAATGAAATTCTCATAGAGATACTTCGTGACTATAAGAGAACATATCAATGATGATTTCACATAGTCGAAACTTAGTGTATTTATCAAGGAATTTATAAAGATACAAGATAACTCCTACAATATTCAACAACCACACTCCCCACAAAGATTTGGAAATTAAGCACAAGTTCAATTAATGTCATTCCCGAAAGAACAACAAGAGCGATCTTACTTTTACAAGAAAAGAAGGATTTCCTTGGACATTAAAAATTACATGAAACATGAATTTGTATCCAGAATGCACAATTAAATTAACCATAAGAGAAGCCTTAATTAATTTAATCAGAAATTCTCAACATAAGAGAACTTATGGAGCCGCACAATACTTTCACATAGAGGTGGATCATGAAAAGATCAATACTGCGGAATATTCAAAGATTCATTCTATTTTCATCAATATTTACATAATAATACCATAGACTTAATCTTTGTTATCAAAAGTTCATTCTATTTTCAATCAATATTTGCATAAAGACATATAACAGACTTAACTTTTGACATATATGGGACAATCATAGTTCACGAACGTAAACACACATATCTCATAAAATTATTTTTGCAATATATAAAACCAATAAATATTAATATTGAAAAATCATCTTCCAATAAATACAAATTAGCTTAAAATAGAAGTACTCCAAGAATCCAAGTGCTCAAGTCCAAGAGAAGTGGAACAAGTGCGGTGAAACAAAGCAAAACACTCAAAAACAAGAGACAGGATAATGACCAATCTTAACTCATCCAAATTCAGGAATTCTCATCACCATTTTGAAGATAATTCAAAGAGTAAGATAATGCAAAAATAAAGAGGTCATTCCGAGTTCGTAAGAAGAAGTTACGGCCAAAACAAGTTTACCGGAAATCGACATTTACATGACAGTATGCATACCGGTTTGCAAACGCAATTTCGTGACCTGGAGAAGTATGCAAACGGGTTTGCAAACTAAAATCCCTGGATTTTGATTTTAAACGATGGTGTGCATAACTGGTATGTGTACCATGAAGTCCAAACGTCCTGAACTACTATTTTCAAACCTAAACATTTAAGAACCTTAAACACAGATCAAGTTAGGTAGAAATGAACGATAAGCAAGATACATGGATAATTATAAGTATTCTAAGAAAGAAAAAAAATACACACAAATATTTCTCAAGTTTATAAACATACCTTTTTAGAGGAATCCAAACGAATTATACTGCATTACCAAAGATTCAAAATCATACATGACATAATATGTGTGCCCAAATTCTCGTGCTTCCCTTACCGTATACATAACAGGGCATTCCTTGGTGAGAATGCACTTACAACACAATCAAGTTGTGTTGATGTGAACAATGTCTTGTTCACCACAGGTGACAGAAACTGACTTTTACACAACTACGGATTTTTCACAATCTATAGTTTTTGGCTTATTCTGTTTCTTCTTCCTCCAATTTTTGTTTTCCACTTTTGGATTATAATGAACGAGATCACTTTTAGAACCTTTCATATCTAAATCCAATGAACCAAAGAACTTTTTAACTTTCAACATCATGGAGATTGCCTTCTCCATAGTCATGGAATTTTCTGAAAGATCATTCCTTTTCACACCCAAAGCATTAGTGACTTTCTTTGGTACCTACTTCTGAGTGCGTTTAGGAACAACCAGAACATTCTTCTCATGAATCTCTTCTAGATTTATCGGAAGAGAATTGGATTGACTATTCTTTTGCAAGTTAGTCTTTCTCCAATTGGGAGCATCGAATCTTGTCTTCGTCTTTACAAAGTTATCCTTTTGAGAATCATTAATTACGATTGTGAAAAGACTTCGTATGACGTTTATAGGAAAAACTAGGTTTATCACAGCACTGTTTCCTTTACCTGAAGGTTGGACGTTCATAACTTGTAATGTCAAGGGTATTAGCCTTAACATATGATCTTGGTTTAATAACTTCTTTTGACACCCAAACAAGAATATCATTAGTTTTTCATTCCTTATACGAAAACGACATCTCCTTTCCAGGTGACCTTTGTTTCTGCAATAATGACAAATATAAGGAAAATTCTTACCCGGATCCATGTGTGTTGTTTTTTGAGGTTGATATACTTTTCTCTTTCGAATCTTAACTGCCGGTGAAGGAATTTCATTTCTGCCATCAATGGAAACCTTTTGTTGAGAAGAATCACTAGCCTTAAAAAATATTACCTATTTGCTAGTACTTGGAGCATCTATTCCCTTATATCCCAATCCTCGTGTATCACGATTATTTTTACTTGCTCCTAGCATTGTGGTTAATTTGCTTGAGCTAGTATTGGATTTTTTTAAGTTATCTTCCAACATCTTGATTTTATCAAGAGCAACAGTTAAATCAGCCTCCAACTTTTTTTCTCTAGAGAGAAAAACACTTTCTCTATCGTTAATACAACTTTGTTGAGAGACAAACATAGCTTCAGATTCAACAGGTTCTTCTTTCAATATGAAGAGATTTCTACGAAGATTTTCACATTCCAAATTCTTAGAACGCACATCTTCATCACGATCTCTAAGAAGTGACTGAAGAATAGTATACCCACAATCATAACCCTTAAAGAATTTTCTCATCTTCTTGTTTTCTTGACAGAGAGGAGCCAAACAAGATGTTGACTTTTCCTTTTTTATGAGATGGTCAAAAAGATTGATGTATTGGGAGACTTCCTCATTAACATCTTCTCCATCATCTGAATCACTTCCATCTAAAATATTATCTAACTTTTCATCTAGGCGTGATACCCAGTTATACGACACAAGTCTTTGAACCAAATTAGAAAGTTTCTGAGCTGGTGATGCGTTATTTAAGACATTATCGTTCATAGTCAGATCGCTACAAACACAGACTTATGAGGTCTTAAACGTGTTTTCCTGCTCTGATACCAATTGAAAAAGTGGGGGTCTAACAACCACACCCAATATTTCGTTTAGGTAATCTGTATGGACAAACTCGAATATAATTCTGAGAGTACCAACTAATAAAGAGAGCTCTTATCAGGAATTATATCCAAGAGTTATATCTTTGTTTCTCGATGTAATCAGCAAATCAAACAGATATAATCCGTGAGCCTGATTATTATGAGAAACAACTTGAATGGTACCAAAGACCAATGTTCAAGTGTCAATCAATTTATGTCAACAACCAAAGGTTTGATTATCTAATTGATTGACTACGCATAACATGTGATATTTCAATTATATAAAAAATATAATGCGGAAAATAAATAACACAGACACCAGAAATTTTGTTAACGAGAAAACCGTAAATTCAAAAAAAACCCAGGACTTAGTCAAGATTTGAACACCACACTGTTTTAAGCCGCTACAGACACTAGCCTACTCCAAGTTAACTTCGGACTGGAATGTAGTTGAGCCCTAATCAATGTCACACTGATCAAGGTACAGTCGCATTCCTTACACCTATGAATCCCAGCAGGAATCTATGCACTTAATTCCCTGAGATGATCTCACCAACAACTAAGAATTGCTACAACCCAAAGTCGAAGACTAGATAAACCAATCTGTATCACACACAAATAAATGTGACTTCATTTAGATATGGGTAACCCGTACCTAAACGTGTACACCTTGTTGGCTCAACAATAGTTAACAGAAGTTAGCCATATGAACACTTTCATATCAACCTTGTTCATCTTAATCATAACTAGTTCAAATGACTCAAATGAAACTAGTTCTAGAGTTGTTCAATTGTTTATATTCTCATAGAAGTATACAAGAAACAATTGAAGCAAAATCGATTTTGATTCACTCGAATCAATTCATGAACATTATAGCCACTGTTTGCAAAAGATTGCATTCCTTAATTTATAAATGTATTAGTTTATGAACAAATCGATTTTATAACATAACCTACTCAAGTATGCAAACGATTACGCATACCTAAGTGGTCGGACTTAGTTTGGGTTTGCCAGTATGCGAACGGGTACGCATACACCCAAACTCAGTTGAATTCCCGGATTTGAACTTACGCCAGTACGCATACGGGTATGTATACAAAGTTCCCGGACTTTCATTAAACCAACCAGTACGCGTACGGGTATGCATACTATGGTTCCCGTACTTGGAATAACTTGTAACAGTTAGCATACAAGTATGCATACTGTGCTATATCCAATCATGGTTAATTGTTCTAAACTCTCATTTCATTCATTGAAACATCATTAGAAGACGGCAATAGCTGTCTCACACAAAATATTAGCTTCAAAGCAATTTTTAAGTGATCGATAGATCATTACGAAACATTCTGAGTCTACATCAAATGACTGTCTCACACAAATCATGTAAGATGTTACCAGGCGATTTTCACATGATCATCTTTTGACTTTCGTCAAGAATATAAAAAGAACTTGGTTAAAGCGAAAGCTTACCAATATATATTTCAAGAAATATGTAAGCGAGTTAAACTCAGCTCGAATATCAAATGTGTATAATCTAAGTCTATATAGCTATACAACTTTTGTCTAAAATAAGAGATAGAGTAGATAGACTTTTGAGTGATAGATGAGTTCAAGTCTCTACATACCTTTTGTTGATGAAGTTCCACAAGATCTCCTTAGTAGTTCTTCGTCTTCAATTGATGAACGCCGTGAAGTCTAAAGCTCAACTACACTTTCTATCCTAATCCGAGACTTAGCTATAAGTAGACTACAAATCAAGACTTATAGTTTTGGAAACTAAACTTGACAAACAAGATTGATATAACAACGCTTTCGAGCTCGACCGAGCATTTTTCTAACAGTTGTGACCCCATTGAATACTGGTAGTCGAGTGGAGCCGCCATAGGGAAAAGGTTACCGCCAGGCCAGTATCGATAGAGTGGGTCAACGAGGACGTTGGGTATGGAAGCGTGGTGAGATGTTGGGATCCTAGTCCCACATTGGTTATATAGGGCTTAATTGGGTAGTTTATAAGTCAATCGGTTCCCTCAATTTGTAGACCAGTTTAAGATTGGAATTCTACCCAAAGGATTATGACGAGTTAAGGTCGGTACCTTAACATTTGGTATCAGAGCCAACCACCACGACCTACGCCCTCTTCACGGAAAGGATAACCTATAAGCTGGATTAAGTGTGGGTGCACATATGTATGGGCGTCGTTGCCACCACATTGCATACTGGTAGTTGATAGGAGCCACCATAAGGGAAAGGGTTACCGCCGGTCCAGTGTCGATAGAGTAGGCCAAAGAGGACGTTGGCCTGGAAGCGTGGTGGGATATTGGGACCCTAGTACCACATTGGTTAGATGGGGCTTAATTGCGTAGTTTATAAGTCGATGGGTTCCCTCAACTTGTAGACCGGTTTTAGGGTTGAGTTCTACCCATGGACTTATGATGAGTTAGGGTCGGTACCCTAACACAATCGAATATATTGTTAACTACAAAGACACATAACATGAATTTTTCTGAAAAATTAAGAAGCAGTCAAATAGTTACCTATCTCGCATGTCTTCAACTTCTGGTATTGCTAAATCCGCATTTTTTTTTGCCATCATAGTGGAAACACAATACGCATTTGGAGATTTTGATTAATCGGTGAGTTTTATAGACATTACACATGGTACTAGTACAACCGTTGCCAAGGTGGGAGGGCCGACCGAAGAAGAATCTGAAGATGGGGTTTGCATGCGACTACTTTCGTCCCGTTTTAGAAAAAATGATATTTTCGCCTTGTTTTGGAAAAACTGATATTTTCGTCCCGTTTCAAAAAAAAGTGATACTTTTCCGGAGTAATGGAATACCACATTACCACTCCATGCAAGTCCAGGATCCAGATTCGTAGTTGATGTTCGGCATGATGTTCATTTGGTTATATCGTAAGATATATTTCTAGGACTTGCTTTGTTTCCTTTAATTCAATCAGTAAGCTGATTTCTAGTAGGAACCTCTATTTTTCTTGCAGAAGAGGAAGAGAAAGCTTTCAGAACAGCTTGCTCGGAACTACATCTAGGCCATATCATATCTTGAATATCGTTTAAATTTGTATTTGTTTTTAATTAATGGAGATCAGTCAAACTCGACTACCGAAAATCTGAACACGAACTTAACTTGGTGAGCCAGTTTGTAATATGGTTTGTTAAACAAAAAAAAATCAAGATTGAATTGCCAACTTAACTGATTGATCAACTTCAGAATCAAAAAAGAAACGGGAATTTTTACTCCAATTTTAAAACCATGATAAATGATATCCATAACAAAAATGTAATCAGAACTCAGGAATTCGGGCTTAGGCATTTAGCAGTCTTATTGCAGTATTTGGGAAAGATAATAGTAATATCCCCTTAATAAACACTAAAGTCAAAAATATAATTAGAGATGACAATTTGCCCCCTAGTTAGCAATTCGGTGTACGCCAAAGATTCAGAACAAATGTACGAACGTTATTATTATTCGGTCAGGTAAATTCTGAATCAGTCAACTATTAAACTAACGGTTCATGATTCGACAGTAATTCGGAACGACATGTATAGTATATAATTTGTTTTAGAAGTATAAATTCGGAATACATTAACCTATAAAATATATCATTTTTAATATAGTCTCACTTTTAGTTAATGATTTTAATATATCCATAACCACTGGTTCAAAATCCTTTGCTATCCGAATTTTCTAAAGAAGTTAGATGCAAGAAAAGTACAATAACAAAAACAATGATCTGGTGATGATGTGGAGAAATTATACGGGGAGTATAGTTCGTTAATTTGTAAATACGCATATAATTAGTTTCACACTGAAAAATCGCTAAATTAAGTCGGAGCTCTACAAGTACGCATACATTACATATATAATCCTGATTTGGAAAAATGCGCGTATGTTTCACGAATAATTCCGAGACTTGCTAACTAGGATTTACCCCATCCAAACCAATCCCATTAGGTACCCACCTTTATTGAGTAGGAATTTCCCCCGCATAAACGTGGATGTTTATTAAAAAGTATTATTATAGACTTTCTTTATTATTTCGTTCAATATTTATAGAAATTTACCAAGGATACAATGTGCATAAGGTATTCTTATGCTCAGTCATACAAGTTATACTATAGATAATCAATCTTACAATGTTAATTATTTTTTTGTACTCCACATTTATAATCAAGCTTACGGGATGGTAACCAAGATTTAAATGAACTTTGTATTTGATAGTTTTGTTGCTGATATAGTTTCATTTTGCACTTTTGGATTCACTCTTGGTAGTACTTAATAGCACTTATGGAATTGTGATAGAGTTCTGGATATCTTTTGTAATGTTATGGGTAATCCATGAGAAACCCGTCCCCTACGTGTATTTTTCATACTCATCCCCTCCCTAATTCTTATGGGTAATAGATATTGTCAATTGGTTTTGAGTTGAATTCCCGCAGACTTTAACTTGATATCAGAGCTAGACCCGTATCTGACTAAGCCCAACTACTACTCATACAACGTAGATCCATGTCACGCCCCATTTCGAATCCTAGGTCGGCCGCCTAAAATCCCAAATGTGACAAACTCATGGACCACTTTACACACTCAAACCGTCAAGCCAACAAATGGAGATCGGGCTATAGTATGGAGCATATTGATAAGAATCCATAAATAAATGAATTTTATTCAATAAAAAGTTGTTAAGGAAAAATTGTAAATTAAAATGAATCTTTTATAAAAAGAAAAAGAAAATAATAATCCTCGACTCCCAGGTCGGTCCCAAAGCAAATTAAGAATTTATTGAAAGAAATGAAAGCCTGGCCTTAAAAGAAAACAATAAAACATTTAGCTAATTAAACACCTTGAAATTCTGACGAAGTAACTTTTTGGAACAGAAGTGCAAACAACAAGCTAAGTTGCTCCACGGTCTCCTGAAAAAATAGTAGGTTGGGTCAGACCCCAACTAAAAATAGGTTTTCGCACCCTTATATTCTTTATGGATAATCTAACCGGTCTGAAAAGTTCTTGTAGGAAATGTAGCAAAGTAAAAGACAGTTTAGGAATTAACTTTCATAGAAACGTAGTAATGTCAGCTCTTAAGAAGTCTAGTACTCTATCAAGTATATGGATACACAGTAAAAACAGAATAGGTCGTTTAAATAAAAATCCAGCCAAGGTTTCCACCCACTGTTCTAAACCATAGGAATTTAACGACTCACTCTCTCGGTTCTCCTCCGCTAACCGTATTACGAACCGTAACAGCCCTTACGTAGTCCAAATATTTCCGTTATGGTGCGCTGGAAAAATTAAATGTTGTCGATCCCAATCAAAGATAATAGATCCATATCTTATTAGGCGACTCCTCGGTCATCGCCGTAATAAATGAGAATCGAGCGAACTAGAGGCAACGGACAAACAAAAAAAAACAACAACTATGCTATTCACCTTTGCAAGCATTCGTATGTCCACTGCACTCATACAACTAAGAGTGAAAATGCCCAAAAAATGTGGCAGAAAACAAACACCAATACTCACTCATTTTCCACTGTTATAACAATTGTATTACGAAACAGTTAACACCACTGTCCTACCAAAACTTTGAATGATTTAGACACATCTCTCGAATCCAAGGCTAATTAATAGCCCGAAACACTCGGTAATGTTCTAGTGTTAGAAAACAGTGCCTAAAGCTCACATTTAGCACACACTACCCACTAATCCCGTCCATAAAAGAAATATTTCTACAGTAATCATTTCTACACCGCCATGTGTCCCCTGCAACACTACAGCACGAGTGAACTAAGAGCAACCACAATGGACGATCAAACCTATAATTATGGTCCAGAGACGAGATACAGCGGGACGGAGTAAAGACTAAAAGCCGGACCAAAACCAAATTCCAGACTATATTTGGTCTGGGACCAAGACCAAAACTATATATAATCGAGCGAACGTATAATGTTCGTTTGTCACCGGGCGGATATATAATATGATCCTGGTGATGGGGCGGGCATATAATGTGATCCTCAGTGAGACGTACAGATAAAGTTCGCATGATGGCTGATGGGGCGTGCATATAATGTGATCCTGTGATGGGGCGGGCATATAATGTAATCCTGGTGATGGGGCGGGCATGTAATGTGATTTTGGTGATGGGACGGGCATATAATGTAATCCTGGTGTATACTTTTTCCCAAACGACCAAATTTACTCTTCCACCTTAGTGTAACACCACGGACTAAACTTAAATTTGGTCGTTTTTTTTTATCTTTGGTCTATGGTTTTGATCGCATCATTACAGTTACCATAAGAGAATCATTTTACTAAGCACATATGTGGTTCGTACAGATGGTATACGTGAAGAGTTGGCTAAGACCAAGCCTATTTGGGTAAGACAACTAAACATCATCTTTGTATGATGGGGTATAATCACAGGAAAACGTTGGTGTATACAAGTACGTAAAAACACCCTAGATAGCTAACAATACAAACCAAAGACACACGAAATCAGCTACATCAAAAATCTATTAGCCCCTTTTTCTTCTTCCATATACGTTTCTACAAAGTTACTGTACTAAAACCCCTAACCCAAAATCCTCCACCTTTCATTTAAAGAAAAGATTCCATATAACTTTTAGGACTTAATAGAACATGAAGTAAAGAGCATAAGAATTAGAAAACCTACTTGATTGTAGCTCGATTACAAGTATTTTCTCAGCAGACGAAAACGGTACCGAACTCCTTGCTCTTCTATCTTCTCTTATGTTTCTCTTTTAGGTCTAGCAAAATAACAACCCTCCTTTTCTCTTCCCATGCGGCTAGTTTAAGACCTCTATGTTAAAGTTTTGTAACTAGGGTTTCTAACCACTACATTAAGGTTTTGTTTTGTAAAACAAATACCCTAACCATATACCTGCATGTTAGAGCATTGTTCGGTCGAACTCGCATGCGTTGCTATCTCAAGCATGTTTGTCAATATTAATGATCAAAACTATATGTCTTGATTTCTAGTTTACTTATGACTAAGTCTCGATCTAGGATAGTCAAGTGTATTTAAAGCTCCAGACTCCATGGTGATCATCTTACGAGGACGAAGAACTACTCGAGGAACCGGTGGAACTTCATCCGACTAAAAGGTATGTGGATACTTGAAATTATCTATCACTCAAAAGTATATTCTATCTCCTACTCTTGAGACAAAGTCGTTTAAGTATGATAGTTTTCATACATACACATTTACTATTTCGAGCCGAGTTTACTCGCCTATTTTTTTCTCGAAATATGTATTGGTAAGCTTTCGCTTTAACCATTTTCATCTTTACCCATGAAGAAATTCATGATGATGTTTCAATCTTAAAAATAGATTTGATGACGATAGTCGTGAATAACGATTGTTATAACATTATAGAAGAATGTTTCAATGATTGAAATATATAGTTGAGATTACCATCTATGGATATAAGCATATATAGTGTGTTCGCATATTAGTGTATAAATCCATGTACCGGAAGCCAAGTGCGTGCATATGTGTGCATGCGGTATTGGTGAAGGAGACAGGTTGAGTACGCGTACCCACGGAAGTTTTCATACCGAAAATTTTTGCTGGAGTTTGTAAGTTTGCAAACTAGTAAACCAGTCACCTTAGGTACGCGTACCCATGCAAGTTTTTGAACCGAAAATTTCTACTGAGTTTATTAACTCAAATCCGGTAGCTAAGGTACGCATACCCGTACACGTACCCAAGCTGGTGACATCTCAAATTGGTAGTTCATGAACTTAAAACAATAAATTATAAGGAATGCAATCTTTGCAAACCGTGGCTATATTGTTCATGAATTGATTCAAGTGGATCAAACCGATTCTGTTTCAGTTGTGTCTATGAATAAAGACCTAAGCAATTGAAAAAATCTTCAACTAGTTCTTATGAGTTATTTGAACTAGTTATGAGAAAGATGAATACGGTTAATATGAAAGTGCTCATATGGATAACCATTGGTTAACTATTTGTGAACCAACTAAGTGTACACGTTTAGGTACGGTTACTCAAACCTAAATGAATACATTTCATTTGTGTGTGTGACAAGCTAAGTTTCGAACAAACGGTTGAAAGATATTAGCTTGGTTGAATCAGGTTTTTCATCTAACGGTGAATATTGAATGCTTTGTTACCAAGGTAACTTAGTTGAGCGATCTGATCTTGCCATTTTCTATCGTACGAGTTCAATTGAATAATTGGATTGAGATTATATGTCCGATAGGGCAAAATAAAAATAAATCACAAACATCTTCATCTCATCGTTTGTGATTCCACAATATCTAGTTTCGCTACCGTACGATTCAGATTATTGTGAGGTGATTGATAATACTAGGCTGTTCTTCGGGAATATAAGACCGGTTTATCAATTAGTTCTTGTTCACCTTGATTTATCAAAAGACAGAACAAAAACTCTTTGGTATTTCTGTGGGAGACAAATTTATTCAATTCTATAGACTTTTCTGTTTGAGACAGATTTGTCTATCAAGTCTTCGACTTTGGGTCGTAGCAACTATTAGTTGTGGGTGAGATCAGCTAAGGGAATCAAGTGCGTAGAATCCTTCTGGGATCAAAGACGTAAGGAGCGCAACTGTACCTTAAATCAGTGTGAGATTGATTAGGGTTAAACTACAGTCCAGACCAAAGTTAGTTTGTAGTAGGCTAGTGTATGTAGCGGCTTAATACAGTGTGGTGTTCAATCTGGACTAGGTCCCGGGGTTTTTCTGCATTTGCGGTTTCCTCGTTAAAAAAACTTCTGGTATCTGTGTTATTTCTATCCGCATTATATCTTGTTATATAATTGAAATATCAAAGGTTGTGCGTTGTATCGATCAATTGTGAAATCCAACATTTGGTTGTTGATTGGAAATTGATTGATCCTTGGTGAAAAAGCGGGGGTCTAACAATACCACCCAATATTTCGCTTAGCAATATGTATGGACAAACTCGAATATAGTTTTAAGAGAATCAACAAGACTCAATCAATTAAAAGTACATCAACGAGTTTATATCTCTCTCTTGATTTGATTTACTCAAGCAAGACTGCGAGTTCTAATCAAATACAAGGAATAACTTGGATGGTACCAAAGACCAATATCCAAGGATCAATGAATATAAATCAACAACCAAAGGTCGGATTTCCAATTGAATGATTCAAACGCACAACCTGTATTATTTCAATTATAAAGATAAAACAATATAATGCGGAAATTGAAATAAACACAGACACCAGAAATTTTGTTAACGGGGAAACCGCAAATGCAGAAAAACCCCGGGACCTAGTCCAGATTGAATACACATTGTATTAAGCCGCTACAGACACTAGCCTACTCCAAGCTAACTTCGGACTGGACTATAGTTGAACCCCAATCAATCTCCCACTGATCCAAGGTACAGTTATGCTCCTACGCCTCTGATCTCAGCAGGATACTGCGCACTTGATTCCCTTAGCTGATCTCACCCACAACTAAGAGTTGCTACGATCCAAAATCGCAGGCTTTAACAATAAACAAATCTGTCTCACCCAGACAAGTCTATCAAAGGATCAATCTGTCTTCCACAGATAAACCCTAAAGGTTTTGTTCCATCTTTAGATAATAATCAAGGTGAACAAGAACCAATTGATAATCCGGTCTTATATTCCCGAAGAACAACCTAGATTAATCAATCACCTCACAACTATCTTAATCGTATGGTAGCGAAACAAGATGTTGTGGAATCACAAACGATGAGACGAAGGTGTTTGTGATTACTTTTTATATCTTGCCTATCAGAGATATCAAATATCAATCCAATGCAAGATCAGATCACACAACTACGATAAAAGTAGTATCGGTCTGGCTTCATAATCCCAATGAAGTCTTTAAGTCATTTAACCCGGTTTGAGAAAAGAAAACCAGAGGTTAAAGGAGAATCGACTCTAGTATGCAAACTAGTATCACACGTGAGGTGTGGGGATTAGTTTTTCACAATACTAGATGTCTCTTATATATAGTCTTTCAAATCAGGGTTTTTCCTTTGTTACAAAGCAAACAATATCCACCACTAGATGAAACATGATTTAGATTCAAGCTAATATTTCTCAACCGTTAGATCGAAAACTTATCTTGTTATACACACTTGAACTACACGCCTCTAGGTTTGTTAACCGTACTTAAACGTGTGTATTGTTGGTTCAATAATAGTCAACCTAAAGGTTAGCCATATGAGCATTTCATATCAACCATGTTCTTCTTCACGATAACTAGTTCAAATGACTCAGATGAACCAGTTAAGAAAGTTGTTCAATTGCAAGGAAATCTCATGTAATACACAAGACACAATTGAAGCAAAGATGATTTGATTCACTCGAATCGGTTCATGAAGTTTTATAGCCACGGTTTGCAAACTGCATTCCTTAGTATTTATAAGTTTAAGTTCAGAAATTATATACAGATATATAACCTTTCTCAAGTTCGTAGACTAGGTTCGCAGACTTAAGCAACCGGTATAGTTTACAAACTCCAGCAGAAAATCTCGGCAAAGACTTTCCACCTGTTCGCGAACGCATCTAGTTCGTCAATTCCAGCAGAATTTCTCGGAATGAGAAGTTCGGCAGTTCGCGGACTTGGCACACGCCATTCTCCGGTTTCTCTTGATCAACAAAGTTTGCAAACTTTAGTTCAAGGAATAGGACTTATGCATAAATGTGTTTCCACAACAATGTTTATGTCCACCATTGGTTATGTAATCTAAACTCTCATTTCAATCATTGTAACATTCTTAGAAGATGTTATATAGTTGTTACACCATTTCTCGTCAAAGAAATTTTCAAAGTGATTGAAACATATCATGACTTTCGTCACTAGGTAAAGATAAACTTTATCGAAGCAAAAAGCTTACCAACACATATTTCGATATATAGATAGGCGAGATATACTCGGATCGAAATACCAAATGTGTATAATCCAGTCTATATATATAGCATGTGACTTCTTGTCTCAAAGAGTAGGAGATAGAGTAGATAGATTTTTGAGTGACAGATAAGTTCAAGTCTTCACATACCTTTTTGTCGAGAAGTTCCACCGGTTCCTTGAGTAGTTCTTCTTCTTGTATGATGAATCGTCATGAAGTCCTTGAGCTCAACTTTACTTTTCTATCCTAGTCCGAGACTTAGATATAATAGACTAGAAATCAAGACTTATAGTTTTGATCACAACATTGACAAACATGCTTGAGATAGCAACGCATGCGAGGTCGACCGAGCAATTCTCTAACAATCTCCCCCTTTGTCAATTTTAGTGACAAAACTATCAATATATATGGAATCAAAAAAGATAAGAAACTTTAGTGGCTCCTATTCCATAGTCTAATCTTCAACGTTCCTCGAAATCTTCGTCACTTCCAAGTACTCCAATGATCCCAAAGGTTGTAAGTTTAGTATCACCTTTGTTGAAGATCCGTAGCTATAACAATGAGAAAGCATCGATCTCGATCATTGTTATACAATGTCATAGTATTATTACACAGTGTCAAAGTCCAATTGTATCACAACTTCAATAATAATACTATGGTGATATGTATCATTCCCCCTTAGTCAATACTCCATCTCACATGGAAACCACTCCCTCTTACACAATGATCCGAAAATCATATGTATTTGTAGTGTGAGATACATATTAATTCTCCCCCTTTTTGTCAATAAAATTGGCAAAGGTACGAGAACGGGATCATAATGAAATTTCCGTAAGAGACATTTCATGACCAAAAGAAGAATACGTACCAACTTAATTTAGATGCAATCATATATCCAAAGCTAATAGCATTCATCAAGGAGTTTAAAGATACAAGATAACCCCTATAATATTCCACAACCGCAGTCCCCACAAAGATATGGCAATTAAGCACAAGTTCAAAAGAACTCTCCCCCATTTGATATCATTCCCGAAAGAACAACAAGAGCGACCTTAATTTCAAAAGAAAAGAAGGATTTTATTGGACACCAAAAACCATGAGAATGATTTTTTATATCCAAAAAACTCAATCAAATTAATCACAAGTAAACCCATGATTAATTTAATCGGAATACGCAATCAAATTAAACACAAGAGGTGATCAATTCAATTGATTATGCTCAACATAAGAGAACTTATGGAGTCATAAAAATACTCAACTAGATTAATTACAAGAGAACCCATAACTAATCTAATTGGAATACACAATCAAACTAATCACAAAAGTAATCAATTTAATTGTCATTTGTTTTGCTCGACATAAGAAAACTTACGGAGCAATAACTAAATAGCCAAACAAGATGATTAATTTAGTTCAATATGCTCGACATAACATATCTCATCGAACACCAACTAAGCTAATAAATCAACTTGGTTGTACAGTGCTCAACATAAGATGCATTACGGAGCCTCACAGTAATACATAAAAATATGGATTAGGGACGATCAATACTGCGGAATACACAAGGATTCATTCTATCTTCAATCACTATTTGCATAACGACAATTAATAGACATAATCCTTGAGAACAAAATATTTTAACCTATCTTTCATCAAATGTTTGACAATATAGGCTTAACTTTTTTATTTGTCAAAAGTCTATTCATTCTTTTACCAGTACGTGAATACCGATCGCAAACGACTTTACTTTTGACAGAGTATGGGACAAACATAGTTCTCGGACGTAAACACCAATATCCCATAACAAATTGCAATATATCAAATCATAAAGATTAATACTGCAAAAACATCATCCTCCAAATATTTTTAGAATATAAACCCAATAAAACCTAAAAAACAAGAAGATGAAAACGTTGGACATAGCTATGTGTAAACACAATAATGCTATTCGAAACTCTAGTAATCCTTCTCAAAAACAATAATAAATTCTCATAAGAAGTTTCCTATGCACCAAGACAAACTCGTAATGCACATATAAGATAATTTGTCCTTAGAGGGTAGAATCAATCTTTGTCGCCCGGATTTACACCAAGAATAGCTACAAAAGGCGTATAAAAAGATTTACTTAACAAAGAAGAACATACAAAGTCATTAACGATCATGCACCATAGTTCACAAAAAAATGATTGTGAACATTCAAGAATCCTATAGTAATGCGTGTTACTGCCCATTCTTGAACTTCCTTCTTTGTGATTCACCAACAACATTCTTGTAAAAGGTACAAATGAGCTTAGAAGAGTAGTACTCCAAGAATCCAAGTGCGACGAGACGGAGCAAAACACTCAAAAACAAGAGGCATGACAAAGACCAACCTTATCTTATTCAAATTCAGGAATTTTCATCTCCAGTTTGAAGAGACTTCAAAGAGGAAGAGAATGCAAAAAGAATGAGGTCAATCCGAGTTCGGACGAAGAAGTTACGGCCAAAACAAGTTTACTGAATATCGACGTCAAGTATGTATACGGGTTTGCGTACGAATTTTCGTATCCTGGAGCAGTATGCAGACGGGGTTTGCGAACTTAAACCCCTGGATTTTTGTTTTAAATGATGTTATGCATGCTTGGTATGCGTACCATGAAGTCCAAACCTCCCGAACTAATGTTTTCAAACCTAAACATTTAAGAATCTTAAGCACAGATCAAGTTAAGTAGAAATGAACGATAATCAAGGTATATGGATCATTATAAGTACTCAAACAAGTAGTAAAAACATAAAACTTGCTCAAGTTTGTAGACATACCTTTTTAGAAATGTCCAATTGAACTCTACATCCTTACCGAATATAATCTGTGCGCCCCAGTTGTTGTGCTTCCCTCACCGTATACATAGTAGGTCATTTCTTGTTGAGGTGAACAATGTCTTGCTCACCATGGAACCAAGAAAGAGTTTCTTTCTAACAACTCTTAAATCTTGTAGTGTTGAGAAACACCCAGGAACTGTTTTTATAAGTCTATCAAAGAACTTCAAGAGAACCCAAAAAGATTTGTGTTTCTGATTTCTTGTTTTCCAACTTATAAAAAACAGTTTCTGCAGATAGTTTTTAGTACTGCGAAGGGAAACTCTTTTGATAAAAAGAGACGTCCTAGATTCTTCATAAAAGAAAAAAATACTACTATCTTGATAGGAAGTATCAGGAATTGAGCAACGAATCAATTCATGCTTTGAGGTGATACAATCAGATGACTGAGATTTAAACTCCTCTTGTAATTCGTTTAGTTTATCACAACTAATTGGAATACGCAGAGGAGGAGCATTGCTCTCACTGATTAGTAAATCAATATCAATATCAACCTCAACATGAATATTATTTATCATAACTTGATTTAGCCTGTCAAGAGATTCTTGCTCTTTATGGAGGTATAACTCAACATCAAGAGATAGGCTCTCAAGCTTCTTTTCAAGCCCTGAAAACACTTCAAGGGATTTTAAACCTGGTGGAGGTTTAGATAGAATTTCTTCTACAGATTTTATTAAATCATTCATGGAAAAGAATTCTAAAATCCTTGGATCTGGTGGTGCATTTATTGAGATAACACTACTGTCCATAGAGTCAGATCGCTACAAACACAGACTTGTAAGGTCTTGAACGTTTTTTACTGCTCTGATGTCAATTGAAAAAGCGTGGGTCTAACAACACCACCCAATATTTCGCTTAGCAATCTGTATGGACAAACTCGAATATACTTTTAAGAGAATCAACAAGATTCAATCAATTAAAAGTACATCAACGAGTTTATATCTCTCTCTTGATTTGATTTACTCAAGCAAGACTGCGAGTTCTAATCAAATACACGGAATAACTTGGATGGTACCAAAGACCAATATCCAAGGATCAATCAATATCAATCAATAACCAAAGGTCAGATTTCCAATTGAATGATTCAAATGCACAACCTGTATTATTTCAATTATACAGATAAAACAATATAATGCGAAAATTGAAATAACACAGACACCAGAAATTTTGTTAACGAAGAAACCGCAAATGCAGAAAAACCCCGGGACCTAGTCCAGATTGAACACACACTATATTAAGCCACTACAGACACTAGCCTACTCCAAGCTAACTTCGGACTGGACTGTAGTTGAACCCTAATCAATCTCCCACTGATCCAAGGTACAGTTATGCTCCTACGCCTCTGATCCCAGCAGGATACTACGCACTTGATTCCCTTAGATGATCTCACCCACAACTAAGAGTTGCTACGATCCAAAATCGCAGGCTTTAACAATAAACAAATCTATCTCACACAGACAAGTCTATCAAAGGATCAATCTGTCTCCCACAGATAAATCCTAAAGGTTTTGTTCCATCTTTATATAATAATCAAGGTGAAAAGGAACCAATTGATAATCCGGTCTTATATTCCCGAAGAACATCCTAGATTAATCAATCACCAGACAACAATCTTAATTGTGTGGTAGCGAAACAAGATGTTATGGAATCACAAACGATGATACGAAGGTGTTTGTGATTACTTTTTATATCTTTCCTATCGGAGATATCAAATCTCAAGCCAATCAATATGATTGTACTCGTACGATAAAAAGATGCAAGATCAGATCACACAACTACGATAAAAGTAGTATCGGTCTGGCTTCACAATCCCGATGAAGTCTTTAAGTCGTTTAACCCGGTTTGAGAAAATAAAACCAGAGGGTTAAAGGAGAATCGACTCTAGTATGCAAACTAGTATCACACGTATGGTGTGGGGATTGGTTTTGCACAATACTAGATGTTTCCTATATATAGTCTTTCAAATCAAGGTTTTTCCTTGGTTACAAAGCAAACAATATCCACCGTTAGATGAAAACCTGATTTAAATTCAAGCTAATATTTCTCAACCGTTAGATCGAAAACTTATCTTGTTATACACACTTTAACTACACACATCTAGGTTTGTTAAACGTACCCAAACATGTGTATTATTGGTTCAATAATAGTCAACCAAAAGGTTATCCATGTGAGCATTTCATATCAACCATGTTCTTCTTCACCATAACTAGTTCAAATGACTCAGATGAACTAGTTAAGAGAGTTGTTCAATTTCTAGGAAATCTCATGTAATACACAAGACACAATTGAAGCAAAGATGATTTGATTCACTCGAATCGTTTCATGAAGTTTATAGCCACGATTTGCAAACTGCATTCCTTAGTCTTTATAAGTTTAAGTTCAGAAATCAGCTTCAGATATATAACCTTTCTCAAGTTCGCAGACTAGGTTCGCGGACTTAAGCAACCGTTAGAGTTTACAAACTCCAGCAGAAAATCTCGGCAAAGACTTTCCGCCGGTGCGCGGACTGGGTTCGCGGACGCAGCTAGTTCGTCAACTCCAGCAGAATTTCTCGGAATGAGAAGTTCGACAGTTCTCGGACTGAGTTCGCTGACTTGTCTCACATCATTCTCCGGTTTCTCTTGATAAACAAAGTTCGCAAACTTTGGTTCAAAGAATAGGACTTATACATAAATGTGTTTCCACAAAAATGTTTATGTCCACCATTGGTTATATAATCTAAACTCTCATTTCAATCATTGAAACATTCTTAGAGTACGTTATGTAGTTGTTACACCATTTCTCGCCAAAGCAATTTTCAAAGTGATTGAAACATATCATGACTTTCTTCACTAGGTAAAGATAAACTTGATCGAAGCGAAAAGCTTACCAACACATATTTCGAGATATAGATAGGCAAGATATACTCGGCTCGAAATACCAAATGTGTATAATCCAGTCTATATATATAGTATACGACTTCTTGTCTCAAAGAGTAGGAGATAGAGTAGATAGAATTTTGAGTGAAAGATAAGTTCAAGTCTTCACATACCTTTTTGTCGAGAAGTTCCACCGGTTCCTTGAGTAGTTCTTATTCTTGTATGATGAATCGCCATGAAGTCCTTGAGCTCAACTACACTTTTCTATCCTAGTCCGAGACTTAGCTATAATAGACTAGAAATCAAGACTTATATTTTTGATCACTAACATTGAAAAACATGCTTGAGATAGCAACACATGCGAGGTCGACCTAGCAATGCTCTAATACTTGGATATTGGTCTTTGGCACCATCCAAGTTTATATCCTTGTATTTGATAAAGACTCGCAGATTTCTATTTTCTTGAGTAAAGATCAAATCAAGAGATTGAGATATTAACTCATCGATATACTTTTCTCTAAATTGAGTCTGAATGTCTAGTTGATTCTCTAGAAAGTATACTGGAGTTAGTCCATACAGATTTCTAATCAAAATATTGGGTGAGGTTGTGAGACCCCCACTTTTTCAATTGGTATCAGAGCAGGCAAACACGTTCAAGACCTCAAAAGTTTGTATTTATGGCGATCTGACTAGATGGACAGTAAATTCTCTGATAAACGCGTCACTAGAAATAAAGATTATGTTTCTAATAGGTCTATCAAAGAGAAAGATTCGTCAATCTCGGTTACAGACGAACCTAGTGTTCAAATGAAACAGACCAGTACTGACATGTGTTATCCTGATGAATCTGACTCTGTTGCTCAAGAAGAAACAACTAGAGACAGTAAATTAATTATAAATCTTGTTAGAATTCAATCTGATAGATTCGAACAGTTAAAAAAACATGTCAATGTTCTTCTTGGTGTAGTAAAAGACTGTGGCTCCCGTGAAAAGGCCTCTTATAAGGAAAAACCTGAAGTTCGATCAACTCGTATCTTACTTGAGGCAAAACTTAAAAAGGATACTTTAGAATATGAACATCTCTTGAGTAAACTCTCCGTTCAAGGATGTTCAAAAAGGTCTTCTATACCATATACTTCTACACAAACTGAAAGAGCTCCAGTTTCAGAAGAAACTTCAGATACTCTTCCCACTCAGACTGATGCACAGGGGATTCACACATCAGTTGGAAGAGAGAAATCCCCAAATGATAATGTTAGGTCTGCAATCTCTAATCACTTCTATGATCAGAAAGTGTGCCTCTTTTATGAATCAAAAGGGCATAGATTGCAAAAGAAGAAACTCAAGTTGAAAAACAAATCGTTGATTCAACTTCAACACACCTTAGATTTGATTCTTAAAGGTGTAACTGACATTCGTATGTCTAAACCAATTGATTTTAACACACGTCTGTGTTTCCTACCAGGAAAGACAGTTCAATGAGTTCCTCAAATGCACAAAAGCATAATAGACCTATTTACAAATATCGTTCAAGAAGAACTCCCATTCGCTCTCCTATCATAAATGAAGATAATGCTAATCCTGATGTGAATTATTTATCAAGAGAAGAATGCAGATATGAGCGGATGACTGACAACCTAAAATTGATTATTGAGGGATATAAGGAAATCATCAACAAATTGTGTACTTGATGAGCACGAAAGTGCAAAGCATTTTCACCCATAAATACATTAGCTAGGACTCATTTTATCACTAATAAACTTGTTTGTAGGTGTTTTTATGAAATAAGCTCTTATGGAGAAAGTTGCTCGAAAAATGGTTTTTGTACCCCGGAGGACACATGTTATTCGGACTCTCAGTTTTGGATAAGGGGTACCCAATTACTAAGGGGGAATCCTAATTGCTATTCTCACTCCCTGATTGGATAAGGGGAGGAGCGGTGATTGCCTTTGATTTGTAAAAGGAAAGATATATTCTCGGTTTGAAGAAAATAGAGGTGAAGATATTGTTTGTGTTATTACATGCTGATTTGGAGAAGATTTGTCGTGGGAGTATATTCTGCATTGATTGGAGGAGTTATATGGAAGGAAATGGAAAGAAGATATTCTGTTTTAATTTGTTATTATCCTGAAGATAGTTCAACAACTCATATACACGTAACAAAAAATGGAAGGAGAATAAAATCTCCATGATTTGGCAGAGAAGTAAATAAAAGATATTTTCGGGTTTAAGTGATTTGATTCTCTGAGTTATAGTAGGAAGTTACGTAGGATATTCTTTTAATATTTGCGGATGTCTAATGGGGGGGTTTGGGATGAATCAAACAACTTAGAATCGCGTGATAATAATGGAAAATATTTCCCGTGGAGAATAATGGAGTAAAGAGAGAATATTTGCGCATTGAACAAGAGATATTAGGTGTTGCTGAGACTATATAATGAGTTTACTGGAGACATAGATGGGCATCGAGAGTTGGGAGAGTTTGTAACGCGTGTTTAGCGGTTTATGTTATTTTTCTCCTTTTCTTCATTGTAAACACCATTTGAGCTATATAAAAAATATTTTGAGAGTGTCTACATCATGAGTAGCTAAACCCCAACACTGGGACGACGGAGGAAGCCGAATTTCATACATAGGTAAAATTATTTTATTCTCTATATGACTTTTGCACTAATTAAAATAGAATTATGATTTTGATTAATTAGTTGTCATTTAATTTGATGGGTCATGCTTTCTTAGATGTTTTGATGTCCCATACTAGGATTTACAACTAATATTTTGAGAATCTATCTTGGCAAAAATAAGAGTCCATGTTTTTATTTGTTGAGCTAGAATTGTTGAAGAATAAATAATTGGACTTGATGATATGAATTCGGTGAAATCCTAGTCCCAGTAACTCTCGCTTTTATTTATCATTTTCATTAAATCTTTAAATTTAATCTTCACAAGTCTTAGAGTTCGAATCTTTATTACTACAACAACAATTAAAAATCAGATCATTTTGGCGCCGCCGACGCGGATTTGTTTTTAGATTAATTTTTATGTTTATTTTTACTTTGTACAGTATTTTCATTTCATTTTAGATTTTCTTTTTTCCTTTTTATGCGTTTCTTTTTGTATTTCTTTTCAGGGACTTTTTGAGGAGGATGACTTCTTCCGAGGAGACGTCACCTAAGATACGCTGGCGGAATATAAGCGTAGAAAGTCAAATTATCAGGAAACCTCATCTGAGATGACGCTTGCTGAATATAAGCGTAGGCAACAGTATGGAGTTTCTACTCCACATGTGGTAAGTGAAGAATCACCTTTAACAATATATAAGAAGTATTACAAACACACACCGCCTAGTTTGGAACAAAGATTGAGAGTTCTTGAATGTCAAAGATTATATGCCGATGGTGATGAATCTTGTAGTGACTCTCTGTTCCAAACAGAACATATAGAGGACCATGTGGATGATTGTGTGGATGATTTGCCTTATTCCATAGATGAATCCATCCCACAAGATAATTCACCCAACTTAGAGGTTGTTTCTAGACCCCTAGACTTCCAAAAGTTGCCTAATTTAGGTTAGAATTGTGTGCTTCTAAAGTGTTGTTGGATTACTTTGCATCTAAGTACCCAGAGGACTTGCCTATTCCTGATATCGTGCATGAGCCAATTGAAAATTTCCCAGTGCCAATAATATCCCCAAATTATGTTCTTTACACACTTCCTTGTGTTGTAAAAACTTGGTTTGGAGGTAAGTCTCTGTTTTTGATAGTTTCAGTGTCTCCGCATCGTGATAACATAAGTGTGAAGCTTTAATTTGTAAATGTTCTATTTTGGGTTGATCCCCAAATTTTCAGGTTGTTAGTTTATGAGGATCCTTTTTGTACATTCCAGTAGATGTATTTTTATTTTTATATTTTCGTTTACTTTTTGCATTTCCCATCTTAATATTTGCGTTGGATGACTCGATTACATTGAGGACAATGTAATGTTTAAGCGTGGGGGAGAGGTTAACTTTTTCACTTTATTTTTTCAGGAAATTCCTTGCAAATCATGACCAGCTATATAGCGGGTCTGTTCCTTTTTCTTGCATGTTATAACCAGCTGTGTAGCGGGTCTAAAAAAATGAAAAATATAATAAAAAAATAATAATAATTTGATTGTTACGGTTATGACCAGCTGTGTAGCGGGTCTTTTCTTTTTTCTTGCATGTTATGACCAGTTGTGTAGCGGGTCTAAAAAAAAATTATGACCAGCTGTGTAGCGGGTCTTCTCTCTCTTTTATTTTATGATCAGCTGTGTAGCGGGTCAGTTTTCTGTTTTGCTCGAGGACTAGCAAAATGTAAGTGTGGGGGAATTTGATGAGCACGAAAGTGCGAAGCATTTTCACCCATAAATACATTAGCTGGGACACATTTTATTACTAATAAACTTGTTTGTATGTGTTTTTATGAAATAAGTTCTTATGGAGAAAGTTGCTCGAAAAGTGGTTTTTGTACCCCGGAGGACACATGTTATTCAGACTCTCAGTTTTGGATAAGGGGTACCCAATTACTAAGGGAGAATCCTAATTACTATTCGCACTCCCTGATTGGATAAGGAGAGGAGCAGTGATTGCCTTTGATTTGTAAAAGGAAGGATATATTCTCGGTTTGAAGAAAATAGAGGTGAAGATATTGTTTGTGTTATTACATGCTGATTTGGAGAAGATTTTCCGTGGGAGTATATTCTGCATTGATTGGAGGAGTTATATAGAAGGAAATGGAAAGAATATATATTCTGTTTTGATTTGTTATTATCCTGAAGATAGTTCAACAGCTCATATACACGTAACAAAAAAGGGAAGGAGAATAAAATCTCCATGATTTGGCAGAGAAGTAAATAAAAGATACTTTCAGGTTTAAGTGATTTGATTCTCTGAGTTATAGTAGGAAGTTACGTAGGATATTCTTTTAATATTTGCGGATGTCTAATGGGGGTTTTTGGGATGAATCAAACAACTTAGAATCGCGTGATAATAATGGAAAATATTTCTCGTGGAGAATAATGGAGTAAAGAGAGAATATTTGCGCATTGAACAAGAGATATTGGGTGCTGCTGAGACTATATAATGAGTTTACTGGAGTCATAGATGGGCATCGAGAGTTGGGAGAGTTTGTAATGCCTGTTTAGCGGTTTATGTTATTTTTCTCCTTTTCTTCATTGTAAACACCATTTGAGCCATATAAAAAATATTTTGAGAGTGTATACATCATGAGTAGCTAAACCCCAACACTGGCACGACGGAGAAAGCCGAATTTCATACATGGGTAAAATTATTTTATTCTCTATATGACTTTTGCACTAATTAAAATAGAATTATGATTTTGATTAATTAGTTGTCATTTTATTTGATGGGTCATGCTATCTTAGATGTTTTGATGTCCCATACTTAGGATTTACAACTAATATTTTGAGAATCTATCTTGGCAAAAATAAGAGTCCATGTTTTTATTTATTGAGCTAGAATTGTTGAAGAATAAATAATTGAACTTGATGATATGAATTCGGTGAAGTCCTAGTCCCAGTAACTCTCGCTTTTATTTATCATTTTCATTAAATCTTTAAATTTAATCTTCACAAGTCTTAGAGTTCGAATCTTTATTACTACAACAACAATTAAAAATCAGAACAGTACTCCATTTAGATAACACTCTTCAGGTAAAAAACCTTACTATGTGTCATATTATGATGATAGTAATTTTATGATAATTTTTCACATCATAACAGTCTTCTTCCAAAGTACCGAAGAAATGGGTTTAATCAAAAACAATATTCATTTGATGAGCTAAAAGCTCATACTTGTGCCAATTAATCACAAGGTTGAAGTCTCTCACAAAAAAATCCTGGTTGAGAGACATGCTCAGGTATACTTGTGTCAATAGTATTCTTGGATTCTCAAGCTATTTTCTTATCATCTTTAGCATGAGTATTTTTGGAAAAATACTTGTACAAGTATTTGTATTTGATGTGTCAAATTTTTATTTTTATTATTTGGTTAAACAAGGTGCTACTCACATACTCTAAAAAATGATTCTCTATGAGACATAAAGTTTTTGAGTCATGTTGATTTCTTCAAAATTTCAAGAGTTTTTCAGCATGGTTGTGCATGCACGACCGTTGTCTTGCTTTTGGGTCGAGATTGATCTCGTACAGGTTACACATGTGACTGGCACGAGCCAATTAAGGAAACCCTAACATTCCTTCCATAAGAAACCTTTTAAGTACCCGACATATTGAGTTTCGTAAGTCACGTACGCATACTCTAGGTTATTTTTCGGGTTATCAAGAATGTCATCTTCTTCATCTCGCTATGGTGATTTTGCAAAAGGATTTCTTGAGAAATATTTTGGTTTCGAATCAAAAGGGAGGAAGAAAATAGCTCTTGTAGAAGATGGTGCACCTAATGCCTCATGATACTATGCCTACTCACACCAAGATGTTGAGAATGAGGATATGGTTTCTGCTAAAGTGGTTCATGACTTTCTTAAATACTTTGAGGAAGGCAAAACTGCAACTTGTTGATACAATGAAGGATCTTGATGTGGTTAGAATTGAGTTGAAAAAGGTTACTACCGACCTTGGTCTCATAAAATCACATGCTAAAGAACTTCTCAATGAGGATATCATCTCCGAAGACGCAGTTGATATTATGAATCACAAGATCAAAGGCATCGAGACCCGTGAAGCTGGCGAACGATAACCTTGATTTAGCTTGTGATCGGTTTTTAGTAGATGTTTTGCTTTTTGTTTATCTAGTAAATCTTCTTATGAGAATTTTATTCTTTTTTTGTCTAGAATAATAACTAGAGTTTGGAATAGACATTATTGTGAGTACACATAGCTATGTCCAATGTTTTCATCTTCATGTTTTTAGGTTTATTTGTTTAAATTCTAAAAAATTGTTTTGGAAGATGATGATTGCAGTATTAATCTTTATGGTTTTATATATTGCAATATGTTATGGGATATTTGTGTTTTGCATCCGTGAACTATGATTGTCCCATACCCTGTCAAAAGTTATGTCTTTCATATGTCAATATGCATGTATTGATCAGAGAATGAATGAACTTTTTACATGACAAATTTTTTAAGCCTATTATATGTCATTATGCAAATATGGATGGAAGATAGGATGAACTTTTGTTTACGAGGATTGTGTCTATTATATGTCATAGTGAAAATAGTGATGGAAAATAGAATGAATCTTTGTATATTCCGCAGTATTGATCTTCCCTGATCCATATTTTATGTATATATTGTGTGGCTCCATAAGTCTTCTTGTGTGAGCATTTCCAACTAAACTAATCATAGATTCGTTTGTGACTATTTTGGTTATGTATTCCGATTAGATTAATCATGGGTTCTGTTTTGGTTAATTTGATTGAGAATTTTTGGATAGCAAAATCATTTTTTGGTTTTTGGTGTCCAAAGAAATCCTTCTTGTAAAAGTAAGGTCGCTCTTGTTTTTCTTTCGGGAATGACATCAAATGGGGGAGAGTTCTTTTGAACTTGCGCTTAATTTCCATATCTTTGTGGGGAGTGCGGCTGTGGAATATTTGAGGAGTTATCTTGTATCTTTATAAACTCCTTGATGAATGCATTTAGCTTCGGATTTATGATTGCATCAAAACCATGTTGATATGTACTTTTCTTTGGTCTTGAAGTGTCTCCATGAGAATTTCATTAGGATCCTGTTTTCGTACCTTTGCCAATTTTATTGACAAAAGGGGGGAGAAATTAATATGTAGTTCATACTACAAATACATATGGTTTACGTGTTTTACGGATCATTATGTAAGGGGGAGTGGTTTTCGTATTGAGACGAAGTATTGACTAAGGGGGAGTGATACATATCACCATAGTATTGTTTTCGAAGTTGTGATATGAGAACTTTGATGCTGTGTAATAATACTATGACACTGTATAACAATGATCGAGAGCACTTGTTTTCTCATTATTATGGTTATGGAACTTCAACAACGATGATGCTAAATTTACAACCTTTGGAATCATTGGAGTACTTGGAAGTGACAAAGATTTCGAGTAATGTTGAAACACCAAGGAGATCAAGCATGTGGACGAGAAGCTACAAAGTGTTTATCTATTTTGTAATCCATATGTATTGATAGTTTTGCCACTAAAATTGAAAAAGGGGGAGATTGTTAGAGCATTGCTCGTCGAACTCGCATGCGTTGCTATCTCAAGCATGTTTGTCAATATTAGTGATCAAAACTATATGTCTTGATTTCTAGTTTACTTATGACTAAGTCTCGGTCTAGGATAGTCAAGTGTAGTTGAAGCTCCAGACTCCATGGCGATCATCTTACGAAGATGAAGAACTACTCGAGGAACCGGTGGAACTTCATCCGACTAAAAGGTATGTGGAGACTTGAACTTATCTATCACTCAAAAGTCTATTCTATCTCCTACTCTTGAGACAAAGTCGTTTAAGTATGATAGTTTTCATACATACACATTTGTTATTTCGAGCCGAGTTTACTCGCCTATCTTTTTCTCGAAATATGTGTTGGTAAGATTTCGCTTTAAACATTTTCATCTTTACCTGTGACGAAAGTCATGACGACGTTTCAATCTTGAAAATAGCTTTGATGACGATAGTCGTGAATAACGATTGTTATAACATTATAGAAGAATGTTTCAATGATTGAAATGTATAGTTGAGATTACCATCTATGGATATAAGCATATATAGTGTGTTCGCACACTAGTGTATAAATCTATGTACCGGAAGCCAAGTGCGTGCATATGTGTGCATGCGGTATTGGTGAAGGAGACAGGTTGATTACGCGTACCCGTACGCGTACCCACGGAAGTTTTCATACCGAAAATTTTTGCTGGAGTTTGTAAGTTTGCAAACTAGTAAACCAGTCACCTTAGGTACGCGTACCCAAGGAAGTTTTTCGAACCGAAAATTTCTGCTCAGTTTTTTAACTCAAATCTAGTAGCTAAGGTACGCATACCCGTACGCGTACTCAAGCTGGTGATATCTCAAACCGGTAGTTCATGAACTTAAAACAATAAATTATAAGGAATGCAATCTTTGCAAACGGTGGCTATATTTTTCATGAATTGATTCAAATGGATCAAACCGATTTTGTTTCAATTGTGTATATGAATAAAGACCTAAGCAATTGAACAACTCTTCAACTAGTTCTTATGAGTCATTTGAACTAGTTATGAGAAAGATGATTACGGTTAATATGAAAGTGCTCATATGGCTAACCATTGGTTAACTATTTGCGAACCAACTAAGTGTGCACGTTTAGGTACGGTTACTCAAACCTAAATAAATGCATTTCATTTGTGTGTGTGACAAGCTAAGTTTCGATCTAACGGTTGAAAGGTATTAGCTTGGTTGAATCAGGTTTTTCATCTAACGGTGAATATTGAATGCTTTTTTACCAAGGTAACTTAGATTGCAAACCCTGATTTAAAAACTATATAAAGGAGACATCTAGCATCTCGAAAAATTAATCCCCACACCTACTGTGTGATACTAGTTGATTTGCTAGAGTCAATTCTCCTTTAACCTTAGGTTTCTTCTCGAGACCCTATAGGTTAACGACTGAAAGACTTCATTGGGATTGTGAAGCCAGATGAAACTACTTTTCTTGTAGTTGAGCGACACGATCTTGCCATTTTCTATCGTACGAGTTCAATTGAATAATTGGCTTGAGATTACATCTCCGATAGGGCTAGATAAAAAGAAATCACAAACATCTTCGTCTCATCGTTTTTGATTCCACAATATCTAGTTTCGCTACCATACGATTTAGATTATTGTGAGGTGATTGATAATACTAGGTTGTTCTTCGGGAATATAAGACCAGTTTATCAATTAGTTCTTTTTCACCTTGATTTATCAAAAGACGGAACAAAAACTCTTGGGTATTTCTCTGGGAGACAGATTAATTCAATTCTATAGACTTTTCCGTGTGAGACAGATTTGTCTATCAAATCTTCGACTTTGGGTCATAGCAACTCTTAGTTGTGGGTGAGATCAGCTAAGGGAATCAAGTGCATAGTATCCTGCTGGGATCAGAGACGTAAAGAGCGCAACTGTACCTTGAATCAGTGTGATATTGATTAGGGTTCAACTACAGTCCAGACCGAAGTTAGTTTGTAGTAGGCTAGTGTCTATAGCGGCTTAATACAGTGTGGTGTTCAATATGGATTAGGTCCCGGGGTTTTTATGCATTTGCGGTTTCCTCGTTAACAGAACTTCTGGTGTCTGTGTTATTTCTATTCCACATTATATTTTGTTATATAATTGAAATATCACAGGTTATGCGTTGTATCGATCAATTGTGAAATCCAACCTTTGATTGTTGATTGGAAATTGATTGATCCTTGGATATTGGTCTTTGGTACCATCCAAGTTTATATCCTTGTATTTGATAAAGACTCGCAAATTTCTATTTGCTTGAGTAAAGATCAAATCAAGAGATTGAGATATTAACTCCTTGATATACTTTTCTCTAGATTGAGTCTGACTGTCTAGTTGATTCTCTAGAAAGTATATTGGAGTTAGTCCATACAGATTGATGATCGAAATATTGGATGAGGTGGTTAGACCCTCGGTTTTTCACTTCCTATCTATGTACATGCCGTAACTAAGATTGGATTCATGATCCCTAAATATCCAGCTAAAAGCAATCAATGGGTTTAAAAACCAAGTCCATTAAACAACCCTATGCAGCCAAGTACTAACAAATCCAACAATGGTACTTTCAATTTCCGCTTGCTCCCTTGTCTACTTCTAATCCTTTATCACACGACCAAATAATGAATGATTAGTGCGGGCAACAATTTTCAATAGGCATTAGAAGAAGAAAAAAAATATAAACCCTAGGTTTTTGTGAACATAAATATATATATGCACAAGAAAGTTCCAAAAAAAAGCCTTGCCACGACTTATTAGCACCTACTTTAGGATAAGGGGTTTTACAGTCCACGTGTTAGAGGCCCTACACGTGAAGGGGAGTGTGAAGGATAATACTCCCACATTGATATTATCCCTTTAATAAACACTAAAACATTATACGGAAGAGCCACTCAATTCAATGCTAAAATGCAATATGGGAGATACCCGCAGACTGCTAAAATGTAATATGGTGTATATTAAAGACTCGTTTATGCATACATACATAACTGGTGTATATTAGAAAAGGGTCGTAAAGAAAACATTAAATAATTAAAAAAAAAAGCAAGAATGAAAATAGGGTTTTTTATTTTATTAAGTTTCTATTTTTTTTTTTACAACTAACTCACTGCAGGTATATGTATTGTAATAATTGGTTATGGACCGTGAAAAAAACCAGCCCAAAACCGATATTGATGTGTCTCCTACATGTCCAAGATTTGGAGGAAAGACTGTTGATAACGCGTCTGATTTTGTCTGACAAAAACCAGAAAACTTGTCTTTTCTTTTGAGCCGTTCATTTGAATTTTTTAAGTCTTAATATGTTTCGTCCATCAGATGTAGATTCTAGATAATATCTTCAAAATTGGTTATTGAATCTCTATCCAGTCTCTCTGTTTGGCGAGTAGCATCTCGTGCTAACCAGAAGATTCTTCATCTCTGTTGTTGTAAAGAGTGGTTCACTTTCATAGTAACTTTCATCGTACAGTGGAGAGTAAAAAGAAGAATTACAAAGAGATAATGTTGTAATCATGGTTTAACACCTTAATCTGGATTTATAAATTCAAAATTGTTGTATAGAGTTTGACATTAAAATAATAATTTCCTTTTCTTATGAACAATGGATTATCAATCTCTATGTTTAGAGAATATTTAATAGTTGTTGTATACCTTGGACTAAAATCATTTAGGTTAACCAATTTAGGCTCTTACAGGTCCTATCTTTCTTAGTTTTTAAATTATAACCTAAAATTTTGTTAAGCAGTCCTTGTTGTTTGACAAGCTTGTTGGACTATTGGTTACCAAAGTCTAAACTTTATTATGATGTTGGATCCCTGTAATTTTTGCCATGTAATGTTTGTCCTAATTTCTATTAAAATTTCAGTAATTTCTAGGTTGCCCAAACAGAAACTTACATAGCTATAAAATCTTTCGTATGCAGGATGAACGATGATGTGGGATCGAGGGAAAATGGTTTAGATTGGATGAGACTCCTGACATATATGGAATAAATCGTAAGTGTGATATAGTAGTGCCAAAAGTTGGACTGGAATTCGACGAGGTATAAGAAATATATGAATTCTATAGATAATATACATGCAGTTGGAAAGGGATTTGGACGTAAGACACGCTCGTCAAAGAAATATGAGGGGGCAAGCATAAAACAACATCAACTACTCCATTTGAGCTTGATCCTACCGGAAAGTGTGGATGCAAGGCTAAGTTAATGGCATGTTTGGATGTAAATCTTAAAATAAAAATTACTACTTTTGTTTCCGAGCACCATCACAGGTTAAGCCCAAGTAAAAATCGATTCATGAGATGTAACAAGTTGATTAAGAAAAATGTCAAAAGAAAAATCTTGATTAATGATAAGGAAGGACTTGTACAAGAATTTCAATATATGTGCAGTTGAAGCCGGTAGAGTGGAATACTTTACATATGATGAAAAAGACCTTCGAAACATGGTTGCAAAGAAGAAGCATTTGGAACTTGGCTAAGGAGCTGCTACCACACTTCTAAATAACTTTGATAGAATACAAAATTTGAATGCAGATTTCTTTTACATTTGACACTACTTACTTGACTAATAAGTATGATATGCCCTTCGCTCCCTTTACTGGGGTAAATCACCAGGGTCAATCAATTCCATTTGTATGTGGATTGATTTCGGACGAGGAGATTGAAACTTTTGTTTGGTTGTTAAAAGTATGACTCGATTGCATGGGAGAAAATGTTACACAAGCTATACTTACATACCAATGTAGTGCAATAAAAGTTTTTGTTGAGAGGTTCTTTCCGTGGGATACACAATGATGGTGTTTATGGCATATCATGAAGAAGATACCTGAGAAGTTAAGTAATCACAAGAAGTATCAAAACATAAAGTGTAGGTTCGAAAGAGTCGTCTATGATACAAAATGTCCAACTGAATTTGAACAAATTTGGAACGAGATGTTGGAAAAGTATCCAAAGTTGAGATCAAGTAGATGGTTGAATACATTATATAAAGAAAAAGATCATTGGTTGCCTTGTTATGTGATGACAACTTTCTGGGAGGGAATTTCGACAACCCAACGAAGTGAAAGCATGAATTTCTTGTTTGACGGATATGTTCATTCAAGAACAACTTTGTCACAGTTTTTTGAACAATATGACAATACTTTAAGACAGATGCTGATAGACGCATTTTTGTGTCTAATTTGATCTCAATACTATATATTGTTGGCACTCGATTTTGTACTAATTTCGTTATTTTATGTCTTTGTAGGAATTTTTAGAGAAATAATCCCTTGCGGCGAAATGGGCTCGAAAAGTAGCGTTTTACACCCCGGAGAAAATTACTAAGGGCACACCAGAAATGCACCGGAAGCGTCCCAGAAATGTCCCGGAGGAACCCAGAAAAATTACTATTTCCACCCAAAAATTACTATTCGCACCCAAGCTCTGGTTAAGGGGCATCCGTCTTCTCTTTAAATTCAAAAGCATCTTTTTGGCGGGAAAAATATATTCAAAACTGGCAGATTTGTGATCGAGAAAATGAAGGTGTTCTAGTGCGATTCAATCGCTGAAATTTGGTGGGAAGTTGTGATATGACATAAGTAAGCTAGTGTGAGTGTTCATTTATCCCAGAATTGGCTACAATTTTCTAGACAATTCACGAGCTCAAAACAGACACACACACACAGGGATAAGATAATCACGCATTATGGAGAGTTCTGGAAGTGTTCTGCTCATGTTTGATGGCTCGAGCAACACTTTGAGTCGTGATAAATCGATTTGGAGCGTGCTGGGAAGAAGTTTACGTGTGAAATTCCAAATCTGGTAAGAAAATATTCAAAAATAATGTTATTCACTGCCGAGTAAAGACGAATTTTTTGGAGTTATGGCGAGGGATTTCAGCGTGTCTTTGAGTATAAATATGATCTTTGGGTCTACTAGAAGGGGTGTCGAGAGTTTGGGGAAGCTTTGGAGGCTACAGAGTGAAGAAAAATCGAGTTGCAGAGCCACCATTTCTGCTGCTGCAACTCAAGAACACGAAGAACATTAGGCAACCAGAGAGAGTCGTTCATACTACAGTAACAACGACTGTCAGCTGAGGGTCGTAGTATTCTGTATACTACAGCACTTTTCATTTATCGTTCTTTGTAACGGTGTTTGCAACAATTATAAACGTTGCAAACACCCGATTTTCATTATTAGCTCCATTTCATCATTTGTACACCTCTTTTGAGCAATGAAAAATTCCTTTGAGCGTGTTTCCAATATGCGGAGTTAGAACCCATCACTGGGACGACGGAGGAGGCCGAGCTTCATACATGGGTAATTTTGTTAATTCTTTTTAAGACTTTTGCATTAAAAATTAATTGAAATATTATTTAATTAAATTGATTGTTATTTGATTAGATGGGTCATGCTTAGCTTAGGTGATTTCATGTTCCATGCTTAACATTTACAATCAATGTTTTGAGAATCTACTTTGGCAAATAAGAGTCCATATAATTTATGTTTTGAGCGATTATTGTTGAGAATAAATCATTGAGCCCTATGTTATGAAGATTGGCCGAATCATTAGTCCCAGTACCTCTCTACCAATTTGTCAATATTTTTATATATAATTTTTATAAATCTAAAAATCCTTCACCTTCACAAGTCTGAGAGTTTGAACCTCATTACTACAACCCCACGAAAAGTCTTTAATCATTTTGGCGCCGCTGCCGGGGATTTGTGTTTGGGTAGAATTTTTAGGTTTTTATTATTTTTTTTACTATTATTTGTTCATTTTTACGTTTCTTTTTGTGTCTTTGATTTACAGGTTCGAAGTGGAATACTAAGGACTTGGGAACAAAAAGCTTAAAGCTAAAAGTTAAAAGAGAAGAAAAAAAAGACATAATTTTTGTTTTTAGGATTTGTAAATAGGCTTTATCTTTCATAATTTTTCTAATTTTTGGAATTTTTATTTGGACTTTATTCTGGACAATTGGACTTTATTCTTTTTTTAACCCTACAGAAGGGTATTATTATTAAAAAAAAAATTATATAAACTGTGTGCAGGGAAGGACGACGATTACTATATCGTCTCGGCCCCTCGGGTTCGTACACGGCATAGGAGTCGTGGCCCGAGTTGACGACAATGGTTCATCCCCCGTCTGGTACGGGAGGTAAGTCCAATCGAAACACTCGTGAATCCCCTGCAAGCGAGTTACTGTATGCCTTAAGGTGATAATTGTTTGAGGACGAACCAGACTGTCTTTATTTTCCTAGTAAAGGGCAAGGCCTGGCCTAAACAAGATAAGGGTTCGGATTTCATCACCGTTCCCTTCTTGCCCGTTTTAGGAAAACAAAACCTAACGCGAACCCAAGCTTTAAAATCTGATTAGAAAGAGACCTATATGGTATCGAGCTTGTTAGGAAATTTTTTCGAAGGATATTGGTTACCTTTTAAACACTTCAAAGTTCATGGTGACTTCTGGGAGTTTAAACAAGCCGCTTGTAACGCCGGTGAGGCCTTGGGTATCAAAGCCCCATTGAGCTTCCCTCGCCTCAGTTTCATCTCACATTAGCTCGGATTGATCCAGAGGGGTTGCTCAAACTGTAACGAATTCCCCTTCGAGAGATAGAAGCTGGTCTAGAAACAATCTAAGTGGAGCCATCATGCTTTTTGTTTGCTATAAATCTTTAGGTTTGCTTTGGTGGAGTCGAGTCGGCCTTGTTTGTGATTGTATAGAATCCCTCTGTAGTTTATATTTATTCGGTGATGAATCCTTTTGAGGAGACGCCACCTGCGATGACGTTGCGAGAATATATGTCTAGAAATTCTCGTTATCAAGAGACGTCTTCGGAAATGACTCTTGGTGAATATATGCATGGGCAGCGATATATGGATACTCCAACTTTTATTGAGGAATCACCTCTAACGATCTATGAGAAATATTATAAACATAGACCATGTAGTTGGGAACAAAGCTTGAGAATTCGTGAATATCAAAAATTATATTGTGATGATGATGAGGAGGAGGATGGTGATGATGATTATAATGATATTTCTAGTTCAAATCCAAATAATTTTAATAATTATTTACCTATTCAAAAGGACGAGGATTTGACTAGAAATACCCCCGTTTTAGACGATGATTACGAAACCGATGATGGTTTAGAGGAACCAGTTTATCTTGAGAGTACTGTTTTCGAGTCAAACGATTTAGAAACAATAGTCTTAGAAGAACTCGTAGAGATTAGCGGGGATGAACCTGACTTAGAAAAATCAATCGCCCACTTTCAGGAATCTGATGACCTAGAAATTAGGGAGATTATGACCAGTCTACCTAGAGATGTCGAAAACTCTAAGTTTGGGGGTGATTATCATTCTCCATGTTCTTTAACTCTTAAAAATATCCCTCACTTGGGACTTGACATCAATGCCTCACCCATATTACGAGACTATCTTCGTACTCGTTTTCCCGAACTTAATAATATTCAACACGAGTCTCAACTGTTAGAAACCCATCCTCTGGTTGATTTGGTTAACCCAGGAAATAATACCAAGATTTACTTTGTTTTCCCACCAAAAACGTTTCTACCAATTGTGGGAACTTTTGATTTTAAGATGTGTCGGTTATTAAGTTTTGAGACTAAACCTAATCACTTTAGGATATTAGGGTTGACACATTTTCTTAAGGAAGACCACCTCTTTCATTGTGGTCAGCTGTGTGAGTCAAATCTGATTGACTTAGAGGATCCCCAGTTATTCAGGTTGTTGTTATGTGCTTATAAGTTCTTAGTTGAGTTTTTCCACTCTAATACCTGAATCGGATCTTGCTTTGAGGAAATCCAACCGATGAAAACTTTTTATTTAGACCCTTTTATAGAGCCTGAACCTGAACCACAACTAGATGTAGTTGTCTTAAGCAAGGGTATGTTCGGTATCTTCTTGGTCTGTTGCAGTTTCCTCTTCTTGTGGGTAACACTTTTTGATCCATGACCCACAGTTATTCCGGCTACTACTATATGATTCTACGTGGTGACTAATCCTTGCTTAGTCTGGCTGAAGACTTTAAACTTAGCACTTCTTGGGAGGTAACCCAATATTCATGCGACATGGTAATATCTTTCCTTATCTCTTTTGCTTCATTGGTAACAGTTTCTCCTTGTTCATGCTTTTAATTTTATCTTTAGAACATCGAGGACAATGTTAGATTTAAGTTTGGGGGTATGGGAGAAACATTTTAGTCGCATTTTTGAAACTTCTAGCGTCACATAGTACCCGGTTAGCTAAGTTTACATACTGTTTCTCACCGAAAAGATAGAAATTGGAATGCTAGAGATAACAACCTATTGAGACATTAGAGAAAAAGACATTGAGATCCTTGAAATTCAGGAGAGAACTTGTTCCTTTTAGAGGGTAACCGTGATGGACCTAACCATCCATGATGGAAAGGCAAGTAGGTCAGAAGGAAATGCCAGAAAGACAGAGCAACCTCACAATGTAGTCTTAGTTACTGGATTACGACTCTCTCTCAGTAGAAACTTATCATCATCAACAAGCGGAGTGACATCAAAATTTATGAAAAAGTTGAAGACGTTTAAGGTTTAGAAGCAACAATAGAAAAGAATAATTCAAAAATCAAAGTTGAAGACTTAGTTACAAGAAGTTACAAGAGCAAATGATATAAGTTGTTGAAGTTCATGATACCAAGACATCACAAGTTGTGAAGATCCAAGTTCTAAAGTCCTTCTCTCATGGCCATGTAAATTTTTGTCTTGTAAAAAAAAATGAAAAGAAAAAAAAAAAAAAAAAAATCCATTACGTTCTTTTTGTTCAATAAGGCCATAGGGAAGAAGAAATTTATAAGTCAAGCAAGAAATCGAAGAGAAGAGTTAATTGTCAAGGTTCTATGAGGTTCGAGAGTTTATCATCAACAGTTGAAGACCGAAGAAGACGTTATTTCTACTGAGCACTGTGAGAGAGTCGAAGAAAGATGCATTTTGGTTGCTTTGTTAGTCTGCTTTCAATCTGGCACAAGATCTTTCTAGCAATGGTTTAACTCATCACACGTAATTAGTCCATCTGTGTAGCAGATGTCCCTCTCATCTTTATCTCTCTCCTAATCTTATCCAGCTGTAAAGCAGCGGACGCATCTTACAATGTTTATCTAGCTGTGTAGCGGATATCTCTTTATCTATCAGTCGTGCGGATGTGTCTCCCCTTTTCTTCAGTCATCTTTAGAGCTGACACCTTTAATTTCTCTGGCATTCTAGTTACTTGGAGATAGGTTGAGAATATGTATGTCCTCATAGCTCTTTGGATACTTGTGACCAATTAGAAGTCATGATTTTTGTGGGTACACCTCTGTTAAACCCACCCGATATTAACTCGGTTTTATTTATTAGTTTTGCTCGGGACTAGCAAATAATAAGTTTGGGGGTATTTGATAGACGCATTTTTGTGTCTAATTTGATCTCAATACTATATATTGTTGGCACTCGATTTTGTACTAATTTCGTTATTTTATGTCTTTGTAGGAATTTTTAGAGAAATAATCCCTTGCGGCGAAATGGGCTCGAAAAGTAGCGTTTTACACCCCGGAGAAAATTACTAAGGGCACACCATAAATGCACCGGAAGCGTCCCAGAAATGTCCCGGAGGAACCCAGAAAAACTACTATTTCCACCCCAATTGCTATTCGCACCCAAGCTCTGGTTAAGGGGCATCCGTCTTCTCTTTAAATTCAAAAGCAGCTTTTTGGCGGGAAAAATATATTCAAAACTGGCAGATTTGTGATCGAGAAAATGAAGGTGTTCTAGTGCGATTCAATCGCTGAAATTTGGTGGGAAGTTGTGATATGACATAAGTAAGCTAGTGTGAGTGTTCGTTTATCCCAGAATTGGCTACAATTTTCTAGACAATTCACGAGCTCAAAACAAACACACACACACACAGGGATAAGATAATCACGCATTATGGAGAGTTCTGGAAGTGTTCTGCTCATGTTTGATGGCTCGAGCAACACTTTGGGTCGTGATAAATCGATTTGGAGCGTGCTGGGAGGAAGTTTACGTGTGAAATTCCAAATCTGGTAAGAAAATATTCAAAAATAATGTTATTCACTACCGAGTAAAGACGAATTTTTTGGAGTTATGGCGAGGGATTTCAGCGTGTCTTTGAGTATAAATATGATCTTTGGGTCTACTAGAAGGGGTGTCGAGAGTTTGGGGAAGCTTTGGAGGCTACAGAGTGAAGAAAAATCGAGTTGCAGAGCCACCATTTCTGCTGCTGCAACTCAAGAACACGAAGAACATTAGACAACCAGAGACAGTCGTTCATACTACAGTAACAATGACTGTCAGCTGAGGGTCGTAGTATTCTGTATACTACAACACTTTTCATTTATCGTTCTTTGTGACGGTGTTTGCAACAATTATAAACGTTGCAAACACCCGATTTTCATTATTATCTCCATTTCATCATTTGTACACCTCTTTTGAGCAATGAAAAATTCCTTTGAGCGTGTTTCCAATATGCGGAATTAGAGCCCATCACTGGGACGACGGAGGAGGCAGAGCTTCATACATGGGTAATTTTGTTAATTCTTTTTAAGACTTTTGCATTAAAAATTAATTGAAATATTATTTAATTAAATTGGTTGTTATTTGATTAGATGGGTCATGCTTAGCTTAGGTGATTTCATGTTCCATGCTTAACATTTACAATGAATGTTTTGAGAATCTACTTTGGCAAATAAGAGTCCATATAATTTATGTTTTGAGCGATTATTGTTGAGAATAAATCATTGAGCCCTATGTTATGAGGATTGGCCGAATCATTAGTTCCAGTACGTCTCTACCAATTTGTCAATATTTTATATATAATTTTTATAAATCTAAAAATCCTTCACCGTCATAAGTCTGAGAGTTTGAACCTCATTACTACAACCCCACGAAAAATCTTTAATCAGATGCAAGGTCATTTTCAAAAGTTATTCCAACAACATCATCTTATGAAACAGAGGGACTAATGCAAAGTGTCTACACTATGGAAAGGTTTCAAGAAATTCAAAAGAAATTCACAAAGAAGATATACTGTGAAATAATTGAAATTCAGGATGAATTCCAAGATGGTATTCAAGTGACAAGATATGATGTACAACCAGAAATTTGGTATTACAGAATACCATTTGTAGAAGATGAACTCGAAAGTTCAACAGATGAGGATTCTATAGAAGCTGTAGGTTCAGATCAAGAAGATATAGTTGAAGTAAATAATATACCGACAGTACAAGAAGGAGAAGAAGATAAACATAATCCTCCAAAAGTTATGAAGCATGTTGTTTTTAAGGTTTGGTATGAAAAGGATGAATCCAAAGTGAAGTTTAGTTGTTGTATGTTTGAATTTTGAGGATTGCTTTGTACTCATGCATTGTGTGTGTTACTCAGTAACAAAGTAACATTAATTCCAGAACGTTACATTTTAAGGAGATGGAGAAAAGATGTGAACTTAGCGCATTTGAAGGTCCCACTGATTTCTGATAGTTGGAAGCTAACTCTTGAGCAAAAGCGCTATAAGGAGTTGTGTGATTACTTTACAGAGCTTTCCGATATAGCATCTCGAGATGATGACGAGTGCAATGACATAAAAAAAATAGGCGAGCAGTTGAAAGTGATAACTGAAAAAGTTCAAAATGCCGCGACGGAAGTGATTTGTACAGAAGTGAACAAAATTATAAAAGTCCAAACCCCCCCTATTGTTTCTGAAAAAGCGGGGGTCTAACAACCTCACCCAACATTTCGCTTAGCAATCTGTATGGACTAACTCCAATATACTTTCAAGAGAATCAACTAGACAGTTAAACTCAATCTTAAGAAAAGTATATTAAAGAGTTATATCTCAATTTCTCAATTCAATCTGCAATCAAACAAATAAAAATTTGTGAGCCTGATTAAAAAAAAGAGAAATAACTTGAACGGTACCAAATACCAATGTTCAAGGATCAATCAACAACCAAAGGTTGGATTTATCAATTGACCGATTCAACGCACAATCTGTGATATTTCAATTATATAATAAAATATCATGCGAAAAAGAAATAACATAGACACCAAAAGTTTTGTTAACGAGGAAACCGCAAATGCTGGAAAAACCCCGGAACTTAGTCCAGATTTGAACACCACACTGTATTAAGCCGCTACAGACTCTAGCATACTATAAGTTAACTTCGGTCTGGAATGTAGTTGAGATCTAATCAATCTCACACTGATAAAGGTATAGTCACGTTCCTTACGTTTTCGATCCCAGCGGGATACTACGCACTTGATTCCCTTAGCTTATCTCACCTACAACCAAGAGTTGCTACGACCCAAAGTCGAAGACTTGATAAACAAATTTGTATCACACAGAAAAGTCTATTGAATAGATAAATATGTCCCCCACAGATATACATACGAGTTTTTGTTCCGTCTTATGATAAATCAAGGTGAACATGAACCAATTGATAACCCGGACTTATATTTCCGAAGAACAACCTAGTATTATCAATCACCTCACAATAATCTTAATCTATTAACGAAACAAGATATTATGGAATCACAAACGATGAGACGAAGGTGTTTGTGACTACTTTTCAATCTTGCCTATCAGAGATACAAATCTCAAGCCAATCTTACGATTGTACTCAATCACGATAGAAAACAAAAAGATCATATCACGCAACTACATAGAAAATAGTTGGGTCTGGCTTCACAATCCCAATGAAGTATTTAAGTGGTTAACCTACAGGGTTTCTGAAAAACCTAAGGTTAAAGGAGAATCGACTCTAGCTTATGCAACTAGTATCACACAGGAGGTGTGGGATTAGGTTTCCCAGTTGCTAGAGTTCTCCTTTATATATATTTCAAATCAGGGTTTGCAATCTAAGTTACCTTGGTAACAAAGCATTCAATATTCACCGTTAGATGAAAACCTGATTAGATTCAAGCTAATATCTTTCAACCGTTAGATCGAACTTAGCTTGTTATACATAAATGAAATGTATCTACATTTAAATGTTTGAGTAACCGTACCTAAACATGTACACTTAGTCGGTTCAACAATAGTTAACCAATGGTTAGTGATAGCTAAGGAATTAAACCTAAAACTATGGTTATATTTACACCTGCAAGTATACAGGGTCAGATAGTAGATAATGAAAAGCAGGGGAAGTCCACAGGGACAAGGAGGGAGCTGGTGTTGTTTCTACTTTTCTAGTGACAGAAAGTAAAGAAATGCAATATATTAGAATGGGAGGAAAATCAGCTTGCTCACTGATATGCCCCTAGTATTGACTGTCTTTTGACAGCACAGTCAATCACAGGCATACCAGAGCACTGATTACTTCCCATTGCTCAAACAAAACAGGCATCAAGATAAACATGAACAGGAGCTTGATATAAAATGTAACAATCACACACTCAAATTAAATACATGTTGGAGTTCAGAACAGCTAAGATTAACAATGCATTTGAATTGAGAATCATGGAATTGAAAAGATTGAAACCCTCAAAGCTACAGTTCATGGAAATAACAAAACTATTCTACTGATACTCTGGTTAATCCAGGCATGCCCTCTCATACACACCCACACTTCCTATTTATACCCACAGACCCAATTTCCCAAAACTACAAAATTAGGGTTCTTTCCCAAAAATCCCCCAAATCAAACAGTACATAATTAGGGTTTCTCACCTAATTCACTTAATTCAACCATACCCCTATCATCTCTGTTCTTCTCCATGCTTTTTTCAATTGAAAATTGGGGACAATTTCCCAAATACCTAATTTGGCAGAGAAATTAGGGTTTCGGATTTTACCTTCTTTGATGCGATTTCTCTTCAATACACACTGACCCATCCTTCCTCTTGTTCTCCTACTCCATTCCCATGTGTCAGTTTGTCTCTAGCTTCACCTAATTTCTCTTCCATGTCCATCAATTCTTTTTCCCTAATTTTCAAAACCCTAGACTAGGGGAAATCAGTGAATAGGAAATGATGGGCACGTTAGAGGGATTTGTGAGTGATGATGATTTTTTTGGCAGTTGCAGGGAGTGGTGGTTGTGGAAGTGGAGTTGGTGGTGATGATGGCGGACATGGTGGTGGTACGGGTTCTGCAGACGGGGGAAGGAAGAAGAGATGGAGAAGAAAGAAGAAGTCGATAGAGTTAGGGTTAGGGGGCGTTTGGCTAGGGGTATAGGGTGTTCGATACTTGGGTGTTAGGCGGGTGCAGAGAGGTTTGATGATCTGCGACAAGGAGCGATGGATGGGAAGATGGTAGGTGGATCCAACGGCGATACGGAGGTAAGCGTGGAGCGACCGTCGGATGAAGGGATGTAGCAAAACGGACGACCCAAGATGGAGATGGGCGTTGCGATGTAAAGCAGGGGCTTCGGAGTTTGATGTGCGATGATGGAGCGACCGTAGGATGCTGAAATGCTTCGATCTGATGGCTGAAATCCGAGACGGGCATGGATAGTGGAAATGTGTTTGAGTAAGGGTTTTGGGCCTTGGGTATTCCAAGCCCATATCTTCTTTAAGGACAATTCTTCTTCTTCAAGACCATTCCTAGCCTCTTGGTTTTGTGCACAACGTTCTTCGCGGCTTCCTTGCGTAACTCCTCCCGGCTTTTCACTACTTTTCTGCTCTATTCCGCTCCGCAATTCATCCAAACTTTATTTATTACCTAAAAATATAAAATTAAGTAAGAAAAATATTTATTCTTGAAAACAATGAAAATACAGAATATGGGATAAAATGTAGAATTAATGCACAAAGGATGAGTTAAATGCCAACAAAAAGGGATAAATATATGCACTTTTTAGCACTCATCAAATACCCCCAAACCTGAATTTTACTTGTCCTCAAGTAAAACAAAACTAAGGAAATCCTACCTATACCACTGTCGCTGGTCTCTCGAATGCATTTAGCATATGCACTAAGCCTTTTAAACCACTAAGTGTCCCTAGTGGACGAGTGAAGTCTCGTGAAGGTTTGCTTAGAACGTACCTACAAAGTTCTAGGACAAAATATGAGCTCAGATTCCATCAAATGTGACATGTGCAAGTCAGTTTAAGCTCACAGCACAATGGAGATGTCAATCTAGCTATCAAAGGCACAATCCTAGCACTGATAACAAATAAAGACATGTGATAAGAGTGTAAAGTGTATCTACACATGTTTCTAGAATGACCTGAAGTTATGACTACTAACCACCAAGAGATAGTTTTTAGGCTAAGAACCGAATTCTAAGCCAAGCTAGCTGTCCGGCTTTACGAGAATTGTGAATGTTCACCCAATGAGTTGGTGATATTTCAGTTTACCCGCGTTATACATCGATGGCTGCACCCTCCTTGCTTATTACAAGACTATTTACAACAAAAAGATGACTCTTTACATGACTCTTATTTACATTGATTACTCTCTTTTATTTTTGGAACAAGAGAGAACTATTGTCTTTAACATGACAAAACATGGAATACATAAATACTTGATATTTTTTTTTTTTTTGAAGAAATAACTTTGATATTTACAACATAGTGACACTTTTGATACAAGAACCAAAAAGAAAAACATAATTACATGACTCTTAGCAAGAGGTGGCCCTTATCAAATGCATCCGGTCAAATTCTATGGTTGCTTTTCTTAACGTATCCTCCAACTTCTATCCCAGCCAACCAAAGAACAAGCTAGTCAAGTCTCATTCAGTATTCTAAAGTGATTGGCAATCTAACTTCCTATCAAACACCTTGAAGATCGAGGCTATACATGTATTGGTAGATCGTGCGCGTGCAAATTTCTTATCACTATGTGAATTGTGCTAGAATCAGGGTGCCTAAATATCTAGACTAAGACTCCTAAAAATTACATATTTGCACAAGAGTCAACATTTCAAGGTAAATGAGCTCCATTTTTATGATTTTTCATTTTTTTAATTTTTTTGGAATTTTTTAAATTTTTTCAAAAAGAGGGAGTTCTTGTTTTCAATTATGGCATATTATCAAAGTATCTACTTTTCACCCCCAAACCTAAACTAAACATTGTCCTCAATGTTTCAAAATATGAACAAAATTATAATACAACATATGAAGAGGATCATGTTGAGTAGAGAAAAAGGAAAGAGAATACCCGATTTCGGCGAAAGTAATATTAGAACTCCGTTATTCAGGGAAAGAATCCAACATATGTCAGCCGAGATCATATTGGATTAGCAAAATATATACAAAAGGAACAAAAGGGTTTTTAAAATTTTTATCTACTGGATTATATACAAAAAATTCACCATACACTAACAATCTAAAGAGTTGAGGATCAACCCAAAAGACAAAGTGTAGAGGTTTCAACAGCTTCACACAATAATAACATGATAGGCATGCAAGTGAAGCTGTGAAACAAAATGAGCTACCCCCAAACCTGGATTTTTCAACAGATAAAATTTTGGATACAAAATCTCGCAGTTTTGGGGGTTCATCATGCACAAGGTCTAATTCGAAATGAACTTTGCTAGGGACGGGTACACATGCTAATTCCAACTGTGGTTCCTCAAAGATATTATACTTAGATGCAAAATAGTCCAAAAGGACTTGGGAAGCACACAGTTCCAAACCTAGATTAGGGACTCTCAGAAAAATTGGTTTGACAATATGGGTACAAACCAGCTCTAGGTTGGGTGGAAGGGTATCAGATTGTGACTTAGGCAAGAAAGTGACATCTAAGTGTCTCACATGCATGAGATCAATAATATCAGTATTATCAGTCACATCAGCATTATCTAAGTCACACTCAAGATGTGTAGCATGCTCATCATCACAAAAAATTTGCACAAGTCCTAATTCAGAATCGTGGTTATCCGATATATTCAAATTATCATCAACAGAAGCAATATATTGTGGCTTAAGTATGGAATCAGACACATCAACTATGTTTTCCTACATAGGATCATTAGTGTCAACAGAAGATTTACCTAAGTCATGCTCTTCACAGGATAATTGCACAATATCTAAATCAGTATCAACATCACATGCATATGGAATATTAGAAGAAATATCATTCATGAAGGTCGGGGCAGAAAAGCCTATTGTATTTGAAACCAAAGGTTCCACAACATTTTCAGCATAGACATGTTCTTCTAACATAACATTATCATTATCATCATCATAGTAATATGCATACTTGTCCCTATTAGCAGTTGTGGTGTCATTAGTCAACTCATGTTCCTCTAGATTAGGTTCATATTCAATATCATACACATGAGAAGGACTAGACATGCTATTTTCAAAGTTCAATTCATTACCACCTATATCATGTGATAGTGTCTCAGTTTCCCTAATGGATTCCCAGTGACGGGTTTTCTCTGCAATCTCAGCTAAAAATTTCCATGCATCATCCACAGTTTTATCAAGAAATTCACCATTACACATACACTCAACCATGGCTCGAGATTTAAAGTCTAGTCCCTCATAGAGGATAGCGACAAGTCTCCACTTCTCAAATCCATGGTGTGGACATTCGCTCAACAAATCATTAAAACGTTCAAAATAGTCAAAAACAGTTTCCTCATCCAATTGGACAAAACAATTGATACTTTGACGAATAACGATGGTCCTATGATGTGGAAAGAATTTTTTCAAAAATAGATCTGTGAGTTGGTCCCAAGTGTTGATTGATTGTGGTCTCAAACCGTAAAACCATGTTTTGGCCCTATCCTTTAGAGAAAATGTAAACAAAAGCAATTTCAAAGAGTCTTCGGACATATGATCAGGTTGCATAGTCCGACAAATTTGTTCAAACTCTCTTACATGAGTATAGGGGTTCTCAGAATCGAACCCTCGAAATAAAGGAAGTATTTGTATCATGCTTGCATTTATTTTAAAAGGGTTATTGGTTTGAGGTAAGACAATACATGATAATGGAATTTTTATTGTGGGATACATGTATTCATGGAGAGCACTAGGTTGGCCCATATTGAAAAGACACAAGCCCACTATTTGGTTTTAAAGGGTTTTCAAAATTTGGTTTTTTATGGGAAAATTTTGGTTTTGATGGGAATGAAAAACATTTGGTTTTTGATGGGAAAATTTGGTTTTTATGGGTTTTGAAAACTTTGGTTTTTATGGGATTAAAAATTTGGTTTTCGAAATTAGGAGCAATTTTTTTTTTTTTTTTTGTGTTGGGTTTTGAAGCCCAAATTTTAGTTTAAAAGAAATTACAAGCCTAACAAACAACTAAATTACAAGCCCAAATAAAGAAAAAAAAAACTAATTATTACAAACCCACAAAAAAAGAAAATAAAAATAAAACTAAAATTATTACAATCCCAAATAAAGAAAGAAATAAAATTAAAATTAAAATAATTATTACATGCCCACAGATTAAAAATGGAAGCCCACAGGTTGGGTTCTCTTAATGGGTTTAGCCTTACCTTTGAAGCACAGCCCAGCTGTTCAGTTTGGTTGCAAAAGCCCAGTTGGGCTTTGGATCATCCTAAGCTTTTGTCTTTGTTCAGGCCCAGTTGGGCTTGGCTCAACTTGTTAAGCTTGGCAGCAACTTCAGCAGGCCCAGTTGGGGTTGATGGCTCAATTTAGCACCAGGCAGCAGGGGTTGCAGCAGACTTGGCCTGACACCAGCAGGAGCACCAGCAGGAGCACAAGTTCTAGCAACAATAGTGCAGCACCAGCTCCATAGCAGCAGTTCAGGCTAGCAGCACAGCTCAACAACAGCAACAGGCAGTTTGCAGGCTTGTTTATCAGCAACACCACAAGCTCAGGCACCTGGCAGCTCAGATAAGAAGTTCAGATCTCTGAAACAAATGGGTAAAGCAACAACCCAAGCCAGGAATGGACAGGACAATGATGTAGGTGCAGCTACAAACGGAAAACTAACATGTAGTTATAGAAGTTACAGATGAAAATGGAATGCAGGGACAGTGAAAATGAAAATGCAGTGATGCTAGGTTAACAACTACAAAATGGCAGGTAATCTACAGCAAGCTACACAGCTGATTATGAGAAGCAAGCAAAGAATGCGGCTGGTATGAGAATGCAGCTGAGAATGCAAGATGAGCTACAGCTGCCTATGCAGTGAACAAACTAAGATGCAGTAAAGAACTACAATTTACAGCTGAAACAAATAGGTACAGGAATGAAGTAAAAATCAGCAAAGTGACAGGAATGATGCTGAACTACAATGGTGCAGAACTACAGGTGGTACTAAGTTACAGCTACAGATGCAATATGCAAGATGAGTACACTAAGATGCTTATCAGAACTACACAGCAGGTATGAGTATGCAAAGAACAGCAAGAAAAACTTCAAAAACACGGCAGCCAAGTCCCCGGCAGCGGCGCCAAAAACTTGATAGCTAAGGAATTAAACCTAAAACTATGGTTATATTTACACCTGCAAGTATACAGGGTCAGATAGTAGATAATGAAAAGCAGGGGAAGTCCACAGGGACAAGGAGGGAGCTGGTGTTGTTTCTACTTTTCTAGTGACAGAAAGTAAAGCAATGCAATATATTAGAATGGGAGGAAAATCAGCTTGCTCACTGATATGCCCCTAGTATTGACTGTCTTTTGACAGCACAGTCAATCACAGGCATACCAGAGCACTGATTACTTCCCATTGCTCAAACAAAACAGGCATCAAGATAAACATGAACAGGAGCTTGATATAAAATGTAACAATCACACACTCAAATTAAATACATGTTCGAGTTCAGAACAGCTAAGATTAACAATGCATTTGAATTGAGAATCATGGAATTGAAAAGATTGAAACCCTCAAATCTACAGTTCATGGAAATAACAAAACTATTCTACTGATGCTCTGGTTAATCCAGGCATGCCCTCTCATACACACCCACACTTCCTATTTATACCCACAGACCCAATTTCCCAAAACTACAAAATTAGGGTTCTTTCCCAAAAATCCCCCAAATCAAACAGTACATAATTAGGGTTTCTCACCTAATTCACTTAATTCAACCATACCCCTATCATCTCTGTTCTTCTCCATGCTTTTTTTAATTGAAAATTGGGGACAATTTCCCAAATACCTAATTTGGCAGAGAAATTAGGGTTTCGGATTTTACCTTCTTTGATGCGATTTCTCTTCAATCCACACTGACCCATCCTTCCTCTTGTTCTCCTACTCCATTCCCATGTGTCAGTTTGTCTCTAGCTTCACCTAATTTCTCTTCCATGTCCATCAATTCTTTTTCCCTAATTTTCAAAACCCTAGACTAGGGGAAATCAGTGAATAGGAAATGATGGGCACGTTAGAGGGATTTGTGAGTGATGATGATGATGTTTGTTGGCAGTTGGTGGAAGTGGTGGTTGTGGAAGTGGAGTTGGTGGTGATGATGGCGGACATGGTGGTGGTACGGGTTCTGCAGACGGGGGAAGGAAGAAGAGATGGAGAAGAAAGAAGAAGTCGATAGAGTTAGGGTTAGGGGGCGTTTGGCTAGGGGTATAGGGTGTTCGATACTTGGGTGTTAGGCGGGTGCAGCGAGGTTTGATGATCTGCGACAAGGAGCGATGGATGGGAAGATGGTAGGTGGATCCAACGGCGATACAGAGGTAAGCGTGGAGCGACCGTCGGTTGAAGGGATGTAGCAAAACGGACGACCCAAGATGGAGATGGGCGTTGCAATGTAAAGCGGGGGCTTCGGAGTTTGATGTGCGATGATGGAGCGACCGTAGGATGCTGAAATGCTTCGATCTGACGGCTGAAATCCGAGACGGGCTTGGATAGTGGAAATGTGTTTGAGTAAGGGTTTTGGGCCTTGGGTATGCCAAGCCCATATCTTCTTTAAGGACAATTCTTCTTCTTCAAGACCATTCCTAGCCTCTTGGTTTTGTGCACAACGTTCTTCGCGGCTTCCTTGCGTAACTCCTCCCGGCTTTTCACTACTTTTCTGCTCTATTCCGCTCCGCAATTCATCCAAACTTTATTTATTACCTAAAAATATAAAATTAAGTAAGAAAAATATTTATTCTTGAAAACAATGAAAATACAGAATATGGGATAAAATGTAGAATTAATGCACAAAGGATGAGTTAAATGCCAACAAAAAGGGATAAATATATGCACTTTTTAGCACTCATCAGTTAGCCATATGAGCACTTTCATATCAACCTTATTCATCTTGACCATAACTAGTTCAAATGACTCAAATGAATTATTTAGAGAGTTTTTTAATTTCTTAGATATCATAGAAGTGTACAACTGGGTAACCTACTTTAGTATGCAAATGGGTACGCATACTTCCAAATTCCAGCAGAAATTCACGGACGTGAAACTTCCGCCAGTATGCGTAGGTGTACGCATATTTATCCGGATTTACGACAAACCGCCAGTACGCGTACGGTACGCATACTTTAGGTTCCCGGTTTTGGACTTTTACACAAATGTGAGAACACACTATGTTTATATCCAAACATGGTCACTTGTTCTAAACTCTCATCTCAATCATTGAAACTTTCTTAGAAGATGTTAAAATAGTTGTTATCCACAAACTATTTTCATCAAAGCGATTTCCAAGTTATTGAAATAATCAATCATGAATTTCGTCAAGAGTGAAAATGAACTTGGCTAAAGCAAAAGCTTACCAACACATATTTCGAGAAATAGATAAGTGAATTAAACTTAGCTCAAAATAGCAAATGTGTATAATTGAAGTCTATATAGCGATACGACTTTTGTCTCAAATAGGAGATAGAGTAGATATACTTTTGAGTGATTGATAAGTTTAAGTCTCTATATAACTTTTTTTGATGAAGTTCCACAAGTTCCCTTGAGTAGTTCTTCGTCTTCATTCGATGAACGCTGTGGAGTCTAAAGCTTAACTACACTTACTATCCTAATCCGAGACTTAGCTATAAGTAGTCTAGGAATCAAGACTTATAGTTTTGGCAACTAAACTTGACAAACAAGCTTGAGATAGAAACGCTTGTGAGTTCGACCGACCAATGCTCTAACAGTTCCTACAAAAGGCATGCCATGTAAAAACACCTTGAAGCCTAAGGTACAAAGAAAAAAAAAGGAAAAGAAAATACTGAGATATGGTACTGCTGATCTATTTGCGCACATACTTTTTTTTATCATTTATTACTGTGTCATATGTTTGTTTTGTAGGTTTTGCAGGAAGTACCGACGCAAAAAAGCATAGTGAGTACAGTTCAAGCCAAAACTATCAACCCAATTCATGAACAATACCATCAGTATCTAGTAAGAATATATGAATGATGTTTCCATCTTATTATGTGCAAATGTATTTGGTTTTTGTTTTATAATGCTAGTTGATAGTTATGAATTAGTCAATCAATTTGAAGTGTAGAAAAAATCATTGGGCATAACAAAAATATTCACTAATGGAGTTAAATTTGCAGCTTCATACAGTTGAACAATTTCAAAATACCCAAAATACGCAGTTTAGAGTATCGCCAAGTTACACGTGTGGACATTTGGGTGCACCTCACATTTGATCTTACGGGTATGTTGTTCATATTGCGCCTCTACAATGGGATAACAAATGTTACGCACCAATACATGGTGGATTTCAACCACATGAATGAGCACAAGAAACTAATGTCTATCACCTTATATCATATACAGAAAACCATTACAAGCCACTCTAAGGAGATGCTTTTCATAAGGATGAAATTTTAAATGAATGTCTTGTTTTTGAAGTTGGCATCTACTGGAAACTAATATTACATGTTCTGGATTTTTGGATTTTTGGGGCCAACTTCCCATAAGTCTGTGCTTTATAACTTTTAATATTGGGAAAATTTAGTTATGTATGATTCTGTATAAGCAGTCTACTGGAAACTCATATTGCATGTTCCAGCTTTTTGGATTTTTTGGGTCAACTTCCACATAAGTCTGTGCTTTATAATTTCCAATACTGGGGAAATTTAGTGATGTATGATTCTGTATAAGCAATCTTCCTATCTTAGTTTAAGTATTTTCATTTCAAGTTAATTGTTACTCATTATCTATTATTGTGGTTTTCCGCCATTATGGTTCATTCAGTGACCAAACCTAAAAACATACTACAGTTATTATCTACGAACACCCTTATGTAGATGCCATAATACTTAAAAAAAATTGCTAACAAAATTTCTTATTCGAAAAACATAAAATGGTAAAGAATATCTTTTCCTAACTGATAATCAATTACACTCGAAGTCTTACGACTACATGTACAATTTGGTATTACTATAAGGTTGTTCAATGGACAGTTACATTCTTTATTGTAATTACATAACCAACAAACAAAAAAATTGATAGACTAAATCCCAACATCAGTTTGACCAACAAATTCAAGATGTAATTCAGGTTCCCAGCAGCGCATAATATGTTGAACTCCCTGAAGTCCACAAATTTAAAAAATAGCTTTCTCATGTATATGTAGCATCGACATGGTTTTTATGAAAGGAAAATTGACAAGAAATGATGCATTGACAATAAGCAGGAATACAACTATAAATCAAACCCAATAACACGTTAAGGCCATGCATATGTGTATTCATGCTGGCATCACAACATCAACATACCTTCTAATCAAATTCCCATGAGATATGATAATTGGGAACTTTAGTAAATACATAATTGCAGCTATAGGCACCTAACTTAACTCATGTGCAATTCCCGCATTCAGTTATATCTGGAGTTCTTCTAAGTTCTAACTGAAATTGTGGGGGGTACAACAACCACACCCAACTAATTCGTTCGACAACCTGCATGGACTAAACTCCAATATAATTCTGAGAGCACCAAGTTACTGAGTCTCAATCAGGATATATATTAAAGATCTTTATCTCTTTCTCAACTCAATCATTAAATCAAACAGATAGAAATCAGTGAACCTGCTTGTTATGAGAATAACTCGGATGGTACAAAAGACCAATGTCCGAGTGTCAATCAAGTCAGATCCAACAAACGAGGTCGGATTTATCAACTGTGATTGAACTACGTACATCATGTGATATTTCAATTATATAACGAAAATATAATTCGGAAAAGAAATAACATAGACACCAGAAATTTTGTTAACAAGGAAACCACAAATGCAGAAAACCCCGGGGACCTAGTCCAGACTTGAACACCACACTGTATTAAGCCGCTACAGACTCTAACCTACTACAAGTTAACTTCGGACTGGAATGTAGTTGATCCCTAACAAAGTCTCACACCGATTAAGGTACAGTCGCGTTCCTTACGCCTCTTGAATCTCGCAAGACCCTGCGCACTTGATTCCCCTAGGTGACGTCCTTTACATGATAGAAGTTGCTACGACCTAAAGTCGAAGACTTATAAACAAATATGTCTCCCGGAGATAAGTCTATTATATTTGTTATTTCTTTCTTAAGATAAAGATCAAGGTGAAAAAGAAATACAACTAACAATCCGTTCTTATACTCCCGAATAGAAACCTAGAAATATTAGTCACCTCACAATAACCTAGTTGATTAATAGAAGAAGTTATTGAGGAATAACAAGAGTTTGAGACGAAAAAATTATTGTGATTACTTTTTATATCTTACCTATCGGAAATAAATCTCGAGAAAATCTTAGAGAAGATTAAACTCAATACGATGACAAAAGTAAACCAGGATATGCAACTACCGAGAAAATAGTTGGACCTGGCTTCACGAATCCCAAATGAAGTCTTCAAGTCGTTAACCCTAATAATGGTTTCCAGAAGAACTGTAAACCTAGGTTCATGGAGAATCGACTCTAGTTTACAACTAGGACACACGAGAGTGTCGGGATTAGGTTTCCCATATGCTAGAGTTCTCCCTTATATAGTCTTTCAAATCAGGGCTTCTTACAATCAAAGCTAAGATAGTTTAGTAACAAAGTAATTACTAACATTCAAGCTAAGTCTGCATAGAAAATAAACAATCAACCTCCACCGTTAGATGGTATTAGCTTGATACACACAAATGAAATATACCTATATTTAGATATGGGTGAAACGTACCTAAACGTGTATAACAAGTTGGCTCAATAACAGTAAATCAAAGTTAGCCATATGAACACTTTTAGCTTAGCCATATTCATCTAACACTTCTAAATCGAATATGATAATCAAATCATGATAGATAATCAAATAAATTTAAAGGTGCTTTATGAAAGTTGTTAAAATGTTCACTATCTCATAAAAATATACATGAAAAAATTGAAACATATTTGATTTGGTTCGTAATTGTACAAAGTACTTATACAAGAACCAATTCATGAACATAATGCCACAGATTGCAAAGCAAGTTTGCATACCTTAATGATCGTTGTCGTATGCGTCAAAAATAAACTACACTTTCTCACTACTCAAAATATATAATATAGCAAGGGTAAGAAAGGATTGTTCCCACAGAGATGACTAGGTTGTCAATATGTTTCGGGTTCTTATATAAACAAATGGGGGAGTTTTCTGATTTTTATAAATTAAGATAAAATAAAAGCAAATAAAGAAATAAACAAGCAAATCAAGTAGAACAAATATTGGTTAAGGATTCATCTTCATTCACAAACATGTTTTTTAACAATAACTAGAATTGATATTTAATCTCTCTTTTATCAAAGGCCCTAGGATACCTCGATCGCAAGAATATCCCGCTAATTTCCTCTTGTCATCAACAAACACATTAAAAGATGCGAGTATGAGTTCTATCTAAGAAAACAACCTAACGTGTAAAAGCACTAATCAAGTTTAATTCCCTAGATGCATTAAGTTCTATGAAATCAGGCCAATCAAAGCAATCGATCGTGTAAAAGCACTAATCCGATTTAACAAAGGTTATGAATCCACTTGTGACTACTAGGATGTATCACTACAAGCAATATTCATAATTATGTTACTTGTAATCAGGAATTTATCACTTTTGCGTACAAAAAATCCTAATCCAGCAATAGAGATGAGAACAAACTCAACCGATTCGCGACTCGACTTAACAAGCATTCATATCATGTAACGATATTAATGGTGCATCATAAACGATAAAGCATGGAAACAAAACTAAATAATTATATAAAAATCATGTTTGGAATTCCAACTTATTCCTTAACCAAAAAAAAACTAACTCATGTTCATGGAGTTCATCCTAAAAAGAAAATAAATCTATCATGTTCACAAACCCTAAAACCAAAAGTAGAAGATAAGCTAATAAGATATAGAATAGGATCCTTTTATAGACTTCTTGTTTTTCTGCTCGTGCTAATTGCTTCGCTGGTGACGCTTAAAACTCGACCACATACTTGTCTTAGCTCGGTCCAGAACTCATTGCAAATCCAGTCCAGCCCATTAGCTCATTGAATATTTGGCTTGTCAGTTCCAGAGAACTGACAGCCTATTCTCTTGCTCAATCACCTCCTCCAACTGCCTTCCATTTCCCCTGAAATTTACATTCACATCCAAACACACAAACACCATTTTATTAATTGACTGACTGTTGCCCTAACATCTAATTCATGCCATTGCAGCTGTCCATAACCAAATTCCCTCCAACTTCCATTTCGAGCTCCTCCATATCTCAGCGACAACAGCAACAGGTTCATTCTTAACAAGATAATCTCGTTTCCCTGGAAACTCCGCTTGGCTCAATTAACTTCAGTTCCATGTATCATGCTGTGCTCGGTCCCATCAAACCAGTATCGACTCGTCAATGGCTTCACCTATTTAACTCAAACCCAGCCATGTTTCAGCTACTCGAGTTCTCCCCTGCACTGCCAATTTAATCATTTATACATTCATTCATTCAGACCTCCATACTGCAACAGCATCATATCCTGTAAAGAAGCTAATCATTAACAGCTTATTTTCTTGGTTTCGTTCACCACTGCCTCATACTGAATCACCACCAGTGCCTTCAACTGCAATTGGTAGCAGTCAACACAACAACTAAACCATGTCCTAGTCTCTCCAGGCAGTGCACCCTTATTTCTGTGGATAACCGGCAATATTGCTACCTGCAACTCCAGCTGCTCTATTCCTGTAACTGATATCACCACCATCTCTTGACTCATCACCTTGAGCAACAAAGACAACCAGCTCTAATTAGCTTCCATTCCCTGTAATGCACAGCCTCATTACCCTTCTTGTTCATCGGCACAGCCTCATTACCCTTCTTGTTCATCGGCACATCAAATCCTGCGGCAGCGACAGTTTCTGCATCCAGCTTAAACCCATGGCAGCAACAGCACCACCTGCCCATACCAGCTTGCACATCATGACTTTAACTACCACTACCATTTCATTACCAGAATCCTCATCTTAATCTCTCACAACTTCAACCACCAGAACCAGTTGTTCTCTTTTCCATCTCAGTTCTGTTGACTGCACTCCTGGGACAGGTTCCTGTGAGCTCAACTTCCATTCCACAGCAGCAACATCTTCCAGCTGATTGTAACTCCAATCACAGACCCATCTCTTACATGTTCTCTAGCCTAAATTCGAACAACATCAGCTTCATCTTCAATTCCATCTGACCAGCTGCAACGAACCCAAATTCTAACAACAACAACCCATTAAATCTTCACCACCAGCACTTTCTCATCCACAATTACTATCAGAGACTCGATCTTGAGATAAACCCATGTCTTAATTCACCACAGACCCATCATTTCATCATTCCTCAACTCCAATTCAAACCATCAGCTGCAGCTCATTTCCTCCATCTTGAACTCCATCGAACCCATTAACAATTCTTCCTCAAAATCGACAAGAACTTCAGCCGTTAATCCCCTGAATTTCATCTTCAATCCATTCAAACCCTAACTTTTCCTTAATCTTCCCGAAAATTCTTCTTCACTGGTTTACAAACTCGAAAACTCCCTCTCAGATTCACGAGATATCTCAATTCGAATCAGTACCATCTTATCTTATCTGAACTTTGGTGCCGCCACTCTCACTTTCTCTTCTTTCTCTATTCCAGGTGTAATGACGAAGACTATTCCCGATTGTAGGGTTGTAATGATGGAAATTTATATTGCCACCCTGCCCTAGTGGATAAGGGTCACCTCAAATAACTTGGTCTGTCAGTTCCAGATAACTGGCACTCCATTCGCTTTCTTGCTCCACTATCAGTTGCGGGGAACTGACAGTTCATTCTTCGCTTCCTCCTTGCAACTTTAGCAGGCTCCAAATATCAGTCGCCTGCGAATTGACGACTTTACTCCTTTTAGCTCCAATTGAATGATTTTTCCTCCTTTTGCTCATAATGACTTCAAAGTACCTAAACACTCAAAAGTAAACATAAGATACATAATTCACACAAAAACTCGCAAAGAAAGCATAAACAATAGATATAAAATTAGGTATTTTAGACACCTATCACTTAATTCATTAACGTTCCAGGGACTTTAGTTCGCAAATGAACCTGAGTTCATGAGTATGAGTTGTCATACTTACCGAATTTATAGCCTAACTACTATGTTCGCAAAATGAGTACGCGAACCACAGTTGTGGACTTTCCTAGTCTTGTCGTTCGCAAACACTATTTGCAAACAACAGTTCCATTCCTATCACAGTTAAACCCGTTCGTAAACACAGTTCGCAACACAAGAGTTATGGACCTGAACTAGTACTTCACAGTTCGCATACTAGGTACACATACTGTGTTGTATCCAGACATTGGTAGTAGTTGTAAAACTCTCATGCAATCATTGAAACATCCTTAGAAGACAACAATAGTAATCTTACACATGCCACTAGCTTCAAATAATTTTCAAGTGATTAATTAATCAATACGAAACTTCCCAAGTTTACATCAAATGATCGTCTCACACAAATCATGTAAGATGTTCAAGGTAATTTTCATCTGATCATCTTGACTCAATATTTAGTTTCCAACAAATAAATTGTTTATAACTAAACTTTTCAAGTAGATGATGAAGTTAAGCCAAAGCTAAGAAAGCTTCAAGCTTGTATTTCGAGAAATATATAAACGGGATAAATTCGTCTCGGAATTTCAAATTTGTATAAGACAAAGTCTATATAGCTATACAACTCTCACTAGAAGATAAAATTGAATAAACTTCTGAGTGATAGATAAGTTTTAGTCTCCACACATTTTTATCGACGAAGTTCCTCCAATCTCTTCAGTAGATCTTCTTCTTCTTCAATTGGTGAACGCCGTGAAGTCTAAAGCTCAACTACACACTTCTATCCTAAACCGATACATAGCTATAAATAGACTAGAAATCAAGTATATGGTTTTGATCAACTAAACTTGACAAACAAGGTTGAGATAACAACTCTTGCGAGTTCGACCGAACAATGCTCTGACAATAACTAAACAACTTTTTAATCAAAACGGGTCTTTTCATTAATGAGATAAAAGTCTAAACCAGACACCATTATAAATACCAAAGGAACTGATTATTTATAGTGATAGACATAGCCGAGAAAATGCTCCATTAATGTTTTAACAACATCGATTCTTCCAACCCGCCCAAATAATATATATATATATATATACATATATTGAAACAAATAGTTTCTTACTGTTACAATAGACATAAATCATGGTATATAGGCCCATAAACGAGAGATTTAAAGAGATGATTATCGGGGAAGTATAATAAATTCTAAAATTAAGATGCTTGAGAACCATATATAGTTGTAGTCTTATTAGTTCTTCCTTAGAAATTAGTCATGTCATATTTCTCCCACAAGTACCTTGATTTGAGATTCAAGGCTTCAGTTCTGCAAAAATGGAAGAAAAAAACAAAAACAAAGAAAAATTAGATAATTAATTAATATTCCATCATAAAAAGATTATATTGCCCTAATTTATTTTAGGAAAAAATAAATCTAAGTGGATGAAAATAGAATGAACTTGGAAGAGATGTAAGGGTGTTGAAGAACAGAGCCGAGTTGAAGAAAATACAACGAAATTAAAACTAAATGAGTCTACATCAAACAATTAGTTCTAAATGGACTTCATTTTCACACTTAAGTACTTAGATATGGAGATTTGAAACAAAAGTTTTGAAAATTTCTTTTTATAAAAACCACGGCTTGTACTGTTTTTCTTCTATAGGGACATCAGAACGTTTCACTTAGAGAGAGACTATGAAAGAGGTAAAATATAATTTACTACTTAAAAAAGTATAGATCTAAATTCAACAGATAAAACATATTACTACCTCTATTTCAAAAATAGGATGGTTTCGTGTATAAATTACACATGAAACTGGCCTATTATTTTGAAACGGAGGGAGTCAGACTTAAAAAATTAAATGAATGACTCACAAGGAAGATATAAGTTTTCTGGTTTTTGTCAGAAAAATCAGACGATTTTTCACTGATATTTCCTCCACGCCATTGACACGTAAGCGACTTCTCAGCAACGGTTTTGGGCTGTTTTTTTTCACGGTTTATAAATAATTAATTGTATATATTGATAGACTGTAGTGATTAGTCATTACTTGATATTCACATAACGTGACGTGCTCATGCTCTTTTATCGTGCGTTGTGCTATGGAAAGTAGGACTCTGAGAATGTGGGCATTCACATGTTGACGCATAACACTCTCCTGAATGACCAGTATTCTAGAATCGCTGATTCTTCTAAAAAATTTATCAACGGAACAAAAACAAGGCAAAAGAAAAAAAACACAACATTAAAATTTTAGAATGGCGTTGGATATGTATATGCTGGGTCACTAAAACCTCGACAAGGAAAACCCATTGTGTGAGTGACCGGAAAATCACGCCTAGCGAGTAGGCCATAACTTCCACGATGAGCCATTCGGGATCTACTAACCGTGATTTAAAACTAGGAAAATGCACGTTCATTCGCTCTTACATGCGCAGGCCATAACTTCCATATTGTTCCAACTTACCCTTGTTATTCGAAGGGTTTAAATCCATAGAGGCTTATGCCGATGTATATGCCAATGTATTCCTAATTCCACCTCTTTACTTAGCTTAAGCATTGCTGAGAGCATGGACTTGTCTTGCTCATGCCAAGAGTGCATCAACCAGACTCATGTTGTACTTTTCTTAGGCTTGTGAAAACTCTGCTAACTTGCATATTGATTAGCTTACTTTCTTGGCCATGCCCAATACGCAATTGATGTATATGCCAACTCTATGTAGCTTGATAGGTAGTATGAGCATCAAGTGAATGGCATGTAACTAGCCTCATCAAGTGTGGCCATAATATCTTTTGTATTGCAATACCGAGCCAGATGATATGAGAGGCAAATATGCCGCAATCATCTTGCAATTAGATGATATGAGTGACAAAGTGTTGGACTGACAATGTTGCAATTCATTGCGGCAGTCTACGTACCCTTCTATACCTTAAAGGGATTAAGCACAGATTGTAGTTTATCCACGAATGGACAAGCAACTTAAGCCAACTTGTTTGCAAGGCCATGGCCAAGCAATAATGGTAATAGCCTAGTCTGTGTAGGTCGTTTCGTCGAAATGCACAAAGGTTGCGCATAACTAAGTCCGCAACATGGCATGGTAATGCACATGCTTAATATCCATTGGCAAGGATCGCAGATATAAATGAGACCTAAGAATCATTCATTCTCTTCGGTTAAGCTATGAAGCTTACTTGGTGCATAGTCCACATATGCACCTTCAACCAACTACCCCAATATATATGTCTTAATGACATTTTTACAACTCAAACCGGGGGACCACTTTAACATTCACCAAGTACCATTTTTTAGGTGCTTGCTTCACCATTCACGGTCGTTTACATGTAATTCTGAATAACCGACAATGATTTCTAAGTTTTCGTTCTAGCCCATGGGCCAGTTCCAATATTACGCAATGATTACGCAATATTCACTCGGCCAACCTGCTCTGGCATATTGCACAACTGTTAGAGCACTGCTCGGTCAAACTTGCAAGCGTTTCTATCACAAGCTTGTTCTCAAGTTTAATGATCAAAACTATAAGTCTTGATTTCTAGTCTACTTGTAGCTATGTCTCGGACTATGATAGATTGTGTAGTTGAGCTTTAGACTTCACGGCGTTCATCAATTGAAGACGAAACACTACTAAGGAGAGCTTGTGGAACTTCATCAACAAAAAGGTATGTGGATACTGAAACTCACATATCACTCGGAAAGTCTATTTCTACTCTATCTCCTATATTGAGACAAAAAGTCGTATAGCTATATAGTATTCAATTATACACATTTGATATTTCGATCTGAGTTTAACTCGCTTACATATTTCTTGAAATATGTGTTGGTAAGATTTTTCTTTAACCAAGTTCATCTTATGTTCTTGACGAAAGTCAAAAGATGATCATATGAATATCGCCTTGTAACATCTCATTTGATGTAGACTCGGAATGTTTCGTATTGATTATGTCTATCACTTGAAAATAGCTTTGATGCTAATAGTTTGTGAAAACCATTATTTTCATCCTCGAAGAATGTTTCAATGAGTGAAATAGAGTTTAGAATACTTAACCATAATTGGATTATAGACACAGTATGTGTACTTGCATATATGTTGATCCAAGACCAGTATAGTATGCATACCCGTATGCGTACTGGCGAGGTTAGGTAAAGTCCAAGAGCCTTGGTATACGTACTCGTATGCATACTAGCGAACTCAGTTGAAGTCCGGGAACTATTGTATACGTACCCGTACGTGTACTGAATTCAACTGATGTTTTGGATGTGTGATAGTATGCATACCCGTTCCCATACTGTCAGGCACAGTCCAAGTCCGGTTACTTATATAATCGGTCGTGTCATGAGCTAATACATTTATATAATAAGGAATGAAATCTTTTGCAAATCGTGGTTACAATATTCATGAATTAATTCGAGTGAATTAAACCGATTTTGTTTCAACTGTGTCTTGTATACTTCTATGAGAATATAAACAATTGAAAAACTCTATAATGAGTTTCATTTGAGTCATTTGAACTAGTTGTGATTAAGATGAATAAGGTTGATATGAAAGTGTTCATATGTCTAGCTTCGGTTAACTATTGTTGAGCCAACCTAGTGTACATATTTTGGTATGGTTATCCATATCAAAATGAAGGTACATTTCATTTGTGTATAACAAGATAAGACTATCTAACGGTGGAGATATATTTCTTTGGTTTCAAGCAAACTTAGCTTGGTTCTTAGATTAGGTTTCATCTAACGGTGAATATTGATTTCTTTGTTCCAAATCTATCAAACCTTGATTTGAAGACTATATAAGGGAGAACTCTAGCAACTGAGAAACCTAATCCCCACACCTCTTGTGTGATATTAGTTGCGACTAGAGTCGATTCTCCTTTAACCTTAGGTTTATTACAAAACCATGTAGGTTAACGACTTAAAGACTTCATTGGGATTGTGAATCCAGGCCCAACTATTTTCTCTGTAGTTGCGTGTTCTGATCTTACTTGTACTATCGTGATTGAGTATTATCTTTTCTAATATTTGCTTGAGATTTATCTCCGGTAGGTAAAAGAAGTCACAAACATCTTCGTCTCATCGTTCGTGATTCCACAATATCTTGTTTCGCTTCCATACGATTAAGATTATTGTGAGGTGATTGATAATACTTGGTTGTTCTTCAGGAATATAAGTCTGGTTTATCAATTGGTTCATGTGCACCTTGATTTATCATAAGACGGAACAATACTCATAGGTATTTCTGTGGGATACATATTTATCTATATCAATATACTTTTCTGTGTGAGACAGATTCGTTTATCAAGTCTTCGACTTTGGGTCGTAGCAACTCTTAGTTGCGGGTGAGATCAGCTAAGGGAATCAAGTGCGTAGAATCCTGCTGGGGTTCAGAGACATAAGGAGCACAACTGTACCTTGATTAGTGTGAGATTGGTTAGAGCTCAACTACATTCCAGTCCGAAGTTCATTGGTAGTAGGATAGTGTCTGTAGCAGCTTAATACAATGTGGTTTTCAAAGATGGACTAGGTCCCGGGGTTTTTCTGCATTTGCGGTTTCCACGTTAACAAAATTTTTGGTGTCTGTGTTATTTCTCTTTCGCATTATATTTTGTTATATAATAGAAATAGAAATATCACAGGTTGTGCGTTAAGTTCAATCAGTTCTTGAATCCGGCCTTTGGGTTGTTGATTGAATTGATTGACACTTGGATATTTGTTTGTGATACCATCCAAGTTATTTCTCTTATTCAACCGGTCTCGCAAATTCCTATTTTTTTGATTGCAGATTGAATTGAGAAATTGAGATATGACTCTTTGATATACTTTCTAAAGATTGAGTCTGGCTGTCTAGTTGATTATCTTGAAAGTATATTGGAGTTAGTCAATTCAGATTGCCGAACGAATTATTGGGTGTGGTTGTTAGACCCCCACTTTTTCAACAACTATTGTGCAATGTTGGCTCCAGTCCAATAACCTGCATAATGCGCCAGATTAGCGCTATAACGCTCAAGGCTATCTACCCAACTAGCATAATGCATCATTTGATGCGAGATTGGCCTTTTTCCAATATAGCTAGCAACATGATATTGGCCCTTGGCCAATATTCCAAACTTAATATGCCACTTTTGCACAATATTTGCCTTAGGCCAATATGCCTCTTACTACGCAACGAAATCTTTGGGTGAAGCTTCATCTCAAGCCATGGCGCATCTATTAGCATGCGCCATGCTAAAAACACGGGGTGTTGCAGAGTGTCACAAAACCTTGAGGAAGGAAAGGGTAAAATACGTTGAAGTCCAAAATAAAACTCTCCCTGAGTAAAATCTCTGTTAATATTCCTCTGCATACATAAGGCATGTTAGAGCATATCTCGGTTGAACCCACCAAGCGTTGGTATGTCAAGTTTGGTTGTCATATTTTAGTGAATCAAAACTCATGTTAAGAGTCGCTTGATTATGTACTAGAGTAAGCTTCGTGTAGGTTAGCTTAAAAGTATTAGGATATGATACATTACATGTATTGTGAAGACTTGAAGATGTGAAGAAGCAAGGAGCTACAACGACAAAAATCATCCTTCCACTTGAGGTTACTGATATTTGACTTGAACTGTTCCATTCCCTAACATATCTTTCAAGTCGTGCATATTGAAAACAAAACTGTGAAGCATGTTTGAACTCTAGATAGACATAGTATTAAGGAATACAATACGAGGTTTATTGCTTAACCATTAAACTTTGTAGATAAGACATCGCCATAATCATTTGAATGCTATTGTGATTATGTATGGGTATGAGGTGAGGATTTCATCCTAGGGAACAATGTTTACATGTGTTCTAAGGAAGTAAGTTCATGAACTTGGTTTGTGAATCGAAAAGGAAATCTCCAGGCGTTATTGGGATTGTTATTGATTGCATATCTTTTGAACATACAATATGTGTGATTTAGTAGAACCGTTCATGACTTGTTGTGTTCTTGGTAAAACTATTCACAAAGGCCTGACTTATGTATTGGTATGACTTTTATTAGTGAAATCGGTCTTAAGTAATCACGTGAGATGGTATGATCGGATTTGTGATTTTATGCCTGACCAAAACTGGGAAAAGGGGAAACGATCCTAGTAAGAGGTGCAGTACATCACAAAGGGGAACCGATCCTTGTATGAGGTGCAGTAGGTTTATTGCAGAAAGGGGAACCGATCCTATGAACATGTGCAACACGTTTTTAGGCAAAAGGGAACCGATCCTATGGACATGTGCAACACATTCAAGTTAGATACCATATATATGTGGGGAACCGACCTATTACCTAGTCAACCGAATTTTGGAAAGCTAGTGTGACTATGCACAATACTCACATTGAGGTAGAACCGAAACTTGTTTTGTACCCATGATTTGTGATTGAATGTTATTTGATCAATCACATAGTTCTTGAAAGTCTGATGAACCAATTCTAAACTTGTTTGGAAGTGTGGCAAATCGGTTTCAAGGTTGTAAGTATGAATGAGAACTTACAAATTTAGGATGTCGACATACTTTGAACACGTGTTGTGAATGTTTATTATTTAATTGTTCAAAGTTATTCCTTAGTAGCTAAGGGAAGAGAATCCCAGGATCGAAACACAAATAAGTTAAGAATCTTTTAATTAAGGTTATTAATTTCATTTTTAGGAAAATAAGAATTAGTAATGTCCATTTACTAATTAAAGATTTTCTGAGAGATTTCGATCATTATTTTTGGACAGTGCATTTCCAGGAATTATGGAAACCTAATTTGTGCTTTAATGAATATCTTGAGAATGTTTTCGGTTTTGGAAATTCATTGGTGTCCAAACTTCCTAGTCTATAAATACTTGAATTTGCATTTCTAGCAAACTAATCCTTCGTAACAGCAAACTACCTCTTGTTGTGCTGCTACTTGTGAAGCCGCCTATTTGGAGAGGTGAGTAACCTAATTAGGCGAAATCTCTTACGGCTGCTCAGTTTAAAGTCTTCTTTGGGATTGGAATCTCTACGAGTACCGCTGGTGGGAAACTAGATAATTGCGGTTTATCTTTTGTTTTCATTGATTTGATTGACTAACAGTGGTTGAAATTTGATTGCACCTAGTTTGTTTATGCTTGAGGATCTTCTCTTTTGATATAAGATTCACTCAAACTAGTTCAGAGTTTCTACAGGGAACTTTAGATTGTTTGTAGTTCTAAAGACGATCTTGTGATAATCCATTGTTAACAGACTATGTTCTGTGCGTGATTGATCACAAGAGATTCAAGTGATTGTGTGCAGGTGTTTATTGAAGATCTAAGAAGATTTGAAGATGAAGAAGATATTGAAGATTTCGGATTTGTGGGTTCATAATCTTTGGTGTGAACAATACTTGTTTTGGTAAAAAGAGGATCCAAATAATTTTTATCCTTGTGATAGAATTGGATTGATTAATTGAGTAGATCGGCATCAACACAATTCTTTGGATTAAGAGTGTTGATCGCAAAATCTTAACGATTAGTTTGGTAATTGAACATAAGATAGATCTAAGGACCTGATGAAGGAGTTTATATTAAGATAAACAGAAGAGCCTTTGTCCGACTCATATCAATTGGTTGAAGAGAGTTGATACCAAACAAATTTGTTGTTCCTTTGCTGTTTGGAATACTAACCAAAGGAATTGTTCCAAGTACGAGACTTATTTATAAGTTGGAGGAGTGGGAATACATACATAACTAGGTGAACTATAAGTTTAGTTGCTTGGTCTCAACTATACGAAGTTAGGTGTAATTTTGTGTAGCGGCTTAATCTTGAGAGTATTCAATTCTGGACAAGGTCCCGGGTTTTTTTTTTGCGTTTGCGGTTTTCCTAGTTAACAAAATCTTGTTGTATCATTTAATTTTATTTTCCACAATTATAATTGTCTTTATTATAATTTAAAGTAAAATACACAAACGTTAATTCCTATTTACTTGATAAGTGAATCCTATTGTGTTTGGTTAAGTCCCAACCTTTTTATCAAGTAAACATACTTCGTTGTTGTATTGTCTCGATCTCGTATCCATAGACGATCATACGAAGTGTGAACCGATTAGTTGCATTGTCTCGACACAGTCCATAGACAATCACTTTCGGAGAAAGGACTTATAGGTAGAAAAAGTTTTAGATTGAGGTATATTTGTGTACCCTCGTCTTTTCAATTGGTATCAGAGCAGGCAAACACGAAAAGATCTAACAATCTGTGTTTGGTGTGATCCAACCCATAAGAATGAATCCAAAGGATGATTCAGTTAATGTAAGTCAAGATGATAAATCAACTCTTGAGGATAACACTTTCTGTGAATCGACTGATCAGGCTGATCTCTACAATTTAGACTCTGGTGATTGGAAAACTTGCCTTCAAAAGCAACTTGATGAGATTTCTGAAGATGGTGACTCAGAAATTGATCAAGATGTTGAAGATGATCTATCTGAATACTCCTCACTACTAGGAGATTTCTCCACAAAAAGAATGTCTTCCTCAGATGTGATTGGACTTCTTGCTCCTCTCAGCAGAGAAAATAGGAAACTAAGAAAAGTTTTTTCTGGGTTCTTCTATGGATATCAGAGTTCCAAATATCTACTTAAAGACTACAAAGAAAGTCGACACTCAAAAACCCTTGAGTTTGAGAAACTCAACAGGAAACATTACTTATTGAATAAAAAACTTCTTGAGACAGAAGCCATGATTAATTCTCAACATTCAACGAGCAACGAACAGCTTGAGTCTGATTTCTTCAAGAAAAATCTTCTTGAGGATCAACTAGCTGAAGCTCTTGAAAACATCAAGGTGCTAGAAGAAGAAGTTGTAAGGCTAAGAAGACTCAATGATAGCACAATTAACTTATATTCCATGTTAGATACAGGGAGAAGTCATGGCGACAAATGTGGATTAGGATATGATGGGATTGATACTTCGTCATTCAACGGAGAAGTAAAATTCGTAAAGGCTGTTTGCTTATCCACTCCAGAAGATCCACCCGTACAAGCATGCTTGCATGATTCGCCCAAGTGCTCAAGAGAGATTCCAACAGAAAAGGTCTATGAATGCAAACAAAGGAAGATTCCAACTAAGAAGCAGCATCATAACCAAAAGTATCATAAAGGTAAACCGAAAAACTATACACCTTTCAATAAGCATTGTTTTTATTGTAGAGAAAAAGGTCATACGCAAAGAGACTGTAAGATTCGAAAAAAGAAGAATGCTTTATCGTCTCAAAAGAGTTGGACAACTTCACTTCTAAAAACCTCTCAGATCACTTTTGTCCAGTGAGACAAATGAATTATTATATGAATTCAAAATCATATCCGAAAAGAAACATTCCTAAAAGGAGAAATAACACAAAGGGTAATACCTTTTTCAATAAGGATATGAGATCTGATGTTCCAAAGTGAAAAGATGCAATGTCTCTAGAAATGAAGAATATTCACTCAAAGTCTACCTACAAGTTGATACCAAAATCTGAGAAGGTATCGAAAGAGAAGTCATCTAAAACAAAGTCTAAGAAAGACAATCTTGTTATAATTTTAGACAAAGATGACTATGAAAGTCTAGTAGTTACACTCAAACAGGATCTAGAGGTATCCAGTGATATCAATGTAAAAACATCTTTTGATGATCTACTACAAAGTAGAAAAACAAAAAGGGGGCCAAACATATTTCTATGGACCTCTCAAATCTTAGAAATTATTACCTCTCTTCTGTAAGGAAAGAGTTGTTTTTCGGAATTGGTTCGGAAATATTTCCTTTCTGATCTCTAAAAATAGGGATTATAAATATGTTTGTTTGTGCTCCTCTTGTAATATAGAGTTACAATGCTTTCACCATATGCAGAAAGTGAGGAAGATTTGACAAAAAAATTTTCAGAAATAATTAACTCATGCATTACTTTGCCTCATTCTAAAATCCTTTATACGGTCCCCTTCATGGTAGAAGGAAAGGAACGGTATGATGTTATATGTAATTGTTGTGTGAAAAAGATTGAAAGGACCCTTGAGTCTAGCTGCACATATTATGAGAAAAGAATATATGGAATTTGTTCTGATTATTGTTCTTTCCCTATCAAGACAACTCTCTCAACAATCCTTTCTCAAATTATGTTTGAGGGAACAATGGAACTCATTGGAAGAAGAGATCTTCTCAAGGATGATCTTATTTATGCAAAGATGAGTGTCGTTGGATACAAATAATATATTACAAAATATAGATGGACTGAAGACCTTGCAGAATTTAGAAGAAATTTAGAATATTTTAAAGAGAAAGAAACCAAAATTGAGATTCTTCTAAAGGAATTCTCCAGTAAGGCATGTAATGCAAAGATAAGATTAAACTCTTATTTGAAACTAGGCTACTTTATGAATAAAACTATTATGAATAAAATTATTTGATTTATAATTTTTCTTGTGATAGTTTTTGGTTTACATAGACCGTGCTTGAATGCTTTTATCTTATTGCTATGTATGTTTATGGGATGTTTGATTTTGGTTTTACTACCTTAATATTCGATCTCATATGTTATGAACCCTTGTGGTTTGGGTGAATTTTTGATTTAGCAGGATTAAGTTCTAGCCCATGTTGGTAGGCTTTATCAAAGAATCATGAGGGGTTATGGTAGAAACAATATGTGAAAAAGTCACAATATGTTGAATCGGTTTTGGTTTAGCATAAAAGCATATGCGTTTCGACGGTTTTCAACTTTTGCTTGCAATTGTAAAAAACCCATTTTCAACCTTTCTCTGGTAAAGGTTGGTTGTTGTTATTCTTTTGTTTTTGCATAAGGATGACAACATGATGATATTTCGATATCAATTCTCCCTGGACGAAGATGCAAACTTTTTGGAGAAGTGGATGCGAAATTTGAGGTAGCAATCTTGTTAGTTAATGTTTTTCCTGTTTAAGAAAAGCCTAAGTTTATTACATATATATTTATTGCTTTTGCTTAACAAAATTTCGGTACAATTGATGTTTATTCCATTATGTGTGTATGGATGTATGTGTGATTCAATTGGTTCCGGTTAAGAAAAACTATTGTTATCTTGCTTTGTTGTGTGGTATCAATTGTTTAGGCTTATAAAATTTCGGTGCAATAGCGGTGTTATAATGTCTATGTTGTTTCAATTGCTTCCGGTTGAGGTGAATAATTATGCATGTTGATTCATTTGGTTTGTATTAATTATTTATGGCTTAACAAAATAAAAAGTTTACAAGATGAGTTGTTTAGTCCAATTCGATTCCGGATAAGAGAAACTAAGTTAATTCTGATCTTAGTTAGACTTATCGAAGTGAGGTTTCGGTTATTCAAGTCTACTCGAATGCCTTAACAACAAATGCTAGTTAACTAACCTAGTACTTTTCTTGTTTAAAATTGAAAGGTCTAAGTTTATGGATAATTATAACTTGATGAGAAAAATAGAGTTATCTTTATTTTGGTCTTATCGAATAAGCGATTGTTTTTGTACAATCGGTTTAGCAAAGGAACTAAGATGCCTAGTTGATTTTTGGTTTGATAAACTAAAATGGAAAAATTGTTTCGGATAATTCTTTCCTTGGTAACATATCAAAATAAAACTACTTGTAGTTTCGGTTTCGATATTGGTTATCAGAACATGGTGTGTGGAACCCTCGTGCCTAACTCTTCATATTGCAAGTCTATTTTGAGATTTGTAAGATTCTTTTCGTGTTATCCTTTATTTTTTACTTTCTTTGTCATTTTGTGACAAAAAGGGGGAGAAATATATGGAGTAAACAAGTGATATTGGCATTGATTTTGTATTGATTGGTATCGCTAAGGAAAAGAACATTGGTGCTTAAACGTTTAATCTAAACGAAAGAGTGAAAACACAGAATAAGGGGGAGTAACATATCATATTATGTGGTATAACAAAGACATGCGGATTGAATATCTACCTATCTTCCTTAGGGGGAGTATTATCTTTGTTATTATAATGTCAACAATGACATTTTTGAGGATTGAATGTATGCAGTTTACTGTGCTGTTGAATTCGGGAATCAAGCATATGTGTAATGAATTCTTGTAATTTTTTTTATCCATATGGTGTAAGAGTTTTGTCATTAAAATTGACAAAGGGGGAGATTGTTAGAGCATAGCTCGGCTGAACCCACCAAGCATTGGTATGTCAAGTTTGGTTGTCATATTTTAGTGAATCAAAACTCATGTTAAGAGTCGCTTGATTATGTACTAGAGTCAACTTCGTATAGGTTAGCTTGAAAGTATTAGGATATGAGACATTACAAGTATTACGAAGACTTGAAGATGTGAAGAAGCAAGGAGCTACAACGACAACAATCGTCCTTCCACTTGAGGTTAGTTATATTTGACTTGAACTATTTCATTCTCTAACGTATCTTTCAAGTCGTGCATATTGAAAACAAAACTGTGAAGCATGTTTGGACTCTAGATAGACATAGTATTAAGGAATATAATACGAGGTTTATTGCTTAACCATTAAGCTTTGTAGATAAGACATCGTCATAATCATTTGAATTCTATTGTGATTATGTATGGGTATGAGGTGAGGATTTCATCCTAGGGAACAATGTTTACATGTGTTCTAAGGAAGTAAGTTCATGAACTTGGTTTATGAATCGAAAAGGAAATTGCCAGGCGTTATTGGGATTTTTATTCATTGCATATCTTTTGAACATACAATATTTGTAATTTAGTAGAACCGTTCATGACTTGTTGTGTTCTTGGTAAAACTATTCACAAAGGCCTGACTTATGTATTGGTATGACTTTTATTAGTGAAATCGATCTTAAGTAATCACGTGAGATGGTATGATCGGGTTTGTGATTTTATGTCTGACCAAAACTGGGAAAAGGGGAACTGATCCTAGTAAGAGGTGCAGTACATCACAAAGGGGAACCGATCCTTGTATGAGGTGCAGTAGGTTTATAGCAGAAAGGGGAACCGATCCTATGGACATGTGCAACACGTTTTTAGGCAAAAGGGAACCGATCCTATGGACATGTGCAACACATTCAAGTTAGATACCATATATATGTGGGGAACCGACCTAGTACCTAGTCAACCGAATTTTGGAAAGCTAGTGTGACTATGCACAGTACTCACATGGAGGTAGAACCGAAACTTGTTTTGGTAGAACCGTTAAACCCATGATTTGTGATTGAATGTTATTTGATCAATCACATAGTTCTTAAAAGTCAGATGAACCAATTCTAAACTTGTTTGGAAGTGTGGCAAATCGGTTTCAAGGTTGTAAGTATGAAAGAGAACTTACAAAGTTAAGAAGTCGACATACTTTGAACACGTGCTGTGAATGTTTATTATTTAATTGTTCAAAGTTATTTCTTAATATCTAAGGGAAGAGAATCCCAGGATCGAAACACAAATAAGTTAAGAATCTTTTAATTAAGAATTAGTAATGTGCACTTTCTAATTATAGAAACCGAATTTTTGCTTTAATGAATATGTTGAGAATATTTTCAGTTTTGGAAATTCCTTGGTGTCCAAACTTACTAGTCTATAAATACTGAATTTTCAATTCTATCAAACTAATCCTTCGTAACAGAAAACTACCTCTTGTTGTGCTGCTACTTGTGAAGCCACCTATTCGGAGAGGAGAGTAACCTAATTAGGCGAAATCTCTTACGGCCGCTCAGTTTAAAGTCTTCTTTGGGATTGAGAAGGTCTACGACTACTGTTGGTGGGAAACTAGATAGTTGCGGTTTATCTTTTGTTTTCATTGATTTGATTGACTAACGATGGTTGAACTTTGATTGCACCTAGTTTATTTATGCTTGAGGATCTTCTCTTCTGATATAAGATTCACTCAAACTAGTTCAGAGTTTCAACAGGGATCTTTAGACTGTTTGTAGTTCTAAAGACGATCTTGTGATAATCCATTGTTAACAGACTCCCTTCTGTGCGTGATTGATCACAAGAGATTCAAGTGATTGTGTGTAGGTGTTTATTGAAGATCTAAGAAGATTTGAAGACGAAGAAGAAACTGAAGATTTCTGATTTGTGGGTTCATAATCTTTGGTGTGCACAGTACTTGTTTCAGTAAAAAGAGGATCCAATTAATTTTTATCCTTGTGATAGAATTGGATTAATTAATTGAGTAGATCGACATCAATACAATTTTTTGGATTAAGAGTAATTGATCGCAAAATCTTAACGATTACTTTGGTAATTGAACATAAGATAGATCTAAGGACCTGACGAAGGAGTTTATGTTAAGATAAACAGAAGAGCCTTTGTCCGACTCGTATCATTTGGTTGAAGAGAGTTGATACCAAACAGATTTGTTGTTCCTTTACTGTTTGGAATACGAACCAAAGGAATTGTTTTAAGTACGTGACTTATTTATAAGTTGGAGGCGTGGGAATACATACGGAACTAGGTGAACTATAGTTTTAGTTGCTTGGTCTCAACCATACGAATTTAGGTGTAATTTTGTGTAGCGGCTTAATCCTGCGAGTATTCAATTCTGGACAAGGTCCCGGGGTTTTTCTGCATTTGCGGTTTTCCTCGTTAACAAAATCTTGCTGTGTCATTTACTTTTATTTTCCCCTATTATAATTGTCTTTATTATAATTTAAAGTAAATTACACAAACGTTAATTCCTATTTACTTGATAAGTGAATCCTATTGTGTTTGGTTAAGTCCGAACCTTTTTTCAAGTAAACATACTTTGTTGTTGTATTGTCTCGATCTCGTATCCATAGACGATCACACGAAGTGTGAACCGATTAGTTTCATTGTCTCGACTCAGTCGATAGACAATCACTTTCGGAGAAAGGACTTATAGGTAGGAAAAGTTTTAGATTGAGGTATATTTGGGTACCCTCGTCTTTTCAAGGTGCATTCATGTTCTATATACCATCTTTCGGAAGAACCTCGTCTGTGATGACTTGGTGAATATATCAGCACCATTCTCACAGAGTTTTCTTCTTTGTCAAAACTTCGTTAAGAAATCTATTTAGGGTAAAACCCAAGCTCAAACTAAGGTTATTAACCGCCACAAATTTACTCATTTGTTAAAACTGCCTCAGGAAAACCACCCGGGTCAAAACTTGTAAGCCAGCATCAGGAAAAACCTTGGTACAAAACCTGAACTCCTACAAATCTAAATATTATTGATGTCGACGTAAATGTTGCTTCGTTTAAAACCTCGTCGGGGAAACCACGTGGGAAAAAAACTTGACCAAGGGAAATAGTACAACGGTCATCACCTGACAATGGTGTTGGAAACACATACGCTGTCTCGCTTAAATATTGGCAAGGAAAACCCATAATAAAAAAACCTTGACGAGAACAATACAAATAAGTTCAGCCAAGATTCTACGAGTTTACTCTCCGTGAAGTAAAACCTTCTCAAAGCGGCTGGTGGTGCAAACATTATATGATTTTCAGAAAAACTGCTTTATAATCCATAATATATTGAGGATCCATTGCATGGTCTTCCACCGGGTGTACAACCACCACTGTACGCCTCATATATCTTCTGACTATTGCAAACTAGTTTTAATTACCCGCTTTAACTTCAGGCATAACAATAAAATGCTACTTATAAATTTATTTTTACCGTAGAATAAATTTTATATCCTTTAAAATTGTAACCTGCAAGGCAAAAGTTAGAGCACCAAGATAATGCATGCATTATATTCTTACATGGTACTTCTGGAAAATAAAATAATATGCATAAAGCATCGCATAATTATGACGTGAATTTAGTAATAGAGTGAGTATCACGAGTATCAAAATTGGATACTCTAATCTACAAACAAGTTTTATGCTAGAATATTCACGAACTTTTGGTTGACCAAATATCTTAATTTTAAAGGAGATCTCATAGTTTGGTTCAAGCATGGATTCCAACCCCATTAAGGGCTGGTAAAGAAGGCAAAGATGATATCATTAATTTTTTATATTTTGTTCTTGTATCAAGAACGTAAAACATACAACAGACAGTTCACAAACTTTTCCTATTTAAAGTAGTGATTATGAAAACATTTCAAACTTATCCAAATTCCCAGAGTCATGTGGCTTCCTCAATCAAAAATTCGAATCCTTCAAGGATTGAAATAGAATCACCAGTACCTAGTAGATGGTGGAATTTAGACAAGTGGCAAAAGTGTCATTGCAAGAGCAGAGGCAAAATGGTAATCTTGCAACTTGGGGTGAGTTATCATTCTGATCCAATAGTTATCTTCAAGGTTCAACAAAGCTAAAATGGTAATTGGACATAAAAGAAAGCTCTGAAGACAAGTTCAATCTTCATCGCCAAAAGACGAGGCCAAACTCATATGAAAAAACTCAATTCTCACGAGTGAGACTCATACCTTAGAGAATTCATCTATAAATAGGTCTTATATTTCTCCAAACTAAGACACAAATTTCTCATAACTCTATGACCAATTCTTCTTAAAACCCTAGAATTCTCTAATTTCACTCTTTATCTCTACTTCCATCCCTAAGATCGTCCCTAACCTCTCCTGTAACTGAAGCAGCCTTTGAATGGTAATTTTGTGTGGTTTAGGAGAAGACTGTTCGTGCTCAACCTCCCATAACTCACTTTAAAACCCTAGAATCTCACTTCTAGCTTCTCACCGATTTTAGGTAACTACAACAATCTGAGTCCTCCAAGGATTACCACGCTAATGTGCATCAACATATGAAAATATTTTTAGTTTTAAAGAACCAATCCTAAGGTTCAGAATGAAACCCTCAAATCACACTTAAAGCGATTGTATTATTGTTTTTATTTCGTCTCAAACACCAACCTGTACCATTCAACCTTCAAAATTTTGTGGTGTAAGTCGTATATGAACTTTGAACTTTTATGAGAGATTCCAATCTATATCTTATTTTTAGAAGATAAGATTATAAGCCTACCAATCACGATGTCGATGCTCCTCTCTGCAGATGGGAACACAACCATTATAGATAATTGACAATCATATAGATCTTGCACATTTCTATAGTGCATGTACATTCAATAAAAAGTTTCACAAATTGGTACCACCACCACTTCAGGAGTATTAGTCTCTTCAAAAATATCATAATTATAAGTTAATTGGATTCTCTATTGTGAGGCATAACTAAGGCAGTCATTCATGCCTTAAGCGCGCTTTAACTGATGACTTGGTCACTGCGAGATATATGATTTGTCATGTTGAGACAATTTCTCGTGTATGCATCCTCAAGCAAGCCACAAACACTATTTTCCAAGAGCTACAACTTTCTTTCTCATATGATTTTTAATCTCATAGAATAAATCTATATAAACACCTGAAGAAGAACATGTAAGGGAAAATAAAGATAGAGGGATGATGGGGGAGTTAGAGATGGAACAAAAGTCTTTTTGCTCATTCTTCATCACAGCAATATGATGAACATCACAATTTTTGGTTTCCTCTTCTCCACTTGATACGTGACAGAAAATGAAGCATCCACATCTGTTAACCACAACCCACTAACTCGAGGGAATATAGGTAAACTTCGCAATTTAGGACAAAGAGTCATTTTACAGGCTAAAATGATAGCATGGAATAAGATGTTTGACTTTATTATATGCTAGCTAAAAGAAAAAATTTCCCGTGATGTTAGTGTTGACGGGAAGGACAGATAAAATATTCTAAAAAAACAGATGTATTTAATTTGAGGACACTTTTGACTAATTCTCTAAAAAAAAGGCGGTATCCAAATACAACCTTATCTAAATATTATAGGCTCAATTAACATGGGTTACCAAAACCACCTCCATCATCTTCTTCACTTTAATTTATATTTATTTTTAAATGGGATATATTACAAACCTAATTGATGGTCAATTTCATTTTATTTATTTTCTTAAACCTTGATACGACGATTTTCTTTTCCTGAATAAGTTCTTCGCAATTTTTCATATATTCTGTCGATACAAAGAATTATACGACAGAATATAAAGCACAAGAAAATCAATTTCAAACCCAAGCCCTGATTTTGAAAATGAAAAGAAAAGAGAGATTCGTTATGTTATTTTTATCAAATTGATAAGTTATTTAGTGACCCTAACTTCTAATGTAATGAATTAGGATTTTATAAGTTTAGTATAATTCTTATATATAATTGTTTTATGATCGATCGTAAAAAATTCAGAAGGCACAACTAGTTAGAAAGACCATGAAGGAAACACAGATACTTCAAAAAACAAAAAAAAAATGGAGGAAACATGAAGAAATATTAGAGTTGGCTAGAAAAATCTATACGGTTATGCGCTAACTATGTTTTAGTTACCTACATTAATGTGGTTTCCAAAGTGTTTAACATTATTCAATCTGAAGGAGGCAAGCTCGGTCTTCACCTAAACGTTCCCAAGACGGAGGTTTTCTGGCCATCAATGGATTGTCGATGTGATGGTTCCTTCATTTTTCAAGTCAACAGGCATGTGCATGGGGTAAGATGTTTGGTGGGATGGTTAGTCTAGACCATAACTTTTGCAGTGATTTGGTTCGGAACAGAGTGGTCAAGACTACTGCTTTGATGGATGCAGTGATGAAATTACAGGATCCGCAGTGCTAATTACACTTGTTGAGAAGCTGTGCATGGGTGTCTAAGTTGTATTTTTCTATGAGGATTACCATGTCAGAGTATTTAACTGATTCTCAAGTATTTTTAACTTACATCTTTCACAGCACTTGCGGCGTATCGTCACGAATGATGGTCCTGGATTAGGATTGTTGCAGCAATGTATTACCTCTCAGGTATGGTGGGTTCGGGATTTACTTCATGGATGACGTTATGTACTATTGTTATTTAGCGTCACGTATTCAAACACAACATCTCTTGTCCGTCATTCTTCGTAACACCTTTCTTCAAGGTCCTGACATAGGCTTGCAGCGTGCTCTTGAGCTGTTCTCGAGTGTTTTTGGTCCTGATGTCAACGTTGATCTAATTGCCCCTCATCCCATGAAGACCTTGGCAATTAAATATTTTGACGTTGTCATGAGGGAGATGCCTACCAAATTTGCCATGTCTATGCGCGATAATGCTCTTTGGAAATGAAACAAGACTAGTCATGCTCAAGATTTTCTCAATGCGTTAGCTATTGAAGGACTTAATCAGAGGGTTGGTTCGAGACAATTTAGTGTTGTTTTGAGTTATCGTTTCGGTATCCCTTTATTCTCCTAAAATAGGTTGTGTGCTTCATGTAATAGAGACGTGGATTATTATGGAGACCATGCCTTGTATTGTGCGAATGAGGTGAGTCTTAAATATCGACATGATCTTGTTCTTGACACCATTGCCGATATATGTTTCCGTGCAGGGGTCCCTGCCAGGAAGGAAGTTGTGTTGGGGTTCATGCCCAATGATGAGAGCGGTTTGCGTTTGGCGGACATTCTTGTTTATAATTGGGATAATGGCTGTGATGTGTGTTTGGATGTCACTGAGGTTTCGCCGTTCATTGGTGGTGGGGTTCGTGCTTTTCAGCCGGGTTTGGCTTTAAGCAATGCTATTACTCATTAAAACGAAAAATACTTGGATAAATGCTTAGCCCAAGGTTACGGTTTTGGCACCTTAGCTTTTTCTAAGCTCGGCGATTTGGGGGATGAACATGTGGATTTATTAAAGAGGTTGCATAACCATTAGTCTAGGTTTGACGTTAATGTTAAGAAATGTAATTTCTTTTTCTACAATTTAGGGATTGTTACTCAGAAATGAGTAGGATCCCAACTTATCGCTAGGATTCCTTCCAGTTTCTTGAAATAATTTATTATTTTTATTATTTAATTTATTGAAACACCACCTCAGAGAGCCTTTATTGAACAACAGAAAAAGTCATTACAAGATTAGCAGGGAGTCTAGCAACAATCTGTACTCCCACGCTTAAAAATTTTAAAGCCCAAAGTTGTGTTAAAGCTTGGGCCAGAAAATAAGTTAAAGCCCAAAATTATTATGTTAAAGCTTGAGCCATAAAAAGAAAGAAAAATCTCCTACACTAATATTGACAAGTTTCGAACTCAAGTGGCTTATATTATCATCCACCAAATTTGTCACTGTATTCTTTTTTTTCTTTGACCGTGGGTTGTATTTTGTCCCCAAAGAAAGAAAGAAAAAAATCCCCGCCGCCCAACCCACCCTCACGAACCAAGTAGTAGAGGAGCGTCCGGTCTGGCTTGCTCAGTTGTGTTGTGCCAAATGATTAAGTGCGAGCCTGCTTCTTTTCTACTACTAGCAAGGTTTCTAGAAATTTGTCATTTGTCTACTTCTCTTCTAGCATCTTTGGAGGCGACCATTAAAGCATTGACCTTTTCCCTTGGTACAGTGTAGGCTTTACCTTCTAGACCTGACCGGCTTATTGTTTGGTTGGTCAGAATACAAAATAGTTAATAACGTCAGGCAACTAATTGGGGGTAGACAACAAGCCTCGTGAATAAGCATGCACAGTACAACATTAAAAGTTGAAACCTTTCCTTAGAAAAATAGTATCCAGAAGCAGTATGTAATAAGGGAAGGTTGGATATAGAAATTGCTCAGAAGCTTCTCTGTACCAGATTTATGCGTAAGTCGTTTCTCTATCCTTTAGATTATGAATTTCTTTTTTAATCTATTCACTGGTAATATAATTCTTTGAGTTGGGTTGGGTAGATGGGTCCACTCCAAGAAGAAGTATTTCTATTTCCACTTGCTTTTTTCTTTTCAGGGTTCAGATTGAATTTTGTATTGCTTGTTTACCAACCAAATTCCATGATCATTTCAGTGTTTACTCTAAAGGAAAGACTAAATTTCTTTTAATTCGTACTACAAAAGTCTAGGGGTTCTCTCCTTCCTCAATTTGACTCATTTTTCTTTTTAGGTAATTGAAGTTGAGAGATTTGGTCTCTGCTTAATTTTCTTCATATCAATCCTTCTATATCAGGTGATCATATACTCTTTTGTTTAGGTTTGTGAGTAAATTCAATCTTTTGTAAGTTTGGGATTTACTGTTATTTGGTTAGGGTTTGATTCATTTGCTTGTATCACTGAGTTTGTTGCTTGCCCAGAATCTTAAAAATTATGGTTTTGATCTAGTCGATAAAGGAGAATAATTTGTTACTTTTACTTTGTTTGTTCGATGGAATTGTGCTGATGAGTTAGATTCTTCTCTTTTTGTGCATAATTGAGGATTTTCTTTTTTTTCGCACTACTTCTTTAGTAGTTCCTCCATTTAATTTTCACTTGATATCACTTAATACATGAAAGTTCCAAAAGAAATTATCTCTTTTTAAAAGCAATTTAGGCTCGTCTGTTGCAGTTTTCTTTGCTAGTATATTTCAGGCTAATGAATAATGTCTAATATATATTAAAAGATACTTATTGACACCTGCGTTCATTCTTAACACTTTTAACGAATGTTTCATTATAATAACAGCCCCTTTGGAATTATAAATGATAAAGATAGGATTAGTCGAAGTAATAGGCCATAACTTTTTCACTAGGCCATCCTTGTAGCGAAAATTCAAATCAGTTGTTTCTTTACGTTTCACTTCTCCATGAATTTTGACATGGAGATTCCGTACATGGAGCTTCCGTAGTTTTTTCACTGCTTTCACTGTGTTCTGAGGAGATTTCATATTCCCATAAAGGGAATGACTTGCTATACTGTGTATGATCACTTCGAAACCATAGCTATTGAAGTGCAATTTTATTGTGTTTATTTGTGTCTACAGGCAAAATTTTGTGTAAAGAACTCACTCTGTACCTTGTATGAGGTTTAACGTAGGTTATGGCTTTCTTCTATATATGAACATGGCAAGAAACTGTCTTAAAGATAAAGTAGACACTCTTATCTTGAAAAGTACTTTTCATAGAAATGGATTGACCGTCCAAAGGTCATCTCAATTTGCTTCTGCATTATTCTCTGTCTATTAGTACTGTGTTGTAGATTTTTTGTTATGCTCTTCTATCAGTATACCTTTGGTAAGTACTACCTACATCTATAACCACACTAACTATAGTAGTGCAACCCTGTAATCTTACTTTAGAGTCAAGACTTTCTCATTTCTATGGCGTTCTTAAGAATTCATCTCATCGTGTAGTGTCCTTCGCTAGAATTCATCTTATCTGCTTTAAATTCTTTCTTTGAGTTGAATTAGGGTCTGATCCTGAAAATATTTTAGGCATTCTATCTTTGAATCTAGTAGCCGTTTCTTTATCAAAGAGACAAAGGTCAACTTATCCAGCTATTTAGTTGGGAGCTGGATACCAGTAATCTGGAAATGGGAAGACAGGCTTTACCGTATATCTAATTTAAATAACAGGAGGTATTTGTTTATGTGTATTTTCTCTTAGAACAGTAAAAAATGGTTGCTACGGACATGTTATTTAGTCTTTTGCCTCGGGTTAATTTGCATTGCTGTACAACATAAGACCTTGTCTTGTATTTCTAATACCAATCCAAAAACCCTCATTGAACACTGTGTGAGTATTAGAAGCATGGAAGAAAATGAAACTGGCTTAAAATGAGAATAGGAATTATGAGACTGTGAAAGGGGTCATAGTTTCTTTGATTGTAACCATAAACTTGGGAAAATCAGTTGGTTCTCCACTTATTATTTTACATATGAAGTCTCAGTAGTCAAGAGCATACTTGTACGTCAGACGGGACTGTATTTGCATTAGTCAAAGTAGAAAATGTTCCATATGAATTGTGATGTTTGGATTTGTTAAACAAAAGCTTTGAAGTTGCTATTGCTGATGAAATGAATTCCATGTATAGTGCTTGGTGACAGAACATGAATTCCATGTATAGTGCTTGGTGACAGAACTTTACCAAAATTTAGCTGTAGCACTGCAATCATAGTAAGCTTTCTAAACCATATTTACTTTGTTTCACTTAGGTACCTAGCGTCTTAAAAGGATTTTGCAACAATTGTGCGACACTTCTTAAGGAGTTTTCAGGAAAGTAGAATCTTGTTGGATTGTTTTTAGGTGTTGCAAAGGTGTGGCAGCTGATGGGCATCTAAATCCGATTATTTATGCTACAGAGATCTTTTCTGAAATACATCGGGTTAGGGAGATACCATGTCTTTATTTAGGTCTGCTGATCAGTCTGGCACGACATATGAATATGTGCTTAAGAGTGGAAACTCTGGTCTTTCCAATCCAATATTCAGCTCAGATAAACAAAAGTTCAAATACAGACCTGAGTTTTATAGTGAAGATCGTTACTTTTCCGAATCCCCATCAGAAAGTTGTCCTGCCTCTCGGGTTGAGTTTCTTCCATCCAGGGTTCCAGCAACTACATTACACCCACATGAATTATCTTCCTATAAGCTGCTGTCTTCCTCTAGCACTTCTGCTGCTGAATCGAAGTCTTTTAACTCATCATCTGCAACCGTGCATTCTAATCCCTACCAATCTTATCCCGTAGTAGAGTACTTGGATGGACAGAGCTCTGACTTTGCAATGATTGATTATGACGAAGATGTGGTTAGGTTGAAACTTCAAGAATTGGAAAGAGAGCTCTTGGATGACATTGATGGTGACGATGATGATTTTGGTATTGACCCAAGCATGGATTTTGATAGTGAATGGGGTGACTCCTTCGCAAATATCGTGCTCCCAACTTCACCTAAGGAATCCTCATCATCTGACTCTAACATTAGCAGCATCAGCAACAATAAAGATACACAGGAATTGCATATTGCACCCAGCCCGGGTTTATGTAGTCCTATAACTCCTAAGCAGCTACTTCTCAAATGTGCTGCTGCAATTTCAGAACACAACATGAAAGAAGCGGCGGCAATTATATCTGACCTTCGGCAAATGGTGTCAATCCAAGGGGATCCTTCCGAAAGAATTGCAGCCTACATGGTAGAAGGGCTTGCTGCACGTATGGCTACATCTGGACAAGCACTTTATAGGGCGCTGAAATGCAAAGTGCCTCCCAGTTCTGATCGCCTATCAGCCATGCAAATCCTTTTTGAGGTCTGCCCATGTTTTAAGTTTGGGTTCATGGCTGCCAATGGTGCGATTGAAGAAGCAGTCAAGGATGAAGACAGTGTCCACATTATTGATTTTGATATAAACCAAGGGAGCCAATACATGCAACTGATACAAACTCTAGCATCTCGTCCTGGTAAGCCACCACGAATAAGGCTAACTGGAGTTGATGACCCTGAATCAGTTCAACGTACAGTTGGTGGCCTGGAGATCATCGGGCAGCTACTTGAAAACTTCGCTGAATCAGTCGGAATCTCATTTGAGTTTCTGCCTTTAGCTGCCAAGACTAGTGAAGTTACCCCAGGTATGTTACGCTGCCAACCCAAGGAAGCCTTGATCGTGAACTTCGCTTTCCAGCTTCATCACATGCCAGACGAGAGTGTTTCGACAGTAAACCAGAGGGACCAGCTGCTTCGCATGGTTAAGGGTTTGGGTCCAAAGCTGGTGACTGTAGTCGAGCAAAATGTCAATACTAACACAGCTCCGTTCTATCCAAGATTTGTCGAGGCCTACACTTACTACTTGGCTGTCTTTGAATCTCTTGATGCTACACTGGCGAGGAATAGCCCAGACAGGATGAATGTTGAAAAGCAGTGTCTAGCTAGAGATATAGTTAACATTATTGCTTGTGAGGGTGAAGAGAGGATAGAGCGGTACGAAGTGGCAGGAAAATGGAGGGCAAGGATGAAAATGGCAGGCTTTGTGTCTTGCCCATTGAGTACACATGTGGATTCTACAATCAAAGTAAGTCTTAAGCAATACTGTGATAGGTTTAACGCAAAACAAGAGCAGGGTGCACTTAATTTTGGGTGGGAGAGCAAATCCTTGGTTGTTGCTTCAGCGTGGAAGTAGCGAGGTTTTACTAGCCATGTATTTGTAATCTTTTACAGGTTCTCCCTTGTTATTGTTTTTACATAGTCAGAGCCGTCTTATTTGTAATATAGTGGTTGATAGTCGTACTATCTAGTTGTAATCGAATGTCGTTCGTTTTGTAAGTACAACATACTGCTTTCAATCCTATTTAGTCATATACTTTTGTACACGTTATGACATTATAATTCACTGTATTAAGCGATTGCGTTCAAAATAATCTAGATATCCTCTCTAGTAAATTCATCAAAATTTGATGAATATTACTATGCCATTAGAAGATCTTTGTTGACTTCTGCCTGCCGTCCGAATTGCTGGTGTATTTGTTGCCTGGTTGGCCTCTCCATAAATGTGGTGGTTTGTATGATGCGGATTAGATCGCAGTAGGGTTCTGATTTTGTTGATCATATCTTGCAAGTACGATGGTGTCTCGATGTGGATTGTGGTGAAATGAATGAGGTTTTGTGAATTTGACTCTAAGCAAACTTTTGTCCATTGTGGTTTGTTGTTGTTCTGATCGCCATAAGCATGACCCATGTTTCCGCCACTAAAATTGTGGTTATTCCTGGTGGTCCTGCCATTGGTACGATCGTGGTACTTGAGGAATTCTTACAGAAAATCCTACTATAAGTTTGATGTTACAACTAATTGAAAAAGTATAATACAACAAAAATCATTAAACTGGAAAAGACCAAAATATCAAGAATCAACTCTTTGAAATCAAGTTTCATGTCAGAGCATCGCTTGGTTGAACCACATGGATTGGTATGTCAAGCTTGTTGTCAGTATTTGATGACTAAAATTGTATCTTGATTTATGGCCTACTAAAGTCAATCTCAGACTAGGATTAGAGCATGGTAGTTGAGTATTAGAAATCACCGAATGCCCTCAAAAATTGAAGACCGAAGAACAAGGAAGACATACTTGATCACTTCATCAACAAAGATATGTGAAGACTGACCATCTTATTTACTCATTATTTCTGCCATTCTTTCTTGTAATACAATGTCATTGGCTTTAGTATATGATGAATAATAAAGAATAAGTTTTGAATTCAAGCTTGTACTTGACAAATCTTGAAACATGAACTTAGGTCATATCACTTTTGATGTTGAGAATAATTTTTATCACTAAAAATATGTCTGCGAACTATAAGCCTAAAAACATCAAATTGTATTTTTGTTCACAAACTGAGTTTTTAGTTTGCAAATTATGCAATTTATTGATGTTACTAAACTCCAAGTTGCACAGTTTGTGAAATATGAAATTTCAAGGTGTTCCTCGATACTTTTTGATGTTGTTCACGAAGTATGCACTTTTAAGTATGTTCTTGGACATTTCAAATGTATTGAGCTCGCGAATCACTTTTCTTAGTTCGTGAACTAGTCTTTTTTTGAGTTTTATTGAACTCCAACGTTACTTGATGGTTCACGAACCATACTTGGTTATTCAAGCTAAATTTTATGCATGGTTCCTTAATCGTCCTACACGATGTATACTGGTTGTAGCTAGAATCGGCCTCTAAAGTCCTAGGTTTCTTCATGAAACATATCTAGTTTACGACTTTGAAGACTTCACTTGGCCTTTTCGATGACCGATCAAACTATCTTTTACATGATAGATCGTTGATATCTGGAACCTTATAAGAATTTGAGATATTAATACGATAAACTAGATGATTATTTCCTTGGGAGGAGGATGAAGAGGGGCACAAATCTGACCACGAGTATTGGGACATTGATGTAACTATTCTATTGATAAATATTCTATTATTACAACAAGTTAACATACTATGAATGCGCTCTTTTAATTTTTGATAATTAAAATTAAACAATTCATATGGATTTTTCCAATTTCTCGTCTATGTTTATTGCTCAACGGATCATCCCATGTGTTTATTGTCGAATTATGAATACCTTTATGAACTTTCAAGTCTAGAAAGGTTCTACCCTTCTGTCTACATTATGCACGACAACCCTAGCATTCATTGTCCAAAGACTCCAAACTATAAACGCAAAAGAAAATTGAAAGTCAAAGAACTATATATTATCATCAAGTAATCCAACAAAATTCATAAATGAATGCGGTGTATCCTTGACTTCATTATAACTACTGATGTTGTGTTAACATTTAGATTAATTGCTAGCATTACCCGTTGAAAAGGAGAGGGTACTAAGTATACCATTAAATTTTTCGTTATAGAACTTATAGACAATTCCTTGCGTGAACCTTAGTCAGGGTTAAATCAAACAAGAAAATATTTGGATGATCTCAGTGAAATACTCTCAGAAGGATTGATTAACATACAACTTGTTTGTACTTTTTATATAAAAGATAAAATCAATATAATACGAAAATTTAAAGTAAAGTAAAGCAAACAAATATTTTTGTAACGAAGAAAATGACGAACCAAAAAAAACAAAACATGGGACCTCATCCAGTTTGAAGATACAATATATTATAAGACTTCAGTCTAGAATGTTGTTGAGAAAAAGATAAACCATCCAAGCTACTTTTATGCAGTTATGCCCCTATGTCTCTTGATTCTCGCAAGAACCTATGCACTTGATTCCCCTAACTGATGTTTTTTACATACCTAAGAGTTTCTTCATAGTTTGTCGTGAATACTAGTGCCACCTACCATTCCTCCAACAGGATGTCTGATGATTTCCTTTCTGATGCCAGATCAGAGGAACATAAATCTTTTTCTGAGTTGGACGAATCTAAATCTACAAGACTAGATTATTCTCTTCAAAATTTATAAATGTAAGTAATCAACTATCTACCCAATCAATCTTGATCAAAGTCCAAAATGAATTCTTGTGGAAAACTTATAAAAATGATTTCAATAGATAACATTTATATTCATAGTGTTTTAAGTTTTCTATTAAATATGGATTTGATCAGTAATTCTAGAAAAGCCTTATATGACAAGAGAAGGACCTTAGAATTAAGAAGAATTACAAACAGAAGAAATACAAATACATGTTACAAAACTATCTATCTTTTGAAGATAGGTTGTACATGTACTTCACAAATCCCATGTGAGGTCTTTCAAATTTTAACCTTGGATGACGAACATCCTAGGTATTTCAAGGAAAAAAATTTCAACAAGATACACAAGCGTGTAGGGATTGTGTTTTCAGTATTGAATTTTTACTTAATCAATCAAGGATGGTTGCTTAAGGTGTAAACAATGAATTTACTACAACCAAAGTTAATTCTTGATTGTTAAATCTAAGTTGTTTCCTTAGATACAAAAAAATATTTATTTGGTAAGAGTTATACTTGCAATGAGGTTCATAATTTTAAGTTGTAGACAATTGTTAGCACAAGTAAATTCCATGAAAAGAACTACTACCAAAGATAACTCCAAATTACTAAGAATATACGATGTGTACAAAGAGTAAATTATATAAAAGAAGATCTAAAAGTTTGAATCTCAAGCTAGATAAATTCTTAAAATGAACTTAAAACTTTCCATACAAACAATGAGACGAAGATGTTCGTGACTACTTTTCAATCTTGCCTACCGGAGAATAAATCTCGATCAAATCTTAAATAAGATAATACTCAATCACAATATAAAACATCAAGATCAGAACATGCAACTACTGAGAAAATAGTCGGGTCTGGCTTCACAATCCCAATGAAGTCTTCAAGTCGTTAACCTACAGGGTTTTGGGAAAACCTAAGGTTAAAGGAGAATCGACTCTAGTCGCAACTAGTATCACACAGGAGGTGTGGGGTATGGGTTTCACAGTTGCTAGAGTTCTCCTTTATATAGTCTTCAAATCAGGGTTTGCAATCGATGTTACCTTGGTAACAAAGCATTCAATACTCTCAGTTAGATGAAAACCTGATTAGATTCAAGCTAATATCTTTCAACCGTTAGATCGAACTTAGATTGTTATACACAAATGAAATGTACCATCATTTAGATAAATGTGACCGTACCTAAACGTGTAGACTTAGTTGGTTCAACAATAGTTAACCAATGCTTAGCCATATGAGCACTTTCATATCAACCTTAATACCTTATTCATCTTCATCATAACTAGTTCAAATGACTCAAGTGAAACTAGTTAGAGACTTGTTCAATTGTTTATATTCTCATAGAAGTATACAAGACACAAGTGAAGCAAAATCGAATTTGATTAACTCAAATCATTTCATGAACATTATATCCACGGTTTGCAAAAGATTGCATTCCTTATTATATAAATGTATTAGTTCATGAACAAACCGATTTTAGAACATAACCTACCTAAGTATGCAAACGGGTACGCATACCTAAGTAGACGGACTGAGTTTGGTTACGCCAGTACGCGTACGGGTACGCATACCATACTACACTTCCAAACTCCAGAAGAAATTCACGGAACTTGAACTTCCTCCAATATGCGTACGGGTACGCATACTTAGTTCCCGGACTTCCAACAACCAACCAGTACGCGGACGGGTACGCATACCATGGTTCCCAATTTTGGACTTTACACAAACGTGAATACACACTATGTTTACATCCAATCATGGTTACATGTTCTAAACCCTCATTTCAATCATTGAAACATTCTTGGAAAACGACAATAGCTGTCCCATACAAATTATTAGCTTTAAAGCAATTTTTAAGTGATCGAATGATCAATACGAAACATTCCGAGTCTACATCAAATGACTGTCTCACACAAATCATGTATTTACAAGGCGATTTTCACATGAACATCTTTTGACTTTCGTCAAGAATAAAAGATGAACTTGGTTAAAGCGAAAGCTTACCAACACATATTTCGAGAAATAGATAAGCGAGATAAACTCGACTCGAAATATCAAATGTGTATAATTGAAGTCTATATAGCAATACGACTTTTGTCTCAAATAAGAGATAAAGTAGATAGACTTTTGAGTGATATATGAGTTCAAGTCTCCACATACCTTTTGTTGATGAAGTTCCACAAGTTCTCTTGAGTAGTTCTTCGTCTTCATTCGATGAATGTCGTGAAGTCTAAAGATCAACTACACTTACTATCCTAATCTGAGACTTAGCTATAAGTAGACTAGATATCAAGACTTATAGTTTTGGCAACTAAACTTGAAAAACAATCTTGAGATAACAACGCTAGCGAGTTCGACCGAGCAGTGCTCTAATAATCCCCTTCTTTGTCAATTTTAGTGACAAAACTGTCAATACATATGGATTACAAAATAAATCAACTTTGTAGCTTCTCATCCAAATGCTTAATCTCCTTGGTTCTTCAACATTACTTGAAATCTTCGTCACTTCCAAGTACTCCAATGATTCTAAATGTGTTCAACTCAGCATCATAGTTGTTGAAGATCCGTAGCTATAACAATGAGAAAACAATAGTTCTCAATCATTGTTATACAGTGTCATAGTATTATTACACATCATCAAAGTTCAATTGTATCACAATTGTGACAACAATACTATGGTGATATGTATCGCTCCCCCTTAGTCAATACTTCATCTCCCATGAAACCACTCCCCCTTACATAATTATCCGTAAACCATATGTATTTGTAGTGTGAACTACACATTAATTCTCCCCCCCCCCCCCCCCCCCCTTTGTCAATATAAATTGGCAAAGGTAAGAAAACTTGTGGGATCCTAATGAAATTTCCATAGAGATACTTCATGACCAAAAGAGAACCATATATCAACTTTGTTTAGATGTAATCATATAGCCGAAACTAAATGCATTCATCAAGGAGTTTATAAAGATACAAGATAACCCCTATAATATTCCACAGTCGCACTCCCCACAAAGATTTGGCAATTAAGCACACGTTTAATTAAGAACTTTCCCCCATAAAATGTCATCCCTAAAGGAACAACAAGAGCGACCTTACTTTCACAAGAAAAGAAGGATTTCTTTGGACATTAACAAATCACATGAAACATGAATTTGTATCAAAAATACTCAATTAAATTAACCACAAGAGAACCCATGATTAATTTAATCGGAAATGCTCAACATAAGAAAACTTATGGAGCCGCACAGTATTTACACAGAGATGTGGATCATGACAACCAATAATGCGGAATATTCAAAGATTCATTCTATTTTTCATCAATATTTGCATAGAGACATATAATAAACTTAATCTTTGTAAACAAAAGTTCATCCTATCTCCCATCAGTATTTGCATAATGACATAATCGGCTTAACTTTTGTTTGTCAAAAGTTCATTCAATTTTTTATCAATATTTGCATAATAACATATGAAAGACTTAACTTTTGACCACGTATGAGATAATCATAGTTCACGGACGCAAACACACATATCCCATAACAAGTTGCAATATATAAAACCATAAAGATAAATACTGCAAAATCATCTTCTAAATAAACTTTAGAATTTAAATAAATCTAAAAACATTGCAAGATGAAAATCGTTGGAAATAGCTATGTGTACTCACAATAATGGCTATTCCAAACTCTACTTATCCTTCTTAAAACACAAGAGTAAATTCTCATAAGAAGTTTCCTAGACAAATAAAAACCAACAAGCTAAGAAAACAAAGAAAGGCTCCTAAGTCATCAAATCCGAATATGAACTGAAATCAATTAGTTTTTTCTGGAATCCTCACGAGCCTTGAGACCTTCGAGCTTGTGATTGACAACATCCACTGTTTCTTCAGAGAAGATATCCTCATTGAGAAGATCTTTAACATGTGTCTTCATGAGAACAAGGTCAGAATTAACCTTTTTCAACTCAGTTCTTAACACATCAAGACTCTTCATAGTATCAACAAGTTGCAGTTTTGCTTCCTCAAAGTATTTAAGAAAATCATGAACCACTTCAGCAGAAACCATATCCTCATTCTCAATATCCTGATGTGTATAGACATAGTAACATGAGGCATTAGGATTATCATCTTCTACTAGGGTTCTTTTCTTCCTCCCTTTGGACTCGAAACCAATACCTTTATCAAGAAAACCTCTTGCAAAACCACCAGTGCGAGAAGGTGAAGACATTCTAACAAAAAATAACCTAGAGTATGCTTACGTGACTCAATGGGTGAGGTATTTAAATGGTTTCTTAGGTATTTAGGGTTTCTAAAAACAGTTCATGACAAGTAAGTTATGGGAACCCGTACGAACACAGCTTGAACCCAAAAGACAAACAAAACCAGCACTGTAACGTACCTTTTCACAAGGTAAGGCAAAACAGTAATTTTGTTACGTGAAGATTTCCTTTCACAAAGTTTTGGATCAATAAATTTTATACCTCCACTAAGAAAAAATTTAGAGCACAAGAGTAGCAGGCAACATAGTTGCAACAAAAACTTCTTCGAAATTAAGGAATAAAAAAAACACGAAGAGACTCACAAGACACAAACAATACTTAGGAAAAGCTGATTGTGGACAAAAGTTTAGCTATGAACGATAAGAAAATAGCTCAACTAATCAGAAAACTCATATCTCACTCAACCAGAATTTTTGTGAGTGAGATTTCAACCTTGTGATTAATTAGCACAAGTATGAGCCTTGAGCTCATTAAATGAATGTTGTTTTCCATTAACCCTCTTTTTCTTATTCTTTGGAGGAAAACCGTTTTGATGCGAAAAGTTATCATAAAACTCACTATCATCAAAATACGACGCATAGTATGGATTCTTACCTGAAGGATTTTGATCAGAGGGATTCGACAGCATGTTGATGAGTTCTTTGTATCCTTCAATTATCAAATTTAGGTTGTCTTTCATGCCTCTATTTTTCATTCCTTCTCCTGAAACCTTATTCGCATCAAGAACAACAGTATCTCTCTTTTTATCTGAAGAAGATCCTTGAACTCTTTTTTTACGAATTGTGTTTAGATTACTGTTACATGCATGAACGTTCGAGGAACAAATCGAACTGACTTTCCTAGTAGGATTCACAGGGTGAGTACTGAGACCAATTAGTTTAGACATACGAATGTCAGTTACACCTTTGAGAATTAAATCTAAGGTGTGTTGAAGTCGAACAATAGAAATGTCATTTAACCTTGATTTCCTCATTTGCTCAACATGTCCTTTTGAATCACAAAAGAGTCACACTTTCTGATCACCTGAGTGAGTAGAGTGAACAAACTTAACACAATCATTGGGAGATTTCTTCCTTCCGTGTGATGTGGAGATTCCTTGATTAGAGGAAGATATAGGCACATCTTTTCAAATCGGAAGGGACTGCGATTTAGCTTCTGGAACTGAATTTTCAGTTGTGACGGAAATAATTGGTATAGTGGACTCTTTAGAACGTCCTTGAATGGAGAGTTTACTCAAAAGATGTTCAATTTTCAAGGCATCCTTCTTGAGTTTCACCTCGAGTAAGGTTCGTGAGAAGCAAACATCGGTGTTTTCTTCGCTAAGAGCCTTTAATTTAGAGTCACGATCTTTTACTACACCGATGAGTGCATTGAAGTTGTGTTTCAACCTATTGATTCTATCAGCCTGGATTTTTACAAGGTTTAGAATCATTTCACTCTCTTTGGTTGCTTCTTCTTCATCAACAGAGTCAGACTCTTTAGAAAGGTAGTTGGGAAGATACTTGTCAATGCACGTTTGTTTCGTTGGAACACTAGGTTCATCTATATTTGATATTAATAAATCTTTCTATTTAATAGATTTCATGGAAACAAAACTTTTATTTCTGATGATGCGTTTATCTGAGATAACACTATTTTCCATAGAGTCAGATCGCTACAAACACAGACTTATGAGGTCTTAAACGTGTTTTCCTGCTCTGATACCAATTGAAAAAGTGGGGGTCTAACAGCCACACCCAATATTTCGCTTAGAAATCTGTATGGACTAACTCCAATATACTTTCAAGAGAATCAAATAGACAGTCAAACTCAATCTTAAGAAAAGTATATCAAAGAGTTATATCTCAATTTCTCAATTCAATCCGCAATCAAACAAATAGGAATTTGCGAGCCTGAGTGATATAAGAAATAACTTGGACGGTATCAAAAACCAATATCCAAGTGTCAATCAATTTATATCAACTACCAAAGTTTGGATTATCTAATTGATTAAACTTAGGCACAACCTGTGATATTTCAATTATATAAACAAATATAATGCGGAAAAGAAATAACACATAAACATAAAATTTTGTTAACGAGGAAACCACAAATACAGAAAACCTCCGGGACCTAGTCCAGATTTGAACACCACACTGTATTCAGCCGCTACAGACACTAGCCTACTACCAGTTAACTTCGGACTGGAATGTAGTTGAGCCCTAACCAATATCACACTGATCAAGGTACATATGCGTTCCTTACGCCTCTTGAACCATGCCGGATTCTGCACACTTGATTCCCTTAGCTGATCTCACCCACAACTAAGATTTGCTACGACCCAAAGTTGAAGACTTGATAAAAAAATCTGTATCACACAGAAAAGTCCATTGAGTAGATAAATCTGTCTCCCACAGATATTCCTACGAGTTTTGTTCCGTCTTTTGATAAGTCAAAGTGAATAAGAACCAATTGATAAACCAGACCTATATTCCCGAAGAACAGCCTAGTATTATCAATCAACTCACAATAATGTTAATCGATTAACGAGACAAGATATTGTGGAATCACAAATGATGAGATGAAGATGTTTGTGACTACTTTTCAATCTTGCCCTTCTGATTTTAGATTTTCTGTGTGGTTATAGTAATGAGGTTCAAACTCTCGGACTTGTGAAGGATAATTTTTTTAGAAAATAAAAATATATACAAAATTTTTGTCACAGGATCAAGAGACACTATGACTCAGGATTCCACCATTAATCATTCACACAATTCATATATTTATTCGAAACAATTATAGCTCAAATCATAAGGACTCTCATTCTTGCCAAGGTATATTTTTAGAATATTTATTGTACATCACTAGCATGACGCATCAAAAGCACTACGACCAAGCATACATCATCATACGATATCACAACCAATTAAGAAAAATCATAAATCGATCAATAAAAAGTGCAAGTAGTCAAAAAAGAATTAATGTAATTACCATATGCGTAAAGAACGGCTTCCTCCATAATCCCAATGTTGGGGTTTAGCTACTCATATTAATCATGTTCTCAAAATACATTTTTATAGCTCAAAAAGTTGATTTTGAAGAACTAAAACAGTGAATCTGCGACCCACAGAAGGCGTCCAGAAAACAACGATACTTTACCACTACTGTAACAGAAACAACGATACCTAGCTTCCACTGTCGCTGTCGCTGCTGTTTTAAGACTGCTGGAAAACGACGGTTCTGGTAAGTGTGTTCTTCGTGTTCTTCAGGCGTGTTAATGGCAGCAGCAGCAGCAGGTAACTTCTCTGCAACTCCTCCTGCGCCTCTCTGCTCGCCTCCAAACCTCCCCAAACTCTCGACAACCTCTTCCCAATGACCGATACTTGTATTTATAGTGTTTTGGAGCAAGAAATCCGACCATTGATTGCGTATATTTTCTATTTAATTCGATTATTCTTTGCTGCCCATATTTAACAATAATTTCCATTTTTGGCTTCTACACACGTTAGATTTGATCCTGCACGCTCTAGTTAGCTTTCTCCACGTCTCAGCACTCTTTTAACGCTAGTAGAACTCCTCCATGCACACAAGAACTTCAGTTTTGCTCGTGTTACAGTACACGTGCTCTGTTTTGGGTGTGTGAATCATCACGCATTTTCCAGCCAATTCCGATCGAATTCGATGCCCAAAATGTGTTGCTTAAGCTATATCGCATCTTCCTACCAAGTTTGAGCCATTGAATCGCACCACAACACCTTCATTTTTTCGATTGAAATTCTGCCAGTTGATGAACCAATTTTCCCGCCAAAAAGTTTATTTGAATTTGAGAAGGTGTCCTGGGGGTGCCCCTTAGTAATTAGGTTACCCCTTATCCAAAAGCGAGAGTCCGAATAACACTTGTCCTCCGGGTGTCAAAATCAACTTTTCGAGCCAAATTTTCCAAAAATGTTTATTTCCTAAAAATACATAAAAACACAATATTAGTACAAAAATAGAGTTCCAACAATACTGACATTGAGGACAAATTAGACACAAAAATGTGTCTATCAAATACCCCCAAACTTATTATTTGCTAGTCCTCGAGCAAATTTATTCTTGAAAAGTGACCGCGTTAATCTCGGGTGGGTTTATCAGAGGTGTACCCACAAAAACCAATACTCCAGACCCTAGCTATCTACGCAGAACCTTGGAAAGCACTAAAGAACCTCCTTGGTTGGCATACAACTATTGACTCTAAGAGGAAGAACCCTGATGCGAAATTCCAATTGTTGTACACGAGTTTGCACTCAAGCATACTAAAATTCATATAAGTGACAGAGCTCTACTAAGATAGTTTCACGATGGACATCATACTCGGAGTCAGACTAATCACATGAAAAGATTAAGAAGATGGAAAAAGAAAAATGTAGATGGTTGAAAAGCGAACGGTGCTTCCCATATCTGTCTGAAGGCCTCTGCCAAGATGAACCTAACCTAAATGACTGAGATACCAGTCTGACTAATATTAACACACTGGCATATACAAGGGAACCAGTGGTCAATAACTTAAATTTAGATCAACAAACTGGCAAATACAAGGGAACCAGCAGTTGACTACACATAACAATAACCATTTTTTTTTTAACTTAACGGCATGAATAGATCTTTTTTTTGATCCAAGCGCATGCTTCTTGTCAGCAGATTACACGATAGTTCCCACGGATCCTGCATTCCACGCTTGCTTAGGCGACTGAAACAGGGAGAACACACGCATATTGCTATCCAAGTGTTAATACTTATTCCGATTGGTCTAACTGGTCTGGTCTTTTTTTTTTTTTTTTTTTGAAAAGGTAACTCAGTCACTCTATTTCACCCTAGCAAAGGTAACAACTTGAATCGTGTGCCACACCAAATCACTTGAAATAAAAGAAAACTAAAAATAGAAAGTGAAAAGGACTCGACGAGATATGGCGAAACTATCATGTTAATTCTAACACCTGAGCTCTGTGCTTTTATGAATAGACTCAATAGATGTTTCCATCTAGTCAGATTGGTTCCTCAGCTCCTAAAACAAAAATGTTTCCATCCACTTAGATTGGTTAGTGCTATCCTTAATAGGCGTAAATTTCTAGGCTCTGGAGTTTATTTATTGCAACTAAAAAGTTTCTCCCATACCCCCAAACTTAAATCTAACATTGTCCTCAATGTTCTAAAGATGAAACTAAAAGCATGAACAAGGAGAAACTGTTACCATTTGAAGCGAAAGAGTTAAGGAAAGATATTACCGTGTTGCATGAGATTGGGTTACCTCCCAAGAAGTGCTAAGTTTAAAGTCTTCAGCCAGACGTAGGAAAGGTTTAGTCAACTCGAACCGTATAACAGTAGCCGGAATAACTGTGGGTCTTTAAAACCAAAAAGAGCTGACAAAAGGAAACTACAGTGAACCAACGAAATGAACAACACTAGCATGCCCTTACCTATTTTACTGATAACTATCGCTAATTGTGGTTCAGGTTCAGGTTTTATGAAAGGGTCTAAATAGAATATTTTCATTGGTTGCGTTTCTTCATAGGTTGGATCCAAATTATTAGGTCCTAGAGTCTGGAAAAACTCAAATAAGAACTTGGAATCACAAAGTAATAACCTAAATAATTGCGGATCCTCTAAGTCAATCAGATATGACTTACAAAATTGACCACAGTGAGAATAGTGGTCATTCTTAAGCAAATGTATCGATTCTAATTTCCTAAGGCATTTAGGTTTAGTCTCACAACTTAATATTCGACACATTTGGAATATAAACGTTCCCACAGTTGGAAGAAAACTATTTGGTGGGAAAACAAATTCAATCTGGGGATCATAGCTTGGGAAAACCACATCAACCAGAGGATGGGTTTCTAACGACTGAACTTCTTCCTGGATATCATTAGGTTCTGGAAAACGAGTACGAAGATAGTCTCGTAAGATGGGTGAGGCATTGATGTCAAGTCCCAAGTGAGGGACCTTACTAAGATTTAAAGCACATGGAGAATGATACTCACCCCCAAACTTAGAGTTTTCGGCGTCTCTAGATAGACTGGTCATAACCTCCCTAATTTCTAGGTCGGCAATTGATTTTTCTAAGTCAGGTTCATCCTCGCTAATCTCTACGAGTTCATCTAAGACTATTGTTTCTAAATCGTTTGACTCGATCTCAAGATAAACTGGTTCCTCTAAACCATCATCGGTTTCGTAAACAGGACATACTACATCGTCTGAAACGGGGGTATCTCTAGTCAAATCCTCGTCCTTTTGAATAGGTGAACAATTTTTAAAATTATTAGGATCTGAACCAGAAATAATATAATCATTATAAGGCTCAACTGGGGTAACAAATTCCTGATCACTATTCCCACATATTTCAGATTCTTCATCATCACTATCCTCATCATCATGATACAATTTTTGAAATTCAAGAATTCTCAATCTTTGTTCCAAACTACATGGTCTATGTTTATAATATTTCTCATAGATCGTTAGAGGTGATTCCTCAATAAAAGTTGGAGTATCCATATATCGCTGCCCACGCATATATTCACCAAGAGTCATTTCCGAAGACGTCTCTTGATAACGAGAATTTCTAGACATATATTCTCGTAACGTCATCTCAGGTGGCGTCTCCTGAAAAGGATTCATCACCGAAGAAATATAAACTACAGAGGGATTCTATACAATCACAAACAAGGCCGACTCGACTCCACCAAAGCAAACCTAAATATTTCTAGCAAACAAAAAGCATGATGGCTCCACTTAGATTGTTTCTAGACCAGCTTCTATCTTTCGAAAGGGAATTCGTTGCAATTTGAGAAAACCCCTCTGGAATCAATCCGAGTCAAAGTAAGTTGAATTGAGGCGAGGGAAGCTCAGTGGAGCTTTGATACCCAAGGCCTCACCGCTATCACAAGGCGGCGCAGTCACGCATTCAACTCACAGAAACCATCATGAACTTTGGAGTGTGCTTAAAGAGCAACCAATATTTTTCGAACGAGTTTCCTGTTAAGCTCGTTACCCTATCAGTCTCGTTCTATTCCAAATTTTAAGCTTGGGTTCGCGTTAGGTTTCGTTTTCCTAAGGCGGGCAAGAAGGGAACGGTGATGAAATCCGAACCCTTATCTTGTTTAGGCCAGGCCTTGCCCTTTACTAGGAAAATAAAGACAGTCTGGTTCGTCCTCAAACAATTATCACCTTAAGGCAGACAGTAACCCGCTTGCAGGAGATTCGCGGGTGTTTCGATTGGACTTACCTCCCGTACCAGACGGGCGATGAACCGTTTTCGTCGACTCGGGCCACGACTCCTATGCCGTGTGCGAACCCGAGGGGCCGAGACGATATAGTAATCGTCGTCCTTCCTTGCACACAGTTTATATAATTTATTTATTTTTAATAATAATACCCTTCCGTAGGGTTAAAAAAAATAAAGTCCAATTGTTTAAAGTCCAAAGTCCAAAATAAATAAATAAAAAAATTACAGTTTTCCTCACACACTCTAAAAAAATTAAAAATTAAAAATTAAATCCTAAAATTGTCCTTTTTTCTTCTCTTTTCGCTTTTCGCTTTAAGCTTTTTCCTCTCCAAGTCCTTAGTGCTCCACTTCGAACCTGTAAATCAAAGACAAAAAGACAAAGTAAAAAGGAACAAATAATAAAAAAAAATAAACCTAAAAATTCTACCTAAGCACAAATCCGCGTCGGCGGCGCCAAAATGATTTTAGATTTTCTGTGTGGTTATAGTAATGAGGTTCAAACTCTCGGACTTGTGAAGGATAATTTTTTTAGAAAATAAAAATATATACAAAATTTTTGTCACAGGATCAAGAGACACTAGGACTCAGGATTCCACCATTAATCATTCACACAATTCATATATTTATTCGAAACAATTATAGCTCAAATCATAAGGACTCTCATTCTTGCCAAGGTAGATTTTTAGAATATTTATTGTATATCACTAGCATGACGCATCAAAAGCACTACGACCAAGCATACATCATCATACGATATCACAACCAATTAAGAAAAATCATAAATCGATCAATAAAAAGTGCAAGTAGTCAAAAAAGAATTAATATAATTATCATATGCGTAAAGAACGGCTTCCTCCATCATCCCAATGTTGGGGTTTAGATACTCATATTAATCATGTTCTCAAAATACATTTTTATAGCTCAAAAAGTTGATTAAAAGATAAAGAAGAACTAAAACAGTGAATCTGCGACCCACAGAAGGCGTCCAGAAAGCAACGATACTTTACCACTAATGTAACAGAAACAACGATACTTAGCTTCCACTTTCGCTGTCTCTGCTGTTTTAAGACTGCTGGAAAACGACGGTTCTGGTAAGTGTGTTCTTCAGGCGTGTTAATGGCAGCAGCAGTAGGTAACTTCTCTGCAACTCCTCCTGCGCCTCTCTGCTCGCCTCCAAACCTCCCCAAACTCTCGACAGCCTCTTCCCAATGACCGATACTTGTATTTATAGTGTTTTGGAGCAAGAAATCCGACCATTGATTGCGTATATTTTCTATTTAATTCGATTATTCTTTTCTGCCCATATTTAACAATAATTTCCATTTTTGGCTTCTACACACGTTAGATTTGATCCTGCACGCTCTAGTTAGCCTTCTCCACGTCTCAGCACTCTTTCAACGCTAGTAGAGCTCCTCCATGCACATAAGAACTTCAATTTTGCTCGTGTTACAGTACACGTGCTCTGTTTTGGGTGTGTGAATCATCACGCATTTTCCAGCCAATTCCGATCTAATTCGATGCCCAAAATGTGTTGCTTAAGCTATATCACATCTTCCTACCAAGTTTGAGCCATTGAATCGCACCACAACACCTTCATTTTTTCGATTGAAATTCTGCCAGTTGATGAACCAATTTTCCCGCCAAAAAGTTTATTTGAATTTAAGAAGAAGGTGTCTTGGGGGTGCCCCTTAGTAATTAGGTTACCCCTTATCCAAAAGCGAGAGTCCGAATAACACTTGTCCTCCGGTGCCAAAATCAACTTTTCGAGCCAAATTTTCCAAAAATGTTTATTTCCTAAAAATACATAAAAACACAATATTAGTACAAAAATAGAGTTCCAACAATACTGACATTGAGGACAAATTAGACGCAAAAATGTGTCTATCACCTTCGGAGAATAAATCTCGAGCAAATCTTAAAGAAGATAGTACTCAATCACAATAGCAAACAGCAAGATCAGAACACGCAACTACAGAGAAAATAGTTGGGTCTGGCTTCACAATCCCAGTGAAGTCTTCGAGTCGTTAACCTACAGGGTTTTGGAAAATCCTAAGGTTAAAGGAGAATCGACTCTAGTCGCAACTAGTATCACATAGGAGGTGTGGGTATTAGGTTTCCAAGTTGCTAGAGTTCTCCTTTATATAGTCTCCAAATCAGGGTTTGCAGTCAACGTTACCTTGGCAACAAAGCATTCAATATTCACCGTTAGATGAAAACCTGATTAGATTCAAGCTAATATCTTTCAACCGTTATATTGAACTTAGCTTTTTATATACAAATGAAATGTACCATCATTTAGATAAAGGTGACCATACCTAAACGTGTACACTTAGTTGGTTCAACAATAGTTAACCAATGGTTAGCCATATGAGCACTTTCATATCAACCTTATTCATCTTCATCACAACTAGTTCAAATGACTCATGTGAAAACAGTTAGAGAGTTGTTCAATTGTTTATATTCTCATAGAAATATATAAGGCACAATTGGAGCAAAATAGATTTTGATTCACTCGAATCATTTCATGAACATCATAGCCACGGTTTGCAAAAGATTTCATTCCTTATTATATAAATATATTAATTCATGAACAAACCGATTTTAGAACATAACCTACTTAAGTATGCAAACGGGTACGCATACCTAAGTAGCCGGACGGAGTTTAGTTACACCAGTATACGTACGGGTACGCATACCACACTACACTTCCAAACTCCAACAGAAATTCATGGAACTTGAACTTCCGCCAGTATGTGTACGAGTATGCATACTTAGTTCCCGGACTTCCAATAACCAACCAGTACGTGTACGGGTACGCATACCATGGTTCCCGGTTTTGGACTTTACACAAATGTGAATACACACTATGTTTATATCCAATCATGGTTACATGTTCTAAACCCTCATTTCAATCATTGAAACATTCTTGGAAGACGACAATAGCTGGCTGACATAAATTATTAGCTGCAAAGCAATTTTCAAGTGATCGAATATCAATACGAAACATTCCGAGTCTACATCAAATGACTGTCTCACACAAATCATGTAAGATGTTACAAGGAGATTTTCACATGATAATCTTTTGACTTTCGTCAAGAATAAAAGAGGAACTTGGGTTAAAGCGAAAGCTTACTAACACATATTTCGAGAAATAGATAAGCGAGATAAACTCGGCTCGAAATATCAAATCTATATAATTGAAGTCTATATAGCAATACGAATTTTGTCCCAAATAGGAGATAGAGTAGATATACTTTTGAGTGATAGATGAGTTAAAGTCTCCACATACCTTTTGTTTATGAAGTTACACAAGTTCCCTTGAGTAGTTCTTCGTCTTCATTCGGTGAATGTCGTGAGGTCTAAAGCTAAACTACACTTACTATCCTAATCCGAGACTTAGTTATAAGTAGACTAGGAATCAAGACTTATAGTTTTGGAAACTAAACTTGACAAACAAGCTTGAGATAGCAACGCTTTCGAGTTCGACCGAGAAGTGCTCTAACACACTCTACTTGTACTTGAATTTTGAACCTGTCTTCATGGTTGACGACTACCGATAGTCATCATGATCATAATGATATTATCTTTAAGAATAACATGAATTTTGCATCCAGGAGGAGCTCAAATTTAAGAACCTTTGGTCGTCATGGTTATAGTTTTATACAATGACGACTATCACAAAGTCGTCACCATCGTAATGTTATGACCTTGACGACTAATAGGATGTCTACATCCAAGAAGGTGTCATATTTAAGAAATTGTTGTCAGTTTTATACATCATGACTATAATATAGTCGTCATTATCGTAATGTTATTACTATGACGACTAAAAGGATTTTTTCTTTCAGGAATAAGTCAAACTCATCCATTTTTGGTCATCATAGTTTGAGTTTTGTAGAATGACGACTACCAAACAGTTGTCATGATCATAATGTTGTTACCAAGACGACTAATTGGATATTTTCCTCATGAAGGGGTCAAGTTTTTGCACAATATGTCTACATGGTTTAGGTTTGACACAATGACGGCTAACCCAATGTCGTCATGATCGTAATCTAATACCATGACAACTCTGGTAACTATAAAATTTATATTGTTAGGGTCATCGTCATGTACATTAAAAAGATGTCGACCGTAGTTTGGTTGTCATAGTACAAGTAATAAAACCTTGACATAACTATCACAATCAAAATTTAACTAAACAAATCATTCATTCAAAAACTAGAAACTTCACAAAGTAAATGTTTTCATAACAAGCAAACATAAATAAATGTTAGTCCAAACATTATCCTTGATATGGGTGTCTAAAAACTAAAATACAATATCTTCTCCTTCACGACCACGACCAGTACCCCCACTACGAACTCGACCTTGTTTAGAACCATCACCTCGTTACTTCCCTGGGATCTTCCTCCACAACTACGAGACCTTTTTACTTAAAAACTTGCTTAATGGAACATCTAGGTGGCATCTTGATTATCAGCATTGCTAGCAAAGTCAATGTTCTTTATTTTTTCTTCAACCGACATGGGTTCTTCTTTATCTCTCGCGCAACACATCATTTTCACAAGGATCCTTAAGTTATCTTTATATTATGAATTAAACAACAGACGATTAATAAACTTATATAATCTACATAAACCTTGAAACAATAAGAGAGTGAAAATACTTATAATAAACTTAAGACACGTTGATGGGTCATTCACGGTGTTTGTCTCCTTTTGAGCCAGTTGAAGAATTTTTTTCATGAATTACACGAGGATGAGAAAACTGGGAATACCGCGACATGTAATTATCAAGAGCTTCATGACCACCAGTCACAAATTCCAAAAAACCGACATCAATATTATGATTACGCCTATTGTCCAAGTGAGAAATTTATAGCTCTGGAGAGCGAACAACCTCAATAGATTTTTGGTCAGAGATGCACTCGCCTCTTCCCACTTAAAAAAACGATTCATCACCAGGATTGGGTTCTTTTTGAACATAACCAACATGAACAATTGCTGCTTAATACATCTATGTCTCAGTATAGACATCATCACAGTTATAACATAACCCCTTTTCTCTCTTAGCTCTCATTTCAGTATAAGTTAGTTTCCTTATTGGTGATATCCTTGGGCTAGTGTTACTCCTGGGAGAAGGAGAGTTGGTCTTTGGTGATGTTACATAGCTTCTACTGCTTTTGCTAGGAATGGAGATGGGTGGTAACTTGGGAATTTTTCCTTCCTAGCAGTGTTTTCCAGGATGGTCTCCTGCATCCTAGCTAAGTACAGAGCCTTTTGAGACTAGTTGGAGAAAACATTTCCACTGCTAGCCTGAGTTTTCCTTTAGTCCACTCATAAAACTAGAAGTGAAATAATCTTCGGTTAAGTGTTTGTTTTTAGCAAGCTCCTCAAATAATTCTTGGTACTCTATCACAATACCCTGTTGACTCAGCTTATTGAACTCTCCCACTATATCATCATGTCATAGCTCTTGGAATCTGAAATTGATATCCACAACAAACTCTCTTCTCATACAATAATATCTTTCCCCTCTTGGTAGTCCTGAAACCATGTATCTGAGTTACCCTCACAATGAAGCCAACATAACTTTCTGTTCCTCGTCCATAACATGTAATTGGGAAAAAAAATTACATTTTCTAATCCAAGAGATAGGGTTGTTAGTTGTTACCATCAAATCTAGGAAACTCTACCTTCGGTTTATGAGGGTTAGAAAATTGATTGAAGATTTGACGGTTACCTCCATTGTTGCTTCATTCAAAGATTGGTCCGGAAAGTGAAATCCGTGAGGGGTATGCAGTACTCCACCATCATTTTTTAGTCTGTTAAAGATTCTTTCCTCTATCGACTGCATCTCTATGTTTAATGAATTTGAGATACTACCTCGAGCTTCATCAAACTTCTTAACAATTTCTTCATGATTTTTCATCAGCGTATCAAACTTTTTGTGAAGATCATCGAAATAGTTTTTGGTTAACCCTTGTTCACAGGACACTCAGATCCAGTGCTCTGATACCAATTGTAACAATCTACCTTACAAGTTGGCTCAGGAACAACTCTTTGAGGTAGAGAGAAATGGAAGAGAAGAAGATAAGAGCTTTTTGATTAATAATTTGATAACCAATCCAAGGTACAAATATGGCATCATATTCCTTAATCTCACCTACCAGCGTCCACATCACGTGTGAGACACACAGACATAAATAACAACATAAGACAGAATTACAATTAATATTAAATGCTAAATAATTAACTAATTAAACGACTGGCTGTCTTAACCAGAATTGGGGTAGCCAAATTCATGACAAATTCGCGAGATCCACTCTCACCCTTTTCGCAGAAGAAAACTCTCATGATGTAATGTCTCATAAAGCAATTTATCTGGTAATATCAAAACGGAAAGAAAAAAGATGTAAAAATTATGATTATTTATAAAAGTAATTTGGTCTGCATCCGGTATTTAAATTTAAATCGGGAAGTCAATGTCCGCCTAACTACTTCAAGCTCCAAAACTGAGAAAACACCATTAGGTAAGAGAAAACACCATCAGACAAGAATAGTATTTCATGTAACCATCCATCCATACCTCCAAGCTCCAAAACTGAGAAAACACCATCAGGAAAGAATAGCATTTCATGTAACCATCAGGCTAAGTTTTATGGGCTAGATTGAGCTGCTAGATTAGCAGAAATGTGTTACAATTCACAAAAAAAGTGTTGTCTATTTGTTAACACTAGTTCTCTCTCCTAGGAATTGCTCGCAGGTGAACTAGCAGTTAGATAGTTACGCTGAATCATTCAGCGGCGGGAAAACCACCATTTCGCGGAATGATTCAGTGCTGGGCGATTTAAGTCAGATATGACGGTTGAGATTTAAAGTGTTGAACCGCGGTGGCCCCAGCTGATGTGGGCTGCTAGACTAGCACTCCCATAAGACTTACGTAGTTGTCCTAGCTGACGTGGATCGCCAATTTAGCTGCTCACCCCATAAGACGTAGCCTCCGGCAAGAATAGCATTTTATGTACCCATCGATCCATACCTCCATTGTAGTCCAGCCCGGTTAGGATACCTGGCTTTCACCCAGGCGACCCGGGTGCAAGTCCCGGCAATGGGAAAACTTTTTTCTTTTGGCAAGTCGATAAGCTCGGCAAATTGAAAACTTCCTTGAAGTTAAAATTAGTAAATAGCTAAATTAAGTTGGTTTAAACTGAGTTAATCAAGCATATTTATCTGGGAAAGAACCAGATCTAGAACAGCTCTTGAGAATTTTCTAAGGTCGAAGAAAAAATGGAGATCCAAGAAATATCTCAAATGAGATAATCTGATACCCTCATAGAGAGTTGTATTAAGAGTTAATAAATGGGTGATCATTAAGAATCAAGACGACTCTATACATATAGAGTTGCACATATCGGGTTAAACACCAGGATTACTACACCCAAAATAACAGACTAAAGATAGACACCCAGACATATACTGGTTAAACACCAGGATTACTACACCCAAAATAACAGACTATAGATAGACACCCAGACATATACTGGTAATAGAAAAAGGGAAGCCACTGCCTTTCTCAAAGAAACCTACTACTATACACAGAAAAGTGATGTTTCAGCATGCAAGATGGAATCGTTAGTGGGAAGATGTAAGTGATTGACTAGCTCCAAGACGTGAGACCATATTTCTCAGCAACATTGTACATGACAAGACTTTCCCACACAGGGCCAAATAGATGCTCTCCTCCAATCGCAAATGTGAGAGCCCAGGAAGAAAGCAGCACAGTGAATATTGAAAATCCAACTGCTGATCTGAATACATCTGCAAGCAAAAGAGTCAACATAACAAGGTACAGCATTAGATAACGGTACGGACGAAGCTGAATGAAGAGATGGGGCTCGGGGAAAGCTGCTAAATGATTATTATTATATAAAGAAACTCCCCCAAACCGTGTTTCCAAATGCATGTATCCCTGAAAAGTGGCTGCGGAAGCCACTGCCACCCTGAAATGATAGTCAAAAGCATAGAAATGTTTCGGGTATTCCATCACTATAATTCCAAGAGCAAGCTACTTAACTGTATGTAGAGGAGTGAAAACAATTGAGCGCAGATGGTGCCATACCCTATGTTTTTGAGTGGTGGGGTGAGTCAGTCTATAAAGTTGAAATGTCCAACAGTATGACATTGTACAGTGCGACAGAATTTTGACCAACAGGATGAAGGGGGAAGTTAACCTTTTCTATTTCCCAAATGCATTTTGAACTAACCATCCTTGTCATTCATGCTATGATCATTGTATTACAAATCACTAATTCCCCTTTGGCGGGTGACTAGTAAGTGCATATGAGAGAATCATGGTCTGTTTCTCATCACATTATGAGTTAGTACTCTGCAATACAATTTGCGTAAGCAAGTGATTAGGCTGGAGGCAACAAAGTAATACTAAGGGGACTTTCCAAAATTATACTAATAGGTATTTCATTTCTTTTAACATCTTGAAGAAGATACACAAACTTTACCAGATAATATTTGTTCATGATTCAGAAATAAACACCTTTCACAGAAACTTTTGACAACCAAAAGAGCCTAAAATTTCAGTATTCAAATAAAAAATCCTTGAAAATGATCCCCGGGAAATAACATCATCCTCAATTGCATACCAGAATTCAGATTGACAAAAACACCTACTATTACTTTGTCCCGTGATCCATTTCTACCACCTATCCAGGGAAATTTATGTCTTCATTTCCGTAGCACAATAATCATAGTATTCACTATTCATTTTTGCATCTAGGTTTTCTTAGTCTTAGTCTAATTTAACAGTCATGTAAACGTTCATACTACTAACCTACATTTCTAGCTTCTATACGTCGAAAAGCAATAAAAGGAAAATCCCCTTAATTATTCCTTCCACGTTACTTCCCCTCAAGATCACCATTCTTATCATGAATTATTTCTCTATAAGTACCTGTTGATCAATTCAGACACCAATCGTATCCTATTTGAGGAACACTAACTACCTAAATCCACCAAGCTTAACAGAAGCAACTTATGCGAGTTCCTGCAGTGACAATCCTAATCCAAAAAACCAATAAAGACATGAAAATGAAGTAAAATTTGATAGATTCAGATGTTAATTATCATAAAATCAGCTATTAATCCATTTCAACCCAACATCTTTATCCACATTCCTTTCAGTAATAAAATTGGATCTTCACATAATAACATGTATCAAGAATAAAGCAATATCGATTCCGAGATATCAATTTACCCAACAAAAACCTAAAATATGAACCCTAATCAAATGAAGTCTTAATAAAAGTGAATAATAAGAATGACTTACACTGGCGAATACGAGGGAAGGAAGAAGTAGTGAGAACAGGCCAGAAATAGAAGCAATTAACATCCCAAAGCCATGGAAGCAAAAGAAATCCAAATTTGAAGAAGTTACGAGCATAACTCAACGACTCTTCTTCAGTTAATCCTAAAGGTCCATCGATTGTTGGCCATACTTCTACTGGTGCCTGATTGCTTGTTCTCCGTCGTCTGATTAGCCCTGCTTCTGCTGCTGCCGCCGATGATCTTAATTCCCCTATACTCCTTCTTTCTCCCGTTTCATCTGCCCTCTCCATCTCTCTCTTTCTGTCGAACAAATTTTTGTGCCGTCTGGCTCAGTGGCTGGGACTTTATAAATGAAACCCAAAAATGGAGATTTTGTTCACGTGATTTTAAAGTGGGTGATGAAAACCCAACCGAAGAGAGAGAGATTTTTGATTCTTTTTTCCTTATCTCTGGGAGAAAAACAGAGGATGTGAAGAAAAGAACAGGAAATTGGGTGGATTGGAATGGCATTCTCTTCTTCATCTGCTGCTTCTGTAACTCTGTCTCGGAATTCATTGTCATGTCTCAATTCTACATTTCCTTATCATCAGAACAAACTGAGAATGATTACTGAAACATCTTGGAAATCGTCGTCATCATCATTGATTATTAGAGCAGTAGCAGATTCTGCTGAGGCTGACAAGCAAAAGACTGCTTCTACTACTTCTACTCAGACGCCGAAGGTTAAGCCATTACCAAAGAAGCCTGTTTATTCTAGTAATAATCATCCTTAAAACTTCTCTTAACTTTCTTTTATCAATTGATCAAATCTTAATTCGAAGTTTATTGAATTGATTAGCTAAATTATCTACTTGCAGTGAAGAAAGGTCAAATCGTTAGGGTTGTCAAGGAAAAGTATCTCAATAGTATCAATGTGAGTCCCTTTTCTCTCAAAAGTCTCAAATTCAGTTCTTTTACAATGGAATTTGACATTTTCAGTCCTACATTCGCCTTCATGAGAACTTCATTTTGATGAACTAGTATGTCAAATCTGTGCTAATTAGACCTGTGATCCTTGATTATACGCAATTATTTGAACTTGTTTTGAGCTACTGTTTATATTTCTTTCTGCAGTACTTGTCAGTTGGACATCCAACGTATTACACAGGCTTAGATTACATTTATGAAGACCGTGGCGAGGTAACTTATTCTGAAAGGCCTTTCCTTGGAAGTTTTGCTCATATATAGTAACTTTATATGCCTACTAACTGCTTGTTGCTCATCTTTCAATATGATACTCTTAGGTTTTGGACTTGCGACTATTCGACACGGAAGAGTATGCTCTTGTAAGTTATAGTACTTATTATAATCCTGACTTCTGAATCTTTCACTTTTGCGGTTATCACTTTGATGAGCTCCATGCTGGAATGTTCTATCGTAATTTCTTTTCCATTTGGGAGGGATAAATGTTGGGCTGAATTCGCCAAAAGGGTTACAGTAGAGAATCTGAAATGCTTAAGCTATGAAATTGAGCCTCATTGGCAATTGCACTTTGTCAGACCTCATATTGTCATAGTTAAAATTGCAGAAAGTAAGACTGACTGAATTTTCCGAAATCATAAAACACTGCTTTCCGTTGTCTTAACTGACAACCGTGTGGCTTACAGATTGCTTGGGTTGGGATCCCAACTGCACCAGCTTGGCTTCCTACAGACATGCTCATCAAGGTGCTTATAAAACTGCAATACCATTTTGATGACTTTCGGTTTAAAGCACTACTGAGTGTTTCTTAAGCTGTAATGACCAATTTGGCTTCATGTGCAGTCGGATAAGCTTGATTATGAGAGAATGTAAAAGAATATTGAGCTCGGAATGCTGGATCCACGCATGAGTTCTCTTTGATCAATTTATTATGCCAGAGAGTTTGCAGTATTTGCGTAAGTTCACATTGCTGTAGTAGACTAAACAAATTTACAGTATGTTTTATATGTACTAAAAGTCAGTGCTATTTCATGAAAGAGCTTATGTATATAATGTTAAATCATACTGTATTTCATTGCATTGTTCGGGATATCTAAGTGCTCAATTACCTACATAGAGATGAATTGAAGAGTTACTATCCATTTTGCAAATTTCTGGATCTAAACACAAAATACTCTTGCGCAACTAAAAAGGAGCACTTGGCCTGTGCACTTGGTGGCATACGAGCATTATGAGTAGGCTAGAGATGAATAAGTTCAGGAATCTTCGATTGTGGAAGAACCATTGCTATAGCAGAAAGTGAGAGTTAGGCTTAGTTCGAGCGAATAAGCTTGTAAGGTGCATTTGTTGGACAATTTTGTTATTTTTCCCTTTATACAATGAAAAGGAATCAGTTTGCACAGCTCTTGTGTTCATATTCCCTTAATCTTGTGAATTAAATAGCATGGTTGAACCTCTTGTGCAGTATGGGATGCAATAATAGTTAAGAGAGAAAACGAAGTCTTCAATTGCCAATCTGAAGAGATTTTTGCTGTTTGCACTTGGTGGTGCGAGCTTAGACAGCTGAAGCACTTGTGGTTCTGAGAATTGCGCCTCGGAAAATTGCAGAGACAAATTGGGTATGGGACACCAAGCTACATTGTTAACTCATGGATTACATCTTACCTCCAAATAAAGAATCTTTGAGCACGACGATCTTGAATGACAGCATTTACAGGCAATGCAATGCACCTTAATCAATTTTGAGGATATTGTATAAGCTGAATAGGCAGGTATTAAGATTTAACATTGGAGACAAGACCAGGCAGAAAAGAAAAAAAACAAATCATATAGTAATAACTTGCTTCAATTAATTACAACTATTTACTTCTGAAAGACGATATAAGATTCATGGAGATAATAACGAGATTAACAGTTTTCGATAGCTAGTTGTTGTTTAACAAATCATATGAATTTCTCTATGGATGCAGTTAATGTAGATTTTGGAACTGCACCAATGACACTATCTTTTTTCTCTCCATTTTTGAAGAACAACACGGTGGGAATACTTCTGATTCCGAATTTCGTAGCGACTCCTGGGCTATCATCGGTGTTGAGCTTGTAACAGACTACCTTTCCTGCATATTCTTTGGCCAATTCATCAATTACAGGTGCAATCATTCTACAAGGTCCACACCATGGTGCCCAAAACTCGACCAAAACTGGGGTTGTAGTGTTACTCATCACCAGATCCTCCCAGGTCGTATCGTTCACCACAGTAACTGCATCATATTCAGTTATATATACCAAGGATATGAAAAAAGTGGTCACACCAAAATCTACTGAGAGCAACTACTGTGATAAACTACAATGCAGTCAGTGTACAGGTGACTAAATCAAGAGTGAGGGATAGAGATTACCTTCATCAACAGCTTTGGCTTTGCAGACAACATTAAGGTTGCGGAAGTTGGCATGACCACCGGAGGGTGAAAAGGGAGAAGAGGAAGTTGAAAGAGATAAAGTACTGTAAGTAGTGTTAGATTTCAATCCTCTGCAGCTAAGCTTATCCTTTGAAACCAAGAAAGAAGTTTGATGTTGAGCAAGAGAAGCTCTGACGCTAGATATGGTGCTCACCTGAAGACTTGCGATTTCCAAAGCCATTTTTAATTGGTAGAACTACTTCTCTTCTCACTTCTATTTTCTAAGAAAAGATTGAAGGTGGGAGGACGTGAGGTTCAGATAGTAAGAAGAATCATTGAATTTTTTATTTTTCCTTTCTTTTCTACATTTCTTGCTTAATTTTTCTCGTGGATATTCCTGTTGCATTGTAAGGTGCTCAAATGCCCAAAGTGCGTGTGGATGAGATTTATCCCGAGTTTCTTTTATTTTGTTTCTTTCTTCATTTCCATTTATTTATTTTCTTTTTTATTTGCTTTCTAGCGTTGGCCTTTGAGGGCGCATGGGTGGTTGGTGATATTTGTAAAGGGATACTTGGCCGAGACAGCCACACAGGGCCAACAAGCCATGCCTGCTGTTTTAGTGTAGGGTGCTGACTGCTGGGTGCGGGAGAGGGTAAGTTGTTTTACTCCTGAAGTATATTATCTTGCCAGAAAATCAATGTATAATTGCAAAAATCAACGCTGCCAAGATGTTATAATCAGCAACAAAGAATGTTACAATTTAAATTCTTAGAAGACTATATATATATTTGTCATTGCATTACATCTTAAAACAGCAGGCATGGCTTGTTCCTGGTTTGAAGAATATTTTGAGAAAAATGAATTACCGGGGGTTGTGCTAAGACCTACTGTTTACATTTTTGGGTGTAGTGACGGAATTAAAATTCAGGAAATGGGCTATATAGCCAAAAACACAAGTTTTCTGGGACATATGGACTGGTAGAAGTTTCGTCTGGGTCAAATGGACAGTTTAATTTTTTAATTGAAACTGACCCAATTACCCTTTTGTAACTGCACGTTCTCCGTCTCCTCAACAAAACCACGTTCTCCTTCTCTCTTCAGATGAAAACCGCCAACATCCTTCTTCTTCATCTTCTCACAAACTAGAAGAGGAACAAATTCGTCCACTGTCTCCCTACACCAAAAACCATCAGAAATCGATTTCCTCCACCGTCTCCTAACCATCAACAGTAGCAGATTCATCAGAAACCATCCAAAAATAACTGCATGACCTGTTATGCATTGTTTAGAGTATCTGCATAACTTGTTATGCATATAAGAAGTGTTATTGTTTTTGTTAAGCATTCCCTGCGTCACTTATTGTTTTAATGCATAACATCTTATGCAGATCCAACATTGACAGCATGACAAGTTATGCATTGTTTAGGTTATCTGCATAAGTAGTTATGCATATAAAAGGGTTTTTACGCCTTCCCTGCGTCACTTATTGTTTTAATGCATAACATCTAAAAAAACACTATGAAGCCAAAATAAATAATGCATGAATCATTATGCACATATATAAAAATTAACTGCATGATTTGTTATGCATTGCTTAGAGTATCTGCATAACTTGTTATGCATAACTGGTTATGCAGTAAAAACAGCTATGCATAACTGCTTATGCAGTAAGAGCAGCTATGCATAACTGCGTAACTTGTTATGCATAACTGGTTATGCAGTAAAAGCAACTATGCATAACTGCGTAGCTTATTATGCATAACTGCTTATGCAGTAAAAGCAACTATGCTGAACTGCGTAGCTTATTATGCATAACTGGTTATGCAGTAAAAGCAAACATGGTGAACTGCATAACTTATTATGCATAACTGCTTATGCAGTTAAAATACAAACATTGTTTAACTGCATAACATCTTATGCAGATCCAAAAATAACTGCATGACCTTTTATGCATTATTTAGAGTATCTGCATAACTTGTTATGCATATAAAAAGCCTTATTATATTGGTTAAGCATACCCTGCATCACACATTGTTTAACTGCATAACATCTTATGCAGATCCAACATTGACTGCATGACAAGTTATGCATTGTTTAGAGTATCTGCATAACCTGTTATGCATATAAAGTTATGCCTTCCCTGATGAGTGTTATTAAGTCATGTTGCAATTTTAGGAGAACTTTAGAGATGAGTACAGTGCAATGGAGTTGGAACTCTGTGAAATCGAAACTAAAAGATTGAATCGAAAAGATCTGCATTGATCGTAAATTCAAAAACAAGCTTAAAATATCTAAAAATCCATTCGAAAACCTAAATTAAACTCTGTAACTTAAAATAATAGATCATAATCTTAAAGAAACTAAAACCTAGAATCGAATCAAGATTAAACAAGATCAGAATCAAAGTTAAACAAGATCAGAATCAAAGATAAAACGAACGAACCTGAGCTTGAATTTCAGATTATCTTTGCTGAGTAAATTGAATCTCTCAATCAGCTCCTTCGCAATGTGATAAAGTGCATAACAAGTTATGCAGTACAAAAATATGCAAAAAAATATGCATAACTAGTTATGCAGTACAAAGAAAATGTGCATAACAAGTTATGCAGTACAAAAAAAAAGTGCATAACTTGTTATGTGGCACAAAAATAAATGTGCATAACCAGTTATGCAGATGCATAACAAGTTATGCAGTACAAAGAAAATGTGCATAACTAGTTATGCAGTACATAGCTGAGATATCATCATCAGATTACTAAACCCAAAATTGGTTTGCATCTGTGTATATTGCATTGAAAATAAGATTACTAAACCCTAGAAAACATGATTCGAGACAAACCCAAATAATGTCACATAATCAACTAAACCCTGGATATTCCAAATCAACAACTAAAATCAAAAATTAACAAAGATTAATCTTCAAATTCATAAAAAATCATCAACAACTATTCAGAAGGAATCCAGGTATTCAGAACTCGGGCCATGAAAAGTCATCATGCTCGATTGCACAACAACACGTTGACCAGGCTTGGTCAGCATGATCGTATAATAACAAAATGATGACTTTTAATAGTGGCATCAAATGTTATCATGATTTATTTATTCCAACCATGCCGACTAACCATTACCAAACGTCGGCATGTTGTGGAATTTTATATCATAACGACTATTTGAGATTTTGCACAATAAGAATCGTGTGATAAATGCCCCATTAGTCGGCTTGGTAATAAATTGCTAACATGTTGACTAATCCAGGGTCGTCAAGGTTTGGATTTTCATAATGACGACTTTGGTACCTGTGTTATTTGTCTTTTCAAAATCGTTATTCTGCATAAAACAAACACTGACAACCGGTATAGTTTCGTGTGGGTTTACATAGATAAAGCTGTAAAAGGTCTCAATTTTCACCCGAGGAATCTTCATCTGCCTCAACCAAACCCGGGATATAGTCCGGCGCGAAACTCTTAAATTTTGGAATTCATGAAATGATAGCTTTCATCAAATGTGAATTCTTCTCCTTTTTCCTCCAAGTAGCGCATTTTTACGACTTCCTCCTGAAGAAACACAAACACAAACACAAACTTACTTTGTTAATGTTGTTTTAATGGAAGATTAAATCACATAGCTTATGTAAAAGAAACTCTAAAAATATTTACAAATCATCGGATTGACTAGCTTAAATGGGTGTGGTTAAAGATCCGTTGTCGGATATCTATAAAATCAATTATTCATTTTCGAATAACTTGGTATCTATCATGAATTTGCTGCAGAGATCTTATCTTTACATTTTCATAATCTCGTACATGTTAGATGTATATCCTCCCCCCAAAAGGTTTCGGGTTCAACCCTTTCATCTTGGACATTTTCACTTCTTGTTTCATTGTAGCATGTTTTGATTATGGACAAATCTTCACTTGATTTAAATGATGTTACGCTTGTATGTAGAGGTATGAAGTGAGTTAAAAGAGTACATGATGATGAATCTTGTTGAGTATATGGTGTGTGTATTTTGGTGGAGAAAACAAGTATATTTATAAGATTGTTTCAAAAACTAGTTGTTGGGAGATTGAATCAGTGCAGTTGTACTTGCACAAAATTTTGAATTTTGAAATCGTCATCATAATTTTCTTTTTCTTAAAATGACGACTAAGGTAAGTTTTTAAGGTCGTAATGTTAAAATCATGCCAACTAATCACTCGGGAGAAGTTCAAATTTAAGCATCTTTGGTCGTTATGGTTAAAGTTTCGTAAAATGACGGTTATGTAAAAGTCGTCATGGACTAATAAGATGTTTTCATCCAAGAAAATGTCAAATTTACGCAACATTGGTCGTGACGGTTCGAGTTTAGATAATTAAGACCGTTGTGTAACCGTCGCTATATCTGAATGTTGTTACCATGACGACTAATATCATATTTTATTCTATTAAAAACTCAAATTCATCCATTTCTAGTTGGCATGATAGTCGTTTTATAAAATGACGAGTATACCTTGGTCATCATGCTCGTAATGTTATTACCATGACGACCAATATGATGTTTTCATCCTGGAAAGTCTCAAGTTTAAGCAACTTTGGTCGTCATAATCGAAATTATTATAAAATGATGACTGATCCAGAGTCTTCATGGTCGTATTTTTACTACTGTGACGACCCTATTAAATATACAATTTGTGTTATCATGGTCGTCAGTCTGCACATAAGGAAAGATGACAACTTTGGTTTGGTCGTCATCTTACAAGTGTTAAGACCGCGACGAATTTTCGATTGTGTTAGATCATTGCTCGGTCGAACTCATAAGTGTTTCTATATCAAGATTGTTGTCAAATTTAGTTATCAAAACTATATCTTGATTTCTAGTCTGCAAGTAGTTAAGTCTCGGTCTAGGATAATAGAGTTGAGAATTGAGTCAGTCATCATATGCGTTCTACCATTTGAAGGCTAAGATCAACCGAAGCTTTTGGAAAACTTCATCAACAAAAGGTAAGTGAAGACTAAACCACCTATTTATCAAGTTATATTCACTTTTCTAACTTGAGACGATTGTCGCATAACTACTTATACTAAGCTTGCATAAACAAGAATTTCGAGTCCAGAACTAATTATTTAGTTTAGGAATTTCTCGAGATATAATAACTAAGCTTAATGAACATTTGTTCATACTTGATCAAATTCGGTAGAGAACAATTTATTGTTCGGAACCAAATCAAGATTCAAGTTCATCATTCAAAAATAGCTTGGATCATTGATAAGTTTCATTGTTGTTACTCAGGAATGTTTCAAATTGATTTAGAGAAATATAGAACTACTATATTCGGAATATGTATGAATCCGTATTACATGTTTTCGTACACGTGGCGGAGTAGATATAAAATATATATATATATATATGTCGACTTTCAGATTTGTGTGTTATGCATATTCATATGTACATCATGGGGAAATTTGTTTGTTTAGTGATCCGGATAGGTTTGTATATTCATATACAAACAATTATGGAACTGTGGTAAGGGAACCGGGTTAAGATATTCAAACCAGTATGCGAACCAAAACAATTTTATGTTCTAGAACCAGTTCAGTACCCAAACCGGTTTGCAAGCTGATTATTCAGTGAACTCCACAACCGTAAAAGGTCTACGAGTTTGTAAAAGGTACATGAACTAAAAAGTTCTGTAGACTCCGTAACTTTAAGTTGGGTCAAAGTTTGCAAACTGGTACGTGAACTGAAAAGTTCTGTAAGACTCCGGAACTTGGTAATTGCATAAGTGTGCAAACTGGTTTATGAACTGAAAAGTTCTGTTGACTTCGGAACTCGTAATTGCATATAAGTTTGCAAACTATGCCGATTCACGAACGGTTCAAATAATTATACCTTGTACATTTACAAACTATGTCGATCATGATTCAATTGCGAATAAATTATTTCTATGAAGTAATTTGCATTTGATCTTTTCTCTAATTAACACTAGACTCAATTGATCACATGATTGTGACTTAATTTTAATGTCTTAATGAAGATGAAAATGAGTGTTAAGCTTTTGAGTTCAAATCGGCTAGTTTTGTCTAAACATGTTGAACATAGTCTTTATACACAGTTCAGTTACGGTTTACCTAACCATAGTGTATATCTTGTATATGTGATTAAGATTCAAATCTTTCATCTAATGGTGGATATTGTTTGCTTAATTCCAAAGCTATCTTAGCTTAAACCTAAAGCAACCTAGGCTTTGAAGTCTATATAAGGGGAACTCTTAGCAACTTGGATCTTCGAATCCTGACACTACTTTTTGGTGTGTCCTAGTTGTATCTAGAGTCGTCCTCTCTAGAAACTCTTTTAGGGTTTAGCGATTATAAAGACTTCACAGAGATTCGTGAAGCCAAGTCCAGTTATCTTTTATCTTGATAACTTGAATATCCTGATCTTGATTGTTTGTAGAGCTTGCTCCAATGATCTAGATAAATAGTAATCAACAGAGTCTCTTCGCCGCTTACTTTGTTGAATCCACGATTTTTATAATTGTGAGGTGTATAATAATCTGGACTGCACTTCGCGTTGCATAGTTCGGATTTTGAGGATAGCCAGACTTTTGTCTAAGTTGCTATCGATTTCCATCATCTGGATCTATCATTTGATATGATCATCCATTTAAATCGTAAATCAAGAAATAAATTATAGGATTAATCTGTGGGAGGAAAATTTGGTTTAAAGTCTTCAATTGAGGTTGAAGCAACTCTTAGTTGTGGGTGACATCTGCTAAGGGAATCAATTGCGCAGAGTCTTGCGAGATTCATGAGGCGTAAGGAGCTCGACTGTACCTTAATCGGTGGATTTCCTTTTAGGGATCAACTACATTCCATACCGAAGTTAATTGGTAGAAGGCTAGTGTCTGTAGCGGTTTCATACAGTATGGTGTCCAATCTGGACTAGGTCCCAGGATTTTTCCGCATTTGCGGTTTCCTCGTTAACAAAACTTCTGGTGTCTGTGTTATTTATTTTCCGTATTATATTGTTTATCTTTATAATTAAAATATCACAGGTTGTGCATTGATCAATCACAGTAGCTCGGTCCAACCTTGTTAGTTGGAAAAGACTTGATTGATTGATTATCAACCTTGTGCGTTGATTGATCCTTGGACATTGGTCTTTGGTACCGTCCAAGAACTCTATTTGTAGTTAGGTTCACGGATTCAATTCTATAAGCGTTCTAACGACAAGAGAGAGGGAGAGAGAGATAACTCTAGGAACTTTCCTTGATTGAGTTTTTAGTTTCGGAGTTGTACTGAGTTTGTCCATACATATTTCCTAAGAAAAAGTTGGTGGTGTATTTTGGTACCCCCTGTGTTTTCAGTTGGTATCAGAGCAGGCAAACACATTAAGACCTAATAAGTCTTTGTTTGAAGCAGTATGATTATATGGACAGGAGTGCAATCTCTATAAATGTACCGCCAGCGTTTGATGGCTCTAATTACTTATCGTGGAAAATCGCTATATTTCCTTTCTACATGCCCGTGACTTTGAGACATGGAAAATTGTAGTTATTGGTTATAACGCACCAACAGTTTTTATAGACGGAGCTACTATTTCAAATCCATTGATAGAATATAGTGAATCCGAGATTAGTGTTGTAAAGCATAATTCAGATGGGTTAAACGCTAATATTCACGCCATAAGCCTAGATCTTCAGCACCATGTGACTTCGTGCACTAGGTCTAAAGAGCCATGGGATATCTTAGAAACTGTATTCGAGGAAGATACCTCAGCGAAAGATGGTAGGCTTCAAAACCTAACTTCTAACTGGGAAAACCTCTGCATGTCTGATGAGGATTCGTTTAAAGAATTTAATCAAAAGGTGTCTAGTATTGTTAATGCTTGTTTTGTATTAGGGAAGACTATCTCCCAAAAGGACATTGTGATGAAAATTCTCTGATCCTTACCAGTAAGATACGAGTCTAAGAAACATGCCATCATGGAAGGAAATAACCTTGATACACTTTCCAGAAACACTCTTGTTGGAAAATTGAAGATCTTTGATCATGAACTGCAATCCAAAGCCAGAAAGGATATTGCGTTCAAGGAACTGAAAAATACTAAAAATCTTAAAGGGGAAAATGTTGACAACTCTAGTGATGATCTTGTCGATCCTAATTTTTCAGATGAAGATCTTGATAACTCAGTTTCTCTGACCACAAGACAGTTTAGAGAATTTCTTAGGAAGAGAAATAAACGATTCTCCATGGACAAACCTCCAACGTCAGCTAACCCACATAATCGTAATTCTGCTAAAAACTCGATTTCAACGATACTGACGATGAGGATATGCCACAGTGCTTCAAGTGTAAAGGATTTGGTCACCTTGCCAATGAGTGTCCAAATCGAAGGAAATACACTGGCAACAAGAGTTTGGCTGTGATACTTGACGAAACCTCAGATCATTATGATTCCGAAGAGGAAGAAAGCTCAAGTGTAGATCTCTTGGGTGAAATCGTCAATTTTGATAATTGTAGCAATAATCATATCAATCTTGGTAGTTTAATCGATGATTTTTCATCAAAATCATTGGAGAATGTGATGGAGTTTTCGAATACTAATGAGGATTCTGATATTATTTCAGGTACCATGTGTTTAACCACTAAAATTGTTCCTGAAAGAATCTTCATTCCGACATATCCTTATTATACCAGTAAAGAGTCACAGAATTGCACAATGTTTCAAATACAAACATAAACTACTGTATGTCAAAAAACTACAACGAAGATATAGTCGGTTGGCAAATGCACTTAAACTTGTTCAAAAGTCGAATATGAGGTACACAAAGTTAACTATTCTTCTTCTAAAAGATTGATGGATAAGGTAAATTCTCAAACAAAGAGAAGAGTCTGGACTAAACGTTGCATTTTAATGGATATTGTCAGTTTCGTGCAGGAATTTGGTGGTGAGGAGTCTTGTGCTCACTCAACACAGTCTAAGTGTGTTGAAATGTGCATATTATCTCATGTGCCCTTAAAAAGAGATAAGAACCTTGCACATCAGGGCTTTGGATCAAAGTTTGAATATTAGTACTTGGATATCTATATGTCTCAAGTAATGGTATTGTAAATTTTGATCTGCAAAACTTAAAATAAGTAGGGATAAAAATGACATTTTTTTTCCATTTTAGATTTTGTGTGCATGAACCTTTATAAGTTCTGAAATCATGCATGATAAATGACCTTGTCTTCAAGACTCGTATCTCTTTCTCAAGAAGGTTTTCTTGTTGAGCCATACTTTTGTGTTTCACAAATTCATTTTTCTCAACGAATCATGGAGGATACAAGCACAATATATTCTTGTGAAACCCTTGCTCCAATGTTTGTTGATACTGTTCCAACTAACAAGGAGAAAAGGGATGTCTATTTCTTTTGTCTCATCTCTTAAAAAGAGAAAAGAAATCAGAAGAAACCTAGATTGGATTACTCCAATCAGAAAAGGTTTGAATATCTTCTTGGAGAGCTTAGGAAAACCAAGAAGGAGGTGCACGGACTAAAGAATATTTTGCAAAAAATCTCTCAAACTACAAGATGCCCTTGTCAATCAACATCCTACCAGGTTTGCAGGAACTAACTCTTTCATTCATGAACCGTATGTTCCTTTGCCATTAATTGATAAGGAGTTTGGAGATGATAAGGAATTCTTCAAAGACCTTAATGTCTAGAAAACTTCTTTTGAGGATTTTATTCTTGAGAAGGATAACTACGGTTTGGTATAGCAAATATTGTGATTACACATAACTATTTCCAACGTTTTCATCTTGCATGTTTGTAGATTTATTTATTTAAATTCTAGAGTTGTTGGAAGATGAACTTGCAGTATGTAATAATTATTGGTTTAATTATTGCAAAAATCTTATGAAATATTTGTCCCTTTATGTTCTCGTGAATCGAGTTAATATTTCATATATGCTCAGAAGTTAAATCTATTATATTTTTATAAACGGAAAATAAAACAAACTCTTAGATATTTTTATCGCAGTATCGATCTTTCTGATCACATCTTTGTGTTTTGCTACTTGACACACTCCGTAAGGTTCTCTTATATTGAGTAAAATCAAGTAAAATTGTCTCGTTGTTCGTAACTAGCCTTGAGATTACTTTATGTCGATACTTTGGATACAAATCCTCGTGATTTGTTAATGTCCAAAAATCCTTCTTTTTCACGAAAGTAAGGTCACTCATGTTGTTCTCTCGGGAATGACATTTTATGGGGGAGAGTTCTTAAATGAACTTGTGCTTAATTGTTATATCTTTATGGGGAGTCTGGCTGTGGAATTATAAAGGGGATGCTTGTATCTTTTTAATCTCCTTGGATGAGCGCTAAGTATTTATTAATATGTGATATCATCTAAAACAAGTTGATACGAGGAGTTGCATTTTAACTATGTTATTATGTAGTATCTCCATCTTCTTTAAGCTTGAGATACCTTTTGGTTATATTCATTATGATCCCGCGATTTTCGTACCTTTGTTAATTTTATTAACAAAAAGGGGGAAAATTATTTAGTAGTTTTATGCTACATACATATGGTTTACGGATCATTATATAAGGGGGGGTGGATCATTTAAGCAATAGGTTTACCTATTAAACAAAAGATGTAAGTATTGATTAAGGGGGAGAAACATATCACCATAGTGTTACTTTAGAGTTGAGATACAATTGAACTTTGGAGAAATATAATAATAGTATGTGTCTGCATAACAATGATTGAGAATACTTTATTTTCAAAAAGTTGTTATTGTTATGGAATCGGTTCTTCAACAAAAACGATGCTGAGTTGAACACGTTCAGAATCATTGCAACTTGAAATTATGAAGAGTTTTAGGATAGTTGAAGAAACCAAGGAAATCAAGAAGACATGGTGCATCGAGGAGTTTTTCAAAACTTTATTTTTATTATGTTAAATAGTTTTATCGCTAAATTTAACAAAGGGGGAGATTGTTAGATCATTGCTCGGTCGAACTCACAAGTATTGCTATATCAATATTGTTGTAAAATTTAGTTGTCAAAAGTATATCTTAATTTCTAGTCTAGAATTATTTAAGTCTCGGTCTAGGATAGTGGAGTTGAGAATTGAGCCAGTCATCATTTACGTTATACCATTTGAAGGCTATGATAACCGAAGCTTTTGGAGAACTTCATCAACAAAAGGTAAGTGAATACCAAACCACCTATTTCTCAAGTTATATTCACTTTTCTATCTTGAGACGATTGTCGCATAACTAATTATACTAAGCTTGCATAAACAAGAATTTTGAGTCGAGCACTAATTATTTAGTTTACGAATTTCTCGAGATATAATAAAAAGCTTAATGAACATTTGTTCATACTTGATCAAATTCGATAGAGAACAATTTATTGTTCGGAACCAAATCATGATTCAAGTTCATCATTCGAAAATAGCCTGGATCAGTGATAAGTGTCATTATTGTTACTCAGGAATGTTTCAAATTTGATTTAGAGAAATACAGAACTAATATATTCGGAATATGTCTGAAGCCGTATTACATGTATTCGTACACGTAGCGAAGTAGCTATATATATTTATATCGACTTTCAGATTTGTGTGATATGCATATTCGTATGTATGTCATGGGAAAATCTGTTTGTTTCGTGATCTGGATAGGTTTGTATATTAATATACAAACAATTACGTAAATGTGGTAAGAGAACAGACTTAAGATAATCAAACAGGTATGCAAACCAAAAAATTTCTATATTCTAGAACCGGTTTAGTTCCTAAATCGGTATGCAAGCTGTTTCTTTAGTGAACTCCGGAACCGGCAAAGGTGTACGTGTTTTCAAACCGGTATGAAAAGATGAGGGTACCCAAATACACCACAATACTTTATTTATCCACCTATAAGTCCTCTTACCGAGAGTGATCGTCTATGGACAAAGTCAAGACAATACAACAAATCGGTATTCACACTTTGTGTGATGGTCTATGGATACGAGATCGAGACAATACGACTACCAAAGTGTGATACTTGATAATAGTTTTGGACTTAACCAAACTCTATAGGATCACTATCAAGTATATACGGAGTTAACGTTTGTATAATTTACTTTAAATTATATAAAAAAATATAATTGCGGAAAATATAAGTAAATCACACGGCAAGATTTTGTTAACGAGGAAAACTGCAACTGCAGAAAAACCCCGGGACCTAGTCCATAATTGAATACTCTCAGAATTAAGACGCTATACAAAATCTAAACCAACTTCGTATAGTTGAGACCAAGCTACTACCCCTAGTTCACTTAGTTCCCTCAGTATCCCTGCACTTCCGACTTCGATGAGTGCACGCACTGGAACAATTCCTTTGGATCGTATTCCAAACAGTAAAGGAACAGTAAATCTATTGGTAACAACTCTTTCGATTCTTTCAAGATAAAGATATCTCAAGTCATACGCAAAGGCTCTTCCGTTTAATCTAATAAACTCCTTTGCCTGGTTAGATCAATTTATCTAATTACTACAAAGTAGTCAAGTTTAGATTTGCAATCAATCGATATCAATTCCAACAAGAAACTATAAAGTGATGCCGATCTCACACAACTAATCAATCAAATCCGATTCTAGTTGGATCACAACCGATGAAGGCTTATGCACACCCAAAGATATGAGAACCAAATAAGAAATATTCTTTGTCTTCAAATCTTCTTTAATCTTTAATAAACACCTTCACAACACCACTTGAATCTCTTGTGATCAATCACACACAGAACGGAGTCTGTTGACAATGGATTATCACAAGATGTCTTTAGATCTACAAACAGTTCTAAAGATCCCGTCGATACTTCTATCTAGTTCGAGTGAATCTTATATCAGAAGAGATGATTCTCAAGAATAAACAAACTAGGTGCAATCAAAGTTTCAACAATTGTTAATCAATGATCAAATCAATAGAAAACTAAAAAACTGCAGTTATCTAGTTTTCCACCAACGGTACTCGTAGAGCTTCTTGATCCCACAGAAGTCTTTAAACGAGCGGTCATAAGACATTTCGCCTAATTAGGGTACTTTCCTTTCCGGATAGACGGATCCACCAGAAACAACAAAAATATGAAGTTTGTCTGGCTCTTAGTATAGTTTGCTAGAAATGCAAACTTATGTATTTATAGACCAAGGATGTTTGGACACCAAGGAATTTCCAAAACCGAAAATATTCTCAAGATATGCAATAAATAGCAAAATTCGGTTTTCCTAATTCCAATAAATACTTGTCCAAAATTTCTGAAATCTCTCAATATAAAATCTCCAATTAGTAAATGCACATTACTAATTTTTTATTCTCTAGAGATATGCATTTAATTGCTGGTAATTAAAGAATATAAAACCAAAAACCTTAATTAAAAGATTCTCAATTTATTTCGGCACAAGATCTCATTGAGTACTAAGGAATATCTTTGAACAATAAATGATAAGAGTTTCTAAACGTGTTCAAAGTACGTTGACATCTTTTTAATGTAAATCCTTATTCATATTTACATGGATTTACATTCTTGGTATCAGTTATACCACACTTCCAAACAAGTTTAGAATTGGTTCACCTATATTCCAAGATCACTATGTGATTGATCAAATATCAAATCACATACATGGGTTCAATCGGTTCTACCAATAACTATGATCGGTTATACCTTAATATGGAAACACTTTTAATCGGCCACACAAGTTACCAGGACCGGTTACATCAGTTACCAGTATCGGTTACATCAATTACCAGGAACGGTTACCATATACTGATGGTATTACTTGTGATCGGTCACACCATTTAATAGGATTGGTTACACCAATTACCAGGATCGATTGCACCAATTACTAGGACCGGTTACACCAATTACAAGTATCGCACACACTCTATGATCAGTCGCACCAATTAGTAGGACCGGTACACCAATTATAAATATCGATTATATCATCTCATGGTGATTACTTAGGATCGATTACAATAATTAATAAAAACTATTCATAACAAATCATAAGTCAGGCATTGTGATTAGTTATACCAAGATACATAACAAAGTTACGATCAATTCTACCATCTCATATATATTGGTAATCCAAAGATTTGCAATGAATAGTCGTACCAATAAGCCTAGCGATTTCCCTTTCATAAAACAAGTTCCCGAATGTACTTCCTTTCAACAAATGTAAAACATTGTTTCCTAGGATGAAATATTCACTATAACCCATTCACATAATTATAACAATATATACAAGAATGTGTCGATGTCATATCTACGAAGTTTAAAAGATAAGCGTTATACTTCGTAGTCTAATTCCCTAATACTGTGATCATACAAATATGACCATGTCACATCACTAGAGTACCATACACTACGTACAGTATATACAGCTTCACAATTATCTTTTCAATATAGCACGACTTGAAAGATACGTTAGAAATGAAAATAGTTCAAGTCAATATTATTAACCTCAAGAGGAAGGATGATGTTGTCGTTATAGTTCGCTTCTTCTTCACTTTCTTCAGGTCTTCGTAGTAATACTTGTATGTCTCAACATTCCTATACTTTCTAGTCTAACCCAAACGAAACTGGCTCTAGTATACAATCAAGTGACTTTAGATGAGTTTTGATTCACTAAAATATGACAACCAAACTTGACATACCAACGCTTGGTGAGTTCAATCGAGTTATTCTCTAACAGCACCTCGATCTAGGACTTAATGAGATAAAACCTACTCAGATAACACTTTAATTAGCTAATAGGTCTGTGAAAATTCCTCATGGTGTTATCGAGGATGTTCTTATTGAGGTCGACAAGTTTATTTATCCAACAGATTTTTTTATCCTAGATACTCAACTAGTATCCGACCCAGAGAACCAGATACTTGTTATTTTAGGTCACCCATTTTTGGCTACATTCAATGCAATCATTAACTGTCAAAATGGTATTATGAATATGTCTTTTCGTAATATGAATATTGAACTGAATTTTTTCAATATTAGTAAGCTACCCCCAAATTTGATGGCACGTGCAATAATTAGGTGAACATGATAGAAACATTGGTCCATGAGTCATTACCAAACACTTTGTTAGAAGATTCATCTGAGAAATACCTAGCAGTGACGTAGGTGGGGGGTGGCTTACCTATGATATAGCCCACCCCAAAATGTGTAAAAGCTATTCTTCCCAGTGTAATCGCTGGGAAAAATATTAATCAGCCCAGGGAAAATTTTTAATTATCCCACGAGTTACATTCGCGTGACTCAACTCATGAGTTGACTCCCTATACCGAAAAGTTAACAAGTTTTATTTCTTATATCTCTCGTCTTCTGCTCTTCTTTCTTAGTTTACATGATAGAATTGGGTGTGGGGACGAGCTTTGTTCGCGTGCATCTGAGGGTTCTCTCATAACTACAAGACAATATGGCAATATGACTAGCACATTATCACCTTTAAGTTCATTTATTGACTGATAATTGTTTATTTTATTTTGGTTTAAAGTTTGAGTTTGTGGAATTGATTATTGAGATTGTTTTTTCTAATTGGATCATCTGTATGATTATTTCCATAAGAATAATGAATTTATTGTTTTCGATTTAATTTTATTCATCTTCAATTCTTATTTTATATTGGGATTTAGGTGTTAACTTTGAATTTCAATTGGATCATTTTGTGAAGCTGTTTTCGATAATGTACCAAGAAATGCCAAGTATAACTCTCCTGCCATTCAAAAAAAAATACTGAATATTTTTGGTGTTAATTTTAGAGAGAAAATTTGAGACGAAATTAGGAATGCCAAGTTTGCATTCTTTTTGATGAAACAAATGTTGAATCATGTAAAGAACAATCTTTAGGTTCTGGTGTATACTCCTCAGGGTTGATCTCTATATTCGTATATTCTTTTTGATTTGCGTGTGGTATTGTTATCAAGGATATGTCGATTTCCATGATTCTACTAATAATACCGCACGCAAATCAAAGGACGATGGCTGGGATGCTTTCCATGTCATTCTAGAAGGTCCTTACATTACTGGTCTTGATGCTGACAGATCAATCTACCCTCTCCCTGAGGATTTTCCCGCTTACAATCCTTGGGAGTTCAAATGGACTGAGAAAGAAACTGTGGTATGTTGTACATATCTTTGCTTGTTCACTTTTCATTATTCGACATATTCCTCGCTTTGCTAACTAACTTTCTTGATTTCAGATTACCAAGTTGAAGAAGGACCTGAAGACTCATGGGAGACAAAGCACAATGGAGGCGTTACGTTCGATCACTGATGAAGTAAGAAATACTTCCTCTCATATTTTAACAATATTGTTGCCTCTGTTTCTTATCTTTATCTGTGTGCGAAGGTTGAAGCTAGAGATGTTAGTGGTTCTGGTGAAGCTGTAGGCATTAAAGGTAAAGGTAAGACTTGCTACAAGAAGACCGCTTCTAAATATTCCTCCAAAAATCCTTCAAAGAAACGGAAAGCACCTTCTCCTTCTACCTCAAGTTCCCACTCTGGTGATGATGAATTTCCCTTTCTTGATGATTCCCCCATCACATCTTCCATGGAGAAGTTATCTGGTATCTTTTCTGATTTCATGTCAGCAATTGGAAATGAACCGCTAACTCGCACATGTGAGACCATTGCGAAGATATGTGATGCATCTACTTTGGATCTTGAATCCCTTCGAGGAGTTGCCTCAGCATTGAGTCCAAGCTTTCAGTATTCACTTGGTTCTTTGGTAATTTCTATACTTTCGCACTCTCTTCGATGATATCTTCATGTTATATATTATTATATTCATCTTATATCTTCGCAGATGGCCCGCATTTCATATGTTGTTTCTTCATATTATCAAAGAAAACTTCGATCTTATGAAGTTACGATTGCTAAACTTGAAAAAGCGGGGGCCTAACAACACCACCCAATATTTCTCTTAGCAATCTGTATGGACAAACTCGAATATACTTTTAAGAGAATCAACAAGACTCAATCAATCAAAATTATATCAACGAGTTTATATCTCTCTTCTTGATTTGATTTACTCAAGCAAGAACTGCGAGTTCTAATCAAATACAAGGAATAACTTGGATGGTACCAAAGACCAATATCCAAGGATCAATCAATAACAATCAACAACCAAAGGTTGGATTACTCTAATTGATGATCTAACGCACAACCTATATTATTTCAATTATAAAGATAAAACAATATAATGCAGAAATTGAAATAACACAGACACCAGAAATTTTGTTAACGAGGAAACCGCAAATGCAGAAAAACCCCGGGACCTAGTCCAGATTGAACACACATTGTATTAAGCCGCTACATACACTAGCCTACTCCAAGCTAACTTCGGAATGGACTGTAGTTGAACCCTAATCAGTCTCTCACTGATCCAAGGTACAGTTGTACTCCCTACGTCTCTGATCCCAGCATGATACTGCGCACTTGATTCCCTTAGCTGATCTCACCCACAACTAAGAGTTGCTACGAACCAAAATCGCGGGCTTTGACAATAAACAAATATGTCTCACACAGAAAAGTCTACCAAAGGATCATTCTGTCTCCCACAGATAAACCCTAAAAGGTTTTGTTCCGTCTTTTGATAATAATCAAGGTGAACATGAACCAATTGATAACCCGATCTTATATTCCCGAAGAACAGCCTAGAGTTATCAATCACCTCACAACAATCTTAATCGTATGGTAGCGAAACAAGATGTTGTGGAATCACAAACAATGAGACGAAGATGTTTGTGATTACTTTTTATATCTTGCTTATCAGAGATAACAATCTCAAGCCAATCAATCTGATTGTACTCGTATGATAGAAGATGCAAGATCAGATCGCACAACTACGACAAAAGTAGTACCGGTCTGGCTTCACAATCCCAATGAAGTCTTTAAGTCGTTAAACTGGTTTTAGAAGAAGAAAACCAAAGGTTAAAGGAGAAATGACTCTAGCACACAGACTAGTATCACACGTAAGGTGTGGGGATTAGTTTTGCACAGATACTAGAGTTCCCCTTATGTAGTATTTCAAATCAGGGTTTGCAATTAAGTTACCTTGGTAACAAAGCAATCAATATCCACAGTTAGATGAAAACCTGATTTAGATTCAAGCTAATATTTCTCAACCGTTGATCGAAAACTTAGCTTGTTACACACACTTGAAAATGCACGCTTCTAGGTTTGTTAACCGTACCCAAACATATGCACTTGTTGGTTCAACAATAGTTAACCAAAAGGTTATCCATATGAGCATTTCATATCAACCACGTTATTCTTCACCATAACTATTTCAAATGACTTCAAATGAACTAGTTAGAGAGTTTTTCAATTGCAAGGAAATCTCGTGTACTACACAAGACACAATTGAAGCAAAGATGATTGATTCACTCGAATCGGTTCGTGAAATTTTATATCCACGGTTTGCAAACTGCATTCCTTAGACTTTTTAATTTTAAGTTCAGAAATCATCTTCAGATATATAACCTTCTCAAGTTCGCAGACTAGGTTTGCGGACTTAAGTTACCGGACAGAGTTTACAAACTCCAGTAGAAATTATCAGGTATGAGAACTTCGCCGGTTCGTGAACTGGGTTCGCGGACTTAGTTTCACGCAAGTAGTTTGTCAACTCCAGCAGAAATTCTCGGGTTTGAGAACTTCGGCAGTTTGCGGACTGAGTTCACGGACTTGGCTCATGCCATTCTTCCGGTTCTCTTGATCAACAAAGTTCGCAAACTTTGGTTCAAGGAAAAGGACTTATACATAAATGTGTTTCCACAATAATGCTTATGTCCACCATTGGTTATGTAATCTAAACTCTCATTTCAATCATTGAAACATTCTTAGAGGATGTTATATAGTTGTTACACCATTTCTCTTCAAAGCAATTTTCAAGATGATTGAAACATATCATGACTTTCGTCACATGGTAAAGATAAACTTGGTTAAAGCGAAAATCTTACCAACTCATATTTCGAGATACAGATAGGCGAGGTATACTCGGATCGAAATGCCAAATGTGTATAATCAAAGTCTATATATATATAGCATACGACTTCTTGTCTCAAAGAGTAGGAGATAGATTCGATAGACTTTTGAGTGATATATAAGTTCAAGTATTCACATACCTTTTTGTCGAGAAGTTTCGCCGGTTCCTTGAGTAGTTCTTCTACTTGTATGATGAATCGCCATGAAGTCCTTGATCTCAACTACACTTTTTATCCTAGTCCGAGACTTAGCTATAATAGACTATAAATCAAGACTTGTAGTTTTGATCACTAACATTGACAAACATGCTTGAGATAGAAACGCATGCGAGTTCGACCGAGCAATGCTCTAACAAAACTCGAAGATGAGGTTTTCACTTATAAGAATGATATATCCAATCTTCGCAGGAGGAATGGTCAGTTAGTTGGTGCATAATTCCTGATTTCTTCTTCCCTTTTGTTTGTTCGTCTCTTTCGCTCCTTTTTAATTGTGTATTCTTGCAGAGATTTACAGCTTACTGACGAGGCATCCTCTCCATTTCGCTCCCTTCACCATCCTGTTGATGATGATACTCTCCTTAAGCATCTTAATGCTTCTCTGAATAATATTTCTGATGACAAATTAAGAACTTTTTCCTTGGAGGAACTCAAGGCGAAGTATCGAATCCTTAATATTTATTATAGGAGTGCCTTATCTTCCAGTAATGGCTTTAGGCGCCGTTTTTAGGAATCCAAAGAAAGGGTTAAGGTTTTAGAATCTAGGATTAACACTCTTATTACTGAGAAGGATCAGGTTACTCTTATAGGTGCGAAAGCTTTAAAGGAATTTCAAGAAACTATCCTCCAAGTTCAAGTGGAGCGAGATCTAGCTATAAGCGGAAAAACGCACTTGTTGAGCGAGGGAACTTGATCCGTTCCCGACTTCTTATAGAAAGTGATGCTGAATTTGAGTGGGCTTCTAGAGTCTTAGATAGTCCTAGGAGTGGTTTAGTTGTGAATGTTAGTCTTGGATCGGATCATGCCGTCTTGGTTAAGGATATTATTTCTAATAAATAAGGTTGTTTATTATGCTTTTCCATTTGTTATTTCTTGAAAGATATTCTTATGTGGCATTAACCTTCTGATTTTCTTTCGCAGAGGATGAAAAGAAGTATCTTGAGAAAATTGAGAGTTTGGAAGCGAAACATTCCGCTCGTGATTCCAAGTATCGCAGACTCAAGAAAAAGTTGGCTGTCACTGTTTCTAATAATATCAAGGATGATATTCGCGTTCGTGACGCGGCAAGTAAGAAAGTTTATGCTGATAATGGCATTCCCCTATTAAATTATAATCTTGCTGACGTTTCTTCAAATGAAGAAAACTCTGATATCTCTGATAGTGAAGTAGAATATGAGGAATATGAGGAGACTGATGATGAAGGTAATGGTTCTGAAACTGAGGAGGTTAATGAAGATGACATGGGTGGGAGATAGATCTTTTTTCTTGAAGATCTTTTCTATCTTGTCGCGCTTGTAAATTCTTTGTCAGCTCTTTGTACATCGAATATATCCGAACTTTTGAAATTTCTTCTTCAACATAAACTCTTTAAGTATTTGAGATCTCTTAATGTAAATTCTCCTTGGATTGCATCTGCATTTATAAGAGGCAAAGTATTGTTCTTTCCATCAGTTGGAGTCAATCTAATGGTAATAACATGTATAACAATATTTATTTATGGTATAACATGTGCTTGAGTCTATCACATGGGGGCGAGTAACACTCTTTTACATGCTTGCATTCCCATTCTTGCCTCTGTTAGTCGCTACAAGATGATTGAGTTATGCAGATATTATGTAGTATTATCTATGAATTAACATATATAAATGGGAATTGATAGATGTAAGATTAACATGTATGCGTGTATCTAACTTGTGGTGTATTTCCTTATGTGGTGTTCTATTATGTATTTATTCACATGTGTCTATTATATAACTCAATCATGTTAATATCATGTCCGAATTGCTTTTTCCTTATCTTACCTTACGAATGTGCCTTTGATTTCTACCTCGGTTGTATTCTGTTTTATTGTTTCGCGTCTATGGATCTTCTTATTTATCCTTGTGAGAAATACTCTTTGTCTATGCGATTATACTCGTACGTTATTTGCTCTCCCACTCATTCCTGCAAAACAACATTAGCTTCAATTTTTATTTTCTCGGTATGTCTTATTTAGCCTTCCTAATTAAAGGTCTTATTTTGCCTAAGATATGATTTTGCTTCTGTGCGACGAAATCGCAGGAAGTCTTTACATTTTCGTGTACTGACCCATTGATCTCGCCTTAACATCTTCTTGTATTATTGCCTCTACAGGTTGTATTGACGCGCAAATACGACAAGTCTTAATACTCCCGTGAGTAAAAAGACTGATGATATTTGCGTCTTTTTGACACAATTCAGCTTCCTAATGGAGGGTGTCGTCCTTATATTCCCCCTGACTTCCCCTTCAAGGAAGCTTACCCCTACCGGGTTGGGGTGGGCTCTTCCCGTCCAGTGATGCAACAATCAGTTGTTTTCGCGGCCTCTTATCCCTCTGCCGATATGGCTTGTAGTTACAAGACCACAACCTAAGTGGGGTTTCTTTGGACCGAGTGCATCATAGTCAAGACTTGTCAAGAGCGGCCAGGTACGCTCTAGACGCCCCAGGCACTCTTGACTCAACCGTGTACCCTGGCGCCCTGATCGAGTTTCTGCATTCCTTAGGAGAGACCTTGTCACCTTAATCTTTCAATTTAGGCGCCTCTCCTGGATGGGTTTTTATTTCACCCCAAATCTCCATGACTCAGGTTTCAGGGTCGATGTAGCTTTCCCCCGAGTCATGCTAACCAGATTTTCCCCAATTATGACGTGCGTTAGGTCTTATTATTGCCTCTTGCTGTATGCGAACTAGGGTGCACGCCACAATTGGATGCCTAGCCTCCCTAGTTGGAGTCTTTACTTCTGTTGCCTTCTATTAAGGTCTTATTGTCGCCTTTTTCTGATATCATATAATTGGTTCTCATAAAGAAAAAGAACTTTCTCATTTGCATTCATAATCTTGATTAATACAATTCTGATGTCTTATGTCTTTATTTATTCTCCTACATAATAACTACTGCTTAATAACTTTTTATTTGAGATAACTTGTTAATTTCTTTCGCCTTTTATGCTTCGTTAAGTTCGCGTATGTTTTCCAATATCTATGCTCGCATGCGTTTCATTTCTTCTGGTGTGCTATGATTGCCGCAGGGAACATATTTCCTCAAATACATTTGGTTCCAGAGTTCAGTAGATGGCTTTTCCCGATACGGCCCATCCCATATGTTTTCCATGCTTCCTTTACCATTTTTCTGATAGTGCGGTTTCTACCTCAACACCAATTCTCCTTCCTGGAATTTGTTCTCGCTAAAGTACTTGTTGTATTTATTCTCTTGTGCGGATGTTGTCGCTTTTACAGAAGTTCTTTGTATTTCACTTTCCTTGTGAACAACATCTACTATTGATCTTTCACCTTGATGACTTTCTTGTATCTACCTTTTCCAATTTCTTCGCTTACTTGCACGTTCTTCGCTTTTGTCAACATCAATCTCGTGGCAGTTCTTTCCCTCGATCGGATATCCTCTTATTATTCCTACACCTTGAGGTAATGCGAACTTGATGCATTGATGGAAGGTCGAATCCACACCCAAAATGATGTGTAACCAAGGTCTTCCTATCAAAGCATTATACGGAGATTCGACATCAACAACGCAAAACACTATTTCTGTGAATATGCTCTTTAGAGGAATTCGCATCGTTATTTCTCCCTTTGGCTTATTGGTTGTACCGTTGAAACTGTATATCTTATAAGTTGATGGGATGAGGTTCTCATCCCTTCCACCCATAGTTTTGTATGTGTGATAGAACAATATATTAACTGAACTGGCAGGATCTATCAGTATTCTATTTATAGCCCATGTATTTGCGTCATCCTCCGCATCTTCATCAGTTTTTGTATTTGGGTTGATTTCCAACTTAACCACTAATGGGATATCGTGTTGTTCTGCACCTCCTGGTATTTCTTCTGCGGTAAAAGAAATAGGTTGTTTCTGCCTATCTTTTAGTGGTGATACCTTGGCCAGGTTGAGTATCTCTCTTCTATCACTATCTCTTGTATAAACTCGTCTTAGGACATTATCGTGAAAATATTTTATGCTTCTGAAAGAATATATAATCGAATTGCAATATAAGTTCTTTGCCTTCGCACCTACTTCAATCAGATAGGTGTGCCTTCTTGTTTCCACATCTTGTGCATGCCCTTCTGGTGGTGGTGGTAGATTCTGTTGTGGTCGCACTAGAAAATGGTTTAGCTTCCCCTGATCAATCATTCTGAGTGTAATTTTCTTCACATTTCTACAATTACTGGTGGTGTGACCGAGGAAACGATGGTAAGCACATAATTCTCTACTTCTTCTCCCTGGTGGTGTCTCATTTCCCATGTTTGGTGGTTCTGGGATGTCTTCCATTAAAATTACAGCTTCCCAGATTTTGTCTATCGCGGTGTTTAGATGCGGCATCTTTATGTGCTCCCAAACTACTTTGCTACCTCCTGGGCCTTGGTTGTGATATTGATTTTTCCCTCCATAAACTTCTGGTTGGTTATCAAGCCTTTGAATCTTGTGATTCCCTCCACGATTATTGAATTGCTTTTCTCTGTATTCTCTTTCAAACTCTTATTGGTCTTTACTGCCCATGGCTACTAGCTTTTTCCCTTCTTCAATTACTTTCTTTCCTTGACTCCCTTGGGATGTACTTGCAACATCATTTGTTGTCCTTGGAAGTAAGCTTGCATTCCCCTCATTTGAGTTTGTTATCGCAACTGGTTAAGACTCAATTTCTCTTTGTTTTTCTTCAAGAGCTATGTATTCTTCTTGGAACTCGCGTAACTCCGCCATGGTTATTGTATCTTTTGTCCTGAAGATCTGCGTATACAATAAATCTGTAGGAAAAAGTGCATTGATGAATGCTAGTATAAGGTTTCTCTTATCCACTCGTCCAGACATTTCGCTACACATGCTCCTCCAACGCGTGGTTAAACTGCGCAAGCTCTCATTGATCCTTCTGCGTAAGCTGAACACTTTTCAATACCTGGTCTTAGCATGTTATTACTGATGTATTTTTCTAAGAAGATGTTTTGTAAGTGATGAAATGATCGACTGGTTCCTACTGGCAATCCTTCAAACCATTGCAAGGCTTCCCCTGTCAGGCTCGCCGAGAAATATTTACATAACACCGTATCATTTTCTTCCCACTGTAATAGGGATCGACTATAAGACCTTATATGCTGCAATGCACATGTGCTTCCATCAAAGATATTAGTAAATACAGGTAGGCTGCATTTAGGTGGTACTACTGCGAGTTGTATTTGTCTTGCAAATGGTGTTTTTCCCGCTTCCTCTATTGCTTCATCTAGTTGTCGCCTGCCACCATTTCTTCGCGCCGTCATCATTTCTCTCATCTCCGCTAATTCTCTAAGGATTTCTTTGCTCATTATTTGGTTTGCATCTTGTTGCATGGGTCTTTTCAACCTTGCTTTCCTTACTCTGTTGTCATGTCTATTTTGACGCACAGCTTCTTGTATCTCTCTTGCTTCAGCCTCCTCTCTCATTCTCTTGCGTCTTTCTCTTTCATACCTTGCATGCTCCAGTGCGGCATTATTCCTTTCAGCTTCCTCTTCGCGTTCATACTGATTTCTCAACATTTCTCAACATTTCTCTACCTTGCAATATAATTCTTCCTTGTTCTTCATCCTCTTCACCATCTTGATCATGATGTTTGCGGTGGCGTTCGCCTGATTGTTCACGTCTATTGCCTCTTCGACCTTCTTGCATACGATAATGTTCACGTTGTTGTACGTATCGGTCATCTGCTGGTTGTTGCTCTATGCGTTGTTCATCGTGTTGATCATGTAAGTTGTCATCTATTTGAAAGTTTTCAGCAATGTCGTCTAGAGGTTGCTCCCGCCTGGTATCCCTTCGACTAGATTGGCTACGTCTTGACGAGATCATGCTTGTCCTTGACCTTGAGCTTGCACGTGTGGTGCTTCTTGATCTCTGCTCTTGTAATCTTATATTCTCTTCTCTTAACTCATTTTTCTGACGCGTCAAGTTCGCACGTTATTCATCTTCTCTCCTTCATTCTGCAACCAACCCTTCTATTAATCCTGGAGCTCCAGTTCTTTGGTCTTCCTCTTATGTTGAATCTGTATTTGCGGCATGAACGCTTACTCTATCGTAGTCTATGGTATTGTTCTCCACCGGTTCTTGTTGGATCTGAGTTTGTACTTGAATTCTTCTATTACTCCTTTCTCCCATTCTTGAGGATTCAGCGATTTCACTTCTTCTTCTTCCTGCGATCCTTCTACTCCTCCAGATTGTTATCGCTTGTTCCGCTGCAGTTGCTTGTTTCACCATCTTGTTAGTCTATAACAATTGTTTCGCTTGTCGAAAATAAAAATTAGTCTTTAAAGAACTGAAAATTGAACCGATGAAGATTGTTTTTCTGAGATTGAAAATTTTGGTGGAGCTTTTTAGATATAAACTTCTAAAATTTTCAAAGATTTCTAATGAAAGGGTGATAAACTATGAGGAATCCGAAACTTGTTTTTAAAGAAATTCACCAACAGGGTATATCATTCCGGGATGATTTCTAGCGCCAAAATGCAGTTGTGAGAAATCTCACAACTACACCCTTAATAAAATATATAGAACAATCTAAGTAATCTCCATGAGAATCACAGGAACATTCATTAAGATCTTCAAATTGGATACAAAGTGATGAAGAAACCCTAATTTGCTCTCTAAATAATCTTTCTCTCTCCTAAATATCTTGTCTAAGCTCTCAAAAAGATCCCCCCTTATACAAGGTCGCTCGACCCCTTATATAGGGGTTTACATAGTGATAACAGCTAATAAAGCCCTTATTTTCGGATATGGCGTGCGTCATTAACGTACGTTTACATTGACTCTTCTCGCACGTACTCTCTAACACGGCATAGTTCTTCACACTTTACTCGTGATTAAGCTGACGTCACTCGATGCGTCATTATGGATAAGCTATACGCGATTATCTTCGCTCGGTCTTGATGATTATTATTTTGCATATCTGATAGGTGTGCGGTATTTTACTCCTACATTGATGATGATAGTGTGATTAATGAGGTGAATGCTAATCAACCTGCTTCCAGTTCTAGTCTCATTCTCTCCTATTCCGGTCCAAATTTATTGTTTCCAGTCCAGTTCCTGTGCAGCTTTAAGGTCCATGGCTCTGCTAAACTTAGAAGGATTTTTTGGGGACCATGGTTTTATTTTGGGTAAAGGCATTAGAAGTAATTCTAGGTCACCCCATATCTAATTATTTATTTAATACCTAATCTACCCTCTTAATTAATTTTAGGTTATGATTAGTGAAATGATTTAGTTAAAAACAATTAGTGAGATTAAATTAAAAGATGGGTTTATTATTAGTTGAATAGAATTATTGAGAGAGTAGAGTTAGAGAAGATGAAGGAGAAAAACATGGAAAATAATTTTTTTTCCAATTCACTAAGTTTGAGTATTCAAGTGATGAAAACTCATCTGATTCTTCATCTCCATCCTCTCCTAGAATATTTGTTAATCTTCAAAATGATCCGGATTTGAGTTATTTCTTAGATGGTGATTTTATTCTTCCCCAAACTCATACTCAAGATGAAAATGATAGATTTTATCAACCACAACCGGAGGAAGAGTATTTGGGTGTCCAGGTATGCTCCAAACTTAGATAATGTATGTTGAATTGGTAAAAACAGTTCAAAAATGTAAATTTTTGAACTGGATTTTGAACAGTTCGGTTACTTTATATGATGAACAAGTAACCGAACTCATCTGAATTTGTAGTTCGGTTGCCCCGTGAGATGAACAAGTAACCGAACTCATCTGAAAATGTAGTTTGGTTACTTGTTCCAAACACGCAGGTTACCGAACTCTCTAATAATAGAATTTCTAGGAGTTACAGCGTTATGTTCGGTTGGTTCTCAACTAACCGAACTTTGGTGTACAAAGTTCGGTTGGTTCGCAAACGGCATGCACTTTTGATGTAAACGAACTTTACGTAATATAAGAGTATATAAGTTTACAAAGTTCGGTTCTTTCGCAAACTTGAACCTAACAGCTAACCAAATGAACTCTAAGTTCGGTTTCTGCGATAAAATTGTGAAGTTACCGAACTTAAAAAACAAAAAAATGTGAAGTTCCAGCGTCATGTTCGGTTACCCAGAAAAAAATAGAAAGCAATCGACCTGAGACTTGAGGTAATATGCTGAAGTTACCGAACTATGTTCTAGTTCCAATTATTCTTGTTACATTTCTTGTAGATTGAATGCCAACCTATACCAATGGATGATCAACCTTCTCTTGTTGATATATTATTCGAAGATACATCCCATCACTATGCTAATGATTTGGTATTTGACTTTCCTAATGATGCGAAGAATTGGGCTAGAGAACATGCCAAGAGAGTCAATTGCGTCTTGGTTTTGAATGGAAAATAAAGCAACACTCGTTTTGAAATGGTTTGTGAGAGAAGTGGAGATCCTGATGTTAGTCACAAGAGGAAGGGTTATGAGTATAAAGAAAAGACGACGAGGAAGAACATAACGTGCTCAAAGAAAATCAAATGTCCGTTCAAGCTAGTATTTAGTAAGAGAAAATTAACGAAGAAATGGTTTCTAGCTATGGATAAGGTGGTAGGTCGTCATAACCACGCTCGTCCGGATGATCTTGAAGGGCTTGCAATGGCCGCAAGGCTCATTCCTCAAGAAATGGAAAAAATAGCTGAGTACAGGAAATTGAGTATTCCACCTTCCACAATGCTCCGCTTATTAAAGCAAGATAACCCGGGGTAAGGTATCATCTTTATACACCATTTACAATGCAATTGAGACGATTAAAAGGAATGAATGGAAGGATAGACAAGTAATGCAACAATTGTTTTTTTTTGGCTCAAGAGAAAGGATACGCGGTTCAAAAGAAGGTAGGTCCGAACGAAGAAATAACTCATCTCTTCATTGCCCATCCGAAGAGTGTTCAATTGGCTGAATCCTTCCATGAAGTTCTTATAATGGATTTCACTTACAAGATAAACAAATATGAGATGCCATTGTTGAACATTGTTGGTCGTACGTCGACGAAGTCACCGTTACCATTGCTTTTTTTTCTTCTAAAGGACGAGCAAGAACCAAGTTACACTTGGGCGTTACAACAAGTGAGGGCGATCTACCGAGATGATGAGATCCTCGGGGTTATCGTGACAGACAATGAAGTAGCATTGATGAACACAATAGAGAAAGTCTTCCCATTAGCACATAATATGCTTTGTACATTTCATATATGGTGCAATGTGATGAATAGGTGCAAGCCTCAACTTTGTTCACCTAAGAGGATAGGATTGGAAGAGATTAGTAAGCTACCGGAATATAAACAAGCGGATGCAAAAGAGGCATTCGATAGACAATACACCATCAATCATCCTCTCCAATGCTTTGTTGTTCATTTAACTTCCAGTTCGGTTTGTTCTATAACTTTCCCAAACAACCGAACATCTTATGGAAAAAGCATTTACACTAATTCGGGTACTTAAAAGTTCAATAATTAATTGAAATAACAACACCAAAATAACAAACAAAAAGTTCAGGAAACATCTAAAGCTAAAATTACATAACATTTAATATCCGAAACGCGTTACGAAAAATTGCACAAGGATGCGAAAATGATCTTCATATTTTAAATTCTTTCTCTTCCATCTTCGCCATTCATTTTTTGATGTTAAAAGAATTTCCTCGCCCGTTTCACCCCTAAGTCGATACCACCTTACAATCCGAAACAAAGCCATAAATTCCACAACTCTCTCTTTAATCTTATCAAATCGAAGTAACAAAGCTATATGATCACAGTTATGAGGGTTTCCTGTGTCGGAGCAAAATTGCTCATGAATTTTCCCCCAATAACTTTGACTCATAATACCATTGATTCTTCATTCTTCATCCCTCTTTGGATAGTATGGTTTGTAGTTTCTACAAAGAGAGAGATCTTCATATAGAGTAAATTTAGCACTATTATCTGCCATTTTCAGAGACAAAATGCTAACTATGAGACACATATTTATACCACTGAGGTGTATAACGGCTATAAAAATAGTCGTTACTTAAAATTTGTGTCATTCAAATTTCAAAATAGAGAGTCCGGTTACATAAGAAATGCATTGAAAGAACCGAACTAAGCAGTCCACAATCTCTTCATTAACTTGTTGGATTACGTTGTCAACATTATCTCCATTTACACCATCTTGTATGACAACACCCGGTAATGACCCACTTCCATACTTAGCATTTTTGGTTCCATGCGTACCGGCATCACAATGTACTTTGCCTCGAGGCGTGGGAGTTCTCAGCTCTTTCGGTAAAGGTTGGTTTGATTTTTTACCTCTACCATTAATCAAAAAAACAAAAGATATTAGATTATCGAAGTAAGGTTTCACTAAATTAGATGCAATATAAGGGTTATCAGCGTAAGGTTTGGTTAGTAGCAAAAGTTTACGAAAAATAGGCCAACTCTAAAAGAAGTTAGAAGTTCCAGGGAAGAGTTCGGTTAGCCCAGTTTATTTACGGACCAACTGAACTCCACATATATAGGTAATTGGGAAAGAGTTCGGTTACTTTCCCTTATTTAAAATTTTTTATGAACCAACCGAACTGTGCGGTTATTTAGGAACTCAACATAGTGGCCAAAAGAACACAGCTCGGTTAGACTGGATTTTTTTTTTTTTTTTTGGAATAAGGGAGGAGTTCGGTTACTTTGTAGTTTTAAATTTTTTTGCGAACAAACCGAACTCTGTTGGCTAAGTTTGGTTATTTTGGAACTCAACATAGTGGCCACAACAACACAGTTCGGTTAGACTGGATTTGTTATTTTTTCGGTTCTAAAGGTGGAGTTCGGTTACTTTGTAGTTTTAAAATTTTTTGCGAAACAACCGAACAGAGAGTTCAGTGACTTAGTTTTAAATCCAATAGAACCGAACTGTTCTTCATGTTCTTCATTTTCAAGAAGTTCGGTTAGTAAACTAGGGTTTTTTGGAAAATCGGCCTAACCGAACATGGCTCTGTAACTCCTATTAAAACCCTATTTTGATGATTTATATTTGATTGAAGCAATCAAAATCAAATTAAAGTGAAGGGTTTGTTGGAAAATACCTCTGGAGTGGTCCCATGGAAGAATCAGGTTGCGGCTGGCGTCTTTTATACTCGATGATGCCTTTAGCTTTAGGTTCCACTTATTCAACAATTTCACCCGGGAGATTTGCTAGATGCCCTAATGGGGGACCTGTTCTTGGGAGTCTTTTGGTTTTCTTTCGAATAACCATTCTTATAGTCGATTGATTAATCGACGATGAAAATTTTATGAATCGACGACTAATCGATGTTGAAATGGGGGAACAGGAAGGAAGGAGAAGAGAACAATTCCTCAAAACTGTTTTTTTTTTGTTATGCGGCTAGGTTAGATTAAGGTTATGTTTAGGTTTCTGTTTTAGATTAAGTTAGATGTAGTTATTAGGTCAGGTTTAATTTAATTAGGATAAGGGCCAAAATAGTAATCTCATCTGATTTTACGACATCCCTTAATGTTATAAGGTAGGTGGTCTAATAGGACCATGGTCCCCCAAAAAAACCATGGTCCCAAAAAACAAGGCTCAATTGGGGGCCCTGGAAAAATAATTGGGGACCCTAGCTACAGGACAAAAAAGGTCATGAAATAGTAATTGGGAGTTATTCCTTATCCCCAACTTTTTTAAATGGCTAAACTACCCCCAAATCATTAGTGGTAATTAAGTTAATTGATTGTTAATTAGTTTAATTAGATTAAAATCAGATTTAGAGATAAAATTTTGATAAAAGAAAAATTGTGTTTTTGTGTTGTGGAGAGGAAGAAGTTGAGTTTTTGGGGGATTCCAGTAGAGGAATCATATTGCTCAAAATGAAGGAACCAATCCTCAAAATGAAGAACCCGAAGCTCAAAACAATTAGGTAAACTTCCTATACTCTTCAAATTGTATGAATGATCCCCCAAGTGGTCGATTCATGTACACTATGCAACTACTCAGAGTGAGGGTCGTTCAGTCGAGAGGGTGATAAACGAACGACTGTAAGGAGTCGTCAATTACTTGACACAACCTTTGACGACTCAAACCTGCAACTTTTGCTAGTTAGGTCGTATAAAGTCGTTAACTTAATATGTTTAGAACCCAACGACTCTAAAAAAATTTACTCTCTGAAGATGTTACTCTTAGGGTCGTTAATTAGGCATTCCTATATACTGACGACCCTAGCGAGCCATATAGAGTCGTTAGCGATTTAGAAATCCCTAGACGACACTATTTTAGGGCAGAAAACCAGGTTTAGGGTCGTTATCTACTACATCTTAATGGTTAACGATTTTTTATCAATTCAACATGCATATCAAAAATCGTTAAGCAATAAAAAATCGTGGTTAACGACCCTGGAATTGTAACTGCAATTTTGCAGTTGAAAACCTAATTTTTTTAGTTCACTTACGGCGATGAGTCGGTGAGAATTTTTTTTTCTCAGAAGTCGTTAATGGAATGGGAAACAGTGGGAGAGAGGGAGCGGAGGAGAAGGAGAATGGGAGGAGAAGAAGTTATTAGAGAAGGGTAAAATTGTTATTTCACCATCATTTTGGAAGCCCCATATATCTTTTGGTGTGGGTGTAAAGTGTGTCCTGACCCCCAATTAGTTTCCATTGCCCCCATTCAGCCTTGCCAAAAAATCGTTCTAAACTTAACTCGAGGAAGACCGGCGAAGCAGGCCCGCCCTATATACAAAGTAGGAATTACGAATAGGTACTATTATAGTGTTCTTAGTTAGTGGCAGGTCCACCCATTAAAGCCCAATAATCGGAGGTCCATAATTAAAAGAAAACATAAAAATGGACCAAATTTTTTAAGCCCAGGTCCTACACACGTGTGTAACCTATTACGTGCATTTTAATAATTCCCAAAATGGCCTTCACTATAAATATAACAGAAATAAAAGCCACATTTTCTCAATTTTCTTCTCAGATCCGTTTTCTCTCTCTCTCGCTCACTCTCCTCTTCTCTGCTGCAGCCGCTTATGAAGTTTAGACCTAGGGTTTGTGAAGATGTTTCGTAGTTTTACAGGTATGTTATGTAATCTTTTCTCCAGTTCTTCTTTGTTTTTGATTAATTCTCAACTGAATCATGAAGATCTGATTGATTTCATGATGTTTTCACTTTCTTTTTCCAGTTTTGGTAGTTCGATTTCATGATGTTCTCTAGTTTTTCACGTGCTGCTGATTTTTAGACTATGAATCAACAGTACATATTTGTTGTACTGAAATATGCTGCTCTAATTTTTTTATTTTTTTTATAGTTTTGGAGATTTTTCTTGTTGGATCCAGAAGTACATATACGGAATACTCAAATTAAAGTGTTTCGATTCTATTTTTTCATAGATTCGCTACTTGTTTTTCACATGCATCTAAATTTTAGATTATGAATCAGCAGTACATATATGGTGTACTGAAAAATTATGCTTTAATTTTGTTATTTTTGTAGTTTTGGATATTCTTCTTCGATCTAGAAGTATATATATGGAATACTGGAAAAAAAAGTGTTTCAATTTAGTTTTTTATAGATTCATTACGTGGTTTTCACATGCAGCTGATTTTAGTTCCATTTTGGTTTTTTTTATATGCTTTTGAGTTGTTTTTGTGTATTAATCATCGGTACATATATGATATATTGGTGGATTTTAATGAAACAAGTTCAGATCTAAATAAAAAATCATGTTTTATGTTTATTTCATTAGTAGATCTGATATTTTTATGGTTTTTGGTTTGATTTTCAGTTTTCTTTTGTGTATTAACCATCAATACATATCTGACGTACTGTTTTCTTTTTTTGTTTACTATGAATCTATAGGGTTTCTCTTATTTTTTTGGTTTAATCCAGGAGTACATATATGTTGTACTGGTTGAAACTTCTTCTGATTCTGTTTTTTGGACGCTAAAGGAGGAGTATTTACCGCCTGGTTGGCTCTGTCTGGTACTTTTGTTTGCAGAACTATCCCCTTTATCTGTTTTAGGCACGCAAATATTTTTCCGGACTTGAATTATAGCAGAATAATAATCTATTCTAAATCAGGTATGTGGTGCATCTGACAATCAAGAACTTCCTCCAAATTTTATAAAACTCAAAAGAGATGTATACACACCAGATGTGATGGCAGCATGTGACTATATGATCGGTATTGGATTAAGTTTCATTGAAAATTTAAGTTTTTTGTTTCTGTTAGTCCGATAATAAAATCAGATACTTAGTTATATTCTGTTTCAGGAAAGATTGGGTATGGAACAGTAAGTGAGGCTCTGTCATACAAGTTGCCTTTCATATTTGTACGGAGAGACTTCTTTAATGAAGAACCGTTCGTTATAAATATGCTTGAGGTATACAAGTCACTAGCTGATACTTTAGCTATTTACCCATTTATCACTATAATAATTGGGATATGTGAGTTTGTGTGGTTGACCTGATCTTTTTTTTTCTTTTTTCTTTTTCAAAATAGTATTACCAAAATGGCGTTGAAATGATTAGGAGGGATTTGCTCACAAGACGCTGGGCACCTTACCTTCAGCGTGCAATTAGTTTGAAACCCTGCTATGAAGGAGGGGTTGATGGTGGCAAGGTAATCCTTGCTATTCTGGATAAACTATTTAAGAAATACACGACATCTTTGTGCATTTGCAGTTCTTCACTTATGGAACTTGTTAAGAGTCAATTTGTCTTTGTTCATACAGCCTTTTGATAAAATCCGTGTTTAGAAATTAACTTGCAATTTGCTCGATCATCGTTTTCCAGTTGATGTATCTCGGACTCCAAGTTGTCACCAATGTATTCTCATCTGAATGATATTTAGTATTTACCTAAATTTTTTAGTTGTTATAGCTGATAGTGGCCTTGTTGATAATTCAGGTGACTGCCCGCATACTATAAGATATGGCTTTTGAAAAGAATAATACTCCGTAAAAGGTAAATCTAGTTTGTCTGTCTTAATTTAAATTTGTAATTTGTAACAGAATCATGCATTTATAGTTTTGAATATTTGTAATCTCGTCTATTTCTGGAAAAAGACTTGTTCGAGATCAGTTACACCCACCAATGTGATCAATCATTAAATTACATCTGGACCATCTTTCCTTACCTAAGAAGATGTGATCTTAATATCCTTTTTTCGTTTGTGCAAAATGTAGTTTAGCGGGGCCAGCAGATTGAGTGATGCCATAGTCCTCGGGTAACATATACGTATTGTTTTCTTTTTTTGTTTACTATGAATCTATAGGTTTTCTCTTATTTTTTTGGTTTGATCCAGGAGTACATATATGTTGTACTGGTTGAAACTTCTTCTGATTCTGTTTTATTCAGAGTTTTGCCACTTTTTTTGGTTTGATCCATGAGTTCGTATGTGAAATACTGAAGTATGTGCTTTGATTCGGTTATATTCATGGATTCATCACTTCTTGACATGTAATTGAGTTTTTAGTTTATGAATCCGCGGTACGTATATGTTGTACTGATAAAAACTTCTTTTAATTCTGTTTTATTCATAGTTTTGCCACTTTATTTTGGTTTGATCCATGAGTACGTATACGAAATACTGAAATATATGCTAGTTTTGTTGATGTGTTTTAATATTGTTATATTCTGGTCACATTTACAGGTTCAATATGTCCAACGGATACATACTCTATATGTAAGTAGTGAGGCAGATACATACTTAGATTTGTACGTAGTGTAGCAGATACATACTCAGATTTGTAAGCAGTGTAGCAGATATGTACTCAGATTTGTAAGCAGTGTACCAGATATGTACTCAGATTTGTAAGCAGTGTACCAGATATGTACTCAAATTTGTAAGCAGTGTAGCAAATATGTACTCGAATTTGTAAGCAGTGTACCAGATATGTACTCAAATTTATAAGCAGTGTAGACACACACGTTTGGTAGTAATGGGCATTATGGACATTTCCATGTTTTAATTAATTTTGGACCTCCGGATAAAAAAAAACTTCCGGTTGGACCCTATTATAATAACTATATGGGCCTAGGACCAAACAAGAAATTTTCCATATACAAATACCAAAGCTACCAAACCAAACACCTCCCACGTGACAAAAAGAACGAAAATGAAAAATAAAATAAAAATCAAGCTATATAACCGTTCCCTCCTCTCCTTCTCCTGGAAGCTTTGGCCTTTTAAGAGAATAAATAAAGAAAGTTATTTTTTCACAAAATCAATACTCTCTCCATCGTTTGGTCTAGTCTTGACTCTTGTATTGAATTTGCAGAAGATAGAATTGTAAAAAAAAAATGCCGATAGAGATGCCAAAAGGATTACCATTCTCAGTGGATACATGGAGCCTTTCTTCAAGAAGGAAAAGACATCATTTTCTAACTCATGCTCACAAAGATCATTCCGCCGGAATTTCTAACAATTTCTCATACCCTATTTATTCTACCAATATCACCAAAAACTTGCTTCTCCAACAAATTCCACAGGTAGGTTTTCTTCATCTTTTTCCCCATTTTTTTTCTAATCATTTTTTTTAAGTTAAATTTCTTAATTTTATGTATTATTTGCAGCTTAATTCTTCATTGTTTGTCAGAATAGAGATTGGGGAACAGCTGGTTTTGGATGACCCGGATGGATCTTTCTCCGTTACTGCTTTTGATGCCAATCACTGCCCAGGTACTGTCTTTCATTTACTTCCATCCAGTATTTTGTTGATTGAAAAAGAAAGAATTTTTAGTGGGTCTTTCTTAATTGTGTGATCCCAATTCAAGTTTCTATGGTATGGGTTTTTTGATGAATGTACATAATAAACTTTGATGTGAGGAATATACAGGGGAATGAACTAGTAAATGCATCTCCAGGAGACCTGTCTGGATAGCTAGCAAATTCTATTTATGGGGGTCTCTTAGAGATGCTTTAAGGAAGCTCCTTCGGAGTAATAAGCAAATCAGCAATGGTTTCTTGGTGCACATTGCATCGAGATTCGAAGTTAAAGAGGGATGAAAACTTTGTTAACAATGTTGCATGTCTCTTTGGGAGTCAACATATCCTTCTTTTGATGTTTTTTTGGTGTATAATAGAAATTTTGGACCCAGTGTTATAACTCATGAGGTTTGTAGTTTATGCAATACTTTGCTTCTTAGTAGAAGATTGTTTCTCTCTAGGGCTTCTTTGGATTAAACACGAGAAAGACATTGAATATTTAATATGTAGAGTTTGTACAATGGAAATGTGGAGTTTTCTAAGTTCAAAATTTAATTTCAATTTCCCTCAACATGTGCACAAATGGATAATCATTCACACAGCTGATGTATCCGCAAATTAGATAACAATTCTTGTCAAAGAAATTTCAGAATTGGAAAGTCTATGGTTATCACAAGTTCTCACTTTTTTCCACTTTCATTCACTTGATGGCTATCACTGGTTTACTGGTTTGGTTGCCTTTAAAACGAAAAGTTAAACTGCTTGTAGTATTTGATACATAACCCTGTTCACTTACAGTTCCAGCTGATGAATTAATTCACAAATAAATGACATCTTGAATGTTCACCTATCTTCATCGTTCCACGTATTTACTTGACTTCTCTCGTAGTTCTCTCTAGCAGCTGGGGGGAGATAATAATATTGTAACTCTTCTGCATTCATTTTGATACGTCTGGTGAACATTTGAGTTAGTGCTAGCGAGAATAGCACTGTAGAACTGCTCTTTTCCTTGAATTTTTAGATGCACATCATCTCTAGTTTGGGAAACCAGTTGAGAAATTTTATTTTCTTCTTTGTGATACTTACAGGAGCGGTAATGTTTTTATTCGAAGGAAATTTTGGTAATATTTTGCACACAGGAGACTGCAGGCTGACCCCTGACTGTCTCCAAAACCTACCAGAGAAATATTTAAGCAAGAAAGGAAGAGAACCGAAGTGCCATCTTGATTACATATTTCTGGACTGCACATTTGGGAAATCTTTTCTAAAGATTCCAAGCAAGTACTCTGCAATTCAACAGGTATTTCTCAGCTTTGACAGGAACTGCAATTCTTACTTTTATGTTCTCTTGTCAAGCTTTGAGCTTTTTCTTGTCCGTGTTCCTTAGACCTACAGAATTCATTGATGTGCATATTTATCAGCAATTGAAAACGCATCAACATTTTAGTTCGTACGTAATAGATAAATATATTTTCTTGGGATTGTGACCAGCCGCGTTCCCAACTGATATGTGCAGCTTTCTCTGTAGAACTAGGGTCTGGTTGGAATCAAACTAAGGGCTGATTGCTTGTATTTTTTGAAAATGTTTGACTCATCATGTAGGCAATCCTCACTGAGCATTCTAATACTGGTAACAGTATTATCTGATGATGTGCCCAGATGACAAAAATTGTCAAATCTACAAAAGATATAGGGTTGGGTTTAACTGTTTGGTGAGAATCATCTATAAGATGAGTATACTATCTCCATCAATAAAAAGACATTGCTGTCCCTATCTCTTGGATATGCAGTATACATCGGCACATTACTAAACTTTAATATACCAGCCCAACCAAGTTTGGATTATCAGAACTCTGTTTTTCCCTCCTTTATTGATGAGCAAATAGATCTGCTACCCCTTATTTTGAGAAATCATGTGTTGCTACAAAAAGAAGTTAAAAGCACTCGACCCTCTGAAATGTGAGATAAGATGTCCTCAAGTTGTAGTCTACTTTACTCATGTTTTTCTCAGGATTCCCTTTTGTGACCCAGTTGCATAAAAGTCTTATACTTGTTTGGTTGGAAATGATGAAGAAACTAGCTTTCAGATAGCAGGTTTACGTGCATGAAATTCTTCATATAGTACACAAAGTTGTGATTTTTAGTGGCTTGTATGCAGGAAAACTAAAAAATGATTGTTTTTATGAGAAAATGTCCAAGCTCTTAAGATTGTAATGTCCTAGTGGAAATTAAGTGGACATGTTAACTTCAGAAGTCTGTAAGTCGGGGAATCTTTTAACAATAGTTTATTTTGAGCAGGTGATCAATTGCATATGGAAGCACCCAAATGCTCCTGTTGTATATCTATCTTGTGATCTTCTAGGCCAAGAAGAAATACTTGTTGAAGTATCTCGAACATTCGGGTGTAAGATATATGTTGATAAAACCAGCAATGCAGAATTCTACCAAGCGCTGACACTCTTAGCTCCAGAGATCTTGTCCGAAGATTCATCTCCACGTTTCCATGTGTTTGTAGGGTTCCCAAGACTATATGAAAGAGCAAAAGCTAAGATAATAGAAGCAAGGGCTAATTCTCAACCCGACCCTCTCTTTATCCGGCCCTCCACACAGTGGTATGCATGTGAAGAGGAGAGTATGGAGATCATTGATTGGCAAAAGAAACAGAGATACAATGAGGCACATAAAGATGCATTTGGTGTTTGGCATGTTTGTTATTCAATGCACTCATCCCGTGAAGAACTGGAATGGGCATTGCAACTTCTGCAACCCAAGAGAGTTGTTTCAACAACGCCTGATTGTCGAGCAATGGAGTTGAATTATGTTAGAAAACAACCTTCTTATGGCTCAAAGGTAGCTTCTGATGATCCTCTTTGGAAGCTTCTAAATATTGGTTCAGAGGTAGCTCCTACTCCGTCATCACAGGTAGCTAGCTGTGCAGCATCTTCTTCTCATCAAGAGGAGAATCCTAAACCGATTTCTGCAGAAGAATATAAACCACAGCCGAACAACATAGGATTGTCTAGTAGCAGCACAGAAATGCGATTGAAATTATCTCCTCCAAGCACAAGACCCCCTGTCACGTTATTTGGAAGAGCAAGACAAGGCCTCCAAAATTCTGGATTATTGGTCAAAGAAACGAAAAATGTAAGCATGAAAATTGACCCTCCGAATATTATCTCTTCTTTTGAAAGTGAAGAAAAAGAAATTATTCTGTTAGAGGATGACTCTGCTGAAGTACAATTTAAAGGTTCAGAAGAGGAAAAGAATGAGGTGGTAGTAATAAAGAGTGCTGTATCACCCAGACATTCTTTTGTTGGGCAAACGTTGTCCAATGGTAGCTTTGGTGAAAATATGCGGAAGCTGTACAGGTCGATGAATGTTCCAGTACCTCGTCCTCTTCCCTCATTGGTGGATCTTATGAACGCTACTAAAACTAAAAGAGCAAGGAGGTTGGACTTGTAAACTAGTACTAGTTATGCATAATTTTTACTAGGAAAGAAACTAGTATAATGCAACATGGTTGTACTTGTATCATGTAATTGACAACTTATTAATTTAACGAATCAACTTGCTTACCGGAATTAAACTCAAGCAACATATATGATTCACTACAGTCATGCGCCTATTATGCGGTTGAAAATCAGAATTCAAACTCTTGGCAGATCTTGAATTTTGTAGCCTGGAACATTAAGGTTCTATCTAACATGCGAGAATATACGGTTCTTGATAAGTTTATGCAATTTTCACGCACTCTCTCTTCAAGAAGTCCATGAAGTGATGCAACATCCTTTTTCACTTGCACATGCAGGAGATTTGGGTTCCTGGAGACTCTTCTTTCTTTCTATTTTCGAAAAGGAGGATGAAACCTCATATATTGTAACCTCTTGATTTTAGATGTACCGTGTTTTTCATATTTTTTTGGGTAAGATTGACTATCCTATTTACTCATTGTTTTAACAATTCGATCTTCTGCAACAATGCTATATGACTTTAGTATATATGATTAGATACAAAGAAGAAGTTTCGAATTCAAGCTTGTACTTGACTAATCTCGAACCCAAGCAAATGACGTCCAAAACTTATCGTATTTGAGGTTGAGAACAACTCATTTGTTCAATAAACTATGTTTGAACAAGAAGTTCCTTAAAAGCTCCAAATATCCTTTGATTTCGCGAACCATCTTTTCTATGAATTGTTCAATTAATTTGAAGATTTTCTTGTTGACATCTAATTTGCCTTATAGTTTGAGGACTAACTTTTGCAGTTTGCTAACTGTGCAATTTGAGATGTTTTCTGTTGACGTTTTTGAGTTCGCGAACTACTTTTTCTAGTTCGTGAACTATGTGATCTAAGGAAAGTTATGCTGACTCTGACATGTACTTGAGCTCACGAACCTTTTTTTCTTGTTCGTGAACCGTGAGGAGTTTGGTAGTTACTGAGCTATCATTTTCTTGATGGTTCATGGACCATATTGGTTGTGAGTCATAGTATGCACGGTTCTTAATTAAAAGGAAAAATATCGTTTGGTCTTTTTTGAGGTGGGCATATGTCTGTTTAGTCCTTTGGGAAAACGCCTTTACTGTTTGGTCCATAATTATTTAAAAATATAAAACAGACAAAAGTATCCTTCCGTGTTAATTTTTACTTATTTTCTTGTAGCAGTTCATTCGTCAAAATGAATTCCTGTTAATTTCTACTTATTTTTTCAGAAAACATATAAACCAGAGTTCATTCCAGGAATGAACTCCATATAAAAACAGAGTTCATTCCAGGAATGAACTCCATATAAAAAGCTAAAAAAATAGAGTTCATTCCAGGAATTAACTTCATATAAAAATAGAGTTCATTTATATAAAAACAGAGTTCGTTCCAAAAATAAAGTTCATTTCAGTAATGAAGTTCATTCCAGGAATGAAGTTCATCTTAAGCAGCAGCAACAACAACAACAAAACTCATAAATCTTCATCTTCAACATCAGCAACAGATTTCTAGGGTTTGACGAGTTCATCTTCATCATCATCTCCAATCGCAACAACATCAAGAAACCAAAAACCTAATTAAATCTTCAACAACATCAGATATATCTTGAGTTCGTATTCATCTTCATCATCATCACCAACTCGAGCAACAAACATCAAAACGATGAAGAAGACGAAAGAAAATCAAGAACAAAGATCCGAGATGAAGATTCAAGATTATATTCGTTTTCTTCATTATTTTTTTTCTTCTTCATCGTACACATCAGCAGAAACTTCAAAACACCATCGTCTTCATCATCAAAACAACAACAACATCTTCAAAACTGAGTTCGTCGTCTTCAACAACATCTTCATCTTCGTCGTTTTCATCATCTTTATATGATTCATCGTCTTCATCATCTCTGCAAATCGTATTCATCATCTCTGAAAATCACAACCCTAGAAGAAACACACAAATCTTCATTATTTCATTCTTTGCAGCAGCAAAAAAAAAAAAGAGGAGAGAAACTAGATCTGAAAATAAAGAGGAGGGAGAAAGTAAATCTGAGAATGAGATATTTTCTATTAAATTTTTGTATATACATGGTCACCTTAGGACCAAACAATAATATAAGGGTGTTTCTGCCACTACAAGATGACATTTACATCATCCGTGACATCACCCTAGGACTAAACTATAATTTTTAGGACCAAACAATAATTTATATTGCCAAATAGGACCAAACACACAATTGACTAGGTCAATTGGACTAGACTCTCTCTAATATATTATTTATAGGACCAATTGGTATTTCCTACTTAATTAAAAAAGAATCCTATTATTGGGGCTTAGAAAGTCAAGTTTTTTTGGGGGCTTTCTAGGATCACCAAATATCAATTGGGACACCCCTCATCATATATTTATATAAAGACTAATATGACCCATATGATTTTAGATAATAAACTTGATTAACATTATTAATCATGATTAACAAATCAATTAAGACTAATTCATCTCTTTAAGTGAAGTGATGAAAATGAAAATCAAAAAAAAAAGAAAATCAAAGGGAAGAGGAGAAGAAGAAGAAGGAAAGAAAGAAAAAAATTGGAGATTTTTTTTGCAAATGAGTGATTCAACCAAAACTTTTGATGTAGGTGAACGCTCAGCTTCAAAATACGATAACATATTAATACCCATCAACAACGATGAGTTCTTTGCTGATTTTTCCGAAATCATGAAATTTTTTCTCAAACTCAAAATAACCCTTATGAACCCTACTATGATTTCGAAGGACCAACCCAAGAAGAAGAAGAAATTGAAGAAACGGTTGTTAAAGATTACCAGGTATGCCTCTATTATAACTCCTATTTCAGTTTTTAAGCTCAGAGTTGCAAGAAGTTTCGATTTTTTCCTTCTGAAAACCCTAGGTTTCCAGCCGACAGGTCCACTCACGACTGGGAAACCATGAACTCCTGGCCGTTTTCCTTTCTTACGGCTGACAATTAATGAACTCCCAGCCGTTATCATATTGTAACGGATGGAACGACGAATAAACCAGGCTGTAACAAAAAAATTACGGCCAGGTTTTTTCTACGTGCATGGGAAGCATTTAATATTGTCAGCGGCGGTTAGGTTTCCTATCCGAAAATATTAAATGCTATTAAATGCTGACGGCGTCGGCCGGGTTACCCAGCCGTAACTTGTATTACGGCTCGTTTTCTAGGCTGCCTCTTCCATAGTGAGATTTACGTCCTGGAATTCCTGGACGTAACATGTTTACAGTACGAAAAATTATTTTTCGACCCAGCCGGTTATATTATGATGGCTGGAATATAACTTGTCGACCCAGCCGTATACGCATTGACGTCTGGAATATACTTGTCGACCCAGCCATTTCTGTGTGTTTAAATTTCTTTTGTGAATAATTATGTGACATATGTCATTCTATTATAGATTGTACCTTATGTTCTGGTGGAAGACCAAGAGATGGTTATAGAAGATCAAGAGATGGTGATTGAAGAGCAATATGAGGTTATGAAAGATCAACCCCAACCTGTGCAAGTTTCCGAGGACACAAGTGCTCACTATGCAAATAACTATGAGTGTACAGATAAGAAAGATGCAAAGGAGTGGGCTAAATCACAAGGGTTGAAAAAGATGCGCATCATAGTCCAGAATAAACAAGTTACATTTAACAACTTTCAAATGGCTTGCGAGTGTAGTGAAAATATGAGAGCCATTGGAAAAAGGGTAGTGAGTATCAACGAAAAACCACGAGGAAGAAGGGAGTATGTAATATGAAGAAGTGCGGATGCCCTTTTAAGATTCAATTTAAACAGCACGACGTACGAAAAAGTGGTATATGGCTAAAGTTGTCTCGGGTTATCATAATCATAATATTCCGGAGAGTTTGATCAACCATCCTTATTCGGCAAGGCTCAACCCCTTAGAAAAGGAGTTAGGACACGTGTTGAGTAAAAGACGTACAAGACCTATTGATATTCTTAGTGGCATGAAGGTATTAAACCCCCAAAACTCATCCTCGTTGTCAACTATCTATAACGAAAGATAAAAATTTAGAAAAGAGTCATGGAAAGAGAGATTGCTTATGCAACAATTATTGTTTTTGTTTGAGGAGGCAAAGTACTCTACCGCCTATGAAGCGAATGAAGAAAAGGAAGTGGAATATCTTTTCATCGCCAATCCGGAATGTGTACAATTGGCAAGATGCTTTCATCAAATTCTCTTTATGGATTTCACCTATAAAACTAACAAGTACAACATGCCGATATTGAACTTTGTTGGGCAAACATCTACCAAGTCGACATTTACCGTTGCGTTTTGTTTCTTGAAAGACGAGATGAAGGAAAGTTATTTGTGGGCATTGCAAAAGGTGAAGTTATTGTATCAAGAAGGTTATACTTCACATGTGTTGATTATGGATAAGGAGCAAGCATTGATGTGGGCCATACCACGTGTTTTCCCTTACGCGCGTCATCATCTTTGCACGTTTCATATCTGGAACAATGTGCAAACTAATTGCAAGAGGGTTATATGGCAGGCAAAGAAGACCGAGATGGAGAGGATTAAAAATCTACCGTTGGAGAAACAAGAAGAAGAGAAAGAAAAGTTTGAGATGAATGACTCAATAGCCGAGGTGCTTTGGGCGGAATTTCAAGATGATTGGGAACATCTAATATGGTCGCTTAACCATTATATTTCCTAAGGGAGATTTTTGTAATGGAAAAATGGTCAACCTACGCGGATGTTATAACATATTTGAAGAACGAGTTATTGGATCCCCACAAAGAAAAGTTTGTTAGTGCATGGGTAAACCGTTATAGACATTATGACAATCAAGCCACAAGCACGGTGGAGTCGGCTCACTATCGGTTCAAGAGTAAGTTAAATGGTTGTGATGGTGGATTCGTTGTTGTTTTTGAAGCTATGGTCGAGTATTTAAAGCGTGATCTCCATAGAATTAAAGGGGATTTTGAAAAGAGCCGATCTAGAACGATTACCGACTACCGGGATAGCCCTTGGCTCCAGGGAATAATTTTATATGTTTCTCAATGGGTAATCCTAAAAATGATAACGGAAGTGGAGGCTTGGGAGGAACACAACTTTCCACCGGGAATGAGATTTAATTGTCCCATTAAGTCGGCTATGGGGCTCCCATGTAGGCATGCGGTAGCAAATTTTCCCACAAGGATGATTCCGATTGAAGATATAGATCCATTTTGGAAACAACTAGATTTAAAGATCCATCACCAAATGAAGGTTTTGGGGAGGTGTTCTGCGACACGGATGTACACAAGGAACTTTTTGAGAAGTATGCTTCTTTACTACCGGCGCAAAGACAACTTTGGTTGTATGAAATGCGGAAATTCAACCGTCCATTCATTAGAGATGATATTTTGGAACCTTACAAGGGGCAAGGCAAGGATAGGCCTTCGAAGAAAATAACAAAGAAACAGGAAAAGGCAGAAGCTAAGAGAAAGGTTCAAGAGGGTCCACAATTGACTCGTTTAATGCGAAGAGATCGTTTGGGTTTTGAGAAGTTGAACGAGTTGTACAAACTAAAACGAAAAGAAATGGAAACAAGCGGACCAAGCCGATTTAGTCAAATGAAGGTAAAAGACCATAAGAAGAATGTGGTTGTTCCATACCAACAAGGTTCAAAAAGAAAAAAAATTTGATAGTGGAGTCAAAATTAAAGACCCGGTTTTTCCATCCCAACAAGGTTCAACAACAAAATAAGCTAGTAGCGTCCAAATAAAAGTTGGTGGTTCGGTTGATATTAATCAATTAGCGAGAAGCCGAGGTAGTAAATAGGATGTCAAAGGAAAAGCACCGATGGTCGAACCATCGCAAATCACCCCACAAAGAGTTGGTAGTGGTGAGAAAGAGACGGTTATCTTGGATGTAGGTCCGATGAAATCACCCCCTATATATGAGGAAGGTAACTATATCCGACCTACTTACACGATATACAAAAATTACATGCACTTTTTACCACATTTTATTCATAACTACGTCAAGTCCACCGACGATGTTGAGGGCGACGGAAATTGTGGTTACCATGTGTTCGCAGATCAACTTGAACCTTTTGAGCAGGTAAAAGAATGGGGTGACGACCAAATTACTTATGTAAGACAAAAGTGTTTGCTTGAACTACGTGGTTTCCCTGATTTCTACAAGCCAATGATGATATTCGAAAGAGATGACACGGAGGAGGTGCTAAATGAGGAGTTCAAAGCATTTGAATGGCGTTTAATGGGAAACAAGTGTTTGACAACTGAATATTAGATGAGAATGCCAATATGTGGTTATCTACTCGCCAACGCATTCCATTGCGTTATTCATTCCATCTCCTATGGACATAGTGTTACATACGCACCCACAAGACGTATTTTTACCGAAGAAGATTCTCCAAAGATAGTCATCATGGGGTTCGTATACTCGAACCATTATATCGGCCTCCAATTGAAGATGGATGCCCATTACCTTCATTAAGGAAGGGAGACGGTGGTGATGGCGAAATACCATTGGGTTGGTGTCATAGGTTCAAGGAAAGATTTAAAATATGGGATGCATTACAGATTTCGAGGGATGGTCCTTGTGTACTAACGAGTTCCGATGAGGATGACTATGAGTAAATGTGGTGTGAAGGTTAGTGATAACAATGTTTTTTGTAGGGTGGTGCTTAAGATGATAATATGATAACAATGTGGTGTGAACCTATGTATTTTGAATCACTCATTATATATGATTATGTGTTTGCAATGATAATATTATAAAAATGTGGTTATTTAGAGGTATTTACGACCAGGTAATACGCTGACACGACCCAGCCGTAATGACCCAAGTGAGCTATTCGCATACTTACGGCTGAGAAACCTAACCGAAAACCCAGTAACGGCTAGGAATCCTACCCGTATACCTGGGTACTGTCAGATTTTCGGCTAGGAATCCTACCCGTATACCTGGGTACTGTCAGATTTACGACTGGTAATCCTGGCCGTAAATTCTCCTGAATTGTCAGTTTCAGATTTTACTCTATTACGGCTGATACACCTATCCGTAAAACAAATTTCGGCTAGGATTCCTGACCGTTATTCTTAGTACTATCAGTTTAACGGATGGTAATCCTGGCCGTAAATTATCCTGAAATGTTAGTTTCAGATTTTACTTTGTTACGGCTAAGACACCTATCCGTAAAACAAATTTCGGCTGGTAATCAAAGCACTAGTATCCATTCTTCCAAGGTTAAGTCTGCATAATGAAAAGAAAGTCCAAAAAGTAATCACCCAAATCCATAACCTAAAACATGCTAAAAGTCTGCATAAACATAAGCTGGGATGACTTAAACAAGTACATAACCTACAATCATCCACTACGACCAAGAATCGAAGGAACATCCTCAGAAGATGATGAAGAATTGTCAGGAGTTTGGGAAATACTAATCCAATCATCCTCGTCGTCAGTATATAGATCATCCCTCATTGGATTATGTAACTCATGAAGCTTGAGAAGCAGTGTTTTTTGTTGGTCGCAATCCAAATATAAGACCTCCTCAATGTTACGTTGCAGTCCCCTGGCTATCCACTTAGCTCGCTTAACCATCATCGTAGAAATGTCACACATTGGAAGTTCCTGGGCTTCTTTTTCCTTTTCCGGGTTCCTAAAAATGGTGAAAAAAAATCAGAGTTATAAAATTAAGGTTAGGAACTAACAAAAACCGATTTGTGGTAAACAATATTGGCTGGGATAACTGAGACATCCTATCCGTAAATAAGTCTCGGCTATAAACAATGTACATGACCTAGCCGTTTACACAATTACGGCTGGAAGTTTGACCATACCTAACCGTAATTACTAAATCGGCTAGGAAACATGGATAACGGTTATGATATTTCCAGTCGAAAACAGTCAACTACCAAAAAAACTAGATAACACAGGACTTTTTACGGTTGGGAATGTCCCATCCGTGTAACATATAACGGTTGAGATATATATAATTTCCTAACCGTTTAAGAGGTTAACGGCTGGGAGTTCGTGAAGTCCCAACCGTTAGGTTGCAATGACGGCCAGGACGATATGATATCCCAGCTGTAAACCCTTCAGAAATGAAATTTGAAATACCCTGAAATCATCAATGGAACCTATTTGTTCAATGATAAAATAACTGGTGGGTTTTTCGATTCTTACCTTGTAGGAGTCATTTGTGGAGGATTTGCAGGTGTTTGAACAGATTGGTTCACAACATAGGGATTTAGTGTTTGGAAAGATTGGTTCACCGCATCTCCATTAAAAGGAACATCAATAACTCGCCCTGTTTCAGAATCAGGGTTCAATCGGCCGGATCTTGTCACTCTTGGTCTTGCTGCCATCTAGAGAATCAATGGAGAATAAAAAGTTTTTGATTTTGGTTTTTGAGAGTTTTTGAGTAAATGAAGGAGAATATAAATGGAGGAGAGGGTTAAAATTAGGATTAGGTTTTGATTTAATTTTTTTAGAGGAGGGTAAATCAGACTTTTAATTCACTTGAATATCCCCCCATCTAGTGTTTGCCTCCCCAAAGCATTTAAGCCCTCAAAATGGTCAAACGACCAAGACTTTTTAAGCCCCAATAATAGGATTCTTAAAAAATTCGTGTGTGCACATTTTTTTTTTGTATAACAAGACAAACTTCTTGCATGCTTAATGGTTTCCCGTCTTGGTACAATGCTATTGTGAGTAAGTTAATTATTTTCTAACTGAGTATAAACTAAACTTTAGAAGTATCTTCTTTTGAAAATACTTGGTATCCATTCTTACAACTTATGTCAAAGAAAATTAAAGAATTTTGTTTTTAGAATATTCTAACCAAGGAAACAAGCCTTATTAGGGACCAAAGTAAAAAGTTATTGTAGGCAGCAAGAGATTACTTGGGATCAAAGTAATCCACAAACCTAGTCACGAACTTGCATTGTTTGAACCTTAAGCAACCTAGCCTTCTTCATCATTATAAATAGAGAAATTTTCGTAAAAAAATTCTCAAGCTTTGCACGATGTGCATCTTGTTGTTGCAAGATTCGTCTTCCAGAAACCTAGTTTAGACGAGAAATATAATTAGGTTACGACTATGAAGACTTCAGTTGGGATTCATGAAGCCCGGTCTAACTATTTTTTATCAGACAAATATTTTTTGTCCGAAATTTTATTTTGATCATCGTAGACTCGTAGTTCTTGTTTAGTCTAAAGGTCCCCATCTTCTGCAATACAACCATTCAAGAATTGATTGAGGAATAACATTGATAAAAACGGCAAGAAATTCTTCGTCTTTAACCTTGTCAGATCTACAATATTACGATTTAAACTTGATTCAGATAGATCTTCTGAGATGGAATCAGTTAAGCATCTTTATAACCTTTTGAAGAGATTAAGCTCTAACTGTTTGAGGTTTGTTTGATTGCTTTTACATAAAGATCCTCAAAGCAAATAGATTTACCTTGATTGACATATCGAAAGAAATTAACTAGGTATCCTGTTGGAACAATTCCGAGGCCTGTTAAGGACATCATCTTGGGGAATCAAGTGCGTAGATCTTGTGAGAGCCAAGAGATGTAAGGATCTTATACTGCAGCTAAATAGATTAGATGGTATATTCTTTTATTCTGAAGTCTGATAATAGACTAGTGTCTGTAGCGGCCTAATACAATATGGTGTTCAAATTAGACGAGGTCTCGGGATTTTACTGCTAGATTGCAGGCTTCCTCATTAACGAAAATTCTGGTGTCTTGAGTTATTTCCACATCATACTATATATTGTCTTTACAAGTAGTACGTTAATTAACTTGGATAACTTTTAACTTGAGAACAAAGATCTTTCAAGACTTTCTCTTGTTGAATTAAGATCTTAATATATATATATATATATATAACTTTGTCTTGATTGAATTCAGATCTTCAAGGTTCAAGTACATATTAGGTTGACCTTGATATTATAAGGATTAATTGTATTAGTTTTACAAGGATTGTCCATTCAGGTTCACACATGAAAAAGTTAGTGATATACTAGTTACCCTCTCCTTTATCATAAGCGATTTCCTAAAACAAAGCTTTCCTTACCAATTTAGGAGTCTATTATTCACATTTTCCACAATAGGGTCAAATATTTTAATGTTTGATTTATCAGTGAATAAAGGAGACCCATGGTACTTATTATTAAACGATATAGCTTTAACGCCTAAAATATGTTCAACCTCATTTCTAACATGAGAATTTATTTTGAGGCTAAAGAAATCCTCTGACTTGCTTAGGTTTACCAATTGGCCCGAGGCAGAGCCAAATATTTCGTCAACATATTAACTAATTATTGCAAGTACAAGCATTAACAACACAAAATATCAAGCAATCATTAGCAACAAGAAGGTGGGTTAAAGAAAGAACGCATACCTAGAGATTTTAATCTCCTTAATAAAAATTGTAGTTTTAGCATTTAAAATAGATCTCGAAATTGCCTCTATACAAAACAAAATAAGAATAAGAAGATATTGGTTTTCCTTGCTCATTTCTCTCGTAGGTATAAAAAAGATCAATAAGAAAACTATTAAAAGGGACAACAAGGAAATGAAGGATGTGCATTCTAACTCAAGGTTATACCATATCTCAAAGAATCCTAATCTTAAGATGATAGAATTAAAAAAAAAAAAAAATTGACTCTATCGAAAGCATTAGGCATATAATTTTTTAGACCCATCAAACCATTTTTACCATTTTTTTAAATCCATGAATTACGTGTCATATTAGATATTTTTCTTCCTAAAATTGAAAATGATTGATAATTTTGTTTGGTAAACCTTCAATGCCATTAGTTTTTATATAATGTTATATAAGAAGGTTTTTTGTATGAGAAATATGAAGGTTGCACATTAATTTCTTTTAACATGTCCATTTGTAAAACAAATGTATAAATCTAGTTATATGATGTAGTTTTGTTGAAAGAAGATGGATAAAAACTCATTAGGACCACGTCTTTTACTCGAGTCCATTTCAAATAAAAAAATTCATATCTAACACATAGTAGACACGAAAAAAAAGAGCATTATTTATATATCATAAATGCAAGTAGAAATTAAATCAATCATGTTTTTTTCAATATATAGCATGTAGAATTAACAGAGGCACTAATGTTATGACATTTCATGCTCTGCAGCTTTTGTGTTATCTGATAAATTATCAAATACTAAACATTTCTTACCTGGATGGATTAAAAGCACATTTGGTCATTTTCAGTCAAGAATTAACAGTCTGCAACAATAGTTATCACACTTACAAGCTATAGATGTGCAAAACAACAATACTTCTGAAGTTTTGAAAGTAGAGAAGGAAATTGATTATCTTAATAAAATTCAAGCCAACTCCAATATACAGAAATCAAGAGATTATTTCTATAATGACGTAGAAAAAAAGTCTAAGTATTTCCATGTTAGTGAAAACAGAGGAGAGTCTGAACCATAATAGATTCTTTATAAGTTCATGGTGTCAAGATAGAGATTTAATTGAACAACTACTTGTCTCTCATTTTCAAAAGATTAGCACCACTATAAATCTAGTTGACAACTACAAATTTATTTAACACATCCCAAATATCTCCAACACATAATGAGAACTCATTGTCATTCCTTCTGAGCAAGAAATACATTAAGCATTGATGTCTCTATGGAACCATGGACAACTCCGGGACCGGGTGGTTTTCTACCGGGCTTAATCAGGCATAATATCAGGTAGTTAAAGAAGATGTTTGCAAGATGATTAAAGCATTTGTTCCATTTTGGTTTCTCCTAAATAAGGTCAACAACACAAGGGTTATTCTGATTCCAAAATCTTATACATTTCACGAGCCTGAAGACTTCAAGTCAATAACACTTTGCAACACAATATCCAAGTTGATTTCAAAGATAATTGCTCTTAGGCTTAAGAAACACATGACTAACATTATTTCCCCGATGCAGTCATCACATGTCTCTGGTAGACAAGTTTTGGAGTATATTTGTATGGTACAAGAACTTGTCCAAGATATAAAAAATAATGGTGGTAGTTATGATCATCTTGCACTAGAGATGGACATGTTGAAAGCATACGACAGATGAGAATGAGATTTCCTTGTTGAGTTTTTAAGAAAATTTGGGTTCCATGAGAAGTTATGTCATCTTATATTCCAGTGCATCTGTACAACACAAATTGAGATCATGGTGAATGGTTTACCAACTAAATCTTTCAAGCCCACAAGGGGAATAAGGCAAGGGGATAGTGGATCCCCTTGCCTATTTATTCTTTATGTGGAACCAATTTCAAGAATGTTAAAGCATTGCAAAGATACAAATCAACACATGAGTATGAACCATTTTCTCTTTGCAGAAGTCTGTCTCTTTTCTGTAAATTTAATCTTTCCCAAACAACCAAGTTGATAGAGGTCATAAAATAATTTAGTTAATCAACTTCCACAAATTTGTTGTTTAATTCAGTAACAACATGGATTCAACATGTTGTCAAGACATAAATGAAAAATTGCAAGTTAGACAACTAAAATACTTGGGCTTGCCATTCTTTGGTTGCAAAAGCAAGAAAGCGTTATTATCTACTCTTATTGATAAAATGGTCACCTGGTTAGCAAAATGGAGATGTAATAATATGTATGAGGCTGCTAGATCAGTCATGATAAGAAATGTAACAAATGCAATGCCAGTCCATAATACGATCAGCTTCAAGTTGCCGGAAACCACCATCAACAAAATGAACTCAACTTAATAGGGTTTCTATAAAAACAAGAAAACTAATAAAGGCAAACATTTTAACTTCATAGAGAAAATGTCAACAATCCCAAGGAAGAAGGAGGTTTGGGTTTCAAAGATCTTCACTTGTTTCATAGGGATTTACTTGCCAATCTGCATGGAAGTTACATACTGATAAGACTTTTGTATATGCTAAATCCTTTCAAGCAAGTATTACTCATCTGGACAAGTATTCAGCATACAAAAAAAAAATGGAAATCCAACCTGGTCATGGAGAAGCATAAGCTCTAAATTGGACTTCATCAACAAATACAGTAGTATGAGTACTGGAAATAATCAAAAGGTATTAACTTGGAAGCACAAATGGATTCCATAGTTGGACGGACCACCTATACCCAAATATGGACTCACTAACTACCAGAGTTATATGTATGTGCATCAGCTATTTTCATCTGATACGGGTAGCTGGAATTTCAGCCTTATCTTCTCATTATTTGAAGCTACTACTGCAATATTGAATCTCGACATCTTAGTTCGTCATCACCATGAAGATAAAATATTTTGGACTCTAGAAAAGAATGAGAATTTCTCAATAAAGTCGTCTTATAGGAAAATATATGAAGAGATCCACCATAATAACTCAGCGGGTCACATAATGCAGGGTATTTTTTAACATCTATGGGAAACTCACTTTACTCCCTAGGATAAACCACTTTATCTGGAAGTGCATAAAGGATATCATGCCAGCAAGAGACAAACTGGCTCAGGTGATTCAAGATCTTGATATAAGTTGTCCATTATATGCTCAAACTACTGAATCACCATCTCGCTGCATTTTGGAGTGTTTCATTATCTAAAACTGTTTTTTTTTCACCACTTTGGGTCCGCATATACAAATTAGCAGAAATCTAGTGGAATGGTTATGTAGATGGTTTGATAAGTTACAATCTAAGTAAATTCCAAAAAATGAAGTATGTAGAATAGCTATTGCGGCGTGGTGCATCTGGTCTGAAAGATGTGACAAGGTTTTTCAAAGAAGTAACTCCATACCAGAAAAAGTTATACATAAGTGAAGGAAGTTCATATCGGAATATGAGAACAAACCAAAGGTTTCTCCAAGAACCGAGTCTTGTCAGAATCGTGCATATATCCATTAGATCCCTCCTCCAAGGGGAACTTTTACAATTAATTCAGATGGTTCTTTTCTTAATATTACTAAAAATGATGGCAGGGATAGTATTTCATAATTTTGTATGGTAACATTGAGGATCAAAATGCATCTATCTAGATGATGCAGTTGGTGCAAAGCAAGCTGAGTGTAGAGGATTATGGGAAGCGATGAACTGGGCAAAAGATTTAGGTATGGAGAAAGTAAGACTTGAACTGGACTCAGAGCTGGTGATAGATGTGGTAAACAAGGATACCTTCAACACTGACCGGAGGATTCATAATATATTTTTAGACATATAACGTTTCTTAAAGTTTTCACCTTATGATAATGTAGTTATATGCAAAAAGAAAGAAATAAGGTAGAAAATATTCTGTCGAAACTAGCGAGAGTTGATAGAATGCGTGGTTTCTGGTTACCTTCCCCTCCTGACAACATCTACGTTCAATTGCAAGAGGATGCAATTTATCTAAGCACTTAACTCTTAATCAATCCACATTTTCAGTTTTTTTTGTTTTAAAAAAGATAAGTAAATTGTAGGAATTAATTAATATTTTTTCCATAACATATAAGAATAAGAGATGAAGATTGGTAAAACACAAAACATGTCAGCATGCTCTGTTGTTTATGAACTAACAAAAACATTTGACCATCGTCAGAACGCATCGTGTAGAATCCACAAAAATGAGGTATAATACTTCTCTAATTGATTTTTTGTTTTGAAAATATGTTAACGTGCTTCTAGTATTGACGTCTTTATGACTCTGTGTGTTTCTTATATTTTGATATGTAACCAGAAGTGTAAAAGGCAAGTCATTTACCAGAGAACCATAAGGTTATGTAGGAATATTATTTCAAGGAACGGAAGACGTAGATGTTAAGGGCCCTGTTAGTGAGACTTGTTTTTTCTTCTAACTTAAGGTGTTCTTCAGATAGACCACTGAAACTGTCTTATTGACTGTAACTGGGTGCATTGATCTATATGCAAAAGCGAAGATGGTTAGTTCCTTCTTTATACTACCGTTGAGTAGTGTTTTTTTTTTTTTTTTTGTAAATAATACATCTATAAAGGAATTAAGGTATGAATACTTGAGTAAAATAAGGTCTGAGAAGAATTTTGATTATGATCTTGAGAAGTTTTCAAGATTTCTGGAACATTTTTTTTGTGCATTGAGCATTGATGAGTGGAAAGAACAACAAAAACCTACCATGGCTCGTCGACATTTATATATATTCCTTCATTGTTGGGCCGTCGGTAGTAAAAAGAAATGGTGAATTCAAGGAGAATAAGTTAATTACAGTCACTAATGATCCAATGGTTCTGAACAATCAAATGTAAATGATGTAGCTATTAACGGATATATTCGGGCAGTTCATATGATTAAAAGCTTTTTACAAGGCATAGTATGGTCGGACAAATCTTATTTCGATATTCACTGTTTATTGGTAAAAGCAATGACTTTGGGGTATATGGTCAGTGAGAATTGTGGAAGACCAAATTGATTTTTGTTTGATTAAGATGAAGATCAACTCATTGGGTGAAGTGGTTTTGTTCAAAACATTTGTCTATAATTCCAAAAAATCTTCTTTACTCAGGAGTATATAATAAATTTTGATGTAGAAAGACAAGAAGGAGAAGAATTTGAGGTGCCTGAAGATATTTCAGAAATATTTAACGTAAAAAAATAAGATAAAATCAGAAAACAAATTTGTGTTGCTATGTATAGCCATTCAGGAGAGCAAATGATGAATAAAAGGTTTCACACTTATCAAGGGGGAACTAGAGACTCAGACAGGGCTTGAGGACATCACTTGAGATCTCTTTTCTTCACCAACAATTGATACTTCTATGGATGGTTATGATTATGGAGGATGATGATTATTGATACGAGGATATTTTATTTTTATTATTTACGATGACTGTTCAAATTCTTTAATTGATTATAATCCTTTGTTTAGGTTGTTGCAGTGCTTTCAGTTCTAAGTTTGGTTGACACTTTTTAAGTTTGCTAGATAATACGGGTTTCTTATGTTATTCACCATGCTCGTCTTTTGATGATCATATGATTGGCGAAAGATGAGAATCCTAACTTTCTAAAAAATTCTATTAGTGTTAATCCTGCAACAAAGAGGATTATTTATTTTGAATTGTGCATTGTGAGTTTTGCGATTATTTTTTATTCAATTAAATCAATAAGTTAATAAGTTAATTACATTACTGATTATGTTTTTAACGTATGATAGAAATTTTTAATGTATGATAGAAATTTTATATATATTTATTAATTCCAACTTAATTAGTAAAATTTCTATCATACGTTGTATATAACGGATACACTAAGTTAACTTGGTCACTTTATCAAATTTGTTAGTATATTTCAAACATAATTTGCAAAGTGCACTAAAGTTAAGTTTAAAATGCAAAACAAACGACTAAAAAAACAAAACTTATTAGACAATCAAAGCAAAATAAGTGAAGAATGAATTAACTTTAAAGGCAAACTAACCCTTACAAAAAAATAAATGGAAGGAATAGATCAAAAACAAAGAAGATGAAGCAAGAAAGGTGGGAGAGCTCCATTTAATAATGCAAATAAGAGAGAGATTTTATTTCTATGTTGTATTGTCCTTTGTTTTTTTTCACTTGCATCACCTTGTAATATAGATACTTTCAATAATGAAGAATTACGTGAAAAATTAATTAAAAATGACTTGACATAAAGTACAGCCATTGATTGAGTAGAAACGCGCTTGATACTAAAAGTGATGAAGTAACATGTGTAAGTGGGAATTGCATTGTGAGAAACTTTCTTATAATCCAAAAAATATTATTCTTTGCATATGACGATGTGGATCTTGATGTACAAAGACTGGAAGGAGAAGAGTTGGAGGTTCCTGGAGATATTTTGTAAAATTTCAATGTAAAAAAAGGATTCATGGAAACCTTTTTATTAATTAATATATTCCTTCGTAACTTGCAATTATTGAGTTGTATTACTTTTAATTCTCAGTTATGGTGACAATTTTAAAGTATTTTTGTAGCTAGATGACATGGATATCTTATGTTATTCACTGTGCTTATATTTTTCTTGTTATATGATTAAAGAAAGTTAAGAATCTTGAAATGACTAGGGTATCGAGTATGCCAAAATCTTTTTGATATCAACCTGTAGATACACTAGTCCTTGTGTAATTCTACCAAAACAATAATGCCCAAAATTTTACTTCAACAAGGTGTAACTTGGTATGTAGTCAAAGTTCTAATCAAACTAACTATGGGATCGTACCAGGTGGATTCACGTACGAGTGTATTTATTTTAATTACAAAGAGAAACAACATAATGCAGAAGTAAAGTAAATTACACAAAACACAAGATTTTGTTGACGATGAAAGCTGCTTGGAAGAAAACCCCAGGGACCTAGTTCAATAGTGAATACTCTCAGAATTAAGCAGCTATATAAATTAACTACCGCAACTTCTTATAGTTGAGACTAGGTAAACACCCTTTCGTTACTCAGTTCCTTTAGTATCCCTACACCTACAACCAAAATGGTCTACACATGTTATCTAAAGACAAATTCCACTATCTTGAGTGTTTTCACCTGTTGTGAAGACTTTTCTATCAACTCCTTTGGATCGTAACACGAAACAACAAAAGACTAAATTGGTTTCAGTAACCAACTCACTTACCAACCTACCAAATCAAGATTTAAATCATAGTAGATAAAGTAGCGTAAAGGATCTTCTCTTTAATTAATATAAACTCCTTCAATCAAAGACCAAACCAAGATAAAAATTATCGAAATAATCAATCTCAGTGAACAAGCTATATCCAAGCAACTTAACAACAAGAAGCAACCAAACAGTTTTTTCGATTTTTACGACAATTCTTAAGTGTATCAGAATAAACGGCTTATTTGATCCCGGAGAATCAAGTAGACAATAAGAATCACAAAGATCAAAAACCCCAAAAAATAAATATCTTCAAGTATTTAATCTTAAATCTTCAAAGTAACTGTTGCACAAACAATTTAATTCCTACTATTAATCAACATAACATAACAGAGTCTGTTAATGTTGATTGATCAATAGTTTTATCCACATATCTTCAAGCACTAGATCTGTGATAGTCAAATCCCCAAGCAAACTTGAGTTTCCTTGTAATATTCGTACTTTTTGCATGACACATTTTCATATATGCGTCATTGAATGAGATGAAGCTTCACCGTAAACTTGTGTTGCGCATTCAGGACAACATGCCTTGAATTCGTACCATCATATACATACCACTAGCATGATGCACCATAATGATGCAATTTTTGTTATAGGCTAACATGCCCTGAATGCGCGACAAAAACTTAAGATGAAGGTTCCTCTAATTCAATGACGCATCTTTGAGCAATACGTCATGCAAAAAAATGCGGGTATTACACATGTTCTTGTTGAATTCGTATCTTGAAGTGTAGATTACAAAGATTTGTCTTGTTGGAATTCATATGTTGAAGGTTCGGGTACAAATTATATTGACTTAATATACAATCAGGAACATGGATCTTATTATTAGAGATCATCTAGACATATTGATTGTACAAGAATTATCCATACAAGTTCACAAACGGAAAAGTCTGTGGTTTACTAGGTTCCCTCTCCTTTTCATAAACTTCATTCCTTCAGGTTTCCTTTCACTGCTTTCTCATGTGTCAATCTTGGTCGACCCATTCCCGTATGATTCATGTGCGCACTGGTGCCTCTGTTGGAGATATCCAAACCATCTCATACGATATTTAATAAGATTTTTATCGATCGACGCCACTCCAAGCCTATAACGTAAATCATTATTTCCAATTCAACATTGTCTTGTATGGCCACAATCCCGTTGCAACAATACAAATCTCCGCTACACTTATCTTCTGAACGTGTTGTGTTTTAGTAGCCTAACATTCCGCATTATACAAGCATCGCAGTCCTGATTACCGTCATATATAGCTTACCTTTGAGATTTTGCAGGATTTTGTTTTGTCACATAGGATGCCCGTCACCATTCTCTATTCCACTTACTATGCTCGGATCCTATGAATAACATCCTCTTCAATCTCACAACCACTCCGCAACATCAACCCTAAATATTGAAAAAGTGTCTTTCCTGGGCACAACTTGCTGACATTTCCATCCTTTGCTCTAACATCGTTGAAGTCACATCTCATATACTCAGTTTCAGTCATGCTATAAGTTTAAAGCTCTTGTATTCAAGAGTTTGTTTCCACAACTCCAATTTGCTATCGATTTCTATCATAACCTCGTCAATCAACACTACATCATCAGCAAAGAGCATGCACCAAGGCAGTCCCCCTTGCATGTCTCTCATAACTTTTTCCATCACTAGAACGAAAATGTAACGGCTCAAAGATCCAGAAGAACTCCAGTAGGGAGGAAGTCAGGGGTTTAATCTCCCCCACCGTAAAGGTTTGTAACAGATTAGTTGTATAGTGGGTTTAGTGGTGTTGGGTCTGGTAGTGGGAACAGTCCAACTGGTTGGGTTCAGGTAGGGATCTAGATCCAGCTTTCGTATATTAAAAAAAAAAAAATCCAGAAGAACAACAAATTTGTTAACCAAAAGTGTGTTCTCTAATGAATTTGTTTACCGCGTTCTTTTAAAATTCCTGGAAAATTTTGTATATCTTTTCGGTAATAAAAATTCTTGGTCATATCAAAAAACACCTCCAAAACCACTATTTTACATTTTAAATATATATCTCTTGACTTTTGTAGCGCGTTTAAATACCAGAAATATAAGTAGAAATCAAAAATAAACCATTGAGCTTCTAGAAGTCGTTAATAAACTATTAAGTCGTTAATGAACTATTGAACATCCGGAGGTCGTTTTAAAATTCTATCCCCAGTCTAATTTCGCTATTAACTTGAGGGTGTTTTTTAGGCAGGCGCCCACCGGCCACTAGGTTCCAATAAGACGTACGCCTCTCAGTCTCTCACTACACACCGAAAGGATAACATAAAACCCAAGAAGCAGAAGCACCAAGAAGAACCGGAAAAGAAATCCCTAAACATGCATAATTAGAGCGGTTTTTTGTAGCTCATTTCAGTTCAATTTTCTTAAAATTTTGAAACTGGGAGTTTGGGAATGGCAACAGGAGGATTGCTTCATTTCACAAATCCATTGTCTTCTGTTGTAAACCCCAACAACACTTATAAAAAACATCAAATTCTCCATAACCATCGAGGAAGTTTCTGTAAAAACAACAACTTATTCTCTGCCCAGAACTGCAAAAGGAGGAGGAAAGTTAGGGTTATTGTTTGTAAAGCATCCGGAACACAACAGTCGAGAAGAGGAGGAGGAGTTGATGCTGATATTGATGTCGGACAAGACCGTCTTTCTAAGGTCTATTTTACTTCTGTTCCTTAACCAATTGCTGTTTCATTTTACAATTAGACATTTTTTGAGTATCATTTTTATTAAAATCTGAACTATGTATGTATACATGAATGTAAACTGAATCCGCTGGGGTTGTTTATCTTGATATTTCATGGTCAGGCAATTTGCAAACCTATCTCTGGCTTGTTTAGTCAGCACTCAGCAGGTTGAGTTGGGGTGAGGAAGGTTAGATTAAGACTTGGTTCTACCTGAACATTATCATTTCTCACTTTCAAGTCAAGCTTACAGAGTCATGTGAAAATGTCTCACAAAGTCTTTGAGCAATTCTCATTGCCATACACCTTGCACCTTGAGTGCAGTGAAATTGTGACCTATCGAGTTTTTATGGGTAGAGGAATATGATATTTGTTTTGTTTCATTGTTATTAGTAAGAGTTATCAGACTCTCAGTTGTTTGGCCATGTGAATTTAATGCTACTTTTTATTAATTGACTTCTTGGAATATCAGGAACTTGAACCCGAATCTGAATAAAAACTCTTCTTGAATGACACAGGTTCCTATATCAAATATCAGGAATTTCTGTATTATTGCTCATATCGACCATGGGAAGTCCACTTTAGCAGATAAATTGCTACAGGCGACTGGTACTGTACAGAAGAGGGAAATGAAGGAGCAATTTCTGGATAACATGGATCTAGAGAGAGAGAGGGGTATCACCATCAAATTACAGGTATGTTTTTGGTGAACTCGCGTCGAGTTTACTGGGTTTTCATTTCTCAGGACATTGTTTATGGTTATTGGTTACCATTCAAAAATTAAAGTAGAAAGTTTCACAATACACTGGCCACTTCCGTGTCTCATCCTTCTTACCGGTTAAATAGTTCATTACCATCTTCCTTCCGATAACCTGTAGCTCCAGATGTAGAAGAATTGATGGAACTACCTTTTGTTCTGTAGCTTTAGAGGCATTGTAAAATATTTTAGATCAGTTTGAACTTCTGATCAGAATCTAAGAGCACGAGCAAATGTCTAAAAAGTTTTAGACATGGTTATTTGTTACATATGTGATGCAATGCTTAAACGCGAAACACTAAACTTAGGAAAATAGAACAAAGATAATTGAATTGAACGCAGAATTGAAACAATAGAACGTAGATAAATTGAGTCTAGGTTAAAGTGGAAAGTGTTTTTGCTGAAGACTTGAGCGCAAACTTGCCTTTACTTTCAAGAATTACTACCTCTTCACATCCTTTATAGTTTTTAATAACTCGATGCTTGCCTAATAATTCCTAATAATCGATTGGGTCATTTAATGTTGTGGTTGATTTTGTATGTGTTTATATTTATGTTCCTATATTCAAGTGTAATAACTACTAACTAGTAATAGTCCAAAAGCTGCGTGAATAAAGGGTCAAATATGTAACCCTGATCTTTCTTTCAGGCAGCTCGAATGCGCTACTTTTTTGAAGACAAGGCGTATTGTCTAAATTTAATTGATACTCCTGGGCATGTCGATTTCTCATATGAGGTAATATACTGATACACTTTTTCTCTTCCTGTAATACGATTTCGACATGCCAACTAAGTTACCGTTGATAACCATGGCTACTGATAAATATTAAATATTAATTTAATAATACCTATACAAAACTGTAAAGGAGACAATCTGGAAATATGAAAATGTTGCAAACTGACGGCTGCTTAACGACTAATACAGATATGGTTATTCTATCTTTAAGAAATTGTGTAGGTTCTACCTTTACAAGTACTTGCTTATAAGTTTCGTTTGCTCCTACCACCACAGCTCAAGTTATTTTTGGCGAATCCCCGATTATGATATAAGTTTGTAATGTTAATAACTGATTGGCTAAAATTGCTAAATATTTCTAATAATTGTTTAGTCTAACTTTATATATCTTACATCATCAATGCTTTGAGCAAACACATTAAAAGGATTCATTTGAGTTGTATCATCCCTTTCCTTTCTACTTACAATTTTGTGTCGGAACAGGTTTCTCGTTCTCTTGCTGCCTGTGAAGGTGCTCTTCTTGTGGTAGATGCTTCACAGGTGCATTTTCATTTCTTTATACATAATAGACTTAATTTTTGGAGAGCCACTGGAAGTAATGCAGTCTGGCTCATGGTTTAATTTATAATCTTATTGATGATTGAAATCAAATCCTGCTGCGACATATAATGTCTTCCAGGTTTTGATTCTAGCACCAATACTGCCTCTGGGTAAACATTCTTTCTTAAGTGCCAAATATAAGTTTATTAGTTAATACTTAATATTGTATATACATATTGATGCAGGGAGTGCAAGCACAGACACTGGCAAATGTTTATCTGGCTTTAGAAAACAACCTTGAAATTATCCCTGTAAGCTTACATTCTTTGTAAATTGTTTGAAGTTTATTTTGTTAAAGGTACTGCTGGTATCCTGTGCACACCCCTCAACTAGGCATTACCCTTACAACCACATGAGGGCCTAGCTCTATGTTACACACATATCATGACAGATTTAGTGATTCTTCCCCTATCAGATGACCAAGATATGCAGAAGATGAGTTTTGGGATCACCTCCTCATTTCCTTTTAGAGATGTTGACGATCACAAACTTAGTAAGCAGGCACCTGTGTGGAGAAAACTTAAAAGAATCCAAAATTATATCACGAGCAGTTGTAATCGGTCACTTTGAGAATCGTATAAAAATGTTTACTGTGGATTCGGATTACAAGATCAATTTAAGCATTAGGAAAAAGTCAAGTGAGCAAATTGTAAGTAGCTAGAGCTATGTGTCTGCCACCTTACTCAGAGTGTTCAAGTTGTGATTCGGTTTTCACATTCTACGATACAACGAATATGGCTTCATTGTGTCCCAAGGGTTACCTATAATGTTTAATTCAAACTTTCTCGATTGTCATTTAGTTAATATGTGACAGTGCATGACAATCTTCACCTGTGTAAGTATTAGCTAACTCGCACAAAAATCGAGAAGAAACATTTTTGAACCATGAAGTGGGCACGTAGTTGAAATCTAGGTTTATTTGATTAATTTATCTGTTATCTTGACAGGTTTTGAACAAAATAGATCTTCCTGGTGCTGATCCAGATCGTATCGCACGAGAGGTTGAAGAGGTATTTCATGTCAACTCACCTTTGGTCTTTTTTGTGTTGATTAAAGACACATGTGCATATAGTTGAAGCTTCTATTTTAGAGATTTCAGATTTCAAACAGGATTCTGGCATTTTGGCAACAACTCCTCCTCTCAATTGTTTTTTCCAACTCCTTTTTTTGAATTTGCTTTGTTGGCCCAAAATCTGTTATATATATATCGATGAAGTTCTCGCATTATTCCTCCGTCCTTTACTCTATAATTTTTGGTTTAGTGATCCTACAAATAAAAGTAATGAAAATCTTGAATTTCTAAAATTTTCTAAATTTATTTGGCTTCTTTGCTTGTAGATTATCGGGTTGGATTGTAGTAATGCTATTCGCTGCTCAGCTAAGGTTGGTGTGGAATGAATTTAGCATGTTAAACGACCGCCTAATGTTTTATGTTTTATCTCACAAGTCATAGTAAAATACTTCACTCCAAGCATCTCTCGATTCTCTTTAACTCTTAGCAAAGAAAATCTTGAAGTCTTCTCACCTTCTCATTATTTCTTTTTGTTGTTTGTTCCTTTCGTAGGAAGGAATAGGTATAACTGAGATTCTGAATTCCATTGTGGAAAAAATCCCTCCCCCTCAGGATACTGCTGAAAATCCTCTAAGGGCTCTTATTTTTGACAGGTATTTTCCTTTCCCATGTTTTCTTTTTTGCCCCAGATAGTTGTTAAAGTCGGAATATTTTTGACTGTTTTTTTAAATTTGGCCGAATATATGCGCACTAATATTTGGCTGTAATTTTCAAGTTGGGGTGGTTGTTTCTTTTGTGAATTTTTTTTTACAACTTTGGATCCTTCTGACATTTATTGCCAGGGGTCAATTTATAAAGCATCTCTATAACTGCTAGGGGTCACTTGATAAAACATCTCTGTAATGGGGGTGCCATTTTTTCTTACTCCAGGGGGTTATTAACTCTTGTAGTTAGGTGGCTTGTAAATTTACATGCATTGTACATATATAGCACCCATATGACTGTTATTAACCCCTGTGATTAGGTGGCTTATAAATTTACATGTACTGTACATATATAGCACCATATGACTGAAATTTCTAACATGTGTAAGTAACATGCAACTAGAGTGTAAAATTCACATACCTAAACTTCAGTTACTGTTGCACCCAATTATATGAGGCGTTATAATTAATAACTTAGGCCCTGGTGAAAGTTGGACGTGACAAAAGGATCCAACTCTAGTTAATCAAAATTTTTGGGTTCCTTGCATCTATTAACTTGGCTGATTTTGGAACTTGCGACAAATCCTTTGTTTCTAAAATAGACTTATGGTTTTCTGTTGATTAAAAGCTTATAGAAGCTTCTGGAGATTTAACAGAATTTGATCCGGACTTTAACAGAAATTGTATTACTTGGCTTTGTTGGAGTAACCAACTATGAGATACATGATGGCAAGTAACCCCATTTAGTTCTTAATTTAGCTAGGTATTAGTTCTTCTTATCCACGATTTATATAGGGGATACTAATCCAGAGATCCAGTGGTCAGGATTGTTTTGCTTTATGTGGATTGGTATCCTCACGCTAGGTTTGGTATCCCCCTGTATCAATCATGCTTATCTTTTGGAGCATATATAGATTTTATGTCCATTTCTGTTATGGCCTGTGTATATCTCTTTGCCGTTCTGCTATAGATTCACCCGCTACTCCTTTTGCAGTTACTATGACCCATACAGAGGTGTCATTGCTTATTTTCGTGTGATTGATGGGAGAATAAAGAGAGGTGACAGGATATATTTTATGGCCAGTGGGAAGGCAAGTTACTTTTATACGCTCCCACTATGTCACAAACTTTCTGTAAATTCTGTTTGTACTATATATGTTTGTCTGTTAGTAATCAAACTCTTCAACTACAGGACTATTATGCTGATGAAATAGGGGTTTTATCACCCAATCAATTGCAAGTTGATGAACTGTATGCTGGTGAGGTAAAAAGCTTTTATTCTACTGGTTTATAGTTCATTTCTTATGTGTATACTCATCTTGATCTTCTATGGCTTGACTAAAAAAAAGACTTCGCTACTCTCTAACTCTGAGGTTAAATCTACATTATGCAAGTAGGGTTATACCTTTATTTCGATAAACTAGCAACATATCAGTCGTTTTCTTGAGCATGATCTTGAGCATAATGTAGTATCCGAAGGTATAACTCAGGATTTTTCGTAAACATATCCAGGGATGGATCGACTGTATCTTGAGCATGATTTAACATAACTTGCCTACAATTCAAGTGAAGTATTTTTTAGGGTTTCCAGATGATAACCGTTGGGAAAAGATATTGGAAAAAGACAATGGTATTCCAACCAAAACCAAAATTTAAATTATCTAGGCCTAGCTTAATCTTTTGCAAAATTAATAACCTTCATATCCTTTATTAATTCTCATTACTTTCTTGCTGAGTAATTTTTGTTTTTGTTTTTTGAGAATTAGTAACCATCCAAAAAACTATTTTTCCACGGATCATGGGTTTGAATGTATCACACCGCAAGTCACATGGCAGAAAACACTGTTATATTGCTGTGCCTTAGGCACAGGGTGTACAGATTTGTCATCTTTTACCAAATAAGCTGGGTCACCAAATCCTTGGATAGTTGGATGGTAAAAAGATAAATGAGACCAAGAAAGCCCATGATCAAATGTCAATCTAGAAATCCCATGATTATTTTTTATTAGATCGACTAAAACACATCTTCACCATCTATGCTGATTTTTAATTGATGAGAAACATTCATTAGTCTCTTGATACCACCTTTCCTCCTTTAATTCAACCTTTCCACCAACCAAACTTCAGTTCAAACTTCAAACAAATGTGAGAGCAAGAAGATCTATGTGGATTGTGGAATTCTCATAGGGCTTTAGACTATAAAGATCTCAGCCATCCGTCAAGTCTTAGAAAGATTGCAACATAGATTAATCTAAAGACAGGTAATTTGGGGTTTAAGTGGTTCTTTGAAATGTTTTCTGTTGATTGACGTGATACAAAGATCATTATAGCTAAACTTAGCCAAATTGGTTTATCTTTACGCTGGTTCTTTCAAATGTTTTCTGTTGATTGACGTGATACAAAGATCATTATAGCTAAACTTAGCCAATTTGGTTTATCTTTACGCTGGCCAGTTTATCTTTAGCCAATTTGGTTGAAAGGTTTACTGAAACTGTTGGTGTAATAGTTTTCTGAGGTTAGATATGATAGTTATTGAAAGTAGTATGGCATGAATAATCAGTCCTCTTATTCCAAGGAATCCAAGCTCACTAAAGAAGTAGATATTCTCTGAGAATATGCGTTAGCACTCCAAAGTTAATTGATATCTTGACTAGTAATTTATCAACCATCATCCAATCTCATGTTTTCTTTTGTGTCGTGTAACTCTTTCAGGTGGGTTACCTTTCAGCATCTATAAGATCGGTGGCTGATGCAAGAGTGGGTGACACTGTCACAAACTATGTTAGAAAAGCTGAAAAATCCTTGCCTGGATATGAGAAAGCTACACCGATGGTCTTTTGTGGATTGTTTCCAGTTGACGCCGACCAGTATTAATCTTATTATAACTACTTGAGATTTTTAATTATAGTCTAATTGGTCCGAAGTGTTGACTTACTGCATTTTCTTTGTAGGTTTCCTGAGTTGCGAGATGCATTAGATAAGCTGCAACTAAATGATGCAGCCTTAAGGGTGAGTCCAATTTGGAAGGTTAAATTTGGTATGGATACATGAAGTTAATTTGTAGTACTTTTAGTTGATTTGGGAATTTGTGGGTCTCTTCATTTCTAGCCCGTATATAATGAAGTTGTCTTATAGAGATATCATTATTCAACCACTTCATAAGAAGCATTATTTATAACATGAAATACTGGAAAAACCTGGTATTTACTGTACTGTTGTCCTCACTTTAAGAGAGGAAAACGTAGGAAAGGAAATGTATCAACTAAGAAAATAGTTACTTCACATTCACCAACATAAACCTTAATTTTGTGGCAAAATCCTCATTTAAGGCAAGTAACTCTTCTTCAATTTTGTTGACGAGGAAGAGAGTTAGATATTACAATTATTTAGGTTCACCCACGACTGACAAAATCTAGGACAGTATAGAAAACCATCAGTACTGTCTCACTGGCAGAACATTTATATTTGGAATATAACCACTCTCGATCCAAATCCTGCTGCATAATTAAGACATATCTATGTGTTCTGCGGAGTGGTGTAACAGTTGATGTTAAAGTCATGGGTGGTTTCATATCTTATAGGAGGTTCAAATGCAGGGACCTGACCTTCAAATGAGACTCCTTCAAAAGATCATGAGTTGGGTTAATGAAATAGCCTCACAGTAAAGATCCATATTTGTCAACTCCCCTCTCTAATGGCCAAGAGGCCTTTTCGGTGTTCACTCAAAAATGTTGAACTCTAGGTGGGTTGGGGGTGGGTCACAATCATGGATGACAGGGTTGCACTCAGTTATTACTTAGATTCGAGGCCTTAAAGCTTTTGGGATAAAACTCAATACCCATCTCTAGCTTCCTTGGTGTTTACATTGGGGACAAATGGCTTGGCGGCCCTTTGTGTAACACTCTATTTACTTCACTATCTTTGGGAACTACGTATACACTGACACAGATGATGTTACTATATAGGCTATATCTCTTCTGATGTTTCCTGTACTCTTTGTTGAATTCGGTTTGTTAATTGGTACTCCACGTTTGTTGCATGTCTCTGATATATATCATTACCTTTCTAGTTTGAGCCTGAGAGTTCTAGCGCAATGGGATTTGGATTCAGATGCGGGTTTTTAGGCCTTCTTCATATGGAAATTGTTCAGGTTTGTACAGTTCTTGTGATTTATGAGTGCTTTACTATCGTTATTGCTTGATCAAGTTACTGATGGCGGGAATGGTAGCACGTGCATAGTGAGTAATAGTGTTATTTTAGAGTTTATCGGTATTTATTTATTTGGGGCCGTCTGACAACTATTTTGCTGGACACATTTGTCAACAGTCACTGTTTTAAGCCTTTTATTGGGATATGAGATGATATCTAGTGTATTAATTTGTCATGATTGACCAAATACATTGCATGATTGTGTTTTATTTGGATACTTACAGTTTACTTAGCTTATTTAGTTTCACGCCTTTAACAAATCTAGAAAGACAAAGCAAATCAATAATAGACCATAAGTGAACAAAAAGAGAAACGTTATGCTGAAGGAAGATGAGAAAGGATAAGCAGAGGTGGCAAAACTTGTCTTGATATGCCAAATCTACCAGTTATCGGAGTTTCTACCTTAGCTTGACCAACCTTCTAATTTTAGGGTAAACCATATTACTGGCGAAGTTGTGAATTACTTATTTCATAGAGGTAAACATCATTTTCTTACAATATAAATTTGATTTTCATATTCTAAAATCTCGGTGACCGCAACTTTAGTTTACTCTAACGAATTAGTTTTACCTCTAATATCTACAAACAGTACAGTTTCAAATCATAGGAAGCGAAAGTCGAGTTAGCATAATTTATAGTTTGTTAGCCGTCTAAGTTTTGGATGGGTAATGATTGTTTTGGATCTTATACAACTAGCCAAAGTTTGAGTTACTTGATTACAAATTTCCATTCTGTATCAGGGGAATAATTTTCTTTTTCTTTTTCTTTTAAGGTTGTAAGAAAACTAGTTTAGAAAGTCTTACATAAATATATGATTTGCATTTAATGGCATTTTTTTTTCCGAATCACATGTTATACATTAATCTCCTTTTTTAAGTTGAGGAATCTTATTTCTTTGTTATTGTAGAAGTCCCAAATAAAATAAATTTTTGTTTCAAGATATTGGAACTGTATGTCATTTTGTTATCACTTTTTAATTTTTTATTGTGTGTTCCAACCACATGTTACGTGTAATAAACTTCTATATTTCAGGAAAGGCTTGAGAGGGAGTACAACTTGAACTTGATAACTACTGCACCAAGTGTCGTATACCGAGTGAAATGTGTCAATGGTGATATCGTAAGTTCTCAGTCCTGCATTTGGTAATTAATTATTTTGAATAATCATTTGTCACATGTTCCATGCATCATCATTTTTTATTTCTCTATGAGAGTTGACAGCTAAATTTTCTACGTCTGTTCTTTTTTAGCCGTTTTCATGCTTTGTGACTAGTTTTGGAAGGTTTTTATCCTCCTCCTGTGGTCGTATCTCAATACTGTCTTCCTTGTGGATTTCTTCTTAAGGGCATCTTGATCTTGGTTCTTAGAGAGTGATGCAATTTTCTATTCTATTTGGGAAAAGCTGCCTTTCATGTATTATCATTTGTATTTGATTAGGTTGATTGCTCAAATCCGTCGGTGCTTCCTGAACCTGGAAAGCGAAAGTCTATCGAGGAACCAATTGTGAAGGTCTTAGTTCTGGTTAAGATCACTTTATTTTGTTTTCCATTCAAGATATACTTCTTGAAATGGCTATCTGTAAAAGCTATTACTGATTTTGGAAACATTTTGTAGATTGAAATGCTTACTCCAAAAGATTATATTGGTTCTCTAATGGAACTTACGCAAGACCGAAGAGGTGAGTTTAAAGAAATGAAATATATAACCGAGAACAGAGCGTCCCTCGTCTATGAATTACCCTTAGCAGAGGTAAACATCTGGGCTTTTATAAATAACTAGAAAAGGTGAATAGTATGAAGTTCTTTCACCGAAAAACAGTAGTTTAGATTTTGTTTATTGCTGACTCCGGAGATTGGAATTTTTTTGTATTCATTTTACAGATGGTCGGAGATTTCTTTGATCAGCTCAAGTCCAGAAGCAAGGGATACGCTAGCATGGAGTACTCTTTCATCGGGTAACAATTACTCAAGATTAATTATAAAATCATAAGCCTCGCAGAAACTAAATAAATATGCGGTGTCTTCTGGGATAATTGAAAGTGATTTCAATTTTAAGAATTCACTCATATTTGTGGAACCATGAGTAACATTGTCTAATTGCATGTGGTCATAACATCCAGCTATTTTACTATTCTTGTTAATGATGTCCAAGGGGCATATCCACAGCGTGTCATTACTTGCTCGCTCTATCGAGACAATAAGATTTTTGCATCTGATATTTGAACATCTCTTGAATTTTAGTTGGATATTCTTAATATTATTTCAATTGCGGCATCTGGTGTTACGGTGAGTGTCTTCTTATCAGACACTACACATCTCTTTCTTTCTCGGCCAAGCCTTACTTCATCTCCAGCCTACCCATCCCCAAATGAACTTGAGTTTATCAGGCTATCAGAAATTTAACCGATTCTTACCTTTTGGTGAATACAAAAGTCTCATAGTTATGATGACGTGATGTTTGTTTCATTTGGCAAAACATGCATGCATATATACAGGAAAGCATGCAAACCGTGCTGGATCATATCTAGGAATTGATGAATTACCTTTTACTGCGATGTCTTCGTTGTGGGTGAATAACTGTATTGCGTGCCCCCAGTATCGCCAAGATATTTGTTCTGTTTCAAAGATGACTACTTAGTAACTGTTTTGATTTTTTTTATTTTTATTTTTTATTTTTATGATTTTTATGGAGATGTTTTCATTTTCCTGGGAACCCCACTTGCTCAAGTGCATCTGTTGTTTTTCTCCAAATGCTTGATTTATAGGTATCGAGAAAGTGATCTGATAAAACTTGATGTCCAGATCAATGGTGAGAAAGTGGAACCTTTGGCAACCATCGTCCACAAGGATAAGGTGAATATAAAAGTAGATAATTAGAGTACCAGAAGTAGTACATTTAATACGTTGTAGTGGTGTGCAATAGGGCTGCTTAATGTCCTCTGTTGTGTTAGGAGCACCTCTTTCTAGATTTGCTGTGGATTATAAGAGTTGATCTGCACTGACTAGTATGTGATTGAAAGGATCAAAGTTAATTCCATCATAACCGTATTCTGAAAAAGTTTCATGGATGAATTGTGTTTTTTACTCCAACCAATCGGCATCAAGCTTACTGATGTAAACTGAAGCAATCATTTTCACAGACAAAAAGCCCATTGGTCCAGTTACGTTAACCTAAGTAGTGTTCACGGTGCTACAGAAGAAAGCGAGAATGACCAGTGGAATGTACAACTGTTATGAATTCCTGATTACACAGTTGTACTTGCATAAGATTATGGAAATAAAGGATTGGTTTCTCAATAGACGGTGTCAATTATTACCAATTATAGCAGACGGTGTCAATTATTACCAATTATAGCAATAAAGATAGAGCCAAGTAAGTAAATGCTGAATTAACATAAGGGCATTCTTGGATGTCAGTGATTCTTGGGTCTAAAGTTGACCATCATAGCTTGTTTACATTCATATTCGTCTTCCTTCCAACTGATTTATTATATTCCCTGGTTCTCTATTTAAGATAGCATGATAACATAATCATTTAACCAAACAGTGTAGTCTGATAACTGTTGCTACATTATTCAGGTTACTTAAAAAAAATCTGTCTCGGTGCTAAAGAAATTATCTGAGGTTGTACCTTACAATGCCAGTAAAACTGTTGTTTGACATTACCATGAAATGCAATGTTTTACAGGCTTATTCCATAGGGAGGGCGTTGACACAAAAGCTTAAGGAGCTTATACCACGCCAGATGTTTAAAGTACCCATCCAAGTGAGTTCCGTTCTTCAAATTCATGCTTAGACTGCATACTGTTCTGGAGAAACCCTTAGCATGATAGTGAAGAAGACTTTACATCCTAACTAACTTGGTAACCAGGTATCATGGGCAGATATACACAACAACAAGAGTCTTAATCTAACCAACACTTGGCCAATTAGATTTCTGAACATCATTTGAATCCTTTTAATTTAAAACTCTGTTTCGCATATCGTCTTATTGACCACTGGCCACATCACCATGATTCATGATTCAATGCGCATCCAAGATGACATCATATCATTTTGGATCAGAATTGCAACCTCATTAAGACCAAAAAGACAGAATTTTGTGTTGCTCTGACATCAGTCATAAAGGAAAGAGGGAGGTACTATAATCATTCTTTTCTGCTCTTCAAGGCTTCTTACAGTTCTCCTCTTCTCACCAGCTTTTGGTTCTTTCTCTTAAACTCTCATATTATTTAGATGTGGAACCTAATCATCCTCACTGAGCCTATTTTGATGTATTAAAATCGGCTCAGATGGTCCTTGCTTATTCAATCAGGTCATACTTCTCCAATAAGATTTGCTTGCTTATTCAATAAAACCCGATACTCCAATTATACAGCATGAAATAAGGTCATACTTTGCCAATAAGATTAGCTTAATGGTATGTGTGTGCACCATATAATAGCAAAAAACATCAGGTTATATTGTGATTGTATGACTAGCATGGAGCTGATGATTGGCTTAAGCATGCTATTACTCTAATGGAGTTCACGATATAGGTGTTCTGTTGCTCTTACTAATCATGTAAACTCGTGTGCATGATTTTGTTACCCATGACAGGCATGCATAGGTGTCAAGGTGATTGCAAGTGAAACCTTATCAGCCATACGGAAAGATGTTACAGCCAAGTGTTATGGTAAGATGAGTCATTTGTAACGGATGTTACTTGTTCACCAGACCAATTTCTGGTGTTCCTTAATGTTGATATTCATCTCAAGGAGAAGTGTTTCATTTTTCTGGGAACTGACAAAACTTTTCGACTATAACACACTTTATTCCTCTTTTTATTGTAGGTGGTGACATTACAAGGAAGAAGAAGTTGCTGAAGAAACAGGTAAGTTGTAACCCATTCAACCATTTCTCATAGTTTGATCTTACAACTCCGTTGATGCATATGCTAGTTTAAGTATAGAATGCTGGAAGTGTTAATTAGAGAACATCTTTCTATCTTATCCTATTTGATTTAGGTTATTCTGAGTGCACAAATGAAATGAGTGTTTGAAAATTGACAGCCATTTGTTCAACTTTAGTTATTCTTTTAAAGATCCATAATCTAGCTAGGAAGGAATTGGAGTAGTAGGGTTTGGTTATATGCTGATGATAACTCCTTCAAACAGCTTTCATAAACCTGTGATTGCATATAACTATCCAACTCAGATGTTTACGTAACGTGCATGCAAACTATTGATGATTTTATCCTTGGTGGTATGCTGAAGGCATGATAACTACTTGTTATTTAATACCACGTAGCAGTGTAGGATCAACAGTTAATTATATACAGCAAACCTTACAACTAAGCAAAACTACTACAAACTTTATAGATACTTATACATAATCGAAACTCTTCATATATCGAAGTTCATTCTCGCATTTTGAGGGGTAAAGTAGTTTTTATTAGAAATCTTGTACTTTTAAGTGTCAACTGTCAAGCTATCAATAAAAGAACATCTCTAAAAAACTTGTCCTGCTATGCAAGAATGATCTTATGAACTCTTAAACTATGTTTATGGGTAAAGTAGTTTTTATTAGAAATCTTGGACTTATCTTAAACTATGTTTATGGGTTTGTTATTTTGAAATTATCACAAAGCATTGTATCGAACTTATGAACTCTTCCTCGTGAAAATTTCTCCTGTAGCCATGTTTGTTGTGGTAGGATCTCCCAAAGAAGACTTTGTTGTAGTATAACGTAGATGCCTAGAGATAAGATTTAAGAATAATCATCTGCATCCTTTATTTGTTTTAGAGGGCAATATGGGCTGTAGTGGATAAAGTATGCTCACCTTTCTATGAATGACATGAACATAGCTACGAAAATGTATAATGTCCATTGGTTCATAATTGATTATTCTGTTCTGTTGTAATGCTTCTTATCTGTTTATCCTTGTACACAGGCTGAAGGAAAGAAAAGAATGAAGGCAGTTGGTAAAGTTGATGTACCCCAAGAAGCCTTTATGGCTGTTTTGAAACTTGAGAAGGAGGTGTTGTGAATACTTTGTATACGTTTTACCTTAGTATATAACATGCTTCCCCTTCTTAGCCAAGCGGGGAGCCAGAGCCGTCTTATGGACCAGGCCAGCTAGGCTATTGCCTAGAGCATCACATTGTTAGTGCCCAAAATTTTATGTTTTCTTGCAACTTAGATTTTTTAGTTCTCTTATATAGTGGTCGACTGTCCTACTATCTAGTTGTAATTGAATGCCGTTTGTTTTGTATGTACAGCGTAGTGCTTTCAATCTTATTTAGTCATATACTTTTGTACACTTTATAACATTAGGATTTCAAAATAATTTGGATATCCCTCTTCCAGTAAATTCATAAAAATTTGATGAATATTACTATGCCACTGGGAGATTTTTGTTGACTTCTGCCTGACGCCTGATTTGCTAGTGTATCTGTTGCCTTGTTGGCCTCTTTGTAAATGTGGTGGTTTATGATGCAGAATATATCACAGTAGGGCTTTGATTTTGTTGATCATATCTCGCAAGTACGTTGGTGTCTCCATCCGGATTGTGGTGAAATGAATGGGTAATTGTGAATTTGACTCTAAGCAAATTTTTGTCTATTGTGGTTCGTTGCTGTTATGATCGTCATAAGCATGGCCCATGTTTTCGCCACTAGAACCGTGGTTATTTTTAGTGGTCGTGCCATTGACACGATCGTTGTAGTTGAGGAATTCTTGCAGAAAATCACACTATATGTTGGATGTTACAACTAATTGAAAAAGTACATTACAACAAAAATCATCGGACTGGAGAAGACCAAAACATCAAGAATCAACTCTTTTAAATCAAGATCCCTGTCAGCATCGCTTGGTTGAACTACAAGTATTGGTATGTCAAGCTTGTCATGTTTAATAACCAATACTGTATCTTGATTTATAGCCTACTAAAGTCAATCTCAAACTAGTATTAGACCATGGTAGTTGAGTATTACCAAATAATACCTTTGAAGATTGAGGACTGAAGAACAACGAAGACATATGCGAGAACGTCATCAGCAAAGATATGTGGAGATTGACTATCTTATTTACTCATTATTTCTACAATTCTATCTTCTCTGACAATGTCAGATGGCTTTAGTGTATGATGAATCATAAAGAAGATGTTTTGAATTCAAGCTTGTAATTAACAAATCTTGAAACATGAACTCAAGCGTTGTATGTTCATAGGTCCCATCATTTTTGACGTTGAGAATAATTTTTACCACTAAAAAAATCTATGTCTGGGATTCTGTGAACTATAAGCATAAAAACGTCAAATTGTATTTTTTTTTCCACAAACTGAGCCAATAAATTGCAAACTTTGCAATTTATTGATGTTACTGAACTCCAAGGTGCACAGTTTGTGAACTATGCGATTTCAAGGCGTTCCTCTATACTTTGAAATTTGCGTGTTCACGAACTATGCGCTTTTGAGTATGCTCTTGGACATTTCAAACGTATTGAATTCGCGAATCACTTTCTTAGTTCGCGAACTGGTCTGTTTTTGGGTGTTACTGAACTCCAACGTTGCTTGATGGTTCGCGGACCATACTTGGTTATTCATGAGCTAAATTTTATGCACGGTCTTAATCGACAAATACACAAGTGCACATTTTTTTTTGTATTATAAGGAAAACTTCTCACATGATTACATGGTTCCCATTCTTCGGAATCAATCTATATTGAGAACTTTAGTTTGCTTGGGGTCCAGTAATTCTTAAACATGGAAACTAGTGCACGAACTTGCTTTGATCACAAGAAAATTTTCTTGAACCTTCAGCAATCTTGCATGTTTCATCATTATAAATAGAGGATTCTCTGCAACGTGGAATCTCAATCCCTACACGATGTATACCAGCTTTGATAGAGACGTCCTTTAAAGACCTAGGTTTCTTCATGAAACATAACTAGGTTACGACTTTGAAGACTTCACCCGGACTTTGCGAAGACCGATCATACTATCTTTTACATGATAAATCTTTGATATCCAAAATCTTACAAGGATTTGAAATATAACTAGATGATTGTTGCCTTGGGGTGGGGGTGAGCTGGGGTGGGAGGGGGATGACCTGACCACGAGCCTTGACATTGATGTAACTATTCAACATATAAATATTGTATTATTAACAAATTAAGATATTATGAATGTGCTCTTTTATTTTTTGATAATTAAAATAAAAAAATAAACAATTCATATGGATTTTTCAAAATTCTCGTCTATGTTCATTGCTCAGCGGATCATCCCATGTGTTTATAATTCTCATATATGCTTATTGCCAAATTCTGAATACCTTGACGAACTTTTAAGTCTAGACAAGTTCTCCCTTTTTGTTGATATTATGCACGACAACCCTAGTATGCACTGTCCAAAGACCCCAAAGTACAAATACAGAAGAAAATTGAAAGTCAAACAACTACATAATGTCATCGAAGTTATCCAACAACATTCATAAATAAATGTGGTGTACCCTTGGCTTCATTATAACTACAAATATTGTGTTGACATTTACATTAATTGCTAGCATTACACATTAAAGAGGGGAACGCACCAAGTATACCATCAAAATTTTCGTTGCATAAATTATAGTCAATTCCTTGCGTGAACTTTAGTCAGGATTAAAGCAAACAAAAGACTCCTTGGATAATCTCAGTAAAAATATTCTTGAATCACAAGGGTTGATTAACGTACAACTTGTTTGTAATTTTTAATATAAAGATAAAATCAATATACAATACGAAAATATAAAGTAAAGCAAAGCACACACCAATGCTTTTTGTAACAAGGAAAGCAACAAAGCAAAAAAAAAACGGGACCTCATACAGTTTAAACTTTAAAGATACAATGTATTATAAGACTTCAGTCTAAAATATTGTTGATAAAAAATAAACCATCCAAGCTATTTTGTTGTAGCTATGCTTTTACATCTCTTGATTCTCGCAAGAACCTGCGCACTTGATTCCCCTAATTGACGTCCTTTACATACCTAAGACTTTCTCCATAGTCATCATGAAGAATAGCGCTATCCATCCTCCAACAGGACACCTGATGATTTCCTTTCTGATGCAAGATCAGAGGGACATAAATCTATTCCCTGATTTGGAGGAATCTAAATCTCCAAGATTAGGGTTATTCTCCTCACAAAGTTATAAAGATACCTAATCAATTATTTACATAAGAATATCAATCTTGATGAAAGTCAAAAATGAATTCTTGTGGAAGAGTTAAAAAAAAGATTTTAATAGATAAATCTAGATTTGATCAGTAATTCTTGAAAGGCCTTATATCATAAGAGAACGACCTTTAGAATAAAAAGAATTACAAACATAATAAATACAAATATACGTTACGAAACTACCTATCTTCTGAAGATAGGTTGTAGTTGTACCTATACTTCACGAATCCCATGTGAAGTCTTTCAATAGTCGAATATTAAATGACGAACATCCTAGGCATTTCGAGGACAAAATATTCAACAAGATACACAAGAGTGTATGGATCGTGTTTTCAGTATTGTACCAATCAAGGATAGGTTGTTTAAGGGATAAACAATGAATTTCTTACAACCAAAGTTAATTCTCGATTGTTATATCTAAGTTATTTCTTTAGATACCCAAAATTATTTCTTTGGTAAGAGTTAGACTTCCAATGAGGTTCTTTCCATAGTTTGAAGCTTTAGATAATTGTTAGCGCAAGTAATAAATTACATAGTTTGAAGCTTGAGATTCACCCTTTTAGGTTCGCAAATCCAAATAACGTTAAGTCTCAGCAGAAATTTTCTGCACTAGGTTCGCGAACTCAACCTTTTAGGTCCGCAAATTCAAATGTCAAAAAGGCCTCATAAGAAATTATCTACAATAGGTTCGCGAATTCACTTGTTTAGGTTTGCAAATACAATTGACTTTATTTTTTTGAGTTCTACAAGCAATAGATTCACAAAATCAAACTTTTGATTTCGTGAACTTAAGTGAGTGAATAATATTATCAAGAAACTATACAAAACCTTACATACTCAAGAATGAATTTGAAAGTCTTGAGCTTTTCATGTGCTTTTTCTCTCAATCTTAGTTTCGAGTGCTCGACAACAAAGAGCTTGAGAAATTGAAACATCGCTAGACTTAAAAAAAGCTAATCCATGACATGACATTCTTTGAATATGATCATTTACTAAAATCCTCCACTTTTGTTAGATAGATAGACAAAATGGAAAAGACTCCAAAGGAAAGATCAATCTTCATTACTTACCTCAATGAAATTTCTCCAAATTGATGTCTTCGTGTGATCTTCAATTTTTTCAATCTTCTTGAGTGAATTGGGAAATTCCAAGACTTTGTTACATATCTATTCCAAAACAAAGTTTATTTTAGTAAGCAAAACTAAGAAATAGTTTTGGCATCTAAACTTGACAATATACTTGACACACCAAGGTATATAGTTTCAATCGAGCATTAACTCTAAGACACCTTCTTCAACGAGATTGTAAATAAATTAGTTAATATTTACCCTGTAGTCGATGAGTTTGGATATTATTCTATCACTTATTACCAGATGTGTTTAGTCTTATTCGAATAAAAAAAATGGAGGCAATGTTTACCCATATTACCAAATGTAAATTCATCTTTACAAGTTAAAATTCTTTTAGTTAACATTTACCTACACTTTCATAAGCCTACAGAGATTTCCAATTTAGGATTTGCAAAAAGAAATTTAGTTATATATATATATGTATGTATATATAGATTGCGCCAATTTTCAATTGTTGACGAAAAGTATATTTTTAGAAAGATTAGTTTACACAAGCGAAATTTATAAAATTATTTATTTTCTTGCATTTGAATATTTGCAAATGAATAGTTTTTTGCATTAAAAATTTGTTTATAGCATATGAATACTTTACTATTTGCGCTACTACTAACTAATATAATTGCTAATATGTTTCAAAAAACAATGTGTCATAAATATGAACTTTCGTTTTTGTTGATGATCGCATATACTTTTTCTAGTACAATATGATTCATTTTCTTTTTGTATAAATATCTTTTCCGCATAAAATATCATTATGAATTCGGATAATTGATAAGAATTTCAAAGAAATAATCCAAATAGTTCATATAAAAACAAATATCGGTTTAAAATGCAAATTTTTTTCTCTAAAACCAAGAAACGAAGGCCTTAATATATTATATATATATAAATATTAATAGGAGGGAAACAATGGAATGTTGTTTGGTGGAAAATCGTACTTCGAAGGTTGTGTGTGATACCACTAATTACTAGTTTCATATACGTATACAAACTATTTAAAAAATAAAAAAATCGAGCGTATTGGTGACACATAAAATTTGGAGTCCACCTAGAGCTTCGGTAAACTATAAAACAACACTGGGCGGAGCCATTACATTTTCAGATTGTACCATGAAGGTGTGAGAGTACAGAGGTGTTCTGGTCTTCCGTTGCGATTTTTATGCCAATTTGAAGTACATTTTAACCCTAAAACTATCACAGACCTGGGTCTGAATCCTTCAATACAACTCTTAGATTGGAATCTAGGGCAACTAGTGTTCCATTGAGGTTGGAATTTGCATCTAAAGTAGCTACCAGACCTGTCTGGGTTTTGAAGTTGGATAAATCAACTACTTTTCATGCACCATTAGTTCCCAATTTGACCTAGAAAAAATAAAACAAAAAAACCATAAGGTGGAAGTGGTCTGGATTTGAACTGAAGCTCATAATGATTAGAAGAATGTACCAGAGGTAGCAAAGAATTACATAAACATTAACAAACCCAAATGCTTACCTTAACATATTGCTTTTGGTTTTCCCTCTTACACCACCTCCAAAGATTCACCAACTATCCCTTTAGATATACTATGTAGGATCCAATGACGCTGACTGTACTTGCTGGTACTGCTATGCCGACTTCTTTCTTGGTCTTGGAATTTGATGATCCACCACCACCATTTGGAATACCAGGATCGTGTCCGCTCGAAGGATCTACAAGTCTCCGAGCACAGACATCAGAAAATAGAAGAAATGCTACTTGAGTGAAAAGAAGATTCTTTGCCGAATTCTCATTTTTCATAGGACTTGAGCAGTTTAGTACTGTGTGGAATTTATCAAATAAGAACTGTCAGGAACAGAAGGAAAGTTTAATATAGAGAAGGAAGTGAGTAGTTGATGTTAATCCTAGTCCTGTGTGAAGAAGAGTATTTGGCGAACTCTCATTTTTCTCAGGACTTGAGCAGTTTAGTAGAAGTCGACCAGGGGTAAAATTGTTTAAAAGTACAATGGTGGGAAAGCTGTAAATCACATTTGTTGTAATATGTATAATTTTTGTCAAAAGGTGTGTTTGTGTTGTTGTTTTTTTTGTTCAATTTCTTAGAATTAATCTTATGCATTGGATATTTATGGAACTGAGTCACTGCTTAGAGTCGGCTGCAGTGATTGAATATAGTAGTCCGGAATTAACATATGGCACAGTTCAGCGAAATGGTTATTCTCATAATATCTCACAATTTCGGCTCTAACCCGCAGATTTAACACACCTTGAATTTTGGAAAAAATTGCGGGTAGAGAAAAATTGAGAGAAAAATTCGCACGTCATGAAAATCACAAAAATCACAAAAACGTAGGTTTGATTATCTTGAACATCTTAGGATGCATCATGATGATTGAAAACCTTTTTCATAATCCTAACACCTATAATCAGAGTCATGCTAGGAAATTTTCTTTTGCTGATACTGTTAAGAAAAGGGTAACCCTAAATCTAACATCTATTAATATTTCAACGTTACCTAACCCTACTTTGGTTGAAGGCGAGCCTGCTCTTGAGATTCTTAATGATTTCTTCCAAGGGGGTTGTAAACCTTTTCATAATAGTTTTATTGCTAGGTTAAATGCTACGGGTTTAAAGTTCAATGATGTTGAGCAAAACCTAGAAGATCAATGGAAGCTTGGCGTGAAGAAGTGCAAGTTTGTACCTATGAGCAAAGGTTTTTCGTTATTATGTTATCAAACTCAGATGATAATGAGAAGATTTCTGCTTCAAACTGGTTTATCAATCATCGTGCGCTGAAGTTAATTGATTGGTACCCAGGGTTCAATTCGGAGAAACAAAAGACTTCCCACGCAGCTGTTTGGGTACGTTTTCCAGGGCTTCCGATGAAGTTATGGACAGAAAAATCAATTCTTTCCATGGGAAAAATTCTTGGAACACGAATTGTGGTGGATCAAAGAACCCTAAGTCTAGAATATGGCCACTTTGCTTCTGTTTTGGTGGATATTGATTTTGCAAAACATATCCCTAAATGTATTGCTTTAACTGCAGGTGGTAGAAAATTTTGGCAATATCAAGATATTCCTAATGATCCTAAGTTCTGTTTTGCTTGTAACATTATAGGGCACTGTGACGATGAGTGTAAAAAGAAGAATAGTAATACATCTTCGAGCAAAGTTATAGCTAAAAAGGTTGAAAATGTTCCATTGGCTAACAAGAGGAAAGGTAATAACCAACAATGGCAGGTAAAAGAAAAGAAAGATGATGAAATCGGTGGTGCATCCAACTCTAAGGTTGATGAGGCACAAAAAGTTGATAATAGGAATGTTAAAAAATTTGTTGCTCCAGTTCTTTTCCCTGATGATAAACAGTTAGAGGAGGATCTTAATAACTCTTTTATTGAGTATCGTGAAGCACATATCAAGCTGATTAGGTGCAAGAATGTTATTGCTGCTAAAGCAGCTATTGCTGCACGTCAAGTTGATAAATCCGTGAACAACTCAAACTCTGAAGTTACGGAAAGGAATGCACAATCAAAACAGAATATAGAAACTTCTGGCGCAAAGCAAAAAAAAAAACACGGAAGAAGCTGTGATCAAACAAAAGTCCGTGCAGAATCAGCCTGTACAGATTTTGGAAGTCGTGACCAAACAAAATTATGTGTCCAAGCAAAATACGGAAGTGACTAAGTGCGTGTCCAAGCTGGATACTAATATTCAGTCAGGGTCCGGGAAGGTTACTAATATTCAGTATGTATCCAACAAGGCTGGGCCAATGTCCGTGATAAAACCTAACGCTACTTTGGCTGGCAAGGTCGTTAATGGTTTGGAAACAGATGTTGGCACTTCTAATGATGAATGGACACCAGTATAGGGTAAGAACTCCCTTAATAAAGATAATTCGTTTAAATTTACTTCTTTTGAAACTCCTTTTGTGGATGATCTATTCAGAACATAAGTAGTGGTTAATAACAAGTATGACGTTCTTTCTGCTGAATTAGGCCATGCTTATATTTGTGAGGTTATGGAGAAGGAGGAGGAACAATTTTTAGAGAATTCAAGTGATTCTGAAGGTAGTATTGGTTCGAAAGAATGGGGTGAAGTTGATGCATATATTCTAGGAAGGAAAAACGCTAGAAAATAGGCCAAGCAAGCTGCAAAAATCATGGTTACAAATTCCTTGCAATTCAATGAGGAAAGTCCAAGCCGTGACGTTGTTCATAACAAGGACATAGATCTAGGGCTGGAGGATATTGTTTTTGATAAGAATAATATTTTGTCTAAGGAAGAACTAGAGGAGGCAAGTGAAATTCAGAATGATGAAGTGCGTGATAACTTCATTAGAAATCCAGCCTTTAGACAAGACTATTTCAAGGAGAAAAAAGAGCTAGCGGATCGAATGTCAACTAAGAAAAAAACTAAATCTCCTAATAAGTTTTCTCCTATTAAGCTTGTTCCTGGTAACTTTGCTTATGAGGATGAAGATGAAGTTTCCTATGTGGATGAAGATGAAGATTTCTCTGGCAATTATGCTTTTGATACGGATATTATGGCTGAAATTTTTTCCAAGAGCAAATCGTTACGAGGGTTGCATCAAGGTTTCTCAAGTCTTGTACAATTGTTAATTTATTATCCTTAATTTTTAATTGAGTTTATATAAGTTAAGATTTGCAATTGAATATTTTCTTATCAAAAGTAAATAATGGATCGTGAACCGTAAAGACTTTTTCAAAAGTTTTTTTTAGGGTTTACTTTTCTGGTGTTCTATTTATATTCTTTTGTGATCAAAATACCTTTCACTCTTTTTTTCTTTGAAAGATACAGTATCATGGCTCCTGTAACTAGAGGTATCACAAAAAAGGATGCAGTAGAAGCAGTTAATGTGTATCTTTGTGAAGGAATCCAATCCTCAAGGAAGAAAAAGAAAAGTCTACAAATGATGAAAAATGTTCTTCCTCTAACTGTTTTTTGTCTATTTGTCAAAATTATAATAACTTTAGGGCTATTGTGAAGGATTTCATCGGCAAAAGAAATGATTTAAAATCTCAAATCATGTTCTCTTTGGAAAAGATATCTCACTATTAACAAATATTATCTGACAAAGAACACTCCGTGTGAACTGAAAAGAGAACTTAGTGAGTTAACTGATATTTCTGAAGATCTGAAGGAATTAAATGATCCTGTAATCAATGGGTTCTTCAATAATGAGAAGGAATTCTCAATAGATGCTCTGAGCAAGCTCTACAATGTCTAGGAAACTTTTTATGAGAATTTATTCTTGTGTTTGAGAAGGATAACTAGGGTTTGGAATAGCAAATATTGTGATTACACATAGCTATTGCCAACGATTTTCATCTTGCAATGTTTTAGATTTATTTATTTAAACTCTAAGTTATTTGGAAGACGATTTTGCAGTATTAATCTTTATGGTTTTTTATATTGCAGAAATATTATGAGATATGTGTGTTTACGTCCATGAACTATGATTATCTCATATGACAAAAGTTAAGCCTATTATCTCTTTATGCAAATATTGATAAAAGATAGAACGAACTTTTGTATATTCCGCAGTATTGATCTTTCCCTGATCCACTTCTATGTGAAAGTATTGTATGGCTCCGAAAGTTTTCTTATGTTGAGCATTTCCGATTAAATTAATCATTAAGGTTCTTTTATGGTTAATTTATTCGAGTTTACTGGATACAAATTCATGTTTCATGTGATTTGTTAATGTCCAAAGAAATCCTTCTTTTCTTGTAAAAGTAAGGTCACTCTTGTTGTTCTTTTGGGAATGACATTTTATGGGGAAGAGTTCTTAATTGAACTTGTGCTTAATTTCCAAATCTTTGTGGGGAGTGCGGCTGTGGAATATTGTAGGAGTTATCTTATATCCTTATAAACTCCTTGATGAATACACTAAATTTAGACTATGTGAAATCATCGAAACAAATTTGATATGTTCTCTTTTAATCATGAATAATCTCTTTGAGAATCTCATTATGATCCCGATAGTTTTCATACCTTTACCAATTTATATTGACAAAAAGGGGGAGAATTATTTTGTAGTTCACACTACATAAATATGGTTTAAGGATCATTATATAAGGGGGAGTTGGTTTTCATTGTGAGATGAAGTATTGACTAGGGGGAGTGATACATATCACCTAGTATTATTGTCAAAGTTGTGATACAATTGAACTTTGATGATGTGTAATAATACTATGACATTGTTGAAAATGGGGGGGGGGGGGGGGGGGGGGGGGGGGTCAAACAACCACCCAACAATTCGTTTGGAAACCTGAGAGGAATATTCCAAACACTTTCTAGAGAATCAACTAGACAGTCAGACACCATCTAGAATAAAGTATATCAAAGAGTATAAATATCTCTAACTCTTAATTAAATCCGCAATCAACAAATAGAAATCTGCAAGCCCTATTTGTGACGCCCCAACTCCTAAACCTGCTTAGCTATAGGATTACCCCCTAATTGAAGCATCAAATCCATATTATCAATCTTAAGAACCATCTTCACATAAGGTGATAACAAACAAACCCAAACTCTCTGATACATTATGTTTGAAAGTCTCTCATGTTATATAAATATATAAATGTGTTGTTTTACAGGATAAGGAAAGAATACATATAATACAGATACACGCCAACACTATATTCGGTAGAGCACTAAGCTACGAAAACGTATATCTTCGCGCGCTTCATTCCTTCTGTTTACTGAAACTGAAGTGGGTACAAGTGAGCACATCGTCCCAGAGGGTGCCCAAAGAAACATATAACTTCCAAGTAATCACTAACATGATTCGCAGTTCAAAGAACAGAAATTGGAAAGAAGAGTAATGTATCTAAGCATTCAGCAATTCATGCAACAAGAAGCAAGTGTTATCCTAACCTCGCCAAACTCATTGAAGAAGGTGACGTGAGAACAACCCTAACCAATAATAATAACATCATCCACACAGAGTGCCCATACAAACTATGATTCGGAATATTACCATCAAGATCATAAAGTTAGTCAAACAAGTATGATATGCACACGAATAATTTCCTCAAATAAAATAGTATATATAATATCATAACGGATGAATTACCGCCCTACTAGGTAATATTCAAACGGATGAGTTACCGCCCTACTATATTAATAAGCAATAATACTATAACAGATGAATTACCGCTCTACTAATGAAATAGTTATAATAATATTTAAACGGAATTACCGCCCTACTAAATAATATTGTCGACGGATGAATTACCGCCTTACTTAACTTAGCTAAGAGCCGTGGGAAACACAGACACTCCTCGCAGGGAAATCTCACAATGCATATCAAACACATCACATCATGGAAATATCGTACATACAGATGCATCATATACATCATACTCAAGATACAGGAAATATAACATCATAGCATACGCTATCATGCACTCAAATAGTAAAGACTCATCATGCTCGCAGATAGAAGAAAGCTTAATGATTGCAAGAAGGTTACAGAGTTCCCACCTGTTTTGAAGGCAAACCACTCCTACCTTGAAATCCAGAATCCACTGGTTCATCCTTTGAATCGGTCGTTGTTAATATAAACTAATTGTTAATCACACAAACACTCTAAGAGTTAGCCAAAAGGCTCACACAAGACTCATAACGTAATCTCTTACAATTCTCTAGTTATAGGTTAGTGAGCTATATATTGTTTGTAAACCCAATTATGGTTCTACAACTTTGTACAAGGAACCAAATGTAAATTCAGACCATAAAGGGGTCCAATCTATGAAAATAGGAAAACTATGCCTAATCCCAAGTCCACTAAACAAGCCCATTAACTTAAGGCCCGGTCCATCTGGGTCAACAAACAGTCCCTAACGGTCAATGGGAGATGTAAATCTTAAGCCAATCTTACGATTTCACTCAATCACGATACAAACAACAAGATCATATCACACAACTACAAAGATAATAGTTGGGTTTGGCTTCACAATCCCAATGAAGTCTTCAAGTCGTTAACCTACAAGGTCTCGAGAAGAAACCTAAGGTTAAAGGATAATCGACTCTAGTTATGCAACTAGTAACACATAGGAGGTGTGGGGATTAGGTTTCCCAGTTGCTAGAGTTCTCCTTTACACAGTTTTCAAATCCGGGTTGCAATCCAAGTTACCTTGGTAACAAAGCATTCAATATTCACCGTTAGATGAAAAACCTGATTCAACCAAGCTAATATATTTCAAACATTATATCGAACTTAGCTTGTTACACACAAATGAAATGTACCCTCATTTAGGTTTATGTAGACATACCTAAACGTGTACACCATGTTGGTTCACAAATAGTTAATCGAGGTTAGACATATGATTACTCTCATATCAACCTTATTCATCTTAACCATAACTAGTTCAAATGACTCAAATGAAACTAGTTAAAGAGTTGTTCAACTGCTATATTCTCATAGAATTATACAAGAACACAATTGAAGTAAAATCGGTTTGATTCACTCGAATCAATACATGAACAACCACGGTTTACAAAGATTGCATTCCTTATTAATAAATGTTTAGGTTCATCTACAACCGATTTTAGAAAGTAACCACTTAAGTATGCATACGGGTATGCGTACTTAAGTAACCTGATTTGAGTTTGTTTTAGTTTTCAAACTCAGCAGAAATTCACGGACGTGAACTTTCCACCAGTATGCGTACGGGTACGCGTACTTTAGGTAACCGGATGAGTTTGGCTTGGTTTTCAAACTCATGAGAAATTCACAGACGTTAAATTCCGCCAGTATGCGTACGGATACGCATATTTACCTAGTCTCCTACAACCTTTTTGTATACACACAAGTATGCATACTTTAGGTTCCTGGTTTTGTACTTATACACTAATGTGCGAACACACTGTGCTTATATCCAAAGATGGTTACAAGATTCTAAACTCTTTATTTCAATCATTGAAACATTCTTAGAGGATGACAATATTCGTTTTCACACACTATTAGGATCAAAGCAATGATCATTATCGAAACATTCCAAGCCTACATCAAATGATTGTATAACACAAACCATGTAAGATGTTACTCGGCAATTTTATCATGATATAAGATGAACTTGGTCGAAGCGAAATCTTACCATCACATATTTCGAGAAATATGTAAGCGAGATATACTTAGCTCGAAATCTCAAATGTGTATAGAGAAAACTATATCGTAATACGACTTACGTATCAATATAGGAGATAGTAGAAATAGACTTTCAAAGTGATAGATGAGTTCAAGTCTCCACATACCTTTTGTCGATGAAGTTCCACAAGCTCCCCTTGGTAGTTCTTCATCTTCAAATGATAAACGCCGTGAAAACTAAGCTCAACTACACAATCTACGTCCTAGTCTGAGACATCTATAAATAGGCCAGAAATCAAGACTTATAGTTTTGATCACTAACATTGACAAACATGCTTGAGATAGTAACGCATGCGAGTTCGACCGAGCACTGCTCTAACAATCTCCCCCTTTGTCAATTTTACTGACAAAACTATCAATACACATGGATTACAAAATAAATAAAAATTGTAGCCTCTCATCCAAATGTTTGATCTCCTGGGCATCTTCAACACGACTCGAAATCTTCGTCATTTCCAAGTGCTCCATGATACTAAAGGTTGTAACTTCAGCACCATAGTTGTTGAAGATCCGTAGCGATAACAATGAGAAAACAAAATGCTCTCAATCATTGTTATACAGTGTCATAGTATCATTACACAGCATCAAAGTTCAATTGTATCACAACCTTGACAACAATACTATGGTGATATGTATCACTCCCCCTTAGTCAATACTTCATCTCAACATGAAAACCACTCCTACATAATGATCCGTAAACCACATGTATTTGTAGTATCACACGACACATTAATTTTCCCCCTTTTTGTCAATATAAATTGGCAAAGGTACGAAACTAGTGGGATCCTCATGAAATTTTTACAGAGATACTTCATGACCAAAATAGAATACCATACCAACTTATTTAGATGCCATCATAAAGCTGAAGCTAAATGCATTCATCAAGGAGTTTATAAAGATACAAGATAACCCCTATAATATTCCACAACCGCACTCCCCACAAAAATTTGGTAATTAAGCACAAGTTCAAAAAGAACTCTCCCCCATTAAATGTCATTCCCTAAAGAACAACAAAAAGGCGACCTTGCTTTTACAAGAAAATAAGGATTTCTTTTGGATAAAACCAAATCACATGAAAACATGAATTTGTATCCAAAATATTCAATTGAATTTACTATAAGAGAACCCATGATTAATTCAATCGAAATACACAACTAAATTAACCACAAGAGCGTGATCAATTCAATTGGTCATGCTCGTCATATGAGAACTTACGGAGCTACAACTGAATTAATCATAAGAAAATGATCAACTCAATCGGTTATGCTCAAACATAAGAAACTTTATGGATCAACACAGTATATGCACAAAAATGTGGATCGGAGAAGACCAATACTGCGAAATAAACAAGGATTCATTCTGTTTTCCATCAATATTTGCACAATGAAATATAATAGACTTAATCCTTGTAAAACAAAAGTTTTATCCTTTCTTCCATCAAACAATGACATAAAAGTTTTTAACTTTTGTATTGTCAAAAGTTTATTCTATCTTCTATCAATACTTTCATACCGACATAATAGAGATAACTTTTGAACAAGTATGGGATAGTCACGGGTTCATGGACGTAAACAACATATCCCATAACAATTTGCAATATACAAAATCATAAAGATTAGAATTTTAAAAATCATCTTCCAAATAACTTAGAATTTAAATAAATAAATCTAAAAACATTGAAGATGAAAATTGTTGGACATAGCTATACGTACTCACAATAATGGTTATTCCAAATCCTAGTCATTCTTCTAAAAACACAAGAAATAAATTCTCTAAAAGAAGATTCTAGACATAATCAAAAACAACTCTAAGAAAAAAGATCAGTCACAAGCGACAATTAGAGTTCCGGTACGGAAGCTTCACTGGTTCCAAGACCTTCAAGCTTGTGACAGAGAGAATTGTCAACATCTTCAGACACGGCATTGAGATGATCCTTAAGTCGTGTCTTCATTAGAGAAAGTTCGGTGTTGACCTTTATCAATACGGTTCTTAACCCATCTAGCTCTTTTAGAGTGTTAACAAGTGACAGCTTTGCATCGTTAAACTTTTCGATAAAGTTTTGGAAAACTTCATTAGAAATCTCTTCATCATCCTCAATATCATACAAGTTATTAGGAGATTGAGAAGACGTATCATCAATTTCCACAAGAGTCCTTTTTTCCTTCTCCTCGAGTGTGAGACCAAAACCCTTATTGAGAAAACCTCTTGGAAAATAACAAGTTCCTGAAGATGATCCCATTCTTGACAAAAAGTAGCCTGAAGTATGCGTTCTTTTCAACATGTGGGTTTGGTATTTAAATGGTTTAACATAAACCATGAGTTTAGGGTCTCCAAAGTCGGTTCGTGACATCAACAAGGATACCCGTACGAACCCGAACTTGGCCCATTATTCATAAACAACTCAAAAAGAGAGGTACTCAATAGATGCAACTATACACAGATAGTGTCTGCCTATGTGAGAAAACTCACAGATCTTAGTTCAAAAAATTGTATTTATACAGGACAATTTTAGAGTAAGAGTAGCAACTTTGTCATAACAAAAATATTTAAGATTATCGCTACAACAACATAAAAATACTTAAGCAGAAGTGTTTGACAATGATCATCCATCTAAGAACGATAAGAGAATAACATAGAAAATCAGAGAAACATTTTTGCCATCAGTATACCTGAATACATCTCACTCTGTCAGGATTTTTAAAGAGAGTGAGGTTTCAACCTTGTGGTTAATTAGCACAAGTATGAGCCTTGAGCTAATTAAATAAACGTCGTTTCCGGTTAAACCTCTTCTTCCTGATCTTTGGAGGAAAACCATTATGATGTGAAAAGTTATCATAAAATTTTCTATCATCAAAATATGATGCATAGTGCTGATTCTTACCTGAAGAATTTTTCCCAGGGGGAATAGACAACCTGTTGATAATTTCTTTATATCCTTCAATTATCCTTTTTAAGTTGTCTTCGATACCTCCATTTTTGCTTCCTTCTTCTGGTAACTTTTTCATATCATGTACAATATTATCTCCCTTTTGCAAGAAGAAAAACCATGAGTTCTTCTTGATCGAACAACATTGGGGAGTCTGTTAAATTCTTGAACATTTGAAGAACACCTCGAACTGACTTTTATGGTAGAATATACAGGGTAAGTACTAAAACCAATTGGTTTAGACATACAAATGTCAGTTACACCTTTGAGAATTAAATATAAGGTGTGTTGAAGACGCCTGAAAGAATTTTCATTCAACCTAGATTTCTTATTTTGTTCACCATGACCTTTTGAATCACAAAAGAGACATACTTTCTGACCACCTGAGTGATTAGAAGGAACATACTCAACACTATTTTCGGGAGACTTCTTCCTTCCAAGTGATGTGGATATTCCTTGATTAGTGGAAGATACAACCACATTATTTCCAACAGGAAGGGATTTCTGTTTTGCTTCTGAGATAGAAACTTTTACAGTTTCATCAGAAGCAGTTGGTATTGTGGACTCTTTGGAACATTCTTGAACAAAGAGTTTACTTAAAATATGTTTAATTTCCAAAGCATCCTTTTTGAGGTTTATCTCAATGAATGAGGTGTTTTCCTCTCGAAGGGCCTTTAGAAGAGAGTCGTGCTTATTAGCCATACCAACAAGGACATTGACTTTATGTTTCAATTGATTGACATTATCAGCCTGGATCCTAAAAAGTTTTAGAATCGTTGAACTCTCTTTGGCTGCATTCTTTTCAACTTCTGAGTCAGACTCGTCAGTAAGGTAGACATGGAAACACTTGTCAACGTACATCTGTTTCATTGGAACATTAGGTTCATCTATATTCGAGATTGACAAATCTTTCTCTTTAAAAGACTTCATAAAACATAACTTTTATTTCTGGCGATGCGTTTATCAGAGACAATATTGTCCATCATCAGATTGCTATAAACACAGACTTATGAGGTCTTAAATGTGTTTGCCTGCTCTGATACCAATTGAAAATGCGGGGGTCTAACAACCACACCCAACAATTCATTTGAAAATCTGAGAGGACTTACTCCAATACACTTTCTAGAGAATCAACTAGACAGCCAGACTCAATCTAGAATAGAGTATATCAAAGAGTATAAATATCACTAACTCTTAATTCAATCCGCAATCAGCAAATAGAAATCTGCGAGCCAGATTGAATATAATAGGAGTAACTTGAACAGTACCAAAGACCAATGTTCAAGTGTCAATCAATGTAAATCAACAACCCAAGGTTGTATATTCTAATTGATTGATCTTAACGCACGACCTGTGATATTTCAATAATATAACAAAATATAATGCGGAAAAGAAATAACACAGACACCGGAATTTTGTTAACGAGGAAACCGCAAATGCAGAAAAAACCTCGGGACCTAGTCCAGTTTGAACACCACACTGTATTAAGCCGCTACAGACTCTATCTTACTACCAATTAACTTCGGAATAGACTGTAGTTGAATCTTAATAAATCTCATACTGATTCAAGGTACAGCTGCGCTCCATACGTCTCTGATCCTAGCTGGATACTACGCACTTGATTTCCTTAGATGATCTCACCCACAACTAAGAGTTACTACGACCCGAAGTCGAAGACCTGATAGACAAATCTGTCTCACACAGAAAAGTCCATAAGATTGAATAAATCTGTCTCCCACAGAAATACCCCAGAGTTTTTGTTTCGTATTTTGATAAATCAAGGTGAACAGGAACCAATTGATAAACCATATTTATATTCCCAAGAACAACCTAGTATTATCAATCACCTCATAATAATCTTAATCGACTAGCGAAACAAGATATTTTGGAATCACAAACGATGAGACGAAGGTGTTTGTGATTACTTTTCTATCTTGCCTATCGGAGATGTAAATCTCAAGACAATATTACGATTGCAATCAATGACGATAGAAACAACAAGATCAGATCACGCAACTACAAAGATAATAGTTGGGTCTGCTTCACAATCCCAATGAAGTCTTCAAGTCGTTAACCTACAGGGTCTCGAGAAGAAACCTAAGGTTAAAGGAGAATCGACTCTAGTTATGCAACTAGTAAACACACAAGAGGTGTGGGGATTAGGTTTCCCAGTTGCTAGAGTTCTCCTTTACATAATTTTCAAATCAGGGTTTGCAATCCAAGTTACCTTGGTAACAAAGCATCAATATTCACCGTTAGATGAAAAACCTGATTCAACCAAGATAATATATTTCAACCGTTAGATCGAACTTAGATTGTTACACACAAATGAAATGTACCCTCATTTAGGTTTATGTAGCCGTGCCTAAACGTGTTCACCATGTTGGTTCACAAATAGTTAACCGAGGTTAGCCATATGATTACTCTCATGTCAACCTTATTCATCTTAACCATAACTAGTTCAAATGACTCAAATGAAACTAGTTAAAGAGTTTTTCAATTGCTATATTCCCATAGAATTATACAAGAGCACAGTTGAAGCAAAATCGGTTTGACCCACTCGAATCAATACATGAACATTATAGCACGATTTGCAAAGATTGCATTATTTATTGATAAATGTTTAGGTTCATGTACAACCGATTTTAGAAAGTAATGCACTTGAGTATGCGTACGGTTATCCTTACCTAAGTAACCGAATTTGAGTTTGTTTTAGTTTTCAATCTCAACAGAAATTCACGGACATGAACTTTCTGCCAGTATGCATACGGGTACGCGTACTTTAGGTAACCAGATGAGTTTGGTTTGGTTTTCAAACTCAGCAGAAATTCACGGACGTGAACTTCCGCCAGTATGCGTACGGGTACGCATACTTACCCAGTCTCCTACAACCTTTTTCTATACATACAAGTATGCATACTTTAGGTTCCCGGTTTTGGACTTATAAACTAATGTGCGAACACACTACACTTATATCCAAAGATGGTTACAAGTAGAGCTGGCAAACCAGCCCAAAACCTGCAAGTTGACCCGGCCCGGATCGTGAAAACCCGCGCCCGTCCCGGCTCGGTCTTAAACAAGCCGGGCACGAGTTGGAGAAATAACGGCTTGTGAGAAAACGGGTTAACCTGTCCCGGCCTAAATCCGCGGGTTAAACCCGTAACCCGTCTACAACTAATTTCCTCCATCAGATTATATAGGATTAAACTCATTCGTTCGTTTAGGATATAAAACAGACAAAAAACTAGAGAAGATTTCATTTCTTCCTCCTATTTTCTTTCTTCTCCACTGCATTGTCTCTCCGTCACAGATAAAACTAACGTTTTTATCTTTTTTATCAACGAGAACAATCCAATTATTATTATACATGTGATTAGATCAGAATCATCTCTATAAAGTCAAACTCTAGATTCTTTTTTTGTACAAATATAAGAGCCTCTCCAATGGAATGTGTTTGAAGGAAAAAGTCCTAATCCACGTAGGATCCACAACAATATTTATGAAAAATCATCTCCAACCCATTGATGTGAAGATGATGTGGCAAAAAGAAATTTAGACATCTTCCAGGTGAACCTCTAGTTATAGACATTCACTTAGAGGATGTCTTCCCATCCTATTCACACTTTTATTAATAAAAGTCATTGAAAAATAAAAATGGAAAAGATTTTAACCAATTATATGCCTACCAATAAGTAAACAAATAACAGAAAACTTTATGGGTTGGAAATAAAACTTTATTTTTCCTAATATTTAGGATTTTATGCTCAAAGGATGTCTTAGAAGTGATGCCACGTATGAAATATTCACATTCACCATTGGAGAAGCTCTAAGATCTTATTCAGGTAAGCCATCACTAATTCATCTTTCTATTGAATATTAATGGAAGATTGAAGATCGAAATTGAGAATGATTCGAAGTATAAGATGTGAATGCTATCATTCGCAACAAGAAGAATGGAAGTGGTCGCTGCAGTTTGGATTGAAGAGTTAGGTTTTGCAATATAATTTGAAATTGATTGAAAAATTAAATCTATTTCTAAAAAAGGGTTTGTTAAGAGCAAAAAGGGGTCAGATTATTTGAGGGTTCGAGAGCAAGAATTGATATATATTGTAAAAGGTCGAGATATAGGTTTGTTAAGAACTGATAAATCGATGATTAATTTGAGAAAATTTGATAAACTCAGAAGCTAGGGTTTATAATTGATCTTTGGTGGGTTGTTCTTGAGATGGAATATTGGTTGTTGATGTTCATGGGTGGATGTGAATTTAATCAATCATGGATCTCAATTTGGAACAATTTTTATACAAAATTAAAGATCTCATGTAAAAATTGTTATCAATATAGTGTTGGGTTTATTAAAATTCTTTGAATTGATGCTCACATGATTTTTTTTCATAGGGAAGAGATGAAGGGAATTTTTGCTGGGTTTTTTTTGTTGTTGCAATTTTGCTCGTTGTAGCACAAATCTGGTCTGGATTAACCTCGCCATCTGAGTCTTCTCAGCAGCATGAGTATGATTTTCCTTTCTTTAATTAATCTAAAATAGGAGTACAAGACCACAAATTAACTTATTTGAGTTTTAATTCTAACATTAATTAAACAAGCCGGCCTAGCCCGTGAACCCGCAAGCTTTACTCGTTACGGGCACGAGTTGAAGAAATGATCACCCGTGAAGAATATCAACCCGCAGGTTTTGTCCCGTGTTAACCTGAACCCGTATAACCCGTAACAAGCCAGCCCCGGCCTGCCCGTTTGCCAGCTCTAGTTACAAGATTCTAAACTCTTTATTCCAATCATTGAAACATTCTTAGAGGATGACAATAGACGTTTTCACACACTAATAGCATCAAAGCAATTTTCAAGATATTGAAATAATCATTACCGAAACATTCCAACCTACATCAAATGATTGTATCACACAAACCATGTAGGATGTTACTCGGAAATTTTCTCATAATATAAGATGAACTTGGTCGAAGCGAAAGCTTACCAGCACATATTTCGAGAAATATGTAAGCGAGATATACTCAGCTCGAAATCTCAAATGTGTATAGAGAAATCTATATCGTAACACGACTTATGTCTCAATATAGGAGATAATAGAAATGGACTTTCCAAGTTATAGATGAGTTCAAGTCTCCACATATCTTTTGTCGATGAAGTTCCACAAGCTCCCCTTAACAGTTCTTCATCTTCAAATGATGAACGTCGTGAAAACTAAGCTCAACTACACAATCTATGTCCTAGTCCGAGACATCTATAAATAGGCTAGAAATCAATACTTATAGTTTTGATCACTAACATTGACAAACATGCTTGAGATAACAACGCATGCGAGTTCGACCGAGCAATGCTCAAACAATTGTATAATAATAATTGAGAACATCTGTTTTCTCATTGTTATGGCTACAGATCTTCAACAACTAGATGCTGAGTTGAACACGTTCAGAATCACTGGAGTACTTGGAGTGAAGAATAATTCAAGGAATGTTGAAGAACCAAGGAAATCAAGCATGTTGGATGAGAAGCTACAAAGTTTATTTATTTTGTAATCCATATATATTGATAGTTTTGTCACTAAAATTGACAATGGGAGATTGTTAATGCACCGCTTGGTCGAAATCTCAACCGTTGCTATCTCAAGCTTGTTTGTAAAGTTTAGGTGTCAAAACTATAAGTCTTAATTTTTAGTCTGCTTATATCTATGTATCGGATTAGGATAAAATGTGTAGTTGAGTTTTAGACTTCACGGCGTTCATCGATTGAAGACGAAGATCTACTAAGGGGAGCTTGGAGGAACTTCATCAACAAAAGGTATGTGGAGACTTAAACTCATATATCACTCAGAAGTCTATTCTATTCTATGTCCTATTGAGACTAAGTCTTATAGCTATATAGACTTTCACATTATACACATTTGATATTTCGAGCTGAATTTAACTCGCTCATATCTTTCTCGAAATATGTATTGGAAAGCTTTTTGCTTTAAATACGTTCATCATTATTCTTGATGAGTTTAGTTGGAAACAATTTATTTGTTGAAAACTATATAATGAGTAAAAAGATGATCATGTGAAAATTGCCTTGAAACATCTTACATGATTTGTGTGAGACAGTCATTTGATGTCGACTCGGAATGTTTCGTATTGATCATTCGATAACTAGAAAATTACTTATAAGATAATAGTTTGTGTGAGACAAATATTGTCGTATTCTAAGGATGTTTCAATGATTGAAATGGGAGTTTAGAACGAATAACCATTGTGTGGATATAACACAGTATGCATACCAATATGCAAACTGTTGTAAGTATGATTCAGGTCCGGGAACCAAGTATGCATACCCCTATGCGAACGGTTTTAACCTTCAAAGTCCGGGAACCAAGTTTGCATACCTGTTTGCAAACTGTTTCACCTTAGTTCGGTCTGGAACGACAGTATGCGTACCCGTTTGCGAACTGTCGGAAAAAATCAAAGTCCGAAACTTAATTTTGCGTACCCGTTTGCAAACTTATGTGTTTAAGTTCTAAAATTTGTTAACTATGATTTCATACTCATGAAAAAATGCATTTATAAATTAAGGAATGCAATCTTTGCAAACCGTGGCTAAAATGTTTATGAACTGATTCTTTTGAATCAATCCGATTTTGCTTCAATTGTGTGTTGTATACTCTTATGAGAATATAAGCAATTGAGCAACTCTATGAGTAACACAATTAGATTCATTTAATTATTGTTTGATCTATGGTTAATACAAAAGTGTTCATGTGGCTAACTTCAGTTAATTTTTATTGAGCCAACTCTATATACATGTTTAGGTACGGTTACCCATATCTAAATGAAGGTGTATTTCATTTGTATGTAACAAGATAAGACCATCTAACGGTGGAGAGATATTGATTTGGTTTTAAATAAACTTAGCTTGAATCTTAAATCAAGATTTCATCTAACGGTGAATATTCATTGCTTTGTTTCCAAGCTATCAAACCATGATTTGAAGACTATATAGGGGATAACTCTAACAACTGGAAAACCTAATCCCCACACCTCATTGTGATACTAGTTGTGACTAGAGTCGATTCTCCATTAACCTAGGTTTTTCCTAAGACCATTATAGGTTAACGAATTAAATACTTCATTGGGATTCTGAAGCTAGGCCCAACCATTTTCTTTGTAGTTGTGTGTTATGATCTTACTTGTTCTATCGTATTGAGTACTATCTTCTCTAATATTTTCTCGAGATTTATCTCCGATATGTAAGATATAAAAAGGAATCACAAAGCTCTTCGTCTTATTCTTTGTGATTCCACAATAACTTATAACTTTTTCTACTACCATATAGTTAAGTTATTATGAGGTGATTGATATTTTTAGGCTGTTCTTCGGGAATATAAGACCGGATTATCAATTAATTTCTGTTCACCATGACTTATGGAAAGACGAAACAAAACTTCGTAGGTATTTCTGTGGGAGACAGATTTATCTATCAGAATAAACTTTTCTATGAGAGACAAATTTGTTTATATAGTCTTCGACTTTGGGTCATAGAAACTCTTAGTTGTAGGTGAGATCAGCTAAAGGAATCAAGTGCGTAGAGTCCTGCTGGGATTCAGAGGCGTAAGGAACGCGACTGTACCTTAATCAGTGTGAGACTTGGTTAGAATCAACTATATTCCAGTCCGATGTTAACTTGTAGTAGGCTAGTGTCTGTAGTGGCTTAATACATTGTGGTGTTCAAATCTAGACTAGGTCCTAGGGTTTTTCTGCATTTGTGGTTTCCTCGTTAACAAAACTTCTGGTGTTTGTGTTATTTCTTTTCCGCATTATATTTTCTATATAATTGAAATATCACAGGTTGTGCGTAGTTCAATCAATTGGTAAATCCAACCTTTGGTTGATGATTGAAATTGATTGACACTTGAACATTAGTCTTTGATATCGTTCATGTTGTTTTTCATAATAATCAGGCTCATGGATTCTATCTGTTTGATTTGCTGATTACATTGAGAAACAAAGATATAACTCTTGGATATATTTCCTTGATTGAGTCTGACTGTGATTTTTTTGGAATTATATTAGAGTTAGTCCATATAGATTGCCTAAAGAAATATTGGGTGTGGTTGTTAGACCCCCGCTTTTTCAAACCGAAACTCTATAGGATCAATATCAAGTATTACGAAGTTAATGTAATAATGTATTTTACTTAATTATAACAACAATTATAATGCGGAAAACAAAGTAAAAGGCACAACAAGATTTTGTTAACGAGGAAACTGCAAATGCAGAAAAACCCTGGGACCTAGTCCAGTTTTGAATACTCTCAGAATTAAGCCGCTATACAAAATCAAATACCAACTTAGTATAGTTGGGACCAAGAAGACTACCCCTAGATACTTAGTTCCCTTAGTATCCCTGTGTCTTCGACATCTAGAGTTACGCACGTGAATAGCAAGTTCTTTGGACCGTATTCTAAACAACAAAGGAAGAATCTGTTTGGTAACCACTCTAATCAATCTTGCTACAAGATAAGATGAGTTTTTGACAAAGGCTCTTATGTTTAATCTAATAAACTCCCTTGTCTAGTTAGATCAATCTATCCAATAACTACCGAAATAGTCAAGTATAGATTCACACTCAATCAATATAGATCTCAAAGAGAAACTATACAGAATGCCGATCTTATGCAACTAATCAATCGGATATATCAAAGATAAACTGATTCTAGTTGGATCCAAGCTGATCAAGATTTGTGCACTAAATCCACAAGATACGAAAACTAATAAGAATCTTCTTCGTCTTCAAATCTTCGATTGCCTTCAAATACCTACACAACAACACTTTAATCCTCTTGTGATCAATCACACACATAACAGAGTCTGTTAACAATGGATTATCACAAGATGTATTTAGATATAACAACAGTTCTAAATATCCCTTCGATACTTTGATCTAGTATGAGTGAATATTATATCAGAAGAGAAGATTCTCAAGAATAAACAAACTAGCTGCAATCAAAGTTTCAACAACCATTAGTCAATCAAATCAAATCAAAAACTAATAAAACTGCAAGTATCTAGTTTTCCACCAATGGTAATCATAGAGCTTCTTGATCCCACAAAAGTCTTTAAACAAGCGTGTTAGAGCATAGCTCGGTTGAACCCACCAAGCATTGGTATGTCAAGTTTGGTTGTCATATTTTAGTGAGCCAAAACTCATTTTAAGAGTCGCTTGATTATGTACTAGAGTCAACTTTGTATAGGTTAGCTTGAAAGTATTAGGATATGAGACGTTACAAGTATTGCAAATACTTGAAGAAGTTAAGAAGTAAGGAGCTACAACTACAACATCATCCTTCCACTTGAGGTTAGTGATATTTGACTTGAAATGTTTCATTCCCTAACGTATCTTTCAAGTCGTGCATATTGAAAACAAAAATGCGAAGCATGAATGATTAAACTCTAGGTAGACATAGTATTAAGGAATACAATACGAGGTTTATTGCTTAACCATTAAACTTTGTAGATAAGACATCGACATAATAGCTTGAATGCTATTGTGATTATGTATGGGTATAAGGTGAATATTTCATCATAGGAAACAATGTTTTACATTTGTTTTAAGGAAGTAAATTCATGAACTTGTTTTGTGAATCGAAAGAGAAATCTCCAGGCATTATTGGTATTGTTATTCATTGCATATATTTTGAACTACCAATATGTGTGATTAGTATAACCGCTCATGACTTGTTTATGTTCTTGGTAAAACTATTCACAAAGGCATGACTTTTGTATTAATATGACTTTTATTAGTGAAACCGATCTTAAGTAATCACCTGAGATGGTATGATCGATTTTATGTTATTGGTATGACCGACTCTGGGTAAAAGGGAACCAATCCTAGTAAGAGGTGCAACCTATCACAAAGGGGAATCGGTCCTTGTATGAGGTGCATCAAGTTTTTAGCAGAAAGGGGAACCGATCCTATGGACATGTGCAACACGTTTTAGGCAAAGGGGAACCGATATTATGGACATGTGCAGCAAGTACAAGTTAGATACCATATATATGTGCGGAACTGATCCTATTACCTAGTCAACCAAATTTTTGGAAAGCTAGTGTGACTATGCACAATACTCACATGGAGGCAGAACCAAAACTTGTTTTGGTAGAACTGTGAAACCCATGATTAGTGATTGAGTGTTCTTGATCAATCACGTAGTTCTTGAAAGTCGAATGAACCAATTCTAAACTTGTTTGGAGGTGTGGCAAATCGTTTCAAGATTGTAAGTATAAAAGAGGACTTACAAAGTAAGGATGTCGACATACTTTGAACATGTGCAGTAACGCTAATCTTTAATTGTTCAGAGTTATTCCTTAATAGCTAAAGCAAGAAAATCCCGGATCGAATAAAATAAATTGAAAATCTTTTATTTAAGGTTTTTAATTTTATGTTTGGAAAATAAAAATTAGTAATGTGCATTTACTAGTTGAAGATTTTCCAAGAGATTTTCGTTCAATATTTGGACAAAGCATTTCCAGGAATTATGGAAACCGAATCTGGGCATTAATGCATATCTTGAGAATATTTTCGGATTTAGAAATTCCTTGGTGTCCAAACTTCCTTGGTCTATATATATGAAAGTTTGTATTTCAAGCAAACTAATCCTGGTATAGCAAGAACTATCTCAGTTGTGCTGCTACTGGTGAAGCCGCCTATTCATAGAGGAATGTAACCTAATTAGGCGAAATATCTTACGGCCGTTCAGTTTAAAGTCTTCTTTGAGATTGAGAAGCTCTATAAGTACCGTTGGTGGGAAACTAGATAATTGCGGTTTATCTTTTGTTTTCGATTGATTTGATTGACTAACAGTGGTTAAACTTTGATCGCACCTAGTTTGTTTATGCTTGAGAATCTTCTCTTCTGATATAAGATTCACTCAAACTAGATCGAAGTTTCGACGAGGATCTTTAGACTGTTTGTAGATCTAAAGACGTCTTGTGATAATCCATAGTTAACAAACTCTGTTATGTGCATGATTGATCATAAGAGATTCAAGTTGATTGTATGCAGGTGTTTATTTAAGATCTAAGAAGATTTTAAGACAAATAAGACTTTGAAGATTTCTGATTTGGGACTCATAATCTTTGGTATGCGCAATACTTTTTTCGGTAAAAGAGGATCCAACTATAATCAGTTTATCCTTGTGGTAGATTAGATTGATTAGTTGTGTAGATCGGCATCACAATTCTTTGTGATTAAAAGTATTGATTGCAAAATCTTAACAATTACTTCGGTAGTTGATAATAAGATAGATCTAAGAACCTGACAAAGGAGTTTATTGAGATAAACAGAAGAGCCTTTGTCGAAATCACATCACTTGGTTGAAAAGAGTTGTTACCAAAAAGATTTGTTGTTCCTTTACTGTTTTGAATACGAACCAAAGGAATTGTTCCAAGTATGTGACTTATTTATAAGTTGGAGGCATGGGAATACAGACGGAACTAGGTGAACTATAGGTTTAGTTGCTTGGTCTCAACTATACGAAGTTGGTTTGATTTTGTATAGCGGCTTAATCCTGAGAGTATTCAATTCTGGACAAGGTCCCGGGGTTTTTCTGCATTTGCGGTTTCCTCGTTAACAAAATATTGATGTGTCTTTTACTTTTCTATTTCCGCAATTATAATTGTTTTTATTATAATTAGAAGTAAAATACACAAACGTTAATTCCTATTTACTTGATAAGTAATCCTATTGTGTTTGGTGAAGTACGAACCTTTTATCAAGTAAACATACTTCGTTGTTGTATTGTCTCGATCTCGTATCCATAGACGATCACACGAAGTGTGAACCTATTTGTTGTATTGTCTCGTCTCAGTCCATAGACAATCACTTTCGAAGAAAGAACTTATAGGTAGGAAAAGTTTGAGGTATATTTGGGTACCCTCGTCTTTTCAATTTGTATCAGAGCAAGCAAACACGAAAAAATCTAACAATCTATGTTTGGTGCGATCCAACCTATAAGAAATTGAACCAGATGAACGATTCGATTAACGTTTTAAAGATTTTATATGTTCTGAAAGAAGACTCTGAAGAATATCCCTATGCTCTTGTTAAAATGTTAGATAAAAGTATTGAACACAACCAGTCATATACTGATGAGATCAGTAATATCATGATTGATAAAAAACTGGAGAAAAACACAAAAGAGTCTAAATCAACATATTCTCAAGGATGCTTTATTCTTTCATCCAGACATCTTAAACAGTTTAGTAAGAGTCGGACCATGAACCATTTTCAAAAGGGATGGAATTGTTTAATTCAGAAGATTTGTTTTACAAAATGTCCGATTAACCGTGTTAAGAAACTTTTTAAGAACTTAACAAACCATCCTAAATCTGGTGAACAATGTCTTAGAGTATTTGCACTTAAAACAACCTCACCATTCCAATGGTTTCTAGATAGTGGATGTAGTAGACATATGACAGGTGATCTTTCTTGGTTCACAAAAACAGAAGACTACAAAGGAGGATCAGTGACCTTCAGAGATGGAAACAACTATCTTATTAGCAAAAAAGGTACTATAAAACTTTCAGGTATTTCCGAAATCCATGATGTTGTTTATGTTAAAGGAATGAAAGCTAATCTTTTGTCTGTCAGTCAAATTTGTGATAAGGGTCACAAAGTTATCTTTAATATGAGAGGTTGTGATATTGAAGATAAGTCCGGAAAAGTAATTTTTCGAGGACGTAGAAGTATGAATAATTGTTATCTCCTTGATATAAAATCCAGTTTATACTGTAACTTGACTAAGGTTGAGTCAACTCATTTGTGGCATGAACGCTTTGGTCATATCAACTACCGAATGCTAGGAAAGCTCATTAACCGTGAACTTGTCAAAGGCGTTCCAAAAATTAACACTAAAGTATAAGGTGTTTGTGGTGCATGCCAAAAGGGTAAGCAAGGAAACATTCCATACAAACTTTCTCGAGACATAGCCACTCGTGCTCCTCTCGATCTTATTCATATGGATCTATTTGGTCCAATCCAACAAGTATTTGTTGGAGGGAATAAGTATGCTTTAGTAATGGTAGATGATTATACACGGTTCACATGGGTTGCTTTTCTGAAGCACAAGAATGACACTCTTGAGGAGTTCAAAATTATTGTGAAAAAAATTCAAAATGAACAAGGTCCCAAGCGTAAAAAGATAAGAAGCGATCGTGGAACAAAATTCAAGGATACGAAAGTATATGAATATTATAGTAGTCTTAGAATTAGTCATCAATTCTCTGCTCCTATTACACCTCAGGAAAATGGTGTAGCTGAGAGAAAGAATAAAAATTATTTATGGGTAAAAACTGTTTCTGCTGGTTTTGGTAAATTTGGGTATGTGGATGAGAAACGAATCTAAACCCTAAACAAATGCACTGCACGGGAGTACTTTAGATTCGAGAGATCAATCTGTATAATCCTGGCCTAAACCAAGAAATGGCCGTTCCAGGCTTGTTTCGGTCACAAAGTGAAGGAGAAGGGTTGGTCTTAGGGAGGGAAGCGAAGAAGGTATTGAGACCAGAATGGTTAATTCTGAAGGTGTGGCTGTTTTATGACTTGTATCAAAATATGGAACTGGCTTGCGGAATGTAAGCTATCAGTTCTTTGGTGATTTCTAGATACTGTGTTGTTATTCTAACCAAAACTTGTTGTCTGGTTGAAATAGGTACACCTATTTATACAAGTCATATTGAACGCACCTTGATCTCGTATAAAGTGGGAATGATGGAGTGATGGAGAAGTGGGTTCACGTGTAAATGCCAGAAACCACGTTCCCACTATGAAGGAGACGGGTTAGTTTACACCCACTACTTCTTGCCGCCACTAACTGTCCTGCTTTCTGACACTTTCTTATAATGGGCGTGTTGCACGCCGCACGCTGTAAACCGCCAAACCAATACCCTGATGAACATCCCCCAGTTTGTGGCATGTTTGATGTCTCGAGTTTTTTGTGGAAAATGTGTAGCAGATTGCTATGTGTGGCAAGTGAAATTCAGAAGACTTACTGTAGGAAAATCGCACGTGATGCTATTTATGCTTGCCTTCGATGGTCGCCTAAGACTTTCCACAGGCCTGTCAATCCGGTGGCGAATTTGGACGGCTGAGATTGTAACTCAAGAGAAAGGGTGACCAACGATTATGGCCACATTCTGTTGGCATATTTTAATAGCATAGTGATAGACGCATTTATGTGTCTAATTTGTCCTCAATGTTTCGTATTGTTGGTACTCGTTTTCGTCCTTATTATGGTGTTTTGTGTATTTTTAGGTATTTTGGGAAAAATAAATATTGTTGGAAAAATCGGCTCGAAAAATCACTCGGAACACCCCAGGAGGACACTTGTTATACGGAGCCCAGATTTGGCTAAGGGGCACCCCAAAAAGGCAACTGCTATTCGCACCCCACATCTGGTTAGGGGGACACCATCTTCTTCATTTGAAACTTAAAAATTGGCGGGAAAAATGTGGCAGCTCTCTGAGAATGTTTCGATCGAAATTTGAAGATGTTCTAGGTGGACTAAAGGGCTGAAACTTCATGGGTAGTTGTGATATGTCATAAAAGAGATGGTATGGGTGTTTGTTTCGATCAAATTTGGCTGGAAAATCCGTGACAAGGAATCAGGGCATCCCGTGCATGAGAAGAATAATTCACGGGTTTTGGAAGATTTATGCGTGTTCTGCTCGTGTATGATGACTCTAGCAACACTTTGGGCCGTGAAGAAGATAAATGAGGAGATTTTGCAGCTGTAGAAACACGTGAGAAGCTAAAACAGGGAAGAAAATATTCCTAGAATATTTTTCTTCACTGCAGAGTTTAATGAAAATTTGTGAGAGTTATGGCGTGATATTTTGCTGCTGTTGAGTATATATAGGGTGAGGGGATCATAGAGAAGTGAGGGGGAGAGATTGGGAGAAGCTTAGAGCACCAAAAAGTCAAAAAAATCGAATTTGCAGAGAGACCACCTGCTGCTGCTACTGCCATTGAAGAACACTGAAGAACACGAAGAACGGACCTGCACCAGCAGTCGTTTTCCTACAGTAATAACGACTCACACCTGTGGGTCGTACATCAGGCAGACTTATTTGCTACAGCGTTTGCGACACAGCTGCAGCAGTCTTATTTAGTCACTCATGGTCGTAGTTCTCTGGTTTGTAACAAATATAATTGTTACAAACCCGGTTTTATTGTATTTCTCATATTCTCATCATTTGTAAACCATTTTTGAGCATCAATGAAATTCTTTGAGAGATTTTCCAACATGATGAGCGGCTAATTCTCTCGTAACCAAGGCAATGGATGAAGCTATACACACATGAACAATGGCTAACTATTTCATTTTCTCTAATATTTAATTATAATTCACTCAATCACTGCTTTTACAGAGTTCTTAAAAGTTTACATAATTTTCTTCATTAGTTGTGATTCAATTAGATAGGTTATGCTTTGGTTAGATAATCTATGCTTAAGGGATACAATTAATTTTTGAGAATATGTTTGATTATTTGTGGATTAAGAAATAAAGGATTAAAAGGATAATTAGAGTTATGAAATATTTGACATCATTCATGTGTAATAGTGGATTCTAGTGTCTTGGTTACCTCTCGCCCACTTTGTTAATATTTTTGTATATAATTTTATTAAATCTTTAAATTTAATCTTCACAAGTCCGAGAGTTTGAACCTCATTACTACAACAAAAATCAAAATTAATATCATTTTGGCGCCGCTGCCGGGGATTTGTGCTTAGGTAGAATTTTTAGTTTTTTTTTTTTATTTCATTTATTCTTTTTACGTTTCTTTGGGTGTGTCTTTGTATTACAGGTTTGAAGTTGGATACTAAAGACTTGGAATCAAAGCTTAAAGCTAAAAGAGAAGGAAAAAGACAAAGCAAAAAAAAAAAAAGAGCGAAAGGAAAAATTAAAAAAAAAAGAGAGAGAGAATTTATTTTTTTTTATTTTTTTTAGAGAACTTCCATTTTTTTTAATTATTATTTTATTTTTTATTTCTTTTCTTTTGCACTTTATTTGGACTTTGGACTTGGACAATTATTTTATTTTTTTTAAACCCTAAGGAAGGGTACATTAAATATAAAACTGTTTGCAGGGAAGGACGACGATTACAACATCGTCTCGGCCCCTCGGGTTCGCACATGACATAAAATTCGTGGCCCGAGTCGACTTCAGCGGTTCTGCGCCCGTCTGGTACGGGAGGTAAGCTTTCGAAACACCCGCGAATCCCCTGTCAGCGGGTTTATTGTATGCCTTAAGGTGAATATATGCTGAGGATTTGAATACGTTTTTTTTTTAATTTCCTAGTAAAGGTCAAGGCCTGGACAAATTAAGATAAGGACTCGGATTTCATCACCGTTTCCTTCTTGCCCGCTTTAGGAAAACGAAACCAAACGCGAACCTAAGCTTAAAATTTTGACTAGAACGAGACCTATAGGGTAACGAGCTTAGTAGGAAAGTCGTTCGAAAAATATTGGTTACTCTTTTAGCATACTTCGAAGTTCATGATGGTTTCTGTGAGTTGAATGCGTGACTGCGCCGCCTTGTGATAGCGGTGAGGCCTTGGGTATCAAAGCTCCACTGATCTTCCCTCGCCTCAATTCAACTTACTTTGACTCGGATTGATTCCAGAGGGATTTGCTTAAATTGTAACGAATTCCCTTTCGAAGGATTAGAAGCTGGTCTAGAAACAATCTAAGTGGAGCCATCATGCTTGTTGTTTGCTAGATTTTATAGGTTTGATTTGGTCTAGTCAGCCTTGTTTGTGATTGTGTAGAATTCCCTTGCAATTAAGAATGTCGAACTGGTATGATAGAAGCCAATATAATAATTATCGACCTGAATTTGAATATGGACATCATCCTTTCTATGACCATGTTGGGAATAGTGGTTGGGAACGCCATCCTTTAGAAGGATATGGTCATACCCTGGTGAGCCCAATTACTATCCACACATGCATCAGTCTTACGAGCAAGAAGATTATAGTACTAGTTCTTCGTCTCTAGAGGATACAATCAAACTATTGAAAAGTAGTCCTTTTTATGATCCCTCTGTTCCTATTCCTCCTTTAGAAGAGTCCCTCAGGAAGTTAGCTGAGTCGACGCGTAAGTTAGCTGAGATGAATAGTATAATTATAGATGAAAGAACTACAATAATGAGTGAACCTTCTTTAGAAGACAACCTCAAGAGGATAGCTGAGACGAACGAAAGAATTGCTCGAAATTACTTGAATTGCCAATATATTGTATCCAATAATACCCTTGAGAATGAAGATAGTTATTTACATAATCAAGATAACAAGGTTAGAATTGGTAGCACTACTTATTTTGGTGGGGTTCGATTTTTTTCATGTTATTATGATGAGGATAGTATTGATGGAGAATCATACTTATGTAGGAATAGTGATCGGGAAATGGTTACTCCAATTGAGATTTACAATGATAATATAATTTCTAGTTCAAATCCAGATAATTTTAATAATTATTCACCTATTCAAAAGGACGAGGATTTGACTAGAGATACCCTCGTTTTAGACGATGTAGTATTTCCTGTTTACAAAGCCGATAATGATTTAGAGGAACGAGTTTATTTTGAGAATAATGTTTTGGAGTCTAGCGATTTAGAAACAATAGTCTTAGACGAAGAAGATGAACTCGTAGAGATGAGTGAGGATGAACCTGACTTAGAAGAATCAATTGACCATTTCCAGGAATCTGATGACCTAGAAATTAGGGAAGTTGTGACTAGTCTTTCTAGAGACACAGAAAACTCTAAGTTTGGGGGTGATTATCATTCTCCATGTGCTTTAACTCTTAGAAAGTTCCCTCGTGTAGGACTTGACATTTATGCCTCAACCATATTACAAGATTATGTTCATACATGTTTTTCCGAACCTAATGATGTCCATAGAGAAGCTCAGTTGTTAGAAACCCATCCTCTGGTTGATGTGGTTAACCCAGGCTATGATACCAAGATTGACTTTGTTTTCCCACCAAAAACTTTTCTTCCAATTGTGGGAACATATGATTTTCAGATGTGTCGGATATTAAGTTTTGAGACTAAACCTAATTACTTTAGGATATTAGGGTCGACACATTTTCTTAAGAATGACCATTATTATGGTCAACTTTGTGAGTCAAATCTAATTGACTTAGAGGATCCCCAATTATTCAGGTTGTTGTTATGTGCTTCTAAGTTCTTAGTTGAGTTTTTCCAGACTCTAATACCTGAACCGGATCTTAGCTTTAAGGAAATCCAACTGATGAAAACCTTTTATTTAGACCCTTTTATAGAGCCTGAACCTGAACCACAACTAGATGTAGTTGTCTTAAGCAAGGGTATGTTCGGTATCTTCTTGGTCTGTTGTAGTTTCTTCTTCTTGTGGGTAACACTTTTTGATCCAAATGACCCACAGTTATTCCGGCTACTACTATATGATTCTACGTGGTGACTAATCCTTGCTTAGTCTGGCTGAAGACTTTAAACTTAACACTTCTTGGGAGGTAACCCAATATTCATGCGACACGGTAATATCTTTCCTTATCTTTTTTGCTTCATTGGTAACAATTTCTCCTTGTTCATGCTTTTAATTTCATCTTTAGAACATTGAGGACAATGTTAGATTTAAGTTTGGGGGTATGGGAGAAAGTTCTTAGTTGCAATAAATAAGCTCCAGAGACTAGAAATTTATGCTTATTAAGGTTGGCACTAACTAATCTAAGTGGATGGAAGCATTTTGGTTGTAGGATTAGAGGAACCAATATGATTAGATGGAAACATCTAAAGAGTCTATTCATAAAAGCACAGAGCTCAGGTGTTAGAAAAAGAAAACATGGTAGTTTCGCCATATCCTCGTGATGGAAACATCGAAAGAATCCTGATCACTTTTTTTTCTTCTTTTTACCATTACTGGGGTGAAATAGAGTGATTGAGATGAATTTTTTTTTTTGAGACCAGACCAACCGGAATAAATACAATAAAGTCGACCACTGGTACCCTTGTATATGCCAGCTGAGTTGACCTAGAGTTAGGATTATCGACCACTGGTTCCCTTGTATTTGCCAGTGTGTTGATATTAGTCCAGACCAGTATCTCAGTCCATTAGGATAGGTTCACCTTAGTCAACATCATCCACATTTTTATCTACATCCATCTTCTTAATCTATCCATGTGATTGGTTGACTCCGGTTTATGATGTCCAAAAACTATCTAGGTAGAGCTCTGTCACTTTATATGAATTTTAGTGCAAACTCGTGTACAACAATTGGAATTTCGCATCAGGGTACTTCCTCCCGTAGTCAATAAGTATGCCAACCAAGGAGATTCTTTAGTGCCTTCTAAGGTTCTGCATAGATAGCTAGGGTCTGGAGTAATGGTTTTGTGGGCACACCTCTGGTAAACCCTCCCGAGATTAACTCGGTTTTATTTATTTTTTATTAGTTTTGCTCGAGGACTAGCAAATAATAAGTTTGGGGGTATTTGATAGACGCTTTATGTGTCTACTTTGTCCTCAATGTTTCGTATTGTTGGTACTCGTTTTCGTCCTTATTATGGTGTTTTGTGTATTTTTAGGTATTTTTGGAAAATAAATATTGTTGGAAAAATCGGCTCGAAAAATCACTCGGAACACCCCCGGAGGACACTTGCTATACGGAGCCCAGATTTGGCTAAGGGGCACCCCAAAAAGGCAGCTGTTATTCGCACCCCACAGCTGGTTAGGGGGACACCATCTTCTTCATTTGAAACTTAAAAATTGGCGGGAAAAATGTGGCAGCTCTCTGAGAATGTTTCGATCAAAATTTGAAGATGTTCTAGGTGGACTAAAGGGCTAAAACTTCATGGGTAGTTGTGATATGTCATAAAAGAGCTGGTATGGGTGTTTGCTTCGATCAAATTTGGCTGTAAAATCCGTGACAAGGAATCAAGGCAGCCCGTGCATGAGAAGAATAGTTCACGGGTTTTGGAAGATTTATGCGTGTTCTTCTCGTGTATGATGACTCTAGCAACACTCTGGACCGTGAAGAAGATAAACGAGGAGATTTTGCAGCTGTAGAGACACGTTAGAAGCTAAAACATGGAAGAAAATATTCATAGAATATTTTTCTTCACTGCCGAGTTTAATGAAATTTTTTGAGAGTTATGACGTGATATTTTGCTGCTGTTGAGTATATATAGGGTGAGGGGATCATAGATAAGTGAGGGGGAGAGATTGGGAGAAGTTTAGAGCACCACAGAGTCAAAAAAATCGAATTTGCAGAGAGACCACCTGCTGCTGCTACTGCCATTGAAGAACACTGAAGAACACGAAGAACGGACCTGCACCAGCAGTCATTTTCCTACAGTAATAACGACTCACACCTTTGGGTCGTACATCAGGCAGACTTATTTGCTACAACGTTTGCGACACAGCTGCAGCAGTCTTATTTGGTCATTGAGGGTTGTAGTTCTCTGGTTTGTAACAAATATAATTGTTACAAACCCGGTTTTATTGTATTTCTCATATTCTCATCATTTGTAAACCATTTTTGAGCATCAATGAAATTATTTGAGAGGTTTTCCAACATGATGAGTGGCTAATTCTCTCGTAACCAAGGCAATGGATGAAGCTATTCATGAACAATGGGTAACTATTTCATTTTCTCTAATATTTAATTATAATTCACTCAATCACTGCTTTTGCAGAGTTCTTAAAAGTTTACATAATTTTTTTCATTAGTTGTGATTCAATTAGATAGGTTATGCTTTGGTTAGGTAATCTATGCTTAAGGGATACAATTAATTTTTGAGAATATGTTTGATTATTTGTGGATTAAGAAATAAAGGATTAAAAGGATAATTAGAGTTATGAAACATTTGACATCATTCATGTGTAATAGTGGATTCTAGTGTCTTGGTTACGTCTCGCCCACTTTGTTAATATTTTTGTATATAATTTTATTAAATCTTTAAATTTAATCTTCATAAGTCCGAGAGTTTGAACCTCATTACTACAACAACAATCAAAATTAATATCACATAGTGGAGCCATTGGCACATGCCAGTGACATGGTGGCATGGCCAAAGCTAGGATTTAGCATCGTGTCCAAAGTTAAGGCTTGGCGGCATGTCCAAGGCTAGAATTTGGCGTCGTGGCCAAAATTAGGGCTTGGCGGCATGGCCAAGCTATGATTTGGCGTCGTGGCCAAAATTAGGGCTTGGCGGCATGGCCAAGCTAGGATTTGGCGTCGTGGCCAAAATTAGGGTTTAACGGCATGGTGACTTTTTTTTGTGCAAACGGAGCCATGGCCACACCAAAGGAATTATGGCAGAGCCATAACACGATGGCCATAGGAACAAGGGCGGCTATGAGTGGCCATAGCATGGAGCCACTTTTAGGGTTTCGTGGGTTTCACATGGCTCGTGGCATGTTGTGGGGCCCTAAGTGGCGTAATTTGGGCCACAACTGGAAATTAGGGTTTCGACTAACGCCAATAAAGCGAGATCGTGTTTCTGATTTAGGATACCCCAATTGGAGTCCGTTATGGGGTTGGCCACGAACAGAAAGGTGGGTTAGCACGTAGGCGCTATTTATGGCACGTTGGCACGTTCGGCATGCTGCTATGGAAAAGTGGCGCGTTTGGCATGCACGTTTAATGCATTGACGCGGCATGGCATGTTTGGCATGCCATTAGCATGCGAGCGGGATGACACGTTTGGCATACATGTTTGGCATGCCATTGGCATGTCGGCGCGGTTTTTGGAAAGCCAATTGGCTTTGTGACCGTCTGGCGCCATTTGCCCTTTTTAACACTATGGCAGGTTTAAAGCGACCTAATTGGTCAATAGAAAATAAGGGCCGGCCAAGCATGGGCGCTTCCATATTTCCACCGCGTGGTGGATTTAAATCGACCTGGTTGGTCGATGGGGAATAGGGCCGGCAAGTACGGGCCCAGCCACAACTCATGTGCGTGTGGAGGGTTTAAGGCAACCTGATTGGTCGACAGGAAACAAGGGACGGTCGGGCAGCATGGGGTGTGGCCACTTGCAAGTGGCGCCGGCTGGCCTATGGCATGGACACACCTCCCTTCGTTGTTGCTCCTATTCGGCGGCTCATTTTATTCCTTGCTTCCTGATTTTAGGTAGGATTTTGCACCTACTAATCCATGGCGGATTAATTTCCTAGCTTTCCTAAGCTTGGTTTCGACCAACGGGTCCAATATACTGCACATGGCACAAAACCCTAATTTTTGCAAATCAGGTTAATATTTGAATCTTGTGAATTATCACAAAATTGATTGAATTATGTGTGTTGACACAGAGTTCTTTAAGTTTATTGCCAGAGAGCAGTATGCTTTCCGATTGAGTACTTTTATGCAAGGACCTTAACCTTGATACTTGGAAATTCATGCTACTCTATTGCGAGTGAACACAAATTATCATGCCATATAAATATTAAGGGTTCGGCCGGGGAACATAGCACAAAAAGTATTCAAAAAAACTTATATTATTTGAATAATACAGGCAGGGTGCCGAAATTTACAGAGTATCTGGGATTGTTGCTACATGCACCAGTCTGGATAAATTTCATGTGAATATATTGAGTTGCTTAATAAATGCGCCAGTGGAGAGGTTGGACACTCATAAATTTTACATGGCTCCGTATGGACACACCTCCCTTTGTTGCTGCTCCTATTCCGCGGCTCCTTTTATTCCTTTCTTTCTGATTCTGGGTAGGATTTTGCACTTACTAATCCATGGCGGATTAATTTCCTAGTTTTCCTAAGCTTGGTTTCGACCAACGGGGTCTAATATACTGCACAGGGCACAAAACCCTAATTTTTGCAAATCAGGTTAATATTTGAATCTTGTGAATTATCACAAAATTTATTAAATTCTGTGTGTTGACACAGAGTTCTTTAAGTTTATTTCCAGAGAGCAGTATGCTTTCCGATTGAGTACTTTTATGCAAGTACCTTAACCTTGATACTTAGAAATTCGTGCTACTCTGCTGCGATTGAACGCAAATTGTCATGCCATATCAATATTAAGGGTTCGGCCGGGGAACATAGCACAAAAAGTATTCAAAGAAACTTATATTATTTGAATAATACAGGCAGGGTGCCTAAATTTACAGAGTATTTGGGATTGTTGCTACATGCACCAGTCTGGATAAATTTCATGTGAATATATTGAGTTGCTCAATAAATGCGCCAATGGAGAGGTTGGACACTCATCACTTTTACATGGCTTTGTTTCTTTGAAGAGTGACGGCACATTAAATGCAAGGTTTTACAAATTTAGCCCTGAACTAAAAACCACCATCAACAGAAATATTCAAGAAATGGCAAGAGTAATGCTTCATAATAAAAACCTACCATTAACCTTCTGGGGGGAAGCTGTTTTTACAGCCTGTTATCTTATAAACAGAGTCTATTTAAGATCTAAAACTCGAAATACCCCATATGGATTATGGTATGGAAGAAAACCCAATCTAAGCTATTTAAGGGTTTTCGTAAGCAAATGTTATATTTTCAAAGACAGAGAACATGGAGGAAAATTTGACTCCAAAAGTGATGAAGGAATTTTTCTTGGCTATGCTTCTGACAGTCGTGCCTTCAGGGTATACAATCTCAGAACTAAAGTCACGATGGAATCAATTAATGTGGTTATTGATGACATTAGCGATTTTTTCCAAGACAATCACACTGCAGCAGAACTTCCTCCCTCTGAAACTGTTATTAAGGAAAAACAGACTGAAGTCGAACCATCAGTTTTTCCTTTAGTTAGTGACACAGATGATAAAGACGATAATGAAAGTATTGTTGAACAACCCAATGATACCGAAAATATTGTCCAAAAACCTGTTAAATGGGTACATCAAAGACACTCTTATGAAGACATCATTGGAGATGCCAATGCTAGAGTTATGACTCGAAGAGAACTTCAGAACGTCTACCACTGTTCATGTTTTCTTTCTTTAATAGAGCCGAATAATATTGAGGAATCACTCAGTGAACCTGCTTGGGTAAACTCAATGCACGAGGAACTCAATTAGTTTAAAAGACAAGAAGTGTGGGAACTTGTTCCTAAGCCACCAGGAGTAAACATCGTTGGAACAAAGTGGATCTACAAGAACAAATCAGACGAATTTGGGACGATTGTCAGAAATAAAGCTAGGCTCTCATTGCTCAAGGATATTCTCAAATTGAAGGTATTGATTTTTATGAAACTTTTTCTCATGTTGCTCGTCTAGAATCAATAAGATTGTCACTTTCCTATGCTTGCTATCTTAAGATAAAACTCTTTCAAATGGATATTAAATCTGCTTTTCTGAATGGGGATTTAAAAGAAGAAGTATTTGTTGCTCAACCTAAAGGATTTGAAGATCCATTATTCCCTGATTATGTCTTTAAACTTAAGAAGGCCTTGTATGGACTAAAACAAGCTCCAAGAGCTTGGTATGATAAACTGACATCCTTCTTACTTCATGATAGACACATTTTTGTGTCCGATTTGTCTCGATTCTATATATTATTAGGGCTCATTTTTGTACTTGTTATGGTGTTGTATTTATTTATAGGTGTTTTTGGCCAATAAACATTTTTGGAAAAAATTGGCTCGAAAAGTTGTCGGAAAGCACCCGGAGGACATTTGTTATTCAGACTCTCACTTTGTATAAGGGGTAACCTAATTACTAAGGGACATCCCATTTCCAAGCAGTTGCTAATCGCACCCCTACTCTGGATAAGGGGCAACCATCATCAACATTTCAAAAACCAGGTTTTGACCGAAAAATAGTGCAGTGAAGAACAGTTTTGGCAATCGTGATTTGGAGGAGTTTGAGGTCGATTAAACCTCTGTTTTTCATAGGATAGACTCCTTATGGGTCTAGGAATCTGATATGGGTGTTTAAATCGATTATACTGGGCTCAATCGACGGATTTTTCTCACAACAGAAAATATGGAAAGTCACGTGTGTGACCTGTTTTAGGGAATTTTAGAAAGATTAAAGCGTTGTAAACCTTCCCTAAGATTTGTATCTATCTAAGGAAGAGTTTAGAATAAAAAGGAAAGCTCAGAAACGCGTAGAAATTCTAAAACAAGAAATTGCCGCAACTTGGCTGTGAAGAGAAGAAAAGAGATTTTGGAAGATTTGGGAGAGATTTAATCGGTATTTTTGTAGAAGAGGTGTCGAGAGTTTGGGAACCTAAAGAGAGCCAGAGAAGAAGAAATCAGAGCTTTACCAAACTCTGTTTCTGCTGCTGCTGAAGAGGAAGAACGCGAAGAACATTGACGCACGGGAAACAGTCGCAGAACAGTATCGTTGTTTAACAGCTGAAGAACATTAAGCTTTGCAGGGCAGTCGTATTCTAGGGTCTTAAAATCAGCGACAAAGCAACAGTTTTTCTGTAACAGTTCCATTGTAACAGCTGTTTTGCAACACCAATACATTGTTGCAAACAATCTGTGTTATTACTTTTCACTCTTTTAATCATCTTTTGAGCAACAAACACATATTTTGAGATCATGATTAATATGAGGAGCTAAACCCCATTGCTGAGGCGATAGAGGAAGCTATTTTTCCAACAAAAAGTGGTATATTCTATTTTATCTTTTTATTTGCAATAATTATATGATTATATGCCTTGAACTATTATTGAATATGATTTTTATTTGAGTGATTGTGATCTATTTTGATGGAGTATGCTTAGTTTTAAGACTTTTGATGCTTCATACTTGGTATTTACAATTATTACTTTTGAAAATCTACTTGTTGCAATATTTTAGAATCAAATTAAACAAGAAAATTGCATAAATATAAGTATTGGTTTAATCACTTTGAACTTGGAAAATAGTGGAATCTTAGCCTCAATGTTTCTTTTAGTATTGATATCATCTTTGATTGAGTTTGCTATAATTTTTAGTGAGTTTTCTATTTTAATATTAAAATTTAAGTATAATTAATATCCTTCACAAGTCTGAGAACCGAACCACTTTTACCACTATCTACAAATCACATCAATTTTTGGCGCCGCCGACGCGGACTTGTTTTTAGGGTTTTAGATTTATTTATTTATTTTTATTTATTTTTGATTATTATTTTTGTCCTTTTTTATGTTTTTGGGTATTTATCTTGTGTCTACAGGTTCTGGATCATAAAGAAAATTGAGCCAAGGAGTTTGGTGATTTCATAAAGACTTGGAGTTAAAGATTTAAGCAAAAAACACAGAAAACAAGACAATTTTAGTTTAGGGTTTGTTTATTTTATTTAAAAAAAAAAACTGTATTAGGGTTTATTATTTTTGTAATTTTTCTTTATTTTTTTTTTTGGACTTTTGGACTTTGGGACATTATTTTTTTTTATTACCCTACGGAAGGGTACTTGAAATATAAACTGTTTGTAGAGAAGGAGGACAATTACGATATTGTCTCTGCACCTTGGGTTCGTACACTAGACATTGGAGTCAGTGTCCCGAGTCGACTACAACCGATTCATCCCCCGTATGGAACGGGAGGTAAGATTCTAAACACTCGTGAATCCCCTGTCAGCGAGTTACTGGACTCCTTCGTATGCATATATGTTGAGGACTGAATACGGACATTTATTTTTCTAGTAAAGGGCAAGGCCTAGCCATACAAGATAAGGGTTCGGATTTCATCACCGTTCTCTTCTTGCCCGCTTTAAGAACACGTAACCTACGCGAACCTAAGCCTAAAATTTTGACTAGAACGAGACCGATAAGGTAACGAGCTTAACAGGAAAGTCATTCGAAAAATATTGGTTACTCTTTTAAGCATACTTCGAAGTTCTTGACGGTTTCTGTAAGTTGAATGCGTGACTGCGCCGCCTTGTAATATCGGTGAGGCCTTGGGTATCAAAGCTCCACCGAGCTTCCCTCGCCTCTATTCAACTTACGTTAACTCGGATTGATTCCAGAGGGGTTTGCTTAAATTGTAATGAATTCCCGTTCGAAGGATTAGAAGCTGGTCTAGAAATAATCTAAGTGGAGCCATCATGCTTTTTGTTTGCTAGAAATCAATAGGTTTGATTTGGTTGAGTCGGCCTTGATCTGTGTTTGCTTACCCTTCAAATTTAGAAAATTCTATTATATGTCTGAACGTAAAAGAGACGCACTAGGTAGAGTTGTTAAAGAGAAACCTAGTAGTTCGAAGCGTCTCGATTACCTTAATCTAGAAAGTACGGATTTTGAAGAGTTTGTTTTTGAACGTTCTTTGACCGAGGAGAGAATCCTTGTTGCTCCGATAGCGCCAGAAATGGCGACTTTGAAAGCTTTGTTGAATCCAACTAGGACTACATGTCCTTCGTGTATTAAGTTAGCTGAAACGGAGGCACCCTATGAACTGAAACCTGGGACCTTACAGATGCTCCCAATCTTTTTAGAGAAAGAAAATGAAAACCCTTATTACCATGTTAGGGATTTTGAAGAAATTTGTAGTACTCTAAGAATCAGAGGCTTAGATGATGATGCTTTGAAACTTAGGTTATTCCCATTTTCCCTGAAAGATAAGGCCAAGTCGTGGCTGTATAATTTGGACTCCGAGTCAATTGAGACATATGAACAACTTACATCTGCCTTTTTCAATAAGTTTTTCCCTAGGCACAAAACATCTGCACATTTTCACAACAAGAGGGAGAATCTTTATATGGGTATTTGGAAAGGTTCAATGATTTATTAGCCCAGTGTCCTCATCATGGTTTAGAAAAGGTTAGGCTAGTTCAGATCCTTTATGAGGGTTTAGATTATTCCACAACGACCATGGTTGAGTCTCTATGCACTAGTGGATTTGAAAACCAAACTGTTGATGCGGCGATGAAATTTTTTAATGAAATCGCCGAAAAAACCCAGCAATGGTAAAATAGTAGGGCACCCCAGAAAACAATTCTTTTAAATAGAGGAAACGTTAATAGGGTAAAAGGAGGTTATGAATCAGATGCCAAAATTGCTGCTATAACAAAAAGGTTAGAAGCCTTAGAAGTGGGTCAGACTAGTGGTAGAGTGGAGCCTTTTTGGGAAGGCTAGAATATTGAAGAGCAGGCCAATGCTCTTTATAATAACACTATATTTGATAACCGTCAAAAGATTGTCCCATATTCAGAAACCTATAATCCTGGTTGGAGAAACCATCCGAACCTTCCGTGGTCTAAGGGCCAAAGTCAAGGTCAGTTTAGTAATTCTAATGCTCCCCCAGTTTTTGGCTATACAAAGAATCCCCAAGGTCAGTTTAGTAATTCCATTTTCCGTAGAACAGAGTCTACAAGCTAGTAGCAGGATAGGACAAGAAAATAGTCAGGCTATTTCCGAGTTAAAAACCCAGGTTGGTCTGATAAGTGATTCTTTGAGAGAAAAAGGTAAGTTTCCTAGTGAAACACAACCAACCCTAGAGGAGTTCATGAATTAGGTGCAAAACCATCAAATCAATTGAATGCTGTTAGAACCCTTAGAAGTGGTAGAGTTGTAGACAATAAGGTAACCATACCCGATAGTGAACATACTGTAGTTCACCCCTCAGGATCTCACCTCTCAGAACCAATAGCTGAAGAGACTGATAAAGTTTCTGATGATGTGAATTCGGTTCCTGAAAGGTCTGATTTTAGGCCTAGAACCCCATTTCCTCAGCTATTAGTACCAACAAAGAAGGAATCGAACTTTAATGACATAGTAGAGGTTTTTAAGAAAGTTACCATAAAACTTCCCTTATTAGATGCAATTAGGAAAATTATTTCTTATGCCAAGTTCCTTAAGGATATGTGTACGCGAAAGAGAAAACTTAGCGTCCATAAGAAAGCCTTTTTAGCTAGTCATGTAAGTTCAATCATTCAGAACACCACAACTCCAAAGTACAAAGACCCAGGTTATCCTACCATTGCTTGCACAATAGGTAACTTCCGGGTAGAAAAATCTTTACTTGACTTAGGATCCAGTGTGAACTTACTGCCATTCTATGTATACTTACAGCTAGGACTTGGTGAAATGAAACCTACTCAGATGACACTGCAGTTAGCTGATAGGTCTGTTAAAATCCCTCGAGGTGTTATCGAGGATGTTCTTATTGAGGTCGACAAGTTTATTTATCCAGTGGATTTCGTGGTCCTAGATACCCAACCTGTCCCTGACCCAGAGAACCAGATACCTGTGATTTTAGGTCGCCCATTTTTAGCTACGTCTAATGCGATCATTAACTGTCGAAATGGTGTGATGAGTTTATCTTTTGGTAATATGACTATGGAGATGAAATTTTTTAATGTCAGTAAGCAACCTCATGAGCTAGATGACACATGTGTTGAGGAGGTGAACATGATAGAAGCCTTAGTTCAGGAGTCATTACCAAACATCTTGTCTGAAGACCCATTAGAAAGTTTTCTATCCCATTTTGGTTTAGATTTTGACGACGATAGCACTATTGAACAGGTGAATGCTCTATTAAATTCTACCCTTGTGTTAGACACTAATATCAAGAAAGCTAGATTCGAACTGTTACCAGTTTCTAAGACTACCCTAATTCCTTCTTTAGAAGAGCCCCCAAAGTTGGACCTTAAACCACTACCCGATACTCTAAAGTATGTGTTTTTAGGCCCATCTAAGACTTTACCTGTGATTGTAGCTTCCAATTTGGATAGTGATCAATAAAGTAGGCTAGTAAATGTACTTCAAGACAATAAGGAAGCTTTAGGGTGGACTATAGCAGACATTAAGGGTATAAGTCCTACTGTGTGTATGCATCAGATTCATTTAGAGGAAGACTCCAAACCTTCTAGGGAGATGCAACGTCGACCGAACCCTAACATGAAAGAGGTAGTTCGAAAAGAGGTGCTTAAGTTGTTAGATGCGAGTATTATTTACCCAATTTCAGACAGTAAGTGGGTCAGCCCTGTTCAGGTTGTCCCCAAGAAATCAGGAATCACTGTAGTCCAGAATGATAATAATGAATTAATCCCAACCCGAGTGACCACGGGATGACGTGTGTGTATTGACTATAGGAAATTGAAAAAGGTCACAAGGAAGGATCACTTTCCTCTTCCTTTTATCGACCAAATGCTAGAGCTATTAGCTGGACATAGTCACTATTGCTTCTTAGATGACTACTCCAGTTATAATTAGATCGTTATTGCCCCAGAAGACAAGGAGAAAACCACTTTTACCTGTCCCTTTGGTACCTTTGCGTATAGATGCATGCCTTTCGGGCTATGTAATGCCCCTGCAACTTTTCAGCGTTGTATGATGAGCATATGTTCTGATATGGTAGAACGGTTCTTAGAGGTCTTTATGGATGATTTTTCAGTGTTTAGTTCATCTTTCGATGAGTGCTTGCATCATTTGACATTAGTGTTGACTAGGTGTAAGGAAAAAATTTTAGTGCTTAATTGGGAAAAATGTCATTTCATGGTTAAATCAGGAATTGTATTAGGGCACATCGTCTCTTCAAAGGGTATAGAGGTAGACAAAGCCAAAGTTGACCTTATTAAGACTTTACAGGTCCCAAAAACCGTAAAAGATATTAGGTCATTCCTAGGGCATGCAGGTTTTTACCGTCGATTCATTAAGGATTTTAGCTTGATTTCTAGACCTCTTTGCAATATGCTTGCAAAATATGTTAAGTTTGTCTTTGATGATGCTTGTTTAGAGGCTTTTGAGAAGCTTAAAACTTTACTCACTACTGCCCCGACAGTCCAGGCACCTAACTGGAACCTACCCTTTGAGATTATGTGTGATTCTTCAGATTATGCTATAGGCGTCGCTTTAGGACAACGAGAAAACAAATTACTTCATGTGATTTATTATGCTAGCAGAACTCTGAATGATGCCCAAATGAACTACACAACTACCGAGAAGGAACTTTTAGCCATCGTGTTTGCCTTGGATAAGTTTAGGTCCTACCTATTAGGTTCTAAGATCATAATCTATACAGATCATGCTGCTTTGAAATACCTTTTATCTAAGAAGGATACCAAACCTAGATTGATTAGATGGATCCTATTGTTACATAAATTTTCCCTAGACATTAGAGACAAAAAGGTGCAGAAAATGTAGTAGCAATTTTCCCTAGACATTAGAGACAAAAAGGTGCAGAAAATGTAGTAGCAGACCACTTGTCTAGGCTAGTTGTTATTTCCCCTAGTGATTCCCTTCCTATAAGGGATAACTTTCCTGATGAACAATTGTTCTCTGTTTCCCAATCACCTTGGTATGTAAATATAGTGAATTATCTTGTTACTGGTCAAACCCCCCAACATTGGGGTAAGCAAGATCGTTCTAGGTTTTTAGCCGAGGTTAAGCATTTCTTTTGGGACGATCCTTATCTGTTTAAGTATTGTCCGGACCAGATTATTAGGAGATGTGTATTTGAGAGTGACCAGTCTAGTATTATCTCCTTTTGTCATGAACATGCATGTGGGGGTCATTTTACTGCTAAGAAGATTGTTGCTAAGATTTTGCAGTGTGGATTTTACTGGCCTTCGTTGTTTAAAGATTCCCATAGTCATTATGTTTCTTATGAGCGTTTCCAGAAGTTAGGAACCATTTCCCGTAGAAATATGATGCCTTTGAACCCTATTTTAGTGATTGAGGTCTTTGATGTGTGGGGCACTGATTTTATGGGTCCATTTCCTATTTCGTTTGGTTATCTTTACATACTTGTCGCTGTAGACTATGTGTCTAAGTGGGTTGAGGCGGTTCCGTGTAAAACGAATGACCACAGGGTCGTAGTCCAGTTTTTGAAAGAGAATATACTTACACGTTTTGGTACGCCGCGAGCTATAATTAGTGATGGAGGTTCACACTTTTGTAATAGACCGTTTGCTCTTTTAATAAAACAATACGGTATTACCCATAAAGTATCAACCCCATATCACCCTCAGACTAGTGGTCAGGTAGAGGTTTCCAATAGAGAAATTAAACGTATTCTAGAGAAAACAGTTAATCCAAATAGGAAAGACTAGTCGTCGAGGCTTACTGATGCCTTATGAGCTTACCGTACAGCGTTTAAGACACCCATTGGAATGTCACCTTATCGTTTAGTGTTTGGCAAGGCATGTCACCTGCCTGTTGAGTTAGAGCATCGAGCCTATTGGGCTATTAAGAACTTAAACTTTTCACTTGACAAGGCAGGATCTCAAAGAAATCTCCAGCTCAATGAGTTGGACGAGATTCGTAGAGATGCATACGATAGTGCTAAGGAGTATAAGAACAAAATGAAACTTGTGCATGATAGGAATATTTTACGAAAGTCATTTTCTCCAGGTCAAAAAGTTCTTCTGTATGACACTCGTTTGCATCTATTCCCCGGGAAGTTGCGCTCTCGGTGGACTGGTCCTTTTGTGGTCCGTACTGTTTTTCCTCATGGCGATGTTGAGATTGAGACACCAGATGGTAGTAGTTCTTCGAAGGTTAACGGTCAGCGATTGAAGCCCTTTTTAGAGCCTTTTCCTACAGGTGATGTTGAGGAGGTCCCTCTGGAGGACCCTGTTTACCTTGATTGACCATCGAGGCGATTTTGTATGTTGTATAATATTTTTTTAGGTTTTTGGTTACACTTCACCCAGGTACTATCTTTCCGACTTCTCTCTTTACTATTTCCTCATGTTACTTATATTTTTGGTACTGTTCTTTGATTAGAAACATTGAGGACAATGTTAGATTTAAGTTTGGGGGTGGGGTAGAAATTTTTGTTACCTTTTCGTTGCAATAAATAAACTCCAGAGCCTAGAAATTTATCCCTATTAAGGATGGCACTAACCAATCTAAGTGGATGGAAGCATTTTGGTTGTAGGAGTTGAGGAACCAATCTGACTAGATGGCAACATCTAAAGAGTCTATTCATAAAAGCACAGAGCTCATGTGTTAGAAATAACATGATAGTTTCACCATATCTCGTTGAGTCCTTTTCACTTATGTTTTTATTTTGTTTTGTTATTAAACTATGTTTCTATAAGTGATTAGATGGGGCTCACGATTCAAGTTGTTACCAATGCTAGGGTGAATTAGAGTGATTGAGATACAAAAAAAAAAAGACCAGACCAACTGGAATAAATCCAATAAAGTCGACCACTGGAACCCTTGTATATGCCAGTTGTGTTGACCTAGAGTTAGGATTATCGACCACTGGTACCCTTGTATATGCCAGTGTGTTGATATTAGTCAGACCGGTATCTCAGTCCATTAGGATAGGTTCATTTTTGCGGAGGCCTTCAGAAAGATATGAGAAACACCGTTCACCTAGTAAACATCAAAACCATCTATGTTTTTCTATATCCATCTTCTTGATCTATCCATGTGATTAGTTTTGACTCCGGATATTGATGTCCATAGTGCGACTATCTGAGTAGAGCTCTGTCACTTCATATGAATTTTAGTATACTTGAGCGCAACCTCGTGTACAACAATTGGAATTTCGCATCAGGGTACTTCCTCCTGTAGTCAATAAGTATGCCAACCAAGGAGATTCTTTAGTGCCTTCCAAGGTTCTGTGTAGATAGCTAGGGTCTGGAGTATAAAGGTTTTGTGGGTATACCTCTGGTAAACCCTCCGGAGACAACACTCCGCCACTAGGGACACCTAGGGGTTTAAAGGCTTATTGCATATGCTAAATGCAATCAACGATGCCTGCGACAGTGAGTTAGGATTTTATTTCTATTTTATTTTTGCTCGAGGACTAGCAAATAATAGGTTTGGGGGTATTTGATAGACACATTTTTTTGTCCGATTTGTCTCGATTCTATATATTGTTAGGGCTCATTTTTGTACTTATTATGGTGTTTTATTTATTTGTAGGTGTTTTTGGCCAATAAACATTTTTGGAAAAAATTGGCTCGAAAAGTTGTCGGAAAGCACCCGGAGGACATTTACTATTCAGACTCTCACTTTGGATAAGGGGTAACCTAATTACTAAGGGGCATCCCATTTCCAAGCAGTTGCTAATCGCACCCCTACTCTGGATAAGGGGCAACCATCTTCAACTTTTCAAAAACCAGGTTTTGGCCGGAAAATAGTGAAGTGAAGAACATTTTTGGCAATCGTGATTTGGAGGAGTTTGAGGTCGATTAAACCTCTGATTTTCATAGGATAGACTCCTTATGGGTCTAGGAATCTGATATGGGTGTTTAAATCGATTAGACTAGGCTCAATCGACGGATTTTTCTCACAACAGAAAATATGGAAAGTCACGTGTGTGACCTGTTTTAGGGAATTTTAGAAAGATTAAAGCGTTGTAAACCTTCCCTAAGATTTGTATCTATCTAAGGAAGAGTTTAGAATAAAAAGGAAAGCTCAGAAACGCGTAGAAATTCTAAAACAAGAAATTGCCGCAACTTGGTCGTGAAGAGAAGAAAAGAGATTTTGGAAGATTTGTGAGAGATTTAATCGGTATTTTTGATATAAATAGATGTCTTGGGTCATATAGAAGAGGTGTCGAGAGTTTGGGAACCTAAGGAGAGCCAGAGAAGAAGAAATCAGAGCTTTACCAAACTCTGTTTCTGCTGTTGCTGAAAAGGAAGAACGCGAAGAACATTGACGCATGGGAAATAGTCGCAGAACAATGTCGTTGTTTAACAGCTGAAGAACATTAAGCTTTGCAGGGCAGTCGTATTCTAGGGTCTTAAAATCAGCGACAAAGCAACAGTTATTCTGTAACAGTTCCATTGTAACAGCTGTTTTGCAACACCAATACACTGTTGCAAACAGTCTGTGTTATTACTTTTCACTCTTTTAATCATCTTTTGAGCAACAAACCCCATTGCTGAGGCGATAGAGGAAGCTATTTTTCCAACAAAAAGTGGTATATTCTATTTTATCTTTTTATTTGCAATAATTATATGATTATTTGCCTTGAACTATTATTGAATATGATTTTTATTTGAGTGATTGTGATCTATTTTGATGGAGTATGCTTAGTTTTAAGACTTTTGATGCTTCATACTTGGTATTTACAATTATTACTTTTGAAAATCTACTTGTTGCAATATTTTAGAATCAAATTAAACAAGAAAATTGCATAAATATAAGTATTGGTTTAATCACTTTGAACTTGGAAAATAGTGGAATCTTAGCTTCAGTGTTTCTTTTAGTATTGATATCATCTTTGATTGAGTTTGCTATAATTTTTAGTGAGTTTTCTATTTTAATATTAGAATTTAAGTCTAATTAATATCCTTCACAAGTCTGGGAATCAAACCACTTTTACCACTATCTACAAATCACATCACTTCACAAAGGATTCTCTAGAGGTGGTGTTGATAAGATACTTTTCACCAAATGGAGTGGAAAAAATATTCTTGTAGCACAAATATATGTAGATGACATCATCTATGGATCCACCTCAAAATCTCTAACAGATGAATTCCTGAATCTTATGAGTGGAGAATTTGAAATGAGTAATATTGGAGAATTATCATATTTTCTTGGGTTGCAAATACAACAACAGAAAGACAGTATTCTACTTTCTCAAGAAAAATATGCAAGGAATCTAGTTGAAAAATTCGAACTAAAAGGTGCAACACCTATGGCAACTCCGATGCCAACTACTGGAAAACTTTAATCAAATCCGGGTGAAAGATCAGTCGATCAGTAACTATACAGATCTATGATAGGGAGCTTGCTATATCTAACTGCAAAAAGACCAGACATTGCTTTTAGTTTGGGATGTTGTGCTAGATTTCAAGCAGATCCTAGAGAATCACATCTCAAAGTTGTAAAACGAATTATTAGATACATTAATGGTATAGTAGATTATGGTCTATTACTCTATGGATACAAACAACAGTCTTGTTTCCTATTCAGATGCTGATTGGGCAGGATGTGTAGAAGATCGTAAAATCAACTCTGGTGGTTGCTTCTATGTTGGTCAAAATCTTGTAGTTTGGCATAACAAGAAACAGAATTCACAGTCCTTGTCAACCTGTGAAGCAGAATATATTGTTGCTGGTACATGTTGTACCCAACTATTATGGATGAAAAAAATGTTCATTGACTATGGAATAAATATTTCAACTACGAGCATACTGTGTGACAACTCAAGCGCTATTCGATTGACTGAAACCCAGTCGAACATTCTCGTACTAAACAAATAGATATCAGATATCATTTTATTAGAGAGTTATATGAGAATGGTGTTATCAGATTAGAGTATGTTCCATTTGAGCGTCAGCTAGGTGATATTCTCACCAAACCCTTAGATAAAACAACTTTCAAAAATCTAAGGAAATCCATAGGGATTGTCAAGGTACATTAGTACCTTGTGCGTCTGGTTTTCAACTTTTGCTTGCATTAGTTAAAAACCGGTTTTCAACCTTTCTCTGGTAAAGGTTGGTTGTTGTTATTCTTTTGTCTTACATAAGGATGACAACATAATGATATTTAGATATCAATTCTCCTTGGAAAAAGATGCAAATATATTGGAGGAGAGGATGCGAAATTTGAGGTAACGAGTTTGTTAGTTAATCGTTTTCCTGTTTAAGAAAAGCCTGATTTTATTTCATATACTTATTGCTTTTGCTTAACAAAATTTCGGTACAATTGATATTTTATTCCATTTTTCGTGTATGGATGTGTGTGTGATTCAATTGGTTCCAGTTAAGACAAAATATTGTTATCGTGCTTTATTGTGTGGTATCAATCGTTAAGGCTTACAAAATTTCGGTGCAATTGCGGTGCTTTAATGTTTATGTTGTTTCAATTGCTTCCGGTTGAGGTGAATAATTATGCAAGTTGATTTATTTGGTTTGTATGAATTGTTTATGGCCTAACGAAATAAAAGGTTTACGGGATGAATTGTTTAGTCCAATTCGATTCCGGATAAGAGAAACTAAGTTAATTATGATCTAAGTTAGACTTATCAAAGTGGAAGTTTCGGTTATTCAAGTCTAACCGAATGCCTTAATAAGAAATGCTAGTTAACTAACCTAGTACTTGTCTTGTTTAAAAGTTAAAGGTCTAAGTTATATGGATAATTAGAACATGATGACAAAAACAGAGTTATCTTTATTTTGGTCTTATCGAACAAGCGATTGTATTTGTACAATCGGTTTAGCAAAGGAACTAAGGTGCTTAGTTTATTTTTGGTTTGCTAAAGGGAAAATTGCTTCGGGCAATTGTTTCCTTGGTAACATATCAAAACAAAATTACTTTTTATTTTCGGTTTTGATATTGGTTATCAAAAATGGTGTGTGGAACCCTCGTGCTTAACTCTATAAGTTTGCAAGTTTATTTTGAGATTTGTAAGATCCTTTCGATTTGTCCTTTATTTTTTTGTTTCTTTGTCATTTTGTGACAAAAAGGGGGAGAAATATATGGAGTAAACAAGTGATACTGATATTGATTTATAGTGATTGGTATCACTAAGTGAAAGGACATTGGTGCTTAAACGTTTATCTAACGAAAGAGTAAAACCATAGACTAAGAGGGAGTAACATATCATATGATACTTGTAGATATATGGACTACAAGGGAATAACAAAGACGTGCGGATTGATAAGCTCTACATATCTTACCTTTAAGGGTAGTATTAGCTTTGTTATTATAATGTCAACATCGACATTTATAGATTGAATTATACAGATTATTGTGCTGTTGAATTCGGGAATCAAGCGTATGTGTAATGAATTCTTGTAATTTGTTTATCCATATGATGTAAGAGTTTTGTCACTAAAATTGAAAAAGGGGGAGATTGTTAGAGCATAGCTTGGTTGAATCCACCAAGCGTTGGTATGTCAAGTTTGGTAGTCATATTTTAGTGATCCAAAACTCATTTTAAGAGTCGCTTGATTATGTACTAGAGTCAACTTCGTATAGGTTAGCTTGAAAGTATTAGGATATGAGACATTACAAGTATTGCGAAGACTTGAAGAAGTGAAGAAGTAAGGAGATACAACGATAACATCATCCTTTCACTTGAGGTTAGTGATATTTGACTTGAACTGTTTCATTCCATAACGTATCTTTCAAGTCGTGCATATTGAAAACAAAACTGCGAAGCATGAATGATTAAACTCTAGTTAGACATAGTATTAAGGAATACAATACGATGTTTATTGCTTAACCATTAAACTTTGTAGATAAGCCATTGACATAATCGTTTGAATGCTATTGTGATTATGTATGGGTATAAGGTGAAGATTTCATCCTAGGAAACAATGATTTACATTTGTTTTAAGGAAGTAAATTCATGAACTTGTTTTGTGAATCGAAAGAGAAATCGCCAGGCATTATTGGTATTGTTATTCATTGCATATCTTTTGAACTACCAATATGTGTGATTCGTATAACCGCTCATGACTTGTTTATGTTCTTGGTAAAATTATTCTCAAAGGCCTAACTTTTGTATTGGTATGACTTTTATTAGTGAAACCGATCTTAAGTAATCACCTGAGATGGTATGATAGATTTTGTGTTATTGGTATGACCGACTCTAGGTAGAGGGGAACCGATCCTAGTAAGAGGTGCAACCTATCACAAAGGGGAATCGATCCTTGTATGAGGTGCAACAAGTTTTTAGCAGAAAGGGTAACCAATCCTATAGACATGTGCAACACGTTTTTAGGCAAAGGGAAACCGATCCTATGGACATGTGCAGCAAGTACAAGTTAGATACCATATATATGTGGGGAACCGATTCTAGTACCTAGTCAAACGAATTTTTGGAAAGCTAGTGTGACTATGCACAATACTTACATGGAGGTAGAACCGAAACTTGTTTTGGTAGAACCGTGAAATCCATGATTGGTGATTGAGTGTTCTTGATAAATCACGTAGTTCTTAAAAGTCAGATGAACCAATTCTAAACTTGTTTGGAAGTGTGGCAAATCGGTTTCAAGATTGTAAGTATGAAAGAGGACTTACAAAGTAAGGATGTCGACATACTTTGAACATGTACAGTAACCCTAATCTTTAATTGTTCAGAGTTATTCCTTAATAGCTAAAGGAAGAAAATCCTGGATCAAATAAAATAAATTGAGAATCTTTTATTTAAGGTTTTCAATTTTATTTTTGGAAAATGTTAGTAATGTGCATTTGCTAGTTGGAGATTTTCCAAGAGATTTTCGGTCAATATTTGGACAAAGCATTTCCAGGAATTATGGAAACCGAATCTGGGCGTTAATGCATACCTTGAGAATATTTTCGGTTTTGGAAATTCCTGGGTGTCCAAACTTCCTTGGTCTATAAATATGAAAGTTTGCATTTCGAGCAAACTAATCCTCGTACAGTAAGACCTATCTCAGTTGTGCTGTTACTGGTGAAGCCGCCTATTCGGAGAGGAGAGTAACCTAATTAGGAGAAATCTCTTATGGCCGCTCAGTGTAAAGTCTTCTTTAGGATTGAGAAGCTCTATTAGTACCGTTGGTGGGAAACTACATAATTGCGGTTTATATTTTGTTTTCGATTGATTTGATTGACTAACGATGGTTGAAATTTGATTGCATCAAGTTTGTTTATGCTTGAGAATCTTCTCTTCTGATATAAGATTCACTCAAACTAGATCGAAGTTTCGACGGGGATCTTTAGACTGTTTGTAGATCTAAAGACGTCTTGTGATAATCCATTATTAACAGACTCCGTTATATGCATGATTGATTACAAGAGATTCAAGTTGATTGTGTGCAGGTGTCTATTGAAGATCTAAGAAGACTTTGAAGATTTCTGATTTGGGACTCATAATCTTTGGTGTGCACAATACTTGTTTCGCTAAAGAGGATCCAACTATAATCTGTTTATCCTTGTGGTAGATTAGATTGATTAGTTGTGTAGATTGGCATCAATACAATTCTTTGTGATTAAAACTATTGATTGCAAAATCTTAACAATTACTTCGGTAGTTGATAATAATATATATCTGAGAACCTGACAAAGGAGTTTATTGAGATAAACAGAAGAGCCTTTGTCGAACTCACATCACTTGGTTGAAAAGAGTTGTTACCAAACATATTTGTTGTTCCTTTACTGTTTGGAATACGAACAAAAGGAATTGTTCCAAGTACGTGACTTATTTATAAGTTGGAGGCGTGGGAATACAGGCGGAATTAGGTGAACTATAGGTTTAGTTGCTTGGTCTCAACTATACGAAGTTGGTTTGATTTTGTATAGCGGCTTAATCCTGAGAATATTCAATTTTGGACAAGCTCCCGTGGTTTTTCTGCATTTGCGGTTTCCTCGTTAACAAAATCTTGTTGTGTCTTTTACTTTTTTATTTCCGCAATTATAATTGTTTTTATTATAATTAGAAGCAAAATACACAAACGCTAATTCCTATTTACTTAATAAGTAATCCTATTGTGTTTGGTTAAGTCCGAACCTTTTATCAAGTATACATACTTCGTTGTTATATACTCGATCTCGTATCCATAGACGATCACACGAAGTGTGAACCGATTTGTTGTATTGTCTCGACTCAGTCCATAGACAATCGTTTTCGGAGAAAGAACTTATAGGTAGGAAAATTTTAGATTGAGGTATGTTTGGGTACCCTCGTCTTTTCAAAGCGGTCGTAATATATTTCACCTAATTAGCATACTTTCCTCTCCAAATAGACGACTCGACTAGAAACAACAAGCAATGAAGTTTTCCTGTCTCTTAGGATAGTTTGCTAGAAATGCAAACTTAGGTATTTATAGATCAAGGATGTTTGGACACCAAGGAATTTTCAAAACCAAAAATATTCTCAAGATATGCAATGAATACCCAACTTCGGTTTTCCTAATTCCCATAAATGTTTGACCAATATTTCCGAAATCTCTCATAGAAAATCTCTAATTAGTAAATGCATATTACTAATTTTTATTCCCTAGAGTTATGCATTAATTGCTGGTAATCAAAAGCATATAAAACTAAAAACCTTAATTAAAAGATTCTCAATTTATTTCGTTACAGGATCACCTTGAGTACCAAGGAATATATTTGAACAATAAATGATAAGAGTTACTGCTCATGTTCAAAGTATGTTGACATCGTTACACTGCAAATCCTTATTATGAATCTACATTTTGCATCTTGGAATCGGTTCTACTACACTTCCAAACAAGTTTAGAATTGGTTCTACCATAATTCCAAGACTACTATGTGATCGATCATATCAAGTCAGAATGGTTAGTTGTGATCGGCCATACCAAGTCACATACATGGATTCAGATTGGTTTTACCAATCACTAGGATCGGTTCTACCTAAACATGGTATCTACTTATGATCGGTCACACCAGTCACTAGGATCGGTCATACCAATTACAAGGATTGGTCACACAACCACTTATAATTGGTCACACAAATTACCAGAATCGGTCACACCAATTACAAGGATCGATCATACCATATCATGGTGATTACTTAGGGTCGGTTACACCAAATACCAGGACCGGTCATAAATCATAAGTCTAGGTATTGTGATCCCTTATACCAAGATACATAACCTGAGTTAAGATTGATTCTACCAACTCACACATATTGGTCATCCAAATAATATGCAATGAATAGACACACCAATATACCTATTGATTACTCTTTCGATTAATGAAACAAGTTCACGAACTTACTTACTTTAAACAAATGTAAAACATTGTTTCCTAGGATGAAATCTTCATCGTTAACCCATACACATAATCATAAAACTATATACAAGATTATGTCGATGTCATATCTACGAAGTTCAAAAGATAAGCGTTATACTTCATAATATACTTCGTAATATACTTCCTTAATACTATGACCATACTATTATGATCATGTCTATATACTAGAGTATTATTTATATACAAGCTTCGCATGTTATGTTTCAATACAGCATGACTTGAAAGATACATTAGGAATGCAAAAAATTCAAGCCAATATTACTAACATCAAGTGGAAGGATGATGTCATCGTTGTAGTCGTTACTTCTTCTCATTCTTCAGCTCTTCGGAGTAATACTTGTATGTCTCAACATTCCTAGACTTTCTAGTCTAACCTAAACTAAGTTGACTCTACTATTTAATCAAGCGACTCTAGATGATTTTTGGTACTAAAATATGGCTACCAAACTTGACATACCAACGCTTGCTGAGTTCAACCGAGCTATGCTCTAACAGAAATAATGGATTATGGTTTCAATTTTAGTAGCTTTATGGAATAAATTAGTTCTATCAGTTGTTACTCTTTTTTTAAAAGTTTTTTATGAGTGTTCTAGGTTGCATTGAACAAAACACAGTTTGTTACCCACTTGAAGAAGCTTAGAAGGGTAAGAATCTGAAGATATACTCTGTTAGGTACTTAAGTTTAATGCTTCACTAGAATCACTACAGTTTACTCTACAATACACTGTGATTTACCTATGACAGACTTAAACTAGTGTATAATTTACTATGTGAATTATTTACGAATATGCGTTGGAAGATATTAAGCTTAAGTTAATTAACACTTCATTTGAGAGTTTAAGTTTGGTGTTATAGTCATTTTCTAGACTACAAGAAAAAGGGAAAGTACTTTGGATGTGTTTAGTTTTGGATTAGCAAAACAATTAATCGCTTAGTTTTCAGCTGAGCAATCACTCATTACAGCTCTTGCCATCTCAAGGTCACAACCAAGTTCTCATATACCCAGCAGCCCCTAACGGAGCTGCTGCACACTGACATATTACATCTTGATTGTAGTCGGTGACTAAAACATCAATATAAAGTGTGCCCCCATAGAACTTTTATTCTGGATTCGCCACTGGTTTTTATCCTATTAGCAAGAATTTTAGAACTAATTTTATAGGATGTATTAAAAAGATCAACTGGTCTAAAATCAGCAGGTGTTTTTGGGTCTCTGCACTTGGGAATAATAGAAATATATGTCTTATTCCGACTTCTTGGCATAAAACCATCCTCGAAAAATATTTGCACTACCTCAACAATATCAGGACCAACATGCTTCCTTTGAGTTTGATGAAAACCTGCTTGGAATCCATCAGGACCAGCTGAACTCGAAGCTGACATGCTTTTCACAACATTTTCAATTTCCTCCATATATGGAGTTCTTATTACTCCATAGTTATCATCATCAATGAGGATAAAGGAATGCAATCAAAAATAAAGTTATCAAAAGTAGTATTTGCAGTACATCCATAAGAGGAAAAATGAGATGTAAGCAAGTTACTAATGTTATCCCTATCATTATACCAAATACCAGATGAATCACAAAGAACATCTATGTTGTTTCTATGTATTTTTCTGTTGACAAGAGACTGAAAGTACCTAGTGTTATAATCCACATCAGTAACAAATTTGTCTCTGGTTTTCTCCCTATAAAATTCAGACTAAATATTAAACTATTTTTCAATATCATAGGTAACAGGAACAATCCTAGAGTGATGATCTTGTTTGTATTCTGTTTTTGTTTTCGAAAAATGGGTCATTTGTCCAAAAAATTTAAAACATGGTTCAAATGGACGAGTAAAAATTAGTATGGGTGAATGGACAAAAGAAAAATAACAAGGATGAAACTGGATTCATCCTGACTTAAACTTAAAATATAGCAAGGATGAAACTGGATGCATCCTGATATAAATTAGAAATAAAAAAAAATATTTGAAAATGGGTAGGATGAAACTGATTACAGCATTTTTATCTGTTCCAAACGTACCCCCATCACATGGGACATCAGCAAATGTGGCGAACATTGTCACCTGTCCAGGCATGTGAAAATGTACACATCTCAACTCTGAGTGCATCTTGAATAGTTGGATTGGCCCACTGCGCGAATTCAAGATAACAGAAAAACTCAACCTCTCATTCCATGCGCGAGCAAAAATGCAGCAGGGAAGTGCACCCTTGCACGAGCGTTGAGCAGCATGACACCACAACATACTAGGGGCGAGTTATGTATCACCTCAACCATTTAAGGGCGAGATATATAACACTCCAGCGCAATCGTTACATTCCTGGGGGCGAGTTGCATAACACTCTGAACAACGCGCTTGGGGGCAAGTTATGCAACACTCCAGAATGATGCAAATTCAGTTGCCAGTAGAATTGGGGAACCCGAGCTTCTTAACCCATAACAAGTCATGGATTAAGAGGGGGCGACGTTTGTATCATACTACATTTACACCAAGAAATGGGCTTACTTAGGCCTAAAATGCTCATCTTGTTAGCTAAGTATGGTTCAATAGGCCTCAGCATTCTTCCTTTATAATCCAAGTATGGCTAACTAGGCCTCACAAACACCCTACATAGGAGCCAATGTGCATAGGTTCGAATCATGCAAATAATAAGACTCATCATCACGCCACGTCATCACATGGAGTGCCACGTCAGCACGACAGTTCAGCAAAAGTTCAGCCCAGTTTGCCATGTCCGGCCGTCCAGTTGGTTCTATTACAGTGCATCACGACGTAACTTAATTCAGTAGTTCTTTTTCAGTGGATCGCGGCACAACTTAATCCCATAGCCCTGATTCAGCACATCACGGTGTAATTTAATTTCATAACCCTTGGATTTATCTTCCCCTCTGAGTTATACGTGGGATGTTTTCAACCCAGCTGAGCCAAGCAAGGAAAATCAGCCGAGTCGGCTCGCTAGACGAGCCAAGCCATGGCTCACTGGATTTTTTCCACCCCTTTCTGATTTGCCTTGTGGATATTCATGCCCACTGTGGGCTTATGCACACCTTTCTCTTTGGGCTTGGCATGTGAACACCTAATTGTTTGGGCCAACCCTTTGCACTATTTGGCTTGGTTAATTCCATAATCATAAAGGAAGTTTCTGGAAACTTCTAGGAGGCATGCAAGGGCCAGTCAATACAATTCATGACAGGAGGCATGCAAGGGCCAGTAAATACAATTCATGACAGGAGGCATGCAAGGGCCAGTTATGCAATTTATCACAGGGAGGCATGCAGGGAAATCAAGTACGTACCAAAAGGTATGCAATCTTCCCCACTAAAATAATCTATGAAAAACCTAAGCTAACTTAAGCATCGGAGGGTTTTTTGCAGGTACCCCCTACATTGTTCAATTGGAGAAAAAAGCAGCGGATCGATTCTAAATAAATCACCATTAAATTCTTGTTTGAGGTAGAAGAATAAATGTCCGCAGTAACTTATAATTAAACACGAACAATTCTCATAGAGTGTGGAATAATTATAAAAAAAAATGTTGAATTAAATGTCTGAATCGAAATAACAAGATAAGTACCTATTGACCGAAACAGTTGCCTCGTTAAAACCTTTGCGTGGAAAACCCAGTGGGATAAAACCATCATGAAGGAAAAAGAGTGCAGCGCAACAGGATTTGACACTACTATGCGAATTTAGCTAATGATAAAACTTCTTCAAGTGGAATGAATTTCATGGCTTCCATGGTTTTGAATACTGAGTACTATCGAGGTTCCTTAGGTAGTAGGAGCCACGAGATGCTGGCCTGTCCACTATGTATGGACCTTCCCAGTTGCTCCGAGCTTCCCAAAGTTTGGTTCCATTGTGGCTGATCGGGTCTTCTTCAAGACATATTCCCCTAGTTTGAATGACCGTTCTATGACTTTTCGATCATAGCTCAGCTTGATTGTCTGCTGGTATCGGACAAACTACTGTAAGGCTGTTTCTCTTTGTTCTTCCAGAAACTTTTTATCCAAAGCTAGTATGCTGTCGTTTTTCCCAGATTTGACAGCACGAGTTTTGGTAGTCTTGAGACGTACCTCGGTGGGTATGACTGCCTCTGTCCCATAAGCCAGTGTGAATGGGGAAAATCCAGTGGATCTTTTTGGGGTCGTTCGATAGGACCATAAGACTCCAGGGAACTCTTCTGTCCATTTTCCCTTCGCTTTCTCTAGCCTTTTCTTGAGATTGTCCATAAAAACGCAATTGGTTGCCTCTACCTACCCGTTGCTCTGAGCATAATAAGGAGATGAGAAATTGGGGCGAATATTCAGGTTCTTGCAGAATTCTTTAATCACCCCAGAGTCGAACTGCTTCCCATTGTCTGATACTAACTCGCTTGGGATTCCAAATCTGCAGACGGTATTCTCCTATATGAACCTTTTCACATCATTTCCGATAACATGCACCAATGCCACTGCTTCGACCCATTTGGTGAAATAATCAGTAGCGGCTAGTACGAATTTAACGCCTCTAGGAGCTTTGGGAAGTGGTCCGACGATGTCTAGTCCCCACATAGAGAATGTCCAGGGACTAAAAACTGGATGCAATTCGTTGGCGGGCCTTTTAAGAATTGGAGCGTGCTCTTGGCATGGCACGCATTTCTGCGTGTATTCTTTAGCATCTTTCTGCATGTATGGCCAGAAGTATCCCTGGGCAAGTATCCTGTGCGCGAAACTGCGCCCTCCAGAATGGTTTCTACATATTCCTTCATGAGCCTCCGCCAATATTTGTTGCCCTTCTTCGGATGATATGCACCGCAAAAATGGCTCCAAAGCTAAAGTTTTTTTGTACAGCTGTCCCTCGATCATTGAATATCTCCAAGCATTCTTCTTCACTTTTGAAGCGAGATGCTCATATTCTGGGAGTTCACTAGTTGTCAAATACCGAACATAAGGTTGACGCCAGTCTAAAGTGTTTCCAGCAGTACTGCTTGAATCATCTATCACTGGACTGTCAACATCCATATTGCTGTCAATATCTTCCTGTGCTGATGTAGTTGCTCTCTCGCCCCCACTAGCGTGTTCGAGAGCCAGAACAAGGTGGCTGTCGGATATGCTAGGTAACTCTTGGAAATCCACTACAACGAAACGGGTGGTATCAGTTGCGACTACGGAAGAAAGATACGTTAAAGCGTCCGCGTGCCTGTTTTTCAACTGTATTCGGTGCCCAATAGAGAATTGGTCGAATGCATTTTCCAGATCTCTCATATGATCCAAGTATAAGGCCATCATCTCTTCCTTGACTATGTAGGTCCCCATAAACTGGTTAACTACTAGCACGGAATCAGTTACCAGCTTCACGTTCCTCGCATCTAACTGTTTGACAGCCTTTAAACCGATAATTGCTGCTTCATATTCAGCTTCATTATTTGATGCTTGAAAGCCCAATCTGGTCGCTTTCTCAATCCTCGAACCTTCAGGAGTAAGGATGACATATCCAACTCCAGCTCCACCAACATTTGATGACCCATCAGTAAATACGGTCCACAACGGCTCAGGTATATCAACCTCCATCGTGGACTCGCCCCCACCCTGACTAGTGGTTGACTCTGTGGGTTTGTTCAACAACTCTTCTTCCTCTTCGGTAACTGTTTATATGTCGCCCACAGGAAAATATGCTAGCAGTGCATCCAGGGCGTGTCCCTTCTATGCATTTCTGGTTTCGTACTTGATTTCATACGCCCCCAGAAAATTTGACGATATGGCTAGTCGGCTGGAATCATCCAGGTATTCCAAGTAGACAACGATCTTCCTCCCTTGGAAATAAGGCTTGAGGCGACGATTTGCATGGAATAGTGCAAGTGCTATCTTTTCAATATTTTTGTACCGTGTTTCCGCCCCCATCAAAGATTTGCTGACGAAGTAAACAGGCTTTTCATGTGGATCTGTAACAAATAGCACTGCACTTACAACGTTCTCCGTTATATCCAGATAAACTCCGATAGGTTGTCCAGTTTTTGGGCTCACCAAAACTGAGGGAGTTGACAAATACTGTTTGAACTAATTGAAAGCTTTTTCGCACTCATCAGTCCAACCAAAATTTACTGTTTTCTTCAAAACATCAAAAAATGGTTTAAATCGATCCGACGAGCGTGAAATGAAACGATTTAAGGCTGCTAATCGTCCCGCTAGCTTCTGGACCTCCTTCTTCGTTCTTGGGGATGACATATCTCTGATGGCTCTGATTTGCTCCAGATTCGCCTCGATTCCTCTGTGCGTCATTAAGTATCCAGGGAACTTTCCTGAGGATAGCCCGAATGAACATTTTGCTGGATTGAGCTTCATACGATATTTCCTCAAGATATCAAACGTCTTCTGCAGATCAAGAAAATGCGACTCTTTTTGCTCAGATTTCACTACCATATCGTCGATATATACTTCCATCGTCTTCCCAATCATATCCTTGAATATATGGTCTATCAAATGTTGATAGGTCGCCCCTACATTCTTTAGCCCGAACGACATTACAGTATAGCAGTAAACTCCTCTGTCAGTCACAAACGCAGTATGCTCTTGATCTCCCTCGAACAAAGGTATTTGGTTATATCCCGAAAAACCGTCCATGAATGACAGTCTTCCGTACCCTGAGGTTGCATCCACCAAATCTCTTATCCGTGGTAGCGGGTATGGATCACTCGGACATGATTTATTCTAATCAGTAAAATCGATACATACACGAATTTTACCATTCTTCTTTGGAATGGGTACAACATTAGATAGCCAGCGAGGATATTTCACTGGACGAATAAAGCCTGCTTCCAACAGATTTTTGACTTCTGCAGTAACTCCATCTTTTTTGCTTTGCGCCATATTCCTGATTTTCTGACGAACTTGATGGAACTTCTCATCGACATTTATCCTGTGGCAGGCTACATTCGGATCTATTCCAGGCATCTCAGCAAAACTCCATGCGAAAACGTCTGCGTTTTCCCTTAGCAATGTAATCAAACCATCACGTTCGTGTGCAGGAAGATCTGCTCCTACGAACGTTGTTTTGTGCTTCTCATCTCCAATCTGGACCTCGATCAGTTTCTCAATTGTTAGAGGCTCAGCTGCGTCCTCTCCCATATATGATTCTAGAGGGAGAGGATTCTGTAATTGTTATTTCTGTTCAACTCGTAGGATTTGGTTCCCGCTAACTTCTGACTTCTTGTACTCATCCATAACACTCTCGTGACACTTGTGGGAGGCCATCTGGTCGCTTCTAACTTTCACGACTCCTTCAAGGGTAATAAACTTCAGACATTGATGATATGAGGATGTGACTGCACCGATCTCATGCATCCATTCTCGTCCTACAATCACATTGTAGGGAGATCTACAGTCAAGCAACAAGAAATTGGCTAAAAAGGACTTGTCAGCCACTGTTATAGGTATCTTCACTTTTGCAATCGCCTTTGTAACTTCGCCACTGAAACCGATAATTGGATTTCCATCCTCTTCGATCAAGTCGTATGGGAGATTCATAGAGGAATAGGCTCCTGAAAACAACACGCTTACTGAGCTTCATGTATCCACTAGAATCCGGTGTACGTGAAACATGCCAATCCAAGCAGTTATAACGATAGCATCATTGTGAAGAGCATATACACCTATCATGTCTGCTTCAGAGAAATCGATCTTTGTGCATCCAAGCTCCCTAATTTCTACTCCATTTCCACTGACAAAATCAATATGATTAGTCAAGTACCATTCTTTTAACTGCCTGAGCTTTCTCCTGGTCTCATTTTCCGATGTCCGCCTGGTCATCGAATGGATCCTGGCGTGACTGACGTTAATCACATGTGATGTGCCAAACTTTTCAGGACCTTTCCCGAAATCCTTTTTCACGTACTCTTGTAGCTTTCCAGCATCTATCATTCGCTGAACCTCGATCTCGTGCCTTTCAGCTTCGCGTCTTCTGCGCTGTTGAGAATGTTAACAGAATCGACCCTTCGTACAGTCTGTTTGACTACTGCCATAACTCGATTTGGTAAAACACGGTTATCTTTTCTCGAAACCCTTGGTCGGCGCCAATTTTTGTATGGTAAAATATTCTTCTACCTCAAACACGAATTTAATGGTGATTTGTTGAGAATTGATCCGCTGTTTTTTCTCCAATTGAACAATGTAGGGGGTACCTGCAAAAAACCCTTCGATGCTTAAGTTAGCTTAGGTTTTCACAGATTATTTAGTGGGGAAGATTGCATACCTTTTGGGGATGTGAACCCCTGTATTTATATGGTGCGAATTAGGCCCACAACCTAATTCTGTAATGAGTATAAATTGTAATTATTCCTCTGCATGCCTCTCTGTAATAATTTCCTTGCATGCCTCCTTGTGATAAATTGCATAGCTGGCCCTTGCATGTCTCCTGTCATGAATTGTATTGACTGGCCCTTGCATGCCTCCTGTCATGATTTGTATTGACTGGCCCTTGCATGCCTCCTAAAACTTCCTCTATGGTTATGGAATTAACCAAGCCAAATAATGCAAAGGGTTGGCCCAAACAATTAGGTGTTCACATGCCAAGCCCAAAGAGAGAGGTGTGCATAATCCCACAGTGGGGCATGAATATCCACAAGGCAAATCAGAAAGGGGTGGAAAAATCCAGTGAGCCATGGCTTGGCTCGTCTAGCGAGCCGACTCAGCTGAGTTGCCTTGCTTGGCTCAGTTGGGGTGAAAACATCCCACGTATAACTCAGAGGGGCAGATAAATCCAAGGGTTATGGAATTAAATTACACCGTGATGCGCTGAATCAGGGCTATGGGATTAAGTTGTGCCACGATCCACTGAAACATAACTATGGAATTAAGTTACGTCGTGATGCACTGTAACAGAACCAACTGGCCGGCCGGATATGGCCGTCGGGTTTTGTCACCGACATTGAAATATGCAACGGAATTTTCTGCACAGACGACGTGGCACTCTAGTGATGACGTGGCAGTCATTGGTTGGTCAGTGGTAGTGACGTGGCAGATTGATGATGTGGCAAGCGGGCTACATTCCTTTACTGGCTGACCAGGTACCTTGCTGACGTGCCACGATGACACGTCAGCACTCTGATGACGTGACATGTTGACAGGTCAGCACTTTGGTGACGTGACACTTGCTGACGTGGTGTATCGGCACATCAGCAATTCAGTGGCGCAATACTTTGCTGACATGGCACTATGCCATGTCGACACTTTGATGACGTGGCATGTTGACACGTCAGCTCCTTGCTGACATGGCAAACTGGGTTGAACTTTTACTGAACTGTCGTGCTGAGGTGGCACTCCATGTGCTAACGTGGCGTGATGATGGTTCTTCTTATTTGCATGATTCGAACCTATGCACATGGGGTCTTATGTAGGGTGTTTGTGAGGCCTAGTTAGCCATACTTGGCTTATAAAGGAAGAATGCTGAGGCCCATTGAACCATACTTAGCTAACAAGAAGAGCATTTTAGGCCTAAGTAAGCCCATTTCTTGGTGTAAATGTAATATGGTACAAACAGATCTCTTGAGTCGGGCAAAACTTGAACATGTTTCAGCTCAGCCTGGAGCTTATTTATGTTTTCTTAGATGTCTCCAAATTCCATTATATTCCACTGAGAGAGAGTGATTCTAGTAAACTTAAGTTTTCGTTGAAATCGAAAAGCAGGACTACCAAGAATATTAATATTTCAAGCTAGGTCCATTTGGTCATTAAAGGTTTCTTGATTAATCCGAGTACCGAAAATTTTAAAAAGTCTCCCACAGATGTTTAGGAATAGGATCAGTCAATAACATGACAGGAAAATGGTCATAAGCAAATTGAGCTGAAACATGAGTGTTCTAGGTTGCGTTGAACAAAACAATCCTAGCCTTTTTAATTTCAGTGCCATATCTATTATTAGACCAAGTAAAATATTTTCTTTTATAGTCAGCGTCAACTAAACTAGAATCTCCTACCTTCTCCCTAACCCAACTATCTATACTATTAGAATTAGTGCCAATATGAAAATTCAGATCACCTGATACATGTTAAGGTTGGTTTATATCGCGACTAAGCTCATGGATGAAATTCGATTGATGTTTATCAGGATTAAGGTAAGTATAACCATACATGAAAGACATAAGAACCTCATGAGAATTAAGATGTATTTTGATCAAAGCATATATTATGTTATCAGCATTAGCTATTTCAAAAGTAATTCCATGCTTCTTCCACTTAAGAATCAAACCACCCGCTAAGCCAACTCTACTTATATAATCATAATTTATACTATATATTATAACAGAGAGAGAATGCACTCACACTTCTATATATTTTCACACTATCTTATATTTTGGGCGCCTTTTTTCCTAAAAAATCCTAAACGATAGGGGATTTGAAGCTAATATTTTAGGGATATATTATTCTTGCAAAACTCTACATACCTCCCAAAAATGAGTAAATTATGGATACCAAACCTCTCAATCCATCCATCTTAATTTTAACGGTTGAAACTCCGTAAATTTTCGACGATTAATTTTCAAAGTAGTAGATGTTGGTGCTATAAGTTTCGAAATGTGCTCATTTTTAGTAGGAACGTAGAGCTATAAAGGAAAAACATATCCCAAAATATTAATTTCAAATCACCTATCATGTAGGACTTTTTAGAAAAAGGACGTCCAAAATGTGAAATAATGTGAAAATAGAAGTGTGAGTGGATCCTCGTTGTTACAACATGAAAGGAAAACAAGCTATATACAAAAGGGGTTGCTCTCCCTTTGGGTCCAAAAAAGGGAGCCCCATAGTAGTCGTTCAAAAAGCACTTTAATTTTCAACAAAATCAGTATAATATGTCTGGGAATCACTTGTAGTCAAAGAATGTCTATGTCATCCTCATCCATGCTCGAACCTTGAAAATGAAAAAAATTAAAATAATAAGAATAATGGTGTAGTGGGATTCTCATTCTTCTAGAGACAAGTAGCAAAAATCTCCCTCTACTTTCCTTCCTTCTTCTTCTTTCTTCAGTGATGGGAATGTGGGGCACAACCAATCATGATGCTCAGCATCAGCATTTGGTGCTTTTCTGTATCATTTCTTACTCCTATCTCTTCCTTCTTAACTCCATCTTTGCTGCAACTGTGTCAGTCATTCCATGGCTTCACAATCAGGTATGCTGTTTGCCTTTTTCACTCATCAACTTTCTTTCTTTTTTGTGCTTTTTTTTAACTGTAACTTGTGATCTCATATCTGTACTTAATTGGAGTTCAAATAGTAAACAAAATAAGTATTTTTGTAGGATTGACAAAATTAAATTTGCAGCAGTACTGTATAATTTAATTTCTTGGATAAAAATACATTTTTGGTAGTTTAAAAAGGGGTTCCTTTTTTATCCAATATTTATAATTTTACATGAGTATTGCAGTAATGAAGTTTCTGATCAGTTTACTTGAGTGGGTGTGTGTTACTTGGAAACTTAGGTTTATACCTGTATTCATCGTTTTCTGCTTTCGATTTTGATAGCCATCATTTAGGGATGCCCTACGAATATGAGGTCATAATGATATTATTTAACTGTAGCATATTTCAAGAGGAAATCATTAGTAGTTGAATTTCTAATTTTGAAGTTAAAGAATACAGAAATCCTTTTTTTATAAGATTTGTGAAAGGTGTGTGTTGAACTCTAAAACACTTCAGGCCTTGGGAGATGATACAGTTAATGATATCTATCAAATGCAGCAAAAACACAGATGAAACTTAAATTGGAAACTTCTTGTTTTCTTTTTGTATAATACTATGTGAAATGGTAGGGAAATTGTTAGAATATATTAGTAAGGAGTGTAATTAGATATTTGGAGCCATGTTAAAGGTTACTTAGTCGATAGCAAAATTGCTCCGTTTAGCGTTCCTACTTGAAGCTTTACACTGTCTGATGCATTTTATCCCCTGCAGAGTTATTATACCAGTTCAACAATGACCTACATGCCTGTTTTTACTACTACTCGAAATTTTCACCTCAGTTCTTTCCTTCATCTACCATTTGTTGAGTGAAGTTTAACTGCATAGAATTGACTGGTTCAATCCATTTCTTCTATTTCATAGAAATCTCAAAAACAGGAAAATGTGGGGCTGTGGTGCCCTTGGGTGGTCTTGTCCTAAAACGTGGAAGTGGGAGTGGAGTGGCAACAAGGTTGCTTTTCAGTTGGAAGATCTATTTGCGGTCAATGAACCTGTGTCTAGTTCTCTTGAATCTGTTTAGCTTCTGTGACTCATCTGTTAGACCTGATGTCGAAGGTACACTAAATTCTTTTATTTTGTTACTTTTGGATATTGTGATGAAATTACCTAGGACATGGACAATGTTGGGTTGGCTGGTAAATGTAGATTTACTCTTAACTGTTTTGATGCGGTACGATAAAAGTTTACAATTGTATTCTCGTCAAATGTTTCATTGGACAAGTTGTAATGTTGTGACAAAACAGTCCTGAGACCCTATAATCTAATCTGCCATGTGCCTGCTTCATATTTTCTTTCTGTTGGCACAAAGTCCTAGAAGCGTGATAATTACCTTCAGTCACACAACAGTAGTTTCAACTTCTTGCTGACGTTTGTTGAAAATTTGTCAGAACTGTAATTAAGTTATATATGCTTCAGCTTGGTGGGAATGTGGTTATACACATATATATTCTCATCACAAGCGCATCTAAATCCCCTGGTCTTATCGTGTCTGGGTGTGTATCCAAATTACTGTTTGATTCTAATCACCACTTTGGTGTCTAATTAATATTCGAGGATAAAACGTGCATGTACGGAACGGTGTTTCCTGAATGTGCATGATGTACTGGTAAAAGTTGGTCTAAAAAAATCAAATTCAGATGAGTTGTGATGCAAGTTCATTCCAGTAAAGCTCACATGATAAGATTCAGATTGTCTTAGATACACGCCACCACATACTGGAGTTTCTTGTTGCTGACTCCTGCTAGAGTGGTGGGTGCTTAGTAATTTTAAGTTTGTTTTGTTTTTTCAGGGGAAGCCTTGGTTGAGCTTTTAAGAAGTCTAAATGATTCGAATAAAAAAATTAATGACTGGAATGATTTCTTTGTAAGCCCATGCTTTAGCTGGTCTCATGTTACTTGTAGGAATGGAAATGTCGTATCCCTGTAAGTGTGCTTCCTCTTACTCTTGTATCTATGGTTAAACAAGCATTTCAATGATCTTATTAAGTAAATTAAAATTTTACACTTCCTACCTCCCTGTACTTGGTTAAAAGTCCTTAAATTTAGTTTTTGAATTCTTGTTTGCAGGAGTTTGGCATCAAATGGATTTTTGGGAACTCTTTCACCTTCCATCACTAAGTTAAAGTATCTGGTTAGCTTGTAAGTGTTCTTTTTGATGTGGTCGCTTTCCTTACATAATTGGGTTGCACTTATATCACATATATAAAATATTTCCAAAAGACCTATTTAGAAAACCATGTTTCGTGTTATTCTTTGTAAAATGGCGTTCGTTCATTTATATGGATATTCTATTGCATGCAGGGAATTAGAAAATAATCAACTGTCTGGAGTATTACCTGATTACCTTGGCAGTATGCAGAGTCTAGAAATCCTGAACCTGGCGAGCAATAACTTAACTGGGCCTATACCAGCTTCTTGGGGGAAACTTTCTAAGCTAAAGCATTTGTAAGCCTGCTGGTTCTCTTTCCTAGTGCTAATGCTAATATGGTCATCCATTTCAAATTTTATGCCATTTAACTTAACCAAACTTCTCATTGATAAACTTTTCGCTCCCTCTCATGTTTCCACGAGATGGTTATTTCTGCTCTTACATATATGTCCATCATTTTATGTTTATTACAGGGATCTTTCATCCAACAGTTTGATTGGGAGGGTTCCACCTGAACTGTTTTCAGTTTCTACATTCAAGTAATTCTCTTTGTTTTGTTTAGTTTCAATGAGGGTGTAGTTATTTACTTTTAATATGTGGCCATGAGGATATACTATCTTAATGTCTATTGGGTCATGTTGTTTCCTTTCTTATTCACTTTTGAGAGATGCCAATGTTGTGGCCAACCATGTGCGTTAAGCTAGAGTGACATTGACAGCACTACTGCTAATGCTAGCTGATGGGGAATTTCTTTGTATATGATCTTTTTGTGTTATACTCAACCTCGACTCTAGGATATACATGCAAGTCGTTGTTGGGATATCTGATATGTACGGGCCTTCACGCCAGATAAAGAGAGACCAAAGGCACAGTATGACAAGTCGTTATAAGATTAGTAATAGCTTTACCTTGAAGAGCCAGTTTATTTCGGGGGGAACTGAAAACTGACTAATGATTTGTATTGAGTGGGTGATACTCTAGTTTCTTGTTCTGAAACATAATATCTTGTGAATATATTCTCGGATTTATGCTTCTAGCGAGCTGTTTACTCTTACCTTTCCAGTGCCTTAAACTGAATACCAGACGTCTGCTGTCAGTTTTACAGGAAATCGTCTTGATTGCGGCTCTACCTTGCAGCAGCCATGTGTCTCAAGCTCCAATTTGCCAGGTCTTTTTTCACTCCTTGCAGTCTGATATTCATCTCTTTTTCTCTCCATGTTAAGATTTAACAACTATTTCGATCTTTATGTTGCCAGGTTCCGTTAGCAAATCAAAGCTTGGTGTTGTTGTTGGCACTGCAGGGGGTACTGCACTGCTACTTTTGAGTATCGGAGCTCTCTTTGTGTTTCTACGACGTCAACGTCTAGCACATGAAAGAAATGACGTCTTTGTTGACGTGGCTGGTAATTTCTTTTTTTCTTTCTTGTATTATATTACTATACTCCTAAGGACCGTGTAAGCCAATGTTGTGGACATGTGGGGCTCTGCTGAAAATCATCAGAGAAAATATTTTGTGGAGATGTTCTACTCACTTTTTAGATCATCCTGCATAATTATTGGTCAGTCTGAAAAAACCGACCCCACTGTTTTGTCATTTGATAATGTTTTGTCGTCATGTCACGTTGTAACATTTAGTGATGGCATTGAGAGCATGGTTGTGGGCTGATGGCTGATTTACTTTGTACATGACATCCTTCCTTTCAAACTAAGTATTATCCAATTCTTGTCACAGGCGAAGAGGAATGCAAAATTTTCTTTGGGCAATTGAGAAAGTTTTCATGGCGCGAGCTGAAAATCGCGACAGACAATTTTAGTGAGACTAACGTGATTGGTCAAGGAGGATTTGGAAAAGTGTACAAGGGGGTTCTCATGGACCATAGAAAAGTTGCTGTTAAACGACTGAGTGACTATCATAACCCTGGTGGAGAGGCTGCATTCCATAGGGAAGTTGAGCTGATAAGTGTAGCCGTTCACCGGAATCTTCTGCAATTGATTGGGTTCTGTACCACCTCCTCGGAGAGAATTCTTGTTTACCCATTTATGGAAAATCTTAGTGTAGCTTATCGCTTACGAGGTACCGTCTTTCTCTTTCTATATGTATATATTGAGTTAGCTAAGCTTCTGCTGTCCAGATGGGAGTGTCCTAACATGTACTCTTCCAGTTTTATGGTATCTAACTTTCTGCGCCACAATTTATGTGTTGATTCAACTGTCCATAGTTCCTTTTCATTTCATTGTACTAGTTGCATTCTTGTATATAAGATGCATATTTACCTTTTGTTCACTTTATCCTTTGGGTTCTATTCGGCAGATTTGAAACCTGGTGAGAAGGGTCTGGACTGGCCCACAAGAAAACATGTTGCTTTTGGTACGGCCCACGGCTTGGAATATCTTCATGAACATTGCAATCCTAAGATAATACACCGTGATTTGAAGTCCGCCAACATACTTCTAGATGATACTTTCGAACCGGTTCTTGGAGATTTTGGGCTCGCAAAACTCGTTGATACAAAATTGACTCATGTTACAACCCAAGTGCGTGGAACTATGGGGCATATTGCTCCTGAATACCTTTCCACTGGTCGATCATCAGAAAAAACAGATGTCTTTGGGTATGGCATAACACTTTTAGAGCTTTGTACTGGCCAGCGTGCCATAGATTTCTCAAGGCTTGAAGAGGAGGACGATGTTCTGCTGCTTGATCATGTATGTATTCTTAACCCAGCCTTCTTCAGTTTTCATAACAACTTGCTAAACTTCATACCAATCGTGTCCATCTGCACTTCTCAAATCTACTATTAAACTTGTTGATGTTGTTTGGAATATTGTCTCGACTCATGAATTTCATTATTTGATTCTAATTAATAGGTGATAGGTTCATGGAATACGTACAAATAGAAGCGAAAAATTTGTCACATAACCCATCTTATTGCAGCATAAATGAAATTGTGACCTTACAAGTTTGATATGTGGGGCCAGGTTATTTTGCTTTCACTTAGGGACACCTGTATATACTTGTCATCTTCACGGAAGGCGGTCAAGATTTGATAAGCTCATGAAACATAGAAGTGCTCATTGTGTGCCTGGCTAATTTGAACAGTGATTAAGATTAAGATTCACAAACAAATTTGAACAGGGATAATTAGCTACCGAACTTCTTATTGTTACAGGACATTACTAATTTGCTTATTCAATAAGCGAGGACATGGACAACCCTAAGATGCCGTACAACTTGAAAATCAAAACTCCTACTGAGGTTTCAGCCTTTCAGGGTACATACGCTGATACGGTGAATTGACCAAGGATTCCAACAGTAAAAATGGGATGAGTTACCTTGAGGTAGATCAATTTACTGACAAGCCTTTGCTATTAGCTAACATCACGAAATGTTTCACCCTGTTCCTTGTCCATCTTCACAGCATAACACCATAGGTGTGCCAGCAGGTGTTATCTGAAGCCTGCCTCTCACAATTCATTTGGTTTTTCTGTAGAAAACTCTCACCAGCAGGAATTATAGTGCTTAGTTAGATGCTTAAATATGTGTGTATGTGATCTCATTAACATCCATCCTAGCTACAAGATTTTTTATGTAACTTTATGAATGAATGAATATGAAAGAACTTTCGACTATTATGTTATGTTAAAGCGATATTTAGTAATTGTGATGCGTGTTTCTCGCTGATAGATCAAGAAGTTACTGAGAGAGAAGAGGCTTCAGGATATTGTCGATGGCAACTTGAAGCAAAATTATGATCCAAAAGAAGTGGAGACAATCATTCAGGTTGCACTACTGTGCACTCAAAGCTCACCAGAGGACCGTCCGAAGATGGCCGAAGTGGTGGGTATGTTGCAAGGAGTTGGGCTAAGTGTGAGATGGGCAGAGTGGGAGCAGCTTGAAGTGGTACGAAGTCAGGAGTATTCAGTCATGTCCCATCAGTTTATCTGGAATGAAGATTCAACACAAGATCAAGAAGCCATACAGCTGTCCAAAGCAAGATAAAAACCTGAGATGCTCAATAATTTCAGGTTTTTTCTTCAACCGAGGGAATGAGAAAATTTTACATGTTTCTTATAATGGCAATTGCAAGATGAAACTTAGCTTATATAAAGACAACTCTCTTTATTGATGTTTAGAAAATCTCTCAAAACTAAACACAAGCTCTAATCTTGTTCATATGATCAACCACAACTTTGGTGAGAATATATATATAGAACTATGAATTCCTTTTCCTAGTCCTATTACCTTATTACATGTCTTTCCTTTTCTTAGAATTAGATGACTTCTAATTCCCTTAGGATTACATCAATTGCCTTTTCTTATCCTAACCAACTTGTTAGAGATTATCTTAGGCTTAATGTTGAAGTTTAACCAACATTCTCCCCGTTAAGCTTCAACCTTACCCGTGACATATCTTGTACTCCAATCAGTTGTCTCATTTCTTCAAACTTGATCCGAGCTAATGCCTTTGTCAATATATCTGCTTTCTGCTCAGTTCCTGGTATGTGTTCAACGTTGATGATCTCCTTCTCGATACATTCACGTATGAAATGATACCTTTTGTGAATGTGTTTCGTCTTCCCATGAAACACTGGATTTTTAGTGAGTGCAATTGCAGACTTATTATCAATCTTGATGAGAACTTTTTAAGGTTCTCTTCCTTTGATTTCACCCAACAGTTCTTGAAGCCATATTGATTGTTTAGTTGCTTCTGTTGCGGCCATGAACTCAGCTTCGCATGATGACAGAGCTACTGTGTCTTGCTTCTGTGAGCACCATGTAATAGGTGCTTCACCTAGATAAAATATATGACCAGTTGTACATTTTCCATCATCTTGGTCAATATTATGACTGCTGTCACTATACCCAGCAATTCCTTTTGATCCTCCTCGACCATACTTCAATCCACAGCTGATTGTTCCTCTTAGATATCTCAATATCTACTTTATTACATCACCATGAGACTTGTGTGGACTCTACATATAACGGCTTGCTACTCCCACAAAGAAAGCCAAATCTGGTCTTGTGTGTAATAAGTATCTAAGGCATCCAACATTTCTTCTATAACTCGTTGAATCAATCTCTGCTTCTTCTTGTGCCTTTGAAACTTTAAGTCCAAACTCCATTGGTATCTTAGTTGGATTACAAGTTTCAAGTCCTGCTTCTTTCAGAATTCTCCTTGCATAAGCTTCTTGTTTAATCTGAATCCCATCTACTCCTTGATGGACTTCTATGCCAAGGTAATAAGTGAGTTTTCCGAGGTCTGACATCTCAAACTTTGATGACATTTCTCTCTTGAACTCATTGATCACCTTGAGAGAATTGCCAGTCACAAATAGATCATCTACATAGACTGCAATTACTAGTAGTGTCCCCTTTTCTTCTTTTCTGTATACAGAAGTTTCTTTAGAACACTTTATGAATCTCATTACCTTTAAGATTTGATCTAACTTTGTATTCCAGGCTCGAGGGGCTTGTCTTAGACCATAGAGAGCTTTTGACAACTTGTAAACTCTATGTTCTTGTCCCTTTACTTCGAAACCTTCTGGTTGTTCAACATACACATCTTCACTTAGTTCGCCATGCAAGAATGCCGTCTTTACGTCTAAATGATGTATTTCCCAAGAGTTTGATGCAGCTTCTGCTATTAAGAGACGAATTGTCTCTAGTCTAGCAACTGGTGCGAAAACTTCATCAAAGTCTATGCCTGATTCTTGAACGTATCCTTTAGCTACAAGTCTTGCCTTATATTTGTTAATAGTTCCATCAGCATTTCTTTTAACCTTGAAGATCCACTTGAGGCCAATCACTTTTACCCCACCTGGCTTATCAACTAGAAACCAAGTCTTGTTTCTGTTGATTGAAATAATTTCTTCTCTACATGCTTGTGTCCATTTAGTCGAGACCTTTGCTTCATGAAAATTCCTTGGTTCATCATTAACAGAAAGTAGCATAATCTCACATTCTTTTGCAGCTTGAAGAACATAATCCTCCAAATACTGTGGCTTTTGTATCTGTCTTGTTGATTTTCGTAGTGGAATGGGTTGAGTTATTTCATCGATCTCCTCTTCTTCTTCTTCTTCTTCTTCTTCTTCTTCTACTTCTTCGTTATTCTCAGTGTTTTCATTATTCTCTTCTTCTTCTTGATTAACATCATTGTTTCCATTGGTATTGATGATTATGGGTCCTTCGCCTTCATCAATTACTTGACCCTATCTCATGTGAAACATTCCTGGATCCCTACTTGGTCCATCATTAGTTTCTTTCCAGTTCCAGTTTGCTTTTTCATCGAATACCACATCTCGACTCATTATTACTCTTTTCGTTGTTGGATTGAATAATCTGTAATCTTTGGATCCAGGATCAATTCCTAGATGCACAAGAGTCTGAGATCGATCATCCAGTTTCTTAAGAGTTGCAGAATCAACTTTTGTGTATGCTTTGCAACCAAACACTCTTAGATGATCTATGTTTGGTTTTCTCTTTCGCAAACTTTCATATGGAGTCATGTCTTTCAGAGCTTTCGTAGGTATCCTGTTTATTAGGTATGTGGAGTGTCATACAGCTTCTCCCCATAGATAATTAGGTACCTGCATAGACTTTAAAGAACTTCTTGCCATCTCCATTAGAGTCCTGTTTCTCCTCTCCAACACTCCGTTCTGTTGTGGTGTATATGGTGTTGTGAGTTGCCTTTTGAAATGTTATGGTAGCCCTCGAACCATCTTGTTCTGAGACACAGTTTTTAAGGTTCTGAAACTTATGTGTCCTAACCTTGCGTGCCACTTCCATGTCTGATCTTCCAGTCTCATATTCAGACACAATGGCTTTCCAATCATGAGACTTATCTTGTAGAGTCTATTCTGTGAGCGTGAGACTCTAACTAAAAGTCTTCCACTTGGGTCATGAACTGTTAGATAATCTTGTCGCATTCTAACATCACATCCAACTTCTGTAGATTGTCCTAAACTTAAAATGTTGCTTTGTAAGTTTGGGATGAAGTAGATGTTTGTGACAAGCTTCTGTTCTCCGGTCTTGCTCTGAAATAGAATTGATCCTTTCCCTTCAATTTCTACAGAAGATCCATCCCCAAACTTCACTTGTCCTTTGATTTTCTCATTGAGTTCAGAAAAGTAGTGTCTCTTACCAGTCATGTGATTGCTGGCTCCATTATCTAAATACCAGATTCCTTCTTCTCCATCCTTTGATTCGTAGTTCTTTGGTATTAGTTTCCCTTCGTTTAAGAATACAACTTTGTGCATGAAAAGAGATGTATCTGCTTCCCTTGTTTCATTCTTGTTTGCTTCTTCCATCTTTTATATTCTTTCAGGGCATACAGAGGAGAAGTGTCCTGGTTTATCACATCTGTAATAAATAATGTTTAATCTATCCTTCTTTTCTTTCCCTTGGTTTTGATCATTCTGACTTGTTGTTCTATCTTGTGAGTTAAACCTTCCTCCCCTTCCTCGGCCTCTGTTTACTCTACCACCTCTTCCTCTTGTCGCAGAGTTTTGTTGGTAAGAGTTTGTGTACAAGAGTTTTCCTTGAGTTTCTCCATTGTTTTCTTCATCAAGGATTCTCTCTTCATATGCTTTTAATCTTCCAATTATATCTTCATAGCTAGTCTTATTTAAATCTAAGACTTGTTCGAGAGAAGCTATGATATGAATATACTTGGATCTTGGTAAACTATTGAGAAACTTCTTTACCAGTTTATCTTCATCAATGGATTGTCCAAGTGACGCAGCTTTTGAGGCTATCTCTGATAGCTTTCCTGCAAAGCTATCAATAGTATCAATGTCTTTCATCTTCACTCTTTCAAATTCAGACATTAAGGTTTGCAGAAGGGCTTCTTTAACTCGATCAGCTCCGAGATTACGTGCCTTTATTGCATCCCAAATTTTCTTTGAAGTTTTCTATTCACCAACTTGTAGAACAAGACATTCTGGTATTGCTTGAAAGAGTAATCCAATGGCAACATTGTTTTTTTCTGGGTCCAATGTACCAGGTTCAATTGTTTCCCAAACTTTGTAGATTTTCATCAGTACCTTCATTCTCATGGCCCATACTGTGTAGTTTGTGGCGTTGAGGATTGGAACTTGTATTGATGGTGGCGTGAACTGTTTTGCATGTATGATGGTGCTCTCGTCTCCCATGGCTCGGTGTAGACTAGCTCTGATACCAATTAATGGCAACTGCAAGATGAAACTTAGCTTATATAAAGACAACTCTCTTTATTGATGTTTAGAAAATCTCTCAAAACTAAACACAAACTCTAATCTTGCTCATATGATCAACCACAACTTTGATGAGCATATATATAGAACTATGAATTCCTTTTCCTAGTCCTATTACCTTATTACATGTCTTTCCTTTTCTTAGAACTAGATGACTTCTAATTCCCTTAGGATTACATCAATTGCCTTTTCTTATCCTAACCAACTTGTTAGAGATTATCTTAGGCTTAATGTTGAAGTTTAACCAACATCTTATGTATACAACCTTTTAATATTCCTGTACATTTATCGCAACATGTGCTTCCTAAGTCTTTGCATTTGTGTAACTGGTGCAAAAAAAAGAAAGGTTGTTTTCTTTACAAGAGTCTGCCAGACTCGTGTAGCTTGTAGCTAACATCATCACTACATACTGTCACCCACAACAGATTGTGGGATGATGCACATAACCAACAAAAACAGAGAAATGAATTAAAAACATAGACCAAGAAAGAGCGAGGCAGATAATCTAGTCCGACTCTTCAATAAAAAAAAATTGATAACCTTTTCTTTTTTGTGTAAATTAAAATGCATTCCAACCAACTAATTTAGGGAGTTAGAGTTAGTAACCCTTACATCATTAATAGTAGAGTCATCTAATGTTGGACAAAGGGACTCAACCCTAACATTATATTTATCTACTTCTAAGGCTTGCACAATACAAGACGGAGGTACATTCCTCCAGTTAACAAGAGTACGAAATTGTTTAGCCTCTTTAGCAAGAATATCGGCAACATTGTTTGTCAATCTAGGAACATAAAAAAAACCCAAAAAGTTTTGACAAAGATTAAATTCTCTTTTTACTTCATCCATAATCTTCTGATTTTGCCAAGTGATTTGAGATGGTTTCCCATTCAGGTAATCAAAGATGTTCTTACAGTCACCTTCAACACTGAAATCTGCTATTCCTTCCTCCACTGCCCAAACTGCTGCTTGTAAGAGCCCTAGAGCTTCTGCTTCTTCTGGGGTTGTGGCTGAGATGGGTCCTGCTCTGCCCTGTTCGAAGTTCCCTGATAAGCAAATCAAATCAAATACTCTCTTCATTTCTGGAAAAGAGTTACTATACCTTTTAAACACTTCATTTCTAGAAAAGAGTTACAAATCTCCAGGTCCAGACGGAATTTTTTAAAAGTTGTTGGAATACCTTAGGCCTATTCGTATGCACATGCCAAAAAAATGGTGTTTGGCATACCAGGTGGCATGGCAAACCATTTGCGCCACTATGGGAAAACCAATAAGCGACTGAGTTTCTATAAGGCGATATTCATAATATCGCCAGCGATATAGTTTGTAACGCTGGAGATGTTCTTTCTCTCGAGCGATTTAAATAATACCGCTGGAGATATTATGATTATCGACCAGTAGTTATTTTGCAACGGCTATGTTCCCCCCAATGGTTCATATATATACGCCTTTTTACTTCTCCAGATAACTCACCCATAATTCTACAAATATTTCACCAATTTCCTTTTCTATATTTTCAATTTTAGATTTCATAATCATCAATATGGAGATCCAATGAATAGAGGAATATTATTATGAATCGGTTCAGATTACAACAAGAAAGGTATCGTAAGAGGTTGTAAGAACTTGATTATGAGGACAATCCTTTCGCAATCGGTTCATTATTAATGCAACATAAGCGGCCACTTCCTTGTTGATTACAATGAAGTGTTCTGACAATACTTTCGCATCACGACCATTGATGTTCATGGTTTGTTCTTCATAATTCTTAAATATGTTATCCTACATGGTGTTACCATGTTGTTGTCCACCGTTGATACAATCTTGGGTAAAAAAACATAATTATGACAAATACATTCATCTTCTGCCAAGGTGTATTTTGCACCACAGACTTGGGTTTTTTTTAGCTTTGCCTTGACTTTGAGATTGTGAATCCATTTCACAAGAAAATATAGATAGTTTTAGATTTGAAAAAGATTGAGAAATTGGAAAATTCTATAGAGATTTAGAAATTATGGTGTGAGTTAAAATGAGTTTGAAATTATATATTTATAGAGATGAAAAACTGTAGTCGTTGGATGATGAATTAATCAGCGATAATCATACAAGCGAGCGGCAGCTTGACTAGCGCTGGCGATTGACTGACCAACGAGCGACGAAAAGACCATCGAGTGATGGAATCTCTATCGCTCGATGGAAAATCTGTCGTGTATGCCTATATGCCAGGCCTGACATATAGGCATACGAGTTTGGCAGTTTGGCATACCCATAGTGGGTGCATATATGCCAAATATCATTTTTTGGCATGTGCATAGGAATAGACCTTAAAAGAAGTCTTAATGAACAAGGATTTTCACAGGTACGGGTCTATTGATTGGAGATTTAATTGTTCTTTTATTACTCTAATCCCCAAGAAAGAAGACTCATGTACTCCTAAGGACTATAGACCTCTGAGTCTTATTGGTAGTGTGTATAAAATTCTTTCAAAATTACTTGCTGAGAGGTTGAAGAAGGTGATGCCAGACATTATTTTTGACTTCCAAGGAGCTTTTATTCATGGAAAACAAATTCTTGATGGTGTGCTTATTGCAAATGAATGTGTGAATAGTAGGTTGAAGGCAAGAAAACTAGGAATTCTTTGTAAGATTGATATGGAGAAAGCTTTTGACAATATCAGTTGGCAGTCTTTATTCACAATTTTGAGCAAGCATAAGTTTGGCGCTAAGTGGATCTCTTGGATTAGATGGTGTGTGACTTCTTCTTACTTATCTGTCTTGGTAAATGGCAGTTCTACAGAAAAATTTAGACCTAGTAAGGGGTTAAGACAAGGAGATTCTGTATCTCCTTACTTATTCTTATTAGTGGTGAAGGTGTTATCAAAATTGATTAATGATGATGTTGCTAAAGGGCAATTGTCTGGTTTTCAGGTAATGGAAAATGGAATAATAATCTCTCATCTCCAGTTTGCAGATGACACTCTAATTTTCATAGATGCTACATTGGAAGAAGTGAGAAGGCTTTTAATTATCTTGGCTGTTTTTGAGGTCATCACTGGTTTAAAACTCAACTTAAATAAAAGTATTATCATAAGTATAGGAGCATAAAATGTTATTGATATTTTGTCAAAAGAGCTTGGGTGTAAGACAGAGAAATTGCCTTTTACTTATCTTGGTATACCAATAGGTGCTCACTGGAGAAACACTTCTGTGTGGGAGTATGATTTATGAGTCCTGATGTGACGAGGTCACCCTCGTGATAGCTTTTGTAAGTACTCACCTTGTAACCCTTGGATGTAACATCTTAAATATGTATACATCAGATAAAAAAATAAATTTTTATTTTTATTATTATTATTTTTGGTATGTTTATATTTCATTTAATTTGCTCTTTAGTCCCTCTAATATTTCAAAAATTTAATGTTCCGCCCGTGAAAAACCTAAAACAAGTCATGGGTTTTTCTGGTTTGGAACATGAAGGAAGATTTGATCAATTTCGTGATGACTATCAATCGGTTTATCATATGGGGAAAACGAATAACAACGGTATATTGCATCTGGTTACTCTTCAAGTACAAAACTCCATGGTTATCCTTTTGGCTTTATGCATACTAGTAGTCGGTAAATCCTGACTATGATTTAAAGACTTAAAGGCCTAGAGGCCCTAGACAAATAAAGCTTCCACGTTGAATGGTAAGGAAACCCTCGCTTCTTATTGGCCGAAATAAACCTTTTTTGAGTTTTGTGAAATGAGCGTTTTGGTGAGGACACTTGGCAACGTATGGTTGGTTTAAAAAGAATAAGAAAAAAATTAAAAAAAAGAAACCAAATTCAATTTGGAATTTATAAAGTGACAATATTTAGGTGAGGGCACTTGGCAACATATATAGGGGAAAAAATCCTCATATTTTCTGCGAAAATAAAAGAAAAAATAAGTAAAATTTGAATATATCCTCCACCTATTTAATGTATTGGCCCACCACACCAAATAGAAAATACATCTCCACGGGGAGGGTCGAAGCCCCACGCTCACCAAATCAAAAATGCATTTCTACGAGGTGGGCCAAGACCCGTGCACACCAAGTTAAAAGGAAAATAAATAAATAAAATGTGCACATATTTTCAAACTATTTAATATATTTGCTCCGCCACACAAAATAAAAAAAAATCTCCACGGGGCGGTGCGAAACCTCGCACACACCAAATCATGCATTGCCACGGGGCGGGGCGAAGCCACGTGCACACCGAATCAAAAGTACATCGTCATGGGACGGGACGAAGCCCTACGGGCACCAAATAAAAAACACATCGCCACGGGGCGGGGAAAAGCCCCGCACACACCAAATTAAAAGATAAAATATACCCGGCACTAGCAAGGGCACAAATATAGTATACATTTAACGATGAATATGCATTTAGACATTGGTTTTGGACATATCGTGACAACTCAACTTTACAATTTTATAAAAAAGTTTTTTAATTTCTTAAGTGGAAGAATACTAAGAGCATCTCCAATGGAGTTTGGATCTCTAAAAAAAATTGTTGCCACATAGGATTTTAGATACTCTAGCATAAAAAACTCTCTCCAATGGTGGTTGGATCGCAAAAAATTAGCATGAGTTGGCAGTTTGAGTTTGGATGAGAGTATCTAAATTTAGATACTCCAATCCATACCCACGTCATATATTTTTCTGTTCAAAATTATTTTGGCCCACATTTTAGATTAAGTAACCTATAACTAAATGACACTTGTATTAAAATATATATAGATACGTCTACCATTGGAGATGCTTATTAAGATCCTGGCTAAATTGGGGTCTATGCCACTTAATTGGGGCATATAACTACATGACAAAATAAGGTCATTGGGAGAAAATTCATAGAAACCCCTTATCCAATATTTATATTAATGCCCAATATACCCTTATTAAATTAGTGTTAATTCGGATTATTACATAATGTTTAATCAAGTTAATCCTGAAATTAACTTTCATTAATCGATAATCAAAACTTGTAAAAAAAATTGATTTTTACTCGATCCAGAATCGGTTTATGTAAGTGCATTTGTAAACCGATTCTTGGTTGAGTTTTATGCTTAGGAAGATGTAAACCCAGAATCGGAGTTTGATCAATATCCACATAAACCGATTCCAAAAATAGGGCTTTTGTAATGCACATGTAAACCGATTATGCCTTACTTTCATAAACAAAATATTCATTACATAGTTTAGGAAATTAGCCCACTACATATATATAGGACTCAGTATGGGAATTTTAGAATTTTACACATCAAATGCTCATCAATGAACCTCCGAGCACGTCGGTACAACGTCGTATATTCTTTGTGGTGAATGAACTTTCTTTCCCCATTACGAATTCTCCGTAGCCCGTTGAAACATTCCAGCTGAAATTTAATGAATTCTTATATGTTAGTATGTGAACTAGTGTAGTTGACATGGGTATAAAAATGATAGCATTACTCACTTTTTCCCTAAGATGAGCTCGTGGATGATAGTGGTAAACCATATTTCTAACAATTACGTACTCTCGCATTGCGCCTTTTATGTAGTTGAATCGAAAATCCAAGTCTCTCCATTTTCGGTTATTGGGGTTCGCGATACGCCCGTAAAAGAACTCTTTAACTCTCTTCCAAAACATTGAATAGATTTCATTCGGGAGTTCGCGGAACGTATTAACAAAGGATTTTACCAGACACAAATCTTCAAACAGTTCCCATTCCATTTTCTAGGCTAAGTGTGTGATGTGGGAGTGGCTCAAAGAGGTTGTCCTTATATAGATGAAGTCTCAGCGGCTATTTTTTTTGAATTCAATTCAAACAATCGGATTTTATATATCATCAAATAGACCGATTTTCTCCTTACAAAATCATATAAATTTGCCTCTAACAAATCGGGCTTTTTTAAAGCACATGTAAACCGATTCTCAAAGTTACAGAACTTTTTTTCAAGAAAATCGGATTACATATTTATAAATGTAAACCGATTCTCAAAGTTACAGAACTTTTCTTCATAAAAATCGGATTACATATTTATAAATGTAAACCGATTCTAAAAGTTACAGATCTTTTTTTCATAACAATCGGATTACATATTTGTACATGAAACCCGATTCTAAAGCTGAACATTTGGGAAACTGTTAGAATCGGATTACATATAGTTATATGTAAACCGATTCTGACAGAAAAAATGCTAGAATCCTCCATTTTTTCGACACACATTAAATCATTCATAAAATAGAAACCAAATTAAGTCATTCATAGACTAGGAGTATAACCAAACATAATTCGACAATAAGTTTAACACAAGACATAATTTTAAGACAAGACATAATTTTAAGACAAGACATAAGTTTTGACTCCATAATTATCCATACTTAAAGACATAAACATGAATACAACCATTCATTCATGAACATCCCCACCACGACCACGTCCACCGCCACGACCACGTCCACCGTGTCCTCGTTTACTAGGTTGGGCGCTGCTCGATGCACCTTCAGACATCTTTTTGGTAGGGGCTCTCTTTATCTTCTTCTTTGGCTCCTCCTCCTCCTCCTCTTCCTCAGAATCATCCTCATCCTGCTCCCCAAACTTTGCACCAGCTTCTACATCTTCGAGACCGTTCAATTCATAAATTAGCTTTTCATTGTCCTTCACATTTTTCCCTTCCTTGATTTCTAGCTTTGCCAGAGTTATCAAGTGTCTGACTCGTCTTCTCTGTTTCAATTTCAAATAACAAACATTCAATATATAATGCTAAAACCATTAACAAAATCGTAATTGAGTAACAATACGCACCAAGTATTCGAGAGTCGTATCTTTGTCCTCTATAATGGGCCTCTCATCTACTCGTATCACTCGAGTATGCGAAACATTGAGGTACCACGGCATGTAATGCGGAATTGCCTCGTCATCTGTTCGAGATGGACCAACCAAAGGATATTTGTGAAACGCTCTGTTATCCCAATAATCAATGATGGGAAAGGCCGGTGAACAATGACAATATCACTGTCATGTGCTTTGGGTTTTGTCTCATTGAAGTTGAAATCCTTGTGCGCCTTTGGGATTTTTTTGTATGTAACCGCATTGTCTTGCGACTCTTGATGGGTTGTACATTACATATCCTCTTGGGTGAAACAAAGGTCCATGATATTCACCTTGCTCTGGGTACCCAACCTTCTTTCTTTTTCCTTTAGCCAAAGCCTCCTTGTAAGGATCAAAGATAATATCCTTCGTCGTCAAGTTGTCTAACTCGCGTCTCAAATTCAGATAATCCATTCTTTGTTTCTTCGGCTTACTTCTGTAGGTGTACTTGTTTCCAAAGTGCTCTCCGTCCCAATCCTTGTTCTCAAAAGCCCTTTTAGCAAATATTGGGAAGTGCAAATATATCCACGCCTGCAGAAAAGCCATATTCCCTCCGAGTTGGTTCCTTTGAGCCCTAGAAGCCTTTCTCAACTGCGTCAAAAAGTGTGCAAGGATGGCAGTGCCCCAAGATTAGTCCTGTATCTTGCCAAATGGTTGCAACAGCTGGATAAAGTTGGCGCTCACACGGGCACCGAAAACATCGGGGAAGATAAAAACTCCAAGGATATAGAGGACATACGCATTGGCTGTGGCGATGATACGTTGCGGCGTCACCACTTTTCCCTCAGTACGAAGCTTCTTTGTTCCCATAAAGTTGTTCCTTAGCCTCGAGAGATGGAATATCCTCTGCTTTGCCTTGCCTACTAGAATATCCTTCTTGGTCTTCTCCTCATCCCATTGGAACACTTCCTTGGTCCACGCATAAATCTTGTCCCACTCAAGCTCTTGCACGTAATCTTTGTGCTTCACGGCTTTACCTTCTATGCTTAGCCCGATAATGAACTTCGCATCATTTGGAGTTATCGTCATTTCTCCAAACGGAAGATGTAAAATATTCGTTTCCCCGTAGTATCTCTCGGAAAAGGAGGAACAAAGAGGTCTGTCGTAACCAAGGTGGCACAAATTGTTGACCGCAGAAATCAACCCCGTAGAATTGAATATATCGACCACTTCCTGAACTTATCCCCTGCTTGATTCATCAGCTATAAGTGGCCATTGCCTCATCTTACTCACTGACGTTCCAGTCTTTATAAGACGAACGACATGCTTTTGATCCTATAAAACCAAACAACCAAACAATCAAAATACTACACGGATAATAATGTTTACATTACATGGCACAAGGTTTAGGTACTTACTATGGTATTGTAGACGATACCGACCCAACTTCCTTTGTAACCCCATAATACATTTCCTCCATCAGCTGGTATCCCTAAAGGTGGATCATCAGGGCCGCGAGCAAACATCTTCAGCTCGTCGGGCATGTGATCACCTTTCTTCTTCTTTGAAACTTCTTTCTTCTTACCTTTTCCTTTAAGGTCTCCTTCTTCTTCTTGAACGAATTCTCTTACCTCTTTATCACCTTCCTTGTCACCTTCTTCTTCATCACTTTCACTCTCATCACTTTCTTCTTCACCACCTTCCTTGTCACGTTCTTCTTCATCACTTTCACTCTCATCACTTTCTTCTTCAACACCTTTATTTCCACGACTATCTTCATCACTTTCACTCTCATCACTTTCTTCTTCACCACCTTCCTTTCCACGTTCTTCTTCATCACTTTCACTCTCATCACTTTTTTCATCACCGCCTTCCTTGCCACCACCACTTTGTTCTTCATTAACTCCGTCATCACTTTCTTCTTCTTTGTCACTACCTTCTTGTTCAGTAGGTATTTTCGGATCAGATTCTTCATGTGTTGGTTGCTCCGCTTGTGGTGGTGGGTCATTGATGATGATCCCTTTAGCTTTACTCCCCGTGCCCCTTGGGTTTCGGTGGGAAGCATTCAAATTTTTACCGTCTTTTCGACGAGGTCCCAAAGGCTTAGGAGTAGCATGGTCATATTTTTTTCTTATATTTCTTTTCGGCTTGATTTTTTTGCCTGTAGAATACGGATTTAAGCAACAAAAAACAATGGAATATAAAGCATTTTTAAAGTCAGGGTATATAATCGGTTTACTCGATATACATATGAAATCCGATTCCAAACATATAAAATTAACAATCGGATTTTTGCAAGTGCTAATGTGAACCGATTCACGAAATCGGTTTACTCGATATACATATAAAGTCCGTTTCTGAATTAAACAATCGGTTTTTGTTAAGACATATGTAATCCGATTCCAAAAAAATAAGATCCAGGAAGATGGGCTACAACAATCGGGCTATTTATATACTAACATTGCCCGATTCCTTTTCACATGCAGAACAATCGGACTATAAGTTTATGAACATAATCCGTTTCTAATAAGAATTGGATTACTTCGTGACTAACGTAATCCAATTCTGTGAACACTGAAATTTTTTGATTTCAAAATTCTCGATTTCTAACCTAAAGCATGTTACTAAAACCTAGTTTATAGGATTGGGTTGATAGAAAAGTACCTGATTCGACCCATTTCTTCCTCCTGTGCGATACGAGAGGCTTCAGATTGTTCTTGCACTTCCTTCGTTCTATTTTGAATCGCTTCAACAAGTCCGGGATTGTCGTCACTAGAATGATTCCTGTTAGTAGCATACTTAGTTCTTGGATTCGTAATTTTATGGAAGAAAGAAACGATTAATCGTTTTTTAATCGTCGATCATCGACGATTTTTGGTTTCAAAAAAATGGAAAAAGAGGGAGTGGAGGAGACGAATCGGTTTTTATATTAGAAATAAAAACTGATTTTTGTTAGTTAGGTTTATTAAGGATTGATGGGGATAATTCAGTAATATTAATATTTTTTTGAGGGTAATTTTGGTAGTTTACATAAATATTAGACACCCCTTATCATTGTGAATTGGGTAGATGAAGTAATCTATATGCCCCAATTAAGTGGCATAGGCCCCAATTTAGCCAGGATTAAGATGGGATTCTATTTATACATAATGTTTATTAAAAGCCTAATTTTTAGGTTTCCACGTAAGATATATACCGAGACACCATTGGAGATGCTCTAACTGTGGTTGGATCGTTTTCCATGTACAAAAGTTCAGTCATCTTATCGCAGTAATCATCGTTTTTGATACTTCATCTACCCTTGTACCCATGAAACTTTGATATTAAATTCATTCTAAATTGGAGAAAATTATATTGAGGGACTAAGTGTCAAATAGAACTTTGTTAATCTCGCTCATAAACAGTTGCTTTGATATTAAATTATTCTTAATTGGAGAAAATTATTTTGAGGGACTAAGTGTCAAATAAAATTAAATGTAGAGATATAAAAAAAAATATGAGAAGAAAATTTAAATATTTTTTATTATCTAATTTTTGCATGGAGATGTGTGTGCATATCAAAGATATTAGATTTAAGGGTTATAAGGTGAGCCCTTACAAAAGCTGTTACGAGGGTGACATCACGACTCTATGTTTTATTGAGAATGGAGCAAAGATTAGCATCTTGGAACAAGAGAAAATCGAACAAAGCAGGAAGGATCGTGCTCATAAAAAGTTGTCTTGCCAGTTTACTCATATATTATTTATCTTTATTTCATCTTCCAATGAGCGTGAGAGAAGAGAATGATTAAAATTATGAGGAACTTTCTTTGGGAGGAGGGTAGAATAAAAATGGTTTGGGTCTCTTGGCCTACGATTTGCTTACCTAAGGAAAAAGGTGGACTGGGAGCGAGAAATCTTATAACAATTAATCGTGCTCTGTTAATGAAATGAATTTGGAGGTATTCAAAACAGAAAGATAGCATGTGGAGGAAGATTATGGATCAGAAATTTCAAAGGAATAGAGATCTGCTAATGCCTGACGTAGATGACAAACCTCAATATAGAAGTCTATGGGAAAATGTAGTGAATTTGACTACAGATGTGCAATAATTTTCTCAGTTCACTGTGAGAAATGGAAGAGGCATACGGTTTTGGAAGGACAAATGGCTGGATAGAGGACTTTTACAAGACTTGTTCCCGGTGGTGTTTGAGACAGCGAAAGATAAAAATGCTACCATTCAGACATGCATGACCATAATGGATGGAGGTGTGTATTCAATAGAAGTCTGAACGCTAATGAGCATCTCGAGTGGGACTTGTTACGAAGCGACTTGTGTAACATGCCTGAACTGGTCGAAGAAGATGACGAGCTGGATATAATGGATGGTTCCAGTTCAAAGAAATGCTATGAAATTTTATCTGGCAACTCAGAGGTCTGTAGTTTTGAGAAACACTTATGGTAGTCGAGCATTCCTCAAAGGTAAGCTTTATAATCTGGGATACTTTCCATTGTTCTCTTCCTACCAGACAAAGTTAAGACATAGGGGTGTTGATATCGAAAGTGAGATGTGTCTTCTCTGCAATAATGAACGAGACACATCCGAACATCTTTTTATGCACCGCTCATTCTCTTTTGCGATTTGAGACCATTTTATAAAAGCATTTAAGATTTCATGGCCACTGCCGAGGACTCTTCTTCAGTTATTTGATGCTTGGAGTACAAACGTTTACAAGGGAGAGCTAAGGAAGTTTTGAAGATTTTACCGGGTTCTTTGGAAGGAACGTAATGAGAGATTTCACATCGAAAGACATAAGGGTGCAGCTGAGATCATTGACCTAGTCAAACATCATGTGGTTCTATGGTCCTAGCCTCATATGGAGTAACTGGGAAACAGTAATGTCTGCGTAAATCTTTGTTGCAACTGCTGTTGTTTTCATTCTTCACCCTCTGTGAAGATTTCTATTTTTCTTAATATAACTTTTCCCTTTGAAAAAAAAACACCTCAGAACGTGCGACGCGCAGGGGACGACTCTCTTCATTTCTATAAAAGAGTTGATATACCATATACCTTTAGGTGCAGGGGCCGACTCAAAACAAGAGAACGCTGTGGAGAGATTCGAAACCTCGTCCCCTTGCGCATGAAGAGAAGACTCAACCACTAGTATGCTAATCTGATAGTGCTACGTGGTGCAAATCTATATATATATATATATATATATACTTAAAAACGATTTTATACGTGCACCAACTTGTTTAGCTTTGTAATTGGGCATGAATCTCCAACTGCTAAGGATTTGTACGATAACTTTTTATTATCGTTAGATTTATATATGGGATGCATATGCTACCTTTAAATATTAAATTTTTGTATAATTGTATAAAATTTTAGTTTAGCGTACGATCCAATTCTTGGAAATAAAAAACGAGTTTTCCTCCCATATTTTTGTTTTCCGTAGTTGTTGATAACAAATTACGCTTTTTTTAAGCATATATAAAGGTCTATGATTACGTCCGCACATGGCTCTTCAAGATTCAGGATCGGCTCTGAGTATTGTCGAATTTTCTCTCTAATAGCTCATTGTAAGCACTTTTAAGTTTAAACACTGAAATTCCCATCCCCATCGGGCTTCCAACTGGGTCTTTCTTCCTCGTCAAAATCAATATGTATACTTGTAATTTTGTTCACAATATCAGAAGAAGGTAACCAGAATTCCCGCAAATAGAATTCTCATATCGGAGATGACTAGGATGTAAAGGAGATACCAGAGCATCATGACCACTGATTCATTTATCCACCCATATTTTGGTTTTCTTGCCATTTTAAACTTCCGGTAAATTATTTTATTGAAGAATAAAAAGACCCAACTCAACACCCTTCCATACCCAACCCAAGAATAATCGTTTTTTTCTTCTGAAGTTTCATACCCAACCCAAGAATAGTCTCTTTTCTCAAAAGTAGTATGAAAAAATTCTTTATTCTTTAAGTACTCAGCATTAATAGCCTATAACTGCTTTGACCGAGTACAGATGCTCCAAGATAACTTGATGAGAAGAGCATGATTTAAAACTTCTTAGATTAGAAAAAAGGTGCTATCACATTTTCATTTAAAAGGAAAGTTTATATCACCTATTGTTGAAGTGTAACCATGCTAGATTGTATGGGGATTGCTACATCAACATTTTTAAAGTAAGTTACAACTACAACTCTGTCAAGGATTGGATAGTTACTTAGGTTCATTGACATCGGTAGTGCCAACTCTGACGATCAGGAGGACGAATGGAGGAGTACTCTCATGTATGGATGCTGGATAATTTGGAAAACCAGATGTGAATGCATCTTTTAGGATAACTTTCTAAATACCATAAGCAATGTTTGTAGAAAGAAGCATCATATGCATCATACATACTATTAGTGTCGATCTTACTACCCCTAGTAATACTGATAATGATATTATCATGTAACATTCCTCCTAAAACTTGTGCAAGTAAAATCAATGTAGATACTTCCTCAATAATTTGACTAACGAGCTTGGTGTTACATAATTCTGTAGGTGATTAGGATATGACCTATTTCGCCAAGGAAAAAAAAGTTGAAGAGATAAACCTAACCATACATGAGAGGCAATAGGACATTTGAAATAACAAATGAATCACAGACTCAAATTCATTCTTACACAAAGGACAAGTTTCATCAAATATATGGATTATAAAACGTAAGCAAAGAATTGACAGGCAGCATTTGCGCAAAAATCTTCGACATAAAAAATTAATCTTAAGCAGGAAATCCAAAGACCAAACTTTCTTCCAGAAAGAAGCTTCTTCAACCGAACTATTTTCATTCATGTAAATTTTATCAGCCGAATTGATAGTAAAATTATCATTCCTAGTATGAGCCCACATAACCTTATCTTTAAGTTGCAGATTAATTCTAATAGTTCTAATCTTAATAACATCATCGGGAGAAAATAAAGAATCTAAAAGACTAATATTCCAGGAATTAGTATGCATATCAATAAGCTCACTGACAAAAGTATAATAATTGAAATCAGGATTAATAGACACCGGCGGAGAAGTAGTATATGGTAACCTGACTGAAGACCAAATTCTAGTAGAAGTACCATCAATTTTTTTTCTAACTATATTTTCCCTTAATAAAACTAGAATATTGATAATACTCTTCCAAATCCAAGAAGACGAATTAGTTGCTTTATCAATTTTCAGTAAGTTTTGATTAGGAAAATACTTATCCTTTAAGAACCTAACAATCAAAAGCTCAGGGATTTGAATAATTCTCCATCCTAATTTAGATATAAAGACCTTGTTAGTATCATATGTGTTCCTAATACCAAGACCACCACAACTCTTAGATTTACCAATATCCCCCCAAGAACGAAAAAATAAGCAACATGCCTAGGATCTTTCTTAGACCACCAAAAAGTATGCTGAACAACATCAATTTTGGAGGTAATTTTCTTAGGAAAAGGAAAACAAGTCATATGATACACAACAAGACTACAGAGAACATGCTTAGTGACCGTAGTCACTCAATCTAGAATAAAACTTATCAACCAAAAATTGAAAATATTTTGTTTTTCCCCTGTTCATAAATAGAGGAGTACCAAGATACTTCTCAGAATTACTCATAGATTTGATTCCGAGAGTTTTAAATAATAACTTTCTGTGTTTATGATGCATTTTAGCACTCGTAAAAAATCAGACTTTTCAAAGTTTATAACTTGTCCAGAAGATTTTGCAAAAGAATTAATGATTTTCATAAGATTTCTAGCATAAAGTAAAAAAGCTTTTGAAAAGAGCATACAATCATCAGCGAAAAACATATGCGAAACCGAGGAACTATCTATCCTAATTTTAAACCATTGAAGTAAGTTATTATATTAAACTTTTAGAAGAAGCTGAGATAATACTTCCATACATATTGTAAAAATATATGGCGAAAGGCAATCTCCTTGCCTAATACCCCTAAAAGGATACAACGCCTCACCAGGCGAGCCATTCACCAAAACAGAGAATCTAACAAAGGTTTAAGGCGATTGGTGATGGGTATAAAATCATAAGGAGTATAAGGACTATTTACTTTAGGAATCAAAGCTATGAAAGGATGATTTAACTGCTTAAGAAAAACGTAGTACGAAAAAAATCTTTGAACATAAGCAATAACCTCTTTCGAAATTTGTTCCCAATTATTCGTAAAGAAACCAGCCGGATAACCATCAGGACCCGACAATTTCCAAGGAGACGTAACTTTCACCGTATTATGAATCTCTAACTCAATAGGAATAGCCACTATAGTAGAATTCATATTATCATATATAATAGGTTGAACATCCTTCTCCATTTACCTTTTACATTCTAGAAGGAATTAAATAGATGGAAAGCAAAGACATTAGCAGCTTCTGCATTTGTAGTGATGAAAAAAGTGCAATCACTTATTTGAATAATAATAATCACCAACTGTATTGGTTTAATCAAACTATTTTAGATCACTGTCAATTTATTTTGATATTTTTTTCCAAGAGTAGACTACGTTAATAGAACATTTATCTCCACAGTCGATGAAGCGGGTAAATAGTATAGGAGAAATAATGTAATGGGTGATTGGATAGGTGAGAAAGCTAGATTTGTAATCTCATTCTGAAATGAAATTTTATCTAAAAAAAAAAAAAAAACCTCTGATACTCGGATTGCTGCATACCTTATGGCTTTAAGAATTACCCTTTTGTAATATTTTTCACTCTTATTACCATTTCTAATCAGTCGCCTTTTTTTTTCCAAATCAATTCATATACATATTGCGGTCGTTTCGTAAAACTAAGGACTGACAATCCAGTAGATCTTCCAAGAAATGAAGCATCATTCGGACCCACAACTTCAACCACCTCTTTTTTTCCGGCACAAAAAATTTGAGGCATTTTACCCTTATTATTGTAACAGTAAACACGATCTTACAATATTTCTTTTGTATGTCAAATTCTTGGGATACCAACTCAAAACATCCCTCATTTACTTTATAGTCTTTATTGTTGAGAAACTTATGAGCCTATTCTGCACATCTTTCGGGTATTAGCTTTGTCGCTTTCTTTTTGTCTTCTGCCTGTAAAGAAAAACTATTATTAATATTTAATTTGGTTAAGATTATAAACCAATTTAACATTACTATAAATATTGTCAAAGAAATACAAATTACTCACTGTTATTTGTAATCTTCTGATAATTGGATAACTCCATGTCGTACATCCATCTACAACAGCTATGATGTACTTTCCAATATCATGAATCTTTGATTAACGGTCAGTTCCATATTTTGTGCTCAGCTTTCATATGGAATCATTAATTAGTGTATCTTTCCAACCATCTTCCCTAACAAACATGTCTTTTTTGTTCTTTATACCAAAAACTGTAGTTCCAAATTCCAATTTAGGAGCATGTGTGAACGATAGTTCCTCTCAAAAGATCAAAGGACCATTCATATCAGAGATAACGATACAAATATTTATGTTCATGCATCCAAGAGTTATAGGAACACAGTTAAGATGGAAAAGCATAGATCAGGCAGACAAGGAATTAAGAATGTACAGTAGAATCCCTATATAAGAATATTAACGGGGACACATAAAAATATTCTTATGTAGAAGTTATTCTTATATACAAGTTTTACTTGGAAATATAAAGGATAATTTTAACGCATTTGTGTATTAAAAACATGAAAAATAATGATGATAAACAATTTTTTATCTAGAAATGTTCAAACTATTCACTACCAAACACAAATTTTATAGGTTGGGTCGCACTAACCACAAAATATTAGATATTATCATGCTTTCTTGGTCTGATACCACTTGAAATGGCGAGGGTACCAAGTACACCATAATATTTTCGATATCCATTTGTTCAAGACACAACTTGTATGATCTAATGTTGACATGAACTATCAAGAAAATGACAACCACAAGATGTACACTTGCTATATAGTCAAAGTCCGAAATCGAACCAACTACGGGATTAAACTAAGTGTTTGATTAGTGTACTAGTGTGTTTACTTTATTATAACTAGAACAATAATTATAATGCTAAAAGTAAAGTAAAATCACATAATAATATTTTTTTAATGGAGAAACCGCCAAATGCATAAAAACCCTGGGACCTAGTCCAGTTTTGAATACTATCATAATTAAGACGCTAAACAAAGACTATAACCAACTTCATATAGTTGAACTAAGTAATCAAACTCCAAGTTACTCAGTTCCTTCAGTATCCATGCGCCTACGACCAATCTGGTCTATGCATGTGAGTTCAAAGATAGAATCCATTATCTTAAGTTGCTCCACCTGCTGTGAAGACTTCTAGCACTCGACTTCTTTGGATCGTATTCTGAAATAGTAATAGACTATTCTGTTTCACAAACCGCTTTATCAATCTCACAAATCAACAAGTAATTAGAGATAAATTGAGTTGCAAATATTTTTCCGTTTAATAAATATAAACTTCTTTGTATCGGTCAGATTAACTGAGATATAAAGACTATCAAAGATAACCAATGTTAGGTCGTAATGTATCAAAGTATGTCTCAAAAATAAATATCAAAATATAGATCACCGACCTATACAACAAGTTATAAGATATCGGTAAACGAACTTTTCGGATCCCAGTCGGTCAAGCGTGCACGAAGTATAAACACAGAGATCAAAATACTAATAAAAAAATCTTATAGTCTTCAAAGTACCTGCACAAACAACTTGATTTCCTTATGATTGATCACGTACAAAATACAGTATATTAAAAATGAATGGATCACAAGTTCTATCTTCATATCTTGAATCAAAGATCAGATCTGAAATCATCAATCCTAGATCTGGTTCGTGTAACCTTATATCAGAAGACAAAGATCACAGAATAATCAAACTAGGTGATATCAAGGTTCAACTATATCGTTAGACAATCAAATCAATAATCGGAAACTAAAATAACCATACAATTCTAGTCTCCCGCCATCGATACTACTACACGCTTTTGATCCCAGATAAAACTTTAAATGAAACGAATGTAAGAGATTTCACCTAATTAGGATACTTCCTCCCCAGTGAATATTATGAGAATACTGTTAGTCGGCTTATCTCACACTGACTACGAAAATAATGAAGTACGTGTGTTACATGATAAGTTTGCAAGAAGACTTCACTATTTATAATGACCAAAGTAATTTGGAAACCAAGGAATTACCAAATCCAAAAATCCTAAAAGATATGCAATAAATACTAATTTTCGGTTTATAAATATCCAATTGTTTTCCAACTAATATACCCAAATCTCTCGTGGAGGACAACCAAATATTAGCTAGCATACAAGTATACTTTACTATGCTTTAATTACTGGGAAATTAAAGACACATAAATTCTGAATATCAAAGAAGATAATATGGAATATTTCAGTTTGAGATCTCATTTTGAGTTTCAAGGAAAATACTTTAACATTAAGTAATAAGAGTTAGCACATGTTCAAAATATCATGTCGACAGTGTGAACTTTCCATATTAACCACACCGTATTTCCAATAGCTATCCAAACCCTAAGTTTACAGCCGGATCGGTAAAAGGTTTACTTGATTAATATTAGGAATCGGTCCTGCTATAGATCCCAAAGTAAGGGATCGGTCCTGCTATAGATCCCTGGGTACGATCCTGGTATCGATTATTGTTTAAAGGATCAGTCCTAAAATATATTCTTTGATTCCTTCCAACTGCGAAACAAGTTTCACAAGTCCACTTCCTTAAACTCATATAGTTAAACATAGTTTTATAGGTTTGAAACCAACCCAAAATTAAACACACTAACTAAAAATGAATTATAAGCATTTATGAAGTTCAAAAGATGAACGTTATACTTCAAAATCAAATATACCAAAGTTGTATGAAACAACTAATATATACTTCATTGATATTTCGATCATATTGAAATGATCAAGTCACCTATACTAAAAATACATAAATATACATCGTACGACATGTTTCAATCTAAACGACTTGAATGAAACGTAGAAAGAAATTGAAACTAGTCAAGTATGTATTACTAACCTCGAATGGAAGGATAATATGTACGTTGATGTCGATATGTCTTTCGGTTCTTTATGTTAACACGACTCTAGTAATTTAATCAAGAAACTTCGAGTTTTGGAGCTAAAATTGACAACCAAACTTGACATACCAATGCTTGCCGGATTCAACCAAGCAATGCTTTAACAATCTTCCCCTTTGTCAATTTTTGTGATTAAAATATTTTCCATATGAGAGAATACAAGGAATAAAAGAACAAAATATTACATTATATAAAAATCTCTTAACTCAATCTTCATATGCTTCCAATTTCAACAATACACAGTTATGCAAATATTCAAATAATAAATGACGTCGTTGAAGCATTTAAATAACAAAAGTCCCCGTAAAGGAAAGCTAGGTATATATTCAATCCGAACATATTTATTATTCACTTTCTTAGTATGTAATACTATACAATATGATATGATTCTCCCTCTTAATCAATGTTTTACTCTTTTCTGATTTGATATATACTTTTTAGCATATATATCATTTCCTAGCAATTATAAGTCACAAAATTACAAAGATACGAAAAAATACGACAAGTATTTCCAAGGTACCCCTCAAGCTTATAAGAATCCTATACAACCTATAAAAATTAAGCAAAAAAGGTATAACATAATACTTTTGATAAGCAACACAAAGCAAAACCATAAAACTAATTAGCTTATGCTCTTATCATTCATAATGCAAGGTAATCTTGATTGCATGCATTGGGAGTGGCATGCATGCCCATTTTAATAGGCAGTTGATAAAAGGGTCACTATCCAAAACCAAATGTAATATTGGAAGCTTCAGCTAGTTATGATTGTTGGATTTGGCATGCTTTTTTGGACTTCCTAGTTCACAAAATGACATCAATATTTTGCATAAATCACCATTGTTTTAAGAACTTATGCATGGGATGGCGCCACACTGTAGTCCCACCATCAACGGTCATAACAACACTCAGGGCTATTATCCGACAAATAAGAACTATCCATAATGGTTAACTTTAGTTTAAGACTATAGTCAGACAGACAAGCTTGGTAAGAACAACTTCGAAAAATAAGAAGTATTTTAAGACCCAACAAATGATTTGATAAAGGATGTTGAATGTACATTTCGAATTCTGAAAAGGAAGTTCACCATTGTTTGTGCGTCATATCGTCTTTTCGATCTTCAAAAAATGAATAAAATTATGCTAACTTGCATAATTCTTAATAACATTGTCGCTAAGGAAACCCGACGTACCTGGAGTAGTTATGAAGACGAATATATGAGGCCTAAACAGTTTTCCATGGTCGTCCTACAATATAGGATTGCCACTGATAGAATTCAAACCAGGGCCTCATGGGAAGCTCATGGAAGATCTAACTTTACACCTTTGAGGTAGAAGAGGAGCTACGCGAGCTGGTCGAAACCAATCCAATTGACTTTTTAGTAATAGTAGAAATTTCTGAGGAACCCATACTTGTACTTTCTCTCTTTCAAAAAACCGTCATTAAGATGGTATATATATGTAGCCCAAAATATAATATGTGTGGTTAAGAATAGTAGTTTAAGATTAAATATAGACTTTTACATTTTCAAATGGACTAATGTAACCTTATTCATTATATATTATTAACAAAAAAAATATGGTTGCACTCATAATCGGTCGTTTTCTATGGGCGTTGTTTAGGGCTTCAGTTTTGTTTTGTGTTGGCGTTTTTCTAGGGATTCAATTTCTCATTTTATCTTTCAAACATGCTCAACTCTCAATCATTTATTATCAATTTATTACTGTAGAAAATTTATAATTACTCTCAAAATATATAAGCCGAGTTTATAACTATTATAAGGTTCACTGATTCATTCTTTTTCTATTTTATGATATGTCTTTGAAGTGATAGGGTTTTTCTATTTTCTATCTTCATTAAGTATAGGGTTTGGAAAGGATTTTAAGGATTTTTTTTTCTTTTTTTTTTATAATAAGGTAAGCTCATTTTCTGTTTAATGCTTCATATATTAATGATCTCAATCTATTATTGTAGGCTTCTTCGTATTAGGATGTGCATGACTCTACATAACTCTTTATGAATCTATTAAGTTCTAATCACGATGATTGATATCTGTTTGTTTTTGTTTTTTTATGGGTTTTAGGGTGTGATGATTGTTAATTTGTGATAGTTCAAAGTTCAAACTATCACTTACGGCATTTGATCATTAAACTCAAGATTATTTTTTTTTAGACATTTTGGTTGTCACTGATAATTATAGTCTTCACAGGTCGTGATAATTATTGTTTTCACAATATCATGAAATCTGTAATGTTTACAATTCACTTTTCTATCTTTTTTTTTTTTTTTGATTGAGATGACATTTTTCAAATATAAATTTACGGGGTAATGAAGGCGAGTGTTGAAGCCATTGTTAACTTTGAAGGTGATACGTTATCTTTTCTTTGTCAAAAAAAAGTTATCTTTTCTGTTGGCATTGGACTGTTTAATGATAATCATACTTAAATATTGTTGAATAAACATAATATTTCTTTGGCATTGGACCGGAAATACTGTGAAATGCGAAGTTATCATTGGATGTTATAGTTGAATTTATTATTGTACTTGATGATAGGATTTATCACTATATGTGATTGTTGGAATCATCACAGTTTGGAATGATCAAAATTATCGTTGTCTGCAACAATAAAAGTTGGCAACTTTGTATGGTACTACGAAGCTAAATTGAAAACGGACCTCTCAGCCATTGTAGTAATATTTAGCATTAATGTTCGTCACAATCACCGTTTAATGATAATCATACTTAATATTGTTGGATGAATAAAATTTTCCCTTGGCATCGGAACGGAAATACTGCGAAATGCGAAATTACCAACGGTTGTGATAGTTGAATTTATCACTGTTTTTGATTACCGGGTTTATCATTGTATGTGATCGCTTGGAATTATCACTGTGTGTCATAATAGAAAGTTGACAACTAGGCATGTATAACAGGGATGCAAGTGGCGCATAATGATTACGCGTTACAGAGTTGCAGGCCAAGTCAGTGTGCAGCTAGAATGACGCGACACTGCGTAGACTGTCAAGTGCTAAGAATGGCATAGCCCTGCAGGGCCAATGAAGTGCAAGAGTAGCACTACATTGTAAATGCATTTGGCTAAGTAATGAAGTTATTGGCCGACACAATGAAGATTCATTAAGTAGAAGGCAAGACAAATCCAAAGTTGCAAGATGCAACATGCGATGTTGGCATGTTGACATGTTGGCATGTCCGTGGAATTGAGTTGATCCAAACTCAAGGATGATGCAAGAAGGTAGAATAGGCCAAAAGTTGTTCTAGGCATTAGTTCAAGGCTGGACAAAGCTTGAATAATGTAAACAAGCTAGTAATGCGAGAGTGCACATTACTACTGTCAAGCAGATTGGCTAAGTGAAGCAAGTGACGGTTAGGAGTTGGTTATTGGCTTTTCAAGCATGCCAAATGTGTGAGACAAGATAAGTTGGTTATATAAGGAGTTTTATAACCATTCATAACCACCAAAAACAAGTGTGGCATCAGTTGGCGTGACAACACAAAAGTTGGCAGTTGGAAGTGGCGGTTATGGAAACTACATGGACACTTGGATGTCCAAGGCTTGTGCAGCGGTTGCACAGAAGTTTTGGCCTGATCCTAGTTATTATAAATAGATTAGGAACCAATAATGTTGGTGTTGTTCAATTGAGAGAAGAACCACTAATGTAGAGAGTGTTTTAGGCATTCACCAGGAGGGTGAATGGCCTGTTTTGGTCCATGTGATGGACGAGTTTTGTAATCTTCCTTTAGTGCAATAAAATGGGTTTGTTGCAGTATTCTTTGTGTTCATTATGTTGCTGGTTTGTGATAGTTTGTCAATTGGTTTGATGCATGGCAGAACCTCTTATGCTTATGGGGGCATGAAGAGTTAGAGAGAAAGAAGAAAAGACTTTCGTTGTGCAAAGCCTTTAGAGTGAAGGAAGATGCGTACTTAGATGCAAGTATGCAAGGATGAGTACTTGTGGGTGATGTTGAGTCACTGAACTGCAAGTATTTCCGGTCATGTCCCATGAAAATTTTAGGCGATTAAATGGGCGTGTGACAGCAGGTATCAGAGCGGTGTTTGGGGACACTGTTCTTGATTTTTCTCTTTTTTACTCAAGTTGGTGTCATTTGTTTATCAAATTCAGTGGTGAATTGTTTGGGTTTCACTAGTATGGAGGCTAGAATAAGTTGGTCTTGTGTGGATAAATCAATTGGAATGAACTTTGAAGCTTGAAGTAGCAACAACCCATGAAAGTTTATGACAAAGTTGTCAAAATTCCAGCCCAAAGTGTTAGACGAACATGCGAGAATCATTGAAAACCGGGTTTTCAAGTGATGGCATGACAAAACTGAAGAGTATGCTGACTTCTATGGTGCAAGTCAGGTGTTAAAGACCATGTTTCTCACAAGTATGCAAAGATTACGCATTTGGAATGCATATCTTTGTGGTGTTATCAGTAGCGAGTACATTACAAGTAGTAATGGGAATTTTGCGAAAATTCTTAAATTCAAAGATGTTGTTGGCCTTTGCAGTGGCAAAGAAGATGGAAAACCTTTCTATTATCTCTCCCGAATGCATACCTTGGTGGTAATGCATAGTTTGATCGTGAATCAGCATTTTTGTGGCAGTGTGATGCCATAAAAGGAGAATTGGAAGGCCAATTCTTGTCTAGCATAAAGCTTATTGAAAGGCTGAGAAAGAAACACAAGTTAGGGAAAAACCGGTACACCATGGTCTTGCGTTTCCAAAGAGTTCTTCGTTGATGCTAGATGCACACAAGGAGTGTGTTTGCACCTGGTTTATGAAAGTAGGATCAGTATGCTTGAACAAGGGTGTTCAAAGACCTGCATTTGATCGTAACCACAAGCGGATGTTCTTGTTAACTACAAATCAGTATTGCTACAAAGCTGATTTTGGAGAAAGGGAAAGACAAGAGTAACCAGTTGTGCATGGGCAGTAAAAATGAGTTCCAGGTTTAAAGAAGAATGCGACATTCTTACTTCATGGAACGTAGGCAGTGGCGCCTCATTTGCAAGGATTATGGCCTTGTTTGTAACTGTCCAAAGTGTTTGTCCGCGAAAGTCATTGAGTGATATGACTTTGCTGAGCTCTATGGTGATGCTCAGAATCACCAAGTTAAGTCTGTTCCAGTTGTGGAAAGGTGCACAAGTTTGTGTCAATATTTGGGTGCTAATTGGCATAGCATGTATGCAACAGTAGCATGCGCCAAATGAGATTTGGGCATGGCCAGAATGCATGATGCGGTTGGAGATGCAAGTTAAGCGAATCATAGATGCATGGAAAAAGAAGGACAAAGTAGTGGTGATGCACGAAGATGGCATGTGGCCATTAGTGAAGAAATATTCATGAAAGCTAAAGCAAAATGATAGCATCAGTCTAAAAGGAGTATTCAACTAAGTGTCAATTATATTGTGCTTCGTTATGGGAGTTGCATAAGAACGTTGATAGTTGAAAGAGTGCATGTGGAAAAGTGAATTGTTACATTGGGGACAGTAGGTGATGTCTCGCTTCCTTTGTTGCTTAGAAGAGAAGTTGAAGTCAGTATTGCAAGACTTGTTAGGTCTTACAAGTTGCGATCAGTTGGCGCGAGTATTTGTTCAAGTTTGAGTATACTTTCAGTTTCGTTCGAGTGGACCTTGGTGTTGAAATGAAGTCTCTCTATGTAAGGTAGTAGTGAATGAGGGTATTTGAAGTGAAAGATCTTGCATCTTTCGTTTAAAGTAAATCTAGTTCGCGTGGAAGATGCTACATAGCATATTAAGCCAAAATATGCAATAGAAGACGTTGAAAGTGAAAGAAACAAGTATAGGAGTTGGTGGCATAGTCGAGTTTGTTGTTGAGAGTTATCTGGAAGTGAGACGGCATATGACAGCGAATGCATGGAGTAACGCAGCAAGAATGAAGATGTAATTCCATCAAGTATATGATTTAAGAGTAACTCATAGTTAGGAAGAACATGATGTTGTTTTTTCCGTCACATTAAAGCGTAACAGTTTGAAAGAGCAAGTGATGCTTAAAATTGCTGGTTTCAAAGGCGCGTGAAGAGGATGCCTGGCCCAAAGAGGCGTTCTGATGTCAAGGGTATCCTAAGTCATGACTATACAAAAGTCATGTATTTCAATCATGAATTTTCGACAATGCATGCAAAGAACAGCAAGGTGCGGGTTCTTTGACATACAGATGATGCAAGTCCAAGAAGGTGAATTTTGCAACATGATTTGGAGGCCAAATCTATTAAAAGTTCTGATGTTGGCAAAGTGCGGCAAAGACTATAGGTGGTGGCACATACCAGGGTGGTATCAAATCATAGATTGCATACCTTAAGGCATGGCATGTTTTGCGGAGGCGCAACATGATTAAAGCATAAGGTCAAGTCTTGTATAAGTCCTATTGAGTTGCTTGGTGCAACTAAAGTCGGAAAATGAAGGCATAAGACAATGGAATTGATCATTGTGATCAGTTGGGAAGAATCATTACTTGTGTACACTTAGGCACAAATGATTCATGCGAAGTTCAAGCACAATTCAGGGAATTGGCAAGAGGAATTTCCAAGTTGCATTTGGGTGTTGATATGCGGTTGTAGTGGGAGTTTAAGCATAGTATAACGTGATAACAACAGTACAAGTTAGTAGGTTCAATGTCAAGGAAGTAAGCTAAGTGATGGCATATGGTACTAGGCAGAAAGAGTTGGTAAGAAAGAAGGCCAAACAAGTTTGTTGAATTCTGAGAGTGGCTCAGAAGCGTACAAGGTTGGAGAACAAGTATATTGAGTACCCCTGGTTGCGTTAAACGAGGACGTTAAACAAATTAGGTGGGGGAGGTCTATAACAGGGATGCAAGTAGCGCATAATGATTACGTGTTACAGAGTTGCAGGCCAAGTCAGTGTGTAGCCAGGATGGCGCGAAACTGCGTAGACTGTCGAGTGCTAAGAATGGCATAACCCCGCAGGTCCAATGAAGTGCAAGGGTAACACTACATTGTAAATGCATTTGGCTAAGTAGTGAAGTTATTGGCTGACACAATGATCCTTCATTAAGTAGAAGGCAAGACAAAGCCAAAGTTGCAAGATGCAACATGCGATGTTGGCACGTTGGCATGTCCGTGGAATTGAGTTGGCCCAAACTCAAGAATGATGCAAGAAGGTAGAATAGGCCAAAATTTGGTCTATGCATTAGTTAAAGGCTGGCTAAATCTTGAATAATGTAAACAAGCTAGTAATGCGAGAGTGCGCATTACTATTGTCAAGCAGATTGGCTAAGTGAAGCAAGTGACGGTTAGGAGTTGGTTATTGGCTTTGCAAGCATGCCAAATGTGTGAGACAAGATAAGTTGGTTATATAAGGAGTTTATAACCATTCATAACCACCTAACAAGTGTGGCATCAGTTGGCGTGACAACACAAAAGGTGGCAGTTGGAAGTTGCGGTTATGGAAACTACTTGGACACTTGGTTGTCCAAGGCTTGTGCAGCGGTTGCACAGAAGTTTTGGCCTGATCCTAGTTAGTATAAATAGCTTAGGAATCAATAATGTTGGTGTTGTTCAATTGAGAGAAGAACCATTAATGTAGAGAGTGTTTTAGGCATTCACCAAGAGGGTGAATGGCCTGTTTTGGTCCATGTGATGGACGAGTTTTGTTATCTTCCTTTAGTGCAATAAATGGGTTTGTTGCAGTATTCTTTGTGTTTATTATGTTTTTGGTTTGTGAGAGTTTGTCAATTGGTTTGATGCATGGCAGAACCTCTTATGCTTATGGGGGCATGAAGAGTTAGAGAGAAAGAAGAAAAGACTTCCGTTGTGCAAAGCCATTAGAGTGAAGGCAGATGCGTACTTTGATGCAAGTATGCAAGGCTGAGTACTTGTGGGTGATGTTGAGTCACTGAACTGCAAGTATTGCCGGTCATGTCCCATGAAAATTTTAGGCGATTAAATGGGCATGTGACAGCATGCTACTACCAGTACCAAGCTAAATTGACAGGTCGTGGTACATGGTTGAAAATATGATAGAAGAGGAGCTCTATTTGACACCTGGAACAAGAAGAAGTGAACGAATTTCGGAACTACCGGCTTGATAATTATTGAAGTGTGAATTTGGGATTGTCCCTATATTTTTAGGAGGTTGACCATTTTTCACCGATTAAATATGGTTTTTTCTTTTTATCTTGAACCAAAATATCGGAAATTACTATTTATCAAAATAAAAAGGTTATTTTAGTAAAATAAAATCCTGATAACTAATAATGGGTTTCACATATTTAAAATCTTAATAATGGGTTTTTTATATAGAAAAGAAAAAAAAAAGGGCTAGAAAATTTTCCCCCATATTATTTTAGTTTAATTATGTTAAGTAGTTTATGTACTTTAAAGTAAGATGTAATGTAGTAAGATTATTAAAATGTTAATTTAAAAGTTAATATATTTAATTTTGGATAAATAATACGTTTAAATTAAACAAAACAATTACATTTGAATTAAAATAACTACCGTATTTAGTTTTTAAATTTAAATAAAACTGAACTACCGTATTTAAATATAAAATTAATTAGTACATTTAATCAATGTGGCATTCGTTTTCATCTTCTTCAGAGACATCAATATCGACATCGTGATCCCCATTCTCATACTAGACAGATTTTGAGGTTTGTTGTTCTCTTAGTGGTTATTCCACCTTATCCACTTCTTTTCCCCATAACATAAGTTGTCGTACGTTGTCGCATACATTTTTGAAGTGTTTATGAGAAGTAGTTTGTTCCTGTTAAAATTCCTAATCTGCTATTCTAACTACTTCTATCTGACGGTCGTTTTCCATGTACTCGGAATAATTATTTGAACCTCATTCTGTTGTTCTTTGGGCTGCGTCTCTCGCTGCTTTTCAAGTTCTGTAACCCCATTATCTTCTTCTTTTAACATTGTTATTAATACCGAGATTGAAATTAGGTTTCTCCTAACTACTTGGAGACCTAGTATGTGGAGATGAATTTTCTTCCGGTGAAGAAACATGTGCACTATTCTGAAAATCCTGCAAAATTGGTTCATATGGTAATCTTGTTGGCAGTTGATTACCTCCCAACACGTATGGATCAAATATACTAAGTTCCTTCGGAATGTTGAAAAATCTTTCGTATTGAAAACCACCTTTCCACTATTCTCCACATCTTCGTTCCTGTAATTTATGGAAAATAATAATTTAATTTAAAGAGTACAAAAACCTACAATATTTAACAAAGTGAAATATAATTTGTTCTTACCACGTCTGGTTCACTTGCTTTACCGCTTATTTTTTATCGGTACATTAGTACAATCAGAGCAACATATTCAGTAACGACTTTGCTAATAGTATGAAAACGATGAGACAACCCGTCTGGATCACAAAGATGGATGTACCGGTTTTGTTGCAAAAAAATTCAATTCTTGGTTGATAAAATTTAACCCATGGTATTGTGCATCATCGGTATTATATTTTGTAAAGTGGACATAATTCCTACAAATTGTTTTATCTTCGTCCATTGTAAACTTGGCATTACAAATTCTAGTGGATTTTTATTGTGAACAACTTGCATGTTTGATACAAAAATTAACTTTAGTAAATTTTCTGATCGATTAGAGATGACATGAGATTGTGTAGAAAAGAAGTGACTGAAATGAAGTAAAAATTATTATTTATAGAGAATTCAAAGAGAACCGTTGGATTTAGCCTTTCAGAATTGTCCGTTGAGGGGCCTAACTAGCGTCGTACTTTTGGCTTCGAAACACCAACAGTTTAGGTTACGACGCACAGTGAAGGTGCAAACGTTGGCGGTTGAATTTGAAGAGCGCGACTCTTCTTCGACCTTAGATTGACAGATTAAACCCTAAAATTGAAAAACTAAAATGAACAAAACAGATTCACAGATGAAACCTTGAAATCAAAATCTCTAAAATCGTGAAACCCTAGAATCTATAAACTGAAACCGAAAAACAGATGAAACTAATCGTTAAAACACTTACCAGATTGAATACGGGCAACCAACACCATAAGATTAACAGTTGAAGATCGAAGTTGCAACTGAATCTTCAGTTGATATCAAGTGGAGAGAAAAACGATGCGGACGCAGGAAAAAAATAGAGAGAGATGGAAACGAAAAATGAATAATATTCGAGAGAAGAGGTGGAGAAAATATCAAGGGGAGGAATAATCCTCTAGTATAACCAATCTTGGGTGGAAAAAACGGCACCCATGTGAATGGCATACGCAGAACTAGAGGTGTGACCACCTAGCGTGACTAGGCGTGTGAGTAGCACACCGAAAAACTTAGCCTGTCACAAGTCGTAACGACTGGATGATGTTACAAATTACAAAAAAATTCGTAACGGCTATTTATAATAGAAAATTCGTAACGTCTGCTGAGCCGTTACGAATTTTAGTTGCGAGTACCAGAAAACGGTGTAGTGCAATAAATTTTCCCATTTATATATCCATTTTTCAAGCTTGTTAATCTCATTGTGGGAATAAAATGGGTGAATTCAATATTTTTCAATCCCATATTAATTTCCCTTATAATAGTATAATAACTAGCACTGAGAACCAAAAGGTTTCCACCAGTTAGGTCTTAAGTATATAATTATGTAAAGGTGACGGACATTCTTTAAAGTGTCAAAGACTTAAAAGCTCATTTTAGATATTTTAGTTTTTTCCATGGTATAAAGACTAACATCAATAACCACAAGATCGCAATTGTTTATGTCTGGGAAATGTTAGAATAACACCAATAACCACAAAATGTCAATCAGTTATGTCTTGGAGATGTTATTATGTTCTAACAAAATAGAATAAGGTGGCAGACGTGGCATACATTTTTTTTCTCCAAATCAGGGACTATCCTGTGAGATATCTATCCCACATATGATCTAATGGTAGAGAGAGACGAATGACTCTATCATTGGGATTGGGAATGGGAATGGTAGAGAGGGTACCACTATTCCTATCACACGGGAAAACATCTTATGATAATCTCCTGGTATGTTAGAACATCTCCAATAAAAAGTGAAAATCATGTTTTTCTCTTTAATGGCACATAGGATTTTAGATCGGTATCTTGAATAAATTCATCTCCAATAGTAGTTCCTACAAAATAATAGGGATGGAATATTAAATATGAAGGTCTTGAAGACTTAACTAGACGGTTAGACCTCCATGTCATTTTTCTAACTATTTTTCTGATTATCCTTTCTAAACAAAGTTTTTTTAACCAATAGAAAAAATCAGTTTTATTCTTTATCCACAATCCAATCCTAAAAATCAGACCCTACACCATTGGAGATTGGCGTTTATGGTCAAAACATTCTCAATTTTACCACATACATAAAACTTTATAAATAAGGGTCTAAATAAGATCTCCATATAAGATTTTTAACACCACTATTATAGATGCTCTTAATCATTTTCGTTATTAGATACTCGTTGTTAGTGTGGGAGAGTATGGCCCAAAGAATCATCGATTCTCTAAATCGCCAAGGACTGAAAAACATAATTAAAAAAATGGAAAACTTATTTAAATATGTGTCTTTTTTTATTGCTTTGCAAAATTTCTTTTAAGGGATATATTTTAAATGGATAATGAAATTGAACTAGTACCTTCGTTGGATAATGAAAATGAAGTTGTATGTTCTTGACGCGTGGAAACATCAATGTAGCCTCCTTTGCGGGTTAGATTGACTTAATATAGTGTTAGATGTGTCAAAAATTAGACCCTAAAAACTTGAAAAATACTCTTTAGGGATATTTTTCAAGAATCCCGAGCATGAGGTATATTTATTTAACGTCAATTATTAAATCGTCCCGCTTTTATAATTCGCTTGCAAATTGATCATGCCTTTTCTTTTACTTTACAAAATGATCATTTTCCGTATGATTGAACTTTTTTGAAAAAGAACATTTTTATATTTTCCAAAACCACCCGAATCATCATCTTACCCCACCATCTCCTCCTGAATCCCACCACCACAAGCCTGAACCAACCACCACTTGAACCCACCTGAACCCTACCACCACCATTTGAACCCACCTGAACCCCACCACCTGAACTTAGAACCTCTACCAGCCTAACCTAGCACCACCACCTCCTAAACCACCTGAACAACCTCCACCACCTGAATCAACTCCCACCACCTAAACCTTGAGCCTCCACCGCCTGAATCCACCTGAACCTTGAACTCCCGCCACGTTATTCACCATCTTTGTTGGAGACAATCCGGTGATTACACTTACCAAGTTAACTCTAAATGATGGCCCGTGTAAAATAACTCTAACCTTAACAGATGTATGAACATTTTGTTAACAGTTTGTAGTAATAGGATGGTCTTGTGAATCAGGTTCTAAGAAACTAATTAGCCAGTGGAACTCAACAAATAGACAGTTCTATCTCTTCTTTCTCCAGAAAAAAAAAAACAGTTATGTAATTCAATCTTCCTAAAATCCCTTAGATTTTAATCCAAATCTGTCATATTTGATCTGAGTTCTTTAGATCTTTTGACAAATTTGGTATAAATATTATGATCGATTAGTATTATATATATAAAATAAAAGAAAACTTTTTAGAGATTTTAGGGTTTGTAGATAATGTTTTTATTCTCTCTTCAATTGATTTCATCCATTCTAATGGCTTCTTATGGCAATGAGAAGTTTCTTATTCATTTATTCTTGAAGCATGCATTTTATTATCAGGAGATTAGTTTACAATTTGATTTCGTCCCTTCTAACGAATTAGATGCTTCTTATAGCCTTAAGGGCGCTTCGTATGATTGTTACAGTCTTATCAAGTGTATTACCGCTGACGATTTTTTGAAAATGCTCATGGTTTTACAATTCTTTGAAGATCAACGGCTACAAAAAATTGTGATAATGATGAAACGGGCAAATTTCTCCTCTCTGGGACATTATATTATTATTTAAGAAGATAAATCTCAATGACAGTGATTTACCTATAAAGCCATTTCAAATATCATTTTTCTTTGTGAAACAAGATATAAGTAATTTTTTATTGTTCTCATGTTTGATGTATTTGGTAAAAAAAAATATTTAAGCATGTATATTATGAAAATGATTAAATTTTTATTACACGTGGGAATTTGATACCCATAGAATCACTTAAGATAATCTGACTAATGAAAGGTGGGATTGACTGGTTCCACATCGTGATCGAGTAATTTTCATCTTGGATTCCGTCTGTTGCATAGTCTGCTAGACCATCTACTTCTTGGTTTTCTTCTCGATAATTGTGTTGTATATTGTAGAAGAAAGGAATTTGGCGCATTTTTTATTTTATTTATGCAATCATTTCTGAGATATACCAAGGAGCTTCTGCTGGGGTCTTTATGAAGCGCATGAGATTCTCTGAATCTGTTTCAAGCACACTTTAGTCCATTGTTCTGGTTGCTATCACGGTTGCAAATGTCTCAGCGGTGAGAGCATTAGTTGTTCCTAAAGGTTGTGAAAGAGCCATCAATGTTTGCACATTCGAATCCCTGCAAATGAACCCTACTCCTTCCATCCCTGGTTGCCCCTAGCATCCCCATCAATGTTTATGTTTATCCAATCCGGTAATGGTCTCGACCATCCTACGGATAGTGTTGTTGTTGTTCTAACAGTGCTTGTAGAGATTTTGGATGGTGGTTCACCAAGGAGAATGGTAGGGTTATCGTTCTTTCCCATTCAAATTTTTGTTGGTGTTTTAATGCTCTCTCTAGAATGTCTTCAGGAGTTAAGTTGGTTTGTCTAAAAACGAGTTCATTTCTGCTCGTCCAAAGTGACCAAAAAAGATAACAAATATATGTAATGGAGGAAAAAGGGGCAGGTCCTTGTAGATTTTGCGATACGATTGTTTGAGGAGATAAGGTTAATGGTTGGTTATTGTCGGTGAGTTGGTTTGCTGCTATGCGGTTGGCTAGGTTGATCCAAGTAACCATTATCACTTGGCAGTGAATAAACATGTGTTCAGCTGATTCTGTCTTAGTGTTGCACCGAAGGCAAAGGTTGGAGCTGGTGAGGTTGATGTGGTGTAAGAAAGAGAATGTTGGTAACTCCGTCATTGATAGCTTTCTACAAGAAAAACAGAATTTTTGGTGAACAAGGTAAAGTCCACCGATATTTGGTGGTTGGAAGGAGGTTTAGTTTAGGTGTGAATAGTTATCTTGTTGGAGTAGTCGAGTAGACAATTGTATCCGGAGGCGCTGGTGATTTCTATAATTTTGAATGTAGCGATATAGCTCTATACGGAAGATTATCAAGGAGAAGGCGGATATTTATTATATGTTGGATCAGAACGGGTGAAAGGTTGTTTAGCTGACATTATATGAAATTAATTTTACAATATTAATATTGGTAAAATCAAAATGTTTTATTCAGGGGGAAAAATGACCATTTTGTAGATTTTCCTTTATATTATTCCCACAAAAGAAATACGTATAAGAAAAAAGAAACCACAAAGTTTCATTGCTATGAATTGAACCATTTTCTTGAAATACAAGAGCAAAATCTGAGTTAGGAGGAATACAATGAGCTTCTTCCCTCGATCAGCCTCATCATTCAGATCCTTCTTCTGCTCGTTTGACCAGTTCCCCGTCTCTTCATCACCAACTCTTGGTAAAATTAATCGGTTCATTCCGTTGTACTTCATATCTAGGTATACCCTATTATTAGCAAAGGAAGAAATAAAATACCCGCCATTTTCGGTTTTAAGTTATTATCGAATTAGTCATCCACCTCTCAAAATGAAATTGATCGTCCCTGCTTGGAAGGATCTAGGGTTTTACAATGTTATTATGATCATCCACCATGGAAGATGGCTAAAAACCACATTCATCCTTTCTCAACATTAACATCCTTATCAAAATTCCGTCCTCATCGTCCTTCATTAATCTCTGTTATACCTTCGAAAGAACCTAGTTGGTATTGGCCACTTCCAGTTTTCGAACCCGGTGGAGGATTTGTTGCAATATGGAATCGTACATTCCTGGTTATATGTTTCTTTGCATTGTTTCTGGATCCATTGTATTTTTATCTACCTTATGTTGGTGGTCCGGCTTGTTTACAAATGGATATTACTTTACAAGTTGCTCTTACGACGTTAAGATCCTTGGCGGATTTATCTTATTTGTTTCATGTCTTGATAAAATTTAGAACGGCTTTTGTTGCACCAAGTTCTAGAGTTTTTGGTAGAGGTGAGCTTGTTAAGGATCCAAGGGAAATTGCTTTGAGGTATTTGAAGTCTGATTTCTTGATTGATCTTGCTGCAACTCTTCCTCTTCCTCAGGTAATTCATTTTCACTAATTAATATTTCTAATTTATGTAATTTATAGGTTTTCCTTACTTTGTGATTGATCAATTGTGTCAAATAACCAATTTTATCAATTGCTAAATGAATGTGTTGGAAAAGATGCTAGAAATGACAAGTTTTATAGAAGGGTCTGCATGAATTTGAACCACTGACCTCAATTATGAGATAGCCAAGTCCCTGGGAAACTTATAAATGACAAGTTCTGAGAGTAGGTAATCACACACGAGAAAATTATTATCCTTATCATACGGTAGATAGATAAGGAAAATGGTGATAGTCAGGTGAAATGTGGGGGATTTTGAAAGATGTTTAGTAGAGATTTTTGTTCGTTGCACCGCACTTACTGTTGATGTTGAATACATTTTAAGGTGTTTTAGGGTATCTATGCAAAATTTTGAGTCAGTGGCGTGCCTGTTGTTTTTTGTGAGCGAAGATGTTATAGCTTTTGGATTGGAAACTTACATAATGTGATGGAATGTGCTATTGTTATGAGCTTTTATTTGTCTAGTAAATACCCAAAGGGGAAAACTTATTTATGGTGAAGCTTTTCGTTCTTGTTGCTTGTTATTGGTTGATTAGGTTTCAGTTCTTCAGCTTATATCAAAAAGTTGTAAAGTTTGGTCAAATTTAATGCCTGTAGTCTTAATATCGCTGATGGTGAAGTACTATTTGTTCTAACAATTGAATAGTTTAAACTATGATCAAATATCCTATAATTAAATCCCTTATCCTCGTAATGGATTCGTTAGCTGTTGTATTTTTGAAATCTATTCTTTTTTTTAATAAAACAACATTATATTAAAAACTAAACAAAGTTATGTACAGAAATGTCACAGCCTTGTAATAGATCTTTAATTACATTAGATTTAAGGCTGAGATGAAGGGAATTACTGTTACAAAAAAATCCTTTTTGATTCCTTTCCCATTTTACTAAGTCATTAGCTTCTTTATTTAGACACCTATTTACGTACACCACACTACTATTACCCATTCCTTCCAAAAGAACCTTCACATCATCCAAAATAACTTTTGCTCTCCATTCACGCGCTGAAGGTTTGTTGTTCAAAAAATTTGTAACATTCTTGCAATCACTTTGCACCTGCACATTTTGAATTTGAAGCTCTTGTGCCCATTCCAAAGCCCTCTTTACTGCAAGGGCTTCTCCACATTCTGAACTGGAGGTGTATCCTGCCAAGACTTTAATGTCAGTGATATAGTTATCTATCCATAAAACTAAACCAATTCCATACTCTCCCGTAATAGCATCAAAGGAGACATCCACATGAATTCTACGCATTGTATTTCTAAAATGAGAAATGACTGAAATTAAATAAACAGTTGTAGCATTTGGTCCAACTATCCTGTGTATATTCAGAATTATCCTTCCTCAAGTTATAGTTCCAATCATTAATAGCATTTCTAACTAAATATATGCATTTAACCGGATCTGGTTGAGTTCCCTGGAAAACAACTGAGTTCCTATACTCCCATATCTGCCAACAGATAATAGCAAAAAGTTCCTTCCAAGGGAATAAAGGAGGCGAAAACCATGATCTAACCCATTGAGTATATTCCACAATCCTGTATCCATTTACCTGTAGGAATCTTTTGAAGCTAAATGGTATTTTTCAAGTTATACATCTCAGGCTTTAGAGTTTTGTGATTGACAGTTATTTTTTGTTACGTGCTCAGCTGAGATTTCTACTTGTAGATGGATAAGTCTAATAATAATGAATGCTGGTATTGCTTACATCTTTCTTCCAGTAATTTTCTATTCGAGACTTCCTGATCTGCCGTCGTATCTGCTTGTGAAATGAAAATAAGATATTGGAACTTAGTTATTTCTAACTCATTCTTTTCAACTGACATAAGACTCTTGTTTCCGGGCTTTACAGATTGTCATATGGGTTATCATGCCAGCTGTGAGAAGCTCGACAGCTGATCATGCTAACAACACTCTTGCTCTGATTGTTCTCATTCAGTATGTTCCCAGATTGTTTCTCATTTTCCCTTTGAACCGAAGGATCATCAAAACTACTGGGGTTGTTGCTAAGACTGCTTGGGCCGGAGCTGCTTACAATCTTTTGTTGTACATGTTAGCCAGTCATGTATGTGTTCAGTATCCCATTTTTTGCAACTTTATATTACATAATAATGCTATCACCATGCTCATTTCGACCGCAAGGGATATGTATACAGATTTTATTATGGTCATTTTTTGGGCTATTGATCATATTTTGACTGCCAGTGCAGGTATTAGGAGCATCCTGGTATCTCTTGGCTGTTGAGCGGCAGCACACCTGCTGGAAACTTCAGTGTCTGAAGGAGGAGACCAGAAATTCTATGTTGTCTTGTGACCCTATGTTTTTGGATTGTAGCACTATCAATTGGCCTCAACGGCAAACTTGGTTGAACGTGACTAGTGTCCTTGCTACTTGTGATGTTAGCAATCCTGAGATCAGCTTCAAGTATGGGATGTTCGAGGATGCTTTTTCTAATGAAGTTGTATCGGCACATAGAATTGAGAAGTATTTTTATTGCCTTTGGTGGGGTCTGAAAAATTTAAGGTAGGATCCTTTTCATTACAACCTGGATGTAGTTGATACAACTGTTTTTTATGCTGTTTTGTTTGTACCTATATCAACAAGTTTCCGTATTCGGTAAAACACGTATCCAATTTTGTAATGCTGACTACTTAACCAAATGATACGCGAAGTAGACTCTGATGCCTGAGGGGGAACCTGCTTAACTGTAGGGTTATCACTGACAATACGCTATTTATTCCTTCAACCAACTCTTCTCTTTTGGATATTATAAACTATGAAACCAGATATAGAGCATGACTTACATATTATTGACTATACGTGCTTTTTAGTTTAGGTGTCATTTGCTCCTGATTCCCGGCACTGATAGTTAGGTTTAGCAGAGGCATCCAGCTCGCTCAAGTTGAAAGCGTTACAGTTGCCACCTAAAACTTGCATGCTTGTTCACCTCTGCTGACAAGATGTTATACTTCCTCCTTAAGTAGTGACATGGTAAAAATGAAATGATATGTTGTTTTATGCTTATGAGCCTTGTTCCTTGTATTTGGACAGCTCGTATGGTCAGAACTTGTCAACAACCACTTATATTGGAGAGACATCATTTTGCATTCTAATCTGTATTGTGGGTCTGGTCCTATTCTCACACTTGATTGGTAACATGCAGGTAATGTATCCTGCCTTTCTTGATTCGATTCAATCTTTTGTTTAACTTCATGGTCTTAGGTTTTGCCAATATGTTACCGATATTAATAGGTAATCATAAGTTAAAAGTTCAATTTTTTTTTTGTTTTTGAGTCTTCTTGCAATACCTTTATCTTTTGAAAAATGATCACTGATGCCGAACTGATGTATTTCCAAAGTTTCACCAGTATATTAGACCTCTGGGGGATTCGAAGAGCTTAATTTGAAGTTTTACATTTGAATTTTCCTGTTAATTCCAAAGGATTGGTTAAATGAGGTTAAGCAACTCCTTTCTATTTTGTTTTCTTATGATTCTTAGAATCCTAGTACCTTTTCCTTTTGTCTTGCAGAGCTATCTCCAATCTATGACGGTGAGAGTGGAAGAATGGAGAATTAAGCGAAGAGATACGGAGGAGTGGATGAGGCATCGGCAACTACCTCTTGAGCTGCAAGAACGTGTTCGGCGGTTTGTTCAGTATAAATGGCTTGCCACAAGAGGGGTAGATGAAGAATCCATTTTACGTTCCCTGCCTTTGGATCTTCGTCGTGAAATTCAAAGGCATCTATGTCTTGCTCTTGTGCGCCGTGTAAGTACCTTTTTGGTTTAATATATTTATATATGTGGTGTGCATCATCAGAACCTTTTCTGTTTATCCGCAGAAGTGGTTGAACTTCATTATTACATTATTTTGGTCTAAATGAAAATGTTTCTAGATCCCTCGATTTTATTACAAGAATCAGGCATTGGATATTTGCTGCTAAAAATGTTGATGCTGTCCCGAAGATGGTATAGTTATTCATTTTTATATATAAAATCTGAGTTTCATGAGTTGTCTATATATTTGCAGGTTCCTTTTTTCTCACAAATGGATGATCAACTATTGGATGCCATATGTGAACGGCTAGTCCAATCCTTGAGCACGCTAGACACCTACATTGTCCGTGAAGGTGATCCTGTCAACGAGATGCTTTTCATCATACGTGGGACTTTAGAAAGTTCCACAACCAACGGAGGAAGGTCAGGATTCTTCAATTCCATCACTCTTAAACCTGGGGATTTTTGTGGTGAAGAATTGTTGACATGGGCGCTAATGCCCAACTCTAGCCTCAACCTTCCATCCTCGACTCGTACTGTACGTTGTCTTGGTGAAGTTGAAGCCTTTGCACTCAGAGCGGAAGATCTCAAATTTGTCGCGGGTCAATTCAAACGGCTTCATAGCAAGAAACTCCAACATGCTTTCAGGTACTATTCGCACCAATGGAGAACATGGGGAGCTTGTTTTATACAAGCCGCATGGAGAAGATACAAGAAAAGGAAACTAGCAAAAGAACTGGCAAGACATGAGAGTTTGTTCTACATGCCGAATCCAGATCAAGAATATAGTTATGATGATGATGGCGCGTACGAGGAGTATCAAGTTGGTGTGGCCGAAGAGGGTACTCCATTGATTGACAGTGGATCAAATACTCAACCACATCTTGGAGCCACAATTCTGGCTTCTAAATTTGCTAAGAATACAAGAAGAGTTGTTAATCAAAAAGTACAGGCGAATGATCCAGCTTCTACAAGCTTAAAGATGCCCAAATTGTTTAAGCCAGAGGAACCAGATTTCTCAGCAGATGATGTATGAGTTTGAGTGAGAGTAAAAGTGAGTTTCAATGGTGAATGCAGAAGGTTTAGTTAGGTGTTGTTCTTAGTTCCTATCTTTGTTTTTGTATAGTTCAGTGTATTAGTGAGGTTAATGTACTAACTTTCATAAACTATATACCCTGCTTTGTTTTCATTCATTTTTTCTGGCTTATACCAAAATCACATCTGCATCAATTTATTTTTGGACAGAGATGGTGAACCATTTCCTACAAAAGTTCAGACCCTAAATTTAATACACTGTCAAACAGTTCATACTTCAGTTTCTTATTGGATTACAAAATGCAAAAAAGAATCCCAGCTAACTTTCTTTTTTCTTTTCCATTTTGAATTTTCTTTTCCTGCGTTGAATACTGTCTATGACCATGTTTACACGCAAAAAGAAGATTAGATTTTTTTTTCTTCATACCTATAGGCTACAGAAGATCGAGCATAAATATTTTATACAGTTCTATACACATGACCTCTTTTATATGTACGATGTAAATCACTGAGATTTTATCGCAAAGAATGTGTCGCGTATAAATATACAAATAGTTCAAGAATTAGCAGTTGCTTCTACGCCATGCTCCACTACTTCCTGAACAGGATTCTGCTCAGTCCACACAGCTGCATCCAAGTACCCAAGCTCGAAAAGTCTATCAAGATCACCATCCTCTCCAGGTTCCAGTGCCCACTTAAACAGCTGAAGTTTGTTGAACAAAGAGAACGAAAATTTCAGTAATTCTCTTCTAAAATTTGACATCATCATCAAACATAGCCACGTAACATAAGATTACCTGTCCTGGGGTAGCTCTATTTTCTGGGTTGCAGTCTGGACTAATCCCAATCCCTTGTAAACCTAATCGACTAGCAGGGAAAGCACAAACACGGACCTGCAAAGCATGATCATTAAGCACCAAGTAGTATACACACCTTAACATATTCCGGGTACAATATATCCAGCGGACATGTTCAGCAAAATATCATGTTTCGCTTTTGCCAATCCCAAATTTCTATATGCCAGGCATTGCTGCTAACATATTTCATAAACTATATACACAGGGTTTTTAGTTTTGTTTTGTTTTTGTCAGTCTGTATAAAGACACCGTAACCTGAGCTCAATGATTCCATCAATTTTGCTCAATAAGAATCAAAGAAAGATTATGTCTGGAAAACCCTAGAAAAGATATCATGCAACAAAGGCATTAATAAGTAATCATCTGTAAGCAAGTACCGTTTTAGCAGCAGATGTCGGTGGCATAAACAATGTCAGGCCACCATCGACACAAAGTTTATTACGAAAAACTGTTGCAGGCCTTGGTGCTAAATACCTGTGTCAGTTAAACATAAGCTACTTAGGGTGAAATACATTTGATAGTAATACAAGAGTGAAGTTGTTTAGCCTAGCTATTTGATAATTAAGCAACAGAGATAAAGCAAGGATTTTACGCACCCTGGAATGAAGGAAGAAGTGAAAACTGCATTGATGAGATCCTCCTTGGAGTTAAACTGATCAACAAGTATAAGAATCCGAGTAACAGCAACTGCCAAAGAAGAAAAAATAACTTGAGAAATGAAAATTTTGTTTTGAAATAAAAAAAACGTGGTTCTAGTTTTGGTTGTTCATATATTATCCATATAGAGTTACCTGTCGGGCCGAGGTTCCTGACAAATGTTATTACTACATGTCCTGATTCAACACCCATGTCGGAGTTGAAACAGCAAAAGTGCAGGCAGAATGGCTTCCTTGGAGGTATAAATAATAAATCCTAGTGGAAGAGGAACAGGACTGAGCACCCTCATATGACAGCTGAATATCAGTGGTTGCACATTCAACGAATGAACTAGGCAATACTATGAATATGTTGTTCGAATGACCTAGGAATCAGAATTTAATATCGAAAGCCTAACAAAAACCGGCAAATTGCAACACGGGAACTAATGTTTTATCTGAAATACAAGATGCTGGTGCAGAAATAGTTTAGAATGTCATGCATTACATATCCAATTTGCTAACATTTCATAGGGTGAAGACCGCCTAAAAGATGTTCCAAGGTCTAAAAACCATAGTAATTACTTCTGCAGAGATGACATGAAATTATTTCAAACTTTCAGTACAGGGGCCGGAAAAAGAATATTTTAATACAGTTGACAGAAAGAACAGACATGCTCACCGCGGACTCTCCCATTTGACCTTATATGAACATCATCTGGCAGAAATATCCCAAGAATATTTCTAAGAACTGCCTGCATTTGAAAACAATAAAAACAAATGACATACCCGATTACCTTAGATGGTCACACTCAACCAATTAACACAAAAGCAATAACAAAACAAAACAAAAAAATTGATAGATAGCTACATTTTCAGAGTGGACTAGCCTGCATATGAAAACAACCAGGATGTGTCAGTCCGACAGATTTGTTATACAACTGAAGAACATGTCAATCCCATTTCTAAGTGGTAGACAAAGCTTAACCTGCAACTCAATTATGGACATCTTAAGCGAACCTAATGGATAAGACCTGTCTGAAAGCTGAAGGTCAATTATGGGTGGACAATGCATGCAAGTTAGACTCGCAGAAGAAACAACTAACCCAAAGAAAAAACTAAAAAAAGAAAGAAGAAGAAGATTGGAACACAGATGCTTTCTGGGTAATTTGCATGGACTCTTACTCTTGGGAAATGAGAGAAACTTTTGTAGGCTCCTCGGCGATTCTATAATGCTTTTTGTTCTCTTTAATGTCCTCCTCCAAACCCCAATTTCACCTGCTCTAATTTAATTGGGAGATCCTAATGGAACTTACTCAGATGAACTCGATTCTTCAAATTTCTATTTTAGCTTTACTTCAATTAATGTTTTAACGTTCTACTTAGATGTCAACGTCAAGAGTTATCTGTTATACTTAGATGGACAAGAGTACCAAAACAAAAATAGGAAATATAAAATTTCAAAACAAAACCAAAGGACAGGTGTTTAAGGGTTAACGTCTACATTTCAAGGTTTATTATGTTTCCACTGACATACAGAAACCAAAACACATCATCGAATGAAGGAAAATTTTCTCGACAAGTATCTCTGTTAAGCATTCTGCCAGTCTGTTACATGGTACATGCTTGTTTCTGGTTTTTGAGCAGACATTATCAAAGACTGAGGAAGGGGGGCTTACCCGATTAGAATGAGGCTATAGATGGTTGTAGCCAGTAGGTTTTATTCTATTCAGTGTCTAAGTTATGTGACTGGAACCAGTTGAAACAATGAACTAACTTTCATATTAATACACATGGTGTTATCCCAATGGGGGTCAGCAAGATAGCCGACCAGCTGATCCTCTTAGCACAGCTCCAGATACACACTGCAAAAGAAAGAGAGCATACCCCAAGGCGAAATGCAGTCCCTCCACGTCAACAATCTTCAGCCAGAATTTTGGTAGCTTCCAAAGCTTCTCGCATGCAGTTTCCAGAGGCAACAACTGCACAGACAATGGCACCAGCTGATGAACCAGCTAATGGAGTGGTTTCCTGCATATGTATACATACATTACATAAACGAAACTCGCTTAATTTATGTACAAGTGATGCAAAAATTGCAAAATGCAACAAATCACTAACAAAATTGAGCGAAGTCTCAGTAACAATAACTCTAAAAAAATGAGGGTTTTTGTTAATTTAGCACCTAAACTGGAATCCAGTGCAAGAAATTCTTGAAAAATCATACCTGTATGTAACCCTTCTCAATAAGGAAGTGAGCAACACCAAGATGATAAGGAAATAGAAGACCTGCTGCAGAGAAACTAAAACCAGTACCTGTTTTTTTCTTGTTCATTTCATCTCCCTCGAAATCCTTTTGGTCCCAAACCATGACTGGCTTTTCTTGAATTACCACACTTGTTCTAACCCTTCCAGTAAAAACGGATTCCTCGTAAATATCCATTCCAACTTCATTTGGGATCTCTGTAAAAATTGATTTAACTGGGACTGAAGAGGTACCATCTCCTCCTCCTTCATACTTAACTTGGGTTCTTTTAATAATCCTGGAAGCAAGTCCGAGGAAGAGTTCTCCTGTAGAGACCGCAAATGATTTCCTCTCTGAATCACCCGTGAGCTTATTATTACTGTCATCATTCTTCAAATTGTTAATGTAATTTTTCTTTTGTTTAGAAAATTTGAAGGTTCTGATAGATCGATGTAGAAAATTAGGAGTAAGGAGGAAGAAGAAGAAGAACTCGAGGCCTGGTGGTGGAGCAGGGTAGCTGGTTTAAAAAGGAAGACTGGCGACGTGGCGGAGAGTACAGAGAGGCCATCGAATGAGGTCTGAAAAATGTAAGGTTCCGATTTGCAGACAACGTTCACGTTGGTTTTTTTCTTCATCTCTTTTATCTGCTTTTCTGGTGGAAATTCATTAATTGGTCGGTCTTCGACGGAGGAAACTATATCTTGTAGCTTAAATCAGTTTCTATGGTCCCACTACGGACTCTACAAACATGAAAAACGGATGTTGGATTGTTGAGTGAGATGGAAGGTCGGGGCTATCGTGGCACACTCGCTGGTACGTGAACCAGAAATATTGGCGTTTGTGCCAAAATCGCCTGTGTTTTCTTCACACGTCAGCGTCTCTGGAAAACCCTCCCGTGTTTTTCCCAAAACTGCCAACGGCTAAATCTGGACGACTGAAAATTCTTGTGATCCAACGGCTATAATTTTGAGTTCTATAAATACTCATCATTTCAACTCCAAATTCACACATTCTTTGCTCTCAAATCATCTACAAAAATGCCTCCCAAAGTTCGTGGTGTTAGATTCACTCAACAAGAGGATTTAGCTATTTGTAGAGCCTTTGTTTTTCACACACAAGATGTTGTCGATGGGAGTGTAGCCGAATCGACGTTGTGTTGGGAGAAAGTTTATAGAATGTTCGCTGCTGAAACGGGGAACATTAATGGGTTTGATTCTCACGTATTGTCGCATCGTTTTAGTTTAATTAGTCGTCATGTATCGGAATTCGCCGATGTATTAGTGGAGAATCACAAAAATAAACTCAACGGTGAAGCTGTACATGAAGTGGAACCAAGAACACTAGCAATGTGAACAGTATCTCACGACGGACGTCCTTTCGACTTCCAAGCTTGTTTCAACATTCTCAGGGTGCTCAATAGATATGATCCCTACATCGCCATAAGAGTTCCACCACCCGACGAGAATTGACGCCTATGTAGTAGTTATGTTAATCTAATGTATTTCTTTTATTCTCATGTATGTTGTGGTTGTTTAATCCAATGTAGTATGTTTTTATTCATGATATTCATAATGCAATGTTTAATCCAAGAAAAATTCAAATTAGTTATGATATTGATGGTGCGAATGTGAAGACATCCACATGTTTGGTTTAGACAATCGTAATAACACAAAATAAACAACAAACTAAATAACATACTACCATAGTGAATCGATTTGTCCTTCAACTTCAATCAGCCTACTCCACCAAAAAACACCTAGGACATTTCCAGAAATGCCTTCCATATGTGTCTTCTTCAGAATAAGTGCACAAAAGCATAAAATTCTGGCAACCGGGCTTTGAGTATCCACTGATTCTCTGTGGACAATGTTTGTATTCGTGATCTCCATATCCACAATGCTTGCAGTGTAATAACTTCTTGTTCAATTTGGCTTCAAGTTTGGAGTTTTTGCAGAGTGTTGCAAAATTTCCTCTTCTTCTTTAATCTTCATAGCATCATCTAGCATATGTGGTTCCTCTGCACAGTTGGGATCTTGACATTGTAAATACCTGAGCTCTTCCGGTTGTGATTCAATCACCGTTCTGATGCATGAGCAACCTTCCCGAGGACACTTTGAATACATCCAAGTGCCTTGCATAAGACTGTGGTTATCCATGAAACATAATGGACAACCCTCTTTTGCTTCGACACATAATATTTACTTCTCTTTTCCTTTAGAAAATATAGTGGATGTTGTTGGCTTAACAAATATATTTGTTGGTTTGGTTGAGAATGAAACCTAATGTCGTATTTATAACAAAAAGACATAGGCGTTGGTAATTCAAACAGACGGTTGTAGTAAATCCGTGCGGTTTTACTACAAACGCTAACTCCTATGGTAACTCAAACTGGCGGTTGTAGTAAAGCCGCGCGATTTTACTACAAACGCCAACGGCTCGATTTTTTTTTCTCGCCCTATAAATTCCATTCTTCCCATCTCCAAATTCACATCTTCTTCTTTTTTTCTTTCTTTCTAAAACTCTTAATCTCTCTCACTCTGGAGAAATGTCTGTTAATAAAATAGCTAATAAAACTACAAGAAAAACACAGCACCAATCCCCGGCAACGGCGCCAAAAACTTGGTAGGCCTCAAAGATATTCTATTTAAATGCAAAATGGTCCCCGGCAGCGGCGCCAAAAACTTGGTGGGCCCGGGAACGTGTATAAAAATGAAGCGAAGTGAAAACGCGGGCCTACAGTAATACCGCAAGTGCACGGTCGTCGGTTGTAGCTCGTGCAAGTACGGGTCGATCCACAGAGATTGGGAGTGTTTTGTGTGTTTAGCTATTTGGGCTCTAAATTGCTATTGGGCTTAGTGGGTTTGTTTGGATTAACTGTGAAATTATGGGCTTTTGGTCTTTAGAGTTGCACTGGGCTTTGGGCTAACAGTGAACTGAACTTGGGCTCAACAGTTCAACTGTGAATTGGGCTCAGTGTCTTTTGATGTGAACTGGGCTTTGGATTCAGTCAAGGATCTGGGCCTTTGGGATTAAACCTGGGCTTTTAGCCTTTGGTTTCACTGATTTGAACTTGGGCTCAGTTGCAGCAGCAGCAGCAGTGAAAGGAAAAGGCAGCTGCAGCAACAGCAGGGGAAGCAACAGCAGCAGTAGCAATACTGCACAGTAGCTGCACAAGCAGTGCAAGTAAAGAGGAAGGAAAGCAGCAGTACTGCAGCAGCAACTGCACAAGGCACAGAGGGCAGGCAACAACAGGGCAAAAGCAACAGCACAAGGGCTTCTGGCTTAGCAGCAAAAGAGGAGTGTAAACAGTGGCTCTATGCCAAATTGGAAGCAAACCAGAGAACAAAAGAATGGCAAAAACAGCAAATATTAAACAAACTAAAAACTAAACAGCAAAAGAAAGATGACAATGAAGAAAACAGTGTGAACAAGATAAATGAACCAAGGCCTAAGGCCAAGGGCAGGGATGTGGAGAAGAAGTAACAAAGCAAAGCTAAGGCAAGAATACATGCATACAAATAGAATGGGAAGATAATCAGCTTGCTATGAGCACTGATTTCTCCCAATGCTCAATCAACACATTGCATCCTAAGCATACAAAAATGGAATGGCAAGATAATCAGCTTGCTATGAGCACTGATTTCTTCCATTACTCAATCAATTCAGTGCTTCAAAGGCTTCTAGCCTAGCATTCCACTAAACTAACAGTGAATTAAGACAACAGGAACAAACATCACAAGAACATGAAACAACTGAAATTAAACCTTAACAGACATCACAAGGAACAAACATCACAACTGAAATTAAACCTTAACAGAACAAACATCACAACTGAAATGAAGGAACAAACATCACAAGGAACAAAACAGGATATTAAGAGTAAAACAACTGAAATTAAACCTTAACAGAACATGAACTGAAATTGAAAAGTGAACTAAAATTGAACTGAAATTAACAGAACTAAGTTCTGGACACTGGCTAGTCCAGCATAAAGTTTTACAACAACACCCACAAGGCTATTTATACCAACAGACACAATTAGGGTTCTACCCAAAAAAAATTCCCAAATTAACAGTAGACTAGGGTTTGATTTTTTTTTACCTAATTTGATGTAGCAACATCAAATTAAACTCGACCCATGCTTCTATTTGTCCTCCTCTACCTCTCCATGCCTTCAATTTCTCTCTAGCACACGTTAATCCATCAACCCATAACCTAGGGTTTAGGTTAGGTAATAAGTTGATGGGATAAAGGGCTAGAAGGATGGGGGAAGCTATCAATCACGTGTAGGATGATAGGGTGGCAGTGTGTGAGCTCGAGGTGGTTGTGGCAGGGTGATGGTGGTTGCAGAGGGTGAGGGAGAAAGAAGTCGATGGAAAGAAGGAGGGTGCGTTTGGGTAGCTGGTATAGGGTTTGGTACTCCAGTGTGTGGCGGCTTCATCAACTTTTGATGTTTTGTTACTAAGCCGTGAGATGTGGAGCTGGTAGGTAGATCGGACGGTGATGCGGAGGCAAGCGAGGAGAGACCGTCGGATGAAGGGATACAACGAAACAAACGGTTCTAGATTAGGTTAGGTGTTGTAGTGTAAGGCGGAGATATCAAACTTTGATGAACAGCAAGGGATCAACCGTTGGATTCAACTACCATCTAATCTGAAGGCTTGGAATTTCAGCGCTGTGGTGCTTGGCAGAGACTTCAGATTTTGATGCTCTATGAAGGAGCGACCGTCGGATGCTTCTGAGAACTGATCTGATGGCTGATAACGGAGGCGTTTTTGTGTGTAGAAAATGAGGTTGTGCGCACCATTCTTCGCGGCTTCCTTGCGTGATTTCTCCCGGCTTTTCACTACTTTTCTGCTCTTTTTGCTCCGCAAGTCATCCAGACTTTATTTATTACCTAAAAATGCAAAATTAATTAATAAAAATATTTATTCTTGAAAACAATGAAAATACAGAATATGGGATAAAATGTAGAATTAATGCATAAAAGATGAGTTAAATGCCAACAAAAAGGGATAAATATATACAATATTTGGCACTCATCAGTGAGTGAATTTTTTGAAGAGGGTGGTAATTTATAGGGGTAAATTTGAAAGAAACAAATGACCGTTTTTAAATTTGAAAAACTACCCATTGGCGGTTGTGCAACACATGCTGGAGGCTTTGCTTCACACGCCAGCGTGTTTAGTACGATCGCCCGTTTTCTCTTAACTCGCCAGCGTTTTTAGTTGACTCGCGCGTTTGATCTTCATCCCCCCACTCCTTTTCTCATAGTGGAGAAATGAGTTTGGCCATCCACCTGGCTCAACAAATGAATTCATTACCATAGGAATTGCCCTTATAAAGCAAACCTTGGACAAGTTAGGCAAGACAAAGAGCGGTCCTGATTTTGTTCTCCCAAAAGCTAAATCAACGGTTATGGTTGTTTATGTTTATATATCTGAGATTGGAAGTTAGAATTACATGTCTTAATTTTCTTATCATATCATTAATATCCCACTAATTTTTTCATAGTTAGTGTTTATTAATTTCCTACAATAAATATATATCCCATTAGTTATAAATCCTAATAAATATCTCTTCATTAATAAATAATAAATTTACTAAAAAAAAAAAGTGGTGGTTGTGAGGCGTTTGTGGGTGGTGGTGGGTGGTGGTGGTACAAGAAGAAGTAGTGGTAGGTGGTTCTTATGATGTTAGTGGATGTTGTTTAGTGGAAAAGTTTTAATTTCAGGTTAGTTAATGCAAACTCAGTTACGATACAAAAGAAAAATGATAATTTAATAAATATTGGTATTGTCACTTTACGTAGTAACAAAAAATGAATGATACATATTATCATCGAGCACATGTTGTTATGGTATTGTCTAAGTTAGTTTATATAAGTGGCAGTTCATATTTTTGCTTGCAAAAGGTAAATTAATGTCTGACATTTTTCCTCAATAAAATGAAAGTGTTCGAGAATTATTTGGATAAATTAGTTTTCTTTGCTGTAATAAACTTGACTCTCGTGAAATTACCAGGTTTCAACGTTTGTATGGATCGTTTCTATGCTACCCTCTTATGTAATTGGGTATTTTTAAAGTTTTCAATTATTTAAATCGTGTTAATTTTTTAATTTGGATTTTGAAATTTTGGGTATTCAAATGAACGCGTAATTGGGGGATACTTATATTAATTGGGGGATAGATAGAAAAGATAAAAGCTGATATAAATAGTAAATCAGATTCACCCCATATCCATGTATTTTAACTAATTCCTAATGTACCCCTCACTAATCATGCTTAGTAGTTAAATATAATTAGGTAAGTTAATAGATTAGTTTGATAATCATTAGAATAAATCATTATCATTGAATTTGTTGATGCAACAACATAAATCAAGATATTTATGATCATGAAGGTTCCAGTGAAGAACCAACCCAGGAAAGTAAACAAGCTAAATATACAAGTACTCCAATTAGTCATATATAAGTATTAATGTATTGAAATTTGATTTTTTTCATCGAATCCGCCATTGTTACGCCTGAAAAACTCAGTGCCGGCATGGTAAAAGTATGAATACCATGCCGGAAGGGACGAAATCGGCATGGTATTCATACTTTCACCATGCCGATACACAATATCCACCAATTTTGAAATTGTAAGTACACTGCCGGCAGAGAAAGCTCATTATCAAGTATGTCGATAGTAGTGCCCGCATGATCAACTTCCAAGTGTACCGTGCCGGTTTGAGGACAAAAACATACATAAAATCTGTCCGAAATAACAAGTGTCGGTATGGTATTCATCCTGAAAACCATGTCGGCACTAGATATCGACATGGTATTTGTTAGAGCACTGCTCGGTCAAACTCGCCTGCGTTGCTATCTCAAGTATGTTTGTCAATGTTAGTGATCAAAACTCTAAGTCTTGATTTCTAGTCTATCATAGCTAAGTCTCAGACTAGGATAGTAAGTGTAGTTGAGCTCAAGGACTTCATGGCGATTCATCATACAAGTGGAAGAACTACTCAAGGAACCGGTGGAACTTCTCGATAAAAAGGTATGTGGAGACTTGAACTTATCTGTCACTCAAAAGTCTATTTATTCTATCTCCTACTTCATGAGACAAAATTCGTATGCTATATATATAGATTTAGATTATACACATTTGGTATTTCGAGCCGAGTATACCTCGCCTATCTACATCTCGAAATATGTGTTGGTAAGCGTTTTGTTTCAATCATGTTTTTATTTACCTAGTGACGCAAGTCATGTATGTTTCGATCGTCTTGAAAATTGCTTTGACGAGAAATAGTGTAACAACTATATAATGTCCTCTAAGAATGTTTCAATGATTAGAATGAGAGTTTAGATTACATAACCATAGTGGACATAAGCATGTTGTGGAAGCACATATGTTCATAAGTCCCATGATGGAAATCGGCTAGTAGCCAAGTCCGCGAACTGCCGAAGTTCTCAAACCCGAGAATTTCTGCTGAGTTATCAAACTATGTTGCGTGAGCCAAGTCCGCGAACCAGCGAAGCTCTCAAACCCGAGAATTTCTGCTGGAGTTTGAAAAATCTTTCCAGTACTTCAAGTTTGCGAACCTAGTCTACGAACTTGTATAGGTTATATATCTAAAGATGATTTCTGAACTTAACTTATAAACACTAAGGAATGCTTTTGCAAACCATGGCTATAAAGTTCATGAACCGATTCATGTGAATCGAATCATCTTTGCTTCAATTGTGTCTTATGTAGTACATGAGATTTCCTTGCAATTGAACAACTCTCTAACTAGTTCATGTGAGTCATTTGAACTAGTTATGGTGAAGAAGAAAGTGGTTGGTATGAAATGCTCAAATGGCTAATCTTTTGGTTGACTATTATTGAACCAACAATGCACACGTTTGGATACGGTTTACAAACCTAGAAGCGTGCAGTTCATTTGTGTATGACAAGCTAAGATTTCAATCTAACGGTTGAGATATATTAGCTTGAATCTAAATCAGGATTTCATCTAACGGTGGATAGCGTTTGCTTTGTGATCAAGGCGAAACCCTGATTTGAAAGACTATATAAGGGGACATCTAGCAACTCTACAAACTAATCCCCACATGTCCGTGTGCTACTAGTTTGTAAGCTAGAGTCGATTCTCCTTTAACCTTTGGTTTTCTTCTTCTAAAACCAGGTTAACAACTTAAAGACTTCATTAAGATTGTGAAGCCAGACCGATACTAATTTTATCGTAGTTGTGTGATCTGATCTTGCATCTTATATCGTACGAGTACAATCAGATTGATTGGCTTGAGATCATGAGATTTCTATGATAGGCAAGATATAAATAATCACAAACATCTCTGTCTCATTGTTTTTGATTCAACGACGTCTTGTTTCACTACCATACGATTAAGATTGTTGTGAGATGATTGATTAATCTAGGTTGTTCTTCGGGAATATAAGACCGGATTATCAATTGGTTTATGTTCACCTTGATTATATATCAAAAGACGAAACAAAAACTTTAGGGTTTTTCTGTGGGAGACAGATTTATCCTTTGATAAACTTTTCTGTGTGAGACAGATTTGTTTATTGTTAAAGCCTGCGATTTTGGGTCGTAGAAACTCTTAGTTGTGGGTGAGATCAGCTAAGGGAATCAATTGTGTAGTATCCTGCTGGGATCAGAGGCGTATGGGTGCAACTGTACCTTGGATTAGTGGGAGACTGTGTTATTTCTTTTCCGCATTATATTTGTTATATAATAGAAATAATACATGTTGTGCGTTAGATCAATCAATTGTATAGTCCGACCTAACGGTTGTTGATTGATATTGATTGATTCTTGGATATTGGTCTTTGGTACCATCCAAGTCTATCTCTCTTTAATCGAGACTCGCAGTTTGCTTTAGTAAAATTAGATCAAGAGATTGAGATATAAACTCTTTGATATATCTTTTTATTGATTGAGTCTGACTGTCTAGTTGATTCTCATAAAAAGTATATTTGATTTTGTCCATACAGATTGCTAAGAGAAATATTGGGTGGTGTTGTTAGACCCCCGCTTTTTTAATTGGTATCAGAGCAGGAAAACACATAAAGACCTCACAATTTTGTGTGATCTGACTCTATGGACAAGAGTACTATCTCTGTTAACGCAATACCAGTTCATAGACGTTCAGTTAAGTTTCAAAGTTCTGGAACTTCTGAGAAAAACTCTAATCTGTGTCCATCTACTGAATCTACTTTTGACTGGAAAAAATCTCTTGATGAACAGTTGGATGATCTTTCTGACGATAGTGATTCAAAAGAAGGACAAAGTGTTGATGAGGAAGTCTCTCAATATATCAAGTTGTTCGACTGTGCTTTAAAAGAAAAAAAGTCAACAACTTGCCTGAGGAAGTATATGGGTCCTATCTGTCAAGAAAACAGGAAGTTGAGAAAACTCTTTAAAGGTTATGATGGTGGATATAAACTCTTACAATCTACCGTTAAAAACCATAAAGAACAAGTTCACTCAAAAAATACTGAATGTGATAATCTTCGCCATAACCTTTTCGTGTTGAAAGAAAGACTTGCTGAAACTGAAGCAAAATGTGAATCTCAACAGACTCGTTTTATTGACAAAGAATACAGTTTTCTTGACAAACAAAAATCCTTGGAATCTGACCTTGCAACTGCTCTTGATAAAGTGAGATCACTGGAAGAGAATCTGAAAAGGTTCAATACTAGCTCTACAAAATTATCTTCTATGATTGGAGCATGTAGAGAACATCGTGATACACGTGGTCTGGGCTATAAAGGAATAGACGCTCCAATCTCTAGTAAGATTAATTTTGTTAAAGCTGTTGATAATTCTCCATGTGAAAAACCTTTGACAGCTTTCAATGTTTCTAAAAACAAGGACTCGTCTTCTTCTAAATCCGCTCATAAGAGAACAATGAAAAGTAAGTCTTTCAACTGCTACTACTGTGGGAACATGGGACATTCTGAGCAAATATGTCGTCTTCGGTTACGGAATGAAAAACTTCGTAACATTCTTACATGGATGTCTAAATAAGTTGTTAAACTAGTATCACAGATTATTGGAATAAAAGGCAGCTCGTATTCTCAAAAGATATATAATGATAATTCCTTTCTCAACTGTTTACTCAAAATGAAGAGTGTCCATAAAGACAGAAGGAAGAATGACAAAAGTGAGACTGATCATGTGAGCCTCTCAAGAGAAAGAAGAAGACATAGAATAAAGAAAGAAGAACTATGTTCCTCTGTTCTTGTAAAAGAAGTTTGTGAATCCAAGTCTTCCAAATCAAACTTCTTACATGTCAACAATCGAGTATCTGATCTGAAGATTAACATAAACAAACTCAGAAGGGATATCAGGAAAACATGGAAAACTGTTAACCCAGGTACTTCTAAATCTTCTCTTGATAATACTTCTTCGACTAAATCAGGTATCTTGATAAATACTGTTGATAAAAACGAAGAAGTGAATATTGATGAGAAAGGTGCTAATCTTACTTCACCCTAACTTGCTTATGTTGCATCTCTTTTAATAAAAAGAGATGCTCATGGTTCTCAAGTGTTTCCTCTTGAGAAAGCCGTCAGGATCGGTCTGTGTTTGCCTTTAGGTTCTGTACTATGTTTGCTCCTTAACATCTAATTCTTGTTCCTTTGGTCTTCCTTGGCCTAGCATGGGCCTTGTTCTCCTGTACATGCACCAGCCCACATGAACTTCATGTTCCCAAGGTTTTATGGAAGACCTTATTTATATAATGTGTTTCCGGAGAACAAAAAGATATACTAAAGTTTTTTTGGTGCACAATGGAAGGAAGCAACAAAGTCGATGATGTTGAGTTATGTCCCATTACTATCTATCCTTTCATGCTCTTGATCATGAAAACGAAGACAAACTACCAGTTCAGATTTCTTCACAATTGGTAGGAAATCTTCTTGGAGATTTTAAGGTTGTTCAAGAGCAACTCGGCATTGCATCCATGAACCTTGTTTTTCTGAAAGGAGAACTAAAGAAGATAACTGAGGAACTCGTTCATGTTCAATCCCTGGTTGCAGACAGGATTTAGGATTCTTCAGGGTTTTTTTTTTTGTTTTTTTTTGTTCTTATTCTTATATGCCTAGGATATCTTCTTTTTGGCTTAGTTGGAAGAATAACTAGTTCTCTGAATAACGATGATTGTGACTACACATAGCTATTATTTTTCATCTTCTTGTATTATTTTTTAGGTTTATTGGGTTTTAAAATTCTAAAAATATTTGGAGGATGATGGTTTGCAATATTTAATCTTATGGTTTGTTATATTGCAATGTTTATGGGATTTGTGCGTTTACATCTGTGAACTTTGTTGTCCCATATTTTGTCAAATGTAAAGTCGTTCATGATCGGTATTCATGTATTGATTTAAGGATGAATAGACTTTTGACAAACACAAAAGTTAAGCTTATATTATCAGTTCTTTGATGGAAGATAGGTTAAAATCGTTTGTGAACAAGGATAAAGTCTATTATTGTTATGCAAATAATGATTGAAAATAGAATGGATCCTTGTATTTTTCACAGTATTGATCTTCTTTGATTCATATCCTATGAGATACTGTGAGGCTCCGTAATATGTCTTATGTTGAGCACGATACGACTAAGTTGATTAATTTTGTTGGTTGTTCCATAATGTATGTTATGTTGAGCATTTGTAAACTAAATTAATCATCTCGTTTGATTATTTAGTTATTTGCTCCGTAAGTTCTCTTATGTTGAGCAAAACAAATGACAATTAAATTGATTAATTTCTTGATTATTTTGGTTGTTTGTATTCCAAATAGATTAATTATGTGTTCTCTTGTAATTAGTCTAGTTGAGCATTCATATATTCCATAAGATTTTTCTTGTGTCGAGTATATGAACGGCTATCCTAATCATTTTCAATGGTTTTGGTAGTCATATGTTCCGTAAGTTTACTTATGTTGAGCATAAACAATTAAGTTGATCACCTTGTGTGTTTAATTTGATTGTGTATTCCGATTAAATTAATCATGGGTTTACTTGTGATTAATTTGATTGAGTTTCTGGATATAGAAAATCACTTATCATGGTTTTTGGTGCCCAATAAAAAATCCTTCTTTTCTCTTGAAATTAAGGTCGCTCTTGTTGTTCCTTTGGAAATGACATCAAATGGTGGATAGTTCTTTTGAACTTGTGCTTAATGGTTATATCTTGAGGGGTGTGCGGCTGTGGAATTTTAGAGGGGCTATCTTGTATATTTAAACTCCTTGATGAATGCTATTAGCTTCGGCTATATGATTGCATCTAAATTAAGATGATGTGCGTCTTTTCTTTTAGTCATGAAATGTCTCTTGTGGAAATTTCATTATGATCCCATTCTTGTTCCTTTGCCAATTTTATTAACAAAAAGGGGGAGAATTAATATATAGTTCACACTACAAATACATATGGTTTTCGGATCATTGTGTAAGGGGGAGTGGTTTCCATGACCGAGATGTAGTATTGACTAAGGGAGAGTGATACATATCACTGTAGTATTATTGTTGAAGTTGTGATACAATTGGACTTTGACACTGTGTAGTAATAATATGACACTATATAACAATGATCGAGAATCTCGAGTTTTCTCATTTTTATGGCTACGGATCTTCAACAAGGGTGATGCTAAACTTACAACCTTTGGGATCATTGGAGTACTTGGAAGGACGAAGATTTTAAGGAATGTTGAAGATTAGACGTATGGAATAGGAGCTACTAAAGTTTCATTATCTTTTTTGCATTCCATATGTATTGATAGTTTTGTCACTAAAATTGACAAAGGGGGAGATTGTTAGACCACTTCTCGGTCAAACTCGCATGCGTTTCTATCTCAAGCATGTTTGTCAATGTTAGTGATCAAAACTATAAGTCAATTTCTAGTCTATTATAGCTAAGTCTCGGACTAGGATAGTAAGTGTAGTTGAGCTCAAGGATTTCATGGAGATTCATCATACAAGTGGAATAAATACTCAAGGAACCGGTGGAACTTCTCGACAAAAAGGTATGTGAAGACTTGAACTTATCTGTCACTCAAAATTCTATCTATTTTATCTCCTACTTCTTGAGGCAAAAGTAGTATGCTATATATATAGACTTAGATTATACACATTTGGTATTTCGAGCCGAGTATACCTCGCCTATCTATATCTCGAAATATGTGTTGGTAAGCGTTTCGCTTCGATCATGTTTTTCTTTACCTAGTGACGCAAGTCATGTATGTTTCGATCATCTTGAAAATTGCTTTGACGAGAAATAATGTAACAAATATATAACGTCCTCTAAGAATGTTTCAATGATTGGAATATGAGTTTAGATTACATAACCATAGTGGACATAAGTATGTTGTGGAAACACATATGTGCATAAGTCCCATGATGGAAATCGGCTAGTAACCCAGTCCTCGAACCAGCGAAGCTCTCGAACCCGAGAATTTCTGCTGGAGTTTGAAAACTCTTTCCAGTACTTCAAGTCCGCGAACCTAGTCTACGAATTTGTATAGGTTATATATCTAAAGATGATTTCTGAACTTAACTCATAAACACTAAGGAATGCTTTTGCAAACCGTGGCTATAAAGTTCATGAACCGATTCATGTGAATGGAATCATCTTTGCTTCAATTGTGTCTTGTGTAGTACATGATATTTCCTTGCAACTGAACAATTCTCTAACTAGTTCATGTGAGTCATTTGAACTAGTTATGGTGAAGAAAAAAATGGTTGGTATGAGATGCTCAAATGGCTAACCTTTTGGTTGACTATTATTGAACCAAAAATGCACACGTCTAGGTACGATTTACAAACCTAGAAGCGTGCAGTTCATTTGTGTATGACAAGCTAAGATTTCGATCTAACAGTTGAGATATATTAGCTTGAATCTCAATCAGGTTTTCATCTAACGGTGGATACCGTTTGCTTTGTTAGCAAGGCGAAACCCTGATTTGAAAGGCTATATAAGGGGACATCTAGCAACTCCACAAACTAATCCCCACACGTCCGTGTGATACTATTTTGTAAGATAGAGTCAATTCTCCTTTAACCCTCTGGTTTTCTTTTCTCAAACCGGGTTAACGACTTAAAGACTTCATTGGGATTGTGAAGACAGACCGATACTACTTTTATCGTAGTTGTGTGATCTGATCTTGCATCTTCTATCGTACGAGTACAATCAGATTGATTGGCTTGAAATCGTGATAGTTCTCCGATAGGCAAGATATAAAATTAATCACAAACATCTTCGTCTCATTGTTTGTGATTCCACGACGTCTTGTTTCGCTGCCATACGATTAAGATTGTTGTGAGGTAATTGATTAATCTAGGATTTTCTTTGGGAATATAAGATCGAATTATCAATTGGTTTATGTTCACCTTGATTATATATCAAAAGACGAAACAAAAACTTTAGGGTTTTTCTGTGGGAGACAGATTTATCCTTTGGTAGATTTTTCTGTGTAAGACAGATTTGTTTATTGTTAAAGCCTGCGATTTTGGGTCGTAGAAATTCTTAGTTGTGAGTGAGATCAGCTAAGGGAATCAAGTGCGTAGTATCCTGCTGGGATCAGAGGCGTATGGGTGCAACTATACCTTGGATCAGTGGGAGACTGATTGGGGTTCAACTACAGTCCAGTTCGAAGTTAGCTTGGAGTAGGCTAGTGTCTGTAGAGCCTTAATACAGTGTGTATTCATTCTGGACTAGGTCTCGGGGTATTTCTGCATTTTCGGTTTCCTCGTTAACAAAACTTCTGGTGTCTGTGTTATTTATTTTCCGCATTATATTTGTTATATAACAGAAATAATACAGGTTGTGCGTTTGACCTAAGCAATTGGAAATCCGGCCTTTGGTTGTCGATTGATATTGATTGATCCTTGGACATTGGTCTTTGATACCGTCCAAGTTATTCCTTGTATTTGATTAGTACTCACAGTTTCTGTTTGAGGAAATCAAATAAGGATAGAGATATAAACTCGTCGATATACTTTTAATTGATTGAGTCTTGTTGATTCTCTTAAAAGTGTATTCGAGTTTGTCCATTGATAAGCATGTATATGCTACATTTTATACCCATATTTATATTAGCTATGATACAATATTTTAGTTATTAATACTATTTTAGTGCTTTTGTAGAAAGTACAAGTGAATTCGATCATTCAGCGAATAAACAGCAAAATGTGAGACTTAATGGTATTTGCGACGAAAATGGAAAAATGTGGTTGGTCGGGTACTTCCACATATCAACAACCACAATGATGAAATGTGGTTGGCCTGGTATTTCCATGTATCAATAACCACAATGGTCAATTATGCTGGCCTGGTATTTCCATGTATCAGCAACCGGGTTGGCCTGGTATTTCCATGTATCAGCAACCACAATTATGAAATGGGGTTGGCCTGGTATTTCCATATATTAGCAACCACAATGATGAAATGAGTGGCCTGGTATTTCCATATATCAGCAACCACAATGAAAAAAATGTAGCTGGCTGGTATCTTCATATATATCAGCAGCATAAAATTGTTTCATAGGCGAGGCACAAACGCAGCAAATGAATTGAAATCAAAGTGGGGTTGGCACATGCAAACTGAAAATGGGAGTATTTTGTATTTCTTACTTTATTACAAATATATTCCATCGGGAAAGATAATTTATTTGCCATGTGAAGAATTAATTGAGAAATATTTACACGTGAGATTATTTTGGAAATAAAGTAACCCTTTCTTCATTTGGGAGATTTTGGAAATAAGGAGAGATTATTATTTCATTGGAAGAACGAGGTGGCAATATTATTTGGGGAAAGATACTGATGACGACATCAACTTGCATGCAAGATATTTTCATAGAACAATTTATTTTGATTCTTTGATTAATGAAATAAAAGAAAGGGAAGGTAATAAGAAGGGGGTCGACTATTTGAGAGGAGAGCTCGTCCACAGGGACGTAAGTAGAGAAGGGTTTTGAAGTTTTGTTTTCGATTCTTTATTTTTCATTAGCTAGAGTTTGATTTTAATATGTTTATGGCTTTTTGAGAAAGCCATGTCTAGCTAGAGTCATGTTAGGGTTTAGGTAGAAACCAATTTAATTGTGTAAACTCTACATTTATATGTTCAATAATGATTTGAATGACTAGTAGTTTTTCTTCATATGGCTTAGTATTTTATTGTTCATGTGATTTTCTTGATTATTTATGCTTTTCAATTGATATGGCGTGCTTTGGTTAAGTTTTTTGACGTAATATGCTTTAGGATTGATAGGTAATGCTTTAGAATCACTACCCATGAAGCGAAGAAAATTACAGCGGAGAAACAATATTTGAAAATGCATGGAATATATTTTTAATGACTAGTAGAATTTGCATAATTAATTGGTGGAAACCGAAAATCCTAATAACCCACTCTCATTTTGTTTACTGTTATATTATTTCATTTTGTTCCAAATTTTTGAAAACCGTTAAACATCATCTTGTCGATTAGTTAGTTTTGATATTAATTAGTAGTAGTATTTCACACTCCTCGTGGGAATGACCTGTACTTGCCATTGTTCTGCTAGTTAGACACTATGCACTTGCAGTATTTTATTGTAGGTTTCCCAACCTACCAACCATACAGATTGCTAAGCGAAATATTGGGTGGTGTTGTTAGACCCCCGCTTTTTCAAGTCTATTATAGTTAAGTCTCGGAATAGGATAGTAAGTGTAGTTGAGCTCAAGAACTCCATGGCGATTAATCATACAAGTGGAAGAACTACTCAAGGAACCGGTGGAACTTCTCGATAAAAAGTTATGTGGAGACTTGAACTTATCTGTCACTCAAAAGTCTATTTATTCTATCTCCTACTTCATGAGACAAAAGTCGTATGCTATATACATAGACTTAGATTATACACATTTGGTATTTCGAGCCGAGTATACCTCGCCTATCTATATCTCGAAATATGTGTTAGTAAGCGTTTCGCTTCGATCGTGTTTTTCTTTACCTAGTGACGTAAGTCATGTATGTTTCGATCATCTTGAAAATTGCTTTGACGAGAAATAGTGTAACAACTGTATAACGTTCTCTAAGAATGTTTCAATGATTGGAATGAGAGTTTAGATTACATAATCATAGTGGACATAAGCATGTTGTGGAAACACATATGTGCATAAGTCCCATGCTGGAAATTGGATAGTATCCAAGTCCGCGAACTGCCGAAGTTCTCAAACCCGAGAATTTCTGCCGAGTTATCAAACTATGTTGCGTGAGCCAAGTCCACGAACCCAGTCCGTGAACCATCGAAGCTATCGAACCTGAGAATTTCTGCTAGAGTTTGAAAACTCTTTCCAGTACTTCAAGTCCGCAAACCTAGTATGCGAACTTGTATAGGTTATATATCTAAAGATGATTTCTGAACTTAACTCATAAAGACTAAGGAATGCTTTTGCAAACTGTGGCTATAAAGTTCATGAACCGATTCATGTGAATCGAATCATCTTTGCTTCAATTGTGTCTTGTGTAGTACATGAGATTTCCTTACAATTGAACAACTCTCTAACTAGTTCATGTGAGTCATTTGAACTAGTTATGGTGAAGAAGAAAGTGGTTGGTATGAAATGCTCAAATGGCTAACCTTTTGGTTGACTATTATTGAACCAACAATGCACACGTTTGGGTACGGTTTACAAACCTAGAAGCGTGCAGTTCATTTGTGTATGACAAGCTAAGATTTCGATCTAACGGTTGAGATATATTAGCTTGAATCTAAATCAGGTTTTTATCTAACGGTGGATAGCGTTTGCTTTGTGAGCAAGGCGAAACTCTGATTTGAAAGACTATATAAGGGGACATCTAGCAACTCTACAAACTAATCCCCACACGTCCGTGTGTCTAATTTGTAAGCTAAAGTCGATTCTCCTTTAACCTTTGGTTTTCTTATTCTAAAACCAGGTTAACAACTTAAATAATTCATTGGGATTGTGAAGCCAGACCGATACTACTTTTATTGTAATTGTGTGATCTGATCTTGCATCTTCTATCGTACGAGTTCAATCAGATTGATTTGATTGAGATCGTGAGAGTTCTCCGATAGGCAATATATAAAAGTAATCACAAACATCTTCGTCTCACTGTTTGTGATTCCACGACTTCTTGTTTCGCCACCATACGATTAAGATTGTTGTGAGGTGATTGATTATTTTAGGCTGTTCTTCGGGAATATAAAACCGGATTATCAATTGGTTTCTGTTCACCTTGATTATATATCAAAAGACGAAGCAAAAACTTTAGGGTTTTTCTGTGGGAGACAGATTTATCCTTTGATAGACTTTTCTGTGTGAGACTGATTTGTTTATTGTTAAAGCCTGCGATTTTGGGTCGTAGAAGCTCTTAGTTGTGGGTGAGATCAGCTAAGGGAATCAAGTGTGTAGTTACCTGCTGGGATCATAGGCGTAGGGGTGCAACTGTACCTTGGATCAGTGGGAGACTGATTGGGGTTCAACTACAATCCAGTACGAAGTTAGCTTGGAGTAGGCTAGTGTCTGTAGCGGCTTAATACAGTGTGTATTCAATCTGGACTAGGTCCCGGGGTTTTTCTGCAGTTGCGGTTTCCTCGTTAACAAAACTTTTGGTGTCTGTGTTATTTCTTTTCCGCATTATATTTGTTATATAATAGAAATAATACAGGTTGTGTGTTAAATCAATCAATTGGATAGTCCGACCTAACGGTTGTTGATTGATATTGATTGATCCTTGGATATTGGTTTTTGGTACCATCCAAGTCTATCTCTATTTAATCGAGACTCGCAGTTTATTTTATATGAGGTTTATATATATTTGGATCACCTCAATACAATGGCATAGTTTAATTTTAAGCATCCGCGTTACCAAACATAAATTAATAACAACGGTTTCGACATTTCTATTTATTATGTTGTTCATTAGATTTTTTTTTGTAGTACTTGATATATGGCCCATTTTTAGGTTTATATTTTGGGTCTACATAGTGTGAATCAAAATCATGGAAGCTCAAAATGGGTTTATCTCTTCTAGGTGATTAAGGTAATGTTCACAATTATACGTTAGAAGACTCAATTTTCACACAGTTGTCATTTACCCTTTCATTTTTTTTTAATGATTTGTGTTTCAGGTTAAAAATCAAATTAAGTTTTCATTTTTTTTTTGTATAATTTTACTCATGTTCATTTATTCATACATATTTTTATAGATTTTTATTCAAAAGTTAAAATATAAAAAATCTTTGATAGAAGTTTTTGGTTTAATCTCCCCTATATTGTATTTGTTATTTTTTCTAATAGAATTTGTCCCATAAAAGCTTGCCCCAAGAAAAGTTGATAATTTTGTGTTTAGAGTGTACATAATATTTTAAGAAAAATATTCTTCAATTGGTTCAGCTGGGTTCCGGGTGGTGGCCATTGCAAATAATACACTAGATGTGTTTAGCGCATTATTTTTTTCCTCTCACTTTTAACAAATTGATCCTTTGATGTTATTCACAGATATAGTTGTCATATTGACTAGCATCACCAATGCACAAACAGTGATGATATTGAACAACTACGAAACTCGTATATTAAAACTCAAATGACAGGTAGTCAAATTGTCGATCGGTAGTTAATGTTTTTCTCTGGAACAACATAGAATGTCTATGTGGTTCGGAACAAAATTTCAAAGGGTTTTGTGATTATACACTGAAATATTTCAAGCGGACAAGAAAACATGTTATGTTATTAATATTTTCGATGTAAGAAGTTAACAAAAAACATTGGAGCTCATATATGACCTTACATCTATGCGATATTTGAACACCATTGATGATTGCAACTTAAAAGCTCCGGTAAAGATGAATGATTATTGTATGATTCAATTCATAAAAATGATAGGATATAATATTATATGGTTTAGTGATACAGTCTAATATCTTACTTGGCTCTACAAAAAAAATATAGTATTGTTATCGAGAAGAAATAAGAACTCTAAAAGCACACATTTCTCATCAGTACTAAAATATTTGGTTTTAAGATAATCGTTATCAGAAGTTATTTACTATTAAAATTATAATTTTTTGGATTGATTTTATCTCGAATCACAACAATCAGAAATTCATGAACTTCTCACTCTTTCTATTTCCTAAGGTGAAAGATAAAGTATGAAATTATTGTTGAAGTGTCCTTTAATCCATGATTTTGATTAGTGCATGCGGATTTGTTTGCTTGGATTTTTCTTTCATAATTTTTGGTTTCATTTTGTTGCACCAATGATATTAGTTTTTATTTGAATTCTTGATTGTTAAGATGGCTAAATTATTAAACCATAGTTGTTTAATACCCTTATTATACAAGACATTACATATACATAACCATGTTTGCTGAGTTGTGTAGTTCTGGGTTTCCTTACAAAACCAAGTAACATAACCACATCTTTAGTAATTCCAAATAACAAAATGTGATGCACGTCCATGCCATTACGGCACGGGTTAAGCCATAGTGTATTAACAAGACTAGATACGTTTTCGTCGGTGAAACTACGTTTGTAATCCAGGGAATCACTTGTTCTGGAATGATGATATCGGTGACCTCGAGATATAACTACTTGCAACAAGAGCCAATAATACTTTAATTTAGGAGTTGGTGGCAGCCTGCAGACAAAGGCCGCTCGATTGGCCATGCAGATTCCACATTTGTGCATCTTTTTAAAGAATATTTTTTTCGGGCACCATTAAGATTTGTAAGGGGTGCACTCTTCCATTTTCAGTAGGTCATTAGGAAGTAAAATTCAACTCTCGTTATCTATATATTTTGGTTAATGAATGAACAAAATGCCCTTATATTATTTTATATATATTTTAATAGATTTAATTCGGATGGATTTTTTATTTTTCTTAGCCGAGATCTGATAGACTTTTTCCCTTTTTTTTTTTTGAGCCGAACTCAATGGGATTCTCATATATAAAAACAACTTAGAGGTTCTGCTAAGATTCTTTTTCATTACCGAACGTTGGGTTTGGTTAGCCGTTTTTTTCTTTTTATTTTTTTCCTAGACAAATTCAATGGGTTATTTTTATAAAAGCAACATAGAAGTTCGGTTAATAGTTTGTTCATAGCCGAACTCAGCTAGTTTTCTTTTTTATAACCAAATTTAATGATTGTTTTCATTAAAAAGAATATAGTGGTTCGACGAAGTTTTATTTATTTTTCTTCTTAGTCGAAAGTTTTATTTTATTTTTTATTTTCTAGTCTGATTTGATGGGTTGATCAATGTCGAGGTTCGGCTACGTTCTATTTATTTTTTTCTAACTGAATCTCGAGTTCGACAAGATTTGTTTTTTTCTCCTAACCAAACCCAATATAAAACAAAAAAGATATTATTTTTTCTTTAAAAAAGGTAAAAAATAAAGATAAACAATAAAAAAAAAATTTGTTTAATTAAAGGGTAGCTTGGTCATGTTTTTAACTGTAAGACACCCCTTATAAGTGTAGGGAAGATGTCCTAAGCATTTATGGTTCTGATTCCCAAGATAGAAGGTGCAAAAACTCTTAATCAGTTTAGACCAATTGGTCCCAAGATAGAAGGTGCGAAAACTCTTAATCAGTTTAGACCAATTGGTCTTAACAGTGTGAGTTTCAAGATTTTTACCAAAATAATCAGCACCAGGATGAGACACTTATGGATAAGATGATAACACCTCAACAACTAGCTTACATCAAGGAAAGAAGTATACAAGAACAAATCATATTAGTTTATAAAATGGTCAATGAAATGCAAAAGAAAAGAAGATGTGGAAATGTAGGAGTTAAACATGACATTTTTTAGGCTTATGACTCAGTAAACTTGGAATTAATTACAAGTCTTAAACATGTATGGCTTTTCTAACTCTTGGTGTCAATGGATAAAGATACTCTTTGAATCTGCTAAGAGTATTCTTAAAATGGTAGAAGAAGGTTTTTGCTAAGAGTATTCTTAAAATGGGCTCGTGATTTTTTATCAGTTGGCAGAGGTTTGAGACAAGGGGACCCATTGTCTCCTACTCTTTTGTATTGATGGAAGATGATTTAAGCAGATGTATTCTTAAAATGGTGGAAGAAGGTTTAGTAATTCCTAAAGTAGTCAGGAAAGGAGTCCACCCAACTCAGTTGTTCTTTGATGATGATGTTTTCATATTTTGCAATGGAACTAAAGGAAGTGTGTATAATCTTACTAAGCTTCTTGATGATTACTAGAAGGGTTCAGGTCAGATTATAAATAAAACTAAGAGTAAACTCTTTATATGGAACTTCTGAGCTAAGAAAGATACAAATTAAGGAAATTATGCATATGATATTGAGTACTTTTCCTGATAAATATCTAGGAATAATTCTTTATTATGGCAGAGTTAAAGTGACTACAGTATGGCCAATGGTGGAATTAATGCAAAAGAAGCTAGCTGCTTGGAAAGAAAAATTGTTCTCCTTTCAAGACAGGTTAGTTCTCATCAAATATGAATTTTGTGGTATCCCTATCTACAATATGGCAGTTTACAAATGGATTGTATCAGTAATCAAAGCTTGTGATAAAATTATAAGAAACTTTCTATAGTCCGGTGATGGAGAAATTATAAAATACACTATTCTTTCTTGGAGGAAGGTATGTACTCCTTACAATGAAGGTGGTTTGGGGATTCAAAGATTAGAAGTCATTAGTAAAGCTCTTCTTATGAAGATGGTGTGGAGAATTATCAATTCTGGAGAAGAATGGGTAATATTCATTAAAGAAATTCAAAAATAGAAAAGGACAATAAAGTGATAATTGGAAGTTGTCTTCTATTTGGCTGGTCTGAAATGGGATTGGGAAGCATTAAAAGAAAATATAAGATGGTGTATTGGAGATTGACATAATATTTCTGCATATTGTGATACCTGGGTGGGTGATACTCCTTTAATTGAGAAAACTGTGTTTAATTTTTATGTAAGAAATAACTTACAGATGAAGGTGGCAGATATAATTCAGAATGACGGATGGAATGTGCCTTTTGAAATGCAACATCTTTTGAGCTCACTAAATCTTGGTGTGGTGGTAAGAAATCATTTGTGTCAGGCAGTTGGCGCTTTAGCTGGTGGAATTGGCATATCAACAAATTATATTGCAGAAATATATGTTGTAGTGTGTGCAGTAGAGATAGCAGGAGAATGGAATATGCAACATATCATCATAAGCTCTGACTCCAAAATAATAATCACTGAATTTTCTAGAAATCATGTCCCCCTGGTTCATAAGAATGAGATGCTGAATAGCATTAAAGAAAATCTCTTCAATATAATTCAGTTATTGTTTCAAAGAAGTAAACTTCTCAGCTGATACTGTAGAAAAAAAAGGTGCTAGGTTAACAGGGGAAAGACAAGTGTTTATAGGCAGACCAAATTTCCTTCAAAGGATTGAAATGCCTGAAATTGAATATAACAGGTTCTGTTAATTGGAAAAATCAATACCAAGGTTGGATGTGTGATTGAAGTTGAGTTAAAAATCCTCTTCTGTTGCTGTAATTTTGGGCTTATGTAGTTGGGTCTTCTCTTATTATCTGTTTAATTTTGGGCATATGTAGTTGGATCTTCCTATTGTCATTTTTGTACAAAAAGCAGTTGTAATCCTTCAAAATTTTGATTATCTTTTTATTAATAAAATATGTGATTTAGAAAGAAAAAAAAATGGCCGAAGCACTTCATGTCTTCATGGTCCCTCACAAAAACGAAGGGTGACCGAAAAGTTATTCTTTTAGAGACTGCTATTTTTTTTGTAGTGCTTCGAGACCATGTGTGCTTCGTCCAACGACGTGCTTCTTTCCCTCATAAAAATGAAGGGTGGTCGAAAATCATTCTTTTAAAGACTGTTGATTTTTTTTTGTAGTGTATTGGGCACCTGTGTGATTCTTCCAAAGATGTGCCTCTCAAATAACGACGGACTATCTATTTTTTTTAGCTAAGCTATGGATTAAAGTTCATGCATATCTCAGCCATTTTTGCATCGCGTAAGGCTTATTCCTATGTACATGTCAAAAAAATGGTTTTTGGCATACCAGGTGGCATGGTAAATCATTTGCTCCACTATGGGAAAACCAATAAGCGATGGACTTTCTAGCGAGCGATATTCACAATATCGCTGGCGATAATGACTTTACCGCTGGAGATAATAATTATATCGTCAGCGCTATTAACTCTAGCGCCAAAGGCTAGTTCTTCATCGCTATAAATATGTAACTTTCAAACTCAAAACTTACCCCAAATTTTTTACACAAAAAATTTCTCTTCTTCTCAATCTATTCTCTGTTTCTCAATCTAATTTATTTCTTCTATTTTCTCCAAATGGCACAATTAACCCAACTTGATTCGGCAACGCAACTTGATTTTCCTGGAGTAGTGCTTGAAGGTGCCGTTGAGAAGATATGTGATAGATTTAAAGAAATAACTAAGAAGCAAAGAATTCTCCAAGTTTTGGATATCAACCAAGTCAAAACCGCAACTAAGAGAAGGCAAAGAAAGGTTAAAGGCAAGGAAAATCAAGAAAAAACAAATTTGAAGCCAAAGAAGAAGATAAACAAAGGAAACTCCGTTCATGAGCGCATTGATTGGAAATTTGGTGAAATGAAGAAGATTAACAAGATGAAGAACATTGTTCCAAATTTTTATTTTTAAAGTCTAGTTATATTTATTTTGGAACTTATATTGTCTAGTTTTTATGTCTTGTAAAAATTACTATTAAGAAATTTGAATTTGAAGTTTGAATTTGAAAATTTGAGTATTGTTGAAAATTAAGCTTAATTATATTCGTAATCCAATCTTGAATTTTAATTAGAGTTAAAATATTAAAACTTTTAGGACTTGACAAATAAGTGGACAATTAAGAAATTTTAGGACTTGACAAATAACTCTTACCACATATAAATTAGATAATATTTGGGAAAGCAACTTAAAATCTCGAAACACTTCCATATTTGAAGTCTTGTTCGTAGATGCGACGATATTCCGCACGACACCTTTGTTTAAGTTCCAAATAGGTTTCACCATCCTTAGATTTGGACCTTCTTGCTGAAGTAAAACAAGATACTTAGTAACATCACGACTGATTATAGTGAAGCGATTAATCAACCCTGTAACATCATGATGGTTGGGGTTCATTGTTTGTTCTTTAGATATCCTCAAAACCCTATCCCAAAAAATAACTTAACGAGATTCTTCTGCGAATAAAGTCTCAATACAATGAACATAACTTCTGCAAATACATTCATCTTCCGCAATTGTAAATTTTGGTACTCTCCTCCTAATTCGAACTCTTTGATTTTCCGCAGCATGTTGGTTTGCTATGAAATCAGCCATGCTCTATGAGGAATTAGAAGATCAAAAAAGACTTGGAGATTGAGAAATTCTAAAGATATTTAGAAATTCTTGTGTGAGTTAAAATGGGATTGAAATCAGGTATTTATAGGGGGGGAAATGGTAGCCGTTGGATGAAGAACTGATAAGTGACTATCATAAAAACGAGCGACAGCTTGACTGTCGCTGTCGAGTTAATGTCCATCGAGAGATTAATTGACCATCGAGCGACCGAGACTCTATCGCTCGATGGAAACTCTGTCGTGTATGCCTATATGCCAGGAAAAACATATTGGCATATGAGTTTGGCAGTTTGGCATACCCATAGTAGGTGCATATATGTCAAATATCATGTTTTGGCATGTGCATAGGAATAGGCCTAATAGCTGTCTTAACTTATACGTCTTATTTTTATTTTTATTTTTTTGTACAGTTCACACTTTTATACATATGCTGACCGATATGCATACTTTTACGTAGTTGTGCATACGAAGTAGTTAGCTTTACCTGAAGCAACTTTTTTTTGTCTAGTATAACTTTTTTCAGTATATGTGAACATAAACCGGCATATGATTGGATTTTTAATTTCAGTTCATCATTTATTTGTACATATGTGAATGGTTTTTGTTCTGTTATATGTGAATACACATGTGACTTCACATGAAGGTAGTGGAAGCAGTAGTAGCCAGCCGGGAAAATGTCAATCCATAGTAAGTACTTCATTTGGTTATACATATATAGTTAAGTTTTGAAAATTTATGAATTTTGACCTTGAAAAAGCGGGGGTCTAACAACCTCACTCAATATTTCGCTTAGCAATCTGTATGGACAAACTCCAATATACTTACAAGAGAACCAACTAAACAGTTAGACTCAATTTTATAAAAAGTATATCAAGGAGTTATATCTCAATCTCTCAATTAAATCCGCAATCAAACAAATAATAATTTGCGATCTTGATTGAATATAAGAGAGATTACTTGAACGGTACCAAAGACCAATGTTCAACGATCAATCAATTTCAATCAACAACCAAAGGTTGGTTTACAAATTGATCGATTCAACGCACAACTTGTGATATTTCAATTATATAACAAAATATAATGCGGAAAATAAATAACACAGACACCAGAAGTTTTGTTAACGAGGAAACCGCAAATGCAGAAAAACCCCGAGACCTAGTATAAATTGAACACTATACTGTATTAAGCCGCGACAAAAACTAACCTACTACAAACTAACTTCGGTATGGACTGTAGTTGAACCCTAATCAATCTCACACTGATTCAAGGTACAGTTGCGTTACTTACGTCTCTGAGTCCAACATGATACTATGCACTTGATTCCCGTAGCTGATCTCAAACACAACTAAGAGTTGCTACGACCGAAAGTCGAAGACTTTAATAAACAAATATGTCTCACACAGAAAAGTCTATAGGAATAGATAAATCTTTCTCCCACAGAAATACCTACGGTTTTTGTTCCGTCTTTTGATAAATCAAGGTGCATAGGAACCAATTGATATACCAGACTTATATTCCCGAAGATCAGCCTAGAAATATCAATCACCTCACAATAATCTTAATCGACTAGCGAAACAAGATATTTTGGAATGACAAACGATGAGACGAAGGTTTTTATGACTACTTTTTCTATCTTGCCTATCGGACATATAAATCTCAAGCCAATCTTACGATTACACTCAATCACGATAAAAACAACAAGATCAGATCACGCAACTACATAAAAAATAGTTGGGTCTGGCTTCACAATCCCAATGAAGTCTTCAAGTCGTTAACCTACAGGGTCTCAAGAGAAACCTAAGATTAAAAGAGAATCAACTCTAGCTTATACAACTAGTATCACACAAGAGGTGTGGGGATTAGGTTTCCAAGTTTCTAGATTTATCCTTTATATAGATTTCAAATCAGGGTTTATAATCTAAGTTACCTTGGTATTCAATATTCACCGTTAGATGAAAACCTTATTAGATTCAAGTTAATATCTTTCAACCGTTAGATCGAACTTAGCTTGTTATACACAAATGAAATGTAACTTCATTTAGGTTTGAGTAACCGTACCTAAATGTGTACACTTAGTTGGTTCAACAAAAGTTAACCAATGGTTAGCCATATGAGCACTTTCATATCAACCTTATTCATCTTCACCATAACTAGTTCAAATGACTCAAATGAACTAGTTGGAGAGTTGTTCAATTGCTTAGATCTTATAGAAGTATACAAGACACAAGCGAAGCAAAACAGATTTGATTCACTCGAATCGATTCATGAATATTATAGGCACAGTTTACAAAGATTGCATTCCTTATTATATAAATGTTTTAGTTCATGAACAAACCGACTTTAGAAAGTAACCTACTTAAGTATGCATACGGGTACCCGTACTTAAGTAACCGGATTGAGTTTGTTTTTCACTTTCAAACTCCAACAGAAATTCACGGACGTGAACTTTCCGCCAGTATGCGTACGGGTACGCATACTTACCCGGATTTCCAACAACCGCCAGTACATGTACGGGTACGTATATAGTTGTTATTTACAAACTATTTTTCATCAAAGCGATTTTCAAGTTATTGAAATAATCAACATGACTTTCGTCACGAGTAAAGATGAACTTGGCCAAAGCGAAAGCTTACCAACACATATTTCGAGAAATAGATAAGCGAGATAAACTCGGCTCGAAATAGCAAATGTGTATAATCAAAGTCTATATAGCAGTACGACTTTTGTCTCAAGATAGGAGATATAATAGATAGAATTTTGAGTGATAGATAAGTTCAAGTCTCCACATACCTTTTTGCCGATGAAGTTCCATAAGTTCCTTGAGTAGTTCTTCGTCTTTGCATGATGAACGTCGTGGAGTCTAGAGCTCAACTACACTTACTATCCTAGTCCGAGACTTAGCTATAAGTAAACTAGAAATCAAGACTTTTAGTTTTGGAAACTAAACTTGACAAACAAGCTTGAGATAGCAACGCTTGCGAGTTCGACTGAGCAGTGCTCTAACAATCTCCCCCTTTGTCAATTTTCTTGACAAAACTATCAATACATATGGAATACAAAAATCTCAATTAAATTATTCCACAACCGCACTCCCCACAAAGATTTGGCAATTAAGCACAAGTCCAATTAAGAACTCCCCCCATAAAATGTCATTCCCGAAAGAACAACAAGAGTGACCTTACTTTCACAAGAAAATAAGGATTTCTTTGGACATTAACAAATCACATAAGAATATGAATTTGTATCCAAAAATCTCAATTAAATTAACCACAAGAGATCCCATGATTAATTTAAACGGAAATGCTAACATAAAAAAATTTACGGAGCCACACAGTATATACATAAAAATATGGATCAGGGAAGATCAATACTGCGGAATAAACAAAGATTCCTTATATTCTTCATCACTATTTACACACTGACATATAATAGACTTAATCTTTGTAAACAAAAGCTCATCCTATCTTCCATCAATATTTTCATAATGACATAATAGGCTTAACTTTTGTTTGTCAAAAGTTCATTCAATCTTTTATCGATACTTGCATATCGACATATGAAAGACTTAACTTTTGACCATGTATGGTACAATAACAGTTCACGGACGCAAACACACATATCCCATAACAAGTTGCAATATATGAAATCATAAAGATTAATACTGCAAAATCATCTTCCAAATAAACTTTACAATTTAAATAAATAAATCTAAAAACATTGAAGATGAAAAAACGTTAGACATAACTATGTGTACTCACAATAATGGCTATTCCAAACCCTAGTAATCCTTCTTAAAACATAAGAATAAATTCTCATAAGAAGTTTCTTAGACAAAATCAAAACAACTCTTAGAGAACATAATTCGAAAAACATTAAACATAGCCAGCAACCAGAGATTGAACATGGACGAGATCATCAGTTGTTTTCTTCAGTTCGTATTTTAGAAATTCAAGATTCCTTGTTGCAATACCAGGTTGTTCACGTATGACCTCAAAACGAAGAAGATTTCCTACCAGTTCTGATGACATCTGAACTAGTAATTTGTTTTCATGATCAACAACATGATAGAAGGTTATGAAAACAGGTTTTTGTGAAATTCGATAGTCTTGCCCTTCTCAACTTTGTCTTCCTTATTGCGTTCATCCATTGTACACACAAAATTCAGGCAAACTTTTTCGACGTTTCGGAACGTATATGTATCAAGGAGGAGCATGATACATATATATATATATATATATATGAGTGTTTCATAGGAAACCCTAGGGAAACTCGTATATGTTCCGTGCGGGTCATGTACGTGCACTTGTGGTTACAGACTTGGTACACGACCAAGAGAGTAGTGGATCCACATTTAGAAGAAGTCTTGAAAAACTCAAGGAACTACTCTAAACAGATTGATGACATTCTTAGTTCAAAAGAACATAAGATAATTATTGATAAACAACAACTGATTGGTCAATGTAAAAAGTCCTTCAAGGAAATCAACAAGGAATTATTCTCAAGAGTGGATGATTAAAAAACGTTGACATTCACCGTTGATGAAAACCTTATTAGATTCAAGCTAATATATTTCAACCGTTAGATCGAATTTAGCTTGTTATACACAAATGAAATGTAACTTCATTTAGGTTTGAGTAACCGTACCTAAACGTGCACACTTAGTTGGTTCAACAATAGTTAACCAATGGTTAGCCATATGAGAACTTTAATATCAACCTTATTTATCTTCACCATAACTAGTTCAAATGACTCAAATGAACTAGTTGGAGAGTTGCTTAATTGCTTAGATCTTATAGAAGTATACATGACACAATCGAAACAAAATCGGTTTTGATTCACTCGAACAGATTCATGAATATTATAGCCACGGTTTGTAAATATTTCATTCCTTATTATATAAATGTTTTAGTTCATGAAAAAACCGTCTTTAGAAAGTAACTTACTTAAGTATGCATACGGGTATGCGTACTTAAGTAAACGGATTGAGTTTGTTTTTCACTTTCAAACTCCAGCAGAAATTCACGGACGTGAACTTTCCGCCAGTATGCGTACGGGTACACATACTTACCTGATTTTCCAACAACCGCCAGTACGGGTACGCATACTTTGGGTTCCCGGTTTTTGACTTTTACACAAATGTGAGAACACACAATGTTTATATCCAAAGATGGTTACATGTTTCTAAACTATCATTTCAATCATTGAAACTTTCTTAAAGGATGTTATATAGTTGTTATTCAGAAACTATTTTTCATCAAAGCGATTTTCAAGTTATTGAAATAATCAACATGACTTTCGTCACGAGTAAAGATGAACTTGGCCAAAGCGAAAGCTTACCAACACATATTTCGAGAAATAGATAAGCGAGATAAACTTGGCTCGAAATAGCAAATGTGTATAATCGAAGTATATATAGTTGTTTGTGGGTGAAAACTGCTTCTGCCGATTTTGGTAATTTTTTGTGTGTGGATGAGAAACGAGTCTAGACCCTAAACAATGCACTGCGCGAGAGTACTTTTGATTCGAGAGATCAATCTGTACAAACCTGTCCTAAACCAAGAAGTGGCTTTTCCAGGCTTGCTTTGGTCACAAAGTTAAGGAAAGGGTTTGTCTTAGGGAGGGAAGCGAAGAAAGTGTTGAGACCAGAATTGTTGATTCTGAAGGTGTGGTTGTTTATGACTTGTATCAGAAAGTAGAGGTGGCTAGCAGAATGGAAAGCTATCAGGTGATTTATGGATACTGTGTTGTTCTCCAACCAAAACTTGTTGTCTGTTGGAAATAGGTGAAACCTATTTATACAAGTCATAATAAAACGTACCCTGGTCTCGTAGGAAGTGGAAACGATTGAGTGGTGGAAGAGTGGAGTAACGTGTAACATTAGGAATTATGATTCCAAAATGAAGGATCCGTTTAAACCAATATTTCTTCCCATTACTGACCGCCCCGCTTTATGACACTTTCTTGTAACGGGCGTATTGCACGCCGCACGCTGTAAACCTCCAGACCAATACCCTGATGAGTATCCCCCAGTTTGTGACATGTTTGATGTCTCGAGTGTTTTCGTGGAAACCGTGTAGCACTTTGCTACGTGTGGCAAGTTAAAATCAAGAGTCTTGCCGCAGGAAAATAACATGTGATGCTATTAGGCTCATCTTGGCTGGTCGCATAAAACTTGCCACAAGTCTGTCAGTTCGGTAGCGAACTTAAATGGCTGAGATCGCATCTCATGAGGAAGGGTAGCCGTTGATTATGGCTACCTTGTGTTGGCGCCTGATAATGACGCAGTGGCGTTTTGATGTACGCCAGTGGCGATGCGGAATGGCTGGTGCATTCCAGTGGCACGGTGGTGCAGGTGGCGCCTGGCGTAGCCGTGGCCACTAGACTTAGGTGGCTAATCGCCTAAAAGTTGCCACAATTCTGTCAGTTCGGTGGCAAACTTGGATGGATGATATTGCATCTCATGAGAAAGGGTAGCCGTTGATCATGGATACCTTCTGTTGACGCCTGATAATGGGCACAATGACGCTTTTAGTGCATGCCAGCAGCATTGCGGCATGGCTGGCATAGTTCGTGCATGCTAGTGGCACGGTGGAATGGCTGGCATATTTTGTGCATGCCAGCGGCACGATGGTGTAAGTGGCGCCTGGCGTAGCCATGGCCACTGAAATTTTGGCACGTTGGTGTTAGACTCAAACGTGGTGTGGCAGCATCAATTTCAATGGCCACATTGATCCCCATGTTCTGTAGAACATTTTTTGGCTCGGTTGGCGCGGCAACTGTACCTAAATTAGAGTTTGGCATGTCGAAACCCTAATTAGCATATATGGCATGTAGCATGCGGTAGGTGGCCATGGCATGGCATTTTATACAAACGATGCCAGAGTCATGCCGGAGGAGCCATAGGCAGGCCAACATGTAGAAACGGCTACATGAACAAATATTTCCACGAGTGGCCATGGTATGGCGCCTTTTTTAGGGTTTCCTAAGTCCGTACGGCTTATGGCATGTTGCGTTCCCGAGGGGGCATAGTTTTGTGCCACGATTAGAAATTAGGGTTTCTTCCACCGCCACTAGAGCATGGTCGTGCCTAGGGTTTAGGCTAGCCAAATTGAAGTCCGTTGTGAAGCTGGTCACGCACGGAGAGTGGGTTGGAAAGTTTTGGCATGCTGTCGCGGTAAGTGGCGTGTTTGGCATGTCGTTTGGCATGTGCGCCTGACATGCTTGCTTTGGCATGTGCGCCTGACATGCTTGTTTTGGGAATCCAACTTAGTATGGCAACCTCTTGACACGATTTCCACCTCTTTTAAGGCTGTTGCAGGTTTAGAGCAACCTGATTGGTCAATGAAAGTAGGGAGCCGGCTAAGCATGGGCGTGGCTACCCTTTTGGTGCGCGTGGCAAGTTTAATGCGACCTGATTGGTTGATGGTGAATAGGACCGGCAAGTTCGGGCCTAGCCACAACTTGTGGGAGTGTGGCGGGTTTAAAGCGACCTGATTGGTCGAAAAAGGAGTAAGGGCCGGTTAGGTAACATGGGGCGTGGCCAAGTAGCGCCGGCTGGCCTGTGGCATGACCACGCTTCATTGTTGCTCCTTCTCTGCGGCTCCATTACTCTTTGCTTTCTGATTTTGGGCGGGACTCTGCACCCATTAATCCGCGGTGGATCAATTGCTTAGTTGCTTAAGTGTAATTTCGACCAATGAGGTCTAGTATATTGCGCAGGGCGCAAAACCCTAATTCTGCAAATTAATCAGGTTCATGAGTTTTGTGAGTCATCACAAAAATTGATTGGATTTTGTGTGCTGCCAAAAAATTCCTTATTTACAGAGTGCAGTGTGCTTTCTGTCTGAGCGTTTTGTGCAAGGGCCTTAACTTTGGTACTTGGAAATCCGTGCTACTCTGCTGCGAGTGAACACAAATCCGTCATGCCATACTGATATTAAGGGTTCTATCGGGGAACATAACACAGGAAAATTACTCAGTGAGTCTTATATTAATAAGTAATATAGGTAAGGCGCCGAAATTTACAGAGTGTCTGGGATTGTTGCTACATGCGCCAGTCTGGATAAATTTCATATAAATATATTGAACGGCTCAATAAATATGACAGTGGAGAGGTTGACACTCATGGCTCCGTTTCCTTACAGTGTGACGTCACATCAGATGCAAGGTTTTACAATTTTAACCCTAAGCTAAAAACCACCATCAACATTAAGTCCCCTGCTTAGCTCGGAACAATGTCATTGTTGCGGGGTAAGCATGAGATGCTGACAGACAAGGATAAAAAATCGAAAGGGCAAGACATGAGAAGATTACCAGGAAAATTCGATTGACTTTTGGCAAAAGGCATGAGCAGTCTGCAATCTTTGTGTTGGCGCACTTCTGTCTTGGTCACGGAGTACTGGTGCCATGTAGTGTTAGTGCAGCGAGCCTTGAATACAAATACGAGTATTGAGGTGGTGGAGTCATCAACACTATAATGTATTGAGGCAGTATGCACGAAAACACAATAATGAGTGTTGAGGAATTTCTACGTCTCAACACAAAAAAAGAGGATGTGCTGAGGCAGTATGCCTGATGACAGAGTAATTAGTGTTGAGGAATTTGCACGTCTCAACACTAAGAGGAATGATGTGTTAAGGCAGTATGCCTTGCAACACAGTGGTGAGTGTTAAGGAATTTGAACGTCTCAACACCAAGGGGAAAAATGTGTTGAGGCAGTTTGCCTGGAAACACAGTGGTGAGTGTTGAGGAAATTTTACGTCTCAACACTATGAGGAGAAATGTGTTGAGGAAGTTTTCCTGGAAACACCATGGTGAGTGTTGAGGAATTTGAACGTCTCAACACTAAGAGGAAGTATGTGTTGAGGCAGTTTTCCTGGCAACACCGTGGTGAGTGTTGAGGAATTTGAACGACTTAACACTAAGAGGAAAAAACGTGTTGAGGCAGTATGCCTGACAACACAATAGTGGTGTTGAGGAATTTGAACGTCTCAACACCAAGAGGAGGGTGTGTTGAGGCAGCATGTCTGGCAACACAGTAGTGAATGTTGGGGAATTTACACGTCTCAACTCTAAGAGGAAGGATGTGTTGAGGAAGCATGCCTAGCAACACAGTAGTGAGTATTGAGGAATTTACACGTCTCAACACTAAGAGTAAGGATGTGTTGAGGAAGCATGCCTAGCAACACAGTAGTGAGTGTTGAGGAATTTACACGTCTCAACACTAAGAGGAAGGATGTGTTGAGGAAGCATGCCTAGCAACACAGTAGTGAGTGCTGAGGAATTTACACGTCTCAACACTAATAGGAAGGATGTGTTGAGGAAGCATGCCTAGCAACACAGTAGTGAGTGTTGAGGAATTTACACGTCTCGACACTAAGAGGAAAGGATGTTGTTAGAGCACTGCTCGGTTGAACCCAATAGCGTTGGTATGTCAAGTTAGTTGTCAATTTTAGTTGTCAAAATGCATTCTTGATTTAGCATACTAAAGATAGTTTCAGACTAGATTAGGTCTAAGAAGTTGAATCGAAGCTATCCTTAAAGGATGAAGATTGAAGATTGAAGACTACAAGTAGACATCAACAAGTACTTCATCAACAAAGGTATGTGATTGATTTCATTTGGATTCTTGTTTAATTTTACCTTTCTAATCCATCAAGATAAATGCTCACTCTATGGAACAATTCCAATGACGGTAAATGTACATTTATGTATATATACTTTTATTCATGACCTTGAAGACAACAACCTTTATACTTATAAAGAATCTCATCTTATAGTGAATGAGCTTACGAATCGAAAGAACCAAGAATCACTCAATTCCGAGTTATAACGATGAAGTGATGAGTGATTTATTAAAGTAACAATTATAAGTGTTGCTGTAATTGTTACAGTTCGTTAGGAGGAAACAATACATGGACTGTTTGTAACAGTACACGGACTTGGGCCCAATTACGTGACTAAAGTCTTTTTTAGTCAAATTGGTGATGTTTCCTTGTCTAGGCAAAATGGTTATTAATCCAAACATTTTTGATTACCATATTAAAGTGTTTGTGATAACTTTTAATTCCTGCCTAAGTTAAAATGTGATTTATTCACATAAATAAATATTTTGTAATTAATTATTTATTTAATTAGTTATGCATAATATTTGTAACTTAGGAAAGACTCCCATAATTAGGAGAGTCTTGAAAAAGGAAAATAGCCTAAACCCTAGCTTAGTTTTCAAGTTAACTTTTCACTATAAATAAAGGGTTCATGAGTTTACACGTTTTCATCCCCTTTGAAAAATTGGCGTAAGCTTTGCAGGTTGTTTCCATGTCTTCTGTTCTTCGTGAACAAGAGTGAGATAAAAGTATTTGTATTGGGGATCACAAAGCCAAGTTGGTTTAAATCTTCGTAATTGATTATACAACTTGTAATCTAGGTTTTTCACCTCTTGTCTATTCTAAGGTTTTCTCTTCTGATATAAAACCATTCAAGAGTTGTTGATCATAAACCCTAGGTTTTGATAGATTTCAGTTTCCGATCGTATACCAACACTTGTCAGTCGAAATCGGAGACTAGAAAGAAAACCTTCTTTTGAGGAATCTCATAAAAATCCTTGAGAATTTTTAAACAAGATATCTCTAGATTTATTCTAGTTGTTCTTGTGGTAGAATAATTAGGTTTCTCTTTCTTTATTGAGGAGTATAAAAAATCCCTAATCTACATGTTTGTTTTGATATTACTTTTACCTAGTAATTGTTTTTATCAAAATAAACACAAGATTTCCAAAACCTTGATTTACATCTAAAGGGAAATCAAATCGGTGTTTTGTGCAAACAAAATATCGAATCGTATCAATCATGTTGTTGTATCTTCTAAAGAGAGCCTTGGGTTCTGCTAGAAGATTTACGAGAAGAATTCCTAAATACAACCGGTGTTGTGCTAGGAGTTATATTTGTGTTGAAGAAGTTTTTACATCTAGTCCGAATAGGTAGTAGGAAATTGGTGTAACAACTTATAATCAGTGTGTGTTTATTCTGGACTAGGTCCCGGGATTTTTCTGCATTTGCGGTTTCCTCGTTAACAAAATTTCTGGTATTTGTGTTATTTCTTTTCCGCATTATATTTTATTTATATAATTGAAATAATACATGTTGTACGTTAATCAATCATAGTTGTTAAATTCGACCTTGTTTGTTGGATAAGACTTGATTGATCTTGAACAATTGATTTTGTTATTTTCACATTGTTAGACCAGTATGGACTAACCCTATTTCAAGTGAACATTGTGTTGAAATATTCCTTTAGTGATTGTTGCTTAAAGAGGTTTATACACGGTGGATATTGAATAGGTTGTGATTAAAACAAAAGACTTTTTTCCAAGACCCTCACACAAAAATCAAGTTTACAAACTTGTTTCTGTTTAACTTTGATTGTGGTGAAATAGAGATACTAAACTCTTTGATATACTTTACTTTAGATCGAGTCTGACTGTCTAGTTGATTCTCTAGAAAGTGTATTGGAGTAAGTCCTCTCAGATTTTTAAACGAATTGTTGGGTGTGGTTGTTAGACCCCCGCCTTTTCAATTGGTATCAGAGCAGGCAAACACGTCAAGACCTCATAAGTCTGTGTTTGAAGCAATCTGATTGTTATGGACAGAGGTGCTATCTCTATAAACATACCACCAGTCTTCGATGGCACGAACTATTTATGGTGGAAAATTTCTATGCGTGCTTTCATTCAAGCGCGAGATTTTCAATCATGGGTTCGTATTGTTAATGGCTATAATCCTCCATTAGTTACAGTAGACAATGTAACAGTTGCAAAGAATATCGGTGATTACAGTGATCTTGAGATTCTTGCTGCAAAGAAAAATTTTGAAGGATTAAATGCTATCATCTATGCCATTACCCCAGATCTTCAGCACCACGTGACTACGTGCAATAAGTCTAAATATGCTTGGGATATCTTAGAAACCATATTTGAAGGGAATGCCGCAGAGAAAGAAGCGAGGCTACAGTACCTAGCATCTGACTGGGAAAACCTTCGCATGACCGATGATGAAACCTTGATGAGTTTGACCAAAGACTTTATCAAATAGTTAACGCCTCATATTCATTAGGAAGAACTATACCAGAGAAAGATATTGTGTGCAAAATTCTCAGGTCTCTACCATCAAGATACGAGTCTAAGAAACACGCCATTGAAGAAGCAAACGATCTTTCTACACTCTCCATAAATACTCTTGTTGGAAAGTTAAATATCTTTGATAATGAACACGCATCTAGAAAAGAGATGATTTCTCTTAAAGCTGCAAACAATTATGAATCGTCTAAGGATAAATCTGGTTCGCCAGATACTAAAGATGTTACTCCACGACAATTTAGAAAATTCTTGAGAAACAGGAAAAAGAGTTTTTCTAAAGGTGCAAAATCTCCTAATGATGATGTACAATGCTATAACTGTCGTGGTTTTCGGCACTTGTCTTCAGTATGTCCTAGCTGGAGCCGTAGACAATCGGCATATGTGGCTTCTTTGCCTACTCTTGATGATGGACCTGAATATTATAACCCCCAAGAGTACGCAGGCGAGGTTGCATTAGCTTCTGGAAAAATTCTTTCAGATACTGATTCTGATTCTGACGAAGAAGTGTTCCATGTGGATCCAGTTGCTAATAACCTTCTTAAAGAAAGTCATAAAAAATTCTCGGAAGCTGAAAACATCATTTTCGGTGAAAGTTAAATATGACAGACTTCGTAGTCGAAATAATGATTTGCAAGACCAACTTGATTCTAGTGGTGCAAGAGATTATCTCAACGAAATACGAAAGCTTAAAGAAGAAATTGCCGAAGGTCGTGATCGGGAAATTATTCTACAAGCAAATCTAGATAACTTGGAAAACATTGAGATGAACTTGTTATTTGATTCAGAACGAGAAGATCTCAAAGTTCAATGTGAATCATCCAAGAATGGTCTAGTTATTGCGCTTGAGAAGGCCAAAAGTTTGGAAGAAGAAAACTCAATCTTAAAAGAGAGTTTTTCTAGAAATAGCAGCTCAGATAAATTAACCTCGATATTGGGAGCATGTAGAATTCATCGTGATACACGAGGATTGGGCTATGAAGGAATAGACGCTCCTAGTATTTGCAAAGAGGTAAAATTTGTCAAAGCTAAAGATTCTTCTCAACCAAAACCTTCCACGGTTGACAAAAATAAAGTATCTCTATCAACTACTGATAACGAAAAGAGGAAATCTTGTCAAGTTCCAAAGCAAGAACATACACGTTCAGGTAACACTAAACATAAATTTTTCCATTCAACTAAACATTGTTTTTATTGTGGAAAACCAGGTCATTGCAAAGGAATTGCAGATTTCTTAAACGAGATAAAACCAGATATGAATCTGTTAAGATAACAATATCTGATGTTCCAAAATGGATAAAAACTGAGTCTCATAATATCAGTTCTTCTAATATTACCTCTAAGAAATTTCATAATTTTTTTGGGGAGAAAAAGAAATACGTTACTCCAAAGGCTACTCAGAAATGGGTACCAAAGAAGATTAATAAAGCAACAAGTACTATTAAGAAGGATCTCCAAGACAAGAGTTCGACAAGGGATAACATCTTAAAAAGGTATGGAACAATTATTGAAGGTTTCAAGGAAGTTGTTAAATTCCTAGAGTTCGTGCATGATTTTGTTTCGAATACCTGTGGTGAGCAAGATTTTGTTCACCTCAACACAACCTAATTGTGTTGAAAGTGCATCCTCACCAAGAAGCCCTAGTAAATGCGGTGAAGATTGCAAAAGAATTGGGGCACACATATTTTGTTTGGTAATTTTTGAATATGTGGAGCAATTTATTGTTTCAAGCCGAGTCTAACTCGCTTACATATTTATCGAAATATGTGTTGGTAAGCTTTCACTTTACCCAAATTCATCTTTATCTAATGATGAAAGTCATGTTATGTTTCAATTTCTCTGACGGAAAATGGTTTGTGAATAACAACTATATAACGTCCTCTGAGAATGTTTCAATGATTGAAATGAGAATTTAGACTATATAACCATTTGGAGGATATAAGAATTGCTGTGGAAACACATATACATATAAGTCCTTATTGCTTGAACCGAAGTTTGCGAACTTTATTGATCAAGTAAACCGGAGTAGTGCGTGAGCTAAGTCCGCGAACTCAGTCCGCAAACCCAGTCCGCGAACTGACGAAGTTCTCAAACCCAAGAATTTCTGTTGGAGTTTATGAACTCCATCCGGGAACTTAAGTTCGCGAACTTGAGTAGGTTATGTCTAAAAACGATGTATGTGAACTTATTTCTATAATCTAAGGAATGCAATTGCAAACCGTGGCTATATAGTTCATAAACCGATTTGAGTGAGTCAAATCGTTTTTGCTTCAATTGTGTCTTGTGTAGTATATAAGATTTCCTTGCAATTGAACAACTATCTAACTATTTCATTTGAACTAGTTATGGTGAAGAAGAATATGGTTGAATTTACCTAACTTGATGTGTGATTGAAATTCTTATGTATAACAGGTTAGAAGCAATAATCATTGCCATTGGATGTTGGTTTTTATTGTCAAAGAATCTTTTTCATACTCTTATGGTAACCATTCTTGGTGTAAATCCTTATGGAAAAGGTTATTCTTCCTTCTAAGCATATCAATTCTTGTGTATACAAGTGTGTATCTTATAAAATATGATCACAATATATGATCTTCATGATTATATATTGTGTATTATTACCATGAGATAGTTCTATTGTTTCTAGTAACATGATCTCATGAGAGACTTTCAATGATTGGTTCTTAACTCTATCTCCTTGTAGGGTTTTCTAAAATCCAATATATAAATCCTTATCTCTGTGTAAGGTCACTCTTGTTGTTCTTTCGGGATTGACATCTTATGGGGGAGAGTTCTTTTGAACTTGTGCTTAATTGCCAAATCTTTGTGGGGAGTGCGGATGTGGAATACTATAGGGTTATCTTGTATTTTTAAATTCCTTGATGAATGCATTTAGCTTCGGCTTTATGATTGCATCTAAATAAGATGATATATGCTTTCTTTTGGTCATGAAATGTCTCTTTTAGAAATTTCATTAGGATCCCGTTCTTGTACCTTTGTTAATTTTATTGACAAAAAGGGGGAGACTTAATATGTAATTCACACTACAAATATATATGTTTTTCGGATCATTATGTAAGGGGGAGTGGTTTCCATGTGAGATGGAGTATTGACTAAGGGGGAGTGACATATCACCATAGTATTATTGTCAAAGTTGCGATACAATTGAACTTTTAAGCTGTACAATAGTACTATGATGGATCTTCAACAAGTACAGGATGAGTACACTCATAGTTGAAGAACCAAAGAAATCAATCATGTATGATTTTGGTTTTGTCAAGTACAATCCATATGTAAAATGGTTTTGTCACTAAAATTGACAGAGGGGGAGATTGTTAGAGCACTGTGATGTGATTTGTAGATAGTGGTAAAAGTGGTTCGATTCTCAGACTTGTGAAGGATATTAATTAGACTTAATTTCTAATATTAAAATAGAAAACTCACTAAAAATTATAGCAAACTCAATCGAAGATGATATCAATACTAAAGGAAACACTGAGGCTAAGATTCCACTATTTTCCAAGTTCAAAGTGATTAAACCAATACTTATATTTATGCAATTTTCTTGTTTAATTTGATTCTAAAATATTGCAACAAGTAGATTTTCAAAAGTAATAATTGTAAATACCAAGTATGAAGCATCAAAAGTCTTAAAACTAAGCATACTCCATCAAAATAGATCACAATCAGTCAAATAAAAATCATATTCAATAATAGTTCAAGGCAAATAATCATATAATTATTGCAAATAAAAAGATAAAATAGAATATACCACTTTTTGTTGGAAAAATAGCTTCCTCTATCGCCTCAGCAATGGGGTTTAGCTCCTCATATTAATCATGATCTCAAAATGTGTGTTTGTTGCTCAAAAGATGATTAAAAGAGTGAAAAGTAATAACACACACTGTTTGCAACAGTGTATTGGTGTTGCAAAACAGCTGTTACAATAGAACTGTTACAGAAAAACTGTTGCTTTGTCGCTGATTTTAAGACCCTAAAATAAGACTGCCCTGAATAGCTTAATGTTCTTCAGTTGTTAAACAACGACACTGTTCTGCGACTGTTTACCGAGCGTCAATGTTCTTCGCGTTCTTCTTCTTCAGCAGCAGCAGCAGCAGAAACAGAGTTTGGTAAAGCTCTGATTTCTTCTTCTCTGGCTCTCCTTAGGTTCCCAAACTCTCAACACCTCTTCTATATGACCCAAGAAATCTATTTATATCAAAAATACTGATTAAATCTCTCCCAAATCTTCCAAAATCTCTTTCCTTCTCTTCAAGGCCAAGTTGCGGCAATTTCTTTTTTTAGGATTTCTACGCGTTTCTGAGCTTTCCTTTTTATTCTAAACTCTTCCTTAGATAGATACAAATCTTTGGGAAGGTTTACAACGTTTTAATCTCTCTAAAATTCCCTAAAACAGGTCACACACGTGACTTTCCATATTTTCTGTTGTGAGAAAAATCCGTCGATTGAGCCCAGTATAATCGATTTAAACACCCATATCAGATTCCTAGACCCATAAGGAGTCTATCCTATGAAAATCAGAGGTTTAATCGACCTCAAACTCCTCCAAATCACGATTGCCAAAACTGTTCTTTAACTGCACTTTTTTCCCGCCAAAATCCTGGTTTTTGAATGTTGAAGATGGTTTCCCCTTATCCAGAGTAGGGGTGCGATTATCAACTGCCTGGAAATTGGATGCCCCTTAGTAATTAGGTTACCCCTTATCCAAAGTGAGAGTCCGAATAGCAAATGTCCTCCGGGTGCTTTCCGACAACTTTTCGAGCCAATTTTTTCCAAAAATGTTTATTAGCCAAAAATACCTACAAATAAATAAAACACCATAATAAGTACAAAAATGAGCCCTAACAATATATAGAATCGAGACAAATCGAGACAAATCGACACAAAAATGTGTCTATCACACTGCTCGGTTGAACCCACTAGCGTTGGTATGTCAAGTTGTTTTCAATTTTAATTGCCAAAATGCATTCTTGATTTAGCATACTAAAGATAGTTTCGGACTAGATTAGGTCTAAGAAGTTGAATCGAAGATATCCTTAAAGGATGAAGATTGAAGATTGAAGACTACAAGAAGACATCAACAATTACTTCATCAACAAAGGTATGTGATTGATTTCATTTGGATTCTTGTTCAATTCTACCTTTCTAATCTATCAAGATAAATGCTCACTCTATGGAACAATTCCAATGACGGTAAATGTACATTTACGTATATATACTTGAGGTTATTTTATTCATGACCTTGGAGACAATAACCTTTATCCTTATAAAGCATCTCATGTTATAGTGAATGTGCTTATGGATCCAACGATCCAAGAATCACTCAATTCCGAGTTATAACGATGAAGTTATGAGTGATTTATTAAAGTAACAATTATAAATGTTGTTGTAATTGTTACAGTTCGTTAGGAGGAAACAATCCATGGACTGTGTGTAACATTACACGGACTTGGGCCCAATTACGTGACTAGAAGTCTTTTTTAGTCAAATTGGTGATGTTTCCTTGTCTATGCAAGATGGCTATTAATCCAAACATTTTTTATCACCATATTAAAGTGTTTGTGATAACTTTTAATTCCTGCCTAAGTTAAAATGTGATTTATTCACATAAATAAATATTTTCTAATTAATTATTTATTTAATTATTTATGCATAATTCATGTGGTTTGTAGATAGTGGTAAAAAGAGTGTCGTTTCTTAGACTTGTGAAGGATTTTTTTAGACTTAAATTCAAAACTAAAATAGAAAACACAACAAAAATTATAGCAAACTCAAACAAAGATGATATCAATATTAAAAGAAACACTGAGGCTAAGATTCCACTATTTTCCAAGTTCAAAGTGATTAAACCAATACTTATATTTATGCAATTTTCTTGTTTAATTTGATTCTAAAATATTGCAACAAGTAGATTTTCAAAAGTAGTAATTGTAAGTACCAAGTATGAAGCATCAAAAGTTTTAAAACTAAGCATACTCCGTCAAAATAGATCACAATCACTCAAATAAAAATCATATTCAATAATAGTTCAAGGCAAATAATCATATAATTATTGCAAATAAAAAGATAAAATAGAATATACCACTTTTTGTTGGAAAAATAGCTTCCTATATCGCCTCAGCAATGGGGTTTAACTCCTCATATTAATCATGGTCTCAAAATATGTGTTTGTTGCTCAAAAGATGATTAAAAGAGGGAAAAGTAATAATACAGACGATTCGCAACAGTTTGTTGGTGTTGCAGAATCACTGTTACAGGGCGAAATAGTAGATAAAGACCTAATGCAATCGCTGTGATGAAAGACACATAGGTTCTGCTGTGAAACAACGATAGTTTTCTGTGACAGTTGCTTGTGCGTCAATGTTCTTCGTGTTCTTCCTCTTCAGCAGCAGCAGCAGAATAAGGTATTTTCTTGCAACTCGATCTCTAGAGCTCTGTGGTGTTCTAAACTTCTCTGAAAGGCTTCCAACCTCTTATATGACTTATCCCCTCTCCTTTTATAGGCCACAACTCGATTAAATCTCCCCCAAAATCTTAGTTTATCTCCACAGCAAGTTTCAGAGTTTTCTTTCTGCCAAACTCTCTTTACGCGTATTTGACCTCTCCCAATACTTCCAAACTCTTTATTAGATAACTACGAATGTTGGAGAAGCTTTTATAGCCTTTAATCTCCCTGAATTGTCGAAAAAAATATTCCAACAGCAACCCGTGACCACAACACCTTTGTTTCCTTCTCCCGGTCGATCTAGCCCAATTAATTCGATCCATTCACATATACCAACCCTGTTATGCTCTAGGAAGTCCAGCCCAACAAAAATCAGCCATTGAATCTCGTTATTTCACGTCCAACTGATGCTCCCAAATTCAAGCAGGTAATAATAGAGTTTCCCGCCAAATTTGAAATTTGAATTTGTGACGAAAGGGGGCGCCCCCTATTCAGAGTAGGGGTTCCTTTAGCATCTGCCTTAAGGGGTGTCCTTGGGGTTCCCTTTATCCAAACCGGAGGTCCGAATAGCAAGTGTCCTCCGGGTGCTTCCCGACAACTTTTCGAGCCAATTTTTTCCAAAAATGTTTATTGGCCAAAAATACCTACAAATAAATAAAACACCATAATAAGTACAAAAATAAGCCCTAACAATATATAGAATCGAGACAAATCGGACACAAAAATGTGTCTATCAATAATATTTGTAACTTAGGAAAGACTCCCATAATTAGGAGAGTCTTGAAAAAGGAAAATAGCCTAAACCCTAGCTTAGTTTTCAAGTTAACTTTTCACTATAAATAAAGGGTTCATGAGTTTACACGTTTTCATCCCCTTTGAAAAATTGGCGTAAGCTTTGCAGGTTGTTTCCATGTCTTCTGTTCTTCGTGAACAAGAGTGAGATAAAAGTATTTGTATTGGGGATCACAAATCCAAGTTGGTTTAAATCTTCGTAATTGATTATACAACTTGTAATCTAGGTTTTTCACCTCTTGTCTATTCTAAGGTTTTCTCTTCTGATATAAAACCATTCAAGAGTTGTTGATCATAAACCCTAGGTTTTGATAGATTTCAGTTTCCGATCGTATACCAACACTTGTCAGTCGAAATCGGAGACTAGAAAGAAAACCTTCTTTTGAGGAATCTCATAAAAATCCTTGAGAATTTTTAAACAAGATATCTCTAGATTTATTCTAGTTGTTCTTGTGGTAGAATAATTAGGTTTCTCTTTCTTTATTGAGGAGTATAAAAAATCCCTAATCTACATGTTTGTTTTGATATTACTTTTACCTAGTAATTGTTTTTATCAAAATAAACACAAGATTTCCAAAACCTTGATTTACATCTAAAGGGAAATCAAATCGGTGTTTTGTGCAAACAAAATATCGAATCGTATCAATCATGTTGTTGTATCTTCTAAAGAGAGCCTTGGGTTCTGCTAGAAGATTTACGAGAAGAATTCCTAAATACAACCGGTGTTGTGCTAGGAGTTATATTTGTGTTGAAGAAGTTTTTACATCTAGTCCGAATAGGTAGTAGGAAATTGGTGTAACAACTTATAATCAGTGTGTGTTTATTCTGGACTAGGTCCCGGGATTTTTCTGCATTTGCGGTTTCCTCGTTAACAAAATTTCTGGTATCTGTGTTATTTCTTTTCCGCATTATATTTTATTTATATAATTGAAATAATACAGGTTGTACGTTAATCAATCATAGTTGTTAAATTCGACCTTGTTTGTTGGATAAGACTTGATTGATCTTGAACAATTGATTTTGTTATTTTCACATTGTTAGACCAGTATGGACTAACCCTATTTCAAGTGGACACTGTGTTGAAATATTCCTTTAGTGATTGTTGCTTAAAGAGATTTATACACGGTGGATATTGAATAGGTTGTTATTAAAACAAAAGACTTTGTTTCAAGAGCTTCACACTAAAATCAAGTTTACGAACTTGTTTCTGTTTAACTTTGATTGTGTTGAAATAGAAATATTAAACTCTTTGATATACTTTACTCTAGATTGAGTCTGACTGTCTAGTTGATTCTCTAGAAAGTGTATTGGAGTAAGTCCTCTCAGATTGCCAAACGAATTGTTGGGTGTGGATGTTAGACCCCCGCTGTTTCAGATGTGTTGAGGAAGCATGCCTAGCAACACAGTAGTGATTGTTGAGGAATTTACACGTCTCAACACTAAGAGGAAGGATGTGTTGAGGAAGCATGCCTAGCAACACAGTAGTGAGTGTTGAGCAATTTACACGTCTCAACACTAAGAGGAAGGAGGTGTTGAGGAAGCATGCCTAGCAACACAATAGTGAGTGTTGATAAATTTACACGTCTCAACACTAAGAGGAAGGATGTGTTGAGGCAGTTTGCCTGGCAACACAGTGGTGAGTGTTGAGGAATTTTACGTCTCAATACTAAGAGGAGAAATGTGTTGAGGCAATTTTCCTGGAAACACATTGGTGAGTGTTGAGGAAATTTCACGTCTCAACACTAAGAGGAGAAATGTGTTGAGGAAGTTTTCCTGGTAACACAGTGGTGAATGTTGAGGAAATTTCACGTCTCAACACTAAGAGGAGAAATGTGTTGAGGCAGTTTTCCTGGCAACACAGTGGTGAATGTTGAAGAAATTTCACGTTTCAATACTAATAGGAGAAATGTGTTGAGGCAGTTTGCCTGGCAACACAGTGGTGAGTGTTGAGGAATTTTCACTTCTCAACACTAAGAGGAGAAATGTGTTGAGGAAGTTTTCCTGGCAACACAGGGGTGAGTGTTGAGGAATTTTCACGTCTCAACACTAAGAGGAGAAATGTGTTGAGGCAGTTTGCCTGGCAACACAGTGGTGAGTGTTGAGGAAATTTCACATCTCAACACTAAGAGGAGAAATGTGTTGAGGAAGTTTTCCTGGCAACACGGTGGTGAGTGGTGAGGAAATTTCACGTCTCAACACTAAGAGGAGAAATGTGTTGAGGCAGTTTGCCTGGCAACACGGTGGTGAGTGTTGAGGAAATTTCACGTCTCAACATTAAGAGGAGAAATTTGTTGAGGAAGTTTGCCTGGAAACACAGTGGTGATTGTTGAGGAATTTTCACGTCTCAACACTAAGAGGAGAAATGTGTTGAGGAAGTTTTCCTGGAAACATAGTGGTGAGTGTTGAGGAATTTTCACATCTCAACACTAAGAGGAAAAATGTGTTGAGGCCGTTTACCTGGCAACACAGTGGTGAGTGTTGAGGAATTTTCACGTCTCAACACTAAGAGATTTAAAATTTATTTCATATGCCTAATAGATATAAAATATTTAGTTTAAGGATAGTTACTTAGATCTGTCTCCGCTAGGCATGTCCTTCGCGCATGATTTGGCTTTGGGTGTATCAGGCTCTCCCGTGAGTAAGCAGCATGAAAAAAGTCCCCATGTGTAATTATCGTGAGCTTATTTTCTCGTGGAAGATGTGCTTCCATTGCATTCGCCGGTAAGACGGTGACTGCGTTTAAACTTCTAAACTTGAAGTAGCCTTCAGTCCCCAAGTGTAGCTTACTTCCATCGTGCCACCTTGAATCCACGCCTCTGTGATTTGATACAAGCTTATTGTAATCTCCTGGATGCGATGCTGGGATGCTTGGGACATCACATGTACGAAATATTCTTTGTAGTGGTTGTTGCTATGGTGAAGCTCTGGCTGGTATCAACAAACGAGAATCATCTGTTCTTGGAAGCAGCTTGGCTGGCTGCGATCACGATCCTTGACAGGAAGGAGTGTGGCGGCTACAGCACGATCCTCGGCAGGAATGAGTGGCGGCCACGACATGATCCTTGGTAGGAAGAAGTGGTCGCTTCTCGAGAGAACATTAAAGCGGAGGCTTCTGGAGCATAACGTTGAAGTGGCTCCTGGAGAAAAAGATGAAGCGGCTCCAGAGTGAAAGTTGAAGCAGAGAGGCTTCTGAAGAAAAAATGTTGAAGCGTTTCCTGGAGCGAAATGTTAAAGCGGAGCGGATTCTGAAGCGAACACGTTGAATCGGCTCCTGGAGCAAAGGTCGGAGCGCCGACGCAGCGCGGTTGAGGGATGAAAATATATCTCTACACTGCGTCTTGGAGAAATAGAAAATCTCAGACACATGCTCCATCATAGATTACACGGTTTTGTGAACAGAGTCCCCAGAAAAGTAATAATGCACAGCTCGACCAATTGATGTTCAGTCACATTTGGATTATGACAACCTAACGCCTGAATTCTAAATCCCTTAACTAATCATTCATATGTTCATTGTTTCGCTCCTTTTGAGTTGTGACCATGTTCATCTGAGTTTTGGTAAGAACTTCCTATCTCTCCATTAAATCTATAATGGTAATAGGAGGTTGGCCTCCTCTGGATCCTCCGGTCTCTCGTCCTGATGGTGGAGTAGCAGCGGCTCTGGTGACGGTTGGAGATGTCATACTTGAAAAAACGTTGGGAGTGGCGGCAGCGGCCCTGGCTCTGGTGATCGGTGGTGTAACGCCTGAAGGAACATTTTCCGCGCCGCTGGTGTTGGCAGGTGGCGTATTAATGCCACTGGAAGGAACGTTAATACCGAGGATGATTTTAACGCTAGTGTTCTCAGGGTTTTTTGTTGATCCGGACATGAGTTCTACCATCTTGATATCTGGGTTGAAAAGTGAAATTGGAAATTGATATTACAACCGAGAGATTAATCTCCCACTGTGGTCGCCAATTGTTTGTGGGTGAAAACTGCTTCTGCCGGTTTTGGTAATTTTGTGTGTGTGGATGAGAAACGAGTCTAGACCCTAAACAATGCACTGCACATGAGTACTTTTAATTCGAGAGATCAATCTGTACAATCCTGGCCTAAACCAAGAAGTGCCCGTTCCAGGATTGCTTCGGTCACAAAGTGAAGGAGAAGGGTTGGTCTTAGGAAGGGAAGCGAAGAAAGTGTTGAGACCAGAATCGTTGATTCTGAAGGTGCGGTTGTTTATGAATTATATCAGAAAGTAGAACTGGCTAGCAGAATGGAAAGCTATCAGGTGATTTTTGGATACTGTGTTGTTCTCCGACCAAAACTTGTTGTCTGGTGGAAATAGGTAAAACCTATTTATACAAGTCGTAATAAAACGTACCCTGGTCTCGTAGGAAGTGGAAAAGATTGAGTGGTGGAAGAGTGGAGTAATGTGTAACGTTAGGAATTATGCTTCCATAATAAAGGATCCGTTTACACCATTACTTCTTGCCATTACTAACCGCCCCGCTTTATGACACTTTCTTGTAACGGGCTATTGCACGCCGCACGCTGTAAACCGCCAGACCAATACCCTGATGAGTATCCCCCAGTTTGTGACATGTTTGATGTCTCGAGTGTTTTCGTGGAAAACGTGTAGCACTTTTCCACGTGTGGAAAGTTAAAATCAAGAGTCTTGCCGCAGGAAAATAGCATGTGATGCTATTAGGCTCGTCTTGGATGGTCGCCTAAAACTTTCCACAAGTCTGTCAGTTCGATGACGAACTTCAATGGCTGAGATCGCATCTCATGAGTAAGGGTAGCCTTTGATTATGGCTACCTTGTGTTGGCGCCTGATAATGGCACAATGGCGTTTTGGTGTACGCCAGTGGCGATGTGGCATGGCTGGCATGGCTGGTGAATTCCAGTGGCACGGTGATGCAAAAGAATTGATCGACCAATTTTCAGTTTGAAAATTTGATGGTGATCAAAGGACATATGCCATCTTTAAAATATTTTTTTTTCCGTTCTCTTTTGGTTACTTGTAGTTTCTCTTTTCAACCACATTCTTATAACTCTATATAGCTCACACTTTAGCTTAGTGGGTTAAAGTTAACTCTTCTGGTATGGTTCGATATGTTCCTCTAATTTGGCTTTGACCGACTGTTGAGTCAGATCATTCCCCTTTTTGAAGGCCATTGTTTATACTCCCTCCATCCCTAATTAGATGAGCTATTTGGTTTTTAGTTTTGTCCAACAATAGATGAGTTATTTCACTAATCAAGGGGGTATTTCTAAAACTATCATTTTAATTGATTATTGTTACTATATGAAATATGTATAATTTGATAGTCATGTTTATATTCGTTGCGAAGGTGTTTTAAAATGCTTTTCAACGGTATAAAGTTTATAAAAACCTTTGTATAGTTTAAGAGATAAATCGTTTCTAAATTTTACTAATTATTTCCCATAAGCGTATAATGGTAAAAAAATACTTAAATATAGGGCTTTTTGATAAAATACCCCTACTTTTAACATTGCACTAAAAAAATGCCCCAGTTTTTTTAAAATTTGTTAAAGTACCCTTGTCTTGACCGTTTTATTCAAAAAACGGTAATTAGCAGTTAGCAGCTGTTAACGCCTAGGTGGCAGGGCCAAAATGTCCAAAAAGTCCTTCCTCTTGAGTAGAGTTGGATTTTCTTGAATCGTCGAGTTGAGTCGAGTCAACTCCACTTCTTCTTATTGCCTGCAACATTAATACCATGCTCTCTAGAAAAATAGGTTGATGAAAGTTCATCATCAGTAGTATAAAGGGAAGGGACTTATTGCCTGCAACACTAACACCAGATTCCATTTAACTTCTTGCTGTATAAACTAGTAATTTCAGGCCATTTCTTTGCTTCCCTGCACAACCTAGCATTTCATCTATTCAAACCCATTCATTCTTCATTCATCATTTGCTTCAGTTCAGCTACACATGCCAAGGCATATAAACCATTACCTGTAATGAGCAACACTTTTTCTGTGCTCCAATTCCACATTCCATTAATATATTACCAACAGCTCTAGGAGACATATAATATGCCTTTCTCATCCAGCCAAGACAACAACATAACCATCTGGTGTTCCTCTAAACCCGTTCATCAACATACCACCAATAGACCATAACCCTTGTTCATCTGTAGTTGCAATCTGCAACTCTAACATACCACCACCACCAGCACCACTGCATCCATTCTGTAACCACCAACACGCATAGCACCATTAGCATCTCCACCAGCCATTCCATACACAACCAACTTCAAAACAACCTCTGCAATACTCACCACTGTCTCGGTCCATTGCAGTTCATACGCTCCTTTCATACCCTGTACTCCAGCCATTTCCTATCTCCTAATGCATCTCTAGTTCTTGAGATCCTAGTACTTCGACTTCAGCTACATCCCTACAATGCACACTCCTGACATACAACACCAGCTACACATCGCATAAACCAAATCCAGTTCATAGTTCAAACACCACCAACTCATCATCATTGCATCTTTCATGACTGTTGTCCTAGTCTTCATCTGTACAGCAGCTGCAACCTTGTTTTGCACCACAAACCTTCATTAGAACATCATTACCAACTCTCACTATCAAATCTTCAATTACAGAGTTTCAATTTCAGTACCACCAGACCCTAATTTCCTTGTGCTCTTCTTGATCCATTATGTAATTTGAGCAGCAGTATATCCTTTGCATCTTGATTTCTTGTTCATCTCAGCAGCCTTCAATACAAACCCTAACTGTGAATCCAAGTGCAACCCATTTCCTATTCCATCACTCTCTTCTCGATTCAGCAGCATAGTATTCTTCTTCATTACATAATCATCATCATCATCTCTTCAATCTCAGGAGGACACAGTTCATACAAAACCCATGAATTCAATACACACAACCTTTCTCTTCCAGCTTTAAAATCTCATCAAACCCTTGAATTAATCTATTCCTGCTCTTGAAGGAAACAACAACGAACCCTAATTCTTCTTTGAGATCTCACCTTCATCCACGAAATTTCCCCTGTGACCTAAGCATACATGTAAGCAGCCACCTGCAATATCATCACTGGCCACCTGCACTCACCTGAACAACAACAGAATCAACTCCACGAAATTTCTTATAAATTACTCAATCACCAAGAACCCTAAATCTCTTTCAAATCCTCACTAAAGCTTAAAATCAACTACTAATCCCTCTTTATCATCTTCATCACTGAAAACCCTTCTTCTACTCTTCAGTAACATGATTAATTTCACATAAAATCAAAAGATCACAAACCCTAAATTTTTTTACCTGATTTACTTTCCCTGAGTTCGAGCTGATTATATGAATCAATACCACCATCACCAGTCATTCCCTAAACTTCCGCGCCCCATTTCTCTCGATCTTATACTCTCAAAATTACTCTCAGAATCACCGGAATGAAGAACAGGGGAGAAGAAGAATAAGAAGAAAGAAAGAGAAGAAGAAACAGAAGAGAAGAGGAAGATGTTGGCTGAACTTCCTCTTACTCTTAGATATAGTGTAGGGGTTTACGATAATTTCACCCATTTTTTGACTAGGTAAATGACGGTTGACTCAATTATGCGGGTCCAAGGTGTGAAAGTAAACGGTAAGGGTACTTTAACAAATTTGAAAAAAAACGGGAGCATTTATTTAATGGATATCAAAAAACGGGGGTACTTTATCAAAATTCCTTTAAATATACTCCACTTTCCTCCTTGCCTTATAATTTGTGCAAACTACAAATAACTCATCTAACTAGGGACAGAGGGAGTATAAAAAATAAAATAAGTGGTCGACAGTCTTGATACCCCACTTTAAATTGACTTGAAATGGAGCAAGACAAAAAAGAAAAAACATGGAGGGGAAAATATGAACGTACAACTTGGAAAAAAGTTATAGATATCTACTACACATACAACTACCAAGTACAGATTCAGCTGAAAACCAGAAAGTAACATATTACCAAGAAAACTAAACTTAGTACTGGCATTCAAAGACTTGATGAGAAAACTACATGTGCATATCTATATGTCTTTAAGTGACCGCCTGATCCTGATTAATCTGCAATGGCATGATACACGTACTTGAACTGGAGGAAGGGACATTTGCCCGCCTCATCATGACATGAAAGTTTATGAAGGCTACCTTAGTAAACAAAAACTGATAAACCAAACAAAAACATAAGCGCCAAATGACTCGACCTGCCAGATAAAATTTTTGATGTGCTAGATTTAGAAAAGTCCCACACCTTCACGTCATCCACCACTGGTCCACACAGGGAGCTCTTATCATCACTTCTTTGATTATAATAAACACTGTAAAATGCTATCCGAGATCTTTCAGCTTTGGCTGTGAATGTAACATTTGCAGTATCAAAAGTTTTGTTCGCCCCAGGCATGTAATGTATGTTTGCGACTTGGTCTCCTGCAAAGGCCATTATTGCCAATGGTTGCTGCTGACATGAGTCTCCAGCATGTCCTACGGCAAAAGTAAGACTGTATTTTTTATCAGGTTTCGTTTCCACCATCTGGGAGATGATACCTTCCTTTCCCGATAACAATTCGATGGCTCGCTTTCCTTGTGGAACATCAAAGTGATAGGAATCGATGTATCTGACAGCCCTGTTGGATTCGATGATCCAACCTGGTAATGTTGTTGTCTCTTCGTCGAGGTGAGTAGGGAGCAAAACACCCAATGAAGTATTTCTAAACACCCAAGGCCCTTCTTCAAAGTCACCGTTGATCACAGCATTGTCTGCATGAAATTTCATCTTGTTGTGAACACTAATAAAAAAATCACTAGTAAGGGGGAAAAAAGAACAGTGTAAGAACAAAATAAAATGTATTCCAGTAATTCTACAATTTATATGCCAGACCCATCCTAAACTAGTGCCTGAGTTGGTGCAAGGATACAACTTCTGCATACATGGATCAGATTGGGCTGGTATAATGATTTGGCTCAATAAACCTAACAAGTCCGGCGATCTTTCATTTTGTTCCATAGGAAACACACACAAATCCATATTTCAGTAAAACACTGAATGAAACCTCATAATGAGCATTTCTTTTCTTTTTTATTGGAAAATTTCGGTGGTGATGAGTTTGGACCTCCATTAGCGGGTGTTGTCAGTCAATGTCTTTACCACCCTACTGGAGAGGCATGTACATCATAATGAACTTCAGAGGAGAGACATTCTGTAGCTCGATTTTGAGGGCCTGTTTGACTGCTTTAAAGCTATTAGATGGTATGCTTCTATGATGATCTTTTTTCAAAAATATGTACAAAAAGAACATGTAAGTAGGGTATATGTCTAAATTTTCTGTACATGTAAGTTTCACCAGTTCATTTGGTCAGACACACTTGCATCTGTGGCTCCCTATATCTGAACCTGGTCTGTGTTCTATCGATAGAGTAAAAAACGTTATAAGATTAAGGGAGACTTTGACCTTCTGGAGGACAGACTGGAGCATTTCACAATCTATTCTCAGATGTTTCAGAAATACATGCTAGTAAATTTTCCCCTAACTAAAAATATTGTATCTTCTTTATACGCTGGGTGCTCTTGAGGAGATCTATATGTATAGCAGACATGAATACCATATTGCACAAACAACAACTTGCGCAGTTTGAGGTCCTATTCCAGTTCATTATAGCAACTTAACTTACTTAAGAATAATGGTACTTACCTTTGGGTTTATCAGGTGTAAAAAGCTTCTTGATGGCAATGTCATCAATGATGGGGCCACAAGTAGGGTCATCTTCCATGCCTGGATTCTGGAATACCACATGTGAATCATCTGAATCAGCCTGAAATGCCACTGAATAAAAATCCCACCCCTGCACATTGTAAAGGGTCTGCAGGTCAATGCTCTGTGAAGCAGGAGGAACAGATATATTGAGGCTTTCCAACTGAGCGCATGTTCTTGCAGCACTGAAGGTGATTGAATACAACGACCCCTTCTCAAGCTTGAGATTCTGGCTTATCTGGGCATCATTTCCAAGCCGTACAGCATGTAAACCTTGAGGTACTATGAGGATCATTCCACCTTGCTTCTGTCCTGATTCAACCAGCTCCACTGTTCCGCTTGTTTTCCACTCAGGGATGTATTCTGTACCATCTACCACACCCTCATTCGAGAACCCACCTGTTGGAGGTGTTTCAAAGTCACCATTTTTTAGTAATCCTGCAATGTTAACAATGAGATAAGATGCTCATTCTTTAAAAGAAGTTTACAAATACTAATCAAAGGTACTCGATACGCCAGCAGGGGTGAATTTCTACACTTCAATAATTGGCTAATGAACATAAACATCTGCGGAGGACTATCTCGAAGAATATTCTCATACAACACTGCAGTCTTTAATTGTTTTCACAGTAATTCATTTGTGTAAAAATATGATCTAGTGAAGACCAGTGAATGTGCAATCTTTAACATTTTCACCAAACACTCCACTATGCACTATCACTGCTTCCCTTTGCAAAGTTTAATGTGCAACTCTCCTCTCTTTATTTCTCATGATGCTAGAATTCCACTGCAATCTATTTGATCAATCCCAACTCGAACATTTCCGAACAAAATATTGATATGATAATTCAAATTCTCGCTGTTACAAAATTTGATATTCCTGCTGTCACACGCTATTAGCTAGTTATAAAGACCATACCTCGTGCTCGCTAAAAAATTACAGTTAGTCTGATGTGGGATAAACAAAGACTCCAGCAACCATAAGGTAGGATAAGACTGCACCATAGTTAGTCTGGTTAACCTAGTTAATTACATCACATGCTCATCTTTCATTACCAGCTATCTTGATCATTCGGCAAACACTACATGTCAGCCTGATTCTTTCATATATATCTCAAACTTTAGTCAGTAACAGTTATCAAGTGGTTCCCTATTGAAGAACCAAATGTCACAAGCTAAAAGTTATTACTGGTAGTTGGTACTGGTCGTTCGTGCGTGTAGCCAACCTTTATAATCTAATCTCTTCTAGAAGTATGTCGGTAAGAACTTAAAAGATTGAATTAATCCTTAATCACACACATCCAATGCTAATTCCTAGGAATAATCAATTTGCAAAATGCTTATCCAAAGGAAATAATAGCTTAGAATCAGCTGGAAGCAAGTCGATCGTTAAGCTAAGCATTTACTCAAGCATCTGAAATCTACCCAAATGAAAAGGAAAAAAAAGCAAAACCCAGATTTTATTTTCTTTCAGATAAGAGTTTTAACACACAAAAACTTGAAAAAGTGAAAGAAATCTGAGCTGCTGCATTATCAGAAATTATCAACAAAACCCACAAAGGAATAACTCCATGAAATTAAAAAGTGGGTTCAGTTCATGTTAGTATGAGACACTTTGAATTAGAGACTAAATGCAAATATTACATGAGAACAGCCAAAATTAGAGACTAAATGCAAGACTACAGAAATGAAATGAAACAAAAATGGGGTTCTTCACAGAAGAGTAAAAAAGAAACATAGATCAAGTAACACAAACCATCTTCTGCTTGAGCTGAAGGATGATTAGTCATCACCACCAAATACATTACTGTAAAGAAGATCCATTTGATGTTTCTTCCTACCATTTTTTTCTCACTTTACCTTCTTCTTTTTTCTGTATCTCTCTCTCACAAGTCTCAGACAAGAAGAAGAGAATGGTTTTACACCTTTGTGATGCCAATATTTAACTTGGGTGTACTCCTCTCAAGTCTCAACTAAGCTTCTTTTGTTTGTTTGTTTGTTTATATCTATTACCTTTATTCGGATGAATCCGACATTACTTTTTCAACTATCTTTGAAGATCGGCTGGCTCTTCTCTTTTAATCAGGAAAGTAGTTTCCCTGTTTTTCTTCTTTTAATCAGGAAAAAGAGTAAAGAATATGGAACAGTGGGGTAAATAAATAGAAAAAGAAGACAAAAGAACATTAGTGTGTGTCCACACTACAGTACAGACCACAGGGTACGATATTGTTGTTACTTTATTAGGAGAGACGCACTACAGTCTACGGAATATGGGCAGGGACGGACCCAGAAATTAGTGTAGGGTAGGGCTAACATTATGCAAGAAAAAATTTTGTTCTACGGAATAACTTCTTAGGTGGACTAATGACATTCTAACATGAATATGATTAGTAGATACGTGAAATTAAACACTAGCACTTGTTAACGAAAAATACCTAATAATAAATGCCAAACAACAATAGTGTTGTAATTTGCAACAGCACAATAGCTATTGACCGAGCTTGAGCTAAGCTAATAAGCATTACTGCTAGTGGGCTGCCCTTAATTAAGTTAGAATAACTAACCTCGATAGTGGTAATGAGTGCTAAATAATCAAAACGTAAGACATATACAGTAATGGCAAAGTGAAAGATATTTTATTAACTTCTCAAGACTTATTCACTTCTTAGTTTTCTCATTCATTCTACATTACACGAGCAAGCACCTCATGGGTATTTATATACCCGAATGCATGAATAGTAACGAACATTTACAAGACACGTTTTAAGTTGACGTGTCACCGTATATGCTAGTCTTTAGCTCTTAATGTTTATCTCCACTTGATTAAGTCGGCTGAAAAACCTTCTGGTGTGTCAGCCACTAACTTTATATAACACTTTTCCTTAGATGATCCACGGTTCAGAAATATTGTCTTGTTGAAATTTTGTCAGAAAAATCCAATAGGATAAAAACTGGCGGTTTTAAAGTACTGGCGATGATAGTCACGAGCTTTCTTCGTTGTTGAAACAGCATCAGAAAAACTATTTAGGAAACATGAGCTTAGAGTGAAGTTGGTTACAGCCATGAAATGCTTTCTTTGTCAAAATTGCGTCAGGAAAATCACTTGGGACAAAATTGGGGCGTCGCATCTCAAGAACCTCTATGGATATGCATCTCGTTAGATGGTGATCACTGTTCTAAGATTGTTATCTCATTAAAAACCTCGTCAGGAAAACCCATAGGGACAAAACCTGAACGTAGGAAAATATGAGTCCTCAGAACAATGATAAACCCGCAGATGTTGCCTCGTTAAAACCTTGTCTGGAAAAACCCAAAGAGGCAAAAACCAGGACGAAGGAAAAAGAACACAACAATGCGAACTGCGGATGGCAGTGAATTCGCATGCCTCATTAAAAACTTGACAAGGAAAACCCAGTGGGACAAAACCTTGACTAAGGAAAAAGAGTACACGACGTAATGTCCAACATGCCCAATATCCATTGTCTTTTATGGCTTTACTCCCCTGATGAGTAGCCGTTTCAGTCGATCATTCTATTCGTTACAAATCAGATAACGAGCCATCTTCTAATGTCTTCATCAGCTTCAGCTTCCTTTAGTTGAGAAAATCAATCTAATTTTCCTTTGTGCAATTTCTTAACGATCTTCTGGTTGTGCCAGCCTTTTATTTTTCACTAGATTTGTCTGAACAATGATATTTGATCGGAGGATAAACAAGCATCCTCTATTACCAGACTATTAGCTAGGAAAATATTTAGCTGATTTAATAAACCTGCCAAAAATCAAAACTTAAACAGCCTGATTAGCTTTTCTCTGTGGAAGACATCTAACGATCTTTTATGCGAAAGATCAAGCTTAATGGTACCACGAAGATGAAAGGGTTTTCTTCGGACCAATGTCTCGATATTGGTGCTGGATAGAACCAGACTTACATGTTTACTACAGACCCAATATCAGGTACATATAACATATCTCAGTTAATGTACCATTAGTTTACACATCTTTTGTATAATACAAACCACAGAGTGATACATCTCCTTGGTTGAGATGTAAGCCGATCAATCTTAAAAATAAGAGATCGAATGATTAGCTTATCCATTTAAACATGTATAAACCTTTATGGTTGACGAAATTAAAGGACTTCTAGCTATAATGCTTAATCAAATTGAGCCCTTATTTTACCGAGATTTTCCATCTCGAACTCCTGCTTTAAGCATTTTTGTGCTTTGGAGAATTCTTCAGGAGTTCCAATCAAATAGATGTTGTATATTTCAAATCTAGTAAATGCACAGTTTATGAGCATATAAAATGGTTCACATATCCCTGGGTAATATAAGCATTCACTTAGACGGTTGATCACTTTGTCCTTATTGAGTAAATGATATGACATGGTAATTCTACTAAAAAAAACTTCAGGAATTTACATGCAGTTTTCTGTATCTAGACTTTCATACAGATCCGTAGTAACCACATCAACTAGATGCACATGGAGTCCTTAATGACTGCCAGACAAATACCATAAAGGTAGTTGCATCCATAATATGGAATATGTCACAAAGAAATCCATCTCAGGTTCCTGTAAAAGACTTTGTGCCATTAGTTGACTTTACTTTTCTCACTATGCACATACACCCACCTGTATCCACTAGGGGTTACATTATCGGATGTCGGAACTGCAAACACCCGTTTGTGGCCAAGAGTAGCTCACATTATCGAGTGGTCGGACTGCAATACCAAATTTATGCATTTTTGCGAGAAACTATTATTCTGCTTTGATCTCTTCTGGTTTAACCAATCATACGTTTGATGACATTCCCATAGAGAGCGGTTTAAACCAACAACACCTACGGTAGTATCAGTGGATATTTTGACTATGTCATCAACAACATTGAATTACGATCGTAAATTTCTCTATTGAATGCATGCCTTATGGAAATCCTTCTCAGTTTGAGGTTTCGCAGCCTTTTCTGAGACATTTCTCTTATTAGGAGAACTATACTCAGAGAAATTAGATCTTCCACTGATAGTCTCTTTGACAACACTATCTTTCAATGATTGTGACTGTCTCTTCCCTTTAAGAGGTGCAGAATATTTCAAGTCAACTAGTCATCCACGCTCAAGGTGTGTTCTAAGTGACACACTTGCTACTACATTTACAGCCTCTCAAGGAAGCAATTTGATTTGCAATCTCTGAAGATGTCAAATCTTCGACACGTATTTCAGTGTTGAAAACATCAAGATGAGATACATCCTGGTTTATCTTTGTGCAAACCGGGATACTTCATGCCGTTTTCAGGCGATAGCCTTTCTTCCCCCAAACGGTGGGAAGATTTTCTCATTAAATTTGCAAATCTTGTAATAGAGTAGTAACAGCAATGGAATATAACACGTCTCAAACAGAAAAACATGACAATGGTTGTATGAGTAATAAGTTCAAAGTGCACAAGAACATCAAATGTGCTCACCATCAATGCCCAAAGCATTACTAGGATGATACAACATCAACGGATGACAAACAAGAGTTTCATTTAAAATCTATATGAGTAGAGATACATAGTTACCACCAAGTGAGATGTCGAGTCGTTTATGACTACCAGACCATACTTCCATCAACCTGGTTAGTCTCCACGGAAACTCACTTTCAAGGGGTCGCGCTTCATAACAAGCGATCTCAATTAGTTTTCTTACTACACTTTCATATAAGCATCAAATTTGTGACTGATTCTAAGACTAAGTTTCAAGAGCGTACACAAGGGAGAAAACACTTCAATATGAACTAAGTTCCATGTCTGCCAATCATATAAACTTTGTCGATAATTCCTTTGCAAAGGGGATATCTATCCACAACGATTTCAGTAGCTACTCTGAATATCATCGAAAACCAGTTAACAATCAGTTAATAACAATCTCACATAATTTTCTCGAGTAAGAGGATACTCTAATCCATTGGTACCAAATCTGAACATACGGATATCCTTCTCCTTGAGATATCGACGTAAATTATGTGGATACTCTCCTCGTCAGTTATCAACTCATCACTCAAAGAGAATATGGACGTCATCTGAATTAGATTGGCATACCTCATATAAGAGGTTTTCGTCTATGCTGATAAGCATATTCTCAGACGAAACAATCGCTGCGATTCCATGGCATGCCTTGCAAGGACTTTCTTATGCTGAATCAAGCAAGCACACTCTTGCTAAATCTAGCAACAGAGTAGTCTCTAACACCTCAGGCATTTCTCGGTGTGAGAATTTAGATGAGACACAATTGGATTTAACCAATGTCGTCAACGATTCTCCCTCTGATCCATAGGCGGGATGTCTCATCAACAGAACATTCAGTTTTGCATGACTCAACCTATCAAGGGAGCAACTGAGTGCATAAAACAATAATAACACGCAACCCAGGAGAGGTAACTGATCAGGTTTCCTCTCTCGTTTACTGTCCAGCTGGGATAATTTTAAGAATTTACATTGTCATGTAAAATCAACAGTAAACTGTAAATGAATTATGTGACCATAGACATTACCTCAATATCAGTACCAGTCCTGCCAAGACGACCGATAAAGATCAACAACAATGAACGGCATTTCAAATGCGCGTATCGTGTCTTTTATGTCACAACGATATCAGAGCTCTTCCAGGCTCAAAGATGGTTATTCACCCAATTATTATGCTACTGTCCCGTATTATTCCACTTTTGGTGGTACGGTGCTCATCAGGTGCTTAAACCCGATAACTATTGTGGTTCCCATATTCAAATATGCCTACCACAATTGTATTTTCCTTCTTCGCCAAAGATAAAGTTATTTGCGTAGGTACTAGTGCAAATTTAATTCACCAAATTCAATATTTTAGGTAATAGCTCAGGCGATGAGAAGACATGATATTAACTCTAAATATAATTTACAAAAATGCAACACTCATTATCGCTCGACGTTTGTATATCTACGAGGCGCAATCAACATTTGCAGCACTCGGTGTTGTTGACACAACATATACAAAGTGCAAATTAAGCACTAGCTCCTTAAAGCTCGTCGATGCATATAATTGGCGCATATAATGCACGCCGTAAAGCTAGCAGGAAAATATAAGGGCGCAAAATATGCGACTCTCCTTATTGCTCCGCAATATTGTATACGATGCATATATCTTCTCCAGAAAATTAAGCCGAACTATTTACCACAGAAATCAATGGTGAAACAAGGAAGAAAACATTCAAAATGTAATATATACGGTTCTGACATAATACCGGAAAATCTCCAGCTTCATCTATTAGAGTCGACGAAATATTAATTTATCAAAGTTGAAATATGAACACATTCTTTTCATTAAAAGAAATTGTCTCGGTATCAATTGTGGTCATTTCACAGACCATAGATAGAGACTGGATAACCGTGTAAAGTCGGTGTCCATTTTTCATCGCATTCCGACCTTTGGTGGAACGACTTTGAGTTCCGAAGATTATCATAGCAAAGGAATATTAAAAATTTTCTATCCCGCAGGATGCAACAATTCCAGCTCTGTCGATATTAAAACCATTAACACCACAAAAATCATTGGTGTACCAACAAAGGTAATTTTACTTTCTACGCTATCCAAAAAGGACGTGGAAAAACCTTCCGTTGGTTGGCTAAGGAGGAAAATAGCAAAACTTACAAAACTCAAATATTTGGCTAAATTCGAAAATCGAATAATATCACAAATATGAGTCGTTGCTAATACGTACCTATTTTGGATATCTCTTCATATACCGTATAATTTTATATGCTCCAAATAGCACATACAAGGACAATAAGATATCTAACTTTCTCTTTAACAAGTCCTAATCAAAATAGGAAACGAAGTCAGACGTTACGAAAACTTATGCGTAAAACTATCCAAAAATAGTTAAACAAAACACGCAAGAATTGAAGAGAATTATCCTTCTTCGTATCGTCAGCCCCCACTCCGATCACCGCAGAGCAACTCGTGCTGATAACGTGTTGTAATTTGCAACAGCACAATAGCTATTGACCGAGCTTGAGCTAAGCTAATAAGCATTACTGCTAGTGGGCTGCCCTTAATTAAGTTAAAATAACTAACCTCGATAGTGGTATTGAGTGCTAAATAATCAAAACATAAGACATATACAGTAATGGCAAAGTGAAAGATATTTTATTAACTTCTCAAGACTTATTCACTTCTTAGTTTTCTCATTCATTCTACATTACACGAGCAAGCACCTCATGGGTATTTATATACCCGAATGCATGAATAGTAACGAACATTTACAAGACACGTTTTAAGTTGACGTGTCACCGTATATGCTAGTCTTTAGCTCTTAATGTTTATCTCCACTTGATAAAGTCGGCTGAAGAACCTTCTGGTGGGTCAGCCACTAAGTTCACATAACAAATAGCAAATTTTAAATACCCCACAGTGATAAAACAAAGAACTAAGATGCATACTGACCGACACTTGTGAAAATCTCAACTCAGAAAAAGATGATCTTATTCGGTTTATGGTATTGCACCATGAGAGGCAGCAATAACAATCTCAAACAAAACTACCATTTTGACATTAATTCCATCCAGACAAGGTTCAAAAGGCAAAGCCATTGACGGAAGGCAGTTGAGGCCGGTGTTATGAAGACAAACTTCTAAATTACAAAAAGTAAATACTCTGAAGCTTTACATATACGAATATTAGGTGATCGAGGAAATGTTTTACTAAGTAGAAAATGCTTATTCTAGTAGTTCCGTTTACAGAATCACATCAGTAATGCTAATTTACAACGCAATATGGTTTTCATGCCAAGCAAGTGAAAAACTATTTAGACCCACCCAATAATCCAAGCAAATAGTTGCTTATTTTAGGACTTTGAAATCCGCGGATTCACCCGCACACGCAAAATTGAGTTTTAGATTTTAGATTAGATGAGATATCTCTAATTTAATTTACTGGAATAAGAGGTTCGTCCTCTTCAGAGAACATTTCAAGATCTGCATAATCTTTTTGAAGAAACTGAAGGTTTTGAAGCTTCTCGATGCTTGCATGTGATCCACTCCGTGCGTTGTGAGAACTACTGGAAAAAAAAGTTGTGCCATCCTCTTGATACTGAATATAAATACAAAACAACGTAGCTAATTATCCGCCAAAGATGGTCTAATGTGGACAAGAATCCTGCTAAAGCACTAATCCAGGAAATTTATCCTGTTGTTTGTCAATTCATAGAGGAAATTAAATTTTTTTCAAAAACAAGGTGCTACATCAAATGATTAAAGATCACTACACTTATCAGTTACAGTGTTAATTAAGATTACTACCTAGTAAGTATATATTGTACTCATAATGTTGTGCAACAAAACTGTTTCATTGTTGTTAATTTATTATCATGGGAGTGAGACAGTGAGTTTACATAAATAGAGAGATCAATTACCCATACGAAGGGATTTTCGCAGATAGGCAGACTTTTTTTTTTTTAATTCTGAATCCGCGGTTAATCCGCATCCGGTCCGCATCACCCGCTAATCCGTGGATGTCAAATCCGCGGGTGATTGGCCCGATTACGGTTTAATTTTCCAAATCCGCAACTTTGACGGTTTGGTTGCGGGTGACCTCTAATCCGCAACCGTCCGTCCGTTGCACACGTTATCAATTCAGTACTGGGCTAACTCAATGCAGTAGTGGGCTATAACACCAAAACTAAGTAAATACGTATACGTCAAAAATTGTTTAGCAAAACTAGGGACGGGCTATAGCCCAGGTTAGCCCCTTGCTAGGCCCGTCCCTGAATATGGGTATTAGTATTTAATTACAGCTCAATACGAATACGTGTATTGGAAATATACGGCCATATCAAATTGGAGAAACCATGAAAATTGTAGTCTCACATTCTCACTTGAAGTCTACCAAGTTCCAAAACATTAAATCCACTTCAGAGCATCTAATACCGAGTTAGCCTTAGGTCAGATTCACGTCAGAAGTTCTTCCTACCTTTCATTTTTTCTGATAATCTTAAACAAGATATTGACAGCACTAATGTTCATCAATCCCTCATCCTTTGTATTACCCTTATTTGTAGCTACATCTCCTACAATTTCCAATTCCTTACCATCAAAGGGCTTAAAACAAGTTTCTTCTTTTATAGCCTTACTACATTCATCAAGAAGTTCAATTTTCTCACAAGATTATCAGGAAAAAACAGCACAAGTTCTACTAAAATCAATATTAAACTTTCACAGAGTTCCATAAGCCATTACAAGTTTTCCAACATTCAAAACCCTGATTACCCAAACCCCCAACCTTCAAAGTTTAATTACAACCATCAAATTACCATAAAACAAACACTAGTTACCACAAATTTTCCAACTATTCACAAAGAAACCTGCAAGACTACTTTCTACACAACCCTGAACAGTAACAATTACACAAACACACCACTTAAAAGAACTGTAAACAAAGCTGACCAAATACCACCAAGAAGTAACAAGAAATTTACCACCACCACTATCAAGAGATTCAAGAAGATCTGGATAAAGGGGAGTTACCAGAAAAACCATTTCATAAAAAACTTGCTAACTGTTTTTAGGCTTTATGGACAACCTGAAAACCTGGCCTCTTCTAGTAACTCTGATGTGATTACCACAACTCATCCCAATCATCTCCTTCATAGCGTTCGCTATCCTTAGTGTCTTATGGAGCAGGCGAAGTTCCACTGGAAAATGATTCATCATCCCTATCTTCTTCATCTTCATCATCTGAATTGGGTACATTCAAACTCACTTTCAATCTGTTTGGATCACCCTCATTCATGGTTCGTGAAAAGATCTTGGGGTTGGAAATTTCATACTCAAATCGGCCCCTCAAATGCTTATCATTATACACCATCATCCCATGATTACTCTCTTCATGACCCCCAGAAGCATCTGAATCTAAGTCACTGGTCTCCATCTCTTCTTCAGACTCAAACCCGTCAGTCGCTTCAGAGTCACTTTCTGTTACACTACCATACTTTGGGGCTTTTGCTTGCTTCTCTACTTGCTTCTCCTCCCATTCCTCATCCTTTCTTTCTCGCATTTTCTAAATACTTTGGAAGCCATGCATCATACAATCTCTCGAGCCTTCTCTCTTCTCGCTCACGAGCAACTTTTTCTTCTTCCCTTTCGGATTTGAATTTGAACCTGACGATCAATTTCAGATTGCACATCCTCCTGCAACTTATGTAACTCATCAAATCTCATTGAAGGAAGAAGCGCCTTGGCTTGTGCATATTCTGGTGAATCTGGAGATGCAACAGATGATGGCAAATGAGACATCTCAGGAACTTTCCCAATACTTGCACTTTGAGAAGATTCGCCGGCCATTATTTAGAACTTCTATACTCTCCCTAAACCTTTCCTATTCTGATGAAAGAAAGATTAATTTTTTGCTCTGAATATGCTAATTACCCTCAAAAACCACCTTTTAAAGCTCTTACCATACCTATTCATTGCCATTTAAGGCGCTTGGTTAAGAGTCAAGTCGCTTTGTTTACCACGCCTCTTCAAAACTATGCGTCTGATTTTACCCATCCAAACCATAATTACCCTATCTAGACCTACTTTCAACACCTAATTTTCATTAAGACCTTTACTTCCTTTGGAACTGCCATCAAGGGAGTATCTGGTGAGTTATCAAACTTTGATGTTTATCTTTGGGGTCTAATTAACACTTTATGTTTTATGCAGACTAGGAGATGGCAGCACCAGTTGGGAGGCATCACCGCAACCTGTGGCATGTCAGGCAGTAACGTTTCCAACTTATCTATCAAACCAAACCACCCAACACGTACTCAACAACTTCCCCTTAATCACCCATCCCAACAAAAAAAATTCCCCCCCTTTTCTACCATTATTACATTTGGCAGTTTACATCATCACTTAAACGTCATCAAGAAAAATGACAAACCCAATAAATACTCAACAACCCATATCCAAGTCACATATCCCCAATCCAATCTTCTTCAGATGTTACAACAAGGTACTATTGGACATGTCCACTTGTGGCTCTCTCCCCATAATATTCACGTGAATACCTCGTCTCGAAACCAACCTCTAAAGCATGGTGATGATAGTGACATTCCATATGTCAACCCTCTCCCCCAAAGCAGAACCTGCAGCTTTCTTAAAACTACCTTACACCAAAAATCTCCTGAAATTTTCTCTGACTATGGTCAACAACCTTCTCATTCCCTTTTTAAAGTTCAAATTCAAAAAAAAACAAACTCCCCCTGCTTTTCCCTCTTCCACATTGCCTGTTACCATTATCAAAATAATATCAATAAGAGATTCTTCTCTCTATCTCTACATTTTATATTAGTTACTTGGAATTCGGATCTCCATCAAATTATATTCTTATATATCCATTTATCTTATACCATGGAAATCCCTTCTTCATCAGAGAATTCCCAAAACTTGAATCTAGAAATTCAAACTCTCTCAACCCAGATGTCTGAAAAATTAAATCCACCTTCTTCTCTTACTAAACCAGTCTTCATTGATAAGAAAGTTGTCTTAGCAGAAGCTGATACCAACTGGAAATGGCGTATGGCGGGATATTTTCGTTGTGAAACTCTAATTCCAACCTCCTCCATCATATTTTACATCTGCAACAATTGGCCTTTATCTCAATACCCTACTGTCACTACCTTCAATGGTCAGCGAAAAAAGTTCTCATCCGTTACTTATCTGAAGAGGAAGAAATTATGTGGCTACCTAATGGTGCTAAAAGTTGTACCAATTGAAGGCTGGCCTCCAAATCACCAACTCTTCTTCGATGAAGAAATTATGTGGTTCATCTTGTGTAACATCCCCAATGAATGCACAGAGTTTGAAGATTTTAAGCTCCTCACTCTCAATATGGGAGAACTCATAGAAGCTCAGAACCCTTTTGGAAAACATCCTTTCAAGAAGAATGTTAAGGTCTGCATTAAAATTCCAATCCAGAAAGCGCTACCAACGGGCATTCCGCTTTTCACAAATGGTAAGAAATGAACCTTTCCTTATTGAATGTAGACACATCAGAGTTCCAAGATATTTCTGCACCTCCTGTCGCATCCTTGACCATAAAGATCAGAACTGCCCTGCTTGGAAACTAAAGCAAAAAAAGATGAAAGATCTGGATTCTCATTGCAGTAACTATACTCTTCCGAGTGTCTCAAAGTTAATGATGCCTTCAGCAGTCAAACAAGTAACTTCTTCACCTGCTGTCACCACTGACACCAACATGCAACACTCTGAGGTCATACCAGAAACACAAATGGGATCGACTGCAATCGAAGTGAGCACCAAAGGCAAGACTGTATATTTTGATCAAAGGATGGAAAACACTACTCATAAGAGCTTATCAAACACTTTTGAAATGGTTCCCTTTGTCAACAGATCTACTACCCTGAAGATCTTTGACGTTGGCCCTGTTCAAAAACATTCAACACAGTTGGAGAATGGCCTTCCAATCATCCTAAAGCAAGTTACTATTCAAAATGTTACTGTAGCTGCCTCTATCACTGGTTTTGAGTCTACCCCAAATGGACCGATTCGTACTACCAATTCTTCAAGAAGGTTCAAAACTGCTGCTATCCTAAATACCAGCTCTATAATCACTAGAGGAGCAGGTAACTCAACTGAACAAGATGCTCTAGCAAATCTCAAAAGGAAGATTAATCCAAGGTCTGATTAAGAAAACGTACCAGAGATAATTACAATGTTTCCAGCTTAGCAGTTATCCCTGAAGAACAAAACTCTACTAAGCCTGATTATGCTCAACTGTGTACTCCAATTACCAACTTGGGTGAATTACCAGCTATAGATCTCTCAACTTGCTCCCTCAATACCCAACCTATCTTCAACTCCTTTGGTAGCTACAACGTTCTTGCTGATAACTCCCCAGAAAGCAATGATGTCCGCAATAATTCCCCTCTCAATGTTGCCAGTTCTAGTCTCAATTACTCCCAAAGTTCTTCTCAAAGTGGTGATGGTTCCAATTCTTCTCTTGGTGGAGGATCTGACTCTACTACTCAGGTAAATCCCATACCCTCTCACTCCTCTTGGTAATTCCAACCCTGCTTTTAATCAATCCCATGTTAACAACATAAAATTAATAGCGTGGAACCTTAGAGGCTTTGGAAAGAAATATGCAAACAAAGAACTTAGTCTGCTTTGTAGGAATGTTAACCCTGACATCATTTTCCTCTCTGAGACTAAAATGGGTAAAGATATGGCAGCCAGCAAACTTAAAAACATGGGCTTCCCTTGCACTTTCAATGTCCCTAGTGTAGGTAGAAGCGGTGGTCTGGTTTTGGCCTGGAAAAAATAAATTCATCTGAATGTTGTTTCTTCCAGCTTGAGGGGCATCTATGTGACTTCAAATGACATTATTCATTCAAAAACTTGTCGTATTCATTTTGTGTATGGTGAACCTAATAGTACTTTCAGACCCTCCTTTTGGGAACAACAGTGTCAACAAACTATTGCCCCCATAGATGAGCCTGTGTTTTTTCATTGGTCATTTTAATACTCTTTTAGGAACAGAAGATAAAATGGTGGCCTTGAAGTAAATTACTCTGATTTTGAACTCCTAAGAAATTTTTGCTCAGTTTTCAACTTGCACGATCCTGGCTTTTCTGGCCCAAGATTCACCTGGTCCAATATGCAACAAGGTCCTAATTTAATTCTTGAAAGGCTTGATAGATGTTTTTTAAATCAAATTGTTGAGGATCTTTGTCCTAAATTCTATGTTAACAGTCTCCCTAAAGACTCTTCTGATCATTGTCCCATGCATATAGGTTTTAATTATGAGGAAACTTGCATGCCTAGACCTTTCTATTTCATGGATATGTGGATTGAGGACCCTACTTGCAGAGACATTATAACTAACTCTTGGTATGTCAATGTTATAGGATCTCCAGCCTATAAACTAAGATCTAGGCTTCTTAGTGAAAAAAAAGGTCTTAGAGATTGGAACAAATATTCATTTGGTACTATTCAAACTGATATATCTACCATCATGAAAGATTTGTTAGATTTACAGATTTCTGATCCCCGCTGATACTATTACTACTGCTAGACTTAAAACTAGATTAGAGTACCTTTATACTCTGGAGGAACTTTACTGGAAAGATAAGTCTAGAGAAGTTTGGCTCATTGAAGGTGACAGAAACACTCCTTACTTTCATAGATTCACTCTTTTTAGGAGCAAGAGGAATGCCATTAGCTGGATTAAGGATTCCTCCAATACTATCCTAACTGATAGAGATAGTATTGGGAATTCTTTCATAGATTATTTCAAAAATCTTTACTCTTCTCAACCTCATCAATTTCAGGATGAAATTTTAAATGATATGTCTGTTAAGTTTTCTGCTGAGGATAATGATACTCTAAATCTTCCCCTCACTGCTGAGGAAATAAAAAATGTTGTTTTTCAAATGGGAGGGAAAAAAGCCCCTGGACCAGATGGTTTCACAGGCTTATTTTACCAAAAACATTGGGATATTGTTGGTGAAGCTGTTGTTGATATGACCCAAACCTGTTTCAGAATATGGCATATTGCTAAAGTTTTCAATCATACCAATATAGCTCTTATTCCTAAAGTCCCTTTAGCTGAATTAGTCAATCAATATAGACTCATAGGATTATGTAAGTTTATTTACAAAATTCTTTCTAAAACTCTTGTTAACAGGCTTAAACCCTTTATGAATAACATCATATCCCAAAACCAAAGTGCCTTCATACCAAAGAGGAGTATTTCTGATAATATTCCCCTTGCAAATGAAGCCATATATTCTGTCAATCATAATGACAAATTTGAGGGCACTGCTGTTATTAAACTTGACATGTCAAAAGCTTATGATAAATTGGAGTGGTCTTTTATAGAAAAAGTTTTGAGAAAAATTGGGCTAGATGAAAATTGGATTAAACTCATAAATCAGTGTGTTTCTACTGTTTCTTATTCTGTTCTCTTAAATGGTAGTCCTACAGGGTTTTTTCAACCTGAGAGAGGTCTAAGGCAAGAGGATCCTTTATCCCCTTACCTATACATTATCTGTGCTGAATCTCTTTCCTCTTACATAGATAATCTCCAAAGTAATGGAACTCTTAAGGGTATCAAAATATGTAAAAACTCCCCAGAAATGACTCATCTCCTGTTTGCATATGATTCTCTTCTTTTCTCTTCTGCTACTACTGAAAATTTCACTGTTATAAAGGACTATCTTCAAAAGTACTGCCTAGCTTCTGGGAAAGAAATTAATTTTGATAAGTCCGGTATTCTATTCAGTAGAAGAATCCCTGAACATGGGAAAGCCCTTTTGGCTAACATTCTGGATATTCAAAGCAGGGACTTAGATGAAAAGTACCTTGGTACTCCTACCGTATTCCAAGCTTCTAAAATCCAAACCCATATGGGCGTTCTTCGGGTTGTGGATGCCAGAATTACTGTCTGGCTTCACAAGCTCCTCTCTCAGGCTGCTAGAACCACTTTGGTTAAACATATTGGTTAAGCCATCCCTTTATTTCAGATGGGGATTTTTCTAATCCCAAAACACCTCTGCAGACAGATGGATGCCCATCTCTGTAAATTCTGGTGGGGAGAATCTCTAGACCCAAAAGATAGGAAACTCCATCTTTTGGGTTGGGATACTCTGTGCTCCCCTAAATCTGAAGGTGGTTTGGGATTCAGAAAAGCTGAATTAAATAATCTTGCCATGTTAGCTAGGAATGCTTGAAAAATTATTGAAAACCCTGATTGCATGTTGGCTAAGATTTTAAAAGTCATATATTTCCCTAGAACTGGTTTTCTGAATGCCAAGTGCCCTGATAAATGCTCTTGGACCTGGAAGTGTCTTCATGCTATTAAGGAGTTGATTAAACCCTTTGTTTCCTGAATTGTTGGGGATGGAAAGTTTATCGACCCTTGGTGTGATAAATGGATTCCAACTTTGGGATCTGCTACCCCCAACCCTCTTACCCCTCATGACCCTAGCATTAAAGTCAATTATTTCATTGATAACAATACTAGAACCTGGAATGTTTCTATACTCTCTACTCACTTTGATGATGCTTCTGTTAAGAAGATCGTCACTATTCCCTTAAGCCAGCATCGCACTCCTGACAGGAGGGCTTGGGATCTGTCGAAGAATGGTAAATTTTCTTCAAAATATGCTTACTTGGGACTTAGAGATATTAAACCCTCTCCCTGTAAAACTCTTTGGTTGCATATATGGAAAATTAGAGTTCCTTACATAATTCAACTTTTCCTTTGGAAAGCTGCAAAAAATGCTCTTCCTGCTAGAAATGTCCTCCATACTAGAATGCCCATGCATTCTGTTGAATGTGCTAGATGCAAGGATCCTCATGAAAACATTATGCATACTTCGGTTCTGTGTCCTTTTGCTTCTAAGGTTTGGTTCTTGTCCAATTTTTGCATAAACACTTCTTTCTTTACTGAAAAAACTTTTCAGCAGTGGCTTATGTTCTGGCTCCTGGATCAAAACTCTAGATTGCCTGATGATTCTCAACAACTTTTTGTTGCTATCCTGTGGTCTCTCTGGACCAGTAGAAACAACTTGGTTTTTTAAAACGTGTCTGAAAATCATAATTTTGTCATAGAAAGAGCCAGGGCAATGCTCCTCACTAGGAAAAACACTTCTGTTGTTATTCTCATAAAACCCATAGCTTTAAGTCACAAATGGATGCCCCCTCTGGTTGGTTGGATCAAATGTAACACAGATGGATCTTTTGATGACATCTCTGGAGATAATGGTACAGGTTATGTGATGAGAGATTTTACTAGCAAAGCCTCTTTCTGTGCTGCCATGGTTTTTGAAGTTTCGTCTGCAAAAGAAGCGGAAGCCAGAGCCACCTGGGGAGTTCTTAAGAAAGCAGTGGAACAGAAGATGACCCAAATATCATTGAAGTGATGCTAAGAAACTGGTGGAACAATTCTCTTCGGGTTCTTTTGATGGCGATTCTAGAACAGATGCGATATTTAAAGACATTCAGTTATTCTCTTCTAATTTAATCGCTTGTATCTTTAGTTTTCAACCTAGAATTTGTAATTCTTTTGCTCATGAGTTAGCTCAATGGGAAAAACGTAAGAAATCTTCTATGTACTGGTCTGTGCCTCCTGCTTGGCTAGATCCAGCAGTTGAGGGGGACTATTAGCCTTTTTGAAGGCCTTTGATTAAAAAAAAAGAAAGAATGTATACCAAGTTTCAGACCAGTTGTGCCGATGTTGGTGCCTAAAAATATGCTTGTATAGGAAAACAATCTTAACATAAAATCTTGTGTTATTTGTACTTTAGAATTTGCCACTATGAGTAACAATTGATTAATTCGTCTATCTACATTGTGCTAGTGAAGTCTCCTAGATGGGTTTTTACGATATACGAGGTGAAACACTAAAAAATCATATTTTCTCCTTAAAAAAACACTAAAAAATCACTCCAAACAATGCTAAAAAAATAATTATATGAACCCATGTGAACAAAATCCGCCTCTTTTTTCTTTTTCATTTTTTTTCCCTTCGGAAAAGAGGCAAGCCTCAGTAATATTGGTAGAAATTATTTGTTTCAAGTACGGGGCAATGTATATGACAGGGATTGAATACAAGACTGATCTAAAGGTTTCCAACCATCACAAAAAAAATGAAAACAAACAGCCAATATAAAGAAGACTAACAACGTAATTACAAGACATAATCCAACTTAGAATCCTAACCATTCCAAGCGATTTTTCAAGTAACAGAACTAGTTTAATTTGTCTAGTTTGGATTGAAGTAGAACAACCAAACTATATAAAAATCTACAATCAATAAAGTAGTTAGGATCCAAATATCCAACCATTTCTCGGTGTTTTTTTAGGAAAATAGTAAAACGTATGACATAGGTACGAAAATCCATAGACCCACCCAATGGTCTATTGTTTTTCAAGGTAACGGTAACAGTAATAAGGATAATCTGAATAGGTCATCACAGGACTAAATCGGCCATCGGATGCGGTCTGGGTCTTCATCAGGATCTGTATTCTGTAACTATTTGTTATAGGTGTCTTCGATAACTTTGGAGTTGTTGTTGGTTTTGACGAATAATTTGTTTCAACTGGTGACTTTGGAAAACTTGGTGTTGTTGTTGTTGATATTGTAAACACGAAACCCATACTTAAAAGAGAGAACATAATTAAAAGAACACTAAAACTGAAACTAAATCTCGAATAAGAACTTGATCTAGTTATAATTAGATTAAATGACCTCAATAAAGGAGTTAGAGAACATATGTAGCTGATGGTCGGCACTTAGAAGCACTGAGTTGCTGGAGAAGGATTTGTTGGTGACGCTTGATCAGAGATTTGAACTGAAAAAACTTGTGTATCTTGATCTATTTTCTGGAAAGAAAAACTTTTTCCACAAAAAAAATGTTAGAATACCAAAACCGAAAAAAATCATCCCTATACAGTAACCCTTGAACTCGTCGGAGACATCCTCGAAGTTCTTGAATAGTTATCGATGATGCCGCTTTTGTTGTGACATACTTGGAGATACATGATGTTTTGACCTTGTTGATGAGTGAAAACGATTTGCTGGTTTGTGACGAAAAGTGGAGGGTTGTGCAACATGCAAATCCTCAATTGAGAAAATTGCATAAACCTTTAACACATGCACTACACGAGAGTGATTTGAGTTCGAGAGATCAATATGTAGGACTCCATCCTAAACCAAGACAATGGTCGTTCCAGAGCCAATTCGGTCACAAAGAGGTATGAGGGTAGATCTTTAGGAGGGAAGCTGAGAAGTGTGTGAGATCAATGATAATTGGAGGATTGTTGATGTGTTGGAGACTTCTACAAGATGAACGTTAGTGAATTCTGATCTGATTGATTGAGTTCTGCTCAGATAAGATTCAAGTGAGAAAGTTGTGTTCAGATAAGATAAGTTCTCAAATCATAGATTGATGAATCTATTTATATTGAAGAAGTAATTAATACGTTGATCTCCAGTAAGTGTGACGGTTGCAGAAGAGTGGAAGAATGGAGAGTGGAAATCGTGTTTTAACCAATTCCACGTGTGTGGGAGAATTGGTTGATTGTCCATCCACTACTTTGCTAACTCCTATGACTACTTGCATGACTTACTTACATTTATCATCGTTGATGTACACACGTGATGTAGGCCGCCATACCAAAACCTTAATGAATATCCCCGCATGTGACATGATTCGTGTCTCATGATTGTGGAGTCATCAAGGCTGAAAATACGAGGGTACTCAAATATACCTCAATCTAAAACTTTTCCACCTATAAGTCCTTTCTCTGAAAGTGATTGTCTATGGACTGAGTCGAGACAATACAACTAATCGGTTCACACTTCGTGTGATCGTCTATGGATACGAGATCGAGACAATACAACAACGAAGTATGTTTACTTGATAAATGGTTCGGACTTAACCAAACACAATAGGATTACTATCAAGTAAGTATGAATTAACGTCTGTGTATTTTACTTCTAATTATAATAAAAACAATTATAATTGCGGAAATAGAAAAATAAAAGACACAGCAAGATTTTGTTAACGAGGAAACCGCAAGCGCAGAAAAACCCAGGGACCTTGTCCAGAATTGAATACTCTCAGGATTAAGCCGCTATATAAAATCAAAACAACTTCGTATAGTTAAGTCCAGGCAACTAAACCTATAGTTCACCTAGTTCCATCTATATTCCCACGCCTCCAACTTGTAATAATTCATGTACTTGGAACAATTCCAATGGTTTGTATTCCAAACAGTAAAGGGACAACAAATTTGTTTGGTATCAACTCTTTTCAATCAAGTGATGTGAGTTCGACAAAAGGCTCTTCCGTTTATCTCAATAAACTCCTTTGTCAGGTCCTTATATCTATCTACTAACAACAACCGAAGTAATCGTCTATATTTTGCAATCAATACTTTGAATCACAAAGAAACGTATTGATGCCGATCTACTCAACAAATAAATCCAATCTACCACAAGGATAAACTGATTATAGTTGGATCCTCTTTAACCGAACAACTATTGTGCACACCAAAGATTATGAACCCAAATCAGAAATCTTCAAAGTCTTCTTTGTCTTCAAATCTTCTTAGATCTTCAATACACACCTGCACACAATCAACTTGAATCTCTTTTGATCAATCATGCACAGAACGGAGTCTGTTAACAATGGAGTCGTTTATAGAAGTATAAACAGTCTAAAGATCCCCGTCGAAACTTCGATCTAGTTTGAGTGAATCTTATATCAAAAGAGAAGATTCACAAGCATAAATAAACTAGGTGCAATCAAAGTTCAACAACCGCTAGTCAATCAAATCAATCGAAATAATAATAAACTGCAACTATCTAGTTTCCCACCAACGGTACTAATAGAGCTTCTCAATCCCAAAGAAGTCTTTAAACTGAGAGGCCGTAAGAGATTTTACCTAATTAGGTTACTTTCCTCTCCGAATAGGTGACTCCACCAGTAACAACACAACTAGGTAGTTTTGCTGGCTCTGAGGATTAGTTTGCTAGAAATGCAAACTTTGATATTTATAGACCAAGGAAGTTTGGGCACCAAGGAATTTCCAAAACCGAAAATATTCTCAAGATGCAATATATTCCAGATTAGGTTTCCATAATTCCTGAAAATGCTTTGTCCAAACCTTGACCGAAAATCTTCTAGAAAATATCCAATTAGTAAATGCACATTACCAATTTTCATTTTCCAAAAATAAAATTAAAAACCTTAATTAAAAGATTCTCAACTTATTTATCGATCCGGGATTGTCCTTTAGCTATTAAGGAATAACTTTGAACAATAAAAGATAAGCGCTACTGTACATGTTCAAAGTATATCGACATCTTTACTTTGTAAGTCCTCTTTCATACTTACAATCTTGAAACCGATTTGACACACTTCCAAACGTGTTTATAATTGGTTCATCTGAATTTCAAGAACTATGTGATTGATTAAGAACACTCAATCGCAAATCATGGGTTTCACGGTTCTACCAAAAACAAGTTTCGGTTCCACCTCCATGTGAGTATTGTGCATAGTCACACTAGCTTTCCAAAAATTCGGTTGACTAGGTACTAGGATTGGTTCCCCACATACTTATGGTAACTACTTGTATTTGTTGCACATGTCCATAGGATCGGTTCCCCTTTCACTAAAAACTTGTTGCACATGTTCACATGATCGGTTCCCACATCTACTAAAAACGTGTTACACCTCTTACAAGGATCGATTCCCCTCTTGTGATTGGTTTCACCTCTTCATAGGATCGGTTCCCCTTTGCCTAGAGTTGGTCATACCAGTAACACTAAATCGATCATACCATCTCAGGTGATTACTTAAGATCGGTTTCACTAATAAAAGTCATACCAACACAAAAGTCAGGCCTTGTGAATAGTTTTACCAAGAACATAAACAAGTCATGAGCGGTTATACTAATCACACATATTAGTAGTTCAAAAGATATGCAATGAATAACAATACCAACAAGCCTAGCGATTTCCCTTTCGATTCACGAAATAATTTCATGAATTTACTTCCTTTAAACTAATGTAAAACATTGTTTCCTAGGATTAAATCTCCACCTCATATTCATACATAATCACAATAGCATTCAAACGATTATGTCGATGTCTTATATACGAAGTTTAAAAGATAAGCCTTATACTTAGTATTGTATTCCTTAATACTACGTCTAACTAGAGTGCAATCATTCATGCTTCGCAGTTATGTTTTCAATATGCACGACTTGAAAGATACGTTAGGGAATGAAACAGTTCAAGTCAAATATCACTAACCTCAAGTGGAAGGATGATTTTGTCGTTGTAGCTCCTTACTTCTTCACTTCTTCAAGTCCTCGCAATACTTGTAATGTCTCATATCCTAATACTTTCAAACATATAAGAGTTAAGCACGAGGGTTCCACACATCATTTTTGATAACCAATATCAAAACTACCAAGGAAACAATTGCCTGAAGCAATTTTCCCTAATAGTTTAGCAAACCGAAAATCGACTAAGCACCTTAGTTCCTTTTCTAAGCCGATTGTACAAATACAATCGCTTGTTCGATAAGACCAAAATAAAGATAACTCTATTTTTCTCATCAAGTTCTAATTATCCATATAACTTGGACCTTTAACTTTTAAACAAGACAAGTACTAGGTTAGTTAACTAGCATTTCTTGTTAAGGAATTCGATTAGACTTGAATAACCGAAACCTCCACTTTGATAAGTCTAACTAAGATCATAATTAACTTAGTTTCTCTTATCCGGAATTGAATTGGACTAAAAAATTCATCCCGTACACCTTTTCTTTCGTTAAGCCATAAACAATTCATACAAACCAAATAAATCAACTTGCATAATTATTCACCTCAACCGGAAGCAATTGAAACAAGATAGACATTAAAGCACCGCAATTGCACCGAAATTTTGTAAGCCTAAACGATTGATACAAAACAATAAAGCAAGATAACAATAGTTTTTCTTAACCGGAAACAATTGAATCACACACACATCCATACACAAGTAATGGAATAAAACATCAATTGTACCGAAATTTTGTTAAGCAAAAGCAATAAATATACGCAACAAACTCAGGCTTTTCGTAAACAGGAAAACGATTAACTACCAAGTCGTTACCTCAAATTTCGCATCCTCTTCTCCTATATGTTTGCATATTCTTCCAGGGAGAATTGATATCGAAATATCATTATGTTGTCATCCTTATGCAAAACAAAAGAATAACAACAACCAACCTTTACCAGAGCAACGTTGAAAACCGGTTTTAACTATTGCAAGCAAAAATTGAAACCACGAAACACATATGCTTTTATGCTAAACCAAACGATTCAGCATATTGTAACTTTTTTACATATCCTTTCAATCAGAACCCCTCATGATCCTTTGATAAATCCTACCAACATGGGCTAGAACTTAATCCTGTTAAACCAAAAATTCACCCAAACCATAAGGGTTCACAACATATGAGATCGAATATCAAGGTTAGAAAACTGAAATCAAACATCCCATACACATACATAGCAATAAGATAAAGCATTCAAGCACAGGCTATGTAAACATAAACTATCACAAGAAAAATTATAACTCAAATAATTTTATCAATAATAAGATAGTTTTATTCATAATAGATCTAATACAATTATTGAAAGAAATCAAAAATTGATGTCTATTTTTCTGCAGATTTTTCAAAGATCATCTTCAATTTCCGTAAATTTTTCAGGATCTTCATCAACAACATCTCGACTGATATCTCGGATTCTGCACACAGTACCTTGATTATGTTTACAGGCTAAAGCATTAACCTTTCGATTAAAATTACGAGCATACTCCATGTTACCGATTCCAAGTTTAATCAGCTTTCTTTGGTTACGGATAACAGTTCTTAGTAGTGCATCCTGTCTATGATGAGTTTCAATAGCACTGAGGAGGACTTGACGTAGATTGATAATATCAATCTTAGCATCCAAACTGTTTTGGACAAGGAGATGATTCACATTCTTTTTCATTTTCGATGTCTTCACAACCAGATTTCTTGAAGGTATCATCAATATGAACAGTTTCCTTAGAAGTCATTCCACTCAAAGCTTTCAGCAGTTTTGCTTGAGATCTGGTTTGAGAAAACATCCTTTATTATAAGTTTTCAGACATGTTGAGTACATATACTTGAAATACCTTTAACGCATACCAAACATATATTAGCCTTAAATAAATAATTCTGATCAGATTTGAGAAGATATTCACATCTAATGTGTTACTGAAACATAAATTTCTCCAAAAAGATATTATCTTCAAGATCGGTATCAAGAGATACTTCAGACAACTACACAAATCCTTTTTACACGAGTTGTTGTAAGACAACCTTTCTACTCATAAATATAATAAAAGCATACTTAAGGTAGATCGTGTATTCTCTCTATGTTGAATAAGAGATATTAGTAGGATTCTGATAGCCCAGGTATATGTGTTTCCTTATATCCTAAGATTGGGCATTGTAAGGATGCACATTCTAATGCGATTAAGCATTAGGATGAGGATCTTCCTCATCAAATACCTTTTGAGGAGATTCTTCCTCCTTTTCCTTAGGAGCATTATCATGTTCTTTTTCTTGGGTTTTGAACCCATCCTCTTGGTTAGGAAAATTGCGAGATGCAATATCTTCGATTATATCCTGTGCCCAGGATGGAATGTTCTCTGAACTTGAACCCATGTGATCAAGATTTTCCACTCGACAAATTGCTAATGTCCTCTTAAGGTATCCATTCCTTGTTGGAAATATTTTTTTAAACACTTGTTTAGATATACCTCTTGACATGTTATTGTAAGAAGTTTCCCAATTAGGATCTTATTCCTTATTTGTGAATGTTGTAGCGATTGATTGAGAACTTCACACTCGGTAGTCTGTTGATGAACTATATTGCATAAAGCCATTTTTTTTTCCTCATCATCTATCAAATTATTTTGAAGACTGAGTGTTTCACGCTTTCCTTCACAAACCCTTACATTCATTTGAACAACAAGTTCTAGGACATCATCTAGGCTGTCAGTGGTTTTTTTCTTTTCTGAATAGTTTTCAACATGTTTGAAAAATCTTTCTAACACTTTTCGAAATTCAGAACTTGGGAAGACTATTAGTCTCTTTTCACACTTGGAAACAAAATATTTTTCACTAGAGATCGAACTCGGATCCAAAACATGTTTCTTGAGTTTCAGATTCATTCTTTTATGACCAGGAACCTGATTCGCAATCAAGTTATCAGTCATAAACTTTTTCTTTGATTTTCGAAAAGAATTGCGAAACCAATTTCCATTGACATTTACTGAGATATTATTCTCATTATCTTGACATACGTTAACTGAACCAGACATGGATTCAATTTCTTATAGGTTGGATCGCACCAAACACAGATTGTTAGATCTATTCGTGTTTGCCTGCTCTGATTCCAATTGAAAATATGAGGGTACCCAAATATACCTCAATCTAAAACTTTTCCACCTATAAGTCCTTTATCCGAAAGTGATTGGCTATGGACTGAGTCGAGACAATACAACTAATCGGTTCACACTTCGTGTGATCGTCTATGGATACGAGATCGAGATAATACAACAAGTATGTTTACTTGATAAATGGTTCAGACTTAACCAAACACAATAGGATTACTATCAAGTAAATAGGAACTAACTTTTGTGTATTTTACTTCTAATTATAAGAAAAACAACTATAATTGAGGAAATAGAAAAGTAAAAGACACAGCAAGATTTTTTTAACGAGGAAACGCAAATGCAGAAAAACCCCGAGACCTTGTCCAGAATTGAGTACTCTCGGGATTAAGCCGTTATACAAAATCAAACCAACTTCGTATAGTTGAGACCAAGAAACTAAACCTATAGTTCACCTAGTTCCGTCTATATTCCCACGCCTCCAACTTGTAATAAGTCACATACTTGGAACAATTCCTTTGGTTCGTATTCCAAACAGTAAAGGAACAACAAATCTGTTTGATATCAAATCTTTTCAACCAAGTGATGTGAGTTCGACAAAAGGCTCTTTCGTTTATCTCAATAAACTCGTTTGTTAGGTCCTTAGATCTATCTACTAACAACAACCGAAGTAATCGTCTAGATTTTGAAATCAATACTTTGAATCACAAAGAAACGTATTGATGCCGATCTACTCAACTAGTCAATCCAATCTATCACAAGGATAAAATTATTATAGTTGGATCATCTTTAGACGAAACAAGTATTGTGCACACCAAAGATTATGAACCCAAATCAGAAATCTTCAAAGTCTTCTTTGTTTTCAAATCTTCTTAGATATTCAATAAACACCTGCACACAATCAACTTGAAGCTCTTGTAATCAATCACGCACAAAACGGAGTCTGTTAACAATAGATTATCACAAGACGTCTTTAGAACTACAAACAGTCTAAAGATCCCCGTCGAAACTTCGATCTAGTTTGAGTGAATCTTATATCAAAAGAGAAGATTCCCAAGCATAAACAAACTAGGTGCAATCAAAGTTCAACAACCGCTAGTCAATCAAATCAATCGAAATAATAATAGACTGCAACTATCTAGTTTCCCACCAACGGTACTAATAGAGCTTCTCAATCCCAAAGAAGTCTCTGAACGGAGAGGTCGTAAGAGATTTCGCCTAATTAGGTTACTTTCCTCTCCGAATAGGTGGCTCCATTAGTAACAACACAACTAGGTAGTTTTGCTGGCTCCGAGGATTAGTTTGCTAGAAATGCAAACTTTGATATTTATAGACCAAGGAAGTTTGGACACCAAGGAATTTACAAAACCGAAAATATTTTCAAGATATGTAATATATTCCAAATTCGGTTTCCATAATTCCTGGAAATGCTTTGTCCAAACATTGACCGAAAATCTCTTAGAGAATCTCCAATTAGTAAATGCACATTACCAATTTTCATTTTCCAAAAATAAAATTAAAAACCTTAATTAAAAGATTCTCAACTTATTTTTCGATCCGGGATTTTCCTTTAGCTATTAAGGAATATCTAAAAAAGCGGGGGTCTAATAACAACACCCAATATTTCACTTAGCAATCTGTATGGACGAACTCAAATATACTTTTAAGAGAATCAACAAGACTCAATTAATTAAAAGTATATCAACGAGTTTATATCTCCTTCTTGATTTGATTTACTCAAGAAGGAACTGCGAGTTCTAGTCAAATGCAAGGAATAACTTAGATGGTACCAAAGACCAATATCCAAGGATCAATCAATATCAATCAATAACCAAAGGTCGGATTTCCAATTGATTGATTCAAACGCACAACCTGTATTATTTCAATTATAAAGATAAGACAATATAATACGGAAATTGAAATAACACAGACACCAGAAATTTTGTTAACGAGGAAACCGCAAATGCAGAAAAACCCCGGGACCTAGTCCAGATTGAACATACAATGTATTAAGCCGCTACAGACATTAGCCTACTCCAAGATCAATTTGAACTGGACTGTAGTTGAACCCCAATCAATCTCCCACTGATCCAAGGTACAGTTATGCTCCTACACCTCTGATCCCAGCAGGATACTGCGCACTTGATTCCCTTAGTTGATCTCACTCACAACTAAGAGTTGCTACGACCCAAAATCGCAGGCTTTGACAATAAACAAATCTGTCTCACACAGATAAGTCTATCAAAGGATCAATATGTATCCCACAGATAAACCCTAAAGGTTTTGTTCCGTCTTTTGATAATAATCAAGGTGAACAGGAACCAATTGATAATCCGGTCTTATATTCCCGAAGAACATCCTAGAGTTGTCAATCACCTCACAACAATCTTAATCGTATGGTAGTGAAACAAGATGTTGCAGGATCACAAACAATGAGACAAAGATGTTTGTGATTACTTTTTATATATTTCCTATCGGAGATATCAATCTCAAGCCAATCAATCTGATTATACTCGTACGATAGAAGATGCAAGATCAGATCACACAACTACGATAAAAGTAGTATCGGTCTGGCTTCACAATTCCAATGAAGTCTTTAAGTCGTTAACCTGGTTTTAGAAGAAGAAAATAAAAGGTTAAAAGAGAATCGACTCTAGTACACAAACTAGTATCACACGTAAGGTGTGAGGATTATTTTTGCACAATACTAGATGTCTCCTTTATATAGTCTTTCAAATCAGGGTTTGCAGTCAATGTTAGCTTAGTAACAAAGCATTCAATATTCACCGTTAGATGAAAACCTGATTTAAATTCAAGCTAATATTTCTAAACCGTTAGATCGAAAACTTAGCTTGTTACACACACTTGACAATGCACGCTTCTAGGTTTGTTAACCGTACCCAAACGTATGCACTTGTTGGTTCAATAATAGTTAACCAAATGGTTAGCCATATGAGCATTTCATATCCACCATGTTCTTCTTCACCATAACTAGTTCAAATGACTTCAAATGAACTAGTTAGAGAGTTGTTCAATTGCAAGGAAATCTTATGTACTACACAAGACACAGTTGAAGCAAAGATGATTTGATTCACTTGAATCGGTTCATGAAATTTTATAGCCACGGTTTGCAAACTGCATTCCTTAGTCTTTTTAAGTTTAAGTTCAAAAATCATCTTCATATATATAACCTTCTCAAGTTCGCAGACTAGGTTCGCGGACTTAAGTTGCCGGGCAGAGTTTACAAACTCCAGCAGAAATTCTCGCGTATGAGAAATTCGTCGGTTCGCGGACTTAGCTTCATGCAAGTTGTTTGTCAACTCCAGCAGAAATTTTCGGGTTTGAGAGCTTCGGAAGTTCGCGGACTTGGCTCACGCCATTATTCCGGTTCTCATGATCAACAAATTTCGAAAACTTTGGTTCAAGGAATAGGACTTATACATAAATTTGTTTCCACAACAATGATTATGTCCACCATTGGTTATGTAATTTAAACTCTCATTTCAATCATTGAAACATTCTTAGAGGACATTATATAGTTGTTACACCATTTCTCGTCAAAGCAATTTTCAAGATGTTTGAAACATATCATGACTTTCGTCACATGGTAAAGATAAACTTGCTCGAAGCGAAAAGCTTACCAACACATATTTCGAGATATAGATAGGCGAGGTATACTCCACTCGAAATACCAAATGTGTATAATCCAAGTCTATATATATAGCATACGACTTCTTGTCTCAAAGAGTAAGAGATAGAGTACATAGACTTTTGAGTGATATATAAGTTCAAGTCTTCACATACCTTTTTGTCGAGAAGTTCCACCGGTTCCTTGACTAGTTCTTCTACTTGTATGGTGAATCTCCATGAAGTCCTTGAGATTAACTACACTTTCTATCCTAGTCCGAGACTTAGCTATAATAGACTATAAATCAAGACTTATAGTTTTGATCACTAACATTGACAAACGTGCTTGAGATAGCAACGCATGCGAGTTTGACCGATCAATGCTCTAATAATCTCCCCTTTTGTCAATTATAGGGACAAAACTATCAATACATATGGAATACAAAAAAGATAAAGAAACTTTAGCAGCTCCTATTCCACATGTCTAATCTTCAACATTCCTCGAAATATTCGTCACTTCAAAATACTCCAATGATCCCAAAGGTTGTAAGTTTAGCATCACCATTGTTGAAGATTCGTAGCTATAACAATGAGAAAACATAGTTCCCGATCATTGTTATACAGTGTCATAGTATTATTACACAGCGTCAAAGTTCAATTGTATCACAACTTCAACAATAATACTATGGTGATATGTGTCACTCCCCCTTAGTCAATACTCCATCTCACATGAAAACCACTCCCCCTTACATAATGATCCGAAAACCATATGTATTTGTAGTATGAACTACATATTAATTCTCCCCCTTTTTGTCAATAAAATTGGAAAAGGTACAAGAACGGGATCATAATGAAATTTCTGAGAGAGACATTTCATGACAAAAGGAAAAAAATACATACCAACTAATTTAGATGCAATCATAAAGCCGAAGCTAAATGCATTCATCAAGGAGTTTAAAGATACAAGATAACCCCTCTAATATTCCACATCTGCACACCCCTCAAGATATGAACATTAAGCACAAGTTCAAAATAACTCTCCCCATTTGATGTCATTCCCGAAAGAACAACAAGAGCGACCTTAATTTCAAAAGAAAAGAAGGATTTTATTGGACATCAAAAACCATGAGAATGATTTTCTATATCCAAAAAACTCAATCAAATTAATCACAAGTAAACCCATGATTAATTTAATCGGAATACGTAATCAAATTAAACACAAGAGGTGATTAATTCAATTGGTTATGCTCAACATAAGAGAACTTATGGAGACACGAAAAAACTTAACTAGATTAATCACAAGAGAACCCATAATTAATCTAATTGGAATACACAACCAAACTAATCACAAAAGTAATCAATTTAATTGTCATTTGTTTTGCTCGACATAAGAAAACTTACGGAGCAATAACTAAATAACCAAACAAGATGATTAATTTAGTTCAATATGCTCGACATAACATATCTCACGGAACACCAACTAAGCTAATAAATCAACTTGGTTGTATAGTGCTCAATATAAGATGCATTACGGAGCCTCACAGTAATACATACAAATATGGATCAGGGATGATCAATAGTGCGGAATACACAAGGATTCATTCTATCTTCAATCACTATTTGCATAACGACAATTAATAGACATAATCCTTGAAAACAAAAGATTTTAACCTATCTTCTATAAATTGTTTGACAATATAGGCTTAACTTTTGTATCTGTCAAAAGTCTATTCATTCTTATACCAGTATGTGAATACCGATCACAAACGACTTTACTTTTGACAGAGTATGGGACAAACATAGTTCACGGACGTAAACACCAATATCCCATATCAAATTGCAATATAAAAAATCATAAAGATTAATACTTCAAAAACATCATCCTCCAAATATTTTTAGAATTTAATACCAAATAAACCTTAAAAAAAAAGAACAAGAAGATGAAACATAATAGCTATGTGTAGTCACAATCATTGCTATTCAAGCACTAGTTATTCTTCCAACTAAGCCAAAGATAATACATACTAGGCAACAATATGAACACGAATTACTCATCTTCTTCCTCATTGGAGATACTCCAAGATGCATCAATTGCGTTCAAATCGTCCTTGAGCTCGGGAAACTTTGTTGCAACCAAACATAATTGTTCTTGGACACACTTCACCCTTGAATCAACCTTGCACACACCTTTATGATTTTTTTGAAGAAGGCTCACGATGATGGGGTCACTGAAATCAAGAGAAGCGATTCTTTGTCGCTTGCAAGCATTTTTCCTTATGCGCCCGAAGGTACACGGATGAACTGGTTTGGGAACCCAAGAAAGTTGCAAATTGAATCAAACCCACGGTCACGACAGATTTGACTAATCAAGCAAGGGTAACCTAACGTTTTGACGGGTGAAGTCATCGAAATCATTTGAAAGATAATGAAACCACAAATATCGACACTTGGAATACCCGATTCAAAGGAAATATACCAATTCCGCAAACTCATGACTCCACCAAGAATTTTCAATTGTGGAGGGACAAAGATTGGGGATACCCCAGTTTTCCTAAAGGCAATAAAGCAATGTTAAGATCATTAGTAGGGATATTTCCTTGACTCCAAACAACCTTCTTGCCACAAAGTCCAATTGAGATATCATCACACGACGGACGTTCATGAGTTGGTCTAGGAAGCCGTACGTTCCCCAACAGTATTTTGGTAACCCTTGAAATTAATTCTCTATCAACAAGAAACCTTTCTCTACCAATCATGGATTTGAATTCCATCTTGTTGTAATCAACAGCATGAATGTTGGCATAGAAATTCTTTGTGAGAGAATCAAATCCTTCACCAAGACCATCAAAAATATTTCCAAGATTGAATTTTTTAAAGAAAGCCAAATCCTCTTCATGCCCACTAGAGAAATCCAATCTCTTTTCTAGAATGAACCTTTTTGAGGCAATCTTATCAAACACCCTATCATAAGACTCATTCACAAATCTAATTCTAGGAGAATTCAGGCTAGGGAAGTTTGAGATTTTTGAACACCTTTTTGAGTTTCTAGAATTCATCATAGATCTAGAAATAAGCAAGGATCAAGAGGAAAATACTTACTTGAAGTGATACTTGAAAACCCTTCCTTTTGATTTCTCCAAAAAAGCTTTAATAGAGGAAATAATAAAACCCTAGAGGTTCACGTACGCGGAATGTTTGAGAAGATGAAGACGTCCGCGAACTTCTTTTATATATCCTACATTGGCTTTGACCCGTTCACGAACCATGAACCATTTGAGGAGTAGGATTTTTAAAGGTACATACAACAAAAGAAAAAGTACCTACTGAAAAGCTCTTATCACAAAAACATAATAAAAGAGAGATTAAAACAAAAATAAACATGTTACTTGCCCCATTTCAAGTTATATACAAACGGGGTAGAGCCAATCCTGAAATCAGGTGTTGGAAATTGCATAGAATTTCCCATGCAATTTTTCTGGTTGATATTTGTACCCAGAGTCAGGAGTATAATTTTAATGATAATACTTAGAGTCGTGTGGGTTCTTTTTTTTATGACAAAGGGATGACCTTTTCTGACAAATGGTTCCTCTTCCTAATTCATATGAATCCTTTTTATCGGCTTCACATGAATCGGTTTTGAGAACAGTTTGTGCATCATTAGAAAATGATTTGACAGGCACAAAACTCTTGTCAGAACAATTCAAATTCTCTATGGAATTAAGTTTTTCTAAGAATTTCAAAACACTTTCAAACGCTTTAAACATCTCCTTGTCAATGAAACTTTTATGGTAGTATTCCTAAATTAAGAGTAATTCTTGTGAGAGTCCATACCCTTGAGCGTTGACCATGTTTTCTTTGACAATTCTTTTTATTCTTTTCCTTAGATCGTTTCTTCACATCTTGATTTTCTGAAATGCTAGATGGTATAGGATTATCACGTGCTTTCATAGGAATGAAGTGTGATAATATCTGAACAACCTATAAGGAACGAGCAAGCCTTCCAAAAAGATTTCCCATAGGAATAGACTTTTGAGGATCGAACAAACACAAACTTATAATGTTTGAGGTGTTTGCCTGCTCTGATACCAATTGAAAAAGCGGGGGTCTAACAACACCACCCAATATTTCGCTTGGCAATTTGTATGGACAAAATCGAATATACTTTTAAGAGAATCAACAAGACTCGATCAATTAAAAGCATATCAAAGAGTTTATATCTCCTTCTTGATTTGATTTACTCAAGCAGGAACTGCGAGTTCTAATCAGATGCAAGGAATAACTTGGATGGTACCAAAGACCAATATCCAAGGATCAATCAATATCAATCAACAACCAAAGGTCGGATTTCCAATTGATTGATTCAAATGCACAACCTGTATTATTTCAATTATAAAGATAAAACAATATAATGTGGAAATTGAAATAACACAGACACCAGAAATTTTGTTAACGAGGAAAACGCAAATGCAGGAAAAACCCCAGGACCTAGTACAGATTGAACACACACTGTATTAAGCCGCTACACACACTAGCCTACTCCAAGCTAACTTCGGACTGAACTGTAGTTGAACCCCAATCAATCTCCCACTGATCCAAGGTACAGTTATGCTCCTACGCCTCTGATCCCAGCAGGATACCGCACACTTGATTCCCTTAGCTGGTCTCACCCACAACTAAGATTTGCTACGACCCAAAATCGCAGGCTTTGAAAATAAACAAATCTGCCTCACACAAACAAGTCTATCAAAGGATCAATCTGTCTCCCACAAATAAACCGTAAAGGTTTTGTTCCGTCTTTTGATAATAATCAAGGTGAACAAGAACCAATTGATAATCCGGTCTTATATTCCCGAAGAACAACCTAGAGTTATCAATCACCTCACAACAATCTTAATCGTATGTTAGCGAAACAAGATGTTGCGGAATCACAAACAATGAGACGAAGATGTTTATGATTACTTTTTATATCTTGCCTATCGGAGATATCAATCTCAAGCCAATCAATCTGATTGTACTCGTACGATAGAAGATGCAAGATCAGATCACACAACTACGATAAAAGTAGTATCGGTCTGGCTTTAAAATCCCAATGAAGTCTTTAAGCCGTTAACCTAGTTTTAGAAGAAGAAAACCAAAGGTTAAAGGAGATCCGACTCTAGCACGCAAACTAGTATCACACAGTAAGGTGTGGGGATTAGTTTTGCACAATACTAGATATCTCCTTTATATAGTCTTTCAAATCATGGTTTGCAATCAATGTTAGCTTAGTAACAAAGCATTCATCATTCACCGTTAGATGAAAACCTGATTTGGATTCAAGCTAATATTTCTCAACCGTTAGATCCAAAACTTAGCTTGTTACACACACTTGACAATGCACGCTTCTAGGTTTGTTAACCGTACCCAAATGTATGCATTTGTTGGTTCAATAATAGTTAACCAAATGGTTAGCCATATGAGCATTTCATATCAACCATGTTCTTCTTCACCATAACTAGTTCAAATGACTTCAAATGAACTAGTTAGAGAGTTGTTCAATTGCAAGGAAATCTTATGTACTACACAAGACACAATTGAAGCAAAGATGATTTGATTCACTTGAATCGGTTCATGAACTTTTATAACCACGGTTTGCAAATTGCATTCCTTAGTCTTTTTAAGTTTAAGTTCAAAAATCATCTTTAGATATATAACCTTTTCAAGTTCGCAGACTAGGTTCGCGGACTTAAGTTACCGGGCAGAGTTTACAAACTCCAGCAGAAATTCTCGGGTATGAGAACTTCGCCGATTCGCCGGACTGGGTTCGCGGACTTAGCTTCACGCAAGTAGTTTGTCAACTCCAGCAGAAATTCTCGGGTTTGAGAACTTCGGAAGTTCGTGGACTAAGTTCGAGGACTTGGCTCACGCCATTCTTCGGGTTCTCTTGATCAACAAAGTTCGCAAACTTTGGTTCAAGGAATAGGACTTATACATAAATGTGTTTCCACAACAATGCTTATGTCCACCATTGGTTATGTAATCTAAACTCTCATTTCAATCATTGAAACATTCTTAGAGGACGTTATATAGTTGTTACACCATTTCTCGTCAAAGCAATTTTCAAGATAATTGAAACATATCATGACTTTCGTCACATGTTAAAGATAAACTTGATCGAAGCGAAAAGCTTACCAACACATATTTCGAGATATAGATAGGCGAGGTATACTCCACTCGAAATACCAAATGTGTATAATCCAAGTATGTATATATAGCATACGACTTATTGTCTCAAAGAGTAGGAGATAGAGTAGATGGACTTTTGAGTGATAAATAATTTCAAGTCTTCACATACCTTTTTGACGAGAAGTTTCACCGGTTCCTTGAGTAGTTCTTCTACTTGTATGATGAATCTCCATGAAGTCCTTGAGCTCAACTACACTTTCTATCCTATTCCAAGACTTAGCTATAATAGACTAGAAATCAAGATTTATAGTTTTGATCACTAACATTGACAAACATGCTTGAGATAGCAACGCATGCGAGTTCGACTGAGCAATGCTCTAACAATATCTTTGAACATTAAAAGATAAGCGTTACTGCACATGTTCAAAATATGTCGACATCTTTACTTTGTAAGTCCTCTTTCATACTTACAATCTTGAAACCATTTTCCACACTTCCAAACGAGTTTAGAATTGGTTCATCTGACTTTCAATAACTATGTGATTGATTCAGAACACTCAATCATAAATCATGGGTTTCACGGTTCTACCAAAAACAAGTTTCGGTTCTACCTCCATGTGAGTATTGGGCATAGTCACACTAGCTTTCCAAAAATTCGGTTTACTAGGTACTAGGATCGGTTCTCCACACACTTACGGTAACTACTTGTATTTGATGCACATGTCCATAGGATCGGTCCCCCTTTCACTAAAAACTTGTTGCACATTTTCATAGGATCAGTTCCCCCATCTACTAAAAACGTGTTGCACCTCTTACAAGGATCGATTCCCCTCTTGTGATCGGTTTCACCTCTTCATAGGATTGGTTCCCCTTTGCCTAGAGTTGGTCATACCAGTAACACTAAATCGATCATACCATCTCAGGTGATTACTTAAGATCAGTTTCACTAATAAAAGTCATAGCAATACAAAAGTCGGGCCTTGTGAATAGTTTTACCAAGAACATAAACAAGTCATGAGAGGTTATACTAATCACACATATTGGAAGTTCAAAAGATATACGATGAATAACAATACTAATAAGCCTAGTGATTTTCCTTTCGATTCACGAAACAAGTTCATGAATTTACTTCCTTTAAAATAATGTAAAACATTGTTTCCTAGGATGAAATCTTTAGCTCATACCCATACATAATTACAATAGCATTCAAACGATTATGTCGATGTCTTATATACGAAGTTCAAAAGATAAGCGTTATACTTCGTATTGTATTCCTTAATACTACGTCTAACTAGAGTGTAATCATTCATGCTTCGCAGCTATGTTTTCAATATGCACGACTTGAAATATACGTTAGGAAATGAAACGGTTCAAGTCAAATATCACTAATCTCAAGTGGCAGGATGATGTTGTCATTGTAGATCCTTACTTCTTCACTTCTTCAAGTCTTCACAATACTTGTAATGTCTCATACCCTAATACATGCAAGCTAACCTATACGAAGTTTACTCTAGTACATAATCAAGCGACCCTTTAAATGAGTTTTGGTTCACTAAAATATGACAATCAAACTTGATATACCAACGGTTGGTGGGTTCAAACGAGCTATGCTCTAACAAAGGCATACGTTTATTTAATTGGTCAATTGTCGACTTGGCTAGACCATGAGTCTTATCCTTGATGAGTCGAGCATAATGAACGAATGTGATATGCTCTGAGACTCATGGATTGAGCATAAGGTATCTGTTAGGACAATAACAATGCACATACCCCGAGTCTGGTGAATTGTGATGTATCATTTTACCAGTTGAGGCAATAATGATATTCCGATAATTTGGATCAATGAGCGTTGGTCTAATGGGATTGCTCGATTGTGGACATATTCTGATATGTCGAGCATTTGACATGAAAATAAGATATTGCTGAGTTATGTAGAGTGCTCATTCTGATCTAATATGTCATGAATGGTCGAATGACAAAGTAGAAATTAGAGTATCCGTAAGTATTGGAATCGATAATCATCCAATAAGGTATTGGATGGTCGGCCAAGTAGATGGTCATCCAAATCATGTTGCTCTCGGATAGTCGAGCAACAAAAATATTGGTAGTAGGACCGAACAATAAATATTAATTAAAATATTGATAGCTAGATCAGTATGAAAATTATTGATGTTTATCATACTTCTCATAAGTTTAAACCTTAATTTTGGAAAACTCCGGATCTTGGAGATGGAGAGTTGTCCTATGTGGATGGAGAAATATCAACCAATTAATGCGCATGATAGTCGGCCATTGGTGGTGGATGGACGTCCGAGCGTGTGGAGAAGTGTCCATGAAAAACAATTCACTATAATATGAAGAATTATTGGAGAATTATGAAAATTTTGGATGATTATTTAAAATAATAATGAAGAGGAGTGGTACCGGCCGGCCATGATGGCCAAGGGACTGCCCAGTCCGGACATGGTGGTGCACGGGACACCATGTCTCTCGCGCGTCCATTACTGAGAGTCTTAGATATTTTGTTGGATACTTGTGCAATATTTTGTATATTCAGAAGAGTTTGATCTTGAATGAAATTCTTAATTTTTGCTTGAATGAGCAATTAGGAATTTTTGCTCGTCCAATATTTAAGATATTAATATAATGTTATTTTAATATTATTGGTAAAAAGACCTAATACTCGTGGGTTTAGGCTTTTTTGGAGAATTGATCAATATTTGGAGAAATATGGAAAACCAAGAGTTTGCATGAATATGGGAGTTCAAGAGATGTGAAAAAATAATAATAAAATAAGGGAATGGAGACGCTTGGGACCGGACACGGCCGTGGCATGGTCGGCCGTCCAGTGGGCCCGGTCCCATGCATGTCTCTCTATTTTTTATTATTTTATTTTTCCTTTTTTCATAGATCTCTGTATTTCATCATTCATCCATATTTTTGGATGCTCGTTCATACGCCCGCACTATTTTCTCGGGCGCCCTAACAAGTTCATCAAGTTATCCAAAGTTTTTTTATGACCATTACAAAAAATAAAAATATCACCAGCAAACATTAAATGAGAAGGCTGACATCCACCCCTATTAACCATAGCTTGTATCTAACCCTCCTGCACCATTTTTGATATGCTTCCACTTAGAACTTCCTCAGCTAGAATAAAGAGAAGAGGTGACAATGGATTACCTTGTCTGAGACCCCTTCCAACATAAAAAAAAACACATGGACCGCCATTAACTAATACTAAAATCATGGATGATTCAAATATTTTCCTGATCCAACTAATTCCCACTTCAGAAAAACCAAATCTTCTAAGAACTTCAAACAAAAACTCCCAGCTCAGTGAATCATAAGCTTGAGTAATATCCATCTTAAGTCCCACATTTCATCCTCTTCCCTTTATATTTAATTCATTGATCATTTCTGAGGCTTGTAAAATTTTATCATGAATATTCATCTCTTTGATAAATGCTCCTTGCTGCGTAAAAACCAATCTCTCAATCATTGTACTTAATCTAGTAGTGATAATTCTGGTGAAGATCTTGAAATTAAAATTTTCTAAACTAATGGGTCTAAACTGATCAGTTCTCTTAGCACCCTGAACCTTAGTTAAAAGAAATAAAAAGTTAGAATGTAACCCTTTACGAATGAATCTGTGTCTCCAACAGTATTGTATAGCTTCCACTAACTCCAACCCAATAACCTCCCATGTAAACTTATAAAAACTGCCTGGAAAACCATCAGGCCTTGGTGCACTATTTGCATCCATTCCATATACTGCTTCTTTAATTTCCATTGTAGAAGGAACACCATCCAAGAAAATGTTATCATCATCATTTTAAAATTCTAGGAATCACTTCTAAAATCTCATCATAAAAGTTAACATACTAAGCCTCAAATTTATTTTTATAGTGCTCCACCAAAATATTTGCAATTTGAGTCTGCTCAGTCACCATGCTACCATCTTCACTTTCTAGTCAGCAATATTATTTTGTGACTGTTTGATTTTTAAACTTGTATGAAAAAGGGTTGTATTAGCACCACCCTCAATTTTATATTGAGCCCAATCTTCTCCCCTCGTAGAGGGTAGATTTGGTATGCAGAGTGCATACCCAATCTCAGATTAAGTCACATGTGAAACTCAATCGCACAACGTGTTATGCATATTGGTCGAACTCACAAGTGTTGTTATCTCAAGCTTGTTGTCAAATTTAGTTGTCAACATTATATCTTGATTTTTAGTTTACAATTAGTTAAGTCTCGATCTAGGATAGAGGTAGTTGAGAAACGAACCAGTCATTATTTGCGTTCTACCATTTGAAGGCAAAGATTAACCGAAGCTTTTGGAGAACTTCATCAACAAAAGGTAAGTGAAGACTGAACCACATATTTCTCAAGTTATATTCACTTTTCTATCCTTGAGACGTTTTTCGCATAACCAATTAGACTAGCTTGCATAGACAAGAATTTCGAGTCGAGAAGTAATTATTTCGTTTATGAATTTCTCGAAATATAATGACTAAGCTTAATGAACATTTGTTCATACTTGATCAATTTCGGTGGAGAAAAATTTATTGTCCGGAACCAAATCATGATACAAGTTTATCATTCGAATTGATATGTGACATGTGTCATTGATGTTATTCGGGAATGTTTCGAATTGATTTAGATAAATATAGAACTACTATATTCGGAATACAAGACAGTGTTATCAGTTTTTACAAACTGAGAAAACTTTTATAAGTCTGAAGCCATATTACATGTACTCGTACACGTAGCGGAGTATCTATATATCGACTTACATATTTGTGTGATGCGCATATTCATATGCACATCATGGGAAAATATGTTTGTTTCGCGATCCGGATAGGTATGTATATTCGTATACAAACCATTTTGGAACTGTGGTAAAGGAACCGTGTTTAAGTATTTAATCCGGTATGAGAACCAATACAGTCATATGTTCATGAACCAGTTTAGTACCCAAACCGGTACGCAAACTGAAAAGGTTTTGTGAACTCCGTAACCGGTAAATTCTTAAGGTTCCAAACCGGCTCGCAAACTGAAAAAATTCTGTTAACTCCAGAACTCAGTTTTGCACCTAAGTTGCAAACTAGTACGTGAACTGAAAAAAGCTTTGTCAACTCCGGAACTCGCCTTTGCTGATAAGTTTGCAAACCGTTCCGCGTACCATGACTCAACCGATTCACAAACGACTCATGTATTTGTACTTTGTGCATTTACAAACTCTGTCGATTGTGTTCAAATACGATTAAATTATCTCTATGAGATGATTTGCATTTGACCAATTATCTAAAAACACCAGACTCATTTGATCACATGATTGTAACTCAAGATCAATGTCTTTGTGTTCATGAAAATGAGTGTTAAGCTTTTAAGTTCATACCGGCTGGTTTCGGCTAACCATGTTGGACATAGTCTTTGTATACGGTTCAGTTACAGTTTACCTAACCAGAGTGTATATCTTGTTTATGTGAATAAGATTCAAAGTTTACATTTGATGGTGAATATTGTTTGCTTGGTTCCAAAGCTATCTTAGCTTAAACCTAAAGCAACCTATGTTTTGAATGTCTATATAAGGGGAATTCTTGGCAATTGGGATCTTTGAATCCTGACACTACTTTTTGGTGTGTCCTAGTTGTATCTAGAGTTTTCCTCTACAGAAACCCTTTTAGGGTTTAGCGACTATCAAAGACTTCATTGGGATTCGTGAAGCCAGGTTCATTTATCTTTTATCTTGATAACTTGAATATCATGATCTTGTTCGATTGTTGATTTACCATTTGAACAAGATAGATAGAAATCACAAAGTTCTCTTCGTCTCAACTTTGTGATTTCACAAGTTTTATACTTGTGAGGTGGATAATAATTTAGGTTGCACTTCGGGTTGTACAAGTTCGTATTTTGAGGATAGCTAGACTTCTGTCAAATTGTTATCGATTTCCATCATTTTGATCCTACGTTTGATCTGATCATTTGTTCCGACCGTAAATCAGGAAATCAATTATATAGGCTTAGCTACTCCGTGAGTGGCATATTTGGTTTAAAGTCTTCAATTGAGTTAAAGCGACTCTTTAGTTGGTGTGACGTCATCTAAGGGAATCAATTGCGCGGAGTCCTGCTGGGATTCAAGAGACGTAAGGAGGGCGACTGTACCTGAATCAGTGGAAGACTGAGTTCGGGCTCAACTACATTCGAGACCGAAGTTAATTGGTAGTAGGCTAGTGTCTGTAGTGGCTTAATACAGTTTGGTGTTCAATCTGGACTAGGTCCCGGGGTTTTTCTGCACTTGCGGTTTCCTCGTTAACAATATTTCTGGTGTCTGTGTTATTTCTTTTTCCGCATTATATTGTTTATCTTTATAATTGAAATATCACAGGTTGTGTGTTGATCAATCAAAGCAGATATGTCTGACCTAGTTTTGTTGGATACGAATTGATTGATCCTTGGACATTGGCAAAAATTGATGTGTTTTTAATTGTTGTAGAAAAAGTGGTAATAAGATTCGTTCAACTCGGACTCGATAAGATTGGGTTCTAGACTTAAATTAAAAATAGAATATATATATACAAAAGGTTTGTCACAATGTCGAGAGAGACTGAGACTCAGGATTCCACCAAATTCCATTCATGCGACTCAAATAATAATTCCAATCAATTATAGTTCAAATAATAAAAATATGGACTCTTGTTCTTTGCCAAAAATAGATTTTTGAAAAGCAATGACTGTAAATCAAAAGCATGATGTATCAAAAATACATAGACCAAGCATACACCATCAAACGAAATCACACCCATTCAATAAAAATCATAAATCGATTAAAAATCAATGCAAATAGTCATAAAGGAATTATTAGAATTACCACATGCGTGAAATAGGGCTTCCTCCGTCATCCCAGTGTTTGGGTTTAGCTTCTCATAACAAAAACAGGCTCAAAAGAATAAATCATGGATCACAAGTTGTTTTTATTGAAGAGATGATATGATTCAGTAAATATGCAACGACGTACTGGCGTTACAGAGTTCACTGTTACAGGAGGTGTGGCTAACTGAAGATAAATGTGGTTGTTCAGCTGTTACAGAGAGAACACTGTAGCAGTGTTGCGAATTTGAGACGTTGTTCTTCGTTCTGCAACGCTTGTTCTCCAGCAGCAGCAGCAGAGACAGGCTTCCTGTAATCTCTGATTCTCGCCTCCTGAGCTCTCCTCTCGACCCCAAACTCTCGACAGACCTCTTCTTGAGACCCTAGGAAACCTATTTATACACCACAGGGCGATTAAATATCTCCCAAATCGCTTCGAAATCTCTTCTTTCCTTCCTTGGCAGTCACGGCAATAATTCCTTCCAGAAATTGTTTTACGCGTTTCTGAGCTTTCCCACTTATCTCAAACTCTTCCTTAGATATATATGTATCTTTGGAAAGAGTTTCTTGCATTTAATCTCTCTGAATGTCCAAAAACAAACTCGACAGGGACCGTGTTTCCTTTTTTACTCTGTTTCCTTTTTCCGGCAATTCCAGCCCAATTCGATCGATCCAAACTAGAGCTGGAAAACGTGCGGGCCGGGGCTGGATTGTTACGGGTTACACGGGTTCGGGTTAACACGGGTCAAAACCTGCGGGTCGATATTCTTCACGGGTGGTCATTTCTTCAACCCGCGCCCGTAACGGGTAAAGCTTGCAGGTTCACGGGTTACCCGGCTTGACATCACTCCAAATTCCTTTCAGAGAGTTCTTCGTCGGCGGTGGTGGATTTATGGTCTTCTCCCCAAATAACTGCTGTTACAGATGATGTGAATATAACCTTCTCCATCGTATTTGTCTGGGCACAAGCTTCTAATACGTTATGAGCAGCTCTAACCTCAATTTCAGCCATAAACTCCTGGAAAAAAAAGCAAGAAATCAAAATGAAGATCATCAGACATCTAATTAATTAAGCAATTGAAAAGGGTACAGACAGAAAATTAAGTAGTACATACATCGAAGATGGGTTGTTCTTGAGGAGTTTCGAAAGTGTAGAACAAAGCAGAACAATCTTTCAAAGCGTTTATAATACTTTCATAATCAAAAGGATCCGTTTCAAATATCTTCAATTTCTTATTGTTTAGACAACTAGCTAGTCCTTTTAATGGCTGCAAATTACCTGTGCACAAAAAAAAAAGAAACATCAAAAATTACCAGCCGAAGAACGCAGAGAATAAGAGAAGGAGCAGAAGAAAAAAAAGAGAAGGAAAGAGAACGATGTCTCTTTAGTTAGTTTTAGGTTTAACCTTTTATACCTTAAACCTAGGGATAAGATTAACCCTAGATAATCTGACGGTCAGGATTAAATAAAAATTAGTAATTAGGTATTGTAGACGGGTTAACGGCTGAACCCGCGGATTTACGGGCCGGGACGGGTTAACCCGTTTACTCACAAGCCGGCATTTCTCCAACCCTAACCCGGCTTGTTTAGACACCAGCCGAGCCGGGTGCGGGTTTTTCACGGGTCGGGCCGGGCAAACCTGCGGGTTTTGGCTTGTTTGCCAGCTCTAATCCAAACGCATGTATTAAACATGTTTTGCTCTATCAAGTCCAGCCCAATCGATTTCCAGTGTTGAATCACCCTGAAACTCGTTCAAATCTTCAATCCAAAATCAACAGCGTCTGCATGCATTTTTCCCGCCAAAAACCGTTTTAAACGTGAAGAAGAAGGGTGTCCCCCTATCCAAAGCGAGAGTCCGAATAGCAAATGTCCTCCCAGGTGCCTTTAACAACTTTTCGAGCCAATTTCGCCGCAAAAGCTGATTTCTCCAAAAACACCTACAAAGAGATAAAATACCGAAATAAGTACAAAAATTGGTACTAACAATATACACAATAGAGATGAAAATAGACACATAAATGCGTCTATCAGGTACCGTCCAAGAACTCTCTTTGTGATTAGGCTCACAGATTCAATTATGTAAACGTTCTAATCTCAAGAGAGATAGAGATATAAATCTAGACACTTTCTTTGATTGAGTTGTAACTCTCGAAGTTGTATTGAGTTTGTCCATACAGATTGCCTACGAAAAAGTTGGTGATATATTTTGGTACCCCCGCGGTTTTCACATTCTCGTTCCCGGATATAATTGACAAGAAGTTTTATATCAGATATATTCTCGATTAGGTTTTCCTTCTGAACCGTTGCAAGAATTCCTATGTCAAATTTGAATCAAAAGCTATTTATACCATATAAATGCATCTTCAATGGAGTATGAATCTTTATAACTTACTAGGTATCACCCCGGCCTACGGCCGGGGCTCAACCTTTTTATTTTAAAGCGGGAGCTGTAGATCAAGGTTACGTTAACCTAAGAAGTTAAGTTTAACTTCTTTTCTTTTTTTCTTCTTTTTTTTTTATCTATTTTTTTTTCCATTTCCGTTAAAACATTTGCTATGTGGGGGTGATTTCATCTTACGTTAACCAATCCAACAATCTTTTGTTATCTGGCCTTAATCCTAGGTTAGTCGTGATGGATTTTGATTATGTCAGGTGTCGTAAAACTTAAAATTATCTGGATTTGGAAATCAACAAAAGATTAGATATTCCGTTAATGTCCAATGAAATTAATCTAGTTAACATCAACAGTGTAAAATGGCTAAAAAAGTGGGCTCATATCAATGCAGAGAAAGTTTAGGACAGGTTACATATATTGTTATCGGATCGGAACATTCATTTGGCTCACAGGTTACATATATTGTTATCAGATCTGAACATTCATTTGGCTCACAAAGTTAATTCTCATCGTACCAATACACCTAGACAACTCCACAAATTATTCGCCGCGAACCCTAAATAATGTCTTCAGTGAGAATATTATTATTTTTGAATAATGAGTCTATTGATGAGATTGGTAATTATTAAGCTTCTAGACACCAACATCTTTTCTTGATTAATGACCCCATTCGTCAGGGAAGTCCAATGCAAGCTAGGGATTCTTTGTTGGGATAGAGCTAAGTGATATAGCATTCTTTTTTTCAAATTATAAATCATTGCAACTGAGATAAGCGAGTATATGGAACACATTTATTTTTCCCCAAAGCCCCTTGTGGGGGTCGGTAATGTTAAAACTTAAAACACTGACATATGTCAGTCAATTTTTCAAATGAACGTGATTATTTAAGGAATCTTAATTTAATTTATAGGAAATTTATATTATCTTTTGCTGTTTTATGATTGCTCCTTATAAACAAAGAATGTTGGAGGCAGAAGGAACGGAGCTTCAATGCCAAATGACACTGGCAGCATATATAACTTAAATCTCTAAGGGTTTTTGCTTCAAAGACATGACTAACGGACATAAGGCTTAAGACCTGCAGACGGAAGTGGAGGCATGATCCTTATTTGAAATCAATATTGATAATGCTTAGGATATTTCGAAAGTTAAATTTATGATCCTGTGAAGGACGCTTAATAAATACGGAACCAAGAAAGTGTATCCATTTGGTCAAAACAACTTGCAGTTCGTATGGTCGCAGCAGTTATTTTTCGATGCAAGGAACTCCATAAACTTCTACATGCTTGAGCTAGTTTTAGCTATGAAACAGGTTCTGTAACTCGTAGTGACAATTAAGGTCAAGTGTACAAAAACAGAGGCGCATCCAGCTAATTAAGCTTGTAAGCATAAGTTTTTGTTACTTGAAATCTATTTATAGATAAATAAAAGAATGTAGTGAAAGAAACATTGTTAGATACGTGATGCAGTATCCAGTATAAAATTATGGTGGACTTCTCATCATCAGGTGTATATGGGCGCGCGTATTAGTGAGGACGGAAATGTCTGTACAACACCATAAGGTATTAAATTTTATGAAGTTGGATTGTCTATTCTTACTTGCACTCCTTTTACTGTTAATAATGCAACAATAATGTTTTTCTTTGTAATCGAGTCCATTATGAAATTTGTTTCTTGCAAATGAATCCATTAAATTTATTCGATCCAAAAGGGATAATGATTTTATTAAGGAAATCGGTTGATCTGTAAACATCGGCATAATTTGAGTATAATTCCGGTTTCAGCTTAGACTGTGGATGAAATAATTAATGGTGACACTGAAGTAAGAGGTGCGAACTTGGGAATGGTTTGTTTTAAAGGATGTGATTAAACCCTCACTGCTTTGATATCATATAAACAATTTGTCTAAATATTATACCTACTACAGTGCGACCATCACTTTTTCATGTTGCTCAGATCTTGCTCCATTCAGGTCCATAAAATTACAATATCCTGACCATCCTAAATAACAACTCTACCAGCCACAGTAGCATCTCGGTTGGCATTGTTCATTAATTCATTCAATCATAATTATTTCAGTCAAGTTCTGAGCAGAAATTTGCTCCTAGGAGTCTTTAGCACTCGAAAAGAAACAGATCTAAAAGCGCTATCAAGTCAAAAGAAATAGAAACATGGGTTCAAATTCAAATATGTGATTTCACACGTAGGACCGAAGTGAATTAGACAGGAGTTCTTGGCGATAAGGAGTCTGTTTTGGTTGAATTATGTATGTTTAAATCCGTAATAAAATGGATTAGGAAATTTAATTCAATTAAGAGTATCGGCAATAAAAATCAGTAAATATTAGGGAAAGTCGGGCCACCATATAATCTTCAACGTCCAAATTAATAAAATGTCAAAAATCAATGAACATCTTCGATTCAAAGTCAAACCATCAACAATTAATCGAAATCATAGGATGACGGAAATCAATGGTCCTAATTGACACATAAACATACAACCTTCTTCCGTATAATCTTTATAACTTATAGTTGACATGTCATAAAAATATCTAAAATAAATTATTTTTTGATTTTTTTTTTGAGAAAATATATTCAAATGTTCCAGACATAAATTTAGAATTTTTTTAATAGAAACTTTGGAAGAGAGTCTTTAAATACCCCTACTCTCATCTTAGGTTCCCAATTTATGTATGTATGATTTGACGTTTTAATAGACCCTTTTAAAATAACTACCTAAAAAAAATAGTTTTGTGAACCATAATTTTCACAAATTCATACATACTTCATTTTAGATGTTTTAAGAGCTCCTCCAATAGAATGTGTGTGGAGAAAAAAAATATCTTAATCCACCTAGGATAAACGACTATATTATGAAAAACATCTAGAATAAAAGAGATTGGCGTGGGTTTGAATCCCAACATCCACAATTAATTGTTGTTATGTTATTTGGATTTGACCCCTTAAATATACTTCCGCGAGATTGAGAGGAATTTTAATTCCGTCTACTTCCACGACCAATTGAAAATAAAGGAGGAGAGAAGAAATTTAATTCTGTCGTATATTTAGAAGTTAACAGATTTGGAATTTCATGCTTTCAAAATTCAGAAATAAAATGGAATATATTTTTTTTTGGAGAAATGATTTCTTCTTGATTCATTAATATAGTAAAATTTCATACATCATGTCCATATACATCACTGATGTAAAACACGAAATGATACAAATTATACGTATCACAATTACAAAGAATTGCAAAACGTCATACATGTAATTCAAAGAGGAGACTGATGATGAAAGAGGAATGACTTGAAATTTAGAAATCTGTCATTTTGAATGTCTTCTTAATTAAAAATTGAATGTCCCAATAGGAAGTGACATGCACAAATTATCGTTACCATAATCAATTCTAACAATCTTTGATCTCCATGTAGATGTTGAAGTCAGTCTTGTCGAAATACATTGTCCTCGACGATACAACTAAGATCATTGGTGCGCAATCAGTTGAAACGTCATAAAAAATCTGCTTTAAAGCGTACAATAAGTAATTTAATTTGCATTTAAAAGCCATTACAGGGGAAAATACAAATGGAATTTCAAACAATAGAGAAGAAACATAAAATTGAAATTTGTAGGGTATATGATATTTCATTTTTATCTGCCACCATGTCAACAATGTTGATATGGCCGAGTTGGTCTAAGGCGCCAGCTTAAGGCGCTGGTCCGAAAGGGCGTGGGTTCAAATCCCACTGTCAACAGTCAGTTTTTTTGCCTTCTTTTTTATTTTTGACACATTCCGGTATAACTATACAGTAGTATTTTTAAGCCATAAACAACTTCTAGCATTTGGGCTTTAAGTGGTTTCCTAAGCACCCTTTCAGCTTTTCTGCCCAGGAAAGAACAAAATCACTGTACACAACGGATACTGGTATCTTCATCCACCTCTACTGATGCATCTGTAACATGTAAATCTTTCACTTTGGAATTTCTTAGCATACATTGGTGTTTATGGATTTAAAGCATTTAACCTTAGCTTTGCGACATTGTGGAAGAATTCGAGCTTTCAAACATGGAAAATCACTTCACTGCCATTCAATAAAACTTGGGTATTCTCAGCATGTATTCCTGGCGAATAATCTCATTTCAATGTACACTGATTTTAAGCTATTTGATAGTGCCCGTCGTTTGTTTGATGAAATTCATGAAAGGAATGTAGTCACTTGGACTACCATGATCAATTCATATGTTAGTGCTGGTAATCCATTTGAAGCTCTGAGAATGTTTAACTTAATGTCTGAGTTTGAGTTAGAGACACCCAATCCTTTTACCTTTTCGTCGGCTTTAAAAGCATGTTCCCTTTTAGGGGATCTGGAAATGGGTAAATCAATCCATAAAAGTATTTTGAGAGGTAGTTTGCAGTGTGATACAGTTTTGATGAATACCCTTTTGGACATGTATGTTAAATGTAGAAGTTTGAGTGATGCTCGTGAAGTTTTCGATGCCATTTTGTCGAAAAATTCAAGTTCATGGAACACAATGATTGATGGGTATGCTAAGGAAGGTCAGATGGATGAGGCTGTTAATCTATTCCTACAAATGCCTCTACCAGATACTGTTTCCTGGAACACTGTCATTGCAGGCTTCACGAGTCTAGGTGATAGTTCAAAGGCCCTAGAATTTGTGCAAATGATGCACAGGCATGGTGTTCATCTTGATCAGTTCACATTTCCTTGTGTTTTAAAAGCGTGTGGTTGCTTGAATATGTTGAGAGCAGGAAAGGAGAACCATTGTTACGTAGTTAAATCTGGTTTTGGATCTTGTTACATTTCTGTTTCAGCTCTTGTGGATGTGTATGGAAAATGTGGTGAAGTGGGTGAAGCAAAAGCACTGTTTGATGAATATTTATTAAGCTCTTGTGGATCTACTCGTCATAACTTAGGAGTTTGGAATTCTATGCTCTCTGGGTATGTTCTCAATAACTGTAATGTCAATGCTCTTGAACTGGTCTCACAGATTCATAAATCAGGTGCAGGTCTAGACTTCTATACATTTAGTAGTAGTTTGAAGGTGTGTATCAATTTGTTGAATTTCAGACTTGGGTTACAAACCCATGCTTTAATAGTCACTAGTGGGTATGGATTAGATTATGTGGTTGGAAGCATTCTTGTAGATTTCTATGCCAGACATGGATATGTTGAAGATGCCTTGGGTCTTTTTAAGAGGCTTCCCAATAAGGATATGGTTGCTTGGACTGCTTTGATCTCGGTTTGCAGTCAAAATGGATCAAGCCACTTAGCTTTTTCACTGCTCAGAGATATGATATGTCTGAATCTTCAAGTAGACCATTTTGTTACTTCGAGTGTTCTTAAAGCTTGCTCTACTCTAGCAGGGCTAGGAAGCGGCAAACAGGTACACACTTATTGTATTAAGTGTGGATATGAATCAGAGCAGATAACAGTTACATCCATTATCGACATGTATTTAAAATGTGGTGAGATTGACGATGCTCTAACTCTGTTTAGCGGCATAAATGAGAGAGATACGATATGTTGGTCAGGCATCATTGCGGGGTGTGGGCATAATGGAAGATCTAAGGAAGCACTGGAGTATTTTAACGAGATGATAAAATCAGGAGTGAAACCGAACGAGGTCACATATTTAGGTGTTCTCTCTGCATGCAGACATTCTGGTTTGGTTAGTGAAGCATTGTTGTTCTTTAAATGTATGGTAGTAGAACATGAAATAGAACCTAAGCTAGAGCATTACGGTTGCATGGTTGATCTTCTTGGTCGTGCTGGATATTTAAAAGAAGCCGAGAAGTTGCTTATGAGTTCTCCATATCAAACTGATCAAACTTTGTGGAGTTCCTTGCTCTGGGCCTGTGGAATTCATGGGAATGCCGAAAGTGGTAGTCGCATTGCAAGACACCTTGTATCTCTCTCTCCAGGAAATCCCTCTGTCTATGTAACACTTGCAAATGTTTATGCTAGTTTGGGAATGTGGGATGATGCAACCGAAGTAAGAGCAGTTATCAAAGAAATGGGTAGCAAGGAAATGGGCAAAAGCTGGATTGAAGTTCATAGTTGATAAATGATGACTGACAAGTTGATTGAAGCACACATCTTACATGTTGAATTCAACAGGCTTGAGAGAGAAAGCTCCCCATCTTTGTAGCCACAGGAACAGTAAAATTTGAGTCTGATACGACTTTCTCCTGTGGCTGCTAGACCCATGCTAATTTAAGTTTTTGCAGGACAATCCAATTGGATGCTGACTGCAAGTTCAGGTTTGTACCGTTTGGCTCTGCATAGTTTCATTGCTTTCTTTCTTTCTTCACTTCACTTCTCTTTTTCTTTCCCCTTTTCGTTTCGCCCTATCCGTTGCTGGGAGCACAATAACTTTGATCAAATCCTCCAGAATATTCTTTCACACATCCTATTACTTAGAAGTGTTTTTTGGTTTTCTGGTCACTGTTTCCTTAAGTGCCTGTTCATTTTACTATCCGACTTTTTTATGGGTTCAACGAGCTTTTCTCAGCTTTTATCATCTCTGATTTAAAAAATGTTTGCCAAATAAATTCGAATAAGTGGTTAGCGGTCTAACATTTGCTCATATTTTGCAGAATCTAGAGCCATCTTCTCTCATTACAGTTTGAAATAATGATTCAAGAGCATCAATATCGGCGAGGTTCTCTTCTAGATAACCTCTTGCCGCCGCCTGAGGAAGGTTGTCAAAGCAAGACAAATTATGCGTACTATCGCTAATGATTCCGCAGGAGCAACTTGTTGCCTGGACTGTCAGCCCGGACAAGCAGTAAGGGAGCGGAATGAGGGCAAGAAGGAGGAGCGCCAGGTTAGTAAGAACCGGACTCTGGAGAGATGAGGTGCCATCGAAAACATGGCGGATGTGGGGTACCTCTTCGGGTATAGTCAAAGGATGGCCACTGAATAACAACGCCTATTGTATTTTTGTAAAGGAGATCATTAGAAGTGCATGTGTAGTCATCCTGGTGTGGCTTTTCTTATAAAAGGAAGCTGATCATTCAATAGAGTTATGTAGAATATAAGTTTTACTGCGGTTTTTTAATAGAGTTATGTACAAGTACAATTGGGAATTGAATACAACAAGATAAACTGAAACATAGCATACAAACATTACTTAAATGAAAAGGAACACATTATATAGCATTCTATATATATATGTACGAGAGACCATGATATTATGGGGTACTTACTTCTCAATAGACATATCGTTGGGTTCACTGTACTTACCGACGTGTGAGTTCAACTGGTAAGGACATGGGGGTACAGAAACTTCAAGCATTTGTGTAACTTTCTTCATTGACGGTCGAACCAATGGTTCTTCCTGAATACACCAAATAGCTATCATCACCAGCCTCTCGAACCTTCCCATGTCGTTCATCACTTGTCATCATCCTCCACAAGATCATGTAGTTTGCCCCCTTTCTGAAGCAATCATAGACCCAATCGGTGAGAATGGCTTTTATATCTTCTTCTCCTAGCTCCTGGTCAACTCCTTTCCTGCAAGAAATTATCTCAAGTAGCATTACGCCGAAACTATAAACATCCACTTTTGACGAGACGGGGGTATTTCTGAACCACTCTGGCGCGACATACCCTCTAGTCCCTCTAATCCCAGTAGAAGTTCGAGTTTGGTTACTCATCAAAAGCTTTGCCAATCCAAAGTCGGCGATTCTCGCTGTTAAACCGTCATCCAGCAGTATGTTTTGTGGCTTTATATCACAGTGGATGATTTGCAAATACATGAGTCCTCTCGATATTCCAAATGCAATTTTGACTCGCTGATTCCAGTCAGGTTTCGAAATTCCAAAGAGGTGCTCCGCCAAGCTTCCGTTACTCATGAACTCGTATACTAACAGTCTGTGTTGCCCCTCCTCGCAGAACTCGGACAAGATTTTTGTGATGTGTCTGACCGATTGCACTGACTTCAGACTGGGATTCCTTTTCGCGAAACACCTTGTCTAACTTCTTCACAGCGACGAAATTTGTTGAACCCATTTCTTCAATCAACCCTTTATACACGATGCCGAAAGCATCCCTTCCTAATTCTTCCTTAAACCCATGTTTAGCTTCTTCAAGCTCTTGGTAAGTAAATGAACGAAGATTGGATCTCAAAATACTTGACTTCTTGTTGTTATGTCTCATTTTCTTGTCCATGAAGAAGAAGAAGACCAGAAAGGGTTGCAGCTAAAAGTAGAAAATTGAAAAATACTGAGCTGCCTAAAAGCAATGACCCTACCAGAATCAACGTGGATCGATCTTTCTTTTCGCCAGAATTTGGACGCTGGAGATCTTGTTCTGGTGAACTACCATCATCCTTCCTTGTCTTGATTAGAGAGAGCATTTCCATTCACCGCAATATTGAACCTACCATTTTGGGAGCGGTAGCTTCGTCTTCCGACAAGTCCCCTGTATAAATATAGCAGCCGCGCATAAACAATCATTGTAAGGTTTCAACTCTTCGTAGTCGGCCGGTAGCCAGTCTACGTTTCTCAAGGTCTGTAACTCAAATAAATCGGTTGCGTTCCTTGTGTCCTCTTCCTGGCATGTTTGCAACTTGAATATGGGTCTGCAGCCACCAAATCTGTTATTTAAATCAACGAATTCATACCCAGGTGGGCATTCACAACTAGGCCTTTTGTTTGATGTGATTATGCAATAGCTATTATATCCACATGCGCCGCTTCCCAGTCTACCATTAAAAGCACCACAAATGTCATCGGGAATTGATCGTATAATGCTCCAGCGGCCACTGGGATCGGATGTTCTTGTGTGAGAGTACTGTGTGAAAACTCCATCAAAATCGAGTGTCGCCCTGTAATAGACGTCGGTAGCCAGGGTCATAGTATCCCATGGAAGATTCACCATACTTTCATTCCTGTTTATAACGTAAATATTGCCAGATGCATTGAAGACAAACCGGGTATCATTTGGTTCTAGAAACTGGCTAGGTAAGATGGGTATCTGTGGGATACTTAAAGCTCTCCCATGAATAAACAGCTGCGATCCCACTTGTGAGGACGAAGTTCCCATTATCAAGCATGGAAGCGTAACGGACTGCCCCGTCTATCGTTGCAGCGCTCCATAATTCTTTACCACGAGGATCACTAAGTAGGAGCTAGCCTACCTTGCATGGATAACTCAACTTTGGATCCCCGTGGAGCTGGTTGCATGCCAAACAACAGTCTTGTCAGGTAAACCAGACTGCTAGTAAGAAGCGATCATCATCAACACTAGGAAAGCCGGAGGCAAAATCACCAGAGGGTGATGGCCATGATGAAGTGTTACCTCCACCGGCAATCAAAGATGAACCTAAGCTTACATTGCCAGAAATCTGAGCAACGGCAAAAGAAGAAGAAACACGACAGAGGGAACAGTAACAGAAAACATAATCTCTGCTTAGATGGATACTAGTTTTGGGATTTTGTATAGAGGCTAGGTGTTTATATAGTAAGGCCAGCAAAACTCTCAAGTGCGTTTAGATCTTATCGTACACACAGAGACTGGAAAGGGAATGATTTCATACTTTTTAGATGATCTGTCGAATATCAAAAAAGTCTTCTAGTCCGTGACGACTTAAACCCCACATCGGGGCATCTTTTGTGGCCTAATGCAAGAATATTTTTTTTGATCCCTTTTGTCCAAGTGATTAATTAATGAATATGAAAATATCTCTAGCTACTAGCACCATGTTTCGAATTTAATCATCAGTCATTGAATGTGGTTACGATTCCTTACTTAGTATGAGCATCCAATACATTCCTCCAAACGCAGACAAACTAAGGCTAATTTAATGCCTAATTTCTAAACGTACATGGACTAAGGCTAATTTGACGTCTTATCTAGCGAACTTTAATACATTTGATTTAAATTAATCTCTAATGTAACGACTAAACGACAAACATAACTTTAATTTGATTTAAAAAATGCTTAGATTAAGATTTGGAGGACTGGGTAGTTAGATGACAGACAAAAGTCTTTCTATGAGCCACATCCTGTAATCAAGAAGAAGTAATCATAAAGACATACAGTGTTGGCTGCAATAATAGAGGGTTTTCCTTTGCCATTTACGAAATAATAAATTAATTATTTGATACAAATTGTAAAAAACAAAAAAACACGAGAAGAGCTTCATTTTCAATACCCACTCTAGATGTGATTCACATCAGAAGAACGGCAATATAAACGAAAACTAAAAGAGGTGGGGTCTATGGACAAGGTCGGATAAAAGTTGCGTCATTTCCTCCGCAAAACTTAAACGACAATGAATTTAAGTGTAATATTTTGATGATATACTCATCTTGTAAGATTCTACATTCTTACAAAAAAATGATCACAATTCTAAATAGCAAACCTTACCATCTACCAATCTTAATTTCAACCGTTAAATTTGAACGGCTGATAATCAAAGGGGTAGATGGTCGTTTTATACATCTCGAATTGCGATAATTTTTTATAGGAATGTAGAGTCTTATAAGATGAACATATCATCAAAATATTACACTTAAACTCATTATCGTTTGGGTTTTGTGCAGGAAATGACACTGTCTGACCTTGTCAATTTAAGAGTGTCCATGGATCCTACCTCAAACTAAAATGCAAAATAATATGATATTGTGCAGATAATTTGCACCAAGACCACACTTCCCGTACAATCACAATAGGCTACTCTTTAGATGAAAGAACGGGGAAGAGATTATATTGGTAGTTTTCACAGATCCTTGAAAACACCCAACAGATCTCCACTGATATAGTCATTATTAACGAAACTGACCAAGAAATAATTGCTTTGCACCTGCAAAATTAATAAAAGCAGATTATTAGTGTTTTGCACATATATGAGTTGTTGTTGATGACCCAAAATAAGTTAACTCTCAAGAGCCCAAACACCCCCTTAATCTTTAGAGATATGGAATTTAGGCTCAAACTTTTCAGTTTCCCATTCTCATGCAGTTGTAGACCTGTATCTTGAATCCAGAGACTGGAAGTTTAATAAATCACTCACTCCAAACAATGGTTAAAACAATTATATGAATCCATGTGAACGGAACATCCCTCCTGTGTCCCTAAGGTAACATTAGTGGTTACAAAAACATGCAATTTCAATTTGACTTTCTAAGTTCGTTAACTTTTTAATGGAAGGGTAATTTTTATTTTTATTTTATATTTATGATTAGGAAATAACACAAGACACCAAAATTTTATTAATGTTGGATTCACCGTACCAATGTTAGTTAATAACCACTAATGTTATATTGTTATATATTATGCAAATCAGTAACTAAAAAATGAATTGTTTCGGACAGTAACAAGTTTTCTTTTAGGCATTAACACAAACACTTTGTGAACAGAGTATCCAAAACATACAATTGCAAACCTAAAGTATTTGTAATCTCTTTCAATGTTCGGAAATGCTATTCTAAGTCCGGAACAGCGCCTCACTCAGCGTCCAACCTGACGTGGCTGGCTTACCTGTCCAAGACTCACGTGAATGTTCTGCTCTAGGTTTCTTTCATTACTAACTTTAAGTTTCAACTTTCTTCTTCATTTCTTCATCATCTTTATAACAAAATTTTTTGATAAAAGAAAAAAAAAAAAAGAGAGAGAAAACTAATCTTCGATTATCATTAAGATAGATTTAATTATTGATTATGTTTTCTTAGTAATCTCCCCGGAATCCATTTACACTCTATATCAAAAATTTGTTATATGATATCAAAATCAAATCAATCAGAAAACCCTATACTTTCATCAAAACCAATTGTTTAAATTGAGAGATAAATTTGATTTCTAGTTTGATTGACTTTGAAACTGATTTGGGGATAGGGAAATAATAATAAATCCTTAGTCAATCAAACTTAAATCTGATTAGGAAAAACTAGTTGTGATTAGTTATTACAGGATCTTGATTTACATCTATCTAAGAGATTGGGTTTTGCCTCTTTGAAAACCCTATTTGTTTCATTGTTGATAGACAGACACATGAAAAACAAAAACCTAAACTTGAGATGCATCTTTCCGGTTTCATTGTTTAACAAAGAATTGTATGTATTATCACCTTGACAACTAAATAACGATTGCTATTGCTTGATTTTGAGATCGTTGATTATTGGGTTTGAAGGAGATGATTATTGGTGTTATGTTTCAGGAGGAGAGTAGATAAGATTTCTTTTTATCTCACTTTCGGTAGAAGAAAAAAAATGGACAGAAAAAAAACGGAAATGTTACTTGGCTCCCTATTCTCTACCTCCCTATTCACCTCCCTATAATCTAAGTCTCACATCCATATCGAGATCCGCATTCAGGTTCAGGTGGGGTTCACCATTCCGCTAATGTGGGATTTAGATTGTAGGGAGGAGAATAGGAAGGTGGAGATTAGGGAGCCAAATAGCACTGCCGAAAAAAAAAATTAGAGAAAAAACAGATAAACACGTGACTCTTGGACAGGTAAGCCAGCCACGTCGGGTTGGGAGCTGACTAGGATGTTGATCCAGACGTAGTATAGCATTTCCGTTCAACGTTTGACACATATTCAAAGTAATTGCTAATTGAAAATAATAATCCCTTTTGTTTAACTAAGATAGTTTTCATGGAATTTATATCTAGAACCAATTGTACATCCTTCTTAGACTAAAATCATGGCAGAACAACAAAAAAAGATCAAAAGAAAAAGATGTGTCTTCACAATGAAAAGCAGTAACTAAACAACGTGATTGAGTATATTGATGCGAGCAATCTCTTTACTTAATACATTTGATGTGTCATATGCCTATTACTAAGTCAGCCATATGACTATTGGCCAACTTCTGAGTGAGTTGAATGGTCACGCTTTTGTTAACTGGTTGGTTAATTATGCGTTATACATGTCTTTATTTCCTTGGTTGATTTAGTCTTGTTGTCTTAGTTACATGAGTATTTGGTGGAAGAGACCTAACGGCTGTTTAGAGAGTCTGAGTGATGAGAGGAGTAATTAATGTGTTGACTCAAACCAACTTGTTGATTCATAACATTTGGTATCATATTAGTTCGATCATGTGTTGTTGATTCATGACAGGAGGTGAGACAATACCTACAATAAAAGACGTTTCTCATCAGCAGAAGCTTGATGGAGAACGTTTATCAGTTCTAGAAAAATATGTCTCAGACATCAAACTCAAGATGACTTCGATTGAATAAACTTTGAGTTTTCAATTTGCTACTATCTGTAGACATCTTGGTGTTCCAGTCTTGGTGTTCCAGTTCCGCCAGATCCTAATGGTGAATCTCAGCATATCCTTCTAGGTACTGAATCTAGCCAAAATTCTGGGTTACTTCTCACTTTAGGTAACTTTGCTCGTCAACCAAAAATTGATTTTCCGCGTTTTTACGGCTCTAACCCTCGAGCTTGGATTCGTAAATGTGAGCGTTATTTTTATCTGAATTCTTTTGAAAGTTCTAAGAAGGTTGATCTAGCTTCTATACATCTATATGATAAGGCTGATTCGCGGTTTTTAGACTATCAGGAGGGTAAATTGTTAATGATTGGAGTACATTTGCTTCTGATGTTTGTTTTCGCTTTGAAGATATGGCTTACGATAATTATGTTGGTAGTTTTAATAAGTTGTCTCAGGAAACTACTGTGGAAGAATACTATGAACGATGTGAATCTTCAAAAGCCTTAATGAAGGCTAAGAATCGAAGTTTTTCTGAGGATTATTTCACTATAAGTTTTATTAGTGGGTTAAAAGACGAAATCCGTAAACCTGTACAAATGTTTTAGCCCAGTTCTGATGCTGAAGCTTTTTATTTAGCTCACTTACAGCAAGCTTCTGATGATTCTCAGACTAAGCGTTATAAAACCTTTCCCCAGACAATTTCAGCCTTCTATCGGTTCATTCTCACCCAATTCAAGTTACAAACCTTAATTACCACCACTTACCAATATCCCTAAGCCCTCATTTTCTTCTGACAAACCTATCATTACACACCCTCTTACACCAACTAAACCTGAGTTATTATTACCACCTATAAAAATAATTACACCTGCTCAAATGAAAGCCAGACGCGAAAAAGGCATGTGTTATTATTGTGATGTTTTTTACAATCCTGGTCATCGTTATAAGTCCCAGAAATTATTCATGCTAGTATCTTCTGATGAGGAAAATTCTTCACCACCTATTGAGGATTCAAAGGAAGAAGCAGCTTCTCCAACCAATTATCTGGACACCATTATGGAAATATCTCTTCATGCCTTGTTACTCAAAACACTATTAGTCCTAGGTACACTCAAGAAGCAAAAAAAAAAAATTGTATTAATTGACACTGCAACACTCATGGTTTTATTAATGCTTCTTTGGCTGCAGAATTACATCTGCACATAGCCCCTACTGGTCAAATGTTAGTCACAGTAGAAAATGGTGACACAACTACCAGTCTTGGTGTTTGTAATGGGTTAAAATGGTCTATGCAAGGGTACCAATTCCATGGATATTTGAGAGTCCTTCCCTTAGGTGGTTGTGATATGGTATTGAGGGTGGACTGGCTTAAGCAATTAGGGGATGTAGTGTTCAACTTGGCTGAACTGAAGGTCTCCTTCCAACATCAAGGCAAGCATGTCACATTACATGGACATTCTTATACACCCTCTTGCAGCTTGCTCAGTAGTGAGTCTTTCTTCAAATTTATTAAGAACAACACACCTACTGTTATTGGCCAATTTTTCTCCATTTCAGCAACTCCCACTTCTCCTCCACCTCCAGAAATAACCTCTATTCTCCACATCTATGAAGATGTCTTTGTTGAACCAACTACACTCTCTCCTCCAAGGGATGTGGACCACAAAATTCCTTTAAAACCAGACTACATCCCTACTTCTCAAAGACCTTATAGATGTCCTTAAATTCAGAAGGTAGTAGTTGAGAATTGGTTCAAGGAATATAGATGCTGGACTTATACAGGACAGTACCAGTCCATTTGTTGCACCTATAATAATTGGTCAATAAAAAAGATAGATCTTGGAGATTTTGTGTTGATTATAGAAAGTTGAAAGATATGACTGTCAAGGACAAATTTCCAATCCCATTAATTGAAGAGTTGCTTGATGAACTGAATGGAGCTGTCATTTTTACTAAGTTGGACCTCAGAGCAGGATTCTACAAGACTGCTTTTAGAACTCATCATGGGCATTATGAATTTAAGGTGATGCCATTTGGTCTTACCAATGCACCTGCCACATTCCAAGCACTAATGAATAAGGTTTTTCAATCTTTTCTCAGGAAGTTTGTTCTAGTGTTTTTTATGACATTCTTATTTACAGCAAGTATATGGAAGAACATTTGATGCATATCTCCCAGGTGTTGGAGTTATTGAGACAACATTGTCTTTCATCTAATTTCAAGAAATGTTGTTTTGCTCAACCTCAACTGAATTATTTGGGTCATCTCATCTCTGCTGAAGGGGTTGCTGCTGATCCTGACAAGATAGTTGTCTCATCCAACCAATTTGAAGCAGCTGAGAGGTTTCCTTGGCCATACTAGGTACTATAGAAGGTTCATAAAAGGGTATGGAACTATTAGCAAGCCTCTTACATACATGCTTAAGAAGGATTCTTTTGTTTGGTCTTCCACTGCCCTCCAAGCCTTTCAAGACCTCAAATAAGCCATGACAACTGCTCCATCACTGATGAAAAACATGAAATGATACAAATTATATGTATCAAAATTACAAAGAAATTGCAAAACATCGATGATAAAAGAGGGATTGCTTAAGATTTAGAAATCTGCCATTTTGAATTGTTTTCTTTATTAAGATTTGAATGCACTCCCAATAGGAAGTGATATGTGCGAATCACCGTTACAACAATCGATTCTAATAGACTTTGATCTCCATGTATATGTATAATCCAGTCTTGTCGAAATAGATTGTCCTCGATGATGCATCTGAGTCGATTGATACAATCGATTGAGACGCCATAAAGGTTATAAAAATCTGCTTTAAAGCGTACAAGAAATAATCTAATTTGCATAAAACCATTATAGAAGAAAATAAATGGAATTTCAAACAATAGACGTGGTAAAGTCATTGGATGGGTGATGATACCAGTAACCCGAGTTCCAAACTTGCTAGCATCAAAGCCAAATTAAAATTGTTATTGGTAGGAACTGTACAGTTTTTTAATTGTTATCTGTCCATCAACAAATGTTGATATGGCCGAGTTGGTCTAAGGCGCCAGCTTAAGGCGCTGGTCCGAGAGGGCGTGGGTTCAAATCCCACTGTCAACAGTCGATTTTTTTGCTTTTCGTTCGGTATACAGTACTTTTTTGTGCTATACTTCTAGCAGAGTTAGTTAGTTATTATTGTACACAACGGATACTGGTATCTTCATCCACTTTTTTTTTATAGGATATAGGATTACTGATGAATCTGTAAGATGTAAATCAGGCACTTTGGAATTTCTTAGTATCGAGGGATTGGTGTTTATGGATTTAAAGCATTTAACCTTAGCTTTGCGACATTGTGGAAAAATTCGAGCTTTCAAACATGGAAAAGCATTTCACTGTCATTCAATAAAACTTGGGTACTCTCAACATGTATTCCTGGCGAATAATCTCATTTCAATGTACACTGATTTTAAGCTATTTGATAGTGCGCGTCAATTGTTTGATGAAATTCATGAAAGAAATGTAGTCACTTGGACTACCATGATCAATTCCTATATTAGTGCTGGTAATCTTTTTGAAGCTCTGAGGATGTTTAACTTAATGTCTGAGTTTGAATTAGAGACACCCAATCCTTTTACCTTTTCGTCGGCTTTAAAGGCATGTTCCCTTTTAGGAGATTTGGAAATGGGTAAATCAATCCATAGAAGTATTTTTAGAGGTAGTTTGCAGTGTGATACAATTTTAATGAATACCCTTTTAATCATGTATGTTAAATGTAGAAGTTTGAGTGATGCTCGTGAAGTTTTCGATGCTATTTTGTGGAAAAATTCAAGTTCATGGAACACAATGATTGATGGGTATGCTAAGGACGGTCAGATGGGTGAGGCTGTTGATCTATTCCTACAAATGCCTGTACGAGATAATGTTTCCTGGAACACTGTCATTGCAGGCTTCACGAGTCTAGGTGATAGTTCAAAGGCCCTAGAATTTGTGCAAATGATGCCCAGGCATGGTGTTCATCTTGATCAGTTCACATTTCCTTGTGCTTTAAAAGCATGCAGTTGCTTGAATATGTTGACAGCTGGGAAGGAGACCCATTGTTACGTGGTTAAATCTGATTTTGGATTATGTGGTTGGAAGCATGTTGTAGATTTCTATGCCAGACATGGATATGTTGAAGATGCCTTGGGTCTTTTTAAGAGACTTCCCAATAAGGATATGGTTGCTTGGACTGCTTTGATCTCGGTTTGCAGTCAAAACGGATCAAGCCACTTAGCTTTTTCACTGCTCGGAGATATGATATATTTGAATCTTCAAGTAAACCATTTTGTTACTTCGAGTGTTCTTAAAGCTTGCTCTACTCTAGCAGGGCTAGGAAGCGGCAAACAGGTACACACTTATTGTATTAAATGTGGATATGAATCAGAGCAGATAACAGTTACATCCATTATCGACATGTATTTAAAATGTGGTGAGATTGAGGATGCTCTAACTCTGTTTAGCGGCATAAATGAGAGAGATACGATATGTTGGTCAGGCATCATTTCTGGGTGTGGGCATAATGGAAGATCCAAGGAAGCACTGGAGTATTTTAACGAGATGATAAAATCAGGAGTGAAGCCGAACGAGGTCACATATTTAGGTGTTCTCTGCATGCAGACATTCTGGTTTGGTTAGTGAAGCATTGTTGTTCTTTAAATGTATTGTAGTAGAACATGAACTAGAACCTAAGCTAGAGCATTACGGTTGCATGGTTGATCTTCTTGGTCGCGCTGGATATTTAAAAGAAGCCGAGAAATTGCTTATGAGTTCTCCATATCAGACTGATCAAACTTTGTGGAGCTCCTTGCTCTGGGCCTGTGGAATTCATGGGAATGCTGAAAGTGGTAGTCGCATTGCAAGACACCTTGTTTCTCTCTCTCCAGGAGATCCCTCTGTCTATGTAACACTTGCAAATATTTATGCTAGTTTGGGAATGTGGAATGATGCAACCGAAGTAAGAGCAGTTATCAAAGAAATGGGTAGCAAGGAAATGGGCAAAAGCTGGATTGAAGTTCATAGTTGATAAATGATGACTTGCAAGTTGATTGAAACACACATCTTACATGTTGAATTCAACAGGATTGAGAGAGAAAGCTCCCCATCTTTGTAGCCACAGGAACAGTAAAATTTGAGTCTGATACGACTTTCTACTGTGGCTGCTAGACCCATGCTAATTTAAGCTTTTTACAGGACAATTCAATTGGATGCTGACTGCAAGTTCAGGTTTGGACCGTTGGTTCTGCATAGTTTCCATTGTTTTCTTTCTTTCTTCACTTCGCTTCTCTTTTTCTTTCCCCTTTTCGTTTCGATAGATCCATTGTTTCCGTTGTTTTGCTGGGAACACAATAACTTTGATCAAATCCTCCAGAATATTCTTTCACAATACAATTACATCCTACTACTTGGAAGTGTTTTTTGGTTTTCTGATCCTTGTTTCCTTCAGTGCTTGTTCATTTTACTATCCTACTTTTTTATGATTTCAACTAGCCTTTCTCCAGCTGTTTATGATCTTTAATTTAAAATATGTTGACCAAATAAATGTGAACCAGTGGTTAGCGGTCTAACATTTGCTCATATTTTGCAGAACCTGGAGCCATCTTCTCTCATTACAGTTTGAAATAATGATTCAAGAGCATCAATATTGGAGCACTCGATTCTGCCAGGTACGTTATTCGGGATGTTTCAAACTTGTAGAACAGCCTTGCTATTTTAACTGTTTTATTACGATGTGGCGCAGGTATTTAAAGGCTTTCTGTGTTTGGGTTGCAGGGATAGCAAAAAGGTTTTTTGATGTATTGCCAGAAAAGACATTTTTAGCTCATCCGTTAGAAATTTGAACAGTTTAGGGTATTTTCCTGCCAATATGTTTCTCTTGCAGTTTTGTTGTTGTATGATTTGTAATATTGTATGTGTATATATTGATTACTCAAGGTTGAGAAACAGAGATGCCATCTGGTAGACTGGTACTACTGAGGAGACTCCATATTTTGCAAATAACTTTACAATTACATGTCAGCATTTTAACCCGCACAAGTGAATGGGGCATTCAGGCCAATGCTGAAGCTCCAATACTCTTGTTCCGATAAATCTGGAACTCCAATACCTCAAACCAGATGCAACAAATGGACTAGCAGGCCCAAAGATACATTTCACCAATTGGCCAAGTCCATGTCATGTCATAGTTCAAAAAGTTCTTCACTACTGAGCTTATCAAGTATCAACATAAAATTGAAGAGGAGTCGTAGCAACAAAGGAAGATAACAAAACTTCAAAAAGAAAGCACTCAAAAGAAAAAGTATCTTGTTATAGGGGCGGCATGGTTTATTAGAGGGGCGGCAGTGGGATAATAATGTCCTTCTAGTTGGTTAGGAGGTGTCCAAATGGTTTTGTAAATTGTCTAGATCACTCTCTCCATTTTTTTAACCTAAATCAAAGCTAAACTGAAAATTTCATCGTTTTCGATTAATCAGCGATTCGAACACTAATCAAGTGTAATGACTTATATGAGGTATGTTATGAAAAACCCAGTTAGGATTTAGTTTACTTTGTTCGATTTAAGTTTGATTTTCATCAGAAATTAGGGTTTTAGATGAAAATTAAAATTCAAATTTCTGGGTTTATGTGAGTTACGGTTGATTTTAACACTATTACGAACCGTAACCGGAGAATTTGATGTTGTTATAGTTGGTAATAGTTCAATTACCAACCGTATGTTCTTATATCTGAGAATTTTCTTCAGTTACGGTTGGTATCGAGCATTTGGTTACCAACCGTAACTGAGTTACGGTTCGTATCGAGCATTTAGTTATCAACCGTAACTGGTTTTACAATTGGGTTTTCCCCGAATTTAACCAGTTACGATTGATATTTCATCTTTTACGAACCGTAACTATGAATTACGGTTGGTTACGAGCAAAATGCCAACCGTAATTAGCTCTGAAAATGTAAGAAATTGAACCTTTTACGTATTTGAGCAACAAAAAGCTAGTTGGGACTAATTTAGAAGTATACCTGGTCATTTTCAGGCACTGGTTTTCACTTTGTTGGCTAATTTCTTCAATTGATTGAGATTGACCTTCACTTTGGGTTAAAACATCTCTACCATCTCCAATTTTTTTTTTAAACTCTAAAATCTGATTTTGTTTTAATTTTGAGCTAATATAAGTGAAATTAATCATTAACATTAAACTTGATAATCATCATTAAACTAGGTTATCAATTGTGAGGGTTGTTTGTCATTTCCAGTTTTTTTATAAGGGACACCTTGAATGATCAAGTAATGACCTGTTTTGTCGTATTAGAATACCGCCCCTCTAATAAACCATGCCGCCCCTGTAACAGGCTACGACAAAAAAACAAATCCAAATGCAAACAACTAGAACACTCCCCACAATTACTACATGGTCTCTTGGTTCTCCCCTTCATCTCCTGAGCTCTATGATTTACTTTATCTTCTTACTCTCGCAGGAATTCAATTTGTTTTTGCATCTTCCCCTATTGCCTTGAGCGAAACAAAACTGTTGATGTGAGAAATCGATTCAAAAGAACTTAAACCCTCAGATTGACGCGCAAGACTTTCAATACCTGCAGTTTGTTGATCATAGCGGTATAGGCAAAGACCACCTTCTTCGCGACACATTAGAATGTCACCTCTCTTTGACAAAGAAAATGGAGTGTAATTCGGATGATCAGTACTAACTATAGAACCTTTATTGCAATCCCACTGGCCACTATTCGTGGCACCGAAAGTTGTTGCACTGTTTTGCACCATTAACTCTTTCGGGGTCCATGCATTGCAACTTTCTGAAAAGTAAATTATGATGCCGCATTGATACAGGGATAACAAATTCTAAACAAAACACTCTGTATCCCAATGGTGTCGCCCAATATCATGGATTACTTGCTATTTTTGAGCATATTTTACAAATCAAAACAGAAAGAAGAAAAGAAAAAAAAAAAAAAAAAGGCAGTGACTAAGTACACCTTTGGTTTTGATTAATACAACCGGGCCGGAGTCCGGGATTTTTTTTTTTTGATGATGGGAGTCCGGGACTAAGTACAACCATCTTCTATATGCTTATTAACAGTTAAATACAACCCTAACTATCTTTCACGATTTCCATGTATACAATCCTTTTTATCCTGTCCAAAAGAATCAATTTACACCTACAACTAAGGGATGAAAAAGCAAAAATTTTACCTGTAACCCAGAATGAAGCGCATTTACACCGACTGGGACATAAGCCTATCTATTTAATTTCCAGATACAGTGGGATAAGGATGTATATGTACAGCAGGGTCATTTTTGTGGCAAGCCCCAACAAGTCTCAAATATGCTTATTTCTGGACAACCCTGGGAGAGCACACGGCACAGAGATCATCATCGACTGTATTGATCCCATGCCAAATTTCGGCTATTAAATCATTTCTGACTCCCCTTTTTGTCAGTTTCCTTGGTTGGATTTGGTGACAATGTTTCAGCACCATTCTCATATGGTAAAACAACTACTGGTGCAGCAGGGATTGTATCCCATCGTTCCTTTACAAAGCTCCTGAATCTCTTGACCATTTCTCGACGGAACTCTAGCTCTCGTGTAAATAGGTCCATAAGAAAAAATGCAAGGATGTATCTGAAAGGGACGAGTAGAAGAGTGATTGCAGCAGTTAGCAGCACCAGACCAATCTCAGTTGTTATCTGCAAAAATGTTTACACACGAGAATCAGATGAGTAACGGTAAGTTTGTTTTCATAAACCTTACTTGATAAGTTTTATGTAAAACTTAAACTTTAAAGAGACACGGAAATACAGCCACTTCAAGCTGGGTGTCAAATAGTTGCTCTAGGACTCGCTGAGTTCCAGACCATGTTAATACCAAACCAAGAAGATTTGAAGAATTTTTTACTGGCCAGTCATCTATATCAGCTTAAAAATCTCTTCATGATAAGTTTAACCAAGATAAAAATAAGTTGTATATTGAAGCCATCTTGGAATACCTGTGGTTGACCTGATAGAACAATCGTACGGATTTTGAGGAGTGTGACATTTAGACTCTGGAGATAATTTTCCAGATCAAGCATAGCTTCTTTAACTGCTATTATTTTTTGGATTGTGTTTGAGGATGGCTGATCATGTATTATGACTTTCCCAAAGGATCTACCCAGACGACCTTGCTCTTTAAGCCCTTTCAATAGAAGCATTGTAACTGCTGCAACCATCAATGTCATAGGGAAGATATATGACAACATGTTTCTGACAAAAGACAATTTCAAAATCAGAATATTAATAACCTTAGCTGGGAAGGTGAAACAGATATCTTTTTTTTTATAAAATTACCTGAATTTGCATCTCAAAGTAATGAAATAATGAATTGAGGCGTTCGGATTACCTAAAGATAAGAGTATAGGCAAGCGCAAGAAAAGAGACAGTCAAATGTGGCTCTTTCCAACGTCTAAGATCATCAAAAAACTTTGCAACGACCGTGAGAGGAAGCATAAGTTCCTGGTTTTGCCAAGAAATGAAGATATTAATTAACCAGAAGTGATACAGAAAACGCACAATGTAATACAACAAGATCATCGTTCAATACTGTTACTACCTTATGTTACAAGCGAAGTAACCCGTTCTTAGTTTGATAACCTGAACTTTGTGGTGAAAGTTCAAACAACAAAATTTAGCTAAACGTTCTACAAAACTTTAGTCTTGCTTAACTTGTTCAGCTCATGACACTATAACCTAGCATACGGGCAAACTGACAAGCATGATGAACAAGATTAACTCACGACGGGGCAAAGTTTTAATTTGTTCAAGGAGGTGATGATAGGTAGTGTCGCAAAATAATAAAACTGAAAGCCGCAATCCATCTTAAACAAGCCGATCATATATATGGCTCAAACTAAGGAGAATATCATCAATATCAAGCCTACATGTAAAATAGAACTACTTAAAAACCTCATGATATGCAGGCCACACCCTTCCTTTGAAACTCCAGCTCTGAAAGTCTAACATATATACCCTGTTGCCATATTTCACTTCAACTATAGTAATATTTTAAAAAGTAAAAAGGGTTTAACCAGTTGTTGGTTGAATTAGAAGATCGTGAAACTTTCTTTGCATATATTTCACAGAGTAATTTACTCAACTGCTAAATGATGAGAGAAAGAGAGAGAGAGACCTGCCTTGAAAAGGTCAATGTTACTGGGGATCCCTTTCAGAGTTGCAGCATTTATTGTGGCCTGTGTTTTTTCGACCACTTGGCTTTTCTCTTTACAGAGTTTTGCTGCCCTCTCCACAAGAGCCTTGTCAGCAACAACAAGATGTTTACTTAAAACTAACCCCGACCTTGCAGAAACGTTCTTCCAAAAGATAACCGACGTGCTTGATGCCCAAGATGGAGATCTCATCCACTTCTTCAGGTACACACTTCCATCCATATCAAACACATGAGAGCTACTTCCAGAAATATTATCCGACTGTATACCTAAAAGATGATCTGACCCCGAAAATTTTGAAACCAACGATCCGCCCCAGAAACTTACGGCTAAAGTCTGGAAAACTACATCTCCGTGAGGTGCATTTCGTAAATATGAGAACTGGCCAAGTTTGATTGGATCTTCTGACAATTTTTTAATAAATTGAAGAGTCTGCAGTCTGGTGATACAATTAATCGCACTTGTAATGGCTCTCATCTTTCCTCTATGAGAACCATACACGTGAGACAATGATTCATCACCATCAGCAGGTCCATATTCCCGTATAAACTCGTGTAAAGCAATAACTTCACTAATAAAAGCATGCCAGACATCTCGTCTCATTTCACCACCAAAATCAACAAATTCCAGGACCAAAGGTTTTGACCTGTTCAGAAGAGAAATGTTAAAGCCATGATGGAATATAGTTATACACCAAAGAGATTGAATATAAACTAGTTTCTATTGGAAGTTCACATGTCAGTATCTTTTAATGATTCCCTTTCTCAGGATAGAAAAAATTAATCGAGCAATTTATGTGCATACACCAAAGAGATTGAATATGAACTAGTTTATATTGGAAGTTCACATGTCAGTATCTCTTAAATGATTCCCATTCTCAGGATACGAAAAATTAATCGAGCAATTATGTGCATTAGCTCCCCATTCTCGGCTTATGCTTGCATAGCTTATGTTGAGGCCAATATGTTTTTCAATGTTGTGCATATGATACTTATATTCTCTTAAATAAAACTAAGAACAACAGCGCGAGAGTCTTTGGAATACTGTGTATAAAAACCAAATTTTTAATGTTCAAACTGACCAGAACTTTGGTCAAAATGTGCATTTAAACCTCTGTTTAATTAGTAGACTGTAGAGACTGTTCATCAACCGCAGATAGTATGACACTAAACCTCTACAGTGAATAATGAGATGATTGGATAACCCAAGCCCAATGCTCTAGCATGGGTGATCCAATAGTTTCCACATGAGATAAACTACCAATGAAAGATTATTGATATATTCGTACAGAGAAAACCAAAATATTTTGGGGCAAAGCTGACTTATGGTCAAACAAAATGGTGCTTTCTTTAGAATTCTGTATAACGCATGAAGTAACAAAGTTCTGAAGCACGTAACCTTGTCAAACATCTAAAACTCATGTGTGCCAATTGTTGGAGAACTAAATATAGTCCCACATAGCTAACTCCTTAGTCTAGATCCTAATATATAAGGCGTGGAGCCACTCCACTCATTGCCAATTGGTTTTGAGTTGGAAGCCCATACACTTCTATCACCAATGAGCTCTCCAATTTAATAGGTAAAGAATGAAATTATAAAATCAACAATGTAGCACTACTGTACTAATTTGGCTCCATCGCTAATAGAACGGAAAGTGCATTCTTAGGGCCATATGTACACGGAGCAGAAAGCTTACTAACCCGGGACCAGACGTAACAGAGACAGCTGAGTCAAAAAGTGCAGAGCCGAAAGGTCCAACTTTTGCTTTCACCACTTGTGATCCATGCTTAGTAAGATCTAATCTTATAGATTCCTTCTGAACTTTCAAACCAATTGCCTACAGTAGTTGAACAAACATTTAGAAACTACAATGAGCGAGAGACGATGAACACAGTCCAAACTACTACTAAACATGCAACCTCAAGAAGCACAAAAAGTCTAATACATGACAACCAAGAACTACTAGAAGGTTAACATAGTAAAACTGGTATGATAAGAATGACCAAATGAATGAAAGAAGACGGAACACTCCAAGTACTACTAGACCAGTTGCCTCAAAAAGCACAGAAACGAATCACCATGGGAGCCACGTGACAATACATTATAAATCTCATGACAACGGACAACCTAGCATCACTAGAAGCTTAACATAATAAAAATGAGATATAATACAGTCATATTTCAACAAATATAAGCTACCAAACGCCTAAAATTAATTACCAACAACTATGTATTCAAAAAAATGTATTACAGTACCAAACACCAACAGCAAGCTAGGAATCTCAGATCAGGCTCGCAGCCAGATATTATTTAAGCTAGGGGTAAAATTGATGCATCCAAACCGAATACTATACAGCAATACGTTTTAATAGCTAATGAGGGATAGAAGAAATATGATCTCCTAAAATGCTCAAGTACATTGAATCATCAGTAAAAAGAGAAGACATCGTGTTACCCAAAAGGAATTGCCAGGAGACCAAATGTCACATGCAATTACCCAAAAGCTCAAAAGAAATTATACCTCGAAATAGATTGCGTCAGTAGTTAATGTAACTTTTCCAGGCCATGCTGCATTATCTTCCCATTTCAATACGGGTCGCTTTCTGCTATATCCAATGCATAAGATTTGCTCATTAGGGAACTCAACAGGGTCTCGACTCTGGTGTGATTTTCGCCCTTCATGCACCCTACAGAAAATAGAATATGCATCACAGCAAAGTGAGCACCCAGGAAAACGACCTACCAGCTAAAGAAAATACTGTATAAACAATTTGCAGAATAGAGATATTGGTGTAGCACAACAATAAGCACTGACAGAAACTAATCTGTAACACCCTATAGAACCAACTTTAAAATGGAAAGACTAGAAGAAAAAGAAAATAACTTCAATACACGAACCATCAGCAATATTTAACATGATAGATAATATGTGGTCAGAGTACGGACCGTTTGGATAACTTATTTTCATACAAAATGTAACTAACTTTTGGTCTTCCATCTTGTCCTAGCTTTGTAGTAATTAAAAATTAAGATTACCAAATACAAATTCATGTGTTTCTAGCATAGAACCTTTTCATTAAATCTTACCAGATGTGGAACCAATTTATTTTCACCGCACAGCAGAAAAGGATTTTCAAACATGATAACAATACCAAACAGATCGCAGTTTGCTTGACTTTTTTTTCTTTCTAGGCAAACACCTCCTATTAAATGCTTAACGCATTACATTTCGGGCCTCATAAGAGTGGTTGTCCATGCAAAAGGCAGCAATGATGAAGAAACCCGAGAAGAGGATGAACGACAAGATGAAGTAGTTGCAACTTACATTAGAACTAAATAATGGATGCTTATGAAATAAAAGAAGTTAACTAGCTCCTAGATAGGAATCCATTGCAGCTAAGGAACAAAGTAAAGATATTTTATTTTAATCCTAGATAACACAAGAAGATTTAAGTTATATCTGTTCAGAGTTGGTGAAGAAATTGGGTTGTCAAGAAAGCATGAAACCAGAAATACCATGATCTGCAGGCCCAGTTTACTAAACTAACCACATAAAAAGAACTAACTAAATTTTGTGTGTTAACAAGAAGTAATTCACTTGCCACTTCAGGAATGGCAGGAATTGGTCAAGGCAAGCCTTTTTCAAATGAGAGAGCATGCATTGGTCAAGGCAAGCCTTTTTTCAAATGAGAGAGCATGAATGCTTTTGTAACTTGATTAAAATTAAAGAGATTCCGATTATATATTCCAAGCTCGTAAACAGTAGGCAAGATTATATCCTAGTCGGACACTTGTAATTCTTAGTCTCCCGAGGTTTAGAGTTTATCAAAGTCCACTGCGCTACATTAACAACGTAAGATTGAAAAACATGAAAAACATTGAAATAGGTCTTACTTTGTAAGTTGCTCGATGTATTGCATCCATAAGCTGAAAGACATCCCATTTCCATCTCCAACTAGAACCTTGAAAAGATTATGGGCTGTTGGCCTATCAGCAACACCAGAAACAGAAGGAGCCAGACGACAAAAAGCCTCTTCCCCGACAAGCTTTCCCTTCATCGCAAATAAAAAAACCAATCTAGTTCAGAAGTATGTCCAAAAATAATCTCTCTCTAAACTAAAGAGAAATCAGAACTTCCCAAACAGATCCAGTATACAAAGAGTCCATTACTTCAAGAGACCTATGTAACATTTAAAAGTTATCATACACTTCGGCAAGCATAATAGAAAAAACAGTATACTTCTATCAATAAGGTAAGAAATAATCCATGCTGAATCGTATAGATGTTCTCTTGTCAAGTTATTAAACTGACACCAAAAATGTGATACCCTGACATGGACAAAATATTAGGAGTTTAAAGGGGTCAGTTGCAGATCTTAATACATAGATATACAGCACCCACAAGATTATACAAGGTAGTCCCCGTCCTAGGTGGGACCAAAACCACAATTACTATGAGCAAAATACCAGTTGTGCTTTGGGTTTCCTTCACTTGTATGAGATTTTTTAACCAAGCAGTGAAAAATGTGAGCAATATGCTCTGAACGAGAAGCTAGTTGAGTTTTATGGTTTTAGTTTATGTTTCTAATATTACATATGAATCAAAATATAATCTAATTAGTCTAAACAAGAAGCTCGCTGAGTTTTAAGGTTGTGGTTTATGTTTCCAATAGTTGCTTACGTGATCTTGCAAAACCTGTTCCTTTTGTGGCCGTCTATCTTCCTGAACTTTCCAGCTCACAAAGTTGAAATCATATAGTTCAGGAATCCCGAATCGGATATTGTGAAAAGAGCATTTACCCAAGTCGTAGATCTTATTACTTCTCTGGGGTTTCTTAAGACTTCGCCGCAAAAATGTGTAATGATTATTAGAAGGATACTACTGGCTGCTTAACTTCTAGTGTTTACTTTAAGATATTCCTGTATTGTAACCTTAACTAAATCATTGAAGTATGTAGATGATGCACAGAAGTGACAACAAGGATAAACTTATAAAGAAAGCTTTTGCTGGATCAGCTTCCATTGAAGAAGTTTAAGGCATTTCGGCAAGTAGTCAGTAATCCAGTTATAGGTCTGAACTTTTAGATTTAATGTAATTAAGAGCTTCCTATATAATGGTTGTGCTTGTGTGCATCTTTCATCAACATACCCCCTTGCATAGCTAATTCAATAAGAAAAGAAACAGAATGGACACTCAATTCTACAATATAATGGTTGTGCTTGTGAGCATGATCCATGCTTATCATATCATATCAGTTCCAGTAACCCTGTCACAAACTTTCTCAGTATTTCATTCAATCCCACAATATTCCGTTGCTATCTTGCGCTTCCCCCAGTATCCATGCATTCCCCAATATCCCTATCATATCATTTTTAGTTCTCAACCATCAACTTTAGGCCCTTTATAGTTTATAGTGTAGTTTCTACTACTATTATCATTCAGCCTTTCCTAAAATTTAGTATACTAATTTAAGAACTTAACTAGAAGTTGATAGTTCAATTTTCACAGTAGATTATATAAAAACAGTTCTCTGTTTTCCACTAGTAGTTTATAAAAGTATCTGAAGGTCACGAAACAAATGATGTTTGTGGGTCAGACTTCTAGCCAGCATCATAACTCCACAGAAAACTCATGTTCTGTACATAATACAAATTACAGAAACAATAGACACATACCTTCAAATAGGTCTCCGAAATATCAGCACGGGAATCTTCAGAATCACTGTAGGGATACTCCCAGGCAAGCATAGTTATAAAAATGAGCCTCCGGAATGCATGATCCTGTGACAAACAAAACCTTAATGGATTAGGAGACAGGCTAGACTGAAGGTAACAAAAGATAACGTGAGAAAAGAAGTTTTAATTGTTCTCTAGCAATAGACGTTTAGATTTTTCGAAGAAGTAACAAGTCCCAGAATGTTTCAATTTTAACGGTCATATACCAAATCACACATAAGCTGGGATGCAGTCTAAAGCAGTTTGGGTGCTGTAAGAGTATCTATGCTAATAGTTTTTAGTAAGAGGGCAAGGGTTAAATTCAAGAAAATCCGTTATTGTTTTCTCTAGTTTTTCGGTATCAATACAAGGGGTGTCATGGTGGTCTTTTGTCAAATCTTCAGCAACCTGTGAGTATTTTTTAATGTTATGCGGGAATTTCACAGTGATGGTAGCGGAGAGGTCTCTGAAGGTTAGCATATGGGTTTCATGCCATGGAAGAAACGATAGAAACAAAATACTCATTACTCGAAGTTATACTACTACATTCATTCTTCACCATATTTTGACAGCCATTTTAATTCATCGCTTTTAGCAACAAATTAGGAACAAAAGGAATAGGAATATACAACAGAATGAAAACACAAAGGTTACCCCTAGGGCCCTAAACATATCTATAAGGAGACGACCCCTGTTAATTACAACCAACAGGTCCTATATTCGTCTACATTATACTCACAATACTACTGACAAAGTTATACATTTTTAGTAACATTAAAGGCAATTGTACTCCCTCATAAGTGTAAACTACACTACACATAGGTGTTGCACAATAGTAACTCATTTAAAAATGAACTATAAATAATTGAACAAATGCACAGCAGTTTGATACATTCACAAACCTTCAGGGAAGGATGGAAATCGGAATTATCCCTCGACAAGAATCTAAAGCAGCAATACTCCACTAAAAAACGAGCATCATAACGCAAGGATTCCGGAACAAGGGCTTCGTAGATTTTCTGCATTTTCTTTCCTGTCGACCCGTTCATCCTGCATGACACAGTACAACAATTCTTAAAACATCAAATTGCATAAGAATGAAAATGAAAACTCATGAAGCAGAAAACAACTCCTGGGGTTCTACATATATTATAACATTCACAAAAGAAATATATACCTGCTGAATTGTTCAATGGAAAAAATAGCGACAGAAGATAGATTCCCATTTGGAGTTGTAGAGTTAATAGTCTGTTCAGCAACAAAAACCTCATCAATTGCCTTAGTATCTAAGGAGGCTTTCTCAATAACAGTCATGTCATTTGTCTCCCCCCGCTTTAGAAGTGGAGCAGTAACCTCAGTCAAAAAATTCTGGGTGTTTCCAAGCCACAAATTCCATTTTTCTTGAACCCCGCCTATGATTTTAAGCCCAAAGAAAAAAGAAACAAAAAGATAAACTTATTTTAGGGATTTTAACAATGAATTAAAAAGTTATCAGCAAGAATTTGAGTGGTATTGGAATGAGATGAAGAAACTTACTGGTGTCGATTTCATTTAGTTTCCAGTTGTTCCCAAAAGACTGAGCAACGAGATTGAGACGACGGGACTTTTTTCTAGAACTGTTTCTGGAAGAGAAAGTGAATTTCCGAAGAGGAATTAGAGAAATTGGTGATGATTTAGGTGGAAGAAGAGTAGTTAAGAACTCGGAATGCATCTTCTCAAGAGTAAATAAAGAGAGAAGAAATACTAAAACACTTGTTATAAATATACCAATGAGTTCTTCTTATTAGCTTTTTCGACATTTCCTTTTCATTTTTGTTTTGTTTTGTTTTGTGTATTTTCTATTTTTTTACTCGGTTGTTTTGTTTTTAGGGCTGTCAACGGGTCCGGGTCCTCCCGGGTAGTACATGGTCCAGAACCGGACCCGACATATCAGCGTCGGTTCCGGGTCCTAACGGTTCCGGGTCCGGTTTCATAATGTGTTGGCCCAGAACCGGACCCAGTAAAGGTCACGGATAATTGCCGGGTCCGGGTACCCATCGGATAAAAAAAAAAAACTTATATGACTTCCCAATTTTATGGCTCCTGAGTACTGAAAAAGGATTATTCAACACCTGAAGTGACCATCTTTAACATACATACAAAAGTAGAGTAAACTTGAGCTTAGAATCCTTAGATTAGGAAAATCAAAGTTACTTTCCTAGCTATAAGTAAGAATCTGCCATTATATATGATAAATATTAAATACAAAAGTTGGCAGACATTTTTTTAGCCGATAACTACAAGTAACGCCATCCCTAATGGCTAATATAGTCTGTCGTATTATAGCCACAAAAGTTGACAGACATATCATTCTATAAAGTGTAGAAGCCCCAAAAGATAAATGCGTTTCCTTCACAAGTACATATACAAAAAAGAAGGATGTAGTTCGCACTTCGCATGTTATTTGGCTATGCCTATATAATATATATATACCAAAAAGAAGTTCCAACCAGTTCACTAAAGATTTCACCATCATATTTCCAATTGTTCCTGCAATAGAAACAAAAACAGTTGATCATATTCCCAATTCAGAAACCACCTCAAAATTATTATCACTACCACATTCTCTACCAAGTTTAAGGAAATACATTACGTAAAGACAATGTGCTACGAGTAAAAAAGTACAAATCTTGCATCTTCAACCAAACAACATGTACAAGTAACCATATCACAATCAAAGACCTTGCCTGTGATGAAGCAAGAGTTGCTTCCGTGATTGCACTCACCAAATATACAACTAGCTAGGGCCAGGACCACAAGCAAACATTAAAATTCCCAAATATACAACTAGCTAGGACAAATATTGTATAGACAGACACGAGTCAAACTTTCTTACGAATGTATTTCCTTATATTGTACTACTACTAATCACATTTCGACAAAGTTTAAGGAAATACAAATTTGTGCAGTTCAAGGTTAGCTGGTTATTTTGCCTTAAATTGATAGTCAGTCAGTTAGACAATGTGCGATGTTGCATCATCATTGTCTGACTCGAGCTCCTCCATTGCCTCCAAAAGAGTCTGAAGTGAAGTACTACCTAACCCAAATCCCTCATCTAACACAATAAAATAGTTAGTTGACGTACAAGAACCATAATAAATGAATCACTAACTAAAATTGATATAATAGCAAACATGAATTGAATATGTTACTTACTCTTTAGCGCACTTCTTATCCAATCTTGTGTGCATATCAGAGCTTCAATTGTTTCTGGAAGCATTGAAGAACGAAATTTATCTACAACTCTACCACTGGTGCTGAAAACAGATTCAGAAGCCACCGATAACGCATGAATTGCTAATATATCACGAGCTATCACTGCTACAATTGGATACATTGGTCCATGAAATTTCCACCACCCCAAAACATCAAAACTAGAATCATTCAGATCAATACCACTTCTTTTTCTAATAGGGTGAACATCAGCTGATAGGTATTGCTCTAGATCTGTGCGAACAACGTCATGTTGTGAACTTTCTTCCAGAAATGCCGTCAAACCTTTCCTTCTACAAGTAAAAGAACTTTGAGAAGATGAAGTACTACCACTACTACCAACTGAATCTTCCATGTTCACTTGATTTGTCGAAATGTTTGCTGAGTATACATGAGCTGAAGAAGCATAACGTGTTGCATATTCATTATACAATCTTTTCAAGACTTCCATAACTTCTAACTTCTTCTCCTTGCTGTTACCATGATATATTAATGGGAAATAGTAATCCAATAATTTCATTTTAAACCGAGGATCTAAAATGGAAGCTATTGCAAATGTTTTACTAGTAAGTTGCCAACATCTTTCAAACTTTTTCATCATATTCACTGCCATTTTTGAGATTAATGCATCATCGGAATCACACCACTCACGAAGTTCTAAATACAAAGAACAAGCAGTATCAAAATAACGATTAACTGTCACGTATGACGTACCTGAAAAGAGAATGGTGACTTCATAAAAGAACTTCAAGCAAATTGAAAGACTACTTGCATTCTTACAGTCTTCACTCGTTGGAGCAACATTAAGAAAATCAGGTTCAATCTTCCCGAACCGGTTAAATGCTTCCCGAAATAGAAGTGTTGTTTCAAGCATCAGATAGGTAGAATTCCATCTTGTATCAACGTCTTGAATCAACTTTTTATCAGGAGCATTGACTTGCAAGCAAACTTCTTTAAATTTTTGTTGTCTTTGTGGTGAACCTCTAATAAATTTCACTGAATTTCTAATTTTATGTATTTCTTCTTTAATTTGCAGCATCCCATGATCAACAATAATGGCAACTACATGAGCAGAACATCGAACATGGAATAATTCCCCATCCAAAAGTAATCCATTATCTGGTTTTAGCTGAGCAAGAAGTTCACTTACCACGACTTTGTTAGTTGAATCATTATCCAGCGTAATTGAAGCTATCTTCCTATCTATATTCCACTTGTGCAACTGCTCCATCAGTACCTTTGCAATGTTAACTCCAGTGTGTTGCACATCCACATCGTTAAAAGATAAAATTCACTTCTGAATCTTCCATTCTTCATCAACATAGTGAGCTGTCAAAGCCATATAACATCTATTCTGAGTGGTACAAGTCCACATATCAGTAGTAAGGCTTATGCGACTCTGTACCTTACTAAAAATCTCGTACAAATTCTTCTTTTCCATTTGATAAATCTTTATGAAGTCTGACTTCGTAGTGTTCCGCTTCACAAGTTTAATATTGGGTTGTATTGAAGTCAGCACCCTTCTAAAACCAATGTACTCTACAAATGAGAAAGGGAGTTCATGCAAGATAATCATTCTTGCAATACAATCACGAGTTACTTCTTGGTTAAACTTAAAGTTGTAAGCAGCTACTGACCCATCTTGTGTTTCACTGGCTTTCAAGAACATTTGGTTAATTTGTTGTTGTGCTCCTTTGTACGCCATACAACTATTTAGATGTTTCCTCAAACTGCTTGTCTCATTTTTGCTCTCCGCACCAATATTTCTCTTGCAGTGCTTGCATTCTCCGTGTGTTTTCCCTTTTATCAATACCTCTTGAAATTCAGCCCAATACTTTGAGGTTCTTTTGCGTTTACGTGTAGGTGACGGAACCACATCTGTTGTTGCCGCTTCTATATGATCAGAATCAGAATCACCAGAATCACTTGACTCACTGGCTACAGTTTCTACTTCTTTCGGCTCTGCTGAGTTTACAACTTTACTCTTCTTTGCAGCCTTCGAAACGGCAGCTTTAGGAGGCGGCATACACGGGGATTTCGAAACGGTAACTTTAGTCTTCTTTACATGAACACAATGATCACCAACACTACTTCCTGTTTGACTTATCATGTTGCCCCTGCAAGGAAAAACCAACAAACATCTATATCAGCCTATCAGGTATCATAAAGTATAAACGATAATAAATTTAATAAGCATATACAGTAAGAAGAAGACAAATGTTCCAAGCATATACGCATAAACAGCATACGCATCAACCACACACAAGGAATTAGTAGTTTATGACTTAATTGCCAAAATGGCAGTAGAAGACTTGCTCTTGTGCATGTTTTCTGCAAGCTACTGAAAACACCCAACCTTCGAGCTATCATTGATTTCTCACAAAAACAACCATAGAGTTCACATATCATTGAGATTACAGGGATACCCATTCAAGCATAATAAGTTTGCCTTGTCTGTGCAAGAGAAATCATCAAGAACAAGGAAAAAAAATTGATACAAAATGAAAGAACTTAAACAGTAGACTAATAAGAGATGAGCGATTCATTTGAACTAGACAATTACTAGATAAGAAATAGTATAATAACTAGACACAGCAACAAATCTAGGCCGGCCTGTTTGACAACTCTACCCACAAATCTAACTTCACTAGCAGCAACAATTAGAGCCATAAGTTAAATTATTGAATTTAGAGAAATTGAGCACACCAAATACTGATTAAATTGAGAAATTGAAAGATACCCACTGATTAAAATTGAGAAATTGAAAGATACCCACTGATTAACCTTATCACCCCCTGATTTTTTTAATTGGAATCTCTTCTAAAATCATACTGTAACAGATTCAAGAAGATTCAAAAGCCTCTAAAATCGATTCAATAAAAAACACGCGCATCACTTCAAGAATTTGTAGAGTAGCATATCATACTTTTCTTTCAGTGAAAGAATTTGAGAAACAAAGGATTTCCACTTCCAGTGTGTAGAAGTAGTTGCAGGCAGGAGAAGAAAGTATATCGGCTGAAATGGGTGGTGAGCTTCTCATCCTTTATATATGACCTAATTTTCGCTGGGATTTTTACAGAATTAGCCTTTATGAAATACCCGAATACCCGCGGGTACCCGACGGGTAGGATCCGGATGGATCCGTTCATAAACGGGTATATATGGGTAATTACCCGCCGGGTCCAAAGTGGTTAATGGATCCAATTTAAGGACCCGGAACCGGACCCGAATCCATCGGATCCGGTTCCGGAACCGGGTAATGGGTACCCATTGACAGCCCTATTTGTTTTGTGTATTTTCTAGACGACTGTTCATTGTGTTGCCGACTTGATAACCTGTCCCGCCAGCGGCTGAGCTTATTATTTTTATTTTTTTTTGAAAGTTGGAATTTATTAAAAAGCAACCGAACTTATATATTTGGAATATCATAATAGGTCTTATCTCTGTGATCGGGCGATATCCGCTTTTTGTTTAGAGGTATTTTTTGGTTTTCCCACGCTTAGCTTACATAACCTACATAGAAACATGTTAGTCAACATAATTAAGAAATTCTCTAACTTGTTGGTGATATGAGACTGCCTGGTTGTATGACACATCTGGCTTCTTCTTGATTTCGCTATCAGCTGCTTGTTGGAGATGCGGTAAACACTAATGACGTGGACCATCAGTGTGGCATCTGATGACGTGGACCATCTTTGACACGTGGTAGCTCTGACTCATTTTTGACACGTGGTAGCTATATCTGATCTTTTAACTCATGATGCATGTACACTGCCTCTTAAGTTTCCAACTCGTATAGATCTACAACAAAATAAAATTAGTATGAACCTCTGTTAGAATTTAAGTTGCAATAAGAAACTAGTTATCTCAATATTACGAAGGATCTACACGGTGATAAAGACAACAAGTATAATACGGGTATTTTTTTGCTAAGTTAATATGGGTTAAGGATAACAAAGAACGGGTAATAGAGATACAAATGGTCTAGCCTCAAACATAAACAATTCCTAATAAAACCAAAATGTTACAAATAATACCTGGTCCAATTACTTGAACAATACAGTTGGAGTAAGTGGTTCCAGTTTGTAGTTCTACATTCATCTACAAGTTCTGCAACATCACCATTCTCATCATCGAACAACTCTGGTTTTCTAACATGCACATACATAATATGATAGTTATTTAACAACAAAAATTAGCATTACTTTTCCATTCAAACATTTCATATAAGTTTAATAATTTGCAGTATTCATTAACCAAACTTTTTGATGGACCGAAATTGTATATTAACCTTCCAATCTCTTCAACCAAGAATCCACTATAGTCATTTTCAGCTACAACCCATTTAAAATCATCAACATAAATAATCAGTCCATTTCCTAATGACACTAAATAACTCACTTCTCAAACAAATATCTCCATTTTCCCATACTAATATATCTTTGAACTCTACTCATTAACTCTTCCACTAAACCTACAGTTGATGTCGAACAATCTCCAACAATTACTGTATTTATTTGTTACCAATAGTCGAGAAAACTTCAGCAACTTAATTATACATGCAACAAAAATTGATTAATTGAAAACTACAATCTGAAATTTAGGGATTCTGAAAACAACTAAAATGGGTATGTCTCCCTGAACCTAGGTGGTAATTGATATGAAGCATGAACAACATCACTAAAACAATTTGATCCACCAAAATTCACATTAACATTATCAAAAAACCTAACCTTATTTGTATCAGATTCTTCAACCCTAAAACTTCTCACATATTTCCTACACAGACACATAAAAAAATACAATACACAATCAATTAGTAACGCAACCATCAACAATAATAGATAATACTGATTTAATCCCCAATTTTCCTAATTAGGGTTTATGAAAAAAAATCCCTAAATTCGTTAAATTAGTGTTTCTGATAATGAATCGACATTCACAATATGGGTTTGTGATTACCAACCTCACTATGTTTGCAAGCATCGTGACATTCTCTTGTACAGAAACTAGGGTTTTCAACAACCGGTTACTAGTTTAAGCTCGAAAGTCTTCACTAAAACACCATTAAAGTTAAATCAACCATAAAGACACATTATTTGATCTCACAAGGATCTGTTGCAGATAAAACTCACTTGAAATCTCTCATTCTTCACTCAATCACCATTGTTACAGAGATTGGAGAATAGAAATGGAGAGAGAAATGGTGGCAGGTAATGAAGAAGGAGATGAGAACCCTAACTGTTATAGATCGTGTGTCGTTGTGACTAATCCTCTCCGTCGTTGGTATCCTTGAGATGAACATAAACACGATCTATGGTAACATATCTATTATAGATAGGTTAAGGACAGGTTGGTAAATTTACAAATTCATTTAACTCTGAATTAGGAGGTCCCACCGAATTAACGTTGCTACAAACGGGAATATGACTATTTTGTAAATTGTTTGTAGCAGTATGACCTTTTTGTGTATCGGGTCTTAATAGTAGGACCTTTTCTTACATTTCCCTTAATTAAAATACAATTAGACGGTCAAGATTTCATCAGATAAGATTTTCTAAGGATCAAACATCGATACTATTGGAGATGGTTTATTAATCATGGGGTCATATATTTACAATATGTGCAAATTCTCCTAAATAAAAGATCTTAAAAAAAATCCACGTAGAATTTTTAACACCCGCTATTGGAGATGCTTTTAAAAGCATCCCCCTACTAAACTCCAGGATGACGGGCCCACCTTCTCTATTATAGCTTTGGGACAAAACGAAGTAGAACTTTTGGAGATGTTTGATGATCAGTGTGCAATAAGGAATAATTTAGGAACAATATCATATCAGATCTTATAATCGTTGTTTTTTGGTTACTTCGATGGGGGTTTACTTTGATAAGGATCTCGCCGATGGTACAGAAAGGGTTTATACTTTTCGTTTTCAAGACCAGCTTTAACATAGATAAAGCACCTCCAGATAGGTATTCTTTTACCTCCAGATAAATCACCTCGACCGTGATATCTACAAATATATTTTTATGACACAGATCAGGAGAATAAGTTGAGGATGAAGGAAGGTAACGATCTGTTGGATAGAGATGTGTTGAAGATGTTAAGGGAAATCTTGAATAGTCACGATAGTTTTGTCCATGTTTTTTGTCAAGGTGCAGAACGAGAAGATCTTTTGCATTACTAGTTGATTATTAAAGAGAAACCTAAAGATCAGTTGCAGTACACTCTTCCAAGTGCTTCCCAGGTTGCAGTTATTGTGCCAATAGGTGATGAAAGTTACCAACATACTAAACGTGGAATAGTAGTGCATACAATAGCAGGGAATCTCCTACATGTCTTTGAGATAGGTGGTAATTATGGTCATATGTGATATCCGATTTTACTCCCTTATGCAAGCTACGGGTGGGACATAAATAGCAAAGATGAAAATGGAAGAAATATGTCATGCAGTGGATACTATTCGTACATTTTGCAGGAATTAATATGGTCTTTAATATGAAAAGTTTTTGAATTCATGTTTTTCCTTATGACACATCGTTAACTATATCTTGCATCATATCTTCTCTAATGTGTTTTCGACTATATCTTCTGTAGGTATTATTAATATAGTCTATAAATTCAAAGACCTAAGCTCACAATTTTAAAGTATTTGTAATCAATTTGGTGGGTGTTTTTATATCTTTTATTTATTCGACAGATCCGAAACAATCATGATTCACTTTTCTTCGAGGTGGGCGATTGTTGTAATAGTACGTTGTGGATAATTGGGTTAAAATTGACTCCGCCAGAATCAAATGGATTACATGTCATCAAAAGGAGATAAGGGCGGAAAATTACGAAGAACTACAAGATGCACAAAGAGTGGGAGAAACCATCGTAAGTAAGTTACAAGTAGAATACATGTACACACTCTGTTTTTTTTTCTTAAAGTCAAAGCTTCAGAATCTACTTTAGTTTTAGAAGAAAGCAAAACACTTGGTATGTTTCTAATTTTACATCCTAAGTACATCAAATATGCATGAATTCTTGATACGTTTTTTGTCTCAATAGACGAACTAGGCAAGAAGATAGTAATACCTTCTTCATACATTGGCAGGTCGCATGATATGTACCAGCGATACCAAAATGTGATGGCATTGGTACAAAAATATAGGAAGCCTGATATATTTCTTATAATGACTTGCAATCCACTCTGACCCGAGATTGTAGCTGAGTTACGTCCCGGTCAATCTGCATCAGATAGAACTGATTTAACAAGTAGGGTATTCCATGCTAAATTTGAGTTGAAGGAAGATATATTCAACAAGAATATACTTGGAAGAGTAAATTCCCATGTTCATGTGATTGAGTTTCAGAAAAGAGGTCTACCTCATGTCCATATGTTGATCATTTTGGAAAGGAAAAAAAAAGTTACAAGGTCCCGATGATTATGATCGCATGGTTAGAGAAGAAATCCCTGATAAGAAGAAAGAGTCTGAGTTGTATAAGTGTGTGAAAAAATGGATGATCCATGGTCCGTGTGGAAGAAAGTGCATGAGGGAAGTAAAGTGAAAAAGGGGGTTTTCGAAACAGTTTTCTAAATGTAATGTGCAAGGCAAGGATGCTTACCCAGTCTACCAGAGGAGAGATGATGGAAATACTATATCAATGAGTAAGGAACTTCATAGCGGATAACAAATTTGTGGTGCCTTACAATCCTTGGCTTCTTCAGAAATACGATTGCCACATCAATGTAGAAGTTTGTTACAGTGTCCAAAATGTGAAGTATGTTTACAAGTACGTCTGTAAGGGCCCATATAGTATTTCCTTTCGAGTGCAGGCAGTGCATCCAGAATATGAGAATGACGAGGTAGCACGTTATATCAATGCAAGACGGGTGTGTGCTCAAAAGGAAATGTGGATAATATACAGGTTTGCGATGAATAAGATGTGTCCATCAGTTCAACGATTGCATATGCATCTTCCCAAACAAAATAGTGTCATGTTATACAGGCATAAAACAGTCGATGAGGTCTTGGAAAATGAAAGAAATTCCAAAACAATGTTGACTGAATATTTTTTTACAAATGTATGCGATCCTATGGCTAGGAAATGGTTGTATCGGGAGTTTCATGAACACTACAAATGGGATAAAGCAATTATGAAACGGCAGATAAGATGGACAAAACAGAGGGTTATTGGTGGGGTATATTATGTACCCCCACTGCAGTTGAAAGGTTTTTTCCGAGACTCATACTTATGCATGTTAGGGGTGCCACTTCATACGAATATTTATTGACAGTTGATGGAAAAAGATGTCAGACATTTGAAAGTGCAGCCGAGGAACAAGGATTGTTGGAGAATGATAACAGTGTGAGGGAATTGTGGCCGAAGCATCAACAAACAAGATGGCCATCTGCTTTGAGAACTCTTTTTGGTATAAAACTGGTTTTTTGAAACTCAGTGGGCACTAGAAAGTTGTGGGAGGAGTTATTCAGCGAAATTGTTGAAGATTATTCAAGTTCAAGTGATACAAGCTCTGCTCTACATACTTATCAGATCGTCTTCTTAGAGAGCTGGGTTAAATGCTTCATCAACATGGCAAGCGTCTAAAAGATTATGATCTTCCAACAATTGTAGGCATATTGGATGATAATTTACAGGTGTCTGATTTGATCGAAGAGGAGGTATCCATTCCAGTTTCCAAAGAAGATGTGATGAATGTGGACAAGGTGAATGAAGATTAGTCCAAGGCTTATGATGCAATTATGGGTGTCGTCCGAATAAAAGAAAGCAGAATCTTTTTTGTTGATGGTCCGGGAGGTATCGTGAAGACTTTTCTATACCGTGTTATTTTTTCGACCGTTAGAAGAAATGGTGGCATTGTCATAGCAACAACTACATTTGGAATTGCAGTTATTGTGTTACCCGGTGGAAGAACTGCACACTCAATATTTAAACTTTCATTTATCCCAGCAGTAATATCTACATGTGACATCGTTAAAAATGACAAGTTGGTTAATCTTCTCTGTCAAGCTACTGTGATTATGTGGGATGAAGCTACCATGGCACATAGGTGTTCTGTCGAGGCATTCGATAAGACTATGAGAGATATAACGGGTAACGAGAAGTCATTTGGTGGTAAGATTTTTATTATGGGAGGTGATTTCCACCAGGTTCTTCCAGTTGTACCAAAATCTTCAAGGGGGAAATGGTTGATTCATATCTTACTAGGTCGCCTCTGTGGAGGCATGTAGAGGTTTTCGTCTGAAGGAGAATATGCATGCAGTGGGCGATACGTCTTATTCTGATTTCTTGATGCGATTTGGTGATGGAAATGAACCTTATTCATAAAATGACATGATAAAGATGCCAGATAATATGATGATACCCTGGACTGGTGAAGATTCAGTGTCCCAATTGATAAATGCTACTTTTCCCAACTTGGCAGATAATTATGAGGATCAAGATTACTTGCTTCACCAGGCACTGATTACACCACTGAATGAGCATGTCGATAAGTTAAATGATCGAGTGGTTAGCATGTTTCCCGGAGAAGAGCATACGTATTATTCATGATTCCGTGGAAGATGATTTCCAAAACCTCTATCTTCAAGAACACTTGAATGGTGTGGTTTACCTCCTCACGAGTTGAAACGGAAGCTAGGAGCACCCATTATGTTACTGAGGAATGTTAATGCCAGGAACGGTTTATTCAATGGTACTAGGCTTATCATAAAGAAGTTATTTCCAAATTGTATCGATGCAGTGATCCTCAGTGGAAATTCAGCGAGTAAAAGAGTATTCCTTCATAGGATGCCAATGAGCCCGCCAGAAAATCAGAGATTCCGTTTAAATTTATTCGCAAACAATTCCCAGTACGTATGTGCTTTGCATTCACCATCAACAAATCACAAGGACAAACAATTGAAAACATCGGTATTTACCTGCTCGAGCATGTCTTTAACCGTTGTATGTTGGGCTTTCAAAGGGTGTTTACAGCAACAACACTAAAGTGTTAATCAAGAAATGAGGCTTTACTGATTAAGTTGGAACGTTCACCAAAAACGTTGTGTACAAGGAAGTTCTTATGTTGTCTTAGCTTAGGTAAACAAAAATAAATATTACAATTACAGATTGATGTTGTCCGCAAAGTTCTTAATTGTTATATTTGTTTTTTAATTTAATGTTTAGTTCTGGTTTCATTTTACACTTTAGTATATATTGTATATGAATTTTTCACTCAGTGAAATGTAAGTCGCATCTATTGTAATTGATTATTACAAGAGATGAAGTTTTGAAACAGTAATGTGTATTGTTTCTATTGGAAGACGTTTATTTTAGTTGTTGCTCCCTATGTTTTGTAACGCAACGATAAGTCTAGCTTGTTGTTCCCTATGTTTTGTAACGGAACCATAAGTCGACAAATGCATCGCACATGCGTTTTTGCTATTCCAAAATAACTTAAAATAATTCATAACCTAAAGTAATTTAAAAGCAAAAAACCAAAATTTGTCAAGGAACTCTGTGCGTAGAAAACATCTATTTAATTCAAACTGTTTTGATGCGGGTATATGACTTGCTAGGGCGGTTTCAAATCTATATTAAAAAAATTAATCCTAACCACTGGATTTATGGATTGTTACCCGCCATACTGGTGCCCTCCTACATGAACTATGGGATTTTCATCCTCACTACTCATTAGAAATTATTACTCAATTAGTCTCATTTTTTTTCTTTATAATTTTAGTTTAACCCTTTTTTTTAGGCTTATTAGTTTGTTTCGTTGAATCGTTCTTCCCATTTTGGACCTTTAGCCCTTAATTTATAAATAACCCCTCTGAAACATTTCTTCCATTACACAACATATGTTTATATCACCCTGTGAAGTTCAACCATCATAAATTATTGTACCTAGAAAATTTCAACTCTTTACTGTCGTAATGTTGCAAATATATTTTTGGTTATCGAATATCGATACATTCCACTATACGTTTCATGCTTTCTTGCGATAGTGATCCTTTAAATTCATGACCCTATGCGTATGACCAAGGAAAAGCTCAGTGTTGACGAAAAACAAATTTTAAAACATGGCTCCAACTCTCAAAAACTTTAAAAAAAAAAGAAAAAAAAATGAATCACACCCTATTATTCTTTATTCTTAATTCTCAATAAAAAAGAAGGAATTATATTGTATGATGAAGGAAAATACAACTCATGAGATATAAATGGCGACTCATGTTGGTAGTCGGTCGGATCTTTATTACCTAAGTATAAACCACGTAATGCATACTAAGAAAAAATTAAGGATCTTAAGAAGACTATGCGTTCGTATATTAACAGTAGATGCATCCTTCATTGGCCGCTAATGTCATCCTGCAGTGCCGATACTGCTTGATGCTTCTGGAAAAAAAATTATATCTTTCTATACATCATTGTAATGGTAAAATGAAAAAACCTAGAGAAAACTTTGATTTATATAGTACAGGACTCCTGTATAACTAATCAAAATAACTTCTCAATAAGAAAATGAACAAATATGTGTTCTTATATGTCTGTAATACATGACTTGCATCTAAAACAATTAAAAAAAATTCTTATAAGCAAATGAACAAACATGTGTTGTTATATGTCTGTATTAAATTCAACTTGGTAAAGGAATTGTCTCAAGCCTTTCTCACATTGTTTTGAAATTTCAAGCAAGTTTATCTCTCTTAGAGTTTTAGTGCTCATCAGATGCTGAAGACAGTTGCTAGGTTGTGTATTTATTTACTTTTTTGCTTCAACTCATCCCTATCATGTAAGGTACTTTCAAAAACCTCAACTAATGGAAAGATGAATACTTTTCAGGTAAGAAACTAAAATACTTACACAAACTACAATGTTTACACCATTATTATTAATACGAGATTGCTAGAGAAAAACTCTAATCCACCAGATACGAAACCAACCTTACCTTATGCACTACTTCTATTGCAAACTTAACAATAACATGTCCCTTGTAACGTCCATCTCCATATGTTGCAAAGTGAAAATTAACAACTTCACCAACATGTCCCTTCTGCACTACTTCTGTTGCAAACTTAACAATAACATGTCGCTTGTAACGTCCATCTCCATTTGTTACAAAGTGAAAATTAACAACTTCACCAACATCTTTGAAGTATCACTCATTATAGACTTTTTAGAAAGTTATGCTTATGAAACCTACAGGGCTTCACATACTTCTCAAAAGAAAAAGATAGGTTGTCACCATCCTAATCAAGAGAAAAAGATGCTTGTGAGGCTTTAGCATTATTAATTGCTATAAAAAAATGTGCATTGACGTAATCACTCTCAATGTCGGTCATATTTGTCGATGCAGATCGTTGTTTCCAAAGTGCTTGGTGACAATTCAACACTAAAACAACAACTTATTAAGGCTATTATGATACAAGTCTAAATAGCGTAAAAGTACCATTGAATTGGTAAGAAAAAACATTAAAAAAAAACTAAAAGTTTTCGAAACAACAATATATTTTATTGGAAATTATAAAACTAGGAAAAACAACCTTGATTTACCCGAAAGACCTGAAAACCAAATCAAATATCGGCAAATAAAGAATTAAAAACGATGAAAAAGTTTGGATGTTTCGTTTTTTATATTATGTACATAAACATGACGTTATTATCATTATTATATTTTATTATGAAAACATTGACAAACAGAGTAACAATAGACAAGGGAGCGAGATAGGGAGAGTTTTTTTTTATTACTTATTTTGGGGAAAACCACTTTTACTAAAGAAAAAGTTGACTTTGACGTAACATATTTCACCTTGGGCAGACTTAAAAAAAAAGGAACTTTCCTCTATTAATTACAAAGTGTTTCGCATTTAACTTATTCTTTTCTCGATGTACCAACTACACTTTCTTTACCGATAAGAATATACCTATTTACTAGAACACTGAACAGTTCTTTGGGGTCACATGACCACCATCGATTGTAAATATTTCTGAAATATAATCCTTTGGTATGTCCTCCAGTGGACATTACCACCATGTTATACAGCTCAGACCCTTCGGGATATTGAAACTCATAGGAAATGAAAAGATAAGATAGAGGTCGTTCTTTGAAGCAGATTTAGGGTTCATACCAATTTTTTTGCCGCCTCACTCTACAAAAATGATTCTTCAAGATGTATCTTTCCAAAAGTGTGAAGATTTTAGGATATGAAAGGAGTTTCAGCTCCAAATTCATCCCCCGTTGCCAAAATCTGAGGTGGAATTAAAAGTAGAGAAGTATTTGTTGAAGGAGAGAGAGGCGGAACAATTCCCTCTTTTTCTGCAAAGAAGGCTGAGAAGGATACAAAGAAGGCTGAGGAGGTTGCAAAGAAGGCCAGGCAGGCGAAATTTGCTGAATTGAAGCGTTTAGAGAGAATTAAAATTGATGAAATGAGAGAAGAAATGCTTTGTCTTTCTGAGAAGATTCTTAGGGAGAGCGTAATAATTCAAAGCGGTTTGAGGATCCTGCATTGTAGAATGCGATCGCCGCAGATCACATTCGTTACGATAAAGCTGCTGAGAAGCGGAAATTGTAGAAGAGGCTATATAGGTTTGTTACTAGGCTTGACTTAGTTTATAAGGTCTTAAGCAGTTGGATAAGTATTATGGTGAAATATATATTTCTAACAAGAAAAATGAGGCTAACAGTGGGTGAACTGTTTAACCATGATGGGGTTATGGAAGATTTGTTTAGTGTTACTTTTGGACTTTATTTTTTAAATAAGTTTACTTCATTTGCATCTCTTCCATAACAGATGGATTTTTATTTTGCAAATGTGTGTTTCGTACCTTTTACCTTTAATCTATGAAGACCTTGAAATGTTATTTCTGTTATTAATTTAGTTTTGTTATGCATTTAAAATATATATATATATATATATTGAAACTCATAAATATTCAACACACCATCTTTTCTTTCAGCGGATTTGTTACCTGACAAGACATTCGCTATCATTTTTTCCACAAAATCCTTTTCAGCCACATTAAGAACTTGGATAGTTATTTTCGAGATATCACAACTGCAACCAAAAAATACAACATACAAACACAGTAAGAATACATCCTTTCAAATCTATCAAATCAAATACATTTCAAGCATCACATGGTACTTCTATTATGTTCATAGAAACCCTTTAAACAAACACAGATCTATACAAAAGAGAAACAATTGGCAGTGTTTATAAACCTTAAATCAAAAACTAATATGAAACCTTCAAAAAAAGAACTCTTACCTAGCGGGAATCTGATGAAAGCTTCAACTTAGAGAGTAGAGAATCGGCGAGGAAGTTTTGAAGAAATATAAGTGATTCTTTCTTTGATGATGTATACCCCAGAGTGTACAGGCGAGGAAGGTTTGAAGATATAATGTATACATAGAGAGCAGAGAGTCGACGAGGAAGGTTTGAAGAAACATAAGTGATTCTTTCTTTAATGATGACTAGTATTTGAATTTTACTCTTTTTAACAACTCCACACCTGATTACACTGACATTCTTTTCATAAAATAAAATTTATTGTTCTTATTTAACTTTGGGAAGACTTAAAAAAAAAAAAAATTCCTCTATTAATAATTATATTATCTGAAGCATACTTGTTCCAATGCAGACATAAGTTTGATGCAACTAATAGAGTGGTTCTACACATACAACACCAAAAACAACTTTAAAACAATATACCCTAATGGAGGGTGATGATGAGCCTGATGGAAGCAGTGGGTCCCTTAACCAATAGCATGGGACCCAACAAACCAAAAAGAATTTGAGTAGTTGTTTTTTTGCTGTCCATATAGAATTTTTGCAATTAATATTATTCGGTCTTAATTCTTTGTCCACTCTTAATCTCTTACTTAATGAATATTATTGTATAACTGTAAAGTAGACTCAACTTAACCAATCAATTCCTACAATTCTTTTGTTTGAATTCATATACACATTCTGAACTACCAAATTAAAGATAATATACATAAACGACAAGACCTAATCGCATCTGAGGATAAAACCGTAGAACATGAAGATGAGTATCCCATAATCATCCTTATTAAAAAACAATCAACCCATAAAAATCCATAGATTATAATCTTAAACCAAAGTAAACAAACCATTTCAGATACACAAACAACACTCTTTTGGATATTTATACAAATACTTAGGAAATAACTTTCCTTCTAACTCTTAACAATAAAATAAATATAATGAAGAACCAATTATTAATGATCAAATAGAGGTTTCGAATGTACTGTAGTTGTAATATCAACTACATATTCCAAACGATTCTTCGTCTTCGTGAGACTTTGGTAACAGACACCAGTGAAACTTGTAAAAAGCTTCGTGTAAATAATCATAATCTTAGAGCATCGCTCGGTAAAACTAACAAAATTTGGTATGTGAATCTTTTTTTCAATGTTATTTGCACAAAACTATATCTTAATCCATAGTCTAATATAGTCAGACTCGGACAAGGATTTGAGCATGCTAGTTGAGTATCATAATTCATCGAGGAACCCTTGCAGATTGAATAATAACTAATACATCTGTGAGAACTTTATCATCAAGCGTATGTGAAAAATAATTATCTTATTTACTCATTACTTTTATCTTTCTATCTATTGAGAAAACGACGTACAAGTTTAGTATAATTGATGAATTGCAAAAAGTAAATTTCAAGTTCAGTCTTGTAATTGATTAATCTCGGAAATTATCTCAAACAAAGGATAGTTATAAGTTTAGTGCGCTTTTGAGGTTGAGAAAAATTTATCATTCAAATAACCATGACGGAAAATATATAAGCCTAAAAACATCAAGGTGAAATTATTGTTCAATACTAACTTATGAGTTCGCGAACTAAGCAAAAATTTGATGTTCCCGAACTCACAAGTGTGCAAGAGATCACAAACCAATTTATGGGTTCGTGAATTATGCAATTTTAATATGTTACTGTACACTTAAAAAATTTACTCATGTGTTCAAGAACTGACTTATGAGTCCGCGAACGATGCACTTTTGGGCATGTTCTTAGAACTTTTTTAGATTTATCTATTAAACACGGACTGATTTATGAGTTCGCGAACTAGGCACTTTTGAATATATTTGTGACACTTTAAAACATATAATGTACACGAATTAATTTATTGGTTCCCGAACTATCATGTTTTCGGGTGTTCCTGAGATTCAATATTGGTGGATGGTTCACTATTCTAATGAACTAAATATTGTGGGCTTACTTTATGCATTATTTTAAATCGAAAACTTTGTTTGTGCACATTCTTCGTTGTAATGAAAATTTCTCACACGTTTACATGATTTTTCTATTCTTTTGAACCAATCTATATTGAGAAATTTTAGTTTGCTTAATATGAAAGTAATTCGTAAACATAGAAACTAGTTCACAAACTTGATTTTATTGTAAGCAACCTAGACTTGCTCATACAACCTAGATTTTCAATCCCGATATGTTGTTTCCTAGTTGCAGTTAGAGTCGTCCTCTAAAGACCCAGATTTTCTCGACTTTTTGGAGTTTACATAAAGGGATTCGTGAAGCGTGGTCAGACTATCTTTTATATGATAGTTATTGATATCCAAAATCTTATCTTGATCATCGTAATCCTAGGATACTCTAAGATGAGAGGCAGCTGAACTACTGGTGAGAAATTGCGATAATTTTTTGGATATTCAAAATCTGGGAAGTGGATCAGTTCACAAACAACGGTGTGAATGAACTACTGATGAGAAATTGCGGCAATTTTTTTTCTTCCAGAAAACAAGGAAATGTTGAAAGTCTGACCGAATTGTTCTTTCTCCACAACAAAATTCTAGGTATGGCTTGTATGCACTTCAAACTTGATGATTCTCGTTTGTTATCCGATCGAGGTAATGTGTTGATAAATTAGTTCTTCAATTGCTTTCTAGCTTTGAGTATACATCCAATTTTTCATCTATATAATCAATTTATTTTTTTTGTGCTAATGATGCTGAAGCTTATGATGAGAGGCAGCTATTTGTTAAAATGCCAGATAAGAATAATATTTTTACCCTTGTTTTGGCATGGATGGTTAAACACGGGGAGGCACAGGAATTGTTTGTTAATATGACTAAGAGAAATGCAATTTTGATACGCATGTGGATTAAAGTATTTAAAACTGGAAGGGCAACGAAATTCTTGGGTACACTGCCTGATAATGTTTTGAGGAGTTTTACCGATGATGGTGTTTTCTTTTATGATTGGCTTAATGAAATTTTTTTGAACTCGGCCTGGAGTGGACTGTTTTGTTTGCATTATGATCAAAATGAGCCTTATGTTTGTACCCAATGGTGGGAAAGACAATATACTCTTGTTTATTTCTGCAAAGGATTTTCATGTGAAATTACTCATGGTTATAGTTGATAGACATGGTGATGTGCTCCAGACTTTTCTGGAGATATTTCGAATTCTTTATGTGCTTCTGTTATCAATTCACACTAGTGTTACATATTTTTATCTGTATTCGGTTCTTCTTAGACCTTTACTTGCTCCCAATTGCAGTCAGTGTCAATTTATCATTTCGCAAGACAGTTTTAATGACAGATTGGTATGCCAAACTAATATATTTCTGAAAAATTGGTTTCACTCGATATTTCCTTCTCTGCTCCAATTATGGGTGGGGTTTAGTACATCAAGCTAGAGAAGATGATACATGTACCAAATATTTTGTAAGAAGGTTGAAAACTCAGGTCTTACTCTTTGTGGTTCAAATTTTAAATGTGTTATTGAGTATTGAGTTCTTACGGTAGAAATATAAGCTGATTTCAACTGGGTGGTGGCGCAATAGGTTCTGTAAAACATGGATCCGTAATCATATTTTTTAAAATTGTGTTTCCATGATCATTTGTGTATTGGTGGAAAGGCTTGAGCGGTGTTTGAACTTATCTTCCTTGATAAATTAATTGGGAGTATAGTGTGGAGACGGAATTATGGTAATGCTGCTATTCTCTTGTAGTTTCCACTTGGTTTACATAATACTTCACAAGAGTCATACAACACTATTATAACTCTGTTGCACTATGTTGTTCAACTTGAATGTTTTTTTTTGCTCTCAACGGTGGTATATGGTGTATCTACCAATGAAAGGATATCCACAGTTGGAGTTTATTGATAGACGCATTTATGTGTCTAATATAGCCTAATTGTATATATTGTTAGTACCCATTTTTGTACTTATTATGGTATTTTATTTATTTGTAGGTGTTTTTGGAAAAATAAGGTTTTGCGGCGAAAGTGACTGAAAATGTGGCATTTGGACCTCTGTAAACAGTGAACCGGAAGTACCCCGAAAGTATGCCGGAAGCGCCGCAGAAATGCACCGGAAACGTCCCAGAAATGTCCCGGAGGAACCTAGAAAAATTACTATCCCCCCCCCCCCAAAGAAAAGGATGTTTACACCCCAGTTGCTAAAGGGACACCCAACAGTGGTTAGGGGGACACCCTTTCTTCACGATTCAAAAAAACAAAAAATGGCGGGAAAATCTTATGCCATGCACACTTCACTGGAAGTTTAGGGTTCGATCTCGTGTGGGCTTTGAGCGAGATTCAATCGCTGGAAATGATTGGGATGGACCTAATATAGCCTAACAGGCTTGGTACAATGAATTGGATCGAAAAACTTGGGCTGAAAAATCCGTTAGAGAAGATCAAAGCTAAACAGAGACCGAAGCATCCTGGAAAGAATATATGTGGAAGATACTCGAGTAAAGAGGGAAGATATTGTACCTAGAAGGATATATATCGAATCCTAGAAGATAAAAATACCAAATATCTTCTATTAACGCATAATCAGAGTTCACAGGGAAACAAATCTTGGTTATTCCCGTGATAATAAAGAAAAGATATGTGGGATTAAACCAAGAATATTTTGGTTGCTGTCGAGTATAAATAGGTTGTTGAGGTGATAGAAAAGGGGATCAAGAGTTTTGGGGTCGATCAGAGACCAGAGGGAGGTTGCAGAGGCGAAGAACAGGAGTTGCGGGAAAGCTTCCTGCTGCTGCTCGAGGAGGAAGAAGAAGATGAAGAACGGACCCTCCAGGGCCGTCGTTCTTCAACAGTACCCGCAGCAGTTCAGTTGTGTCGTTGTTTACAGCGCACAGGTTCTATCGTTCTTTTACAACAGTTTATTTCTATCGTTTCTTTCTGGACGCCTTCTGTGAGTCTTAGAATCACTGTTTTATAACTTTTGACTCTTTTAATCATATTTTGAGCATCAAATATATATTTTTAGAACATGATTATTATGAATAGCTAAACCCCATTACTGGGGTGATGGAGGAAACCATTCTTTATGCATGAGTAATTCTATTTAATTCTTTTATGACTATTTGCACTATTATGAGTTGATTTATGATTTTTCTTGATTATTTGTGATTTTATCTGATGATGTATGCTTAGTCTAGGAACTCTTGATGCATCATGCTTATGATTTACATCTAATACTTTATAAAATCTATTTTTTGGCAAAGAAAAGAGTCGATATTTGTTATCATTATAAGCTATAATTGTCTAGAATTAATAGTTGATTCGCACGAGTATAAGAATTGGTGGAATCCTGAGTCCTAGTATCTCTTGATCCTGTGACAAATTTTGTATATATTTTTGTTTTAAAAATCTTTTCAAGTACGAGCAACGAACATCTTATTTACCGCACGAAAAATACTCCAACATAATGGCGCCGCCGACGCAGACTTGTATATAGATTTTTTTTTAGGTTTAATTTTTTTTTTATTATTATTTGTTCCTTTTTACGTTTCTTTTTGTGTCTTTGATTTACAGGTTCGAAGTGGAATACTAAGGACTTGGGAACAAAAAGCTTAAAGCTAAAAGCTAAAAGAGAAGAAAAAAAAGACATAATTTTTTTTTAGGATTTAATTTTTATTATTATGTTTTTTTCTATATAGCTTTTATTTATTTTTTTAGAATTTGTAAATAGGCTTTATTTTTCATAATTTTTGGACTTTTTATTTGGACTTTATTCTGGACTTTTGGACATTTTTTTTTATTTTTTTTAACCCTACGGAAGGGTTATATAAAAAAATTAAATATAAACTGTTTGCAGGGAAGGACGACGATTACAATATCGTCTCGGCCCCTCGGGTTCGTACATGACATAGGAGTCATGGCCCTAGTCGACTTCAACGGTTCATCCCCCGTCTGGTACGGGAGGTAAGTCCATCGAAACACTCGCGAATCTCTTGTAAGCGAGTTATTGTATTCCTTAAGGTGATTCATTGATTGAGGACGAATTTGGACTGTTTTTAATTTCCTAGTAAAGGGCAAGGCCTGGCCAAATCAAGATAAGGACTCGGATTTCATCACCGTTTCCTTCTTGCCCGTGTTAGGAAAACAAAACCGAACGTGAACCTAAGCTTTAAAATTTGGAATAGAACGAGACCGATAGGGTAACGAGCTTAATAGGAAACTCGTTCGAAAAATATTGGTTGCTCTTTAAGCACACTTCAAAGTTCATGATGGTTTCTGTGAGTTGAATGCGCCGCCTTGTGATAGCGGTGAGGCCTTGGGTATCAAAGCTCCACTGAGCTTCCCTCGCCTCAATTCAACTTACTTTGACTCGGATTGATTCCAGAGGGGTGTGCTCAAATTTTAACGAATTCCTTTTCGAAGGAAAAGAAGCTGGTCTAGAAACAATCTAAGTGGATCCATCATGCTTGTTGTTTGCTAGATTTTATAGGTTTGATTTGGTCAAGTCAGCCTTGTTTGTGATTGTATAGAATTCCCTTGCAATTAAGAATGTCGAACTGGTATGATGGAAGCCAATACAATGAGTATCGATCTGAATTTGAATATGGACATCATCATTTTTATGACCATGGTGGGAATAGTAGTTGGGAACGCCAACCTTTTCAAGGTTATGGTTCATACCATGGTGAGCCCAATTACTATCCAAACGCGAATTGGTCTTACGAGCAATAAAATCAGGAACACTGTAGTACTGGTTACTCGTTTTTGGAAACTAGTCCTGATTATGATATTTCTGAACCTGTTCCATCTCTAGAAGAGACCCAACAACGGATTGAAAGGACGTATAAACGTTTAGTTGTAATGAATAGTTCAAAAGAAGAGTGTACACGATATTCTGAGATGATAAACGAGAGTGGTGAACGTATAAGTGTTATGCTCAGTGAAATTCAGGCACGTCTAGAGGCAGAAAATGAACAGTTAGCTAATGCTGCCCGAAATTATCTAAATTTCCAAAATAGTGTTTCCAATTCTACCCTTGATATCAATAGTGAATATTTGCCCAATCTAGAGGACGAGGTTAGAATAAAAGACACTACTTATTTAGATAAGGTTCAATCATCTTTGTACTATTATGGTGATGAGGATAGTAGTAATGAAGAATCTGAAATATGTAGGCATAGTGATCATGAATCTATTAATCCAATTGAGCTTTATAATGATTATATTATTTCTAGTTCAAATACAAATAATTTTTATGATTATTCACCTATTCAAAAGAACGAGGATTTGATTAGGGATACCACCGTTTTAGACGATGTAGTTTTTCCTTTTGATTACGAAGCCGATAGTGGTTTAGAGGAACGGGTTCATTCCAAAAATACTGTTTTAGAGTCTAGTGACTTAGAAACAATAGTCTTGGAAGAAGAAGATAGACCCGTAGATATGAGTAAAGATGCACTACCTGATAATAACTTAGAAGAATCTCTTGAATATTTTAAGGACTCTGAAGATACGGAAATTCAAGAAATAATTAGAGGTCTATCTAGAGACACTGAAAACTCTAAGTTTGGGGGTGATTATCACTTCCCTAGTGCCTTACCATTAACTCTCATAAAGTCCCCACACTTAGGACTTGATATCTGTGCCTCGACCATTTTACAAGATTACCTTCATACTCGTTTTCCCGAGCCTAATAATGTCCATGAAGGAGTTCAGTCGTTAGAAACCCATCCTCTGGTTGATGTGGTTTGCCCAGGCTATGATCCCCAGATTGACTTTGTTTTCCCACCAAATAGTTTTCTTCCAACTGTGGGAACGTTTATATTCCAAATGTGTCGAATATTAAGTTGTGAGACTAAACCTAAATGCTTTAGGAAATTAGAAACGACACATTTGCTTAAGAATGACCACTATTCTCATTGTGATAAATTTTGTAAGTCTAATCTTATTGACTTAGAGGATCCTCAGTTATTTAGGTTATTATTGTGCGCTTCTAAGATCATATTTGAGTTTTTCCAGACTCTAGGACCTAATGATTCGGATCCCACCATGAAGAAACGCAGCCAATGAAAATTTTCTATTTAGACCCTTTCTTAGAACCTGAACCTGAACCACAATTAGATATAAATTTCTTAATCAAGAAACTAAGTAAGGGCATGCTAGTCTTGTTCACTTTACTGGTTCATTGCAGTTTCCTTTGGTCAGCTCTTTTTAGTTTTGAAGACCCACAGTTATTTCGACTGTTACTTTATGGTTCGAGTTGACTAACCCTTTCCTAAGTCTGGCTGAAGACTTTAAACTTAGCACTTCTTGGGAGGTATCCCATGCTCATGCAACACGGTAATATCTTTCCTTAACTCTTCCGCTTCAAATGGTAACAGTTTCTCCTTGTTCATGCTTTTAGTTTCATCTTTAGAACATTGAGGACAATGTTAGATTTAAGTTTGGGGGTATGGGAGAAACTTTTCAGTTGCAATAAATAAACTCCAGAGCCTAGAAATTTATGCGTATTTAGGATGGCACTAACCAATCTAAGTGGATGGAAGCATTTTGGTTGTAGGAGTTGAGGAACCAATCTGAATAGATGGAAACATCTAAAGAGTCTATTCATAAAAGCACAGAGCTCAGGTGTTAGAAATAACATGATAGTTTCACCATATTTCGTTGAGTCCTTTTCACTTCTATTTTTATTTTTTTTCATTTAAACTATGTTTCTCTAAGTGATTAGGTGGGGCACACGATTCAAGTTGTTACCACTGCTAGGGTGAATTAGAGTGATTGAGTTACTATATAAAAAAAAAAAAAAAAAAAGTTAAGACCGGACCAGTTAGACCAATCGGAATAAGTATTAACACTTGGATAGCAATATGCGTGTGTTCTCCCTGTTTCCGTCGCCTAAGCAAGCGTGGAATGCAGGACCCGTTGGAACTATCGTGTAATCTGCTGACAAGAAGCATGCGCTTGGATCAAAAAGATCTATTCATGCCGTTAAGTTAAAAAAAAAAAGGTTATTGTTCTGTGTAGTCAACTGTTGGTTCCCTTGTATTTGCCAGTTTGTTGATTTAGATTTAAGTTATTGACCGCTGGTTCCCTTGTATATGTGGCAGGCCTGGAAAAGGGTATAAAAATTTGATAGGCTTCTAAAAGGTCCTAAAAATTATCCCCGGCCAAAAACTTGGTGGGCCCGGAGATATGTATAAAATGAAGCGCAGAAAAACGCGGGCCTACAGTAATACCGCAAGTGCACGGTCGTCAGTTGTAGCTCGTGCAAGTAAGGGTCGATCCACAGAGATCGGGTGTGATTGGAATGTTTCTAACTATTTTGGGTTTTAGTTGCTATTGGGCTATGAAGCCTTTTGGCTTAAATTGGGCTTTGAGTACTAATGGGTTTGTTCACAATAAAATGAACTGAGCTTGGGCTCAGTTGGTCTCTGAAGTGTAACTGGGCTTTGGCCTTACAGTTAGGCTTTTGATTAAGCCCACAGTTAATTGGATTGGGCTTTTAACCTTAACCTAAACTGGGCTTTGAGCCTTAATGGAATGGGCCTCAGTGAACTAAACCTTGGGCTTTTGTATCTTTAATAACTGGGCTTTGGTTAAGCCTGAATTGGATTGGGCTCAGCTTTTGAAGTGAGCTTTGGGCTCAGTTGGATGGGATCTGAGCTTGGCTGCAGGAACTGCAAGACTGCACAGCAGCTGCATAAGTGAGCAGCAACAGTTTGCAAGGCAGGGAAAGAAGTGGCAGCAGCACAGGTGACAGAGAAGGCAATGTAGCAGCAGTGGAGTGGCAACAGCAGGCAGTGAAGAAAATGCACAGCAGGAGAAAAGCAATGCAGCAGCAGCACAAGTGCTGCACAGCAGCTGCAGGGCACAAGCAACAGCAACAGCAGCTGCAGCAGCAGTGCAGCAGAGAAAGCAGCAGCAACAGAATGTACAAGATGACTGCACAAGCAATAGAATACAGCAAGAATAACAAGGCAGAGGCAGTGGGTAACTAAACAGGGAGATAACAGTGCAAAATAGCAAAGGGAAAGAAAGCAAGTTAACCAAGGCCTAAGGCCAAGGGCAAGGATGTGGAGAAACTGAAATGGAGCAAGGCTAAGGCAGAATACAGGTAAACAAATAGAATGAGAAGAAAACTAGCTTGCTATGAGCACTAGTTTCTCCCAATGCTCAATCAACACTGCAACCTAAGCATACACAAGGAATGGCAAGAAAATCAGCTTGCTATGAGCACTGATTTCTTCCATTGCACAATTAGTTCAAAGCTTCACAGATATCTAGCCTAGCATTCCATCACTTCACAGTGCACACACTTAACACTAGACATTACATGGCACTAACAGTGACAAAACATATAAACAACACACATTGACAGAAACAACAATTTTAACAGAACACATGATTAACTAACACTAACAGGGAACAACAACAGTGAACTAACATGGTGAACTAACAGTGAGCATTCATATAAACAGAGAATTAAAATTTGCCAAACAAGAACCCTAACAGTTAACAGTGCATGAATTGAAATTGAACATTAAAATTAAACATACACTAACCCAAATTGGGTGGAAACTTGGCTAGTCCAAGAACAAGTTTTAACAGTGGCAACAACATCCATATTTATAGTTTACAACAAACCCTAAATTTTCGAAACCCTAAATTGAAATTAGGGTTTTTTCGATTTTCAAAATCACTCACCAAATTTCCTTGTTTGTTGTTCCTTGTCCTTCTTGTCGATGACCCATGCTTTCTTATGCTCCTCTGCTACGAATTCAGTTCCCATCAACCTAGTTCTCTCATGTCAAAACCCTAACAGTGGGTAGAGTTAATGAAATGGGTGAAATAGGATGATGGGTTTTGTTGTCGGTTGATGGAGATGGTGGTGTTGTCGGGTGTTTGTGGTGGTGGTGGAACTCGAGGTCTGGTGGTGGCAGGGTAGAGCAGGTGGTGGTGGTTCTGGAAATGGTCGGGTGGAGAAGATGAGATCGATGTTTTGGGAAGAAGGGAGTGTTTGGGTGGTAGTATAGGGTTTGGTGCTAGGGTGTGAAGCGGGAGCATCTGGTTCGATGTTTGGCGAGCTGATCCGTGGGATGTGACGATGGTAGGTGGATCCAACGATGAGATGGGAGGCTGTGGGTAGCGACCGTCGGATGGAGGAATGCAACGAAAAGGACGGCCCAAGATGGAGATGGGCGTTGCGATGTAAAGCGGGAGCTTCGGAGTTTGATGTGCGATGATGGAGCGACCGTAGGATGCTGAAATGCTTCGATCTGACGGCTGAAATCCGATACGGGCTTGGATAGTGGAAATGGGTTTGAGAAAGGGCTTTGAGCCTTGGGTATGCCAAGCCCATATCTTCTTTAAGGATAATTCTTCTTCTTCAAGCCCATTCCTAGCCTCTTGGTCTTATGCACAACGTTCTTCGCGGCTTCCTTGCGTAACTCCTCCCGGCTTTTCACTACTTTTCTGCTCTATTCCGCTCCGCAATTCATCCAGACTTTTTTTATTACCTAAAAATGCAAAATTAAGTAAGAAAAAATATTTATTCTTGAAAACAATGAAAATACAGAATATGGGATAAAATGTAGAATTAATGCACAAAAGATGAGTTAAATGCCAACAAAAAGGGATAAATATATACACTATTTGGCACTCATCAAATACCCCCAAACCTGAATTTTACTTGTCCTCAAGTAAAAACAAACTAAGGAAATCCTACCTATACCACTGTCGCTGGTCTCTCGAATGCATTTAGCGTATGCACTAAGCCTTTTAAACCACTAAGTGTCCCTAGTGGACGAGTTGAAGTCTCGTGAAGGTTTACCAGAGGTGTGCCTACAAAACCTAGGTCAAAATATAAGCTCAGATTCCATCAAACGTGACATGTGCAAAACAGTTAAGCTCACAGCAAAATGGAGATGTCAATCTAGCTATCGAAGGCACAATCCTAGCACTGATAACAAAAAAAAGACATGTGATAAGAGTGTAAAGTGTATCTACACATGTGTAAAGAAAGATCTGAAGTTATGACTACTAATCACCAAGAGATAGTTTCTCAGGCTAAGAACTGAGGTCGAAATCTAGCTAGCTGTCCGGACTTTACGAGAATTGTGAATGAGTTGGAGGTATTTCACAATTACTCGCGTTGTACATCAATGGCATACACCCTCCTTGCTTATTACAAAAAACAACAAAAGATGACTCTTTACATGACTCTTATTTACATTGACTATTCTCTTTTATTTTTGGAACAAGAGATGATGGAATTGATAAATACTTGATTTTTTTTTTTTTTTTTTTTCTTGGATAGAAACACTTTTGATACATATACAAAAGGAAACAAAAATTACATGACACTTTGCAAGAGGTAGCCCTTTTTGATGCACCCAGTTAAATTCGATGGTTGTCTTTCTTAATGTAACCTCCACCTTCTATCCCAACCAACCAAAGAACAAGCTAGTCAAGTTTCGTTCAGTATTCTAAAGTGATTGGCAATCGTAACTTCCTATCAAACACCTTGAAGATCGAGGCCATACATGTATTGGTAGATCGTGCGCGTGCAAATTTCTTATCACTATGTGAATTGTGCTAGAATCAGGGTGCCTAAATATCTAGACTAAGACTCCTAATAAAAATACATATTTGCACAAGAGTCAACATTTCAAGGTAAATGAGCTCCATTTTTATGATTTTTTTTTTTTTTCAATTTTTTTAATTAATTTTTTTTTTTTGAATTTTGATTTTTTAATTTTTTTGGAATTTTTCAATTTTTTCAAAAAGAAGAAGGAGTTCGTTTTCAATTATAGCATATTATCGTGGCATCTACTCTATACCCCCAAACCTAAACTAAACATTGTCCTCAATGTTTCAAAATATGGAAAGAATTAAACTGCAACATATGAAAAGGGACATGCTGAGTAGAGTAAAAGGAGAGAGAATACCCGATTTCGGCGAAAGCAGAATCAAAACTCCGTTATTCAAGGCAAAAAATCCAACATATTTCAGCCGAGATCATATTGGATTAGCAAAATATATACAAAAGGAACAAAAGGGTTTTTAAAATTTATCTACTGGATTATCTACAAAAAATTCACCATACACCAAAAGTCTAAAGAGTTGAGGATCAACCCAAAAGAAAAAGTGTAGAGACAAAGGAAGTTTCAAAACACTAAAATTGGACTTAAATGGGAGGGAGAGTGAAAAACCGAATGAATCACCCTTAAACCTAAATTGTTCAACAGGTTTACTTTTAAGCACAAAATCTTTTAATTTTAAGGGTTCAGGATTCAAAAGGTCTAACTCATAATGGACTGTTTTCGGGATGGGCAAACATGCAATTTCCAACTGTGGCTCTTTAAAAGTGTTATATTTTGAAGCAAAATAGTCCAAGAGGACTTGGGAGGCACACAGTTCCAATCCTAGATTAGGAATTTTCAGAAAAATCGGTTTGACAATATTGGCACAAACCAAATCTAGGTTGGGTGGAAGGCCATCAGATTGTGACTTAGGTAGAAGAATAGGCATATCATTATCAATCAAATCAAAATCTCCTAACTCATCTACACATGTCACATCATGCTCACAATCATCAATCAAATTGGCAAGATTACAATCAGAATTATCAACATCATCAACAGATTGATTTTCATGCATCGGCAAATCAGGGGAAACATCACATGGAATACTAGAAGAAATATCATGCATTAAGGTCGGGGCAGAGAAGCCTAATGTATTTGAACCCAAAGGTTCCATAACATTTTCAGTATAGACATGTTCTTCTAACATAACATCATAATCATCATCATCATCATGATAGGAATTTTGCAATCTAGGATAATTTTCAATCCTAAGGTCGGAGCTATTACAAGAATAAAACTCTAATTCATGGGGGTGACTCATATCATGTGGTGTTGTTCCTGGTTCCCTAACGGATTCCCATTGATGGGTTTTCTCTGCAATCTCGGCTAAAAAATTCCATGCATCATCCACAGATTTATCAATAAACTCACCATTACACATAGACTCAACCATGGTTCGAGATTTAAAGTCTAGTCCCTCATAGAGGATGACGACAAGTCTCCACTTCTCAAATCCATGGTGCGGACATTCACTCAACAAATCATTAAAACGTTCAAAATAGTGAAAAACAGTTTCCTCATCCAATTGGACAAAACAATTGATATTTTGACGAATAGCGATGGTCCTATGATGTGGAAAAAAATTTTGGAAAAATTGATTAGTGAGTTGTTCCCAAGTGGTGATTGATTGTGGTCTCAAACCGTAAAACCATGTTTTGGCCCTTTCCTTTAAAGAAAATGTAAACAAACGCAATTTCAGAGAGTCTTCGGACATATGATCAGGTTGCATAGTCCGACAAATTTGTTCAAACTCTCTTACATGAGTATAGGGGTTCTCAGAATCGAACCCTCGAAATATAGGAAGTATTTGTATCATGCTTGCATTTATTTTAAAAGGGTTATTGGTTTGAGGTAATACAATACATGATAATGGAATTTTTATTGACGGATACATGTATTCATGGAGAGCATGAGGTTGGCCCATTTTGAAATGACACAAAGCCCACTATTTGGTTTTAATGGGTTTTCAAAAATTTGGTTTTTTTTTGATGGGTTTGGATTTTTGGGAAAAATTTGGTTTTAATGGGATATAAAAGAAATTTGGTTTAAAATTGGGAGCAAAAGAATTTTTTTGGTTTTTTTTTTTTTTTTTTTTTGGTTTTTTTTTTTTTTTGAAAAAAGAAAGAAAATAAAGAAAATAAAATTTGGTTTTTGAAATGGGAGCACGCCCACTGTTGGTCCTCTAATGGAATGGAAGGCTGCGGCTCACGAAACACTAAGTTTTAACTTTGAAAGTTGAATTTGGCCCAGTTGGTTAAGGCCCGACGTTTGTTTTAAAACTTTGGTTTCGAGGTCCACTTTTGAGTGGAAGCAAGCCCACAATCAGTTATAAGCTCAGCTGGGTTTAAACCCAGAGTCCAAAATACAAGTCCAATGGAAGAATTTAAACAAGCCCACACAAAATAAATACAAGCCCACAAATTAAACAAACAAGCCCACAAATAAATTATTACAAACCCAAAATAGAAAAATAAAAAGCCCAAAAAATTGGGTTAATTATTACAAGCCCACAATTAAAGAAATTTGGAAGCCCACAGGTTGGGTTCTCTCAATGGAATGGGTTTAGGCTTACCTTTTTAGCACAGCCCAGCTGCTCTGATATTGTTGCAAAAACCCAGTTGGGTTTTGGTTCTTTTCCTTGGTGGCGTCCCAGCAGAGGAAAACAGGTTCAGAACAGCAGGTCCAACAGCAAATGAAGTGAAGCAGATGCAGATGCAAATGCTATGCAGTGAAATGCAAAAATAGCTAAGAAAAACACAGATAAAACAACCCTTCGATCCCCGGCAGCGGCGCCAAAAACTTGGCAGGCCTGGAAAAGGGTATAAAAATTTGATAGGCTTCTAAAAGGTCCTAAAAATTATCCCCGGCCAAAAACTTGGTGGGCCCGGAGATATGTATAAAATGAAGCGCAGAAAAACGCGGGCCTACAGTAATACCGCAAGTGCACGGTCGTCAGTTGTAGCTCGTGCAAGTACGGGTCGATCCACAGAGATCGGGTGTGATTGGAATGTTTCTAACTATTTTGGGTTTTAGTTGCTATTGGGCTATGAAGCCTTTTGGCTTAAATTGGGCTTTGAGTACTAATGGGTTTGTTCACAATAAAATGAACTGAGCTTGGGCTCAGTTGGTCTCTGAAGTGTAACTGGGCTTTGGCCTTACAGTTAGGCTTTTGATTAAGCCCACAGTTAATTGGATTGGGCTTTTAACCTTAACCTAAACTGGGCTTTGAGCCTTAATGGAATGGGCCTCAGTGAACTAAACCTTGGGCTTTTGTATCTTTAATAACTGGGCTTTGGTTAAGCCTGAATTGGATTGGGCTCAGCTTTTGAAGTGAGCTTTGGGCTCAGTTGGATGGGATCTGAGCTTGGCTGCAGGAACTGCAAGACTGCACAGCAGCTGCATAAGTGAGCAGCAACAGTTTGCAAGGCAGGGAAAGAAGTGGCAGCAGCACAGGTGACAGAGAAGGCAATGTAGCAGCAGTGGAGTGGCAACAGCAGGCAGTGAAGAAAATGCACAGCAGGAGAAAAGCAATGCAGCAGCAGCACAAGTGCTGCACAGCAGCTGCAGGGCACAAGCAACAGCAACAGCAGCTGCAGCAGCAGTGCAGCAGAGAAAGCAGCAGCAACAGAATGTACAAGATGACTGCACAAGCAATAGAATACAGCAAGAATAACAAGGCAGAGGCAGTGGGTAACTAAACAGGGAGATAACAGTGCAAAATAGCAAAGGGAAAGAAAGCAAGTTAACCAAGGCCTAAGGCCAAGGGCAAGGATGTGGAGAAACTGAAATGGAGCAAGGCTAAGGCAGAATACAGGTAAACAAATAGAATGAGAAGAAAACTAGCTTGCTATGAGCACTAGTTTCTCCCAATGCTCAATCAACACTGCAACCTAAGCATACACAAGGAATGGCAAGAAAATCAGCTTGCTATGAGCACTGATTTCTTCCATTGCACAATTAGTTCAAAGCTTCACAGATATCTAGCCTAGCATTCCATCACTTCACAGTGCACACACTTAACACTAGACATTACATGGCACTAACAGTGACAAAACATATAAACAACACACATTGACAGAAACAACAATTTTAACAGAACACATGATTAACTAACACTAACAGGGAACAACAACAGTGAACTAACATGGTGAACTAACAGTGAGCATTCATATAAACAGAGAATTAAAATTTGCCAAACAAGAACCCTAACAGTTAACAGTGCATGAATTGAAATTGAACATTAAAATTAAACATACACTAACCCAAATTGGGTGGAAACTTGGCTAGTCCAAGAACAAGTTTTAACAGTGGCAACAACATCCATATTTATAGTTTACAACAAACCCTAAATTTTCGAAACCCTAAATTGAAATTAGGGTTTTTTCGATTTTCAAAATCACTCACCAAATTTCCTTGTTTGTTGTTCCTTGTCCTTCTTGTCGATGACCCATGCTTTCTTCTGCTCCTCTGCTACGAATTCAGTTCCCATCAACCTAGTTCTCTCATGTCAAAACCCTAACAGTGGGTAGGGTTAATGAAATGGGTGAAATAGGATGATGGGTTTTGTTGTCGGTTGATGGAGATGGTGGTGTTGTCGGGTGTTTGTGGTGGTGGTGGAACTCGAGGTCTGGTGGTGGCAGGGTAGAGCAGGTGGTGGTGGTTCTGGAAATGGTCGGGTGGAGAAGATGAGATCGATGTTTTGGGAAGAAGGGAGTGTTTGGGTGGTAGTATAGGGTTTGGTGATAGGGTGTGAAGCGGGAGCATCTGGTTCGATGTTTGGCGAGCTGATCCGTGGGATGTGACGATGGTAGGTGGATCCAACGATGAGATGGGAGGCTGTGGGTAGCGACCGTCGGATGGAGGAATGCAACGAAAAGGACGGACCAAGATGGAGATGGGCGTTGCGATGTAAAGCGGGAGCTTCGGAGTTTGATGTGCGATGATGGAGCGACCGTAGGATGCTGAAATGCTTCGATCTGACGGCTGAAATCCGATACGGGCTTGGATAGTGGAAATGGGTTTGAGAAAGGGCTTTGAGCCTTGGGTATGCCAAGCCCATATCTTCTTTAAGGATAATTCTTCTTCTTCAAGCCCATTCCTAGCCTCTTGGTCTTATGCACAACGTTCTTCGCGGCTTCCTTGCGTAACTCCTCCCGGCTTTTCACTACTTTTCTGCTCTATTCCGCTCCGCAATTCATCCAGACTTTTTTTATTACCTAAAAATGCAAAATTAAGTAAGAAAAAATATTTATTCTTGAAAACAATGAAAATACAGAATATGGGATAAAATGTAGAATTAATGCACAAAAGATGAGTTAAATGCCAACAAAAAGGGATAAATATATACACTATTTGGCACTCATCAATATGCCAGCAGTGTTGATATTAGTCAGACCGGTATCTCAGTCCATTAGGATAGGTTCATTTTAGCAGTGGCCTTCAGACAGATATGTGAAACATTGATCATTTGGTCAACATCAACACCATCTATGTTTTTTTATATCCATCTCTTAATCTTTCCATGTGATTAGTTTGACTCCGAATATGATGTCCATAGTGCAACTATCTGAGTAGAGCTCTGTAACTTATATATGAATTTTAGTATGCTTGAGTGCAAACTCGTGTACATCAATTGGAATTTCGCATCAGGGTACTTCCTCTTGTAGTCAATAAGTATGCCAACCAAGGAGATTCTTTAGTGCCTTCCAAGGTTCGTTGTAGATAGCTAGGGTCTGGAGTATTAAGGTTTTGTGGGTATATCTCTTGTAAGCCCTCCCGAGACTATAACTCGGCCACTAGGGCCACCTAGGGGTTTAAAGGCTTGTTGCATACGCTAAATGCAATCGACGATGCCTGCGACAGTGAGTTAGGATTTTATTTTCTATTTGATTTGCTCGGGATTAGCAAATAATAAGTTTGGGGGTATTTGATAGACGCATTTATGTGTCTAATATAGCCCAATTGTATATATTGTTAGTACCCATTTTTGTACTTATTATGGTATTTTATTTATTTGTAGGTGTTTTTGGAAAAATAAGGTTTTGCGGCGAAAGTGACTGAAAATGTGGCATTTGGACCTCTGTAAATAGTGAACCGGAAGTACCCCGAAAGTATGCCGGAAGCGCCCCAGAAATGCATCGGAAACGTCCCAGAAATGTCCTGGAGGAACCCAGAAAAATTACTATTCCCCCCCCCCCCAAAAAAAAGGATGTTTCCACCCCAGTTGCTAAAGGGATACCCAACAATGGTTAGGGGGACACCCTTTCTTCACGATTCAAAAAAACAAAAATGGCGGGAAAAAATCTTATGCCATGCACACTTCACTGGCAGTTTAGGGTTCGATCTCGTGTGGGCTTTGAGAGAGATTCAATCGCTGGAAATGATTGGGATGGACCTAATATAGCTTAACAGGCTTGGTACAATGAATTGGATCGAAAAACTTGGGCTGAACAATCCGTTAGAGAAGATCAAAGCTAAACAGAGACCGAAGCATCCTGGAAAGAATATATATGGAAGATACTCGAGTAAAGAGGGAAGATGTTGTACCTAGAAGGATATATATCGAATCCTAGAAGATAAAAATACCAAATATCTTCTATTAACGCATAATCAGAGTTCACAGGGAAACAAATCTTGGTTATTCCCGTGATAATAAAGAAAAGATATGTGGGATTAAACCAAGAATATTTTGGTTGTTGTCGAGTATAAATAGGCTGTTGAGGTGATAGAAAAGGGGATCAAGAGTTTTGGGGTCGATCAGAGACCAGAGGGAGGTTGCAGAGGCGAAGAACAGGAGTTGCAGGAAAGCTTCCTACTGCTGCTCGAGGAGGAAGAAGAAGACGAAGAACGGACCCTCCAGGGACGTCGTTCTTCAACAGTACCCGCAGCAGTTCAGTTGTGTCGCTGTTTACAGCGCACAGGTTCTATCGTTCTTTTACAACAGTTTATTTCTATCGTTTCTTTCTGGACGCCTTCTGTGAGTCTTAGAATCACTGTTTTATAACTTTTGACTCTTTTAATCATATTTTGAGCATCAAATATATATTTTTAGAACATGATTATTATGAATAGCTAAACCCCATTACTGGGGTGATGGAGGAAACCATTCTTTATGCATGAGTAATTCTATTTAATTCTTTTATGACTATTTGCACTATTATGAGTTGATTTATGATTTTTCTTGATTATTTGTGATTTTATCTGATGATGTATGCTTAGTCTAGGAACTCTTGATGCATCATGCTTATGATTTACATCTAATAATTTATAAAATCTATTTTTTGGCAAAGAAAAGAGTCGATATTTGTTATCATTATAAGCTATAATTGTCTAGAATTAATAGTTGATTCGCATGAGTATAAGAACTGGTGGAATCCTGAGTCCTAGTATCTCTTGATCTTGTGACAAATTTTGTATATATTTTTGTTTTAAAAATCTTTTCAAGTCCGAGCAACGAACATCTTATTTACCGCACGAAAAATACTCCAACATTTATTGTTCGAATACATTTTACACTCGACTTAGTTGTGACGATATTGATGTGGAAATGCACCTGGATTTTCTTGAAGTGGGACTTGACATAAAATACTAATGCTCAGCTTGCTCGTGGACTGGCCTGCCTTTTTGTGTGGATCCTTACTATACATTTGTACAACTACAAGACACTTTCTCTAATTTTGATGAAAAAAATGAGTGATATGTGAATGGCATCCAAATTATGTATTTGTACATATCCCTAATTACACTAGATGCATGGCTAGTAATGTTGCTTCAAGGAGTGTTGTTTTGACTGCATACCAAGCTCCATATATGCTGCTATGGGTGGCCCTTTTGAGATGGAAATACAAATTATACTCTACAGATCTCAGGAGTGCTGATAGTGTGAGTTGGACCATTTCAATTCTCAGGTGGATTCTAAAAACTCCACTCATGCTCAAGGTAATTCAAATTCTCTATGTGGATATGGGTAGATTACCTGAGGTGGAAGTTCAAATTACTTCCAACTGGTTTACGGAATGAGAAAACTGTCAAGGGCATTCCAACGGGATCTACTTCAGCATTTTATTTTGGCTCAAACTGGAATTCTAGGATCAATTTTCCAGATGCAGACATAGAGATTCATGCTCCTGCCTCAACAACCATGAATGGCGCTCCTAGTGGTGTTTGTGTTGGTGCTTCTCAAGCCGTGAGTTATGATGATAAGGGAAATAGATAGTTGATTGTCAGGCTTCATGTTAAAGTTTTGAAGGGCTTCACATTGGTCACTGTTGGATTTGAAGCAAACTATAACACTGTTGGTCCTTTTGCTACTGACCATAACCCTTACTTTGGTCCTATAATGCTCCTGAAACTGTTTCAAGCGACAACTCTCCATATGCTGGTTCTTTTTGCTCTCATCCTTGAGGAGAAGGATGTTTTCAAGGGGAACGAAATGTCATGTACCCGGTATTGTATTGGAGTGCCCCTATCATATTATAGGGTGTAGTTAGTTGTTAATAGTATTTAGCTTGTGAGGGGTGGCCTTTATCAATTGTAAGGAGGGATTAGATTTATCCATCCGTGCTAGTAGCAGATGTTATATGCTGGGTTAGATTGTCTCTAGCTTTATAAACAAATGAGTCTGTAATGAAAACTTATTAAATTATCAATCAACATTAGAACTTTGTTCTTAGGTTGTGTTCTTCGTGAACCAGAGAGGGTTGATTCATGAGAATCAAGAGAGGATTATCCTCAAATTATCTACCCAACCTTGTCATTGTAATTAGGTACATGACAGTCTGTCTCTTCAGCTACATATCCATTCAGATAAACTTATTAGGGAATAACTAAAAAAACAGGGGTCTAATAACCACACCCAATATTTTGTTCGACAATCTGTATGGACTAACTCTAATATAATTCCAAGAGAATCAACTAGACAGTAAGACCCAATCAAGAAAAAATATCCAAGAGTTATATCTCAATTTCTCAATACAATCTGCAATCGAACAGATAGATGAGCCTGATTGATATGCGAAATAACTTGTATAGTACCAAAGACCAATGCCCAAGTGTCAATCAATCTATATCAACAACCAAAGGTTGGATTTAACAATTTATTGAACCACGCACAACCTATGATATTTTAATTATATAAACAAATATAATGCGGAAAAGAAATAACACAGATACCAGAAGTTTTGTTAACGAGGAAATCGCAAATGCAGAAAACCCCCGGGACCTAGTCCAGTTTTGAATACCTTATTGTATTAAGCCGCTACAAACACTAGCCTACTACAATTTAACTTCGAATTGGAATGTAGTTGAGCCCTAACAAGTCTCACACAATTAAGGTACAGTCGTGTTCCTTACGTCTCTGAATCCCAACAGGACTCTACGCACTTGATTCCCTTAGTTGATCTCACCCACAACTAAGAGTTGCTACGACCCAAAGTGGGAGACTTATAAACAAATCTTTCTCCCACAGATAAGTCTACTCTGATAGATAAATTTGTCTCCCACATAAGTACTTATGAAGTTTTTGTTCCGTCTTTTGATAAATAAAGGTAAACAGGAACCAATTGATAATCAGGTCTTATATTCCCGAAGAACAACCTAGAAATATCAATCACCTAACAATAACTTAACTATATCCCCCCCCCCTTTTAATAGCAGCAGACGAAGACTAAAGATTTTCCGTGTTTTTAAGTTTCCCAATCCAATTTCAATTACGTTCGTCAGATAAATTAGGTTTAAAGTTCAGTCATTCGATCTCCATGATCTTTTGGTGTCTGCATATTTAATCTCAGCCGTTAACTAAAATGGAAATTCAGTCGTTCGATCTCTCCTTTTAATAGCAGCAAAACCCATATTCATCCCCATCAAAATTCTTCTCCCTTCTCTCCGAGATCAGACAAAGATAGAGAGACGAACTAAAATCTAGGGTTTAGTTTTGGGATTTAATCGAGTGGAAATCGAAAAATGAATAATGCGGGAAAGAAAGAGGGAATTGAGAGAGAGGTGAGGAACTACGAACCCTAATTACCCAAATTCTACGTACGGAGAGAAGAGATGATGAGTAATCAAAATCAATCAAGTGAAGTAAGATATGATGATGACATACTCTCAGATTTTTTTACTTCTCTTATGGATTACACCCCTATTGTAAGTTTAACCCTTTCGTAATCTCTCTATAAAAATTCCATTAATCTAAGAAAAAAATAACGCAATTTTTTTTATGTTCACTGTGAATTAAAACTAGGGTTCCTGATGTTATCAATTCAAATTGTATAATTGGGATTTATTGTTTCTCTGATTTCATACAAAAAGAAGAAATAATATTCTTATGATAGAGATCTCTAACTGTAGATGGTGGATTTTCGATAAGGGCTAAAATCGTAAAACTATAATTATACATGCTACTGATCCAGCAATCATATGAGTATTGAGGCTCATGTCTCTCATCGAAGCATGAAAGCTCACGCCACAAGAATCTCTGACTGAGAATACTGTCTCTTAGATCTTATGTAGATGTGTAGTCTCTCAGCTGAGGCAACGACATATCTCATGAGTACCGAGCAATTTCAGTAATTACTTCTATATAGAATCAAACGATTGGACGGCTCCTAGACAGCTTGCTTGCTAGCATAGAGCAATAACGTCTTCAGGATGTAACAATTTTTTCCCTGACTATATAAAAAAAATACGACGCTTCAACAAGCTCATATTACTCAATTCTCAGATAATTAATGCTCCTATACAACATGCCTGCTAGTATAGAGCCATCAATTAATTATCTCTAATCCTTAAATTCATTAACTGAATATTCAGGAATATTCCACGTTCTTCGTAATATTTCGTTACTTCAATTCGTGGTTCTTCCCAACAGAATTCCATGGGTTAGTGATAAATATTCAACGTACGAGAATCTGAGCCGCTATCGAGTAAGCCCCGACCAAAATGGTGCAAGTGTACTCAGAAATAATGCACTAACGAGCACTTGAATGCACGAACGAGCATTCGAAAATACGAAGGAACGATGAATCTATGCAAAATAGGAAAAAAAAAATAATAATAAAATATTAGCTAAGGCGCTAGGGGACTGGGCCCACCGGCCGTCCAGTCACGCTGTGGCCAGTCCCACGCCCAATTTTATATTTTATCATATTTTTATTTCTTTGATCTCATGAAAATCCCTTCATTTGAACAAATATCCTTCATTTTAAGGAAACTCCTCAGTTTCATGGTGTTTCCTCCGTATTAAAGAAATAATAAAAAATTAGGAAAGGTGTCGCGGGACCAAGCCTACTAGTCGTCCGGTCATGCCCTAGTTGTGACCGATCCCACACCTTGCATTCCTTATTATTTTATTATTATTTCCTCCATCCCATGAAATTCTTTGATTTCATGATATTTCCTTCACATTAAGGAAAAGATATAAAATTAGGGAAGACTCGCGGGACCGGGCCTTAGCCAGCCGACCATTCCCTAGTCGTGGCCGGTCCCGCACGCCCTTATTTTATTATTATTATTTGTTTCCCTCATCTCATGGAAACTCCTTCACTTCAAGGAAACTCCTTAGTTTCAATAAACTCCTTGATTTCATGATATTTCCCTAAAATCATGAAAATAATATAAAATTAAGGAAAGTGCCATGGGACCAGGCTTATTGGCCGGTTGATGCCTTAGACATAGCCGGTCCCACACTTCATGATTCCTTATTTTATTATTATTATTTCCGTCATCTCATGGAAATTCCTTAACCTTATGAAACTCCTCAGTTTCATGGTATTTCCTTCACATCAAGGAAATTATATAAAATTACATAAAACCGGAAAAGGTGTCACGGGACTGGGCTCGCTAGCCAGCCATGCCCTAGCCGTGGCCGGTCCCACACCTTGTAATCCCTTATTTTATTTATTATTTCCATCGTCTCATGGAAATTCCTTAGTTTCAGCAAAACCCTGAATTCTTCATATTTTCTCAAATGTTGCTCAAATGCGCATCAGAAAATATCAAAACTCTCAGAACTGAGACACGAACGCTTTGGTGACATGAGCATATTACCTTGACCGACCAGGGTTTCTTTTTGGCTTGCAATAGGCCGGTCCCGCACATTTTCATTATTTGACCTAATTTGTTCACATTAGGTTCAAACTCTTCAAAACAACTTGGAATTTCATAAAATGATCGTCAGTCGGTCCCATGACCAACCAGGGCCGATTTCATGACCCTTTGGTCGATCCTTTATCTCTTCATAATTTATTAGGTTTTATCACCTAAGGTTCAGACGAACATTATTTTAATGAATGATTAAACCATCATTTAATCATCTTTTCACCAACTGGTCTTCAAGAGACTTTGGTATTTTGCTCACTTGAGCATCTGGGCGTTACATGGTCGACTCATCATCCCATGTAGCCGGTCCCTCCTTCACTCCGTGGTTGATTTTCAATAAATCATCATTTGATCAGCAATTGATAAAAATTAGGGTTTCGAATCTAAAGCTCTGGAAAACATAATTTTCAGCAGATTCAAACACTAATAATTTTACGTTGATCCCATGATCAACATTTTAATTAATTATACTCGGTTCAGTTGCCAGTATTCTAAATTAATATTTTATTTTGTTCTGTTACAAATAATTCATCAAGCGAGCAATATTTTCTCAGACTAAGAAATATTAGTTCAACTATCAATATTCAACAATCCATCGAATTAGCAATACTTGCTCACCTTAACTATCAACATTTACTTGAGAATTATACTTCTGTCTCAACAGACACGTTCGATTCATGAGTCTTAGAACATTTGCAAATCACGTTCGATTCAGCAATACAAGGACTCATCGTCCCATAAAGTCAGCAACTGACTAACTAGATACACGTCTGCCTTGCAGACTCCACAATACGAGACATCAATCGTGTCACATCGGGGGATATTAACTAGGATTTTGGTCTGGCGGTCTACAGCACGTGTGTTCATACACACGATGAGAATGTGAGCAAGTCGTGCAATCAGTTGAAGGAGTTAGCAAGGTAGTGGGTAGAAAATCAACCAAGTCTCCGCACGATGAGCAACTGTTTTTAACACGATTTCAACTTCCCCACTCTTTGACTCCAGCAACTGTCACACTTCATGGGATCAAGGTGTTTACAATTCTAGCAATATAAATAAGTCTCTGAATCATGATTGAAAAACAAAATCTCTTTGGTCGACAGACAATATCTCGTCAAGCAGACAAACAAGAGATTAAGAACTTAGTGTTCAATCAATCAGAACTTATCTTATTTTCTTCACGCAGAATACACAACACATCTACAATCTTTGATCACCATTGATCTCACACATTTATCATCTCCCCTCCTACAGATTAACCCATCCTCTCTTGTGACCGAATTGACTCCGGAACGGCCATTGTCTTGGTTTAGGCCGGAGTCTTACAGATTGATCTCTCGAACTTAAAGCACTCCCTTCTTGCAGTGCATCTGTGTGAGGTTGAGCATTTTCTCGGTTCAAGGAGTCTCCTCCGCACAGTCATCTCCTCAAATCCGTAAGAACCAGAAAATCGTTTTTCCCCATCTACAGATTGGCGACCACAGTGGGAGATCATTCTCACGGTTGCAATCTCAGTTCTCACAAAGATGGTCGACTTAGGTCTGGTTCAGTTACCAACCCGGGATCAACACCCAACCCTAACATTGCAATCTCTAGTGGTACCGCTAATACCACTCTTCCGGAGCAACCTTCCAATACTACTCCTCCGAATACTTGTGCTCCAGTGATCATCCCTGCAAACAGCGGTGCTGGCGTCATCAACAATCCTATCTTCGAACGGCCTCCTGAAGAAGTCGGAGAAAATACGCCTACCATAGGTGATCTCATGAAGGTGCAAGAAACTCTTGCCAAGAATCAGGTTGACATGGCTGCCACTCAGAAGGAATTATGCAATTATCTCAAAACTCTTACAGACAAAATATCAGAGAAAACTCAAGATAAAGGAAAATCCAAAGAAACACCTTCGTCTGCTAATCCTGAAATCACTCCAATCCATGTAGTAGATGATGAGGAAGTTCATAAGGATGCAGACAACCCACCAGCGAAAGAACCGTCCAATTTCATCACTCGTGAAGACCTGGAACGCCTCTTGGAGGATCGTGGAATAGATAAGACGTCCTCTGTCCACCGTCACCAACCTCTATACCCTGCTGCTACACAAAGGATTCCTCTACCAAAAGGTTATAACTCTCCAACGTTCACCCTTTATGATGTAACAGGCAATGCTCAAGAGCATGTTTCTCGGTTTATGGAATCACTGGGTGAACATGAGCACAATCGTGCCGTCCGTTTGAAGGAATTTTCAAAGTCTCTGACAGGCAGAGCATACACCTGGTACAACAACATCGCACCAGGAAGTATCGCCAGTTGAGGAGAGATGATTGATGCTTTCTACAGAAAATACTTCTTTGTTTCAGAGAAAGTCACTCTCTCTGATCTAGGAAGGATGTATCAAAGGAGAAATGAATATCCCAATGATTATGTGAAAAGGTTCAGAGTTCAAGCCTTGGATTGCGACGACCCAGATGTCACAGAGCAACAACTTGTAGACTTATGCATCAACGGAACGATCCTGGTCTACAGAACTTTACTGGAAAATCTCTGGTTCCAGACTTTTTCAGAACTTCATAAAGCAGCTAAGCGATCAGCAATTACCGCACCTGCTTTACTGGAAAGATCAAGCTACAAAAACTGAGGAACCACGAGAAACTCGAGGTAACATACGTTTGATCAACAAAAAGTACAACCTCCAACCTTCCACAAATGTTGTTGCAGAAGGGAGAAAATGGAAAGCTGAGTCACAACGGAAGCACGCTTCTCCAGCTCTTCTGAAAGCACCAAAGGAAGATAACCAATCTTCAAATGCACAAACCTTGACCCGGCATCAACGAACGGGTAAATGATCGGACAAACTCAAACTTCTCTCTTCTCATGAAGGAGTGATCGAGTTACTGGAAGTCTGGGTTCAAAATGGTGCAATCAAATTGTCGTTCATCAGGAGAGGGCCAACTGAAGAAGAAATGGAGAATCACATGTACTATCACCTTCATAGATTCACCAATCATCCAACAAGCAACTGCAATATTTTGAAGCACATTTTCAAAAAGAGGGTTGATCCACAATATCTTCAACTGGAGACTGAAGGAGTTCACAAGAATCCTCTCTCAATCAGAACCTTTACACTCTCTGAACAACCTATCAAAGAGGCAGTTCAATCCTTGGTCGAACGTGAATTTCTCTATCTGTCGAAGGCACAAAGGAGAGACATGTTCACAGCACTGAACAACATCGTGTCAAGAATTCCATTCCGGAAACACTTCTTGAGCCTCCAGCCACAGACCAAGAGATGTACGACTGGGGACTTCTTACCACAGTCAATCTCAGAAGAAACGAATTTGGAAGAACATTGATCGATGCTAGCACCACCATCAACAACATTCCACTGAAAACCATCGAATCCATAGGCACAAGAAGCTACTCATGCTCCCATCTCAATCAGAGACCTTGAAGGAACGCTCGGAAACACTTATGGCTACATCACTCTCAAAGTGAACATAAGTTCAACCTGCACAGAAACCAAGTTTCACATAATTAGGAAGACCCAGGATATGACATGTCCTTCAGACGAGCGTGGATCCACGCTGAAAAGATGGGTACTTACAAAGCGCCAATAGTTACACATCTCTCCAACGAAGAAAGTTCTGATCCAGAAGATTTGGCGGGCGTTCCATCATCAGAGCACTTGGAGGAATTTCGAACTTTGACGAGGTTGAAACAAGAACCTGCAAAAGATGCATAGACATTCATCAAAAGGTCCTGCACTCAGGCAAGTCTCATTCCTCCCCTGTCTATGTCATTTATTTCCTCACATGCTATTCTAGCACGGGGACTCAATTGTGCTAGCATCTCTGCTATTGCAAGACGCTATAGGTGGGTAATCTCACTTCAACTATATTTTACCAAGTGGTTGAATCTGACATTTCTCTGAATCGAGCATCTCACTGAGACATTCATTACTGAGATGATGTTCAACCAAGGAAAAGAACAATTTGGGCATTGATGTTTTTTCAAAAGTTGTTGTAGATTGTGGTAAAAGGGGTTCTTTTCGAACTTGTGAAGGGAATAATTTTTTTTTAAGATTTAAATAATTTAGAAATGTAGAAAATTCAATTAACAAGTGATATAAATTTTATGGAGAAAATAGGGGTGATGATTCCACCATTCAACAATATTTATGTAGTTTTATTTATTTTTTATTATGCAAATTTAATAATTGTTTTGATTCTAACTATTGCCAAAAGCAGATTCTCAAAATATCAAAGATTAATCGCAAGCATAATACATCAAGAGTATAAAACTAAGCATGTATTATCAAGAGAAAATATATTTGATTAATACAAATCATTTAAATCATTTATTATCAATGCAATTAATCATATATAAATATTTCAAAAATTAATCAAATAAAAATTACCACATAAATATTTCGAGAAAGGCTTCCTCTGTCACCCCTGGGATTGGGTTTACCTACTCATGATGAAAAACCTCTCAAAATATTTCATTGATGCTCAAAGTTGATTACAATGAAGAGAAATGTCAAAAAAATCAATATTCGACCGTACTTTGCGACACACAGGAAGCGTCAGGGAAGAACGATACAAATGAAGTGCTGTAAGCACTGTTTCTAAGTCGCGGGAAAGGAATTGGAAATTGTCGCAGTTAAGCGACACCTTTCAACGACTTTCCTGAAGCGTCTTTTGTTCTTCGTCTTCAACTACACCAACAGAACTCTTCTCTTCTCTGCGTGATTTTCTTTTGATTCTCTCGACTCCTAAACTTTCCCCAAAGACTATCCAAACTTTCTAAACTCTTTAGACTTGTATTTATAGTGTTTTAGAACAAAAATATCCGACCATAACACCGTATAATCTCCCATTAATCCCGTCATTGCTCGCTTCCCATATTTAACAATAATTTCCATTTTTGGCTTCTACACACGTTAGATTTGATCCTGCACGCTCTAGTTAGCCTTCTACACGTCTCAACACTCTTTCAATGCTAGTAGAACTCCTCCATGCACACAAGAACTTCAATTTTGCTCGTGTTACAGTACACGTGCTCTGTTTTGGGTGTGTGAATCATCACACGTTTTGCAGCCAATTCCGATCGAACCCACTGCCCAAAATGTGTTCCTTAACCTATATCACATCTCTCTATCAAATTTCAGCCATTGAATCGACCCGTAACCCCTTCATTTTTGTGATCAAACTTCTGCCAGTTGAGAATTTCATTTCCCGCCAAAAAAAAACAGTTTTCAAACGAAGAAGAAAAGGGTGTCCCCCTATCCTGAACTGGGGTGCAAATAGCAGATGTCCACTGAGGTGCCCCTTAACCGATAGTGAGAGTCCGGATAACAATTGTCCTTCAAGGGTGGCCCAGGCAACTTTTCGAGCCGAATTTTCCAAAAATGTTTATTTCCTAAAAATACATAAAAACACAATATTAGTACAAAAATAGAGTTCCAACAATACGGACATTGAGGACAAATTAGACACAAAAATGCGTCTATCAAATACCCCCAAACTTATTATTTGCTAGTCCTCGAGCAAATTTATTCTATAAAGGAAAATCATTTGAACCCCTAGGTGGCCCTAGTGGCGGAGTGTTGTCTCCGGAGGGTTTACCAGAGGTGTACCCACAAAACCATTACTCCAGACCCTAGCTATCTACAACGAACCTTAGAAGGCACTAAACTTGGTTGGCATACTTATTGACTACAAGAGGAAGTACCCTGATGCGAAATTCCAATTGATGTACACGAGTTTGCACTCAAGCATACTAAAATTCATATATAAGTGACAAAGCTCTACTCAGATAGTTGCACTATGGACATCATATTCGGAGTCAAACTAATCACATGGAAAGATTAAGAGATGGATATAGAAAAACATAGATGGTTTTGATGTTTACTAAGTGAACGACGTTTCCCATATCTGTCTGAAGGCCTCCGCCAAAATGAACCTATCCTAATGGATTGAGATACTAGTCTGACTAATATCAACACATTGGCATATACAAGGGAACCAGTGGTCGATAACCTTACTCTAGGTCAACACAACTGGCATATACAAGGGTACCAGTGGTCGACTTTATTGAATTTATTCCTTTTGGTCAAATGGTCTGGTCTCAATATTTTTATTTTTTTTTATTTTTTTTGGTAACTACCATTTTTTTTCATGGTATCTCAATCACTCTAATTCACCCTAGCATTGATAAAAACTTGAATCGTGGGCCCCACCTATCACTTAGAGAAACATAGTTTAAAAACAAAATAAAAATAGAAGTGAAAAGGACTCAACGAGATATGGTGCAACTATCATGTTATTTCTAACACCTGAGCTCTGTGCTTTTATGAATAGACTCTATAGATGTTTCCATCTAATCAGATTGGTTCCTCAACTCCTACAACCAAGATGTTTCCATCCACTTAGATTAGTTAGTGCCATCCTAAACAGGCATAAATTTCTAGGCTCTGGAGTTTATTTATTGCAACTAAAAGATTTTCGATACCCCCAAACTTAAATCTAACATTGTCCTCAATGTTTCCAATGATAAAATTAACAGCATGAACGAGGAGAAATTGTTACCACTTGAAGAAAAAAGGGTTGAGGAAAGATATTACCATGTTGCGTGAGATTAGGTTACCTCCCAAGAAGTGCTAAGTTTAAAGTCTTCAGCCAGACATCAAATACCTCAAAAAGGATCTTCACCTTCCAAAGTCATATACCAATAGCCGAAAAAGTTGTGGGTCCATAATACCAAATAGAGCTAACACCAATATGAGACAACTGCACTAGCTCAGAAAAATGAACAGAAGGACCACATCCTCATCTAAGGTTTCTTGCAAGACAACCGGATCTATCCAGAGCCTCCAGTCGGGATTCATAAGAGTGTCCTGAAAAATAGATTCATCCGAAAAACGGGTTTCTAATATATGGATTTCCTCCTGAACAGTATCAGGCGGATCAGGTTGTGGAGTCTGAATAGACTCAAGCGATACCTCAGATGCACTAGGCTTGAGTCCCAAGTTAGGGACTTCTACTGGGGATAATTGACACTCTCTACCCCCAAACTTAGAGTTTTGGGTGTCTCTAGATAAACTAGTCACAATATTCCCAATTTCTAGACTATCCGATTCCTGAAAAAGGTCAATTGCTTTCTCTGAGTTATAATCAGGTGGTTCATCCTCTAAATTCTTTTGAGGTATACTATCTATAGGACTTATATGTTTCATATCCTCTATGGTCATCCCTAGAGTTTCCTTATTGTGTTGAAGCACGGTTACTAGCCTAATCTCATGATCACTATCCAAATCGGAAGTTATAGGCAAAATCTCAGATGGGCCTACAAATGCATAATTGGGGTCCAACTTAGGAGGATCTTTAGGCTCTTCGAAATAAGGGCTTAAGGTAGATTCGTTAGCTAGTAATGGTTCAAACCTAGATTTCCATCTATCGGTATCTAACATAGGAATAGAATCCAACAGAGCATTTACTTGTTCAATGTTGCTATCATCGTCGAAATCCATGCTAAAACGGGATAGACAACTCTCTAATGGATCTTCCGATTCGGTGTTTGGTACAGACTTCTGAACTAAGGTTCCTATCATGTTGACCTCTTCAATGCACGTGTCATCTAGCTCAGAGGGTAGATTACTAATATTAAAAATGTTCAGCTCAATAGTCATATTACCAAAAGACAAATTCATAATACCATTTCGACAGTTAATGATCGCATTGGATGTAGCTAAAAACGGGCGACCTAAAATCACTGGTATTTGGTTCTCTGGGTCAAGGATAGGTTGGGTATCTAGGATAACAAAATCCACCGGATATATAAACTTGTCGACCTCTATGAGAACATCCTCGATCACACCACGAGGAATTTTAACGGACCTATCAGCTAACTGAAGTGTCATCTGTGTAGGTTTCATCTCACCAAGTCCTAGCTTAAGGTACACATGGTATGGCAATAAGTTCACACTGGCTCCTAAGTCAAGCAACGCTTTCTCAACACGGTACTTACCTATTGTACAAGCAATGGTAGGGGACCCTGGGTCTTTATACTTAGGAGTAGTGGTATTCTGAATAATAGAACTCACGTGACTAGCTATGAAGGCTTTATTCTGGACACTGAGCTTACGCTTTCGCGTACACAAGTCCTTAAGGAACTTGGCATAAGAGGGAATCTTCCTAATTGCATCTAATAATGGAAGGTTGATATTAACCTGCTTAAAAACCTCCAATATATCATTAAAGTTGGACTCCCTCTTATTCGGAACTAGCAGTTGGGGGAACGGGGATCTGGGAACAAAATTAGACTCAACATGACCCTCATTGGTATCTTTAGAGACTCTATCAGTCTCTTCATTCTCTGGTTCAGACGGGTGAACTACAACATGTTCACTTTCAGGTATGTCGACCTTATTATCAACTTTCCTTCCACTCCTAAGGGTCGTAACAGAGTTAACATGACTGTACGATTTCTCTCCTCTAGGGTTAGGATCAGTATGACTAGGAAAACTTCCTTCCTCTCTCTCATTAATATACTTAGATATTTGGCCGACTTGAAGTTCTAATTTAGCAAAAGACTGGGCACTATTCTTAAAGTTCTGTTTGGTTTCCTCTTGAAAATTACCCTGGCTTTTTACTAACATTTCCTGGCTTTGTGATAGCATTTCCTGGCTCTTCCTTAATATACTAAGGGTTTCCTCTAAGCTAGTTATTCTATTCTCAGATGGGTTCTGGGTCTGTCCTGAAGGGTTCTTAGTATAACCAAAACCTGGGGGAGGCTGAGAATTACTAGACTGGCCTTGATTCTGGCCCTTAGACCAAGAGAAATTAGGATGGTTTCTCCAACCAGGGTTGCAGGTCTCTGAGTAGGGGTCAAACTTCTGACGGTTCTCAAACCTAGCATTGTTATAGACAGCATGAGCTTGCTCTTCACTAACCTGACCTTCCCAAAATGAGTTATCGGGCTCTATTCCACAACTAGAGATTTGAGAGGCTCTATTAGGTTCAACAAGGGACCCATTTTTAGACTGACCCATTTCCAAAGCCTCTAACCTTCTAGACAAAGCAGCAAACTTAGCATCAGATGCAAAACTCCTGTCTACCATATTGGTGCTACTTTTATTGACCAAGAGTTTTTTAGGGGGTTCAACACAAGATTCCCACTGTTGGGATTTTTCAGCGGTAACTTCTAAGAAGGTAAAAGCATCATCAGCATTTTTACTAGTGAACTCACCAGCGCACATAGACTCAACCATGGCTTTGGTCGAATAGTCTAAACCATCATAAATAATTTGTACTAGTTTCATCTTATCAAATCCATGATGAGGACACTGAGATAGGAGATCATTGAATCTCTCTAAAAATCTATAAAGAGATTCTCCCTCTTGTTGCACACTAGCACTAATTTTCTGCCTAACAGTTGCAGTTTTATGCTTAGGGTAGAACTTCATATAGAAGGCAGCGATAAGTTCCTGCCATGTTTCTATGGATTCAGATGGTAGGTTGTTCAGCCAGGTCTTGGCTTTATCTCTCAAGGAAAAGGGAAACATCTTAAGTTTCAAAACTTCATCAGTAAGGTCTTTTATTCTAATTGTCCCACAAATTTCCTCAAAGTCCCTAATATGAAAATAAGGGTTCTCATCATATTTTCCTAAGAATATAGGGATCATCTGGAGAATACTAGGTTTTATCTCGAAATTAGCCGTAGTGGCTGGAAATTTAATGCACGAAGCTCGGTTGGTCCTAGTTGGGAACATGTAATCTTTCAAAGTTGCCATCATTGGCACAAATGGAGTACTAGGGGTACTTTTGTCACTTAGAGATAAATTCTCAAAACTGAAGTTTCCAAAAACAGGGCTCTCAAAAGAACAATCTTCGAGCTCCCTGCTTATATCAGAAGAACTACTAGGTTTTTCGCTAATCAATCGACCTAGAGTATCTCTTTTCCAAGCCCTATTAACAAAATCGGGCATACACTAAAAAAAAAATCAAAAAGAAATAAAAATCCTAACAGGAAGGTTCTAGCAATCACACAGCAGGCTGACTCGACTTTACCACAGCAAACCTAGAGATTTCTAGCAAACAACAAGCATGAATGGCTCACTTAGATTGTTTCTAGACTAGCTTCTATATCTCGAAAGGGAATTCTTTACAATTTAAGCAAACCCCTCTGGAATCAATCCGAGTCAAAGTAAGTTGAATCGAGGCGAGGAAAGCTTAGTGGAGCTTTGATACCCAAGGCCTCACCGCAGTACAAGGCGGCGCAGTCACGCATTCAACTCACGGAAACCGTCATGAACTTCGAAGTATGCTAAAAGAATAACCAATATCCTTCGAAAAATTTTCCTAACAAGCTCGATACCCTATAGGTCTCTTTCTAATCAGATTTTAAAGCTTGGGTTCGCGTTAGGTTTTGTTCTCCTAAAGCGGGCAAGAAGGGAGCGGTGATGAAATCCGAACCCTTATCTTGTTTAGGCCAGGCCTTGCCCTTTACTAGGAAAATAAAGACAGTCTGGTTCGTCCTCAAACAATTAGCACCTTAAGGAGTACAGTAACTCGCTTGCAGGGGATTCGCGAGTGTTTCGATTGGACTTACCTCCCGTACCAGACGGGGGATGAACCGTTGTCGTCGACTCTGGCCACGACTCCTATGCCGTGTACGAACCCGAGGGGCCGAGGTGATATTGTAATCACCGTCCTTCCCTGCACACAGTTTGTATTTAAGGGTACCCTTCCGTAGGGTTTAAAAATTAAAGTCCAAATGTCCAGTCCAATTTAAAGTTCAAAAAGAAAAAAATAAAATAAAATTACAGTTTTCCTCACACACTCTAAAAGAATTAAAAATTAAATCCTATAATTGTCCTCTTTTCTTCTCTTTTCGCTTTTCGCTTTAAGCTTTTTCCTCTCCAAGTCCTTAGTTTTCACTTTGAACCTGCAAAATAAAGACAAAAAGAAACGTAAAAAGGAACAAACAATTCTAAAAAAAATAAAAAATAATAAACCTAAAAAAAAAATTCTACCTAAGCACAGGTCCGCGTCGGCGGCGCCAAAAATTTGATGTTTTTTCAAAAGTTGTTGTAGATTGTGGTAAAAGGGGTTCTTTTCGAACTTGTGAAGGGAATAATTTTTTTTTTAGATTTAAATAATTTAGAAATGTAGAAAATTCAATTAACAAGTGATATAAATTTTATGGAGAAAATAGGGGTGATGATTCCACCATTCAACAATATTTATGTAGTTTTATTTATTTTTTATTATGCAAATTTAATAATTGTTTTGATTCTAACTATTGCCAAAAGCAGATTCTCAAAATATCAAAGATTAATCGCAAGCATAATACATCAAGAGTATAAAACTAAGCATGTATTATCAAGAGAAAATATATTTGATTAATAAAAATCATTTAAATCATTTATTTTCAATGCAATTAATCATATATAAATATTGCAAAAATTAATCAAATAAAAATTACCACATAAATATTGCGAGAAAGGCTTCCTCCGTCACCCCTGGGATTGAGTTTACCTACTCATGATGAAAAACCTCTCAAAATATTTCATTGATGCTCAAAGTTGATTACAATGAAGAGAAATGTCAAAAAAATCAATATTCGACCGTACTTTGCGACACACAGGAAGCGTCAGGGAAGAACGATCCAAATGAAGTGCTGTAAGCACTGTTTCTAAGTTGCGGGAAAGGAATTGGAAATTGTCGCAGTTAAGCGACACCTTTCAACGACTTTCCTGAAGCGTCTTTTGTTCTTCGTCTTCAACTACACCAGCAGAACTCTTCTCTTCTCTGCGTGATTTTCTTTTGATTCTCTCGACTCCTAAACTTTCCCCAAAGACTCTCCAAACTTTCTAAACTCTTTAGACTTGTATTTATAGTGTTTTAGAACAAAAATATCCGACCATAACACCATATAATCTCCCATTAATCCCGTCATTGCTCGCTTCCCATATTTAACAATAATTTCCATTTTTGGCTTCTACACACGTTAGATTTGATCCTGCACGCTCTAGTTAGCCTTCTACACGTCTCAGCACTCTTTCAACGCTAGTAGAACTCCTCCATGCACACAAGAACTTCAATTTTGCTCGTGTTACAGTACACGTGCTCTGTTTTGGGTGTGTGAATCATCACACGTTTTGCAGCCAATTCCGATCGAACCCACTGCCCAAAATGTGTTCCTTAACCTATATCACATCTCTCTATCAAATTTCATCCATTGAATCGACCTGTAACCCCTTCATTTTTGTGATCAAACTTCTGCCAGTTGAGAATTTCATTTCCCGCCAAAAAAACAGTTTTCAAACGAAGAAGAAAAGGGTGTCCCCCTATCCTGAAATGGGGTGCGAATAGCAGGTGTCCACTGAGGTGCCCCTTAACCGATAGTGAGAGTCCGGATAACAATTGTCCTTCAAGGGTGGCCCGGGCAACTTTTCGAGCCGAATTTTCCAAAAATGTTTATTTCTTAAAAATACATAAAAACACAATATTAGTACAAAAATAGAGTTCCAACAATACGGACATTGAGGACAAATTAGACACAAAAATGCGTCTATCAGGCATTTCTCCCACTACCACGACTAAAGGAATGATAATCATAAAGCTCTGATGTCTGCACAAGTGTTGAATCCCACTACCACGACTAAAGGAATTATAATCAACAGAAGATGGTTGAGACCCAAACGATCAAACCTAAGACATGCTCAAGGAATATGATGCTTTAACGCTCAAGAAGCCTTCAAATTGTACTCCCACTCAAAGAGTACACCTCCTATAACGGCGCATCTAGCTTCAGCACAAATATCTCGACGATGACACACTGATTCAACACCAGCGCAATCAAAGTGTAACTAAATTACAATCGCTAATTATCCATTATCCCATGATAAGACTTCTGAAGCAGATGCAACATCATTCATCCATGGATAACACAAACTCCTTCAACCTACACTGAGGACTTGATCTTATTGGAATTTGAAATCTGATGTGATTCCATGAAACTTCATCAACGTAACCTCTCTACATCACAAGCCTTGCACGACCAAGGAACTTTTTCTCCTCACATCCAGAATGGAGACTGTCACTGTTATTTGCCACAACAACATCAATTCCCCGACGAAGCCACTTCACAGTAAAGTCATATTCAGGATAATTTGGGTTGAAATCCTAGAACATCTTCGTCTTAGGAATGCTCAACTCACCAACTAGTTCGTGAATGTAAAAGGCTCACTGGATGAATGAGCAAAGGTTATATCGATAATCATGGTTTTAGCCTTTTTCGGTCTCTGGAGCAACTCCAATCATAGTATCGGCATCAACAAGGATATGTGGAGGAACTCCATTCATGGTCTCAGCATCAACAAGAATTTCTGGAGAAATTTCAATCGTGATCTAGCATCAACAACGGTCTCAAGAGCAACATCCTCATGACAATGCTTTATAAATTAACCATTCTTTGAAGTATTGCTCGACGAAGCGGACTTCTCCAAGCACTAATGATTCATATCAAGGTGTGTAGACATGAAATATTTTCATATGAAAGTCTTTCCGAATCTTTCACGATGGGAGGCACAATCCCAAGTCTTCTACAAGATGTTCTCATCACCTCTACAAATGAGATACAACACACTTCAGGCCATGAGTTTAGAAAAACGTAACAATGGGTGAGGAATGGTACAATTCCTCCTGAATGAAAGATGTTTGTGTATGTCACTTCTATAACATACCAAAAGGGCGCATCAATCAGACATACAAGCTGAAAGATATGGCCTTTACCGTCAGGTCTACGAAATCTGAAAAATTTATACGGGATTACAAATGTGCACGCTTCGTTGGATGACCTCTACAACTCCAAATTGAGTGATTCTTGTCTCATGAGATAACTCAGTCTCTTAGATTCAAAAGTTGGTCTCAAGCATCAAATTCCGACGTCGTATGAGGTTTCTGTAGCTTCCAGAGCATACAATATGCAAGCAACAATTCTTAGAAGAGATTCATAACTTCCACAGTCGATCAGAGTCCACCAGGTCTTTCCACTAAGTCCTTCGTCAAGGTACCTTCAACTTTAACCACCTGGGGACTGACAGTCTACTGATCATGATGATCGGTTTCACAGTCCATGACCCGTGACACCAGACTCTCATGTGCTAATCATTCATCATAAAAGGAATTCTACCACTAGGACATGCAACCATGGTCATTACATCACCCCCTATTGAGAACAACCTCAGTTATGGTCCCGTGACCAGGGTTTCAGAAGTGATGTTTCTACGACTGACAGAAACAATACGGCACTGCAAGCACCAATGCTCATGTATCAATCAAGGGGTCCTGATCTCAAATGAATCAATGACATTAAAATCATTCATCAACCGTTCCAGACACAAGCGAATGGTCTAAAGACACAACATGAGTGTTTTACAACAACCTCGCCTGATATGATTTTACACTGTCACGCACAAAGCAGCGAGCTGGGAGAAATTGGTGAAGAATCTAGGGATGTGTCATATATTGTTCTCTTCGTATGGATGTTCTCTACAACATATCCATAATTCATAGAAATTGGAGAAACTAGCAAAAAGATGTGGCCAAAATATTGGACTACATACCAGCTAAAAAAATTCTGGAAGTCTCCTAGAAGTTTACTGTTTCGCCTATTTGGGCCCCTAAACATGCTCAAAACTCAAAAATATACTTTGATAAAGCTTGGAAATTTCCTGGGCATGAAGAAACTTGGGTAGATCGCGAAAATCCGACACCGGACGAAGATTCTACAACATTTTCAATGAAGACCTAACTTCTGAATTTTCTGATGACGAGGTTCATCATTGATCCACGTCAGGAGCTACACCATCAATGCAAGTCCGCACTTCATCTTCAGTTGATAGTCTCACTTTCTGAAGTCGACGGTGTTTCTGCTGATATGAGCTTTTCATCCTCAGCTCTTTTCATCTGTGACATTTCATTACGTATCTGCTTTATCTTCGCATCTGCTAATACCAAGAAAGCATATATCTTAGCAAAGACAACTCCCAGATGACCGAGAGACATACAATGTATCATCTTTCCAGCGACTCTGAAAGGTTGATTCACCTCGGCATGAACATCTGATCTTTGACTTGGTATTTCTGGAGAGTTCCCCGGAAGAGCCAGAAGAGTGGATGTGACCAGAAGTCACCACTATCTGATGCGAAAGACATGGATCCATGGATATACCAATAACAAACGCGTAACAAAAATGACTCAGGTTTATTTTGTTTGTTTCTTAAACTAACGAACAAACGGACGTCCGCGCTAAAACGGATTCCTTTCTTGGGCCCGGATCCGTGAATCCTAAACCGACCAAGGTTCCATCACCAAATCAGCGGTGCTACACCACTTTACGCTCGTTAGACAATGCTCTATCATGCCACGGGGATCTTCGTTCAAGCCATGGTTCACTCGTACAATCGAAAATCCGGTAACATCTTATCTTACGACTTAGTGCAATTACTTATTTCGTTTATGACTAGAAAATCACCATCCAGTGCTGACTGAGGAACATGACTGTCCCTCACTAAGCAGGGGACTTAATATAGATGGTGGATTTTAGACAAGGGCTAAAATCGTAAAACCATAATTATACATGCTCCTGATCCAGCAATCAGATGAGTATTGAGGCTCATGTCTCTCATCGAAGCATGAAAGCTCATGCCACAAGAATTTCTGACTGAGAATACTGTCTCTCAGAGTATATGTAGACGTGTAGTCTCTCAGCTGAGGCAACGTCATATCTCAGGAGTACTGAGCAATTTCAGTAATTACTTCTATGTAGAATCGAACGATTGGACGTCTTCTAGACAGCTTGCCTGCTAGTATAGAGCAATAACGTCTTCAGGATGTAACAATGTTTTCCCTGACTATATAAAGAAAATATGACGCTTCAACAAGCTCATATTACTCAACTCTCAGATAATTAATGCTCCTAGACAGCATGCCTGCTAGTATAGAGCCATCAATTGATTATCTCTAATCCTTAAATTCATTAACTGAATATTCAGGAATATTCTACGTTCTTCATAATATTTCGTTACTTCAATTCGTGGTTCTTCCCAGCAGAATTCCATGGGTTAGTGATAAATATTCAACGTACGGGCATTTGAGCCGCTATCGAGTAAACCCCGACCAAAATGGTGCAAGTGTACTCAGAAATAATGCACTAACGAGCACCTGAATGCACGAACGAGCATTCCAAAATACGAAGGAACGATGAATCTATGCAAAATAGGAAGAAAAATAATAATAATAAAATATTAACTAAGGCGCTAGGGGACTGGGCCCACCGGCTGGCCAGTCACGCCGTGGCCAGTCCCACGCCGAATTCTATATTTTATCATATTTTTGTTATTTTCCTTGATCTCATGAAAATCCCTTCATTTGAACAAATATCCTTCATTTTAAGGAAACTCCTCAGTTTCATGGTGTTTCCTCCGTATCAAAGAAATAATAGAAAATTAGGAAAAGTATCACGGGACCAAGCCTACTAACCGGCTAGTCATGCCCTAGTTGTGGCCGGTCCCACACCTTGCATTTCTTATTATTTTATTATTATTTCCTTCATCCCATAAAATTCCTTGATTTCATGATATTTCCTTCACATTAAGGAAAAGATATAAAATTAGGGAAGACTCGCGGGACCGAGCCCTAGACGGCCGACCATGCCCTAGTCGTGGCCGGTCCCACATGCCCTTATTTTTTATTATTATTATTTGTTTCCCTCATCTCATGGAAACTCCTTCACTTCAAGGAAACTCCTTGATTTCATGATATTTCCCTAAAATCATGAAAATAATATAAAATTAGGGAAAATGCCATGGGACCGGGCTTATTGGCCGGCCGGCCATGCCTTAGACATAGCCGGTCCCACACTTCATGATACCTTATTTTATTATTATTATTTCCGTCATCTCATGGAAATTCCCTAACCTTATGAAACTCCTCAGTTTCATGGTATTTCCTTCACATCAAGGAAATTATATAAAATTACATAAAATTGGGAAAGGTGTCACGGGACCGGGCTCGCTAGCTAGCCATGCCCTAGCCTTGGACGGTCCCACACCTTGTAATCCCTTATTTTATTTATTATTTCCATCGTCTCATGGAAATTCCTTAGTTTCAGCAAAACCCTGAATTCTTCATATTTTCTCAAATGTTGCTCAAATGCGCATCCGAAAATATCAAAACTCTCAGAACTGAGACACGAACACTTTGGTGACATGAGCATATTACCTTGACCGACCAGGGTTGCTTTTTTGCTTGCAATAGGCCGGTCCCGCATATTTTCATTATTTGACCTAATTTGTTCACATTAGGTTCAAACTCTTCAAAACAACTTGGAATTTCATAAAATGATCGTCAGTCGGTCCAATGACCAACCAGAGCCGATTTCATGACCCTTTGGTCGGTCCTTTATCTCTTCATAATTTATTAGGTTTTATCACCTAAGGTTCAGACGAACATTATTTAATGAAGGATTAAACCATCATTTAATCATTTTTTCACCAACTGGTCTTCAAGAGACTTTGGTATTTTGCTCACTTGAGCATCTGGGCGTTACATGGTCGACTCATCATCCCATGTAGCCGGTCCCTCCTTCACTCCGTGGTTGATTTTCAATAAATCATCAGTTGATCAGCAATTGATAAAAATTAGGGTTTCGAATCCAATGCTCTGCAAAGCATAATTTTGAGCAGATTCAAACACTAATAATTTTACGTTGATCCCGTGATCAACATTTTAATTAATTATACTCGGTTCAGTTGCCAGTATTCTAAATTAATATTTTATTTTGTTCTGTTACAAATAATTCATCAAGCGAGCAATATTTGCTCAGACTAAGAAATATTAGTTCAACTATCAATATTCAACAATCCATCGAATGAGCAATATTTGCTCACCTTAACTATCAACATTTACTTGAGAATTATACTTCTGTCTCAACAGACACGTTCGATTCATGAGTCTTAGAACATTTGCAAATCACGTTCGACTCAGCAATACAAGGACTCATCGTCCCATAAAGTCAGCAACTGACTAACTAGATACACGTCTGCCTTGCAAACTCCACAATCACGAGACATCAATAGTGTCACATGGGGGGATATTAACTAGGATTTTGGTTTGGCGGTCTACGGCACGTGTGTTCATACACACGATGAGAATGTGAGCAAGTCGTGAAATCAGTTGAAGGAGTTAGCAAAGTAGTGTGTAGAAAATCAACCAAGTCTCCGCACGATGAGCAATTATTTTTAACACGATTTCCACTTCCCCACTCTTTGGCTCCAGCAACTGTCACACTTCATGGGATCAAGGTGTTTACAATTCTAGCAATATAAATAAGTCTCTGAATCATGATTGAAAAACAGACTCTCTTTGGTCGACAGACAATCTCTCGTCAAGCAGACAAACAAGAGATTAAGAACTTAGCTTTCAATCAATCAGAACTTATCTTATTTTCTTCACGTAGAATACACAATACAACTACAATCTTTGATCACCATTGATCTCACACATTTATCAGCTTCCCTCCTACAGATTGACCCATCCTCTCTTGTGACCGAATTGAATCTGAAACGACCATTGTCTTGGTTTAGGCTGGAGTCTTACAGATTGATCTCTCGAACTTAAAGCACTCCCTTCTTGCAGTGCATATGTGTGAGGTTGAGCATTTGCTCGGTTCAAGGAGTCTCCTCCGCACGGTCATCTCCTCAAATCCGTAAAAACCAGCAAATCGTTTTTCCCCATCTACACTAACATGTATAAATATAAAATTGAATTCCTTAGGCAATTATGTCCTGTATTTTTTGGTTTGTTTTGATGTTTAGGAATTGTTTTTGTATTTTCTGAATTGTAGCAAGTAGATTGCACAAGTTTTGATTGTGATTTCTCAAGTTTTGGTTTGTGGTTTGCCACTTTGTTATTTAACCCTGTTCTTGGATATTATTCTGAAATACGAAAAGCTACAGTCGACATATATTACTTTACTTTAGGGATTGATGAGAGTAGTGTTCAAAAATTTGGGTTGTATATGAATGTGACTATACATATTAAGCCATGAAAGTTTTCGATGAAATGTCGAATAGAATTTTTTAATTGTTTACATATAGAGAAAATGCACAAGTTGAGTCAGTTTGAAACAAATAGTTATTGTAAAATTTGTTGTATGTAAACATTTTCGGTAATTGTGTTTATGTTTAATCAAAGTGTACGTGGATAAATTCAAGTGGATGTTGGAAGATTTATTTTTGGGTAAATGAATTGAAATAGGAAATAATATGGAGTCAGTCAAGTTATTTGTGCAATATAATGTCTTCTTTATGGATCGTACGTTAGTTAGCTTCTTAGAGATATGCCGAGGTATTCATTATGTCCAGGAGATAGCTTCAGTGATTCGACTCATATATATTTGGACAAGTCTTGACTTAAAACTCAGTTGTGTTGTCTATGGATTTGTCTAAGTAGTTTCAAATACTCCTTCCACTCCATTGGTAGAGAGACTGAATTGGGCTAATAACATGTTTATCTTACCAATAGTTTTTATTTGAGTTGATATCATTTCGGTGATTGTTCATTTGATATGCTTAGGGCTTAGGACCTTTCTATAATCATGAGCACTTAGTAAGAACGGAAATCTACAAAAACTTATGAATCATACTTTTTGTAATGATGAAACCATCATCTTTTCCATTCTTTAGAAATAATCAACATTTTTTTTGTATGCAGATAAAAAGGAAAAATGGTAAGCAGCAATAGAACTGCAAACTTTAATCAAAGATCATACATACTTGGGATGCATGGAATAGACTTCATGGGTACAAATGGAGACACGAGAATGGATATGTTGGTCGAGAATGCGATCTTCCAGCTGTAGCTGGAACATGTACCAGATATTAGTTTATTTTACTGTTGTTCGAGGAAATGTTATAGGGCCTTATGTTTCAAGGAGTCAATAGTTTTGTAGAAGTAGTATACACGTACGAAAAAACTATTGTTTGCCTACGTGCAACGCATGTGCACTCCAGTTGTGGTAGTAAAAGAAGTTATTGTGGAATCACAAAGAATGAGACGAAGAGCTTGATTACTTTTTATATCTTACATATCGGAGATAAATCACGAAAAATCTTAGAGAAAATAGTACTCAATATGATAGAACAAGTAAGATCAGAACACGTATTATAGAGAAAATAGTTGGGTCTGGCTTCACTAATCCCAAATGAATTCTTCAAGTCGTTAACCTGTAATGGTTTTAGAAAAACCTAGGTTAAAGGAGAATTGAATCTAGTCGTAACTAGGACACAGGAAAGTGCGGGATTAGGTTTTCCAGTTTTTAGAGTTCTCCTTTATATATGTAAGGACCCTCAAGCTCGTCAATGCTATTAGACTAGTCAAGAGATGTTTTGGCCGTTAATAATAACTCGATTAGTTTGACACGAACGTTAGTCAATATAAATTAATCTAACAACAATCTAGATAAGAAACTAGTATCTTTAAATAGGATTCGAAAAGTTGCGGAATGGACTACTCGAACGTGTCAATCGGATACCGGACGAAAAAGATATCAACGGATAAGTATGAAGGGCAAAATAGTAACTTCGTAGCTTAGCTGTGTGGCTGCCCTTATCTTCAACGAGTGTCGTGGAATTTTGGTGTGGTCGTGTCAATACCAGACCGAATTGAGAAGATAAACTCTTCTTCCTTTTCTTTCTACAAAGTTGTAGATGTTCATAAGACTCAGGTATGGACTATAAAATCAATTTAATAGGATTAGTAAACTCTTAGTTATTTTAAAGATAAATAATAAAAAGGTGTAGAACCATAAAAAGGCTTAGAACCATTAGATAGACTTGTATGATTCTTGTATGAGTCGTTTTGAATAGATTCTTGAGTTCTTGTGTGATTAACAGTTAGTTATTAACAACGATCAATTCAAAGGATGAACCAGTGGATCGTGGATCTCGAGGTAGGCGAGGCTTGTCATCAAAAGAGGTGGGAATCGATAACGAACTCTCTTGCATTCATTATTGTTTTAAAAATCAATCTTGGTGTTGTGAAATTCATGCATATATTTGTGTGCTTTGTGTGGTATGAGATGTGTACCGACACAATGTCAGTATTCTATGGCTAGGGCGATACACCGTAATATTACATGGATAGGGCACCGCAATATTATTATTCTTTTATATATTCAGTATTCTATGGCTAGGGCGATACACCGCGGTATTACCTATTCGGTGTGGAATTGGCATCAATATTACTCTTCCCTTATGTGCAAAAACACACATCTCATACATGGATGTTTACTGTTATTTATGGATGTCTTTGAAGAAGTTTCTACTTTGTGTTTTATTGTCTTTCCGTGTATTATTGACTTTTCGATAAAACCTGCATTGTCTCCGAATCATATTAATGATTACTTAAAAGCTAGTTGTTATTCCTACGTGGCACCCATTTTAGGGATGATGTGCTCACCCATTCCCACTTTCAGTTTCAGAGACATATCAGAGTTGCGCAGCGAAAGCTTCAAGGGTCGAGTTCGCTAGTTGTTTAACTTCTGCTATGTTTATTATGTTGCATATTATATTTGTAAACCAAATGACTATTGTATATGTATCATTTGAGAGAAGTTCTTGTATATATATATTTCTGAGCGGGGCTAGTTTTGGGTTAAGTTTTTATAGCAGATTTCTTAATTGAATGCTTAAGTAATTGATTGAGATTCGTAGTGCCTATTTATTTAGTTAATCTCTTGGATTAGTCAGCTGCTAGCTTTGGGGGCGCTACAGACTTGGTATCACAGCTCACTATTAAATCTTATATGGGAAGCAATAGAATTAGCCAGTGCCAGTTAGTTAAACGGATTAATTTAGAATTGGGTTGGGTTGTGAGATAAATCTTAATCACTAAAAGCTACCAATAATTTAAAGATTTATTTGATTGATTTGTTTGATTTATTGTAATGAAATAAAAATTGTAGGTTGAAACCAATTATAGTATAGTTTAGAAATTTTATTATAGAACTAGAGATTAGTTAGTCTCAGTTATTTAACACTTGAATAATCTAGCACTGGAGAATAGTGAGGTTTGTAATTCCGATATGTTTGTGTTGTCTTTTGGCCGTAGGAAAGCATTGTTGGGTCTGATCAGCTTAGACAGGGGAACTACATGCATGGATTACCATTCGTAAAAGGAGAACTTGCTTCTATTAGTGGACTGGTAGATCCCAAATTTTACTTAGAAACTTTATTATAGAGTATTTTCTCTCGTAATTAGAACCAGTAAATTATTGAAATGGGAATTAGTATTATGAACCTAGAGCCACAAATTTTAGTTGTAGAAATCCTTATAGGTTTGTGTTTTGTTTCTTGTTGTATGCGCTTAGGCAAGAGATATGATTTTTCGTTAAGGTGGGGAGTTTTGAAGACCAGAAGGATGGTTAGATTTTCAAAGACGAAAATGATATAAGGTGGGGAGAATGTAAGGACCCTCAAGCTCGTCAACGCTATTAGACTAGTCAAGAGATGTTTTGGCCGTTAATAATAACTCGATTAGTTTGACACGAACGTTAGTTAATATAAATTAATCTAACAACGATCTAGATAAGAAATTAGTATCTTTGAATATGCTTCGAAAAGTTGTGGAATTGACTACGCGAACGTGTCAATCGGATACCGGACGAAGAAGATATCAACGAATAAGTATGAAGGGCAAAATAGTAACTTCATAGCTTAGCTGTGTGGCTGCCCTTATCTTCAACGAGTGTCGTGGAATTTTGTTGTGGTGGTGTCAATACCAGACCGAATTGAGAAAATAAACTCTTGTTCCTTTTCTTCCTTTTCTTTCTTATTCTTTTTCTTCTTCTCTTCTCTCTTTCTTCTTCGGTTCTTTCTTTTTTATTCTTTCCATCGATTTCAAGTCGACGAAGCGAACTTGTTTTGATGTGGTGTTTCATAGAAGCTTGTAGATGTATCAGTGAAGAAGGTGATGGTGTTGAAGTTGTTTGAGTTCCCGGAGGAGAAGAGATTGATGTAGTTGTAAACTTGAGAATTAGGGTTCTTGGGTCGATTGAAGTTTTGTGTGAGATTAAGGTTGGATATAACCAATTGAATATGGGTTTCGAGATCCTGAATAGAAGAAGATTGTTGTGTTAATTTGATAATTAAGTTTCAGAGAAGAAGATTATTTGTGAAGAAGAAATTAGGATTTGGGGAAAATTCAGAAGAAGAATTAGAAGATAGAATTGAAGGTTTGGAAGGAAGATTAGAGATGGGTTTGATGAATAACTTGAAATGGATAGTGAGGGTTTGAGCAGAGATTATGAAGTCAAGTGGAATGGATAATTTGAAGTTTCTGATGAAACTAGGATTCGATTGTTCTTATGAGAAGGTGATGAAGCTGTTACAAGTGTCGATTTGAGCATTGAAGGTAATTCAGATGAAGTGGTAAGTTTATTTTGGGTTCCACAATTGATTATCTTGAATTTGTGTATATTCGGGTTTAAAACTGAATTTCATTGGATGGGTTTGCTTGAAATGGATGTAATTGTGAAGCTGTAGAGACTATGTGACGTGTTGATGCTAATTAGAGTTGATGGAGGTATAATTACAGGGTGAATGGAATTGGTTGTGAAAGATGAAGTAATTGGTTTTGTTATGAAATGGAAGAGAAATAGAGGTGGAGAAGAGAATGTCGCTTGATCTGTGACAGGTGAAAAATTAGTGGTAATGTTTGTGTAATGGAGTTGGTGGTGTTGGAATGAACTGGTGGTGGTGGTTCTGTAGCTGTTGGTGATACTTAGGGGATTGTGGTGTTGTTACAGATGATGTGGTTGCAATGAATTGCAGGCCTGAAGGTGGTAAGGTTGCATAGTTATTTTGAGTTGCAAGTAATTGTTGAGCTAGTGATAGATTAGGTTTGTAATTGAGTTACAGATGAAGGTGTTTGTGTTACAATGGTGATTCATGTGAATCAGAGTTGTGGAAACTACCAGTGGAGCTGCAGATTTTAGTGGTGCTTGTGGTCTTGAGTATATGTGTATCTGAATTGAGATGGTAATAAACTTAGTTGAGATGTTGTGGTCGAGGATAAGTCTAAACTGAGAAGTAAGAAGAAGTTGAATTGAGAGTGTGTTGGTAGAATTAAGAAAGGTTGCAATTGTGACTCGGGTTGTATATAGTGGTTGCTGTGAAAGCTTGGAATTGCCATTGCAGGTAAGCCGAATTGTGATTAAGAATGCACCTGTGAAGTTTTTGTATTCAATGTACTGTTGTTTTGATTTGATGTTGAAATGTTAAAATGATAGATGAAGATGTAAGAATTAAAGTTAAAGTGATCTGTAACATGGTGTGTTTAGTTAAGCTTGTATGACTCAGTATCTGACTGAGTTGAATCGTTGACTCACCGAGTTACTTGTATTGACCTGAGTTGACTAGTTGACCAATTTAGACTTGACCGTTTGACCTGGACCTTGACCTGACTATGGACGTTGACTGTTAGTTGGCCCTTGATTGTCACTTTGACCGTTAGTGAGCGATAGTTGTCTCAGATGGAATGGGCCTTAGATTATGGGGCCAGTTTAGTGGACTTGGGCTTAGGGATAGAGTTCCTATTTGTTGAATTGGACCACTTATGGTCCGAATTAGGCTTTGGTTCCTTCTACAAAGTTGTACATGTTCATAAGACTTAGCTATGGACTATAGATTCAATTTAATCGGATTAGTAAGTTCTTAGTTATGCTAAAAATAGATCATAAAAAGGTGTAGAACCATAAAAGGGATTAGAACCATTAGATAGACTTGTATGATTCTTGTATGAGTCATTTTGAATAGATTCTTAAAGTTCTTGTGTGATTAACAGTTAGTTATTAATCACGATCGATTCAAAGGATGAACCAGTGGATCATGGATCTCGAGGTAGGCGAGGCTTGTCGTCAAAAGAGGCGGGAATCGATAACGAACTCTCTTGTATTCATTATTGTTTTACAAATCAATCTTGGTGTTGTGAAATTCATGCATATATTTGTGTGCTTTGTGTGGTATGAGATGTGTGCCGACACAATGTCAGTATTCTAAGGCTAGGGCGATACACTGCAATATTACACGGCAAGGGCGATACACCGCAATATTATTCTTCCTTTATATATTCAGTATTCTATGGCTAGGTCGATATACCGCAGTATTACCTATTCGGTGTGGAATTGGCATCAATATTACTCTTCCCTTATGTGCGGCAACACACATCTCATACATGGATGTTTACTATTATTTATGGATGTCTTTGAAGAAGTTTCTACTTTGTGTTTTATTGTCTTTCCGTGTATTATTGACTTTTCGATAAATCTTCATTGTCTCCGAATCATATTAATGATTACTTGAAATCTAGTTGTTATTCCTACGGGGCACCCCTTTTAGGGATGATGTGCTCACCCATTCCCACTTTCAGTTGCGCAGAGTTGCGCAGTGAAAGCTTCAAGAGTCGAGTTTGCTAGTTGTTTAACTTCTGCAATGTTTATTATGTTGCATATTATATTTGTAAACCAAATGACTATTGTATATGTATCATTTGAGATAGATCAGAGTTGCGCAGTGAAAGCTTCAAGGGTCGAGTTCGCTAGTTGTTTAACTTCTGCAATGTTTATTATGTTGCATATTATATTTGTAAACCAAATGACTATTGTATATGTATCATTTGAGAGAAGTTCTTGTATATATGTATTTATGAGCGGGGCTAGTTTTGGGTTAAGTTTTTATAGCAGATTTCTTAATTGAATGCTTAAGTAATTGATTGAGATTCGTAGTGCCTCTTTATTTAGTTAATCTCTTGGATTAGTCAGCTGCTAGCTTTGGGGGCGCTACAATATAGTTTTTCAAATCAGGGTTTTCTTTCAATCAAATCTAAGATAGCTTAGTAACAAAGCATTCAATACTCACCGTTAGATGAAAACCTGATTTAAGATTCAAATTAAGTTTGCTTAAAACCAAATTAATATCTCTCCACCGTTAGATGGTCTTAGATTGTTACACACAAATTAAATATACTTTCATTTAGATATGGGTAATCGTACCTAAACGTGTATATTGAGTTGGCTCAATAATAATTAACCGAAGTTAGCCATATGAAAACTTTTGTAATAACCACATTCATATAACACTTCTAGATCAAATATGATGATCAGTCAAACATGAAAGATAATCAAATGAATCTAATTGTGTTACTCATAAATTTTTTCAATTATTTATATCTCATAGAAGTATATTAGACACAATTGAAACAAAATCGTATTTGATTCATGTTATACAAGAATCAATTCATGAACATTAATTCGCGGTTTGCAAAGAGTGCATTCTTTAATTTATAAATGTATTTGTCATGAGTATGAAATCATACTTAAACGATTTTATAACTTTAACCACTAAGTTTGCAAACGGGTACGCAAACTTAAGTTCCAGACTTTGATCTTGTCCAGCAGTTTGCAAACGGGTACGCATACTGCTGTCCCAGACCGTAACTCAGGTAGAACCGTTCACATACTGGTATATGCAAACTTGGTTCTGAGACTTTGACAGTTAAAACTGTTCGCATACTGGTATACAAACTTGGTTTCTGGACCTGAATCATACCACAACAGTTTGCATACTGGTATGCATGCAGTGTTATATCCAGACAAGCGTTAATTGTTCTAAACTCCCATTTATATCATTGAAACATCATTAGAAGACGACAATAGCTGTATCACACAAACTATTAGCTTATAAGTAATTTTCAAGTGATCGAATGATCAGTACGAAACATTCCGAATCGACATCAAATGACTGTCTCACACAAATCATGCAAGATGTTTCAAGGCTATTTTCACATGATCATCTTTTGACTTATTATTTAGCTTCCAATAAATAAACTGTTTCCAACTAAACTCATCAAGAATAATGATGAACGTATCTAAAGCAACATCTTCCAACACATATTTCGAGAAATATATAAGCGAGTTAAACTCGGCTCGAAATATCAAATGTGTATAATGTAAAAGTCTATATAGCTATACGACTTAGTCTCATTAGGAGATAAAATAAAATAGACTTCTGAGTATTAGTCTCCACATACCTTTTGTTGATGAAGTTCCTCCAATCTCTCCTCAGTAGATCTTCGTATTCAATCGATGAACGTCGTGAAGTTTAAAGCTCAACTACACATTTTATCCTAATCCGAGACATAGCTATAAGTAGACTAGAAACCAAGACTTATAGTTTTGATCACCTAAACTTGACAAACAAGCTTGAGATAGCAACGCTTGCGATTTCGACCGAGCAGTGCTCTAACAATAACATTGATAGAAATTACAAAAAACTCTTTGTCTATGACCTCGTAGTTCCACAAGATCACGATCTAAGATTGTCCTAGATAGATTTTGTAATGTAGAATCAATTTGGTATCTTTATAAGTTTTAAATATATTAAACCTTAATAGTTGAAAATTGATTTGATAATTCTTTTTCCTTTAGAGTTCCCTCTGAAATGACGAGGGTACGAAGTACACCACAATCTTTTCGATATCAACCTATAAGTCTGATACCTTGCGTGATATGATGTAGACAAATACTATCAAGAAGATATCAATCACAAGGTATACAATTGATATATAGTACAAGTCTGAAACTGAACCTCAAAACTATAGGGATCAACCCAAGTGTTTGGGATTAACATATAGTGTATTTACTTTTAGTTATAACTAAACAATAATTATAATTGCGGAACGTAAAAGTAGATACACAAAAAAAAAAATTCACGAGGAAACCGAAAATGCAAAAAAAAAACCGGGACCTAGTCCATTTTTGAATACTCTCATAATCATGCCGTTATAAAAAAGCCACTACCAACTTCGTATAGTTGAGACCAAGTAAACTACCCCTAGTTACCTAGTTTCCTCAGTATCTGCACCTACAACCAATCTGTCAAGCGCACGTGAATCCTAAGATAAAGTCCACTATCTTAAGTTGCTTCACTCTTGTGAAGACTTCAAGCACTCAACTCCTTTGGATCGTCTTCCAAACAGTAAAAGACTAATCTTTTTGATAACCGATCTTTCAATCTCAAGAAGTCAACCAAAGATATATGTTGAGTACGACCAACACTCTTATGTTTAAAATCAATTAAAATCCTTAAGCATGCTTGGGAGGGAGTAATCTAGGGATGTGTGACCTCCTGGAAAGTTGTTGCTGGATGACCGCAGCGATGCCCGTGAAAACCCCACACTGCCGAATAACCGCAGCGGCTAAGTGGGGACAATATCGGTGGAGGGTCTGGTCATTAAATTATGTCACATCTTGAACTTTTCTATTTTGCAAACCCAATTTCTAAAATCATACAAACCCTTCAGTGTACATGACCATGGAAATAAGTTTTTCCTATTGGGACAGGTTATACCTTGACACCTGACATAAGTTAGGATCGGATCTACCTTGAATCCAAATATAGGCAAGGATTGGTGTAAAAGCGGGGGTCTAACAACACTACCCAATATTTCTCTTAGCAATCTGTATGGACTAACTCCGAAATACTTTCTAGAGAATCAACTAGACAGTCAGACTCAATCTAGGTAAAAATATCTCAAGGAGTTATTATCTCTCTCTTGTTTTGATTTACTCGAGGTAATAGAAATCAGCGAGTCTTCAATCAAACACAAGGAATAACTTGGATGGTACCAAAGACCAATATCCAAGGATCAATCAATATCAATCAACAACCAAGGGTCGGATTTCCAATTGATTGATTCAAACGCACAACCTGTATTATTTCAATTATATAAACAAATATAATGCGGAAATAGAAATAACACAGACACCAGAAATTTTGTTAACGAGGAAACCACAAATGCAGAAAAACCCCAGGACCTAGTCCAGATTGAACACACACTGTATTAAGCCGCTACAGACACTAGCCTACTCCAAACTAACTTCGGACTGGACTTTAGTTGAACCCCAATCAGTCTCCCACTGATCCAAGGTACAGTTGTACTCCCTAGGCTTCTGATCCCAGCAGGATACTGCGCAATTGATTCCCTTAGCTGATCTCACCCACAACTAAGAGTTGATACGACCCAAAGTCGAAGACTTAGCAATAAACAAATCTGTCTCACACAGACAAGTCTATCAAAGGATCAATATGTCTCCCACAGATAAACCCTAAAAGTTTTTGTTCCGTCTTTTGATAATAATCAAGGTGAACAGGAACCAGTTGATAATCCGGTTTTATATTCCCGAAGAACAACCTAGAGTTATCAATCACCTCACAACAATCTTAATCGTATGGTAACGAAACAAGATGTTGCGGAATCACAAACAATGAGACGAAGATGTTTGTGATTACTTTTTATATCTTGCCTATTAGAGATATCAATCTCAAGCCAATCAATCTGATTGTACTCGTACGATAGAAGATGAAAGATCAGATCACACAACTACGATAAAAGTAGTATCGGTCTGGCTTCACAATCCCGATGAAGTCTTTAAGTCTTTAACCTGGTTTTAGAAGAAGAAAACCAAAGGTTAAAGGAGAACCGACTCCAGTATGCAAACTAGTATCACACGTGAGGTGTGGGGATTAGTTTTGCACAGATACTAGAGTTCCCCTTATATAATCTTTCAAATCAGGGTTTGCAATTAAGTTACCTTGGTAACAAAGCAATCAATATCCACCGTTAGATGAAAACTTGATTTAGATTCAAACTAATATTTCTCAACCGTTAGATCAAAAACTTAGCTTGTTACACACACTTGACAATGCACGCTTCTAGGTTTGTTAACCGTAACCAAACGTATGCACTTGTTGGTTCAACAATAGTTAACCAAATGGTTATCCATATGAGCATTTCATATCAACCACGTTCTTCTTCACCATAACTAGTTCAAATGATTTCAAATGAACTAGTTAGAGAGTTGTTCAATTGCAAGGAAATCTCATGTACTACACAAGACACAATTGAAGCAAAGATGATTTGATTCACTTGAATCGGTTCATGAACTTTTATAGCCACGGTTTGCAAACTGCATTCCTTAGTATTTTTAAGTTTAAGTTCAGAAATCATCTTCAGATATATAACCTTCTCAAGTTCGCAGACTAGGTTCGCGGACTTAAGTTACTGGGCAGAGTTTACAAACTCCAGCAGAAATTCTCGGGTATGAGAACTTCGCCGGTTGGCGGACTGGGTTCGCAGACTTAGTTTCACGCAAATAGTTTGTCAACTTCAGCAGAAATTCTCGGGTTTGAGAACTTCGGCAGTTCGCGGACTTGGCTCACGCCATTCTTCCGGTTCTCTTGATAAACAAAGTTTGCAAACTTTGGTTCATGGAATATGACTTATACATAAATGTGTTTCCACAACAATGCTTATGTCCACTATTAGTTATGTAATCTAAACTCTCATTTCAATCATTGAAACATTCTTAGAGGACGTTATATAGTTGTTACACCATTTCTCGTCAAAGCAATTTTCAAGATGATTGATACATGTCATGACTTTCATCACATGGTAAAGATAAACTTGGTTAAAGCGGAAAGCTTACCAACTCATATTTCGAGATATAGATAGGCGAGGTATACTCGGCTCGAAATACCAAATGTGTATAATCAAAGTTTATATATATATATATAGCATCCGACTTCTTGTCTCAAAGAGTAGGAGATAGAGTAGATAGACTTTTGATTGATAGATAAGTTCAAGTCTTCACATACCTTTTTGTCGAGAAGTTCCACCGCTTCCTTGAGTGGTTCTTCTACTTGTATGATGAATCGCCATGAAGTTCTTGAGCTCAACTACACTTCTATCCTAGTCCGAGACTTAGCCGTAATAGACTAGAAATCAAGACTTATAGTTTTGATCACTAACATTGACAAACATGCTTGAGATAGCAACGCATGCGAGTTCGACCGAGCAATGCTCTAACAATCTCCCCCTTTGTCAATTTTAGTGACAAAACTATCAATACATATGGAATACAAAAAAAAAGATAAAGAAACTTTAGTAGCTCTTATTCCACATGTCTAATCTTCAACATTCCTCGAAATCTTCGTCACTTCCAAGTACTCCAATGATCCCAAAGGTTGTAAGTTTAGCATCACCGCTGTTGAAGATCCGTAGCTATAACAATGAGAAAACATAGTTCTTGATCATTGTGATACAGTGTCATAGTATTATTACACAGCGTCAAAGTTCAATTGTATCATAACTTCAACAATAATACTATGGTGATATGTATCACTCCCCCTTAGTCAATACTCTATCTCACAAGGAAACCACTCCCCCTTACACAATGATCCGAAAACCATATGTATTTGTAGTGTGAATTACATATTAATTCTCCCCCTTTTTGTCAATAAAATTGGCAAAGGTACAAGAACGGTATCATAATGAAATTTCCGAGAGAGACATTTCATGACGAAAGGCAAAAATACATACCAACTAATTTAGATGCAATCATGAAGCCGAAGCTAAATGCATTCATCAAGGAGTTTAAAGATACAAGATAACCCCTCTAAAATTCCACAGCCGCACACCCCTCAAGATATGACCATTAAGCACAAGTTCAAAAGAACTCTCCCCCATTTGATGTCATTCCCGAAGGAACAACAAGAGCGACCTTAATTTCGAAAGAAAAGAAAGATTTTTATTGGACACAAAAAAACTATGAGAATGATTTCCTATATCAAAAAACTAAATCAAATTAATCACAAGTAAACCCATGATTAATTTAATCGGAATACGCAGTCAAATTAAACACAAAAAGTGATCAATTCAATTGATTATGCTCAACATAAGAGAACTTAGTGAGACACTAAACTACTCAACTAGATTAATTACAAGAGAACCCATAATTAGTCTAATCGGAATACACAACCAAACTAATCACAAAAGTAATCAATTTAATTGTCATTTATTTTGCTCGACATAAGAAAACTTACGGAGCAAAAACTAAATAACCAAACAAGATGATTAATTTAGTTCAATATGCTCGACATAACATATCTCACGGAACAACAACTAAGATAAAAAAATCAACTTGGTTGTATAGTGCTCAACATAAGATATGTTACAGAGCCTCACAGTAATACATAAAATATGGATCAGGGATGATCAATACTGCGGAATACACAAGGATTCATTCTATTTTCCATCACTATTTGCATAACGATATTTAATAGACATAATCCTTGAAAACAAAAGATTTTAACCTATCTTCCATCAAATATTTGACAATATAGGCTTAACTTTTGTAATTCTCAAAAGTCCATTCATTCTTTTATCAATACTGAATATCGATCACGAACGACTTTACCTTTGACAAAGTATGGGACGAACATAGTTCACGGACGTAAACACAAATATCCCATAACAAATTGAAATATAACAAATCATAAAGATTAATACTGCAAAAACATCATCCTCCAAAAAGTTTTTAGAATTTAAACCAATAAACCTAAAAAAAACAAAAAGATGAAAAAAGATAGCTATGTATAGTCACAATCATTGCTATTCCAGCACTAGTTATTCTTCCAACTAAATCAAAAAGAAGACATACTAGGCAACAATGTCTTTGAGAAATTCTTTATCATTCCCGAACTCCTTGTCATCAACAGCCATTGGAACATAAGGTTCATGGAGATAGGAGTTAATATCAACAAACCGTCATGGCTGATGATGTCGAACCAGGGCTTTCTGAATTTCCAAAGATATTAAAACGCAAGCTTTTATTTCACGAATCTCCTTTCTTACTTCCTTCAACTCATCAAATAACATCAGAAAACTTCTGAGAGTTAGAAGGGACAGCCCTTGGCTTTCTTGTATTCCTCCTATTTCTTTTCAAGGACGGAGTTACTGGAGATTTCTCTTTTTCCTTGATTGATGGCTTAACAATCATGTTGACATCTTTTCCATCCAAAGACATGATGCTTAGAGAACAGGTATGAACAACTGGTTTTTATGAGTACAGTTCACAATCTCATCAAGCAGTCTTAAGATATAAAGGATATTAGAGAGGAAAAAGGAATGTAGGGTTCGCAACCTTTAAACAGGTTCGTGGACGTCCAACTCTAAACCCTATAAAGATTAGATTTTTCGATAATAACCCTTTATTTGATAGACAGGAAAAACAAACCTAAGAAAAAAAACTTTTCCTAAAGCCTGAGCGGTACACAATCTTCTCTCTTTTGATCAGGCACATGAGACAAGATTTACCAAAAAACACAATTAATTTGTGCTGTGGTGAACGACAATTTGTCCACCATTTTCCTCTTGAGAGGAATCCTCTGACTTATGTCTGTCAAAGCGTTTTGACCATACCTTCTTCTCTAATGTTATTATTTTGTCTTTGGAAACCAACTTCTTAGACGAAGATAAAATCCTACATACCTCAGCAGTCTTCTGGGCAAGTTTAAGCTTCCAAGCCAATCGATTTGCTCTTCGTTGAAGTTTGTTGGCGTGCCTCACTTGATGTTTGTACTTGTAACATCTTGATAGTTCATGACCCTTCTGAGAACAAAACGAGCACGTCAATCTTGGATAGTGTTCAGGAATCTGTGGTGTGAAAGCAGCTAGACACATAGTAGATCCTGAAACATTACAAACAGAGTTTCCAAAGGATGGGTCAACTAATTCTTCCAGCTTGATTGTATTCTTTTCTTCACCGAAACCATCAAGGTTGATATATGTATTGCTACATTTATCAAAATCAATGTTTTCACATAGAAGACCAACACTTGATTTCCTGTCTTCATCAGAATCATAGATCTCAGACATCTCATCAAGTGTAATAGCAAGACCTTTGTCCCCAGTGTATTTTCTGCGATTTGGGCACTCGTTTGCAAAATGACCAAAACCTTTACACTTAAAGCATCGTGGCATATCCTCGTCAGCATCCCTGTTTTTAGGAGGAACGCGATTGTGAGGTTTATCTGATGACCTGGGTTTGTCTCTTGAAAACCGTTTAATTCTCTTCAAGAAGATCCCTAAACTGTCTTGTGATCAAGGAGACTGATTTGTCAAGATCTTCATCCGAAAAATCACCCTCTGACTAATCATCCTCAGAGACATAAACACTTTTACTTTTATCAAGTAATTTAGTGTTCCTTTGTGCTTTGAAGGCAACATCCTTTCTGATTTTGGATGTATGCTCATGATCAAAGATCTTTAACTTTCCAACCAAGGTATTTCTGGAAAGATTATCAAGGTTATTTCCCTCAACGATGGCATGCTTCTTAGACTCGTATCTAGATGGCAGCGATCTGAGAATTTTCATCATAATGTCCTTTTCAGGAACAGTCTTATCCAGTGCAAAAGATGCATTAACAATTTCAGACACTCTGTGATTAAACTCATCAAATGTATCTTCATCTGTCATACAAAGGTTATCCCAATCAGAATTAACGCTTTGAAGCCTAGCTTCCTTTTCACTGGAGTTACCTTCAAATACGGTTTCTAAGATATCCCAAACATCTTTATACCTAGTGAAATTTGACACATGGTGCTGAAGATTTGGGATATGGCATGTATGATGACATTCAAACCGTCGGAATTTTTCTTTGCATCAAGTATCTCGGCAGGAATATATTCACCAATATTCTTGGGAACGTTTACATCTCCAACTGCACAACGGGAGCATCATAGCCATTAACAACAAATACTCATGATTGAAAATCACGCGCTTGAAGAAAAGCTCGCATAACAATTTTCCACCATAAGTAATTAGAGCCATCGAAGACTGGTGGTACGTTAATAGAGATAGCACCCCTGTCCATAGAGTCAGATTGGTACAAACACATACTTGTAAGGTCTTAAACGTGTTTACCTGCTCTGATACCAATTGAAAAAGCGGGGGTCTAACAACACTACCCAATATTTCGCTTAACAATCTGTATGGACTAACTCCGAAATACTTTATAGAGAATCAACTAGACAGTCAGACTCAATCTAGGTAAAAGTATCTCAAGGAGTTAATATCTCTCTCTTGTTTTTATTTACTCGAGATAACAGAAATCAGCGAGTTATCAATCAAACACAAGGAATAAATTGGATGGTACCAAAGACCAATATCCAAGGATCAATCAATATCAATCAACAACCAAGGGTCGTATTTCCAACTGATTGATTCAAACGCACAATCTGTATTATTTCAATTATATAAACAACTATAATGCGGAAATAGAAATAACACAGACACCAGAAATTTTGTTAACGAGGAAACCGCAAATGCAGAAAAACCCCAGGACCTAGTCCAGATTGAACACACATTATATTAAGCCGCTACAGACACTAGCCTACTCCAAGTTAACTTCAGACTGGACTGTAGTTGAACCCTAATCAGTCTCCCACTGATCCAAGGTACAGTTGTACTCCCTACGCCTCTGATCCCAGCAGGATACTGTGCACTTGATTCCCTTAGCTGATCTCACCCACAACTAAGAGTTGCTACGACCCAAAGTCGAAGACTTAACAATAAACAAATATGTCTCATACGTACAAGTCTATCAAAGGATCAATCTGTCTCCCACAGATAAACCCTAAAAGGTTTTATTATGTCTTTTGATAATAATCAAGGTGAACTGGAACCAATTGATAACCGGTCTTATATTACCGAAGAACAACCTAGAGTTATCAATCACCTCACAACAATCTTAATCGTATGGTAGAGAAACAAGATGTTATCACAAACAATGAGACGAAGATGTTTGTGATTACTTTTTATATCTTGCCTATCGGAGATATCAATCCCAAGCCAATCAATCTGATTGTAATCGTACGATAGAAAATGCAAGATCAGATCACACAACTACGATAAAAGTAGTACTAGTCTGGCTTCACAATCCCAATGAAGTCTTTAAGTCGTTAACCTGGTATTGATGGTGGATTTTAGCTTAGGGTTAAAATCGTAAAACCTTAGTCAGATAATGATGTCACACTTAAGTAATAATGTCGCCACTAGCACATTTATTGAACCATTCAACATGTCTGCGTAAAATTATCGGGGTACCTTTTTTATACGTCATGCTCCACGGCAGAGCCCTCGTTACTGACTGGCATCATCCCTGCACATGCCAGCCGCGCATGCTAGCCAAACATGCCAATCACGCGTGCCACATATTTTAAACTAGGGTTCCAACACGCTAAACCCTAATAGCCTTATCTCCGCGCCAAAGGCATGCCAACCATGCCAGGCGCACCACCGTGCCAATGGCATACCATGCCAGGCACATCTCCGAGCCAAAGGCATGCCAACCATGCCAGCCACACCACCGTGCCAATGGCATGCCATGCCAACCACATCTCCGCGCCAAAGGCATGCCAAGCATGCATCCGCACCACTGTGCCAATGGCATGCCATGCCAGCCACATCTCCGCGCCAAAGGCATGCCAGCCGCACCACCGTGCAAATGGCATGCCATGCCAGTCACATCTCCATGCCAAAGGCATGCCAAGCATGCAAGACGCACCACCGTGCCAATGGCATGCCATGCCAGACACATCTCCGTGCCAAAGGCATACCAACCATACCAGCCGCACCACCGTGCCAATGGCATGCCATTCCAGCCACATCTCCGCGCCAAAGGCATGCCAACCATGCCAGCCGCACCACCATGCCAATGGCATGGCATGCCAGCCACATCTCCGCGCCAAAGGTATACCAACCATGCCAGCCGCACCATAGTGCCAATGGCATGCCATGCCATCCACACCTCCGCACCAAAGCCATGCCGGCCATACATCCATGCCGCTGGCTTCTAAACGAAAAGTTGCAGCAATCAACGACCACCCTTCCTTCTGAGATGCAAATCTCAGCCGTCCAAGTTCGCCACCAAACGCGTGGCAACTTTTGGCCCAATGCCAAACCTTAATTTTGGCCGCGCCTAAAACTATGCCAAAATCCTAGCTTGGCCGCGCATAAACCATGCCAAAGCCACGACGGCCATGCATCCATGCTGCTGGCTGCCAAATGAAGGGTTGCAACAATCAATGGCCACCCATCCTTCTGAGATGCAAATCTCAGCCGTCCACGTTCGCTACCAAAAGCATGGCAACTTTTGGCCCAATGCCAAGCCCTAATTTTGGCCGCGCCTAAACTATGCCAAAACCCTAATTTTGGCCGCGCCTAAAACTATGCCAAAATCATAGCTTGGCCGCGCCTAAACCACGCCACAGCCATGCCGGCCATGCCTCCATGCTACTGGCTTCCAAACGAAGGGTTGCAACAATCAACGACCACCCTTCCTTCTGAGATGCAAATCTCAGCCGTCCAAGTTCGCCACCAAACGCGTGGTAACTTTTGGCCCAATGCCAAACCCTAACTTTGGCCGCGCCCAAACTATGCCAAAACCCTAATTTTGGCCGCGCCTAAAACTATGCCAAAATCCTAGCTTGGTCGCGCCTAAACCATGCCAAATCCACGCCGGTCATGCCTCCATGCCGCTGGATGCCAAACGGAGGGTTTCAACAATCAACGACTATCCTTCCCTCTGAGATGCAAATCTCATCCGTACAAACTTGCCATCAAATGACTCGTGGCAATCTCTTGGCTACGGTGCCAACTCTTGGACACGGTGCCAAAACCCTAATTTGGCCACGGTGCCAAAGCCATAATTTGTCCACGCCAAAGCCATGCCTCCATGCCGCTGGCTGCCAAACGGAAGGTTGCAACGATCAACGGCTATCCTTCCTTCTAAGATGCAAATCTCAGCCGTACAAGCTCGCCACTAAACCAAACGACTTGTGGCAAACTTTGGCTACGATGCCAACTCTTTGGCCAAGGCGCACACTTAGCTATGCCAATTCTATGGTCACGGCACCAAACCCTAATTAGCCACGCCAAGAGCATGAACAAGCCATGCCAGCACCGTGGCCACGCCACTGGCTACCAACGGAAGGTAACCATAATCAACGGATAACCTTCCTCTCAAGATGAAAAATCTCGACCGTCGAAGGTCACCACCGAGCCGACAAGCCTCCCAATCTCAACTTGGAAAACAATAACAACATTCTACACAAAACACTCGAGACATCAAAACATGTCACAAACTGGGGGATGCTCATCAGGGTATTGGTCTGGAGGTTTACAGCGTGCGGCGTACACTACGCTCGTTACAAGAAAGTGTCATAAGAGTGAGGCGGTTAGTAAATACAAGAAGTAATGGTAAAACTTTTCCTTCATTACGGAAACATCAATTACAGGCGCTACCCGTTACCGCTTTCTTCCATTTACTCAACTGTTTCCACTTCTTACGAGACTAGGGTACGTTTCTTTGCGACTTGTATAAATAGGTCTCACCTATTTCCACCAAAGAACAAGTTTTATTCAGGAGAACACAACACTCAGAAATCACTTGTTAGCTTTCTCATATGTTAGCTTTCCACTTTCTGATACAAGTCGTCAAACAACTACTCTTCCCGAATCAACTATTCTGGTCTCAACACTCTCTTCGCTTCCCTCCCTAGACCAACCCTTCTCCTTCACTTTGTGACCGAAGCAAGTCTGGAACGACCATTTCTTGGTTTAGGCCGGATTTGTACAGATTGATCTCTCGAATCAAAGTACTCCATTGTAGTACATTGTTTAGGGTTTAGACTCGTTTCTCACCCACACACTCAAAATTACCAAAATCAGCAGAAACTGTTTTCACCCTCAAACACCTGGTTTTAGAAGAAGAAAACCAAAGGTTAAAGGAGAACCGACTCTAGTATGCAAACTAGTATCACATGTGAGGTGTAGGGATTAGTTTTGCACAGATAATAGAGTTCCCCTTATATAGTCTTTCAAATCAGGGTTTGCAATTAAGTTACCTTGGTAACAAAGAAATCAATATCCGCCGTTAGATGAAAACCTGATTTAGATTCAAGCTAAAATTTCTCAACCGTTAGATCGAAAACTTAGCTTGTTACACACACTTGACAATGCACGCTTCTAGGTTTGTTAACCGTACCCAAACGTATGCACTTGTTAGTTCAACAATAGTTAACCAAATGGTTAGCCATATGAGCATTTCATATCAACCACGGTCTTCTTCACCATAACTAGTTCAAATGATTTCAAATGAACTAGTTAGAGAGTTTTTCAATTGCAAGGAAATCTCATGTACTACACAAGACACAATTGAAGCAAAGATGATTTTATTCACTTGAATCGGTTCATGAAATTTTATAGCCACGGTTTGCAAACTGCATTCCTTAGTCTTTTTAAGTTTAAGTTCAGAAATCATCTTCAGATATATAACCTTCTCAAGTTCGCAAACTAGGTTCGCGGACTTAAGTTACCAGGCAGAGTTTACAAACTCCAGCAGAAATTCTCGGGTATGAGAACTTCGCCGGTTGGCGGACTGGGTTCGCGGACTGAGTTCGGGGACTTAGTTTCACGCAAATAGTTTGTCAATTCCAGCAGAAATTCTCGGGTTTGAGAACTTCGGCAGTTCGCGGACTGAGTTCGCGGACTTGGCTCACGCCGTTCTTCCGGTTCTCTTGATCAACAAAGTTCGCAAACTTTGGTTCAAGGAATAGGACTTATACATAAATGTGTTTCCACAACAATGCTTATGTCCACCATTGGTTATGTAATCTAAACTCTCATTTCAATCATTGAAACATTCTTAGAGGACGTTATACAATTGTTACACCATTTCTCGTCAAAGCAATTTTCAAGATGATTGAAACATATCATGACTTTCGTCACATGGTAAAGATAAACTTGGTTAAAGCGAAAAGCTTACCAACTCATATTTCGAGATATAGATAGGTGAATACTCGGTTCGAAATACCAAATGTGTATAATCAAAGTCTATATATATATATAGCATACGACTTCTTGTCTCAAAGAGTAGGAGATAAAGTAGACTTCTGAGTGATAGATAAGTTCAAGTCTTCACGTACCTTTTTGTCGAGAAGTTCCACCGGTTCCTTGAGTAGTTCTTCTACTTGTATGATGAATCACCATGAATTCCTTGAGCTCAACTACACTTTCTATCCTAGTCCGAGACTTAGACATAATAGACTAGAAATCAAGACTTATAGTTTTGATCACTAACATTGACAAACATGCTTGAGATAACAACGCATGCGAGTTCGACCGAGCAATGCTCTAACAATTGGTTCTACCTTGACTCATAACATAAGTTAGGATCGATTCTACCTTGATTTTCTATATATGCTAGGATCGGTTCAACCTTAAGATCTTCAATGAAAACCGGACCTTCAATCCTATTGATTTCTTTTCAACTATGAAACAAGTTCGTACGTCTACTTCCTTAAATGCATGTAATTAAATTTTTCTAGGAATGAAATCAAGCATATGTTCACTACACAATCTAGTAACAAGTTACAAAGATTATGTCGATGTCGTAATTACGAAGTTCAAAAGATAAGCATTATACTTCGTAATTCAATATACAAATAAAAATAATTCATAACTATTGATATATTGTTCCTTGACACTTTGATCATAATAAGAAGGTCAAGCTCTCTAATACTATATATATATATATATAACTTCGCATGTTATGTTTTCAATTACAAAAGACTTAAAAGCAACAATATAGAAATTGAAACAAGTCATGTCATGTATCAATAACCTCAAGTGGAAGGATGATGTTATCGTTGTTGTCGATACATCTTCGGATTCTTTAGGTCTTCAGAGTAATACTTATATTCTCCATATCTTTAGACTTCCTAGTCTAACCTAACAAAGTTGACTCTAGTAATTTAATCAAGCGACTTATGAGTTTCGATACTAAAATATGACAACCAACCTTGACATACCAACGCTTTGCGTGTTCAACCGAGAAATGCTCTAACACCCTCGAAGCAAAGATTTCCATTACCTTGATTGAAACACATGTGAAGGAAATTAAGCAGTTGTATTGTTGGAGGCAGGATAACACTAATCTTTAAGAAGGACTGTGGAACATCTTCTAAAAAGAACTTGCATTCTGCTAGAAGATTTACAAGGGAAACTTCTAAAGGCAATTTGGGTTCTGCGAAGAGTTTTCAGATACTTAAATACTACTGAAGCAGAAAAACTTTGAGGGTATACTTTGTCTCTGCTACATCTAATCTGAAGTCTGATAGTAGGCAAAAGGAGTAATAGCTTAAACCAATTTGTCTTCAGTCTGGACTAGGTCCCGGAGTTTTTCTACAAGAATGTAGTTTCCTCTTTAACAAAATCCCGGTGTATTTGCTTAATTTTTATTGCCACATTATTATTTCTTTTATAATTAAAGTAAAAACAGTATGTTAATCAACCTTGTAGAATTTGGTTCTTGAAAGAAGCCATTCTAGGTTATCTGTGGATATTGATTTTTGAGATCGTCTAAGGAGTTTGTCTATATAGATCCATGAACGAAAATATTGGTGGTATACTGGTATCCTCTCTTGTTCAACAACTTTAAAAATGATAATACTATTTCGAAGTAGAGAAACATTCTTTAATAGGATTACGTGATCATTCTCATTAACTTGTTGGATTGATATTTAACGGAGAAAGCTTATCATCCAAATCCAAATATGTTAGACCAAAATCAGCTTTTCCTTTAGTAAAAATAGCTTTTCTCTTAATTTTTTTTTTCCTTTTTTTTTTTAAAGATATCTGATAAAAATAAAAAGTGACTTTTGAGCCAAAAAAATTAAAAGGTTTGTGCCTTTGGAGTTATTTCCCACGATAAAAATATTTTAAAACCTTTTCCAAAGTGCACTAATTGATTGTAAGTAGATCTTAAAAGTTATTTCATTTTACATATCCAAATTAATTTTTTATTTTTAGAAGTTGAAAAATAACTGTTTAATAGCATGTTTGGATACAAAATCAGAAATCGGAAACGAAATGTTTTTGTTTCATAAAAAATTAATCTTTTTGCTTCTGGAAATTATTCTGAAACTAACTTTTGAATTTCTTTTACTTTCAAGAATGGTATCTAAACACTTTATAAGTGAGTTTTCAAACACCGGATCAAAGTTTAAACTTTCCTTGGAGATTTTTTATACCCACCGGTGGAGATGCTCTGCTCTAACCGTTGGCCTAGGATTCTAGAAAGACAACATCCGACAGCAAGGATATTCACGGTATTTGAAGAAAAAACCCATACACCGTTATATTCGAAGTGCGAGACGAATCGCTGAGCGGCAAAAAGAAGTCCCTTCTCTTCAATTCAAAAAATCAATACTTTCATCAATTCTCTCTCTCTCCTAAATGAGATACACCCTAGTCCCTTCACAAACCCTCTTCCCCAATCTACAAAATTCCCCTCTTCTTCACAAAAAAAACCCCCACAATCAGCTGAATATCAGTGATTGATGGAGAAAACTTCAGCAACGAATAAACTCTGATTACTAAAACATCTTGTTTTTATCAGTTGTTTAGTTTTGTTTTTAGGTAGGGGGTTCAGAAATGCCTTTGAGATCTGATCATGGAGAGGGAGGCTAACCTTCCAACAGCCCTAACTTCTTCTTCGCCATCTAAAGATAATAAGAATCTGGCTGATACTCATACTTCTCGCTCTTCCATCACTTCTTCTTCCAATAATTCCCAGGATTATCTACGGGATGTTCAGGCTGCTCTCAAGCGCCACAGACCTCTCTGTAAGTTATTTTTGTCTAGTTAGGGTTTTGTTGAGTTATTTTTCTCTTTTTTTTTTTGGAAATTTTAACCTAATTAAAATTGAATTTGGGGGGTTTTTGAATTTTTTTAGTGTGAATAACTGTGAAATTTTCTAGGGTGGGTATATTCCTGTGTCTAATGTTTTAGGGTTGTAAATTGTTTAGTGAGTGGTGACTAGATATAAATGGTTAGTCAAGTTAAGTGGTTTTTCTACCAGTATCTCATTTGGATGAGACATTTTCAGGTACAATGCAGTCGAGTAGTATTCAACCTAGACGTATTTTTCTTCCACAGAGGCAAAAATCAAGACCCATTGATTCTATTGCTGGATTTACAGAAGAGACCGACAAATCACAAGACTTGGCATCATCAAGACAGTCTAATACTGCAGCTGAGGAGTTAATTCGTCAGCGAAATTCTTATGAATCATCGACTAACCCACCTCCCATTACGGGGACATTTACAAGTTCAGATCCTAATGATAATGTTGCTGATAATAACAATAATGTACCGCAGAACATCTCAATGTTTGAATGTCAGAATAAGAAGGTTCAGTTTTATTTGGATGAAAAGAGTAAGTTATTTGCATTAGAAACTTGCAATAATTAGTTTGTCAAGCAGCTTTGGCTGCATAATGTTTTTCCATCTCTTTCTTTTGTTCCAGGGGCCGATGAGCGTATTATGGCCACTGAAATGGACTACTTATCGTCTCACATGAGTTCTGTTGCATTCACAGAAATGGATTACGATGTGAATAGTCATGTCGAGATGTCAGCAGATCACAATTACAATACGAACGAGCAACATTCGCAGAAGTTAGGAATTCTCGAGAGGTCAACTAGTGGGATTTCTTCGTTGTTAGCCAAGAGGAGCATGCTGGTACAGGATCAGCAACACCAATTTGCGGAGTTTGTTGGGAAGAATCCGATTGTTCAATCTTCAGTTGTCGAGTCATCATGTGCGACTACGACATCTGTCCATTCGAGATCTGCACCCATGCTTAGTTCTACAACATACGAAGCTCAATGCCGTGGTAACACTTCTCACATGGAAATCGAAAATGTAGATACAAACCCTCAAGCTAAAAATCTTGGATTTTCAGTGCACCCACCATGTTCTACATCTCAATCTGCTAGTGCAGAGTTAGCTGACCAGCCAACCCAAGCATCTATCTCTGCTGTGGAAACTTCTTTAGTTCATCATAATTCAAAGGGTCAGCCAGGCTGTGCGCTTGTGGGGACTGATGGTTTGAAGGATGGAGTTGATGACCATGCAAAGGGTTCTTCTATTGTCCATGATAGTTCCATTAAAGAGAAAGTGTCTTCTGCTGATATTACCGATGTACAATCACAAGCTCCTCAAACGAAAAGCTCATATTCAGATGCTAGACCGGAGTCATCTAATCCTGATAAGCCTTCTAAATCCTTAAGTGGCAAAGGTTCATCAGCTCCTCGCAAGAAAGGTTATAATCCAGATGTGTTCTTTAAAGTTAATGGGACGCTGTATCAGAAGCTGGGGAAGATTGGTAGTGGAGGAAGCAGTGAGGTTCACAAGGTCATTACATCAGATTGTACCATCTATGCTCTAAAGAAGATTAAGCTAAAAGGTCGTGATTACTCTACTGCTTTTGGGTTTTGTCAGGAAATCGAATATCTAAACAAGCTGAAAGGGAGGAAGAACATTATACAACTGATTGATTATGAGGTAATAACCATTTGTTACCAATTTTCTTATAACATCTTTATGTTATATAGTTATGTGTGAGTGGTTCTTTCCATCGTGTTTGGTGCATTAGAAAATTTGGGAAAAATAGAAAAAAATTACTCATACCAAGTTTTATTGCTTTTCCACCGTCAATGTTTTATAACTTCTATATATATCTTTTATTTAATGGGCAATTGGAGCACACAATATCTACCAATCGTAAGTTAGGGCAAGGTAGCTTAATATGCTCAGATTGTGATACAGATTTGTTTAGTCAAATTAGAAAATTAGGCAATCTGAGGGTTTCTTTCTTTTCTGTGTTCTTATTTAACAGCAGTGGGAATCTATAGATTCTCATGTAAAGTAATACCTAGCAAAGACAAGGAATAAGTTTCTGGATACTGAAATAGTTTTATGATAAAGAGGATCAACTAGTGAAACTTTTGGAACACTATAGAATTGTGTTGTATTCTGATACTCGGAAAATTTCTGGATGGGACTAACTTTTTCGTTGAATATAGATATATGATTTACTAACTTCATGGTTCAGACTTTTGAATATTTCTTGGATGAAATTGTAAGTACCATTTATTTCTAAATTATTTAGTTGCTTGGTTTTCTAATTCTCTACAGTATACCGTGGTAATAAGGTAGTGCACTTTTTGAACGAAATTATCCACCCAAGTAACTATTAATGATTACCTTAAAAAACTGTTAGTATTAAATAACAAAACAATCTACTCCACAGTAGATTTGTCTTGCTTTAGAAATCCTAGGTGTCTGCACTACAGTAAAACTTTGATAAACTAATTCGCGTTAAATCAATACTTAGCTAAAACATTATTATTTTACAGTCTGGAATAGGTTTTCTTAGTTGAATTAGTACTTCAATAAATTAATAACTTGTTATTTTGCAGTCCCAACCTAATTAACTGGTGAGGTTTTACTGTAAACTGTTTGACGGATCTGTAGCAAATTAGCAATAGCTTGTCTAATGTTTGTAGGAAGGATCATTTGCCTGTGGTTACATGATACATCATGCTCATTACTGTCTGTGTAAGTATTTGTGAAATGAAATTTCTGTACAGATGACTGAGTACATCATTAGATGGTTAATCAAAATTGTGACTTTCATACAAGTAACAGACAAGTCCAACTCAAGGATAACAGGTTAATTTTTTATTCTGTTCTCTCCATGCTTTCATAATTTCATTTGCATTTCTCTTGATATCGACCTTCTTTCTTAGGTGACAGATAAGATTTTGCTCAAGGAAGTATTGAATGGCGCCATGAGTATCAAGGATGGGAAAATCAAGGATGATGGATATGTATACATGGTACTAGAATATGGAGAGATTGATTTGGCTCATATGCTGTCCCACGAGTGGAAAGAAATGGAGCGCTCCAACTTGAGTATGGACGAAAATTGGTTGCGGTTCTATTGGAAGGTCATTTACCACCTATCTTTCTCATTTTTGTTTAGCTGGTGGTGCATGTGATTTGAATAGCTCATACTTTTTCTCTTCATTCCTTATTGTTCTACCTCTTAATTTTCTTTTCCGAAACAGAAATTATGACATTTCTCTTAAGATTGTTTCACATGTGGCCATTAAGACTCAGCTCTGTGAAGATTTCTGGGATGTTAAAACTGGCTTCTACAGTTGGAACAAACCAGTTTTGAGTAGTTTTCATTCTTACCAGAATTTCCCACAAACACCAATGAGAAAATGCTAATTATGAACTGACTTATACTTTTTACTTGTAAGAACACCCTCTTTTTACATTAGAACATCAATAGTTGAGACAATTCGTTCATATTCTGCATCATGTGAAAATCTTCAGTTAAATGATTAAGGATTTAAATTGGCTTGTTCACATTAACCCTGTGTTACGCCTGATCACTGCTGATACCACAAAATAATGTTTTCCATCATTGATCTTATGATTTAATATATCTGTAGCTCCCAAGCTTTGAGCATAACTAGCATTCAATCTTGTGAGATCCGTAAAATTGGAAGTTTCTCACTTAATAATAATAGTATACACTGTGAGGTAGATAGTTCATGTTTTAATAAGCTTGACTTTCAATGTCATCATTCTAATGGTGACCGGTTGTTTCCAGCCCAATAAGGCAGTTGGCTATAATCTGCTAATTAGATATTGCTCCTAGAAAGATATTTCAAATGTTTCCTTTGTGAAACAGCAAGTTAAGGAATTGCTGTGGAAGGGTCCATAAATATAGAATACAAATGTAATTAACTATGTTATGATGTTTCCTATCACCTGGTCTTCTAGTTCCGAAGTACTAATTCTTGTTTCAGATTGCTCAATACTAGATTTTTGTTGGCAGTTTAAGCTGCTGATACTTTTGTTCATGATTTGATTATATTAATAATTAAACTCATGTATCCATGAATTTTTTGTAAGTAATTATGTTCTTAATTGACGTGTTAGTACTTTTGGCAGCAAATACTTCAAGCTGTAAACACAATACATGAGGAGCGTATTGTGCACTCTGATTTGAAGCCAGCTAATTTCCTCCTTGTCAGAGGCTCCTTGAAGCTGATTGATTTTGGGATTGCGAAAGCTATAAATAATGATACGACTAACATTCAGCGGGACTCACAGGTTTACTCATCTTTATATTTGTAATATTCATCTTCACCTTTTTTTTTCTCCCCACAGTATACGAATATGGAAAGAGTAGAAAATTAGCCCTGCTTATGGGTGTTTATAGTTGCAAGATTGCACCCACCTTTTCCATATAACAATATTCTCAGAGTTAAAATGAATGTCTTAACTTTCGGGTGTCCACGTAGTGCTACTTCTCACGTGTTATATGTAACTGCAGGCTGGTACAGTGAGCTACATGTCTCCAGAAGCTTTCATGTGCAATGAAACTGATTCTGATGGAAATGCTATAAAGTGTGGTCGACCATCAGATATCTGGTCCCTTGGCTGCATCCTGTATCAAATGGTCTATGGGAGAACACCATTTGCCGAATACAAGACTTTCTTTACAAAATTCAAGGCGATCACAGATAGGAATCATGAAATCCCCTATGGACCAGTTTCAAATCCATTGTTAATTGATCTAATGAAGAAATGCCTTGCATGGGATCGCAATGAAAGGTGGCGGATACCTCAGTTGCTCCAACATCCCTTCCTAGTCCCTCCAATACCGACTTCTCACTTATCTTGCCCCCAGCTAGACCCAAGACATAAACTGCAGGAAGCATCTAGGTTATGTTCTCAGATCCTAAATGGTTGGACAGACACCAGTAAACCATTGTCATCACTGTTGAATATCTCTTCGGCATCACAAGAGAAGCACTCTGAGTTGATATTGCAATTTTTAAGACTTGGTCAGCAAATCGAACACTTAAATATCGGGAAAGATGTAGAATAGAAGATCCACCACTTCTGTAAACTCAACTATTTTAGCTTGTAGTGCCCATTTATATCCCATCCCTCGTTTGTGCAGTTCTATGATCTCATTATGTGCAACTGTTGTTTTATTTCGTCCACAGATGAGAAATTAGTGTAGATTGTGTTGTTGTGATACATTTTACTGCAAGATACAAACTGTTATGTGTGTAGCTTTACATATGATTTTTGATATTACTTATCCGTGCCCTTGAATATTTTTTTGGGGTTAGGTTCCTAATTTGAGGAAGCTCGAGTCCACAACACAATGGGGATGGGCCTCTAAGCAGTCGGATTTTGATAGCACTAGTCTTGAAATATAAAGGAGCATCTTTGTTGGATTTGTATATGATGCATATGACAGTAATTGCTTCAAAATTTGAAGATAATACTAGGTCTTGCTCATCTCTCATGCTTATACACATTTGACAATGTCTCAAAATTAGAGCATAACTGTAACTTCAATCAAGTACAAGGCATGAACACCATTCACTACGTCAACAAACTGATTACATCCTTGCCTAAATTGGTCGCTTGGCCTATGTAGGCGTGAGGTGCAAGTTCCAAAAGATTAGCTTTTGCGTCTGTGGGCATCTCCAAACCTAAAACGAATTTTCTGATACTAGCTTTAGAGATTCCTTTGCCTCTGGTTAGTTCCTTCAGCTTCTCATAGGGCTCAGGAACACCATATCTTCGCGTCACCTGATAAGGAGAAAGACAAATTACTTGGAGATTCTTTGAAGTATAGATATACAGTTGGTGTACGGGCATCTAAAACAAAAGACTACCTGAAGAAAATCAAGATCCTGATTACCTGCCAGCGTAAAATAGGCTAATTTGTGCTCAGGTGAGATAGTCCATCATTGGGCAGTCCATGGTTACTCTTAGTGTTCTCGAAATCTATTGGATTCACCTTATGAGGCATAGTAGAAGATCCAACCTCACCAGAGTGACAAAGGGGTTAAAACTTAATCCTAGAGCTGTTACAAACTCCTCAGCAACTCGAGGCCAGATTAGGTCGGAGTATGCGACAAGATGAGCGTTGTAATTTCCAGTAGCACCTAGAATTGTGTCATCCTTCCGCAATCAAAGTGGTCATGGATGGGCGAAGTCGGAATCTTTAGGGACAGCGATACCTTTGTCTTTCGATTATAATAGGAAATACGACCACGTGAGCGTATGAAGATGAGATCTTTCCTTCTAAGAGCTTCAATGGAAAAACCTGGAGATACAACATAAGCATAAGGTACTGGGATCTTCTCTTTCGACCATTTGACCTCGCCACATGGTGAATGATAACATATCCATAACGAAGAAGTTTCCTCATCTGATGTACTCTTTAATATAGCTAATTTCCCATCGACTTCCATCAGCATTGACCATATGTGTTTTGAAGAATCCATGAACTCTTGAATGAGAAATTTAGAAATGGGAATATGAATGAACTCTTCCCTTCCAATATCGAATTCAAGAATAGATTCATGTAATCTCTGATAGCGACACTGCCAATATATCCTACCATCCATATAGAGAGGACCATCTAGAAATACAAACTTATCTCCCACAACGAAAGAATGTGGGGTAGACTCCAATTCTCTCCATTCATGTTCACCAATATCCCATGTACGATCACGAACAGTCAAAACCTCCACAACCAGAAAATCATCTTTAGGTTCAGGAGGAGCAGATCTTTTCTTCACATTTCTTGATATGCATATGACTTTATGACGACTTCCCACAAATTGGTGATCAAATCCTAAAGCGATGGACTCAACTTGGCGCCTAGCTTTTCCTTTCCGAGTGGTGCTAGTTTGAATCCAAGGTGATGTATCACCAGTGGTAGGATTATACAAGAGAAATGCATCCTTGGTGGTAATACATACCACACCCACGACTACTTGTCTTGGTAATCCATACGGACCTGGACGTTGTAATGCTAATCTCCTAACATCAATTAACCCTGTGTGAGGTGAAGCAGTTGCAAATTTAAAAATTTCTTCTCCTCCTGACCCAATGTGGTGCTGGATAGATAATAGTGATCAAATATGACATGTTTCCAATCCTGGTGTACCAAGTAATGAATCTCTCAGGTGTGTCCATCCCTCTTGTAGAAGTTTCCGCTCCTCCTCTTTAATCCTTTTACTCCACAGCTTATATATGGGTTTCATATAATTAACCACTTTATCGTTTGAGTCAATAAACATCTCATCTTCTTCATCACGTAGCTTTTCGGAGCAGGTGGAGCAATTTCAAACCAGTTTCCTCAATCTCTTCAACAATTTTTGTTTTCCACACATCATCACAAACCATTGCTTTTCTTGTTTTGGATTCATCTACTGCAGACGAAGTTTTAACAGTTGCTTTAACCATTTCAGAGCAAGACCGTGTTCTATCTATTCCAGGGGATACAAAAACACGAATCATCGATAATGCTTGAGGATTCACATAAATCTTTTTCGCGATCGCTCTTGCCGCCATCTCTTTCTATCTTAATCACCACCTAACAGAAGAACCCCAAATCTCTTTCTCTCTCTCAATAGCAGCCACCAGAAGAACTCCAATCCCCCAATCTCTTTATCTCTTAATCTAACAGAAGAACCCTAACCCCCAAATCTCTCTCTCTCTTAATCGCTAAGGAGAAGAAAAAAAACCTAGCTTCCAAATCCCTCTCTCTTTCGATAGCAGCTAAAGCTTCAAACCCAATCTCTCTCTCTTCATCAACATCTCACGCCTACTCCCATGCCAAATCCAAATCCAAATTCAAAGCCTTTTTCTAGTAGCAAGTTTCGGGTCGTCCGCCAGAGAGTAATCTCATAAATGTAGACATCTATAAAAACTCTATATATTATATATTAATAGTTTTGGGACTTCACAAAATTATTAATACATGCAGTTTATTAATATAGGGAGGTATACCAAATAATACATCTTCATTAATCATTCCAAATGAACAAGAAGCCTTATATGCTTCAACTAAAGAAGAAATCATCGATGGCATTAGACAAGAAGCATTGGGAGATAATCCTGATGATGACGTTACAGAGATACCAAAAGTTTCATGCCAAGAAGCTCTAAATATGCTCGACCAGTTGAAAATGTTTTGGCTTCAACAAGAATGTACCAATAATAATGAGGTCTTGCGCATCCGCAAATCAAAAGATGTGATAAGAATCCAAAAAGTTACATCATTTTCTCAAACAAGTATAAATTTTGATGCAATAAGAACTATAAATTTTCAATAATGACGATTATATTAATATATAGAGGTAAACTCCTTATGGCGGGATTGGAAAAATCTATTAATAATAAAATATGGAGGTTATTACTATTTGTAACTGGCCCAAGTTGGGACTGTGATTTTTTATTAATATATAGAGTTTATTAATATATAAAGTATCAATATATGGAGTTTTTGCTGTACTAGTTTTTATGTTTATTCCTATGCATCTTGCCGAAAAGGTTCTATGGTAAATTTTGATTAAACATACTCGCTCTGTTTCTATAAAATAGGTTTGTTTGGTTTTCACAAAAATTAAGGAAACTAATCATTGTAACCATTTTTTCATGTTTTTTCCTAATCTATCATTTGATTCCCACTCATTTGATATTAGAGAAAGGGGAAAGAGAAGTGGTCCCCTTTAAGAGCAAGTCTTATGGTGGAATCCAAACTATTCCAAGTGTGGAAAAACCATGGAATGTCAAGTCTGGTGGCTTCCAAGTTGGGGTCTTCCACAAAAAATCCAAGCAAGGTTCCACGGTTTCGTGGAATCCATCTGAACGCCAGTACGAATAGCGTTAAATGCAATTAAAAATGGAGTTAAAAAAACGCAATTCTTAATTGCGTTTTTTTAAATCCGTAGATTTAAAATGAGTTGTTGAAATCTAACGGCTGAAAAAAAGCTCCATTCTTAATTGCGTTTTTTTTTTTAGCTCCATTCTTAATTGCGTTTTTTTAGCTCCATTAAGAATAGCGTTTCTACTATTCCACCATTACACTTGCGCTTCCATCCACAGTTCCAAGTGCTGAGGTGGCGTGGAAGATGGAAGATGGATGAATTCCACCATAAGACTTGCTCTTAGTATTAAGAGAGAAAATGGAGAGAGAAGTGGTCCCTCTATGGACATACTAGTAAAATTATAACATTTGACTTTTCACATATGAAAACAAGCCCATCATTAAGATGGTATATATGCTTAGCCCAAAATTTGAGATCAACGGTTAAGATTAATAAAAAATATACTTGTGTTTGCGTGGTGGGGTATTTATAAAAAGTTTTAGTATTACTAGAACACCGCTACCACGGTGGGAAGGGCTGATCGAAGAAAAAAGAAAACACTGCAGCAATTGGCCTGTAAAAGAAAATTTGTGCCTAAAGTGAAAGTATCACTTTTCCTGAAACAGAGAGAGTACATCGTTTTATTGGTTGCAATAGAAAATTAGTTGATGCATGAACCAAAATATGACTACATAACGTGTTATGCATACTTTGTGGTGGTCTGCATAATGACTATGAAATCAATTTTTGAAAATTGTGCCTAAAATGATAAACATCTCCGAATGTTTCATAAAAATTAGATATTGTTATTTGTACTCATTGTGTAGATCTCTTTAAAATCTATCCACTGAGATAAAATTTGTAAAATTCCGAGCCACGGATTTTTAGATATGTTATATTCTAATCTACTTGCCAATTATACACCTGAAAAAATATGATACATAAGGAATTATAATACAATTTGACTCTTATACATACTTACCCTTTCTTTTTGGTTTATTTACCAAAATGTCTAGTACCTATTTTCCCTTCCTCTTCGGTTTATTTACGAAAATGTCTAACACCTATTTGCTCTTCCTCTTCGGGTTATTTACGAAATGCCTAAAGGAAAAAAAAAGAAAATTTTGATTCAGAGGGACATTTTTGGTTTTTCGGCCCGGATCATTTCCAATCTTTTTGTGTCAATTGATCATATAAAAAAAATTGTAAAAAATTTGATCACATACATTTTACAAAAAATTGACCATATAGAAGGTCCTCCCTCCCTTGCTTCGCTCGATCGGTCGGTCCGATAACACATTCATTGGGACCCTTTAAATATAAAAATATATTAGAAAATTGAAAAAATATGAGAGAATAGAGATTCTATATATAAAATTACTCGTAGATAAAAAGACCACCGCTAGAAGGAAACCCATCAAATATGCCTATATGTTATACTAGGTATCACCCTCACTTATGACCGGGGCTCAACCTTTTTCGATTTTCCCATAAAATTTTAGTCATTATCAAAACTAATTATATTAGAACTATCAAATTAGTCGGGGCTTACAGCCCCGACCGTTGCCTCTTAGGCATGTCCTATTATTTTGATGGAGGTGTCAAATTAGCCGGGGTCGTTGCCTCTTAGGCATGTCCTATTGTTTTGATGAACGTGTCAAATTCTCTGGGGATTACAACCCCGGCCGTTGCCTCTTAGGCATATCCTATTGTTTTGTTGGACATGTCAAATTAACCAGAGCTTACAGCCCCGGACGTGGCCTATTAAGCATGCCCTAATTTGTTGGTTGTGTCAAATTATCCGAGGCTTACAGCCCCGACCGTAGCCACTTAAACATGCCCCAATGTTTCATTGGTCATATAAAATTAGCCGGGACTTATCTTCGCGTATGTGGCCTCTTAAACATTCTCATATCCACTTACCAGCTTGCTTGCTCATCTGGTTACTATCGAGGGGCCAATGCCAAGAATGCATCGTCGCCTAATCTTTAGATGAATTGTTGGTGATATACATATCATTTAAAATAAATGGTGTTAATTGAAATAATTTGTCTAAGAGCAACTGCGGTGGTGCGATCAAGACTAAAGAGCAAAAAAAAGACCAAATTTTTGGTTTAGTCTGTGTTGTAACGCTACGGTAGTGGACTATATATGATCGAGCGAACATATAATGTGAGCCCATATGTGATGCGGGCATATAATGTACGCCTGATAGGTAACCAGGCGAAGATATAATGTGATCCATACACAACAACTCATGGAACGGGGACTATACAACCACCCCACATGAAACGTACATTATACGTTCGCCCGTTAACAAGCGTACACTTTAAGTTCGTTCGACTATATTTGGGTTTGGTCTTGGTCCCAGACCAAATATAGTCCAGGATTTGGTTATAGTCAGGATTTTGCTCTTTAGTCCGTCCCACTACGTTTCGTTGCTAGACCATATTTATGGGTTTGATCGCCCACTGTGGTTTCTCTAAGGATTTACCATCAAATTTGTATACCATTCAAAATGTATTTGAAGAATCTTGGGGTATTATATACCCTCGTGTAACAATTTCGTAGTAGTTTAATGAATTTCATGCTTCGAAAAAAAACATCAAATTTGCAACTTTAGTCAATCCACCATCCTCCATAGCTAATAAAATTCCAATAGAAGATGAAAACCCATCTTTCAATAACAGCGATATCATCCTTTTCCATCGATAATATCAACTCAAATTAAAAACTAACTGCAAAACTTGTTCCATCGATAACCGATCATCAGAAAACCAATTAAAAGCTAAGTTTATGATTCTGTTTTCAAGGCTAGACGGTTGATAAAGGTTCCATAAACTTGATTACCCAGAGTTTTTTATATTAGGCACAGCTGGATAACTTTGATATTTGTTCTATAAAAGAAATCCAGTTGGTATTTGTACGCAAGTAACAGACGGAGTTGTATGAGAATCGTTTTTTTTTTTTGTCCGTTTGGAATTTTAAGTCTGGCCAAATCAGGAAACTCAGCGATCCGACGGCTGACTATATACTTTTATATAAAATATATAACCGAGCAATCCGGACCGCCGGATGACGAAATCGATGGTCGGATTTGTGAGGCTACATACATAACACTTATTTTTATAATATAGATTTGATATATATGCATATATGTTTTGCACTTTGGCATACCCGTAGTACAAACAACACTGTCCAGAAAAACAGTGGGAGAATGATAACATTTGTTTTGTTTATTATATTATCTGTTTAGCGATGTTTATGTTATTTAAGGAACGAAAGATCAGTGGGAGATCAATACAAAAAGTCCCTTTCGATACAGCTTGTAATGAGCACATAACAAGTTTCTTCGGAGACACTACTCTTTTGGGCAAAAATAAAGATCTCTTCAAAGATCAAGGTTTCTTTTGAGATACAAATGAAGATATTTTCGAAGATCAAGTCTCGAGTGATACACATAAATGTCTTGTCGGATATACTTTAATTGAGCCAGTTGTTCTCCTCGGAGATGTATCTCTTAGGAGATGTTAAATGTCTTGACAGAAATACCTCAATTGAGACAGATGAATCTCTTCGGAGATGTTAATTGTCTCGACAACCATACCTCAATTGAGTTAGATGAATCTCTTAGAGATGTCGGAGATGTTAAATGCCTTGTTGGACATATCTCATTTGAGCCATATGTATGCTAGTTATATGTTACGACGAAAACATGTCTGTTCATTGAGACAGTGGTATACTTGTCTCAGCCCAAGCTTATCTCAAGATCATTAAGGAAATCATATTGATTGTAGTAAGAGTATAAAGTTGCAGTGAGAGCATATAAAGATTGATTCAAGATTAAGTTTTTTGGTTTGGAAAAATAAAGGCTGACGTACTTGGCATAAGGTTAAGTCGTTTAAAGCATATGCATAAAGTTTAAAGTTCAGTTTACTTGAGTATAAATGGCACGTCTAACTTTCTGATTACAAAAACTAGTTTGTCACCCGTGCGACGCACGGGTCTGTTTATTGCTTGTGGAATATTGAATGCTATTTTTATACAGAGATTATATATCACAACACCATAGTAATCCCAATAAGTGTGCAAGAAAATAAAATGAACAAAAAGGGCCAAAATTATTGATAACAACAAAATTTTAATATTGGTGATTCATCAACCAACAAAGAATTGATCGAAAATAGCAAACATTCTTTGTCGTCTATGGTTTTGATGGCTCCTTAGTTGTATTCCCGATTATTAAATTTGTTTTGGTTGGTTGAATAAAACCATATCATTCTTATCAAATCGAAGATTCACATCCTTTCGCCTATGGTTTCTTTGTCGTCTTTGTAAGTCTCTTTTTTTTTCCTGGTCGTGAAGTTCTTCAAGGTAGAGATAAGTATACTTTTCCTTTTCATAGTTGTTCTGCAAGTCTTCTGTGTTCTTTCTTTTGTGAATCTGTTGTTTTCTGCCATTTTTTGTTGTTGTTTTTGATTACCGCGTGTAGGTAGTGATACTCATACCTATTTATACTACGAAGATTTTCTAGTTTCATCATGTGAAATTTTTTGGGTTAAAGATCGCTTACATTTGGTTTATATATAGAGAGGATAACATGGTGTAATTTTTTTCTTTCTTTGTAGTCTTCATCTCTTTTTCCTACTATAAGTCCAACGTTTTCTCAGTTTTGTGTATACGATGCAGATATAGATAGAGAAGCAAATCTCAAGAGGAATGTGTTTGTGAAGGCACATGAGGGAAATGCAGGTTCGTCAAAGAAGCAGGCAAGTGTGTCCTTGAAAAAACAGGGAAATGCAGGTTCGTCTGAGATGCGTTATTGTTTGGCAATTGCGATGCGTCTAAGTGTGTAAGAAAAAAATGAATAAAAGAAGGCTAAATATGACATTTACTAAAAGGGAACCATAACATTTACTAAAAGGGAAACTATAACAAACTTGGAATTGTTTGTGATTTCTAAACAAATCTATTTCTAAGAAAAATAAAAGCAAAACTCATTTTCCTAATTAAACATAAAGCAAAACTCTAATTAAGGACCCAAATCATTCTAACCTTCCTCTATTAATGATTCCCATCATAGGCCACTGCTTGGAGAATTATATGGTCTATAGTCCCGAAATTTTCAGGATTGTGTTGATGGACAATGGTTTTGGTGTATCCATCTGGTAAATCATTCTTTCTGATGATAGTGATTTTTGTTTTGATGGTTCCGTAGCTGTATTTGAAAATCCAATGTATGACGGATTGTCAACCTCCAAGTAAAACCCAACAATGTGTAAGCCTTGCATCTGTCAGTGTTCATTGCAATGGAAATTTTCATTGAAAGCTGACATCTAGTTAGTGGTACGGTGTCCCTTGATTTCATCACACTTTTTCCTATCACCACTTCTTCCCCGACTGCAGCTCATGTAAACACTTCCGCAACAATTTCATGTTCTAGTAGCTCTGTTATAATCAACCTTGTGGCCGCAGCAATGTCTTGGTCCCTGGTTAGTCCACTCAAGAGAATAATTGGCAGTCCAATTTTCAATTTTAATTCATGAGGCATTATTAGCAGTAAAAATTCTTTATGATACAACTGCATTGCTTCAGTGTAATTATTAGCAGTACAAGATACATAATCCCTGCTCAGGTATTCACGTCATTCTCCTGGAAACAGGGCCGCGATGCGTTTATTTATTTCATTGATCTTGTCATCTTGAAGAGAGAGAATAGCAGCATGAGCGACGTACTATTTTTTGAATATATTTCTTACCAAATCTCTATATGAGGCTGCGATTACTGCATTGAGAAACTCATTCTCAGTGGACAGAAATGTCCGGGTAGTAATTACTGCCTGAGCTCCTCCGTTAATGGTACTTAAAAGAATTCTCAAAAACTGATTTTCTTCCATACCCGTGGTTCAACAAACAGTAAGCCATAAAAAAAAAATCTAAAAGACATCAAGTATTGGATAAGTATTTAAGCTTGGTATTTTTTGCTTTGAAATGCAGACAAAAACTTATTTCTTAAATTGAAAAGAATGTGCTTGATGATTTCTCAGCAAAAGCTACTTTCGTATGATATATAACACTTCATTTACATAAAAAATACGACCTTGTCATTGAGATTAAACTTGAATTAGATGAACACAAATCATGTAAAAGTATAGGAATACAATTGAAAAAATGTCTTCTAGCTTTTGTTTGACTGTTCAAGATGCCTTCGTTAATTATGATCGGATTTTGTAGTGTTCTATGACTAAGTGAAAATTGAACAAAAACGCTAACAAAACTATGGAAGGATGCAAACTTTTCGAGGGATTTCCTTTTATTTCTATTGAACGGTCATCAACTCTAGATCATGATCCGCTTTATATCCGTCTCTAGAAAACTCATTCAACAAATCAGAAGTTTCCATATATCTGAAAATTGAAATCCTTATCTTTGCCAGTCATCTGTAAAGTGAACAATTAACTTAGGACCCTAACTCAAAGTAAAAATGTTAATTAACAAAAAAACATCAAGTGGGACAGCTTTCCCGGATAACATTCGTCACTTACCTTTTCCAGTATATCACTATAGGGAAAATACAGGAACAAATATACTCCGACATAAATACAAATAGTTAGAGAGAAATTTTTTTATTTGTTCAAGTTTTTGACCAATAATTAACTCATATAGTTAGAAAAAAAAGAAAAGAAAATGGACTACTAATTACTTACTTTCTCCCTCCTCGATGGACTTATGATCTTCATTTAAAAAAGTTGACTTCCTTGTCCTAAATTTTCCAGGATAAGTGAATCAAGATCTTTTCCAAATCCTTGTTAAACTCGTAAGTTATACGTGTTATACAAAAAAAAAAACAAAAAACAACAACAACGACGAAGAATAAAAATTATGATGTTGATATTACCTTCTTTTTTAATCGAAGCTAGAAAATAAAAACGATTCCATCCCGACCAATAATTGCGGTTGCAACATTTTAAAAAATGATTTCATCATGATCACGTACTGCGCTTACAGTGGTGCACCAAAAGATTTTTCTTATGACTTTAAAGTCGCCATCCATCTTATCTACAAAACAAACCTTGTATAAAAATTTATCTCCTTCCTTGAACTCTGCATGAAATCATTATCTATCTTAACAAAGGGGAAAAGGAAAGCCAAAGAACATTTGAAGTGAGGAGATTTACCATTCAAATGACATTACGCATTTACAATACCGATCAACGTTTAGGGATATCTACAAAACAACAACATATCGGGATCAGATAACAAAATCAGGAAAAAGGAAGAAAAAAAACGAAACACCATTAGAAGAGAGAAGCGGCGTTAAACGATGGGATTTGCTTATGCTCGATTCTTTATATAAAGTGATATATTACCCACAATAAAAAGATTTTTTTTAAATAAAAAATAATTAAATGTCTAAAAATATAGTATAGGATTTTTATTTTTACGGCCTGCTGCATTTAGTTGTTGTATTATTTTTGGCAAGTTTAGATTATGAAAATCACGGGTCTACCTTTAACTTTTTACCAAAGGTATTTTACCGTAAATTTCATGCATCCAATATTTTTTTGCCATTTTTACATGCAAAAACATAAAACAATATATTATATTTTTGGATGTCCACTATATTTTGAATTGCTACATTTATTTGTTGAGTTATTTTTCCAAAATAACTTCTACGGTTCCGAGAATAGAAATTTCTTTAATTTTCTTTTAATATTTTTATGGGTCGAAATTATTAAGAATTTATTTTTTTGTTATTTTTATGCAATAATAATATTCAAAAAAAATGGCATGAATCATTTTTTCTCCGCAATCTTATTACTATTTTTTTGTTTGCTTATTTGCTTGATTATTATGTTCTAACACCATCAACATGATTTCCTCTTAATGATTTTGTGTTCTCTATAATTTACAGGATAAACAAAGCCTTTTATAAGCCCCAGAGAAAGAAGATCCCCTTATCTAACAGCGACTATTCACATATCAGGTATTCTTCTTTTTATTGTTGATATAAATTTTATCAATAATCCGATAATTTCATATCATTTGGACGGGTAATTGCAATTTTAAATGAGGGGTTTTAATTATTGGTAGTCTGGAATTGTAAATAGGTGAGTTTTATTATAAGTTATAAGAAGTGTAATTGGACACTGGACTTGGACATTTTTTTATTTATTTTTATGATCGATTTAATTTTATGATGAAATCACAATGAATACTTCATAGTTAATTTTAACAAAAAAAAAAATTCTATTTTTTGGTTGTGTTATATTTTTTTTTATGTTTCTTTGGTAATTTTTTTAGATTATTTAAATTTTATAATTTTAGGTAAATAATTTATAGAATATGATTGGACAAATAATATTTCGTGGGACCAAAAGATTTTCTCGAAATTCTATTGACTGAAATTTAGAATGGTGGGGCCACAATCAACCAGAAGCTCCGATTAACCACATTGCTCGAAAAAACTCTATTTTTATATAGAGAATGGTGTATGCATCTCTTAAATGGTATATAGATGAAAAGACGAGGGTACCCAAATACACCACAATATTTAAATTATCTACCTATAAGTCCTCTTACCTAAAGTGATTGTCTATGGACAAAGTCGTGACAATACTACAAATTGGTATTCACATTTTGTGTGATCGTCTATGGATACGAGATCGAGACAATAAGACAATCAAAGTGTGATTGCTTGATAACAGGTTCGTACTTAACCAAACTCTATAGGATCACTATAATAACAACAATTATAATTGCGGAAAGGAAAAGTAAATGACACAACAAGATTTTGTTAATGAGGAAACCACAAATGCAGAAAAACCCCGGAACCTAGTCCAGAATTGAATACTCTCATAATTAAGCCGCTATAAAAAATCTAAACCAAAACTTCGTATAGTTGAGACCAAGCAACCAAACCTAGTATACTTAGTTTCTTCAGTATCCCTGCGCTTTCGACATTCAATAAGTACATATACTGGAACAATTCCTTTGGATCGTATTCCAAGCAGTAAAGGAACAAAAAATCTGTTTGGTAACAACTCTCTTGATTCTTACAGATGAAGATATCTCAAGTCATATGCAAAGGCTCTTCCGTTTAAGCTAATAAACTCCTTTTCCTGGTTAGTTCAATCTATCCAACAACTACCGAAGTAACAGAGTTTATATTTGCAATCAATCAATAAAAATTTCAACAAGAAACTACAAGCTGAGCCAATATCACGCAACTAATCAATCGAATAAATCAGATTCTGGTTGGATCCAAGCCGATCAAGGTTTGTGCATACCCAGAGATATAGAAACCAAATAATAAATCTTATTTGTCTTCAAATCTTCTTTAATCTTCAATAAGCACCTGCACAATACCACTTGAATCTCCTGTGATCAATCACGCACAAAACAGAGTGGATTATCACAAGTTTAAGTATACAAACAGTTATAAAGATCTCGTCGACACTTCGATCTAGTTTGAGTGAATCTTATATCAGAAGAAAAGATTCTCAAGAATAAACAAACTAGGTGCAATCAAATTTCAACAACCGTTAGTCAATTAATCAATCGAAAACTAAAATAAACTGCAATTATCTAGTTTACCACCAACGGTACTCGTAGAGCTTCTTGATCCCACATAAGTCTTTAAACGAGCGGTCGTAAGAGATTTCTCCTAATTAGGGTACTTTCCTCTCCGGATAGACGAATCCACCGGAAAAAACAAAAAGATGAAGTTTGCATGGCTCTTAGGAAAGTTTGTTAGAAATGCAAACTTGGTATTATAGACTAAAGATGTTTGGACACCAAGGAATTTCCAAAACCGAATACTCTCAAGATATGCAACAAATGCCCAAATCAGTTTTCATAATTCTTGGAAATGCTTTGTCCAATATTTCCCGAAATCTCTTAATAGAAAATATCAAATTTGTAAATGCACATTACTAATTTTTGTTCTCTAGAGATATGCATTTAATTGCTGGTAATTAAAGCATATAAAACTAACAACCTTAATTAAAAAGATTCTTAATTTATTTCGGACCGGGATCTCCTTGAGTTATTAAGGAATATCTTTGAACAATAAAAGATAAGAGTTATTGTTCGTGTTCAAAGTATGTTAACATCTTTTCTTTGTAAATCCTCTTTCATATTTACAATCTTGGAATTGATTATACCATACTTCCAAATAAGTTTAAAATTGGTTCATCTGTATTTTAGGAAAACTATGTGATTGATCAAATATCAAATCACTAACATGGGTTCACGTTACTACCAAATACAAGGATCGGTTCTACCTCAATATGGTTTGCTTGTGATCGAACACACAAGTTACTAAGACCGGTTACATCAGTTACCAGGATCGGTTACGTCAATTACCAGGACCGACTACCATATACTCATGGTATTACTTGTGATCGGTTACACAAGTCACTAGGATCGGTTACACCAATTACCAGGATCGATTACACCAATTACTAAGACCGGTTACACCAATTACAAGGATCGCTTACACAATTCTTTTGTGATCGGTCACACCATTTACTAGGATCGGTCACACCAATTACAAATACCGATCATACCATCTCAGGTGATTACTTAGGATCGGTTACACTAATTAAATCATATCAAATCATAAGTCAGGCACTATGATTGGTTATACCAAGATACATAACAATTTATGATCGGTTCTTCTAACTCACAAATTTTGGAAATCCAAAGATATGCAATGAATAACGATACCAATAAGCCTAGCGATTTCCCATTCGAATCATAAAACAAGTTCATGAATGTACTTCTTTAAATAAATGTAAATATTATTTCCTAGGATGAAATCTTCACCTTTACCCATGCACATAATCACAGTATGTTAGAGCATTACCCGGTCGAACTCGCAAGTGTTGCTATCTCAGGCTTGTTTGTCAAGTTTAGTTTTCAAAACTATATGTTTTGATTTCTAGTCTACTATAGCTAAGTATCATACTAGGATAGTTAAGTGTAGTTGAGATCTAGACTCCACGACGTTCATCATAAGAAGACGAAAAACTACTCAAGGAACTGGTGGAACTTCATCGACTAAAAGTGTTAGAGAACTGCTCGGTCGAACTCGCAAGCGTTGCTATATCAAGCTTGTTTATCAAATTTAGTTTTCAAAACTATATGTCTTTATTTCTAGTCTAGTTATATCTAACTCTCGGACTAGGATAGTTAAGTGTAGTTGAGCTCCAGACTCCACGTCGATCATCTTACGAAGACGAAGAACTACTCAAGGAACCAGTGGAACTTCATCCGAATAAAAGGTATGTGGAGAACTGAACGTATCTATCACTCAAAATTCTTTATACTCTATCTCCTACTTAAGACAAAAGTCATATAAGTATGATAGTTTTCATTTATACACATTTTCTATTTCGAGCCGAGTTTAACTCGCCTATCTATTTCTCGAAATATGTGTTGGTAAGATTTCGCTTTAATCATTTTCATCTTTACCCGTGAGGAATGTCATGATGACATTTCAATATCTTCAAAATCGCTTTGATGAAAAACAGTTTGTGAATAAAAACTATATAACATCCTCTAAGAATGTTTCAATGATTAAAATGTAGAGTTGAGATTATGTAAACATCTTTGGATATAAGCATATATAGTGTGTTCACACATTAGTGTATATATACATAAACCGGGAACCAAATGTATGCATATGGAGTTGGTGAAGGAGACATGGTACGCATACTGAGTTCACGTCTGTGAATTTATGCCGAGTTTGGAGTTTACAAACTTGTTAACCAGTCGCCTAAAGTATGCGTACCCGTAGGCATACTGGCAGAACTTTTCTACCCGAATTTTCTGCTGAGTTTGGAAACTAAAAACCAACTCAATCCGGTTGTTTAAGTACGCATATTTAAGCTGGTTATTTTCTTAAATCGTTAGTTCATGAACTTAAACAATAAATTATAAGGAATGCAATCTTTGCAAACCGTGGCTATAATGTTCATGAATTGATTCAAATGAATCAAACCGATTTTGTTTCAATTGTGTCTATGTATAAATACCTAATCAATTGAACAACTCTTCAACTAGTTCTTTTGAAGTCATTTGAACTAGTTGTGATAAAGATCAATACGGTTGATATGAAAGTGCTCATATGGCTAACCTTTGGTTAACTATTGTTGAACCAACTAAGTGTAAACATTTAGGTACGGTTACTCAAACCTAAACGAAATACATTTCATTTGTGTGTAACAAGCTAAGTTTCGATCTAATGATTGAAAGATATTAGCTTGAATCTAATCAGGTTTTCATCTAACGGTGAATATTGAATGCTTTGTTACTAAGCTAACATTGATTGTAAACCCTGATTTGAAAACTATATAACGAAGAACCCTAGCAACTGGGAAAACTTATCCCCACACCTCTTGTGTGTTACTAGTTATGTTAGCTAGAGTTGATTCTCCTTTAACCTTAGGTTTCTTCTCGAGACCCTGTAGGTTAACGACTTAAAGACTTCATTGGGATTGTGAAACCAGACCGAACTACTTCTCTTGTAGTTTAGTGATCTGATCTTGTCGTTTCTATCGTAAGAGCACAATCGTAAGATTGGATTGATATTATATCTCCGATAGGCAAGATAAAAAGAAATCACAAAAATCTTCGTCTCATCGTTTGTGATTCCGCAATATCATGTTTCGCTACTATACGATTAAGATTATTCTGAGGTGACTGATAATTCTAGGATGTTCTTCAGGAATATAAGTCCGGTTTATCGATTATTTCCTGTTCACCTTGATTTTATCAAAATACGGAAAAAAAAACTAGTAGATTTATCTGTGGGAGACAAATTTATTTGTTATCATAGACTTTTCTGTGTGATACATATTTGTTTATTAAAGTCTTCGACTTTGGGTCGTAGCAAATCTTGCTTGTGGGTGAGATCAGCCGAAGGAATCAAGCGCGTAGCATCCTGCTGGGATCAGAGACGTAAGGATCGAAACCGTACCTTGAACCAGTGTGAGATTGATTGGGGTTCAACTGCAGTCCAGACCGAAGTTAGTTTGTAATAGGTTGGTGTCTGTAGCGGCTTAATACAGTGTGGTGTTCAATCTGGACTAGGTCCCGGGAGTTTTCTGCATTTGCAGTTTCTCGTTAACAAAATTTATGGTGTATGTGTTATGTTTATTCCACATTATATTCTGTTATATAATTGAAATATCACATGTTGTGCGTTGTATCGATCAATTGTGAAATCCAACCTTTGGTTGTTGATTGGAAATTGATTGAACCTTGGATATTGGTCTTTGATACCATCCAAGTGTATATCTCTTATATTCAATCGGGATCGCAGATTTTTATTTGCTGATTGCGGATTGAATTAGAGATTGGGCCACTGATTTGCACGGCTTATGAACATCGCTTCCTAGTACCTCCAATACCTACTCTCACTTATCCTGCCCCCAGCTAGACCCAAGTCATAAAATGTAGGAAGCATCTAGGTTATGTTCTCAGATCCTAAATGGTAGGATATGCCTCAGTAAATCATTGTCGTCACTGTTGAATATATCTTCGGTAACACAAGAGAAGCACTCTGAGTTAATATTGCAATTTTTAAGACTTGGTCAACAAATCGAACACTTAAATCTACGGAAAGATGTAGAATGAAAGATCCAATCCTGTAAACTAAATTATTTTAGCTTGTAGATTATATTTTTGCCATACATTTATATCCCATTCCCCGTTTGTGCTGTTCTATGATCTCATTATGTGCAACTGTTGTTTTATTTCGTCCATAGATCATAAATATGAGAAATTAGTGTAGATTATATTGTTGCCATACATTTTACCGCAAGATACAAATTGTTCTTGTTATTGGGTTGTAATGTGTGTAGTTTTACATATGATTTCTGATATTATTTGTCCATGCTCTTGAATATTTTTTGGGGATTAGGTTCCTAATTTAAGGAAGCTCGAGTCCACAACACAATAGGGATGTGCCTCTCAGCCGTTGTATTTTGATCCATTTATGTGCTCGTCTATAATAGTAAATCAGACAGCTTGGAGCTGAGCTCTCATGATGTGATAGTACTAGTCTTGAAATTTTGAGCATATTTGTTCACTTTGTTGGATTTATATAAAATGCATTTGAAAATAGTAGCTTAAAGATTTGAGGATAATATTAGGTCTTGCTCATTTATCATGCTTATTTTCATTTGACAATGTCTCAAATTTGGAGCAAAACTAAAACTTCAATCAAATATGTGCAATAGAATCATGCTTATCTAAGCCTACCTAACAACAGAGTCAGGGATTATGGTGGTTGAGTATCAGACATCATTGAATATACCTTGAAGACTGGAGACTGGAGATCAAACTAAAATATTTGGAGAACTTCATCGACAAAGAGGTATGTGAAGACTAAACCATCCTATTTACTTACTGCATTACCATTCTATCTTTATGAGCATATGTCATATGATTTTAATAGATTTAATATGGAAAAAAATAAATTTTGAGTCAAGCTTGTCTTTTTAAATATCTCGAAATATGATTCAAGCAATGGATGTTCATATGATCCTTAACAATATTGGTTTAAAACAATCTATTATTCAGGAACTATTTTTGTTTCAAGTTGATCATTTGAGAATTTCCCAAGCATGGTATTTGATATATGTGACCGTAGGAATGTTTCAAATTATGAAAAGAGAGTTTTTAGAACTTATTTTGAAATTCTGGACACATGGTAGGTACGCATACCCAGTACGCGTACCCTAGATATTTGAGTTCTGGAGTGCAGGGTAGTTATGCATACCCGGTATGAGTACCCTGCGGTTCTGAATTCATGAATGGATGGAGGTACGCGTACCTCAAGGGTCTAAGTTTGTGAATGTCTTAAGCTACGTATACCCAGTACGCGTACCCCAAGAGCATGAATTCACAAATTAGTTCATAGGTACGTTTACCCCTACACATACCTATCCAGTATGAGTTCTGCAGATGCTCATAAACTATTTTCACAAATATGTTTGGCATTACGGTAACTGTCATAAACACTTCTAAGACAAATTTGATTACTAAATTACTTTGCGTTTATGATTCATGGTTTATGCCTTGAGTGTTAAATGAACACGATTATGCTTATATGTTCATATCCCATACTTGTCATGAACTATCATTTTACATGGTTCTAGTATCCGAAACCATAGTGTATATTCTTCTATGTACTCTCAATACAAACTTCTCACATGCTTACATGAACACCTTACAAGAGTTTCATCTAAACCGAGAAATTGTTTGCTTGAACCTCAAGTTATATTAGCTTGATTTCAAAGCTACCTATAGTCTTGAAATTCTATAAATAGAGAGACCCAAGAAACTGGGGATTCCAATCCCTGACACTTCTTTATCCTAGTTGTATGCTAGAATCGTCCTCTATTAACCTAGGTTTTCTCTGAGAAACATAATTAGGTTAATGACTTAAAAACTTCACTTAAGGATTCGTGAATCCGGGTCCGACTATCTTTACCTTGATAGTTTTTGTGATCTTGTTCTTATTGATCTTCAAGGTTCATGTTTATCTCAGATCAAGAACGAGATATATAGAAATCACAAAGCTCTCATCATCTTAGAATTTGTGATACCTCAAGATAGATATCTAAAAAAATATTCTTTGTTGATCGGTTTGAGATTGTTCTTGAGAGGTGGTTAGTAATTCATACTTCTCACTAACTGAGTGTAAGTGTTCGAGAATCGTGAGGTTTGCTAGCATTGTTTATTGCAAATAGATTTCCAAGCCTTAATCTGAACGACCTAAAGAGAATCAAACATGATTATTGGTTAGATGCAGATTGGTATACAAAATCTTCACTTAGGTTGAAGCAACTCTTAGGATGTAAAGGATGTCGTCTAAGGGAATCGATTGCTCAGAACCATGCGAGGTTTAAGACATGTAAGGAACACCACTGCAACTGAATTGCTTGGAGGTTTAATTCGATTTCAATTAAATTCCAGTCTGAAATATGATACCAGGCTAGTATCTGTAGTGGTTTAATAAAGTTATGTATTTAAATTTGGACAAGGTCCTTAGGCTTTTCTGCAGGTAAAGTTTTCCTCGTTAACAAAACTTCCGGTGTCTTGCGTTTTTCCTTTTCCGCATTATCTTGTTTTATTTTTATAATAGGATTACACAAGTATTATATAATAAATTTAGGAAGTTTAAGTCCTTATTAATTCTGTTCAACTATGAGACTCGTTCTTGTAGAATTTATATCTTCAATGATATATAACAAGTTTCATAGTGGAATAATTCGTTTAATTTGGATACGACTAGTTTGATCTTGGTTATTTATTTGTGAGATTGTCCAAGAACTCTTCTACACAATAAAGTTCATTGATTTTTTTATACATATTGATTATGGAAGAAATAAGAGAAAACTCAATATACAATTGTTCAAGGATATTTAATCTAGATCTACTTGCACTTTTATTAGGATTTGTCCATACAGGTTGTCGAATGTAAAATTTGGTGGTGTACTAGATATCCTCTCCTTTATAAATTAGTATCCGAGCAGGAAAACAACATTAGAATTAGACTTATCAAGTATGTGCTTATGGCCATTGAATCTATGGAAAAAAGTTCAAATCTCTGTTAATGTATCACCAACCTTCGATGGCACAAATAACTTATAGTGAAAAATAGCTACGCACTCCTTTTTACAAGCTCACGATTCCAAAACATGGGTACTTGTCTTTAAGGGGTATAATCCGCTAATATTTGCAGAAGGAAAAAAAGCTTTTGCGAAAGACATAACTGCATATAGTGAAATTGAAATCTGTACTACAAAAGCATAATTGTGATTGATTGAATGTTATTATGCATACCATAATACAAGATTTTCAACATCATGTGTCTATGTACACTACGTCGAAGCAAGCTTGAGATATCTTATAAACCATATTTATAGGGAATATCTCAGAAAAAGAAGCAAGGCTTCAAAACCTAAGTTCTGATTGGGAAAACCTTTGCATGGCTGAAGAAGATTCATTTGAGAAATTTAATCATAAGTTATCTGAAATAGTGAATGCCTCTCACACGTTAGGTAGGACTATTTTCGAAAGGGATATTGTGATGAAAATTATGAGATCTTTGCTGGATCGATATGAGTCTAAGAATCATGCCATTACAGAAGGAAACGATCTTGCTGCACTTTCCAGAAGCAGTCTCATTGGAAAGTTAATGCTATTTAATTGCGAGAAGCGCACAACTAAAGAAAAAGCTACTGCTTTTGAATCCGTGTATATATCAAGCCCTTATCCTCTAAAGGTTGGCTCATCTTGGTATAAAGAGTGTTGTGATGATCACGACGAATTAGACACCACCATGTCTATGATCAAAAGGTCAGGGAACTCCTCAAGAAACGGAGAGAAAGACGACCTGGAAAACGGTTCCATAGATCAAATTATCAAGTCAAAGGATCCTATTCTCAAGATGAAAATCCCTTTCAGTGCTTCAAATACCTTCGCTTCGGACATGTGCAAAAGGAATGCCCTAACAAGGAATATTATCAAGGAAATAGTGTTATTGTTTCTCTAGATGATATGCCGGATGAGCATTTCCATGAAGACTACACAGAGAATTTAGCTCTCACATCAAAAATATTTGTACATTCCAATTATGATTCATATGACGAGTCAGATAAGAAGATTCTTGAATTCTTGAGTAAAAGTGAAGAAATCCAAAGACGAAACCTTCGACTGGCGAAAAACTTGGATATAGTCGAAACCTTTCTTAATGTGAAAGATTTACAGTTTCACAAACTCAATGAAAATTTCACCAAAACCCTATCTCTAGAGGATAAAGAGATTGATACCCTAAAGAATGATCTACAAAAGCTCTTCGGAAGTTGTGAGAAGATATCGGCCATGCTTTTTTGTCAAAAGTCCTTTGGAAATACTAGTGGTATTGGGTTTAAGAGTAATACCTCTTTTACAAAAAATATTATTTTCATTCTTGCAGGATCTGATAAGGATAATGAGAAAAATTATGGTGATAACAAGGGAGTAGAACCTCAAGGAGATCACCTCTTTGGACATTGTTCGTTCTGCGGAAGTAGTGAACATGATCAAGAAAAGTGTGGGAGATTCAAGAGGAATAACAAGATCATTGTAAAGCTCCAGAATAACATACAAAGGATGAATCAAGTTTTGAAGAACTTTAAAAACGGAGTTTCTTCTAAGCCACATCATGATAAGAGAAAAATGGAGGGCGAGAAAGGTGGGAAATTACCTAATGATCATAAAAGTACAAACAACCTTGGTGTGTTCGTTGCGACACTAGTAGTGAGCCTCAAACTCATCTCATCACTACTTAAATGTAGTAATGTGTGCAACGTTAATATATTGACTTGAGGATATGAAGTTTGTACAAACGACATCACGAGAACTATGTATTCTGATGTCAAGGTTTCTCAAGTATTTCTGTTATAATATTTGTATGATCTGAATTATTGTCTAATGGTTTTATGTAACAAGAGCCTGAGTTCGCGAACTGGTTCGTAGGTCCAAACCTCATGACCCAGAGTACCTATAAAACTCAAAACACGCGTAAAATACATGATTTACAAGAAAAATAGAAAATAAAGCATAAAAATATATAATAAATAGGATTTATTCTACACTTATCATTTATTTTGGCAAAAAGATTACAGTTGAAAAAGGTAATCATAAGAGGGTGACGCATCTAATGTTCGTCAAGCAATCAATGGGGATGCTAGTGGTATTCCTTGGAGCATTAAATTTTTGGTTTTGCATATTCAGGAAGAAGCCAACTATTTTGAAGACATTAGATTTGTTTTTGTTCCTAAAAATATAAATGTATTGGCTCATCTATGTCAGTTTACCAAACACGATGATGTTTCAGGTTGGTGGAATTCTTCTTCACCACCAGTAGTCTAATTTTTTATAAGCTAAGGATTCTTTGGAACCCTTTTCCCCTGTATATATAATTTTAGAATCATGTTTCACATAAAATGGGGCCAAGAAAAAATATTCCCTCCGTTCCACTTTAGATGATGTTCTTGGAGTTTTCACGCAGATTAAGAAATGGAGAGATATGAAGATTTTTCATCTATACCCTTGGGAAAAGTCTTCAAGCATTAATTGCTATTAACACGTTTATGAATAAACTTATAGTTTCAATGCAAAATGTAAGGTGTTACTGGGAGTTTTGTGGAAAAATATGAAAAATTTTAAGTATTGTGGAACAAAAAAAATTACCCTTAATCATCATCTAAAATGGAACATAGTGAGTAAGTAAATTGGTGGATTAAAATCTGAAAAATCAAAAAATCAGATGACTGAATTCTAAAAATTAAAGGCTAGTTACGAATTTTAAGAATTTTTGGTTTCGGTATTGAGGCTGAGTAAGTGCACCCTAAAAAAATCGACTTAAAAACATTGGTTTATATATATGAAATCGCTGTCAGTTTATTTGTGGCATATTGAAAATAAAGAAATCAGGGACCCGCCTTATTTCTGGACTAACTCGTCCATAATTTGGACTAAACTGAAGAGTGCGGGATTATTTGGACTAACCTGTATCGGGGGTGGATTAGAGCGTCCAAAGCCCACTAAAAAGGGGATTAAATGTTAATTTCTACATCTGATCATGCGGAAGAAAAATCTTGCCAGGGGATGTAAGGGTTCAAAATGGATTTGGAAGTCTGATTTCTTTAAACTTTTTAGGCGTGGGAGCCAACTAGGCTGCCAAACTTGGTGATAGACACACTTTTGTGTCTAAGTTGTCCTCAATGTTCAATATTGTTAGTGCTCGATTTTGTACTAATTTTGGTGTTTTATGTGTGTGTAGGTATGGAAAATAAAAAATTTTGGAAAAAATCGGCTCGAAAAATTACCCGGGGCACAGAAATTCGCTATTCGGACTCTCAGTTTGGATAAGGGGTACATAGTTGATAAGGGGCGCCCAACTACTAAGAGGCACCCTAATTTCTATTTACACTCCATTGCTATTGGTACCCCCACTTTGGTTAGGGGTCAACTCTTCTTTACGGTTTAAAATTCTGGTTTTGCCGGGAAAATCAACTCCACCTGCGTATCTTCCGAATTTAATTGTTGGAGAGATTTTGCAGGGATTTCTTGTTGGATTGGATTTGGTTACACCTGCTTCAGTCAAACAGGGTTGTTACGGGAGTCAGAATCGTATAATAGGAAAGAAACGTGAAAATTCCACGCAACAGAGGGTGGAAAAGCTTTCTCGGGGTATTGACTGCTGTATTTTAGGAAAGATTGCATGTGGAAATGACATGTTTCACGTGGAATCAATGCGTTTGGAGTGTAGAGATCAGAGAAAACACCGTGACAGAGCAACAATCTCGTGCATCTCCGTTAAAAGGAAAGAAAATATTCTCATAATGGCGGTGAGAGAAGAATAGGAAAAAAGGAGATTAATGAAGATATCTTGGAGATTTTGGAACCCTGTCGAGTATAAATAGGTAGCTGGGTGCATAGAGAAAATGGAGGATGGAGAGTTAGGGATATGCTAAGGTCGAAGAATCACGCTGCAGGAGGAGTTGCAGTAACAGCAGGAAGGACTTGCAGACGACACGGAGAATGTGTCGTTCTGAAAAACACGATGAACATGTGAAATATAGCGGTCTTTTTGAACAGTGACAGCGACAGAACTTTGTAAATACTTTATTCAAAATTCGTAACGTTCATCTTCGTTTAACAACAGTTCTTTAGGTTTTATTTGTAACAGTGGGTTCTGTAACGGATTTTTCACCGTTACAAATCTCTGTTTTCTTATATATTCTTCAATAAAAACACCATTTGAGTTATGAGTTATCTTTTTCAGTGTGTTTTCACTATGTGGATCTAGACTCCATCACTAGCACGACGGAGGAAACTGGATTTCATCAATGTGGTAATTCTATTAATTCTCTTTATGACTATTTGCACCGCTATTTAATTAATTATGATTATCATTGAATGGTTGCGATTTCCATTGCTCTAGATTGACATCCATTACTACGACGATGGGTCATGCTTAGCTTAAATGTTTGGATGTCCCATGCTCTAGATTTACATCCATTACTTTCGAAATCTACATTGGGCAATAATTTAGAGTCGATGAAACTTTATCGTATGAGCTATATTGTTTGGAATTGATTTTTGAACTGCATGAAATTGAAGTCTGGTGGAATCTTGAGTCTGGGTCATCTCTTCATCCTGTGACCATATTTTGTGTATATTTTCTTTATTTCTAACATTTTATATTATTTAAGTGTAAAATCAATCTCATCAAGTCCGAGTGAACGACAACCTTTCTTACCAATGTATAAAAATCCATCAATTTTTGCGCCACCGACGCGGACTTGGTTTTAGATTTGTTTTTAGGTTTTATTTTTATTTTTGTTCTTTTTTACGCGTTTTGGTATTTTCTATTTACTTTCATGTTTGGAGCTAAGCTAAAGATAAAGAGAGTGCTGAAAAGAAAAGCAAAGCTCGAAAAGGAAATAAAAGAGAAACCCAAACGGAGTGAAGAAGAAAATTTTGTATATAGTTATTTTAGTTTTATTAGATTTTATTTTTTAGATTTTAAATCTTTTTATTTTTAGAAACTGTAATTGGGGTTTTATTTTTGTAATCTTTTATTTTTGGACTTTATTTTTGGGACATTGGACTTTATTTTATTATTTTCTTAAAAAACCCTAAGGAAGGGTTAGTTTAAATATTAAATTGCACAAGGAAGGACGACAGTTACGATACTGTCTCGGCCCCTCGAGTTTGTACACTGACATAGGAGTCGGTGGACCGAGTCGACTTCAACGGTTCTGAAAAGGCAAGGGTACCCAAATATACCTCAAGCTAAAACTTTTCCTACCTATAAGTCCTTTCTCCGAAAGTGATTGTCTATGGACTGAGTCGAGACAATACAACTAATCGGTTCACACTTCGTGTGATCGTCCATGGATACGAGATCGAGACAATACAACAACAAAGTGTGTTTACTTGATACAAAGGTTCGGACTTAACCAAACACAGTAGGATAGCTTATCAAGTAAATAGGAATTAACGTTTGTGTAATTTACTTTAATTATAATAAAACAATTATAATGCGGAATATAAAAGTAAATGACACAACAAGATTTTGTTAACGAGGAAACCGCAAATGCAGAAAAACCCCGGGACCTAGTCCAGAATTGAATACTCTCAGGATTAAGCCGCTACACAAAATTACACTAACTTCGTATAGTTGAGACCAAGTAACTAACCCTATAGTTCACCTAGTTCCTTCTGTATTCCCACGCCTCCAACTTATAAATAAGTCACGTACTTGAAACAATTTCTTTGGTTCGTATTCCAAACAGTAAAGGAACAACAAATCTGTTTGGTATCAACTCTATTCAACCAAGTGATATGAGTCGGACAAAGGCTCTTCCGTTTATCTCAACATAAACTCCTTCGTCAGGTCCTTAGATCTATCTTATATTCAATCACCCAAAGGTAATCGTTTAAGAATAAGCCAACAACACCTTTAATCCGAAGAATCGTGTTGATGCCGATCTACTCAATTATTCAATCCAATCTACCACAAGGATAAACCGATTATTAATTGGATCCTCTTTTACCGAAACAAGTATTGTGCACACCAAAGATTATAAAACCCAAGTCAGATCTTCAATATCTTCTTTGTCTTCAAATCTTCTTAAATCTTCTTGAATATCTTGTGATCAATCACGCACAGAACGGAGTCTGTTAACAATGGATTATCACAATATCGTCTTTAGAACCAACAACAGTCTAAAAATCCGTGTCGAAACTCTGAACTAGTTTGAGTGAATCTTATATCAGAAGAGAAGATTCTCAAGAATAAACAAACTAGGTGCAATCAGATTTCAACTACCGTTAGTCAATCAAACCAATCGAAAACAAAAGATAAACCGCAATTATCTAGTTTCCCACCAACGGTACACGCTAGACATTCTCAATCCCAAAGAAGACTTTAAACTGAGTGACCGTAAGATATTTCTCCTAATTAGGTTACTCTGCTCTCCGAATAGGCGGATACACCAGTAACAACAACAAAAGAGTAAATCTGTTGTTACGACGGATTAGTTTGCTAGAAAGGTAAATTTCGAGTATTTATAGAAAAGGAAGTTTGGACACCAAGGAATTTCCACAACCGAAAAATATTCTCAAGATATTCATAAAATCACATATTCGGTTTTCATAATTCCTGGAAATGCTCTGTCTAAAAATAACGTTCGAAATCTCTCGGAAAATCTAATTAGTAAATGCACATTACTGATTCTGTAATTTCCCTAAAAAATGAAATTAATAACCTTAATTAAAAGATTCTTAACTTACTTATGTTTCAATCCTGGGGTTATCTTCCCTTAGCCGTTAAGGAATATCTTTGGATAATTAAAGAAATAAACATTCACAGCACGTGTTTAAAGTTTGTCGACATCTTTACTTTGTAAGTTCTCTTTCACACTTACAACCTTGAAACCGATTTGCCACACTTCCAAACAAGTTTAGAATTGGTTCATCTGACTTTAAAGAACTATGTGATTGATCAAACCAACATTCAATCACAATCATGGGTTTATGGTTCTACCAGAACAAGTTTCGGTTCTACCTCCATGTGAGTACTGTGCATAGCCACACTAGCTTTCCAAAAATTCGGTTGACTAGGTACTAGGATCGGTTCCCAACATATATATGGTATCTAACTTATATGTGTTGCACATGTCCATAGGATTGGTTCCTCTTTGCCTAAAAACGTGTTGTACATGTCCATAGGATCGGTTCCCCTTTCTGCTATAAACCTTGTTGCACCCCATACAAGGATCGATTCCCTTTGATGTACTGCACCCCTTACAAGGATCGGTTCCCCTTTCCTTTTAATTAGTCAGACATACAAAATCCAATCATACCACTGGTGATTATTTAAGATCGGTTTTACTAATAAAAGTTATACCAATACATAAGTCAGGCCTTTGTGAATAGTTCTACCAAGAACACAACAAGTTGTGAGCGGTTATACTCTATCACACATATTGATTGTTCATAAGATATGCAATGAATAAAAAAACCAATGACACCTGGCAATTTACTTTTCGGTCCACAAACAAGTTTATGAACTTACTTCCTTAGAACACATGTAAACATTGTTCCCTAGGATGAAATCCTCACCTCATACCCATACATAATCATAATAGCATTCAAATGATTATGACGATGTTTTATCTACAAAGTTTAATGGTTAAGCAATAAACCTCCTATTGTATTCCTTAATACTATGTCTATCTAGAGTTCAAATATGCTTCGCAGTTATGTTTTCAATATGCACGACTTGAAAGATACGTTAGGGAATGAAACAGTTCAAGTCAAATATCACTAACCTCAAGTGGAAGGATGATTGTTGTCGTTGTAGCTCCTTGCTTCTTCACATCTTCGCAATACTTGTAATGTCTCATATCCTAATACTTTCAAGCTAACCTATACGAAGTTGACTCTAGTACATAATCAAGCGACTCTTAACATGAGTTTTGATTCACTAAAATATGACAACCGAACTTGACATACCAACGCTTGGTGGGTTCAACCGAGCAATGCTCTAACAATCTCCCCCTTTGTCAATTTTAGTGACAAAACTCTTACATCATATGGATAAACAAATTACAAGAATTCATTACAATCCGCTTGATTCCCGATTCAACAGCACAGTAAAACTGCTTACATTCAATCCTTGAAAATGCCGCTGTTGACATTATAATAACAAAGTTAATACTCCCCCTAAGGAAGATAGGTAGATATTCAATCCGCACGTAATTATATGACATGTTACTCCCCCTTAGTCTGTGTTTTCACTCTTTCGTTAGATAAAACATTCAAGTACCAATGTTCTTTTTCTTAACGATGCCAATCAATATAAAATCAATGCCAGCATCACCTATTTAATCCATATATTTCTCCCCCTTTTTGTCACAAAAATGATAATGAGACGAAAAATAAAGGAAATGGATCTTACAAATCTCATAATAGACTTGCAAACATGTAGAGTTAGGCACGAGGGTTCCACACATCACGTTCTGATAACCAATATCAAAACTAAAACTACAAGTAATCTTATTTTGATATGTTACCAAAGAAACAATTGTCGGAACCAATTTTTCCAATTTAGTTTAGCAAACCAAAAATAACTAAGCACATTAGTCCCTTTGCTAAACCGATTGTTCAAAAACAACCGCTTAATTCGATAAGACCAAAATAAAGATAAACTCCATTTTTCTCAGCAGGTTCTAATTATCCATAAACTTATACCTTTCAATTTTAAACAAGACAAGTACTAGGTTAGTTAACTAGCATTACTTGTTTAGGAATTCAATTAGACTTGAATAACCGAAACCTCACTTTTATAAGACAAACTAAGATCAAAATTAACTTAGTTTCTTATCCGGAATCGAATTAGATTAAACAACTCATCCCATACACAAATTATTTCGTTAAGCCATAAATAATTCATACAAACCAAAATAAATCAACTTGCATAATTATTCACCTCAACCGGAAGCAATTGAAACAACATAGACATTAAAAGCACCGCAATTGCACCGTAATTTTGTAAGCCTAAGCAATTGATACCATACAAAAGCAAGATAACAATAGTTTTTCATAACCGGAACCAATTGAATCCCACACACACATTAATTATACCAAAATTTTGTAAGCCTAAACAATTGATATCACACAATAAAACAAGATAACAATAGTTTTTCTTAACCGGAACCAATTTAAAGACACATCCACACACACATCATAGAATAAATATCAATTGAACCGAAATTTTGTTAAGTAAAAGCAACAAGTATATATAATATAAACTCAGGCTTTTCTTAAATAGTAAAACAATTAACTAACAAGATTGTTACCTCAAATTTAGCATCCACTTCAGCAATATGATAGCATCTTCGTCCAGGGAGAATTGATAGCGAAATATCACCATGTTGTCATCTTTATGCATAAACAAAAGAATAACAACACACCTCAACCTTTACCAGAGAAAGGTTGAAAACCGGTTAACAATTGCAAGTAAAAGTTGAAAACCGTCGAAACACATATGCTTTTATGCTAAACCAAAACCGATTCAACATATTGTGACTTTTTCACATATTGTTTCTATCAGAACCCCTCATGATCCTTTGATAAAGCCTACCTACTAGGGATAGAACTTAATCCCGCTAAATCAAAAATTCACCCAAACCATAAGGGTTCACAATATATGAGATCGAATATTAAGGTAGTAAAACCGAAATCAAACATCCCATAAACATACAAAGCAATAAGATAAAAACAATTAAGCACAATCTATGTAAACCGAAAACTATCACAAGAAAAATTACTAATCAAATAATTTTATTCATAATAAGATAGTTTTATTCATAATAGACTTTATTGAAATAAATCAAAACAACTGTCTATTTTTCTAGAAGAGATTTAATCTTCTTTTATTTGCTCATTAGAGTCTTCTTCAGGCACAATTTCTTGTTTTTATTTTAGGAACTCATCATTGATTGCTATGATTCCTTCCAGATTTTCTGGATCATTTCTGTATACAAACATCAATTGTCTCTGAATACAATCTAATTGTCTTCCAAGACGCAAAATGTGAAACATGAGATCTCCATTACTATATATTTGATCATGTGAGATACTTGATCCCTTTTGAGCACCATACATCCAGTTAATGACTCCTTGAGAGATAGTTTTAATAACTTTCTCATCTCCACAGTTGTTCCCCATTGCTTTTTCACACAACTTGGTGATGAGACAGGGACATCCAAGATTTCTATGGAATCCTGTAACATTGAGAGATTCAATGATTTTAAATATTTGATTGATAATCATTCCACAGATACCAATTTGTTTCTGGATATATTATTTATGTATCCATACTTTTCACATCCAATAAATATATCCTTATACAACAATAAATATGTCCCTACTTTTTAATAACCTTATCCATTTAAAATTAGATTACCTTAATACCCTCATCCATATAATATTTTTCTTTATTTCAAAATGGAACAAATTTCTTCGTCTACCACTTCACCACCACTACTAGCACCACCACCACCACCAACATTCAATTACTATTCCACCACCACCGTTCAACAACCACCACCACCACTAATATTCCACCACCACTCCTTCACCACCACCATTACACCACCAACAGTCCACCACCATTAGTTCATCGCCGCCACCACCACTAGTCCGCCGCCACCACCGTCATCGTCGCCGCCACCACTGGTTCGAATATTTTTGTATCAACAACAATAGTTGATCCAAATAAAAATAGAACCAACAATAAAAGTTGATCCAATTTAGGGGATCAGCAACGGTAGTTGATCCAAAAAAAAAGGATCAACAGTAAAAGTTGATCCAATTTAAGGGATCAAGAATGGTAGTTGATCCACTAAATTGGATCAATAATGAAAGTTGATCCATGTAAATGGAGTGAACTTGGCATGAGTCGAACACGCATCATCTGACATGTAGTCAGTCATGCTACCATTGCACCACAAGTTCAACATTGGAAAAAAATTACATGATTTAAATTACAAGCATGATTATCCAAGGAAATATTGTAAACAATAAGAGTTGAAAGGATCAACAACAGTAATTGATCCCCATAAAAAATTGGATCAAAAACAGTAGTTGATCCCATAAATGGATCAACATCCGTAGTTGATCCCATAAAAAATTGGGTCAATAATAGGAGTTGATCCCATAAATGGGACCAACAATAATAATTGATCCCATAAAAACATATAAACAATTGATCATCACTTGTAGATTCATAAATAACAATCCAAACTTGCAATTTCAGATTTATGGAAAACAACACCAATAACTCCATTTTCACTTCTATACTGCACATTTCAGTCACTGCCAGCACCTCCACCTTTATTGCAGCATCTACCAACATCATCATATGCTTCCTCCTAGCCGCAACGGTGTTTAGAACAACCAAATAAGACTAATAGTTGTCTCGTTGTTGGCCAACCAAAATATGCCTCAAGCTAAAACTTTTCCTACTTATAAGTCCTTTCTCTGAAGGTGATTATCTATAGACTGAGTCGAGACAATACAACTAATCGGTTCACACTTCGTGTGATCGTCTATGGATACGAGATCGAGACAATCCAACAACGAAGTATGTTTACTTTTTACAAAGGTTCGGACTTAACCAAACACAGTAGGATAGCTTATCAAGTAAATAGGAATTAACGTTTGTGTAATTTACTTTAATTATAATAAAACAATTATAATGCGGAATATAAAAGTAAATGACACAACAAGATTTTGTTAACGAGGAAACCGCAAATGCAGAAAAACCCCGGGACCTAGTCCAGAATTGAATACTCTCAGGATTAAGCCGCTACACAAAATTACACTAACTTCGTAAAGTTGAGACCAAGTAACTAACCCTATAGTTCACCTAGTTCCTTTTGTATTCCCATGCCTCCAACTTATAAATAAGTCACGTACTTGGAACAATTACTTTGGTTCGTATTCCAAACAGTAAAGGAACAACAAATCTGTTTGGTATCAACTATATTCAGCCAAGTAATATGATTCGGACAAAGTCTCTTCCATTTATCTCAACATAAACTCCTTCGTCAGGTCCTTAGATCTATCTTATATTCAATCACCCAAAGGTAATCGTTTAAGATTAAGCCAACAACACCTTTGATCCGAAGAATCGTGTTGATTCCGATCTACTCAATTATTCAATTCAATCTACCACAAGGATAAACCGATTATTAATTGGATCCTATTTTACCGAAACAAGTATTATGCACACCAAAGATTATGAAACGCAAGTCAGATCTTCAATATCCTCTTTTTCTTCAAATCTTCTTAAATCTTCAATAAAAACCTGCACACAATCACTTGAATCTCTTGTGATCAATCACACATAGAATGGAGTATGTTAACAATGGATTATCACAAGATCGTCTTTAGAGCTAACAACAGTTTAAAGATCCACGTCGAAACTCTGAACTAGTTTGAGTGAATCTTATATCAGAAGAGAAGATTCTCAAGAATAAACAAACTAGGTGCAATCAGATTTCAACCACCGTTAGTCAATCAAATCAATCGAAAACAAAAGATAAACCGCAATTATCTAGTTTCCTACCAACGGTACACGCTAGAGCTTCTCAATCCCAAAGAAGACTTTAAACTGAGCGGCCGTAAGAGATTTCGCCTAATTAGGTTACTCTCCTCTCCGAATAGGCGGCTACACCAGTAACAACAACAAAAGAGTAAATATGTTGTTACGAAGGATTAGTTTGCTAGAAAGGAAAATTTCGAGTATTTATAGACAAGGAAGTTTGGACACCAAGGGATTTCCAAAATCGAAAATATTGTCAATATATTCATAAAAGCACAGATTCGGTTTTCATAATTCCTGGAAATGCTCTGTCCAAAAATAACGATCGAAATCTCTCGGAAAATCTAATTAGTAAAGCACATTACTAATTCTGTAATTTCCCTACAAAATGAAATTAATAACCTTAATTAAAATATTCTTAACTTACTTATGCTTCGATCCTGGGATTCTCTTCCCTTAGACGTTAAGTAATATCTTTGAACAATTAAAGAAATAAACATTCATAACACGTGTTCAAAGTTTATCGACATCTTTACTTTATAAGTTCTCTTTCACACTTACAACCTTGAAAACGATTTTCCACACTTCCAAACAAGTTTAGAATTGGTTCATCTGACTTTCAAGAACTATGTGATTGATCAAACCAACATTCAATCACCATCATGGGTTTATGGTTCTACCAAAACAAGTTTCGGTTCTACCTCCATGTGAGTACTGTGCATAGTCACACTAGCTTTCCAAAAATTCGGTTGACTAGGTACTATGATTGGTTCCCCACATATATATATATAGTATCTAACTTATATGTGTTGCACATGTCCATAGGATCGGTTCCCCTTTATGCTATAAACCTTGCTGCACCCCATACAAGGATCGATTCCCCTTTCCTTTTAATTGGTCAGACGTACAAAATCCGATCATACCACATGTTATTAATTAAGATCGGTTTTACTAACAAAAGTTATACCAATACATAAGTCAGGCCTTTGTGAATAGTTCTACCAAGAACACAACAAGTTGTGAGCGGTTATACTCTATCACACATATTGGTTGTTCATAAGATATACAATGAATAACAAAACCAATAACACCTGGAAATTTCCTTTTCGGTCCACAAACAAGTTTATGAACGTACTTCCTTAGAACACATGTAAACATTGTTCCCTAGGATAAAATCCTCACCTCATACCCATACATAATCACAATAGCATTCAAATGATTATGGCGATGTCTTATCTACAAAATTTAATGGTTAAGCAATAAACCTCGTATTGTATTCCTTAATACTATGTCTATCTAGAGTTCAAATATGCTTCGCAGTTATGTTTTCAATATGCACGAATTGAAAGATACGTTAGGGAATGAAACAGTTCAAGTCAAATATCACTAACCTCAAGTGGAAGGATGATTGTTGTCGTTGTAGCTCCTTGCTTCTTCACATCTTCGCAATACTTGTAATGTCTCATATCCTAATACTTTCAAGCTAACCTATACGAAGTTGACTCTAGTACATAATCAAGCGACTCTTAACATGAGTTTTGATTCACTAAAATATGACAACCGAACTTGACATACCAACGCTTGGTGGGTTCAACCGAGCAATGCTCTAACAGGTTCATCCCCCGTCTGTAACGGGAGGTAAGAATTCTAAACACCGGCGAATCCCCTGTCAGCAGGTTTACTGGATGATTTTGTATGCATATATGTTGAGGATTGAAAACGGTTTAATTTCCTAGTAAAGGGTAAGGCCTAGACATATAAGATAAGGGTTCGTATTTCATCATCGTTCTCTTCTTTCCCGCTTTAGGAAAACGATACCAAACGCGAACCCAAGCTTAAAATACTAACTAGAAAGAGACCAATAGGGTAATGAGCTTACAGGAAAGTCGTTCAAAAGGATCGTATTGGGTATCTTGTTAGCCTAGCTCAAAGTTCAGGAAGATTATTGGAAGTCGATTAAAGATGCCTTGTAACCCAGGGAAGTGTTTCCAAAGAGGTGGGGGTATCAAAGCTCTTTTGAGCTTCTCCCGCTTCTCTTCGACTTACTTTATTTGGATCGCCCTACGAGGTTTGCTAAAATTGTACCTAGTTTCCTGTTGGAAGATTATAAGATGATCTAGAAACAATCTAAGTGGATTCATCATACTTTTTGTCTTGTAGATTAAATACGCTTGTTTTGGTCGAGTCAGACTTGTCTGCGCTTGTGTAGGATTTCCTTGCAGTTAGGATGTCGAACTGGTATTACAATATCCAATACAATGGATATCCAACTGAGCAACATGGACATCATTATTTTTATGACCATAGTGTGAATAGTGGTTGTGAATGCCAAACTTTTGAAGTTTATGGTCCCTACCATGGTGAGCCCAATTACTATCCACACGCCCACCAGTCATACAAGCGAAATTCTTATAATTCCTCTTTACTAGAGTCGACAAATAAGTTAGCATAACTGAATAACTTAGTTATGGACGAAAGCAATGAAAAGAGTGAACCTTCTTTCCTAGATTAAATCAGGAAGTCATGTGAGTCGACTCAGAAGCTTTTGTTAGAGGCCCAGAAAAGAAATGCTCAAAATAATCTTAATTGCCAATATAGTATTTCCAATATTACCCTTGAAAATGAGGATAGTTATTCACATAATCAAGTTGACGAGGTTAGAATTGGTAACACTACGAGGATAGTTATTCACATAATAGATGAAGAATCATACATACGTAGGCATAGTGATCAGGAAATTGTTACTCCACTTGAGCTTCATAATGATAGTACTATTTCTGGTTCAAATCCTGATACTTAATGATTATTCACCTATTCAAAAGGACGAGGATTTTACTAGAGATATCATCATTTTAGACGATGTAGTATTTCCTTTTGATTACAAAGCCAATGATGGTTCGTAGGAACGCGTTTATTTTGAGAATATAGTTATAGAGTCTAGAGATTTAGAAACAATAGTCATGGACAAAGAAGATGAACTCGTAGAGATGAGTAAATATGCACTACCTGATAATAACTTAGAAGAATCAATTAACCATTTTCAAGAATTTGATCATCTAGAAATTAGGGAGATTGTGACTAGTCTATCTAGAGACACTGAAAACAATAAGTTTGGGGGTGATTATCACTTTCATAGTGCCTTACCTTTAACTCTCAGAAATTCCCCTCACTTAGGACTGGACATCTGTGCCTCAACCGTTTTACAAGATTATCTTCATACACTTTTCCTGAACCTAGTTGTGTCCATAAAGAAGTTCAGTTGTTAGAAACCCATCCTCTGGTTGATGTGGTTAACTCAGTCTACCATACCACGATTGAATCTTTTCCCACCCAAAACTTTTCTTCCAATTGTGTGAACATATGAGTTTCAGATGTGTCAGTTATTAAGTTTTGAGGCTAAACCTAATTACTTTAGGAAATTAGAATCGACGCATTAGTTTAAGGAAGACCACCACTCTGATTGTGGTCAGCTGTGTGAGTCAAATATGATTGACTTAGAGGATCCCCAATTATTTAGGTTATTGTTATGTGAATCTAAGTTTTTAGTTGAATATTTCCAGACTCTACAACCCGATCTTCAGGATCATGCTTTTGAGGACTGATGAAAATTTTTTATCTAGACCCTTTTATAGAGCCTTAACCAAAACCATAACTAGATGTAGTTGTCCTAAAGAAAAAAATAGATAAGGGTGTGTTGGATATATTTTTGGTATGTTTTAGTTTCCTCTTCTTTTGGGTAACACTTTTTGATCCAGATGACCCACAATTATTTCGGCTACTGCTGTATGATTATATGAGGTGACTAATTCTTCCGATATCTAACTGAAGACTTTAAACTTAGCACTTATTTGGAGGGATCATATGCTTAAGCGTCGACACAATAATATATTTCCTATTTCCTTTCCTTCAAGTGGTAACAGTTTCTCCTTGTTGATGTTTTTTAATCTTTAGAACATTAAGGACAATGTTAGATTTAAGTTTGGGGGTAAGGGAGACACTTCTACTGTCACATAGTATCCGGATAGATAAGTTTACATGTTGTTTCTCACCGAAAAGATATAAATTCGAATTGCTAGGGATAACATTCTAGTGAGACATTAGAGAAAAAAACATTATTGAGAAATCATAGACACTCAGGAGAGACAATCTACCTTTTAGAGGGTAATCGTGATGGACTTAACCATCCATGATGGGAAGAAAATTAGGCCAGAAGTAAATGCCATAAAGACAAAGTAACCTCACAATGTAATCTTAGTTACTGGATTACGACTCTCTCTTAGTAGAAACTTATCATCATCAACAAGTGAAGAGACATCAAAATCTATGAAGAAAGTTGAAGACGTTTAAGGTTTATAAGCAACAATAGAAAGAAAAGAAAAATTCAAAATCAAAGTTGAAGACTTAGTTACAAGAATTTACAAGAGCAAAGAAAATCAAATGATATAAGTTGTTGAAGTTCATGATACCAAGACATTACAAATTGCGAAGATTCAAGTGCTAAAGTCCTTCTCTCTTGGTCATGTAAATATTAATATTGTGACAAAAAAATAAAAATAAAAAGTTATATATATATATATTTAAATTTAAATTTTTTTGTTAGATTTTTGTTCAATAAGGCCAGAGGGAAGTAGAAATCTATAAAAGAAGTTTCAAGCAAGAAATTGAGGAGAAGAGTTAATTTTTAAGGTTCTACGAGGTTCGAGAGTTTATCATCATCAGTTGAAGCGGAGAAAACATTGTTTCTACTGAGCACTATGAGAGAGTCGAAGAGAGATGCATATTGGTTGCTTTGTTAGTCCGCTTTCCATCTGGCACAAGATCTTTCTAACACTGGTTCAACTCATTATACGTAATTTATCCAATTGTGTAGCAGATGTCCCTCTCATCTTTACCTCTCTCCTAATCTTATCCAGCTGTAAAGTGGATACATCTCATAATGTTTATCTAGTTGTATAGCAGATATCTCTTTATCCAGCTGCAAAGCGGAGTCTTCACTTTTCTTGATTCAGCTGTAGAGCGGATACCTTTATTTCTCTAGCATTCTAGTTACGTGGTGATAGTTTTGTGAATATGTATGTCCTCATAGCTATTTGGATACTTGTGACCAATTATAATTCAAGGTTTTGTGGGTACACCTCTTGTAAACCCTACCGAGACTATAACTCGGCCACTAGGGCCACCTAGGGGTTCAAAGGCTTGTTGCACACGCTAAGTGAAATCGCGATGCCTGCGACAGTGAGTTAGGATTTTTATTTTCTAGATTAGATTTGCTCGGGACTAGCAAATACTAAGTTTGGGGGTATTTGATAGACACACTTTTGTGTCTAAGTTGTCCTCAATGTTCAGTAATGTTAATGCTCAATTTTGTATTAATTTTGGTGTTTTATGTGTGTGTAGGTATTTTTGAAAAATAAACATTTTTGGAAAAAATCGGCTCGAAAAATTACCCGGGGCATCAGAAGGAAATTCGCTATTCGGATTTTCAGTTTGGATAAGGGGCGCCCAGCTACTAAGAGGCACCCTAATTACTATTTAAACTCTAGTGATATTGACACCCCACTTTGGTTAGGTGGCAACTCTTCGTTACGGTTTAAAAGTCTGGTTTTGCCGGGAAAAATCAACTCCACCTGCGTATCTTCTGGATTTAATTGTTGGAGAGATTTTGCGGGATTTCTTGTTAGGTTGGATTTGGTTACACCTGTTTCAGTCAAACAGGGTTGTCACAGGAGTCATAATCGTATAAAAGGAAAGAAACGTGAAAATTCCACGCACCAGAGGGTGGAAAAGCTTTCTCGGGGTATTGACTGTTGTATTTTACGAAAGATTGCATGTGGCAACGACATGTTTCACGTGGAATCAACGCGTTTGGAATATAGAGATTGGAGAAAACATCGTGACAGAGCAACAATCTCGTGCATCTCTGTTAAAAGGAAAGAAAATATTCTCACAATGGAAGCGAGAGAAGAATAGAAAAAAGGGCGATTAATGAAGATATGTTGGAGATTTTGGAACCCTATCGAGTATAAATAGGTAGCTGGGTGCATCGAGAAAAGCGAGGATGGAGAGTTAGGGATAGTATGAGGTCGAAGAATCACGCTGCAGGAGGAGTTGTGGTAGCAGCAGGAAGGACTTGCAGACGACACAAAGAAAGTGTCGTTCTGAAGAACACGAAGAACAAACAAAATATAGAAGTGTCGTTCTGAAGAACACGAAGAACAAACGAAATATAGCAGTCGTTTTTGAACAGTGACAATGACAAAACTTTGTAAAGGCTTTATTCAAAATTTGTAGCATTAATCTTCGTTTAGAAAAAATTCTTTAGGTTTTATTTGTAACAGTGGGTTCTGTAACAGATTTGTCATCGTTACAAATCTCTGTTTTCTTGTATATATTCTTCAATAAAAACACCATTTGAGCTATGAGTTATCTTTTTGAGTGTGTTTTCACTATGTTGAGCTAGACCCCATCACTAAGACGACGGAGGAAACTGGATTTCATCAATGTAGTAACTCTACTAATTCTCTTTATGACTATTTGCGGCGCTATTTAATTAATTATGATTATCATGGTTGCGATTTCCATTGATCGGTCATACTTAGCTTAAATGTTTTGATGTCACATGCTCTAGATTTACATCCATTACTTTTGAAATCTACATTAGGCAATGATTTAGACTTGATGAAACTTTATCGCATGAGCTATATTGTTTGGAATTGATTTTTTAACTGCATGAAATTGAAGTCTGGTGGAATCTTGAGTCCGGGTCATCTCTTCATTCTGTGACCATATTTTTTATATATTTTCTTTATATCTAGCATTTTCTATTATTTAAATCTAAAATCAATCTCATCAAGTCCGAGTGAACGACAACCTTTCTTACCACTGTATAAAAATCCATCACTTGGCACTTGCTCCATCCCTCCCCAAATCCCTTGTTAAGGCCAGAATCCATGTGCAGTTTATTATGAAATTGTTACATAATAATTCATGCCTCATCTCCCTAAAGACTAACATGACATGTCTATCTATCACTACAGTAGGAGAACTGAAATTTGAGAGTAAACCTTGCACTATACGTCGCATGTCTATCACCACTGCTTCACAGGGAGTACAATAATTTTGAGAGTGAGTTCTTTCAGTGGCTACAATATGTCGCAGGTCAACTGAATCATTCCATAAATTCATATATCAGCATCAAAGTAGATGCAAAATTGGTGTTATGAAATCCAGCTTGTATTGAAAGTCAGTAAACAGTTTGACTAGGTAATGACTAGTCTTCATATAATGTTGTCACAACATGGAAGAGTTTAGTTTTTGCACATCATGTCCTACTGTTTGTAGTGGATCCACTTAAAAGAAACCAGAAGCAGTAATGGTATCTGAAATGGTATAGAAGAGGGTGGTATTAGTTACTACTACAGTAAAACCTCTCCGGGGGAATACTCCATATAAGAATAAAAAAATTTGGTCTCGACTTGGGCCACTTATATTTAAGAATAAACTCCATATTGGAATAAGTCATAATTTTTTCTGGCCCTTCTTAAGGAACCTACCTCCACATAAGAATAATTGACATTATAATATAAATATATAGATCTTGTCATACATCAAAGTTTAAGGCAAAGGGATTCATGTAACCATTTCACAAGTTTATTTTGCTTCAAAATACTTTTTATTTTTATTTTTTTTGCACAACTTAATACAAATATCTTTCACTCATATGATTTCATTTGTCAACTTTCGATGTGATTTTTGTGTTGTATGTGAATTTAGTTATTAAAAATATAATATACACATAAACATAATACAAATCCTCATTTACATAGTATATATATATATATTAGATACATTTTTGTGTTTTCTATGCAGATGCATGAATATTCCCAAGTGCACATATGAAAAGTTTCTTTTGGTTTATTCAAGGTAAATCTCCGTATAAGAATAACCTCCATATATAAGAATATTATTTTGTGGTCCCTAGGATATTCTTACACAGAGGTTTTACTGTATGTATATTATATATATATTGGTTTTGGTATTAGTTACTTGCTTGGTTTCTAGATATATACAGTGGTTTGGGTTTGTGTAACTAGTTACATAATTTTAAAGAGCCAATAAGCCAGTTTAACTCCCATCAGAATTTCCTACTCATATACCAATTATTTGTGAAGTTACCCCATTTCGTCTTCATTTTCTTTTATGACTCCATCAACCAAATTCTCATAGAATTAACCCAAACTTCTTTGTAGCACCTTTCCTACCAATATGACACCACCAAAACTATTTCTATTGACAGGAATTGTAGCAACTTTAGTTATAAGATGTTATCTATATGGAGACGATTATCAAAAATTCAAGACTTGGGAACTCAATGATGAAATGAAAGCAATGGAAGAAGAAGAAGAGATTATAGGGTTATTGGAGGATATTTAGGTTATCGTTTTGGAATTTGGAAGCACCGAACTGAAGTAAGGGCCTTTTTTCCTCATTAAGCCGAAGGACAAAACGATGGGTATTTTTTAATGTTCAAATGGGGCTAAACGAAGTTGTGCTATTTAAACTCTGATATATATATATATATAATATTAAATTAATCGATTAATAATTCATTAGTATGCCTTTTCGTCTTCAGATACGCTATTGCGGTAACCCATAATAACACATATCACCATTAAAAATCGTCTGCTAGTTAATACTGGGGAATAAGTTAACCGGCCTGAATTTCAGAATTTTCGCTTTCGAATAAGCATTGGTTCCAAAATATGTTCAATTTCTGATTTTCATGTACATGCGGAATAAACTTACCACCTAAATTGCATAACCCGGGCACCAAAGAGGATGGTTAGGTTTGATAGTTTATGATTGCGAGGCTCACAAAAGTTTCAAGATTTATGATAATAGACTACTAACATATCAAGAGAAAATTCATGGTGAATTTCGGGTCGTTTGACATTGACTAAAGTCAAGGATAAAACACAAAATCTTCCTGGTGTCAATATTTACTTTTATTTTCGAAATTATAATTGTTTTTATTATAATTAAAAGTAAATTACACTTGTGCGTTAACTCCGTCTTATTTGATATTGATCCCATAGAGTTTGGTTATTACCGAACCTATTATCAAGTAACACACTTTGATTGTTGTATCGTCTCGATCTTGTATCCATAGTCAATCAAACAAGTTATCTTGTTGCCGTATTGTATCGATCTCGTATCCATAGATGATCACACAAAGTGTGAATAGCGAAGTTGTTGTATTGTCTCGACTTTGTCCATAGACGAAACAAAAAGATTGTGGTGTATCTGGGTACCCTCGTCTTTTCATGGAAGAACAGTCAAACCGGCACTTGAATGTTGTTTTTATTGGTCATGGAGGTATGTTCACCTAATTGTCGCGTTCCATTAGTTATTTGTTGGTCATGGAGGTACGTTCACTTGCGCGAAAATCGTTTTCAGTGAAATTCAGGAAAAAATCGGTAATTTTTTCGATAAAATTTTAATTTTCACAAACTCACAAATTTTGGTGAAAATTTTGATAAAGTTTTTAATTTTCACCCGTAATAATCGTATTACACTATTAATGAAAATTGCAACTTTTACCTGTAATAAGCGTTAGTCATGATCGGTCATTATCGCAAGTTTCGCTTCCAATAATCAGAGAATAAAAATAGATATAAAGAACAAACAAATCTAAAATAAGTACAAGATTAGGAAGAGGTTGAGAAAGAAACAAGGATTTCATTAACAGAGACACGATGTTTTGAAATCAACTCATCTACGGGAGGAAGAGTACGATGTGTCAAGTGTAAATCATCCCGATACAGAATAATAAAACTTCATTCACCCTAACAGAAAGTACTAACAAAAATAAAAACAAGAGAGAAAAAATTTGCCAAGCAATTTAATTTGCTTACATAGGTGAAACAACTATAAAACTACTAATAATCTCTTAAAATCTTGATCTTGTTTATTCTTTAGTGATTCGTATTGGCGTTATTCTCAGATCTTCCAAAACTGTTTGAACTCAATCTTTAGATCTCCGCTTCTCTCTCTCTGGATCGCACAGTGAAGAAAGAAAATTAATGTCGTAAATATCGGTAAATAAAGAATAAGAATAACCTTCCGCCACAAATAATGACATCAAACTAAAAATAATCATAGTCAACGGAAAAACGCCCATTATTAAGTGACTCTTATAAATGCAATTTTATTAAAAGTATTTTCTTTTTTGTTAATAATTTTCAACTAATTAAGGTTAAATTAGTCCAACTCAAAACGTAAAAATACAAATCTAATCTAACACTATCATTTTTAACCGTAGATCTTACTTTTTGGGCTACCCATATACCCAATCTTAATGATGGGTTTATGGAAGAGAGGGGAACCAACTTGGGTTCCTCAGAAACTTCCACATAAAGAAACTAATAAATTTCCTTTGAAATTGATAATAATTCATAGACAAAGTGTATCTTGGTAATAACGATAATACATAATCCAAGATAACTTAAAAAAACAATCAATATAATTCATAACCTAAAGTAATTTAAAAGCGAAAAACCAAAAATTGTTAAGGAACTTTGCGCGTATAAAACATTTATTGAATTCAAACTGTCTTGACGCGGGTATTTGAATAGCTAGGGCGTCTACCAATCTATATTAAAAAAAAAATTAATCCTGGCCACTGGATATATAGATTGGTACTCGCCCATACTGGTACCCGCCTACATGAATCATGGGATTTTCATCCTCACTGCTCATCAAAAATTATTACTCCGTTAGTCTATTCTTTTTTTCTTTGTAATTTATTTTAACCTTTTCTTTAGGCTTATTGGTTTGCTTCGTTGAATTGTTCTTCCTATTTTGGACCTCTAGCCTTTAATTTATAAATAACTCCTCGAAAAAGTTTCTCCCATTACGCAAAATATGTTTAGATCACCCTGTGAAGTTCAACCGTCATAAATTATTGTACCTAGAAATAATTTCAAGATATTTTAACTCTTTATTGCCATAATGTTGTAAATAAATTCAACAGACCCTATACGTTTCATGCTTCCTTGCGATAGCGATCCTTTAAATTTTAGGACCCTACGGCTATGACCAAGGAAAAGCTAAGTATTGGCGAAAAAGTAATTTAAAACATGGCTCTAGCTCTCAAAAACTTAAAAAAGAAAATGGAATTACACCCTATTTTTTTTTGTTCTTAATTCTCAAAAAAAAGAATGGAATTATATTGTATGATGAAGAAAAAAGCGACTCCTGAGATATAAATGGCCACTCATGTTGGTGGTCGTTTGGCTCTTTATTACCTAAGTTTAAACCACGTAATGCATACTATGAAAAATTTAAGGAGCTTAAGAAGACTATAAATTCGTATAATAGCAGTAGATGCTTCTTCATTGCCCTCTAATCTCATCCTGCAATGTTGATACTATTTGATGCTTTTGGAAGAAAAAAACTTTAGATCTTTCTTTTCGTCATTGCAATGGTAAAAATGACAAAACCAATATGAAACTTTGATTTATGTAGTAACCAAAATAACTTCTTAATAAGCAAATGAACAAACATGTGTTGTTATATGTCTGTATTAGATTCAACTTGGTAAAGGAAATGTCTCAAGTCATTCTGACTTTGTTTTGAAACTTTAAGCAAGTTTATCTTTCTCTTAGAGTTTTAGTGCTCATAAGATGCTAAAGACAGTTATTAGGTTATATATTTCTTTACTTCTTTTCTTCAACTCATCCAAATCATTTAACGTACTTTCAAAAATCTCAACTAAGGGACAAATTAAAACTTTTCAGATAAGATACTAAAATACTTACACAAAGTGCACTGTTTACACCATTATTATTAATATGAGATTTCTAGAGAAAAATTGAAACCCACCAGATAAGAAGCCAACCTTACCTTCTGCACTACTTCTGTTGCAAACTTAACATTAACATGTTTCTTGCAAACTTATCTAATGTTCCTTTTTTACTTAGCTAAAAAAAATAAAAAAAAATAAAGGAGAGTTATTTTTAATCATAAAGTCAATTATATTTCAAGGTTGTTACAAAGAGCAGCCGACGGTACTAAGGTAAAGGTTTTGTTAGATTGTTGGTTTGTTGGTCATGATAGCCCACCTGAACCAGCTTCGGTGCATATTTTTTTTGTTTTGATAATGGAGTTGTTAGAGCATTGCTCAATCAAACTCATAAGTGTTGCTATCACAAGCTTGTTGTCAAAACTATATCTCGATTTCTATTCAACATTTAGTTAGTCACGGATTAGGATAGAAGTGTGTGGTTGAGAATCGGATATCACTGTGTTCTACCATTTGAAGGCGAAGATCAACAAGAGTTTGGAGAACTTCTACGTCAAAAGTTAAGTGAAGACTGAACCACCTATATCTCAAGTTTTCATCTTTCTATCTTTGAGACATTATCGCATGACTAAATTAGACAACACATGCATAATAGAAATTCCGAGTTAAGTTTATTTTGAATATGAAAAGACGAGGGTACCAAATACACCACAATCTTTTAAAATCAACCTATAAGCCTGGTATCTTAAGTGAATACAACTTAAGTCCTATACCTTGTGTGATTGTCTATGGATGAGGTCGAGACGATACGACAACAAGATATTTACTTGACAATAGTTACGGTGGTAACCGATTGACTATTAGGATCAATGTCAAGTAACTTGGATCAACATACATGTGTAATTTACTTTAAATTATAATTGCGGAACAATAAAGTAAATTACACAACAATATTTTGTTAACGAGGAAACCACAAATGTAAAAAAAATATCGGGACCTTGTCCAGTTTTGAATACTCTCAGAATTAAGCGGCTACACAAAATCTAATACCAACTTGGTATCATCTTTGTTATCATTAACGTTTGGTGTGCCTGACTTGATTTTAATCTTGAGTATCTTTAAAAATCAATCAAAATTATCCTTTTTTGAGGTTTTGCATAATTAGCCTTTTTTGAGGAGAAAAATGAATTTTACAATCAAAATTGCATCCACATGTGACAATCTTGATCTAAAAACGTAATTTGGAGCATAACCTCTACTTATACACATCCTTATCTTGCTCTGCATGTTAATATTTCTTGAACAGATTATATAAAAATGATTACTTGATGTTTTAGCTTAATCTGCATCTAATTCATTTAGATAGTTCATAATCTTGATATATCTATAGTTCATATCGATTTTGAATCGGAAAAAGAGCATGAACATAAAACTAAACTTTCACATGCCATGTTTCATGTAGTTTTAAGTTCTAAAGATGAATTTCATCTCCAAAAGAGCAGTTAAAGAATTAGGAAGGAAGCATGCTTCAGGAGAAATTTATGTGACCGGGTGAGGTTACTCTCTCCTCCACATCCTGAAGTTCTCAGAGTTTCTGATCCTGAAATCCTCATACCTAAACCACAAATTCTGGGAGATGACTTACCAAAAATGGAAGTATGGTGTGGTCCTCCACGAGATGTGATCAAGGCCAACACAGATGTGGGGGAGAATTCATTTTTCGTGAGTGTCACCCTAAATGGTTGTAGGCTGAATATCTCAAGTTCCCAAGCATCTTTTCTTCATATGCCTATGAATCTTTAGCAGTATTAGTTGTTATGTGGAGGCTAAGTGAACTGAACCCCCAATTATTGAAGCAATGTCTTAAATGTGACAATGAAATTTTTGTAAAAGTTGTAAGTGATGAGGGGAAGTTTCCTACAGAGTATTTGAGTTTGGTGCAACACATAAGAGATGTTATAGAAATCCTAGATAAGAAATCCAAGCGTTGTATGTTCACAAGTGTATTAGGTAGAGCTAATAAGGTAGATGACAAATTGGCGGGAATGCATTTATCCGCATACATGGCGCTCTACTCTCTTGAGAGCGTGCCTCGAAGATTTCATAAGGATCTCAAGGATTTCTTATATCAAGATTCTAGGAAACCAACTACTAGTAATCCAATAGTTGCGCCAAGAGTAGGAGAAGATGCTAAGCCACCTCAACCTTTTGATTCGGTGAAGGAGTATGAGCGAATGATGAACATAAATAAAGTAGATGCTGCCTCGAAAATAGATATTGAAAAACGAAAAAAAGAAGAAGCAAAGAGGGCTCCTGAGCGCAGAGAGAATGAAAGGGGATCCATGGTTTACTTTAATGCTACCTACTTATCCTCCTCTCTCGAAGACGAAATCCAAAAGAAAATCAATTCCTTGGAGTTGTACTCTGTAGGTGACAAACTCTACTCTGTTACTTTCATTTGGATTCTTTACTTTAGAATTAGAATTTTCTTGATGATTTCATGTCTTTTCTCCTGCTCCTGAAGAAGTGAAATCTGAAGAAGTTGAGACACATAATAAGATGGAAGAACAGTCAAAGCGGCACTTGAATGTTGTTTTTATTGGTCATGGAGGTATGTTCACCTAATCATCGCATTCCATTAGTTGTTTAACTACTATATTAAACTATTAATGATTATGGGACCGAAAAAGTTACCGAATTTCGTAACTAAATTAAACTATAAATGATTATGGGTTTGATTATGAGTTTTCATATATGAAATCCTAATAATGTGTATTTAATATAAAATAAAAAGATTTTGGGCTAGAAATAATTTGTCTTTTGTTTCTTTATGCTTTAAAATTTCAATATTTACTCATGAATAATTATATTACTCCCTCCGTCCAAGTTATATAGGCGAAAAATTTTTTTTTTTTATATTTTTTTCTTTTCTTTTCTTTTGGTCAATCAACATATTTCGGTTTATTCATATGAAATTCCTGATTACATGATCGCTTACAAGAATAACAAAAACATCAAAATACAAGATAATCAAAACCTTAATACAAGTAAAGATATCAGTTACAAGTAAATCGCAAAGAGAAAGGGCCATAAACCGCAACAATATCCAATTTATATATTTCTAGTAGGAAGAATGATGGTATTATCCGGAATCGATTTCAACCATATAATATGATTTTCTTCTTTTTCAACAAGAGATTCTCCTAAAGGAAATGAGTAATTGCCCATAATCTTGTAGATCCAAACGTACCCGGATTCCCAAAATACCTTCGATTGAATATGGATTCAAAGCAATACCGTTTTCTTATTTTTCAATAAGAGATTTTCCTAAAGGAAAGGAGTAATTTCCCATAATCTTGTAGATCCAAACGTGCCTGGATGCCCTAAATACCTTCGATTGAATACTGATTCAAAGCAATACTGTGTTGAATCATCGATGTTCTCGAATCGAGAATAGAAAGCCACGAACAATCGATCTAGGTTTGAATAAATCGCCCTCAAAGCAAAGAGAAAATCACCTAGAATGGCGAAGAAAAGTCGCTCTAAAAAGCGAAGAAATATATCAAAGGACATAATAAAAACAATAGAAAAATTAGTTTTATTCATAAAATTACCGATTAAAACTTAAAAAGTGAAAAAATATTTCTCAGATCCGGTCCAACAAGGACCAGATCTGACCAAGATGTTAATGGAGGCTAGGATGTTCAACTAATTGTAGGGGCTTCTGTGAAGAAGAGGGGGGATGGGGATTTTGTAGATTTCAGAAGAGGGTGTGTGAAGGAACTAGGGTGTATCTTATTTAGGAGAGAAAGAATTGATAAAAGTATTGATTTTTTGAATTGAAGAGAAATGACTTTTTTTTGCCGCTCAGCGTTTTTTTTTTGAAGCATACAGTGAATATTCTTACTGTCAGATATTATCTAAGTTCTTCCTAGAATCCAAGGCCTCTAGCCAACAGTTAGGCCAATTCCTAAGGGGGGTGGACCATTCATATGTCATGCCAGCTGGCCTGGCAAACTGGCCGCAAAAAAAGATAAGCGATCGAGTCTCAATCAGTCGGTAAAGACTAAACTGAAAACATTAGGGGTATCAAAATATACCACCAATTTTTTCGTAGGCAAGTTGTATGGACAAACTCAACAAAATTCCAAGAGTTCAACTCAATCAACGAATAGTGACTATCTCTCTCTCTATCTATCTCTTTCTCTCTCTCGCAATTAGAACGTTTACAGAACAAGTCCGTGAACAATTACAAAGAGATAACTTGGACGGTACCAAAGACCAATGTCCAAGAATCAATCAAGTTGTATCTAACAAACTAGGTCGGATGTATCTACTATGATTGATTAACGCACAACCTGTGATATTTCAATTATAAAGATAAATCATATAATATGAAAAAAAAAATAACACAGACACAAGAAGTTTTGTTAACGAGGAAACCGAAAATACAGAAAAACCCCGGGATCTAGTCCAGATTGAACAACAAACTGTATTAAGCCGCTACAAACACTAGACTACTACCAATTAACTTCGGTCTGGAATGTAGTTGAGCCCAAACTCAGTCTTACACTGATTCAGGTATAGTCACGCTCCTTACGCCTCTTGAATCCCAGCAGAACTCCGCGCAATTGATTCCCTTAGCTAACGTCACACCAAATAAGAGTTGCTTCAACTCAATTGAAGACTTTAAACCAATTTACCTCCCACAGATTAGGCCTATATAAGTGATTTCCTTTTATGATCAATTTTTTATCAAGGTGATGAAAATCAATAGCAATAGAAAAAGTCTATCTAACCTCAAAATCCGGACTTATGCAACCCGAAGTGCAGCCTAGATTATTATTCACCTCACAAGTATAAAACTTGTGGAATCACAAAGTTTGAGATGAAGGGAACTTTGAGATTTCAATCTACCTTGTTCAAGTGATAAATTAACAATCGAAAAAGATCAGGATACTCGAGTTATCAAGATAAAATATAACTGGACCTGGCTTCACGAATCCCTCTGAAGTCTTTGTAGTCGTTAAACCCTAAAAGGGTTTCTGGTGAGGACAATTCTAGATACAACTAGGACACGCAAAAAAGAGGTGTCGGGATTCGAAGATCCCAGTTGTTATGAGTTCCCCTTTTATAGACATTCAGAGCATAGGTTGCTTTAGGTTTAAGCTAAGATAGCTTTGGAACCAAGCAAACAATATCAACCATTAGATGAATCTTTGAATCTGATTTACATAAACAAGATATACACTCTAGTTAGGTGATACCGTAACCGAACCGTATATAAAAACTATGTTCAAGGTGGTTATCCGAAACTAGTCGATATGAACTTATAAGCTTAACACTCATTTTCATAAACACTTAAGACATTAGCCTTGAGTCACAATTATGTGATCAAATAAGTCTATGGTATTTTTAGAGATTCGATCAAATGCTAATTATCTCGTAGAAATAATTTTATTGCACTTGACAATAATCGACTTGGTTAGTAGATGTACAAAGTACAAATACCATTGTCGTTCGTGAGTCAGGTCAGTCACAGTACATGTAGTGGTTTGTACACTATTAAGTACCACCACGTTTGGGTATGTGTACCAGTATGGATACCTTAAGACTATGACCGGTTCCGGGGTCCACATAACTATTTTAGTATGCGTATCGGTATGGATACACAATTGAGTTCAGGAACACATAACTTTTCTGGTACGTGTATCGGTATAGATACCAAAACAGTTCTGTGACCCCAGTTCCTTTTCGATTTACATACGTGTATGCATACCGATCCGGTTCACGAGTTAAACAGATTTTTACATGATGTGCATAAAGATATGCGTATCAAAAATCTGCAAGTCGACATATAGCTACTCCTCTAATATGGATTCAAACTTATAGAAGTTTTCCCAGTTCATGTATCTGAATCTATAGTAGTGCTATATTTCTCTCTAAATCGATTTGAAACATTCCTGAATAACATCAATGACATATATCACTGTTTCAGGCTATTTTCGAATGATAAAACGTGAATCATGATTTTGATTGCGAACAATAAATTGTCCTTAACCGAAATTCATCAAGTATGAAAAAATGTTCATTAAGCTTAGTCATAATATTTCGGGAACTAATTATCAAGATAAACTTGACTCGAAATTCTTGTATATGCATGATAGTCTAATTAGTTACACGACATCGTCTCAAGGATAGAAAAGTGAATATAACTTGAGAATAGGTGGTTGAGTCTTCACTTACCTTTTGTTGATGAAGTTTTCCAAAAGCTTCGGTTGATCTTCGCCTTCAAACGGTAGAAAGCAATGACGATTGGTTCGTTTTTCAACTACCTCTATCATAGTACGAGACTTAACTAATTGTAGACTAGAAATGAAGATATAGTTTTGACAACTAAATTTGACAACAAGTTTGAGATAGCAACATTTGTGAGCTCGACCGAGCAATGCTCTAACAATATCCCCATTTGTCAATTTTATTGACAAAACTATCAATACATGTGGATAATAAAATAAAGCTTTGATAACTCCTTGATCCATCATGCCTTGATTTCCTTGGTTTCTTCAACTCCTTGAAATCTTCGTAATTTCAAGTTGCAATGACTCTGAACGTGTTCAACTCAGCATTGTTGTTGTTGAAGATCCATATACATAGCTATAACAATGTTTGAAAACAAATATTCTTAATCGTCGTTATACAGAAACATGGTATTATTATCTTCATCAAAATTCAATCGTATCTCAACTCTGATGTAATACTATGGTGATATGTTTCTCCTCCTTAATCAATACTTACATCTTTTACATAATAGGTGAAACCTATAGATTATTGGTTCACTCCTGCTTACATAATGATCTGTAAACCATAGGTATGTAGTATGAAACTACTAAATAATTCTCCTCCTTTTTGTCAACAAAATTGGCAGAGGTACGAAAATCGTGGGATCGTAATGAATACAACCAAAAGATATTTCAAGTTTTAAGGAAGTTAGAGATACTACATAGTAATTAGATAACTAAGTTATTATACAACTCCTCATATCAACTTTATTTAGATGATATCACATAGTAAGCAATACTTAGCGCTCATATAGGAGATTTAAGATACAAGCATCCCCTTTAAATTCCACATTCACGCTCCCCACAAAGATATAACAATTAAGCACAAGTTCATTTAAGAACTCTACCCCATTAGATGTCATTCCCAAGAGAACAACATAGAGTGACCTTGCTTTTATGGGAAAAAAAGGTTTTGTCACAAGGATTTGTATCCGGAAAATCGACTTAAAATAATCTCAACGTCAGTTACGGGCAACAAGATAAATTTTATCGGTATGACTCAACATAAGAAAATCTTAAGGAGTGTGTCAAGCAGTAAAAACACAGAAGTGTGACCACGAGTAGATCAACAGTGCGAGAAAATTCTCAAAGAGTTTGTTCTATTTTCAATTTATAAAAACATAATTGATTTAACTTCTGAGCATATATGAAATATCAGCTCGATTCACGAAAAGCGTAAAGGCACATATATTTCATAAGACTTTTGCAATAATAAAATCAATAATGATTACATGATGCAAGTTCATCTTCCAACAACTATAGAATTTAAATAAATATATCTAAAAATATGCAAGATGAAAATCGTTAGAAATAGCTTGTGTAATCACAATTTTTGCTAGGCCATGCTTATGGCGATTAGAACAACAAACAACAATGGACAAAAGTTTGCTTAGAGTCAAATTCACAAAACCTCACTCATTTCACCGCAATCCAGGTCGAGACACTATCGTACTTGCAAGATATGATCAACAAAATCAGATCCCTATTGCGATCTATACAAACCACCACATTTATGGAGAGGCCAAATAGGCGACGGATGCACTAGCAAATCAGACGGCAGGCACAAGTCAACAAAGATCTTCAGTGGCATAATAATATTCATCAAATTTTGAAGGATCTACTGAAAGAGAGGATATCAAAATTATTTTGAAAAGAATCGCTTAATACAGTGAATTGAAGTGTACAAAAGTATGTGACCAAGTAGGATTGAAAGCAGTACCCTGTACTCAATTACAACTATCAACCACCATATAATAAGAGGACTAAAAGGTCTAAGTTGTAAGAAAACACAAAATTTTGGGCCCTAACAATGTGAGGCTCTAGGCAATAGCCTAGCTGGCCTGGTCCATAAGACGGCTCAATACAGATTATATACAAAAAGTATATTACAAAAACTACTTTCTAGAGTTACAGTTTCCCCACCACCTTGTTTACAGGCACAAAAAACACTAATTTCTACCAGCTTAAAGCTTGTGAGCAGCTTCTGCCCGCGCTTCATCCAACCTGACTAGGAGGTCTCTCATGAATGTTGTATTTGTTCCATGAGTAGTTTGGAGTACATAAACAGCTTTGGTAAGAGACTTGATAGCATCCTCAGCATCGCCAAGGAACCTGTTTGTATTTCAAAAACGTACCTCAAAATGTTTCCCAAGTAATAGCAGCTTTATTTTGACAATATTTCTTTGATTAGTAAAATAAAAAAAAATGGTATCTGAATTCTTGTTCGAATTGTAAAAGGTGTCTGCCGATGCACATGGTAAATTCACCAACAGTATATAAGTTTGTGAAAATGAATATACGACAACATGGTGAGCTCAGACCCTAGAAACTGTACCAGTTGCCACCCACCACCACCAACCCAATCTTTGAGGATTGAGCACAAATTTATTATGGTTAACAAAACTAACATTGAATTGAAGTCTTACAACATATGCAGATGCTATTGACCAAAACAATTAAGTAGCTCAGATAAGTAAATAGCAACAGTACCGTTCTATACGACTTATCTCAGGAACTACATAACACACATTTGTAAGCCCATAAATGAGAACGGGAGAGGTACGTGAAATACAAACAAGCCACATGTGTTTCATAGAAAGTTTCCCTTTAGTTGTCTTCAACAACAGGGGAAATGCACTTTTTCTGAAATATAGTTACCTTCACATCCTATCACTCACATTGGACAGCAATTGGCAACCTAATTTTGCTTATTTGCACGATTGACCTCATCGCTAAGGAGATATTACATAGAACTTAAGCTTTCACCTTTGTACTCGCCTATAGGGTCTAATGGCTTGAAAGTTGGTATAATCTTTCTTGCTTTAATTGCTAGAGAAGTTAACACGAATGGAGAAAATTCGCAAAATGAACAGACTCTTACCATGCAAGCTTTCCGCAGGTGTAATACTGCAATCCAACCAATGGATGAATTTCTGGATACACTCCTGCAGGGGCGCATATACAATATAGATAAAATAAAAGTAATAATAATGAGACAGAAGAAGAATAAAGATAAGGAGAAGAGTGTAAGAGGTAGATATAACAAACTGAAAAGATACAGTTAGATGTCAACATACTTTGATAAGCTGGAATGATGTATCTGCAATATGTTAAGGCTCCACTCCAATCTTCCAGCTCCATCAATATCTAAAGTGATGAAAGATGCATAAAGAAATGATTGACTTATCCCATCTTTATCTGAATAATAATGCAATGGTAGTTTAACTAAGCATATAGTCTTAACCTAACTTATTAAATTATGGTTAGCCAAAACTGCAATTTAAGGAAACGGGACAATGAAAGTCATGTTCATGTAACCAAAAACTTACAAGTAATCCTAAACACTGCGAGACTATTACAATCTCCATAAAGAAACTAATATGGTAACCTGAAGTTTAGATATGTCGAATTTGGTACCTTCAAAAGACTTTCTCTAGTTCTCATCAAATTGATAGAAAATGGATGACACAGCCTCAACTGGAGTTGCTCAATGTTTCTGTACACTACAGTGGCTTCCAGACAATCTAACTTCTGTCAAGGTTATTAACAATGTAGCCTGAAAATTACGTGCTGGAAATACAGAAAAAAATAATCATATAACTGGATGCAAATGCAAGCTACCCTGTTTCCTATTTGGTTGAAAGACTCATGTTTGTCACATTCATTTCTAGAAGCCGTCTTTGGTTAGCACTTCATGAGACTTTGCTTCGCACCAATCTCTATTACCTAGTTTCTAGCGATTCCCTTTTTCTAGTAGAAACTCTATGTTGCAGTTTCCTTTTCAATTGTGCTGCTATTAGTATGAGTGACCAATGGTTGCCACTCATGACTAACACATCCTAATAGATCCTCCCTTATTTTAACGTCTAGTGAGAGTGCAAATAATTTTTTTTACCAACACACAGATCGACAAACTCGTTTCAAAGACATTTCTACTCTGGTTTGATAAGTACATCGATGGTTAATTTAGAATCAGGTTAGCAATTATACTGTTGGCTGCAATATCTATCTTGACAAGATCCAAAAGCTTTTTTTTTTTCTTTTCTTTTTTTTGAGGATGCTCTCCAAACCAAATTGACCAAAATTAAAAAAAAAAAAAAATTATTAAGATTTCTACGCCCAATTATAGTAATTTCAAAGAAATTGAATTCTGAACTAAATTTAAATGCGTAACAAGTCATACAATGTGTCGATCTGAGGATAACCTACATGGTGATGGAGCATCTGCTCCAAAAAATGACCTCGGAACAATGTGGCTCCCACTAGGATGAGCATCTGCAACAAAAAATTGTACACTAACTCGATGATTAAGCAAGATGTGGAATTCCGTCGCTTTAATTAAGAGGGAGTAACTGAATAGGGGTTGAAAATGGAATGATGTGATAATTAATATTTCTGTACAGAGGATATGCTACTTCAAACAAAAGTACAGGCAAAGGATACTTCCAGAGGATAGAATCTGCGAAGCTTGGTCCTCCATTTGTTTTACATCAGTTGAGATCTTTAAAATCTCTTCCTTGCTCCTAACGAGTCACATGTTTGACATACAAATCCTTTATCATCTGCACAAATTGGACACTTCAAATGCTATATTAATTAGTAAAATAGGTTAAGTTGATGTTTAATCATTTAAAATTTGGTGTAGAAGAAGAACAGGAATATTAATTCACATAAGAGGCATGGCATTAGCTTTCCTTTTTAAAGCATACCAGAATCACGAAGCAAGAAACCACTGCATTTATCAGCCTTGCATCTATAACCTTCTAAAATTGCACTTTCCTGCACTTCCAGATAGACGCCCTTCACCAAAACAGATGTATACGTTAAATCACAGCCATCAAAATCCAAGAGATAACATGGTGCTATAAAAGTATAAATGGTGTTTGTATATACAGTCAAATAGCACATACTTTTCTGCAGCAGGGGCGGGAGCATGTGAAAAAGTATCGTTCCTTTAGTGCTTTTTGCCGTGCTGCAGTGCTTTCAGCAGTTTCTACGTAACTTATGAACACCTTGTATACATGGAACCAGATTAGTAAATACTTGATGAACAAAACATGTTATGGAAACATTAGCAAAAAGAGTGAAGGCGCTTCTTACCTCTGTACCTTGGGGTATAAGTTCCACAGCACGTACTACAGCCCGCCGTCCCTCGAATACCAAAACTGCATTCGGTGAGCAGCTAAGCTCCACAAAAATTTAGGTAATCCAATGGTATACTAGTATATGAAACCATGTTCCAGGTAGGGTGGGGAAGGTTTATCACCTGTGGTTAATTATGGAAATTACAGGATACAATCCAGTTCCTAGAGGTCTCAGTTCACTGTCACAGATTGTATGGGCATTGCATGCAAGCTGCATCAGGTTTGAGGGGATCAAATACGGTTTTAATAGAATATCGACCTTTCTAGTACATGTATATATATCCTAGTTTTAGGTTAATAGAAAAAATATTTAGTGAGACAGCAGGAGGAAAACCTTAGAAAAGTTCTGCGCAATTTCTTTTATGTTGCTATTTGGCCACTCAAGAATCAAGTTGACAAGGTTCGCCATCTGTGCGTACAGCACCAGTTGTTTCTCACCAATATCAGACATATCTAGAAGAAAACAATCATCAAAGATAACCTGTACGATCTGAATTTTCTAGGAATAACATAGTACTCGGAAGAAAATGAGTAAGGATACGATCCACTAATGCCTCCAAGTTGTAATTAGCTGTAGCGGCAGTTTGGAAAACCTGAAAGCATTACAAACAAGTAAGCAACTAAGCATTAAGGACAAAAGATGAGGTATTGACATGCTGTGTTCAAATCACCAACACCTTCATGTCCTGAAAGCTACGCTATATCTCTAAGTAATCACTGGGACCCATTTGTAAGCGTGTTTCTTGGTTAATCTCGTGGAAGACACGGTCCACTCGATATTTAATTTACCAATCAGTCTAAGTACGATTGATTCCCAAAACAATTTAAGACGGTGGAAAGCTAAACTAAGAGCGGTGAAAAGAAGATTGAAGACACTACAGTGTGGTGATGGCATGAGATGATTGCAAATGATTCCATAAACTAAATAAGAGAATTCAGAATTGTATCGCTGAAGGAACAATTCTACTACAATCCAACTATCTCCATATGGTAGGTAGGAAAAGCTGGGAAGGGCAGCGTCATCAAAATCAAAACATTGAAAATGCAAGAGGAGGTTCAGATTATTCACCCGCTCATTCTGCAATTTTCGCTTCAAGTACAGCCTAACCATCAGTCGTAAAGAAGGTGTGAGTGATTTTCGTCTTTCTTTACTAAGTCGGGAAAGGGCTTGGCATTCAATTCGATGCAGCTTCCACTCTGATTTCTGAAAGGAATAACAATAGACACAAGAAGATAGGATAAGAAGTTTCAAACTGAGGATTTCATAAACAAATGCAGTTTCGAAATAATGATGCAGTTTCATGCCTTAATACAATTATATTTGTATAGTATATAGCCCCATAATACCGACACCTGACCGAACTGTTGAAACAGTAGGCAGCACCAATACGCTAAAACTTAAAACTTATGATTCTACGAACGCAGATGCTAAGTGACAAAAGACTTCGATGCTTAAGGCCCAAACACATTACAAATGACCTAGTTACTAGCTTTAGTTTTTACTTAATATTTCCATGACATCCAAGTAGAGTAAATTTCAGGCTAGCATGCATGACTGAATGATTCTGCATATGAATTCCGCACTACCAATCACCAAGCTGGACCAATTTCCCAGCAAACCATCATGTACGTAGTGACTGGGGTTTCATCAATTCATACATCCTCCCTCAAAATCTTCAACTCGAAGCAACTCAGTGCTTTGGTACCTTAAGGAATAGTAAGGCAATCGTTCACTGTTTTGGAGGCTGTTGCGATCTTAGGAAGATATGCATAGAGAGCCTGACCGAGTAGATTTGGTATTGACAACTAAGAGGTGCATGAATGCTTCCGGGGTTATTGATACTGTTGGGTTGGTGTGAGACAGGATGACCCATTTTTAGGTACAGTTCGCATCAAAAGACATTATATCCAGGTTTCCATACAGTTACCCTTCAAGTAATTGGGTTTACAATTCTATTCATAGAGAGAAAACCTAGAAGTTTTATTTCCTGAAATCATCCCAGAAAACTCTATTTCTTAGATAACTAGTAACAAGGAGTTTGAATCTATAAATAGGGTATGAGTTAGTAGGTATAGATTAAGAGAATACTAGAAGAAGAGTTCGGGAAGAAAAAAGAGAGAGATACAACACCTAGGGTAGCAAACAGTTAAACACCTTGTGAAGGTCTTTCGTTAGAGAAATGAATTTACTTTCCTACTGAACAAATTGTTCAAGTTCTGTTATTCTTCTTGTTTCCCTACTGTTCTAGTTAGATCACATGATCTACCTTAGTGGCTTGAATCGAAAAATATGTAATAGTAACAGAGTCTTATATTCTGAAACCCCGTGGATCATATGATAGAAAGTTGTTACCAAACTGAACTATCTAAAATTTTAAAGAACCAAAAAAATTAAAAAGAATTTTAAGGGTTCTCCTAATGAAAGTCGGACAATAACATGTGATTTGAAATGATAAGAAAGGAATACAAGTTTGTCATTTCGATTGTTAGCAAATGCCAAGCATCAAATCTAAGCGAAAAATTGCAAATGCAACACAAGAAAAGGAAAACAATTTTCCATGCCCTCAAACAAATATGATTTTGACAGTCAGCATTTATTACCTGACATGTGCTCCCACAGTACCAAGGAACTTGACATGCTGAGCATTTCTTAAGATTAACAGATTTAAAACATCCATCACATTTGGATTCCGATGAGTTATTCGGAACACAAACATATGGCTCCTGAGTTATAATCACTTCTCCTGCAGTGAGGATGCTTTATTGTTAGTATACAAAAGAATGAAATTAACAGTTCTTAATGTATCCAATTTGTATTAGATTCGCAATTTCCACCAAAATTTTAGTCCGATTTGTTTTTATCCTAGGGTTTTAGCAAGGTTTTGAAATGAAACTAAGCTTAAAAAGAACTATAGTGTTAACAAGAGAGGGAGATAGAGACCTGGCGAGAAGTTTCTGGTAGAAATGAGACATCGACCTTTCTCTGGTGTGGTGGAGACGCTTAATCCTGTAGGTGCAAGGGTTCTTTGTAAATCCTCCATGTGAAAGAATCAAAATCAAAAAGAGAGCTGGTATGTTTTAGTCCGACTAAGAATATTAAAATGCTCGGTCCTTCTAGGCAAACCGCTTATTTGAACGGCTGGGGATTTATCCGGGAGGAAATCCCAAGTGAGAGAAGAGTTAGGTCAGGTGGGATCCGTTTTAGCAAGTGTCATCCCAATGTAAGGGCAATCCCTATGACAATCAACAAAAAAAAAAAATATTTGTTGAACCACGTGATGAACAAACGGTGTTTTGCACTATGGTAAACTAAGAAGCCTATTATTGGGGCTTCACAATCCAATAGAGAGGTTTCACTAATAGGACAAAAACGGGTCATTTATCAGTAATTTCAAAAACCCCTTATCCAAAATGTTTGTATAATGGCTAAAATAGCCTGGCTAGATTGGGGTCTACCCAGATTAATTGGGGTAACCCATTTTATTCCTAATCCAAACTAGTGTGCTAAGGGGTGTCTAAAAGGTGTTAAAAGACCAAATTGCCCATACTAAAAAACCATGCCGACCAAAACATATTAAAAAAAAATCAAAATCTTTCTTCTACACTCTAACTATACATGTGAAACCAAAAAAAAAAAAAAACGAAGAATCAATACGAACCAAAGGTCGGCAGGGTATTTTTTGTCGACCTTGCCGACCAAAATATAGTCGGCAGCTTCCTAGGTTGAATATCGTGCCGACTTTTCATCTCGGAAATTAGCGTTTTACAGGGTCGGCATGGTATTCATCCTTGTACCTTGTCGACTATAGTTTAGTCGGCAGGGTTATGAAATTAAACCTTGCCGACTAATTATGCATTTGTAACACCTTTCTATGTATATCAAAAATCCTTTAGTCGGCAAGGTATTTCTTGTCGACCTTGCCGACTATAAGGTAGCCGGCAAGGTAAAAAATCAATAAGATGCCGACTAGTGAAACATTTACAACAGTTTCATGTGTGTCAAAAATAATAAAGTCGGCATCTTCTTCATTCACCGACCTTGCCGGCCGGATATGGTCGGCAACCGTAGACCTTACCGTCCAGATATAGTCGGCATGGTCTTCATTCGTCGACCCTGCCGACTTTTCATAGTTTCAGAACTGAAAGTGTTGATATTTTCTTTAATTTTGAGTATGATTTCATACATCAGCTTTGCAATCCCCTTTTTAGAAGTGTTTGGGTAGTATGTTTTCATTTCCGTTGCAAAAAAAAAATCTCAAGACTAATTTTTTTCATCAAAAATCTTCCCACATGAGTTCAATCAAAAAAAAAAAATCATAACTTAAATTCATAAGTTTTAATCTACTTAATTAATCTAATCAGAATTTTTAGTGTTAATTAAACAAGAGTATATTAGCCATTTTGAAAATATTTGGTTAAGGGGCTTTTTTTTACTTCAAAATGACCTTATTTCTTCTCACTGGGTATACCCCAATTAATCTGGGTATACCTCGATCTAGCCAGGTAAAATAGCCCTTATTTAGTCAGGTTAAAATTTTAATTAGCTAGTGATTTGATCAATAAGTTTCTTTTATACTTACTGAATAAACTAAAGGGAAAATTAGGCTAAGGCCCAACCCATGGATAACCCATAATATGAGGTCCTTAATTAAAAGAAGCTTAAATCTAGGCTCCGAGTTATTAAAAGACATCCATGCCCTTTTATATATTGTTAAGCCCAAATTATTTAAATCTAGGCCCAAAATTATTAAAATACAGTGTGAATGTGTAAACAGGAGTTACACATCCTTATGCCATGTGTAATGCAAAGTTACACATCAAAAAAATAGACAACAAAAAGAACACATACAAAAAATACATGTATTACTTTAATATTCATTTACAGTAATTTCTTAGCATGTGTAACTAGAAGTTACACGCGCATCTGTCTAGTGTAATTGAGAGTTACATATGCATCTATCTAGTGTAATTGAGAGTTACACATGCGTCTGACGTCTGATTTGTGCTTTTATGAAGTTTAAATATTTTCCTTTCCTTCTTGTCTTCCTCCCTCCAAAATATGCAACATATACACATCCACATAACATGTATAACTACCAGTTACACATTCAGTTAGCATGTGTAACTAGCAGTTACACGGCTAATTGTGTTGTGTTATTACCTTGGTTGGTTATTCCAGTGTGCATGATATGTCTAGTTAACATGTGTAACTAGTAGCTACATATCCAAAGTCTACCAACACTAGTTTCATATTAGACTAACAACTCCCTAAGCACACATTTTCAACTGTAAAGAGCAAAAGATCATTATTTCTCACCTTGATAGTAGCCAACATATTTCTCTATCCAAGCATAAACTTCAAAAATACCCAGAAGCGTTGATAAATGTTCGTGCTTCTCATAATAGTGTTCTTTCAGCGCGCGCAAACCACATCGAGACCTTCTAGACATCACTGATCCAGAAAATGAAAATAATTATTTAGATTTTACTTTCGTAAAAAACCATTGTCTAAATACTACTAAAACAAGCATCTGTAGTCATCTGGTACACATTAAAAATTCATGTGTAATTTGAAGTTACACATGCATATGGCATGCGTAATCAACAGTTACATATTCCGCATCAAGGTATTTCGCATTCATTCGCATCGATTAACACCAGTTCATGTTATTTTGTATCAAATCCTTGTCAAATACTTCTAACCAGTAAGTTTTCATGTGTAACTAGTAGATACACATCCATATGGCTTGTGTAACGTGCAGTTACACATCTATATGGCTTGTGTAATATGCAGTTAAACATATGTAAAACGGAAAATGAGTTAAGTGCAACCATTCCAGACCTATATCCTCACCTATATATCCATATACTACCTATCAAGAAAAGAAGTAGATGGTCGTAAGTAATCAAGAAGGCTTACCTGGATATTACAGGATCTAGTAGTGGTCAAGCTTGTTCCTTGGTGGTGCACTAATACGTGGGTACTTGGGGTTCCTTGCCTTCTGCAATGTCTTTGTCCTGTGAAATGTGACTGATATGCGGATCTTCTTAGCCTTATTCTTAATGGTTGATGCTCCAGCTTTGACAGCCTTATCAGCTTTGTTAGCCTGCACCTTGGGGTCAGCCTTCTTAGTAACTACATGACAAGCAACTGATATCAGTATCATAGCATCCAGAACACTTCTCATACAAATGAACAAAACAGAATATCCAAAAATCAAAAACCAGTGGATACAGAACAGTCAAAACTATCTCATAACTGAACAAACTAGAGCAAGTATACCAAACTTAATAGTTTACCCTTACAGAGTTACAAACTCTACAAAAAGAAGGTAATCCATCTCCATATGATGTGCATTTTAATCAGGACAAACACATGCAAGAAAGCACAACCAAAAACACCCCTCCTAACTGAAATCAGCTAATTACCTGTGACCACTAGCACCAGCAGTAGAAACTTAAAATAGTTCATCCTCTTTCTTCTCATCATCTCCTTCAATTCATCAATTCTGAAAAATACCACTACTGACTTCAGAATCCTCCTTCAAACCTGCTCCAATACCACCACATCCTCCTCATACTCCTCCATAACCTGCATCTCTACCACCATAGATTTGTTAATAAAACTCAACATGTGTAGGCAAGATAAGCAAAATAAAACACTAACAAGTGTCAACAACTTTCTCCATTAGAATTACGAGAGATCATCGTTTTATTTGAATGGAGAATATATTCTTAGCTTATTGAATTCAACCAGTATTATCAACAAATCGAACTTGTATAACAACATCAACAGAAACAACAACAATATTAAAATTGAAATCGAGAATAATTACAAACAATAACAACAACTAAAAATCAAAATGTACCTTGATTCTATTGTTATTCTTCCGAAACAGTGATGATTCTTCTTGATCTCAAAAATCAAAAGAAACAAATTCAAATCAGAAAACCTTACATGGAGAAGCTTTGAAACAACAAACTAGAATCAATTAAGAATCCGTAGATTGATTGATAATCAGTTGTTAAATAAATTTGAATCAAATCATTCAGATCTATAAATCGACTGAAACAAAAATCGATTAAATCAATACATGATAAATCCTCAAATGAAACCAGTGAAACAAAAGTCGATTAAATCAATACCTAGACAAATCTCATCTGCAGGTCGATTTGATTACGTATATTAATCTTCAGATGCAGTTGATCTTCGTTGGTTAGTAATCGCATGAAATAAATCTTCTTCATCATCCATATCATCTCTCTATCAAATTCGATTCATCTTCGTAACAACCGAGAATATAGAGGAATCGATAGAGAAGATGAAAAAATGTGAAAGAAAACCCTAAAACTCTTCATCGTTGTTGCAGTAGGAGCTCTAAAAGGAGAAGATGAAAATGAATCTCAGAAAAACCCTAAAACTTTTTTTCTCTGCAACCGAGAGAGATAAAGATGAGAGAGAAATAAAATAGGAAAATGAAAATATCTACTGCTTTTCCTCTTGTATTTATAGAAAAGGGTAGTTTTGTCAATATCAAAATACACAATATAAAATTATGGGACAGATATGAAGAAAAATTGATATTTTGGGCCTAGTAATATTATTTTCTGAAATTATGGAGTTGACAATGTATGATCCACTTAGTGGGGCTTCTATATATTGAATCCATATAGTAGGGGGTTCTAGTATTTTTCACTAAATTAAATCGGATCAAGCCTTAGTTTTGGACCTTTGGTGGAGTTTGGTGGAGAAAAAACATAGAAGAAATTTTGGTGGAAAAGAAAAAGTAGAGGAAAAATTATTTTTCTGGGAATTTCTTTTGAAACCCTAGAATTTGATTCAACCAAAGTGAAGTAATCAATGACTGAAATTGGTGACACAACCTAACAAGATTGATTTTTGGAATTTTAGAATGATTTACGGTTGGATCCTTCTTTCGTATCCAAACGTAAGACCGATTTACGGTTAGGTGATGATAAACTCATAACCGTAACTGGTTAAATCATGAATACCCAATTAGAAACCAGTTATGGTTAGATTTTCATTTCTTGAATTTTGTTACAGTTGTGATTTTGCCTTCTCGTACCGAGCCGTAACTCAGTTTTAACTGTTCCTATCGGAAATGTGTGGAATGAGTAAATCCCAACTTGATTCTACTTCTTTCTTACGTGTAGTTTAGTCCAAGCATGTGTAGGGCCTTTTGACTGAACATTATGTTTCTACCATGTAATATCGGATAACTATTAGTATTATGCACCGTGAAGTTTTGGATCGCTGACCTACTGACTGAATCAGTCAAAACATAAACATGCATAATGTATAAATATCAACTTGGATAAACATACATATAAGAACTATCTTGCCCGATGGGCAGACGCGCGTGAATTTTGCGTAACATTAATCTCATGTACGCATTATGAATATCCAATTAGATGTAGCCAAATGGGTATAAGAATATCGAATTTTGAACATGCAATGTACAAACTCTTCGTGCTCCCTGCTCAGTTCTCATCAAGAAGATCTACGGTTGACTATATGAAATCAAAACAAACCGTGAATATACTACGGTTGGCAACATACCAATACGAAGTCAAACGTAACTTTAACTTCGGCAATATATAATAACACAAGAATTTTTCTACGGTTAATTTAAAAGCTTTGTATGATTATTTAAGCTAAATTCCAACGTAAAATAATAAATATCCACTAAATTACTATTTTAAAAAAAAAATAAAAAAAAAATCCATCCGTATTAAAATTACAGTTCGTGTATACTGAATCAAATCCAGTCGTATCTAATTTTCAAAACTTCAAAAAATGTTGTTACTCAGAGATATATACGGTCAGATTTTCAAAAAGAATCCAATTACGTTTAGGTTCCTAATTGCATATTTTTACATAATTTATTTTTTTCTAACCGTAGCAGTTTCAGAGAACAAAATTACGGTTAGAAAACCGAGGATACCTAACCGTAACTGGTTTTACAATCCTAATTTTTTCTATTAATTTCAATAAATCAAACTATTTGAAACACTAAATAGCAAAAAATATACGGGTTTGTGCCGAATCAAACATCACAAAACCATTGGGTACGGTTGAGGAATTTGAAAACTGCACTAGTTTCATGTTGGTTTTTTTGATTGAGTTATTGATATCAATTTTTAGTTATGTTGTTGTCTATCATCATCACTGCTCTTGATTAGGAGAAGATATGAAAGAAAAGATGATTTTAGTTTTTCTCATTTATTAGGTTTGAATAGATTGAAGGACAATATAGAATTTTTGAATGCCTTTAGGACACTCCCTAACTAACTAAATAGATATTAGAATCATGGGTGAGGCCCTTATAGTGGAATGTAAAGCCCCAATAATAGGCTTCTAAACTAAAGCAAAATCAACAAATTTGGTTTTCCAGGGACTAGTATTTCTTTTTAATATACAATATTTTGTAGGATAAAATTAAAATATAAAATATAATATTTAGGTGAGATAAAATAAGATGAAGTGAGATTAGGATAAAGTGAATAAAAAATTATTAAAGAAATCATGAATTGTACTGGGCGTTTCTGGAATAGTCGCGGGCGTTGCCCGCGCGTTTCTGGCTCAAACGCCAGCGCTTGTTCCACGATCGCCCGGCCTTCCATCAAGCGCGCGCTACATCATCCAATTCAATGAACAAACCAACAAATTTGTTGGTTTGCACATCCATTTTTCATGTTTGTTGAGTCCATAGTGGGAGCAAAACGAACAAACTTTGAGTTTGTTCATTCCATAGGAACTGCTCTAATGTTAGAAGAGTTAACCTTATGTTATTAGATCTTCTGCTGATTTATGTGGCGCACCTGGGAGCGAGTGGTTTTTGTATTTTCTGAATTGATGATACATATATGGCTTGTTTGCATAATTCACAATTCCAAGAAATTTATAATCTCAAAGGATTACAAGTCTCGTGATTCATGCAAATTCCTCGTCATTTAGTAGATCAGTTAAAAAAATTGAGATTCATAGGACTTTCTTGTTTTAAAGTTCGTGTACTTTTTTGGCATCACCAAAAAAATTGTAAAATTGTATATATGGGATGTTGGGGTTAAAAAAAAGTTGGTTCATGAATCCTTGATATTCCAGAAAATCTTAGGGGAGAGGGGTCGGACTCCATATGGAGGATTTGATGGAAAAGTGATTCCGTAGGAAATGTGATTCCATAGACTTTGGGCAAGCAAACATGCCGGTGAAAACGTAATTTCACCAAACCCCATGGACACATAACTCTTACCTATGCAATTCTGCATCCAAACCCATTGATAGAAATTTTGTAAAATATTAAAATATTACGGTGGCTGAGGAAAACATTATTTATCGCCCAATATTTTTGACCAAAGCAGTTAGATGTGTAATTGGGCACCCCACTTGCACAAGGAGTACACTGAACAATCTTATGCTAGAGGATTTGATGGTGAGAGACGCACCAGTGGAGTTGTCGGGCTTACAAGGCGAAAAGGAAAGGGTACCAAGCACATCAACAACTTTTTCTTTACGGAACCATATACAATTTTTGTGTGTGAAATTCAATCCAAGACTAGAGCAGACAAGTTGAATAAATTTAGAATAAACAAGAATTATAAGTAGAACAAATACATATACAGGTAAAGCAACAATCTTTGTTCAACATAGGTGCATCTGCGCTTCACGAATCCGAAGTGAATTCTTTTAAATTTGAACCGTAGATCTCGAAGATCATTAGGTCTTTTGATGACAACTTTGCAACAATACACACATGACGGTGGGGATTGTGTTTTCTGTGTTGCTAATGTCTCCAATTTATAATGGTCAATCAAGGCTGGGTTATTCAGGAAGTAGGCAATTAGCAACTCAAGCTAATTTTCAATTGCAAAATCAAAGTCGTTTCCTAATATACACAATTTGTTTTTCTTTAGAAAGAACTAGATTTAATGAGGCTCTTTCCATGGCTTGAAGTTGTAGACAATTTTTAGCTCAAGTTAATTTTATGGAAATAACTAACGTTAGTATGCGTTCGTGTACGCATACTTGCCCAGACATCCAAGTATAAACCAAATGATTGTATCACACAAACCATGTAAGATGTTACTCGACAATTTTCACTTGATCATATTCTGACAATCGTCAAGAATATAAGATGAACTTGGTCGAAGTGAAAGCTTGCCAACACATATTTCGAGAAATATGTAAGCGAGATAAACTCAGCTTGAAATCTCAAATGTGTAGAATAGAAAATGATATCGTAATACGACTTATGTCTCAATATAGGAGATAGAGTAGAACTAGACTTTCCAAGTGATAGATGAGTTTCAGTCTCCACATACCTTTTGTTGATGAAGTTCCACAAGCTCCCCTTAGTAGTTCTTCGTCTTCAAATGATGAACGCCGTGAAGTCTAATGCTTAACTACACAATCTATGTGCTAGTCCGAGACATCTATAAATATGCTAGAAATCAAGACTTATAGTTTTGATCACTAACATTGATAAACATTCTTGAGATAGCAATGCATGCGAGTTCGACTGAGCAGTGCTCTAACAATTTTGTAAATGGTGAAATTTGGATAAGGGGCAAAAGTGATATTTCAACCCTATAGGCAGAATTCAACTATCACGGGAGAGATTAAACCCTTGGCCCTCAAGGAATCCTTAGCCACGATTTCTAGTATACGTCCCTGTGAGACATTGCTGGTCGTGATGCCGTGATTCCTAGCGCACATCCTCGACGAGATACTGCTGGTCATGTAGGTTCTGTAGAGTGTAAAACATCCCCGACAGACTTATAAACCAGAAAAGCCATAATTCCAGCATGTCTTCGCGGGACTCAGCTAATTGTGATGCCATGATTCCTAGTATACATCTTCAACTATATGTTGCTGGTCATGTAGGCTATGTAGATGCGTAAATACGTCCCCGGCGGACTTATGAACCAGAGCGGAGATATACATATCTCCTGTAAGCACGACTCACCCTATTTGAGATCAAGGACTGTTTCCTAGTACATCATCGCGAGATACATTGGTCATGTCTGATCTAGGCTCTGACTCGACTTACTGAGGTTTCCGGATAACTCCGAGGACATCCCCGCGAGATACGGTGGTTATTCTACCTCTGAGCCCTTTCAACAGACTTCTAGAACATCCTTTCGAGATACACTGGTCTTGTCGGATCATCATATGGACACACAGATGATTCATATCACATCTTTATAAGATACGCTGGTCAAATACAAGTGATCCAAAGTCTCGCAGAGGCACTAATCGGGCGTACAAAGCCTTTTCCCTCTCTTCAGGCCGAGTCCCAGCTGACCACAGAGAGATTCGGATCCATTAAAAAAATCGGAGAGATTTTGATCCGTCCGCAAAATCTCTTAGAGATTCAAATCTCTCTGCAAAATCACAGAGATATTTTGAGCCGTCCGCAAAATATTGAAGAGATTCAAATCTCTCCTCAAAATCTGGACAGATTCACATGATAGGCACACGCCTTACCTAGCTCTCAAGCCTATTTCTAAGCCTCTCAAATACACTCACGGCTAGTAAATTGAGCATGAACTATACATGGCTATCCAAAAACGTGGATAAGCTCTATTGAGCTCCGCATGCTCAACAAAGGGACCCACAAACAATAATACGGTCTTCACATAATATATGTGACCGGCCACGGGGAGAGGGAGATCAGCCTCATCTCCTCTCACACTCTGCATCCGATTCCTAAGGAATTTTCTATACCCTTTCACGTGACTCATCCTAGTCATTCTTAAAAATCAGAGAATATCTCTCTATCTTGGCAAACTCGGCTCAAGAGAGTATTTCTGTCAACACATCATCACAAAGGCTGGCTCAGGTTCACACAAATGGAGGGATATCAATTAAGGTTTTGGTCTGACGGTCTACGACACGTGTGAGGAATACTCGGATTATTTCTCACCGCAGAAGAGAGTAAATGCGGTGGAATAATGAGATAAACTCAACCTAGTTTATCCATATTCCTGAGGAGATGGGAGAATTTCTCCGCACGGCACGGAAAACAATCCTTATCTTCATCGCCTTGAGATTATAGCATTCAGATATAAATAGGTCCTCTATTTTTCCAAGCTACGATCATCTTTATCATAACCTCTCAGAGCAATTCTTCTTCAAACCCTAGAATTCTCTGATCTGTCTCTTCGTCTGCTTCCCTCTCTAAGACCAGCCTAAACCTCTTCCCCGTGAATGAAGCAGCCTTTGAACGTCCACTGTGCGTGGTTTAGACAGAGTTTTCATGCTCAACCTCCCATAACTCACTTTCAGAAACCCTAGAATCCCACTTTTAACCTCTCTCAGATTTTAGGTAACTACAAGTTTATATCTCTTTCCATTCATAGTCCGGAAGTACTTGGAGAATCTCAAAAAACAATATCCAAAATCAATCTAGTCGTATCCAAATAATTGAATCTGAATTCTGCCAAGTATGAAAATTATTATTTATCTTCCAAGATACGAATTCTACTAGAACGAATCTCGTAATTGATCACAATAATATTGACTTATCTACTAAGATTGATTACGTATTATTTGTGTTATATATATTAGAAAGATGAATAATATAATACGAAAAAGTAAAAACACAAGACACCGGAATTTTGTTAAAGAGGAAAATTATAACTGCAGAAAAACCTCGGGACCTCATCCAGATGCGAACACTAAAGTACAAACACTAACCTAGTATTAGATGTCTAACTAGAATGTAGTTGAGACCGAATTCACCATTCAATCAAATCATACCCCTTACATGTCTTAAACCTCGCGAGGCTCTACGCAATTGATTTCATTAAATGACTTTTGATATCAATCTTCCTCTAACAGATAAACCTATTTGATTTCCCTTTAGATGAAGGCTTGGAAATCTGTTTGCAATAGATAAAGCTAGCAAACCTCACAAATCCGGAATACTTACATTCAGTTAGTTGAGAATCCTGGATTACTAAACATCTATCAAGAAAAATATTAAGCCGATCAATTAAGAAGAGTTTTAGATATCTATCTTGAGAATCACAATGTCTGGGATGAAGAGAACTTTATGATTTCTATCTATCTCGTTCCTGAAAGAGATTACTAAAACATCGGTGACAAAAAGAACAAGATCATGATACATAAACTATCAAGGTAAATATAGTTTAGCATCAAACATAACTGAATAACCCTTGAAGATTGAAGACTGGAGATCAAACAAAGACATTTGGAGAAATTCATCGACAAATAAGTATGTAAAGATTGAACCATCCTATTTACTCATGATATTTACCATTTTATCTTTATGAGACAATGTTGTATGATTTTAGTAGATTTAATATTGCAAAGAAGAAATTTCGATTCAACATTGTCTTGCTGAATATCTCGAAATATGATTCAAGTAATGGATGTTAATATATCCTTAGAATTCTTATTTGAATAATTTATTGTTCAAGAGCTATTTTTGTTTCAAGTTGATCATTTAGAAATTTCTCAAGCAATGATATTTCATATCTATGACGATCGATAATATTTCAAATTATTCAAAGATAGTTTCAGAACTATTGAAGTTCTGGATACAGGGTAGGTACGTGTATCCCATACATATGAGTTCCAGAATGGTGAGTAGGTACGCATACCAGTACGTGCACCCTGAGGTTCTAAATTCGTGAATGGGGGGAGGTACACATACCCCAAGACCTGAATTCTTGAATAACTAAGGGTATGCAAACCCAATACGCGTACCTTAAGTGCCTGAATTCACAAAGTGGTCCATAGGTATGCGTACCCCTACACATACCTACCATGCACGAATTAAGCAGATGCTCATAAACTATTTTCATAAATATGTTTGGCAATGCTACAACTCTTATAAGCACGTCTAAGACGACTTTGATCACTAAATCACTTTGTGTTTGTGAATCATGGTTTAAGTCTTGAGTGTTAATGAACACGATTATTCTTATAAGTTCATAAAGCATATTTGGCAAGAACTATCATTATATACGTGGTTCCAGAACCCTGGACCATAATGTATATTCTTCCGTATAATTTCAAGACACACTTCTCACATGCTTACATGAATTCCTACCAAGAATTTCATCTAAACTGAGAAAGTGTTTTCCCGAATCTCAAGTTATCTTAGCCTAAATTCAAAGCTACTTATAGTCGAGACTCAAACAACTGGGAATTCCAATCCTGACACTTGTATGTCTTAATTGATTTCTAGAGTCGTCCTCTATTAACTTAGGTTCCCCTTAAGATACATAATTAGTTTTACGACTTAAAAACTTCACTTAGGAATTCATGAATCCAGGTATGACTACTGTTACCTTGATAGTTCGTGTATCTAATCTCATTCTTATTGATCATTCAGGTTTTTGTTAGTCTCCGACCAGGAACGAGATATATAGAAATCACAAATTTCTCTTCGTATTTGACTTTGTGATTCCTCAAGATATATATCTAAAACTTTTTTTTATTGATACATTTAAGATTTTTCTTTAGAGGTGGTTAGTAATCCAGGCTTCTCAACTAACTGAGTGTAAGTCTTTCAGATTCATGAGGTTTGCTAGTTTTTTCTGTTGAAAACTAATAGATAAATCAAATAGCATTATCAGTTAGAGGAATATTGGTAGCAAAAGTCTTCACTTATGTTGAAGCAACTCTTAGGTTGTAAAGACGTCATTTAAGAAAATCAATTGCGTGGAACCTTGCGAGGCTCAAGAGATATAAAAAGCACGACTGTAGTTGAATTTCTTGGAAGGTTAATTCGGTCTTAACTACAATACAGTCTGAAAGGGTAGCAGGCTAATGTCTGTAGCGGCTTAATACAGTTTGGCGTTCAAAGTTTAACGAGGTCCCGGGGTTTTTCTGCAAGTGAAGTTTTCCTCGTTAATAAAATTCTCGTGTGTGTGTGTTTTTTACTTTTTCGCATCTTTTGATTGTTAAAGGTACTACACAGGGTCATACTCCTATCAAACGAAAAAGTTAGTGGTGTACTTGGTATCCTCTCTTTTTCACTTTTCACTACCATTTTTATGTGCGGAAAAAAATAAGATATAGAGGTAAGTTTGTTGTGATATTCTTACCCTTTCATAGCTCCTTCCCTGCATCATTATCCAACTCGATAACAAATCAAGTTTCCAATCTTTCGTATACTCTAAAACTCATCGATTCTAAACAATTCATCACATAAAATCAATAACAACAATACACTTCTTTGATTGTTTCTCTTGTCTAAAACCAGGATACATATTTGTTACCCCTCCTAATCCATTTTTTACCATCAAATATCAATCATTACCATCACGATTAAGTAAGGATCCAAGCACAAGTGTTATCATACCCATAATTAGTAAAAATTCGACCTTCAGTTCGTTTAATCACAAAAAACGCGATACTAGTACATAACAACTGCATTCCATCTGTATATGAAATGCATTTTGACTTCACAACGAAAATCTCAATCTGTTTCTTTTTTCTTCCTATGTGGTTTGTTATTTGAGAGATATGGAGTTAGGTAACTTCGAAAGATATGAAGCTATTCCTTTGTGGTTTTGTTTGATCACTAGAAATAACCCGTGCCATAACGACACGGCATGAGGTTAACAGGGTAACAACACTACTTTAATATGATATCTGATTGGTGTAATTTTTTTTTACGGACTTTAAATTAAATCGTGTTCATTTGCAAGATAGTTTTGTATTTTGTTTTAAACGAAAATAATGTTTATAAGTACATTGTAAAAAAATTCAGATACATTATCCAAAAACGAACACAAAATCATTTAAGTAATAGTGTGCATGCATATCTCACTTATGAGTTATGAATAAAAATAAACAAATAAATCTCATTTCCCATTATATTCATCATGCCACCATAAATCCAATTAATGCATTTATGATATATTAAAATTTCATTTAATGTTTCTTTGAATATCTTGAGTTTAGAGTTGATGCAATAATTAAAGATTAATAAATTTGATTCATAATGGGAGGGGTTAAAAAAACGACGACCGTCGGATGTCTTTCGCTGGGATGAGACTGGGATGGCCGGATGCAACGTTTGTCTCTCAAAATGTTATCCGACCATCCAAGCTCAAAATCCCATTATGTTTTGTATTATAGATTATTCGAGTTAGAAAGATGAAAAAAGATGAGATAATCTAGGTTTTGGCAATATTGAACCACTCAACAACAGTCAACTGATGGTCATGGTGTGTGGTAAATTAAAAAAAAGTCAGATGATACATTCCTAATGGTATTTGGTTCATTTATGACCCTAATGCATCAACTGCATGTTCCACTACCCAAACCCTAATTAGACACTAAACTCCTCCTTTTTACAAATATCTCCTATATAAAGGCAGAAGTTTTGGATTCTTTTTGTCCTAGTCGATAGGCGGAAATCTAATTCCATAAAATAAAAATTGCTTTCACTTTGGACAGTATCACCATAATAAAGTTTATTTATGCCTTTAATATTGGGAATATGATAATAAAACAGAAAAAATAATGATTATCTATGAAATCAAAATTATTTCTTAATTTAGAAGATTTCACCTCTTCTGCTTGTGTGGGTATATCGTCACCTTCTTTCAGGTAATAACAAGATGAGCAAGCATCGTTAATTTGTTAGGGAAACTCCAATGGAACTACCAAAATCTGATGGTTTGCCATGCCAGGTGGATGGACAAACTCATTTTTGTGCAGTGGGAAAATTGTTTCTCAATCCAAACTGAACCTACCGTGGCATCTTAGGACGAGCGTCCCAACATGAGACGAGTTTGGTTATTCAAACACCAACGGCTAATGTCCTTCTGCCTGTATAAACATACAAAATCCAACAATTTTAAACACACTCAACTACTATCTATTTCCTATTTTCACAAAAAAAATCTTCAATTTTTTTAACATATTTCTGGTTTTCATTCTTTTCATTCATTACGGATCCTAATTTGGAATATGAGGAAGCGCAACTATTTGATGCATACGAGAAATCCTGAAAAAAGGTTACTACAACCCTCAGGATTATAGGTCATGGTATACCTGCGGATGCTTGTGATGATTACATTCTTACGGGAATAACAACACCATACGATGATCTCAAAATATTTTGCGAAACTGTAGTCAACCATTTTGGTCCACGTGTTTTACGTTAATCAAGGCAAGAGGATATCGACCGACTACTAGCTGAAAATAAAAAGAAAGGCTTTTCAGGAATGCTAGGTACGTAACCTTGATTTCATGCATTGGGTGTGGTATGGATGTTTGTATACTTGGAAAGGTCAGTATAAGGGTCACTACACAAGACCAACTGTGGTTCTGGAAGCGACAACTTCTTATGATTGTTGGATGTGGCGTGCTTTTTTAACCTCCCGAGTTGCAATAATGACATCAATGTCTTGCACAAATCACAATTGTTCAAAGAATTAAAGAATGGAAATGCTCTAGCTGCTAATTTTACAATAACTATAACATAAGGTATTTTCTGGCGGACGAAATTTATCCAGCGTGGTCAACTTTAGTTCAAACTTACGGTGGGGAATTTGTACGTGCTCAAAGGTGATTTAACAAAAAACATATGGTGTGTAGGAAGGATGTTGAACGAACATTCAGAATTTTGAAGAGGGAGTTCTGTATAATTCGTGGACCATATCGTTCGTTTAAACCAATAAAAATGAATAAGATTATGCTCACCTACATCATTTTGCATAATATGGTAATTGAGGAATCTCGAAGGAATAAAAGTTGGACAAGTATCCAGATAAGGATTTGAGGAAAGAAGTTCAACCCGCCTAGTGTGTGGAGTATAAGATGTTAAAAAAAAATTCAAAATAAAGGTTTACAGTTAAGACTAAGGGAGGATTTCACTGCACACCTGTAGACTGATTTTGGAATAGGAAACTCTCACAGGATTTAATTTTCTTTCTTTCAATTGAGGATTTAGTTTTTTTTTTTTTTTTTTGAAGCAAGAAATTGTATTAAAGCTATGAAGAAATTAACGAGGGTACATTGTACCCATAGAGTCTGCCATTACAATAGGACCAATACACGGTGGTGTTTGGTGGTCCTAGATTGTTGTGGATATGTTTCCTGTTGTGCTGTCATCTGCTGCTTTGTTCGATAAACCGTCCGCCGCCTGATTTCCTTCCCTGTAAATATGTTTTATGGTGCAATGCGAAATTTGGGCCAGTCTGAGCTTGATTTCTGCTATCATATTGTTTAAGTACCAAGGTGGTTCTGTTGTCGAGGTTAAAAACCTTAGAAGATTTTCCGAGTCCGTTTCGAATTGTACCTTTGGACATTCTCGATAAGTAGTTGTTCTTGATGCTATGAGCATGGCCCAAGTTTCGGCAGTGGGTGCTGTTGTTATCCCTAATAGTTGTGCAATTGTTAAGATTGTGGTATCATTCTCGTTTCGGAAAATAATTCCCGCTCCTGCCAGTCTTGGATGTCCTCTAGCTACTCCATTTGTGTTGATTTTGATCCAATCCGTGTGGGGTTTACTCCATCCTACTAAAATGGTGATTGACTTGGGAATCTGATGCGTGATGTTTGTAGATGGATGCATTCCTGGTAGCACCGGTGGGAGGTTCCGTTGAGCCAAGGTGTATTCCTGTTGTAGGCGGGTATCCATTTGGAGTATGTTTGTTGGGCTCGTTTGCTTTTGGTTGTATACGACGTTATTTCTAGATATCCAGAGGGACCAGAAGAGAAAGCAGAATGTGGTGGTGGTTTCGTTACCGATTTTAGCCTGGAGAAGTAGGTATATAAATGTCTGTGGGTTTATTGAAGTGGGTATTCGTCGGTGGGTGCTCTGTGGAGTGGGTATCCAGGGAAGTAGTAGGTTTCACGAATCCATAGCGGTCAGACAGTGTAGCAGGATATGCCTTACAGTTTCAGGGTCAGAATTGCATTGGGGGCAAAGATTGGAGTTGGTGAGCTGGATATGATGAAGTAGTTGGAGGGTGGGTAAACCCTCGTTAAGTGCTTTCCACAAGAAAAGTTATACTTTTGGTGGACATGGGAGCGTGGTGGGTTGTGCTGCAGTTGATCTGAAATGTCTGTTAGTCATTTGTATCCTGAAGCCGTTATGTGTTTTCCTGATTTTGTGAAGAGACAATTATTCTATCCGTCTGGTTCTCATATGGAAGATGGAGGTTGACAATTCTTTGCACTGTGTTTGGTGGGAGGATGCTCATATTTTCGTGGTTCCAAGACCGGGTTAATGGGTCAATGATATCAGGTACTGATTGTATGGGGTAGCAAAGTGTTGGATCTATGTTATTTTCGAACTGAGGGATCCAGTTTTCTTGGATTGGGGTGGTGGAGTCGTTTACTATATGGTGAAAGAGATGTTTTTTTAGGGTTGGTAAGAAGGAAGTCGTATTTCTCCATAGGGGGCTTGTGGACAAGGTATGAGGAGGGATGTTTCGGAGGATTGGTTGATGTTTAAGGTATTTCTCGTTGTACAACGAGGCCACTATAGATTTTGGTTTTTCATGTATGTTCCAGATTATCTTCATAAGGAGGGCCTTGTTATGATCTTTAATGGTTCGAATTCCCAATCCTCCTTTTGATTTAGGTTTGATGAGTTTATCAAATCCTATAGGATGAAGTTTCCTTACGGTTGAGTCGTGGCCCCAGAAGAAGTCTCTTGTTATGCGATCCATTTTTTCGTGGATATGAGCTGGAAGCAGTTGAATTTGCATCAGATGATTGGCTGTAGGCGTGAGTGAAGTTTTAATAAGAACTAATCTTCCTGCCTGATTTAGGCATTTCGTCATCCATCCTTTTGCTTTTCTAGCTAGTCACTGAAGAAAGGGGGCAAAAATATGTTGAGATGTTCTTCCTTGTTTAAATTGAACTCCTGGGTACGTGAGTGGGTTTGGTGTTGTTGGCATGCCGAAAGTTTGTTGAAGTTCATTTACCTGATGTTGTTCGAGATTTGGGTGATGGATTATTGTTGATTTTGAGGTATTAATATGTTGACCTGCTGAGGTACTGTAAGTTTGCAATATGTGCTTGATATGGTTTGTGCCCTCTGCTGTTGCTTTATATGTTATTAGCAGATCATTCGCGTACATGAGATGCAGTATTGGAGGGGATTTTTGAGATATGCGCAGTCCCTATACCTTTTTTTTGCGTTTTTAGGTTTCCCAAATTTGTTGAGAGGATTTCCGCACAGATAATAAAGATATAAGAAGAGAGGGGATCACCTTGCCTAATTCCTCTAGTGAGGGTGATGTACCCATGTGGAGTGCCATTGATGTTGACTGAATATGTTACTGTGGTGATGCATAGCATGATGTAGCCCACAAAGAGTTGTGGAAAACCCATTTTGGTAAAAGCTCGTTTGATGAATCCCCAATCTAAAGAGTCATAAGCTTTTTGTATGTCAAGCTCGAGAGCCACTTTTGGGTCCTTGGTTCGGCTAGAGGATTTGATATAATGGAAAATCTCACCAGCGATTGATATGTTGTCACGAATAGATCTTTGGGGCACAAATGCACTCTGGTAAGGGCTTATGAGGAAGGGGAAAAGAGGACTTAAACGGTTGACCAAGATTTTTGAGATAATTTTGTAGGTGACATTGCGTAGTTCTATTGGTCTGTATTGAGAGGGTTTAGAAGAGTCATCTACTTTCAGGATAAGGGTGAGGTTAGTATGATTCATGAGTAGTTGTATGTTAACGGAGTTAAAAAATCTGCGTACCAAATCAGTTAGCTGTGTCTGGGTTGTTTCCCAGAAAAGTTTGAAGAACCTGCTAGTGTAGCCGTCTGGTCTTGGGGCACGTTCGGAGCCGGTGGAAAAAAGCGTTTTTTTTTTATTTCCTCGGGGGTTACCTCTGAAGTACGAACAGAACATTGTTGAGGGGTTATCCTCGGGGAAATGTCTTCAAACAACTGGTCATCAATGCTTGTACTTGGTGCAGTATATTGATAGGTGAAGTGATCTAGCATAATTTTGATGATTGCGTCCTTATCATGGATCCAATATTTTGTTTATCTTTGAGTTGTTGGATGTTGTTGCAGCTTTGATGTATTGTAGCCTTGGTGTGAAAGAATGTTGTGTTTCGATATCCAGATTGCAACCATTGTATTATAGATCTTTGTTGCCAGTAGGTTGCATGGAAGTCTAGCAGGGTGAGGTGATTTATGCGAAGCTGTTTTTCTTAAAGGAGACAATGTTCTAGCGTTGGTCCCATATGCGTAGCACATTGGTGTTGTGCCTGTTTGATTTTGGCGGTTGAATTTTTAATCAGAGTAGGTAAATGGCCGAAGGTTACCTTATTCCATTCCGTCAGGGTTTCGCTGGTTGATATGAGCTTCAGTTGGAGATTTAAGGAGGGATCTGAGACATGCATTTTGTCCCAAGATGAGTTAACCACTTGTTGTAATTGCGGGTGATATAGCCATAAATGTTCGAATTTGTAGTTTTTGTTTCCTTTCCAGTCCAGGGATTTGATTTTTAGAATAATGGGTGCATGATCTGAAGCTATTCGTGGCAAATGCGTGATTGCCGCGTGAGGATTGGCAGTTCTCCATTGTTGGTTTGATACAACTCTATCAATGCGTTCCTGGATATTGTCTTGGCCTTGATGGTTGTTTGCCCAAGTGTAAGGGTCTCCTCGGAATCTTAGGTCTAAGAATCCCATCTGATCAATTAGATTAAGGAAAGGCTGAGTTTGAGCATAGGTGACTGGTCTGTCGCCTTTTTTTTCTTTTAATTGATGGTTTAGTTTTCTTTCCTTTAATTGGGGATCTAGTTTTCTTTATTTTGGTCGAAAATTTATTTTTCTTTCATTTAATTGACGGGTTAGTTTTTTTTCTTTCAATATAATGTAATATGACTTGTGTAATTTGATTAAAGTTGAAATTAATGATTAAATTGGAGAAAAAAACAACACCGAAATTGAAACTCAAACTAAGGATTAAATTGAATTTAAAACAACGGATTACACTGAAATTAAACTAAATACTACATACATAATTTAAAACTAATCCAGTGTAATGGCAGTATTGGGTTCCTCATCCAAGGTGTCCTTCTCATCAGAATCAACATCAGCTAGTGTTGGGCATTGTTGTGCCTTATGTGCTTGAATTTCATCAATTTTTTTTCTTCATAATTTTAGTTGTGCCGATTCATCTTTGTCATGTCCATCCCATTATTCCTCTCATGTGTGCATTAAATTTTTTCTTCTGAATTTCCTACGATCGTTTTTTATTTATGAAGACATTTTCTTATACTCAACTCTTTTGACAATATCATTCTTTTCAAAGAAATCTTGAAGCACAAATTCTGAAGTTGATGATTGTGTTGCATATTGAGATTTCTTTCTTAGCTTTTTTAACACCCACTCCATCCCATTTATCATCTTTTTCATTAACATTCAGATTAGAAGTACCATTTATTGATCCACCAATGTTGGGGCGAGGGTTTAAGTTTGTTTCTGGTGAAGAATAAGGAGAACCTTGAGAACCATGTTGGGATCCACCATGTTGAGATCCATTGGTCTCGTAGGGGGATTCTTTTGGTACAACATATCCATCCAATGGATCAGGGTTATATCGCTTCAGCTTTCTGAGGATGTGGAGAGCTGTCAATTCTTGACTCGGCTTGCGGGTTGACCCTAACCCGGCTTGTTTAAACCCGGCCCATCTTGGCTTGTTGGATAAACGGGCCGGGTTAGGATTGTTATTTCTGACTCTACTAGAAAACAAGTCGGGCTAGGGTTAACCCCGGGTTATTCGCCAACCCATCGTTTAATTAGGATTAGTTATTTTTGTGATTTTGGGGAAATGTTAACATTGGTTTCCCTAAATCATACAAACGTGTTTCATCCAATCTACTCTTTGAATATTTAATATGATTAATGACTAAGACGATCACACTCAGATTTACACGATAGTCTAGATTAGATCTAAAAGGAATTTTGTTTTTACAACCATATATATATACAATTAACATATTAATCAAATAAAATTCATGAGCATATCCATAATCATTTACATACATATTATAAAAGTATCAAACTCATACGAATACACCCGAAAGATCAAATCAAAATTCCATCAGGATCTTAGAAGAGAGAAAAAAGGGATGAGACTAAGATCCTGAATGATTTTGAGTTAGGATGTTGAATTGGTTTGTTTTTATTTAAACGAAGAAAGCCAACAATAAAAGAAGAACAAAATTTAGATGAAGTAAGAAAAAGGAAATAGAAGGTGATGTGAAAAACAAATGAGAAACGCGATTTTTTGTTGGGTTTTTATTTTGTGGAAACATCAAGTGCAGTGAACAAAAGAATATGTATTTAATTAACGAGAAACAAGCGACTGTGCTCTCATAGTCCAGTGGTTAGCATGGTATGTGACCACCCAGGTCAAATAGGTTCGATTCTCGTTAACAATAGTCTTTTTTTTCTTTTCGTTTTTTAAATCTAGATTCTAAATTGATTAAACTCATTAAAAATGACAAGGCAACCCGCCTAGGGTTAGGGTTGGGGTTTTGGGCTTGTACATGAATAGTGCAAGGGCTAGGGTTGACCCTAACCCATCCATGGCTTGGCAAGCTAGGGCTGGGTTGACCCTAGCTTGCCCCGTTGACATGCTTTGTGCTTGAAAATCAAACTTCTTGTTATTTTCCATTCCTCTCGAGGATGTGAATTATGATATAGATCAGAATTATATAATCTTATTCTTTTTTGTTCCTCAATATGCAAAGTGAGTATGAGAAAGGACAACCTTTCTCGGGCATGCATCCTCGCTTCCGGGACTCTTTTATGGAATTCCAACAATTTCTCCCCACATCGACATTAGCATCACCACTTCCTTTTTATCGGGTCATTTGCAACCATTAAAGCTACCAAACTGTTGAGATCTTTGCTAATTGTACCAATACAATTTGACAACCCAGAATCATCACGTTTTTTTTTTCTCGGATTTTAGTTTCCTGACAAAATTATGTAAAAATGTTCACCCAAATCGTATGATACGGCTGTGAAACACCATTGATTTGATCAATCGTAAATGTTATACGTAACCTCTGCAAATAGCTTTATCTTCATCCAGACTAAACCTTGGAGCGTGAATTCATTGTGATGAATTATTTTGTGTTTCCGACGGGGTTGTCATTTTTCTGAGAGTTTTTTCTTAAGATTATGAAAAAATTAATGAGGCGTTTGGGATTGAAATATTAAAATTGAGGAATTTTTAGGAGTTTTAGATTAAAAGATTAAGATTGAGATAAAATTTTGAAGTTGCGGGTGTAGAAGGTGTGATTCTGGAGTTGAAATTGGTTATACTTATAGGAAGTGGAATTAGAACCGTTGATGGCTCAAACAAGGACGCTCGACTCAACATGGGACGAGACATGTCTACATATGAGCCGAGCATCGACCCAGATAAGATCAATGGCCCTAGTTGACGCGATCATCTCAGCTTAAGTTTGACCGTCTCAACCTGAGACTCAATTGACAAACCCTTTTTTGAGAGTTTACCTATCCATTTTACTCGTTTGCTAGTCCCATTACAGATGATAAACGGATAAATATTTTCATTTACCGGTCCTACTGAATTGCACTAAGAGGAAGATTTTAAAGGGAAGAAGGCCTACCTCGATATTATTATGCCCTCGTGTTTGCTAACCTATTCAGTTTACCACAAACAAAAACACAACAACAAAAGACAGTCAAATCTTCACTTCCCTTGTGCCTGTAGCAAAAACCGCTAATAAGACAGGCCACAATCTAGCCCGACGCGGTGAAGAAAATGATGTTTGTTCACATGGCATGGCCCATTCCACCTGTCTGGTAGTACAAGCAATCAAGCATCATATGGCCATGTAAGATATTTATGTTGTTGCTTAAGAAAAAAAGAAGAAATCAACTGATGGCGTCATTTTAAGAGCATAATTAACCTTGAATTATCGGATCACATGGAGGTCCCAAAAGAATATCCATTCACCTTATTTTTAACCAAACCAAACACGTAATGGACTCAAAAAGTATGCCGCCCAGAGAGTTTCACCAAAACCTCCAAGTAATTTACCACTCTGAGACCCGACCACACCACCTTCTCATATTCCAGGTACATGTCACTTTACTATTACTGTCTGCTGTCCTCTCTATGCAATCATCCGCCACGTGCCAAGCTAACAACTCATCTTGACCACGCGTATAACTCACAGTGAACTCAAAGTTCACCCACATTTGAGATTCATAATCGAAAACAACAATTCAATAGTACAGATAGACAGCACAGAAAGATATCAACACAGCCAGTCATATACTGTACTTTAAGATATAATAGTGCCGGTTGGACGGTGATTTTGCTGTCAGATTCCGGTGAAACGGGATTATTAGTCAAACTGTCAGTTATACTGAACCGTCGTGGAAGGGTGAAAGAAAAGTCGTTTCATCTTACCGTCAATTTCTCTCAATCTTTTTCTACATTTCTACATTTCTCTCATCCATGGAGTAACGAAACCCCAGGGAAGTGGTGGTGCTTCATCATCCATCACACAACCATTTGTTACCGATGACGTCTTCAACCTAACAATTGACATGCTCGACAAGATTTTCAGACGCAAAATCACAATAATTGTAAGTATCCCACTATAATATAGGGTACAATTTTCCCGCACCCTTAAATCTTATCTGGATGATGTCATTACTAAACCCATGAATTTGGAAGTCTGGTTGAAACTTCTTCTCTTACCCGCCTGCACTCTGAACCTCTACATTCCTAAGTCCTCCGCGGAAGCTCGGTCTGGCACTCGCAAAAAGCTACAGATTGCAGCTATTAATCAAGCCCTTGTCAGATGGAACGATCCACAGGGATGTCACCATTTAGTTCAATGTTTGCTTGACATTCCCAGACCATCAACAAGACGGCAAGGTACTACCAAGCAGCGGGAGAACGACGCAAACATAGAGGCTTGCAGGCGTAAAATAAGCCAGGTTCATTTCTCTGCAGCAAATCGTATTCTGCAATCCAATGGAGTTGCCCCTGATACCCCTGCCACATTACAAGATCTGCAGCTCAAACACCCATCTGCAAAACCCCCTGTGATCCCTACAGAAAGCATCTCTGCAGAAGCGCTAGCGGTGGATAACATAGCTGTTAAGTCAGCCATCAGAAGCTTCCCCATGGGTACCTCTTGTGGAAGAGATGGCCTCAGGGCGCAACACCTTCTCGACGCTTTGAGTGGTCCTGCGACAGCCATTGCTGATGACCTGCTACATTCTATCGCTAATGTCATTAACCTGTGGATGGATGGCAAGTGTCCGGCACCTCTTGGAGCGTATGTTGCGAGTGCTCCTCTAACTCCACTGATTAAACCAGGGGGTGACTTACGGCCTATAGCCGTAGGAACAATCTGGCGTAGGCTTTGTTCAAAACTCGCAGCTGCTTCCGTTTGCAAGGATATGACCGCATATTTAGACACTTTTCAGTTTGGTGTTGGCATTCCAAGCGGCAGCGAAGGAATACTTCATGCAGCAAACAGATTACTGGAGTTGAAAGGACATGATACTAGCATGACGATGATGTTAATAGACTTCACAAACGCCTTTAACTTGGTCGACAGATCTACATTGATTAGGGAAGTACGATCTCACTGCCCCAGTATTTCGAAATGGGTCGAATTTTGTTACTCATCACCGGCAAAACTATACTACAATGAAAATGTCCTTTCGTCGGCGCAGGGTGTTCAACAGGGTGATCCCCTTGGCCCCTTATTGTTTGCTCTAGCCCTACAGCCTATAGCTGAGTTGATTGCTTCCGAATGTACTCTAGCTTTTCACGCCTGGTATTTAGATGACGAAACTATTGCAGGGGACACCCTGGAGGTTGGTAAAGCCCTGGAAATACTGCAGGAAGAGGGACCACGAAGAGGTTTATACTTGAATTTTTCCAAAACGGAATTGTACTGGCCAACGTATGACCCTCGGAGGGATGACGTTGAGGTCTTCCCAGAAGAGATCAGCAAGCAAACGTTAGGGGTAAAACTGCTAGGGGGGCCTGTCATCCTTGACCTCCAGTTTTGTCGAAACATGGTCCAAGGAAGAGTTGATAAAACAGTGGATTTAATGAACAAAATCCAGCAATTGCAGGATCCGCAATCGGAGTTGCTACTTCTACGCAATTGTTGTGGTGTTTCGGAACTATACTTCACCTTACGCACCACATGTACTCCGGCCATTCATCCGGCAGCCTCCAACTTTGACATGCATCTCATGCATCACTTACGCAGGTTGATTGTCGGCGACGGTTCAGGTTTTGGAGTTGTGCAGCAGCGTATTGCAACCCTACCCATCAAACTTGGTGGCCTGGGCATTCTAACGATGACTGATGCTGGTGATTATTGTTACCTCTCGTCAATCCTCCAAACCCGGCATCTTCAGAACACCATCTTGTCATGCCCTGATGCCCTGAAACCGTGTACCAACTATCAGATTGCTTTGCAAGACTACGCAGAAGCTTGTAGGTGACCTTCTTATGAATGCAACATCGACGACGCTACCCCTAAGTTCATGAAAAAATTGGCAGCAAAATACTTCGGAGTTGTGTCGGAAAACCTACCTACAGAATTTTCATTATCCGAGCGTGACTTGTTCTTATGGCACAGTAACCGGCTTCCTTATGCCATGAACTTCCTCAAAGCTATTCCTATTAGTGGGCTTGGCCAAGCCGTTGGGCCTCAGCAATTTCGAGCTGTCCTCCAATATCGCCTCGGGATACCGTTCTTCAATGATGATAGTCTCTGTTCCAGCTGCAACAAACTCATGGATGCTTTCGGCGATCACGCTCTACACTGTGCCAAGGATATAGGGATTAAATATCGACATGATATTGCGAGAGATGCCGTGTTTGATATATGCCACAAAGCCAATGTACCTTCCAGAAAAGAAGCCTCCTTAGGCCTTCGATCTGACTCCGGCAAAGACTTAAAGCCAGCGGATATCCTTGTGCTCAATTGGGAAGGAGGGAAGAACGTTTGCTTCGATGTCACAGTAGTTTCTCCCTTTACCGGTGCTGGAACTCGACGCTTCACTCCTGGACACGCTATTTCCATGGCCATCAACCGCAAATGCAACAAATACCTCGAGAAGTGCTCCACACATGGTTACGGCTTCGGTGTGCTCGCATTTACTACTCTAGGGGAATTAGGTGAAGATACAATTGCCTTTCTGAAAAGATTAGGGAACTGCCTCACCAGTCACAATGCGAATTACAAAATAGACGGTGCCCTTTTCCATAAATTAGGAATTATAATTCAAAAGGGGGTTGTCGCTCAGCTTGTAGCCAGGCTTCCTTCCACCGACTTGTAACAAGCTGAGCTTCCTTCCACGGACTTGTAACTGTTTGTTATATGATATGATCAATAAGAATAAGAATATATATATATAAAAAATAAATTACGTAATTGTTTTTGTTGTAACGCAAGATTTTCGCAGTTCCATCCATTTTCTTTCCTTTCTTTCCCTTTCTTTCTCTTCTCCATATTTTTTCCCTAATAACGAAATCGCCACCGAATTTCTAGGCTGATTTTGTAATCATCATCATCTTCTTCTTCTTTCTTGATTCATTTTTGATCGGAGTTTTTTTTCTTCATGTTGTTGAATTTTGCATTGAATTTCTTGTTAATGATAATGTTACATTGAATTCATCGATGTCGATCGTGAGATCTAATTCTTTGAACCGTGGTGGTGTTCGTGATTCGTTTTCTCTTTCTGCTACTTCTTCTTCTACAACTTCTTCAAATCTTAATCTCAACAACAACCATACAAACAATAATGGATTTCGGATCAATAGCAATAACAATAGAGGAGTTAATAACAGCAATACAAACAACAGCAATTACATAATAAACAACGGTATCAGCAGCGGCAATAGTAGTAGTATGAATAGTTGTGATCCGAGGCAAAGAATGGATTCATCATCAAGACAGAATTCTATAAGTGAAGTACCACCGCAATTGTTATTGGTGGATCATAGAGATTTGAAAATAAATGATATAGTTGGGAATGGAATCAGTGGTATATTGTATAAATGGGTCAATTATGGTAAAGGTTGGAGACCAAGATGGTTTGTGTTACAAGATGGTGTTCTTTCTTATTACAAGATTCATGGACCTGATAGGATTGAATTAAATCAAGAAACGGAGAAAGGATCCAGAGTTATTGGTGAAGAATCTATTCGTAGAATCTCTCGTCATGGTAGGCATCATCATCATCATCATGCTAATGGTCAACATCGTCGTAAAGCTTTCGGTGAAGTTCATCTCAAGGTACTCCTAATTTCCCCTTATTGGACGGATTTTAATGTAATTTTGGGTTCGTTTCTTTCAATTCAAGATAGCAATTACACAAGTAGGGTTATTAGATTGTATATCATTTTATTTAGTTCAGGTATAGTTAGAATTTGGAATGGACTGTTAGGTTATTTCAGTAAGGAAATGTGTTTGTAGGTTTCTTCAATTCGAGAGAGTAAGTCGGATGACAAGAGATTCTCCATTTTTACGGGAACGAAAAGGTTACATTTGAGGGCAGATTCTAGGGAAGATCGAGCAGCATGGATGGAAGCATTGCAGGCTGTGAAAGATATGTTTCCTAGGATGTCAAACAGCGAATTAATGGCTCCTATTGATAATGTTGTCGTCTCTACTGAAAAGTTGAGGCAACGATTGTTGGAGGAGGGAGTTAGTGAAGCTGCTATTCAGGACAGTGAACAGATTATGAGGACCGAATTTTCAGCTTTGCAGAACCAACTCGTTCTTCTCAAGCAGAAACAGTCTCTCCTCATCGATACACTTCGCCAGCTAGAGGTACATTCATCGATTCGTAAAAAACATCAAATTCAGAATTCTTCTTCTCTGCAGAGTTTTGAACACCCTGATGTTTTTCGAACAGTCAAAATTATAAGCATTTAAAATAAGATAGAGATTTGATTGATTCTTTTCTTCTATACTTTAGTACGTATATAAGTAGCAATTTATTGAGTTGTAATTCACTGATTCTTTATTTCTACTATTGTGTACAAATTGCTATTGATTTATAAAACATCGGAAACCTTCTGTACCATCTGTCATGATTTACCTAGTGAACAGAATAAGAGTTTTCTTATCTTTTCTATTTTTATGCTGTGTTAGAATGAAGTTTCTACTTCAAAATTATCTAGGTGTACAATTAGATCTTCAGAGATAATCAAATTTGTTGTAGGGGTTGAACATAAGAAATAAGTAGTTGCCACACAGGTCCAGTTGCCCAGGTCAGAAACATATCTCTTATAGGGGTGAAACCAGCTTCGGATATTTGATAGTGATATGATAACTAAATCAAATGTATATCCGTAATAAACTATCAGGTGAGTGCTTTGTGCACTTCTGTAGCAGGGATGCCGTTGTGTTGTTATAATATCCGTTACCGTCATTGCGTGGTACAACTCTGAACTCTTGAAAGGTAGTCATTTTATTCTAGGCTAGACTTGCTTTTATAAAGTTTCAGTCATTATTTCCAAGTGTTGCCACACCATATCACCCTTGTGTCTTAAGTTTGTAATTCTGCCTTGTTTCGAGGGCCAAAAATTCTCAAGAGTTTATCTTAACTGCAGCTTTAATATGGAACTGTCTGTTTCGTAGAAGAGATATTTACTTTCTCGCGCTGAATTCTGGCTTTTATATTTTTCAACAGATCTGTTGGCAGCTCTGACTTGGTTGGTCTCTATTACAGAGTCTAGTAACAAATTTATTGTTTATATTTTGAATCCGCGTATAACTCATCCCGAACATTGAAACTTTTGATGTTCTGTTAGCGCACTAGATAGTGTGGTTTTCGCAAGAATGGTGACCCAAAGAAAAGTTGCATAGCTTAAAATGTCTGTTGGCTGAAGATTGGACCACAAGGGTCCTGAATTTTTGTTGACATTTAACGTGGTAGAGGCTTAACCATTATAGTCTCGTTAAACATACTGGCGCTTCTCTTTCAGTCGCAGTTTAATGATATCACATTTTATTTGATAACACGTTGTTGAGTGAACAATGCATAAATTTGAATGACTTCCTCTCTCTGGGTCCCAATATAAGTTGATTTTCAGTACATCACATCTGTATTTCCTTTACAACTGTTGTACACAAAGTTATCTTTGGCACTGTAGTTTATCCACTTTAATGTTTATTATATCTTTGCTTTGCTGTTGATTGATTATTTTGTTTGATGCTGGTGTACTGTTGCAAAAGAACTGTTTGCCCTAATGATAATGGTTTCTTATTCTTATTCTAAATCGTTATTGTAATTTTTAACTACCCTACAATTCATTATATGCTGTTTACTTTTGTTTTCAACAAGTATCTTTTCGACCCACATTAGCAAAGCAGCATACATTAGTAAATCGATTTTGTTATTATGCTCAGCAGTCATGGTTTATAGTTTTATTTTGATTTAGTGCTACTGCTAGTCTCCCCCCTTTGTCATCGATTCTAAGTTACTCAGAAAGAGTTTGTTGCTGAACCGTGACTTATATCTGTGTCATGTAGACAGAAAAGGTTGACTTGGAGAATACGCTTGTTGATGAGAGCCAAAGACAATCGAAAGAACAAGGTGATTCCTCAAGATCAAGGCAAGACAAATCTAGTGGTACGGTATATTGAAAAATTCAGATGCCTAGACAGCTTAAGCAACCTAACTATACCTGTATTTTTTATGTTAGCATCTATACTGATAACATCTTTTCGCCATGTTTTTTCCAGAAGGATCTGCAAGTGAATCTGATGATGATAATGAAAGACATGATGCTGCGGATGAAGAAACTGACGAAGATGACAATGCTTTCTTTGATACACGGGATTTCTTGTCAACAAGTTCATTTAGGAGCAGTGGTTCTGAGTTTCATAGATCATCCTTTGACTCGGATGATGAAGAGCTTTATGCTGTTGATTCCGAAGATGGCACAGATGCTTCCATTATATCTGTTGGGATTAACTACCCTTATGTTAGGCGGCGTAAGAAATTGCCTGACCCGGTGGAAAAAGAGAAAGGAATCAGCCTCTGGTCGATGATTAAAGATAACATTGGCAAAGACCTTACAAAAGTGTGTCTTCCTGTCTACTTCAATGAGCCCTTGTCGTCTTTACAAAAATGTTATGAAGATTTGGAGTACTCTTTCCTTCTTGACCGAGCTTATGAATATGGTAAAAGGGTAAGCGTCCCTCTTTTCAAAAAAATCCACCAAAAGTCGATTTATATACTGCACTGAATACCTTCTTGATGCCTTGATAATTAACCTTTATCATTTTTATGTATGCCTTGATTTATTTTCTGTTTTTTATATTTTTTATGCATCCAAATTGCATCAATTTAAGTAATTGCAAGACATATATCGTCGTAGCCGTTGTAATCGTACTCAGTGGAGTACCTGCAAGTCATTTATTGGAGGAACAGCTTACTTAAATCTGATCTTCCTGTCCAAGCTGTGAAGGTCAAATTCTGAGTATTAATCAGAGCATGTATCTTTAGGGTTGTGAAATCTAGAGACGCGTCCGGTTACTGAATGGAATTCTAAGTATTATTGTACGCTAGATTATGAAGACAACAAGCTGACTGTTGAGGTTTTGGTAATAGAAAACTAAGGAACACAGACAACGGGGGATATTATTTTGGGAGAAGAAATTGCCCCTTGATATATTTGCTGGTGGAACCACATTGTCCTCTAGTTTACATCCTTGCTTGGGAGGCTTCAATCACAACCACAAACAGAGATGATGGATTGAGAGCATAAACACAGGGATTGTGTGGCCAGTAGGCCCCATACTCTATTGGTTGGGATCTTTGGGATACTAATCGGAACGTAATATTAGTTTGGCTATATTTATAGTTGGTCCCTATTGATTGATTTTTTATTTTACTTTACGAAGCTGTCTTTTTAGACTAATTTTTCGTTTTATTTTCCCTTGCTGTTGTCATTAGTAACTGTGTCAACTTCGTTCAGGAAAAAGTAAAACAGACTTCAGTTAACTGATAGTAGCATTCACTTCTATTGCATTTTCTGACACCGTTATCCTTATGTTTTTCCAGGGTAATAGCCTTATGAGGGTTCTCAATGTAGCAGCATTTGCTGTATCTGGATATGCTTCCACGGAGGGAAGAAATTGCAAGCCATTTAATCCACTTTTGGGTGAGACATATGAAGCTGACTATCCAGACAAAGGTGTCCGTTTTTTCTCAGAAAAGGTTTCGTCTTCACTTCTACCTGTTTGGCCTTACTCTGTTCTGCATATGTATATAGACACAACACATATATTTTCTGCTCTGATAGGAATTATTATGTATACAGACTCACACACATATTTTCCTGGAAGGATTTCCATATTAGTGTGCAGGTGAAGTTGTATGTCATGGGTGCAAATAATTGTTGTCGAATACATCGACGACTCTTTACTTAGATATTGTCGGTCCATTATATATTTTCTTTTAGCTTAAGATATGTGCCCTGTAATATAGGTCTTTCATATCCTTTAGGATTGGTCTATTGTGTCCATTATTTTAGTATAGAATTAATTAAACCACCGTCGAGGAGAACAGTGTTGGTATTGTTATAAGGATGTAGAGGTTCCGAGGCACTGGAATAATGCACTACAGGTTCTTCTACGAATACGAAGTCATGCATGGAACGACTGCAGTCACTGCTGTATGATTAAATGGAACACCCGAACTCTGAATTTCTTAATTTGTTTCTGATATCTAAGTACTAAGATGAGGGCATGATTAATAGTTTCGGATAACTTAAAAACATGTTAGTGTGAACTGTGAAATGATCATTTTAGCTTGTAGAACTGTTGAATGCATCCATTAAGCACTGAAGAATCATTTTTTTTTTTGCCTGTATGACTCTTTACTTAGATTTTGTACTCTATTTTTTGGTTTGGAATTCGATTGTTTGTTCATTACCATCTGTTATTGCTTATGCCCTTTTAAGCACCATTTATTTACTGATTCGTCTCTGGTAAAGCAGGTTAGCCATCATCCCATGGTTGTTGCATGCCATTGCGAGGGTAATGGGTGGAAATTTTGGGGAGATAGTAACTTAAAAAGCAAATTTTGGGGACGTTCAATTCAACTCGATCCTGTCGGTGTTCTTACTCTTGAGTTTGATGATGGAGAAGTTTTTCAATGGAATAAGGTATGAAAAGAAACATGATATAAATAACCAGAATTATTTTCTCCTGAGCTGAGTGGTGGATTCTTTACAATCAGGTTACGACATCCATTTACAACCTTATACTGGGGAAGCTCTACTGTGACCACTATGGTACAATGCGTATACAAGGAAATCGTGAATATTCATGCAAGCTGAAATTCAAAGAGCAATCCATCATAGACCGAAATCCTCATCAGGTTGGTTGTAGCCACTTTTGTTTTGTTTGATTTATGCACCACCCTTGGTTGTTGGGATCTCTATTGTCATTACTGCAGTGATAGATTAGAAAGTTATTTACCTTTTAATTATTACTGCAGTCAAAATACATGATCTTTCCAGAAAAAATTGTAGATGAAACATTCAATGACAATTTCTAAATGAGAGGTATATGCACTGGCATCTTTTAGGTACAAGGTGCAGTCCAAGATAGGAATGGTAAAACAGTAGCAACAGTTTTTGGTAAATGGGATAGCAGCATGCATTATGTACCTGGAGACTGTTCAGGGAAGGGAAAAGGTTCAGAATCATTTCCTGATTCACGGATTCTTTGGAAGCGGAGCAAGCCACCAAAATTCCTAACGCGATATAACTTGACCCGCTTTGCTATTACACTCAATGAACTCGTTCCTGGATTGAAGGTTTGATATCCACAAAACTGTTGATATGTTTGTTGTGGTATCTCGATTTGACTCGGCTTAGGTTCTAATGTACAACTTCCACTTCTTATGTGTAGGAGAAGTTGCCACCTACGGACTCAAGGCTCAGACCTGACCAGAGGTGCCTAGAGAATGGGGAATATGAAATGGCAAATTCAGAGAAACTGCGGCTTGAGCAGAGGCAGCGCCAGGTATATTTTGGTTATCTGTGTAATGCTTTTCCAATGTAGTATCAAATCAAGGCAAGTATTGTGTCTTTAGAGTGTTGACTTAAATTGCTAGCTCCCCATTGATGTGAGAGTTTAGTGGAAAAGTTAATGGCCAATATTATGTAGTTATTATTCTCGACCGAGATGAGAATTTGTCAGCAAAATTGGCCTCTGTCCGGACATGTGTTGGGAAATAGATTTGGGGAGTTGATGTAGCTTTAGTCTAAACATATGCACCAGTTTGATGCTGAATAAGTTATAACAGGATACTGGCTGGTCTTTTTTTCTTCTTTTTTTGGTGCAGTCTCGGAAGATGCAAGAAAGGGGATGGAAGCCACAGTGGTTTGAGAAGGATAAAGGAAGCGATACATACCGATATGCTGGTGGTTATTGGGAAGCAAGGGAAAAGGGGAACTGGGAATCTTGTCCTGATATCTTTGGCCAAGTTTCTAGTGATCCACAAATGTTGGATTGAGTTTGAGTCTATATACTTCTGGCGATCGATGGGACTCTCTTTTGCCCACTTATCTGTAAATTTGATCTTCGGCCGGATATGATTGGCTACTATTGTTGTTCTGGCCATTTTTCGAGCAGTCAAAAAGATATCAGGTGCAGCAGGTACATATGAAGAGTTAAAGATATCAGGTGCGGCAGGTACATATGAAGACGACAAAGTTTGGTTGTCACCCTTGTAATAACAAATTGAAAAAATATAGAATCTCTTTTTTCGCCACCCATTTTTATCTCTATTACAATTGTTCAGGATTCATCTGTCTCTCTCATTCTCTTCTGTAAAGAGCATTTCTTTTTTGTAGGAGTTGCATTGGATACTGATTACTGATACCGATACTAGTATCGGTAGTCTTCTTAAATTACATTAAGAAATACAATGATCTGTTCTGCCCGAACTTCTTAAATCACATAAAGAATCGTTGCTGTCAAAAATTTCCTGATTTCGAGTATTGTACCGTGCCACATCAATTGGAAAATATGAGAAGTGGAAGTGTATCTCAGTGTTCCACGAATCCATGTGAATGAAGGCGCATTAACTGACACACCAGTTAAAAGTTTCTTCAAATAGACCTGTGAGACCTGAAAGGAACAAACTCTCTCTTTCTGTCTGCGTTTCCCTTGTTAAATTGAATAATGCAAGGGTGACCGGCTGGTCTTGTAATGTTGGAAGGCATGCGTTAAAGAGGAATAATTGGAAATCCAATTATTCTAAGCACATCCAAATAGATTTTAATTATGTTTTCTTTCGGACAGGGCATGCACTCTTCTCCTCATGCTTGCTCCTTCCTTTGCCTTTTCACTATCATGTTCCCTACATCGTCACACACTCACACTTAACAGTTTCCGATGAACTAATTTTCCAAGACACTCAGACTTGTTATGGAGTGATAATCGATAGTTCTACAGGGATATCACGGGCCTCTATATAGCCAATGATACAATACAGCTGGACGTAGAAACTAATAAGTCAAGTCAACACTGATTGTTGTTGACTTGACACACACAGCTTATAAATACTCATATGATCTGTTCATTTGTCAACTTCTGTCCGAACTTCTTCGTTTTTATGTAACCATTACATTGTATTAGCAGTTAAAGAGGTCACAGAAAAAAGAGTCCTGCTAGGATACCGGGGTTCAGTTCATACTACATATTATTTGAGCGCAAAACTTGGGCAGAGAAAGTTCTAAACCTATACCACAGAGCCGGTGCAGAGTGTGCGACGCACAAGGCCCGGATCAGGGGAAAGCCACGTTCTTACTTATTATTAGGGCCTTGTTTCCAAGCCCAAACGCTTTTACTCTATCCATTTAGGGCTTTTTTTGTGTGTCTCGGAAAAATATAAATTTACCACGAGGTTTTTGTGGGGAATCCTGTTTTAGGGCATACCTATCAGGGCATACTAAACAAGGACAAAAATGGATTGCAAATAGTAAATTCAAAAACCCATTAACCAAATATTTTTTGTAATGATAAAACTGTCCTATCAGTATTATGAGAATCTGCCCTATTAGTATTAGTGTAAATTATAATGATTAGTTGTTAATAATTTCGGTTAGTGATTAATATTAATGCTTAGTGATTAAGATAATTAAGTTATAAAAGTTTGTGTTGATGATAAATTTTGGGGGAAAAAAGAAGTTAGGGTTTTTTGGAGAAGGGGAAGTGAGGGAAAAACCTAGGAGGGACAATATTCATCTAAAAAACCTAGGAAAATACACATCAACTACAATAATGATCCGGAAATGGATGATTTCTTAAATTATGAATTTTACTCAAACTCAAATTCATGATGATGATTTTTATGAGCCAAATCCAGATGATCAATACTTCGATGAGTAACCCGATGCTGGTAATACACATGTATATTTCTGATTATGTTTAATTTTATTTTTGTAGGTTGAAATCATCTAAATATTGTATTTTTTTCACCATAGTTCGGCGCACCAGGTTTAGGTCCGGCTTATAATCACCTGAATCCACCTGGTTCATTACAAATGATGAGCAGTTCGGCTTACTGAAATGTTTAGAATTATCGGTCGAACTTGTATATTTTAACTTCCCGCCTAATTGTTATATCATAGTTCGGCTTATTTGAAATTTTCATAACAAGCTGAACCTATTCTTGAGAGTTGTTCGTAAAAAACTTGTTAATGGTTCGGCTTATGTAATGAATATCGTAAGAGCGGAACCTTCAAAAGTACTAGGTTCGGCTTGTTAGTTAATTAGTAAATATGCTGAACCTTATCATTAATTTTTCTTCGTAATATCTTACCTTGTGATATTTTTGTAGATCGTGCTTGGTGATCCTGTACTGATGGACGATCAACCGGATCCTGTAGACGTAATTCACGAATATATGAAGGATCACTTCCAAAATGATTTGGTATGTAAGAGTTTGGTGTTTACCTTCATGGTGTCGGAATATTCCAAAGTTTTTCATACTAATTATTTGTTTTTGAATGAACGTAGACATGAAAAAGTAAACCTGAAGCAAGGGCTTTGGCTGAGGAACACGCAATGAAAATAATTGCGTACTAGTTTGTGGACAACAAAGCCGAAAGGATCGGTTTGAAATTATTTGTGAGTGAAGTGGAACTGGCGATAACAAGTCTAGAAAGGGTTCTGTATATATTGGGAAGACAGGGAGAAAGAATAGGACAAAGATGAGGAAAAAAAGTGCCCTTCAAGATCGTTTTCAACCTTAAGAATAAGTCCCTCAACAAAGATGAAGAATATTGGACTATGAATAAAACTATGGATTGTCTTCATAACCATCCACGTCCAATTGACCTTCACGGATATGAAAAAGTCGCACGACTCAAATCAAACGAAATGCACGAAAAAGATAAAATGATACGAGCACATATGGCGCCGTCTAAAATTCTTAGTAAATTAAAGGAGGACAAATAAAAAACAAGTTGACGATGCAAACTATATATAATGCAATAATTACTTTGAGAAGAAATAATTTCAAGGTAAGATGGTGCAACAATTGATGTGGTTAGGGGCCGGTGAAGCATAACTATGCTAGCCAAAAGAAGTTGAATGACTTCGGTCCAGTCACACACCTTTTTCTTGCACACCCAGAATGCATCCAGTTTCCCCTCAGCTTCCCATAAGTTATTATATTGGATTGCACGTACAAGAATAAAAAATATGATATGCCGTTGATGAACATAATTGTGCATACGTCGACAAAAGCACCGTTCACCGTGGTTTTTCGTTTCTTGAAAAATAAGAGGAAAGAAAGTTACGTTTGGGGGTTAGAACAATTGAAGTTAATCTTCCGGGTGAGTGCTCTTCCTAAAGTATTCGTACCCGATAAAGATTCATCGTTGATGTATACTGTTAATAAGGTAGTTCCGGATGCAACCAACTTTCTTTGACGTTTCATATATGGAACAATGTGAGGAAAAAAAATGTCAACCGATAATTCAACCATTTAAGTTGAAAGAATTAGAGAATATTGCTAAAGTACCGGAGGAAAAATGAGTAAACAAAAAGGGAAAATTCATGAAAGAGTATGACAAAAATGAGAGGTTGTGGGCATGTTTCTCCGGCGAGTGGGAATCTTTGGTATGGTGAATCACCGAGGAAGTCTACAAAGAAAAGGTTGAAATGCTTATTGATCATTGGAGGACCGACTACCCCGACGTCATTATTTATTTGCTCAAAGACGTGGAACCTCATAAAGCATGGTTTATGTCCTGTTTCACCAATCAACACAAATACTTCGACAACCAAGCAACAATTATGGTAGACTCAGATCATTATCGGTTGAAGAAGAATCTTTTTGGTTGCGTTGATACGTTTGTCATGATATTTGATGCAATGAATGGATATTTCAAAAGTGATGTTGTGATAATTAAAGCGGCATTTGAACATAACGTATGTTCAAACACAAAGATTATGATAGTAAATTGCTACGGGGATTAACTTATAGAGTCTCCCATATATGCATTGATAAAGTGATGAAAGAAGAGCAGTCGATTGAGACATTGTCCGCTAACTTGGAGGAAGAGTGTGTTTGTAAAATGAAGACATCCATGGGACTCCCATGCCACCAAGACATACCTCGGTACAAGGATGGTATCATAGCATTTGAGCATATTGATCCTTTTTGGAAATAACTAGCCTCTCCCAATGGGACACGGTAAATGGGAAAAAGTTGGCGGACATGTATAGGAAAATTTGCTATATAAAAAAATAAACTATGAATTACCGACTTAACATGTTTGATAATGAGTACAAATTATTTAACCATTATCATACCTATTTTTCTGAGTTTTCATCATCATTTTTATGTTTTTCTAGTTGGTATTTTTTTTCATTAACTGTATAAAGCCTACTGACTCAGATGATGTTCAATGCATGCACATTATATCTATGTAGTTACTACCGTACTTAAATTAGAGAAACACATGACCGCTAATCTTTTCCTAATTCAAGATAAATAAATTAATTATGAATTACCGACTTGACATGTTTGATAATGAGTACAAATTATTTTACCATTATGATATAACTGTTAATTATTTTTTTGAGTTTTCATCGTCATTTTTTATTTTTTTAGTTGATATTTATTTTTATTAATTGTATAAAGGCTATTGCCTCATATGATGTTCAGTGCATGCACACTTTATTTTATATAGATACTATTATACTTAAATTAGAGAAACACATGACCATTAATTTTTTTCTAAACATATATAAATTAATTAACTATGTATTATCAACTTAACATATTTGATAATGAGTACAAATGATTTTACCATTATCATATAACTGTGAACTATTTTTTTTGAGTTTTCTCTAATTATAATATAATGAGTACAAATTATTTTTATTAATTGTAGTTATTGTTACGAAATTATCGGGGAAAAAATTAGTTGTATACTAATCAACTTCGTACAAGGCCTTCCAGGACTCAGAATCGGCTCTGCTATACTAATTTAAGAACCGCAAGTATGACGTTAAGTAAACAATTGAGAAAAATCTGCCAGAGTTGTTGTTAAGAGTTTCCGGATTGTACGAAAGACTCTGGCAGATTTTTCTCAATTGATGGCGCCCTACTGATAAGAATCCTTTTAGTCGCGTCCCTCTTTACTTTCACACTTTCCACTTCCTCACCTTTACCAGATTTCTCTGCAGCAACTGAACACTCTGAATCCATAGTTTTTAGAACTTCATCTTGCATAATCTTTAAAAAATTCTCACAGTTCACACCATTTCCTTCACTGGATAGAAGAAATTCAGCCGTTGTAAATTGTGTTAAACACTCGTCTAAGGAAACTGGTGCACACTTATCATCAACTTCATTGGGACCAGATGCAGTACTGCTTCCATCATGGATCTTTTCACCTTTTCTTACTTCCCTTTTTGGAGGCAGAAGTTGCTCTGCTGGTACTTCTAGTGTTATGTCTAAAAGAGGATCATATTTAATAATTGAATTCTGACATTCAACACACGAGACCGTAAGTTCGCCTCCAAAGATCAGTTCCACCGGGTCAGGATGTGAATATGAATTTGTCTCGCCTTTTTCAGTTTCAAGAGATGATCTCAAAGCCGACTCTTCTGCACACAGTCCGTCAAGTAAACACTGTAGTAACTCATAGTTGTCCATTTGCTGATATGCTGTAAATCTGGGGGACTGAGCACGAATGTGAGGAAATAGTTCTCCAGGATTTATCATTGGTTCTTTCGAGTCTGGTATGAGGACTGTTTCTCGGAAAAGTTTCTTCAATTCTATAGTAAGAGTTCCAGCACAATGATTCAGTTTCGTTAAGCTATCGTGCAATGGGTTCACTGATAAAATGCATTGTAGACTGAATTGAAATAACAGGTATTTCCAAGATTGAGCAAGCCACATACAATACTATGTACCGACCATCTCTGTCCAGAACCAAAGATTCAGCATGTACAACTTTCTTTATATCTCCAACATTTCTGACATATTTGACGTCCATCAATGCTCATCTCGATGAGTTTCCGTTAATAGCTTTAACAATTTCCCATAGATGATCTTTCTGCCTACCTTTATCATCTTCAAAAGGAATAACAACACCACACTGGAAGCAATATAGAAGTTTGGGGTTGTTAAATTGAATGGTGCAAGGGTGATGACTGGTCTTTAAATGTTGGAAGGCATGTGCTAAAGGAATGTTTGGAAATCCATCACTGCCACAAGAAAAATGTCCACATTCTAAGCACACCCAAACAGATTTTAATTTTGTTTTCTTTTGCACAAAGCCTGCATCGTTATTGTCATGCTTGCTCCTTCTTTTGCCTTCCCTCTTCTCACTAGCATGATCCCTGCAATCCTCACACTTAACCATTTCTGATAAACTAATTTTAGAACACACTTTATCAAAATCCACAACCTCCAAAATATGAGCACACAGCTTTTTCCCAGTCGAACAATTCTGTTAAACAAAAGTACAAAGATAACACACAACAAAGTTGACATTTTACTTGATCATGGTGTTATCAAACTAAAAAATATACAGGTTTAAGTCACAAGTACACACCTTAGGCAGCAAAGGAGTATGTGGAACCACTGTTGTCTGTACCTCGGATACATTTGCTTCCTCTTTCGCCAGCTCCTCTCGCAAATTATCAGTTTGAACCATTTGCGCATTCGAACATTTGCATGATCTAAACTCACAGTGAAATATTAACACTAACATTTGGAGCTCACATAACTGCCGTTGGAGTTTTATTTGATTTTCTTCCGTTATTTCCAATTCTCATTTATAGGTAGTCTGCTCTTCTTTCCTAGAGGCACTTGGTTCCAACACAACCAGTTTAAGTTGATTCACCTGGTTTTGCAAGTGCAAAAAATGTTCCAAAGAAACATCAACCTCCCTCTCTCGGTTAAGCTGACCAACCCAGGGACGATTCGGAGTCCTGGAGGGCCTTGTGCGAAGTTGATTAGAAGGTCCTTATACAGTTAATTTTTCCCCGTGATAATTTCGTAACAATAACTACAATTAATAAAGATAAAAATCGACTAAAAAAATGATGATGAAAACTTAAAAAAAAATAGTTAACAGTTATATTATAATGGTAAAATAATTTGTACTCATTATTAAACATGTTAAATCAGTAATTCATAGTTAATTAATTTATATGTAATTAGAAAATGATTAATGGTCATGTGTTTCTCTAATTTAAGTATAGTAGTATCTATATAAAATATAGTGTGCATGCATTGAACATCATATGAGGCAGTAGCCTTTATATAATTAATAAAAATAAATATCAACTAAAAAAATAAAAAATGAAGATGGAAACCCAAAAAAATAGTAACAGTTATATCATAATGGTAAAATAATTTGTACTAATTGTCAAACATGTTAAGTTATTTATATTGAATTAGGAAAAGATTAGCTATTTATATTGAATTTGTACAAATAACTTAACATTTTTATGTTAAGTTATTTGTACTCATAGTTAATTTATTTATATTGAATTAGGAAAAGATTAGCGGTCATGTGTTTCTCTAATTTAAGTACGGTAGTATCTACATAGATATAATGTGCACTTATTGAACATCATCTGAGGCAGTAGGCTTTATGCAGTTAATGAAAAAAATACCAACTAGAAAAACATAAAAATGATGATGAAAACTCAGAAAAATAGGTATGATAATGGTTAAATAATTTGTACTCATTATCAAACATGTTAAGTCGGTAATTCATAATTTACTTTATTATATAGCAAATTTTCCTATACATGTCCGCCAACTTTTTCCCATTTACCGTGTCCCATTGGGAGAGGCTAGTTATTTCCAAAAAGGATCAATATGCTCAAATGCTATGATACCATCCTTGTACCGAGGTATGTCGTGGTGGCATGGGAGTCCCATAGATGTCTTCATTTGACAAACACACTCTTCCTTCAAGTTAGCGTACAATGTCTCAATCGACTGCTCTTCTTTCATTACTTTATCAATGCATATATGGGAGACTCTATAAGTTAATCCCTGTAGCAATTTACTATCATAATCTTTGTGTTTGAACATACGTTATGTTCAAATGCCGCTTTAATTATCACAACATCACTTTTGAAATATCCATTCATTGCATCAAATATCATGACAAACGTATCAATGCAACCAAAAAGATTCTTCTTCAACCGATAATGATCCGAGTCTACCATAATTGTTGCTTGGTTGTCGAAGTGTTTGTGTTGGTTGGTGAAACAGGACATAAACCTTGCTTTATGAGGTTCCACGTCTTTGAGCAAATAAATAATGACGTCGGGGTAGTCGGTCCTCAAATGATCAATAAGCATTTCAACCTTTTCTTTGTAGACTTCCTCGGAGATTGACCATACCAAAGATTCCCACTCGCCGGAGAAACATGCCTACAACCTCTCATTTTTGTCATACTCTTTCATGAATTCTCTCTTTTTGTTTACTCGTTTTTCCTCCAGTACTTTAGCAATATTCTCTAATTCTTTCAACTTAAATGGTTGAATTATCGGTTTACATTTTTTCCTCACGTTGTTCCATATCTGAAACGTGCAAAGAAAGTTGGTTGCATACGGAAATACCTTATTACCTGTATACATCAACGATGAATCTTGATCGGGTACGAAAACTTTAGGAAGAGCACCTACCCCGAAGATTAACTTCAATTGTTCTAACCCCCAAACATAACTTTCTTTCCTCTTGTTTTTCAAGAAACAAAAAACCACGGTGAACGGTGCTTTTGTCGACGTATGCACAATTATGTTCATCAACGACATATCATATTTGTTATTCTTGTACGTGCAATCCTATATAATAACTTATGGGAAGCAGAGAGGAAAGTGGAGACATTCTGGGTGTGCAAGAAAACGGTGTGTGACTTGACCGAAGTCATTCACTTCTTTTGGCAAGCGTAGTTATGCTTCACCGACCCCTAACCACATCAATTGTTGCATCACCATCCTACCTTGAAAATTATTTCTTCTCAAAGTAATTCTTACATTATTGATAGTTTGCATAGTCAACTTGTTATATTTTTTGTCCTCCATCAATTTACTAAGAATTTTAGATGGTTCCATATGTGCTCGTGTAATTTTATCTTCTTCGTGCATTTCGTTGGATTTTTTGAGTCGTGCGACTTTTGCATGTCCGTGAAGGTCAAGTGTACGTGGAAGGTTATGAAGACAATCCATAGTTTTATTCATATCCCAATATTCTTCATCTTTATTGAGGGACTTATTATTGAGGTTGAAAACGATATTGAAAGGGCACTTTGTTTTCCTCGTCTATGTCCTATTGTTTCTCCCCGTCTTCCTAATATATACAGAACCCTTTCTAGAGTTGGTATCGCCTGAAAAGACGAGGGTATACAAATATACCTCAATCTAAAACTTTTCTACCTATAAGTCCTTTCTCCGAAACTGATTGTTTATGGACTGAGTCGAGACAATACAACTAATCAGTTCACACTTCGTGTGATCATCTATGGATACGAGATCGGAGACAATACGAGAACAAGATAACTTGTGTGATTGACTATGGATACAAGATCGAGACAATACAACAACGAAGTATGATTACTTGATAATAGGTTCAGACTTAACCAAACACAACAGGATTGCTATCAAGTAAATATGAATTAACGTTTGTGTATTTTACTTCTAATTATAATAAAACAATTATAATTGTGGAAATAGAAAAGTAAAGATACATCAAGATTTTGTTAACGAGGAAACCACAAATGCAGAAAAACCCCGGGACCTTGTCCAGAATTGAATACTCTCAGAATTAAGCCGCTATACAAAATCTAAACCAACTTCGTAGAGTTGAGACCAAGAAACTAAACCTATAGTTCACCTAGTTACGTCTGTATCCCTGCGCCTCCAACTTGCAACAAGTCACGCACTTGGAACAATTCCTTTAGTTCGTATTCCAAACAGTAAAGGAACAACAAATCTGTTCGGTAACAACTCTTTTTAAACAAGTGACATGAGTTTGACAAAAGGCTCTTCCGTTTATCCCAATAAACTCCTTTGTCAGGTTATTAGATCAATCTATTAACAACTACCAAAGTAATTGTTTAGACTATGCAGTGAATACTCTTAATCACAAAGAAACGTATTGATGCCGATCTACTCAACTAATCAATCAAGGTTATCACAAAGATAAACCGATTATAGTTGGATCCCTTGACGATCAAGTTTTGTGCACACCAAAGATTATGAACTCAAATAAGAAATCTTCTTTGTCTTCAAATCTTCTTAGATCTTCAATAAACACCTGCACACAATCAACTTGAATCTCTTGTGATCAATCACATACAGAACAGAGTCTGTTAACAATGGATTATCACAAGACGTCTTTAGATCTACAAACAGTCTAAAGATCCCCATCAACACTTCGATCTAGTTTGAGTGAATCTTATATCAGAAGAGAAGATTCTCAAGCATAAACAAACTAGGTGCAATCAAATTTCAGCAACCATTAATCAATCAAATCAATCGAAAACTAATAATAAACTGCAATTAACTAGTTCCCCACCAACGGTACTCGTAAAACTTCTCAATCCCAAATAAGTCTTTAAAACGAGCGGTCGTAAGAGATTTCGCCTAATTAGGGTACTTTCCTCTCCGAATAGACGACTCCACCAGTAACAACACAACTAGGTAGTTTTGCTGTCTTTGAGGATTAGTTTGCTCGAAATGCAAACTTCAATATTTATAGACCAAGGAATTTCCAAAACCAAAAATATTCTCAAGATATGCAATATATTTCCAAATTCGGTTTTCATAATTCCTGGAAATGCTCTGTCCAAATATTGACCGAAATATCAGTAGAAAATCTCCAATTAGTAAATGCACATTACCAATTTTTATTTTCTAAAGATATGCATTTAATTGCTTGAAATTAAATGCATATAAAACTAAAAACCTTAATTAAAAGATTCTCAATTTATTTCAATCTGGGATTCTCTTTTAGCTATTAAGGAATATCTTTGAACAATAAAAGATAAAAATTACTGCACATGTTCAAAGTATATCGACATCTTTACTTTGTAAATGCTTTTTCATATTTACAATCTTGGAACTGATTTGCCACACTTCCAAACGAGTTTAGAATTGGTTCATCTGACTTCCAAGAACTATGTGATTGATTATCCTATCGAATCACCACTAATGGGTTTCACGGTTCTACCAAAAAAAGTTTCGGTTTTACCTCTATGTGGGTACTAGGATCGGTCACACTAGCTTTCCAAAAATTGGTTGACTAGGTACTAGGATCAGTTACCACATAATTATGGTATTTAACTTGTAATCGGTTGCACAAGTCATAAGATCGGTTACCAATTACTAAGATTTGTTGTAGCTCTTACAAGGATCGATTCCACATGCTTGTGATCGGTTGCACCTCTTACTAGGATCGGTTCCCCAATGACTAGAGGTGGTCATACCAAACAATATATCCATCATACCATCTCAGGTGATTACTTAAGATCGGTTTCACTAATAAAAGTCATACCAATACAAAAGTCAGGCCTTATGAAAAGTTTTACCAAGATACATAAACAAGTTATGAGCGGTTACACTAAACACACATATTAGTAATCCAAATATTTGCAATGAATAACAATACCGATAATCCTAGCGATTTCCTTTTCGATTCACAAAACAAGTTTATGAATTGTACTTCCTTTAACGAATGTAAAACATTGTTTCCTAGGACGAAATCTTCACCCATACCCATACATAATCACAATAGCATTCATACGATTATGTCGATGTCTTATATACGAAGTTCAAAGGATAGACGTTATACTTCATATTGTAATTCCTTAATACTATGCCTAACTAGAGTATAATCATTTGCAGCTTCACATTTATGTTTTCAATATGCACGACTTGAAAGGTACGATATGAATGAAACAGTTCAAGTCAAATATTACTAACCTCAAGAGGAAGGATGATGTCGTCGTTGTAGCTCTTTACTTCTTCACATTCTTCAAATCTTCGAGTAATACTTCTAAGTCTCATATCCTAGTAACTTTCTAGCTAACCTTACGAATTTGACTCTAGTAAATAATCAAGCGACTCTTTAAATGAGTTTTGGTTCACTAAAATATGACAACCAAACTTGACATACCAACGCTTGGTGGGTTCAACCGAGCTATGCTCTAACAATCTCCCCCTTTGTCAATTTTAGTGACAAAACTCTTACATCTTATGGATAAATAAATTACAAGAATTCATTACACATACGCTTGATTCCAAGTTTCAACAGCACAATAACCTGTATACATTGTATCCATATATGCCATTGTTGACATCATAATAACAAAGCTAATACTCCCCCTAAAGGTAAGATAGGTAGATTTTCAATCCGTACGTCTTTTTTTATTCCCTTTGTAGTTAAGATAACCACAAGTATCAATATGATATGTTACTCCCCCTTAGTCTATGCTTTAATCTTTCGTTAGATATAACGTTTAAGCACCATTGTCCTTTCTTTAGTGATATCAAATCACTTGTTTAATCCATATATTTCTCCCCCCTTTTGTCACAAAATGACAAAGGTATGAGCAAATAAAGGACAAACCAAAAAGATCTTACAAATCTTAAAAGGCTTGCAACCTATAAGAGTTAAGCACGAGGGTTCCACACACCATTTTAGATAACCAATATCAAAACCGAAACTACAATGTAATCCTGTTTTGATATGTTACCAAGGAAACAATTGCCCGAAGCAATTTTCTCTAATAGTTTAGCAAATCACAAATTGACTAAGCACCTTAGTTCTTTTGCTAAACCGATTGCACAAATACAATCGCTATTTCGATAAGACCAAAATAAAGATAAGAATTAACTCTAGTTTTCTCATCAGGTTCGAATTATTCAAACAATAACTTAGACCTTTCACTTTTAAACAAGACAAGTACTAGGTTAGTTAACTAGCATTTCTTGTTAAGGCATTCGATTAGACTTGAATAACTGAAACCTCCACGTTGATAAGTCTAAGTAAGATCAGAATTAATTAGTTTCTCTTATCCGTAATCGAATTGGACTAAACAATTGATCCCGAAAACCTTTTTTTGTTAAGCCATAAACAATTCATACAAACTAAATAAATCAACTTGTATAATTATTTATCTCAACCGGAAGCAATTGATAACAAACATAGACATTAAAGTACCAGAATTGCACCGAAATTTTGTAAGCCTAAACATTTGATACCAAACCATAAAGAAAGATAACAATAGTTTTTCTTAACCGGAAAAAATTGAATCACACACACATCCATACACAAATAATGGGAATAAAAATAATTGTACCGCAATTTTGTTAAGCAAAAGCAATAAATATGCAATATAATCAGGCTTTTCTTAAACAGGAAAATGATTAACTAACAAATTCGTTATCTCAAATTCCGCATCCTCTTCACCTTTTCTTTGCATCTTTCCGGGGAGGAATATCACTGTGTTGTCATTTGATAAGTGCATGTTTTACATATATTTGGTGTCAATTTCATGCTAGTATTTGTTGGCTTTCTTGCAAATTATTGTATATTATGCTTGTTTTCTTTTATTTATGTTTTATTAGGTGAATCATCCAAAGAAGTGAATTGTGCGATAAAAGAAGCTAGCTACAAGTGGAGAAGGGCCAAAGACAAAGTGGAACTTGTTAAAGCACAAGATTTATACTTTTCATCTTGAAGAGGACGAAAAGATAAAGTCAACGGCGAAAGAATGAGGTCATTCCGACATTGTATGAGAAAGTTATGAGCAAAACAAGAACTTGGGAGGCAAAAAGGGGAAAATGGTAATTTCACAGGACAAGTGTTATTAGCTTCCCCACTGTACATTAAAGGGCAGTCACTCTGTTAAGGGGCAGTCAGATTTCAAAAGAACTGCTAAACGCAGTCACGTACTTTACAAGGGGGAAAGCTGGATTTAAATACTGTTGAATGCAGCCGTTGTGTCACTCGGGGCTGCCATATCCATCTTCATTATTCAAACCTAAAAATCCCGCGTGCAGTTTCTTCTGCATAGATATCTGTTACAGCGTTGCTCGAGCCGCTACATTGGCAGTGATGAGAAGGAGGGATCGGTGATTGATAGAAGACGGGTAGGGGAGAAGACCTCAAGCCTGGCAGTGAACGTTGTTGCCATGGTTGATGGAGAAGTACGATGCTGCTGATGCTTGTAACAATGGGTTCGAGAGCAAGGAAGTGCTACTGCCATGATTTACTTACGAGATGGATGATTGATTGACGAGAAGAACAGGGAAGGTGCAGACTCTTGGCACTGGTTTTGTGAAAAAATGGGAGATGCTGTTGCTTGGTAGTGATAAAGGGAGTGAAGGCTGAGCTGGTGTTGGGCTTGATATCAGGTGAAGCAAGATGGCTTCTGCCATTGGTTTTGGTGGTTAGCGAATGACTGAGATTGTGACTTTAGAGTTCCAGTTTGATTGGAAGAGTGGTTATAGCCAGATAGAGTTACTAAGAAATAAAACAGGGAGTTCGAGGAGGTTTAGCTGCTCGAAACTTGAGAGAGAAATCATCTCGGAAACTGATGTTGTTTCCGTTGATAGAATAGGATGAATGGAGAGGATTAAGCGGTGGTTTTGGAGATCGGATAAACTATGAATGATTTCTACGCGTTTGTGGAGATTGTGTAATCTTTGGAAGATAAAACTTGACCGAGAATTCAGATTATGGATGAGCATTAAGTCGGAAAAATAGTCACCAAGCTATCCCTTTGCCGTTGATTTTGATGATGAACGGTGGATGATAAACACGAGTTTAGGGTTTGAATCGGCGAAGGAAGTTTGGGTTGTTATCAGATTCTACTTTTCAGGATTCAAAAGCTATAAATAGAGGCTCAAATCACAACAGAAAGTCATCTCCCCAACCTCCTTAACCCGAGTTTATGCACACAACCTGTTCTACAGAATTCCAGAAAGAGAAAAGAGGTGTTCTACATCACAATAAGAGAAGAAGCTAGGAGCAAGGAATTAGGGTTTACCCCTTAGGGGGAAATCTTGGTATTTTGTAACGTATTTTCTTCTCATATTTCATATATTTTTCATGGGTTTTAGTAAACTCATGTGTACCTAATTTCCATTGATTAAGGATGAATTCAATGTGCTAGCGTGAAGCTTTGTTTGATATACAAGTTTGTTTGGAGTTTTTATCATCATCGTTTGTGTTTACCATATCTAGGGTTTATGAATGATTCTTGGATTGATTTTGGATGCATACTAGATTAGTCTATTGATTGTTCTATCGCTATTAGAAGTTATGAGATAAGTAATCGTCGATTGACTCTCTACACAAGTAGAAATCGCGAGACCTTGCGTAGGGATTCTGTGGAGCAATTGCGAGTGAAGACAACATCAACAAGTGGACCTTGATCTAAGAGTTCAACTACTGGGATTAACCTAAATTCACAAAGCTTAAAGAGTTCGACTGGATTACACCTTGAGTGATCTACTACTTGGTGGTTCGTTGGATAGAATCTGGTAGTCGAGAACTTCCGTATCCAGTGATAGAAGGAGTTTTGGGGATAACACTGATCTAGATGTTATTCCACGATTGGCGATGAATGGTTCTTACGAAATATAGATGAGTATACTAATTCTGTTTACTCTTGGTAACGACGAAGGATTCCTTGATCATCTCTTTCATCTTATTCTCTTTTATTCTTTTTATTTTATTTTACAACCAACTCCCCTTTGTTTTATCTTGTTTTGCTATCTAAATAACCTATCAATTACACAGCTCTCTGTGGGAACGATCTCTTACTACCGCTATATTACCAGTTAATTAGTGGGAAATATCTTGATTAATTTGTTGTGGTAACCACACACATCAAATTTTGGCGTCGCTGCCGGGGAACAGTTGGTAATTGATTTATTATTTGTTTAGCTTGTTTTTTTTTTTTTAGGTTTTTGCTTTTATTTTCTTTGTTGCTCTTGTGAGTCGTCATGTTTCCTTACGGAAATAACATGTACAGAGCACAAGACCAGACAACATATAATAGTGGTAATCAATATGGATTTCAATCTCATTCATATAACAACTACCAACCATACCCTACGGAGCTTTATGGATGCTCACATACATATCAACAACCTAATGACGGGTATGTAAGTGAGCAATCAAAGGGATGGGATGATAGTTATGCTTCTGATCAATTGTTTTCTAGTAATGTGCAGATGACAGAGAGTTTGGAACTAAAAAGTTATGATACTGAATAAAAACCAACTCCTCTTCATCGTGTTTTTCCTTCACTCTTTCCAAAAGAGGAGATTAAGCATAACAGTGGAAAGCGTGTTAACGTCAGAAAATTATATGCGTGATACAACCAATTGGAGGAATCCGGTGCATCACAAAAGATTCTTGATGAAATTAACCAGGCCATAGATATGGAATTCGAACGTCTTTCTCTATTGACGATTTTGAAGGGGATTCCGATTGCGATGATGAAATTGTTCAAGAGATGGATATTGAGAATGAAACTAAATTGATTGAACTCGTGGAAGACCCAGTTGAGCTTGAGAATGATTATAATGATGCTGAGATTTCGGTTGAAGCGGAAATTAAAAGTTTGATAGAGGACCACGATATACTTGAGGTAAATAATTCACTATTAATTAAGAAAGATGAGGATCCGATACAAGGTTTGTCTAATCCTTTGCATAATTCTACATCTATTGATCATTTCCATCCCATTGAAGTAGATTCTCAAAGAGTTGTTAATCCATCTTTTAGGAAAATACCTCACTTAGGATTGGAGTTGTGTGCTTCCAAAATTTTAACGGATTATTTTGCTTCTAAGTATCCACCACTTGATGTGTGTGGTTCGAGTATTGTGCAGGTTCACCAAGCTGAGGAACCCGCAGAAGTTCCCGAATTCTATATTCTTTATCCACTTTCGAGTGTAGAAAGGACTAAGTGTTGGGGAAACTTCAATAAAGTGATAGCTTCAGTATTTATATTTTATGCTAATATTTTTGTGAAGCTGTTATTAGAATTGCAGATTGTTCTTTGGAAGGACTACCAGATTTTCAGATTGTTGGTTTATGGCCGATAACGAGAAGGTCAGGCTGAGGACGTTAAATTAATCTCTGAATGGGAGGCAACCCACTGGTTTTGTATCTCTATCTTATGTATTTTATTTTTCTTAGCTTTTCATATAATATTTTGATTTCCCACCTTGAGTTTACTTAGGATGAGTCAATTACATTGAGGACAATGTAAAGTTTAAGTGTGGGGGAGTATTTTGAATATAGAGTGTTTAAAATTTTGCATAAAAAACTTCAACTTTTAGAGATTTTAGAGTCACTAGCATACTTATAGGTATGATTACATAGAGAATTCTGACCGACATAACTGAACTTGGAAGTGTTAGGGAACTACTTTCGGATTTCTTACTTGTTAGAGTGTTAAATAATGGATTTAGTCATGCCGGTGATGCAAATGAGGTGCAGAGGGAAATGCATTATTAGAGTTGCTGATCAATCATTAGTGGAGACTACCTATTTTCAGATCAACAGAGGCACCAGACCAAATTTTCTTAGTAGCTGACTAAAAAGCTTTCTTTTGAGTGTGTGTCACCGTACGTTAATTCCGGGTAGAATGGTGAGCTACCCAACCTCCCACCAATAGAAGCACTACTCTTTGATCTCTTGAGTGCTAATTTTGTCAATCACAAGGGTGACGTCTCTAGATGAAAACCACCTTCTTGTAGTTTGATTTGCAGTTAGCACCATTCTCTCTCTCGCCAACAACAGGTCCATAGAAACACCATCATCATCAACGAGTGGAGCGACATCAAAATCTACAAGGAAAGTTGAAGACGTTTAAGGTTTACAAGCAACAGTACAAGGAAGAGCGAGATTTCATATCCAAGTAAAGCAACATACAATGAGCAGATTTTTGTATACATGTTGAAGACTTACAATACAAGGAGAGAAATTCTATATCAAAGTATGAAGATTTATTTACAAGAGCGAAGAAAATCAAAAGATGAGAGTTATTGAAGTTTATGATACGATACAATACAAGTTGTGAAGATCAAAGTGGTAAAGTACTTCTTTCATGGCCATGTTAATTTTATTTCACGATTATTGTTTTAGTTGCAATCTTTTAAAAAAAAAATGAAAAATGTAAAGAAAAAAAAAAGAGAAAGAGAAAATACAAAAAGATTTGCATTTGGGTTGTTATTTGTTCAATAAGGCCATGGGGAAGAAAAATCTATAAGGAAGTTTCAAGCAACAAGGAAATTGAAGATAAAGAGTTACAAATTGTTAGAGTTTTACGAAGTTCAAGAGCTTATCATCAGCAATTGAAGACCGAAGACGAAGACCAAGAAGATGAAGAAGACGAGCCGATCGAAGACGTTTATATTGGATGTTGTGAGAGTGGTGCTTTCATCATTGCAATCAGATGTGAAGGTGGTAAGTACTCTCATCCTCTATTTTTAATAATAATGGTTGATTTCCTTTCTTAGAGATCATCAGAAAAATATCTTTGTTTTCCACGATCATGTGGAGTTTCCAGAAACAATTCGGAAGGTTTCCTTCCCACCATTCAACGTGTGTAGGATTTCTCTCTTCATTCTTACCTGCAAACATGTGAGACCCATAAAAAAGCCGTCTTATTCAGTGCAATTATCATAAAACCCTATTGGTAAGGCAGAATTCGAGGCGAAATGCTTATTGATCGCTCTCAAACACGCATTCTCTCATTATGGTGTGGTGATTTCTCACTCAATATTTAAGAATGAATATGTTCTTTGGTATTTCTAACTTCTTATTACTAGTATGCAGAATCTCTATGTCCTCATAGCTCTTTGGATGCTTGGGACGCTGGAAGGCTTTGAAGTTGGAGTAGGTTCTATGGGTATATCTCTAGTAAGCCCCCACGAGACCATAACTCGTCCACTAGGGACACCTAGGGGTTTAAAGGCCTGTTGCACATGCTAAGTGCAACCGTTTCCTCAACGACAAGGAGTTTTTGTATTTGTTTAGGGTAGTTTGCTCGAGGACTAGCAAAAGCCAAGTGTGGGGGAATTTGATAAGTGCATATTTTACATATATTTGTTGTCAATTTCATGCTAGTATTTGTTGGCTTTCTTGCAAATTATTGTATATTACGTTTGTTTTCTTTTATTTATGTTTTGTTAGGTGAATCATCCAAAGAAGTGAATTGTGCAATAAAAGAAGCTAGCTACAAGTGGAGAAGGGCCAAAGACAAAGTGGAACTTGTTAAAGCACAAGATTTATACTTTTCATCTTGAAGAGGACGAAAAGATAAAGTCAACGGCGAAAGAATGAGGTCATTCCGACATTGTATGAGAAAGTTATGAGCAAAACAAGAACTTGGGAGGCAAAAAGGGGAAAATGGTAATTTCACAGGACAAGTGTTATTAGCTTCCCCACTGTACATTAAAGGGCAGTCACTCTGTTAAGGGGCAGTCAGATTTCAAAAGAACTTCTAAACGCAGTCACGTACTTTACAAGGGGGAAAGCTGGATTTAAATACTGTTGAATGCAGCCGTTGTGTCACTCGGGGCTGCCATATCCATCTTCATTATTCAAACCTAAAAATCCCGCGTGCAGTTTCTTCTGCATGGATATCTGTTACAGCGTTGCTCGAGCCGCTACATTGGCAGTGATGAGAAGGAGGGATAGGTGATTGATAGAAGACGGGTAGGGGAGAAAACCTCAAGCCTGGCAGTGAACGTTTTTGCCATGGTTGATGGAGAAGTACGATGCTGCTGATGCTTGTAAAAATGTTTCGAGAGCAAGAAAGTGCTGCTGCCATAATTTACTTGCGAGATGGATGATTGATTGACGAGAAGAACAGGGAAGGTGCAGACTCTTGGCACTGGTTTTGCGAAAGAATGGGAGATGTTGTTGATTGGTAATGATAAAGGGAATGAAGGCTGAGCTGGTATTGGGCTCGATATCAGATGAAGCAAGATGGCTTTTACCATTGGTTCTGGTGGTTAGAGATTCTCCAATGGTGAGTGTGGATGTTTCATACATGGCATCACTTTTAAGACATCCTCTAGGTATAAAATCCTAAACATTAGGAAAAAATAAATTTTATCTTCAACCCATTAAATTTATTCATCTTTCTTTACTTATTTGTAGGTATATAATTGGTTAAAAAAATTCAGTTATTGTTCTCATTGATTTTTATTAGTAAAAATGTGACTAGGATGGGAAGACATCCTCTAAGTGAATGTCTAAAACTAGAGGTTCATCTAGAGGATGTCTAACCTTTTTTTTTGCCACCTCATCCCCACATCAATGGGTTGGAGATGATTTTTTTGAATATGGTTGTGTATCCTATGTGGATTAAGACTTTTTTCCACATATACATTCCATTGGAGAAGCTCTTAGCGAATGACTGGGATTGTGACTTTGGAGTCCCAGTTTGATTGGAAGAGTGGTTATAGCCAGATAGAGTCACTAAGAAATAAAACATGGAGTTCCAGGAGGTGTAGCTGCTCGAAACTTGAGAGAGAAATCATCTCGGAAACTGATGTTGTTTCCCTTGATGGAATAAGATGAATGGAGAGGATTAAGCGGTGGTTTTGGAGCTCGGATAAACTATGAATGATTTCTACGCGTTTGTGGAGATTGTGTAATCTTTGGAAGCTAAAACTTGACCGAGAATTTAGATTATGGATGAGCATTAAGTCGGAAAAACAGTCACCAGGATATCCCTTTGTCGTTGATTTTAATGATGAACGGTGGATGATAAACACGAGTTTAGGGTTTGAGTCGGCGAAGGAAGTTTGGGTTGTTATCAGATTCTACTTTTCAGGATTCAAAAGCTATAAATAGAGGCTCAAATCACAACAGAAAGTCATCTCCCCAACCTCCTTAACCCGAGTTTATGCACACAATGTTCGACAGAATTCCTGAAAGAGAAAAGAGGTGTTCTACATCACTAGAAGAGAAGAAGCTAGGAGCAAGGAATTAGGGTTTACCCCTTAGGGGGAAACCTTGGTATTTTGTAACGTATTTTCTTCTCATATTTCATATATTTTTCATGGGTTCTAGTAAACTCATGTGTACCTAATTTCCATTGATTAAGGATGAATTCAATGTGCTAGCGTGAAGCTTTGTTTGATATACAAGTTTGTTTGGAGTTTTTATCATCATCGTTTGTTATTACCATATCTAGGGTTTATTGAATGATTCTTAGATTGATTTGGGATGCATACTAGATTGGTCTATTGATTGTTCTATCGCTAGTAGAAGTTATGAGATAAGTAATCGTCGATTGACTCTCTAAACAAGTAGAAATAGCGAGATCTTGCAGAGGGATTCTGTGGAGCAATTGCGAGTGAAGACAACATCAGCAAGTGGACCTTGATCTAAGAGTTCAACTACTGGGATCAACCTAAATTCACAAAGCTTAAAGCGTTCGATTGGATTACACCTTGAGTGATCTACTACTTGGTGGTTCGTTGGATAGAATCTGGTAGTCGAGAACTTCCGTATCCAGTGATAGAAGGAGTTTTGGGGATAACATTGATCTAGATGTTATTCCACGGTTGGTGATGAATGGTTCTTATGAAAGATAGATGAGTATACTAATTCTATTTACGCTTGGTAATAACGAAGGATTCCTTGATCATATCTTTCATCGTATTCTCTTTTATTCTTTTTATTTTATTTTACAACCAACCCCCCTTTGTTTTATCTTGTTTTGCTATCTAAATAACCTATCAATTACACAGCTCTCTGTGGGAATGATCTCTTACTACCGCTATATTACCAGTTAATTAGTGAGAAGTATCTTGATTAATTTTTTGTGATAACAACGCACATCATCATCCTCTTGCAAGACAAAAGAACAACAACAAAAACCAACCTTTACCAGAGAAAGGTTGAAAACCAGTTCTAACTAATGCGATGCAGAAGTTGAAACCACGAAACACATATGCTATTTATGCTAAACCAAAAACGATTCAACATATTGTGACTTTTTCATGCATGAGTTTCAATCGGAACCCCTTATGATCCTTTGATAAAGCCTACCAGCATGGGCTAGAACTTAATCCTGCTAAACCAAAAAGTCAGCCAAAGCATAAGGGTTCACACCGTATGAGATCGAATATTAAGGTATGAAATCCGAAATAAAACATCCCATAAACATATAAAGCAATAAAATAAAGCATTCAAGCAAGGCTATGTAATCGAAAACTATCACAAGAAAAATTATAAACTAATTTTATTCATAAATAAGATAGTTTTATTCATAATAGACCTTATACAATTATTGAAAGAAATAAAAAACTGAAGTTTATTTTTCTTGATTAAGTATTACAGCAAAGAACTTAATCTTTAGAAGTGCTCTCATTATTCACCGAAGATTCCTCAGCGTTCTGATTTTTGAGTCTTCTCTTTTCTTTCAGATGATTGAGTCTCCTTTTCAAGAGATTAACTTCCACGATCAAGTTTAAGAGATTTGACCCAAGCAATTTTTCATTCAAAACTACAGTTTCCATGAGTTCATGAGAAACTTCAAAATCTCCCATTAACATAAGCATAAGTTCAAAATAATATAATTATTTTTATGTTCTTTTGAGAAATAGCATTTGAGCTCAACTTGAAAGGTTTCATGTTTTCGTAGTTGAGATTCAACGTCAATAGTATTTTCACCCATCTTTGACCGCAGATAAAACATAGAGGGAAGTATCGGTCCTATAGATGGTTTATATAACAAATCAAACATGGTTTCCAAGATTGAGATACCTAATCAAGGTATATTATTTGTGAAAATATACACTCGGAAACAACATAAGAATTTTTTCGAATCAGTATGATCGATAGGATCTGAAAATATTTTCCCCAAATTTTCTCATGGACTTTCCAAAGATCGAAAGCATTTTTCTAAAAATAGAAAAGGTATTCCAAGCATAGAAAAAAACTTTAGATGTTCATAAAATAAATAGATCGAGTATAATATTATACTTCCTTCATGTTCTTGTGCTCCTTTTAAGAACTTTCCATTTATTTGAACCGAGCACATCCAGGGAAATTCCAATCACCAACATAAGTTGTTGGAGTGAGCTTGTGATAGCTTAGAATTTGTGGAACATGATCCATCATGATATTTTCGAATATCTTCCATTTTGGGATTATTCCAAGAATAAATTTCTTTTAATGAGTCACAGCTGGAGTGATCTGATTTAACAGAATGATCAGTTTGATAAACAAGATCATAAGCTTGACTTAAAAGCCTTTGAGTCGTGAAAAAATCAGAACTCTTATATTGACCCAGGAATTTCTTGGAATATGATAACATCATTTGATGAGATTATTTCCTGGATTCTATTTTGGACAGTTGATCAACAACAAAACAACATGATCTGAAATCATTTTTCTTTGTGTACTTGAGTTGATCTTTCCCCCTGTATAATAGATAATCATTGTCAGACGGTTTTGACTGGATACTAGTCATATGATTATCCCTTAAATCACATCTATTTTGATTCTTGTAAGTGGTTAGACTATTAGAATCACAGTGTTGTATATTAATTAAGAGATTCTCCAGATTAGAATCTCGTATCCTTGTTTTAACTAATATAACCCTTTTGGCTTGAAAAAAGTCAAGTGCTTTAGATTCAACACCTTCATGAATCAAAGATTCTCTGACGATCTTCTCGGCAGATGGATAATATATATTATCCTTTAGATTATATTTTTCAGTAAGCTTTATAAAAAATTTAATCTCATTACCGTCATATGAATCTGACTTGTTTGTCACAAGTATTTGTTTTCGTATTAACTCATCATGGTTAATATTTCCTGAGATGTGTTCCACAAGTGAACTAAAAATGTTGAGCTGTTTATCATGTTTTGAAAACAAACATCCTTTCTGAAGTATATCATCTTCTTGCTCTACGTTAACTGAATCACTCACTAGACTCAATTTCTTATAGGTTGGATCGCACCAGACACAGATTTTTAGATCTTTTCATGTTTTCCTGCTCTGATACAAATTGAAAAAACGAGGGTGCCTAAATATATCTCAATCTAAAAATTTTCCACCTATAAGTTCTTTCTCCGAAAGTGATTGTCTATGGACATAGTAGAGACAATACAACTAATCGGTTCACACTTCGTGTGATTGTCTATGGATACGAGATCGAGACAATACAACAATAAGATAACTTGTGTGGTTGACTATGGATACAAGATCGAGACAATACAAAAATGAAGTATGATTACTTGATAATAGGTTCAGACTTAACCAAACACAATAAGATTGCTATCAAGTAAATATGAATTAACGTTTGTGTATTTTACTTCTAATTATAATAAAACAATTATAATTGCGGAAATAGAAAAGTAAAAGACACAGCAAGATTTTGTTAACGAGGAAACCGCAAATGCAGAAAAACCCGGGACCTTGTCAAGAATTGAATACTCTCAGGATTAAGCCGCTATACAAAATCTAAACCAACTTCGTATAGTTGAGGCCAAGTGTTTTGGGGTAAAACTGATTTTGCTGTTTTTGGTAATTTGGGGTGTGTGGATGAGAAACGAATTCAAACCCTAAACAAATGCACTGCACACGAATGCTTTTAGGTTCGAGAGGTTAATCTGTAAGACTCTGGCCTGAACCAAGAAATGGTCGTTCCAGATTCAATTCGGTCACAAGGTGAAGGAGAAGGGTTGATCTTAGGGAGGGAAGCGGAGAAGGTGTTTGAGATCAGAGTGTTGAATTATGAAGGTGTGATTTTTTATGATTTATGTATAAAAAAAAACGGTTTTTGGCTACTTGTGTTGATAAAACTTATGTTCTCTCTGTTGAAATAAGTCGAAAACCTATTTATACAAGTCATTGAGCGTACCCTGATCTCTTAGGAAGCGGAGAAGAATAAAGTAATGGAGAAGTGGGTTTTTGCCGAAGGTGGTGATCATCGTGTTTCCGTTATGAGGGAAGACCGACCACACGTCCGCCCACTACTCTCATTACCGTTAACTGTCCGCCTTTCCTGAAACTTTCTCGTAATGGGCGCGTTGCACGCCGCACGCTATAAACCGCCAGACCAATACCCCAGTAAGCATCCCCCAGTTTGTGATATGTTTGATGTCTCGTGTGAATGGGTCAAGTCATGTGACTTGCCGCTAAAATCAGCATGTAGTGCTTTTAGGACAAATAATGAATTATTCGCAAAACCGATATTTACAAGTCGTTGCTTATAGTCGATGTATGTAAAGCATCGCTTTCGAATAAGCACCTAAAAGTAATCGATATGTTAGAAGCATCACTGTTTTTGAGCTCGATCGAATCAGTCACGGATTGATCGTCTTAAAAGAAGCACGGCCGACCTCTTTGGGTGATCGTTTGAAAACCCTAGGGGGGAGTTATCACCTAGTCGATCACTATCTGTAGAGGAACGGTGGTCGTTGACCACGATATCTACACCATCCAACTAGGCTAGCAAAGTTGAATGGATCAGATGATTTGCGACAACTTTATGATGTTGTTGACGCAACTTAGGGTTTAGGGGATGCGCAGCCAACCTCTTTTGGGTGAGCGATTCAAAAAGTTGAGCGTTCGTTAGATCAGGTCGATCGCTCATGTACAAAGGTGGGTTGTCGGCGAGCATGCTGACATCTCCTCGGCCACCTAAAATTACATTTAAGCCACTCAATTTTGTTGGCGAAGATGGATGGTCGTGATCGTTTTGCGGCGGTAACATATTGCCGCCAACACCAATTAGGGTTTTAAAAAATGCCACGTCCACCCTTTTTTGATCGAACGACTTGATGCATTGAGTACTTGTTGCAGGTAGTTCGATCGACTAAGGAAGGAGTTGGGCCGCCAATGAACACTTTGGTACTTCTCCGCTCGTTCGAGATGCGATCTACACGTCCAATTAGGCTGGCTAAGTTGGATGGTCGTGATTGATTTGCGATAGTTATATAATGCCGCAACTCGAATTTAGGGTTTTAGAATAGCAAGTTTTCCCTGGTTTGGGAAAGCGATTTGGTATCCTCTGGTCTTGCTACAAGCAATTCGATCGAGCAGGAAAGAGGTTGGGCCGCTGGTGAGTGCACCGACACCCTTTTGATCATTCCAGGAAAGATGTCAGCCGTTCAACAAGGCTGGCAAAGTTGTACGGTCATGATGTATTTAAAACCCTTTTTAACGGTCATAGCTCGTTTGAGCTTGCGCGAACACCCATCTTAGAGTTGACGTTCGGAGTGCTTGAGAGTTAATTGAATAAAACTCTATCAACTAGGGCATTAGTGGGCCCGCCAATGGTCACTACGGTGATTGCGTAGTTCTGTCAGGAGTGGTCTAGGCTTGCTGAAATACGCGGCCAAATTGTGTGGCCTGATCGTTTATAAGACTGATATTAACAGTCTAGATTTTCCTAAGGAACTCAAGCGTGATCGAACTAACTTAAAGTGCGCCGATACGAGATTATCTTTGTTAGAGAGTGACGCAGCCTGTGTGAGTATTTTCATGCAAATCTCAATACTGGCACTTCAGGAGATTCATGCTACTCTGCTGCGAGTGATCACTTCATCGTGATGTCATGTCAATAATGAGAGTTCGGCTGAGAACATAACATGTACAAATACTAGGCAAGTCATGTATTAGTTGGTAATGCTGGCAAAAATAGAATTCACAGAATATCTGGGATTTCCAGTATGCGCACCAGGGTTTTACAGTTTTGACCCTGAGCTAAAAACCACCATCATCATTAAGTCCCCTTCTTAACACGTAATGGTGACACTATTGCGAGATAAGCACTAGATGGTGATAGACGAAGAAATTCACAAGAAGAGTCCGGCGTACATTACCCGGATAGAGGCTGACTCAGCTCTTGAGTAAGATGCATTTCCTTTCATCGCACATCTGTTGTCTTCGGATGGATAAGTATCTACTTTATTGTCATCCTGCACCTGGATCCTTTATACACGGCAAGTAGAGACTCCTTTTCTTCCCGGGATCCTGCTGATTTGTGGAATATAAAGAAGACGCTGAGCCTCTCTCCCATCGCAGAATTGTTTTCTTATTTGTTCCAGGTATTGCTCCATTTTCATTATGCGGTTTGGTTTTGATTGATGATAACGACTTCTTTTTTTTTATATACATATACCATCTGTTGGTATGATCATAATGTCCCTTTTTACAGTGTATGATAGGAACTCCCGGTGATGATCACTCTTTTACTTCTCCATAGAAGAGCTTTGAAGTCGACAAACCCAAGGCTAGTGCGTCTGAGGAGGTCATGGCCATAATAGATCCCCGGTTTCGTGAAGCTGGCCGTTCCATTCAGGGTATCTCTCTTCTGCACCTACGTCTCGTTCGGGAGCGTGTTCAGGCTTTCTTGACTCCAGTTGGCATCGAGGAAGAATGGAGGCGCAACGAAGCGTTTCAACCGAAGCACGAGTTGCAACTCAGATAAGGCGGCGAAGGATCGAGCATGAGAGGCCCTCTAGTGAAAACAAGTATGATTACCCTATCCGTAACAGAATCATCATCCTCAATTCCGACATGGACGAACCAGAGTATCCTCAAAAGGCTGTTTGGGAATTTCTTGAGGGAGAGGTTGAAGTAGTTTCCGTGGAGGGTATTGAAGCAACCGCCGGAGGGAACACTGAAGCGGTTGCTGAGGAGATCATGGTAGCGGCATCTGGTGAAGATGTTGAAACAACTTCCAAGGATGATATCGGCGCGTCTCCTGGAGGGAATACTGAGGCAACTGTTGAGGGAGGCGTCGCAGCGGTATCAAAAGGGAAAGTCGATGCGGCTTCCAGAGAGGATGCAGTAGTGGATCGCGATGAAGGCATTGAAGCAGCTTCCAATAACATCTCCAGTGAAGATATTTTTGATCCCTCCGATGACTAGACTTCTTTTTGTTGCTTTTATTCGCACTTTCCATATTTTGTAGACATCTCCCTTTATACTCAGTAGTTTTGTGGCTGAGCCTGGTTTTCATTGGATGATTGATTTTGATTTTTTTTTTACGATATCTTGGAAACCTTAGTTGTAGCATTTCCAGTAGGGTTGCAATGGAATCTCTCTGTTCCATCAAGTCGTACGGCCGAAAAGAACGTGATCATTCATAAGTGGTGATGGGTCCTTATGTGACCCTTCATGATGATTGCATGTAACCCTAAAAACAATGAAGGGGATGCAATAATGGAAATCATAGATTGATCACGAACCTGTCTTCCCTCCAATTAATAAAGTGTTGCAATCCACCTAACCGCGTAGCAATTGAGAGGCTATTTTATTGTTGGAGTGGAATTCTCTTCAGAGTACGGGGTGCTTTCCCTAATAATCATACGACTCATTTGCCTCTTTTCTCTCTGCGTTTACTCCTTTAATGTTTTCACGAAAGATATGAGATGTTTCTTTCTGGTTTGAACTGATGGGTAGGTGAGGGTTTTAAGTTTGTTCAAGACTTTGTGTCATGATTCAGGAGTAAAGAGATTTATTAAAGGAAATAATACTTCGATTAACTGACAAATTGAAACCCTAATTATGAATGCAAGCAGTGCAATCATTTTGGAGGAATTACAAATATTGCATGAAAGAGGAAATTGCTGGAAGAAATACTAAAGAGAACGCTGGAGGAAAAGGTAGCATAGCGTTTTAGGTATTGAAAGGTTTGAGCCATCGTGAATGGATTTTTACGCCCTCCAGTTTGTCGGCATTGACGAGCTTTGATAAGTGCATAATTCATATGATTTTAGTGTCCATTCCATACTTGTTTTAGCTATTATTCTTGCAATTCGTATTATTACTATTGGTTTTCTCTTATTTGTGTCAATTAGGTGAATCATCAAAAAAGGATCTACAAAGTGCTGAAAATATCTAGTAAGAGAAGTATTCTAATTATCCAAGTGCCCAAGTCCAAGAGAAGTTGAAGAAGTGCGACGAAAAGGAGCAAAACGCTCAAAATCAAGATAAGGGCCAAAGACCGATATTAAATCATTCAAATTAAGGATTTATCATCATCATGTTGAAGAAAATTGAAAGATAAAAATAATTCAAAAAGAATGAGGTCAGTTCGAGTTCGGATGAAGAAGTTGTGGCCAAAACAAGCTTTTATTGAATACCGAAGACAGTAAAGTTCGCGGATGGGTTTCATACTTTAATTCCGAAGTTATATGCTGGAATTTGAAGTTCGCGGACTGGTTTCGCGTAGTTAGCCAGTAGGAAACATTTATGCATACCTTGGAAATCCTAAGGGCACGTTTGGTTTCGTTAGTTCGTGTTTTCGGGTCAGGTTCTTAAACCGAACTAAATACTTGGAGACCAAGCAATGTAAACCTATAAAAATATATTAGGTTATGTAAAATCATATAATCGAATCTCATATCACAAGTTCTATATCAAAAACCTAGGGTTTACCCCTTTAGGGGGAAACCACCATTGTCATCTTCTTTGTAATATGAGTATCTAAATTATTTGTTGATTAAGGATGAATTCAATGTTTTAAGCATGAAGATTTATTAATAATACAAATCTATTGAGAGTTTTTATCATCATCGTTTGTCTTTACCATATCTAGGGTATCTGAGTGATTCTTAGATTGATTTGGAGTGCACGCTAGATTGATCTATTGATTGTTCTATCGCTAGTATAAGTTATGAGATAAGTAATCGTCGATTAACTATCTACACAAGTAGAAATCGCGAGACCTTACAGAGGAATTCCGTGGAGCAATCGTGTGTAAAAACAACACCAACAAGTAAACCTTGATATAAGAGTTTAACTACTGGAATCAACCTAAATTCACAAAGCTTAAGGCGCTCGATTGGATTACACCTTGAGTGATCTACTACTTGGTGGTTCATTGGATAGAATCTGGTAGTCGAGAACTTCCGTATCCAGTGATAGAAGGAGTTTTGGGGATAACAGTGATCTAGCAGTTATTCCACGGTTGGTGATGAATGGTTCTTACGAACGATAGATAAGTATTCTAATCCTGTTAACGCTTGGTAACGACGAAGGATTCCTTAGTAATCTTTCTTTTATTATTGTCTTTTTCATTATATCTTAAAACCAAAACCCCCTTTTGTTATTCACTTTATTTTGCTGATCAAATAACCTATCAATTACACAGCTCCATATGGGAACGATCTCTTACTACCTCTATATTGCCAGTTAATTAGTGAGAAATATATTTATTAATTTTTTGAGCCTACAACAGCCCATACAAGCTTGCATTACCCGCCTGAGATAACGTCTGCCACCAGGTATGGCTTATCTTCCCTTCCTGTAGGTGAATCAGACTGAGCGGTCACCTTCAATGTAACATCCCCAACTTGCAACGCGGTCGCCTTCATTACCAAATCTCCAATTTGAAATGGGTTTGGGCGTTGTACATATACTTGATCCTTGGGCTTGCCGTCTTTGACCGAGACAGCTTCTAAACTTTTAACAAAGCGTTTGAAAGGACCAGCATCCCATTCACATCTCCTAGTGGCGGATGGGTTGTTGATTGGAGCGAGTCCCCGAGACTTAGCGGAAGAAGGAGTGACTGGTTGCAAAATAAGTTGTTCGATAAGACTTACTTGGGTCCGGAACCTTCTAACGTATGCTGATGGGACCTCTCCAGGTAATTGCGTCACATTGGCCAGTTGTCGATACGGCGACAGATAATCTTCGGGATTTGATGGCTTGTTGGTAATCCTTACAGGTATAGACACTGGCAAAGGACACACACCTAACTTTGCTTTGTTTTTGTGCACCCATGAGTGCCCCAGAATCATATCATAGTCCGGGTAATCTTTCACAATATGAAACTTACGGCGTGTTAGAGCGTCTCTTATCTTGATTTTGAGGTCGATGTACCCATAAGCGTCTCTAGACTCTCCTTCAGAATTTTTAATTATGGGTAGGAAATAAACAGCTTCCTGCTTCGAAATATTTGCAGCTTTTAGGGCCTTGACAGTGACAATGTTGAAATGAGATGCTACATTAATCAGCGCGTTGTCGAACTCGACATCCTTCAAGCGAGCGATGGTTAGGAGTCCCCAGTTACATCTCGCGTTTCCCACGAAGGATTGGGGTTCAAGAGCGACTTCCTTAACTGGAAACAGACGCTTGTATGATACGACACGGTTGAGAGCCCCAAACATGTCTTGACACTGTGCCTTAGAGAAATACAGAATTTCACATAAATGTTCCATCATAGACTGCATAGTCTTGTGAACAGAGTCCCTAGAAATCATGCAGCTCCTGACAGAAAGAGGGTCTCTGTTGACTCCTTCATTTCCTAGTTGAAGTTCTCTTGCGTCCACCTTCTCTTTGAAAATGCGCTTCAACTTGTTGCAGTCACTGGTTGGGTGATTGACGAACCTGTGATAACGACAGTATTTGGGATTCACCATCTCTTCTTCAGTTGGCGGACGTCTAAGAGGAGGTAGCTTGATTTCGTCATCTTGAATCCACGCTTCCAGGAGTTCAATGACCTCATCTATTGGAAATGGGAAGTCTGGAGAAGCATCTCCAGCTTCAAGAGTCTTAGCCGTGGTTTTTCGGTATGGAGTCGTCTGCGCTGGCGCTGCGTGTTTGGGTTGTTGCTCCGTTGCTGGAGCTTTCCTTTTTCCTCCTTCACCTACCACGCTTACAGAAAGACCGGTGTTGTATTGCTTGTTGATAAGACGCATGTTTCCTCGATTTCGCGCATCCTCACCCCTGGTCGGTCTGGCTCTTTCTAGAAGTGCTAGTGCGGTCGTAGACGATCGTTTTCTGGAAGCGCAGGTTTTCCAGTAAAGCACGATAGATGGGAACCATACCGTCAATGCACGACTCCTTCGGTCATATTTGGGTCGTGACAATCCAAAGCTTGAATTCTGAATCTCTTGGTGTAATCGTTCAGATGCTCGTTGTTTCGCTGAAACATTCTTCCCAAGTCCGAGAAAGTGATTTTATCGGACACGAAGAAATACTTTTTGTAAAAAGCGGTGACCATCTCACACCAGTTTGATATGCTGTTTGGTGCGATGTTGTTGTACCAGGTGTATGCTCTTCCAGTAAGTGACTTTGAGAACTCTTTCAGGCGGAGGACGTGATTGTATTCGTGTTCTCCCAAAGATTCCAGAAAATAAGAAATGTGTTCGCGAGCGTTACCAGTACCATTATAAAGGGAAAATTGAGGAGAGGAATATCCTTTCGGTAGGGGAACTCTCTGCACATCAGGAGGATACGGAGGTTGGTGCTGGTGCAGGTCCACCGGGTTTTCCTTGCCTCGATTTTTGGAGAAGTCGTTCCAGATCCTCACGAGTGATGAAGTTGGATGGCTGGTTCCTTTCCCATGGGTGTTCAGGAGCAATACGGGCTTCTTCATCTAGATAGGCACGTCTCGCGTCAGGCGTGTTGAAGGTACTCCTTGTTGGTTCCAGGGGCTGTCGTGAATCTTGTGGCAATCGTTATGTTAATGTCTTGAGAAAAGTAAGCACATCTTTCTGAGTTGTAGCCATGTCCGTTTGAGCCTTAGCAAGAACTTCTTGACTCTCCATCAAATCAACAATGGTAATAGGGGGTTGGACTCCTATGATTCCTCCAGCCCCTAGTCCTGACGGGGGAGTAACAGCTTCTCTGGTGAATACTGGAGGCGTTACACTTGAAGAAATGTTGGGGTTTGTGGCTGCTCTGGCTCTAGTGATAGGAGGTGTCACACCCGAGGGAATATCTCCTGCTTCCCTGGTGTTGGTTGTAGAGGACATACTTCCATGAGATGCATTGATCGTATTGACAGGCTGTATGGTAGCGCCACTGACAGGGACATCAACGCCGAGAGTGTTGTCAGTTCTAGTTCCATCGGAATTGGTTGCCGATCCAGACCTAAGATCCACCATTTTGAAATCAGGAAAATCGAATTGGGTATTGAAAAATTAACTTCACGACCGAGATATTAATCTCCCACTGTGGTCGCCAGTTATTTTGGGGTAAAACTGATTCTGCTGTTTTTGGTAATTTGGGGTGTGTTGACGAGAAACGAATTCAAACCCTAAACAAATGCACTGCACGGTTCGAGAGATCAATCTGTAAGACTCTGGCCTAAACCAAGAAATGGTCGTTCCAGATCCAATACGGTCACAAGGTGAAGGAGAAGGGTTGATCTTAGGGAGGGCAGCGGAGAAGGTGTTTGAGATCATAGTGTTGAATTATGAAGGTTTGGTTGTTTATGACTTGTGTATCAGAAAAATGGTTTCTGGCTACTTGTGTTGATAATACTTATGTTATCTCTGTTGAAATAAGTCGAAAACCTATTTATACAAGTCATTGAGCGCACCCTGATCTCTTAGGAAGTGGAGAAGATTAAAGTAGTGGAGAAGTGGGTTTGTGCCGAAGGTGGTGATCATCGTGTTTCCGTTATGAGGGAACACCGACCACACGTCCTCCCACTACTTTCATTACCGTTAACTGTCCGCCTTTCCTGACACTTTCTCGTAATTGGCGCGTTGCATGCTGCAAGCTGTAAACCGCCAGACCAATACCCCATTTAGCATCCCCCAGTTTGTAACATGTTTGATGTCTCGAGTGAATGGGTCAAGTCATGTGACTTGCCGCTAAAATCAGCATGTAGTGCTTTTAGGACAAATAATGAATTATTCGCAAAACCGATATTTATAAGGCGTTTCTTATAGTCGATGTATGTAAAGTATCGCTTTCGAATAAGCAGCTGAAAGTAATCGATGTGTTAGAAGCATCGCTGTTTTTGAGCTCGATCGAATCAGTCACAGATTGAGCGTCTTAAAAGCAGCACGACCGGCCCTCTTTGGGTGATCGTTTGAAGACCCTAGGGGTGAGTTATCACCTAGTCGATCACTCCCTGTAAAGGAACGGCGACCGTTGACCACGATGCTACCTTGTTGGTTTTCTGAAAATGAATCTACACCATCCAACTAGGCTAGCAAAGTTGAATGGATGAGATAATTTGCGGCAGCTTCATGATGTTGTTGACGCAACTTAGGGTTTAGGGGTTGCGCGACCAACCCCTTTTGGGTGAGCGATTCGAAGCGTTGGGCGTTCGTTCGACCAGGTCAATCGCTCATGTAAAAAGGTGGGTTGTCGGCGAGCATGCAGACATCTCCTGGGCTAGCTAAAATTAGATCTAAGACACTCAATGTGGTTGGCGAATATGGATGGTCGTGATCGTTTTGCGGCGGTAACATATTGCCGCAAACACCAATTAGGGTTTTAAAAATGGCCACGTCCACCCTTGTTTGATCGAATGACTTGATGCATTGAGGACTTGTTGCGGGTAGGTCAATCGACCAAGGGAGGAGTTGGGCCACCAATGAACACTTTGGTACTTCTCCACTCGTTCGAGATGCGATGTACGCCGTCCAATTAGGCTGGATAAGTTGGATGGTTGTGAATCTCGTGATTGATTTGCGATAGTTATATAATGCCGCAACTCAAATTTAGGGTTTTAGAATAGCACGTTTTCCCTGGTTTTGGCAAGCAATTTGATATCCTCTGGTCTTGCTACAAGCAAGTCGATATCGAGCAGAAAAGAAGTTGGGTCGCCGGTGAGTGCACCGGCACCCTTTTGATCGTTCCAGGAAAGATCTCAGTCGTCCAACAAGGATGGAAAAGTTGGAAGGTCATGATGTATTTAATACCCTTTTTAACGGTCTTAGCTCGTTTGAGCTTGCTCGAACATGATAGGTGTCTAAAACACCTAAGTTTATATCTAGTATTTATGCTTTCTTTGTTATTTTTCTTATAAATTATGTATCTTATTTTGAATTTGAGTTATTAGATACTTTGGAGTCGTTTGGAGCAAAAGAAGGAGAAAACGTCCATTTGGAGCGTAAAGGAAACAAAGTCAATTCACTGGCGAGTTATACTTGGAGGGGACTAAGGTTGCGCAAAGTAGGAGAAGAATGAACGGTCAGTTCCCCACAACTGACAGCTGAGCAAGGAAGAGTGTAGGCAGTCAGTTCTGCGAAACTGACATGCCATAGATGAAATGGGTGTCCCTTATCCTAATGTACCGGGTGTCAATATAAATTCCACCCCATACACAAATTCAGAATTCAGAGAATTTGTAATTCTTCTCATTATTCAGTCTGAAACCGAGAGATACGTTGTTGTTGGTGGTGATAATAAACTCAGGGAGATTGAAAAGAAGATGTTACTGCTGAGATAATCAGATCGAAGATATGATCGATTGAGAGATATCATGGTGGTTTTCTGCTAAGTGATTTCGTTGGAAGAGAAGAACATGGAGAAACACAGAGTTAGCGTTTAATCACTGGAAGAAAGATGGGTTTGAAACTTTGAAACAAATCTCGAATTTGTGAATGTCTAGGTGTGAAATTTAAGATCTCAGAGAGGGGTTTTCTGTTGATTTACGAATTAGGGTTTGAAATGATTCAAATGGTTGATATTTTTGGTCCTGGTGGTGAGTTAGGTCAGGGGAAGAAAGAGATGAAGAACAAGGCTACAATGAAGTGGAATCTGGTGGTGACAAGACTAATAGTGGTGCTCAGCTGGCGGTGTTTGAGTATCTTGAATAAGAGAAACTGGTGGTGGTGCTGGTTTCAGTGGAGTTGCAGGCATGAACTGCAGCTGTTGATAATGAACCGTAGGGGTGTAATTGGTTGCTGTTGGTAGTCATGAATATGAGGTAGTGAACAAATGGAAGAAATGTTAGTTTTAACAGTTGTTGCAGTTGGTGATAATTATCTGAGATGGAGTGTGGTTTGTGCTGAATTGAGAACAATGTTGATTGTCATGGGAATGGATGCTCTGCAATGGTGGTTGATGAAACTGGTTCATGGGAATTGCAGAATGCAGTGATGATGGCTTGAGGCAATTGCAGGTCAGATGGGTTGCTTAAGTCGCAAGTGGTGCTGAAATGGAAGTGAGCTTAATAGAAGTTGGTTGCAGTTGAGTACCAAGGGTGAAGATGAACAATTGAGATGAATTTGGAGATCTTATGGGATGGATTTGCTGGTGCAGATGGATTGAGGCAATAGTTTTTGCATAATTGAGCTGAGAAGATTATGGTGATGACTTGTGAAGAATGGGACCGCTACATATGATTTAGATGTATGTTGGGTTTACAGGGAGTTGAAACTCAAAGAAGTAGCTGCAACAGATGGTGGCAATAGTGTAAGTAAGTGGTTTGTTCTCAAGATGGATTGATGCAGTTGGTGATGTGACTGATGGAGCTAATGGGTACTGGTGGTGATGCCAGGGATGAAATCTGCAGAAAGGTGCTATGTAATTCGAGTTATTAGTGGCCTGAGATGGGAGAATGTATGATGGAGTTGCAGGTGGAATGTGGCTCGGATGTTGTTACAGGTTATGATGTTTTGCTGGTGGATTTGGTCATGTTGAGCTCTAATGAAGTAGATGGAGTCGAAGTTGCCGTGTGCAAATGAGGCAATGAACTGGTACTGTTGGTTGCCAAAGATATGACTGAGCTGCAGTTACAAGAGAGAACAAAATGAAGCGGCAGAGGCTGAAACTGGTGAAGTACCATTGTGCAACACAGCTCTGGCCTGTGCAAGATGCTGAGTAAGATGCTGACTCATTGACTCGAGTTGAGTAAGATGCTGACTCATTGACTCGAGTTGACTCGTCTGACCGGTGACCGGGTGGACTTTGCCGGTCACTTGAGTACTATTTTCGGCCACCTATCCAGCCGATTTCCGGTGACTCTCCGTCCAACTTCCGGCCATTTTTCGGCGACAAATTGGCAGAGTTTCTATATGGGTTTTTATCACTTTTGGGCCACGCGGATTTTCACCTAATGGACTTTGAAGATTAGACCTAATTTTGGAAAGCAAAGGGATATAAAAGAAAGACTCCTACAACTTTTGAGAGATCACGTTTTTATTATTCTTCTTGGAGCTTTGGAGAAAACTATTTCTAGGGTTTGCTTTGCTTTCATCATCTTTATTATTTTACTGATGATGATGAACTCCGTTATTATGAGTAACTAAATACCCTTGTTGGTTATGGGATTAAAGTTGATTTCTCAATGCATGTTATTTGATTCTATGGATTAGTTTTGTCTCAACTTTATTGTTTATGATTCATGGTTTATAGTGTTTTAGGATTTGATTGTTTGATTGGTTGAATCAGGAATCAATCCGATTTGCTTTCATCTCTAGAGCTATATTAGGGTTTTCAATACGTAAAAGTTGTTTGTCCCTGATTTAAAGTAGCATAATTGTGGTTAGTGCTTGTAGTGATATATCCTATTAGTCACATATGAATCATAACCTTGGTTAAAACAAATTAATGCTCTTACATGTTTGTTTTCTTTGATTAGTCTTATTCCATAAATCTTAAAGCTCTTAGGGAGTTAAATTAATTGTGCGTTTACACTTTGGGTTGCTTTCTAGGAAGAATTCACATACGCATCTTTTAATGTGGTTGTGATGAAATTAGGGAATTAGCGAAATACTCTTGCGATCAAGGTATTCTAGGACTTTTAATAAATAAGAGATTAAATTATCAATTTTATTCAATGATGAAAAATACATACTTGTGAATAATACTATCCCATGGCCAATGTCTTCTTTTTATTGATTATTCCAATTATTTACTTTGATTTACTTTATTTTTACTAAAAAAAAAAAAAAATCACTCTTGGTTATCTTAGAAACCAAAAATTGCATAACAATAAAGGCCTCCCTGTGGATACGAACTCTTTCCTACCACTTTCTACATTATTGTAGTTGAGTAAGGAAGTGAAATTATATTTGTCGATTGACAACCGATCAAATTTTGGCGCCGCTGCAGGGGAGGCATCGACTTGTTATTAAGTTTTTAGTTTCTTTTCAATATTTTTGCTTCCATATTTGTTTTTTGTTTCTTGTCTTGTTTCTTACTTGTTTGTGAGAATTGTTTTCAGGTACCTAATCCCTGGCTTCTAAAGATTGGAACTATCCAAGGTGCGGAATAGCCACTCGAAGAGGCACAATACTCCAACCAAGTCAAGGTACAACGGAAGAACAAGAGCTAGCAGTGGAAGACGAGTTACAACAAGAGGTATAGGTTGAACAAGAACCACCTTTTGAAGAAGAATAAGAAGCAATGGGTGATGCAAATCGTACACTCAAGGACTTGGCTTCTCACAAGTTGGATACACAACAAGGATGTATTCAATCAAATTCTACTTTTGAGATCAAGCCGGGGTTGCTTAGAGAATTACCAAAGTTCCATGGCATGGTGAATGAAGACCCAAACAAGAATCTTATGGACTTCCACACCATTGTCACGACCATGCTTCCAGCGGATGTTGAAGCGGATGGTGCAATGTTGAAAGTTTTTCGATTCTCTTTGATGGATAATGCTAAGGATTGGTTGTGTTATTTACCTCCCGGAAGTATCGCAACATGGAATGGGTTGAAGAAACTCTTTCTAGAGATGTATTTTCCAACATCCAGGGCTACTCAAATTCGCAAGGAGATTTGCGGGATGAAGCAAAATGTGGGAGAATACTTATATGAATGTTGGGAACGATACAAGAGATTGGTGGCAAGCTGTCCTCACCATCAATTCAGCGATGCAATGATCATCCAATACTTCTATGAAGGACTCAATTCAAGTGATAGGAATCTTCTTGACGCTGCGGGTGGTGGTGCACTAGTGAACAAAACGGTGGCACAAGCTAGAGATTTGATTGAGAACATGGCAGAAAACTCCCAATAATTCTTGAGTCGTGGTTCGGACGTGTTCTTAAGGAGAGTAAATAAAGTGCGCGAGGTAGAGGAACTTCGTCAACAAATGGGTAACGTGACAACAATGTTGCAACAAGTTGCAGCCACGGTGATACCAAGTTCTTCTCAAGGGTATGAAGACTCCAATGAACAAGCTAATGTGATCTTCCCAAATCAGAAAAGAAGGTATGATCCCTACTCCAACACTTATAATCCGGGATGGAGAGACCACCCCAATTTTAGTTATGCCAACAAGAAAGGAGCGGTTCAACAACCTACTTTCAACCATCCAAGTGGATTTCAACCACAACAACAACAATTTCAGCAACCACAACAATAAATGCAAGGTCAAGGTTCGGATATCGATGCAAAACTTCAAAAGATGATGCAAGGCATTGGTACCATGTTTCAAGAGAGCCAACAAGAGACTAAGAGCGCTATTAAGGAGTTGCAGACACAAATGGGATCCATGGAGATTGAGATAAACAAATTGAAAGCACAAAATAGTAGGAAACTCCCTTCTCAACCTATTAACCCAACAGAGGGTGTCAATGCAATTACGTTGAGAAGCGGTACACAACTTGTGCAACCCGAAGTTACTGATTCTGGCAAGGTGGAAACACCCAAGGAGCAGGTGTTGGAGGAAATGAGGGATGAAATTCCCCAAACAACCGAGGTACCGATTCCTAACTTTAAAACTCCTATTCCTACTTATGTTCCTCCTTTACCTTTCCCTCGCAGATTTGCAAAGTCCAAAATGGAGGAACTAGAAAAGGAGATTTTGGACGTGTTAAGGAAGATTTATGTGAACATACCCCTCATAGATGCTATAAAGAAAATGTCAAAGTATGCAAAGGTGTTAAAGGACTTGTGTACCAATAAGAAAAATCTCCAAGGTAATGAAGTGCTAAGTGTGGGAGAGAATGCTTCGGCAATCTTACAACATAAACTCCCACTGAAATGCAAGGATCCGGGTAGCTTTGACATTCCCGTCACTATTGGTAACATTATATTTAACAAAGCAGTGTTAGATTTAGGTGCATCCGTTAATGTTATGCCTGCGTCCATATATAATTCACTTGATCTTGGTCCTCTTAAAAAGTCTGGAATTGTTTTGCAATTAGCCGATCGCTCTAATGTTTACCCAATGTATATTATTGTGGATGTTCTTGTGCAGGTTAATCAACTTGTATTTCCAGCTGACTTTTGTGTGTTAGAGATGAATGAAAGTTCACCGGACTCATCTCTTCCATTGCTACTTGGGTGTCCCTTCATGAAAACGGCGAAAACCATTATTGATGTGGATAAGGGAACGCTAACTATGGATTTTGATGGAGAAATAATACGTTTCAACATTTTTGAGACGATGAGATATCCTAGTGACGTCCACTCTTGTTTCTATATTGATGTTATGGATATATTAGCACAACAAGTGTTTGAATTGAATGGTGGCGATGCTTTGTAAACCGTTTTAACTACATCCATGAATAATGGTGTATAGTGTGGTAATGAAGTCAAGGAAGCCCTTGGTGATCTTAGTTCACTACAAGGATGCCCGGAAACTCATAATATCTCTTTTATTTCTTTACCATGCAGTGATGATTTTTTTTTACCATCTATTGTTAAATCTCCAAAATTAGAATTGAAACCTCTTCCAAGTCACTTAAAGTGCTTGTACTTGGCTGACAAGGAAGAGTTACCTGTGATTTTTTCTAACGAGCTTAGTGAATTACAGGAGCAACAACTTCTAAGGGTGCTAAGGAAGTACAAGACGGCCATTGGATAGACAATCACTGATATCAAGGGTATAAGCCATGCCGTTTGTATGCATAAGATTCGTTTGGAGGATGATGCAAAGCCTACAAGGGAAGCACAACGTCGTTTGAACCCTCCCATGATGGAAGTTGTGAAAAAGGAGATACTCAAGCTTTTGGAAATGGGTGTTATATACCCCATATCCGACAACAAATGGATAAGCCCGGTACAAGTAGTACCAAAGAAATCAGGTGTGACGGTGGTGGAGAATGATAAGAATGAACTTGTCCCAACTCGTGTGCAAACCGGTTGGAGGGTTTGTATTGATTATAGGAAATTGAATGCCACTACTAGAAAAGATCACTTTCCTTTACCTTTTATTGATCAAATGCTTGAAAGTTTAGCTGGACACTCTTATTATTGCTTCCTTGATGGCTATTCAGGTTATAATCAGATTGTGATAGCACCGGAAGACCAAGAGAAAACCACTTTCACTTGTCCTTTAGGTACTTTTGCTTATAGAAGGATGCCTTTTGGCTTGTGCAATGCTCCAGCTACTTTCCAAAGGTGTATGGTGAGTATCTTTTCAGAATATGTTGAAAACATAATCGAAGTGTTCATGGACGATTTTAGTGTCTTTGGTGATTCATTTGACCTTTGCTTGGATAACTTGTCTTTAATCCTTGAATGATGTGTTGAAACAAACCTTGTGCTAAATTTGGAGAAGTGTCATTTTATGGTAACTCATGGCATAGTTTTAGGCCATATAATATCTTCTAAAGGCTTGGAAGTTGATAAATCTAAGACTGACCTTATTCGTGCTCTAACCCCTCCCACTACGGTGAGGGAGATACGTTCTTTTCTTGGACACACAGGTTTTTATCGTAGGTTCATCAAGGATTTTTCCAAGATAGCATCACCACTTTGTAACTTATTGCAAAAGTATGTGGTTTTTAACTTTGATGAAAAGTGTATGGAGGCATTCAATCGCTTGAAAGAGCTTTTGATTTCAGCCCCTATCATTAAACCACCGGATCGGGGCAAGCCTTTTGAGCTCATGTGTGATGCAAGTGACTATGCGATTGGTGCGGTGCTTGGGCAGCGTGTGGGGAAGTTTCCTCATGCCATTTATTATGCTTCTAGAACGTTAAATGAGGCCCAACAAAACTACACAACCACTGAAAAAGAGTTATTAGCCATTGTTTTTTCTTTAGAAAAGTTTCGCTCTTATCTAATTGGTAAAAAAGTTGTTGTCTTTTCTGATCATGCAACACTTAGATACTTGCTTACAAATAAAGAGGCGAAACCGAGGCTCATACGATGTATTTTGCTCTTGCAAGAGTTTGATCTTAAAATCAAAGACAAGAAAGGAATTGAGAACACTGTTGCGGATCATTTGAGCCGACCTTCTGTGGACAAGGAAGTTATCCCATTGCGTGAAAGCTTCCTGGATGAGCAACTATTCTCAATTGCCCTTGGAGAACCATGGTATGCGGATATTGTTAATTACTTAGTTTCTAAACAAATCCCAAAGGACTTGTCTCGTGATGAGAGGGACAAAATATTCTCAATACATATGGGATAATCCTTATTTTTGGAAACAAGGTAGTGACCAAGTATTACGTAGGTGCATTCTCGAATCTGAATTTAACTCTATATTGTCTTTTTGTCACTTTTATGCTTGCGGAGGACATTTTGGGAGTAAGAGAACCGCTCACAAGGTGCTTGAAAGCGGTTTCTATTAGCCAACCTTGTTTAAGGATGCACATAAATTTTGCACAACTTGTGATAGGTGCCAAAGAATGGGCAATCTAGGTGCTCGAAATCAAATGCCACAAACTTTTATTCAATTTATTGAAGTTTTTGATGTATGGGGTATTGATTTTATGGGTCCTTTTGTCAACTCTCATGGGAATTTTTACCTCTTACTTGTTGTTGATTATGTGTCGAAATGGGTGGAAGCTAAGGCCACCCCAGCTAATGATTCTAAAGTGGTTTCAGATTTTGTGCAAGCAAATATTTTTGCAAGGTTTGGAATTCCAAGGGCCATAATTAGCGATGGAGGTTCTCACTTCAAAAACAGGTTCTTGCAAAGCTTGTTAAGGAAGTACAATGTGTCCCATAAGATTGTAACACCTTATCATCCACAAACGAATGGACAAGCCGAAGTTTCCAACCGAGAAGTGAAGTACATACTTGAAAAGATGGTGAATCCAACAAGGAAGGATTGGAGCATGCGACTTAATGATGCTTTGTGGGCTTATAGAACCGCATACAAGGCACCTATTGGGATGTCTCCTTTTAGGCTTGTGTATGGTAAACCTTGTCACTTACCCGTGGAGATTGAGCATAAAGCGTTTTGGGCTATCAAGAAATGCAATATGGAGATGGATGGGTCTGGAAAGCAAAGGAAGTTACAACTCCAAGAGCTAGAGGAGCTTCGCAATGATGCATTTGAAAGCTCACGCATTTACAAGGAGAAAACTAAGGCATTTCATGATAATATGATTTCTAGAAAACAATTTTGTGTTGGGCAGAAAGTGCTTTTGTTTAATTCTTGCTTGCAATTATTTCCGGGTAAATTAAGGTCATGATGGATTGGACCTTTTGTTGTTACTAATGTGTTTTCTCATGGTGCAGTCGAAATTCGTAGTATTGCTACAGGCAAGGAGTTTAAAGTTAATGGGCACCGGTTGAAACCATACTATGAGAACTTCTCTTCCGAAGTGGTGGAAGGAGTTAATTTTGTGGATGCACTCCCTATGGAGGAGTCATAGAAAGCAAGGAGATAGTCGGGCTGGCGACTTTAAACCAAGCGCTAAGTGGGAGGCAACCCACCGGTTTTGTATCTTTACCTTTATCTTTTTATTTGTTTTTAAGTATTCTTGTCTTGTTTTTAGCTTTTTATTGTCTTGAATTTCCCACCTTGACTTACTTTGGATGATTCAATTTACATTGAGGATAATGTAAAGTTTAAGTGTGGGGGAGTGGTTAAGCTTTTGCTTTGTACCTTTTTCATGCATTTTTTTCAACTTTTTTGTAAATTAGTGAATAAGAAACTCCAACTTGTAGTTAGTTTAGAGTCACATAGTATACATGTCGCTAAGATTACATCGAGAATCTCATAATAGTGACTGAACTTAGAGATGACAGAGAACATGATCGGGTTTCTTACTTATATAAGAGTTAAAGTTGGATTTAACCATCCCAGTGGCAAATGAGGTGCAGATTGAATTCGGTATTAGATTTGTGATCCCCTATAGTGGAGACTACCCATATTACATTATGAGAGGCACCGACCTTCAATTCTTTGTACCTGTCTAAATATGTGCTTTTAGAGTGTGTGTCACCGTACGTAAACTCCGGGTAGAATGGTGAGCTACCCAACCTCCCACCATAGAAGCACTATCTTGATCTCTTGAGTGCTATATTTATCAATCATGAATGGTGACATCGAATTGCTAACTTAAATACCACTTGTAATTTTGTTCGCAGTTAGCACCTTCCACTTTATCTCTCTCTACACCAACGGGTCCATAGAAACACCATCATCATCAACAAGCAGAGCATCACAAATTCGAAGGAAAGTTGAAGACGTTCAAGGTTTATGAGCAACAGTACAGAAATGAGCAGATTTCAAATTCAAGTAAAGCAACAAGACAAGGAGGACTATTGTACAAGAGTGAAGATTATCAAGATGAGAATTCAAGAACTATGATATCAAGACATACAAGTTGTGAAGAATTGAATGGTAAATTACTCATACCATGGACTTTGCATTTTCATTTGTTAGTTTGTATTTTATTTTCTTAAAAAAAAAATCCATTGTATTATATTTTGGTTTGTTTAGTTCATTTTTGGTTTTGTATTCATTCAATAAAGCCAATGGAAGAAGAAATATCCATAATGAAGTTTCAAGCAACAACGAATTAGAGTAAAGAATCACATTGTCAAGATTCTACGAAGTTTAAGAGTTATCATCAAGTGTTGAAGACCGAAGACGAAAATGAAGAAAAGGATTGAAGACCAAAGACGTTTCTATGGATGCTGTGAGAGTGGTGCTAACTGCACGCCGAACAGATAACGAGATAAGTAAGCATATTCCCACCTTCGTTAAGTGGTTGATTTCCTTTCTAAGAGATCGTCAGAAAAAAATAGTTTTCAAAATGAAAAATGATGTGGGTTTTCAAAATACTTCGGAGGGTTTTTACCTTCCTGCCAATCAAGGTGTCGCAGGATTTTCTCTTCATTCCTACCTGGACACATGTGTGACCCATAAAGAGCTATTTATTATTGAGAGCAATATCATAAAACCCTTTCTTGTGAGGCAGAGTCGAGACTTTTGACCACTCCGAACCCGATTTTCTTTCGAGATGATATTGTGTTCATTTATGTGTCTAACTTCTTATTGCTAGTGTGCAGAATCTCCATGTCTTCTTAGCGCGTTGGATGCTATCATTTCGAAGAACTAGTAAGTTAGAAAAGTAGGTTTTGTAGGCATACCTCTTGTAAACCTTCACAAGACAATAACTCGTCCACTAGGGACACCTAGGGGTTCAAAAGGCTTGTTATTTATGCTAAAAGTGATTGTAGCCTCGACGACACGGAGTAGTATGTATTTTAGAATTCTTTTGTTTGGTTTGCTCGAGGACTAGCAAAGTCTAAGTGTGGGGGAATTTGATAGGTGTGTAAAACACCTAATTTTATATCTAGTATTTATGATTTCTTTGCTATTTTTATTGTAAATTATGTATCTTATTTTTAATTTGAGTTATTAGGTACTTTGGAGTCGTTTGGAGCAAAAGAAGGAGAAAACGTCCATTTGGAGTGTAAAGGAAACAAAGTCAATTCATTGGCGAGTTATACTTGGAGCGTACTAGGTTGCGCAAAGTAGGCGAAGAATGAACGGTCAGTTCCCCGCAACTGACAGCTGAGCAAGAAAGAGTGTAGGCAGTCAGTTCTGCGAAACTGACAGGCCATAGATGAACTGGGTGTCCCTTATCCTAATGTACCGGGTGTCAATATCAATTCCACCTGCTACACAAATTTAGAATTCAGAGAAGTTGTAATTCTTCTCATTATTCAGTCTGAAACCGAGAGATACGCTGTTGTTGGTGGTGATAATAAACTCAGGGAGATTGAGAAGAAGTTGTTACTGCTGAGAGAATCAGATCGAAGATATGATCGATTGAGAGCTAACGTAGTGGTTTCGTCGGAAGAGAACAACATGGAGAAACACAGAGTTAGGGTTTAATCACTGGAAGAAAGATGGGTTTGAAACTTTGAAACAAATCTCGAATTTGTGAATGTCTAGGTGTGAAATTTAAGATCTTAGAGAGGGGTTTTCTGTTTATTTACGAATTAGGGATTGAAATGATTCAGATGGTTGATATTTTTGGTCCTGGTGGTGAGTTAGGTCAGGGGAAGAAAGAGATGAAGAACAAGGCTAGAATGAAGTAGAATCTGGTGGTAACAAGACTAATAGTGGTGCTCAGCTGGTGGTGTTTGATTATATTGAATAAGAGAAACTGGTGGTGGTGCTGGTTTCAGTGGAGTTGCAGGCATGAACTGCAGCTGTTGATAATGATCTGTAGGTGTGTAATTGGTTTCTGTTGGTGGTCATGAATATGAGGTAGTGAACAAATGGAAGAAATGTTAGTTTTAACAGTTGTTGCAGTTGGTGATAATTATCAGAGATTGAGTGTGGTTTGTGCTGAATTGAGAACAATGTTGATTGTCATGGGAATGGATGCTCTGCAATGGTGGTTGATGAAACTGGTTCATGGGAATTGCAGAATGCAGTGATGATGGCTTGAGGCAATTGAAGGTCAGATGGGTTGCTTAAGTCGCAAGTGGTGCTGAAATGGAAGTGAGCTTAATAGAAGTTGGTTGCAGTTGAGTACCAAGGGTGAAGATGAAAAATTGAGATGAATTTGGAGATCTTATGGGATGGATTTGCCGGTGCTGATGGATTGAGGCAATAGTATTTTGCATAATTGAGCTGAGAAGATTATGGTGATGAGCTGTGAAGAATGGGACCGCTACATATGATTTAGATGTATGTTAGGTTTACAGGGAGTTGAAACTCAATAAGTAGCTGCAACAGATAGTGGCAATAGTGTAAGTAAGTGGTTTGTGCTCAAGATGGATTGATGCAGTTGGTGATGTGACTGATGGAGCTAATGGGTACTGGTGGTGATGCCAGGGATGAAATCTGCAGAAAGGTGCTATGTAATTCGAGTTATTGGTGGCCTGAGATGGGAGGATGTATGATGGAGTTGCAGGTGGAATGTGGCTCGGATGTTGTTACAGGTTATGATGTTTTGATGGTGGATTTGGTCATGTTGAGATGTAATGAAGTAGATGGAGTCGAAGTTGCCGTGTGCAAATGAGGCAATGAACTGGTACTGTTGGTTGCGAAAGCTATGACTGAGCTGCAGTTACAGGAGAGAACAAAATGAAGCGGCAGAGACTGAAACTGGTGAAGTACCATTGTGCAACACAGCTCTGTCCTGTGCAAGTTGCAATGGCTTTGGCTTTGGCTTGGCCACTCAGCCCATCCAGCTGAGTAAGATGTTGGCTCATTGACTCGAGTTGACTCGTCTGACCGGTGGCCGGGTGGACTTTTCCGGTCACCTGAGTACTATTTCCAGCCACCTATCCGGCCGATTTCCGGCGACTCTCAGTCCAATTTCCGGCCATTTTCGGCGACAAATTGGCAAAGTTTCTATATGGGTTTTTATCACTTTTGGGCCACGCGGATTTTCACCTAATGGACTTTGAAGATTAAACCTAATTTTGGAAAGCAAAGGGATATAAAAGAAAGACTCATACAACTTTTGGGAGATCACTTTTTTATTATTCTTCTTGGAGCTTTGGAGAAAACTACTTCTAGGGTTTGCTTTGCTTTCATCTTCTTTATTATTTTATTGATCATGATGATGATGAAATCCATTATTATGAGTAACTAAATACACTTGTTGGTTATGGGATAAAAGTTGATTTCTCAATGCATGTTATTTGATTCTATGGATTAGTTTTGTCTCAACTTTATTGTTTATGATTCATGGTTTATAGTGTTTTAGGATTTGATTGTTTGATTGGTTGAATCCGGAATCAATCCGATTTGCTTTCATCTCTAGAGCTATATTAGGGTTTTCAATACGTAAAAGTTGTTTGTCCCTGATTTAAAGTAGCATAATTGTGGTTAGTGCTTGTAGTGATATATCCTATTAGTCACATATGAATCATAACCTTGGTTAAAACAAATTAGTGCTCTTACACGTTTCTTTGCTTTGATTAGTCTTATTCCATAAATCTTAAAGCTTTTAGGGAGTTAAACTTAATTGTGCTTTTACACTTTGGGTTGCTTTCTAGGAAGAATTCGCATATGCATCTTTTAATGTGGTTGTGATGAAATTAGGGAATTAGCGGAATACTCTTGCGATCAAGGTATTCTAGGACTTTTAATAAATAAGAGATTAAATTATCAATTCTATTCAATGATGAAAATACATGCTTGTGAATAATACTATCCCATGACCAATGTCTTCTCTTTATTGATTATTCCAATTATTTACTTTGCTTTACTTTATTTTTACTAAAACAAAACAAAAAAAAAATCACTCTTGGTTATCTTAGAAACCAAAAATTGCACAACAACAAAGGCCTCCCTGTGGATACGAACTCTTTCCTACCACTTTCTACATTATTGTAGTTGAGTAAGGAAGTGAAATTATATTTGTCGATTGACAACCGATCAGAACACCCATCTTAGAGTTGACGTTCGGAGTGCTTGGGATTTAATTAAATAGAACTCGATCAACTAAGGCATTAGTGGGACCGCCAGTGGTTACTATGGTGATTGCGTAGTTCTGTCAGGAGTGGTCTAGGCTTGTTGAAATACGCGGCCAAATTTTGTGGCCGTGATCGTTTCTGAGACTGATATTAACAGTCTAGATTTTCCCTAAGGAATTCAAGTGTGATCGGGCTAACTTAAAAGTGCGCTGATACGAGATTCTCTTTGTCAGAGAATGATACAGCCTGTGTGAGTATTTTCATGCAGATCTCAATACTGGCACTTCGGGAGATTCATGTTACTCTGCTGAGAGTGAACACTTCATCGTCATGTCATGTCAATAATGAGAGTTTGGCTGAGAACATAGCATATACAAATACTATGCAAGTCATGTATTAGTTGGTAATGCTGGTAAAAATATAATTCACAAAATATATGGGATTGCTAGTACACGCACCAGGGTTTTACAATTTTTACCCTGAGCTAAAAACCACCATCAACACCAAGCAACTAAACTTATAGTTCATCTAGTTCCATAAGTATCCCTACGCCTCCAATTTGCAATAAGTCACGCACTTGGAACAATTCCTTTGGTTCGTATTCCAAACAGTAAGGGAACAACAAATCTGTTTGGTAACAACTCTTTTCAAACAAGTGATATGAGTTTGAAAAAAGGCTCTTCCATTTATCCCAATAAACTCCTTTGTCGGGTTCTTAGATCAATCTATTAACAACTACTAAAGTAATTGTTTAGACTAAGCAATCAATACTCTTATTCACATAGAAACATATTGATGCCGATATACTCAACTAATCAATCAAGGTTATCACAAAGATAAACCGATTACAGTTGGATCCCCAGCCGATCATGTTTTGTGCACACCGAAGATTATGAACCCAAATAAGAAATCTTCTTTGTCTTCAAATCTTCTTAGATCTTCAATAAACACATGCACACAGTCAACTTGAATCTTTTGTGATCAATCACACACAGAGCGGAGTCTGTTAAAAATGGATTATCACCAGACGTCTTTAGATCTACAAACAGTCTAAAGATCCTCGTTGACGCTCCGTGTTCTAGTTTGAGTAAATCTTATATCAGTAGAGAAGATTCTCAAGCATAAACAAACTTGGTGCAATTAAAGTTCAACAACCGTTAGTCAATCAAATCAATCGAAAACTAATAATAAACTGCAATTAACTAATTTCCCACCAACGGTACTCGTAGAGCTTCCCGATCCCAAAGAATTCCTTAAAACGAGCGGTCGTAAGAGATTTCGCCTAATTAGTGTACTTTCCTCTCCGAATAGATGGATCCACCAGTAACAACACAACTAGGTAATTTTGCTGGCTCTGAGGATTAGTTTGCTCGAAATGCAAACTTCAATATTTATAGACCAAGGAAGTTATGACACCAAGGAATTTTCAAAACCAAAATATTCTCAAGATATGCAATATATTTCCAAATTCGGTTTTCATAATTCCTGGAAATGCTATGTCCAAATATTGACCAAAATATCAGTAGAAAATCTCCAATTAGTAAATGCACATTACCAATTTTTATTTTCTAAAAATATGCATTTAATTGCTGGAAATTAAAACATATAAAACTAAAAACCTTAATTAAAAGATTCTCAATTTATTTCGATCCAGGATTCTCCTTTAGCTATTAAGGAATATCTTTGAACAATAAAAGATAAGAATTACTGCACATGTTCAAAGTATGTCGATATCTTTACTTTGTATATCCTTTTTCATATTTACAATCTTGGAACCGATTTGCCACACTTCCAAACGAGTTTAGAATTGGTTCATCTGACTTCCAAGAACTATATGATTGATTATCCTATAAAATCACCACTAATGGGTTTCACGGTTCTACCAAAACAAGTTTCGGTTCTACCTCCATGTGGGTACTAGGATCGCTCACACTAGCTTTCCAAAAATTGGTTGACTAGGTACTAGGATTGGTTACCACATAATTATGGTATTTAACTTGTAATCGGTTGCACAAGTCATAGGATCGGTTACCAATTACTAAGACTTGTTGTAGTTCTTACAAGGATCGATTCCACATGCTTGTGATCGGTTGCACCTCTTACTAGGATCGGTTCCCCAATGACTAGAGTTGGTCATACCAATTACAATATATCCATCATACCATCTCAGTTGATTACTTAAGATCGGTTTCACTAATAAAAATCATACCAATACAAAAGTCAGGCCTTGTGAATAGATTTACCAAGATACATAAACAAGTTATGAGCGGTTATACTAAACACAAATATTGGTAATCCAAAGATTTGCAATGAATAACAATACCAATAAGCCTAGTGATTTCCCTTTCGATTCACAAAATAATTTTATGAATTGTACTTCCTTTAAACGAATGTAAAAAATTGTTTCCTAAGACGAAATCTTCACCCATACCCATACATAATCACAATAGCATTCATACGATTATGTCGATGTCTTATATACGAAGTTCAAAAGATAGATGTTATACTTCGTATTATAATTCCTTAATACTATGTATAACTAGAGTATAATCATTCACAGCTTCGCAGTTATGTTTTCAATATGCACGACTTGAAAGATACGAAAGGAATGAAACAGTTCAAGTCAAATACTACTAACCTCAAGAGGAAGGATGATGTCGTCGTTGTAGCTCTTTACTTCTTCAAATTCTTCAAGTCTTCGAGTAATACTTGTAAGTCTCATATCCTAGTAACTTTCTAGATAACCTATACGAAGTTGACTCTAGTAAATAATCAAGCGACTCTCTAAATGAGTTTTAGTTCACTAAAATATGACAACCAAACTTGACATACCAACGCTTGGTGGGTTTAATCGAGCTATGCTCTAACATCGCCGATTCCACTTCACTCACAAATCATTTCAAACCGATCCTTTCGGCTTTGTTGTCCACAAACTAGTACGCAATTTATTTTCATTGCATGTTCATTAGCCAAAGCCATTGCTTCAGGTATACTTTTCCATGTCTATGTTCATTCAAAAACAAATAATTAGTATGAAAAACTTTGGAATATTCCGACACCATGAAGGTAAACACCAAACTCTTACATACCAAATCATTTTGGAAGTGATCCTTCATATATTCGTGAATTATGTCTACAGGATCCGGTTGATCGTCCATCGGTACAGGTTCACCAAGCACGGTCTACAAAAATATCACAAGGTAAGATATTACGAAGAAAAATTAATGATAAGGTTCAGCATATATACTAATTAACCAACAAGCCGAATATAGTACTTTTGAAGGTTCAGCTCTTACGATATTCATTACATAAGCCGAACCATTAACAAGTTTTTTCGAAAAACTCTCAGGAATAGGTTCGGCTTGTTATGAAAATTTCAAATAAGCTGAACTAGGATCTAGCAATTAGCGCGGGAAGTTAAAATATACAAGTCCGATAATTTTAAATATTTCAGTAAGACGAACTGCTCATCATTTGTAATGAACCAGGTGGGTTCAAATGATAATTATAAGCCGGACCTAAACCTTATGCGCCGAACTATGGTGAAAAAAATATGTTTTTTGATGATTTCAACCTACAAAAATAAAATTAAACATAATCAGGAAGGATACCTGTGTATTACCAGCATCGGGTTACTCATCGAAGTATTCATCATCTGGATTTGTCTCATAAAAATCATTCATGAATTTGAGTTTGAGTTTGAGTTTGAGTAAAATGCATAATTTAAGAAATTAGCTATTTCTGGATCATTATTGTAGTTGATGTGTATTTTCCTAGGTTTTTTAGATGAATATTGTCCCTCCTCATCCATTGAGATTACTTGAATTAGAGTTTTTCCCTCACTTCCCCATCTCCAAAAAACCTTAACTTCTTTTTCCCCCAAAAATTTATCATCAACACAAACTTGTATAACTTAATTATCTTAATCACTAAGCATTAATATTAATCACTAATCAAGATTATTAACAACTAATCATTATAATTAACACTAATACTGATAGAGCAGATTCGCATAATACTAATAGCGTAGATTTGTCATTACAAAAAATATTTGGTTAAGGGGCTTTTGAATTTACTATCTGCAATCCATTTGTGTCATTATTCAGTATGCCCTGATAGGTGTGCCCTAAAATAGGATTCCCCAAAAAGCCTCCTAGTAAATTTATATTTTTCCAACACACACACACAAAAAAAGCCCTAAATGGATAGAGTAAAAAGCGTTTGAGCTTGGAGACAAGGCCCTAATAATAGGTAAGAACGTGGCTTTCCCCTGAGTTGGGCCTTGTGCGTCGCACACTCTGCACCGGATCTAGACCCACCTGGTCTTGCAACTACAAAAACTGTTCTAAAGAAACATCAAGCTCCCTCTCTTGGTTAAGCTGATCCACCTGGTGTTGCAGGTGTAAAACTTTTTCCACAGAAACAAGAACCTTCATCTCTTTCCCATCCTCCTCTGGTTTTGGAGCTAGCTGAGAAAATAAAGTTTAAGGTTCCCTTATTTGACAATAAATAAACCAAATTGAACAAATTTGGGTCCTTTTTTTTATTTTGTTTTGTCTGTGTAAATTTGTGATTTTAGGGTTTGATGGTGACACTGGTGCTTTGTTAAAGGTTAAAAATTGAATAAGGTAGGAATTAGAGGAAAATATGCTAAAGAGTTTGAAGAATTATTCGAGTACCCATCAGAGTTGCCTCCATAGAAGTCTAGCTATTATTACTGGTAAAAAGAATTAATTGCACTAAATATTTTATTTTATTTTTCATAAAAGAGGGTCAAACCTCATATCGTATATGTTAGAATATGGGCATCCAACTCGAAACCAATTGGAAATGAGTGGAGAGGCCTTAAGGATTATAAACTACAAGATCTTAAATTTCTCAGTCAATGTGGGACTAATAATCTCAACACGCCCCCTCACGTGTAGCCTTTGTTGGGTCTAACACGTGGACAATTAAATCGGGTGACGCGGAGTAAAGGCGCGGTAAAATGACTCGTCGCAAATAGCCTGCTCTGATACCATGTTAGAATATGGGCATCCAACTTAAAACCAATTGGAAATGAGTGGAGAGGCCCTAAGGATTATAAACCACGTGATCTTAGATTGCTCAGTCAATGTGGGACTAATAATCTCAACAATATATTGATAAAACTGATTCTCAGAAATCTAAGGATCGTTAACTGTTACAAGGGTACGACAGTTTGCAATATAAATGTTATGTAATATAGCTAAAAGGCCGTCTCCTGTCCAATTGTGTTTAATAGCATTAATATTACAAAAAGTCGATAAATTGGCTGCCTTTCTAATATTAAATTTGGAAAGTAAAATAAATGCAGTAGCTTTGAAATTAGTACAAGTGTTTATGTTATTTTCAAAGTCTTCACTAATGTTGTAGCATAGTTCTCTCGCCTTTGCGTAGCTTCTCATCTCAGCTTTAGAGTGGGTTCCGAGTCACTCTGAAAGATAATATTGTATCCACTCCATTAGGTTGCCCATAGGAAGGCAGCTTCGGCCCACTTTTCTTCTAGTTGTTCCCTGTTGATGCAATCTGCAAAAGATCCTCTTGCTCAATTGTTTTTCCTGTAAAATCCATCAAAGTTATTCCAATTCCAGAGGTATTTATTAGAAGATGCATAGTTAAGGCTATGGACATTCTCATGCTTAAGTAAGTTACATGTTTTTCAGGTCCCCTGTCCATAATATGTAAAGATTCATCCTTCATAGGTTGATAGAAAAGTGTTTCCATTATGTTGAAACCTGGTCTATTAACCCTCAAGATATTATTTATAAATTGAACAATCTGTTTTGTAGTCTAGGCACTATTCTGTTTAAAATTGGTTTCGCACCTCGCTTTCCATATATGCCATATAACAATACTACATAACTCTGGTCATTCTAATATACTTTCCCCTTTGTTTTTATCATGAAACCAATTATTTAGCCATTCATGAAAACAAGTTTTCTCATCTGTTACATAGTTGATGTCAAAATTTAGGTGCATCCATACCTGAATAGCAAAATTGCATTTGAGAAAAAGATGAGATACGGATTCCTCATTCTCATTACAAAGATTGTATTTAGCATTAATGTTAGGGAGCACCGTAGCTACTGCATACTTGTTGGTGATTGAATTTTCTGCTTTCCAGATGAAAAGCTTTATGGATGGAATTACCTTTAATCTCCATAAATGTATATTTTGTTGTTTTCCGGATGAATTTTCTGCTTTCCAGATGAATTGCATTAATTATGAATGGGTAATAAAGGGTTTATTTTTTTCTTCAGAAAAAGAAGCAAATAAGAAAATGGGTAAAGGGCATGGGTTTCTAATTATAAATGAGTAAATCTGTATAGATAGTATCCAGTAAAAAGACATGGAGTTGTGATTGACTTAAATGTCAATGATCTTACTACCCAAAAGTAAAAAGACTTGTTTAGATTAAACAACTTTTCCTTTCTAGGACAAGGTGCAGTAAGTTTTACTTTCATAAGATCAATTGTAGTTAAAAAAAAAAAGTAAAAAGACTTGGCCTTGTGATTGACCTAAATTTCAATAATCTTACTACCCAAAAAGAAAAACAATCTTACCACCAAAAAAGATAAACATCAATATGTAAAACACTCACCGAACACATGGAACAGAGGAAGGCAGTGAAATATGTAAAACACTCACCGAACACATGGAACAGAGGAAGGTAGTGAAAAAGGAAACGACAACAAACGAGATATTGTGTTTCTCCCCTACCACATACTCGGCTAAAAATATGCAAAACCATATAAAAAACCCAGGTGTTGAACCCTTCAGTAAGCCTCGAAGGATCTCGTCTCTGATGGGCACGTCCTATCGCTGCTATCACGGTAAGTGAGGTAATGCCAAACAATAGTACAGGAAGTAAAGTCTTGAACTTCACTAATGATGTCGACAAGTTCATTATGGTATTGCATACCCACTACTTAGGGAACCTCTCCGCCCATTTCTTCTTGTGTAACCACTGGCTAATAGTGGTCATCCATAGTGCCTATCGGTGAGAATAAAAAATATATACATAAAATAGATCCACACATGTCAATACGATCGCACATAGTGACACCAACCACAAATTTCTATCAATCTCTTCTTTTGTACAAGTAGTACCTTCTGTATTTTCCTCATATATTGTATGCTTAGAAGCATGATAAATGACTCATATTATTAGCTGAACCGACAACACAATGTTGATATGTTAAGAACCAATCCCAAAGTGTGCAGCGAAGTGCCCATGCGTACACTATAATAGCAAAATGAAAAGAAAACACTGAATACATGCTTGTGTAGCATAAAAAAAAACTCATATGAAAACAATAAAAAGGATTTTACCGTTCTGAAACCCACTCCTCGAGATATTGGGTTGTTGATTTCGTTGTGGGTTTCGGTTTAGATCTGGATTCTCCTCGTCCATTAATATAGTTCTAGTAATATAGTGTAAAACGGGTTCTCATGATAGCCGCACAATAGACACAAAAACAACAACGATGATATATAGATTGTCTGACTCTCTCCCAGTTTGGGCGCCAAACGGAGTCTTGATATTGGCCGGTACAGTGAAGATTCTGAATAATTTTCCGATTGGAACGATGGAAAATCAAAAACGGGTAAATCACGAATCAAGAAAAGAAAATTTATACAAATTATTATCACTAGACATAAAAATACATACTGAAAGTCATGCCAAATAATTGCAATTAAATCTCAGAAACCTAAATTATAGTTGAACAGAAAGATCAACCAAAAACAACTAAACAATTAGATCACTAAAATTACCGTGAATGTACCTCTGTTTATCAAATCTCGAATGCTTCAGAACTTCGTTATGATCATGAGAATTAACGATTTCAGCGAAATTGAATTTATGATTCTTCGATGATGGAAATGGTCTCTGTTCTCAGGGCCGTCTTATAGTTTCCCGAGGCTCTAGTCAGAATCCAAATTTGGGCCTCTTAAGTGTCACCAATACGCTCGATTTTTTTATTTTTTAAATAGTATCTATATGTATAAGAAACTAGTAATTTGTGGTTTCACACACAACTTTAGAAGGATGATTTTTCACCAAACAACATTCCATTGTTTCCCTCCTATTATTTATCTATATCTAATTACTGAGATCTTCGTTTCTTTGTTTTATAGAAAATTATTAGCATTTTAAACCGATATTTGCCTTTTATGTGAGATATCTGAAATTATGGAGTTTATTTCTTTGAACTTCTTACAAATTATCCGAATTCATAATAATACTATATGTGAAAAAAATATTTGTACGAAAAGAAAATGAATCATATTGTGCTAGAAAAAGTATATGTAATCATCAACAGAAAAGAAAGTTCATATTTATGACGCATTATTTTTTTCACATATAATAGCAAATAAATTAATTAGTAGTAGTGCAAATAGTAAATGTATTCATATGTTATAAACAAATATTATATGCAAAAAAAATAAACTAATTTGCAAATATTCAAATGCAAGAGAATAAAATCATTTTATAAGTTTCGCTAGTGTAAACTAACCTTTTCAAATATACTTTTCTTCAACAATTTAAAATTAGTGCAAATATATAAATATAAACATGTATATAAAATTAAATTAGCTTTTGCAAATCCTAAATTGGAAATCTCTTTAGGTTTATGACAATGTTGGTAAATATTAATAAAAAATAATTTAACGTGTAAATATGAATTTATATTTTGTAATATGAGTAAACATTACCTCCATTTTTTTTTTCAACGTACGAATAAGACTAAACACGTTTGATAATTAGGTGATAGAATAATATCTGAATTCATCGACTCAAGCGTAAATATTAACATATATTTATAATCTCGCTCAACAAGGTGTCTTAGAGTGAATGCTCAATTGAACCTATATACCTTGGTATATAAGGTATATTGTCAAGTTTAAATGCCAAACCTATTTCTTAGTTTTGCCTACTAAAGTGAGCTTCAACTTGGAATAGATTAGGTAAGTCTTAGGATTTTCCAATTTACTCAAGAAGAATGAAAAAATTGAAGATCACACGAATACATCAATTTGAAGAAACTTCGTCGAGGTAGGTAACGAAGATTGCTCTTTTCCTTCGGACTCTTTTTATTTTGTTTATCTATCTATCGTATCAAAAGTTGAGGACTTTAGTAAATGATCATATTCAAAGAATATCATATCACGGATTAGGTTTTGTTAAGTCTAGTAATATGTTTCAACTTTCCAAGATCTTTGCTGTCGAGAACTTGAAACTAAAATTAAGATAGAAAGCACACGAAACCTCATGACTTGCAAATTCATTCTTGAGTTTTTAAGGTTTTATTTTGGTAGTTTCCAACTGATGTCATTCACTCAGCTAAGTTCACAAACTCAAAAGTTTGAGTTTGTGAATCTATTGCTTGTAGAACTCAAAAAAATAAAGTCAATAAGTCAGTTGTGTTCTTAAACATAAATAGGTGTGTTCGCGAACCTATTGTAGAGAATTTCTTCTGAGACCTTTTTGACATTTGAATTTGGGAGCATAAAAGGTTGAGTTCGTGAAACTAGTGAAAAAAATTTCTCCTGAGACTTAATGTTATTTGAGTTTGCTAACCTAGTACAAGAAAATTCTCTTGTGACTTTTTGAACATTTGAGTTCGCAAACTTAAAGGCTTGAACATTTCCTGTAACTTTGTTTACATTTGAGTTCACGAACCTACAAAGATTTTGAATTTTATTTAGTATCTTATGAGTTCAGGAACTCATTTCTTGAGTTCACATACCTAAAATATTAACGTATCAACCTAATACACTATTGGCTTTGGACTCATTCATTCTTCTTTAGTTTTATAGGCGAACTTTTGCACACGCTTATGGATTGCTTTTTTTTAGCAAATTCGTTTGTATGGAAAGTTTTAATCTAAGATTCTATCTAGCTCGAGATTCAAACTTTTAAATATTTTACATTGTTTCCTCTTTGCACACATTAATTGTCTATTCTTATTAGTTCGGGGTTATCTTTGGTAGTAATTTTTTTCATAGAATTTACTTAAGCTAACAATTATCTACAACTTCAAAATGTGGAAAGAACCTTATTGCAAGTCTAACTCTTACCAAAATAATAATTCTTTGTATCCAAGGAAACAACATAAGTTTAGAAACCAAGATTTAACTTTGGTTGCCTAAAATTCATTGTTTATACCTTAAGAAACCCATCCTTGATTGATTATCATACAATACCGAAAACATAATTGTTAGAGCATTGCTCGTTTGAACCCACCAAGCATTGGTATGTCAAGTTTGGTTGTCATATTTTAGTATCAAAAATCAATTATAGTCGTTTCATTAAGATTACTAGAGTCAACTTCATTTAGGTTATACCGGAAAGTCTAGGAATGTTGAGACATACAAGTATTACCTTGAAGAATGTGAAGACGTATCGACTACAACGAAGATATCATCCTTCCACTTGAGGTTAGTGAAATTGACTTGACTTGTTTCCATTCCTATCGTTACTTTCAAGTCGTTTAAGATTGAAAACATAACATGCGAGGTTATATTTAATACTCTAGAATTAGACTTGGTCATTTTATTATGATCAAAGTGTCAAGGAAGAATATTGAATTATGAAGTATAACGTTTATCTTTTGAACTTTGTAAATGCGACATCGAAGATTGAATATGTGTATTGGATATAGGTGTAATTTCATCCTAGGAAACTATGTTTCATTACACATGTTTAAAGGAAGTACATATACGAACTTGTTTCGTAATAGAAAAAAATTCAATAGTTGTGTTGGTCTGGTTTTCTGTGAAGATCTATTGGATGATCAATTCAAACCTAAGGTGGGAATTCAGGTAGAACCGATCTTAACTTATGTTTAGAGTTAAGGTAGAACAAATCCATACCTATTTTAGGATATACGGTAGAAACTATCCTAGATACTGTTGGGAGACTTGGTGGAACCGATCCTTAACTATATTGGGACTCTTGGTAGAACCGATCCTAGATATTGCTGGGAGACTTGGTAGAACCGATCCCTACCTATGTTGGGATTCATGGTAGAACCAGTCCCTAGAGCAAAACTGATTTTCAACATTCACATATTACTTTACGATTTTGTGTGAGTATGGAATTTGGGTTTGCCAAATAGGAAAGTTTTAGATGTCGATATAATTTGAATATGTACATAATTATTATATCTAATTGTTCAAATATATTCCTTGATACTCAATATGATCCCAAACCGAAATATTAAGAATCTTTTAATTAAGATTTTCGAATTATATGTTTTTGATTTTCCAGCAATCAAAACATATCTCTTGAAAAACTATATTAGGTAAGTGCTAAACTAATATTAGATATTTTCTAAAAAGAGATTTCGGAATTACAGGTTGGATATTAGTTGGAAATATGAAAATCGAAATTAGGTACATATTGCATATCTTGAAAGTTGTTCGGTTTTGGAATTTCCTATTTGTCCAAACAACCTTGGTATATAAATAGTTGAGTTAGCATTTCTTGCAAACTATCCTTAGAGCCAGGCAAACTTCATTCGTATTGTTTCTGGTGGAGCCGACTATCGGGAGAGGAAAGTACCCTAGTTAGGCGAAATCTCTTATGTCCACTCATTTAAAGACTTATCTGGGATCAAGAAGCTCTACGAGTACCGTTGGTGAAAAACTAGATAATTGCATTGTTATTTTATTTTTCGATTATTGATGTAATTGACTAACGGCTATTGAAACTTTGATTGCACCTAGTTTGATTATTCTTGAAAGCCTTCTCTTCTGACATAAGCTTACTCAAACTAGATCAAAGTATTGAAGGAATCTTCATAATTATTTTTTTGATCTGAAGACAACTTGTGATCATCCATTGTTAACAGAATCCGCTCTGTATATGATCGACCATAAGTGGAATCAAATTTGTGTTCTGCAGGTACAATCGAATGCAATTGAAGAATTGATGACAGGAAGATTTTTTTGATTGGTTTTCGCATCTCGTGATATTTGTGCACATCGACTGGGATCCAACTAAGATCTAATTTATCTTTGGTAGATTTGACCAAGTAGTCGTATAGATTGGAAAATATCATTTGGTGGTATTATTTAGTATCTGAATCTGATAATTGTGAATCTAGACCAAATTATTTTGGATTTGGATTGATCTTACCCGACAAAGGAGTTTACTTGTTTAAACGGAGGAGCCTCAAAACTCAACATATCTTTTCTTAAAAGAAATTGGAGTAGTTAGCAAACAAATTTGTTCATTTACTGTTTGGAATACGATCAAAAGGAGTTGAGTGCTTAAGACTTTACATCAGTAAAACAACTCAAGATAGTGATTTCTGTCTTGGGATTCACATGCGTTGGCCAGACGGTTGTAGGCGCAGTGATACTTTGGGAACTAAGTAACTAGGGGTAGATTACTTGGTCTCAACAATACGAAGTTGGCTTTGTTCTTTGGCTCAATTATGAGAGTATTCAAAACTGGACTACGTCCCGGGGTTTTTCAGCATTTGCGGTTTCCTCGTTAATAAAATCTTGCTGTGTCATTTACTTTACTTCTGCATTATAATTGTTTTATTATTTATTATTTTTTTAATATTAATTTTGATATATCTCTTAAAAGTTCATTCATGATAAAATAAATATTACATGGAATTCAAGAACATCAAGATCAAAGATCGAAATACAATTAAAAGGTACTAAAAAAGAGTAATCCGTGAAGGGAAGTAACGAACTACCAACAGGAGTACCAAGCAATCCGAAGATTGAAAGAATAGTTTTAGAATTTTAATCCAACCATTTTGATAGAGTTTTTTCCTCTTGAAAAGGAGATTTTCTCATATAAATATGAGTATAATATGCCCATAATCTTAAATCTTGATCACAACACTTGAACTTCCACCCAAAATCTCCATTGAGATCATAAACAAACGCCATGAGAGGGCATAGAGAATCTCCATAAAGGAGAAGACACAAATAAAAAAGGCAAAAAAACCCACAAGAACACCATAAAAATCTCCTAAAAACAATGGAGATTGAAGCAAAACTTAAAAAAATCTAACCTAAACTACTAGCTATCTAAGAAAGCAAGAAAAAGTAAAGAAACTTGCTCAGATCTAGCTCAAAATGGACTAGATCTCAGTTGTAAGCTTTAATTGTGGTGGGAGGTTTTTTGGGTTTTGAGAAGGAACTAGAGAGGATATAGGGTAATTGTTTTATAATAATAAAGTAAATAACACTTGTACGTTAAATCCAATGCAAGTGATCATGATCCTATAGTAAATCGGTTTTGAACCATAACTATTATCAAGTGTATACCTTGTTGTCGTATTGTATCGACTTTTTCCATAGACGACCACACTTGGTATCGGACTTATAGGTTGAAACAAAAAGATTGTGGTATACTTGGGTACCCTCGTCATTTCAACAATCCCTACACGCATGCATATCTTGTTGAAAATTTTGTCCTCGAAATACCTAGGATGTTCGTCATCTAAGTTTCGACTTTGCAAGATCCAGGTATAACATATCTTCAAAATATAGGTAGTTTAACGTGTATTTGCATTCATTTTGTTTGTGATTCTTCTTTAGTTTAAGGTACTTCTCTTAATGGCCTTTAAAGAATTACTGATCAAAACCATATTTGATAGATAAATTTATGAGTATAAATTTATCTATTGAAATCATTTTTGTAAGTTTTCCACGAGAATTCATCTTGGACTTTGATCAAGATTTATATTCTTGTGTAAATAGTTGATTAGGTATCTTTATAAATTTTGAAGAGAGTAACCCTGGTCTTGGAAATTTAGATTTTTCCAAATCAGGGAATAGATTTATATCCTTTTGATCTAGCATCATAAAGGAAATAATTAGGCATCATGTTGAAAGAAGGGCAGCGCTGGTCTTCATGACGAACTATGAAAAAACTCTTAGGTATGTAAAGGACATCAGTTAGGGGAATCAAGTGCACAGGTTCTTGCGAGAATCAAGAGAAGTAGGGGAATAACTACAACAAAGTAGATTGGATGGTTTATTTTTTCTCAACAACATTTCAGAATGAAGATCTTATAATACATTGTATCTTCAAACTGGATGAGGTCCCGTTTTTTTTTTTTTTGCTTTGTCGTTTTCCTCGTTACAAAAATCTTTGGTGTATGCTTTGCTTTACTTTTAGCTTTCATATTATATTGATTTTATCTTTATAATAAAAAGTCCAAACAAGTTGTGCGTTAATCAATCCTCATGATTCAAGAAATATTTCACTAAGATTATCCAAGGAGTTTCTTGTTTGCTTTATTCCTGACTAAAGTTCACACAAGGAATTGTCTATAAGTTCTGCAACGAAAAAGTTGATGGTATACTTGGTAACCTCCCCTCTTCAATATGTAATGCTAGAAATTAATGTAAGCGTTAACACAACATTGGTAGTTATAATGAAGCCAATGATACAATGAATTCATTTATGAATGTTGATGGATTACTTCAATGACATTATGTAGTTGTTTGAATTTCAATTTTCTTTTCTGTTTATAGTTTTGAGTTTTTTGACAGTGTATACTAGGGTTGTCGTGCATAATGTCAACAACAGGGGAGAACCTGCCTAGACTTCAAAGTTCGTCAAGGTATTCAGAATACGACAGTAAGTATATATGAGAATTACAAACACATGGGATGATCTGATGAGCAATGAACATAGACGAGAATTCGGAAAAAAAAATTCATATGAATTGTTTAGCATTAAATATCAAAAATTAAAAGAGCACATTCAAAGTGTCTAAACTTGTTATAATAATAGAATATTTATTTGTAGAATAGTTACATCAATGTCTCAGTGATCATGGTCCCCCACACCACCACCACCACCAAGGAAAAATCATCTAGTTTATCATATTAATATCTCAAAACCTTGTAAGATTTCAGATATCAAAGATTTATCATGTAAAAGATAGTCTGATATCGGTTTTTGCGAAGGCCGAGTGAAGTCATCAAAGTTGTAAGTAGTTATGTTTCAAGAAGAAACCTAGATCTTTAGAGGAAGAATCTAGCCGCAGCTAGTATACATCATATAGGGATTGAGATTCAAAGCTACAGAGAATCCTCTATTTATAATGATGAAACATGCTAGATTGCTTAAGGTTCAAGCAAATTTACTTGTGAGAAAAGCAAGTTTATGAAAATTTTCTATGTTTAAGAATTACTTTGACCCCAATAAAAATAAAGTTCTCTACATAGATTAATTTCGGAGAATGAAAACCATGTAAGCACGTGACAAGTTTTCCTTGTACTACAAAAAAGAATGTGCACTTGTCTGTTTGTCGATTAAGGAATCATCCATAAAATTTAGTTCACGAATAACCAAGTATTGTTCGTGGACCATCAAGCAAAATTGGAGTTTAGTAACTTCTAAAAACAGACCAGTTTGTGAACTAAGAAAAGTGATTCGCAAACTCAGTACGTTTGAAGTGTCCAAGAACATAGTCAAAAGTGCATAATTCATGAATTCGCAAATTTCAAAAAGTATCGAGGAACACCTTGAAATTGCATAGTTCAAAAACTGTGCACCTTGAAGTTCAGCAGCATCAATAAATTGCATAGTTTGCAAACTAAAAACTCAATTTGTGAACAAAAATACAATTTGACGATTTTAGGCTTATAGTTCATAAACATAGTTTTTTTAGCGATAAAAAATATTCTCAACAGGGCCTACGAACATGCAATGTTTGAGTTCATGTTTCAAGATTTCCCAAGTACAAGATTGAATTCAAAACATCTTCTTTATGATTCATCATATATTAAAGCCATATTACACTGTTTTAGAAGATATAATAGTGGAATTAATGAGTAAATAAGATAGTCAGTCTGCATATATCTCTGTTCATGAAGTTATCACATATGTTCTTGAGTCTTCAATCTTCGAGGGTATTCGATGATTTCTAATACTCAACTACCATGCTCTAATCCTTATCTGAGACTGACTTTAGTAGGCTATAAATCAAGATATGGTTTTAGTCATCAAACACTCACAACAAGCTCGACATACCAATACTTTTGGTTCAACCAAGCGATGCTCTAATATGGATCTTGATTTCAAAGAGTTGATTCTTGATGTTTTGGTCTTTTCTAGTTTGATGATTTTGTTGTAGTACACTTTTTCATTTAGTTGTAACAATAAACTTTTAGTGGGATTTTCAGCAAGAATTCCTCAACTATCACGATCGTATCAATGGCACGACCACTAGGAAAAACCACGATTTTAGTGGCGGAAAAATGGGACATGTTTATGGCGATCAGAACATCAACAAACGACAATGGACAAAGTTTGCTTAGAGTCAAGTTCACAAAACCTCATTCTTTTCACCACAATTCAGATCGAGACACCATCGTACTTGCGATAAACTATCAACAAAATCATTGCCCTACTACGATATATTCTACATCATACAAACCACCACATTTATGGAGAGGCCAACCAGGCGACGAATACACTAGCAAATCAGGCGGCATGCAGAAGTCAACAAAAATTTTCTAGTGGCATTATTCATCTAATTTTGATGAATTTACTGGAAGAGGGGTACCTAAATTATTCTGAAAAGAATTGCTTAATACAGTGAATTCTAATGCTCTAAAGTTTACAAACGACGTACTTCATAAATAGGATTGAAAGCTTTTCCAAATGTCTTACGTAAATGGGTAAGACATTTAGAAGTAAACTAAATCCACCCGTTATCCAAATATTTATGTTAATACCAAAACTACGCTTCCTAGTTAAGTTCATGTAATGATTATGTTAAGCTAATTAATGACTAATGTAAGATTAAATCAAAAAACTATTCATTTTTTATATTAAGTTATTGAGAGAGAAGAAGAATATAAGAGTTTTGGGAAAACTCAATTCTTTTCGTTTTTTTTTTTTAAATCTGAACCATCAAACTACCTAGACATACTTCAAATTTATTTTTTTATTGCTTGAATTGGCCAAAATTTTCTGAAAATGAGGAAATTTGATAGCTTGATTTCGGCTAAGTCAAACATGTTTGGCTACAAGATCTGAAGAACATGCAGCCGAACTGCTCTGCAAATGTAGTTCGAACTAATGTTTATGAAGGCATAGGTAGTCGAACTTCGTTTTAATTGAGTTTTTGCTTTCAGAGAAGAGTTCGGTTAGGAGAGAAAAAATTGCGACGTGACCGTACTTTTATCTGAAAAATTCGTCTAGGAAATCAGAAAGTTCGGCTAGAATTTTTGTCTTTTGCGAAACAGCCGAACTGTTATTCATTTTCATCAGGTTCGGCTAGTTTGACAAAGTTTTTCCACAAAATTCCTATCCAAACTTCTCTCTACAACTTCAATTTCTATGATTAGTACTCACTCTATTTATCAACTACAAATATATAAAAAAGACAAGGGTTAGTGTACAAATTTCTAAAATCCGGGTTTAAAACGATTATGAAATGGAAAAAAAAAACAATAGGATAAGAATGAATTTAAAATGAAATTTGGTTAGTGAAAAATATTGTGTTTATTTATTAGAATTTTAATTAAGTTAGTAGGATTAGGAGGGAGGTTACTAGGTTATCCATAATTGGAACAAAAGAAAGGGATAAGTTAGTAATTTTCTAACTTTAGGATACCCCTTATAAATATGGGGAAGGTGGCCTAAATACATTATGGTCCCCGGATAATTGTTCTTCAATTACAAGTACATATATCAACCACCACTGTATAAGACCACTAAACATAAATTTTTGGGCCCAACGATGTAAGGCGCCAGGCAATAGCCTAGTTGGTCTGGTCCATAAGACGCTCTATCTGTTCTTGCAGTTGAGAAGATGGAAGTCGAATCTAAAGACTTAAAGGCCTAAACAAATAAAACTCTCACGTTCAACGGTGAGGAAATCCTCGCTTTCTATTGGCCGAAATAAGTCTTTTTTGAGTTTTGTGAAACGAGCGTTTTGGTGAGGACACTTGGCAACGTACTATTCACTTGGAATTTATGGAAGTCCAAATTCAATTCGGAAATACTCAACCTATCATATTAAGATTCTTTTATCCATATTAATATAAAATTGGTATTATCATCGGCCTAGCACTTTAAAGACTGAACACGAATTTAGATCTTGAATATATATTTGGTACTTAATTCCTAACTTAAATTATTGTGGTCTTAAGAATCTCAAGAAAGATGGAATATCGTGGAAATTTAGATCTTGAATATATATTTGTTATGTAATTCTTCACTTAAACTGTTGTGGTCTTAAGAAGCTCAAGAATGGTGGATTATCGTATAATGCTAAAAGAGGTCTTCTCTGCATAAACTCTCAAGGTGGATTATTTTTCGTATATAGGAGTTTCTTTTAGTTTTGATCAGTTGGAGACTTGGGAAGGATATACTACGACTGTGGTTGAAGGTGAAAGAATGACACAGAAATGATATTTGATTATTACATAGAAAAGATGATTATTTTCAGATAACCAATACAAACTGTCTCAGAAAATATTAAAAATGAGAGAGAAAAGAGAGATAGTTGTAACAGCTATACTGGAGAGAAACTAACGAATCAAGTCAAGTCAGCAGACCTTGACTTGACACACAATATTTCTAACACACCCCTGCAAACTGATACAGGCAGACTGTGAAGTTTCAAAAACTCAGAAGAAAGAGAACAAGAAAGCAACACCCCTGTAAACAGGAAACAGTGTGCAAAAAACTAACTACAAAGAAGTTCTCTCAAAGTCTAAGTAACTAAGAACAACCAACAACATCAGTAATGAACATCCAACAACATCAGGAGAGTTAAGTAACTGCAGCATCCAATAGCAAATGAATTAGTCTGGAATATGTAGGGAAGCACAAGCCTTTAGTAAAGATATCAGTTATCTTCTCTTCACTGGAAACATGAGAGACTATAAGAAATCCATATTCCACCAGCTCCCTGATAGTATGATACTCAATCTCTATATGTTTTGTCTTGGCATGATAAACAGGATTAGCTGACACTGCAATAACACTTGTATTATCACAAAACAGCTGAACTGGTAATGTAAGAGAAACATGTAGATAAGTCAGAACATAAGATATCCATTTGAGCTCAGTAGATGCTACAGACAAAGCTTTATATTAAGCTTCAGCGGATGACTTAGAAACAATTGGTTGTTTCTTAGATGACCAAGAGATCAGAGATGAACCTAGAAATATAGCATAGCCACTAGTAGATCTTCTAATATCAGGGCAGCCAGCCCAATCAGAATTAGTGTAGGCTTTGAGTGAATTCACATCACCTGAATGCAGAGTAAGACCTTGACCAATACTACCCTTTAAATATCTGAGAATTCTCTTGACAAGAAGAAGATGACAATCAGTAGGAGCATGCATGAACTGGCTGACATAATTAACCCCAAAACAAATATCTGGCCTAGTATGAGTAAGATATTTCAATCCACCTACAATAGCTCTATACTCAAGAGGATCATCTAACAAAGTGTCATCATTGATAGAAGCCATGTGTGTCTTAGCTACTGGTGTGTCACAAGGTTTACAATCTAGCATATTAGCCCTTCCAAAAGTTCCAGAATGTACTTCTTTTGTGTCAAGACCAAAGAATCTGAATGTCTCTCAGCATCTATACCCAGAAAAAAATTTAGATTGCCCAAATCTTTCATAGCAAACTCAGTCTTTAGTGAAGAAATTAAATTGTTCATCAAGCTTGCAGAATTGCCAGTCAAAATGATATCATCCACATAAAGAAGTAACACTAAGATGTTGGAACCAGAATGAAGAACAAACATGGAATGATCATTTACAGATTTAGCAAAACCAGCAGATAGCAAAAAAGTGCTAAATTTAGCAAACCATTGTCTTGGTGCCTGTTTTAAGCCATAAAGACTTTTCTTTAGATGACACACATGATCAGGAAAGTTTGGATCCACAAACCCTGGAGGTTGTTGCATGTAGACATTCTCAGTTAAGTCACCATGAAGAAACGCATTAGAAAATACAACTGTTTGATGTGCCAATTGTAGGTGACAACTAAAGTGATAACAATTCTTATTGTAGTGGACTTAACTATAGGGCTAAATGTCTCTGTATAATCTATACCATCTAGTTGGTTGTATCCTTTTGTAGCTAGTCTAGATTTAAGACGATCCATAATGCCATCTGCTTTGAGTTTCACTTTATAAACCCATTTACAACCCAGAATGTTCATACCAGGTGTAGGTTTAACTAAATCCCATGTTCCATTTTCATCCAAAGCAGTTTTCTCCTCTTTCATAGAAATTAACCATTTTGGTTCCTTAGCAGCCTCTTTGAAGGATTTGGGCTCAGGGTGACTAGTGAGAAGAGAAGAAAAACCAGAACAAATTGGATGCTTAACAGACATATGAGCAATATGATCAGGAAATTTCTTTGCTTTTGAAATTCCATTACTAGACCTAGTGACATAGAGTGAGAAGTAACAGATGGAGAAATTGTAGGGCATTCATCAACAATTGAAGAGGATGAATCAGAAGAGGAGAAATAAAACTGAGACTCATTGAAAATGACATGTCGTGAAATGTGTGTTTTCCTGGAAATAGGATTGAAGCATTTGTACCCTTTATGAAGTAAACTATAACCAAGAAACACACATTTGACAGATTTAGGAGATAATTTATCTATTCGGGAATGTCCTAAAAATAGATAACAGGCTGAACCAAAATTTTTCAAAAAAGAATAGTTTGGAACAGATTTGAACAATACTTCAAAAGGACTTTTATAATGCAAGATTTTTGTAGGAGTAATATTAATAAGATAAGAAGCAGTTGAAAAAGCATCAAACCAGAATTCCTTAGGGCAAGAAGCTTTGAATAAAAGTCAGTTGCCCATTTCAGTTACATGACGATGCTTTCTTTCAGCCAATCCATTTTGCTCAGGTGTCTTAGGGCCAGATATTCTAAGTTGAATTCCATGAGACACAAGAAAAGACTTGAAAGGACCTTTTACTAATTCAGATACACCATCAGTTTGAAAAGAGATAATTTTGGTTGAAAATAAATTTTCAGTGAGATTTTTGAAATGAGAGAAACATTGTATAGCATCATACTTTTGATGTATTGGATATAGCCAGGTAAATCTACTGAAATCATCGATGAACACAATGTAGTACCTATAACCACTAACATATGAGACATGAGAGGGACCCCAAACATCACAGTGAATAAGAGATAATGGAATGACTGACTGAGAAGATGAGGAAGAAAAAGGTAATCTTTTACTTTTAAAGAGTTGACAAGAATCACAGACAGGGGATGAAAAGGAGGAATTTAGAACAATATGTTGTGAATCATGTAAAAGTTTAACAATTTTATAAGATGGATGACCTAGTCTATCATGCCACACAGTAGGAGAAGCAGATAAAATAGTTGTCAAGGAATAGTGAGGAAAAGACAAAGTATGAAGGTTTGAAATAGGATACAGATTATTTATCATAGCACCCTAAGCCAAAAGAGTATCATGTTTTATATCCCTAATTTCATAACCATATGAATAAAACTTGAAATAACAATGTTTATCTCTAGTAAATCTAGCAACAGATAATAGATTATGCTTCATCATGGGAACATGTAAAACATTCTTTAACATGAAGGAAGTAGTTGGTGTAGATAAAGTTGATGTTCCAGTTAAAGAAATTGGTAAAGACTTACCATTGCCAACCATGACTTTTTCCTTGCCAGTATAAGGAGGGACATTCTGCATTAAAGTTTGATCTCCTGTCATATGTGAGGTTGCTCCAGAATCGAAAATCCAAGTTGGACCAGAACTTGAAGATGGATCACTCATTGTATTGTTATGTATTGTCATGCCAGAAAAAGCCAGCTCCATAGTAGTAGCATTTGCAGAAGAATCCATATATTGAAATCCATCATCTTCAGAAGCAATATGAGCAGCATGAGTATTGTTTTGTTTCTTATCTGGAGCGTATCTATAATAGCATCTATTTGCAAAATGACCAAATTTGCGGCATATCTGGCGTTCAACTTTAAAGAAATCAATTTGAGGTCAACGACCACCAACATTAGTATGACCAGTTATATGTGTAGATCCACCAGAATAACCAGTTGAAGAACTTGAAGAAGAACCAGATTGATATTGACTACTCATAAAATTTCCATAACTAGACTTTGGTTTTCCTTTGTTACCAGCACCACCACCAAAATGATTAATATTTCTACTACAAAAAGCTGAAGGATGTTGTGGATCAAAATTATTAGACATATCTTGTTCTTGATCAAGTAACCACTGCTCATGATTCAATAGGCGAGGTTTTAGTTCAGCAAATGTGAAAGGTGTTTCCCTATTGTTAGCAGAGATGACAAAGTTATCATATGTTCTGCTCAAACCATTAAGAACACACATAGTAAGATCTGCTTCACTGACTCTTTCACCAATTACCGCAAGGGAATCAGCTAGTGTTTTAATAGTTTGCAGGTAAACAAGAATTGACAAATTTCCTTTTCTAATACCACTCAGCTGATTATGAAGCATATTTCTACGAGCAGAGAACTGATTTCTAAAGCTAGTTTCTAAATAAATCCAAATTTCCGTAGCTGAAGAGAGGCCAAGAACATCACCTGAGATAGTATCTGTAAATGTAGCTTTGAAACAACTTGCAACAAACCGATCAACCTTACGCCAATATAGCCATCTAGGGTTGATAACAACAGATCCATCAACAATTACTTCTCTAGGTGGTTCACGAATTTCACCATCAACATAACCAAACAAATCAACTGATATTAAGATGGTTTCGAATTGATCTCGCCAGATGAAGTAATTATCAGGACCAAGTTTTGCAGAACAAAATTTGTAATATTGGTGAAAGGTAAAGAGAATTGTAAAGGGGGATCTGATTGATTTGCAGCGGAAAGATTTGGTTGTGTTCCCCATGGATTTTGAGTAAAATTGTTGATGTTATTGTTGTTAACATTGTTGAGATTGTGCTGAGCCATACTTCGAGTAGTTTCCATTGAAGAATGAGATGAAGAAAAGAAAATCTTGATGATGAAAACTAGATCTGAATCAAGAAAGTCAAGAACTGAAGAACTTGAAAAATAAAAATCAGATGTTTAATTGACGAAAAACAACACATATTGATGATAGTATTGAATTGATTTGATGATGTTTAATTGATTTATGAATGTTCAACGGATCGATCCATGATGTCTGATACCATGAAAGAATGACTCAGAAATGATATTTGATTATTACAGAGAAAGATGATTATTCAGATAACCAATACAAACTGTCTCAGACAATATTAAAAATGAGAGAGAAAAGAGAGACAACTGTAGCAGCTATACTGGAGAGAAACTAACGAATCAAGTCAAGTCAGCAGACCTTGACTTGACACACAATATTTCTAACAGAAGGCTTGAAGCATTAGTTATTAATCTCTAGCAATATTACAGTCCAACATGTTCATGATTTACAATATTTGATTGCGGTTTACGATTTTTGTAGGAGTCCTTTCGAATGGGAAAAGTCATCAGAAAGCACAAACTCAATAATCTTGCAATAGATCCAACTGACATCAGGTTTAACCGGGTCAATTAATTGTGAAGGAATATGGTGGGGGTGGTGGAACAGAAAAATGGCACTGCTGCCGTTAGAGAAGTTGGTAGTGGGGCTGGTCGTTAAGGTGTTGATGATGACTATGCATAAACTGTACTTGACTGGCGGTTGCGTGTTGGAGTTGATGTGGGCCATGGCATGTTTCGGTCATCGGTGTTTAGTGACGGTACACGATTGTTGTTGTGGAAGCTTAAATATTTTTCTTTATTATTCGAATTAGTACTAAAAGTTGCATATACATAAACTGGAATTGGTTACAAATTTATAATCGTTATGTGTAAAAAAAAATTGCGTCACAATTTTTGGTGTTTTGTACTCCGCTAAAGTAATGATTTTCATCACTAATTCTTTTATGAGCTTATTCCCGTCTGACTTTTTTGTTTTCCACTGCACTTTTAATCCGATGACCGTTTAACTAAATTTAATAAAAATATATAATACCAGTTGAAATTGGTACGCAAGGATACTACACGGGTTCAAACTTCATAGATTTAAAAGCCTAGACATGCAATGGATACTACATGCGTATCCAAAGATTTAAGTAGACATATAAAACTCTCGTATTAAACGGTCAGAAACTCTCGCCTTTGATTAATTGATATAGGCTTTTGATGGTTCTTGTGAAATAAGAGTTTTGTTAAAGAGACTTGGTAACCTATGATTAGTTTTAAAATTAGAAATTCAAACTTACCGTGTTCGGATGAAATTCCAAATTCAAATTGAAAGTCGAGTACCTACCATATCACGAGTTCTTTTTCCAAATTAATACATACAGGGAAAAAACCCCACATATTTCCTATCTTTTCACCACCTCTTTAATGAAATATGGGGAAAAAAACTCACACATTTCACACATATCTCCTGCTAAAGTAAAAGGAATAAATAAATAAAATCGCGTGTATATCCTATCTTTTCACCACCTATCTAATGTATTTGCCTTGCAACATCAAAACAAGAATGCATTGTCACGGGGCGAGGTGAAGCTCCACGCGCACCAAATCAAGAATGCATCGCCACGGGACGGGACGAAGTGCCGCACACACCAAATCAAAATAGAGGGGGCAAAGTCCCTCGCACACCAAATCAAAATACATTGTCACGGGGCGGAGCAAAGCCCCGCACACACCAAGTAAAAAGGAAAAAAAATGTCCGGTGCATAGCACGGGCATAAATCTAGTAAATCTTTAACAAACAATTGATGTATTAGTATTCCTGGAAATTGTTCTGAAGAGAATTGAGAGGATGGAATTTGATAGATCTTTAACAAACAATTCAAGGTTATTTTCTTTACAATCTCACAATGCTGTTAGTTTTGCAGCGTGACGAGTAAATCCGGTGAAAAAGATCGAGGGAACGAAGCGGGTCCCACCCTCAGCACTCTTAACACATTAATCACTCTTCTTCACTCTAATTCTTTCCTGCGCTAAATTTGCGGAATGAGAAAATCTCGGGTTAACGATCCCAACTAATCTTGTCACGAATTTTGGGTTACTTGTATCTTTGTTTGTTTTTTTCAAGAAAAACCATAGTCTGTTCATTTCTCCGATATTGTGATAGCAAATCACCAGATAAGAGGTTACTGAAATTTTTCTTGGGACATGGCTGTTCCAAATAACTTTGTGAGGTATTGGAACTGAGGGGCCGGTGATTTTGAAGCTGCATAGCCAGATTCTACAAGTATTCTCTTGAAGTGGATCAATCAATTTGCATTATGAGGAGAGATCAAGGCTGCAAGGTATCTCTGCTTGATTCTACTGCTAGTGATAGTCATGTGTTAATGTGTAAAGTTGAAATATCAATTCAAATATCGTTTGCAAAAGTTTTTGAAGCCAAAGATAAGGCTTTTGATTAGGAAGATTTTAACACCATTCATGTGCCATTTCACTCTGGCTTATTGGTCACAGAATTTAACCATCCTCCCAATCTATCTCATCCTCCTCTGGTTCTTCTACAGGAACCTTCAGATCATATAGCTTGTAAGGTACAGTTGCCACTCCTGTTGTCGTGGCATCTTCCCATTCAACGTCCTCACGTTTAAATTTCGTGCCAACCTGACGATCAAAAGGCGAGACTTGTTCACTTGTGTCCTCTGTGAGATTCATTCCCTGCCTGATCATCCAAGGAGGATACATTTTCTCCTCTGCAGCCTCAAGTTTGATATCCTCTTCTTTCACTGCGGTACCAGACAGCTCAACATCAACCTTTGGAATACCCATAAATGGCAAACTGGCTATTTGCTAACCTCTTGTAGTCCTTACTTCTGGGTTCTCCGCTCCCGTACACTTTCTTCCATTTCCGTGGAGTCTACGTTGATCCGGGATTTCACTATACGGTCATCCTGCGGTAAAGTTAATAAAATAACCAGAAGTACAACTCAGTATGAAGGATCTCTCACCGTCACTCAGAGGTCCCAGGAGTACCATTTCTTAAAGTTTCATCCGTAGAGATGTCATCCCTGGAAATGTCGTCTTTGAAAGTGTCATCATGGGAGTCAGTCATTCTTGCAAAGTAGCTGTGACAGATGCATAACATTCAGCGCATCATTCATACAAAGCGCATGATTCAACAAAACAATGAATCATGTAATAGAGATGCTCACATCAGCGTCTGCAAAATTGGTAATCCCCAACTCTTACATATTTTACGATTTCACTAGACTTAAGTGATGACACGAAACTTCGAAAACTTGCTCACTCCTTCAAACCTGCGAAGACGAGCAAAACTTATCATTCTAGAGTCAACACTGACTTTTCACAGAACTATGAATAGTTCACATAACCTTTCATGTGAACATTCGCTGATTTTCTACATGTGTGCATACACTATAAAATCACCAAACTCATACATACATTATTTCATCACATATACAATTGTTTACTTTCAACAATTGCTCAAAAATTATAAATTGATTTTCATAAAACCGTGAACAACCCACGTAAATTTTACTGTGTGAACATCCACTGATTTTCCAAAATTGGAAAAACGTCCATTCTATAATTGTGAAAACTCGGACACTATTTCACCATGTATGATTCTCTACTTTCAACAGTTGTTCAAAATCAAAACATTGATTTTACAGAAAATATTTTTAACGTGAAACTCACGTAAATTTGAAAATATATATTTTGCTCCCTTGTGCGAGCATCCGTCTTTGAAACAAGAGCATATTTTCAAAAATAAAAAATTTCATGAAAGCTCATAGACAAAATTTTATGTCATTAGACTCAGGTCTATTTTGTTTGTTTCTTAAACTAACGAACGAATGTCTGTTCCTAAAACAAGGATTTCCTTTTTTTGGCCGAGCCCATAAACGCTAAACTGACCAAAACTGGACTTTCAACAGACCAAATCAGCGATGCTTCATCTCCGTGCTCACGGAATCACACTTTATCATACCATCAGGGTCCTCACCCAAACACTTGCTCGTACATGACACCATTGGAGCAAATCGAGGATTCTGACGATACCTTTGTAGACCGAGTTCAACCACTGATCTCGTCGACTGAAAATCACCATTTAATGCTTACTGCGGAACATGATTATTCCTTACTAAGCAGGGGACTTAATGTAGATGGTGGATTTTCAACAAAGGGAAAAAACCGTAAAATCATGAGGCATGTTTTTGACACGGCTTTCAGGCATGCAACGATTCATATTTTACGAAGCCATGGTGAATATGTTTTCGAAAAGCCTCCACCAACTGAGCGTTTGATCCTTGGCATTTCGTCGTGACCTCTATGCAGAATAAAGTATTTGGTGGTTCTCCGTAGATTAAGAGCTTAACGCCTTCAGGACGTCGGTGATACTCACTGTTCCCTGACTGCAGGAGAGAGACCCACCTCCACATAGAAGAATAGTTGAGCAGCGGACGCCTTCAGGACGTCGGTGGCACTCACCGTTCCCTGATTATGTGGAGAGACTGTGCATAGATTCAGGCGGTTCTCCGTATATTGAGAATACTAACGCCTTCAGGTCGTAAACAACATCGTGACTCCCTGACTATGCACCATTCAGAATAGATGTGACGCTTTAACTGGCTAATATCTTTTATGCAATAGATTAATCCTGCTGTGACATTCACTACTGAATTCCCAAAATAATCTATTATTGCTCCTATTCCATGGTCGAATCCACGGCCTGATCCCATGGAATGGCAATAACAATTGCTCATATTCCATGGTCGAATCCTCGGCCTGATCCCATGGAATGGCAGTAACAATTGCTCCTATTCCATGGTCGAATCCATGGATTGATCTCATAGAATGGCAATAAAACAACTGTGCTATCTCATTACTCCGATTTCATGATCGAATCCACTGATCTCATGAAATGGTAATAGATAATCTTAATTACTCCGATTTTATGGTCGAATCCACGATCCCATAGGATGGTAATGTTTGTTTTCTTATTCTGAATTTGTAATCGAATCCACAGCTGATCTTGCGAATTAATATTGACCAACTATTCATTTTTATTACTCAGTTTCATGAATTATTCTCCACTGAATTCATAGATTAATAATAGATACTCAACAATCGGGCATCTAAACCATCACTGAGTAAGCCCCACAAAAATGGTGCGAGTGTACTCGACAATGATGCGCGACTGAGCACCCGGATGCACGAACGAGTGTCCAAAAATATGAAATAATGAGGAATCCTTCGCAAAACAGGAGAAAATAATAAATAAAATAATAAGAGACGCCCAGGGCCGGGCCCACCAGCCGGTCGGCCGGCCGTGCCCTAGCCATGGTCGGTCCGTGCCTCTCCCATTATTTTCCTTATTTTTTGTTATTTCGTGAACTCAGGAAAACTCCTTGGTTTTAGCAACTTCCCTTGTTTTTGCAAAACTCGTGAATTCTCCATAACTTGGTGGATTCACGAAATAATATTATATAATAAGGAGAGGTGTGCGGGACCGAGCAACCTAACCGGTCGTTCATGCCTAAGCCGTGGCCGGTCCCACACCTCACAATCCTTAGCTTTTTATAATTATTATTCCCTAATCTCACGAAACTCCTCCGTTTCAACAAAAACTCGTGGATTCTCCATAACTTCAAGGATTCATGGAAAATTATAAAATATGGAAAGGTGTGCGGGACCGAGCAACCTAGCCGGACGGCCATGCCCTAGCCATGGCCGGTCCCACACCTTGCAATCCCTAATATTTCGTAATTATTATTTTCCTTAATTCATGAAACTCCCGGGGTTTGAGCAAAATTCATGATTTCTCCATATTTTCTCGAATACTGCTCAAATCACGAAAAACCAAAAGCCAACATAGTCACAGGACTGGATAGCCTCTCACGAAAATTTTAAATATTAAAACACTTTTATTTTAATATTCTCAAAATATTGATGAATTGAGCATACATGCTCATTCCAACAAAAATCGAGAATTCACAGTCAAGATGAAACTCTTCTGAAAATTCACTATGTTGATCGAACACGCATCAGAAAATACTGAAACTCTCAGTATGGAAACACGGACACTACGAAACATGTTCATTCCTTAATGACCGACCAGAGTCATTCTTAGGTCTTGCACAAAGCCGGTCTTAAAGGTTTTCATAATTCTGACCTAATTTGCTCAATTGCTCATACTGGGCCCGAACTCTCTCCAAACAACTGGGGGATTCTCCAAATGACCAACAAATGGTCCCGTGACTACCAAGAGCCGGTACCATGCTCTCTTGGTCGGTCCTCATCTCTCATATCTAGGTTTTATCACCTAATGCTGAAACCATCAATATTTCAATAAATGATGAAACTTGCATTTAATCATCGTTCTTTCACTAACTCTCAAACTGAGAACTCTGGTGCGTGTTCACTCGAGAAATGGGCACCCATGGACGCTCATCATCCCGTGTGGTCGGTCTCTCCTCACTCATGACCAATTTTCAGCAATTCACCAATTGATGAAGGATTGATAAAAAATAGGGTTTCGAACAAACGCTCCACGAATCACCATTCTGAGCAAGTTCAAACACAAAATAATGTTGATTCAGCAAACATCCAAATTAATAATATTCGGTAATTCACCATTATTTTTGATTAATATGGGTCACGACACCAGTAAATAATTCGTCGAATTGAGCAATACTTGCTCAGTTGCTCGAATATTGATCCAACCATCAATGTTCAGTAATTCATCAGTAGTTTGTTGAATTAAGCAACACTTGCTCAGTTGCACGCCAAAATTATCAAATTCTTCAAATTGAGAAATACTTGCTCAATTGCTCGACAAACTCTCAATATTCAGCAATTCGTCGAGTTGAGCAATACTTGCTCAGTTGCTCTAGTCAGTAATTCATTGACATCTCAGAGAACTACATGTTCAATCCATGAATCACTGAGCATTCACCACTTATGCTCGATTCGATAAAACTAGACTCAAAGTCTAAATCAGTCAACAACTGACTAACTAATACACGTCTGCCTTGCATACTCCACTATTCGTGAAATATCAACCACGTCACAAATGAGGGGATATCACTTAGGTTTTTGGTCTGGCGGTCTAAGGCACGTGGATTCATCCACAACGAGAAATGTGCGTAAGTCGTTTAAACGGTTGAAGGAGTTAGCAAAGTAGTGGGTGCGCGATCAGTCAAGTCTCCGCACGACATGGAACTGACTTTACCACGATCTCCCACTTTCCCACTATTTCACTCAAGAAACTGTCACACTTACATGGATCAGTGGTACATCATTCTGGCAATATAAATAAGTCTAAATCGAGGACATCAGGATATCATCAATCATCGATTATCATCATTATCCGTCAACAACTCGATATAAACTTATTCACAGAACTCAACTTCAGCAGTTCAGCAATATTGCAGAAACCTTCAACACACCCACAATCCTTGATCATCACTGATCCCACACAACTCTCAGCTTCCCTCCTACAAATCAACCCATTTCCCTCTTTGCGACCGAATTGACTCTGGAACGGCCATTGTCTTGGTTTAGGCCGGAGTCATACAGATTGATTTCCCGAATTTAAGCACCCCCTTTGTAGCGGTGCATCTATGTGAGGTTCAGCAGTTTGCTCGGTTGAGGAATCTCGACAGCACGCTCGAATCTCCACTTTCCAAGAAAACCAGCAAACTGTTTTTCCCCATCTACACCAGGAAACTTTGGTCGGGAGGACAAATGTATGTGCAGAAAAATAAAAAAACTACGACCACGCAAAATTGTGGCCGAAGGCCGCTCGAAAGTTTTTAGGCTTTTTTAGATGCAATGACTCACTATATGACTAAAATTCCTAGATATATGTCCACAGTATAACATAATGGCAACAAATCCCTTTTTTGATTAGATCAGTTCTAAATCACATAACTACCGGGTACTGCACCATATCTAGTCTGCACATTTGTTCATTCAAAACACATATTAAGATCAAGGGTAATTATATGAAATATAATGGTTGTAAATTATAATAACCTCGATTTCAAACCTTTAAAGATTTATTTGAGATCCTAAAGGCTAAAGCATCATCCTATCCCCGTTGGCTTTGTCTTTCCCTTCCATTTTCGTAAAACAATGAGGATGCAGCTATAATTGCAAGATTTTCTTTATTTTTAGATGGGATTAACCAGGGGGGACAAATCTCAAAATATCTCAAAATCTAAATTGTCATATTTAGTTTCCGAAAAACTAGGAGGACAACTGTCCTCCCTAGTCCATGAATAGCTCCGCCACTGACATAGAGGTTTGCCTCTATCTCTATATGAAAACCACTACGTAGTGTTTATGTTTGTTTTACCAATATCTAATCACTCTATGTATTCACATCTAGTATTTAATATCTCCTATTTAACCCTTATAAAATCAAAATTTTCCTTAAGATCCATCCTTCCCATCAAGATGAAATATCAGAAACTCTAAAAATCAAATACATAGAAAAATTCTGAAATTCATGTAATTGGAATTTGAAACTCAAAATCTTTACAAAAGCTCTAACATTAAAATATGAGGTACGATTTTAGTTGGCGGGACGGTCGGAAGATGGTGAAATATTCAAAAGGGACGCATTTAGAAGCAACTATATCTACGACCAATAATAAAACTGAGTAAAATGGAGATCGAACACCATTATTCATAAGGGTCATAAGGCTATTGATTTGGAAGATTTTCAAACACCGACAACACAAAAATTTTGCAAAAGAATTTCGGTCAACTTGACACATGACTATTAATATCAGTAAAATGTTGTATCATGTTCTCTGTTTCCGCCAGATTCATAAGTTTCTCCCGTCTCAGAGTTCACTTATAGAGATCGAACTATCTTGAGTGTTGTAATTTACAAGCCTTGTTTGGCTTACAGGATAAACAAAAATCAGAAAAAATAAGTGTGCTAATTAAATCTGGCTAGTTTGGGCTTGTAGAAATTATTTAGGACCTATAGAAATTGTTTGAGAATTTTAAAGTAAACGGAACTCCCTCGGCCAACTATTTTTTTCAATGAAAAATTTATTCTTATTTAACTAGTGTTAATTCGGTTGATAAAGATGTTTAATTTTGTTAACTTGGAATCAACTAATCTTAATCCACTGTCAAACACATGAAGATTTTTTATTTTAAAAAAAGAAATCAACCCACAATTGGTGGATGTCAGCACTCGTAAACTGATTCTGGGTTAATGTTTTTATTCAAAGAACACCCAAAATCAGAACATATTACTCACTACAAAAACCGATTGTAAGAATCGGTAAGAACGATACACATACATAGAGTGATTCCTAATACTACACTAAAATGATCGGCCCATACAATAAAAATCGATTATGGACTAAGCAAATAAGAAATCAAAGGTTATATAATTGGTTTATGTGAATATTCACGTAATCTAATTGTAGACTAGTTTTACATGGAGGTTTATATGAAGATAAAGTTGAGGAAGTTGGAAATTTTAGGCTAGTGTTGTATGGAGGTTTTGTTTTAGATTTGGAAAGTCTTTTTTGTTCCTATTATTAGTCGCAGTTTCATTTCTGTTTCTAGATTGGATTCTACTGGTTGTGGATTTACGCGTGAAGGAGGCAGACTTTGTCTTAGATTTAACATGCAAAATGTTAAAATTTGGTGTTTTAGTTAACGGCTTATATAAATTATCTTCTTTTGGCATTTTTTATGCTTCGTCATTATTGTGCGTTTCAGATGACTACTTAGTTATTTCTTCTTCTGGAACTAAAAGATTTATTCCTAAAGAAAATCCGTCCATGTTATGGCACAAACGATTAGGACACATAACTAAAGAACGTTCAAACAAGCTAGTTGCAGATGGGATACTGGAATCCTTATATTTCAACAATTTTAATACTTGTGTAGACTGTATTAAAGGTGAGCTGACTAAGATTAGAAAACTGAGTGCTACTCGCAGTTCAGGTTTCTTATAATTGATCCACACAGATATATGTGGACATTTTCCTATTCCTTCTCGCTGAGATGATAATTTTAGAAGGTAGGTGTATATGTACCTTTTTCATCACAAGTTAAATATCTTCAGGGGATTTAGATATGTTTAAGATTTATCATTTGGAAGTTGAAAAACAGTTGACCAAGAAGATTAACATTGTTCGTTCTGATCGAGGAGGAGAGTATTATGGTAGAGCGGATCAAGACGATGTATCATCAAACTTTTGTTAAATATATTCAATAGCATGGCATAATTCCGCAATACACAACTCTGGGTATTCCTGAGCAGAACGATGTAGCATAAATACGCAGTTGGACCTATCAAAATATTGTTCGCAGTATGATATGTCATTCCGATTTGTACGAAAATCTATGAAGAGAAGCTCTAAAAACAACAATTTACTTACTTAATCGGGCACCCATTAAAGTAGTACAGAAACCCCATTTGAGTTTGGACGAGGAAAAAGCCCAACTTGCATCACTCTCACGTACAGGGTTATCTGGCAGAAGCGAGACTCTATAATCCTGACATTATAGGATACCCAGGCAGATCTAAAGTTTTTCGCTTTTACTTCCCGACAAGATCTATCCAAATTGTAGAGAAAAATAATGCTAGGTTTTCGGAATTCGATGACGTGATCTTTTACCATCGAGATGTGATGTTTGAAGAAGTTATAAATGATCTACGACCATTTTTTATTACAAATATCTTAATGGTTTTTCCAACTTCGGCTTTTTTCTTACCCATTTCCACTACAGTAGCTGAACCAAATATTAAAGTTGTTGCACCTATATTTCTACAAGTAGGTGAGCCTAGGGTTATCAACGGGTATCCATTACCCGGAACCGTTACCGGACCTGGTAGACATGAGTCCGGTTCCATGTCCTAAAGTTGGACCCATTAACAACTTAGGACCCGACGGGAATCGGATACCCGGTTATTCATTCTTTTTACCAAAATTATGAGTATTTGCTAGTTTTGGCTTTGACTTTTTTTTCTTACATTTAATCAGTATTTACTACATTAATTAAGAAATAATAATAAATTTAAAAAAATATATATATTTAAATTCAAGCCAAAAAGAGAAAGATATTAAGTTCTGGAGATTTTTTTTATAGTTTTCTCAATACCCAACGGGTACCCGGGATTTTTAACGGGTTTGATCTTAGGTCCAACGATTTAGGAACCGGAACCGACTTTTATTTGTAGGGTCCAGCTCCAGTGGTATCCTGAAGGACTCGGACCCATTGACAGTCCTAGGTGAGCCCCTTGTAGCCGTCCAAGAGGACATTCATCCTACTGAACTTACAACACTAAGAATATGGGAAAAATACTGTTTGGTCCTTTTTTAGGTGGGCCCATGTCAGCTTAGTCCTTTAGAAAAACGCCTTTATTTTTTGGTCCATAATTATTTAAAAATATTAAATGGACAAAAGTACCCTTCCGTGTTAATTTTTTTACTTATTTTTTGTAGCAGTTCATTCGTCAAAATGAACTCATGTTAATTTTTACTTATTTTTTTAGAAATCACCTATATAAACCAGAGTTCATTCCAGAAATGAACTCCATATAAAAACCTAAAAAAATGGAGTTCATTCCAGAAATGAACTCCATATAAAAACCTAAAAAAAACAGAGTTCATTTCAGAAATGAACTACATATAAAAACCTAAAAAAACATAATTCATTCCAGAAATGAACTCCATATAAAAACCTAAAAAAAACAGAGTTCATTTATGGAATGAACTGCAACATCACCATCTTCATCATCTTCGTCGTCTTCAACAGCAGCAGAAAAAATCAAAAAATCAAAGATCAGCATCAAAATCAAGATCTTCAACATAAAAAATCAAGATCTTCAACACGATTAGAAAAACATCCTTCACAATGAACCTTATTTCAGATCTGATTTCACACCAGAAGATGAATCTTCGACAAATAGATCTTCAACAACAGCAGATGAGTTCGTCTTCATCATCAAGAACCGCAACAGCAACATCACACATGAGTTCGTCGTAAATCGTCTTCATCATCAGCAACATGAGCAACAACAAACGTATTTAACATTAGCAGCAACAACGTATTCATCGTCAACAAATAATTTCATCGTCTTCATCATTTGTTTGCTCGTGGAGACGCAATTGTTACGGTAAGAAGAAAAAATAAGAATAAAGGAAAGAGAAAGTAGACCTGAAAATATGGAGGTGGGAGAAAATAAATCTGAAAATAATATCTTCTCTCTTGATAATTGACTATATATATCCTAGGGTGACGTCATGGATGACGTAATGGTCCCAAAAGGATATTTCTGCCACTACAAGATGACATTTACATCATCCATGACGTCATCCCAGGACCAAACCATAATTTCTAGGACCAAACTATAACATATTTTTCCAAATAGGACCAAACAGACACATGACTGAGTCAACAGGACTAGACTCTCTCTAATATATTATTCCAAGGACTATATGGTATTTCCTACTAAGAATATCAAGTACAACACGGGAACCAGCAATTCCCAACACCTATCAAACTTATATAACAAAAGGTGATATTCAAGAAACAAATGGTCCGGTAAACTATGCTAACACAATGAGTACTGATAAGTCCAAAGAATTGATGAAAGCTACGAAGGAGAATGTGAAGTCTATGGACAAAAATGGAGTTTGGGAGCATTTTTTGCTATAAGTAGGCGTCAACGTTATTATATTCAAGTGGGTAATCAAGACAAAGAGAGATTTTGAACGGAAAGTGGAAAGATAAAATGCACAGGTATTCGTGAAGAGATATAAAGAAATATTCTCGTAGAATTATATAGGCCTTGGAAGCACATGTTGACATGGACTTAATCAAATGGATGTCAAAACAACATTCTTAAATGGGAACCTACAAGATGATATCTACATGGAGCAACCAGATGGTTTTAAGCTAAGAGTAAAATAACATTTAGGTTGTAGGTTGAAGAAATCCATTTATTGGACGAAACAAGCCTCACGATAATGGTACTTGAAGTTTGATCTGGCCATGGTTAGTTTTAGCTTTAAAGAATCCCTCATAGACAGATATATATGCTATAAGATTAGTGGGAGCCGCTTTATCTTTTTAGTATTTCACGTGCATGATATATTACTAGCTAACAATATATTTTACTTGATATTAAAAGTTTTATATCAAAGACTTTTAAATATGGAAGACGGCTCATATTTTTTGGAAATTAAAATACAAACAAACCAGAAGGATGGATTCTTTGTTTATCACAAAGTGTTTACATTGATAAAGTTTTCAAAAGGTTTAATATGCAGAGTTTTGCTCCTAGAGATGCATCAGTTGTGAATGGAAATGTTTAACTACTGGGATCATCCTAAATTCACAAAGCTTAAAGCATTATGTTGGGTTATACTTTGAACGAGCTGCTACTTGGTGGTTCATACGAATAAAATCTGGTATTCGAGATTTTTCGTATCTGGTGATAAAAGGAGTTTGGGGGATAACACTAAGCTAGTCTTTATTCTACTGTCGGTGATATACGATTATGAAGAAAGATAAATAAGTATACTGATTGAGTCAATGTTTGGTAATGACGAAGGAATTCTTAATCATCTTTTTTTTTTTTTTATATTTCTTATTGTCTTTTTATGTTAATCAACCAACCCCCTAATATTTGTTTTTGTTGTAGTTTTTATGATCTAAATAACATATCAATTACGCAGCTCTTCGTGGGAGCATCCTTACTACCGCTATATTACTAGTTAACTAGTGGAAAATATCTTGAGTAATATGTTGCACTAACGACGCGCATCAGATACATTTTGGATCTGTTCGAAGCCATACCATGCTCTTCAAAATCAAACTCTGTAATTGAGTAGTTGCTTTAACAGTCCTTTATTTTCATATAAAAAAAATGAAAAAAAAAAAAAAAAAAAAAAAAAAAAAAAAAATTACCGCCAAGAAATTTTTTCATTTTTATCTAATTTTTTGTGAAGGTGATCCCAAAATACATCCTTGAGAAGCATGTTAACAATTACTTTTTGTTATTCACAGTTTCATTAAGCTAAAAGACGATCAAAACTATTATCTTTTTCCTTCTAATATGTGGTTTGTGCTTGTGTTTTAGTTTATTATTTTCGACAGGTTGCAGGCGGAAAGTCCACAACATCCCTGGATATCTTAATTCCTAACAACTTGACTAGTCGTAGAAGAGAACATATAAGTGTTTATCATTCTTCTAGTATGAAGAATAACCTTAACAAATCTATATTAACATTTCTAAAAACCACATCACATCTCAACTTCCAAATACACCACATAACTATAGCACCAATACTTGGCCAACCAACATCAAAGGGAGAATCACCTAAAGTTTTATCAAACCAAAACCGAAAGTAATCTTCTGAGCAATATAAGTCGACTGAAACTAAATGTTGTAGAGATAAACCAAACCAAATATGGGAAGCAATCGAATATTGAAAAAATATATGAAAACCAGTCTACTCAACATTCTTGCAAAAAGGACATATATCATCTGTATAAGGATTATAGAACTTAAGTAAGGAATTTACTAGAAAAATTTGAGCAAATTCCACATAAAAAACTCAATATTCGGAAGACAATCCAAAGACCAAACTTTTCTCCAAAAAGAAGCTTTGTCTGTTGAAGATCTTTCATTCATATACACTTTATATGCAGATTAATTATGAACATACCGTTCCTAGTATGAGCCCACTTTATTCTATCCCCCCCCCCCCCAGATCTAATAACACATTTTTTTTGACTTCAATCGGAGAAAAAAACATTCAACAAACTCATATTCCAGCAATTATTTTGAACACCAATAAGCTGACAGACAAAATTAAATTTTTTATGATTAGGTTTATCATAAACATGCGGAGAAGAATCAAAAGGAATCCAGTTTAAGAACCAAATATCCGTAGTCGATCCATCATTAATTTTTTAAACTATATTGGATTTAATGAAATCTAAATTATTAACTATACCTTTCCAAATCCAATAAGAACAATCAACATCTTTGTTAATTTCTAACAAACTCTGATTCAGAAAATACTTATTCTTCAAAAATCTAGACATCAATTGATCTGGATTCTGCAGAATTCTCCATCCCAATTTAGAAATGAAAATCCTATTTGTGGCATAAGTGTTCCTAATTCCCAGCCCACCACACACTTTAGACTTGCCAATTTAGAAATGAAAATTCTCGGGTGACTCATTCACCAAAACTGAATAAGAAACAGTACTAATGCATTGAAAAGTTAATTGTCACCAATCATATGAGAAACCAAGTTTTTTTTAAAACAACTGTAATAAAAGACCATTCCAACCTATCAAAAGCTTTATAAAGATCTAATTTAAAAGCCATAAAACCATTTTTAACTTGTTTCTTTTTCTTTATGAAAGAGTGAAGAATCTCATGAATAATAATAATGTTATCATGTATTTGTCTATTTGCTATAAATGTAGACTGAAATGGTGATATATATAAGAGAATCCAACAAATGTGTAAGCCGATTAGCTAATATTTTAGAAATTATTTTGTATACAGTATTAGAGAGACTAATAGGTCTGGAATCATGAGGAGTAGCAGGATTATTAACTTTAGGAATCAAGGAAATAAAAGCGTGATTCATTTTATTTAAAAAAAAATTAGTTCTAAAAAAGTTTTGAGTATGAAAAATAACTTCAGTCGAAGTTTCTTCCCAATTGACCCTAAAGAAACCAGATGGATAACCATCAGGTACGGCGATTTCCAAGGGGGTATGCTCTTCGCGGTACTATGACTTTCTTCAAATGAAGGAATAGAAGTTAAAGATACATTCATATCATTAGTAATAATCGAATTCACATTTTTCAAAGCTTCCTCTATGTCATAACTAGTTGGACTTGACGAAGTATAAATGTTCTTAAAGTCTTTTGAATAACTTGCTCTTTGCAACCAATTCCCTTAATCATCTTTAATGGTATGAATGTTATTATACATATTCCTAAGATTCACAAAATTATGGAAAAAAATTGTGTTTTTATCATACTGCGTAAAGTAGTCTATTCTATATTTTGTGTTTATAAAACTGTTTTCTATTTCATACCAATAATCCAATTTCTTCGAATAGTTCAAAATGTAAGTACTAATATCAGGAGTATAAGGAACATATTGCGACTTTTTAATTTCATAATTCAACCGACTAATTGTTGTTTTAATATGATCAAAAGAATTAATATTCCACTGACTAAGATCATGCTTTGGATTTTTTATTTTACCTACCACAACAAAACTTAGAGAACGATTAACTTATTTAACCCAAGAATTATGAAGAACATTTTTAAATTCTGGATTCAACTGCCAACACTTAAAAAACTTATAAGAAATGAAAACATTTAACCAAAATAGGATTGTGATCAGAGTATACTCTAGCTAAATTAGTTACACGAGTATGTGGTAAAACATAGAACCATTCATCATTCACAAAGCCTCTATCAAACTTCTCAAAAATCAACTTAGACGGTTTTTTAAATCTCCTATTACACCAAGTAAATGGATTCCCAAAAGCAAACACCTCGTTCATTTTCATATCAACCAGTTTAGTTTTAATAAAATTCGAGGGGAAAGAAATATCTGATTTCTACCTTGCTTTTCAGATGCATGCAAAATAAAAATTAAAATCACCTAGCAATAACCAAGGCCTATTGTCGGACTCATTCGTATGACTAAGAAAATTCCATTGATTTTGATACCATTAATATTTAGCGCCCCATATATAAATCAAACAATACAGTTCTTAATAGCTGGAGTAATATCACACATTATATGTATCATGTTGAGAGACCTACTTAAAACCTCTATATTTTACTTAGCAAAATAACCTACCGCCATACCACCCGATTTACCCACAACAGGCATAATACACCAACTATCATAGGGTAGATGATGACAATACTTGTTTATAGTTTCAATATCAACCATGGTCTCAATAAGACAAATAACATCATGCCTATTTTTTCTAAATATGTTCAAAAGATGTAACAACTTTTTATCAGAACAACACCCATTCATATTCCAACTAAGAAACTTCGTGATGATTAAATAACAAACAAATAAAGCAATAAAAAAATTTAAAGAAATCAAGTTTACTTACAAGGTAATGGGCTGGAGAAGGCTCAGCATCCATAGAGTTCGCAGAGTCAATCATCGTGAGATTTTTTTCCTAATTCTACTGCAGTAATCACAGGTTCTTGAGGAAGTGTAACTATCGAAGTAGGTTTAAGAAAAATATCACTATCATAACATTTTCGAACAACTGGATTGCTCGAGAAAGTCTGAAGAATAACTTATTTCTGTAGAAGTATTAAAAACCAATCCAGAAGAAGTGTAAACGGTCTGAGAGAATAAAGTACAGGAAGTTGACCAAATAACATTTGATTCAACATTTTCTAAAAACACGGTATCAATCCTTCCTTGATTAAAAGAAGCACCGACGGGAGGCGAAAAGGGGGAAATGAAGCCATAGGTGGCCAATAAGGAGTAGGGTCCATAGTAGATGATGAGGAAAAAAGGTGCCAAGAAAACTGATTCATAAGATATCCTAGTGATAAGAACGTAAGTGCTACATTTTATACCCATATTTATATTAACTAGGACTCGATATTTTGGCTAATAACATTATTTTAGTTCTTTTTTAGAAAGTAAAAACGAATTTGATCATCTAGGAAATAAACGACTAAGTTACATGATAAAGTGTCATTTGCAGCAAAAAGCACCATGTTGGTACTCCATCTTACCGTTTCACAGACCAAAGGGATTGACTGACGTGTCAAACCATTCACCACATACTTGTATCTCTACAAGACAGAAAAGAAATACTCATTTCTTTTATTATTCAAGCAGCTGCATCATTTTCTTTATAGTCTTGATTGGAATTGAAATTGAATTCATGATGGAAGAACACAGAGGGTTCAAGAGTATTTATCAAATAATTAGAGAAGGAGATTATAAAATTGATATGGTAGAGATGGGTTTTACACATTTTTTTGGCGTTGCTTAATGGTGACTAGCCGGTGTTGTGGTTGAATGCGATAAAAGAAGTGGGCTCGCTGTGTTTGTGAAAATGTCGCTGTCAAGAGAACGAAACACAGAAGCGAGAGTTTGAAAAGTCGTGAAGGCAAGAACGGAAGAACAAGAGATTGAAGGGAAAAATAGACGATTTAGTGACAAGGGTCTACTATTTCCTCTATTTTTATTGTAATTATTTTTGTGGGTTTTGAGAAATCCACAATCACGTGTTGCTAAACATTTTAGCTAGGGTTCTATGTTGAAACCACTTGGGGGTATTAGACTATTTTAAATTGATTAATTGAGCAAGAGACCATTATGATTTGAATAAATTAATTTTTGAATATTATTTATTGATTGATTCAAAATTAGTTGTTGCTTCACCGTTTTTTAAAACTTATGTGTATAATGAATTAGTTTTACAAATATGTTTGTCTTATTATTTGATGATCCATGCTTGATTAATTTCCTTGATGGATTATGATTAGAAAAGTCATATAAAATTTGTGAACCTATATTTAGTTTTGTATAATTTTTTCACTAACGCAATTTGATGGTGCATACTTGGGTTTAGTCTTTTGATGTGTCATGCTGTGGGTGTCCCAGTGATATTTGCGACTCTAATACTTACAAATTACAATAGGTGAAGTTACTAGAACAAACAATAAATAAATATTAATGAGTTATGTTTCGTTTCAGTAATTGAATAGAAATAGTGGTGGATACTATAAACTCTGGTTACTGACTCTCTCTGTGAGTTTAATTTATTAGTTTAGTTTAATTTTATGGGTCGAGATAGACCAGCAAACCGTTTTAACAAATGCTTTTGACAAAACATACTGACCATAAGATCTTATACATCTAATGGCTAGCATTTTTGATGACATGGCAGAAATATCTCTCTTGGTATCTGTTTGGCCACGAACAAACATTAGAAATATGAACTAACATATCCTGTAGTTGTATTGTAATGGAAGGAACGACGAATCAAGAACAATGAGAAAGCACCTTCCCTACTATTTATTTTTTCTCAGTTTATTCCTCTTGAACTTATATCCGTTGCTCAATTTACTGGAGTTACTCGAATTATGTCATCAATATGGTGTTTTATATTAAGGTTTTTAATATAGATTGATTTTTAGTGCAATCATCTCGATTGTATCTTCTGTTTACACGAGGTCTTTTTTGCGATTGTGAATCGTCTTGAATCCATTTAATGTGCTTGATAGGAAAAGGCAAAAGCTCACAATCTTTCCATTTACTCGTCCTTTTATTTTAGGGTTTTCTTGTAGTATTCTTTTACCATGAATCCAAAAAAATAAACATGAGAAGAAAAGGAGAAATCGACAATCACTTAGAATGGAAAAGGCTTGGATGATAATAGATAGATCATAACCCAAATACATACCAGGGGGTTGACGATTTTCTTAAGGTTTTCACTCAAGAACAGAAGGAAACTAAAATCTTGTATCCTTGTGATTAAGCCAAACGCATCTCAAAACTATATTGTGTGCCTTGTCATCAAAAATATTATCCGTCGGATATATAAGATCACATGGTTAATACATTTTGTCAAATGGTTTTGTTAAGACCTTTTGTTACTCGATCCCCTTCGTTATCTCATTTTCAAATCTAAAAATCCAAAAATATTGTTTCCGGTTATTATTAGAGATATTGATTACAGTATTTCCACCACTCCTTGTGGGTTCGACCTGTACTTTCTTCTGTTTACTAGTTAGACACTGTGCGATTGAGGTTATTATAAATAGGTATTCCCAGAATCCTGTCACCTATATCTCTTTCCTTTCCTATCATTAAATAAGACAACAGAGTCTAAAGAAGTAAAACCATCATGAGAGGAAGTGTTTTAAGAGGTATTAATCACAGAGCTTGAAGGTGATAAAGTGATTGCATTAGTCATTTAAGAATTGGGTTCCCTGATTGATAAAGCCGAAACTGAAGGCACAAATGATATAAAACAAGGAGAGAAACAATAGAACCTGAACCCCTGGATGATCCATAGGGATGAAGACTGACATAAAAAGTTGAAGGTTGAGACTCAACACCAGAAGTAGCAACATCGGTAACCTTTTTCTTACTAGCACCACAAATTTCTCCCATTTTCTGAGACCGAAACCACCTTTGTTATAGCACATGTGAAGCTTTAGGAGAATGAGCAGGCGAAGCTTTAACATAAATTCTCATCTGAATCTCCTTATATTTGTTCTCATCATGATTAAGCACAAAACATTTATTACATGCATGAAAAGGTAAGTTTGGATAGAAAGCTTACATATAATAAGTTTTCCAAGCAGTGTTGTAAACAACTTTCTTAGTCATTGCAGAATTCTTAGGTACCATCACTTTAGCTTCATAAAAGTTACCCATAGGTGTATATACTACCATAATAGTACCAACTTGCTCAATAATTTCTCTATCCTTACTTTATTAACAAGAACAAGTGGTATTGTTATCTACACAAGCATAAGAGTTTTATCCCGTACCAAGTCAAAAACAGACTCTAAATCACCCAATATTTGAACATCAAATAATTGACCGAAGACAAAAGTTGGTCTAACAACAAGTGCCAAAATCCAGATATTATTTTTTCTTAAATAAAATCATAAAGAGATTAAGAAAGCCTTCCAGTCTTTTAATATATAGTTTAGCTAGTTTGAAATCATATGCATTAATGTTCCACACTCTATTCAGATGGTGCTTAACAGAAGTTTTATGATAGTTATGGTACTCAACAAGAAAACCAGCTAACCTAATTGGAAATTATTCAGCATCTTCATCTAAATCAAAGACTCTCACTTGTTCTTCAGGAATAGACATGACAAAAAACTAGAGACCGAGAAGATGAAGAAACACTCAAGAGAAATAGTGGAAGTGGTACAAACATAAGACATGTATAAAATGCAACCTCCACAATTACTTTGTATATGACAAAGTGAAAAGAAAGTACTGAAATAAAACTTATAAGACTGTATTACAAGATTAAATAATATACATGATTTTCATATGCAATCTCCTAGATACTCCACAGACAGACAAACCCTCCTTCAGAAACAGAAAATCAGGTTCATGCGTGATATAAATTTTGCGAAGTGTTAAAAAAGCTTCTGAGAAAATCCGTTACATGTACTCACGATGAAGAAGGAAGAAAATATTAACTTAAACTTCACAATTATCCATAATACAAGCTTTTTACTGATAACCCCAAATCCCAAATTCATGCAAATAAAAATAATCCCTACTTCAGTAGGATCTCATTATGCTAAAAAAGCATATTTAAACTGCTAATTTTCTCATATTATACCGACCCAAATCCATAAAGAATATAATGATACAAAATTGAAAAGCCATACCCAGTTAAATATGCTAAAACTTCTCCAAAAATACAGTCTTAATATGAAATCTCATGAAGGTGACTCTAGAACTCTATGTCTGCAACCTGCTTCAGCCCATGACCAAATCTGAAAACAAAATAGAAAAATCCTTGAAAACAGATGTTATAAGGATTAACAAATCAATTCAGAAGATAAGGAAAGTCATGAAATCAGATAAGGAAATTCTAAAAACGATAACAAGCCTTTCATAATTGAAAAGAGAACAACATTAGAAAAAACAAATTAGGGAAGATTTTTTTTTTAAATTAGATCATTCCGATCTTGAAAAATTCTACAAAATTACAAATAAATTAACCAATAGATGAATAAAAAAAATAAAATAAAATAAACGAAAAGAGTCAGATGATCATTCAAAAACAAAATTAAACTGAAACCCTAGATAAAATCAGTCGAGAAAGATGAAGAAATTTGAGAGTTTACTAAGTCAACGTCACTAGACTAATCGCCTAAAAATCGAGACTTGAAAAAAAAAAGACCACTCGTCTTATTTTTGGTACCCTCCCCAATAATCTAGCATCCCCATTAGCATTGTTGTTAAATCCTGTGCGTAGGGTCATATAGTTTTTGTTTTTGGGGTCATACAGTTTTGGTTTAGGAAATTACTAGGGAAGTCGGTGACCTTCTTTCATGGCAATATATGCCCGCATGAATACAACATAACAAACAGAGCCGCGAAGGGGATTAGGAGGAAAAATATACGCAGGAGAAAAAATAAAGAGATGTGGAAGGTGAAAACCTAAACTATTTTCATCATTGATTCTAAGACATATTTATGATTTCCGTCTCATCAATATTGATCTCTGGCTAAAACCAGAGCCGATTCTGAGTCTTGGAGGGCCTTGTGCGAAGTTGATTCGAGGGGCCCTTATACAACTAATTCTTTGTCCCCGAAAAATTCATAACAATAACTACAATTAATAGAAATAAAAGTCGACTAAAAAAATAATGACGAAAACTCAAAAAAATAGTTAACAGTTATGTTATATGGTAAAATTATTTGCACTCATTATCAAACATGTTAAGTCGGTAATTCATAGTTAATTAATTTATATAGAATTAGAAAAAGATTAATGGTCATGTGTTTCTCTAATTTAAGTATAGTTGTATCTATATAAATATAGTGTGCATGCATTGAACATCATATGAGGCAGTAAAAAAAATAAAAACGATGATGAAAACTCAAAAAAAATAGTTAACAGTTATATCGGTAAACAATTTGTACTCATTATCAAACATGTTAAGTCGGTGATCCATAGTTAATTTATTTATATTGAGTTAGGAAAAGATTAATGGTCATGTGTTTCTCTAATTTAAGTATAGTAATATCTATATAAATATAATTTGCACGCATTGAACATTACAATTAATTAAAAAAAATCAATTAGAAAAACATAAAAATGACGATGAAAACTCAGAAAAATAGTTAACAGTTGTATCATAATGGTTAAATGATTTGTGCTCATTATATCAAACATGTTAAGTCGATAATTCATAGTTTATTTATTTATATAGATAATTTTCCTATACATGTCCGCCAACTTTTTCCCATTTACCGTGTCCAAAATCTCTAGATCATCCTCTTCATCGTCGGTTGGGATAGGCTAGTTGTTTCCAAAAAGGATCAATATCCTCAAATGGTATGATACCATCCTTGTACCGAAGTATGTTGTGGCGGCATGGAAGTCCCATAGATGTCTTCATTTTACAAACACACTCTCCCTCCAAGTTAGCGGACAATGTCTCAATCAATTCCCCTTCTTTCATCACTTTGTCAATGCATAGATGGGAGACTCTATAAGTTAATCCAAAAAGATACGTTATGTTCAAATGACGCTTTAATTCTCACAACATCACTTTTGAAATATTCATCCATTGCATCAAATATCGTGACAAACGTATCAACGCAACCAAAAATATTCTTCTTCAATCGATAATGAGACGACTCTACCATAATTGTTGCTTGGTTGTTGAAGTGTTTGTGTCGATTGGTGAAACAAGACATAAACCTTGCTTTATGAGATTCCACGTCTTTGAGCAAATAAATAATGACGTCGGGGTAGTCGGTCCTCCAATGATAAATAAGCATTTCAACCTTTTCTTTGTAGACTTCCTCGGTGATTGACCATACCAAAGATTCCCACTCGCAGGAGAAACATGCCCACAACCTATCATTTTTGTCATACTCTTTCATGAAGTCTCTCTTTTTGTTTACTTGTTTTTACTCCGGTACTTTAGCAATATTCTCTAATTCTTTCAACTTAAATGGTTGAATTATCGGTTGAGAAGTATATAAAGAAAGTTGGTTGCATTCGAAAATACCTTATTAACAGTATACATCAACGATGAATATTGATTGGATACAAACACTTTAGGAAGAGCACCCACCCTAAAGATTAACTGAAATTGTTCTAACTCCCAAACGTAACTTTATTTCCTCTTGTTTTCCAAGATACAAAAAACCATGGTGAACGGTGTTTTTGTCGACGTATTCCCAATTATGGTCATCAACGGAATATCATATTTGTTATTCTTGTACGTGCAATCCAATATAATAACTTACGGGAAGCAGATAGCCAATTGGACGCATTCTGGGTGTGCAACATCAATTGTTGCATCATCATCCTACCTTGCAAATTATTTCTTCTCAAAGTAATTATTGTATTATATATAGTTTGCGTAGTCGACTTGTTATTTTTGTTGTCATCCTTCAATTTACTAAGAATCTTAGACGGTGCCATGTGTGCTCGTGTCATTTTATCTTCTTCGTGCATATCGTTGGATTTGAGCCGTGCGACTTTTGCATGTCTGTAAAGGTCAAGTGGACATGGTTGGTTATGACGACAATCCATAGTTTTATTCATAACTCAATATTCTTCATCTTTGTTGAGGGACTTATTATTGAGGTTGAAAACGATCTTGAAAGGACATTTTGTTTTCCTCGTCTTTGTCCTATTTTTTCTCCCAGTCTTCACAATATATTTAGAAACCTTTTTAGACTAGTTATCGTTGTTTCCACTTCACTCACAAATGATTTCAAACCGATCATGTTGTCTTTGTTGTCCACAAACCATTAACAAGTTTTTTTCAAACAACTCTCAGGAATAGGTTCGGCTTATTATGAAAATTTCAAACAAGCCGAACTAGGATCTAGAAATTAGGTGGGAAGTTAAAATATACAAGTTCAAACGATAATTTTAAACATTTCAGTAAGCCGAACTGCTCATTATTTGTAATGAACCAGGTGGGTTCGGATAATAATTATAAGCCGGACCTATACATGGTTCACCAAACTATGGTTAAAAAAATATAATTTTTAGATGATTTCAACCTACAAAAATAAAATTAAACATAATCAGGAAATATACATGTGTATTACCAACATCGAGTTACTCATCGAAGTATTCATCAGCTGGATTTGGCTCATAAAAATCATCATCATGAAATTTGAGTTTGAGCTTGAGTTTGAGTAAAATCATTCTGATAATTTAAGAAATCAGCCATTTTCGGAGCATTATTATAGTTGATGTGTATTTTTCTAGGTTTTTTAGATGAAGATTGTCCCTCCTCATCCATTTAGATTACTTGAATCAAAGTTTCTTCCCCACTTCCCCTTCTCCAAAAAAACCTAACTTCTTTTCCACTCCAAAATTTATCATCAACACAAACTTTTATAACTTAATTATCTTAATCACTAATCATTAATATTAGTTACTAATCAAGATTATAAACAACTAATCATTATTATTAACATTAATACTGATAGGGAAGATTTGTCATTACAAAAAATATTTGGCTAAGGGGCTTTTGAATTTACTACCTGCATTCCATTTTTGTCATTGTTCAATATGCCCTGATAGGTATGTCCTAAAACAGGATTCCCCAAAAAGCCTCGTAGTAAATTTATATTTTTCCTGCACACAAAAAAAGCCTAAATGGATAGAGTAAAAAACATTTGGGCTTGGAGAAAAGGCCCTAAGAATAAGTAAGAACGTGGATTTCCCCTGAGTCGGGCCTTGTGCGTCGCACACTCTGCAGTCTGCACCGGCTCTGGCTAAAACCTTTAGAAAAAGAACAAATAACCTAAGGGAAAATTAGGCGCAGGCCAAAAAAAAAATCTCGTTGTCAGGCCCACAATTAATTTTAGGTACCGTGACACCCATAATCATATAAAATTACTAAAAATGTCTGCATGACGAATTATGCATCCGCATGACGGGTTATGCACCAGGGGTATAATTTGGAACGCAACTTGGATATAACATATCTAAAATTCCACGCCTTGGAATTTTACAAATTTTATATCGTTGGAATAAGAGAGCTACGCAACGAGTACAAATAAGAATATCAATTTTTTGTTTTTCACGAAAAAATCGGAGGTAATCATCATTTTAGGAAATTTTTTCGAAAAATTGATACATAATCATTATGCAACCACCAAAAAAGATGCATAATACATTTTGCAGACGCATAACGAATTATGCAACCATTTTCTCGACTGCATAACAAATTATGCATCTAGATAAAAAAGTTATGCATCTATAACGAGTTATGTAACCATTGTTTTGGTTGATTTTAGTGCGTAATAAAAAAAATTGATGCATAATGCAGTATGCATCCATATTTATGGAGGCATAATGCAGTATGCATCCATATTTATGGATGCATATCAGGTTATGCATCTATTTTCTCGATGCATAAAAGATTGTGTAACAATTTTTTCGACGCATAATGCACTATGCAGTCATATTTTCGGATGCATACTGCATTATGCGGTCATATCAGGTTATGCATCCATTTTTTCTCGACTGCATAACATGTTATGCAGATATTATTATAGGTGCATAATGTGTTATGCAACCTTTTTTTTTGTTGGTTTCAATAGTAACAAAACCTAGCTGGATAACGTGTTATACAACCGTTCTCTGTACTGCATAACAAGTCATGCAAAAAAATAGGCTGCAGAACGTGTTATGCAACCAATTTCGAGAATGCATAACTATTCACACTCTTTCATGCGCTAGATGATTGGTGTCACCTGTCATGAAACTCATTCCAACACACATTATTTGACATTTAACAGGAGGCTTTGTTGGACGATCAAAATGTAGGAAAACACTCATTCCAACATACATTATTGGTGTCACCAGTCATGAAACTAATCAAAGAGTATATAAAGGCATTATCTAGAGATACTCATCGAACAATATATAGAGGAGTATTTTCTGACCCTCTTAACGACGAAACGGATACATCTTACTGCAACAATCAAGTGAGTAAAAAGGCTATCCAATGTTAAGTACCTCGAAAAGTACATTTATTAATATCCACCTGTTTCATTTTCATTCATTGCTCAGTTGAAAAATGAGACAAAATTTCAATTTTTAGTCTTTGTTTTTACGCCTTCTCTTAGCTTGCTTTTTCTCGGACTGCTTCTCTTTTTCTTTATCTTGCTTTTTCACCGACTGCTTCTCTTCTTTGTCGGGGACATCTCCAGACTCCTGTGATGCATAAGATATTACGTCGTGCATAGTAAAATATGTTCAGTAATTAGAAAATTATGCAATCTTACCCTCTTCTTCCTCTTTAATCTGATTCTCTGTCGCTGACTCCTCCTATTTTTCTTCTTTGAAGAAGGACAAGACACCTTACTTGTTAATTCCCGAAACAAATTAGCAAAACTGAAAGCATTAACGTGTGGTATCATACATGCCTAAGCTTTATCTATTTCAGAAACAATCTCAAACCCTAACTCACCAGTCACCTACAGCAGCAACGGAAACGATCTGTAATCTCTATTCTACTCTTAGATTCAAAAATTCATCAAAAACCCTTCAATTTATCCTCTAATAACCTCCAAATCACTACAGATTTATAATCAAAAATCATTTCTCCCTGATTATTACATCGGTTCCTAATTTTCTCCTCCATGATTCATAATAACATCATCTCCTTCATTGTATTTACAACTTCATCAACAAAATCTATTTACCCAATTCTTAAACTCATCTCACAAATCATCGGCAGATAAAGAACATGGAAAGAGAAAAAGAAAGAGGAATAATTTTTTATGAAGAAAACGTTTTTTTTAAAAAATGGGTTTGCTAATAATTTTTCTCGGAGATATGGATGCGCCCGTGAACTTTTGGGACGGTGGGTTTAACAGTGGAGAAAATCTAAAAAATGGGTGTGACTGTAGTTTTTACGTAACCTAATTTTATGGTTTTTTGATGGTTTACATTTGTTCTTAAATTTCCTATTTAGTTTTGTGTTTCCTTTTTTATCTGGATTTCTTTTCTGCTAATAATTGTCGTTGTGATCTCTATAAATACAAGTTCCGTGTTCTGGTTCTCTAACAATTGAGAGAAACATACCCAAAATCAGTCTTGGTCCCTAAAGCTCTCAAAAAAACCTAATTTTGAATACTTGAATCAGATTAAGAATGATGAAACCCTATCAGATAGACTTTGCAACTACGAGTGTAGTACCATTCAACAAGTTGGTGAAGCTCGTTGGCCGTGCTTTTTATGATGATAAACATGATAATAAACCCGAGAACCAGCGGAGGAATGCTAGAAGTGATAACAAAGGGATGGCCATTGTGATTCTTGATGCTCTGACAAGGCGATTATGGGTTAGAGAGGATGATTTGGCTAAGGATTTAAAGCTGAGCCCTAAACAGTTACGCCAGACTTTATCTTATTTTGAGGAAGAGATAACAAGGGTTACTCGAAGAGAGACGGTTAAAGCTGCACAGAGATTTAATGCTGCATTAGCTAACACCAAGGATGGTCACGGGGAAGAGGGGGAAGAAAAGAAGAAGGTGCATACCCATTCTTACTGCTGTCTGGATTACTCGCAGATTTGCGATGTTGTAAGGTACAGACTTCACCATATGAAGAAAAAGTTGGAGGATGAACTTGGCTGTGGGAATACAGTTGAGGAATATGTATGTGTGGTTGCAAGAGGAAGTACAATGCATTGGATGCGCTTCAACTAATTTCCCCAACGGGTGAGGGGTTTTGCTGCGAGAACTGCAATGGTGAACTGAGATTAGCTGCTGATGAAATGGGTGGTGGAGTTGGTAACGCAAGAGGGAGTAGACGCGAAATGTTGAAGGACATGCTTCGAAAGATGGAGGAACAGCTGAAACCATTGCAGGATCAACTCAAGACACTGGAGCGTTTAACATGTCCTGAATTTCGTACTCTCGAAGAGTGGGCAGCCCTAGCCAGAGCCGCACATAGAAATGCTACTGATCCATCCAAGTCTTCTCAAGAATATGTTGGAACACTTTTGCCATTTATTAGCGGTACAAAGGTTGACGTTGAGCTGTATGGTGCGGCAGTGAAAGAAGAGGATATCAAACCTGAGGTTGGACTGATGAAAGTCTATCCTCCTTGGATGATCCAGCAGGGCATGAATCTCACAAAGGAGCAACGTGGAGAAGTCTTGCCTTCTGATCGTCAGGTTGGCATGAAATCTAAACGTGAGGACGTTCAATGGGAAGCTGCCCGGACAACAGGAATGGCAACTGAAACTTGGAAGTTATACGATGTGAAGGCTGAAGAATTAGAGGAGGATGAGATAGACTGGGAGGATGGTTAAATATTCTCCAGTTAAAAACTATGACCGGTAAAACAGAATGAGACGGCGTTAAAATCTTCCTAGTTAATTAAGCATCAAAAACTTTTGCGAATGATATTTGAAAACTGGATTGATATTAACTTTGCACATGAATATCACTATCAGTAGAATTTCGCATCATTTGTTTTCTGTTTCTGCTAGATTCATTACACAAGATGCTCTGGTATGATAGTTCACTGAAGAAGATCGAACTATCTTTAATGCTGCAATTTATAAGCCTCGTCCGGCCTAGAGATTAAACAAAAATGGCCGCACTTTAAATATATTGTGCTGGAATCCTAAGATTGTGGAATTGAAAATGTCCACTCTTTAATTATGGTTACTGGAGATGCACATGCTTCCCGGTAACCACCAGCATATCGGTGTGTATCACTTCCTTTATCATTCTCCATGTACATAATGACTACAACCAACCTGATGAGGATTTCGGTGTATGATAAATTGCTCTTTGAATTTCAGCTTGCATGAATACTGATAATTTCTTTGTATACGCGTTGTACAGTAGTGGTCACAGTAGAGCTATTACTTCAGGTGACAAAACACTCACCTGGTAGTTCATTGTATATACATTTCAGATATATCTGATAATGCTCAAAGGCGTGCACTGGTTTCAGCACTCTTAAGATATGTTTTCTGACCTGGGAAACTGGACCTGTGTGGCGACTACGTATTTCTTATGTTCAACCCCTACAACAAATATAACTTTGTTTGAACAAGTAATTGCACACCTCGATAAATTTGAAGTAGGATCACCTTATAAACTGGAATCACTGTTTCTGAACGAGTGGTTCTATACCATCCAGCATTCCTAACTGCTCGTTTCTTAACTAGGCTAATGCTTCCTGTTTGGGGAATATTCTCTCGGTAATAACGAAATGTCCACTGAAATTCCCGGAGACACATTTAACTGCACAAATCTTGTAACGTTGGTTTGTTAGGAAATGGTTTCATTGGATCATTGGCTGAACTGAAGTTGCAGAAAAATGGATTCAGTGGTCCTATTCCGGACTTGTTTTCAAAACTTGATAAGTTTACTTACTTGGATTTGGTGCAGGCCACTGAATAATCTGTCAGGAAGCATTCCTGTAACACTGGGAGGCTGCAAGAACTTGTTACTACTTGACATTTCCGGAAACACACTTACTGACAAGATTTTTCCTTTCCTGAGCTTGGATCTTTCAAGGAACAGATTAAATGGTACGGTCGAGGAAAAGTTTGCAAATCTGAAACTTATTAGCAGCCTTGATCTATCTGTAAACAATTTTAGTGGCAGTGTCCCTGAGAGTTTACAATCAGGATATTCAAAATTCGGCAGAGAAGAGAATTCCCAATTTGATGATTTTTACGAATCGATGAGTGTACCTCTAGTGTAGCTGTCGCCGTTACGTCTATCTGACAGCTAGACATATTTTTATGTACGTTTCCTTTTTTCTGCTATTTCCTTATTTGATCAGAACTCTCCTCAATAAATACATATAAGTTGGCCCATTCGATGAATCAGCATTGCTATTTCAAATCCTCCTAAATTTCATTATCTGATGGAGATAGATTTTGCAAAGATAAGCGCAAAGCCATATAACACGTTGGTAGAGATTGTTCTTCGGGCTTTCTATGATGATGATATACTGAAAACCGAGAAACAGGACAGCCGAAGAAGAATAGCACAACCGAGGGATGCCCTTAGTGGTTCTTCTTGCTCTGACAAGGCGGCAATGGATCAGAGAGGAGGATTTGGCTAAGAATTTGAAGCTGAGCCCTGAACAATTGCGCCAGACGTTATGCTTTTTTGAGAAAGAAAAGCTAGTCACAAGGGTTACTCGAAAAGAGACGGCAAAAGGTGCACATAGATTTAATGCAAACACCACTGGTGGGAAAGAGGGAGAAGAAAAGAAGAAGGTGCAGCATACCCATTCTTACTGCTGTTTAGATTATTCACTGATTTACGACGTTGTCAGATAGAGACTTCACCGCATGAAGAAAAAATTGGAGGGTGAACTAGAGTGTAGTCATACAATTGAGATTTGAGGAATATGTATGCCCTCGTTGCAAGAGAAGGTATAGTGCCTTTCACTGCGAAAACTGCAATTGTGAAATGGGTGATGGAGATCACAATGCGAGGAGGAGACGGAAAAAGCTGAGGGACATGCTTAAAAAGATGGAGGCACAGCTGGAACCATTGCAGAAACAACTCAAAACAGTGAAGTCTTTACCTTGTCCTGAATTTGGTACTTTCCAGGAGTGGGAAGCCGGAGACGTGCAGTCCCCAGCCGTTTCTTTGGTGAGTTGTTAGCGCTCCTTGTATCATGAATTTGACCGTGCAATTAGGATCACGAGACCAAGGTTTGTTATTTCTTTTCAGACTTTTGCTCCATCGATTGACGGTCTTCAACTTGTTCCCGAGAAAAATTCAGGAATCCAGCACTGATGAAGAAGTCGATGTAAGTATCTTTTTTGTGCGCATCTCCTTGAATGAAATAATAATAATTGTTGTTGATGAATCCAAGAAGAAATCATTGTAGATAAGCAGCATGTTGATGAAGCGTGCTCTTCTTTGGAACATGGGAATATGGAGAATTCTCGAAATTCCAAACCGAATGGAGATAACGGCGTTGCCAATGGAGATCCCGGTATTGCCGAGTCTTCAAATGATTTAGAGACTCCCTTAGTAAGTATATCTCCTGTAATTTCTTCATAGAAGTATGAAATTGTTGATTTGTGAATGAATGAATTAGAATACATGTAAATTTATGGATAACTTTGCCGAAATATGTCACCAGAAAATTTCAGACTTCAGATTTTACTAGAAACGCTGTAGAATATTCGTCCGAAGTCGTATTTTCGCGGTCTGCGTATGTATCTTCAAGCCCAGGAAATTTCCAAGCTTTGTTGAAGAAGATTTTTGAATTTTGAGCATTTTTAGGGCCTGAAAAAGGCGAAATAGTGAACTTCCAGGAGACCTTCAGAACTTTTCCAGGTTGCATGTTGTCCGATGTTTGGGCCACTTATGTTAGCTCGTTCATCCGATTGCTATGAACTTTTGATATGTTGTAGACAACATCCATACAAAGATAATGGTATATGACTCAACCTTAAATTCCTTACCAATTGCCCTCAGTTTGTCGTTTAATATAGGGCAGTGTAGAATCTCTTCAGATGAGCTTGTCTAAAAAACGTGTTTCATGGCTTCTACACTATTTACTCATGTTTTAGATGCATAATAAAGAACTTAGATGATTTTAGTTCACTTACATGCTGGATTTTATGGTTGTGTTGGGTTTCCACGCTTAAATCATTCTAATCCCATGTAATTTTCACATTAGGTGCCAAATGCTGAAGTTAGGAATAATGGATCCAACAATGATGACTTGAGCAACCATGGAGCCGTTGATAATGAGACCTCCATCCCTGTACCTCAAGGTCATGTAACACTTGTTGTTGATGCCGTGTAGGTGACTGAAACTCCAATTGTGCGTGAGATGGTGGAACCCGAATCGAGAATGGAAGAAGCTGCTCCAACCGAAGTTGTTCCTATGATTGCTGACGTTGTTCCAGCGACTGAGAACCGCATAATAGTGCATGAGTATCCCAACATAGGGACTGCTTTTACTCCTCCATTTGGTGAGATACTCCCATATCACAGGTTTCTTGGTGGATTTAGCGTTCCCATTGGAGATGCTGCTATGTACAAGAAACCGTGGAAGATGTATTGGCACATCGTCGTTACCAAGGATCGGAGCATAGCTATTTCTTGACGAGGCAAGTAGAAGTCATCTTGCATGTTATAAATGATATCCGTATGACATCTAGAAATACTGTCACCCGGGATGTACTCTTTGATTGGGAGTATAACTTGAAGAAAGCTGAAGAACTTGGCTTCAATCTGAAGTGGCTTCATCAAAAGATTGATGCTATCGGGAAAGCAGTGAAAGGTGAAACTCCTTTCACCACCAGTGATCCCGTGTTGAAGAAGATGGATGAAGCTGCTGAGCTGACCAAGAAGCTGGAGGCGGAGAAAGCTGCTTTGCAAGTCTTGGAGGATGGAGAAAAGCAGAAATCTTATTTTGCTGACTTTCTTTAGTTTTCTTTCCATGATATCTTGAACCTTGGACTTCTGAGAGATGCGAGGTTTTATTTTGGTTTTGATTTCTTGATTGGTTTTGGATTGTGAAATCGATCGTCTTGACCAGTGAACTGTCATTCCCCAGTATTTTGTTAAGTCTCTCCCTTTCGTTTTCCCTTCTTCTGGTAAGACCTAGATAGAGGACCCAGGTAGAAAAATTGATGTAAAGACCTAGGTAGTCGAAGTTGGAGGTACCTTGATGAAGGATTTAGCGGAAGGACCTGGTGGACATCGATCGACTGTGGAGGTTATGAATCCCGTCTAAGAATTGCTGCTTGCATGTTGTATGCTATGGAAGCTGTAGGAACCTCATACGACGTCGGAATTCGATGCTTGACCCCAACTTTTGAAGCTAAGAGACTGAGTTATCACATGAGAAAAGAATCACTAAATTTGGAGTTGCAGAGGTCATCCAACTAAGTGTGCACATTTGTAATTTGTAATCCCGTACAAATTTTTCAGATGTCGTAGACCTGAAGGTAAAGGCCATATCTTTCAGCTTGTATACCCGATGCGCCCTTTTGGTATGTTATAGAAGAAAAATAGACGAACATATTTCGTTGAGGAAGTATTGTCCCATTCCTCACCCATTAGTACGATTTTGTAAACCCATGGCCTGGAGCATCTCATATCTCACTTGTAGAGGCGATGAGAACATCTTGTAGAAGATTTTGGTTTTGTGCCCGTCTGCCGGGAAAGCTTTGGGAAGACCTTCATGTTAGCATGTTTTCATTTTTACATATCTTGATATGAATCATTAGGGCTTGAAGAAGTATGATCCATAGAGAATGGATAGTTAATGAAGCTGGATGTTGCGCACGGAGTGATGTTGAGATTACAACTGGAAGTTCTCCATAAATTCTTGTTGATGCTGAGACCATGAATAGAGTTCCTCCACATGCTGATGCCGATACTATGATTGGAGTTGATACAGAGACCGAAGATGATAGTCTTTGCTCTTCCGTCCAGTGAGCATGCACGAACTAATTGGTGAGTTGAGCATTCCTAAGATGAATGTGTATTATGATTTCAACCCAAATCCTCTTGTTATGACTTTACTGTGAAGTGGCTTCGTCATGGAATCGATGTTGTTGTGCGGTAGATAACAGCAACAGTCTTCATTCTGGATATGATTGGTGAAGAGAGGAAGTTCCCCAGTCGTGCAGGGGCTTTTGATGTAGAGAGGTTCCGTTTGACGACATTTCATGGAATCACATTAGGTTGCAATGACTTGTTATGTGGATAACATTTTTTGAAATATATTGAATTTATATTTCCAATAAAATCAAGTCCCCAGTGCATCCCTCATTCACTTAGCAGAGTTGAAGGAATTTGTAGCATTCATTGATGGACGGTGTTGCATCTACTTCAGAAGTCTTATCATGCGATAGTGAAGGCTTATCGATTATAATTCAGCTATACTTTGATCGTGTCGGTGTTGAACCGGTATGTCACATCGAGATATTGTGCTGAATCTAGAGGCGTTATTATTGAAGGTGTACTCTTTGATTGGGAGTACAATCCGAAGGCTTCTTATGTGCTTGAGCGCTGAAGCGTTGAATGTCTTATGCTTGATCGTCTCGGCTCCGTGTATCTTCTGTCGTAGCATCATTCTGCTGTGAGGGGTTCAACTGTAGATATCAGAGATTTCTGATTTTGTGGCACTCGTAGACATTCCTCCAAGTCTATGGAGAAATCCCCAAAGTTTTCTTTGCCATGCTTCCGTCATCTCTCAGTGGTGAATGTCACGGTGAGATGCTCGATTTGAAGCGATGTCAGGTTCAACCACTTGGTAAAATATTGCTGGAGTGAGATAACCCACTTATAGTATCTTGTAATAGCAGAGATGCTAGTTTAATTGAGTCCCCATGCTAGAATAACATGTGAGGGAATGAAAGACATAGACATGGAAGGAATGATACTTGCCTGAATGCGAAACCTCTTGATGAATTTCTATGTATCTTTTGCAGGTTATTGTTTCAACCTCGTCAGAGTTCGAATTTCCTCCAAGTGCTCTTATGATGGAACGTCCGCCAAATCTTCTGGATCAGAACTTTCTTTGTTGGAGAGATGTGCAACAAAAGACGCTTTGTTTGTAGTCATGTTTTCAGCATAGGTCCATGCTATTGCGTCATATCTTGGATTTTCCTGATTATGTGAAACTTGTTATATGTTTAGGTTGAACGTATTTTCACCTTGAGAGTGATGTAGACATAAGCATTCTGATTGAGATGGGTGCATGAGTAGCTTCTTGTCGACTGATGCCTGTGACTCTGAGGAATTTCAGTGGATTGATGTTGATGGCGGTGTCAGCATCGATCAACATTCTTCTGAATTCATTTCCTCTAAGATGGACTGTGGTAAGAAGTCCTCAGTCATGCATCTCCTTGTCTATGGCGGGAGGTTCTGGAGGCACTTCTAGAATATGGTTCAAAGTCGTGAACATGTCTCCCTTTTGAGCCTTTGACAGATAAAGCAATTCGCATACATGCCTGACTGAACTGCTTCTTTGACTGGTTGTTCGGAGATTGTGAAAGTTCTGACTGGAAGAGGGTCTCTGTGTACTATTTCAGTCCCCAAGTTAAGTTCCCAGATCCGACTTTTTTTCCTTGAATATGCGCTTCAAGATCCTGCAGTCGCTGGTGGGATGATTGACGAACCTATGGAAACGGCAGTAGCGAGGGTTCTCCATTTCTTCTTCAGTTGGTTATTTTCTGACATATGGCATCTTGATTGCACCATCCTGGATCCAGACATCCATTAGTTCGATCACCTCTTCGATGGAGAAAGGGAAATTAGGTTCTGCTGGATCTGCATTTTGAGTTGGAGCTTGTGCATCCCGGATTTGACTACCCCTTTTTTGGTGATTTCAGAGGAGCTAGAGAAGCGTGCTTGCGCTGTGATTCGACTTTCTGTTTATTCCTTTCTACAACAACATTTGTGGAAGGATGGAGATTGTACTGATTGTTAACTAGGCGTCGGATGCTTCGAGATTCCCCGACCTTGCAGATTTTGCTCTTTCTAGTAAAGCATTGCTGATCGCTTGGTTGCTCCAAGGAGTTCTGAGAAAGTATGGAATCTCAGATTCTCCAGCAAGGCTCTGTAGATTGGGATCATTCCGTTGTGTTCATGCTCTTTTGATGCCTCCATAAATCACGTGTTCTCGAGTGTTCCCTGTTCCGTTGTATAGTGTGGGTGTTGGGGAAGTGTAGCTCTTTGGGAGAGGAATTATTTGAGTAGCAGCAGGATATGGAGGTTGATGACGGTGGACATATGGTGTATTGTATTTTCCTCGATCCTCCATGAAGCGTTTCATGTCCTCACGAGTGATGAAGCCTGCAGGTTTCTTTGTTGGCGGGTTATCTGCAGCCTTGTGGACTTCATCATCATCTACTACATGGATCAGAATGACTTCAGGACCAGCGCCCGGAGATGTTTCTTTGGATTTTACTTTCTCCTGAGCTTTCCCTGACATCTTGTCAGTGGGAGTTTTGAGATAATTGCACAGCTCTTTCTGGGTGGTGGTCATGTCAATCTGATTTTTGGCGAGAGTCCCTTGCACCTTCATGAGATCAGCTACGGTAGGTGGATTCTCCCTGACTTCCTCAGGACGTCGGCCGAAGAGAGGTTGATTTTTGTTGTTGGTGTAATGAGGAGTATTATCACCATTATTTCTGTAAGCATGAACGGTTTATGGAATACCACCGTTGTTGCTAGTGCTAGCGATGTTCACGTTAGGATTGTAACTGAACTTGACCTAAGATCAACCATTTTGCAAAAATGTGAGATTGCAACCGAAAGATTAATCTCCCACTGTGGTCGCCAATCTGTGGATGGGGAAAAAAAGTTTGCTAGTTTTATAGGAAAGTGGAGAGTCGAGCGTGCTGTCGAGACTCCTCTACCGAGCGAACTGCTGAACCTCACACAGATGCACCGCTGCAAAGGGGGTGCTTAGATTCGGGAAATCAATCTGTATGACTCCGTCCTAAACCAAGATAATGGCCGTTCCAGAGTCAATTCGGTCGTAAAGAGGGAGATGGGTTGATTTGTAGGAGAGAAGCTGAGAGTTGTGTGGGATCAGTGATGATCAAGGATTGTGGGTGTGTTGAAGGTTTCTACAATATTGTTGAACTGCTGAATTTGAGTTCTGTGAATAAGTTTATATCGAATTGTTGACAGATAATGATGATAATCGATGATTGATGATATCCTGATGTCCTCGATTTATACTTATTTATATTGCCAAAATGATGTACCACTGATCCATGTAAGTGTGACAGTTTCTTGAGTGAAAGAGTGGGAAAGTGGGAGATCGTGGTAAAGTCAGTTCCATGTTGTGCGGAGACTTGATTGATCGTGCATCCACTACTTTGCTAACTCCTTCAACCGTTTACACGACTTACGCACATTTCTCGTTATGGATGAATCCACGTGCCGTAGAACGCCAGACCAAAATCCTAAGTGATATCCCCTCATTTGTGACGTGATTGATATTTCACGAATCGTGGAGTCTGCAAGGCAGGCGTGTATTAGTTAGTCAGTTGTTGACTGATTTAGACTGTGAGTCTAGTTTTGTTGAATCGAGCATAAGTGGTGAATGCTCAGTGATTCATGGATTGAACATGTAGTTCTCTGAGATGTCAATGAATTGCTGATTAGAGAGACTGAGCAAGTATTGCTCAACTCGACGAATTGCTGAATATTGAGAGTTTGTCGAGAAATTGAGCAAGTATTGCTTAATTCGACGAATTTGATAATTTTGGCGTGCAACTGAGCAAGTGTTGCTCAATTCAACAAACTACTGATGAATTACTGAACATTGATGGTTGGATCAATATTCGAGCAACTGAGCAAGTATTGCTCAATTCGACGAATTATTTACTGGTGTCGCGACCCAATAAAATATTAATCAAAAATATTGGTGAATTACCAAATATTATTAATTTGGATGTTGATTGCTGAATCAACATTATTTTGTGTTTGAACTTGCTCAGAATGGTGATTCGCGGAGCGTTTATTCGAAACCCTAATTTCTATCAATCCTTCATCAATTGGTGAATTGTTGAAAATTGGTCATGAGTGAGGAGGGACCGACCACATGGGATGATGAGCGTCCATGGGTGCCCATTGCTCGAATGAGCACGCACCAGGGTTCTCAGTTTGAGAGTTGGTGAAAGAACGATGATTAAATGCAGGTTTCATCATTTATTGAAATATTGTTGGATTCAACATTAGGTGATAAAACCTAGGTATGAGAGATTAGGACCAACCAAGAGAGAATGAGACCGGATCTTGGTGGTCACGGGACCAGTTGCTGGTCATTTGGAGAATCCCCCAGTTGGTTGGAGAGAGTTCGGGCCCAGTATGAGCAATTGAGCAAATTAGGTCAGAATTATGAAAACCTGTGAGACCGGTTTTGTGCCAGACCTAGGAATGACTCTGGTCGGTCATGAAGGAATGCACATGTTGTCGTGGTATCCGTGTTTCTATACTGAGAGTTTCAGTATTTTCTGATGCACGTTCGAGCAACATAGTGAATTTTCAGAAGAGTTTCATCTTGACTGAGAATTCTCGATTTTTGTTGGAATGAGCATGTATGCTCAATTCATCAATATTTTGAGAATATTAAAATATAAGTGTTTTAATATTTAAAATTGTCGTGAGAGGCTAGCCAGTCGTGTGACTATGTTGGCTTTTGGTTTTTCGTGATTTGAGCAATATTCGAGAAAATATGGAGAAATCATGAATTTTGCTCAAACCCCAGGAGTTTCATGAATTAAGGAAAATAATAATTATGAAAGATTAGGGATTGCAAGGTGTGGGACCGACCATGGCTAGGGCATGTCCGTCCGGCTAGGTTGCCCGGTCCCGCACAACTTTTCCTATTTTATTATTTTTCATGAATCCTTGAAGTTATGGAGAATCCTTGAAGTTATGGAGAATCCACGAGTTTTTGTTGAAACGGAGGAGTTTCGTGAGATTAGGGAATAATAATTACAAAAAGCTAAGGATTGTGAGGTGTGGGACCGGCCATGACTTAGGCATGGCTGGACGGTTAGGTTGCCCGGTCCCGCACACCTCTCCTTATTTTATAATATTATTTCGTGAATGCACCAAGTTATGGAGAATTCACGATTTTTGCAAAAACAAGGGAAGTTGCTAAAACCAAGGAGTTTTCGTGAGTTCACGAAATAACAAAAAACAAGGAAAATAATGGGAGAGGCACGGACCGACCATGGCTAGGGCACGGCCGGCCGGCCGACTGGTGGGCCCGGCCCTGGGCGTCTCTTATTATTTTATTAATATTTATTGTTTTCTCCTGTTTTGCGAAGGATTCCTCATTATTTCATATTTTTGGACACTCGTTCGTGCATCCGGGTGCTCAGTCGTGCATCATTGTCGAGTACACTCACACCATTTTTGTGGGGCTTACTCAGTGATGGTCCAGATGCCTGGTTGTTGAGTATCTATTATTAATCTATGAATTCAGTGGAGAATAATCCATGAAACTGAGTAATAAAAATGAATAGTTGTTCATTATTAATTCGCAGGATCAGTTGTGGATTCGACTACAAATTCAGAATAATAAAACAAGCATTACCATCCTATGGGATCGTGGATTCGACCATAGAATCAGAGTAATTAAGATTATCTATTACCATTTCATGATATCAGTGGATTCAATCATGAAATCGGATTAATGAGATAGCACAGTTGTTTTATTGCCATTCTATGAGATCAAGCCATGGATTCGACCATTGAATAGGAGCAATTGTTATTGCCATTCCATGGGATCAGGCCGTGGATTCGACCATGGAATAGGAGCAATTGTTATTGCCATTCCATGGGATCAGGACGTGGATTCGACCATGGAATAGGAGCAATAATAGATTATTCTGGGAATTCAGTAGTGAATGTTATGGCAGGATTAATCTATTGCAGAAAAGATATTAGCCAGGTAAAGTGTCACATCTATTCTGAATGGTGCATAGTCAGGGAGTCACGATGTTGTTTACGACCTGAAGGCGTTAGTGTTCTCAATCTACGGAGAACCGCCTGAATCTATGCACAGTCTCTACACATAATCAGGGAACGATGAGTGTCACCGACGTCCTGAAGGCGTCCGCCTCCCAACTATTCTTCTATGTGGAGGTGGGTCTCTATCCTGCAGTCAGCGAAAAGTGAGTATCACTGACGTCCTGAAGGCGTTAAGCTCTCAATCTACGGAGAACCGCCCAAATACTTTATTCTACATAGAGGTCACGACGAAATGCCAGGGATCGAACGCTCAGCTTGTGGAGGCTTTTGGAAAATATATTTATCATGGCTTCGTAAAATATGAATCGTTGCATGCCTGAAAGCCGTGTCAAAAACATGCCTCATGATTTTACGGTTTTTGCCCTTTGTTGAAAGTCCACCATCTACACCTGGCTCCGCTACTGCTCTATGTAGAACCTTCTACGTATATAGAGGAGAAATCAACCAACATTATGCTTCGAAAACAAAGTTTAACAAACATTATGCTGATTATACTACAGAAAACAAAGTTGTTGATATAGGAGGAAGTTTTTTTTTGATAGAAGATATAAGAGGAAGTGACTACCGTAAAAGTAAAATGGAAAATTAGAGGGAGACCCAAAAGAAATAATATTCTCATTGTCAGGCCTACAATTAATTTTGGATACCGTCACACCCATAAATATTTCTGTGACACCGATAATTATCCGAAATTATTAAAACTTGTCTGCATGACGGTTTATGCATCCGCATGACGTGTTATGCACACTGTTTTTCAGGGATAACTCGTTATGCATCCTAATTTTTCAGGGGTATAATTGGCAACGCAACTTGGATATAACATATCTAAAAATCCGCGCCTTGGAACTTTACAAATTTTATATCGTTGTAAATCTTTAAAGAAAGCTATGCAACGAGTACAAACAACAATATCAAATTTTGGTTTTTCACGAAAAAATCGGAGGTGAGCATCGTTTTAGGGAAAATTTTCGAAAACTGACTGCATATTCATTATGCATAATGCATTATGCAGTCATATTTTCGGATGCATAACAGGTTATGCATCCACTTTCATGACTGCATAACTTGTTATGTAGATATTATTGTAGGTGCATAACAAATAATGCAACCTTGTTTTTTGTTGGTTTCGATACTAAGAAAAAGTATCTGCATAACGTAGATATTATTTCCTTCATCAAACCACTCATCTCTACTCTTTTAATAGTTTGTAAGCATTCATCCTAAAAGTGTGTGGCAACCATAACGTATATATTATACTGTGTCCGTCTCCAAATCCTGAATTCTCTTCTGAATCATAACTCCTATTCATACCAGCACAACAGCTAAAGAAGAAGATAAGGAAACGAATTGATAAGCAATGGCATAGGAAAACACTTTCTTCACATACGAGATTCAACTATCTTTTTCTACAGTCATAATCGTCTTTTTTTTTTTCGTGTGAAGCCTAATATACTTTGATTGTTTAAACATCGGTGATGTTTAGTTTGTTACCATGACTTAGAGAAACGATGGAGCAGTCAGTGGGTGTGATTTCAGATCTGAAATTGGGTGAAGATTGGTGCGAAATTCGTGTGGGTTTGAGCATAATTGAAAAGGAGATTTTTGTATCGCTTCTCAACAGATGGGATTAAGGAATCGAAGTTAGGGTTTCGGTGTTCTTGAGAGATAGAGATGACATTGTTGATAAGGGGTCGGTGGTTTGAATATGAAGATGATTATGGGTTTCCTGTTGAACTCAAAAGAAGAAGATAGATCTGATATGAAGATAAAATGGTTGAATCTGTAAATAGGTGGAGTTTAACAAGATGAATGGGTTGCTGAGTATTGAATCGAATTGATCCAAAATTAGAAGATGTATGATAGGTTGGTGGCCGCTGTTGAAGAAAAGGAATTGAAGATGAAGAAGAAGAAGAAAAAAGAACGAAACATAATTTTATAAAATATGGATTTGAAAATAATTTTTTCCTAGAAAATGGGTGCGCGTCTTCAGATTTCTGGGCGTGGGTTTCATAGTGGGAAAAATCCGAAAAATGGGTCTCCTTGTAGTTTTCACAAAGTAAAGAAACCGATTTTGAGGCATACTCAAATATTTTGAGACTACATCTGTCTAAGTTCGGGTGAAAAGTTATCAGCCGAACCTAGGGAAAAACATAGGTTATCAGCCGAATCTTGAGTATGCCTCCAAATATGTTTCAAAGTAAAACCGGAAAACCAATGTGCTGTGAAATTTATAAGCCCAACCTCAAGCCCAGTTACAACACAAATGTGCCTGCTTGTGCATATAAACCTAGCCAAAAACAACGGGTGCCAGAGTGAAAAAAACTCTAAAAATAACGTTCTGACATAAACCCTAGCTACTGCAACCAAATGGGGAAGATGAAGAAGAAAGTTAGATTTTCTGATGAAGATCTGAAATCTATTACCAAAGATCATTCAGAGTTCTTCGATACTCTTGTAAATTTAATCGCTAAAGATTTCTATATACCAGCTCCATAGAAACCATATATGCAAGGATTAAGTAAGGTTGCAAAAGCTTCAGCCAAGAAAGAATCAAGAGAAAATCGTAAGAAATCTAGAAAATCTAAGTTAGACCCTGAGGTTTCTTCGGGAACCCTAGATGTACTAAAGCAAAAATTATTGCAGGATTTAGAAGATGATGAAAAAGAGGAGGAAGAAGAAGAAGAAGACAATGATGAAAGAAAATTAGAAATCAAAGAGCTAAGAGACGAGGAGAAATCGTTGACCTATGAGGAACTTCAAGGAAAGTTGAATAGGAAATTGGAAGGGCTTAGGTCTGGTCGAAAAGCTGGACCTGAAGAGGAATCGAATAGAGAGAAGAAAAGGCAATCCTGGTTTTTGAAAAGAAAGAGAGAAAATGAAGGTGAAATCCAAACTAAAGCGGAGATTCAGAAGAAGGCAGAGGCTAATATTCAGAGTAAGAAGATTAAGTAAGATATTGCAAAAGCTGTTGATGGACTTACTTTTGGTCATGTCAAGATTTATGAAAATGATGGTGAATTTGGTAAGAAGAAGAGGAAACATTCGAAATCCCAAGCTCTTGAAGAGGCCAGAAAGATACAGGAAGCAAAGAAGGATCCTGAAAAGGGGGAGATTATTGCAAAGAGACATACATTGAGTACAGCAATTAGTAGAGCTGCTGGTATTAAGGTTCATGATGATCCGAAATTGATAAACAAGAGTATTAAGAAACAAAGGAAGCAACAGCAGAAAAGTGCTCAGAAATGGAAAGATAGAGATGAGACTAAAAATAAAGCTAGGGCTGAAAAACAGAAAGCTAGGAATGATAATATACAAGGAAGAATTCAAGCTAAGAAAGCTAAGAAAATCGAGAAGCGCGAGAAGAAACTCATGCGCCCAGGGTTTGAAGGTCGCCGACAAGGGTTTATCAATGAGCCTGCCAAAAACTAAAATGTGGGTAATGAATTTAATGATTATGTTTTTGCATTTGAGGGGATTTTGTTTTTGAATATTTCTTGAGTTATGAATCAAGTTTCTTTTGTTCTTGCTTTATTTTGATCTGTTGATAACTTGCTTGTTTATGTTTAAACCTTCGAGAAATGTTAATGGAGGTATTGAACTAGTGACCGTGTTTCTGATTCATTTACGAGACATCGGTTGTGAGCTGTTCTCGTGACCATTTGTAATTTTTATGCTGCTAACAAAACCTTAAAAATTGGTGATGAACTATACTATGCTGTTTCAATAATGCGAGTTTAGGTCGTCTTGTACCTTTAGGCTTTGGTTTAAGATGATAACTGCAGCTGTTTTCCCTAGGGGAACTAATTTGAGGTAATGGTTTTTCTTGGTTAACGGAGTAAAGTTATATGTATTCAGTTCTGAGTTTACATAAATTGTTAATGGAGTTGTAGTTGTAGCTAAGTTTGTGATTGAATTCAAGGGATTGGTACATATTGGAGATGGAACAAGAATTGAGTTTTGGAATTGATAAGGAATTGGCTTTGCATCAACAGTTGAGAGTAAGGGCTTGATAGTGTTGGTCAGCTGCACTGAAATGGCAGTGAGTTGCAGGTAGGTGTTTACAAGATATGAATATGTTGTTATTGCAACAATGGAAATGATTGAGACTAAGAGAGTGATACAGAGACTGTAGTGGAGATGCAAGCTGAGATGATATTGAGACATGAGCCGGTTCTGCAGGTGTTGGTTTTGTTTGTGAGATGATGGGACTGTACTGGGTTGCAGCTGAAGTTAATTGTGCTGGTAAGAACTCAGTTTGAATGTGTAGAGGGTCAATTAGTAAGCAAATATAGTATTGCAGTTAAGAGAGGACTGATTGTTTTAGAAGTGTAAGCTGAACTTAGTAATAGTACTATAATGGTGGTGCTGCTAATGCAGGAAAGAGGTCTGAGATGAAATGTATGTATTTAGAGTTAAAAGAATGGAAAAGATGTCGGAGTATTGATTGTATTGTTGCTATTGGTGGTCTCAATGCAGGCTTGCAGATGCTAATTAAAGGTAAGCTGTATTGGTAATTGCAAATGTGTTATAGAATTTGTTTAGATTAAATGAAATGGTACAATGATGAAGTGATAGCCTTAGGCTAGTGAAACTGAAATAATCATCATCAGAACAGGAGAAGACGGAAAAAAAACAAATTCGGAATCCATCAGCACCAACTCGTTAACAATGTGTATATTAGGTATGGGTTTCATTGGGCAGTTTGTTGGGGAAAAAGTAAAGAAAGAAAACTGCTGGTATGGTATTAATAGTTTTGTAATGTTTTTTCAAAGTTCTGCCCTAATTGCATATAATTAACTTGGAATTAAGATCATTATTATACAAGTATTTTTCTTCATGGATTTGGCTCTGTAACAGGATGGGACTTGTACAGATTCAAGTAAGAAGGAGCTTGAGATGTTGGGATTTGATGTTGAGATCTTTAAAATCGGTGAAACTGAGTAAGTTTTTTCATTTCAATTAGTTTTTGCATTTGGAAATGTTGATCAGCCTTGATATTTTCTATGCCAATTTTGTTCAACATTTTATCTCTTGTTGCAGTTAGTGTGGTCGTGATCATGTGCTATCCAATTTTGTAAACGATATTTATTACCAAAAGGTAGACATAGGACACACCCGGGCCCATGGATGAAGTAAAACCTTGAGTTACACAACCTATTTTTTGTGCAAGAAATAATATATCAAGGTCCTAAATATTTATTAAGTGTATAGAAAAAGTAGAAACCTAGAGAACTTTTACATAATATATCAAGGTCCTAAATATTTATCAAGTGTATAGCAAAAGTAGAAATCTAGATAACTTTTACATAATACTGTATATGTTAAACCACTTTTTGTATGTCTCTTGGTCTTGGGCCATACAGCTGTGAATCTGAATGAGTAGGGAATCAATCGAAAAACTAAGATATAAACACACCAAGCCTGTCTACCGCTGTAACTTGATTTTTGTTATCGAGTATATTGGAGAAGGTAGTATGGCTCCCTCTCCTTTCAGCTTATTCCTGTAACTTCTTAGAAAGACTATTTAGAGCTGCTTCGTTGTTGATAATCCCAGGGTTTGTTTTTGTATTTTTCTGCATTTTTCTTGTATGTAATAAAATGCTAAAGGTGCTTTTTTTGTGATTCAGTAATTAATGACGCTTTATGTGAACAAAGGCTCTGGGACATAAGATTTATAGGTGATGAGAACTTTAACATGTGTGAAATTCGCAAGGACTTCAGAATCGATGCAACTTTTAAGGGTAACGTCTCTCGTTTCCTGAACCACAGTTGTGATCCTAACTGTAAATGGAAAAATGGTTGGTGCTCGTATATCCTAACTGGATGAGTTCAAAAAGAGAAGTAATTTGGGAAGGGTAAGCATTTGGCCGAGCCAATTCATAATAATACTTTCTAACTGGGTTGCTGCTGGTGAAGACATCCAGTTGAAGCCCACAACATTAGATCCAGTACTAAGCATTTCACCAAGGAACCCAGCACTGGAACCACTTGAAGGAAAATAAGCAAAGTAATTTGGACTCTGCCAATGAGTAAGACCAGGGATGATATCATTGGTTACATCTTGAAGAATGGTTTCAATGGATTGAGAGTTGTTTGGAGCTGATTCGGGTAATCGTTTACGCAAGTATCCAGGCTCAACTTGACTCCTAACAGGATACATTGCCTTCTGAACTCATCCGGATTGCACGGCTGCAGCGCCTGCAATTCTTCCGTGAGTTCTTACTTTCTACGGAAGATTTCTTTACTTTTTATCTTGTAACCTTGTTTTCACCAGAGATTATGGTTTTAGTTGTTTTGGTGTTTCTTTCACAGGAGCTTTACTAGATTAGGTCAGTTCTAATCCAGTGTAAATTTAACTAGTAGTTGAGCTGCTCTTATATTGGTTCCTGAGGGGGTACATGCGCGCAGCCCGTCATTTTTAATTCAAAGTTGTATCGTGACTGCAAAATGGATAATCAGATATACAAACAAAATAATGTCTGTTCCATACATGGTTTTCACACATGTAAAAGCAATGCAAGATTTTATTTCAACTGAGACCAGAGTTATCTACACCTTGAGATTTACAAGCATTTCTTACCAGGTTAAAAAAGCACTGTGATTTTTGTTTATTTCCCTAAAGCTTGCAAATTGTAGCGTTTAAGATGGTTCGATCTTCATCACTGAACTTTGGCAGTAGAGCATTTTGTGAATCTGCCAGAAATAGAAAATAAACGTGACAAAATTCTACAAATATCGTAGTCATTTGTCAAGATGAAATATCAATCCGGTTACTAAATCAAAAGCCTAATCTCTAGTGACATTTTATTGGTCATTGTTGCTTCCAAACCGAACGTGTCCCTTTTGAATATTTTACCATCTTCCGACCGTCTCACCAACTAAAATCGTACCTCATATTTTAATGTTGGCTTGCGTCCTACCACGACGCGTGGAGAGCTGTAGAAGCCATGGGTCGTTTTTTTCTTCAAGAAACAGATGGAAAAGGCAGAGAGGAGTGGCTCGCATTTGAAATTAAGACGTGGACTGTCGGGAGCTATATGACAGACGCTAAACAGCAGGGAAGTAAAGGTGGGTCCATAATATCTACGTGCCAATTTAAGACTAGCTGCCCCATCTGTAAAAGCGAGTGTTGGCTCGATCTAAGGCCGTGCTTACTTACCAAAAATGATCTAAGGCCAGCTCGCACCGCCGTATCCGTGTTTTGGCCATTGGTCGGTCATTGGTGGGATATATTGGTCGAGACTTTTGTTACATCCTAATTTTGATGGTGGGTTTAATGTTGGTGGTGGTTTAGATATTCGCCTATCCGCGGTGTTTTGGGTAGGCGGTGATCTGGGCCTCTCTTTGGCATGGCGTTAATTTCCGATAGTGAAGATGCTCTTGCTAATGCAGCACCGCACTCACCTGACTAAGCTACTTTGGTCCGAATTGCTGGTCAGGACCTTGGACTGGGTTAGCTAGTTCGCGTTTTTGGTTACTGCAGTGACAATTGACAAATATCACTTGACCTTGGAACTACGGCTTAGTGTCAGTAGTTTGTGTTTCTACCTCTAGTTGTATTTTCAGAGTATTGTTGCTCTTATATTGTCTGTCTCCTAGCTAGTCTTCCACGGCACAAAGTGATGACTCTTTGGTAGTTGTTGGTTGCATGCATCTTGTGTATGATTTATTCTCTTTGCGAGCTTTTACTATCAAAACAATACATAAATGCGGCCGTCTGATGCCACTTAACCACCCCTACCTGGCTAGCTAGCTTGATAGTAAAAGCAGCTGACTTCTGATCCGCTAGTTCCATATGACTTTGCCCATAACAGTTAGTACTAGTAGTTAATGTAGACTGTCGGGAATTAAAATTCTCTTCTCATATTAATACTTCATTGAGATTCCTTGTAAGGGCCGTGATTTGGACTTTTTCAGTGCGGGAGCTGTATATATATTCTATAGCACCATGTTCAAAACCTACTGTATACTTATGGTTAGGCAACATGATATCACTTCCTTGGCAAATACACTATATCAACAAACTTTCCTCTCCATCACAAAATCGAAAATCCAAAATTTTATCCAAAGTTTTTCACATGCTCTTATATTATCCTGTTACTAACTTCTCTAAAAAAAACAATCATTCTTAGCAGACTCAGAAAATCAAACCATGTAAAAACCATCAGACACAGACTTTTTTGTGTCCGGCGATTTTGAGCTGGTTTTTGCAGCTCTGTCTGTAAAGAATTTTTCAAAAAAAAAAACAGTTATAGTATAATTCTAGATCAAATATCTGAAATAATGGTAATATTCTTCCAAAATTTCTCATTCCAAACCACCTTTTCTCCCCTCCCTTGTACCAATACCAAGATACTTTTTATTCAACTAGGAGTGGGGGGATTGTAGGACCACTATTTTTTACTCACATGGTCCTCCTATTTGTAATTATCAGAACAGCAGCATACTCGATTTGGTTTCCCTGAAAAAGGAGGCAAGGACATGACCGTAATTTGACTTGAGACCTCAAGAGTCATTATCCCTTTCCTCATTTCTGGCACAAACCAAATGAAAAAACAAAAACTCTCTAACCACCCAAAATCTGGCGGAACAAGATAACAATAACGGATTCGGACCAATCCTATAAAATCAACCACTCAAAAAATTCTTCGGGATCAACAAATAAACACCAATTAATCATCCCACTGAGGTTTACGCTATGGTCTTTTGTATATTCCTATGATGATATCATAGATTTGTTAACCCCCTTTTATTTTTTATTTTTATACACCACCTAGGCGATTCCGTCACGTCATCACACGATGAAACAGAGAACAAACAGCTTCAGTTTCTGTTGGGACTAATAATGGAAATATAACCAACAAGTAAGGTTAATAAAGTAACTTAACTAAAGCTCATCCTGTTTTGTTTTTTCTCTTGCATCAAAACAACAACACAACAACGCTCAGACTCAGCAGTATTATTATTATCATTGATTGATTGTAGAGACTAGAGAGAAGAGAGACCAGCAACGTTCCCAAGGCAGCCCAGCGAGTTGAAGCCGGCAACACATTAACTCGCTTTCTCTCTCTCTCTCTTTGCCTTCTTTATGCTTTTGCTTTTCTTTATTATTTTTTTCTTCTCTGCTTCAAGGAATCTCACAAACATCGCTTCAGGAAGGAAGAAATTTTGAAAGGAGACCAGAGTTTATTCCTAGAGAGAAAGAGAAAAAGCCGGAAATGCAGATGAGTTGTGAGATTCCGGCGAGTTTCCGGTGAGGTTATTGTTTGGTGAGTTTTTTTAGGGGTTTTTTTGAAGATCTGATTTGATAAAATGCGAGAATCTATAGGTTGTAATGAACTGACTTATGGTATTAACAATAACAAGAAGCTGAAATCAGAGGAAGAAAGGGAGACAGAGGTAGAAGAAGGAGGAGGAGAAGAGGAAACTTCAGCTTTATTAGTAGTTCCGCCATCATTTGTTGTAGTAGGAAGAAGTAGATCTCAGACTGGTAGTGGTGTTAGAAGAGTAACTCCGACAACAGCAACCACAGCAGCAGCAGCAGCAGCAACTTATAATAGTGATAAGAGTGTTGAGAAAGTTCTACCAAACGGAGATCTCTACACAGGAAGTTTCGTAGGTAACGTACCACACGGAACGGGAAAGTATCTGTGGAGAGACGGTTGTATGTACGAAGGAGATTGGAGGAAAGGGAAAGCATCAGGGAAAGGTAAATTTTCATGGCCGTCAGGAGCTACATTTGAAGGTGAATTTAAATCTGGTAGAATGGATGGATTTGGTACTTTTATTGGTTCCGATGGTGATACATATCGTGGATCATGGAGTTATGATAGGAAACAAGGGTATGGTCAGAAGAGCTATGCCAATGGGGATTTCTATGAAGGTTTGTGGAAAAGGAATTTACAGGAAGGTCAAGGTAGATATGTATGGAGAAATGGGAATGAATATCAAGGGGATTGGAAAAATGGGGTTATTAGCGGTAGAGGTGTGTTGATTTGGGCTAATGGTAATAGATATGAGGGTCAATGGGAAAATGGGGTTCCTAAAGGCCATGGTACTTTTACTTGGCCTGATGGGAGTAGTTATGTTGGTTGCTGGAATAATAATTTGAAGAATCAGTTGCTTAATGGAACTTTTTATCCTGGTACTGCTAATAATCCTAGTGGTGGTGCTGGTGATATAAAGGATTTAATCAGCTGTAATGGTGTTATTAACAATCAGAGAAGGTCATTGAGTGAAGAGAATTTTTTGTTGACTACTAATAGGAAGAGATCTTCTGTTGATGGAGGAAGAGGAAGTTTAGCTGAGAAGAATTTTCCGAGGATTTGTATTTGGGAATCAGATGGAGATGCTGGTGATATTACTTGTGATATTCTTGATAATGTGGAGGCTTCAATGTTTTATAGAGATGGGACTCATTTGGATCATGGACTAGGAGGTGGTGCTACACAGATTAGAAGAAGTCCTGTTTGTTTTACAGGCGAGGCTAAGAAACCTGGTCAAACCGTAGCGAAAGGACACAAGAATTATGAATTGATGCTCAACCTTCAATTGGGTATCAGGTAATTTCTTAGATTGCCTTTACTACATTTTACTTTGAATTTTTCTTATTCATTTGATGCTGTTACTATGCATGGTGCAGTGGATCATGCTTTACTGTGGTTAGATGTGGATTTGTGTTAGGTTGCATTGTCTAGAGTTTTGTGATACAGATTATAGAGTTGTTGTTTTTCAGTATACTAGGAGTGTTTTAAAATTGTTGTTTGATGGTTGTGAATCATACTTATTTCTAGGCATTCAGCTGGGAAGCATGCTTCTATTTTGCGGGAACTCAGGCCTTCAGACTTCGATTCAAGGGAAAAATTCTGGACAAGATTCCCGTCTGAAGGATCAAAAGTTACACCGCCCCATCAAACGGCAGAGTTCAGATGGAAGGATTATTGTCCCATGGTATTTAGGTAATGCATATTTCTTTTAAATTTGCATTTGTTATTTATATGTTGCAATGATGATTAAATCCCAGTAGAGTTGTACTCTCATTGATTCTTTTATTTTGGTTGCTATTTAGACATTTGAGGGAATTATTTGCGATAGATCGAGCTGATTACATGTTAGCCATTTGTGGCAATGATGCCCTCCGAGAGCTATCTTCCCCAGGGAAAAGCGGAAGCCTCTTTTACATGACACAAGATGACCGGTTTATGATAAAGACCGTGAAGAAATCCGAAGTCAAGGTTAGATACCCGCCTTTCTCCGACTGATCTATCTCCTACTTCAAATAAGAGCAGTTTCAGATAGGAGAACTCCTTTCAAATAGTCTACATTTGAGTTCCAAGTTTTCTGATTATGTCCACATTCTGCTCCCATTTTCAGGTACTTCTTAGGATGCTACAGAGTTACTACCAACATGTTTGTCGGTATGAGAACTCCCTGGTTACGAAGTTTTTTGGGGTGCACTGTGTGAAACCAGTTGGAGGCCAAAAGGTGCGCTTGATGGTCACTTCAATTTGTTAAAATGTGTTCATCAACACCTCAAAGAAGCTTTATAACTTGATTTGTGCTCTAATTCATTCTTGTATTGACTTTCAGACACGTTTCATTGTAATGGGCAATTTGTTCTGCTCTGAGTATCGTATCCACAGGCGATTTGACTTGAAGGGTTCCTCCCATGGTCGAACAACCGACAAACCCGAGGGTGAGATTGACGAGACTACCACCTTGAAGGACCTTGACCTAAATTTCGTATTCCGCTTGCAAAAGTCTTGGTTTGAAGAGCTTATTAGGTCAGTCTAGCTAAATTCATCTTATTTTCACATTTAGAAGAAAAAAAGATAATCTGCTAGGTTGACTTATTCATGATACAGTTTCAATTTCATTGTCATGACCTTGCTTGATGGGTTATATATTCAGACAAATTGACCGCGACTGCGAGTTCTTGGAAGCTGAGAGAATCATGGACTACAGCCTCTTGGTGGGTCTCCATTTCCGTGAGGACTACCCGGGGGACAAGGCAGGAATGTCGCCTTTGTTTGCACCTTCTGGTAAATTATTACCTCGGTTTCTTATATGATGATATTATGTTTTCCAACCTTAAGCCTGTTCGTGTAATATTAAATTCAGGTTGCACACTGATCCCGAAACGTAAATTAAAATTTCAACTTATTATCCAGGCAAAACAGATTCAGCTGCTGTACGTGGTTGCAACATCTTCAGTGATAAGGATATGGATCGGGTCATATCTGGCAGGTTTGTTTTTCTCCGTGTTTCTTGAGAGATTAGTTAATCAAATTTGTCGTTAAGTGAACTCAAATTCTCAAAACACCTTCCCTTAATACTTCCAAAAAATCTTTTTCACATAGATTTAGGGTATCCATCAGTTATCATCTTGTGGTTAGGATTTTCTGTTCATTTTCTTATGGATCGAGGTGTCTTAAATCATTTTGCTTTTTCTAGTTTAATTCTGTTAGTTGGAATAATTGAATAAGGCCTTGTGTTCTATGCCTAACTGAAGGTAGTTATATGGACAACAGTTGTGAAGTGGGGTACATACAGCTTGTGGTCTCTAGTATTCCTAGATAAGAATGAGGTTGTTTTTGGTGGTGTTTGTAAGATCTAACTTAGGCAACTGAACATATACTTTCATGATTGTCGATTTATTTGGTACCAAATGGAGAATAGATGTAAAAAATGCCCTGAACATGTAGTTATTAATTTAATGCTTCGTTGCCAGCTCTTACTTACAACAACTAATGGCAATATTTAAACCATAGCCTCTTGACCTAGGAATAATAGTATATTGTAGATGCAAAGAGTGATGGCAAGAATTTATATACCTGTATCATTAAAGTCTATTAATAATGTTGATCGACTCCAAATTAAAATTGTCTTCTTTGATGTCATCTCCAATAATTTATTTTACTTGATCTTCATGAATGAAGGTGGGTCAGTTTGTTCCTTACATATATATAAAGATATTGAATGTATTTGGATTTGTTTTTATCAGGAAGCCATTAATCCGGTTGGGTGCCAACATGCCAGCAAAGGCGGAACAGGTGCCAAGAATCGAATTTGATCAGTACAGCCCATTTGCAAATGGAAACTCCATCGGTGCATTCAGTGGTGATGTGTATGATGTAGTCCTTTACTTTGGAGTCATTGACATTCTCCAAGACTACGACATTAGCAAGAAACTAGAACATGCCTACAAGTCATTGCAGGCCGATCCCACGTCTATTTCAGCCGTAGATCCAAAGCTCTACTCAAAGAGGTTTCGTGATTTTGTTGGAAGGATCTTTTTAGAAGATAAATCATAAGAGAAGTATAGTAATACGAGAGAAAAGTTCAAACAAAAGAGTCGATCACTGGTCGAAAAGAATCTCCTGTCCGGATGCATACTTACTAAAAGCCTAACTGCAGGACAACAAGGATTGGTACCAGGCTGTGAAAAAAAACAGCTTTGGTAATTTTCGAACGAGCGGTTCGAATTATGATTGGGTTGGTCCTGCCATGGTTGAATTTTGGTAAGCAGCCATGATAGATAAGAGATGGAGGGGTGATGAAACAAAGTAAGAATGTTGTATATGTCTTTGAGAGAGAGAGAGAGAGAGAGAGAGAGAGTTGGAATCTGACTGATTATATTGTTGATTTTTTTTCTTCTTTTCCTTTTTGTTGGTGGCTAACCAAGAAATGTGAAGATTGGGAAGATAGATATAGAAAAAAACAAATAGATGAAAAAATTGTTTGTGGGTTGTAGTTTTTGGAGAAAGAGATAGTGAGAGAGGAGATGGGGATTTGGAATAAGAAATGTACAGCAGCTTAAAAGGATAGATGATGGAAATTTAAGATTTTTTGGGGGGGTTTGCAGATCTTTCTCTTCTAATCTAAAGAATGTGGATATTATCTATAATCTTTTCCTACATCTGTTATGTACGTCTGTGTATACATTCTTTTGTATTCTTCTCCTTTCCTTTTTTTTTCTTGTTTTTCTCTTTATTTATTTGCTTTTGCAGAGGAGTGAGTGAGACATGAAAAGGAGAGAAAAGCTGAAGTGAGAAATTTCAAAAGAACTAGGAGAAAGAAAAATCTTATGCTTCTTTTAGGAGGGAAGAACATTGACCAACTACCAGCTCTGCTCCGCCGTCCGATCTTAATCAGCAAATATTTAAAGTAGTTGGTTGCTGACTGGGTATATGGAAAATTAGATGGGGAGGGAGACAAGAATGGGTAGCAATTTAAATGAGTTGGGATTATTGGGGATCGTGATGATGTAAAACAGGTCAATGTCTGTCGCTTGGCTGGCCATTTTCTTTATCTACTTGCTCTCTGCCGAATCTCTCCGTACTGAAACCATTCTTTCTCGTTTATCCCTTCAATTTGTTTTCTTTCAACTCATGAAATTTTAATTTGTTCTTCAGTTTGAAATCCTAACGGCAGGCCGTAGGCATAGGTGCGTCCAGTTTGATACGACTACACGAAGCTAGTAAAAAGTGGCCAGCCTACCGACTACATGAAATTCTTAAAATACTCCGGTAGTAAAAAAAATAATATTGGCAATATAAACCATTAGATGTACAAGTAAACCAATAAAATTCAGGTTCAATTTTCATATAAGAAACCATTTTAATATGAAGGTTAAATTGGGGGCTCTGAAAAAATAATTGGGGACCTTAGGTACAGGACAAAAAGGTCATGAAATAGTAATTGGGAGTTATCCCTTATTCCCAACTTTTTTAAATGGCTAAATTACTCCCACATCATTAGTGGTAATTAAGTTAATTAATTGTTAATTAGTTTAATTAGATTAAAATCAGATTTAGGGATAAAATTTTGATAAAAGAAAAATTGTGTTTTTGTGTTGTGGAGAGGAAGAAGTTGAGTTTTTGGGGGATTCCAGTAGAGGAATCATATTGCACAAAATGAAGGAACCAATCCTCAAAATAAATAACCCGAAGCTCAAAACAATCAGGTAAACTTCCTATACTCTTCAAACTGTATGAATGATGTCCTAAGTGGTCGATTCATGTACATTATGCAACTATTCAGAGTGAGGGTCGTTAAGTCGAGAGGGTAATAAACGAACGACTCTAAGGAGTCGTCAATTACTTGACACAACCTTTGACGACTCAAACCTGCAACTACTTTTACAGGTTATGAAAAATCGTCAATCAAGTGTGATATAATTGACGACTCCAGCTAGTTAGGTCATATAGAGTCGTTAACTTAATATGTTTAGAATCTAACGACTGTAAAACTTTTTACTCTCTGAAGATGTTACTCTTAGGGTCGTTAATTAGGCATTCCTATATACTGACGACCCTAGCGAGCCATTTCATAGATCAAGGGTCGGCAAGCAAAATTTATAAAACCAAACGACCCTTCAACATCGTTAACGACTTCACATGACGACCCTTCAACATAGTTAACGACTACAACCATTTGACATGACGACCCTTCCTATTTTTTGAATAGGGAACAAATTTTGTATCATATAGAGGCATTAGCGATTTAGAAATCCCTAGACGACACTATTGTAGGGCAGAAAACCAGGTTTAGGGTCGTTATCTATTACACCCTAATGGTTAACGATTTTTTATCAATTCAACATGCATATAAAAAATCGTTAAGCAATAAAAAACTGTGGTTAACGACCCTGGAACTGTAACTGCAATTTTGCAGTTGAAAACCTAATTCTTTTTAGTTCACTTACGACGATGAATCGGTGAGAAATTTTTTTTCTCAGAAGTCGTTAATGGAATGGGAAACAGTGGGAGAAAGGGAGCGGAGGAGAAGAAGAATGGGAGGAGAAGAAGAATGAGAAACAATCGTTAATAGAATTGCGACAACTAGTTAGGTCATATAGAGTCATTTTATACTATCTTTTGGTGTGGGTATAAAATGTGTCCTGGCCCCCAATTAGTTTCCATAGCCCCCAATTCAGCCTTGTTTTATATAAATCCGTTATTATGCAACAACCTTGGATGAATAAATATGCTTCACAAAAAAAATCCATTAGCGCAATCGCAATGAAATGAACATTTTGGTCGCTATTATTCGGCACATAACCAAACACAATATTTGATGATTATTGAGACAAAGACATAACCACTCGGCTATGGCTCACTCTTGGTCAAGTGAGCAAGTCTTTGCCACTGGTGGTGAAAACTTGTCCGTTGGACCAACAGTTGATCGCAATGGCTATAAATCCTGCAACTCCCACACTAACCTCATTTCAGCTCAACATTTTTTATCCTTCTTTCTCTTATAGTGTTGCACATTTTTCTTTTAAAATTGCCTTTTTTTTTTTACTCATATTTTTACTTTATTTCAAAATTTTGACTTCATCATCCATCCGTGAGTATCTACAAATGTGTGAATGAGAAAAATGTATGAACATAATGTATTAGGATGGAGATTAGAAAGGTTGAAGGAAATAGTCGTTCATTGGTAATAACATAGGCATTGAGAATAATCCCATAAGGAAGCACCAAAATTTTTCATGAATATTTTTAGCCGAGAAATTCAAAATTTCAAACTATTAGATAGAAATGATATATAGTGTGGAGTTTTTTTACTCGAGTGTATCATATTTGCCAAAAGGCTGTTAAGCAGTTTTCCAGTTCAAGAGATAGCAAGCGTTTGGATTTTAGCTACGTAACAATTGGGCCTATTTTATGGGTTCTTATGCTGGACCCTTCAAATTGGGCCAAGGCCATCAACTACAGTAAAACTTCAATAAATTAATAATGTTGAGAACACTAAATTCTATCAATTTAGCGAAGTATTAATTTATCGATAAATTAATAAGTTATTAAATTATAGAAACGTTCGAACTTTAAACTTCAAAAATAAAATAAAATAAATATTTAATTTAAACTTAAAGGTTTCCCATAATAACAAATATATTGAGATATTATTTTCAATTCAAAATAATGTGTAATAAAATTTTGGCACAATATAATATGATATAGTATAGTATATTGCATATTATGTGCATAAATTAATATATTTTTTGGTGTTAAAATAAAAAGAAAAAAAAGCAGCACAAAAGAAAAGTGTAACAATCGCTCCTACTTCTCATCTCAAAGGTGTCAAAAAATGCATGATGACAAACGAGTATAGTCATTGTAATCCAAATTTGACTCAAAGCGAAATACAAAAATGGCTTCTTGAAAAATTTAACATACAAGTGTGTCAAGTAACGATATCAAATACGATTAAGCGTGCATCGGAATACATCTCAAATGATCAAGGAAAATCAGTTGTAAGTGGCAGAAAACGGCTAAATATCCAAACTTAGAGAAGGTTCTCTATGAAAGGGTTCTTCAATACCAGGATCAAGTGAATCTAAGCGGAGAATTAATTCAACAAAAATCGAAAAAATTAATGAAAAGGCACTCCAGAACTCCTCAAGGGACTACAAAAAATCAGAGATAGAGTCCAATGTTGCATTGTGAACGAGAAACAAACAATTTTGGAATCTTATTTCAGTAAGACACTAGTAATGTAATGCTATTATAATGATTATTAATTTATATTTCAGTTGGGCTCTAATGGATATTTAAAACTTTTATTGTCTTATAAATTTAGCGAGGTTATTAATTTAATACACTGACCCAAGTTGGGATCGACAAAAAATATTATTTTAGCGAAGTTATTAATTTATCGCGGATTAATTTATCAAAATTCTACTGTATTGAAAATAATATTCCCGTACTTGATAATGAACATGTGAGTGAAGATACCTTTGATCCTAGTATTCTAATGAATCCTATCTTATTACTCCTAAGAATCGAGGTCTAAACACAAACTCAAGTTATTAAAAAACCTTTCCAAATGCGAAATTATTTGGAGTTTCTCGCACAGTCCTTTAGTTGCCATTCCTTTCGATCAAGAACATACAGGGTTGCAAGTTGCAACCAAGCTGGATTTTTCCTTTTCTTTTTTAATATGGCGACCCTTTTTAGCTAGAGGAACACAAAGGCACTTATGAAAAGAGCTTAAGGAGGCGTCGAAGAGAAGAGTAAAATGCAAATAAACACAACAACAACACTAAACATGATTAGATTAATTACACATTATTGGGTGACGCATTTTACACCTTAGAATAGAACAAAGGCACTTATGGAAGGAGCTTAAGAAGGCGTCGAAGAGAAGAGTAAAATGCAAATAAACACAACAACAACACTAAACATGATGATATTAACTACACATTATCGGGTTGTGTAACCCGATAATGTGTAATGGTAGTGGAATGTTATAATCTTCTCGTTGTTAAAGTCCATGGGCCTAACTAACCTCGAAAACCGGTTTGTAAAATTAGGATTGTCCAAGACGCATATACTTCACAGATCCACGGAACTTAGGCATGTGGGACTATACTTAACGCTTGCAACACACCGTCGGTTATAGGATAAGTATCTCCACGTCTCCACTCCCCATTAGATCTCTACTTCTTGTAACACAAGAGATGTCAAAAAAATAATAATAAATAGAATAGCATAATGATAGGCCCATTTAGAGAATTTTTCCTAGGCCCTGATAACATTGAGCCTCCCTTGGCAACTCTTAACCACGGAAAATCGGGAACTTCCATGGACTCCATGCCTCCACCACCAAATGCGAGAGCAATATCTAAAATTCCTCTTCTCTTATACAAGCACAAAGTTTACACATTTGTTATTTGGAGGAGGCTTTTGGATCAGAGTGGAAAACTCGTGTTTAACTCACTTAATACAACCTGTTCCGTATTTTCTATAAATCGGTCAAAGATTATCAAATTGCAAGATAAAAATAACTTGGTTGAATTTTTTTAGAAGACGCTGATAAATATTTCTAGGATCTAGATTTTTCACGGTTGGAGTTGGATTGGGAGGAAGAAATGGAAATTTTATTGTCGATTTCAGAAGGGATCATGTAATACTTCTTTGTGTTAGTCGAAGGTAAATTTGTCTGTTTCGGTAGATAATTTATACTCAGTTCCCTTCGTTGAGTTGAGTCCAATTTCCGCGCTCCCTTAATCAAAAAATCCCCTACCTATAACAAAAGTGAAAGTCTAAGTTATTTACTACTGCAAGTCTGAAAGTATCTTTTGATGATTGCTTGATTATAGAACTCGACCACATTATTCTTGGTGATTATCATTGATCCTTCTTGATACATCTGCTAGCTTATGAGGCCTACTTTTCTCCTCTGCTAGATTATGATCCTTGTTTAGGAAGAGAAGGTGTTTTGCTACGACAAAAGATAAAATGTTGAATAAAATAATAAAAAAAATTTATTATACACAAACTTTATTTACTAATATGTCTTTCGTGTCTAAGATTAGAGTTTACATAGTTTGAGTACCAAATCTTCTGTCTATATAAATAGAGGCTTAAATTCCACATATGAGAATTCTTTATTCTTTCTCCTTTACTTTGTGTCTCCTTCTTTATTTTCTAATTTCATAACAGCTAATCAGCACACTCTACATTGAGCAATATAGAAAAAAGAAAATACCGCTCAGAGATATGGGCGAATTTTTTTAGGATGTTAATACAGTTGGTTTTCGAAATAATTTTATGTCGTTTGATCGAATTCCACTTAATGTTTAATATCAATTTTATTTTACAAATCATATGGTATAATCCAATACTAACATTTGTTTGTCTTTTTGCATGTATTAATCATTTGGATGAACAACTGGATTCAAACAACTTAGATTGTATATGGTCGTGAACATAGCACATCTATTATGGGATGTGCAGCGGTTTATACAAGCTTAAAGGTATCAAAAATCTTACGGTTAGTCAATTTGTTTCTTTATACCGAATCCACAAGGTTGTAATATACCGTCATTTAATTATTTGGTATCGATGGATCAAAACCGTGAATCATTATATTTGATGATTCTTTTCATTTTGTGTTTCTATTACAAAGAAACCTTCATATGTATAAGGTGATGTTACCATTCGGTTCAGAGAACTACGGTTATTTCTCTCAGGCTAAGACTTATGGGTTAATTTGGTTTTTAGATTAGACAAAAAGCGTTGTACATTCATCTCAAAGTGTTGTCTATTCTCCAACACTACTTCTCTCTCTAGATATATCTCGAATGCCAAATAATAGCGAAATAGTTTCGTTGAATGGTTACGTGCAGAAAAGATCAACTTTTCGCTGTTTGGTTTAGCGTCGTATGAAATATTCTACGGTATCTGTGCTGAATGGATAGCCGCATCCAGTCTGCGCGGAATGGAAACACACGATACTTTTACGCTGAATGGAAACGCGTCACCAGAATTTAACCTTTTTTTTTCCTACACCTAGTTTACACCATAAACAATTAAATGTTTATTTAACCATGTTTTCTCACACTCCCGTTACACTACCAATGAATATGTTTTCAAATTTTGAATTCCGAAATGTTTAATAATTTGTTCTAACGGTTGTTTGTTTCAAATTTTGAAAATTTACCAAACTAAGGAATTTTTTTATTACATTGCAAAACAAGGTTACAATGTTTTTTAAAGAAATTAAAAAGTACATGGAAATTCAAATTCTACTTCCAAATTAACTTCTAATTAAAACTTAAAAATGAACTTCTAAATAACTAATGGTGGGTTTGTTTGTAGAATTCACGTTTTCGGGAATTTATAATCCCATGTTATTACAAATTCTTGGATTCATATAAATCCCATGTATGTTTGGTAATTCAATTAAAATTCATAGGATTTATAGGGTTTTCTTGTTTTAAAGTCTTTGTATTATTTGGAATTACCCTTAAATCTTAAAATTGCATGTATATGGGATTTAGAGTTTAAAAAAAAAAGTGGGTCCATAAATCCCTTGTTAAGTTTCCAAGCAAATCTTAGGAGAGGGTTTGGATTCCATATGGAGGATTTGCTGGAAAACTGATTCCCATAGGAAACGTGATTCCAAGGATTCGGGCAACCAAACGTGCCGAAGGAAACGTAATTCTACGAAATCCCCTTGACCCATAAATTCCACCTTTAAAATTCTACTCCAAACCCACCATAAAATTATTACTCATAAATCACTTTCATTTAGGGAATATGATCAAAGCCATTACATACCATAATCTCGTTATTTCATTTTTTGTAGAGGGGTTTCTCCAAATCCTCTACTTCATTCATATTTTGGCGTAGAATTTTCAAGTCAGTTTCTCTTTGTTGGTTTGTACCAAGATTGTAGTGTTTTCGATGTTCTTATTAAGGTACTCTTCCTCTTTTTTATACTTGGAAACCTTTTGTGCTTGTCCCTTTTCAAGAAGTTATATGATCTTATCCATTTTTTCATTTGCTCTCTGCGATGCTTTATCCTCACAATCCCTTCGTTTGGAAGAATCTCTTTCAGCACCTCTAACATCATCTGTTTGGTTAAAAGAACGTCTTCTACGCGATATGTCTGAGGTTTCAGAACCAGTGGTAGATGGTGAGTAGGTTGCCATATCCTACAAATATTCATCCACACTTACTGGACCAGGGATAGATGATAAAGTTTCCCAAACATGGCCATATCCTCCAAATCTTCATCCACACTTACTGAATCGGGTATAAATGATAAAGTTTTCCAAACATTTCCATATCCTCCAAATATTCATCCACACGTACTGGAGCGGAAGTACCAGCTTTAGTGTTTTGACAGTGTTGAGTAGGTTGAGTGTTTTGAGTAGGTCCATCATCATTATTCACCTCTATATTGTAGTCTCGTTGATAGGTCATCAAGAGATAGAAAACCGATTCATGTCTCCAAGGTTTCTTAACTTATGCTTCATAATTGATTCAACCTTCGGAGTACTAGGGAAAAAAATGTATTAGCGTCTCACTCTTTTGAAAAATAATCAAAAACATCAAAAATATTTCAGGTACTTACATAATCGACACTTCTCCTCTCAACATGGTACACCTTGATTGCAATGGCTTTTTGTCCTTATTTCCACCACTAGACCATCTTTTAACGAAATCTTCCATAATTCTTTATCTTTTTGATCTTTTGCTCATATCGGATCATTGCTTGTTATAATCCAAGAAGTAATTAGTGCATCATATTCTTTTGGTTGAAAGCGTGACATATTTTGTATGAACACAATTGCATTAGGTGAAGAAGAAGAATAAAATCAATGAAAAAGAGAATCAATTGATTTTGGTGTTGATATTTCAAATGGCTAGTAAACCAGAACTGTTGAGATTAACGGTCATTTTTGATATGATGGATTAAATCAATCGTCGTTGAATGGTACAACGCATACGCGCTACATTTCAAGCCGTTGAAATTAACGGCTATTTTATGATCTTATGACTAATATATTTCAGCGCTTAATGGTATAGCGCAGCCGCGTTGTTTGGTTAGGCGCCACCCAAACGGCTAGTACACTCACTGGATTCTGATTAGTTCTCATACCTCTATTTAAACTCAACACATAAACTTAACATACCCACCCCAAACTTGTGAAGTTTCACTCTTTTCTTCTTCACCTACATTCTCAATTCAAGCATGGATGGATTTGTTGGGTACTCAATTGCCGAAGACAATGACTTGTTGAGAAGTTTTTGAAAAATTCGTGACACAAATCCTTTAGGGACGTCTCAAACACGCAACAATTTTGGGAACAAGTTCATGAAGAATTTATGAGAATCAATGGTAATGCTAATGGATAAGCCAAGGAAGCCTTGAGAGTTGGTTAGCATGCATCAAGCGTTATTGCAAGGTGTTTGTAAATTCTTTGAGGGCATAAAAAATGGTAATTGTAAAGATGCTATGGTTGTATACCAAGCATATGAAGAAATGTCATTCATTCATGCCACCGCTATGGAGATATTTGGATTTCAAATTTGATTTGAATGAAGTATATGCATGAAGAAGTACCTAATGTAATTGTTCAAGTATCATGAAGAAAAATTTAGTACCTACTTAATGTTGTAAACGTACTTAAATGAAGAAAAAAAAGAGTATTATGGAGTTATTACCAGAACTAGTTAAAGTTTCTACTTAATGAAAACGTGCTTGAATGAAAAAAGGAGTATTATGGTTAAATAAAGTAGTGAATATGAAATTTATTCTCCATTCTCATAAAATGATCCATATCCTTTATATTCGTAGTGATTTTCATCTTTATCCACGCCGGTTGTACCACCATGAACTTCCGATAAGGCATCATCCATCACAATGTTCGGAATATCACCATCTCTCAAACCATCTCCATGTTGTTGCCAAATGTGTGTAGTGAGTTCTTGGCGAAGTTCTGCTTAATGCGCAGGGTTGTACAATACATGAGGATCTATCCTTGTGTTTCCTTGAATAGGCGCTTGAGGTTCTTGTCCCGTGATCCTCCCATATTCCTCATCGCGATATTCCATATCAACACACATATTGTGCATTATCAAGCACACCCCTCATAATTGCCTTCACGTCCGATTTTTATAATAACGACATGGTTTTAATATAATTGGCTTCCTGGTATTGATTGAAAATAGATTGCATACTATTCGCAATGGGTTTGTATGCTTGCAAAATGCAACCACACATAGAATACGCTCCATCTCCTAGGTAGTACCCCTTGTCAATCATCAATGTCATCATAATCAAAAACCAAAAAACTTAAAACCTAAAGTTTAAAATTCTTACCCCAATCGATTTTATGAATGTAATTGAATCAAACCATCCTCAAATGGTCACAATCTTGATTATGATCAAACCCACAGAGGGATTTGACGCGAAAATCTCTAAATTATAGTAATCGAACATGCATTGTGGGAGAGTTTTGGGGGAGAAAGAAGAGATGAAGAAGGAATGAAGATTTTTGAGTTCTCATGTGTTCAAATGTGAATTATGGTTGCGTTGATTGGTTACGCGCAATCAAGAAAGTTGACTTGTCATGCGTTGTTCCATTAAGCGAAAAGTAGAAAAAATATTTACATTGAATGATTCAGCGTAGCCGCGGTGTTTGATTCTACGACTAGTATACTAGAATAGAATTGCCATAAGACTTAGGGGGTTATTCTAGCTGACGTGGATTTCCAATCTAGATGCTAGATTGGAATGCCATAAGACCAAGCCTAATTCTATAGTGCGCATTGAGCAAGCTCATATTATTTACCAAGTTTTGGTTGCCTTTTAAGTGGAGGTATTATACTTATTTGTTTTCGTATATGAGATGGAAATATTTCCGCCAAAATCAGGGGAGACATACACTACCCGAAGTTGGTGTTAATTAAATTGAATATTATACCATTTTGTCTCCCATCAATAATCAATTTAATTAAGGCTTTCGTATATGATTGGCGTGGAATGTCTCATTTTGCTTTTATATAAGATTTTCCCTCTTAACAGGAAAATCTAGTCACACCTAGAAGATAAGTAGCTTTATATAAGAGGATATAGGTAGTGCTCTGATTAAGTCTACGAAATTTACACTCTCAAATATCTTCTCACTTGAAGATGAGGAGATTATAATGTATGTGGGCTCTTGTACTAGTAATAGATTAAATGTTTCAAGATATGCATAAACTTAAGAATTATATGGGATTATAGTAAACTAATATCGACATATGTGATTGGTTGGCAACAATATAAATTAGGTTGGATCAATCTCGATCGATTTACACAATTTCAAATCCAAGACTAACACCTTTAAATTGTCAAACCTATTAATTACATGTTGGTGTAGTTATAAATGCATTACACGAGAAATATGCTCACCATAAAAACGATTTGAGGGTTTTATTTTTACTGAAATCCTAGGACTGGTTCAATAATTTTTGTTCTTCTTATTTGATGCATCTGGCGTGGTAGTCCTTGAAGCATTTACATTGCATTCACAGAAGACATGTGGTCGGAGAATATATTATAATTTGTAATCCTTAAAGTATTCAAATTATATTTAGGCAGCCACCTGGCTCGAATACGCCAGGTTTAACTATCCTTTTATGTGTTTTTAGAAATTTGGTACAAAACCAAAAATCCGGATTAATCAGTTTGTGATATCAGCTTTATACGTCACTTAAGGAGTCCTTAAAAACAGTAAAATCCACGCTTTAGTAGCATAATCTTATTATCTTTTTTTTAAAATATCCAGTTTAAATATTATGCTTGCATAAAACTTGTGTATGATATAGACTACAGTCATGATTTTGATGTTTTTTTGGTATGATATTCATATAGTTGAGTTAGCATCCATAAATCGTCAAAAGTTGTACTATTTTCCTTTCATTTCAGGTTTTGTCCCATGTGGTTTTCCATACAAGGTTTTAATGAGGCAACATCTCGTTGACATTTGATTTTCTTTCAAATTGTTGATATTTGTGCTCTTTTTCCTTCGACCAAATTTTTTTCCACTGGGTTTTATTGGAAAGGTTTTAGTGAGACAATTTTATTCGACATGATGGTCATCCAAGAGGTAGTTGTATAATTTTTGTTATTTTATGGATGCCCACAACTGATTAAACCAAATCCACGTAACCATCTCTTAGGAACTTGGATGTCATTCTAAGCAATTTAAGGTTTAATCACAAATATGGTTTTGTCCACGTTTGTGATGTAATCATATCTTTACACTTTGTTGAACAATTACATCAACTACTTGTGCAAATAATCTCCAAGAATCTAGCAATTCATGACACAAGTCCTCGGTGTATTTAAATAATCTTGAAGACTCGATAACAACACTATTATAAGACCAACATAAAATAAGACTTCATCAACTAACAATTTTCTTCACAAAAAAAACAACAATCTTTTATATTCAAGAAACTCGTTCATCGGAATTGGAAGTCTCAACTCAAAGATTTTCAAGCAAATAGTTAACTAAAGTACTCATTAGGGGGAGCGCCATCATCAAAGGTGAATTTACTAGACTATTCGTGTTGTGCTCTTTTTCCTTCGTAAAGGTTTTAACGAGGAAACATATGCGTGTCCAACACTGTTTAAGTCTTTACATTTTCAGGTTTTTCTTTTTTGAATTTTCCTGGTATGTTTGTAATGAATTAGCCATAGTGGTCGTCAAGGGAAGTGTTATAAACCAAGTTTATTTACTAAGATGCGTTTAATTCTAAGATTTGGGTTTTATATAGTTTGGGTACCAAGTCTTCTATATATATAAAATAGAAGCTTAAACTTTGTATTCTACCCACACATCTAATGAAAATTATCTCTTTTTCTCCCTTACTTTGTGTCTCCTTCTTTATTTTATAGTTTAATAACAAAAGCGATAATTAATATGACGAAGTTATTTGTTTATTATTCTCAAGCAGAATTAGACGAAGATCGTTGAAGGAGTTATACGGTAACTGTTGACGTTTTTTATTTCTACAACGAAGATTTTAAGATTTTTTTACCCTAACATGTTGAAATATTTTTTTCACTCAAATTTTATTGTCAAAAATGACAGTGATAACACCAATCAACCAAATAAAGTAAATTTGGTCCAAAATCATGAACATTGGATGTCTTCTTATCTGTGGTCCTTAAATAGTGTAGAGATTTAAGTAAATATTTTAAGTAACATGATTTGTTTCCTTAAACATTTCTACCATTCACAATTATTTCCACGCTCAAAACCAGAATAATCCTCCACAAAACAGACTTAAAGAAAACATAGTACTAAACCTATTTTTTCTCTTCAAATGCTCTTCCCTCCTTTCTCTTGATTTCTTTATCTCTAGATTTATGTTGCTTGTTATGTTTCTTAGACTTGATAACTTCTTTCTTGTGAGAACTTTGATGACCCTTGTATTTATTCGTTTTGCCTTTTTGGTATGATCTTGCTTAGCCTTTGATAGTCACCAAAATCTGCACTATCATTATCCCATTCTAGATATGAACCCCCTTTCTGTAGATAAACATCAAATATCAAAATCAAGATGCTAATTTAAGTTCAGCAAAATATTTTATCTCATCTTTCCCGATTGATAAAAATAAAAGGAATCATAAGTAAAAAATAAAATAAACATAGAAATATAGAAGAAGAAAAAACTTAGAAAACACATATTCAGTTCAACCTTTTCAGGGGTAGTCTCTGGGGTAAACTCATATTGATAAACATCTTCATATTTATCATCATAATCCTACAAGTATTCCTTCAAATAACCATGATACAATAAATATTTAAAAACAAAACCATAAAAAATTAAAGTAATAGAATTTTTTTTAGAGAAATAAAGACAAGAAAAGAATTCTATTAAAGAAAGCAGATATGGTTCCGGGATGAAAAGACTAGGGTACTCAAATACACCACAATCTTTCTGTTATAACCTATAAGTGCTCTTACCAAATGTGATCGTCTATGGACAAAGTCGAGACAATACAACAACTTAGGTATTCACACTTTGTGTGATCGTCTATGGATACGAGATCGAGACAGTACAACAATCAAAGTGTGATACTTGATAATAGGTTCGGTTGTTAGAGCATTGCTCGGTCGAACTCGCATGCGTTGCTATCTCAAGCATGTTTGCCAATGTTAGTGATCAAAACTATAAGTCTTGATTTCTAGTCTATTATAGCTAAGTCTCATACTAGGATAGAAAGTGTAGTTGAGCTCAAGGATTTTATGGCGATTAATCATACAAGTATAAGAACTACTCAAGGAGCTGGTGGAACTTCTCGACAAAAAGGTATGTGAAGACTTGAACTTATCTATCACTCAAAAGTCTATCTACTCTATCTCCTACTCTTTGAGACAAGAAGTCGTATGCTATATATATATACTTGGATTATACACATTTGGTATTTCGAGCCGAGTAAACCTCGCCTATCTATATCTCGAAATATGTGTTGGTAAGCTTTTTGCTTCGATCAAGTTTATCTTTACCATGTGACGAAAGTCATGATATGTCTCAATCATCTTGAAAATTGCTTTGACGAGAAACGGTGTAACAATTATATAACGTCCTCTAATAATGTTTCAATGATTGAAATGAGAGTTTAGATTACATAACCGATGATGGACATAAGCATTGTTGTGGAAACACATTTATGTAAACTTTTGGTTAACTATTGTTGAACCTAGTCTGCGAACTTGAGAAGGTTATATATCTGAAGATGATTTCTGAACTTAAACTTAAAAAGACTAAGGAATGCAATTTTCAAACCGTGGCTATAAAAGTTCATGAACCGATTCAAGTGAATCAAATCATCTTTGCTTCAACTGTGTCTTGTGTAGTACATAAGATTTTCTTGAAATTGAACAACTCTCTAACTAGTTCATTGGAAGTCATTTGAACTAATTATGGTGAATAAGAACATGGTTGATATGAAATGCTCATATGGCTAACCTTTTGGTTAACTATTGTTGAACCAACAAGTGCATATGTTTGGGTACGGTTAACAAACCTAGAAGCGTGCATTGTCAAGTGTGTGCAACAAGCTAAGTTTTCGATCTAACGGTTGAGAAATATTAACTTGAATCTAAATCAGGTTTTCATATAACGGTGGATATTGATTGATTTGTTATCAAGGTAACTTATTGCAAACCCTGATTTGAAAGACTATATAAAGGAGACATCTAGTATTGTGCAAAACTAATCCCCACACCTTACATGTGATACTAGTTTGCGTGCTAGAGTCGATTCTCCTTTAGCCTTTGGTTTTCTTCTTCTAAAACCAGGTTAACGACTTAAATACTTCATTGGGATTGTGAAGCCAGACCGATACTACTTTTATCGTAGTTGTGTGATATGATCTTGCATCTTCTATCGTACGAGTGCAATCAGATTGATTGGCTTGAGATTGATATCTCCGATAGGCAAGATATAAAAAGTAGTCACAATCATCTTCGTCTCATTGTTTGTGATTCCGAAACATCTTGTTTCGCTACCATACGATTAAGATTGTTGTGAGACTCTAGGCTATTCTTCGGGAATATAAGACCGGATTATCAATTGGTTCCTGTTCACCTCGATTATTATCAAAAGACGGAACAAAACCTTTAGGGTTTATCTGTGGGAGACAGATTGATCCTTTGATAGACTTGTCTGTGTGAGACAGATTTGTTTATTGGCAAAGCCTGCGATTTTGGGTCGTAGCAACTCTTAGTTGTGGGTGAGATCAGCTAAGGGAATCAAGTGCGAAGTATCCTGTTGGGATCAGAGGCGTAGGGAGTACAACTGTACCTTGGATCGGTAGGAGACTGATTGGGGTTCAACAACAGTCCAGTCCGAAGTTAGCTTGGAGTAGGCTAGTGTCTGTAGCGTCTTAATACAATGTGTGTTCAATCTGGACTAGGTTCCGAGGTTTTTTTGCATTTTCCGTTTCCTCGTTAACAAAATTTCTGGTCCTGTGTTATTTCAATTTCCGCATTATATTGTTTGATCTTTATAATTGAAATAATAAAGGTTGCGCGTTAGATCATCAATTAGAGTAATCCAACCTTTGGTTGTTGATTCTCATTGATTGATCCTTGGATATTGGTCTTTGGTACCATCCAAGTTATTCCTTGCATTTGATTAGAACTCGCAGTTCATGCTTGAGTAAATCAAATCAAGAAGAGAGATATAAACTCGTTGATACACTTTTAATTGATTGAGTCTTGTTGATTTTCTTAAAAGTATATTCGAGTTTGTCCATACAGATTGCTAAGCGAAATATTGGGTGGTGTTGTTAGACCCCCGCTTTTTCAATTGGTATCAGAGCAGGCAAACACGTTCAAGACCTTACAAGTCTGTGTTTGTAGCGATCTGACTCTATGGACACAGGTGCTATCTCTATTAACGTACCACCAGTCTTCGATGGCTCTAATTACTTATGGTGGAAAATTGTTATTCGAGCTTTTCTTTAAGCGCGTGATTTTCAATCATGGGTATATGTTGTTAATGGCTATGATGCTCCCGTTATGGCAGTTGGAGATGTAAACGTTCCCAAGAATATTGGTGAATATAAACCTGCCGAGATACTTGCTGCAAAGCAAAATTCCGACGGTTTGAATGCCATCATACATGCCATTACCTTAAATATTCAACACCATGTGTAAAATTGCACTAGGTCTAAAGATGCTTGGGATATCTTATAAATCGTATTTGAAGGTAACTCCAGTGAAAAGGAAGCTAGGCTTCAAAACCTTAATTCCGATTGGGAGAACCTTCGTATGGCAGATGAAGATACATTTGATGAGTTTAATCACAGAGTGTCTGAAATTGTTAATGCATCTTTTGCATTGGATAAGACTATTCCTGAAAAGGACATTGTGATGAAAATTATCAGATCGCTTCCATCTAGATACGAGTCTAAGAAGCATGCCATCGTTGAGGGAAATAACCTTGATAATATTTCCAGAAATACATTGGTTGGAAAGCTAAAGATCTTTGATCATGAGCATACATCCAAAATCGGAAAGGATGTTTCCTTTAAAGCACAGAAGAACACTAAGTTACTTGATAAAAGTAAAAGTGTATATGTCTCTGAGGATGATCAGTCTGAGGATGATTTTTCGGATGAAGATCTTGAAAAATCAGTCTCCTTGATCACAAGACAGTTTAGGGATCTTCTATTGAAGAGAAGTAAACGGTTTTCAAGAAACAAACCTAGGTCATTAGATAAACCTCACAATCGCGTCCCTCCTAAAAACAGGGATGCTGACGAGGCTGATGACGAGGATATTCCACAGTGCTTTAAATGTAAAGGTTTTGTTCATTTTGCAAACGAGTGCCCAAATTGTAGAAAATACACTGGGAACAAAAGTCTTGTTGTAACACTTGATGAGATGTCTGAGATCTATGATTCTGATGAAGATAGGAAATCAAGTGTTGGTCTTCTATGTGAAAACAATTATTTTGATAATTGTAGCAATACATATATCAACCTTGATGGTTTCAGTGAATAAGAGAATCCAATCAAGATGGAAGAATCAATTGACCCATCCTTTGGAAACTCTGTTTGTAATGTTTCAGGATCTACTATGTGTCTGGCTGCTTTCACACCACATATGCTTGAATACTATCCAAGTTTGACGTGCTCGTTTTGTTCTCAGAAGGGTCATGAACTATCAAGATGTTACAAGTACAAACATCAAGTGAGGCACGCCAAAAAACTTCAACGAAGAGAAAATCGATTGGCAAGGAAGCTTAAACTTGCTCAGAAGACTGCTGAAGTATGTAGGATTTTATCTTCGTCTAAGAAGTTGGTTTCCAAAGACAACATAAGACCATTAGAGAAGAAGGTATGGTCAAATCTCTTTGATAGAAATAAGTCAGAGGATTCCTATCAAGAGGAAAATGGTGGACAAATTGTTGTTCACCACAGCACAAATTAATTGTGTTGTTTGGTAAATCTTGTCTCATGTGCCTGATCAAAAGAGATAAGATTGTGTACCGCTCAGGCTTTAGGAAAAGTTTTTTTCCTTAGGTTTGTTTTTCCTGTCTACCAAATAAAGTAAAGGGTTATTATCGACAATTATACTCTTTATAGGGTTTAGAATTGGGCGTCCACGAACCTGTTTAAAGGTTGTGAACCCTACATTCCTTTTTCCTCTCTGATATCCTTTATATATAAAGACTGCTTGATAAGATTTTGAATTCCACTCACAAAAACCAGTTGTTTATAACTGTTCTCTAAGTATAATGTCTTTGGATGGAAAAAATGTCAGTATGATTGTTAATCCATCAATCAAGGAAAAAGAGAAATCTCCAGTAACTCCTTCCTCGAAAAGAAAGAGAAAGAATACAAGAAAGCCAAGGGCTGTCCCTTCTAACTCTCAGAAGTTTTACGATGTTCTTGATGAGTTGAAGGAAGTAAGAAAGGAGATTAGTGAAATAAAGGCTTTCGTTTTAAGATCTTTGGAAATTCAGAAGGCCCTGGTTCGACATCATCAGCCAAGACGGTTTGTTGGTGTTGACTCCTTCCTCCACGAACCTTATATTCCAATGGCTGTTGACGATAAGGAGTTCGGGAATGATAAGTAATTTCTCAAAGACATTGTTGCCTAGTATGTCTTCTTTTTGGCTTAGTTGGAAGAATAACTAGTGCTTGGAATAGCAATGATTGTGACTACACATAGCTATTATTTTTTATTTTATTTTTAGGTTTATTGGTATTTAATTCTAAAAACTTTTTGGAGGATGATGTTTTTGCAGTATTAATCTTTATGATTTGATATATTGCAATTTGTTATGGGATATTGGTGTTTATGTCCGTGAACTATGTTTGTCCCATACTTTGTCAAAAGTAAAGTCGTTCGTGTTTGGTATTCACGTACTGGTAAAAGAATGAATGGACTTTTGACAAATACAAAAGTTAAGCCTATATTATCAAATATTTTGATGGAATATAGGTTAAAATCTTTTGTTTTCAAGGATTATGTCTATTAATTGTCGTTATGCAAATAGTGATTTAAGACAGAATGAATCCTTGTGTATTCTGCAGTATTAATCATCCCTGATCCATATTTTTATGTATTACTGTCAGGCTCCGTAATGTATCTTATGTTGAGCATTATACAACCAAGTTGATTTTCTTAGCTTAGTTGTTGTTCCTGAGATATGTTATGTCGAGCATATTGAACTAAATTAATCATCTTGTTTGGTTATTTAGTTATTGCTCCGTAAGTTTTCTTATGTCGAGCAAAATGACAATTAAATTGATTACTTTTGTAATTAGTTTACTTGTGTATTCCAATTAGATTAATTATGGGTTCTCTTGTAATTAATCTAGTTGAGTATTTTCGTGTCTCCATAAGTTCTCTTATGTTGAGCACAATCAATTAAATTGATCACTTTTTGTGTTTAATTTGGTTGCGTATTCCGATTAAATTAATCATGAGTTTACTTGTGACTAATTTGATTGAGTTTTTGGATATAGGAAATCATTCTTATGGTTTTTGGTGTCCAATAAAAATCCTTATTTTCTTTCGAAATTAAGATCGCTCTTGTTGTTCTTTCGGGAATGACATCAAATGGGGGAGAGTTCTTTTGAACTTGTGCTTAATTGTCATATCTTGAGGGGTGTGCGGCTGTGGAATTTTAGAAGGGTTATCTTGTATCTTTAAACTCCTTGATAATGCATTTAACTTTGGCTTTATGATTGCATCTAAATTAGTTGGTATGTATTTTTTCCTTTTGTCATGAAATGTCTCTCTCGGAAATTTCATTATGATCCCGTTCTTGTACCTTTGCCAATTTTATTGACAAAAAGGGGGAGAATTAATATGTAGTTCATGCTACAAATACATATGGTTTTCGGATCATTGTGTAAGGGGGAGTGGTTTCCATGTGAGATGGAGTATTGACTAAGGGGGAGTGATACATATCACCATAGTATTATTGTTGAAGTTGTGATACAATTGAACTTTGACGCTCTGTAATAATACTATGACACTATATAACAATGATCGAGAACTATATTTTCTCATTGTTATAGCTACGGATCTTCAACGGCGGTGATGCTAAACTTACAACCTTTGGGATCATTGGAGTACTTGGAAGTGACGAAGATTTCGAGGAATGTTGAAGATTAGACATGTGGAATAAGAGCTACTAAAGTTTCTTTATCTTTTTTTTTGTATTCCATATGTATTGATAGTTTTGTCACTAAAATTGACAAAGGGGGAGATTGTTAGAGCATTGATCGGTCGAACTCGCATGCGTTGCTATCTCAAGCATGTTTGTCAATGTTAGTGATCAAAACTATAAGTCTTGATTTCTAGTATATTATAGCTAAGTCTCGGACTAGGATAGAAAGTATAGTTGAGCTCAAGGATTTCATGGAGATTCATCATACAAGTAGAAGAACTACTCAAGGAACCGGTGGAACTTCTCAACAAAAAGTTATGTGAAGACTTGAACTTATCTATCACTCAAAAGTCTATCTACTCTATCTCCTACTCTTTGAGACAAAAAGTCGTATGCTATATATATAGACTTGGATTATACACATTTGGTATTTCGAGCCGAGTAAACCTCTCCTATCTCTATCTAGAAATATGTGTTGGTAAGATTTTTTCTTCGATCAAGTTTATCTTTACCATGTGACGAAAGTCATGATATGTCTCAATCATCTTGAAAAATGCTTTGACGAGAAATGGTGTAACAACTATATAACGTCCTCTAAGAATGTTTCAATGATTGAAATGAGAGTTTAGATTACATAACTAATGATGGACATAAGCATTGTTGTGGAAACATATTTATGTATAAGTCCTATTCCTTGAACCAAAGTTTGCGAACTTTGTTGATCAAGAGAACCAGAATAATGGCGTAAGCCAAGTCCGCAAACTCAGACCGCGAACTGCCGAAGTTCTCAAACCCGAGAATTTCTGATGGAGTTGAAAAACTACTTGCGTGAAGCTAAGTCCGCGAACCGGCGAAGTTCTCATACCCGAGAATTTCTGCCGGAGTTTGTAAAATCTGCCCGGTAACTTAAGTCCGTGAACCTAGTATGCGAACTTGAGAAGGTTATATATCTGAAGATGATTTCTGTACTTAAACTTAAAAAGACTAAGGAATGCAGTTTCAAACTGTGGCTATAAAAGTTCATGAACCGATTCAAGTGAATCAAATCATCTTTGATTCAATTGTGTCTTGTGTAGTACATAAGATTTCCTTGCAATTGAACAGCTCTCTAACTAGTTCATTTGAAGTCATTTGAACTAGTTATGGTGAAGAAGAACATGGTTGATATGAAATGCTCATATGGCTAACCTTTTTGTTAACTATTGTTGAACCAACAAGTGCATACGTTTGGGTACGGTTAACAAACCTAGAAGCGTGCATTGTCAAGTGTGTGTAACAAGCTAAGTTTTCGATCTAACGATTGAGAAATATTAGCTTGAATCTAAATCAGATTTTCATCTAATGGTGGATATTGATTGCTTTGTTACCAAGGTAACCTAATTGCAAACACTGATTTGAACGACTATATAAAGGAGACATCTAGTATTGTGCAAAACTAATCCCACACCTTAGGTGTGATACTAGTTTGCGTGCTAGAGTCGATTCTCCTCTAACCTTTGGTTTTCTTCTTCTAAAACCAGGTTAACAACTTAAAGACTTCATTGGGATTGTGAAGCCAGACCGATACTACTTTTATCGTAGTTGTGTGATCTGATCTTGCATCTTCTATCGTACGAGTACAATCAGATTGATTGGCTTGAGATTGATATCTCCGATAGGCAAGATATAAAAAGTAGTCACAAACATCTTCGTCTCATTGTTTGTGATTCCACGACATCTTGTTTCGCTACCATACGATTAAGGTTGTTGTGAGGTGATTGATAAATCTAGGATATTCTTCGGGAATATAAGACCGGATTATCAATTGGTTCCTGTTCACCTTGATTATTATCAAAAAACGGAACAAAACCTTTAGGGTTTATCTGTGGGAGACAGATTGATCCTTTGATAGACTTGTCTGTGTGAGACAGATTTGTTTATTGTCAAAGCCTGCGATTTTGGGTCGTAGCAACTGTTAGTTGTGGGTGAGATCATCTAAGGGAATCAAGTGCGCAGTATCCTGCTGGGATCAGAGGCGTAGGGAGTACAACTGTACCTTGGATCGGTGGGAGACTGATTGGGGTTCAACTACAGTACAGTCCGAAGTTAGATTGGAGTAGGCTAGTGTATGTAGCGTCTTAATACAGTGTATGTTCAATCTAGACTAGGTCCCTAGGTTTTTCTGCATTTGTTGTTTCCTCGTTAACAAAATTTCTGGTGTCTGTGTTATTTCAATTTCCACATTATATTGTTTTATCTTTATAATTGAAATAATACATGTTGTGCGTTTGATCGTCAATTAGAGTAATCCAACCTTTGGTTGTTGATTGTCATTGATTGATCCTTGGATATTGATCTCTGGTACCATCCAAGTTATTCCTTGCATTTGATTAGAACTCGCAGTTCCTCAAGAAGAGAGATATAAACTCGTAGATATACTTTTAATTGATTGAGTCTTGTTGATTCTCTTAAAAGTATATTCGAGTTTGTCCATACATATTGCTAAGAGAAATATTGGGTGGTGTTGTTAGACCCCGCTTTTTCATCGGTAATAACCAAACTCTATAGGATCACTATCAAGTATAACGGAGTTAACGTAAAGTGCAATTTCCTTTAATTATAATAAAACAATTATAATGCGAAAAAGTAAAGTAAATGGCACAACAAGATTTTGTTAACGAGGAAACCGCAAATGAAGAAAAACCCCGGGACCAAGCAGACTACCCCTAGATACTTAGTTCCCTCAGTATCCATGCGCCTTCGACTCCTAGAGTCATGCACGTGAATAACTACTCCTTTGGATCGTATTCCAAACATCAAAGGAAGAATCTGTTTGGTAACCACTCTAATCAATCTTTGCTAAAAGATATGGATGAGTTGTTGGCAAAGACTCTTATGTTTAAACTAATAAACTTGTCTGGTTAGATAAATCTAACTTTAACTACCAAAATAGTCAAGTATAGATTCGCACTCAATCAAAATAAATCTCAAGGAGATATATTGAGAATTTCGATCTCACGCAACTAATCAATCGAATAAATCCGATTCTAATTGGATCCCAGCCGATCAAGGTTTGTGCACACAATTCACAGGATACGAAAACCAATAAGAAATCTTCTTTGTCTTCAAATCTTCTTTAATCTTCAATAACCTGCACAACACCACTTGAATCTCTTGTGATGAATCACACACATAACGAAGTATGTTAACAATGGATTATCACAAGATGTCTTTAGATCTAACAACAGTTCTATAGATCCCGTCAATACTTCGATCTAGTTTGAATGAATCTTATATCAGAAGAGAAGATTCTAAAGAATAAACAAACTAGGTGCAATCAAAGTTTCAACAACCTTTAGTCAATCATATCAATTGAAAACTAATAACACTGCAATTATCTAGTTTCCCACCAACAGTACTCGTAGAGCTTCTTGATCCCACAAAAGTCTTTAAACGAGCGGTCGTAAGAGATTTCACCTAATTAAGATACTTTCCTCTCCGAATCGACGGCTCCACCAGAAACAACAAGAAACGAAGTTTGCCTGGAACTTAGGATAGTTTGGTAGAAATGCTAACTTGGTTTTTATAGACCAAGGATGTTTGGACACCAAGGAATTTTCAAAACTGAATATATTCTCAAGATATGCAATGAATGGCAAAATTCGGTTTTCATAATTCCAATAAATACTTGTCCAATATTCCCGAAATCTCTCAATAGAAAATCTCCAATTAATAAATGCATATTACTAATTTTTATTCTCTGGAGATATGCATTTAATTGTTGGTAATTAAAGCATATAAAACCAAAAACCTGAATTAAATGATTCTCAATTTATTTCGGCACAAGATCTCCTTGAGTACTAAAGAATATTATATGATAAGAGTTAGTGTACGTGTTCAAAGTATGTTGACATCTTTTCACTGCAAATTTTTAGTCCATATTTACATGGCATTCTTATTGGAATCGGTTATACCATACTTCCAAGCAAGTTCAGAATTGGTCGACCTGTTTTCCAAGACTACTATGTGATTGGTCAAATACCAAATCACATACATGGGTTCAATTGGTTCTACCAATCACTAGAATCGGTTATACCTAATTATGGAAATACTTGTGATCGGTCACACTAGTCACTAGGATCGGTTACACCAGTTACAAGGATCAGTTCCATATACACATGGTATTACTTGTGATTGGTTACACCAGTTACCAGGACCGGTTACACCAACTACAAGGATCGGTCACACCTATTACTAGGATCGGTCACACCAATTACAAGGATCGATCATACCATCACATGGTGATTTCTTAGGATCGGTTACACCAATTAATAAAAACTATTCATACCAAATCATAATTCAGGCATTCTGATTAGTTATACCAAGATACATAACAGAAGTTAAGATCATGTCTACCATCTCACACATATTGGTCATCCAAAGATTTGCAATGAATAGACGGACCAAAAAGCCTAATGATTTCCCTTTCGATTCATGAAACAAGTTCATGAATGTACTTCATTTAAACAAATGTAAAACATTGTTTCCTAGGATGAAATCTTCAGCATAACCCATTCACATAATCATAAAAATATATACAAGATTATATCGATGTCATATCTACGAAGTTCAAAAGATAAGCGTTATACTTCGTAGTCTAAATCCCTAATACTATGATCATACAATTATGATCATGTCACATCACTAGAGTATTATAAAATATGTACAGTATATACATCTTCATAGTTATGTTTTCAATATAGCACGACTTGAAATATACGTTAGGAATGAAATAGTTCAAGTCAATATTACTAACCTCGAGTGGAAGGATGATGTCGTCGTTGTAGTTCACTACTTCTTCACATTCTTCAGGTCTTCGGAGATATACTCGTTCCTAGACTTTCTAGTCTAACCTAAACGAAGTTGACTCTAGTATTTAATCAAGCGACTCTAGATGAGTTTTGATACTAAAATATGACGTACCAACGCTTGGTGAGTTCAACCGAGCTATGCTCTAACACGGGATAAACAATATTTTTCACAGTTGAGATAACTTCCACCTAACACTTAATTAGATGGAAATAGTTATTTGAAAAAAGAGGGAGGATTCACTCACACTTTGGACGCCGTTTTTTGAATAAAACACAAACGATATCGGATTTAAAGATAATATTTTCTGGATATATTCTTCTTACAGAGCTTCATATTCCTGCAAAAAATGATTGCATTTCGAAATGCTAATACTCATGATTTACCGGTCATAATTTCAACAGTTGAAAATGCATAGATTTTTAGTTGCTGGTTTTCAAAGTGGTAGATGATGATGTTATACGTCTTGGAATGTGCTCATATTTAATAGGTATATAAGGTTTTGCAAAAGGAACACATCCCTAAAATATTAGCTTCAAAACCGTTACCGTTTAAATTTTATTTAAAAAAATGGCCTCCAAAGTGTCACATAGTGTAAGAATTACCATGTTAGTTTAGAAAAGTTTTAAAGAACATGGATACTTCATCTAGTATATTTCAAAAAGGAAAAATATATCGACTTGGACAAACAATTGAAGGGAAATATTTTGGATGTTGCCAGTGTCGGTTCCATAGCCAGTTGCGAATAAAACGTCCATGAAATCATGTTTGAGTAGAAAATGCATTTATAATTATGTTTGGCGTAGTATGTCCAATCATACATATTGTGAAAATTTCGCCACAAATTACTTACCAACTTCCACAGTTATCAAATTAATTTTTAATTTTTAATTTTTAATTTTCCTTGACCCTGGTATAACAAAAAACTTCTCGGCTTGGTGGCCACAACTCATTTTTGCTTTTGGTCACTGCAGAAGAACTAGACTTAATCTTTTTGATGGAAATTGATGGAAAAAATGATTTTACGGAAGGCTGTGGTTTTGAAATATTTGTTATCTTTTCAAGACGATAAAAATTGCACTTCTAGCTAGCCAGAATCTGACACAAAATTACTGGAGGCTTTGTGGTTAATAAGTTTCTTGAACTAACTTATGTTACTGATTGGTCTTGTACACCTACAAGACCTAAAAAAATTCTACCATTTAGGTAAACAAGGAATAACACAATCATAAAACACATGGAGAATTAAAGAACAAAGATACCCAATCTATTGTTTTAAATCAACCAAATTGAAGCTAACATAAGAATCCAACATCACAAAACATGAACTGAAATCAAATCAAAACATAAAACAATACTTGATTAACCCCTGATCGGCAGTATAATCGCATCACAAAATGTATTACTCCGATTTTTAAGCTAGACAAAAGAATTACAACCCATTACCAATTGATTAAGCTTTGTTCTCAGTTTCCTGCAGCAAACCTTTCCTCTTCATTTTTAAATTCTCTCTCCCGAGCCTTCTTTTGCTGCTCCTCACGCTTAGCTTTCATGAGTTGTTTTTATAATCATCCTTAAACCCACTGAACTTAGAAACTGGGAACTGATGAAATTTACCATAAGAATAAGAAACAGAGAGTTCGTCATCCTCACCATTCCATTCATCGCCAGAATACCACTCATGCATATAAATAACAACCAACTTCAGAAATTGAAAAAAAAATCTGACTGATGGAAATTATAGATGTTAATAATAGTAAGAGTAACCCTATCTAGATGTTCGGAAATGTTAGAGCAGAGCTCAGTTGAACCCACCAAGCGTTGATATGTCAAGTTTGGTTGTCATATATTAGTGAATCAAAACTCATGCTAAGAGTCGCTTGATTATGTACTAGAGTCAACTTCGTATAGGTTAGCTTGAAAATATTGGGATAATGAGACATTACAAGTATTGCGAAGACTTGAAGATGTGAAGAACCAAGGAGCTATAACGACAACAATCATCCTTCCACTTGAGGTTAGTGATATTTGAATTGAACTGTTTCATTCCCTAACGTACATATTGAAAACATAACTGCGAAGCATATTTAAACTCTAGATAGACATAGTATTAAGGAATACAATACGAGGTTTATTGATTAACCATTAAATTTTGTAGATAAGACATCTCCATAATCATTTGAATGCTATTGTGATTATGTATGGGTATGAGGTGAGGATTTCATCATAGGGAACAATGTTTTACATGTGTTCTAAGGAGGTAAGTTCATAAACTTGTTTGTGAATCGAAAAGGAAATTTCCAGGTGTTATTGGTTTTGTTATTCATTTCTTATCTTATGAACAACCATTATGTGTGATTGGGTATAACCTCTCACAACTTGTTTGTGTTCTTGGTAGAACTATTCACAAAGGCCTGACTTATGTATTGGTATGACTTTTATTAGTGAAACCGATCTTAAGTAATTACCTGAGATAGTATGATCGGGTTTGTGTTTTGTCTGACCAAATTTGGGAAAGGGGAACCGGTCCTAGTAAGAGGTGCAGTACATCACAAAGGGGAACCGATCCTTGTATGGGGTGCAGCAAGGTTTATAGCAGAAAGAGGAACCGATCCTATGAACATGTGCAACACGTTTTTAGGAAAAGGGGAACCAATCCTATGGACATGTGCAACACATATAAGTTAGATACCATATATATATGGGGAACCTATCCTAGTACCTAGTCAACCGAATTTTGGAAAAATAGTGTGACTATGCACAGTACTCACATGGAGGTAGAACCGAAACTTGTTTTGGTAGAACCGTTAAACCCATGATTGTGATTGAATTTTTGTTTGATCAATCCAATAGTTCTTGAAATTCAGATGAACCAATTCTAAACTTTTTTGGAAGTGTGGAAAATCGGTTTCAAGGTTGTAAGTGTGAAAGAGAACTTACAAAGTAAGGATGTCGACATACTTTGAACACGTGTTGTGAATGTTTATTTCTTTAATTATTCAAAGTTATTCCTTAATAGCTAAGGGAAGAGAATCCCAGGATCGAAACATAAGTAAGTTAAGAATATTTTAATTAAGGTTATTAATTTCATTTTGTAGGGAAATATAAGAATTAGTAATGTGCATTTACTAATTAGATTTTTCGAAAGATTTCGATCATTATTTTTGGACAGAGTATTTCCAGGAATTATGGAAACCGAATTTGTGCTTTAATGAATATCTTGAGAATATTTTCGGTTTTGGAAATTCCTTGGTGTCCAAACTTCCTTGTCTATAAATACTTGAAGTTTGCCTTTCTAGCAAACTAATCCTTTGTAATAACAGACTTCCTCTTTGTTGTTGTTACTGCTGTAGCCACCTATTCGGAGAAGAGAGTAACCTAATTAGGCGAAATATCTTACGACCGCTCAGTTTAAAGTCTTCTTTTGGATTGAGAAGCTAGCGTGTACCGTTGGTGGGAAACTAGATAATTGCGTTTATCTTTTGTTTTCGATAGATTTGATTGACTAACGGTGGTTGAAATCTGATTGCACCTAGTTTGTTTATGCTTTAGAATCTTCTCTTCTGGTATAAGATTCACTCAAACTAGTTCTGAGTTTAGACAGGGATCTTTAGACTGTTGTTAGTTCTAAAGACGATATTGTGATAATCCATTGTTAACAGACTCCGTTCTGTGCGTGATTGATCACAAGAGATTCAAGTGATTGTGTGCAGGTTATTATTGAAGATCTAAGAAGATTTGAAGACGAAGAAGATATTGAAGATTTTTGATTTGTGGGTTCATAATCTTTGGTGTGTACAATACTTGTTTCGGTAAAAGAGGATCCAATTAATAATCGGTTTATCCTTGTGATAGATTGGATTTATTAATTTGAGTAGATCAGAATCAACATAATTCTTTGCATTAAGAGTGTTGTTGGATTAATCTTAAACGATTACTTCAGTAATTGAACATAAGATAGATCTAAGGACCTGACGAAGGAGTTTATGTTAAGATAAACAGAAGAGCCTTTGTCCGACTTATATCACTTGGTTGAAGGGAGTTGATACCAAACAGATTTGTTGTTCCTTTACTGTTTGGAATACGAACCAAAGGAATTGTTCCAAGTACGTGACATATTTATAAGTTGGAGGCGTGGGAATACAAACGAAACTAGGTGAACTATAGGTTTAGTTGCTTGGTCTCAACTATACGAAGTTGGTGTAATTTTGTGTAGCGGCTTAATCCTGAGAGTGTTCAATTCTGGACAAGGTCTCGGGGTTTTTCTGCATTTTCGGTTTCCTCGTTAACAAAATGTCATTTACTTTATATTTCCGCATTATAATTGTTTTTTTATAATTAAAGTAAATTACACAAACGTTAATTACTATTTACCTGATAAGTGAATCCTATTGTGTTTGGTTAAGTCCGAACCTTTTTATCAAGTAACATACTTCGTTGTTGTATTGTCTCGATCTCGTATCCGTACACGATCACACTATGTGTGAAACGATTAGTTGTATTGTCTCGACTCAGTCCATAGACAATCACTTTCGGAGAAAGGACTTATAGGTAGGAAAAGTTTTAGCTTGAGGTATATTTGGGTACCCTCGCCTTTTCCGTTGGTATCAGAGCAGGCAAACACGAAAAGATCTAACAATCTGTGTTTGGTGCGATCCAACCTATAAGAATGAACTCAAGTTCTCATGAATCGACTTCAATTAACGTACCGCCAAGATTTGACGGAACAAACTATCTATGGTGGAAATCTGCTATGAGATCTTTTCTTCAATCACGAGACTTTAATACTTGGCTATTAGTCGTCGATGGTTATATTCGTCCAAAGATAGAAAATTCGGAAACTGAGTTTAAACGCTTAGTAGTTTTTTCGAACGAAGAAAAGGCACTTGCAAAGCAGAATTTAGATGGTTTGAATGCTATTATTCATGCTGTAAGTCGTGATTTACAACATCATGTGTCAACATGTCAAACTTCGAAAGAATCTTGGGATAATCTTCAGATCGTATTCCAAGGAAATTTATCAGAGAAAGAAGCTAGACTTCAAACTCTCACTTCCGATTGGGAAAACCTTCGAATGGATGACAACGACACTTTTGAAGAGTTTCATATTAAACTCTCTGAGATAATTAATGCCTCTTTCTCGTAAGGAAAGACTATTTCTGAAAAGATATAATATGCAAGATTCTTAGATCGTTGCCATCTAGATATGATTCTAAGAAGCATGCAATCATAGAAGCAACGATCTTTTAACTCTCTCACGAAGCATACTCGTTGGTAAGTTAAAGATCTTTGATCATGAATCACAGTCTATTCAAGGTAAAGGAATCGTTTTTAAAGATGCGAGAATTCTGAAAGCTCCAATGGAAAGGAATAGACAGATGGATGATTCAGATGAACAGATTGCACAAAATTCTGATGATAAAATTGAACAATCATTGTCATTAATTACTAGAAAGTTTCGAGATCTCTTAAAGAAAAGAAACAAGATATTCGTTAAGGATACTTATCGATCTTCTCATCCACATGATCGAGTTCCTGTCAAAAAGGATCATGAAGAAGATGATGAATGTCAGCCGCAGTGCTTCAAGTGTAAAGGGTTTGGTCATATTGCTAAAGACTGTCCTAATCTTAAGAAATACACTGGAAGCAAGGTATTGGCTGTGATTCTAGATGATACCTCTGATTCATACGATTCTGAATAAGAGGAAACAACTAATATTGCATTAGTTGTCAATCTTATTTCTTCCTCCTCCAGTAGTGATTTACCCATTTTAAGAATGGACATGTCTTCCGATGTTATTAAATCACCTAATGGTGAAAGGAAAAATAAGACAAGATGCAAAAACTGTCTCAAAAACAGAACTGCTAAAAGTTGCATATGCAATTCCAGTCAATCTCAAGATACTTCGTTAGTTCGAAGTAACAAAATGAGATATTTTCATACTATACTAGATCAAGAATACTCTAGTTGTTCAAAATTCCATAATGAGAGAAAATCTCATACTAATGCCACCTGATCGGTATTAGAATTCTTTCCTCACCGTGTGCCAAATCTCTAAGTGAGGAAGAAGAAAAATCAAGGCACTTTTGTGTAGATTATGGAAATAATATCTAGTATTTGGAGATATTTGTTATATTTATATTTATAGGAATATCATATTTTCGGTAGTATGAAAATATAAAAAGATTCTTCTCCTATTTTGATCATTCCTTGTCCGAACTATGGGTCTGGATCAAATGGTTTCTCTGGAGAAGATGCAAGATTAGAAATATCATCTTAAGACTAAATCTGGATTGTCTCTTGATATTAAGGGAAAAATCAGAAAGGGAGATTGGATTAGCAAGAAGGAAAGAGAGAATACTTTGAAGATATATCACTTTATTGAGGCATTGCCACACTTTTGTGTTCAATCAAAGACAGAATTACATGCTATTGCAGAATCCTTCACGAAAATTTCTCATCTGCAAAAGTTTCTTGTCAAGCAACAAGATTTCCTACTTGAAGAAATTCAAAAGCTGAAGAGTAGTAATCCGCCTTCATTCAGTTCTGATATGAAGGACTAGGTTGCAAGAGAAAAATAGACATCAATTTTTGATTTCCTTCATTGATTGTATTGGTATATTATGAATAAAATTATTTGATTGGTAATTTTTCTTGTGATAGTTTTTGGTTTACATATCCTATGCTTGAATGCTTTTATCTTATTGCTATGTATGTTTATGGGATGTTTGATTTCGGTTTTACTACCTTAATATTTGATCTCACATATTGTGAACCCTTGTGGTTTGGGTGACTTTTTGGTATAGCAGGATTAAGTTCTAACCCATGTTGGTAGGCTTTATCAAAGAATCATGTAGGGTTTTAGTAGAAACAATATGTGAAAAATTCACAATTTGTTGAATCGGTTTTGGTTTAGCATAAAAGCATACGTGTTTCGACGGTTTTCATCTTTTGCTTGCAATTGTTAAAACCGATTTTCAACCTTTCTCTGGTAAAGGTTGGTTGTTGTTATTCTTTTGTTCTTTCATAAGGATGAGAACATGATGATATTTCGATATCAATTCTCCCTGGACGAAGATGCAATCATATTGGAGAAGTGGATGCGAAATTTGAGGTAACAATCTTTTTAATTAATTGTTTTCCTGTTTAAGAAATCCTGAGTTTATATTATATATATTTATTGCTTTTTCTTAACAAAATTTCGGTTCAATTGATGTTTATTCCATGATGTGTGTATGGATGTATGTGTGATTCAATTGGTTCTGGTTAAGAGAAACTATTGTTATATTGCTTTATTGTGTGGTATCAATTGTTTAGGCTTACAAAATTTCGGTGCAATTGCGGTGCTTTTAATGTCTATGTAGTTTCAATTGCTTCCGGTTGAGGTGAATAATTATGCTAGTTGATTTATGTTGGTTTGTATGAATTATTTATGGATTAACGAAATAAAAGGTTTATGGGATGAGTTGTTTAGTCCAATTCGATTCCGGATAAGAGTAACTATGTTAATTCTGATCTTAGTTAGACTTATCGAAGTGAGGTTTCGGTTATTCAAGTCTAATCGAATGCCTTAACAAGAAATGCTAGTTAACTAACCTAGTACTTGTCTTGTTTAAAATTGAAAGGTCCAAGTTTATGGATAATTAGAACCTGATGAGAAAAATAGAGTTATCTTTATTTTGGTCTTATCGAATTAAGCGGTTGTTTTTGAACAATCGGTTTAACAAATGGACTAAGGTGCTTAGTTGATTTTTGTTTTGCTAAGATAAATTGGAATAATTGTTTCAAACAATTGTTTCCTTGGTAACATATCAAAATAAAACTACTTGTAGTTTGGGTTTTTGATATTGGTTATCAGAACATGATGTGTGGAACCCTCGTGCCTAACTCTACAGATTGCAAGTCTATTTTGAGATTTGTAAAATTCTTTTCGTGTTGTCCTTTATTTTTACGTTTCTTTCTCATTTTGTTACAAAAAGGGGGAGAAATATATGGAGTAAACAAATGATACTGGCATTGATTTTATATTGATTGGTATCGCTAAGGAAAATAACATTGGTGCCTAAATGTTTTACCTAAATAAAAGAGTGAAAGCACAGACTAAGGGGGAGTAACATGTCATATGAATTGGTATAACAAAGACATGCGGATTGAATATCTACCTATAATCCTTAGGGGGAGTAATAGCTTTGTTATTATAATGTCAACAACGACATTTTCAAGGATTGAATGTAAGCAGTTTACTGTGCTATTGAATTCGAGAATCAAGCGTATGTGTAATGAATTATTGTAATTTGCTTATCCATATGATGTAAGAGTTTTGTCACTGAAAATGACAAAGGGGGAGATTGTTAGAGCGTAGCTCGGTTGAACTCACCAAGCGTTGGTACGTCAAGTTTGGTTGTCATATTTTAGTGAATCAAAACTCATGTTAAGAGTCGCTTGATTATGTACTAGAGTCAACTTCGTAAAGGTTAGCTTGAAAGTATCAGGATAATGAGACATTACAAGTATTGCGAAGACTTGAAGATGTGAAGAAGCAAGGAGCTACAACGACAACAATCATTCTTCCACTTGAGGTTAGTTATATTTGACTTGAACGGTTTCATTCCCTAACGTATCTTTCAAGTCGTGCATATTGAAAACATATCTGCGAAGCATATTTGAACTCTAGATAGACATAGTATTAAGGAATACAATACGAGGTTTATCGCTTAACCATTAAACTTTGTAGATTAGATATCGCCATAATCATTTGAATGCTATTGTGATTACGTATGGGTATGAGGTGAGGATTTCATTCTAGGGAACAATGTTTTACATGTGTTCTAAGGAAGTAAGTTCATAAACTTGTTTGTGAACCGAAAAGGAAATTGCCAGGTGTTATTGGTTTTTTTATTCATTGCTTATCTTATGAACAACCATTATGTGTGATTGAGTATAACCGCTCACAACTTGTTTGTGTTCTTGGTATAACTATTCACAAAAGCCTGACTTATGTATTGGTATGAATTTTATTAGTGAAACCGATCTTAAGTAATCACTTGAGATGGTATGATCGGGTTTGTGTTTTGTCTGACCAAATTTGGGAAAGGGGAACCGATCCTAGTAAGAGGTGCAGTACATCACAAAGGGGAACCGATCCTTGTATGAGGTGCATCAAGGTTTATAGATGAAAGGGGAACCGATCCTATGAACATCTGCAACACGTTTTTAGGCAAAGGGGAACCGGTCCTATGGACATGTGCAACACATATAAGTTAGATACCATATTGTTGATGGTGGATTTTAGTTCAGGGCTAAAATTGTAAAACTAAATTTAATATGCTGACATCCTGCAAAGGATAAAGCCATTTGACAAGCGATGAGCGCAGAAAACTTCTCGCTTTATTTATTTGAAGCAATTCAATAAATATACAAAATTCACCCAGAATGGTGCATGTAGCAACAATCCCAAATATTCTGTGAATTTATAGCATTATTAATTAATGCATGATTAGCCTAGTATTTCTTGTGTTGTTCTCAGCAAAACTCTCATTATTGGTGCGGCATGATGACTGAGTGTTACTCTCAGCAGAGTAGCATGAATATCCAAGTGTCAATAGTGAGGTATGCACGAAATACCCGTACAGGCTATACCATTATCTAACAAAGAGAATCTCGGCGTGCTTATATTAGCCCGGTCGAGCATGTTTATTTTCCTAAGGGAAATCTGGACTGTCTGTATCAGTATCAGAAACGATCACGGCCATGCAAGTTGACCGCATGATTTAACCAGCCTAGACGAACCCTAGAAGGAGCAGGCAATCAGTGTGATGATCATCGGCGGGCCTACTTATGCCCTAGCAAGTTGAACACCACATTACACTCCCAAACGCCTGTCAAACGCCGGCCCAAACAAAGGTGGCCGTGTTGCTTTGGGAAAGGCTCGAACGAGCAAAGGCTGTCCAAAACAGTCTTAAAATCATCACGACCGTCCAACTTCGCCAGCCTAGTTGGACGACTTGGATCGTTCCGCGATTGATCAGTGAGGCGCTAGCGCACACATTGGCGGGCCTACTACTGATCTACTTTCTCACGGCAACTCCATGGATCAATGAATGTTTGCTCGAAACATGGCTGACGTGATGCTTTAAGAAGGTCGCGGAAATTCCACTAGTGTCTTAAAACGATCACAACCATCCAACTTAGCCAGCATATTTGGAGGGCTTAGATCGCTCCCTAGGACCATCAGGAAGGTGCACATATGTTCACCGTCAGCCCAATGTGGGCCCTACACGATCAGTCTCCCCATAGGAGAAGCTTAGTTTTCCAAACCGTTTGGCCAAATTCATGCGTGCGTGACTATTAAAAACCCTAATTAGGGTTTGCGGCAATACATATCTGTCGTAGTTCGATCTCTTCCATCCATCTTCGCCAGCCTAAAAGGAGGGTGTAGATATAGACTCAAGAGTTCCCAAGGATGTAGACGTGATCACCGTGGGCTCACCCGTGCGTGTGACCGGCCGGCTAGGCAGACTAGGACACGACAACCTCGAAACGCACGCCCAAAGGTGGCGTGTCACGCGGCTTCCAAATCCTTTGCGGCAATGGATTTCTGTCGCAAATCGATCACAACCACTCATCTTTGCCAGTCAAACTGAGTGGCCTAGATCGAGCCTTCGTAAGACAAAGCGGTATGGACATGTACACCGGCAGTCCGTCTACACGCATGCCCGGTCGGTCCCACCAAAAATAGTGTCTATGCTTGAATTCGGTCAGGCCAAAGAGTGATGCTTGCGCACTTCTTAAAACTCCTAAAATTCCATCAACGATCACAAATATGTGTCGTAAACCATCTCGTTCGTCCAACTTTGACAGCTTGGTCGGACAACCTAGGTTAAAGACTAGACAACCAGTGAAGCACCTCGATGATCACCGTCCGCCACTCTTCCACAGGGTGTGATCGGTCAGGGGATGGCTCGCCCGTGCAGCCTCCAAACGATCACTCGAAGATGGTTGGACGTGATATTATTTTAAGACGCTTAATTCGCCACTTATTCGGTTAAGCATTAAAACATCGATGTTTCATACATATTGATTGTCTTCAATGCATTACATGCATCGAGCACACACGATATTTGATGAATATCGATTTCTTAAATAACTTAGTTATTTAACTTAGCACCGTATGCTACTTCCTGTGGTGGGTCCCACGATCCACTCATTCGAGACATCAAGCATGTCATAAATGGGGAAAAACACAGAAAACCAAGTGTTGTTATCAGTATCCAGAAAACACCCAGAACTGATAGCTTACATTATTTGCAAGCCAGTTCATCTTTCTGATACAAGTCATAAACAGCCAACACCTTCACAATCTCAACACCTCTTCGCTTCCCTCCCTAAGATCAACCCTATCTCCTTCACTTTGTGACCGAAGCAAGTCTGGAACGACCATTTCTTGGCTTAGGCCAAAATTGTATAGATTGATCTCTTGAATCATAAAGCACTCCCGTGCAGTGCATTTGTTTAGGGTTTAGATTCATTTCTCATCCACACACACCCAAAATTACCAAAACCAGCAGAAATAGTTTTCACCCATAAACAATTGGCGACCACAGTGGGAGATTAATCTCTCGGTTGTGAAGTCAATTTCTTCAATACCCAAGCCCATTTGGCTGATTTCAAAATGGTTGGTCTTAGGGCTTCCCCAACAACTTCAAATCTCGGTCGAAGTTCCTCCAATGGAGATACCCCTCTTTCTAACAGTGTATCTGATGGTGTAACCGGAAGAATCCCAACATTGATCGAATTAGCACGGGTGCAGGAGATTCACACGAAGAACATGGACCTGATCAAAGAAGCGATAAATAGCATACTCGATCTCCTCATCAAGATGACATCAGATATGAGCAGTCATGTCACGAAGACTTCTACACTGGGGACTGATCCTCACAACGATCCTCCTCAAGTCAATAGTTTCACTATGAACTAGAGGCCGGTGTATCAGGAGGCGGCTTCTCTAGTAGAAAGTTTATGCGAACTTTTACACCTCTCGAAGAATCACCGGGCGAAGACGTTTGCTGCAATCAACCAGATAGCCCTGGGCGTGCATTTAACTCCTCTACATCCAGAAACCTTGAAAACGCCAGAGATATCTGTGAATAATGTAACATTTACAGAAGAGGACATGATGGAGGAAGAAGGTCACAACCGGGCCCTACACGTTACTGCACGCATCAAGGATTCAGAGTTCAAGAGGGCCCTCATCGACACGGGAGCATCTTCGAATGTGATTACTCTCAAGACTCTCAGGACGGTCAAGGTTCTCCCAGGAAAGATCGTACGGTAGCCTACCACGATGACATACTTTGAAGGAAATCAAACCAACACGTACGGGTATGTCAATCTGAATTTATCTGTAGGACCCGTCTAGTCAAAGGTGAAATTTGAAGTCATAGAAAAGGATCTGTACTACCATATGATACTGGGGAGACCGTGGCTTCATGACAATAGGATTGTCCCTTCGACGTATAATCAGTGCCTGAAGACTATGTTGAATAAAGAAGTCGTTCGTATTCCTGCATCGTTGTCTCCTTACGCACCGATATGTGGAGTGGAATTGTTTGAACCAAGAGAAGCTACGCGGGAAGAATCTGACAAAGTTCATTGCATCCCATTCCCCACGTGGGTGTAAATACAGGATGAGGACCGACTTGCATCATTGAGGGCTAAACCCCACGATGCATCTTTGCTGACAAGGCGTTCTTCTTCATCCGGTGAAGCCGCGACCCACGTTCACATTAAGAGGTAGCGAACTTTTGTGGTGAGCCATGATCAGAAAGGGAAAAATATGTACCGACGTCGCTATTAGCAATTAGCAGAGGAGACTGTTACCCAGTCTCTCCGCCCAATGAAATGGTACAACAATGACGAACCACAGGAAGAGGTGCTGTATGCTCCACGACAGCTGCAAGATGGCACCAATTCCACAACTGATGAGCTAGAAATCATTAACATCGAGAATGAGGAATCTCCTAGGCCTATATCCACCAGCTCAACCTTGTGTACGGATGAACGCACGAAGCTCGTGGAACTTCTCAAAGAGTACCATGACATATTCTCTTGGACGTATGGAGAAATGCCCGGTTTAGATAAAAAATTGGTCACCCATCATCTACATATCATACCTGGATCCAAGACGGTTAAACAGTCTCCGAGGCAGTTCATACACGAGGTAGAAGAGCAAATCAAGACCGAGATTCAGAAGTTTCTAGCTGCTGGCTTCATCAAACCCATTCATCATCCAACCTAGTTGGCTAATGTGGTTCCGGTAAAAAAAAATGGACGGATCAGGTGATGCGTGTATTTTAGAGACTTGAACATATCCTGCCCCAAAGATGATTTTTCTCTACCTAACATCGACATGTTAGTGGATGCCACCAGCGGACACGACGTGTTCTCCTTCATGGATGGATATAGCGGCTACAATCAGATAAGGATGTATGAGCATGACGCGAGTGACTGCTGAGGGAATCAAAGTGGACCCATGTAAGACCCAAGTTATCCTCACAATGCCTCCTCCACGAACTGTGAAGGAAATCCAAAGCTTCATAGGAAATGAAGCGTTTCGGAAGATTCAACGAATATTGTCATCTCCAAATCATCATAAAGAGTTCGCATATTATGTAAGCCCGGACGAGAGCGAGCCCGGGACATCTTCAGATCTAATGGAGCCAACACCTCAAGGGAGCATCCTCAAGAAGATAGCGACATCCGCATCATCATGTCGGGATAGAATCCGAAGCTTGGGTGAATCACTCTGTCAGACTTAAGAGAAATGATTCATCGAAACAGCGAACATCCAAATGATTATGTCAAGAGGTCCACTGAAGGGTCACGATCCAAACTTCACTGAACAACAAGTGGTGTAATTGTACATCAATAGGATGGTACCTGTCAATCGTGCTTTGTCGAAGAACCTGCGCTTTCAGACATCCTCTGAACTCCGTGAAGCTGCTAAACGCTCAAGTTGCGACAACACCTTCCCTGCTAGAAAGAACAAGCATGCCGGTAATGAAGAGCCTCATGATGTTCGTGGAAGCATACATCTCACTAACAGGCAATGCAAGCTTCAGCCTTCTGTAAGCAGTTTTGCTGAAGCAGCAAGAGGAAATCAACGAGATACAACATCCTGCGCGTCCAAAATCGCCAACTCCAGTACCATACGCACGACTGCCACAATGATGAAACAACGTCCAAGATATTCCATATCTGGATCGACGATAACTACATCAATGAGAGACACTTTCAGAATTTCGTCTCCCGTAGAAGAAGTAGTTGCTTTACCAAAGGAGATTGCACCTGAGACTTAAGAGGTACATACAGATCCTCCATGTCAAGAGCTTCATAATATTTGCAGAACCTATTAGTTAAGTCATTCGCATGAAGGAACTTCCCTACTCCTCAAAGACACGATCCAAAGATGATAATGGCAAAGGAGTATGACTGGGGACTGCTTAGGGAAACTCCTATGGGAAGTAAAATCATCCATAAGTCATGGATGATCCACTAGATATGGACCCAAAAGTTCTACTATGGTGTTTTTATAAGTCCAAAAAGCCATCAACTCCATTAGGAACTCCACGTATTTGAGGGGCTTGATGTAGAGGGTCCATCCGATCACAAGATGATCGGATACCCCATCCGGGCATTGAGTGTCCGGATGTATTTTTTTTTCTCCAATCCGGTCACTAAGTAACCGGATGCTACATATATACTTTTTCTTATCAGGCCACTCAGTGACCGGATGAGGGTTTTATTATTTTGAATGTTTTAAATAGCAAGTGATATATGTGTTGCTAAAGCATAGCAACGCTTTTTGTGTCATTTGTGATGTTTTAATGGCGTTGCAAATCTCAGATTCGGAGACCCACCAAAATTCAGCTTGATTAGTTTTTATTTTTTATGGAATCCGGACAAAGAGTGGCCGTATGGACTATCATTTTTTTTTGTCCCCACGGTGGGTTTTGTCTCCACTAAATACTGAGGATCCATGTATATATGGATACTCTCTAACTTATGGATGTTTTTAACTCCATACCATAGGAGTTGCCGTTAGCACTGCCCATCTCAAAGATGGTGAATTAAGAGAGATGCAAGAATGCTATCATTATGATTCCAAGATGTCCAAAGACGAGGATATACTCAAGAGAGCAGACGTAAAGACGGCCTCATGAACCTAGCGTGACAACATCTATCAAGTCGAAAGGTCAGTGAAGACTCTTGGGCAGGGGGACTGTCTCCCTCTTCTCTATTCCATGAAGAAACATCAAAAAAGCCGTCGGTTTCAGCTTATCCCTCTAATAACGAGACGATCTCTACCATTTTATGAAGAGTTACAAGTTCGTGCAAGTGTCCACCACGCCTCTCCCTTCCAGTCTCTTCTGATCACAGCTGCTGCCAAGAACCGTTGTTGCTCGTCGATTGATACCATCCATAGCTTCACCATATCAAAAACCACTACGTACAAAGGTAATCTAAACTTCTGCATATTTTTACCCATGGAGAAGTAATATGATTACTAGTACGAAGGCTGGATGGCGATACCTTTATTATGGTAGACCCATCGGGCATACAAGATAGAGCCACGTAGACCACGCTTGGGGACTGAGGCTCAGCATGTCAAAAACTTCTTCAACACAAGAGAGATGGTCAAGAAGCATGTAATTCTCAAGGGGAAATCAAACTGAAGAAGAAGCCGCTTCAACACTCTCTCCAGAATAAGCCGCTTCAACGCTCCCTCCAGCAGAAACCACTTCAACGCTCTCTCCAACAGAAGCTGATCCAACGCTCTCTCCAACAGAAGCCATTTCAACGCTCTCTCCAGAATAAGGGTTTCACCTTTCTCTCTCTCCAGAAGTATGCGTTTCAGCTCGCTCTCCAGAGGAAGCTGCTTCAACGCTCTCTCCGGGACCCGCCTCGATGTTCGCTCCAGAAGCTGCTTCAACGCTCTCTCCATGAGCCTCCTCGACGTTCGCTTCAGAAGATGCTTCAACACGCTTTCCGGAAGCTACATCAACATTCTCTTTGGGAGCTGCTTCAACATATTTTTCAGAAATTGCTTCAGCAGCCTTGTAAGGATATTCCTCATGTTAGGGCTCGTCCACATCAGAGTCGAGGATTATGGCATCGTCATGAATAGTTTGAGATCCCAACCAACTGCATGCCTAATCCACCTGGGGCCAACCGACATCATGCTATGGGAACGCTCACCTGGATGCTTCTTGAACGTGACATGTTCCAAAGACAGTCCGACCTATCTCTCCTAGTAACATCTAACTTTGTCTCGTAAGTTTTATCTTTATTTGTCACCATCTCATGCCTACCCCACAATAATACAACCATTATGTGCTAGGTAGCGGACTTAATGTTGATGGTGGATTTTAGTTCAGGGCTAAAATTGTAAAACCAAATTTAATACGCTGACATCCTGCAAAGGATAAAGCCATTTCACAAGCGATGAGCAAATAAAACCTCTTGCTTTATTTATTTGAAACAATTCAATAAATATACAAAAATCACCCAGAATGGTGCATGTAGAAACAATCCCAAATATTCTGTGAATTTTTGGCATTATTAATTAATGCATGATTAGCCTAGTATTTCATGTGCTGTTCTCAGCAGAAATCTCATTATTGGTGCGGCATGATGACTGAGTGTTACTCGCAGCAGAGTAGCATGAATATCCAAGTGTCAATAGTGAGGTATGCACGAAATACCCGTACATGCTATACCATTCTCTAGCAAAGAGAATCTCGGCGTGCTTATATTAGCCCGGTCGAGCATGTTTAATTTCCTAAGGGAAGTATGGATTGTCCGTATCAGTCTCAGAAACGATCACGTCCACGCAAGTTGACCGCATGATTTAACCATCTTAGACGAACCCTAACAGGAGCAGGTGATCACTGTGATGATCATCAGCGGGCCCGCTTATGCCCTAGCCGGTTGAACACCACACTACACTCTCAAACGCCTGTAAAACGCCGTCCCAAAGAAAGGTGGCCGTGTTGCTTTGGGAAAGGCTAGAACGAGCAAAGGCTGTCCAAAACAGTCTTAAAATCATCGCAACCGTCCAACTTCGTCAGCCTAGTTAGACGGCTTGGATCGTTCCACGATTGATCAGGCGGGACCACTCCCGATCGAATTTCTCACGGCAACGCCATGGAGCAATGAACGTTTGCTCGAAAGATGGCTGGCGTGATGCTTTAAAAGGGTCGCGGAAATTCCACTAGTGTCTTAAAACGATCACAACTATCCAACTTAGACAGCATATTTGGATGGATTAGATCGCGCCTAGAACCATCAGGAAGGTGCACATATATTCACCGTCAGACCAACGTGGGCCCTACACGATCGGTCTTCCCAAAGGAGAAGCTTAGCTTGCCAAACCGTTTGGCCAAAGTCATGCATGCGTGAATTTGCTGCTCCCTGGCAAGAAATTCTGCAGCTTAAATTTTGGTAGTGAAGGGTTTTAGTTTGCTCATATCAGCAGTGTCTTTTACACTTTCATCCACGGATAGGGTTTGCCAACAAATTAGCCAAGCTGAAAAGCACAACCTGAAACCCCAGCTTTACATGTTTATTTTTTCTTTCTTTTTTTCTTATTCTCTTCTTGACCTTAGAAAGGAATACAATCGCATCACTGCAAGTTATTGGAAGAACCATGTAGTTCTTTATGGCTTGATCTTGACATGTTTAATTTTGAATGTCTCTTAGATTATAATAGAAGTCTAGATAAAATTATGGATAAGAATAAATTGATTAAGTTGACTAGTAGTACTCTTTAATAAGTCACATTATCTCTCCTTTTTAAACTAGGTTACTCTAATAAATCAACTATTAAAAACCCTAATTAGGGTTTGAGACAATACATATCTGTCGTAGTTCGATCTCGTCCATCCATCTTCACCAGCCTAAACGGAGTGTGTAGATATAAACTCAAGAGTTCCCAAGGATGTAGACGTGATCATCGTGGGACCACCAGTGCGTGTGATCGTCCGGCTAGGCAGATTAGGATTCGGCAACCTTGAAACGCACGCCCAAAGGTGGCATGTCACGCGGATTCCAAATCCTTTGCGGCAATGGATTTTTGTCGCAAATCAATCATGACCACTCATATTTTCCAGTCAAATTGAGTGGCCTAGATCGAGCCTTCGTGAGACAAAGCGGTATGGAAATGACACCGGCAGGCCGTCTACACGCATGCCCGGTCGGTCCCACCAAAAATAGTGTCCATGCTTGAATTCGGTCAAGCCAAAGAGTGATGCTTGCGCACCTCTTAAAAATCCTAAAATTCCATCAACGGTCACAAATATGTGTCGTAAACCATCTCGTCCGTCCAACTTTGACAGCTTGGTCGGACAGCCTAGTTTAAAGACTAGACAACCAATGAAACACCTCGATGATCACCGTCTGCCACTCTTCCACAGGGAGTGATCGGTCAGGGGATGACTCGCCCATGCAGCCTCCATATGATCATTCGAAGATGGTTGTACATGATATTATTTTAAGACGCTTAATTCGCGACTTATTCGGTTAAGCTTTAAAACATCGATGCTTCATACATATTGATTGTTTTCGATGCATTACATGCATCGAGCATACACGATATTTCATGAATATCGATTTCTTAAATAACTTAGTTATTTAACTTAGCACCGTATGCTACTTCTTGCGGTGGGTCCCATGATCCACTCATTCGAGACATCAAGTATGTCACAAACGGGGAAAACACAGAAAACCAAGTGTTGTTATCAGTATCCAGAAAATGCCCAGAACTGATAGCTTACATTATTTGCAAGCCAATTCATCTTTCTGATACAAGTCATAAACAACCAACACCTTCACAATCTCAATACCTTCTTCGCTTCCCTCCCTAAGATCAACCCCATCTCCTTCACTTTGTGACCGAGGCAAGTCTGGAACGACCATTTCTTGGTTTAGGCAAGAATTGTATAGATTGATCTCTCGAATCAGAAAGCACTCCCGTGCAGTGCATTTTTTTAGGGTTTAGATTCATTTCTCATCCCCGCACACCCAAAATTACCAAAACCAGCAGAAATAGTTTTCACCCATAAACACATATATATGTAGGGAACCGATCCTAGTACCTAGTCAACCGAATTTTGGAAAGCTAGTGTGACTATGCACAATACTCACATGGAGGTAGAATCGAAACTTGTTTTGGTAGAACCGTTAAACCCATGATTGTGATTGAATGTTTTTTTGATCAATCGCATAGTTCTTGAAAGTCAGATGAACCAATTCTAAACTTGTTTGGAGGTGTGGAAAATCGGTTTCAAGGTTGTAAATGTGAAAGAGAACTTATAAAGTAAGGATGTCGACATACTTTGAACACGTGCTGTGAATGTTTATTTCTTTAGTTGTTCAAAGTTATTCCTTAATAGCTAAGGGAAGAGAATCCCAGGATCGAAACATAAGTAAGTTAAGAATCTTTTAACAAAGGTTATTAATTTCATTTTGTAGGGAAATATAAGAATTAGTAATGTGCATTTACTAATTAGATTTTCCGAGAGATTTCGATCATTATTTTTGGACAGAGCATTTCCAGGAATTATGGAAACCTAATTTGTGCTTTAATGAATATCTTGAGAATATTTTCGGTTTTGGAAATTCCTTGGTGTCCAAACTTCCTTGTTTATAAATACTTGAAGTTTGCCTTTCTAGCAAACTAATCCTTCGTAACAACAGACTTCCTCTTTGTTATTGTTACTGGTGTAGCCGCCTGTTTGGAGAGGAGAGTAACCTAATTAGGTGAAATCTCTTACGGCCGCTCAGTTTAAAGTCTTCTTTGGGATTGAGAAGCTCTAGCATGTACCGTTGGTGGGAAACTAGATAATTGCGGTTTATCTTTTGTTTTCGATTGATTTGATTGACTAACGGTGGTTGAAATATGATTGCACCTAGTTTGTTTATGCATGAGAATCTTCTCTTCTGATATAAGATTCACTCAAACTAGTTCAGAGTTTCGACAGGGATATTTAGACTGTTGTTAGTTCTAAAGACGATCTTATGATAATCCATTGTTAACAAACTCCGTTCTGTGCGTGATTGATCACAAGAGATTCAAGTGATTGTGTGCAGGTTATTATTGAAGATCCAATAAGATATGAAGACGAAGAAGATATTGAAGATTTCTGATTTGTGGGTTCATAATCTTTGGTGTGCACAATACTTGTTTCGGTAAAAGAGGATCCAATTAATAATCGGTTTATCCTTGTGATATATTGGATCGATTAATTGAGTAGATCAGCATCAACACAATTCTTTGGATTAAGAGTGTTGTTGGCTTAATCTTAAACGATTACTTCGGTAATTGAACATAAGATAGATTTAAGGACCCGACGAAGGAGTTTATGTTAAGATAAACAGAAGAGCCTTTGTCCGACTCATATCACTTGGTTGAAGAGAGTTGATACCAAACAGATTTGTTGTTCCTTTACTGTTTGGAATACGAACCAAAGGAATTGTTCCAAGTACGTGACTTATTTATAAGTTGGAGGCGTGATAATACAGACGGAACTAGGTGAAGTATATGTTTAGTTGCTTGGTCTCAACTATACGAAGTTGGTGTAATTTTGTGTAGCGGCTTAATCCTGAGAGTATTCAATTCTGGACAAGGTCCCGAGGTTTTTCTGCATTTGCGGTTTCCTCGTTAACAAAATCTTGTTGTGTCATTTACTTTATATTTCCGCATTATAATTGTTTTATTATAATTAAAGTAAATTACACAAACGTTAATTTCTATTTACCTGATAAGTGAATCCTATTATGTTTGGTTAAGTCCGAACCTTTTTATCAAGTAACATACTTCGTTGTTTTATTGTCTCAATCTCGTATCCACAGACGATCACACGAAGTGTGAACTGATTAGTTGTATTGTCTCGACTCAGTCCATAGACAATCACTTTCGGAGAAAGAACTTATAGGTAGGAAAAGTTTTAGCTTGAGGTATATTTGGGTACCCTCTCCTTTTCAGGAAAAACTAATGGAACTATACCGGTTGATTAAAAAAAAAAGTCATAACTAAGAAAACCCAAAAATTATAGAAATACATAAAAACAAACAAAAAAAATATCTCAGAAATAATAATGTAGTGACCTTCTCTGAATACTGTCTGGGGTATATTCATATTCGTAAACATCTTCTTCCGGATACCAAAAAAAAAAAAAACAACAACATCTTCTTCATCATCATATTCTTACGGGATGAACCACATATATACATATTTTACATCAAAAACAAAACCAGAGAAATCAGAAGTAGTAGAAACAATAAATTAGAGAAATAGTATACGAAAAAAATAAATCTATCAAAGAAAAGAAAAACCATTCATGATGATTTTATCACATCCACAAGAAATAACATAAACTTACCGAGATAACCTTCTCGGAAGAACTGTCTGAGGTATATTCATAAGTCTTTCCATCATTTTTCCACCGTCCCTGCAAATAATCGTCCAATAAGTTCATAAAAGTTAATGAAAAAAGATGAATCATAGAAATACATCTTTACATCAAAAACAAAACCAGTGAACTCAATAGTAGTAGAAACAATAAATTAGAGAAACAATATACGGAGAAAAGAAATCTATCAAAGAATAGAAAAGAAAAAAAAAAAAGAAAAAAACATTCATCATATTTTATCACATCCACAAGAAACAACGGAGACTCACCGCCATAAATTTTCTGGGTTATATTCATAAGTCTTTCCATTATTTTTCCACTGCTCCAGCAAATAGTGGTTTGCAAGTTTATAAAAGTTAATGAAAAAAGATGAATCATAGAAATACGTCTTTACATCAAAAACAAACCAGAGAAATTAGAAGTAGTAGAAAAAATAAATTAGAGAAATAGTATACAAAGCAAATAAATCTATCAAAGAAAAGAAATGAAAAACCATTCATGGTTATCTTATCACATCTACAAGAAAAAACAGAGACTCGCCGACACAACCTTCTCAGGAGAACCGTCTGGGTTATATTCATAAGTGTTTCCATCATTTTTCAGTGCTCATGCAAATAATCGTCCAATAAGTTCATAAAAAGATGAATTATAGAAATACGTCTTTACATCATAAACAAAATCAGAGAAATCAGAAATAGTAGAAACGATAAATTGAAATAATAATATATGAAGAAAAGACATTCATGGTTATTTTATCACATCCACAAGAAAGAACTGAGACTCACCGACATAACTTTCTCAGGCGAATTGTCTGGGTTATATTCGTAAATCTTTCCATCATTTTTCCACTGCTCTTGCAAATAATCGTCCAATAAATTTATAAAAGTTAATGAAAAAAGATGAATCGTAGAATTACATCTTTACATCAAAAAAAAAAACCATAGAAATCAGAAATAGTAGAAACAATAAATTAGAGAAATAGAATACGACGAAAAGGAAAGAAAAATCATTCATGGTTATTTTTTTACATCCACGAGAAAGAACATGGACCCACCAGGAAAAATTTGTGCAGTTTGTCTGGACGAGTTAGAGAAGGGGAACAATGTTACGATGATGAGACCATGCAAACATATATTTCACACTAGCTGCATCATCCCTTGGCAAAAACACTTTCCGATATCCTTCCCAGTACGCCTATTAAAGCATCTCCAATAGTTGGTCAAAAATATTCTACGTGAAGGTCATTCTTAAATCTCCATTTGTTAGGGTTTTAAGAAAGATTTTTTTACCCTCTACTAGAGATACTATGAGAGCAACGACAATTAAATAAGTGTTCTTTGCACTCATTCACTACCAAATCCCAGTGAGATACTGGGTGAAAGAGTGTTTTTTGCTACGGAAGGAGGAGAAAATATAATAAGAGGCTGATCATCAGGCGCTTAAGATTATTGTTATTTTACTTGGGTGGCTTATCTTTAACCGTTTTAGATATATTTAGGATTTTTTTTATTAATAAAACTAGTATGGGACCCGTTTTTTAGAGTTTTAAGTAAATAAAAAAGCTAAAAAAAAATGCTTGAGAGGCAGATCTTCAGCTGCTCAAGAGTGATTCTAGGTTGACACCCAAAACCACCATGGAAAATCCCGTGAGGGGATCGGACGAATGAGGGTAAAACCCTCTAGCATTGGGATTATCAATGGGAAGAGGTGGGTCCTATGTTTGTGAGTCAAGGTGTTTTTTTACAAGTGGTTGAAAGTCAGCCGCTTAGCGTCCACTGTCGCCCACTTCTTTGATTCAATGAGCGTATGAATAAATATTGAAGAATGAATGAGTATTCTCCCTCCATAATAGCACCTAATTTGATCAAATCTAGTGAGACTCATTCATATTGAATGAGAACCCTCGCTTCACCACGATTGCTAAAAGCTGGTACCAGCATTAACGGGGCTGGTACCATTTGGTATAAGACAAAAAGTTTAGAAGCGATCTCGGCGATTGGATCACTGAAATGGTACTAGCCCTACTAATATTGATACCAGATTTTAGCAATCATGCACTTCATAGCCATTGCTCTTAGCAATTATGGAAAAAATTGCCCACAAAATGGGAACTCTCACTTCCATAATCTTAATACTCCATTCATTTCAGAAAAAATGATATTTTCACGTTTTCAATTTTACCCAAAGCGTTGAAGTATCAACTTTTCCTTGACCGTGAAAAACAGTCGGGGCCCATATCCTTTAACTCCAAACCTGGTTTGGATTTCATTTTGTTTTTCTCTCGAAGACGAAGAGATATTACTACTAGACATTTTAATCACGTAGAGGAAAGTGCGAGGACGAAACTAACTACTATCGTGAACCATCTAAAAGCCACAAAATCTATGTCTGGTTTGTCTATATGTTTTGCCTGTGGCTCCTTATTATTCTTAACTTAAAAACTTTTTTCCCATGGCTTCATCTGCTTCTTTAACTCTTTCTGTCCAAACAAGCATACAACCTTCTTCCTCCAGCAGTAATCACGTATTTCAGTCACTCCCTCCCACTTCAACTCTTCATTTCCCATCTTCTTGTAATAATAATTTGAACAACAAAAGAAGTCTTTCGGTAACCACCACTACATTCTCTGAGCAAAAATGGAGAACTAGAGTTTCTTTCTTTCCTTCTTTCATGAAAAGTGGGAAAGATAGTAAAACAATCAAGGAAGAACTTCTTGAAGCTATTGCTCCGCTTGACCGAGGAGCTGAAGCTACTCCTGAAGACCAAGAGCGAATTGATAAGGTACTGATGAGAGCTAGACCACATAAATGAAATGTGAAATTTGATTCTTTTTTTATCATATCTTTTAACTCTATTTCTATCGTTTTCCGCGTTTGTTTTGATTAATTAGATTGCTCGCGAGCTAGAAAAAGTGAATTCGGTAAAAGAACCACTGAAATCTGATTTACTGAATGGAAAATGGGAACTTATTTATACAACTTCCGCATCAATTCTCCAAACTCAGGTATATCCCCCAAGTATTTCTTTTGCCAGATCAACAGAAAACCACTAAAGCTAATTAGAAGGTCAAATTTTCCTTAATTTTTCTTGGGTGATTACTCCTAAATCAGATTGTCTGGGCACTTCCTTGAGTTGCATGCTTCAAACCTTGTGCTTGTATTAAGAAATTTAGGAGCACTGGTTCTTGCCTAATCGATTGTGCTCGTATCTGGCCAGTTCGTTAGCCTTTTAGTGTGCACTGGGTTTTGCCTAATTGATTGGTCCATTAAATACAGCGAAAGCAAAGCTTTGCTCACTGCATAGAAAGATAGGAAATGTAGAAGACTGTCTATCTTTTGTTCTTCTATCATATGGTACTCAATGCACCTGCAAGGAAAGCAAAGACGATTTGTATTATATTGAATGATGTGGATCTCCTGCTTTCAATTTCTTTATGTCTGATACACTTCAACTATGAAGTTCTTTATCTCTTCGCATTCTTTTTCACTTATATTGTTTTGTTTTAAAGAAAAGATAAAAATGTTACATTTGGATTCCATCTATTCATGCTATGATATGGAATGTAGCTACTATAATTTTGATAATTTATTTGACAGAGACCCAAGTTGCTAAGATCAAGAGCGAATTTCCAGGCAATTAATGCTGATATACTGAGGGCCCAGAATATGGAATCTTGGCCATTCTTCAATCAGGTTTCTCTTCCTTTCAATGCTCACCTTATGTTGGCCGCTGGATACTATGTCTGTGACTTTCTGTTCATTGCAGTCTCAGTCTCTGACAATCGAAGTTAGAACCAGCAAAAATGAAGTAAACTATGCTTACGAGGTTACTGTTTGACAAAATTATAGTTGTATTCTCATGTCATATGTACTCTTTGCCAAAACTTCTTTTGTACATGTGTGTTTAAAAGGGAACTCCACCAAGCTGTAATTTTAGTGGACTGGGACTTCCGATGATTTCTTGTTCAACATCTGTTCGGTACAGATACTATTAGGAACTTGCTGAGTAAAACTCCAGCATATCAATTTGTGAGATGGATAAATGGCTATTAGATGACTTACTTATCCTTATGGTGACTTGTGTGATTTTGGATTTCTTACTTAGATCTCATGATATTCTACTTCATTCATTCTTAGTAATAAAATGGATATGCTGGGATCATTTAGATGACTTTGTATCATGGTGCACGGAGAGCATGTTATGTTGCCAACTCAACAGTGTCGCTTGCTATAACTGTTCCATAGACATATAGATAATTCATAATAGATTTTCTTTGATATTGCGTGGCATATGGTTGGCTCCAGATCACTGGAGATGCTGGTATAAGTTTTTTGTTAGAAGTGTTCTTATTTATTCTTCTGCAGGTGACAGCAGACTTGACCCCTCTGAATTCGAGAAAAGTAGCTGTTCAATTCGATCAATTCAAAATACTGGGTTTGGTAAGCTACTCATTGCTGTTTGCATATGCCAAATGTTCGCATCCTCTCCAACAGTGAATCTTGTGGTTGTATCAACTTCAAGGTTTTTACTGTATGAATGTACTAGGAATCTAGTAAAGATTAGTGCAAAATTCTTACTTCATTCATAAATTTGTTTTAACTGTTTTGCTCGTCACAATCGAAATGTATGGTTTCTCTTGTGGCATACAGATACCTGTTAAAGCACCCGGAAGAGCTCGTGGTGAATTGGAAATAACATACTTGGATGAAGAGTTAAGGTTAGTGAAAGTCACAAATTTGATAATAATCCTGATAATACCATGTAGCACTAAACTATCTTATTGTACGCACACTAAAAAGGTTCTAGGTGCATCTTAGATGACTCGTAGAACTTGTGAGGAAACATGTTTTTTTTTTTCCTTCTAATAATGTGTTTACTGTTGGGTTAGAATCTGCATGGGTAAACCTCCATAGAAATATAGAGTCCAAGCTGTCAAGCACACTCTAGATGATTATAATTGAAATGAAGCCAGAAATACGCCGCAAGCATTTATGTCATTAATATCTATTGTTGCATGGCCAGTTGATGACAAATTGTTGGATTACTTTAAGATAATAGTATAGATGCATGTGGCATATGCTTGGTTTGACCTACCTGTTGCAGTGTGTCCTTGCAATCCCAAATTCATATTTTAAAACCACCCAAAGTTTGTAAACAATTGAAGCAGTATTTGTCCCACTATTACTTCTTTTTTAAAATGTCGACCCAGATTACCTGACAAGCTGTTGGGTTTATATGGATTCCCTTAAAACCCCTTTCCCAAATTTATGAACCGGGACGTAGTAGTAGTAGTAGCCGAGGCTCCGGAAATGAAGAAGTAGAGGGATTTAGATGAAACCTTAGAAGGGACCTGAATGAGGAGTTATGCAAGATGATTATAGAATGTTAAATATTTGAGAAAGAAGTTTTAGAGGCCTGACAACTTACTATTGCATGATAATGCTTTGCACAGAAGAACTGTTACTAAAACATACCTTGATTGGCAATTGTTATAACAAAAGTTTTTCTTAATGCAGAGTTTCAAGAGGTGACAAAGGAAACTTGTTCATTCTGAGAATGATAGATCCATCTTATAGAGTGCCTGTATGATCGACAAAGCATAACTAAGCTCTCTTTATAGAGTAAAGAATTTGACGTCCAGGTTTTTCTCGAAGCATCTTCTTGTGCAATTTGTTGTAATATCGAAACCGTTAGTGTTAAGATATGGTCAAGATATTATACAATCTTGGCATTATTGTTTGTTATACGGTTGTAACTACATATATATTTCCTTCTGTATTTATCCTAGATATCGTTAGGTGTATCTAATTCTTGCCTTATCAAGTTCTGTAAGTTTGTATGAAGCAGGCACTTTTGCCTATCAATGAATACATCGAGTTAATCTCATAACAACTGTAGAATCTCTATGCTCATGTTTAACATGGTATCAGAGCTAGGAAAGATCCAACAATCAGTTTTCCGCTGCAATACAATCCAGAGAAAATATTAGTCTTTGCCTTTTGATCGTAACCTAGTTCAAAGTATAAACCCTACATTCAGAAACATAGTAATCATGTCAAGAGAATATTTTCAACCTATCATTGTTCTGTTTGATGGAACAAACTACAATCACTGGTCATTCCTCATGAGGAGTTTTCTTAAAGGAAAGAGTATGTGGAAATATGTCGATGGTACAGAAAAAGCCCCTACAACAAGCAATTCTAATGACAAAGGAAAAGAAGTACAAACAAAGGATCCAAAACAAGAATGGGAGATTAACAATAACAGGATTCTCACTTGGATTGGAAACACGGTTATTCCTTTTATAAGCATGCAACTCACCAGTTTTGAGGTAGCCAAAGATGCATGGGGTTTTCTTTCAAAAAGGTACACTCAAGTCAACTTTGCTCAAAGATATAAACTTGAACAAGATATTAGATCTATGAAGCAACCACATGATCAGACTGTTTCTGTTTTTCATTCTGAGATGTCTACAGTCTGGAATCAATTAGCACTTATGGAACCAAAATGGACTGTAGATTTGGAACTGTGGCAGAAATATAGAGAGGAAACACGTTTAGTTCAACTTCTAATGGCTTTACGTGATGAGTTTGAGTTTGTTAGGGCATCTATCCTTCATCGATCACCTCTTCCAACTGTGGAAGCTTCTTTGTCTGAACTTATTGCAGAAGAAACAAGAAAAATAATCACACCAGAGATATCAGGAGTGTTTGTCGTGCCTACACGTTCAAGTTCAAATAATTTTTCAAGAAACTCAAGTGCTTTGATAGACACATTTTTGTGTCCGATTTGTCTCGATTCTATATATTGTTAGGGCTCATTTTTGTACTTATTATGGTGTTTTATTTATTTGTAGGTATTTTTGGCCAAGAAACATTTTTGGAAAAAATTGGCTCGAAAAGTTGTCGGAAAGCACCCGGAGGACATTTTCTATTCGGACTCTCACTTTGGATAAGGGATAACCTAATTACTAAGGGGTATCTCATTTCCAGGCAGCTGCTAATCGCACCCCTACCCTGGATAAGGGGCAACCATCTTCAACATTTCAAAAACCAAGTTTTGGCGGGAAAGTAGGTGCAGTGAAGAACAGATTTTAGGGTTCCTGATTTGGAGGAGTTTGAGGTCGATTAAACCTCTGATTTTCATAGGATAGACTCCTTATGGGTCTAGGAGTCTGATATGGGTGTTGAAATCGATTAGACTGGGCTCAATCGACGGATTTTTATCACAACAGAAAATATGGAAAGTCACGTGTGTGACCTGTTTTAGGGAATTTTAGAGAGATTAAAGTGCTGTAAACCTTCCCAAAGATTTGTATCTATCTAAGGAAGAGTTTAAAATAAAAAAGAAAATTCAGAAACGCGTAGAAATTCTAAAACAAGAAATTGCCGCAACTTGGCCGTGAAGAGAAGGAAAGATATTTTGGAAGATTTGGGAGAAATTTAGTCGGTATTTTTGATATAAATAGATTGTTTGGGTCATATAGAAGGGGTGTCGAGAGTTTGGGGACCTGAGGAGAGCCAGAGAAGAAGAAATCAGAGTTTTATCAAACTCTGTTTCTGCTGCTGCTGCTGCTGAAGAGGAAGAACGCGAAGAACATTGACGCACGAGAAACAGTCGCAGAACAGTGTCGTTGTTTAACAGCTGAAGAACATTAAGTTGTGCAGGAGAGTCGTATTCTAAGGTCTTAAATTTCTGATCCTGTAACAATTGATTAGTAGCGTATATCTTCAGTATTGCAACACCAACTGTAACGGTGACTTCTGTAACATCTATACACCGTTGCAGATCTGCTGTTTTATATATTCTCTTCAATAAAACCATCTTTTGAGCCATTATTTATTATTTTGAACCTGTTTTTGATATGAGGAGCTAAGCCCCATCACTGGGATGACGGAGAAAGCCATATTTCATGCGTGTGGTAATTATATTTAATTATTTTTATGACTTTTTGCATTAATTTAATCGTTTTATGATTTTTCTTAATTAGTTGTGAAGTCGTATGATGATGTATGCTTGGTCTAAGTGCTTTTGATGCATCATGCTAGTGATTTACAGTTAATCTTTTTAAAATCTACCCTGGAAAAGAATTAGAGTCAATAAACTAGAGCTATAATTGTCTAAGAATTGATTGTTGAACCACATGATATGAGGTTTGGTGGAATTCTAAGTCCCAGTTTCTCCGATATTGATATCATCTTTTTGTATATATTTATTAGGGTTAATATTTAAGTCTAGAATCGAGTCTACACAAGTCCGAGTTGAACGAACCTCTACTTATCACTTTCAAAATTACATCAATTTTTGGCGCCGCCGACGCGGATTTGTATTTAGATTTGTTTTAGGTTTATTTTTATTTTTATTATTCTTTTTTGTTCCTTTTTACGCGTTTTGGTATTTTTCGATTCTTTTCAGATTTGGAGTGAATAGGAAAGAAAAAGTGCTATAAAAGGAAAGCATCGCCAAAGAAGGAAAGAAAAGAGGAATCTGAAAGGAGTGAAGAAGAAGATTTTGTATATAGTTATTTTGTTTATTTTTAGAAACTGTAAATAGGATTTTATTTTTGTAATTTTTCTTTTCCTTTTTGGACATTTTTATTTTTGGACTGGACATTATTATTACTTTGAAACCCTAAGGAATGGTTAAAAATTAAATATAAACTGTTTGCAGGGAAGGACGACAGTTACGATACTGTCTCGCCCCCTCGGGTTCGTACACTGACATTGGAGTCGGTGGCCTGAGTCGACTTCAACGGTTCATCGCCCGTCTGGTACGGGAGGTAAGACTCTATCCACCCACGAATCCCCTGTCAGTGGGTTTTATTTTGTGTGACAACTCACACCCCTGCAGTTGAATGTCGAACTGGTATTACAATAGCCAATACAACGAATATCCGACTGAGTTTCAAAATGGACGTTACTACTTTAACCATAGTGTGAATAGTGGTTGGGAACATCATCCTTTTGAAGATTATGGTCCATACCATGGTGAGCCCAATTACAATCCACATACGCACCGGTCATATGAGAAAAATTCTTATATTTCTCCTTTAGAAGAGTCTCTCAGGAAATTAGAAGAGTCGACACGTAGAATAGCTGAGATGAATAACTTAGTTTATGATGAAAGAAAACTTTCTATAGAGGAATCCCTCAAGCTGATAGCTGAGACGAACGAAAGAATTGCTCGAAATAATCTTAATTTTCAATACAGTGTCTCCAATAATACCCTTGAAAATGAGGATAATTATTTGCATAATCAAGATGACGAGGATATAATTGGTAACACTACTTGTTGTTCATATGAGGTTCAACCATTTTCATGTTATTATAATGAGTATGATGAGGATAGTGTTGATGAAGAAATTGAAATAAATAGGCATAGTGATCAGCAATTTGCTACTCCAACTGAGCTTAATAATAATATTATTTCTAGTTCAAATCCAAATCCAAATAATTTTAATAATTATTCACCTATTCAAAAGGACGAGGATTTTACTAGAGATACCCCCGTTTTAGACGATGTAGTATTTCTTTTTGATTACGAAGCTAATAATGGTTTAGAGGAACGAGTATATTTTGAGTCTAGCGATTTAGAAACAATAGACTTAGAAAAAGAAAATGAACTCGTCGAGATGAGTGAGGATGTACCCGACTTAGAAGAATCAATTGACCATTTTCATGAATTAGATGACCTTGAAATTAGGGAAGTTGTGACTAGTCTTTCTAGAGACACTGAAAACTCTAAGTTTGGGGGTGATTATCATTCTCCATGTGATTTAACTCTTAGAAAGGTCCCTCACTTGGGACTTGACATATGTGCCTCAACCATTTTACAAGATTATCTTCATACACGTTTTCCTGAACCTAGTGATGTCCACAAGAAATTTCAGTTATTAGAAACCCATCCTCTGGTTGATGTGGTTTACCCAGGCTATGATACCTAGATTGACTTTGTTTTCCCACCAAATATTTTTCTTCCAAATGTGGGAGTGTTTGATTTTCAAATGTGTCAAATATTAAGTTTTGAGACTAAACCTAATTATTTTAGGAGATTAGGGTTGACATACTTGTTTAAGGAAGATCACCACTCTCATTGTGGTCAGCTGTGTAAGTCAAATCTGATTGACTTAGAGGATCCTCAATTATTCAGGTTATTATTATGTGCTTCTAAGTTTTTATTTGAGTTTTTCCAGACTCTAGAACCTGAACATTTGGATCTAACCTATGAGGAAACGCAACCTATGAAAATATTTTATTTGGACCCAGTTATAGATCCTGAACCTGAACCACAACTAGATGTAGTTGTCTTAAACAGGAAACTAGACAAGGGTGTGCTTTATTGGTTCATTTTCTTGGCATGTTGCAGATTCCTTTTACTTGTGATGGCTCTATTTGGTTTTGATGACCCACCGATATTTCGGCTATTACTTTATGATTTTATAAGGTGACTAACCCTTTTTTAGTCTGGCTGAAGACATTAAACTTAGCACTTCTTGGGAGGTAAACCATTCTCATGCAACACGGTAATATCTTTCCTTATCTCTTTTGCTTCAAATGGTAACAGTTTCTCCTTGTTCATGCTTTTAATTTGATCTTTAGAACATTGGGGACAATGTTAGATTTAAGTTTGAGGGTATAGGAGAAACTTTTTAGTTGCACAATTAAACTCCAGAGCCTAGAAATTTATCCCTATTAATGATGGCACTAACCAATCTAAGTGGATGGAAGCATTTTGGTTGTAAGAGTTGAGGAACCAATCTGACTAGATGGCAACATCTAAAGAGTCTATTCATAAAAGCACAGAGCTCAGGTGTTAGAAATAACATGATAGTTTCACCATATCTCGTTGAGTCCTTTTCACTTCTGTTTTTATTTTGTTTTGTTTTTAAACTATGTTTCTCTAAGTGATTAGGTGGGGCTCACGATTCAAGTTGTTACCAATGCTAGGGTGAATTAAAGTGATTGAGATACAAAGAAAAAAAAAGAAAAAAAGACCAGACCATCAGACCAACTGGAATAAATTCAATAAATTCGACCACTGGAACCCTTGTATATGCCAGTTGTGTTGACCTAGAGTTAGGATTATCGACCACTGGTACCCTTGTATATGCCAGTGTGTTGATATTAGTCAGACCGGTATCTCAGTCCATTAGGATAGGTTCATTTTGGCGGAGGCCTTCAGACAGATATGAGAAACACCGTTCACCTCGTAAACATCAAAACCATCTATGTTTTTCTCTATACCCATATTATTGATCTATCCATGTGATTAGTTTCGACTCCGGATATTGATGTCCATATTGCAACTATCTGAGTAGAGCTCTGTCACTTATATATGAATTTTAGTATGCTTGAGTGCAAACTCGTGTACAACAATTGGAATTTCGCATCAGGGTACTTCCTCCTGTAGTCAATAAGTATGCCAACCAAGGAGATTCTTTAGTGCCTTCCAAGGTTCTATGTAGATAGCTAGGGTCTGGAGTATAAAGGTTTTGTGGGTATACCTCTGGTAAGCCCTACGGAGACAACACTCCGCCACTAGGGACACCTAGGGGTTTAAAGGCTTATTGCATACGCTAAATGCAATCAACGATGCTTGCGACAATGTGTTAGGATTTTATTTCTATTTTATTTTTGCTCGAGGACTAGCAAATAATAGGTTTGGGGGTATTTGATAGACACATTTTTGTGTCCGATTTGTCTCGATTCTATATATTGTTAGGGCTCATTTTTGTACTTATTATGGTGTTTTATTTATTTGTAGGTATTTTTGGCCAATAAACATTTTTGGAAAAAAATTGGCTCGAAAAGTTTTCATAGGATAGACTCCTTATGGGTCTAGGAATCTGATATGGGTGTTGGAATCGATTAGACTGGGCTCAATCGACGTGTTTTTATCACAACAGAAAATATGGAAAGTCACGTGTGTGACCTGTTTTAGGGAATTTTAGAGAGATTAAAGTGTTGTAAACCTTCCCAAAGATTTGTATCTATCTAAGGAAGAGTTTAGAATAAAAATGAAAGCTCAGAAACGCGTAGAAATTCTAAAACAAGAAATTGCCGCAACTTGGACGTGAAGAGAAGGAAAGAGATTTTGGAAGATTTGGGAGAGATTTAATCGGTATTTTTGATATAAATAGATTGTTTGGGTCATATATAAGGGGTGTCGAGAGTTTGGGGACCTGAGGAGAGCCAGAGAAGAAGAAATCAGAGTTTTATCAAACTCTGTTTCTGCTGTTGTTGCTGCTGAAGAGGAAGAACGCGAAGAACATTGACGCACGAGAAACAGTCGCAGAACAGTGTCGTTGTTTAACAGCTGAAGAACATTAAGCTGTGCAGGACAATCGTATTCTAGGGTCTTAAATTTCTGATCCTGTAACAGTTGATTAGTAACGTATATTTTCAGTATTGCAAAACCAACTGTAACGATGACTTCTGTAACATCTATACACCGTTGCAGATCTGCTGTTTTATATATTCTCTTCAATAAAACCACCTTTTGAGCCATGATTTATTATTTTGAACCTGTTTTTGATATGAGGAGCTAAACCCCATCACTGGGATGACGGAGAAAGCCATATTTCATGCGTGTGGTAATTATGTTTAATTCTTTTTATGACTTTTTGCATTAATTTGATCGTTTTATGATTTTTCTTAATTAGTTGTGAATTCGTATGATGATGTATGCTTGGTCTAAGTGCTTTTGATGCATCATGCTAGTGATTTACAGTTAATCTTTTTAAAATCTACCCTGGAAAAGAATTAGAGTCAATAAACTAGAGCTATAATTGTCTAAGAATTGATTGTTGAACCACATGATATGAGGTTTGGTTGAATCCTAAGTCCCAGTTTCTCCAATATTGATATTATATTTTTGTATATATTTATTAGGGTTAATATTTAAGTCTAGAATCGAGTGTACACAAGTCCGAGTTGAACGAACTTCTACTTATCACTTTCAAAATTACATCATGCTTCAGTGCAACGTGACATGTCTCAAGTGCAGTGCCACAATTGCAAGACTTTTGGGCACTTTGCAAGGAATTGCAATTTTTCATCAGTTAATTCCTTGCCTCCTCCAACAATACCTGACACACCCACAACACAGTGTAGGTATTGCAAGGAACTTAGTCATTCATCCAGATTCCGCACCTCACCAACTTCAAGAAACATGAGAAGAATCAATGCTAATGGAGGAAAAAAATCCAGTGCACCAAACAGATTTATGGCAGCTCCAGTCTCATCTTCATCAAAACTCATCTGCATTAGATGTACCTGGTGGTAGTTTTGCACCAAACCTTGCTGATATTCAAGAGATAATTAAACAAGCACTCTCAATTGGTAACAATCCTACAACTGCATCTTCCTTCTCTATCTCCTCATGTATTTATTAAACTGAATGGTTTCTCGACTCAGGAGCATCAAACCATATGACTTTTAATCAAAAGTTTTTTGAAAGTCTTCATCCTGTCATCACCCCTAAGATTCATACTGTTGATGGATCAACAGTAACTGCAAGTCAAATAGGCTTGGTCAACAATTCAAATAACCTTTGTGTACAAGATGTGCTTCTTGTACCAAATATTACAATGAATCTTATTTCAGTTGGTCAGTTGTGTGATCAAGGTTATAACACATATTGTTTTCCTTTTGGTTGTGTTATACAATATCTCAAAACCGGGAAGCTAGTTGGGATATGCCGTAGAGTTGGTCGGTTGTATCTCCTTCAATCTCTTGTTCTTTCAGCAATCTAAAATTCATGTCGTATCCGTTACTCCCACTTCACCTGTCTCAATATCTCATTTCATGTCTTGGAATTCTGGATTAGGTCATGTTTCCTTTTCTCTCCTTTCGTATTTGATCAATAAGGGTTTACTAGGAGACACTCAAATAGAAAAGGAACCCAATTCCATCTCTTGTAAACTGGATAAACAACCATCACTTCCTTTCAATATCAGTACAACTCTTTCAAAAGAACTTTTTGAACTTGTTCATTCAGATGTTTGGGGAAAATCTCCCGTTGTCTCAAAAGGTGGAGCACTATACTATGTTAGCTTTGTTGATGACTTTTCTCGTTATACTTGGGTCTATTTGTTCTCCTCAAGAGAAGAGTTTCTCAAAATATATGTTGATTTCTCTACCATGATAAAAACTCAATTTTCAAAACAAATCAAAACATTACGTGCATATCAGGGGGGTGGGGGTGGAATACATAACCAATCCTTTTCGAGGATTTCTCAAAACTCAAGGCACCATTCTTCAACTTTCTTGTACTGAAACACCAGAACAAAGTGGTGTTGCAGAACGCAAACACCGTCACATCATTGAAACAACCAGAACTCAGTTAATTTCAGCTTCAGTTCCTTCCAACTTATGGGGTGAATCTGTTCTCACAGCAGTGTATACAATCAATCGTGTTCCAACAGCTGTTATAGGTGGAATATCTCCTTATGAGTGTTTGTATGGAAACAAACCTAACTATTCCGAGCTTAAAACTTTTGGTTCAACATGTTTTGTTCTTTTACCTGAACGTGAACGAACCAAACTTAGTCATAAAAATGTCATGTGTGTTTTTCTTGGATGCGGAGTAGAACATAAGGGATATCGTTGCTATGATCCAGTTAATCACAAAATGCGTGTATCTCGTCATGTTACTTTCTGGGAAAAGATTCCCTTTTGGACCCTCCCAAGTAGTAAGTCATCAACCTTTGAAAGTTTTACATATTTGGGTTATTTTTCGTTAGAGATCACTAGTTTTTCCCCAGAGTCATTAGTAAACCCTGAGAATATGACACTCACTCCAGAAGAACTCGGCCACTACGACTCAACCTGACAGTGCAACTCGGGAACGAGATCCTGATTATGAAGAAAATTCTTTGCCACCTCGCAATCGAAGACCACCAGCTAAGTATGCAGACTATTGTTGGGCCCGGAGATGTGTCTAGAAATGATGCGATGAAAAACGGGCCTACAGTAATACCGCAAGTGCACGGTCGTCGGTTGTAGCTCGTGCAAGTACGGGTCGATCCACAGAGATCGGGTGTGTTTCGGAAGTGTTTTAGCTAATTGGGTTTCTAGTTTGCTTTGGGCTTAGAAGCCTTTTGGTTTAGATTGGGCTTTGAGTACTAATGGGTTTGAATGCCCTTTGAATGAATTGGGCTTAGTGGGTTTGTTAAAAATAAACTGAACTGAGCTTGGGCTCAGTTATCTTTGAAGTGCAAATGGGCTTTGGTTCTAGAAACTGGATTGAGCTTTGGGCTCAACAGTTCAACTATGACTTGGGCTTAACAGTTCACTTGTGAGTTGGGCTTAACAGTCCACTTGTGAGTTGGGCTTAACAGTCCACTTGTGAGTTGGGCTTAGTAGTGAACTAGGCTTTGGAAGTGAACTGAACTTTGGGCTCAGTTGGTTAGGCCTTTAGCCTTTGGTTTCACTGAATTGGACTTGGGCTCAGGAGTGAAGTGAGCCTTAGAGAGCAAAGCAAGCAGCAGTGCAAGAGCCACAGAAGTGGATTGGCAGCAGCAGCTGCAGAGGCTCAGATGCAGGAGGCAACAGCAGCTACAGCAGAAGAAGCTGCAGCAGCAACAGAAGTGGTGCAGCAGAATGGAGCTGCAGCAGGAGAAGAAGTGGCAGCAGCTTGGCAGAGGCAAAAATAAGAGACAAATCAAATTGAACCAAGGCCTAAGGCCAAGGGCAGGGTGGTGATGAAAATAGCAAATGAAAGAAAGAAAACAATAAACAATGGAATGAGTCTAAATATGAAAAAGAACAAAATAAGAACAAAACAGTGAGGACAAGAGGATGAACTCAACTGATCATGCCAATTCTTCCCTAAAGCAGGTAAAGGTAAAGGTTCAAGCCTGCCTTTTACCTAGAGTGTTTCACCAATGGACAGTTGAATCACAACTAAAGTGTCAATCCTAAGCACTAAATGTCTGACTAAAGCACAATTAGTCAGAGAATTTGACAATATCAACTAGGTATGAGTTGTGGTAATATCACATAGTTTTATCCTAACTACAAAGCATACATGATATGCACTGTGAGAGTAAAATGTGGTTTACCTTGATTCAATTCTATCCTAGAACATTTCACACATCTAAGAATGACATGAACAACATGAGAACATTACAAGACAAACAGAACATACACATTAACAGAGAACATACACATTAACAGAGAGCATAACATTAAACATTAACTGCAATTTAAAATTGGAATTAACCTAACCCAAATTGGGTGGAAACTTGGCTAGTCCAAGAACAAGTTTTTCATTCTACAGCACCTCCCTTTTATACCCAAATTAACAAATTAGGGTTTCAACACATTTTCCCCAAAAATATCACTACACAGTACAATTAGGGTTTAACTTATTACCCAAAATTTAGCTTCCAATCTCCAAAATTTGCTCGACCCATGCTTCTTGATGTCCCTCTGATGCTCTTCCTGCTCCTATTGTCCCCTAATTTCTAGCTATTTTACTCACCCCAAAACCTAGGGTTTCAGAGGTTGTGAGATGAAGAAAATAGCTAGGCTAGGGTGTTGTCGGGTGTTGGAGATGGTGGTGGCAGTGATGGAACTGGTGGTGGTGAGGGAATGGTTGCGGCAGAGGAGACAGAGGAGGAGGTGGTGTTCTGGTGGTGGCAGGACATGGCAGGGGGGTTGCAGAGTGTTTGGGGAAGAAGAAGATGGTCGACTGATTTTTGGGGAGAAGGGGCGTTTGGTAGAGGTGTAGGGTGTTTGGTACTGTAGTGTTGAGCGGTTTCAGCGAGGGATGATGTTTCGCGATCTGGTCCGTGGGATGTGATGATGGTAGGTAGATCGGATGGCTAGGAGAGAAGCAGTTTGTAGCGACCGTTGGATGCGGAACACAACGAAGTCAACGGTTCTAGATTAGGTTAGGTGCTATGTGTTGGGCGGAATCATCGGGATTTGATGCACAGGCATAGGAGCGACCGTTGGATTCAACTACCATCTAATCTGAAGGCTTGGAATTTCAGCGCTGTGGTGCTTGGCAGAGACTTCCGATTTTGATGCTCTATGAAGGAGCGACCGTCGGATGCTTCTGAGAACTGATCTGATGGCTGAGAACGGAGGCGCTTTTGTGTGTAGAAAATGAGGTTGTGCGCCCCACTCTTCGCGGTTTCCTTGCGTAATTTCTCCCGGCTTTTCACTACTTTTCTGCTCTTTTCGCTCCGCGACTCATCCGAACTTTATTTATTACCTAAAAATGCAAAAATTAATTAATAAAAATATTTATTCTTGAAAACAATGAAAATACAGAATATGGGATAAAATGTAGAATTAATGCGCAAAAGATGAGTTAAATGCCACAAAAAGGGATAAAAATATACAATATTTGGCACTCATCAAATACCCCCAAACCTGAATTTTACTTGTCCTCAAGTAAAAACAAACTAAGGAAATCCTACCTATACCACTGTCGCTGGTCTCTCGAATGCATTTAGCGTATGCACTAAGCCTTTTAAACCACTAAGTGTCCCTAGTGGACGAGTTGAAGTCTCGTGAAGGTTTACCAGAGGTGTGCCTACAAAACCTAAGGACAAAATATAAGCTCATATTCCATCAAACGTGACATGTGCAAAACAGTTAAGCTCACAGCAAAATGGAGATGTCAATCTAGCTATCGAAGGCACAATCCTAGCACTGATAACAAATAAGGACATGTGATAAGAGTGTAAAGTGTATCTACACATGTGTAAAGAAAGATCTGAAGTTATGACTACTAATCACCAAGAGATAGTTTCTCAGGCTAAGAACTGAGGTCGAAATCTAGCTAGCTGTCCGGACTTTACGAGAATTGTGAATGAGTTGGAGGTATTTCACAATTGCTCGCGTTGTACATCAATGGCATACACCCTCCTTGCTTACAACACAAAAACAACAAAAGATGACTATTTACATGACTCTTATTTACATTGACAATTCTCTTTTTATTTTTGGAACAAGAGATGATGGAATACTTGTTTTTTTTTTTTTTTTTTTTTTTTTTTTTTGATTTTTTTTTTTTTTTTTTTTTTTTTTTTTTTTTTTTTTTTTTTTTTTTTTTTAGAACAAGGAAACACTTTTGATACAGAACAAAAAGAAACAAAAATTACATGACACTTTGCAAGAGGTAGCCCTTTTTGATGCACCCAGTTAAATTCGATGGTTGTCTTTCTTAATGTAACCTCCACCTTCTATCCCAACCAACCAAAGAACAAGCTAGTCAAGTTTCGTTCAGTATTCTAAAGTGATTGGCAATCGTGACTTCCTATCCAACACCTTGAAGATCGAGGCCATACATGTATTGGTAGATCGTGCGCGTGCAAATTTCTTATCACTATGTGAATTGTGCTAGAATCAGGGTGCCTAAATATCTAGACTAAGACTCCTAATAAAAATACATATTTGCACAAGAATCAACATTTCAAGGTAAATGAGCTCCATTTTTTATGATTTTTTTCATTTTTTAATTTTTTATTGAATTTTGATTTTTTTAATTTTTTTGGAATTTTTCAATTTTTTCAAAAAGAAGAAGGAGTTCGTTTTCAGTTATAGCATATTATCGTGGCATCTACTCTATACCCCCAAACCTAAACTAAACATTGTCCTCAATGTTTCAAAATATGGAAAGAATTAAAATGCATCATATGGAAAGGGACATGCTGAGTAGAGTAAAAGGAGAGAGAATACCCGATTTCGGCGAAAGCAGAATTAAAACTCCGTTATTCAAGGCAAAAATCCAACATATTTCAACCGAGATCATATTGGATTAGCAAAATATATACAAAAGGAACAAAAGGGTTTTTAAAATTTTATCTACTGGATTATATACAAAAAATTCACCATACACTAACAATCTAAAGAGTTGAGGATCAACCCAAAAGACGAAGTGTAGACATTTCAACAGCTTCACACAATAACAGGAAAGAAACGCAAGTGAAACTGTGAAACAAAATGAGCTACCCCCAAACCTGGATTTTACAGAAGATATAATTTTGAAAACAAAATCGCGCAGTTTTGGGGGTTCATCATGCACAAGGTCTAGCTCAAAATGAACTGTGCTAGGGACGGGCAAACATGCTATTTCCAACTGTGGTTCCTCAAATGTATTATATTTGGAAGCAAAATAGTCCAAGAGGACTTGGGAAGCACACAGTTCCAAACCTAGGTTGGGCATTCTCAGAGAAATTGGTTTTATAATATTGGTACAAACCAAATCTAGGTTGGGTGGAAGGCCATCAGATTGTGACTTAGGTAGAAGAATAGGCATATCATTATCAATCAAATCAAAATCTTCTAACTCATCTACACATGTCACATCATGCTCACAATCATCACTCACATTGGCAAGTTCACACTTAGAATCATCAACATCATCAACAGATTCATTCTCATGCATCGGCAAATCAGGAGAAATATCACAATGTGACCTAGGTAGAGAATCAGACACATCAAATATATTTTCATGCATATTAGTGTCTCCAGAAGATTCAACTATTCCTATGTCATGCTCATCTTCACAGAATAATTGTACGAATCCCATGTCAATATCAAAATCATATGAATTACAATGAGTATTAGAAAAAACAACATTCATGAAGGTCGAGGGCGAGAAGCCATATGTTATTGAACCAACAGGTTCCACAATATTTTCATGTTCTTCTAACACATCATCATAATCATCATAATCATCATCATGGTAGCATGCATATTGGTCCTCATTAAAAGTGGTGGTGTCGTTAGTCGATTCATGTTCCTCTAAATTAGGTTCATATTCAACATTATTTATATGAATGGGACTAGACACTTCATTAGGGACAGCATACATTTCCTCATGAATTTCCTCCTTTTGTAGGTGAAGCAAAATCTGATCTAAATATGCCTGAATTCGTGATGTAGATCTATCGAAGTTTTGCTCACTAAGTCTTAAAGCTTCTGTGGTGGAGTCTAAATTCATGGGAGTACAAAATTCTTCATGTTCAAATTGTGGTGATTGGTACATGTGTGCATGGTCATTAGGGTTTATAAAAGATTGATCGCAACCCTCAAAGGATTGATTATGGTCCCAATGACTACCATTCTCACAATTTATGGGCATTTCATACCTTGGATTTTCTCTAGATTGCCTAAAATTATGCAAAATATGACAATGCTCAACAGGGTGGTCTAAACTACCACATGCGGGACATGCATAGATTTCAGGTTGCCTAAGAAAATTAGATGTGACAGATTCCTCATGTGCTTGCATTTCTAAAGCTGTGATTCGAGCTTCTATTTGATCCATAAGTGATGATTGGGTGAGTGAGGCACTAGCAAAATGTTCATTTTCACGTTGCGATAAATGATGCATGTATGAATAGTCATTAGGGTCCATGTATTGCGGCTCGGGACTTTGAAAATGTCCATAATAATTCCTATGACTATTGACATCATGGTCCGTGGAAGGTTCATAACGTGGCATATGCCCATAAGCAAGTTCTCTAAGAGTTTTATTTCCATCCCCAGGAGCAGACCAATATCCAGACATGATTGGCTCAAAAGCTAAGTAACTATGTTACAAAGCTCAGAATTTGGTTTTTAAAGGGTTTGGATTTTTGGGAAAAATTTGGTTTTGGTGGGAGACATTTTTTTGGCAAGTTTGGTTTTAATGGGATATTTTAGAAAAATTTGGTTGTTAAAATGGGAGCAAAGTAAAATTTGGTTTTGAATGGGAGAAAAGTTTGGTTTTGAAATTAGGAGCAAATTTTTTTTTTTTTTTTTTTTTTTTTTTTTTTTGGTGTTTTTTTTTTTTGGTGTTTTTTTTTTTTTTTTAAAAAATAAAATTTGGTTTTTTGAATGGGAGCAAGCCCACTGTGCAAGCCTCTAATGAAATGGAAGGAAGGCTGCGGCCCACAATCGGTTATCAGCTGGGTTTAAACCCAGAGTCCAAAATACAAGTCCAATGAAAGAATTTAAACAAGCCCACAAATTAAACAAATACAAGCCCACAAATAAATTATTACAAACCCAACAGAAAATAAAGAAGCCCAAAAATTGGCTTAATATTACAAGCCCACAATTAAAAAATTGGAAGCCCACAATTCGGGTTCTCTTAAATGGGTTACCTTTTAAGCACAGCCCAGCTGCTCTGATATTGTTGCAAAAACCCAGTTGGGTTTTGGTTCTTTTCCTTGGTGGCGTCCCAGCAGAGGAAAAACAGGTTCGGAACAGCAGGTCCAACAGCAAATGAAGTGAAGCAGATGCAGATGCAAATGCTATGCAATGAAATACAAAAATAGCTAAGAAAAACACAGATAAAACACAGCACCAATCCCCGGCAGCGGCGCCAAAAACTTGTTGGGCCCGGAGATGTGTCTAGAAATGATGCGATGAAAAACGGGCCTACAGTAATACCGCAAGTGCACGGTCGTCGGTTGTAGCTCGTGCAAGTACGGGTCGATCCACAGAGATCGGGTGTGTTTCGGAAGTGTTTTAGCTAATTGGGTTTCTAGTTTGCTTTGGGCTTAGAAGCCTTTTGGTTTAGATTGGGCTTTGAGTACTAATGGGTTTGAATGCCCTTTGAATGAATTGGGCTTAGTGGGTTTGTTAAAAATAAACTGAACTGAGCTTGGGCTCAGTTATCTTTGAAGTGCAAATGGGCTTTGGTTCTAGAAACTGGATTGAGCTTTGGGCTCAACAGTTCAACTATGACTTGGGCTTAACAGTTCACTTGTGAGTTGGGCTTAACAGTCCACTTGTGAGTTGGGCTTAACAGTCCACTTGTGAGTTGGGCTTAGTAGTGAACTAGGCTTTGGAAGTGAACTGAACTTTGGGCTCAGTTGGTTAGGCCTTTAGCCTTTGGTTTCACTGAATTGGACTTGGGCTCAGGAGTGAAGTGAGCCTTAGAGAGCAAAGCAAGCAGCAGTGCAAGAGCCACAGAAGTGGATTGGCAGCAGCAGCTGCAGAGGCTCAGATGCAGGAGGCAACAGCAGCTACAGCAGAAGAAGCTGCAGCAGCAACAGAAGTGGTGCAGCAGAATGGAGCTGCAGCAGGAGAAGAAGTGGCAGCAGCTTGGCAGAGGCAAAAATAAGAGACAAATCAAATTGAACCAAGGCCTAAGGCCAAGGGCAGGGTGGTGATGAAAATAGCAAATGAAAGAAAGAAAACAATAAACAATGGAATGAGTCTAAATATGAAAAAGAACAAAATAAGAACAAAACAGTGAGGACAAGAGGATGAACTCAACTGATCATGCCAATTCTTCCCTAAAGCAGGTAAAGGTAAAGGTTCAAGCCTGCCTTTTACCTAGAGTGTTTCACCAATGGACAGTTGAATCACAACTAAAGTGTCAATCCTAAGCACTAAATGTCTGACTAAAGCACAATTAGTCAGAGAATTTGACAATATCAACTAGGTATGAGTTGTGGTAATATCACATAGTTTTATCCTAACTACAAAGCATACATGATATGCACTGTGAGAGTAAAATGTGGTTTACCTTGATTCAATTCTATCCTAGAACATTTCACACATCTAAGAATGACATGAACAACATGAGAACATTACAAGACATAACAGAACATACACATTAACAGAGAACATACACATTAACAAGAGCATACACATTAAACATTAACAGTGCAATTTAAAATTGGAATTAACCTAACCCAATTAGGGGGAAACTTGGCTAGTCCAAGAACAAGTTTTTCATTCTACAGCACCTCCCTTTTATACCCAAATTAACAAATTAGGGTTTCAACACATTTTCCCCAAAAATATCACTACACAGTACAATTAGGGTTTAACTTATTACCCAAAATTTAGCTTCCAAACTCCAAAATTTGCTCGACCCATGCTTCTTGATGTCCCTCTGATGCTCTTCCTGCTCCTATTGTCCCCTAATTTCTAGCTATTTTACTCACCCCAAAACCTAGGGTTTCAGAGGTTGTGAGATGAAGAAAATAGCTAGGCTAGGGTGTTGTCGGGTGTTGGAGATGGTGGTGGCAGTGATGGAACTGGTGGTGGTGAGGGAATGGTTGCGGCAGAGGAGACAGAGGAGGAGGTGGTGTTCTGGTGGTGGCAGGACATGGCAGGGGGGTTGCAGAGTGTTTGGGGAAGAAGAAGATGGTCGACTGATTTTTGGGGAGAAGGGGGCGTTTGGTAGAGGTGTAGGGTGTTTGGTACTGTAGTGTTGAGCGGTTTCAGCGAGGGATGATGTTTCGCGATCTGGTCCGTGGGATGTGATGATGGTAGGTAGATCGGATGGCTAGGAGAGAAGCAGTTTGTAGCGACCGTTGGATGCGGAACACAACGAAGTCAACGGTTCTAGATTAGGTTAGGTGCTATAGTGTTGGGCGGAATCATCGGGATTTGATGCACAGGCATAGGAGCGACCGTTGGATTCAACTACCATCTAATCTGAAGGCTTGGAATTTCAGCGCTGTGGTGCTTGGCAGAGACTTCCGATTTTGATGCTCTATGAAGGAGCGACCGTCGGATGCTTCTGAGAACTGATCTGATGGCTGAGAACGGAGGCGCTTTTGTGTGTAGAAAATGAGGTTGTGCGCCCCACTCTTCGCGGTTTCCTTGCGTAATTTCTCCCGGCTTTTCACTACTTTTCTGCTCTTTTCGCTCCGCGACTCATCCGAACTTTATTTATTACCTAAAAATGCAAAAATTAATTAATAAAAATATTTATTCTTGAAAACAATGAAAATACAGAATATGGGATAAAATGTAGAATTAATGCGCAAAAGATGAGTTAAATGCCACAAAAAGGGATAAAAATATACAATATTTGGCACTCATCAACTATCATTGTTCTTTTTCTTCTATTTTGTCATTTTATGAACCAAAAACATACAGAGAAGCTGCAGCCATTCCAAAATGGCAAGATTCAACGGATGATGAATTTGAAGCACATGCAGAGGCATGGACATGGGAAATGGTGGATCTTCCTCCTGGAAAATCGGTTGTTGGAAGAAGATGGGTCTATAAAGTTAAGACCAAGTTATATGGTGAGTTTGAACGATGTAAATCATGAGTTGTTGCAAAAGGTTATACACAAGAGTATGGTGTTAACTATGAAGAAACATTTGCACCAGTGGCCAGAATGGTTACAGTTCGTACATTACTTGTTGTTGATGTAGCACGACAATGGGGGCTACATCAAATGGACGTGAAAAACGCTTTTCTTCATGGTGAGTTACAAGAAGAGGTATACATGCAACCTCCTCCTGGTTTGCCTCATGGACCTAATCAAGTATGTATGCTTCAACGGGCATTATATGGAATCAAACAAGAACCTCGTGCTTGGTTTGAGAAGTTCAGCAATGCAATTCTTCAGTATGGCTTTACACAAAGCTTATGCGATTCAGCTGTGTTCATCAGATCGTCAGATAAAGGAATTGTCATTCTTCTCTTGTATGTTGACGACATGGTTATTACTGGCAGTGACCTACAAGGTATTACTGAACTCAAGTCATATCTCAGTGATTGTTTTAAGATGAAAGATCTTGGACCAGTAAGTTATTTTCTTGGCATTGAAGTTGGCACGTCATCCACTGGTTATTTCATATCACAAGTCAAATATGCATCTGAGATTCTACAATGTGCGGGGTTGTCTGACAATAAGGTAACTAACACACCTCTTGAATTGAATGTAAAATACATTCCTACAGATGGGACTCTATTATCTAATCCAACATTGTATCGTCAACTAGTAGAGAGTCTAAATTACTTGACTATTACGAGACCAGACATAAGTCATGCAGTTCACATAGTCAATCAGTTTATGTCTGCTCCAAGATTTACTCATTATGCAGCTGTTCTCAGAATTCTAAGATATATCAAGGGGTCTCTGTATCAAGGTATGTTTTTCTCATCCAAGTATGATCTCACTCTTCGAGCTTACTCTGATTCTGATTGGGCTGGGGATGTTATAGACAGAAAATCTACTACAGGCTACTGTGTGTTCTTGGGAGACTCTTTGATTTCATGGAAGAGTAAGAAGCAAAGTGTGGTTTCTCTTTCAAGTGCTGAAGCAAAGTGTGGTTTCTCTTTCTCATACCACATCTGAACTCATTTGGTTACGATGGCTTCTTTATGATATGGGATTCAAATTTCTGCACCTACGCCACTGTGATAACAAGGCTGCTATTCAGATTACACACAATGATGTATTTCATGAACGTACAAAAAATATCGAGATAGATTGTCATTTTACTCGTCATCATTTTAAGAAAGGTACAATCATTCTTCCGTATGTCAAATCAGATTTTCAAGTGGATGATTTTTTCACCAAAACTCACTTTGCAGCGTGTCTTCGGTTCTTAATTTCCATAATCAAGATGTGTACTCAACCACCTTGAGTCTTAGGGGGGGGGGGGTTGTTAAGATATGGTCAAGATATTATACGATCTTGGCATTATTGTTTGTTATACAGTTGTAACTACATATATATTTCATTTTGTATTTATCCTAGGTATCATTAGGTGTATCTAATTCTTGCCTTATCAAGTTCTGTAAGTTTGTATAAAGCAGGCACTTTTGCCTATCAATGAATACATCGAGTTAATCTCATAACAACTGTAGAATCTATATGCTCATGTTTGTTAGAGCATAGCTCGGTTGAACCCACCAAGCGTTGGTATGTCAAGTTTGGTTGTCATATTTTAGTGAATCAAAACTCATGTTAAGAGTCGCTTAATTATGTACTAGAGTCAACTTCGTATAGGTTAGCTTGAAAGTATTAGGATATGAGACATTACAAGTATTGCGAATACTTTAAGATGTGAAGAAGCAAGGAGCTACAACGACAACATCATCCTTCCACTTGAGGTTAGTGATATTTGACTTGAACCGTTTCATTCCCTAACGTATATTTCAAGTCATGCATATTGAAAACAAAACTGCGAAGCATGATTGAACTCTAGATAGACATAGTATTAAGGAATACAATACGAGGTTTATTGCTTAACCATTAAACTTTGTAGATAAGACATCAACATAATCATTTAAATGTTATTGTGATTATGTATGGGTATGAGGTGAGGATTTCATCCTAGGGAACAATGTTTTACATGTATTCTAAGGAAGTAAATTCATGAACTTGGTTTTGAATCGAAAAGGAAATCGCCAGGTGTTATTGGTATTGTTATTCATTGCATATCTCGTGAACAACCAATATGTGTGATTAGTATAAACGTTCAAGACTTGTTTGTGTTCTTGATAAAACTATTCACAAAGGCCTGACTTATGTATTGGTATGACTTTTATTAGTGAAACCGATCTTAAGTAGTCACCTGAGATGGTATGATCGAGTTTGTGATTTTATGTCTGACCAAATCTGGGAAAGGGGAACCGATCCTAGTAAGAGGTACAATACATCATAAAAGGGAATCGATCCTTGTATGAGGTGCAGCAAGTTTATAGCAGAAAGGGGAACCGATCCTATGGACATGTGCAACACGTTTTTAGGCAACGGGGAACCGATCCTATGGACATGTGCAAAACATATAAGTTAGATACCATATATATGTGGGGAACCTATCCTAGTACCTAGTCAACCGAATTTTGGAAAGCTAGTGCGACTAAGCACAGTACTCACATGGAGTTAGAACCGAAACTTGTTTTGGTAGAACCGTTACACCCATGTTTTATGATTGAATATTCTTTGATCAATCACATAGTTCTTGAAAGTCAGATGAACCAATTCTAAACTTGTTTGGAAGTGTGGCAAATCGGTTTCAAGGTTGTAAGTATGAAAGAGGACTTACAAAGTAAGGATGTCGACATACTTTGAACACGTGTTGCGAATGTTAATCTTTAATTGTTCAAAGTTATTCCTTAATAGCTAAGGGAAGAGAATCCCAAGATCGAAACATAAATAAGTTAAGAATCTTTTAATTAAGATTATTAATTTCATTTTAGGAAAATAAGAATGAGTAATGTGCATTTACTAATTAGAGATTTTCCAAGAGATTTCGATTATTATTTTTGGGCAGAGCATTTCCAGGAATTATGAAAACCGAATTTGTGCTTTAATGAATATCTTGAGAATGTTTTCAGTTTTGGAAATTCCTTGGTATCCAAACTTCCTAGTCTATAAATACTTGAAGTTTGCATTTCTAGCAAACTAATCCTTCGTAACAGCAAACTACCTCTTGTTGTGCTGCTAATGGTGAAGCCGCCTATTCGGAGAGGAGAGTAACCTAATTAGGCGAAATCTCATACGGCCGCTCGTTTTAAAGTCTTCTTTGGGATTGAGAAGATTTATTAGTACAGTTGGTCGGAAACTAGATAATTGCGGTTGTTGATGGTGGTTTTTAGCTTAGGGTTAAAATCGTAAAGCCTTACATCTGACATGACGTCACTAGGACCACTAGCGCATTTATTGAATCATTCAACACGCCTACGTAAGAATTTCCAGGGTACCTTTTTTTGCATATATTTGTGTCATGTTCCACGGTAGAACCCTTAGTATTGACCGACATCACCTTCGTACACCAAACCCTAAATTCTTACACCACCGTGCCAATGGAAAACCATGCCAGCCATGTCTCCGCGTCAAGGCATGCCAACCATGCCATCCACATGTGCCAATGGCATGCCGTGCCAACCACATCCTCGCGCCAAGGCATGCCAACCATGCCAGCCGCACCACCGTGCCAATGGCAAACCATGTCAGCCACGTCTCCGCGCCAAGGCATGCCAACCATGCCAGACGCATGTGCCAATGGCATGCCGTGCCAGTCACATCTCCGCGCCAAGGAATGACAACCATGCCAGCTGCACCACCGTGCCAATGGCAAACCATGCCATCCACGTCTCCGCGCCAAAGCATGCCAGCCGCGCCACCGTGCCAATGGCAAGCCGTGCCAGCCACATCTCCGCGCCAAGGCATGTCAACCATGCGAGCCGCACCACCGTGCCAATGGCAAACCATGCCAGCCACGTCTCCGCGCCAAGGCATGCCAACCATGCCAGCCGCACCACATCTGCCAATGGCATGCGTGCCAGCCACACCTCCACGCCAAGGCATGCCAACCATGCCAGTCGCGCCACCGTGCCAATGGAAAACCATGCCAGCCACGATTCCATGCCAAAGCCATGTCGGCCCCGCTACATGCCGCTGGCTGCCAAAACGAAGGGTTGCAACAATCGACGGCCACCCTTCCATCTGAGATGCAGATCTTAGCCATCAAAGGTCTCCAGCCAACGCATGGTAACCTTTGGCCCAACGCAAAAACCCTAGTTTTGGTCACGCCTAAACCGCGCCAAGGCATGCCGACCATGCCACATGTACCAATGGCATGCCGTGCCAGCCACCTTTCCGTGCTAACCATACCATGCCGGCCTTCCCTTTGCGTCTGCCAAAACGAAGGCCTGCGACAATCAACGGCTACCCTTCCATCTTAGATGAAAATCTTAGTCGTCCAAAGCCGCCAGCCAATGTATGGTAACCTCTGGCCCAACGCCAAAACCCTAGTTTTCGCCACACCTAAACCGCGCCAAGGCATGCCGACCATGCCACATGTGCCAATGGCATGCCGTGCCATCCACCTTGTCGCTCCTAAACCATACCATGCCGGTCTTCCCCTCACGGCTGCCAAAACGAAGGTGTGCGACAATCAACGACCACCCTTCCATCTTAGATGCAAATCTTAGCCGTCCAAGGTCGTCAACCAACGCATGGTAACTTTTTTCCCAACGCCAAAACCATAGTTTTGGCCACGCCTAAACCGCGCCAAGGCATGCCGACCATGCCACATGTGCCAATGGCATACCGTGCCAGCCACCTTGCCGCGCTTAAACCATACCATGTCGGCCTTCCCCTCACGGCTGCCAAAACGAAGGCGTGCGACAATCAATGGCCACCCTTCCATATTAGATGCAAATCTTAACCGTTCAAGGTCAAACGCATGGTAACATTTGGCCCAACGCCAAAACCCTAGTTTTGGCCACGCCTAAACCGCGCCAAGGCATGCCGACCATGCTACATGTGCCAATGGCATGCCGTTCCATCCACCTTGCCGCGCCTAAACTATACCATGCCAGCCTTCCCCTCACGGCTTCCAAAACGAAGGCGTCCGACAATCAACGTCCACCCTTCCATCTTAGATGCAAATATCAGCCGTCCAAGGTCACCAACCAACGCATGGTAACCTTTGGCCCAACGCCAAAACCCTAGTTTTGGCCACGCCTAAACCGCTCCAAGGCATGCCGACCATGCCACATGTGCCAATGGCATGTCGTGCCATCCACCTTGCTGCGCCTAAACCATACCATGCCGGCCTTCCCTTCACGGCTTCCAAAATGAAGGTTTACAACAATCGACGACCACATTTCCATCTAAGACACAGATCTTAGCCGTCCTTTGGCTCGACGCCAAGCCCTAGTTTTGGTCGCGCCCAAACAATGCCAAAACCCAAGCTTTTGGCCACGCCTAAACTAGGCCATATTAAATCCATGTCGTCCATGCTTTCATGCCACTAGATACCAAACGAAGGGTTGCAATAATCAACGGATACCCTTCCTCTCAAGATGTAAAATCTCGACCGTCAAAGGTCACCACCGAGCCGGCAAGTCTCCCAAGCTCAACTTGCCAAACAACAACAACATTCTACATGTTTTCCACGAAAACACTCGAGACATCAACACATGTCACAAACTGGAGGATGCTCATTGGGTATTGGTTTGGCGGTTTACAGCGTGCGGCGTACACTACGCCCGTTACAAGACAGTGTCATATGGATGAGGTGGTTCGTAAATACAGGGAGTAATGGTAAAACGCTTTCTTTTATGGAACATCATTTCCAGGCGTTACCGGTTACCACCTCCTCCCATTTAATCATCTGTTTTCCATTTCTTACGAGACCAGAGTACGTTTCACTTCGACTGTATAAATAGGTCTTACCTATTTTCACCGAACAACAAGTTCTGGTCAGGAGCATACAACACTCAGAAAACGTTTGCTAGCTTTTCCATCTGTTAGCTTCCTACTTTCTGATGCAATTCACAAAACAACTACTCTTCCAGGATCAATTATTCTGGTCTCAACACTCTCTTTGCTTCCCTCCGCAAAACCAACCCTTCTCCTCATCTTTGTGACCGAAGCAAGTCTGGAACGACCATTTCTTGGTTTAGGCCGGATTTGTACAGATTGATCTCTTGGATCTAAAGTACTCCTTTGCAGTACATTATTTAGGGTTTAGACTCGTTTCTCACCCACACACCCGAAATTACCGAAATCAGCAAAAACCTTTTTCACCCTCAAACAATTGGCGACCACAGTGGGAGATTGATCTTTCGGTTACAATGTCAACTTTCAATCCTCGATCTCATATTTCGACCCAGACGTCAGGATGGTAGAATCCAAACGACCCACCCAGGGATCGACGGCTCAGTTACCAGACGTCCCGGTTACCAGTCATGACACGACAAGGGATGACTGGGGACTTTCCACAGTCACGGCGGTGCTTCCCACAAAACTCGGTCTTACACCCGGGAGATTCGTTTTCAGCAGGAGATCCGAAAAACCGAGTAAGTATTGCTAGACAAAATACATGGTCTACTACTTCAAATCTTCACAGGGGAGATAAAAAACCGATAGCCATATTTTTCCCGTGTTTCATGCTTTCTACTATCGCACAACATTCACAATTCCATGACTTCCCTGGGGTACTCATGACACTTATATTCATAACCAAAAACATCAATATTCTAAAACAGTTCATTCCAAATAATAATCCAAAACCCTCAGGGGTAATACTTGTCTATCAACCCAAAAATCCAGAAAATCAAAACCATTAACCAAGCGCTTTGTTTGCCTTTCAAAAAAAAACAGTCACCTACCCGTACGTGCCTACTTTGCATAATAATGATTACCCGTCACTATTCATGAGGTAGCCGGCATTACTACGGTGATATTCGAAGAGGAATTTTTTATGACGAAGTGTTTCTACAAGTTTATGAAAGGCATACCCACGGCTAGGGTTTACACCAGTTCAGAAGAAAAATATTTCTACAGATTTATGGAAGGCATACCTATGGCTAGGGTTTGCACCAACACAAGAAAACAAGAAAACAAATTTAAAGAGAAACGTTGGAGTACATAGCTGGAATATGCTTGCCCATTTTATTGCTATCGCGCTACCGCTAACACCAGGACGTGAGAACAAAGATACGAGATAAAAAGGAGAGCCAACCCCTTTCATACGCATAACACTTTTGGAATTTGAATAAGGAAATGATTTTTCTATTTTAGCTACGTATGGAAAGAGGCAACTGGGCCTGCAAGAACAAGTCCGCGCCACGCCAAGTCAGCGCCTGCCACGCCAACAGTTCGCGCCATGCCCAGCCGACAGTCCGCGCCATACCAAATCCAAGCCAGCGTCCACGCCAAGCCAGCGCCCATTCCAAGACGATCCAGTGCTAACAACTTGCATCTTTCCAGCGCCAGCAACTTGCATCCTTCCAGCGCTAACAGCTTGCATCTTTACAGCAGCTTGCATCCTTCCAGCGTTGCTCTTGAACGCCCAGTAGAAGGGAATCAGCAATCTAATTTCATTACACGGAAAGACTAGGAACGACTTCTCCAAAATCGAAGCAAAGAAAAATCAGCAACCCCCCTGAGTTCACAAAGACTCTTTTCCCTGTCAGGAGATGCATGATTTCTGGGGACTTCGCCCGCAAAATCGTGCAGTCTATGATGAGATATTTATGTGAGATTTTATATTTCCCCAAGGAACAACGTCAAGGAATATTTGCATCCCTCAACCGCATTGCATCAAGGAAGCAGCTATTTCCAACCAAAGAAGTCGTTCCCAAACCCCAACCACTCCTGGAAAGCACGATTGATAGATGAAACTGGGGACTCCTAACCATTGTTCGCTTGAAGGGTGTCCAGTTAGACAGCACACTGATTAACGCAACCGCTCCGCTTCAACATCCTCCAGCAGCGACTCCGCTTCAACGATCACTCTGAAAGCCGCTCCGCTTCAAAGCTCGCTCCAGCAGCCGCTCCGTTTAAACGTTCTCTCCATAAGATTCTCCAGGATCCGAAGACGAGGCTTCAGCGTTCGGCTTCTTAAGTTTCAACATCTTCTCCAAGAGCCGAAGCTGCTTCAATGCCGCTTCTTCCTGCAAAGCGTCGTACCACCATGCTCCCCATGTCAAGGATCATGATCACAGCCAACCAATATTCATAGTCATGGACAGTTTGCTCGCTTACGCATCCAGCCAGTCCTTTTACTTCCACGGATGCCCGCACAAATCCATCCAATCCTTTTACTTCCACGGATGCCCATACAATTCCAGCCAACCTACTTTGTTACCACGACAATGTAGTCTCTTTTGATTATATCTGCTACTAAGAATTGTTGCCGCTCATTTGTTGATACCAGACATAGCTTCACCACAGCAGCAATCATTACAAAGATGGAAACATGTAAACCATACTTGAGGACTGAGGATATACACGGAATCCCTTCACTGTCAAAGCTCAGAAGACACAGTCAACTAAAAGGCCATAGCCGCAACAAGGTCATCTACTCTTCAAGGGTGCAGCGGAAGAATATCATCACCTCTCTGTCTAGAAGACGCTTTCAACACTTTACGAGGACGCGGAGGATCCCAAGCCTTCTCAGAGGAAAACAACTTCAAAAACTGAAGAAAAATGCGACTGGGGACTTATCTTCGCAGTCCATCAATGACCATCGAAGATTCATGAGATAACTCCAAAGACGCGGCTGAAACATTTTCTTGAAGAAACAGAGGGAGCCATGATAAATAACATAACTCTCTCATTCCTAAATCTTCGCTATCCAGAATATTTCGTCCATGCGATATCCTGAGCATCCCAGCGTCACATCCAGAAGAGTACGATAAGCTTGTATCAAATCACGTGGACGTGGATTCAAGGCGATGCAATGAAAATATGATACACATGGGGACTACCAGCATGAGACGCTTTCACTCCCCTCAACCAGGTTATTTCTGATTTCAACATCATCACTGTCGAAGTTTCACGAGCCGCATAAATTTCTCAACACGAAGCCGTACATGTACACCAAAGACTTCAAGATCACGCCACAAAGATACATTCACATATTCATCCATGCCATCGGATCAAGCCGAAGTATTACTGGGTACTTCTTATCACATCTCATTCCATACGATAGTCCAAGATTCAGAAGATGGTTCGAAGGATGTCGCTTAGAACAAAGTCCTGAAAGACTTGATAGAAGCACATCGGCAACGGAACGTCTCCCTGTTTCATCCGGGGGCGCCAGAAGTTTTCGACCATACAAGCATTCACAACACATCATCATCACGATCAGAAGGTCCAGGCACTGAACAACCTAAAGCCGAGGATGGACCGACACCGCAACCACAATTTCCAAGATTAACCCTGACATGATTGTTGCCGAGCATATATTCCATCCATCCGTCCCAAGAATACAATGGAGTTTGGTAAATTTTTGAATCCACTGGAGAGACACTGCAGACGAAAGCGCGGATACAAACGAGCAACATAAAACAGAAGAAGGTCAATACCTTTTTTTATACGGATGGAGTTTCTAGAGTTTTGCACATAATAAAGTTCCCTTCTTGCTCCATGAATGGGAATAGATGACTCAGCGCGACTATGCTACCCCAGTCCCGCAACATCCCTCCTGAATTCTTTCTGAGTTTCACTGTCAGGCCGTTTTCACCTCCTAAACGAGCTCAAAACCTAAATATTCCCTCGTTAGAAGATAGGAAATTCTTTTCCGGTCATATGGAGGTGCGGACCGTCAAAATCCGAGTTCGAACGAGAATTCTACAACGATTTTAGTAAGGAGCGCTAATTAGGGTTTCGGCATCCCAAACCCTGATTTCAACAAAGTTGCCAGGCCCCATTACTACCATTTGATAACCGAAGTTCCAGCGTCATCACCATCGTTTGGTAGCCGAAGTTCTGAAACCAGTTTACACCATTCTGCGGACTGAAGACAGTTTCCACCATTCCGCTGACCGAAGCCAGTTTCCTCCATTCCAAGCCGACCAACGCCCGAGACTCCCATTCCAAGCCGACCAACACCTGCGGCTCCCATTCCAAGCCGAGAATCTACATCTCACCACTTCACGGTCTAGCCAGCAATACCACAAGTAGAATCTATGCAAGGACGCCAACACGGGAATCATGGACTTTCCTTACCTCTCGAAAAAGGTTAGTAGGGTCTTCTTGACCATCTTTTCACGACTTGTCATTTCGATTTTGTCCTCGCCTGTCACCATCTTATGCTTACCTCGAAACAATGCTCCTGTTCCGATCTAAGCATGGGACTTAATGTTGATGGTGGTTTTTAGCTTAGGGTTAAAATCGTAAAACCTTACATCTGACATGACGTCACTAGGACCACTAGCGCATTTATTGAATCATTCAACACGCCTATGTAAGAATTACCAGGGTACCTTTTTATTTACATGTATATGTGTCATGTTCCACGGTAGAACCCTTAGTATTGACCGACATCACCTTCGTACACCAAACTCTAAATTCTTACACCACCGTGTCAATGGCAAACCATGTCATCCATGTCTCCGCGCCAAGGCATGCCAACCATGCCAGCCGCATCACCGTGCAAATGGAAAACCATGCCAGCCGACCGTGCCAATGGCAAACCATTCCAGCCACGTCTCCGTGCCAAGGAATGCCAACCATGCCAGTCGCATGTGCCAATGGCATGCCGTGCCAGCCACATCTCCGCGCCAAGGCATGCCAACCATGCCAGCCGCACTACCGTGCCAATGGAAAAGCATACCAGCCACGTCTCCGCGCCAAAGCATGCCAACCATGCCAGACGCTCCACCGTGCCAATCGCAAGCCGTGCCATCCACATCTCCGCGCCGAGGCATGTCAACCATACCAGCCGCACCACCGTGCCAATGGCAAACCATGCCATCCACGTCTCCGCGCCAAGGCATGCCAACCATGCCACCCGCACCACATGTGCCAATGACATGTCGTGCTAGCCACACCTCTGCGCCAAGGCATGCCAACCATGCCAGCCACGATTCCATGCCAAAGCCATGCCGGCCCCGCTACATGCCGCTAGATTCCAAAACGAAGGGTTGCAACAATCAACGGCCACCCTTCCATCTGAGATGCAGATCTTAGCCATCCAAGGTCGCCAGCCAACGCATGGTAACCTTTGGCCCAATGACAAAACCCTAGTTTTGGCCACGCCTAAACCGCTCCAAGGCATGCCGAGCATGCCACACGTGCCAATGGCATGTCGTGCCAACCACCTTGTCGCGCCTAAACCATACCATGACGGCCTTCACTTTACGGCTGCCAAAACGAAGGCGTACGACAATCAACGGCCACCCTTTCATCTTAGATGCAAATCTTAGCCGTCCAAGGTCGCCAGCCAACGCATGGTAACCTTTGGTCCAACGCCAAAACCCTAGTTTTGGCCACGCCTAAACCGCGCCAAGGCATGCCGATGATGCCACATGTGCCAATGGCATGTCGTGCCAGCCACCTTGTCGCGCCTAAACCATACCATGTCGGCCTTCCCCTCACGGCTGCCAAAACGAAGGCGTGCGACAATCAACGACCACCCTTCCATCTTAGATGCAAATCTTACCCGTCCAAGGTCACCAACCAACGCATGGTAACCTTTGGCCCAACGTCAAAACCCTTGTTTTGGCCACGCCTAAACCGCACCAAGGCATGCCGATCATGCCACATGTGCCAATGGCATGCCGTGCCAGACATCTTGCTGCGCCTAAACCATACCATGCCGACCTTCCCTTCACGACTTCAAAAACGAAGGCTTGCAACAATCGACGACCATATTTCCATCTAAGACGCGGATCTTAGCCGTCCAAGGTTACCAGCTAACGCAGGGCAACCGTTTGGCTCGACGCCGAGCCCTAGTTTTGGTCGCGCCCAAATAATGCCAAAACCCAAGATTTTGGACACGCCTAAACTAGGCCATATTAAATCCATGTCGGCCATGCTTTCATGCCACTGGCTACCAAACGAAGGGTAGCAATAATCAACGGCTACCCTTCCTCTCAAGATGCAAAATCTCGACCGTCAAAGGTCACCACCGAGACGGCAAGTCTCCCAAGCTCAACTTGCCAAACAACAACAACATGCTACATTTTTTCCACGAAAACACTCGAGACATCAACACATGTCACAAACTGGGGGATGCTCATTGGGTATTGGTTTGGCGGTTTACAGCGTTACGCCCGTTACAAGACAGTGTCATAAGGATAAAGCGGTTAGTAAATACAGGGAGTAATGGTAAAACGCTTTCTTTTATGGAACATCCATTCCAGGCGTTACCGGTTACCACCTCCTCCCATTTACTCATCCGTTTTCCATTTCTTATGAGACCAGAGTACGTTTCACTTCGACTTGTATAAATAGGTCTTACCTATTTCCACCGAACAACAAGTTCTGGTCAGGAACATACAACACTCAGAAAACGTTTGCTAGCTTTCCCATCTGTTAGCTTCCCACTTTCTGATACAATTCACAAAACAACTACTGTTCCAGGATCAACTATTCTGGTCTCAACACTCTCTTCGCATCCCTCCCCAAAACCAACCCTTCTCCTCCTCTTTGTGACCGAAGCAATTCTCGAACTGCCATTTCTTGGTTTAGGCCGGATTTGTACAGACTGATCTATTGAATCTAAAGTACTCCCTTACGGTACATTATTTAGGGTTTAGACTCATTTCTCACACACATACCCGAAATTACCGAAATCAGCAGAAACTGTTTTCACCCTCAAACAGCGGTTTATCTTTTGTTTTCATTGATTTGACTGACTAATGGTGGTTGAAATCTGATTGCACCTAGTTTGTTTATTCTTGAGAATCTTCTCTTCTGATATAAGATTCACTCAAACTAGTTCAGAGTTTCGACAGGGATCTTTAGACTGTTTGTAGATCTAAAGACGATCTTGTGATAATCCATTGTTAACAGACTCCGTTTTGTGCATGATTGATCACAAGAGATTCAAGTTATTGTGTGCATGTATTTATTGAAGATCTAAGAATATTTGAAGACAAAGAAGATTTCTGATTTGGGGTTCATAATCTTTAGTGTGCACCATACTTGTTTCGGTAAAAAGAGGATCCAACTATAATCGGTTTTATCCTTGTGACAAAATTTGATTGATTAGTTGAGTAGATCAACATCAACACAATTCTTTGGATTAAGAGTGTTGATTACAAAATCTTAACGATTACTTCGGTAATTGAACATAAGATAGTCAAAGGACCTGACGAAAGAGTTTATGTTAGGATAAACATAAGGGCCTTTGTCCGACTCATATCACTTGGTTGAAGAGAGTTGATACCAAACAAATTTGTTATTCGATTACTGTTTGGAATACGAACCAAAGGAATTGTTCCAAGTACATGACTTATTCATAAGTTGGAGGCGTGGGAATACAGACGGAACTAGGTGAACTATGGGTTTAGTTGTTTGTCCGCAACTATACGAAGTTAGGTTATTTTGTATAGCGGCTTAATCCTGAGAGTATTCAATTCTGGACAAGGTCTCGGGGTTTTTCTGCATTTGCGGTTTCTTCGTTAACAAAATATTGTTGTGTCATTTACTTTATATTTACGCATTATAATTGTTTTATTATAATTAAAGTAAATTACACAAAACGTTAATTCGTATTTACTTGATAAGTGATCCCATTGTGTTTGGTTAAGTCCGAACCTTTTTATCAAGTAAACATACTTCGTTGTTGTATTGTCTCGATTTCATATCCATAGACGATCACACGAAGTGTGAATCGATTAGTCGCATTGTCTCGACTCAGTCCATAGACAATCACTTTCGGAGAAAGGACTTATAGGTAGGAAAAGTTTTAGATTGAAGTATATTTGGGTACCCTCGTCTTTGGCATCAGAGCAGGAAAAAACGAAAAGATCTAACAATCTGTGTTTGGTGCGATCCAACCTATAAGAATGAATCTAATGAGTGATTCAATTAACATACCACCAAGATTTAATGGGACAAATTACCCATTATGGAAATCGGCTATGAAAGCTTTTCTTCAATCCCGAGATTTTAATACGTGGTTATTAATCGAAGACGGATACCAACATCCGATGAATTATTCGGAGTCCGAGTTTAAACGCTTAGCGTCTTATACTCTTGAAGAAAGAGTTCTTGCAAAACAAAATTCTGATGGTTTGAATGCCATCATATACACAGTTAGTCATGATCTTCTACATCATGTACTAGCTTGTAGAACTTCTAAAGAAGCATGGGATATTCTTGAGACTGTATTCGAGGGAGATGAATCTGAAAAAGAAGCTAAACTTCTTTCCCTTTCATCTGAATGGGAACATCTCAATATGGATGATAACGATACTTTCGAGGAGTTTAACTCTAAACTTTCTGAGATTGTTAACACATCTTTTTTCCTTGGAAAGACCATACCTGAAAAGGAAATAGTATGCAAAATTCTCAGATCGTTACCATCCAGATACGAGTCTAAGAAACATGCCATAATATAAGGAAATGATCTTTCTACACTTTATCGAAGCTCTCTTGTAGGAAAGCTAAAGATCTTTGATAGAGAAATTCTGCTGAAGAATTAAACTGAGAAACGTTGCCAAAAGGTTAAAGCACCCGTTGAAAAAGAGTTTGACTCAACTATTGTGCTTTTAACGCAACGAATTAAGAACATTTTATCTATTGATAAACGTGTTCTTGATACATTGTCGGTTTGCCATAAAAGGGGTAATGATGAAGTATAATGCTTCAAGTGTCGTAGATTCGGACATATGAAAAAACATCGTCCCAGCAGAAGAACTAAGAAGTGCAATAATTAAGGCGTATGTCTCCACTCTTGTTGATATTTCGGAGGAAGAATCCAATGAAGAAATATCTAATTGCAATGCACTTCTTGCCAACTCTAACTGTGATGATTCCGATGAGTCTAATCAACTCCTAGAAAAACTTGAGTTGGGAATTAAGAAAAAAGAAAGGTTAAGCCTGGTACTTGAAAACCTTTTGAAGTTCCTATCAGATAAAACCGGTATGGTAAAATTTGAAAAAGAAAAATTTGGTGAGAAACCAAAAGAATCAGAAACTAGTTCTTCTGATAATAGGACACCACGTTATTTATATGGAGGAAATAATCACACCGCAATCTCTCGTGAAAACCTCCATCAAAATAAATTTATCAAGACTCTTATTAAGGGGATAACGTTTTCGAAGACTGATAAGTTTATTAGATCTCAAAAGGAAATTGCAAACTCTTGCAATCACAAGAGAAAGAAAGAACGCAAGGAAGGAAGCACAGTCTATTGTGCTTATAAGTCATCCAAAGGATGTCTTTGGTACCTATGGTGAGGGTAATTATCACCTCAACACAAACTGATTGTGTTGAAGAATGCATCTTCACTTGTTGTCCAAAATTTTTAATTGTGAGGAAGCATAAATCTGGGCAGGTTGTTCATGACTGTTTCTTAAATGAAAAATATTAGATATCTTTTATTTTTGGAAAAATGGTTTCGATTTCCATAAACCATATTATTCCTTGATTTTCTCCCATCTTATATACTTTCTTCCTGTCCGAAAGAAGTATCTTATTTCAATGGAGAAATCGATAAAAGAAGGGTCATCTCTTGATGATTTAGCACTCTGTGCATCAGTTATGACTGAAACTCATGATGATTCTCTTCATGATAACTCTCAAGATTCTCTAAGAAAATATATTCTCACTGTTAAAGGTTGCATAAGATATCATGAGCTGATGATAAAGGATTCAAAAGAAGTACTAGCTAATCTTCATTCTCAACTGTTGGAGATGAACAAATCTACTACTAAAAAGGGAAGTGCTCAGAAGAATTTGAATCCAGTTTTTGAAAGCAATCTTCACAAGAAATGAGAAAGAAAGAAACAAACATCAATTTTTGATTCCTTTCAATGATTGTATCGTTCTATTATGAATAAAATTATTTAATTTATTATTTTTCTTGTGATAGTTTTCGGTTTACATAGCCTGTGCTTGAATGCTTTTATATTATTCCTATGTATGTTTATGGGATGTTTAATTTCGGTTTTATTACCTTGATATTCGATCTCATAATGTTGTGAACCCTTGTGATTTGGGTGACTTTTTGATTTAGCGGGATTAAGTTCTTTCCCATGTTGGTAGGCTTTATCCAAGAATCATGAGGGGTTCTGGTAGAAACAATATGTGAAAAAGTCACAATATGTTGAATCGGTTTTGGTTTAGCATAAAAGCATATGTATTTCGGCGGTTTTCAACTTTTGCTTGTAATTTTTAAAACCGATTTTCAACCTTTCTCTGGTAAAGGTTGGTTGTTGTTACTCTTTTGTTTTTGCATAAGGACGACAACATGATCATATTTCGATATCAATTCTCCCTGGCGAAGATGCAAACATATTGGAGAAGTGGATGCGAAATTTGAGGTAACGAGTTTGTTAGTTAATCGTTTTCCTGTTTAAGAAAAGCCTGAGTTTATTTCATATATATTTGTTGCTTTTGCTTAACAAAATTTTGGTACAATTGGTGTTTATTCCATTATGTGTGTATGGATGTGTGTGTGATTCAATTGTTTCCGATTAAGAAAAACTTTTGTTATCTTTTCTTACTGTGTGGTATCAATTGTTTAGGCTTACAAAATTTCAGTGCAATTGCGGTGCTTTAATGTCTATGTTGTTTCAATTGCTTCCGGTTGAGGTGAATGATTATGCAAGTTGATTTATTTGGTTTCTATGAATTATTTATGGCTTAATGAAAGAATTGGTTTACGGGATGAGTTGTTTAGTCCAATTTGATTCCGGATAAGAGAAACTAAGTTAATTCTGATCTTAGTTAGACTTAACGAAGTGAGGTTTCGGTTATTCAATTCTAATCGAATGCCTTGACAAGAAATGCTAGTTTACTGACCTACTACTTGTTTTGTTTAAAATTGAAAGGTCTAAGTTTATGGATAATTATAACATGATGAGAAAAATAGAGTTATCTTTATTTTGGTATTATCGAATAAGCAATTGTTTTTGTACAATCGGTTTAGCAAAGGAACTAAGGTGCTTAGTTGATTTGGTTTGCTAAACTAAAGTGGGAAAATTATTTCCTTGGTAACATATCAAAATAAAACTACTTGTAGTTTCGGTTTTGATATTGGTTATCAGAAAATGGTGTGTGGAACCCTCGTGCTTAACTCTATAGGTTGCAAGTCTATTTTGAGATTTCTAAGATTCTTTTCGGTTTGTCCTTTATTTTTCCGTTTCTTTGTCATTTTGTGACAAAAAAAGGGGGAAATATATGGAGTAAACAAGTGATACTGGCATTGATTTTATATTGATTGGTATCACTAAGGAAAAGAACATTGGTGCTTAAACGTTTATCTAAATGAAAGAGTGAAAGCATAGACTAAAGGGGAGTAACACATCATATTAATTGGTATAAAAAAGAAGTGTGGATTGAAAATCTACCTATCTTCCTTTACGGGGAGTATTAGCTTTGTTATTATAATGTCAACAACGACATTTTTAAGGATTGAATGTATGCAGATTACTGTGTTGTTGAATTCGGGAATCAAGCGTATGTGTAATGAATTCTTGTAATTTGTTTATCCATATGATGTAAGAGTTTTGTCACTAAAATTGACAAAGGGGGAGATTGTTAGAGCATATCTCGGTTGAACCCACCAAGCGTTGGTATGTCAAGTTTGGTTGTCATATTTTAGTGAATCAAAACTCATGTTAAGAGTCGCTTGATTATGTACTAGATTCAACTTCGTATAGGTTAGCTTGAAAGTATTAGGATATGAGACATTACAAGTATTGCGAAGACTTGAAGATGTGAAGAAGCAAGAAGATACAACGACAACATCATCCTTCCACTTGAGGTTAGTGATATTTGACTTGAACTGTTTCATTCCCTAACGTATCTTTCAAGTCGTGCATATTGAAAACAAAACTGCGAAGCATGATTGAACTCTAGATAGACATAGTATTAAGGAATACAATACGAGGTTTATTGCTTAACCATTAAACTTTGTAGATAAGACATCGACATAATCATTTAAATGTTATTGTGATTATGTATAGGTATGAGGTGAGTATTTCATCCCAGGGAACAATGTTTTACATGTGTTATAAGGAAGTAAATTCATGAACTTGGTTTGTGAACCGAAAAGGAAATCGCCAGGTGTTATTGGTATTATTATTCATTGCATATCTTGTGAACAACCAATATGTGTGATTAGTATAACCGTTCATGACTTGTTTGTGTTCTTGGTAAAACTGTTCACAAAGGCCTGACTTATGTATTGGTATGACTTTTATTAGTGAAACCGATCTTAATTAATCACCTGAGATAGTATGATCGAGTTTGTGATTTTATGTATGACCAAATCTGGGAAAGGGGAACCGATCCTAATAAGAGGTGCAGTACATCACAAAGGGAAATTGATCCTTGTATGAGGTGCAGCAAGTTTATAACAGAAATGGGAACCGATCCTATGGACATGTGCAACACATATAAGTTAGATACCATATATATATGGGAAATCGATCCTAGTACCTAGTCAAACGAATTTTGGAAAGCTAGTGTGACTAAGCACAGTACTCACATGGAGGTAGAACCGAAACTTGTTTTGGTAGAACTGTTACACCCATGTTTTGTGATTGAATGTTCTTTGATCACTCACATAGTTCTTGAAAGTCAGATGAACTAATTCTAAACTTGTTTGGAAGTGTAGCAAATCGGTTTCAAGGTTGTAAGTATGAAAGAGGACTTACAAAGTAAGGATGCCGACATACTTTGAACACGTGTTGTGAATATTAATCTTTAATTGTTCAAAGTTAATCCTTAATAGCTAAGTGAAGAGAATCCCAAATCGAAACATAAATAAGTTAAGAATCTTTTAATTAAGATTATTAATTTCATTTTTAGGAAAATAAGAATTAGTAATGTGCATTTACTAATTAGAGATTTTGAGATTTGGATCATTATTTTTGGACAGAGCATTTCCAGGAATTATGGAAAAAGAATTTGTGCTTTAATGAATATCTTGAGAATATTTTCGGTTTTGGAAATTCCTTGGTGTCCAAACTTCCTAGTCTATAAATACTTGAAGTTTGCATTTCTAGCAAACTAATCCTTCGTAACAACAAACTACCTCTTGTTGTGCTGCTGCTGGTGAAGCCGCCTATTCGGAGAGGAGGGTAATCTAATTAGGAGAAATCTCTTACGGCTGCTCGTTTTAAAGTCTTCTTTGGGATTGAGAAGCTCTATTAGTACCGTTGGTGGAAAACTAGTAATTGTGGTTTATCTTTTGTTTTCATTGATTTGATTGACTAAGGGTGGTTGAAATTTGATTGCACCTAGTTTGTTTATGCTTGAGGATCTTCTCTTCTGATATACGATTCAATCAAACTAGTTCAGAGTTTCGAAAGGGATCTACTGTTTGTAGATCTAAAGACGATATTGTGATAATCCATTGTTAACAAACTCCGTTCTGTGCGTGATTAATCACAAGAGATTCAAGTTGTTGTGTGCAGGTATTTATTGAAGATCTAAGAAGGTTTGAAGACAAAGAAGATATTGAAGATTTCTGATTTGGGGTTCATAATCTTTGGTGTGCACAATACTTGTTTCGGTAAAAAGAGGATCCAACTATAATCGGTTTTATCCTTGTGATAGAATTGGATTGATTAGTTGAATAGATCGGCATCAACACAATTCTTTGGATTAAGAGTGTTGATTGCAAAATCTTAACGATTACTTCGGTAATTGAACATAAGATAGATTTAAGGACCTGACGAAGGAGTTTATGTTAAGATAAACAGACGAGCCTTTGTCCGACTCATATCACTTGGTTGAAGAGAGTTGATACCAAACAAATTTGTTCTTCGTTTACTGTTTGGAATACAAACCAAAAGAATTGTTCCAAGTACGCGACTTATTCATAAGTTGGAGGTGTGGGAATACAGAAGGAACTACGTGAACTATAGGTTTAGTTGCTTGGTCTCAACTATACGAAGTTAGGTTATTTTGTATAGCGGCTTAATACTGAGAGTATTCATTTCTGGACAAGGTCCCGGGGTTTTTCTGCATTTGCGGTTTCCTCGTTAACAAAACCTTGCTGTGTCATTTACTTTATATTTCCGCATTATAATTGTTGTATTATAATTAAAGTAAATTACACGAAACGTTAATTCCTATTTACTTGATAAGTGATCCCATGGTGTTTGGTTAAATCCGAACCTTTTTATCAAGTTAACATACTTCGTTGTTGTATTGTCTCGATCTCGTATCCATAGACGATCACACGAAATCTGAACCTATTAGTCCATAAAATGTCTCGACTCAGTCCATGGACAATCACTTTCGTAGAAAGGACTTATAGGTAGGAAAAGTTTTAGATTGAGTTATATTTGGGTACCCTCGTCTTTTCAACGTTTGACAATTAGCATATCATGATGTTGTTCCAAATAAAATGTGAAAGCTGACGCAAGTGTCATATTGTGAAATATTATTATCTTTACTTCATAATTACAGGTTCGCCAGATCACTTTGTAAGGATGAATTACAAGAAACCTGCATAAGGGTAATATGAGGGTAAGAAACACCTCCCACACAGATAAATTAATTTAACACGGTGCACCGTTATTACAAAAATGCTATTTACCTCCATATTCTCCACCTCCCTATTCTGCTCTCTCCAATCTAAGTCACACATGTTGGATTTCAGGTTCAGGTGGGGTTCGCCATTTCCCAAATGCGGGGTTTGATCGTCAAGCGTCGGGTCAAAGCGCAATCGCCAGCATTGGTAGATAAAACTCGGCGTTGGAACCACAACTGCAAGCGTTTGAAGCTTAAACACGGCGTGCTTCTTACGTATGCTGGCGGTTGCCAACGGATAGTTTTTTGAAAATTTGAAATTCACTTTTTTACCTCTATAAATTACCATCATCTTCAAACAATTCACTCACACCAAAATTCACTTCTCTTGAATTTTCTCTTCTAAATCTATTTCAATTTTTTAGTTTATTGTTGGTGAAATGGCTGAAAAGGCGATCACACTTTTTTGTGATGCAAAACTTAAAGTTGTTGTTTCTAAGATATGTGGGAGTTTAAAAAAGATTGTAAATTGTAAGAGGAAAGTGCAAGTTTTTGAAGTTGCTCCAAGAAAATGTTCCGCTAAAAGGAAAAGAAGAGCTCCAGTTTCGAAAGCTAACAACAAAAAAATCAAAAACAAAGGCGAAACTGTCAAAGAGCGCGTTGAATGGAAGATACGTTAAATAAAAATAAACAGGAAGCCAAAGCTTGTACTTAATTTTTATTGAAGTTGTTTAGTATTTTTTTATTGTTGTCTAAGTTTATATCTTGTAAAAGAATTGGCAGTAATATCAATGAATGAAAATATTTAGATTTTAAAATAGATTTCCACTTCAGATTAAGCGAAATTTATTAAAAATTAAACATGCAAATAACATCAAACTATATTTTAATAAACCACAACAAAAATATCAAACTACATCAAATCCAGCGACATTATCTCTGTAGAGTTCATAGCATTGAAAATGCTTAAACTCTCTTCCGGTTTCTTGAGTAAACTTGGTCTGAGCGATGGTTTTCTGTAAAACAGATAAACAACAAGTTCATATATTTATGATGCAGTTGATCAGTGAGGACAAAGGTAAGATACTCACCAGTTCTTCGTTGGATAATCTAGAATTGCTAATGTGAACCATCCACGTTTGACTTCCTTAGTGAGGCTCTTATTGTTTCTTATGGTTTCGTTCCGCGATGCTACAAAATGTCCCAATACTCTTTCCCAGAAATAGTCATTGTTGATTATTCTCATGATACGATGTAACAAACATCGAACAAGAGTAACATCTTCTTCCATTGTAAAGACCAGGAGATGTGCTTGAGATGGACCATCTTTTAGAATTCTAAAACACGCTTCTTAACGAAAAGGTTTACCGTGAGCTTCTTCCCAATTATCAAGAGTTGTTTGGATCACTTCATCTTCAGTTACACCGATGAAATTTTCTCGATCAATTTCCATTACCAGAGCAAGAAATGGCTGGACTGCAAACCTAATAGATTGAAAACGTGCATGCAATCGACGAGCATCTCGGTTTCCTGGGTTCCCCGTCAGTGAGACCAACATTGTAAAAACGTTCTCCCAAAAAGAACCGTCCTGAAAGCCCATACCAATGATTACCCTATGAAAAAATATGCTTTGCATATAGTTATATCCTCTTCTTCAGTAAACTTGGGACCACGATTTCTAACAGACATTTCTACAGAGTGAGAGAGATTAAGAGTTTTAGAAAAGAAGAAGAAGAAAAACATGTGAATTTGGAGATGGGAAGAATGGAATTTATATGGCGAGAAAGAAAATTGAGCTGTTGGCGTTTGTAGTAAAACCGCGCGGCTTTACTACAACCTCCCGTTTGAATTACCATAGGAGTTGGCGTTTGTAGTAAAACCGCCCGTTTGAATTACCAACGCCTATTTTTTTGTTATAAATACATCACTAGGTTTTATTCTCAACCAAACCAACAGATTTTTTTCTTAAGCCAACAACATTCACCATGTTTTCTAAAGGCAAAGCGAAGCAAATATTATGTTTCGAAGCAAAAGAGGTTTGTCCATTATGTTTCATGGATAACCATAATCTTATGCAATGCCGTTGGATGTATTCAAAGTGTCCGTGGGAAGGTTTTTCACGCATCAGAATGGTGATTAAATCACAACCAGAAAAGCTCAGGTATTTGCAATTTCAAGATCCCAACTGTCCAGAGGAACCACATATGCTAGATGATATTGCTATGAAGATTAAAGAAGAAGAAGAAAAGATTGCAACACTCTGCAATAACTTCAAACTTAAAGCCAAATTGAAGAAGAAGTTATTACACTGCAAGCATTGTGGATATGGAAGGCATTTCTGGAAATGTCCTAGGTGTTTTTTGGCGGAGTGGGCTGATTGAAGTTGAGGGACAAATCGATTCACTATGATATTATGTTATTTAGTTTGATGTTTATTTTGTGTTATTACGATTATTTAAAACCGTCTTCTCATTTGCACCATCAATATCATAACTAATTAAAAAAAATCTTGGATTAAACATTGCGCCATCAATCTCATAAATAAAAACATACTGCATTGAACAACCACATCATGCATGAGAATAAAAGAAATACATTAGATTAAAACAACTACCACATACGCGTCAATTCTCGTCGGGTAGTGGAATTCCTAGGGCGATGTAGGGTGTATTTGTTGAGCACCCTAAGAATGTTGAAACAAGCATGGAAGTCGAAAGGACGTCCGCCGCGAAATACTTCCCATATCGCTAGAGTTCTGGGTTCCACTTCATGTACAGCTTCACCGTTGAACTTATGTATGTGATTCTCCATTAGTAAAGCGATGAATTCCGATACATGACGACTAATTGAACTAAAACGATGCGACAATAAGTGAGGATCCATTAATGTTTCCCGTTTCAGCGACAAACATTTCATGAACTTTCTCCACATCGTCGATTGGGTTACGCTCCAATCGACAACATCTTGTGTGAAAAACGTAGGCTCTGCAAATAGTTAAATCCTCTTGTTGAGTGAATCTAATACCACGAACTCTGGGAGGCATTTTTGTAGATGGTTTGAGAGTGAAGAATATGTGAATTTAGAGTAGAAATGAGGAGTATTTATAGAACTCAAAAATTATAGTCGTTAGATCACAAGAGTTTTGAATCGTCCAGATTTAGTCGTTGGCGGTTTTCGGAAAAACGCGACGCTTTAACCAGAGATGTCGGCAAATGAAGGAATAACGGACGATTGTGGGACAACCTCCAGCGTTTCTGGCTCAAACGCCAGCGCTTTTGGCACGAACGCCTGGCCTTCCTTTACGCGCACGCTTGTTCTTCTATCTCACTCAACAAATTGGTTTGTTAATCCATTTTTCATGTTTGTTGAATTCATAACGGGATCAAAATGAACAAATCCTTGTTTTGTTGAGTCTATAAAAAACAGTTCTTACTATTTGGTATTTGTATTGTTTTTACATGTACATTGCATCCATTTTGTTTTTGTGTCACCATTATATTGTATTACAAAATCTGCCACTTTATATTTTTTGTCATTCAGAATTTAGCGATCCTAGTCAAAGATTCCAACAGCATTTATCCATCAAAAGAAAAACAAAAAATAAACACAACAGCATTCTACTAAATAACAACGACTACTTTAGAGTTATGATCCAGATATTTCATGGAAATTTTGGATTAGGACACCGTAAAAACAGCATAAATTAAGAGATTAACTTATTATTAACTTAATAATCTAATCATAATCATAAGAATGTCAAACACAGCCTGAGCCGGCCCTATACAAAAAAACCAGGATGCTTACCAGAAGACACATACCAAGCCAAAGATAACATTCAAAAAAATTAAGCACGTGGTGAATTGAATCACCCAGTGTCTTGTCCAATCATAGCAGAACATATAAAAATGATACTACTAGTATAAAGTTATGAACAGAATTACAATTTTATCATTTTCTAATATTTTTTCATCCACCACCAGCAAAAGAGGTACACTCAACCACTCCTGCAGCTCATCATCCCCATCAAGATCATCACCATCCTCTTTCCCTGAACCATTTCAACACAATCAATCAAAAATCCAGATGATGAGAAAACTCAATTCATAGAAAGAAACAGAGATGTCTTCTTTGGGGGTGAGGCAAAGGTACTTTCAGTTACTATTTACTAGTTCCATTTTCTTCTTAGCTTCAACTCTGAGCTCAGTTTCATCCATTACTACTACTTCAAATTCCACTTCTTCTTCATGTCCAATTGATATGAGTTATGTCAATAAAATCACATGGGATAATTCAGGATGTAAAAACACAACAAGAAATCAAAAACAACAACAAACCTGTTGTCAAACTCTTCTGAGTCTATTTGGTGTAGGTCTCTCCACACATCTTAAGCAAACTGGTTTGTTTCATTTACCAACTCATTCAGCTGCAACTTCCTGTGTTGATGAATTCCAATCCAATCTCAATTCCCTTTCTTTACCATCAGATATCTCTTCAACTTGTTTTGGAAACCCCGATCGATTTGTAATCAGTCCACAGGTCTGTGCTGGGATCCAGAACACAACAGATTGGATTAATGCACTTGGGACTTCAACACTGCTTGATTCTTCTTGTAGCTCAGATCTTTCTGTTCTTACATCTTGTGATTCTTGTGTTGCTGCTGGTTTTAAGGTTCAGTCAAAATTAATGACTATTGATAGAAATACTAGTCATGCTATGGATTGTTTCTATTTTGCTGTTCTTTATGCTGCTGGTATTGCTAATCGATATGGTCCTGAGAATTTTGATACTGCTACTTGTATATTTGGATTGACGATCATTAACAATTCATCTAATGGGAAGAGGAATCACCATTCTTCTATAGCTTTTGCCGTGGCTGGTGCTTCTGTGGCGGTGCTAGGGGTGATCTGTTCTTTGTTAGGGTTTTTCTGGTGGAGACGCCACCAATCACAGAAGAGGAAGAAAGCTGATGAGGCTGGAGATTTGGATTCTGATCAGGAAAGGAGTTCAAAGATGAAACGGCCAAATACTGGATCAATTTGGTTTAAGATTAAGGATCTTGAAAAAGCTACAGATAATTTCTCTCAGAAGAATATGATTGGTAGAGGTGGATTTGGGATTGTGTATAAGGGAACTTTGTCAGATGGGAGTCTAGTTGCAGTCAAGAAAATGATTGAATCAGATTTCCAAGGAAATGCAGAATTCTGCAATGAAGTTGAGATTATTAGCAATTTGAAGCATCGAAATCTTGTGTCGCTTCGCGGCTGCTGTGTTACTGGAGACGGCGAAGACGGTGAAGAAGTGAATGGAAGTGAACAGATGAGGTATCTTGTTTATGATTTCATGCCAAATGGTAATTTGGATGACCATCTCTTCTTGCTGAACAATAAGAAGAAGGCATTGAGTTGGCCAGAAAGGAAATCTATAATACTGGATGTTGCAAAGGGTTTAGCATATCTGCATTATGGAGTTAAACCATCAATTTATCATAGAGATATTAAAGCTACAAATATACTTTTAGATTCAGAAATGAAAGCCAGAGTTGCAGATTTTGGATTGGCAAAACAAAATAGAGAAGGCCAATCCCATCTGACTACTAGAGTTGCAGGTACACATGGATATTTAGCACCAGAATATGCATTGTATGGGCAGTTGACAGAAAAGAGTGATATCTACAGTTTCGGTATTGTGATTTTGGAGATAATGAGTGGAAGAAGAGCATTGGATTTGAATTCTTTAGGATCACCAACATCAGTTTTGATTACTGATTGGGCATGGACACTTGTGAAATCAGGAGAGACTGACCAAGTTTTTGATGAAACATTGTTGCTGTTGGATGATGGTAATAACAATCCTAAAGGAATTATGGAAAGATTTGTGATGGTTGGGATATTATGTGCTCATGTAATGGTAGCTTTAAGACCTACCATTTTAGATGCACTCAAGATGTTAGAAGGTGACATTGAAGTTCCTCCTCTTCCAGATCGACCCTTACCACTCAGTCATCGATCTTTTTGCAGTAATGGAAACACATTCAGTTCATTGTCAGCAACATCCACGACTGGCCTTCAGTTCAACCCTGGCGATATGCTCAGGTAAATTCTGAGAGATTAGTCATGGCAGTAGGATTAAGAATTCTGGACTGGCCTTCAACCCTGGCGATATGCTCAGGTAAATTATGAGAGATTAGTCATGGTAGTAGGATTAAGAATTCTGGACTGGCCTTCAGTTCAACCCTGGCGATATGCTCAGGAAAATTCTGAGTCATGGTAGTAGGATTAAGAATTCTGGATGTTCGATGTTTTGTGTAAATGGTGTTGTTTTAGTACTTCATTCCTTGGTGGTTCTAGCGATTTGTACAATACATTTGATATACTAATTGGATTTTAACATGCAAACTAGTCAATGATTTAACATTGGAGTTCTTTAACATACAAAAAAAAAAGGTTGTTATACACCGCTTAGGCTTCATTTATGTGGGCGGGTTTTTGCTAATTACAAAGTCTGAATCATTTTGGCCCTAGTGTTTTTATCTAATCAACAGTGTTTTATTTTAATTTCGCTTTAGCCTGCTTCATTGGACATCTTAGAGGGTACTGATCCCATTTGATGTCCTATTGATAGGAGGGAAAGAACTGCTTTTACAAAAAGAAACCGTGTCTGTACGGAAAAAAATCCTGGAGAAGAAGTTGACCATCAATTACGATTTCAAATACATTGAAAATATAAGAGAGATCATAGCATTCTCTGTATCTTTCCGGTTTTATCCATTAATATTAGGACTATATGACATCGCAAAATCCTTACACCACAAGTTATATGAGAGAGCTGGAGAGACGTAACTTCCCTTTCAATGTTGTTGAGGACATGCAGAATTTTAGAAGCGCATTCTTTTGACATCGCTCTCCGGGACACTTAGATCACTCACATTGCTTGGGACAAATGACTGCCCCTGTACCTGCATTCAAATAAATGACAATTCAGTCTCTGAACATTATATCAACTTCACTTGAATCGAAAGCTATAATGATTTTGAGCAGCTTACAGATTCACCGGGAACAATTGCATATCTCTTTGATGGTGACACCCACATCCTTCCTGCTCACACAGGCAAGGAAATCCAATAAGAACAGAGTAAACAGAGAAAAACAACTCTTTCAGTTTAGTAAATTTTTGCAAAGGAACATGAAGATACCTGATAAAGACTCAGCCTTGGAGGGTTCAATGTTTTGACAACTGAATCCATCAGTGCTCAAGGCCTCTATTATCTTTGGTGTGTTTCTACATACACAATCACTATTAGTTTCAACAACACCGAAAATTCACATCAGGATTTGGTTCTATGACCGAATTAGCAGTCAACTGCAACATCAATAATGGGTACAAAATAAACCGAAAAGGGACAGCATATATGAAAACAAAATATAGATATTATTCCTGGATCATATCTTGCTTTCGTGGGTCATATCTTGGTAGTTGGCAGCCAAGAGATAATATACTTCTAGACCAGAAGAAGAAAAAAAATGAAAATGCACAATAACATCATAAATTAAGAAGAATTTCTGAGCCAAGGTCATTTTATCAGATCAATATAATTGTAAAGAGCATAACAACAGAATAAACATTTGAAGACTAACAAAGAGGGCATTCATTTTATCGTCGTCAGGTATGTGGCAAAATCTCTTATCTAGAATCATGGGTATGCATAAAGGGACAAATCAGGTGAAACTTTTGTGCCCAGATAGCAACACAACCTGAAAGCTGTCATAATTTTGAGACAAAGCAAAAGGAAGTTCATTCTTCATTAGAGAACCGCACATTAAATGACAAACTGACAAATAGTCATGCTGGCCTCACCAATCATAACTCTATCTAAAGTCAAGGTTAGCAAAGCTGCAAATGTAACATGGTTCTGAATCAGTCACCAATTTTTCTTATAGTTATCTCTTAAGTCTCAACAATGCAAGTAGAACACATTCGACAACTAACCACCTCAAAGTTACTCTCTGGCCTCTAAAGCCTAAAGCTAAAATTTAATTAGTAAATGTATATGTATATTGCAGACTAGTATTGGAACTTCTTGAAAGTGCTAAGACAAAAACATTAGGGTGTTTTTCCATTTCACTTCTTTGGCTAATACTTTGTTCGATTTTACTTTTAATTTTAACTGTCATCTCTTTACACGGTTCTGCAATAGAACTCTGAACTAACGAAGAAGGTTAATCCAATATGTGAAAGGTAGTTTCTTGCAAACATCAATAGGTCTACAGTCTACCACAAAACAACTACTGCAATAAACAAATAACGGATGCATATGTAATATATGCACAAAACACCAGAGAATAACTTTGATTTTTCTACACGTTAATCAGAGAATGACTCACAGTTCAAAACACTGAGCCAGCAAATGCAATTACCTGTCAATGTTCTCGCCATGTCCAAGTTGTCCATTTGTACCCCTACCCCATGAGAATACATTCTGTCTTTCTGTTACAGCAAGTGTGTGCCTCCAACCACAGGAGATCTGCACTACTTTCTGCAGTTGACGCCAAACAAGAAGTTCAAAATTATTTCCAAAATCAGATATAGCATAACCTTACTCACAAGAAGGTCAAAAGCATGACTTTATTTTCATGTGAAAAATAACTTTATTTTCAGCAAAGCTTCCATATAAACCAGTTCTGGGAGTAATGGATGAAAAAAGACAGGGTACCTGTTCAATTGGAAACTTAACTTGCACAGGCACGCAGTGATCAACATTATCACCAACACCAACCTGTCCAAACTGTACAGAAGAAGAGATGACAAACATTAATGACCAGTGGGTAAAAGAGCATTCTTCGTTTCTTATTCATTAGTTAACAAAAAAGATGGAAGATGTTAGCTGATCGATTGTTAATACTAATAGTAATCATATTTAGGTAAGAATGAGCAGCTTAAAGGACAAAATCAATACGATAACTCATTAAACTTAACATACAATTCAGCATTATTATATTCTAAGCCAAACTAAGCTATAATTAATAGAATGGTGGGATACCCGCAGTTACAAAATATAGATATAATTGCAAGAATGACACAATGTGTAAGGCAAACCTAAATGCTGTATCTCATGACAAAATATAGGTACATGTCCATAAACAGTGCAAACCACAACTTTCTAAGAGAGTTTGAATTCAGTTTTCAAAAATTTACAATGCAGACATTATGTTAAGTATAAGAGAGGACATAAACATAAAAAAGGAAATGAGTGAAACTACTCCAAAAAGTGATATGGTGCCAAATGTCATTCCATTTTTTCTAAAGCAAAAACCCCAAGGGGCAAAAAATATTATCAAGGAAAGAAAAAACTAGAAGAGGATGGGGCATAAGACCTGACCTCCACAAAGAAAGAAAGAAGAAAAGAACCTAAAAGAGAAAAGACTAACGAAAATGAGAAGTGAAAAGAAAAAATAATATGCCATTCCATAAAAACAAGATGAAACCAACAAAAGTTACGGTGAATTTGAATAACTGAACATCTTACGTCCAATCATCCAAGAATTTCATGTATTAGTTATTACGTACTTTTATTGAAAATACACTAACCTCCCACAATCAGTCAGTATCATACTAGAATAGATTTCATAGCGAAGGAGTAATGACACCAATAGTAATTGGTTATAAGAATCAACTAGGATGCAAGACAAATGTTTCTCAAACCAATTATGTTTCATATAAATATTTATTGGAAGCTGTATGCCTTTTGTAGGCCATTTGTTGGGCTTCAATACTGAAAGGCTCCACCCACAAAAGAGCTACCTCAGCTTATTTAACTAATAATGGGACTAACTGCATCAAGTCATGTTGAATGGAGAAATAAGATTATTTCCGAGTTCATCTAAGATTTTATGAGTAATTATTATCATCATACGCAATCACTAATAACTCTTTCACAGTATATTGTTTCAGAAACACTTCCAACAATATATGAATTAGTCCAGTACGGTGATATGGAAAACAGATAGAAAGTTAATAAGTACAGACCTTATTCCATCCCCATCCATAAAGTTTTCCATCAGATGTTAAAGCCATAGTATGTCGCCAGCCACCTGATATCTGAAAGGATTCGAGTAACAAAAATGGTGAAATAATCAAGATTGACCAAATCAACAAAGTCCTGTATAACATTCTATTATAAGTCGAAAAATACATTGATCGTGCAATAAGCTATCAACCCGACTAAATTTTTTTGCATAAGCTAAACATACAAAGTTGGAGTATTCATAATTCATAAAAGAGTGGTCAGAATCCCCATATCATCGTCTCACAGGATCATGCGAAAGGTGGTAGGTAAACAAGAGTGTACTAGGATCCTAGCCAGTATATAGGAAGTACATAAACTGTGATTGAGGACGAAACGAGAAGGTCTATCTGAGAGATGGATGCCGTTGAGCATGTGAGGTGTGATTACGAGACTTAACAATAATTCTGACTTACTGGTGAACATAAGATCCTTTTTTGGGGGGGAATACAGATAGTGACATATGCATTTAACAAAGGAATAAGCTCATATCTTCATGTTTATACCCTTTTAATAGGAATGGCGACAAAATTAGAGTAACTTTTTCGTGCAGTGGATGGGGGCAGGAGCTGACCTGAGAAATGACATCATTGCGTAAGGCTTGTAACTGATGAGGAATGAGTTGATCCTCACAATCCCCATGACCTAGTTGACCATATTTACTCCATCCATAAGTATACAAACTCCCTGAGGCACAGACAGATATCGTATGGCGCCATCCACATGCAACTAGAACCATCTTTTGTCCCTGTTAACATTACAAACTTTAGAAAAAGGATGGGAACACGCAAGAGGGAGATGAATATACTTTGGGTCAGAAGAAAATGCAAGCAAACTGGGCGAGTAAAGGAAGAATCAATTGTCTAAATATGAAGGAATAGGAGACACATCCACGACTACGAAAGAGTCAAAGAAACAAAATAGGGTCAAACATACAAATATACCCATAAAAGAATTACACTGGGGCAATATATTATGGACTACAACGAACTGCTGAAAGACAAAAAATTAAGCCACTTCAGTCCACTGTTACAGCTAGCTTCCATCACCAAATTCACATACTTCAGAAATTCAGTGGATGAAATTTAAGTGGGTGATTTTTGGTGGATGCAATATTATTATTAACCTATGAAACACAATTTACACTGAATCTTCGCACATCTTTACTGGTGAACGTTAAATCATTGCAATCATGGAAAGCACCCAGAAGTGTTTCTATCAAGAAATCATCCTGCATGATCTTATGCTTAGAAACTGAGAAACTTTACACATTTACAGATACAGATCCTAGACAACATTTTGGGTGTGGATCCGTTGGCGAAACCTAAATGTTTTTACATATAACTCCGGTATTATGCTTCTACGCTTCTTTTACTGATGTTAAGTAACATTATTACAAACCCCCCTGGAGTCTTTCTTTTGTTTGCTACGAGTATATAGCAGGGGTTGCAGATGTGCCAATCGCAGATTCATTGTGAATATTAAATCAATCCTGAATAGATCATTAACATTCTATCACCTTCTGCATCACTTTTAAATAATCCAAGGCGGCCAAGGAATTTACTTAGCTCGTTGCTTAGGGAAGACCTACACAAACCATCTAAAAAAAGGTATGTTGGATAAAAAAGGTACACATCGGGTGCCACATAGTAAGAGATTGCATTACTAAATCAAAGACTACAGACGCATTTTCTTTCAGCAAGTAAAAAGCACAGCATGATAGGAGAATAATTCGAGCAGTGATAGAGCAGAATTGGCTAAACATACTCAGTTAACAGAAACATAAATACGAGAATGCGACAGTAATATACTGAATTCTGATGGTGGTTTGAAACATACATAAACAGCAGAAACCTTCTGAGGAACTAGTCGATCATTTCTGTCACCAAGACCCAAGTTTCCATATCGACCCCAACCCCAACCAAAAAGCTCACCATCTTCTGTAACCGCAGCTGTATGTTCAGCACCAGCGGCCACCATTTTAACCGATATTCCCTAGAATATACATATAAAAAAATATTACGGATGCTGCACGAATAATTTAAAGAAAGATGTAACTGTTCCAACAACCTGGCAAAATTAAAATACCAGCGACATTTGCAAAGTCTCTACATGGTCCTATTCTAATTGAGGAAATAATGTAAGCAGTTGCCAATATTAGAACTCTTTTACTCTAAGATAGCTTCACCAATATGAAAAGTTGGTGCTAGAATTTCAGAGAGTGAACAATGAAATGTATACTGGAATTCGATAAACACTAAAAAACTAAGACCACATATCGCTGTTAAATTCAACATACTTGTTCAAAGCCAACACTTGCCTTTTACTACTAAAAATGACTAAAATATTGCAAAGGTGAACTCCAACATAATATTAACTAATTATTAAAAGGAACTACTCTTAGCTAGGACCAAAATCTTCTCTTTCAAGTATAAAATCCCAAGGATGAAGATATGCTTGATAATCACCTCCATATATCTGACTTATTACACTAAATGATATGATTACAAAAGCCAGAGGTCTGTACTAGCATCTGAAGTTCTGAACAGCACTCCAAGGTTATGTTTGTATATTATAATCTGCTTTGACTTCATGACTGCATTTTTTTGGCTTATTTATTTGGATCCTCTGTTATTTCCCAAGATATGCTGAAAACATCTTTGTGCTTCTAAAGAACTCAAAAAGAGACCAAAATAATCCTAATAGAATATTTCCAAAGAAACCAAACTAGTTATGTTACACAATATCACCTGGAAAGCTTGAACCTTTTGCGGCACAAGTGAGTCCTCGGTGGTGCCCAAACCAAGCTGCCCATTTTGATTTCGTCCCCAGCTTCAAAAAAAAAATACAATAATGGAAAAAATGAAGTCATAAATATATAAGTAAAAAGATTAGCTTGAAGCAACTGCAGTATCAGAGGCAATCATTTGGACAACCAAAAATCAATTACAGGATATTTCCAAGGGGTTGCCTAGTTTAACTGAACCTAGAGAAGTGAACATCGAAGACAGGGTTCATCTTGCTCGTATGGCTAGATTAACCAAATGAAGAGGGAACTAACCTCTGAACTTCGCCATGCATAGTAACTGCCAGACAGTGGCTGTCTCCACAAGCAATTTGCTTTATTCTTACACCTCCAAGTGCTTTAATTGGTTGAGGAGTAAACAAATCACTAGAGTTACCATGGCCCAACCTACCAAAATCACCCCTACAAATACCACAATACAAAGAACTGAATACGAGAATCAAAAGTGTAGCGCGAATAAATCATGTAAATGTTGTATAGGAAGAGTGAATCAGAAGGCGGACAATGTAAGCGTGTATCTAATACGAATTAGATGTCAAAAATAAGATAAAAGAGTAGATCTTAAGAAAAATAAAATGACTGGCTGAAAATATATAATAATGACAACAAACCATCCCCAACTATATAGTTGCATCAGCGACTCAGAATATGCAATTGCATGGTCAGCTCCGCAAGTAATAGATATTATCTCATGCCCATCCAACGCGCTCATTTGAGTAGGAAAAGGCCGATCTTCAGCATCTCCATGTCCCAGTTGCCCGTCCTCCCCTCGTCCCCAAGAGACAACGACATTTCCAGCTGTAACATATGATAGTCAAGATTCATGTCAAGTTTCTGATGTTTGCTAAAATATATATATACTTCTTGGCTCAATCAACAACAAATTTCATTAATGAGTAACCAAAAAATCTAAAGCAATACCACCAAACCAAATCCAACATACTGGACCTGGAGAAACAAATATAAGAACAAGCCAGACCCCAGAAATAGAGGTATGACAAAGCCAAAAAAACATCGAAGAATTAACAGAGTCTAACATAAGGAGATCCCCCTGTTAAAGCCAAAGTAAGCACGCAGGCCTAGTATTGTGTGCGTGGTAAAATGAATCAAACTGGATGGGCCTTGCTGGGCAAAAAATAAAAGTAACAGAGGAATAAAGAGAGATCATTCAAGCAGAGCGCGACTTAAATGTAAATCCGTAGCTAAAATGATACAGCACAACAGGAGTATCTTGGGCATGATGCATTGCTTTCTGAAATCCACCTCAATAGATGCAACCCCTAGGCTAGATAGAGCGACTGATTGGGTCTTACCCATAAGCTGCAGATTTTAGAAGAGATGGTCTAGTCTACATTCATTAAGTGGTACTCGAGCAAAAGGTCTCAAGCCCGACGCTTCCCGGAATTCCCTAGGCTAGGAGCATTGTCCCCTCGCCAATTGAACCCGTGGGCTATTGAGTTTAGGAATTGTTTAGCCATTATCATCAGTCAGGCATTTACGGGGTCTCCCTTTTGCTACAATAGGTTTACAATGCAAGTGTTGTTCAAGTACCTTAAGATCAACTTATTAGCCAACAACCAAGCTAAGGAATGTGAAACATTTCAAAAAAAAAAAAACAGCAACCAATCATGCCAAGCTTAGCTGACAACTTTAGCTAACTGATCTTCAAGTCATCCTTTATGAAATAATCTTGAACTTGATAGGCGGATTTTGACATTTTATAATTTGAATGAAGCTAATGTGAGACACTGACATAATCTCTCATTTTTTATTCAACACTAGTTCTGAATGAAGCTAATGTGAGATGCTGACATAATCTCTCATTCTTGGTCAATATGATTCAACAATAGTTCATAATTTTCACATGCATAAACTACATGGTAAAAATAGAAATCATAAACCTAAACTAGATAAAATTAACCTGGAGAAAGAGGCATTTAGAATAAAATAAAGAGTAACATACATAGCAAAGCAACTGAGTGACTTGCACCAGCTGAAATAAGAAGAACTTGACGCCTTGGTGTAGTCACCTCTTCATCTGCCATGATTTCCATTTTCTCCCAAACAATTGAAATCCCTTCCCTCACTCAAACTGAGATCTCCTCTTTTCTAGCAAAGAGACAATTGAAATGCCACAAAATGATGTACACGGAAATCAAGAGAGACTGAGATATTTATCGGGTAAATGGTATCATCACCATAAATACATATACAGTGTTGCGTACATGTACTAAAGAGAGTGATAAGACATGTACGATGAGACGAAGAAGATGAAGATGAAGAAGATGAATGAAACCCTAATTATCACACTGACCCTAGAGAGAGAGGAGGAGAGGAGTAAAAGAGTAGTAGGAGAATTAGGTAAGAAAGTGGGGTCCAGAAATGTCTAACCGTTTGGACAAAGGAAGAAGAAGAAGGAGGAGGAGGAAATAGTGTAGATCATATCTGTTGGACTGATTATTGAGTGAATCTTGACAAATGAGGGAAAGTCGACCCTACATTCATCGTCTTTGTCCTCTTCAATATCAATTCTACATTGCTCCTTCATCTTAAAGAAGGGGGGAGAGGACAGACAGACAGACAGTCTAGGGAGAAATTATTACTTCCTTCTTTCTTTTCTCGCCATTAATTCTCAACCACATACTTGTAATACTAGATTTTTCTTTCTTTCTTTCTTTTCAACTTTTTATTAATTTCTTTCTTTTTTTCTGTTTACCAGGACACTTAGAAAATTAAAAGTTGGATTTTCGTTGTACTAATTATTAGGCTACTTAAAGTCTTAATCGCACTTAACCTCTTAAAACAAGATTTTTGCAGCAGTGACGGGTCCAGGAATTCTTATCGGCGGCAGGGCTAAACTACTGAAGAACTCCGATACACGAGAACTGTGTTATACGAGATGATGAAATTCTTTACAAAAAGAAGTTTTATATCAGTATACTTTTCAGAAAATGGGCTATTAAGCACAAATGAGTATTTTTTATGGGTTAAATGGACCGGTAGACATTTCTTCCGGGTCAAACGAACAGGGGAATCTTTTAATTAAAACTGACGCAACTACGCTTTCTTCTTATCCATCTTTTCATTTGATACTGAAAGAAACTACCTATAAACCATCGATCTCCACTTTCTCTACCATTTCCATAACCATCCAGAGAAAAACGATAGTTCTCATCATCCACCATTTCCATAACCATCCACAATCAATGTCTCTCACCATCAACACTATAAGAATTTGGGTTCTCCATCGTCTGCTCACCATCAACAGTATAAGAATTTGGGTTCTTCATCGTCCCTAACCAACAACACTATCAAAAATCAAATCCAGTATCATCGTCGTTGAAATTTGTTCAAATCCAGTATCATCTGCTTACCAACTACAACATCAACGAGCCTAATTAGGGTTTGGCCGTAATCAATTTCACCAAATGTCTCCTAAAACTCGTATATTCCCAAAGCCTAACTTTGTTGTTTTCTGATTTTATTTTCATTTCAGTGGGTGTGTTGATGTAACTGGATATTATTTGTTGAAGTGTATGTTATGAATGAAATTGGTCATCATCTGGTTATGTTTTGGATTGATTGCATAATTGATTTGTTGAAGTGTATGTTTTGGATGAAATTGGCTTGCATCTGGTTATATCAATTGTTTCAGCAGGTTTAGACTATGATGAAACTGTATTCATCCAGGTTTAATCTGCAGTGTATATTGTTTCAGCAGATTAAGACTAGATGAAAACAATTTCATCCAGGTTAAAATCTGCAGTTTCATACAACATTGATGTATATGTTTGTGTTGTTGTGAGCTTTGCATTTACTGGCACAAGAAAATGTAAAACCATTTTAGTTTTATAGCATTATAATGGGAGAATTGATATGATTAGATGATTTTTTTCTTATTCACATTGTTGTCAATAGACAAACCTTTTTTGATTGAGAAAAACTACAACTAGAATTGTTACGCTTCTCTATGTTTGAGTCTCTTATTGTTTTGCTCCAGAGATATGGATTCAAATACTTCACAAAACCAACATTTTGCTACTTTTGTTGGAAATATCATGCAACTTTCTAAGTGTAAAATAACCATCAACTCCATGTAACCATGCTTCTCATGTTATTTGTTTAGAGTTTGTTGTGAAATTTGCGTAGATATTGCTTGGGTATCTGCTAAACTAGGAAGATCATGAACGTAAAGGTGCATGAGTACTGAATATTAGGTTGTTATAATGAATTTGTGGATGAAGATCTGTATTACATGTTGAAACTGATTTCATCTAGCTTAAAGTTAGGATGTAACTTGTTGTCATTTAGCATTAACATAGGATGTAGTTGGTTTGCATCTGTTGGTGTACCTAATTCTAATGATTAGGTTGTAATGAAACTGTATTGGATGAAACTTGTGATATTCAGTACGGTTGTATGTGTCTCATTACTTGCTTGGTTTTATCCAAGTATAAAGTTGGATGAAACTGGTTATATCCAAGTATAAAATTGGATAAAACTGGTTTCATCCAAGTTTATCTGCAGTTTCAGCAGGTTTAAACTAGGATGTAACCAGTTTCATACAGAATCAATCTGCGATTAATATTTTTCAGTAGGTTTAAACTATGATGAAAACCGGTTTCATCCAGATTTTATATGCAGTGTGTTTAGTTTCAACAGGTTTAAATTATGATGAAACACGGTTTCATCCAGGTGAAATCTGCAGTGTACATGTTTAACTACTATGAATATACTTCAAATTGTTCTCAAGAATTTTTAACTAGTATGAATCTGGTTTCACCCTATTTTGAATTTGGTTGCTGTTTGTTTTCATCCATGTTTAAATTAGTAAGTCATGTAGATTGTTTCATCAATGTCTATACTGGATGAAACTGGTTTCATCTAGTTTTGAACTAAGATGACTATGAGGGTTAATCTATGGTGTACATGGTTCATCCATGTTTCACACTAGGATGGAACCAGTTTCATTCAGGTTGAATTTACGATCAATAGTTATTGTGACTGAACAACGATTTTAATTGTTGTAATCAAGAATGGAAGTTTCTGTTAAATGCTTGTATGTGTTTCATTCTATAAACCTTGTTTCTATTGATTATATGTACTAATTTGGGCAGGTAGATGCTTTAGAGATACCTATTTAGGCCATGCATGAGAGAATAGAGATGGAGCATCAAATCACTCGCATATGCTGAATGAATAACTTCTTTTGTTAGATTTAAACTGCTTCTGTAGTAGTACACAAATGATTATAGGATTACGTTAGTATATGTTATGTAGTTGATGGGCTTACTGCTAACAAGCCAAAGAAATTTCACCGGATAATCTATACAACACCAATGTGACCGATTGAGAAAGATGATACTTGCAGAAACTGATTTTCATCTATCTTGAAAATAGGATGTAACTGATTTTCATCTATCTTTAAAATAGGATGTAACTGGTTTCGATTTTAAATTGTTGCAGGAAGCAATAACAAGAAGATTGCTGAAGTAAGAACCAATAATAGGCATGACGTGAACGTGGTTGTTGATGTAAGAACCAAGAATATGCATGATGTGAACGTGGGTGGTAAATCAAGCACAAGGAATATGCATGATGTGAACGTGGTTAGCAAAATGGATGAAAAAAAGTTGGAGAAAAAGGAAACTAAATGAAGTTGCAGTTGTTGGAAGTTGAACGATAACTAAAACCGTTGATGTCATTAGGTTTTTTAGCAAATAGGTCGCTACAAAATCCTATGATATAGTTTAAACTTAAGTTTTATGCTTGCAAACTTTCTTTGAATCGATTTATGAATCAGGATTCGTCTATGAATGTATATATCTTAATTGCAAGTCTATTAAATATGAAATGCTTTTACTTAAACTAGCCTATATTTTGAGTTGTCAATAATTTCAAATGACCTTGTCTCAGAATATGCAGGTATTTTTTTGCCAGAATATACATGATGAAACTGGTTTCATCTTGGCAAAAAACGCTTTTGTGAGTTTGTGCGGGATGGATATGTTTTTTCTTTTTCCAGAACATGCAGGATGAAACTAGTTTCACCCTGGCCATAAAATCTGTTCTTTTTCAGAATATGCAGGATGAAATTGGTTTCATCCAAGTCTATTCTTTGTGATACGTACCTAATTCATTCAGGTTTTTACCATAAGAGACTACGACTGGAATTGTTGTACAGATAGAAATTTCCATTAAGATACACTTTATTGAATGTGTCAAAACAAATACTAGTTGCAACACTAAAATACAGTAAAATACTAGTTTCATGTACATCCATAATTCTTCTTCAACCCGGTGCTTATTCCAGCAAAACCCAATTTCAGGCTCACATCGAGAACCCAATATTCTCATCACTGTCGACTTCTATTTCGATGAAATAAAAATCCAAACTCGAACCAAAATAAGCATCACCAACTAAACCCCAAAATTAACAAAAATCGCATCATCCAATAGCTAATGAAATTTCAAACCATGATGAATCAAAGACAGAAACGCATTACAAGTTTCTTCCTCTTACAATTAGACAAAAACCAAAACAAAATTTAGATTAATGAATCATAATCATCTACAATACTTGGTGCAATTGAAACCTGAAACTTACCGATTTGAAGATATGAGATGATTGTTGATATTAGAATATTTAAACTTCGATTCCATAATCGTTCATCACCATGATTGAGCTCCCAGATCTGAAAAAAGAAGAAGAAGAAAATCACCGGTGTCTTGTTTCTGTCGATAAAAGATGAGTTCGACGTTTCAAAATCTGTTTGCTGATAAACAACTTGGTTTAAAGGGGTAAGGGATATTTTAGGTAACATGTATTTTTTGATTTTTATTTTTCTGGGTAGAATATCCAAAATGGATAACTTAAAAGTATCTTTTTGATTCCCATCCATTTAAACAATATCAAAACCTACCGGTCTGTTTCACCCAGGAATTGTTGGTTTTGGTTTTTTTAACCAATTTTGTGTATATTTTTGGCTTCTCTTAAATGGGTATATCCCGTGATTTTATTAACGATGACCCATTCTTTTATAACCAATATTTTGTTTTTAATTTATTAAGCATAGCCCAAATCATAACCCAAAATATGTTTACTGAGTTATTAAAGAATTCATAGCATGAGATATAATTGATCCAACCGTATCTAAATTGATACATCTATTTTATCCGATATTAAAATGATAACATGTTTTAATCAAAACCTAATTTTCCCTTCTTCTTCCTCTGGCTATAAACCCTAGAACTTTTAGTTTTCAATTTTTTTAAAGACTAGTGTTTGTATCCTAAAATATTTCCAGGCACTAAACACGATGATTTTGGTGTTGTTGATGAAAACAGGGTTAATAACAGGAAATAATCAAGAATGACATACACACGAATTTAACGTGGTTCGGCAAGTTTTGCCTACATCCACGGATGAATCCCCTTGGGGAGTGATGTTTTATTGATATCAGAATTACAATGGATTTTTTTTTATATTCGCTAGCCTAGCCTCGATTCGGGATTGTAATTCCCTCTATTTATACAAATGCGAATTAGGGTCTTCCCATAATTTCCTCCTGGTCATAATCTGTATTAAGTTTCCCTGCATGCCTCCTGGCCATAAACTGCTCTACATTAATTCTGCATGAAACTGCCATGCATGCCTATTGACTTGCCATGCATGCCTCTTGGCATTAATCTGCCCTGCATGTCTCCTTGTATTGATTTTCCCTGTTGGCAGACTTGCTTGACTGGCGTAACGGGCTGCCAATATGGATAGATGTTGTCTGGCAGCATAACTGACAGCATGGGTAGAGACTGGCTGGCAGTGCGGCATAATACTTAACTGGAAACTGGTTAGAAGTGCGACTGGCAACTTGACTTCGATAGTTGACTGACTGTTGACTTTGACCTGGCATTGACTTCATGGAGCCCTGGACTTGCTGGTAGCTACTTCAATGGGTAGGCTGGTGGCAGCTGAATAGTGGCCCAAAACAATATTCTGGCCCAATATGGGGTATTTTTACTCATGGTACAAACATCGCCCCCTCTTAACCTCCAACTTGTTGGGGTTTAAGAAAATTTCATTTCCCTTGATCAATGACAAAATTCGCCCTTAAGTGTGGATTATTTTTGCTAAAGTGATTGGCAACCTTCCCTTGTTGTTTGCGGAAATCATAATCAAGACGCCCCCAAGTGAGGCTATTGGTGACTGGAAGATCGGCGGGAAACAGTTGAGTATGAACCGTTGTTGTATTCAAAAGATGGATTGAAGACCAGACTGGTCTGCAACGGAAACGTGATACTCGAGCTAAGTAGTGTTGAAAGTGAGCTGTAGCTTTTGATGTAAAACTGAACTCAAGAAGTTGCGTAGAACTAGACTAGTAACAGTCGTTGGAAAAGATGAGCTATATTTTAAGTCACTCGGTTGGAATCTGTGTTGGTTGTTGTTGTAAGCGAGACTTGAATTTGCAGTCTGATAGCAATTTTCGACCAAACTGGGTAGTGGTAGCTGCTGGCACTAAAATGTTGTCCACAACATGCTGAGACGCGTTAATTGTGAACGTAAAGGCGACGGTCATTGGTGAGATTCTTCAATAGTTGGGATTGTAACCGACTTTTGGTACCGCTGGACCTCCAGCGGTCTGGGATGTGCTACTGGATATGACATCGACCTTTATATGTCGTCAATAGTTATATGAATCAGGATAGCTGCAGCGATGTAAACTGGATCGCAATAGTTGTTGCGGAACTGGATTGCAATGATTGTGGTAAACTAGACTGCGACGGCCACAAAAAACTATCCTCTGCAGTTATGAGCAAAACTGGGTAGTAACAAATTTGAGCAAAGTTGGTCTGCAGCAGCTGCGATCAGTTGGATTGAAGGAGCTTCGAACAGAGCTGGACAGCAACAGATTCGATCGGCTGGACTGCACCAGCAACGAGAAAAGCTGCACTGCAACAGCTGCGATCAGCTGGACTGCAGGAGCTGCAAACATAGCTGGATTGCAGCAGCTTCGATCAGCTGAAATGCAGCAGCGGCAAGAAAAGTTGCACTACAGAAGCTGTGATCAGCTGGACTGCAGGAAACGCGAACATAACTGGATTGCAGTAGCTTCGATCAGCTGAACTGCAGCAGCTGCGATCAGCTGGACTGCAGGAGCTACGAACAGAGCTGGACTGCAGTAGCTTCGATCAGCTGAACTGCAACAACGACGAGAAAATTTGCACTGCAGCAGTTGCGATCAGCTGGACTGTATGAGCTGCGAACAGAGCTGGACTGCAGTAGCTTCGATCAGCTGAACTGCAGCAGCGACGAGCAAAGTTGCACTGCAACAGCTGCGATCAGCTGGATTGCAGGAGCTACGAACATACCTGGACTGCAGTAGCTTCGATCAGCTGAACTGCAGCAGCGACGAGCAAAGTTGCACTGCAGCTGCTGCGATCAGCTGGAATGCAGGCGCTGCGAACAGAGCTGGACTGCAGGAGATGCGAACTGCTGAACTGCAGCAGCGAAGAGCAAAGTTGCACTGCAACAGCTGCAATCAGTTGGAATGCCGGAGCTGCGAACATAGCTGGACTTCAGTAGCTTCGATCATCTGAACTGCAGCAGCGACGAGCAAAGTTACACTGCAGCAGCTGCGATCAGCTGGACCGCAAGAGCTGCGAACATAACTAGACTGCAGTAGCTTCGATCAGCTAGACTGCAGCAGTTACTGAGTAACTGGACTAAAAAAGTTCGATAAACCTGAGTGTAACATTTACTAATAGAACCAAACTGCATTGATTGCGTCCAACTGAGTACAGAATTGATGAGCAAAACTGGACTACAACAGTTCGATCAACTTAACTGTAGTTGTTTAACGTTACTGATTGCAATAATTGCGTCGAAATATTAGGGTGTATACTCGCCCCCTCTTAAGCCTGTAACTCGTTGTAGGAGTAAGAAGTTCAGGTTTCCCTTTGTTCCGATTTTCAACAGCTGAATTTTGCATCGCATTTAGGTGCTACGTAACTCGCCCCCAAGCGTGTGGAGTGTTACACAGCTCGACCAAAAGAGTTACTTTAGACCGTGAGGTGTTACATATCTCGTCCCTCAAATGATGGTGATCCACGTTGAAGTGATATGCAACTCGCCCCCAGAAGATAGTAATTACAATGTTGTTGAATGTTCGCATAAGGGTGCACTACCTTGCTGCATCTTGATCGAGCATGAGATGAAGTTGGAGTTGTCTGTTGATAGACACATTTTTGTGTCTAATTTGTCCTCAATGTCTGTATTGTTGGAACTCTATTTTTGTACTAATATTGTGTTTTTATGTATTTTTAGGAAATAAACATTTTTGGAAAATTCGGCTCGAAAAGTTGATTTTGTCACCCGGAGGACAAGTGTTATTCGGACTCTCGCTTTTGGATAAGTGGTAACCAAATTACTAAGGGGCACCCCCAGGTCACCCCAAGGCAGATGTTATTCGCACCCCAGTTCTGGTTAGGGGGGAGGACATCTTCTTCCCAAATTTAAAAACCAAAATTGGCGGGAAAATTGTTATCAACTGGCAGATTTAGGGTTGGCAGTTTGGACGGGATTAAAGGAGACTCAACGACCCAAATTGATTGGGTTTGTTCCTAGGGCCTAGACAGAGCTGGTATGGGTGTTCAAATCGAGTTAGATTGGGTTGGATAATCGTGGGATGCGAAAACAAGAAAGTTGAGTTATTCTCGGCATTTTCTTGTTTATATGGAAGTTACGTGACCAAATGGGTAAGAAGTTATCCTGTTTGATTTGAATACATCCTATGAAGATTTGGAGAGGTTAAAACAAGCCAGCAGACGCGTGCATGGAAAAAAAATTTCTTGGGAATATTTTCATTCACTGCCGAGTAATAGGAAGATTTTTTGGATTAATGAGAAGTTATTCTTGGTCCAAAGGTGTATAAATATAACTCTTGGGTTAGAATAGAGGGTGTCGAGAGTTGGGAGGAGAAGAGAGGAAGCTGCAGAGGAAGAATCACGAATTCTCTCTGCGGCTGCTGCTGTTCGTGATGAAGATGAAGAAATGAAGAACGAACTCGCAAGGGCAGTGGTTTATCAACAGTGAGAAAGACTCACAGGTGTGGGTCGTAGGTGTGGGTCGTAGAACCACATCGACAATATCACTTCTCTTTTATCGTTCATTTGTGACGCTTACTGTGGGTCGCAGATTACAGTTTTACACCATTTTCTCCTTTTCTCTTCATTGTAAACACTATTTGAGCAATAAATAAATATTTTGAGCGTGTTTTTATCATGATGAGCTAAACCCAACACTGGGACGACGGAGGATACCGAGCTTCATACATGGGTAATGTAATTAATTCTTTTTAAGACTTTTACATTAAAAATTAATTGAAATATGATTTGATTAAATTGGGTGTTATTTGATTAGATGGGTCATGCTTAGCTTAGGTGATTTGATGTTCCATGCTTAACATTTACAAGCAATTTTTTGAGAATCTACTTTGGCAAAATAAGAGTTCATATAACTTATGTTTTGAGCGATTATTGTCGAGAATAATTCATTGAACCCTATTTTATGAAGATTGGCCGAATCATTAGTCCCAGTAATCTTTCCCATATTGTTAATATTTTTTGTAAATATTTTTATTTTTAAATCTTTACAAGTCCGAGCAACGAACTTTTACTACCACTTTTAAAACTATAACATCTGTTATCTGGAATCCGCGCAGGGGGTCAATCCCACCATGCGTGCAGAATTGAAATGTGTGCATCTCAACATGCTTTGCATGCGAAAATGCTCGCCATATTGTAGATGTCTCGCTGAACAAAAGTATGCATGATTTGATAAAAAGATGCGAAAATATTGAAATTGTATACGCACCGTATTAAAAGCGTTATTGTGTGAGATACGACGTCATGCTGGAGAAGACGTTTCGATCATCTCGGCTCTGTAACAGTGGCTATGCCAGCTATGCCAGTTGAATCGAAACTGGACTGCAGATGGTTGCCGCGGAAATAGATATAAGCAGTTGTGATCAGCTGGACTATAACTGTTGTGAGGAAAATCGGACTGAAACCGAATAATGGCTTCATTTACGTCGCCGCCCCAATCTCAAAAAACAAATTTTCTCTAATCGTTAAAATTCCACCCTCATGATGTTGGAAATTGACATGCGATCGTAACGAGCCGAAAACCGGTCAATTCGGATGTACGATGAAGAAGCTATCGAACAAACAAAATTGCACGTGGAGTAAGTCAGGGTGAATAGATTGTTGTCGGGGCAGGAGTAGTGCAACTTATACTGAATTGGCGGCAAGTTGATAATGTGGCAACTCGTATGGAAAGAAGTTATTTGGCACCGGTTGAGGCGCGGTATTAACATGTTGATGATGTGATTCATTTTTTCAATGACTTTGCTCGGTGAGCGCCTTGCTCCAAAAATGTTGATGATGTGATTTCTCCAAAAATATTCTTCTCCAAATATAAAAATTTTACCTTCATGGTGTAGGATATTGAAATACGACCGCAACGATCCAAAAAAATCACCCAATTCGGATGTGGGATGAAGAAGATATCAAACAAACAAATTTGAAAACCAAGCCCAAGAAAATAGTGTAATTGGCTAAGCCCACGGAGTGGGTGAGAATATCCCCAAGGAAAAGCAAATGGGGCTGGAACATCCATGCATGTATGGCTTGGCTTAACTGTTTAGCTTGGCGGCTTTTCTTGGCTTGCAGACTCGGCTTGGTGGCTAGGTGGGGCATAAATATCCATCAGTTACAAGAGTGTTGGGTGGAAACATCCAGGGTTACGTAGCTAAGTTACACCGGAAGCATAGTAGCAATCTTGCCGTTGTCGGACAGAAGTGGGTACGGCCGCCGGAGAAGAAGTTTGTGGTCGGAGGAGATGACCGGTTGATGACGTCATCAATGATGTCGCAGTGATGACGTCACGATGACCTCCTGACTGTGCAGATGACGGCGTTATGTCACCTCTGGACGATGTAATTGGTTGTTTCTCTAACGGCGTGATAACGGCTTTGACGACGGTAATTGTGCTGACGTCACTACCCAGCTGACTGTGCTTATTCTGCTAACGTGGCAGCAACCTGCCATGTCAGCTTTGCCACGTTAGTACATGTCTGCTGAAATGGCGTGATGACGTGACGTCCGATGACATGGCATGATGATGTGGCATATTGCTGGGACAATTTGCTGACGTGGTGTGATGACGTGGCGGTCAATGACTGGATCAGTTGCTGATATGGAAGATGCTGACTAGACCAAGCTGATGATGTCGCATATGCCGTGGGTGACATGACCCTAACGAGAGTGAATAGAGTTGCTAACATGGGTGATGATTGATGTAGGTGAACATTTATTAACACGGGTGAACGAAACCTCCAAATATGGGTGAACAGTTTAACGTGGGTGACAACCGCCGAAGAGGGTGAACATGACCTGCCGCCGGGATTGGCCATCGGGCATGGCCGCCGGCTTTTTTATTTTATTTTATTGTTTGAATGTTTTGGCAATGCTTTCTCCGAACTGTGATCTTTCCTTTCGATCTTTTTGTAACAGTTCCTTTGAATTGTTACCTTTTCCTTCAAATCTTCTTGCAACAGTTTTCTTGAATTTTTCTGCAACAGTTTTTTGTGGACTGTTGCCGTTTTTTATAACTTCTCTGCAACAGTCTTCTGTAACGGTTTTTCGGGGTGTTTTTGTTGACTTTTTCAGGAGCCTTTCGTAATGCTTTTTTTGGAGGTTTTCTCTAGGGTTTACAAGCGCCTAGAGATGTAGGCAACTAGACAAACCTGGGAACATGACAATAGTGATTTTGACATACTACAAACTCGAATATGTGGACGTTGCGCTATCTGGGAAGCAAACTCTTCGAACTTTGGACTTGAACATGTTGCGGATCGAACATCCAGCTAACAATTTTAACGATCTTTGTGGCGATACAATGCTGATGGCTTCTGAAGGTGATAATTTCAGCAAAACTCAAACTGCGAAGCTGGCGGTAAGTCTGTTACCGTGGACCGAACTTCCTGGGAGCGGTTTCATCGGTCTTTGTAGTGATACAATTTCGGTGATTTCCAAAGGTAATAGTTTTAGCAGATCTCGAACAGCGAATCTGGACTGCAGTAGTTTCGACCAACTGGACTGCAGTAACTACGAATATCTGGTCTGCAGCAGCTGCGATCAGCTGGACTGCAATAATTGCGATCAAACGGGACTGCATCAGTTACGATCAACTGGATTGCAGTATGATTTTTTGATGACGTCCAAACGGCTTTCTCACGAACACGATTTTGAAGCTTTTCTGTACCACTTTTCTCAACGGGAAAACACGATTCCTTTTCTCATAGATCCCCTTTGTCGGCGCCAAAGTTTGTACCCAGAAATATTTCCAGGCGCTAAACACGATGGTTTTGGTGCTTTTGATGAAAATAGGGTTAATAATAAGAAATAATCAAGAATGACAGACACGCGAATTTAACGTGGTTCGGCAAGTTTTTCCTACATTCACTGACGAATCCCTTTGGGGAGTGATTTTTTATTGATATCAGAATTACAATGGAATTTTTTCTAAATTCGCTAGCCTAGCCCCGATTCGGGATTGTAATTCCCTCTTTTTATACAAATGCAAATTAGGGTCTTCCCCTAATTTCCTCCTAGTCATAAATTGTATTAAGTTTCCCTACATGCCTCTTGGCCATAAACTGCCCTACATTAATTCTGCATGAAACTGCATGCCTATTGACTTTCCATGCATGCCTCTTGGCATTAATGTGCCCTGCATGTCTCCTTGCATTGATTTGCCATGTTGGCAGACTTGCTTGACTGGCATAACGGGCTGGCAGTATGGATGGATGCTGTCTGGCAGCACAACTTAAAGCATGGGTAGAGACTGGCTGGCAGTGTGGCATAGTACTTAACTGGAAACTAGTTAGAAGCGCGACTGGCAACTTGACTTCGATAGTTGGTTGCCGGTTGACTTTGACCATTGACCTGGCATTGACTTCATGGATCCCTAGACTTGCTGGTAGCTACTTTAATGGGTAGGCTGGTGGCAGCTGAATAGTGACCCCAAAACAATATTTTGACCCAATATATGATATTTTTACTCATGGTACAAACAACTAGTCAACCTAATCATCTCAAAGATTTAATAAGTACATCGAGAGATGGAGTAAGTTAAACAAAAATAGAAGAAGTTTTGAAATTCTCGATAACAGACAATTAACAAAAGGGAATATCATGTTTTCCACACTTAAAGATTCATCATTCAACAAGAAACCGAGTATTTAGTGTTTAGTTTGCATATACTACATACAAGTTTCCAGCACTATATCAAGTTGTTCTCTAACATTTGCCATGGAAATAATGAATTAAAAAAAAATGGGCCTTATACAGACCACAATAGTTTAAGTAAACAAGAGTTTAGCACTATATAAACGGAAGAAGTATCATGTTGTTGTGTTCCTCCCTGCCACAAATATAAAGATTTTGTTCTCAAAATTCATATATCTGGCGCTACCCAAGTGGATCATGCGATTTTTATCATTGGTGCTAATGAGAGGCAACAAGAGAAGGTTCACACCACATTAGAAGTTTTGGGATCGATTAAGCATGGTATTTTTTTATTATTGGTGGTAATGGGAGGCAAACAAGAGAGACTTCACATCTCACTAGAGCATCTCCGATGCTAAGGGTGGAGGTCATAAAAAAACATGTCACCTAAGATTTAAGAGTTTTTCACTGAAATTCCATCTTCAATGCAGAGGTCAAGGTCCTTGGGCAATGTGACATGCTTATGTGGGGGTGGAAGAGAAAGTCTAAATAAGACATTTTCCGTAACCTTGGGTCTAAGTCCACATCATCAATTTGTCTCTATGTTAATTTAAAAATTATTAGATAAAACCTTGAGGACTGGAAATGATTTTTGTGTTGAAAGGTCTTAACTTTATTTGTTTTGCACATATATGAATGACGTCCATAAAAATGTGATATTTAAACCTCCACATAGGATGACCTCCACCCCTAGCATTTGAGATGCTCTTAGAAGTTTTGGGATCAAATAAGCATGTTATTCTTATTATTGGTGGTAATGGAAAGCAAACAAGAGAGAGTTCACCTCATTACAAGTTTTGGATCGATTAAAGGATCGACAACAAAGATGACAAATATTTTTTTAAACGGAGTCACCGATTAAAGGATCGACAACAAAGATGACAGATATTTTTTTTCACTCTCCCAACTCATCCTAAAATTCTGTTATGTTGTGATGGGGCCTCTAAGGGTAATCCAGAATTAGTTGGGTATTGTTTTGTAGCAAGATCTAGTGATGGAGGTTTTTTAATAGTTGTAGCAGGTGGTATAGGCATAGCATTGTCTGCCTTCAAGAGTAATAAGCTATCATGGTGCATGATTTCAAGATGAAATAAGGTGTGTGACAAATTACAGTGTGTGGAATTTGATCATAGTTATGGGGAAATAAACACCACTGCTGATAAATTGGCAAAGGAGGGCAGGGGGATGGATAGCGGTAGTGTGAAGATATACTCGGATAGTAGTTCATTCACCTTAGAATCTCCATATCAGACCTACTATAGGTTTTGTTAGCTTTGTTTTGTTTTTATTTATGTTTTAAATGGCTTTGCTTGATTTTTGTGGTGATCATTGCTAATAAAATTTTGATTGATTGAGCAAATACATAACAAATAAAAACTCAGCATAATCCAATGATACATACCAAAAAATTGTAATTACATACCAAATAAAAAATCAGCATAAACCAATGATAAGTTCAGAAATCATCGAACCCAATACCTATTTTGAAGTCAGGTTAGCATGCACCAGATATAGAAAAAAATCTCTAACAATTTTTTACACAAGTTAAGTAGTTCAAATTCAAGTCCTTTTCACTCAAAATGGATCGACTCATTACGAAGATAACTAACGAAACCCTTTTTCAGTTTTAGTCTTCTAAATACAAAATTGAAACCCACAACACCAAGACAAAGAAAGAGTCCCATTTTTTGAAACTCTCTTAAATAAAACCTAAATTGACAAGTTCAAGTATAAATTACAAATTAATACTGATTAGAGTATCAATTAACTGAATCACCGCGAACTTTTAGTAGATTTTGATCAAATAAAATCAAGGGTTTGAGTAAATATATTTGGAACTTTCTAAGTCTTTCTATGTGGTGTTGATGGAGGTGACTATGCAAACTGAGAGTTGTTTCTAAAATATAACAAGCCAAGAACGGGGTTCTCAGTGGGAGGGATATTTAGGGATATTTAGGTTCTAAGATATTTAGGATATTTAGGGCTAGAGATATAACTTCTAACTAATTTTTATACTAAAAAAATTTTATACACCTATGAGGGGGCGGGCTAAAGCCCAGTTTAGCGCCCTCATAGGTCCGTCAGTTTTGCAGGGTGACAGTCTAGTTATCAATTTGGAATTCGGAAAGCGTACGAGTATCACTCGTATTCACAAAAGTTAAACTCGGTCAATCTGGGGAATAGTTTGTGATTCGGCAGTAATTTGTAATGACATGCGTATGTGTATAATTCGTTTTGGAGATATGAATTCGGTGCAAAAAATTCATAATTCTAAAAACCTAAATATTTATATGTTTTATGTTGGGAAAATTGGTAATGTGCATTTACTAATTGGAGATTTTGTAAGAGATTTTTGGTCAATGTTTGGACAAAGCATTTCCAGGAATTACAGAAACCGAATTTGGAATATATTGCATATCTTGAGAGTATTTTCGGTTTTGGAGATTCCTTGGTGTCCAAACTTCCTTGTCTATAAATATCAAAGTTTGCATTCCTAGCAAACTAATCCTCAAAGCCAGCAAAACTACCTCAGTTGTGTTGTTACTGGTGGAGCCGCCTATTCGGAGAGGAAAGTAACCTAATCAAGCGAAATATCTTACGGCCGCTCGGTTTAAAGACTTCTTTGGGATTGAGAATCTCTATTAGTACTGTTGGTAGGAAGCTAGATAATTGCGGTTTATCTTTTGTTTTCGATTGATTTGATTGACTAACGGTGGTTGAACTTTGATTGCACCTAGTTTGTTTATGCTTGAGAATCTTCTCTTCTGATATAAGATTCACTCAAACTAGACCGAAGTTTCGACGGGGATCTTTAGACTGTTTGTAGATCTAAAGACAAACATGAGTTTTGGCTCACTAAAATATGATATCCAAACTTGACATACCAGCGCTTGGTGGGTTCAACCGAGCTATGCTCTAACAGGAGTATCAAAAACAGAATTAGGAGATTAAAGAAAATTTTGATTCATCTACAAGGTTTATCTCCTACTGCTGACATAAACCGAAAAGAGAGATAGATTTTTGCTCAACTGAATGATTATATCATCATAGAAGCAAGTTACTGGGAACAAAGAATGAAACATATTTAGTTGAAAATTGTGGATGAAAACTCAAAATAGTTCCATCTTTCAGTACAAGAAATAATAAAGAAAATCATATTTTTTGTATTCAAACATGCAAACAAGAGTGGTTAACTAATCCTAATGATATTAAATTAGTTACCTTCTTTTAAAATCTATTTCAAGAAGATGTGATTATCCAGACTCCAACAAATCTGCAAGATACTTCATTTTCTCTGGACACAGCATCAAATAATTCTATTACGACAGTACCTACCAGTGAAGACATTTAGAATGTTGTCAAGAAAATGAATTTGTTATATTCTCCGGGACCTGAAGGACGTCCAGTGGTCTTCTACAAGAAATGCTAGGCTATAGTTGGTGAATAAGCAACAAACTTCATTCATCTGATTTTTGACTCTTGGGAGATTCCTACTAAGTTAAAGCATACTCACATTAGTCTCATTCCTAAGTAAAAAATCGGACTACTGATATGGAATTTAGACCCACTGCTCTCTGCAATGTTCTTTATAAGTTCGTAGCTAAAATCATTGTTACTAGACTTAGCCTTTTTATGAGTAGGTTCATATCTTGGACCAAAAATTCCTTTGTTAAAAATAGACAAATTACGGACAGCATTACAATTGCGAAGGAATAATTTCATTCTATGCATAATCAAGATCTAAACAATGCATATTTGCTCTTAAATTGGATACGCTGCAGGCGTATAATCGTTTTTCTTGGTATTTCTTGGGTTTTGTGCTTCATCAGTTGGGTATTCATGATCATTCCTACAAATTAAGTTTGAATTATTTACTACTTCCACATTTTCAATACTTCTGAATGGTGCACCTTATGGAAATTTTACAAGCGGGAGGGGTTTACGTCAAGGTTGTCCTCTATTATCTTCTTTGTTCGTCACTTGATCACAAGATTTATCTCTTTTTATGGAAAAATTATATAGTGGCTACAAAATTAACACTCGAGCACCAACTGTTAGTCATCTAATATTTGCGGATGACCTACTTTTCTTTGGGAAGAATCTGATGATAATATTGAGAAACTGAAGTGTATCTTGGATAATTATTCTACCTTTTTCGGCCAGATCATAAACTATTCTAAGTTATCTATTCATTTCAGTAAGGTGTGTTCTCTTCGTAATAAAAGGGTTACCATTCAAAAAATAGGAGTTAGGGAAATGGATTTGGATTAAAAGTATTTGGGAACATACCCTCTAAAGTCTGATTGCGGTATTGAAACGTTTGAACCTTAACTACCTAAGTTCAGCACTAAACTAGAGGGTTGGAGATCCTACTTTGTTAAAAATCGACTGATAATATCGTGCTATAAAAAGGGTTCTATCCACAATTCCTAACTACACTATGGGAACCTGTATACTTCCTAAGGGTGCTCTAAACCAAATATCTAAAATTCAAAGATCTTTTTGGTGTGGACATAATGTTCACACAAGGAAGTTTCACTTTATTAAATGGGAAAATATTTGTAGAAGTAAAGAAGATGATAGTCTAGGAATTAGAAATATGGATTTCGTGAATACTTCTTTAATGTCTAAGTTAGTTTGGAGATTTATAACTAACTCAAATTCTGTTTGGGTGCAGTTGTACTCATCTAAATATTTCAGGATATTTCATTTTGGGATTGTCAAGCAAAATAACTTTGTCAACTATTAACAATGCCAATCACTGGTTTTTTTTTTTATCACTGTTATCTTGATTACTAAGCTTGAGAACACAATACGACAGTTGTTGAATTAGTAAGAAAATTTAAATTACTTTCCAGTGAAAAATAGAGTGATATTATTCAAAGTTAAAAACATCCAGAAATTCCATAAATGCAATCAAAGTTTCTTCAATTCAATAATATCTCATCTAAAATTATACCGTTTTTGTTGAAGCATAACTATCCAATACAGATGTTATTGACTCTTACTACTACAGTGGTTAAGTCGTTGGCTGATGTTATTGCACTTGTCAGCACATCACAGAGGTAGAAGGTTCTTCTTTCTTTCTCTACCAAGTTATCTGAACCCGTAGGTAGTTATGAAACATCATTGTTACATTAATATTGCGAAAAATCACCTTTTAATAGTGTATATAACAAACCAATTGGGTTTATCCCAGTTATCCAGGATCCTGACTCTCATATTTGAGGTCAGCGGTTGGATTCTCCACTTTAGAATCCGAGGATCTCATAAAAACCTCTCTCTGTATCAAAAAGAGAAGAAAAAAAAATAGTGTACACAACAAAACCTCCATGTCATTTTGTTCAAAAGTACCATCATGTATCCGAGGATTTCATAAAAAACCTCCTCGTGTTTCTAGAAAAAGAAGTAGTGTATACAACAAAAAATCCACTCCATTTTATCTAAATGCACTATTTTGCATCTGTTTGAGTTCACCTAATACGCCATTTTCGTCTTTGCATAATAAATAAAATACCAAAACATAGTTTTTCTTATCGAATATAACAATGTTTATACAACAATACCAAGTCTTACATCTTCCTCTTTGCCCCGCTACAATACTTTCAAGATTTGCTAAATTGGGTGTTGCGTATATTAGTTTGTAAGATACACTACTTGCATAAGAAGCTCGTGGAGTGACCACGCGAAAATATTACTACCTAAGAGACAAATAAAAAATCAATGCAAAAAAAAAAAGACACCTAATCTCAAGGAGGAGAGTGTCATAAAACATGCAAATTCCAGTTAAAGATGAAAAACAGAAACAAACTCTTATTCTTGCATGTCACCAAGATACCGCAATATTCCATTACCATGTACCAGGATTCTGTCGACAAATTCCATCTCGACGGGATGCCCAGCTACAATTATTACCGCAAAAGTATGATCTCTTCTCTCATCATAGACCATATAACCTTTATAAATGGTTTTTCCATTATTGGTCCATGCAAAATTACATCAATAGTAAGTTCCCATACTTTTTAAGTTGAACTTCCACATGAAAGTATAATTGTTAAGAAGTACCGCACATAGATCTCTTCCATCCTCCGACGAGCAATGTAGCTTCAAATTTGGGAAATTATCTATTTGGTTAGCAACTGTCAGAGTAATTATGTCGAAGTTTTCTTCCGATGATAAACATTCACGAAATAATATCGCAAAGCAAACAGAAGAAAAGAAGCAAACATGTAAACAACGCTGCTATTTTTAAGACTAGCCATCTTATTTCCAAGTAAGGATGATACTAGTTGTGTATGCATCTCTATATTTATACACAAACAACAATACTATATTCTAATCTAACACGCCTTCATTTGGAACGCGCAACTGGGGGATATAAATTATTATCCACATCCAATATTTTTTGCTAAAGGGTGTTTTTTGGGGACGGAAATACTAAAATACCCTTTGAGTTAATTAAAAACATATTAAAAAGGACTATAATACCCTTCCCTCAAAATAAAAAAATTAAAACTAAAAATCAAAAACCAAATTAATACCCCCTATTTCATCATCAGTTCCGGTACTCTTAGGTTAGGGTTTTGAAAAAAAAATAATCTTCGTCCTTCATCGTTTACACGAACTCATTGTCGATTACCCGAATCTATAAATATGCCTCCACGAAAGAAATCAAATCTGCAATCAAAATCAAACTCAGTAGCTCAAAAAAAAAAAAAAGATTAATCGGAATGCCTTTGAAGAAGAAGAAGAGGGTTCAGACGATCAAACACTCGAAAAAATGGCATATATGGAAGGTAAGTGATTTTGAACTATTTTGTAAGTGTTTTTAATCAATCTAAAGTAGTGGGTTTAGGTAAGAATCGTGAACCCTAAATCAAACATTTCAGTTACAGTCAGTTCCGGCATTTAGTATGGATACCATGCCTGTGTAGAGTTTCGGCATTGAAATTAGTATGAATACTATGCCGGTATAGAGTTTCGGCATTGATATTAGTTTGAATACTATGCCAGTTTAGATATCAAAATTTTCCAGAAACTGAATATTTATTTCCGGTATTAACTTTAGGTTGAATACCATGCCGGCATTTGTTTTCGGCATTGTTTGTAATTTTAAGTCTATGTCGGCAGTGATCATTTGGTATACACGAAGAACTGTGGAATTTTAATATTGCCGGCATAGTCGGGATTTTGATATCTATGCCGGTATTCTGTCTCGGCATGGTCGAGCTTTCCATAGACAATGTCGGATCATTTGTGAAAGACTACAGAAAACACCTTAGTTTTTGTTTTTAAGCCGACATAGTTTTTTTATTTATATTTCAATGTCGTTTAAGTGTCTCGCATGGTCGATATTTCATAAAATAGTGTTGGCGCTTTTGATTCAATGTCGTTATTCAGTATATCTACGTCGGTTTTAGATATCATTGTCAGTTGTTGTTTATTTATTTGATATAGGGCAAAAGCCAAGGAACTTAAGAAAGGAAAAACTAAAGATGTTGGTGTTAAGAAAATAAAAAGGAACACTCTTGGAAATATCGAGTCTCTTCCTCCTCGAGGGAAAGAACTTGGCCGCAATAAGCGTTTGGGGGCAGACTCTATAAGAGGAAAAGTTTGGGAGAATAGGGACTGTAAAAACATAGAAATCCGTGAATGTACTGGAGAATCAGATGATGAGCAAGATGAAGAGGAAGATGATATGGTCGATGATGAGGTTGAGACAAGTCAACAAGCAAGCCAAAGCAAATTTTTAGAGGAAGACGGTGGGCCAAGTCAACAACCGACACAAGGTGGAGAATTGGAACAAGGTGAAAGTGAAGGCGAACAACCGGTAGAAGGGGAAAAAGAGAAGAAGAAAGTAGTCAAACAAAAATATTAGAACCTTACTCATCTTAATGACATGTTACCCGTTCGTGATGATGGTAAAGTTTGGGTCAAGTGTGCGATCCTAAAACCCTATTTGGTTACAAGAACATGTGGGCTCAGCGAATCTACCAAACCTATGTAAGCATTTTTACCTTGTGCTCGTGTATTGTTATGTATGCTTTCTTTCAATGTCTCCTATTTATGTATATGTCAGAGCACAACTCGGTTGAACCCACCAAGCGTTGGTATGTCAAGTTTGGTTGTCATATTTTAGTGAACCAAAACTCATTTAAAGAGTCGATTGATTATTTACTAGAGTCAACTTCATATAGGTTAGCTTGAAAGTATTTGGATATGAGACGTTACAAGTATTACGCGAAGACTTGAAGAATGTGAAGAAGTAAGGAGCTACAACGACGACATCATCCTTCTACTTGAGGTTAGTAATTTTGATTTGAACTGTTTCATTCCCTAACTTATCTTTCAAGTCGTGCATATTTAAAACATAACTGTAAAGCTGTGAATGATTATACTCTAGTTAGACGTAGTATTAAGGAATTACAATACGAAGTATAACGCTTATCTTTTGAACTTTGTATATAAGACATCGACATAGTCGTATGAAAGCTATTTTGATTATGTATGGGTACGGGTGAAGATTTAGTCCTAGGAAACAATGTTTTACATTCTTTTAAAGGAAGTAAATTCATAAACTTGTTTTGTGAATCGAAAGGGAAATCGCTAGGATTATTGGTATTGTTATTCATTGCAAATCTTTTGAATTACCAATATGTGTGTTTAGTATAACCGCTCATAACTTGTTTATGTATCTTGGTAAAACTATTCACAAGGCCTGACTTTTGAATTGGTATGACTTTTATTAGTGAAACCGATCTTAAGTAATCACCTAAGATGGTAAGATCGATATCTTGAATTTGGTGTGACTAAATACTAGCCATTGGGTAACTGATCCTAGTAAGAGGTGTGACTGATTACAGTAGAGAGTGTACTCGATCCTTGTAAGAGGTTTAACAAGTTTTAGTAAGTTGGTGTAACCGATCCTATAACTTGGTAAGCCAATCACAAGTTTTACCATGAGAAGTGGTAACCGATCCTAGTACTTAGTTAGCCATTTTATGGTAACTAGTGTAACCGATCCTAGTACCCACTTGGAGGTAGAACCGAAAATTTATGTTGATGTAGAACCGTGAACCCATTAATGGTGATTTGATAGGATAATCAATCACATAGTTCTTGGAAGTTAGATGAACCAATTCTTAACTTGTTTGGAAGTGTGGCAAATCGGTTCCAAGATTGTAAATATGAAAAAGGATTTACAAAGTAAAGATGTCGACATACTTTGAACATGTGCAGTAACTCTTATCTTTTATTGTTCAAAGATATTCCTTAATAGCTAAAGGAGAATCTCGGATCAAAATAAATTGAGAATCTTTTAATTACGGTTTTTAGTTTTTATATGCTTTTAGTTGTCATCAATTAAAATGCATATCTTTAGAAAATAAAAGTTAGTAATGTGCATTTACTAATTGGAGATTTTCTACTGAGATTTCGGTCATTAATTGGACAGAGCATTTCCAGGAATTATGAAAAACCGATTTTGGCTTTATTGCATATCTTTGAGATAGGGGTGTAAATTCAGGCAGGCCAGGCTGCCCGGCCCAAAAATTAAGACAGGCCGGGCAGGCCGGGCTTAATATTTGTGAGCCCGTAAAAAAATTCAGGTCGGGCAGGCCGGGCAAAAGTATATAATTTGCTACCCAAAGCCCGCTTTTTATACGGGCAGGCCAGATCGGGCCGGACAGGCCACTATTTTTTTTTAACTTTAAATTTTCAAATGAATGGTATTAAATTTATTTATTTTTAATACAATATCCTTTCATTTCTAACATTGCATATTGTAAGTGATAGTATTATTTTATATTTAAATTACTGACAAACTTTTAATTTTAGCCTATAATAAATAATTAATTAGAGTACAATAAACTTTCTAATAAGAAAATATATTACCATTAATGTTCTGAAAAGTTTAATTATAAATAAAAACAATTATATATTTTATTTTTCTTGACACAAAATTGACAATTATAAAATGGTAACTTTTAAGTCTTTTTAAGAGGATATTAAATGATTAATGGCACATAAAATGCTTTCAGGCGGGGCACCAGGCCATGTATCATGTCGGGCACCATAATTAATTTCAAAGCCCGAGACAGCCCAATAAATTAATCCAGGCCAGGACGGGTGGCCCATGACGAGGCATAACAGGCTTTGGGCTACTTCGGGTACATGTGGGTTCAGACGGGTACAGGCAGGTCGAGTATTTTCGGGTATTATTTACACCCCTACTTTGAGAATATTCGGTTTTGTAAATTCCTTGGTGTCCAAACTTCCTTGGTCTATAAATATTGAAGTTTGCATTTCAAGCAAACTAATCCTCAGAGCCAGCAAAACTACCTAGTTGTGTTGTTACTGGTGGAGCCGCCTATTCGGAGAGGAAAGTAACCTAATTAGGCGAAATCTCTTACGGCCGCGCAGTTTAAAGACTTCTTTGGAATTGAGAATCTCTATTAGTACTGTTGGTGGGAAACTAGATAATTGCGGTTTATTATTAGTTTCCTATTGATTTTGATTGACTAACGGTGGTTGAACTTTGATTGCACCTAGTTTGTTTATGCTTGAGAATCTTCTCTTCTGATATAAGATTCACTTAAACTAGATCGAAGTTTCGACGGTGATCTTTAGAATGTTTGTAGATCTAAAGACGTCTTGTGATAATATATTGTTAACAGACTCCGTTCTGTGTGTGATTGATCACAAGAGATTCAAGTTGTTTGTGTGCAGGTGTTTATTGAAGATCAAAGAAGATTTGAAGACAAAAAAGATATTTTGGGTTCATAATCTCTAGTGTGCACAAAACTTGTTTCGGATGGAAAAGGATTCAACTATAATCAGTTTATCTTTGTGATGGATTGGATTGATTAGTTGAGTAGATCGTCATCAATACATTTCTTTGTGATTAAAGTATTGATTGGATAATCTTAAAAATTACTTTGGTAGTTGTTGAAAAGCTAGATCTAAGGACCTGACAAAGGAGTTTATTGGGATAAACGGAAGAGTCTTTTGTCAAACTCATATCACTTGGCTAAAAAGAGTTGTTACCGAACAGATTTGTTGTTCCTTTACTATTTGGAATACGAACTAAAGTAATTGTTCCAAGTGCATGACTTATTGCAAGATGGAGGCGCAGGGATACAGACGGAAGTAGGTGAACTATAGGTTTAGTTGCTTGGTCTCAACTATACGAAGTTGGTTTAGATTTTGTATAACGGCTTAATCCTGAGAGTATTCAATTCTGGACAAGGTCCCGAGGTTTTTCTGCATTTGTAGTTTCCTCGTTAACAAAATCTTGCTGTGTTTTTTACTTTTATATTTCCGAAATTATAATTGTTTTATTATAATTAGAAGTAAAATACACAAACGTTAATTCCTATTTACTTGATAGCAATCCTATTGTGTTTGGTTAAGTCCGAACCTTTTATCAAGTAAACAGACTTCGTTGTTGTATTGACTCGATCTTGTATTCAGAGTCAATCACACAATTTATATTGTTGTTGTATTGTCTCGATCTCGTATCCATAGACGATCACACGAAGTGTGAACCGATTAGTTGTATTGTCTCGACCCAGTCCATAGACAATCACTTTCGGAGAAAGGACTTATAGGTGGAAAAGTTTTAGATTGAGGTATATTTGGGTACCCTCGTATTTTCAATTGGTATCAGAGCATGCAAACACGAAAAGATCTTACAATTTGTGTTTGGTGCAATCCAACCTATAAGAATTGAATCAGATGAACGATTCGATTTACGTTTTAAAGATTTTAGATGGTCTTAAAGAAGACTCTGAAGAATATTTCTCTTCTCTTGTTAAGATGTTGGATGAAGAGATTGAACAGAACCAGTCACATACTGACGAGATAAGTAATATCATGATTGATAGAGAACTGGTGAAAAACATAGAAGATTCTAGAATGAGAGATTCTCAAAAATGTTCAATTCTTTCATCCAGACATCTTGAACAGTCTAATAAGAGACAGACCAGGAACCATTTTCAAAAAGGATGGAATTGTTTAATTCAGAAGATTTGTTTTACAAAACGTCTGATTAATCGTGTTAAGAAACTTTATAAAAACTTAAGAAATCATCATAAATCTGGTGAACAATGTCTTGGAGCATTTGCACTTAAAACAACTTCACCATTCCAATGGTTTCTAGATAGTGGGTGTAGTAGGCATATGACAGGTGACCTTTCCAGGTTCACAAAAACAGAAGACTACAAAGGAGGATCAGTAACCTTCGGAGATGGAAGCAGTTGTCTTATTAGAAAAAAGGGTACTATCGAACTTCCAAGTATTCCCGAAAGCCATGATGTTGTTTATGTTAAAGGGATGAAATCAAATCTTTTATTAGTAAAGGTCACAAAGTTATCTTCAACATGAGAGGTTGTGATATTGAAGATAAGTCCGGAAAAATAATTTTTCGAGGACGTAGAAGTATGAATAATTGTTATCTCGTTGATATACAATACAATTTATAATGTAACTTGACTAAGGTTGAGTCAACTCATTTGTGGCATGAACGCTTTGGTCATATCAACTACCGAATGATAGGAATCATTAATCGTGAACTTGTCAAAGGCGTTCCAAAAATAAGTACTAAAGTAGAAGTTGCTTGTGGTGCATGCCAAAAGGGTAAGCAAGGAAAAATTCCACACAAACTTTCTCGAGACATGGCCACTCGTGCTCCTCTCGATTTAATTCATATGGATCTATTTGGTCCAATCCAACAAGCAATTGTTGGAGGAAATAAGTATGCTTTAGTAATGGTAGATGACTACACACGTTTCACATGGGTTGCTTTTCTGAAGCACAAGAATGACACTCTTGAGGAGTTCAAAATCATTGTGAATAAAATTCAAAATGAACAAGGTCGCAAGCTTAAGAAGATAAGAACCGATCGTGGTACAGAAATCAAGGATACGAAAGTATATGAATACTGCAATAGTCTTGGAATTACTCATCAATTCTCGGCTCCTATTACACCTCGGGCAAATGGTGTGGCAGAGAGAAAGAATATAAATATTCAAGAAATGGCAAGAGTAATGCTTCACAATAAAAAACCTACCATTCACCTTCTGGGGGGAAGCTGTATTTTCATCTTGTTATCTTATAAAATAGAGTTTATTTAAGGTCCAAAACTCTAAATACCCCATATGAATTATGGTATGGAAGAAAACCCAATCTAAGCTATTTAAGGGTTTTCGGAAGCAAATGGTATATTCTCAAAGATAGAGAACATAGAGGAAAATTTGATTCCAAAAGTGATGAAGGAATTTTTCTTGGGTATGCTTTTGACAGTCGTGCCTTCAGGGTATAAAATCTCAGAACCAAAGTCATGATGGAATCAATTAACGTAGTTATTGATGACATTAGTGATTTTTGTCAAGACAATCACACTGCAGCAGAGCTTCCTCCCTCTAAAACTGTTATTAAAGAAAAACCAACTGAAGTTGAACAATCAGTTATTCCTTAAATTAGTGACACGGATGATAAAGACGATAATGAAAGTATTGTTGAACAACCCAATGATACTGAAAATATTGTCCAAAAACCTGATAAGTGGGTACATCAAAGACACTCTTCTGAAGACATAATTGGAGATGCCAATGCTAGAATTATGACTCGAAGAGAACTTCAGAATGTCTGTTGCTATTCATGTTTTCTCTCTTCAATAGAACCAAAAAATATTGAGGAAGCACTTAGTGAACCTGCTTGGGTAAACTCTATGCATGAGAAACTTAATCAGTTTAAAAGATAAGAAGTCTGGGAACTTGTTCCTAAGCCGACATGAGAAACATCGTTGGAACAAAGTGGATCTACAAGAACAAATCAGACGAATTCAGAACAATTGTCAGAAACAAAGCTAGGCTCGTTGATCAAGGATATTCTCAAATTGAAGGTATTGACTTTGATGAAACTTTTGCTCTGTTGCTCGTTTATAATTAATAAGACTTTTACTTGCTTATGCTTGCTATCTTAAGATAAAACTTTTTCAAATGGATACTAAATCAGAATTTCTGAATGGGGATTTAAAAGAAGAAGTATTTGTTGCTCAACCAAAAGGATTTGAAGATCCATTATTTCCGGATCATGTCTTTAAACTCAAAAAGGCCTTGTATGGTCTAAAACAAGCTCCAAGAGCTAGGTATGATAAGCTGACATCCTTCTTACTTCATAAAGGATTCTCTAGAGGTGGTGCTGATAAGACACTCTTCACCAAATGGAGTGGAAAAAATATTCTTGTAGCACAAATATATGTAGATGACATCATCTATGGATCCACCTCAAAATCTCTAACAGATGAATTTCTGAATCTAATGAGTGGAGAATTCGAAATGAGCAATGTTGGAGAATTATCATATTTTCTTGGATTGCAAATACAACAACAAAAAGACAATATTCTTCTTTCTCAAGGCACAACACCTATGGAAACTTCGACGCCAACTACTGGAAAACTTCAATCAAATCCAATAGAAAAATCAGTTGATCAGAAATTATACAGATCTATGATAGGAAGCTTGTTGTACTTAACTGCAACAAGACCACACGTTGCTTTTAGTGTGGGATGTTGTGCAAGATTTCAAGCAGATCCTAGAGAATCACATCTCAAAGCTGTAAAACGAATCATAAGATACGTTAATGGTACCCTAGATTATGGTTTATCATACTCTATGGATACAAACAACAGCCTTGTTGCCTATTTAGATGCAGACTGGGCAGGATGTGTAGAAGATAGAAAAATCACCTCTGGTGGATGCTTCTATGTTGGTCAAAATCTTGTAGCTTGGCACAACAAGAAACAAAATCCACAGTCTTTGTCAACTTGTGAAGCAGAATATATTGTTGTCGGTACATGATCCACTCAACTTTTGTGGATGAAGCAAATGCTCATTCATTACAGAATAAATATTTCAATTATGAACATCCTTTGTGATAACTCAATTGCTGTCAAACTAGAAGCTCTTGGTAAATCTCATACTGTTAAAGAGACACATCATATGACTCTGAAAAATGATTCTGTCGTGATTTCTTCTGATACTGAGGAAACTAAAATTCCTTGCTCGAATTTTACAGACTGTGATAAAATCGGTTTAGTCACATCTGAAACATATCAAGATGATGGTAATCTACCTAACTACATCAAGTCAGAAGAGGATGAAAAACTAGCTTCTAGATCTACTGATGATCAAACGAAATCTTGTACAAAGAAAACTTTGAACCGATTCCGTGAAAGTGATCTTAAGGAATACAATTTTCAGTCACTTGACAGGAAACTTATACTTCTTCAACATACGGTGGTAAAAATATTGAAGGAAGTTTCTTGTCTTAAAAAAACTGAAAGACCATTCCTCAGTAGAAAGACAGGTTATACCACTACCCGGTAAGATCAACTCAAAATAATTAGGGAAAAGAGTTGATAATTGCTTCTGGAAAAAGATTCCTCCTCATCCTTATCGAAACAATCCTTGTTTTGATGAAGAACGACTCCAGAAGAAAGGGAAAGAGAGAATCTGTGCCAAAAGAAACAATCAGGAGTTTCCGATTATTGTTTCAGATAATCACACTGATGTGAATCATAAGGAAGTCCTTAGAATGATAAAATCTTATGAAAATCTCATTGAAAGAATTAAGAGAGATTTATCTATCTCCGAGAATTCTCACGTCAATACAATTTCCCCACATGATCGTATCTCTAGAGTTAGAAAAGATCATCGTATTGGAAGAAAATATCTTGGGCGGAAATTCTCAAAGAGAAACATGAACTATGTTTCTGGTATTCAATGTAAGCCATAAAAGGCTTACTCCTTTTCAACATAGTTGAAAGGAAAGTGTGCTAACTCATCCGTTTTGTGCTCGTAACCCTGGATGAGAAAAGCACATAAAAAGCAAGAGCACAAGTGGGTACTGATATGTTTGATCGGTAATAATATTGTCCTTGAATAAAGAGATAAGTTCGGTAAAATAGCCCTATTGTCGGAAACCCTATTTTCGTAAACCGAATATATTCTTATCTTATAAGAAAAAAAATATTCTCTTAATAATTTGATCTTCCCTAAAAGGTCTTGAACTAAATCATGTCTCCTATAACTCGAAGCGTTACCAGGAGTAATAAAAGGGAAGCTCGAATTGTTAGAAACTGTCCAAGTTTTCTCTCAAAACGAAGAACCAGGAAAATTGTCTCAAGAATCGTTTCTGATCACAACTCTGATAGATCTCAAGATGAAGTAATTTTCTTTGTGATCGATGATTTAGATTCTACCAAGTGGTTTCCCACAGATGGTATGCATGATGTTATACATGGGTTTGAAAAACTCATAGGAAATCTCTTTCCTTTAATACAGGATCGAGACAGTCTGAAAGATAGAATGGATGAAGAAAAAAGTGAGCTAGCCGATTTGAAGCTTCAAATTGAAAATCTTGGACAACAGAAAATGGTTACCAACAAAATCCTTGAGACATACTTTAATAGTATGAATACTGATGGAACTTCAGTTAACAATAAGAGCACCACTATAGATTAAGTCATATGCTGTAATACTTAATCTAAGAAAATAGACATCAATTTTTGATTTTCAATGATTGTATTATGTCTATTATGAATAAAACTATTATGAATAAAATTTGATTTATAATTTTTCTTGTGATGGTTTTTTATTTACATAGCTTGTGATGGTTTTTGATTTACATAGCTTGTGCTTTAATGCTTTATTATTGCTATGGATGTTTATGGGATGTTTGATTTCGGTTTTATTACCTTGATATTCGATCTCATAATATTTTGAACCCTTATGGTTTGAGTGACTTTTTGATTTAGCAGGATTAAGTTCTAGCCCATATTGGTAGGCTTTATCAAAGGATCATGAGGGGTTCTGGTAGAAATAATATGTGAAAAAGTCACAATATGTTGAATCGGTTTTGGTTTAGCATAAAAGAATATGTGTTTTGACGGTTTTCAACTTTTGCTTGTAATTGTTAAAACCGGTTTTCAACCTTTCTCTGGTAAAGGTTGGTTGTTGTTATTCTTTTGTTTTGCATAAGGATGACAACATATTGATATTTCGATACCAATTCTCCCTGGAAGAAGATGCAAACATATTGGAGAAGTGGATGCGAAATTTGAGGTAACAATGTTATTAGTTAATTGTTTTCCTATTTAAGAAAAGCCTGATTTTTATTTCATATATATTTTGCTTTTGCTTAACAAAATTTCGGTACAATTGATGTTTTATTCCATTATGTGTGTATGGATGTGTGTGTGATTCGATTGGTTCCAGTTAAGAAAAACTATTGTTATCTTGCTTTATTGTGTGGTATCAATTGTAGGCTTACAAAATTTCGGTGCAATTGCGGTGTTTTAATGCTTATGTTGATTCAATTGCTTCCGGTTGAGGTGAATAATTATGCAAATTGATTTATTTGGTTTGTATAAATTATTTATGGCTTAACGAAAGAAAAGGTTTACGGGATGGATTGTTTAGTCCAATTTGATTCCGGATAAGAGAAGCTAAGTTTATCTTAGTTAAAGTTATCAAAGTGGAGGTTTCGGTTATTCAAGTCTAATCGAGTGCCTTAACAAGAAATGTTGGTTAACTAGACTAGTACTTGTCTTGTTTAAAACTTAAAGGTCTAAGTTATATGGATAATTATAACCTTATGAGAGAAATAGAGTTATCTTTATTTTGGTCTTATCGAATGAAGCGATTGTATTTGTACAATCGGTTTAGCAAAGGGACTAAGTTGCTTAGTTGATTTTTGGTTTGCTAAACTAAATTGGGAAAATTGCTTCGGGCAATTATTTCCTTGATAACATATCAAAACAAATTACTTTGTAGTTTCGGTTTTGATATTGGTTATCAAAAATGGTGTGTGGAACCCCCGTGCTTAACTCTATAGGTTTGCAAGTCTATTTTGAGATTTGTAATATTCTTTTCGTGTTGTCCTTTATTTTTTCGTTTCTTTGTCATTTTGTGACAAAAAAGGGAGAGAAATATATGGAGTAAACAAGTGATACTGGTATTGATTTTATATCGATTGGTATCACTAAGGAAAAGAACAATTTTGCTTAAACGTTTATCTAACGAAAGAGTGAAAGCATAGACTAAGGGGGAGTAGCATATCATATTAATTGGTATAACAAAGACGTGCGGATTGATGAAATCTACCTATCTCACCTTTAGGGGGAGTATTAGCTTTGTTATTGTAATGTCAACAGCGGTATTTAAGGATTGAATGAATGCAGGTTATTGTGTTGTTGAATTCGGGAATCAAGCGTATATGTAATGAATTCTTGTAATTCGTTTATCCATATGATTGTAAGAGTTTTGTCACTAAAATTGACGAAGGGGGAGATTGTTAGATCATAGCTCAGTTAAACCCACCAAGCGTTGGTATGTCAAGTTTGGTTGTAATATTTTAGTGAATCTAAACTCATTTTAAGAGTCGTTTGATTATGTACTAGAGTCAACTTCGTATAGGTTAGCTTGAAAGTATTAGGATATGAGACATTGCAAGTATTGCGAAGACTTAAAGAAGTGAAGAAGTAAGAAGCTATAACGACAACATCATGCTTCCACTTGAGGTTGGTGATATTTGATTTGAACTGTTTCATTCCCTAACGTATCTTTCAAGTCGTGCATATTGAAAACGAAACTGTGAAGCATAAACACTCTAGATAGACATATTATTAAGGAAATACAATAGGAAGTTTATTGCGTAAGCATTAAACTTTGTAGATAAGACATCGACATAATCGTTTAAATGCTATCGTGATTATGTATGGGTATGAGGTGAGGATTTCATCTTAGGAAACAATGTTTTTACATGTGTTTTAAGGAAGTAAGTACATAAACTTGTTTATGAATCGAAAAGGAAATCGTCAGGCGTTATTGGGATTGTTATTCATTGCATATCTTATGAACATCCAATATGTGTGATTTAGTATAACCGCTCACGACTTATTTGTGTTCTTGGTAAAACTATTCACAAAGGCCTGACTTATTTATTGGTATGACTTTTATTATTGAAACCGATATTAAGTAATCACCTGAGATGGTACGATCGATTTTGTGGTTTGTTGAACCGAATCTGGGTAAGGGGGAACCGATCGTATGAAGAGGTGAAACATATCACAAAGGGGAATCAATCCTTGTATGAGGTGCAGCAAGTTTGTAGCAGAAAGGGGAACCGATCCTATGGACATGTGCAACACGTTTTTAGGAAAAGGGGAACCGATCCTATGGACATGTCTAACACATATAAGTTAGATATCATATATATGTGGGGAACCGATCCTAGTACCTAGTCAACCGAATTTTTTAAAGCTAGTGTGACTATGCACAATACTCACATGGAGGTAGAAACGAAACTTGTTTTGGTAGAACCGTTAAACCCATGATTTTTGATTGAGTGTTCTTGATAAATCACATAGTTCTTGAAAGTCAGATGAACCAATTCTAAACTTGTTTGGAAGTGTGGCAAATCGGTTTCAAGGTTGTAAGTATGAAAGAGGACTTACAAAGTAAGGATGTCGACATACTTTGAACACGTACAGTAATGTTTATCTTTTATTGTTCAAATTCATTCCTAATAGCTACAAGAAGAAAATCCCAGGATCGAAATATAAATAAGTTAAGAATCTTTTAGTTAAGGTTGTTAATTTTATTTTAGGAAAATGAGAATTAGTAATGTGCATTTACTAGTTGAGATTTTCCAAAGAGATTTTCTGACATTATTTTGAACACAGCATTTCCAGGAATTATGGAAACCGAATTTGGAATATATTGAATATCCTTGAGAATATTTTCGCTTTTGGAAATTCCTTGGTGTCCAAACTTCCTTGTCTATAAATACTTGAAGTTTGCATTTCTAGCAAACTAATCCTTCGTGACAACAAACTTCCTCGGTTGTGTTGTTACTGGTGTAGCCGCCTATTCGGACAGGAGAGTAACCTAATTAAGCGAAATCTCTTACGGCCACTCAGTTTAAAGTCTTCTTTGGGATTGAGAAGCTCTAAGAGTACGTTGGTGGGAAACTAGATAATTGTGGTTTATTTTCGATTGATTTGATTGACTAACGGTGGTTGAACTTTAATTGCACCTAGTTTGTTTATGCTTGAGAATATTCTCTTCTGATATAAGATTCACTTAAACTAGATTGAAGTTTCGACAGAGATCTTAAGACTGTTGTTAGTGCTAAAGAAGATCTTGTGATAATCCATTGTTAACAGACTTCGTTCTGTGCGTGATTGATCACAAGAGATTCAAGTTGTTGTGTGCAGGGGTTTATTGAAGATCTAAGAAGATTTTAAGACAAAGAAGTTATTGAAGATTTCTGATTTGGGGTTCATAATCTTTGGTGTGCACAATACTTGTTTCGCTATAAGAGGATCCAACTATAATCGATTTATCCTTGTGGTAGATTGGATTGATTAGTTGTGTATATCGGCATCAATACAATTCTTTGTGATTAAAAGTATTGATTTCAAAATATTAACAATTACCTTTGGTAGTTCAACATAAGATAGATCTAAGAACCTGACGGAGGAGTTTATGTTAAGATAAACAGAAGAGCCTTTGTCCGACTCACATCACTTGGTTGAATAGAGTTGATACCAAACAGATTTGTTGTTCCTATACTGTTTGGAATACGAACCAAAGGAATTGTTCCAAGTACGTGACTTATTCATAAGTTGGAGGCATGGGAATACAAACGGAACTAGGTGAACTATAGGTTTAGTTGCTTGGTCTCAACTATACGAAGTTGGTTTAATTTTGTGTAGCGGCTTAATCCTGAGAGTATTCAGTTCTACAAGGTCCCGGGGTTTTTCTGCATTTGCAGTTTCCTCGTTAACAAAATATTTTTGTGTCATTTACTTTATATTTCCGCATTATAATTTTTTTATTATAATTAAAGTAAATTACACAAACGTTAATTCCTATTTACTTGATAAGCAATCATATTGTGTTTGGTTAAATCCAAACCTTTTTATCAAGTAAACATACTTCGTTGTTGTATTGTTTTGATCTCGTATCCATAGACGATCACACGAAGTGTGAATCGATTAGTTGCATTGTCTCGACTCAGTCCATAGACAATCACTTTTGGAGAAGGGACTTATAGGTAGGAAAAGTTTTAGCTTGAGTTATATTTGGGTACCCTCGCCTTTTCAGATATCACTTTATTAGATAATTATATGAGAATGGATTTATCAAACTGGAATATGTGCCATTTGAACGTCAACTTGCTGATATTTTCATTAAACCCCTAGACAGGGAAACATTCGAAAACTTAAGGAAGTCTATTGTCATTGTTAAGGTACATTAGTACCTTGTGTTTCGGGGTTTCAACTTTTGCATTGCAATAAGTTAAAACAGGTTTTTCTGCATTTGCAGTTTCCTAGTTAACAAAATATTTTTGTGTCATTTACTTTATATTTCCGCATTATAATTTTTTTATTATAATTAAAGTAAATTACACAAACGTTAATTCCTATTTACTTGATAAGCAATCATATTGTGTTTGGTTAAATCCAAACCTTTTTATCAAGTAAACATACTTCGTTGTTGTATTGTTTTGATCTCGTATCCATAGACGATCACACGAAGTGTGAATCGATTAGTTGCATTGTCTCGACTCAGTCCATAAACAATCACTTTTGGAGAACGGACTTATAGGTAGGAAAAGTTTTAGCTTGAGTTATATTTGGGTACCCTCGCCTTTTCAGATATCACTTTATTAGATAATTATATGAGAATGGATTTATCAAACTGGAATATGTGCCATTTGAACGTCAACTTGCTGATATTTTCATTAAACCCCTAGACAGGGAAACATTCGAAAACTTAAGGAAGTCTATTGTCATTGTTAAGGTACATTAGTACCTTGTGTTTTGGGGTTTCAACTTTTGCATTGCAATAAGTTAAAACAGGTTTTCATCCTTTCTCTGGTAAAGGTTGCTCTTTGTTGATGTTCTTTTGTTTTGGCGAGAGGATGACAACATAATGGGGGAGAGTTCTATGTCAACTTGCGCTTCATAACATATCTTAAGGGGAGAAGAGGTTGCGGAATTTGAGGTAACCAATTTGTTAGTTAATCGTTTTCCTGTTTAAGAAAAGCCTGATTTTATTGCATATATTTATTGCTTTTGCTTAACAAAATTTCGGTGCAATTGATGTTTATTCCGTTATTTGTGTATGGATGTGTGTTTGATTCAATTTTTTCCGATTAAGAAAAACTATTGTTATCTTGCTTTATGGTTTGGTATCAATTGTTTAGGCTTACGAAATTACGGTGCAATTGCAGTACTTTAATGTCTATGTTGTTTCAATTGCTTCCGGTTGAGGTAAATAATTAGGCAAGTTGATTTATTTGATTTTTATGAATTTTTTATGGCTTAACAAAAGAAAAAGTTTTCGGGATGAATTGTTTAGTCCAATTCGATTCCAGATAAGAGAAACTAAGTTAATTCTGATCTTAGTTAGACTTATCAAAGTGGAGGTTTCGGTTATTCAAGTATAATTGAATGCCTTGACAAGAAATGCTAGTTAACTAACCTAGTACTTGTCTTGTTTAAAATTGAAAGGTCTAAGTTATTAATGAGAATAACTAGAGCCTGATGAGAAAAATAGAGATAATTCTGATCTTTATTTTGGTCTTATCGAACAAGCGATTGTATTTGTGCAATCGTTTTAGCAAAGGAACTAAGGTTCTTAGTCGATTTTTGTTTGCTAAACTATTAGGGAAAATTGCTTCGGGCAATTGTTTCCTTGGTAACATATCAAAACAAAATTACTTTGTAGTTTCGGTTTTGATATTCGTTATCAAAAATGGTGTGTGGAACCCTCGTTCTTAACTCTTATAGGTTTTGCAAGTCTCCTTGTAATATTTGTAAGATCCTTTCGGTTTGTCCTTTATTTTCTCGTACCTTTGTCATTTTGTGATGAAAAGGGGGAGAAATATGGAGTAAACAAGTGATATTGATATTGATTTGTATTGATTTGGTATCACTAAGGAAAGGATAATGGTGCTTAAACGTTATATCTAACGAAAGAGTAAAGCATAGACTAAGGGGAGTAACGTATCATATGCTGATGGAAATAACAAAGACGTGCGTATTGAAAAGCTACCTATCTTACCTTTAGGAGGAGTATTAGCTTTGTTATTATAATGTCAACAACGGCATTTAAAGGATTGAATGTATACAGGTTATTGTGCTGTTGAATTTAGGAATCAAGCGTATGTGTAATGAATTCTTGTAATTTGTTTATCCATATGATGTAAGAGTTTTGTCACTAAAATTGACAAAGGGGGAGATTGTTAGAGCATAGCTCGGTTGAACCCACCAAGCGTTGGTACGTCAAGTTTGGTTGTCATATTTTAGTGAAGAAAAACTCATTTAAAGAGTCGCTTGATAATTTACTAGAGTCAACTTCATATAGGTTAGCTTGAAAGTATTAGGATATGAGACATTACAAGTATTACGTGAAGACTTGAAGAATGTGAAGAAGTAAGGAGCTACAACGACGACATCATCCTTCTACTTGTGGTTAGTAATATTTGACTTGAATTGTTTCATTCCCAACGTATCTTTTAAGTCGTGCATATTGAAAACATAATTGCGAAGCTGTGAATGATTATACTCTAGTTAGACGTAGTATTAAGGAATTACAATACGAAGTATAACGCTTATCTTTTGAACTTCGTATATAAGACATCGACATAATCGTATGAATGCTATTGTGATTATGTATGGGTATGGGTGAAGATTAATTTCGTCCTAGGAAACAATGTTTCATAAACTTGTTTTGTGAATCGAAAGGGAAATTGCTAGGCTTATTGGTATTGTTATTCATTGCAAATCTTTTGAATTACAAATATGTGTGTTTAGTATAACCGCTCATAACTTGTTTATGTATCTTGGTAAAACTGTTCACAAGGACTGACTTTTGTGTTGGTATGACTTTTATTAGTGAAACCGATCTTAAGTAATCACCTAAGATGGTAAGATCGATATCTTGTGACTAAATACTAGCCATTGGGTAACCGATCCTAGTATTTTCGGGTATTATTTACACCCCTACTTTGATAATATTCGGTTTTGTAAATTCCTTGGTGCCCAAACTTCCTTGGTCTATAAATATTGAAGTTTGCATTTCAAGCAAACTAATCCTCAGAGCCAGCAAAACTACCTAGTTGTGTTGTTACTGGTGGAGCCGCCTATTCGTAGAGGAAAGTAACCTAATTAGGAGAAATCTCTTACGGCCGCTCAGTTTAAAGACTTCTTTGGAATTGAGAATCTCTATTAGTACCGTTGGTGGGAAACTAGATAATTGCGGTTTATTATTAGTTTTCTATTGATTTTGATTGACTAACGGTGGTTGAACTTTGATTGCACCTAGTTTGTTTATGCTTGAGAATCTTCTCTTCTGATATAAGATTCACTTAAACTAGATCGAAGTTTCGACGGTGATCTTTAGAATGTTTGTAGATCTAAAGACGTCTTGTGATAATATATTGTTAACAGACTCCGTTCTGTGTGTGATTGATCACAAGAGATTCAAGTTGTTTGTGTGCAGGTGTTTATTGAAGATCAAAGAAGATTTGAAGACAAAGAAGATATTTTGGGTTCATAATCTTTGGTTTGCACAAAACTTGTTTCGGCTGGAAAAGGATCCAACTATAATCGGTTTATCTTTGTGATAGGTTGGATTGATTAGTTGAGTAGATAGGCATCAATACGTTTCTTTGTGATTAAAAATATTGATTGCATAATCTTAACAATTACTTTGGTAGTTGTTGAAAAGATAGATGTAAGGACCTGATAAAGGAGTTTATTGGGATAAACGGAAGTCCCTTTGGTCAAACTCATATCACTTGGTTGAAAAGAGTTGTTACCGAACAGATTTGTTGTTCCTTTACTGTTTGGACTACAAATCAAAGGAATTATTCCAAGTGCGTGACTTATTGCAAGTTGGAGGCGCAGGGATACAGAAGGAACTAGGTGAACTATAGGTTTAGTTGCTTGGTCTCAACTATACGAAGTTGGTTTAGATTTTGTATAGCGGCTTAATCCTGAGAGTATTCAATTCTAAACAAGGTCCCGGGGTTTTTCTGCATTTGCAGTTTCCTCGTTAAAAAAGTCTTGCTGTGTTTTTTACTTTTCTATTTCCACAATTATAATTGTTTTATTATAATTAGAAGTAAAATACACAAACTTTAATTCATGTTTACTTGATATTAATCATATTGTGTTTGGTTAAGTCCTAACATTTTATCTAGTAAACATACTTCGTTGTTGTATTGTCTCGATCTTGTATTCATAGTCAATCACACAAGTTATCTTGTTGTCGTATTCTCTCGATCTCGTATCCATAAACGATCACACGAAGTGTGAACCGATTAGTTGTATTGTCTCGACTTAGTCCATAGACAATCACTTTCGGAGAAAGGATTTATAGGTGGAAAAGTTTTAGATTGAGGTATATTTGGGTACCCTCGTCTTTTCAGTATACTTTCTTTTTACTTTTATTTATGTATAATTTCATTGTCTCCTAATTGCAGGATCATAAGAAAGTTGTACGTTGCCAACACCAATCCTCAAGTAAATGGCCTTTGGCTTTGGAATGTGAAGAGGTCCAACAATTAGTCAAGGACTCTGGGCTATATCCTTTAGTTGAAAATTATGTGGAGTTTTATTCTGTGATCAATTGCTTCATCGAGAGGTTTCATGGTGAAACTGATACCATGAACTTCCCATTTGTGGATATGACCTTGATCCCTAAATATACTCAGAGCATTCTAGGCTTATGGGTTGGCGGAAAATCAGTTGCAGAAGGAGATAACTGGCTGGACCTAGAATGGTCGAAGTTACATGCTTTGACTAATAAATTGTTTGGATGGGACTGAAGAATTGTAGGACAAAGACATTGGAACTAAAGATTCTTAAGGAAATGTTTGAAGGGACGGAGGATAAACGAAAGAATGATGATTGGGATCCCGTACAAATTCGTTATACAGCTGCTGCGTACCTGTTTTTTATCTTGGGAACTAGGGTATTCCCTAACACTAGTAGGAACATGGTGAATGCAAACCACCTAAAATACTTGGATCTGTTGGAAGAGGTCCTTAGTTATTCTTGGAGCACCGTGGTAATTGCACATTTGATGACGGAGATGATAAGGGCCTCTAAAGCTGTTACCAATCAATTTTTTGGGAATTTCACTCTACTCCAGGTAGTTTTTTTAAAAAACTCATGTTCTTATATATTGTTCACATATACCGTTATTATTGGAAAAAAAAATTACTGCTTCTTATATGTATCAATCTGCATTGGCATAGGTGTGGGCTTATGAACATTTCTCAACATTGTTCACGAAATACAAAGCCTTGACGAAAAAAGAAAATTTCGAACCGGATGAGCCTAGAGCTCAGAGATACGAGTTCAACAATACTATGAAGCCCAGTAACAACCGTAGACTGACATATATGAGATTGGCTCTGGATGCGATGACTACCAAAGAGGTTGTGTTCGACCCTTACAAGGAGGATAAAGAAAACCGCCACATGTTGAGGTTCTAACGCTACATATTACAATGGACCGTTGTTCCACCTAAAGGGATACGTTATGGATGATCCCGACGTGTGGCGACAACTTGGATATAAGCAACAAACTATGTTGAAGCAAGTCTCGTTTGAAAGGTACTTTGTTCTCCATGCTCAGTGTTATTCAACTGCCTTAAGGTTGAAGGTAGACTATACGCCAACTCCAAAACCAACACATTGGAGGGATAGGGAACAACATTGTTTGGTATATACGAGAAATTAGGAGATTGCGAAAGACGGTGATGAAGCCGATCTTGGTTACATGAAGAATTACCTGGAATACTCACATCCTTTTGTTATGCACCCTGATGACATTGAAATTCCACCGCAGAAAAACCCTCTTGTTCCAACTCCTACAGAGGAACCACCTACAATTTTTGGTGACTTCGGAAGACCGTTGGATTGCTAGTAAGTATCGTTATTTTCTAGTAAGTATATAATCTTATACGAATATATATATACTAATTATTTGTTGGATGTATGATACTAGCGGGGTCGGCTGGGCAAGTTGAGGAAGATGTTTCGTTGCAAGAATGAGAAAAGAGAGGTGTTGACCCCATAAGCAATGAAGTAAGTCAAGGAAAATCTGAAAAAAATGGAAGATCCAGATACAAAATCTTTGTTCGTGGAAAGGAAAAAAAGGTGACCGCCAAGAAGCCTAGGACCAACTTGACACTAGTTTTGGTTTGCGACTCATGTTGAACTCTTTAGTTGTTTGGTTTACGTTTGGTTTGTGGATCAAGAACATTTAAATACAATTCAGTTGTTTGGTTTACGTTGAACATATTTAGGCTTTTAGAAAAAGTTTTTTTCTATGTTTTCAGCACACAATTGGATATGCGCCTGTATTGTGTTAATATATGGCACTAGCGGAACTGCTGTCAACGTTGTTAAGGCGTTATACTTTTATGACAAAACAGATTCCGGCATTGAAATTCTTTTATAAAACTATGTCGTCAAATAAGGCTAAATGTCAGTCCAAATGTAATTTTCCTGTAAACAATTTGGACTGTGTCGGCATTGAAATTTGTATGCAATCCATGTCGGTAGTCTGATTTCTTAAAATAGGAAATTTTGCAGAATGACGGCATTGTAAAGAAGATTTTTATCAATGTCGTCATTTTGTGCACCCTTTAGTAATTTATGGTTTTCAGTTTGCCGTTGTTGATTTGGATAACCCTAGAATGCCAACTCACTATGTTTATAGATAAGTTATGAATGTTTTTTTTTATTTCATTCCTAGATAATCAATTACATTATATTTGAAACTTGAAATTACAATAGACTTAAAAACATGTAAATGAAGTATTTTTTTTGTTTAAGACGATTTCCCATTTTTTGGCCTTTTCTACAACTGCGGTACCTTTGAGCCTTTCGCGAATATCTTGGAAGACAGAGTCTGGAATCTTTGTGTCAAGGATCATCTTTGTTGATTCATCTGCTATTTCATCATGATATTTCCCCTTCATAAAACACCCATCACACCCACCAATAGGCTTGCATTGGTCCTTGTGTTTTTCTCTTATTTCAGCTTGTGCAACAGCTTTGTCTAACCATTGAAACTCATCGCATTGTGGGTGATTCAAACACCTTAGAAACCTTCTTCTATCGTCAGGATCATCAGTTTTTGCTACCCAAAACCAGCATGTCCCATCACATTTTCTACACTTTGAATAAGCATATGGACAGTGCACGGCTAAATGAGAAGATGACTTGCAAGTTTGAGGTTTGACAACTACAATGATAACTCCATAAATGAAGATTTTATTAGTGATACATCCTAACTATCAATATAGTATTAGTAATGTTGTGCATACTTACTTTAGAATTAGAGCTTGATGATTATTTGCAAATAGAGCTTGATGATGAATCATCCATCGCATGCAAATCTTGAACCGTGCTTGGTTGATCTGGTGTTCTACACTTGAGTTCGTGAAAGGAGGATTTTTGTTATTTGATGGATGATTTCAATAAATTTTTCCAAGATAATGGGGGGTACTATATACAATGAAACCCCAACGGTCATAATTTTTCAAAATACTAGCCGTTATTTTTTGAATTTCCCGTATGCCGGCATGGTCGTATTTTTTTTCCCATGCAGTTTCCATCGCCGACATTGAACTGGAATACACTACAATGACATTTATATTGCCGGCGTTGTATGTTGGTATAGAAAACAACGCTGCACCATTACTGGATAACTGTTTGGTTTTTTGTATAAAATAAATTCAGCACCGACATAGATATCAAGTACTAATCAATACCGACAGATTTTTGCCGGTATTCGCTCTATAACAATAACAGTGCCGTCTTGTGTGATTTCAATAAAACTAGCCGTTGGGGTATTTATATATATATAAATATACCTCATACTTTAACCCAATTTCCCCAAAATTGCTCATCCAAAACCGTATGTTATCTATATCCTAGATGTTAGGTCGGTGGAAGTGACCTTAACTTTTAGTTGGTTTATTATTTCTAAAGACTAGAACTTATTAGCTAAATTATGAAACCCTAAACCCTACCTATGTGTATATAAATAGCCTAGTAGAGAACCTACTCATTCCCTACCTCCAACAAATTACATTGTTTGATTCCGCAAAAGAATTGGCAATCACCAAAGCATGGTATGCTGAAAGTCGAGTTCTAGCTCACTCCTCGTACAAGTCCTTTTGGGCGAAGATATATAACAAATTTAGGAAAAATTATGGGAACCCGAAAAGAAGAAGTATTCAACAATTCGAGGATAGGCACGAAATCATCCTAGGTGCGGTAGTTTCCTTTATGAAAATCAAACACCAGATTTTGAACGCTACTTGTCCCCTCAACAAGTTGTAAGTATTTTTATGTTTTATTCTACACAATCTAATTTTACTAATTTGTAACAAAGTAAGTTTGTGTTGTGTTTTTGTAGCACGAAGATGTGGAAGCGCGCTACTTAGAGGAAAAGCGGGAAGCATTCACATTTGATGAAAACTATCACTTTATGGTATCCAAAGTTTCAGAGTACCACCAGCACTAAATGGTCGGTGAATTGGACTCGGATTCCTCGGAAGAATATTGATAGTTTTAAGAGTATTTCTGTAGGTTTTGTGGGTAGATATTTATGTAAACCCTCACGGGACTACAACTCGTCCACTAGGGTCACCTAGGGGTTCAAAGGCATGATGCACGTGCTAAGTGCATCCGTGATTCCTACGAAAAAGAGTAAATTTAAAATAAATTAGTTTCCGACATAATATTTGAAAGACGTGCCATGTCGTTATTGGTTCCGATGTGGTATTTATATATAAAATTGTTAGAGCACTGCTCGGTCGAACTCGTAAGCGTTGCTATCTCAAGCTTGCTTGTCAAGTTTAGTTGATCAAAACTATATACTTGATTTCTAGTCTACTTATAGCTATGTCTCGGATTATGATTGATTGTGTGGTTGAACTTTAGACTTCATGGCGTTCATCGATTGAAGACGAAAATCTACTGAGGAGAGCTTGGAGGAACTTCATCAACAAAAGGTGTGGAGACTAAAACTTATCTATCACTCAGAAATCTATTCTATTTATCTTCTAATGAGACTAAGTCGTATAGCTACCTAGACTTTTACATTATACACATTTGATATTTCGAGCTGAATTTGTCTCGCTTATCTATTTCTCGAAATATGTATTGGAAGCTTTTTTATTTAACTATGTTCATCATTATTCTTGACGAGTTTAGTTGGAGACAAATTTATTTGTTGGGAACTAAATATTAAGTCAAAAGATGATCATGTGAAAATTACCTTGAAACATCTTACATGATTTGCGTGAGACAATCATTTGATGTCGATTTGGAAAGTTTCGTATTGGTCATTCGATCACTTGAAAATTACTTGAAGCTAACGGTTGGTGTGAGACAGTCATTGTCATCTTCTAAGGATGTTCAATGATTGAAATGGGAGTTTAAAACAATTAACCATGTCTAGATACAACACGGTATGCATACCTAGTATGCGAACTGTATTATTATAATTCAGGTCTGGGAGCCTTGTTTGCGTACCTAGTATGTGAACGGTTTCACCTGAGTTAGGTCCGGGACTGTTGTTTGCATACTTGGTTTGCGAACGACTGGACAAGACCAAGGTCTGGAGATGTTGTTTTCATAACTGGTTTGCGAACACAGTGGTTAAGTTCTAAAATCGGTTAAGTATGATTCTCACATAGTGGTTAAGTTCTAAAATCGGTTAAGCATGATTCTCATACTCATGAACTAAACATGTATGAATTAAGAAATGCAATATTTGCAAACCGTGGCTTAATGTTCATAATATTGATTGTTGTATAAGTACTTTGTACAATTATGAATCAATCCGATTTTGTTTCAATTTGTTAATACATATTTATATGAGATAGTGAACAATTGAACAACTCTATTTGAAACACAATTAGATTCATATGATTATCTTTCATGATTGATTGATCATCATATTTGACATGGACGTGTTATATGAATGTGGTTAAGACAAAAGTGTTCATATGGCTAACTTCGGTTAACTGTTATTGATCCAACTCAATATACACGTTTAGGTACGGTTACCCATATCTAAATGAAGGTATATTTCATTTGTGTGTAACAAGATAAGACCATCTAATGTTGGAGATTGATTGATTTATTTTAAAGCAGACTTAGCTTGAATCTTAAATCAGGAGTTCATCTAACGGTGAATATCGAATGCTTTGTTACTAAGCTATCTTAGATTTGAATGTAAGCAAACCCTGATTTGAAAGGCTATATAAGGGAGAACTCTAGTAACTGGAAAACCTAATCCTGGCACTTTCTTGTGTCCTAGTTGCAAACTAGAGTCGATTCTTCTTTAATCTAGGTTTTTCCAAAACTATGTTAGGTTAACGACTTGAAGACTTCATTTAGGATTCATGAAGCCAGAACCAACTATTTCCTAGTTGCGTATTCCGATCTTACTTATTCTATCGTGTTGAGTAAGATCTTCTCTAAGATTTGCTCGAGATTTATCTCCGATAGGTAAGATATAAAAAGTAATCACAATAGTTCTTCGTCTTAGACTCTTGTGATTCCGCAATAACTTTTTCTGTTAATCAGTTGGGTTATTATGAGATGATTGATATTTTTGGGTTGCTCTTCAGGAGTATAAGATCAGATTATCGATTGGTTCATGTTAACCTTGATTTATCAAAAGACGGATTTTTTTATAAGTCTTCGACTTTGGGTCATAGAAACTCTTAGTTGTGGGTGAGATCAGCTAACGAAATCAAGTGTGAGAATCCGGCATGGTTCTAGAGGAATAAGGAACGTGACTGTACCTTAATCGGTGTGAGACTTGGTTAAGGCTCTACTACATTCCAGTCCGAAGTTAACTTGTAGTATGCTAGTGTCTATAGCGGCTTAATACAGTGTGGTGTTCAATCTGGACTAGGTCCCGGGGTTTTTCTGCATTTGCGGCTTCCTCGTTAACAAAATTTTTGGTGTCTATGTTATTTCTTTTCCGCATTATATTTGTTTATATAATTGAAATATGACAGGTTGTGCGTAGTTAAATCAGTTGGTAAATCCGACCTTGTTCGTTGGATATAACTTGATTGACACTTGGGCATTGGTCTTTGGTACCGTCCAAGTTATTTTTCTTATCAAACAGGCTCACGGATTTCTATTTGTTTGGTTTGATGATTGTATTGAGAGATAGAGATAAATCTCTTGATTGGTGCTCTCGGAATTATATTGGAGTTTGTCCAAACAGATTGCCGAACGAATTATTGGATGTGGTTGTTATACCCCCGCTTTCTCAAAAACTATGCCGTCAAACGTGAAAATTGTAATGGTTTTTTGTATAAAATAAATCTTGTCCCAGATATCAAATATTGATCAACGGCGGCTCAGATTTTCCGGCATGCTCGATATACTTATTACAATGTCGGCATTAATGAAAAAGTGAGGGATTTCTGTATAAAATGAATCAGGTCCTGGCATAAATGTCGAATAACAATCAACATCGGTACCTTTGCCGGCGTTGTAAGTAAATTTGATATCGATGCCGGCTATAGTATGGTGACATATAACGGTCATGTTATCCTTGCCGCTAGTGCAGCAACAATGCCGTTATATTAATTTTGAAAACGAGTCGTTGGGTCCTTATCTATCTATATTAAGAGAGATACCCATTCTAGTTGTTATCTAAAAAAAAAAAAAATTGTAAGCTCCACTCCCCTATTCTCCAAAGGAAAATCCATCACCGACTGCCGTGTTCATTATTGCTATGGAAGAAGAAAAACTTAAAATGAACAAACCATCGATGCCAATAAGAAATTCATCCTAATCCACCACCAACTCAATTGCCCTTATACAAGAAAAACTTACAAGGAAGAAAGAAACCACCAAGTCAATTGCCGTAATGGAAGAAGAGATATTCAAAAGGAATAGAGAAGAAGACGAGACAGGAAAATATCACAAAGAACCTAAAGAAATATATAAACGTGTAAGACAAGAGAAAATAGAATCGGATGTTGTGGAGGAAACCAAATGGATTAAAAATTTCTACATGTGTCGGATCTCCCGGAAAAACACAGTCTTTTAAGTCTTTTTTGGAATCCTTTTATTAGTGGTCCTTACATGCCCAGGTTTATAGACGGTAAGTAAAAGAAACACAAAATAGATTATGGGTGTGAGTTTGTGGCGGATCGAACCACTGCCCTCAGAAAATTATGTCATAATTACAACGAGTTTCTCGTAAAATACAGAGGGAACAGGTTTACAGCGCATGCAGCATATACCAAATGGAGAGGAGAGCCTTTTAGGCATTTGAAAGCTGCTTTGTTTAATGTATCTTGTTCCAAGAAATGATGTTTGTTGCAATTAGCTTAGAAGCTTTCATTTTGAGCATTTAATATTTTAGAGTTGCTTTAGTTTCGCGATTAATATGCAAGTTAAGACCATCATTATGGGAAAATTTCGGAGTCGGTGTTGTTTGAGATTTCAGTTTGGGTTAGTTGCAGTATACCTGTATTTGACATATTTCCGGCGTGGTTAGTTACCCCACGACAATACCGGTATCACTGTCGGCATTACATTTGACCAAAAAAACAACACCAGCATTATGTACATTATTTCAACTGAATCATCATACTACCGGCGGAGAATAGGAATATAAAACAATGCGGAAATATGACGGTTTGCCAAGAATTGATTGCCCCAGTAGCTCTACATGAGCTATGAGCCAAACTTTATTTGATGGAAAAAAAAAATCAAGAATTGATTGCCGCCGGCGTAGAATATGAATATAAAATAATGCCGGAATTATGACGGTTTTCCAAGAATTGATTGCCGAAGGTTGTTCCAATAGGCAATAGCTGATTTAGTTATGGGTTTTATTTCTAGTGTAGCTTTGAAAATGTTGCACTGCAGGCCCATAACTTTTCAGTTCTCTTTTTTTAATTGTTATGGCTTTTTTAAGAACTATAATTTTGGACATACCAAAATCTTCCAAGGCATACTGAATGAAGACAAAAAAAGGTTGTGAAATAACAAAATCAGATAACCCCTTAACCCAAAAAAAATTTAATGGCAAATCTGTCTTTTACGTATTAGTGTTAATAATCTTGATTAGTGATTAAATATTTTGTTTAGTGATTAAAATAATTTTCAGAATTATAAGAGTTGTTTAGATGAAAAATTTGAGGAAAAAAAAATCAAAGTTTTGGTTTGGTTAAGAAGGAGAGAAAGAGAAGGAGAAAGTGAGAAAATTCTAATTCTTGATTCAATGGAGGATGAGGAGAGTCATCATTCATCTAAAAAACCTAGGAAAATACATATCAACTACAACAATGATCCAGAAATGGCTGATTTCTTAGATTATGAGAATGATTTTACACCCACTCAAACTCAAACTCAAACACAAACTCAAGATGATGATTTTTATGAGCCAAATCCTGATGATGAAGACATTGATGAGGAACCCAATGCTTCTAATACACAGGTATACTTATATCCTATACTTAATCTCACTTCTATAGCTCTCAATTATCAAAAGTTAGGTTTTTTGAATCATGGTTCGGCGAAACAGGTTGAGGTTCGGCTCACATCTATGAGCCGAATCTACCAATTGATGAACGGTTCGGCTTACTGAATCTGTTTACTGCATGTGCCGAACTGTTTGCTAGACACTAGTTCGGCTTATATGAAAGTTTCATAGTAAGCCGAACAACATCCTGAATAGCTCGGAAAAAAAATAATTACCGGTTCGGCTTATATTTCGAAAATCGTATGAGCCGGACATCAATTTGTTATTTTTTGGGTTAAAATATTGTTATTGGTTCGGCACATATTGAGAATATCGTAATAGCCGAACCTTGTTAATGTGCTAGGTTGGGCACATATTATGATTATCGAATACGCCGAACCCCTATGCATCTCTATCTATGACTAGGTTCGGCTTGAAATTTCATGAAATTTCATGCCGAACTGTTCATATACACTTACAGGAAGCTTTTGTAAAGAACAGTTCGGCTAAAAACGCAACTCAATTTTGAGCCGAACCCAACACTGTAACCGTCATTTAATCGATGAAAAACAGCAAATAGGAGATTGGGTTTGTAAAACTTGCTTTCTTATCCTCATTTCCGGAGTTGGAGATGCAGTTGGTTCAATTTCTGGTTCAATTGGTGGTTGATTTTCAGTTTCTACACCTTCATCTTCAATTGGTTCTTCTTCTTCAATTGATGGATTAAAAGAAGATTTGGTTTGCCTAGTCCCTGCTTTTCTTTGTACGAGTCATTATGTGGTTGAGTTTAATCGACGATCAAATTTTTACGAATCGACAATTAATCACGATGATGAATTTTTTTTTTTTCGCAGGAGGGGGAAGAGTTCGGCTAGAGGAGGAGGAGAAAGAAGAGATGGTAAGGGAAACTGATTTTGATTTTTTAGAATACTGATTTTAGATTTTTGTATTAAGGGTATATAGGTAATTGAACTACCCATAGGGTACCCCTTATAAGGTCACCCAAGATGGGACTATTGTTTTGTATGCCTAGAAAGATTTTGGTATGCCCAAAATCAGGGTTCTTTTTTAATTGAGTTTATTCAACTTTTTTTTTTTTGATAGGCTAAAGCCGGACCCAGGCCCTACCCAAATCCAGCCAGCTGGACTAGCCCCACTGCTAGACCCAACCCGCCAAATCTCTCTATATACCTATACAATAATTAAATACAAACATCTACTACGGTGGGGGTCGAACCCCTGACTTCCTCCTTATTGGAGTTGATGCGATACCATTGAGCTATGCTCTTGCACCCGAGTTTATTCAATGTTTTGGGACACAAACTTACTGAAATTTTCTGATCAAAAAGAAAAACTTACTGAAATTTTTATTAGCTTTTGATGAAATTAATTTTAACACCTGAATCCCATATTTTGTAAACAAGAAACATGCACCTGTGAAAAACTAGTTCTATTCAACAATATAACGATTTTGTATTCAACAATATGACGATTTATTTCCACAAAGCTCAGTTATCTTTACTTCTCCTAAAAGAAAAGGAGAAGGAAAAGTACAACATGGGATGAAACACCTTTTGAAGGAGTGAATTACTGGACTGATTAGCCAAGGGTACATTCAATAGAATCATACTCTTAGTTTCAGCCAGTAGTTTTTGAACTTTAGAGAAATAAAAAGAAGAAAAGATGGGGGAAAAAAATAAAAAGAATTGACAACACATATTAAAGATTAGAAAGGGAGAACCTCAACCCTGTAATCATTCATACCCGTATTGCGGACGTTCTTGAAACACTGTAGAAGCGTTATTTTTATTTTCACTCTCACCCCTATCACCGTGCAAATTTTCTACATTGCCTAAGTCTAAATTCTGTACCCCATTTCTTGGACTGTTATTGCTGCTTTCTTTCCAACCCATCCCGTTATTCCTCCTGGCACTCCATGGTGGACCATTTCTGCGATTACTGTTCCATTTTCGTTGCCTAAAATACCTCTGTCCCAAATTCCCACTGCCTGCAGACGAATACCTCATTGGCTCATCAACCATCCGTTTACAGTTGTTACCCCTTCCCCAGGTAGCTGATCCCTCTGGAGGCCTTGCCCTTCCAGACGTGCTTGTCATATTTATATCTTCTTGATGCCAATTGCCTTCACGCAGCACTTCTTCCTTGCATCCTCCTCCATTATGTTTCATAGTTGATGATGGTGAAGTAAGAGAATTGCTTTCTTCACGAGGAAATCGAGGTAATGGCGGAAATGGATGGAAGGGTATGGATGGTGCAGTTACCCAACTATCCAAAACCCCTGCCTCAGTTGTACCCAACTGCTCCACAAATGATAGAGGGATCCCGTATGACACGGTCAAGTGTGACATATACCGACTCTGTATGCACCCAGTAACCAGTTCACAATAACCACAATCTGTGTTAGTTTCTCGGAGGAAACTACTCGGAGAGGCTGTTGAAGAAGAAGTATTTGATACAAGTGTAGGGCTGCTGCTAAAGGGAGCTGGAAAACCAGGAGGCGCGTCATCATGGATTTCCTGCACCAAGTCACCTTGAGAAAGATTAGATTGATAGCAGCCATTAGGAATATTTCTCTCTCCAGCAAGCTCCATATCAGTGTGGTGCGCATTTAATTCCATCTTTTGTTTCCCTTTCAGGTTCTCATCCACCTCTGTTCGTTCTGGAACTTTGGCATTCACCTCTGGTTGATCCCACCGGCTTTTACGCTTGCGTATATTTGCTCCATTATTTCTGCAGCCATCTGTTGCAGGATCAGAACTCCCAATATGCAAGTGGGAGTTTATGTCTTCCATGGGTTTTACACCATCATTATCATGCCATCGTTTACGGGATACCGATGTTCGATTGAAGCTTGAACCATTGTGTAATTCTAAATTGCCATTTTCCCTGTTTGGGTAACCATATCTTCTGTTTGGGCGAGGAGTACATGTTGGACGAGGAATCCACGTATCTCTGAAGTTCCTCGCAATTTGATGGACCTGTATGGATGCACAACAAACTGGGTAAAGCTCGTACTATCATACTGAAATATCAAGAGTTGGGTTCTTGACGCTAAAAATAACTATCAAACGAGTAACCTATGAAATTCGACAGCAACTGCCAGATACCACAGGTAAGTACGTATAAAGCACAGGGCAGAACAGAAACACCAGTTCAGTAAAATCTCAAAATCAAGTTAAGACATTAAGTACACAAACAAAAGACTTGAGAAAAGTGAAACAGTTCTCAATTAACCAACAAAAGTAAACAAACTATAGAGAATAAATAAGTACCTGTACGTCGCTGTGTCTTGTCAACTCCAATATAGACTCCCTAAAGCTGCACATTGAAGAAAATATAAATCAATCTTCTTAAAGTATCATGGAGCTTCTCTAACTTCCAAATGTAACTTGCATATCTCTGGGATAACACCAAGTAATCAACCTGGCTACAGTAGGAGGCAATGTAATATAGGACATCAAATGCCAAATTAACAAAAAAAGAACACGTCGATGGAACAGACATATTTACTATGTATGTCAATCAGATGAAAACATGTTCCAGAAATCATGCAAGGCTGCTGTTCATTAGTGACAGAAACGCCTTGAATCTCAAACACGGAGATTTACAAGTCAACATTTTCAAATTTCAAAACATCTGAATTTAATCTTACTAATGGGCCTAATGGCAAGTGATAACAGTGGACACCTCTCTAACTGCTGACAGTACCATACTGAAAACCATTCTTGAGATGAGGTTCACTAATTAAAATCAGCATCGGTAAAAAGCAAAACCATAAATATTAAATACACTACAAGATATAACGGAAAACCAAGTGAGCACACTGATCTGTAGATCCATTGCGCCAGAAGCAATGAATGGTCTTACAAGATCTATCTGCAAAGTCGGGTCATTCTTCCACGATAAAAGCACAGAGAGAGAAGCACAAGTAGATAATACTCGCTAATCATGATTTTATTCACTCTACCAGTAAACTAAGAATGTACTAAACAACCCTTAAGAAAAACATTAGCAATTCATTTTAAAGTAACGAGGACTTTGTAATCTCAATTTCTGAGTAGACAACGTAATAAGCATGTGAATATCATCCTGTTACGCAACAGTAACGCCTCCATCCTCATATTTCATATCTGCTGCCGATAATGATAAACCTTCAAGAATAGAAAAGAGTATTGCCACCAGAAACAAAACAAGAGCAAAAGAAACAGTATTTTAACCTTTCAATTTCAGCACGAGGAGGAACTCTATTAATCTGTTCTATGGTAAGGATCTTCTTCACAGCTAGATACTCTAAGGCCTGCACATTAGACAGGTAAGCTAAGAAATCACAGGCACATATAAGTTGTAACTCAAGGACATCAATAATACAAACAAGGTCCCCACAAAAATTCATCATAAATGTACATCTTAGACACAGTTAGAATATTTAAAACGACCACATGCAGTAGAGAAGCAAAATAATTTATATTAACATTTTAGTAGGATTCTATCTATGGCATCTCAAAAAAGGGACCCCATTTTCTAAGATACAGACGCTACATCTTCAAGACGAAGTGACGAACATGCCAACGTTTAATCTACTCACATCCCATGATCCCTGCAAGTCTCACATAGGACTGATGATATGCACCTAGCAACTAGGAATGATCTTTGGTATGACTCATTTCAGAAGTCAGTATCTCATTCCACCCACACATCTTACCATCCTATCCCGATTTAACCCTTTTAGAAACATATATACCCAATTATATAATCAAACACATGGGTGAATCTTTCACTCTGGACTTCAGCTACTATCAGTTTATGTGAAATGCATATATCATGCACTAATGGAGGGTATATGCCTTTTCCTCGAAAATAAAACACCTTAGACTTCGATTATCATTCACAATTCTGTAACTGAACTGCAGTGATCGGAGTAAAAAATGAAAAATCCTATCCTGGCTAGTGCGCCAAGGGAGCAAGCCGGTTGAAGGTGTTAACAGTGTAAAAGATATATCCGATAGTTATACACAATCTGGTAGATTCACAAGCCCGATCGTGTTGCTTTAAAACTTTTAATGCCTGATAAACATTTTTCTTGGATCCAGACCTAGAAGGTTAGGGTTATGGTTTAGTTGGGCCACGAGATTAGATTTAGGGAGGCAAACGTCTTCATCTCTTTATTTTGATTAATCAAGGAACCCTATATAAAGGTGGTATCTGGACTTATGGCAATGCAGACTTTGAAAAACTGACATCTTTAGTCATATGTGGCATAAAAGGGTATTCACCACATTTACTATGCAATAAAAGCAGCTCGCCTGCTACCAAAAGAAAATTTTAAGTGTCCGCTTTTTGCTATTTGTCTCTCCCATCTTCCTCACCATATTCAGCATTTTCTTTCCTCACATATGCATGTTTGTATTAATATCAGTAATATTATGAATGTGTAAGTCATATGGAGTGTGCAAAATACACGAGAATTGGCCTGCTGGCTCAGAGGGAAAAATAAAAAAATGAAATGTACTTAAATGTCATGCTCTCTTTTTTCTGGGCTTATGAACGGTAATGATGTGGTGCCGTACTCGCATGTATAACCAACAGGTTAGAGAACTTTATATTACGTCCTACTGAATAATTTGTTACTTAACACCTAGTGACTGAAATTCTGTATTAACACCTAGTGACTGAAATTTCCTAATCTGATATATTAGTACAAGACAAATCAATGTTCCTGTCAAAGAAATGAAGCTTTTGCAGGTTCATCTAATGATTTGAAACACATCACACCACAAGCATGAAGTTAATCCCCAGCCTGTATCATCACTAGCGAGCAATGGATGGGAGCCACTAAGCCCAAGGTGGGTAGGTGTGTTTGCGTTTTTTAGAACCCTGTGAGCCACAATAACCAGAGAAGTTCACTGTAAACTAACCTTAAGAAGCTTCCGGATAATGGGAGTTTTATTGAAGTTTCTTCTGTTATGCTTCATCACGTTGTGCAGCATCTGCAGTCCTGCAGGGTGAAAAAGAATTATAATAATGATGCTGCATCACTTCATAGAACAAATCCCAAAAATAGCATCCTAGAAGGGGGAGGAAGCAGTACCGTTTTTGCTAATTATATCAGCCAAAACCATCCTTGACTTTGTTTTCAAGAGAGCGTCAAGAATTATCGACAGATCTCTTGTGCTACAAAGGGGATAAAATAGCAACCGTTAACCCAGCCCAAAACCAATAACATAGTTGAAACTGAGACCCGCAATAATCAGGTAGCAACATCTAAATACCTTTGAACTGCCTCTCCATTAACATTGTCTCCAGAAGCTGCAGTGACAAGCAAAAGCTTCAAGTATCCTTTAGTTGCATCCTGTAAGTAATAAGGACAACCACGTAAAAAACACATCAGAGACATAGGTGGAAGCAGATTGACTTAAGGATATTTGCTTGGATATTTATTCTAGTTCCTTCTTGCATTAAAGTCTTTTACATTTTGATTTTAAGGATATTTGCTTGGTATAATTATTACGTATATATGCTCAACAGGCGAGAAACACACTAGAATAAAGTTGTATCCAACATAAAAAATACACAGCTTACTTTTCGTTTGCTAATACCCCCATCAGAATCTAGCAACTCATTGAGTTTATCTTCAACTGCAACATCAGGTAGCTAGTGAGATCTGTGAAAAAGGTTGACATATAAGACATTTGGCAATAAAAGAAAACTGATCACCTCCTTCTAGGCGATTACTAGAAGTAGCTTCTAACAACTTCTTGGGTTTATTGGCCACGAACCGAGCTTTGCTGCTGGTTACAGCAGAAGAATTGGACTTAACCTTTTTGACTGAAACTGATGGACGAGATGATTTCACGACCGGCTGTGGTTTTGAAATATTTGACTTCTCTTCAAGACGCTCAGAAATTTGCTTTTTGTTAGCTGGATCAGAATCTGATAGGGATTTGCTAATAAGCTTTGTGGTTACAGAGGTTTCCAACGGTTGAGTAATAGGCGCACTGCTTGTAGCATCCTGTGTTTGTGATGATGGAAAACCTAACGAGGACTTGAACATAGTGTCCTGTGTTTGTAATAATACCCCTGGACCATGAGGTGGAAATTCTCTGGCAGTACCTTCAGCAGTTATAGACACCAATGGTTCGAAAGAAGATACAGAAACGCTTCCCTTCTCCGGAGACTGTTCCGCCTGTTTAATAGAGGATGTACACACTGTATCAGAAGCATTCACGGTACACTCTCCGTGTTCTACTATAGCTCCATCAGCCAAGCTAGAATCAGAATTTTCATCCACAAAGTCCACATAATAACTATCTTCAGTTATCATCGACGGCTCAGGATATTCTTCATCTGAATCACCTTGGACGACAACTTCTGTATTCGATGGATCACCGCCAATATAGCCTCGGCACACCGAAGAACCACATTTACATCTTTTGGCAGCAGCTCCAAACACACGAACATAGTTGTAATCAAAGGTTACCTCCTCACCCTGGTACCAACAAAATTAGCAACTGTCAATTAGATGCTAATCCAGAAGCAAAATACTTGATGAATCAATGAGAAATAACTAGGATACCTTCTTGAGATCCCTTAGAGCGAAGAGTCCAACACAAACTTCTCCATTCACCATCCACTATTTCAACAAGATATTAAAAGAATTAGAACTCGGCCACCATCGACAGAAACAAGAACAAAAGACTTGCACTAAAACTCGGGAACAATCCTATTTGAATAGCAACCTATTTTGGTCATACATGCAATTCTGACAAGTTAAGAAGTTCATATGTCTATATACACAGGCACCTCATAAGTCAATAAGTTCGTGAGATTGTAATGGCAACTAAGCAGAAATTTTACTATAATTTTCATACACCCCAATTATTCTACGGCATCAAAGATAAAATAAACCAAAAATGAAGGACAGACAGACAGACAGACAAAAAGATGGAAAGAAGGAACGTAGAACGAAGGAAAGAAAAATTGATAAATAAACAACATACGGTAAGAAGAGAGAAGTCGTTCGAAAACTGCACCCATACAGGGTACAGCGTGTTTTGCTTTTGATTACTTCTGAGTTGTATCCAAACATATCTAATCATCCGTAATAGCTCTACCCAGATATGTAACAGTGGACAGGAGGTGGATATCAATTTAACCTAATTTGCTATTCTTCTGCCACTCATTCACTCAAACTCGTTTGTCTAATATTGCTATTTTTTTTCGATTCAGTCTCTTTTTTGTTAGTTTGTACCACATCTAAAACACCAGCATGACCTAGTCCAATTAAAAGAAACACGAACTAATCCTTCAGAACTGAGCACTTCATATAAACTATATAAGATCATAATTCATGATGCACTGATCCAGATGTTCATGTGATCAGTTACAAGCTAGCAGAAAGGATCTTCAGATTATCAGGCAATAACTGATGTTACTGTTTTTTTATTTCTTTTCCTTTGCTTTCAATGTGGTTCCTTGTATGGAACGAGAAACAAGCAAATGGGCTTGGGTTGATAAAACCAGCTCAATTGAGAACTCCCTCCAATTTTTTCCTCCTAGTAAACAGATCCAAACACAACTGATAAACAATATTGATAACTACAAGACCTAAAGCATTTCAACCATTCAAAATTTTGTACCACGCCTGTCAAACATGGAGCATCCTAAACAACACCATCAAACTAAAACTAAAGTTAAAATCAAATTGGGGATATTTTTGAAAAAAACCAGAAGCAATCAGCCTATTCTACACCATTAGATCATATTGCTACGACAAGTCAACTAGCAGATTCACCTTTTCCGTACGGCAATTAGGATCACAACTGTGGTTGATGAAACGGCCCAAATTTCCTTTTCCACATGCATCTATTACCTGAAAATGATGAGACCAACAAGTTCATGGATTAGACAGAATCAAACAGATGATGTATGAAATGTGGGTCAATGCAGCAACAACAACAACCACGACCATATGGCCTATGAAATTATAGAAATGCGCATCGCAATGCTACCTTTGTGTGCATGGGTAACTGAATTATACGACTAGCAAATAGATATGTGAACAATGCACAAGAAATAAACCCAGAAAAACTTGTCATAATAAGATAAAGAAGCTCATTTGATGTGCCACCAAATGAGTAACAAAACAGTCCAGCATACTTATAATGGAGCAGACATAATTTAAATGTGCAGAATGCTAACCTCACTGCCATTCAATGTCATGAAGTAGAAATGCTTTTGACCTCGAGAGGCATACTCTTTCTGTCGCACTTCGTAGCTATGCACGTCAAGCACCTGCATGACAAACATGACCCTGGCAATCAACTTTACTGAAGTTCAAAATATAGATTTGTATGATGATCCCTGGATCTATGAACCAGATCAGCTTTCAGGTGTTGGATCTCCCCAGATAATATTTAACAAAGTTATTTGCCTATTTTAGAATAACATATAAACATCCGAAAGCCTAACCAAATAAGTGTTCATTTATTATATTCTTAATGGCTGTTATAGACGAATTAGATTGCTCCGACTGAAATCGAATGTTCCTTCCATCAGAAAATAGGTACACGGGTTTTCATTTTGCATATGTTGTTTGGATCTACTATGTGTAGTGTTTCCGCCAAAAGGCTCCAAAATAATACCGAACAAAAACAACAGACAAGGATCTACCACTTAATAATGTACAGCATACAGGGAGAAGTTGTGAGATGTCAGACGTGTTCCCTGTATCCGTTCAGATACCACAACAGAGGTGGGACCAGTGCTCCATGTACCATTGGGAGGACTCCATTACCAAGAGTTATTCATCTCTCTATGGTGGAAGAGTTGAGTTAGTAAGGATACAATATACACCATACACAGTAGTCAGTACCATCCTTGCAGATATTAAATCGCTCTAATGCTTCCTATCTAATAGCCATGAAATTTCAAAGTTTTCTAATCCATCCAACTTAAGATGCATGTTACACCAACATTTTCTGGTGCTATATATTTTATATGATATGATATTTTCATAAGAGATTGCTTAAAAGAGATCATTGAATTGGTCTCAGTTAAAAACTTTCGGCAACGAATTTTATGCAGACAAACTCCGTCTTACATAAGCCCAAAAGGCAAACACAAAGCCAGTAAAAACAGCAATGCCACTACAATAATCAGCAAGATGTAGAGGGACACTATTTTAAATGCAACCAATATATACCATACAGGTAACTGCCTTAGCAGACAAATGACTAGTTGGTGCATCTCCTCGTATATCTAATAAAGTATCAAAAATACATTTCTATTTCTTGAAGCAGTTTTAGTGAGTAATTTAGCATATACCATCCAGCTTGATCAATAGGTAATGGATGTGAAAATTAGCTCAGTTTAGAAGCAAAACACAGCCCAAATAGAGTGCAATTCCTCCTCTACAATGATTTCTGGGAGATTTCTTTCCGTTAATAGTTAAGCTCACCAAGGAGCAGTCTCTTAATCTGCTCTTAAGGATTATCAAGACTCTGTAACGTATGCCTCCTTTTGGAATGAGAAAAACAAAAGAGTGTATTGCAGTTTACCTCTCCAACATATTCAATAAGAAATGCCCCTTCAGGTACATTTTGCTGCAACTGCAGCCCAAATCCCTTTTTTCCACAACGAAACCACTGAAATTTTGCATATTTGCGTTTCTGGAACTGCAGACAAGCATATGTATATAAGATGCTGTATTTACTACAGATATACATGAGAATAAGTAGCAACTGCTGAACTTACTTGCTGATTTGAACAAAGATCGCCACAAGGGCAGGTCCCATGAACACATTCAATATTAAGCAGCCGATTCAGGCACTCATCTCCGCAACCAAGCTGGCCATCTTGAGGTGGCTTGCAGTGACACACCATTATCTGTTGGAAATTAATAGATCCAGTATTAGGTATAGCAGCTGAAAGACTGAAACTCAACAGCTAGTTAGAGTTCAACCAACACTTCTGGATAAAAGCATGGGCAAACTCTGTCATTTTAACAGGTACAGTACTCTTCCTTGACATTCTAAAGTCTAGATAGTCAGATGTGAGATCTCCAAATAGAGGCTAATACTACTATTTATAATGGGATGACAAAATAAAAAGTACATAAAGTTCTATAAAATTACGAAGCTATCCAAGACACATTTAGTTGTTATAGTGTAGACTAGATAAGCATTGGAGATAGATTGTAAATTACATTAACGAAAGAAATCTAAAAATAATACATAAGAAATCAGTAGTTCAAACCTCATCAATGACTTGGGTTTTACGTTTACGATGTAAGAAAGAGTTGGTCTTAATAAGCGTCCAGGAAGCTGGTTTGGAATCTAGAATAGCAGCAGAGAAGTCTGTCAAGATCAAAGACCATACAGATCCACAGTCACCCAATAGATTCCTCAAAATCTTAAGTAGACATGTATACCTGATATCTTCTTGGCTTCAACTCCCTTACGAGTTGATTGTGCATTACAAACATCTTCCTCACAAGATGCATCTGATATGTCCAGCTCCGCATTTATTTCTGCATTTGTCTTCTCTTGAGGAATTGAACAGTCTGCAAATGCCTTGTCCATGTTCTCCTTGCACGTCCTTAATTTGAAAGGAAAGTTAAGAATCAGAACTATCAAACTGTACAGATTCTCGGGGATCACACCTATCTTACAGGCAGTAAAGATTGTAGGACCAACTACAAATGATTATTAAGCTTCTAATGTGATTTCCAATATCCTAAAATGCATATAATTCTAAACTACAATAAATACGCAAGCATCTGTTTTATTATTGTCTAGTTACATTTGTCTATCTTGGTCCTATTACATAATAGTCTAACAAACTTAAACAAGATAAACATAATTTGTGTGCATACTACTCATCAAGAGATAACACATTTTAGAAAATGACACAGTGCCATGGCATGCCTACCATTGGCAGTTTGTTTCCTCTATGGAATCGGCAAGTACAGCTGGTATACAACGCCACTTATGACAATCGTCGCAAAGAACCCATGCATTTCTAGAAGGTAATAACTGCTGGTCAAAAGCATTTGACACCGATGACTCAGAAAAGTCTTCAGGTGCAATTTTGTTGTCAATTTTAGGTTTTTCTTGAGCTTGAGCATCAGATGGGGCCCCCATAATATTACTACCTGCAAAACCATGTGTGAGGTTTGGTTACTGACTGCAAAGGTATGAAATAGTACATATGAATTAACCATTTGAAAACAAAAGCTACAGGTTAAGCAGAAACTAACTGTTCAATTCAGGTAAGCCTTGCAATTCTGAATGATTTCCCATCTTTGGAAAGATATCAGCACCTTCATCAGTTTCTAGTTGAATTTCTCCTTTAGACATAGCCAGGGACAAAGTACCCTCCTTCTTGCTTTTCCCCTTGTTAACAGACTTCCGGGAATCTCCTTTCTGCTTTGGAGGAGTGCTTCCAACCGCTCGCCTTGCTGAATCAGGGGCACGTGATCTGCGCTTGCTAAGTCCAGAAATGGATTTAGGACATTTTGGAAGCTTCAAACCAGCAGGTTTACTAGTCGGAAACAACCCCCCAGATGTTTCAAAGCTCTGAAGAATAGTTTCCACTTTAAACCTTTCTCCAAGTTCATCAGGTCCTGAGACAATAGATGATCCCCCGGGACATGCCTCAATGCAAACAGAGTCATGAAGCATGCTTTCTCTTGTACCAGCAGTATCCTCCTGGACTAAGTTAATCACTTCTGAATCAGGTGATGTTCCGGGATCTGTGTACCTACAATCAACAGCCTCTACCAAGGTCTCCATCTTATTTTGTGAGGAAACCCAAGAACAATTACTCAATGTGCTTCCAACGGAAATATCATGTGCCCCAGTGCTCTCTACAGAAGCACCTCGAAAAGTGACAGAGTTTTCCAGGTCTGCAGTATACTTATCCCCATGGTGAAGAAATTCCTGAACCGACGAACCTTGAAAAGTGACTAAATTTTCCAGGTCAGCACCAGTGTCATGAACAATTTCTGCCATCTTGCATTCGACATCATTCACCAATTCTGAAATTTCTCCAGAAAATACTGGTTTGGAGGAAATCTCACCAGCAACAATTGGCACAGACTCCAAAGATTCAATAACATCAGGGGGCACAACATTAGGACTTGTTTGACCTCGATCTTCCTCCTCAATTTTAACCTTCAAACGAATACGACCAGTTGTAACACAGGATTTTGCTTTCCTTGGAGTGCGAGAATTCCCACCAGCTCGAGAGCTCTTTCGCCTTTTACCTACTTGTCCATTATTTCTTTTATTGGACCTTTGTTTCTCCATTTGATTGAACTGCGGCTCAGGTTCAGGCTCATGCTTAACAAGACCATCATGTTCCGTAAAGACATCCATAATATTTCCCAGTGTTCCCCAAATTGAGGAGCGTGCCTGTTTAGACGGACAACTTCTTTTCCCTCTGGAGATCTCCGAGGAAATAGCAATGGGTTTAGCTGGAACAATGCTATTGACAAGTGTTCTTAACCGTGCAGTTTTTCTTCTTGGAATCATGTCACTGGATTTACTTTGCTGCGTCCTTATTTGCGGAGATAAATGTACAATGTCTGTAAATGTGGATGTGGAAGCAAAATCTGCTTCAACAGTATCTTTTATTTCATTGAATGTCTGCACAGTAGAGTCAATTAAACTACAAGCCGAAGCATCAGCCAAACTATCTATTTCCTGATGATTTTGTGTCACCGAACAATTAAATGAGCTAATACTCACGACACCCAAGTGCTGAGATAACAGTAAAGATGCCGAATCTTCAATGGCACACTCAGAGGCCAAGTTGGGAGGCCCTTCAATTAAATTACAAGAGTTATTCTCCTGTGTATCCGGTAAATGGGTCATCCCATTGCTCTCAGCAGGTAAAGCATTATGTCTTTCTTCCACATTCTCCTTGCAAACTTTATCCGCTTCATCTGAAGGTACAAAAATCTCATCATCCTTGTACTCATTTTGCTGGGTGCGATTACTCTGTGGACTTTCACTTGTGTTAAAGTTGCCTTCTTCTGTATGTGATACTTGGGTTGTTAGCGCGATTGAGGACCCAGGCAAAATATAATGCTTCTCTTCCGACTCACCTGAAGGTACAAACATCTTAGGATCCTCCTGTTCACATCGCTGGGTGCATTTACTCGGTGAAGTGTTCAAGGGTGACTTCAGAAAGCACATTTCTTTGTCTTGTGCCGTGCTAATTATGCCACCCTCATGTTGAAACACTTTCCTTCCCATTAACAATTCCTGAGTGCCCACCAAACAACATAACTGACCCACCTGAGAACTTTCCTCAGGACAAAGCTCACTTACACAAGCTTCATCCTGTAATATTTTCACTGATAAAGAGAGATCATTGTTCCAGGACCGATTTTCTTGCCCATCCCTACTAACCGACACAACATCTTGAACAACGGAGGAGTTCACATTGGTAACTGCATTACTACATCCAGGAGAAAGGAACACGGCAGGTCGATCCTCTATATCTAGAAATGAATTAGATATGAGACAAGCTTCTTCAGAACACATTCCCTCTCCAAAACCCATGTCATCTCCATCTCCATCTCCAGTATCATCATAATCTAAATCTAATGATTCCGTAACCCGTTCAGAAAGATGTTCAACAATATCACTTTCACACCCCTTACTAACATTTCCAACTTCCTCTGGCGCTGTTGTTTCCACTCCAAACAAACAATTGGAAACCGATGACAACCCAGACAAAGGCTCATCATCCATATCACGAGGACCATTACAACCCATTTCAAATTTACAGACAGACCTTCTAATCCTCTTAGGTTTTTTAACAATTAACCCAAATTTGCACCTCCATGAAACGAACTAACTATAATCACACTGTGTAACAGATAATTTGAACATTATTATTAACTGAATTCCAATTATCAACCGACCCCTTTCAATTATAAGAGAGGGGGATGAGAGAGATAAAACTGGAAATCATATCCATACCGTTTTGTGTTGACTATCTGTGGAAATTGGTTGATGATTACGAACCCTAAAATCACCCCTCTTCTTCACCGTCTCTGCAAAAAAGACAAATATGGAATGAATAATCGAAACCCTAATTTGAGGAAAAGGATTAGAAACGAATATGATGATTGAAGGGATAATCCAAATACATACACATGCGAGAGAGAGGAACAGGAGAGAAAACAAGCGCAGAGAGAGAAAGGGCGAAGAAAATCGGTGTCTGACTTAGAGGGGTCAAATAAGAGCAGGCCTTAGCATAGCCTGGCCTGGCTAAACATTAGTTTCGGGCTTGGAGCCTGTCGAAACTGGCCTAATTTAGCCCGAGCCCGTATGGTGCCTGCCCCCATATCCCACTATTAGAGGGTTGTTTGTCAAGACACAGGAAGAGTTTTCGTGTTTGTGTAAAACAAAGTATTCGGCCTACGGATGACGCTCAACCATTTTGTAGTTACCCAGCATTTTGAATTAGTTGGACCTACAACTTCTACGTGTGTTAATATAATTATCTTAAATTAAAAGGTTTAGTCGGGACCTACGGCCCAAGGTGAATTTCCACGGTACAAATTGTCAAGGAAATACCCTAAGCAATAAAGAAAGAAGAATCCATGAGCTGTCACTAAAATAAAAATCAAAATTATTGAACATAATACAATATGAATGTAGAAAATACAATTAAAATTGACATTTTTTTATGACAGTTTCTATATCATTTACCCTATCATTATTGCCAAGATTATACCCTTGATCAATAAACAATGCAAGTATGAGTGGATGTAAACATAATGTTACAACTAATTAAAAAGTATAAGATTACAAAGTTTGTTGCATCTAAATGTGACTCCATGTAAACTAATGTAAGCATTCCAAAATTTCCAACAACATGTTCATACTTGTACTATAAATATGATGAGCTACGAATAATTTTAGCATAAAGTCATTTGCAAATTGCAGCTATTTTCAGAAGCTTGGTTTGCACCATCTACAATAAACCTCGACCAAATGTATATATATTAACACCAAGCAAAAAAAGATTGACATCGAAAGATTACAGATTTGTATTGTCCATTCTACCTGCAATTCTCGAAAAATCATTTGACCGCAAAATACAATAAGCACACAGTTCTAACTGTATTATCAAGAAAAATCACGTCGCAAAGGAAACTATATATGTACTGACCGGATGTTGCATTTAACAATTGTTACTGGAATGTCACAGAGTACCGAAACTATATAAATATATGTAAACGTGCCTCATAGCTAGGGCTGTTCATGGTCGGTTTTGGTTCGGTTTCTAGCCAAACCAAAACCGAAACCAATACTATTGGTTTCTAAAAATCTAAACCAAACCAATCCATTAACCATTGGTTCGGTTTCCAAATGGTTCCAGTTGGTTTCGGTTTGTCCCAGTGGTTTTTGGTTAACCAATAATTATGTCAAACCAAAAAAAAATACACAAATTTACAGATAAAAAAATCGTAGTTGCCGATAGTATTGGTTTACACAAATATATAGACAAAAAAAGAAAAATCAAGAATAGTTAAAGCCTACTCTAATTCTAGAGAGCAAAAGAAGATATATAATATATCTTAATTTAGTTATTGACAAATAAAAAGAAGGAAGACGGGAAAAAAAAAGTCGAGTAACAGCAGCTGTAGTTGGGGGTGGAGAAGGGAGGCGGCTGAGAGAAAGAGAAAGAGGGAGAGTATCATAATGAAATATTAGATTTAGGGTTTCTATTTATCCTCTAAATCAATGGGTATAATCTAATACTTTTAAATCGATGGTAAAAACTAAGTTTAAAAATTAATCGGTTCCCCAATGGTTTTTGGTTCGGTTTTCAGGTCAAACCAAAACCAAACCAGTAATGTTGGTTTTTCAACTTTTTTTACCAAACCAATCCAAATCTAAATGGTTTGGTTCGGTTTCTTTCTTATTGGTCTGGTTCGGTCGGTTTCCAACGGTTAACCGACACCATGTTCAGCCCTACTCATAGCGATCTTGTACGAGTTTTAGCTGATACGTACAATCTTGTATTTATGAGAAGTTTAAATGTATTTGGAAATCTATATTGATCTTCGTACATGCTAATACCACCACCTACACCGTATACGTTCCCCAACCACAACCACACACACGGTCACTCATACCTCCACCACCAACCGCCCCACATGCCACACCATACATTCACCAACACTGCAGAGGTTCAAGAGTTCCAAATTTAGAAGAAAAAAGTTTCAAAATTAGAAACCATAAGTACTCAAAGCATAGTTTAAACATCTCACAAAAATTTTAATAAGCTTGCCTACGTAGCAATCTAGACTTTACTGGCGTTCCAACATTAAAACTATATGGCTCAACCATAAAGAAAACATAAATAAATTAGCTACCAATTAGCTATCTGATCTCGCAATAATACAAATATCATATCTAGATCTACACATGAAACAAACACACAAACACACCTTTTTAAGTTCAACGAATTCCACTATACCCAACTAAAAAATAAATTAAAATTAAAAAAAAGAGAGGCAAAATCCAGTGGTAATTTCCCCCCCTTAAATAGTCCAGTGTTATACATGTTTAAACAAACTTGTCAACAACAACTAGTGAACAGATAGAAACACATTCACCTCCATTGCTTCTTTACCTCTTCTCTATGTGCAGTTATGATGTCTTTTACGTCAAATTCGAGACCATGCCTAAGTATAAACTTGGATTCCATATCACGGTAATTGGGAGCAACCATAGATGTAAATCTACAAATAATGGAAAAACAACAAAAATATATCAATTAGATTTCCTGAGAAAGAAATTAACCAATTGCAGCGGCTAATAAGAATAAGTCAAGCAGAAAAGATAAAAGGTTCCTAAAACATAGAAAACTTAAATCTGATAAAGCTTCTCATCCTTCACCAACATTACTTCCCGAAGATAAACATGTAATTGCTACGTACATAGAAGATAAACACAAAGATGATTTACAAGCAAATTACATCATCTACTGTTGACGAGAACACCAAGAAGAGAAAAAAAGCAAAAACAACATCGTCAAAACCTAGATCTACTAATGTTCATAAACCACCATCAAAGACGCAAGAAGAAAACAAGATCATACAAAAATGGAGTACTATACATTTTCTTAACTTTGACTGGAACCTAGATGAGACAATCTCTGAATCACTTGGATTTCCTGATGAAAAACCCTAGAAATTGAAAAAAAATGCTACCACTCTGTTTTTTTGTTGTTGTTAGAAGCGCTCGGAAAGAAAGTTTGAATGATGCACTGGAGTAAAAAAAATTCTGGTTATAAAGAGGAGATAGGGACAAAAGTGGAAATAAAACGTTTAGTTCCCAACGATAAAAATGGTTCTCTCTCTATTATTTTTTCTCACAAAGTTGCATTTAATGCGACTCACAAACCCAAACATGCCTTGTCATCATGTTGAGTGTCACTTTCCAACCAGCTAAGCTAGCGTTTCGTTGGCAGAGACTTGCAAGAAAAGAAATAGCATCAAAATAACTTCTTGGGTTCAGAAAGAAAAAAACATTCTAATATTTTTTAGTTGCCCGACTTCAATAATTTTACCAATTAACGAGATTACTTATGTAAAAAAGGTGTAGCAATAAATGTGACTTCATTTACTGCCCATGATATTCTTCTTTGAGGTGGTGGTGATCACTTACCCGGTCAGTCTCATCTGATCTGCAGGCAAGCTTTTTATTGGATTTTCATGTATTTTTATTTTGAAAAAAATATACCAATTTAGTCATACATTAACATGTGTTATAAACGTGTAATTATGTTAATAGTATCAAGAATCTCGTTTATTATTGGGATGCCCTTGTGTCTAGTTCTATAAATAGCGACTCTAATGTTTGTCTATTGTATTGATGAATGAAATTTCTCTGTTCTTCTTCCCCTATAATTTGTGTCTCTTGTTCTCTATCTTCTATTTTACAAGACGTTATCACGCACGTTACTCTACTAGCTAATTAGCACGCTCATCGAGCCATCAAATAATGATTGGAGAACAGGTTTATTTCATCATATCACGTCTTGAACCACTGTTATTTATTTTTGTTATTGATTCTTTTTCATATAACGGGTTTAATTAACCTTTTTGTATTTGTTGATATATAGGTATATATCACCGACACCGACGGATATGGGTACTAAGGAATATTGTTTCTCTAATACCTTTTTCTGTTGGTGGATTCATAACCACTACCGTTGATATTATCAATCGTTTCCGTCCATACCTAAACGTTTGAAGAAAACAAAAATCTTCCGATCTTAACTAGTTTTGCGTTATTTTATTAGTTATTGTATTTTTATTTTATGTAAGATATAACTTATCTACTATTGTTTGGTATACAGTGATTCATCTTGGTGGGCTTGATGCCATGGTGTCCACGTACAAGAACACCGATTTTTAAGGATTTTCTCTTTGTTATAAAGATATCAAAGCTCAAATATTCTCTTTATTTTACACTTTATACTGTATAATATTACATATTGCTTTCCACTTCATTATATACGTAGCCAGTTTATGTATATGTAAATATAAATGGGCAATCGTCTTTGAGTTTGTTTTGTCTTTTCTCCTCTAATCTTTTTTCATAGAGAAGAAAAAAGTAAAATCCATTAAAAGATGGTTTACAATTTTCATTCCTTTAATGAGACTGTAATCACCAAAGTTGGTGCTATTATAATTTAATTATCTTTACTATAAAGAGTCACGGTAAGGTTGAAAAACCTACGACCAATAATTTTTGGTATATTTTTTCATTAGACAAGGATCATGTGATTTACTCATATGGTTTATATTTCTTTACAAGAAACCATACATCGACCACAAAAGTGGATTTTTCCATTGCAATGACTAAAACGACGATTTTTTTTATTTCTTCGATACGAGAGTTGGTAAATCGTATAAACTAATTGGTGCTAATTTTTTCCATCCTTTCCATAAGATTGGCATATTTTCTAAATTTTTGCCAAAAGGAGAGAATTTTTCGACCACATAATAGTTTTTGTTCTTTCAAAGTCGTAATGATAATGATTTCTTTATTCTCTTAAAAAGAATCATAAAGCCAATTGAAACTGGTTTCTCTGTAAGTCCTAGAAGGATGAGGTGTCATTATCATGTATTCACAATTCCAAACATAAATGAGATGGAGAATTGTTGCATTCCCGAGGGATATTTTGCAATTTTTAGTTCTTTTCCTTATATTATTCTCCAAAATTTTAAGTTGTTCCACTTGTAGTTGGAATTGGACACTAAAGATTAAAGGGTGCGCACCCGGCTTGTTAGCGTATATTATTAGTCCTTAAGCGACTTAATTGATCTTTCTATAAATTTCTTTTGCTAACATAAGTGTCCATAATTTTATTTTAATTTTATTTTTTTTGGATAATTCACATATCTTATATGATTTTGTACCAATTAATTTTGGGTTCTAAATGTACTCCATGGTTGATGTTAAATATGTATGTCTATTAAGACTACATTTTTTTTATGTCGCAAGACATTTCATAATGAGTATATGTCTCGAATTAATCGGATAATACTTTACGAAACTTGAAGTTTTCGTATATGAGATAAAAAGAAAATTTCCACCAAGATCAGGGGGAGGGCATACACTATCAGAAGCTTGTGTTAATTAACTTAAAATTTATATCAATTTCTTTCCAACATGATCAAATCGAAAAAAGTTGTCACTATCAATAGGTGTGAAATGTCTCACTTTGCTTTTATATAAGCTTTTGCCTTGAAAGGCAAATCCAATCACATATAGAAAAAAAGTATCATTTTAGAATAAGGTACAGTCCATCAAAACAAGATCCACATTCCCATAGTTCATATCTCCTCACTGGAAGATGGGGAGATTATAATTCCCATGGGTGCTGGTACCAGTATTTCTGCGAATTTTTCAAGATATGCATATAATAAAATAGTATTTCTGCGAATTATCCTCATTGTCGAATATTAGTTTACAATAGCTACTGAAATAATAAAAGATGGTGGTTGTTAACCCCTCTGCAGAGAAATATCGACATATGTGATTGGTTGGCATACAATCCAAGTTAGGTTGGATTAATTTCTCGATTGATGCAATTTTGGATCCAAACTTAACACCTTAAACATGCCAAGCCTATTAATCACAGGTTGGTGTAGTGATATTACGCCTTCATATGAGAAATATTTTTGTTGTAAAAAAGATTTGAGGGTTTTATTTTTTCTCAAACCCTATGACTGGTTTAATAATTGCTCTCTTTCTATGATGCATTTGGCGTGGTAGTCCTTGAATAACTCGTATGTATCCAAAGACCGTATTCGTATTTGTAATCCTTGTAGGATTCAAATTTTATTCTGGCAGCTACCTGACTCGATTGTGTCAGGTTTAACAATTCTTTCTGTGTTTTTAGAAATTTGGTACCAACCAAAAATCCGGATTAATTAATTGATGTTATCAACTTTACAGATCTCTTGAGGAGTCTTTGAAAACACAAAAATCCACGCTTTAGCAACATAATATTTGTTTTTTTCTTTTCTTAAATCTGCAGTTTAATATTATGTTTGCTTAAAACGTGTCTATCTGATATAGACTAGAGTTATGATGCTTGTTTTCAATAATACTTGTATAGTTGAGTTAGCATTCACAAGTCGTCAAAAGTTAAACTCTTTTTCCTTCGTTTCAGGTTTTGTCCCATGTGGTTTTCCTGACAAGGTTTTAACGAGGCAATATGTTGGTGAGGTTTAATATCTTTCAAAATGTTTATATTCGTGGTCTTTTTCCTTCGTCCAAATTTTTTCCTATTGGGTTTTATTGGAAAGGTTTTAGTGAGGGAATTTAATTCAACATGATGCTCATCCAAGGGGAAGTTGTATCAATTTTGGTTGTTTAGTGGATGCCCACATTTGATTAAACCAAATCAACTTAATCATCTCCTAAGAAATTGGATTTCCTTCTCACAAATACGATTTTTGTTCACGTATGATAAGGTATTCATATCTTGGCACTTTGTTGAAAAAACTACATCAACTATTTCTGCAAATCATCTCCAAGAAGTTAGCAATCCAAGACTCAAGTACTTAATGTATTGAAAGAAACATGAAGACTCGAGAACACCACTATTAGAAGACTAACACAAAAGAAGACTTCGTCAATTGGAAGATTTCTCATGAAAGCATTGCAATCTCCAGCATTCAAGAAATTAGTTTATCGAAATTGGTAAGTGTCGACTCGAAGATTTGCAAGCCAAGATTTAACTGAAGTACTTATCAAGGGGAGCATCATAGTAAAAGGTATTTTATTGGAGTATCACGTTGTACTCTTTTTACTTCGTCAAGCTTTTTTCCCATGGGGTTTTCCTTGTCAAGGTTTTAACGAGGAAACATATGCATGTCCATCTATGTTCTAAATTTTCTCATAATTGTAATCTTTTCCCTTCAGTCAGGTTTAGTCCTTTCGGATTTTACTGATAAGGTTTTAACGAGGCAATTAGCTTAGACACAATGTCATCAGGGGGAGTGTTATAAATGTGTAATTATGTTAAAAATATCTAGGTTAAATCTCATTTATTATTGGGATTCCCTAGTGTCTAGTTCTATAAATAGCGACTCTAATGCTTGTTTATTGTATTGATGAATGGAATTTCTCTCTTCTTCTTCCCCTCTACTTTGTGTCTCTTGTTCTCTACCTTTTATTTTACAAGAACATGGTATATTGGTATAAATCAAATTATTTTGTAGAAAATGATGTCAAGGATGAGACATGAAGTATCATAATTAATGCCAAAGCTGCTACTCTAACCACAACAACTTACTATTTCCATACACCAACAAAAATGACTCCTACCCTTTCCGCTAATACAGTTATGGTACCACAAACAGCAAATCCTATCCATGTCTTATTTCTAGGTGGGTGCATATATATTACCCTTTTTACTTAATAATTTCCCTTGTTTGGCCTGTCTAATTTCCTTCAATACCAAGGGGTTTTCGTTTTCGGTAGGAGTAAAAAGATTTTGTTAAATACTTAAAATGGTCAAGTTTAAGAGTGACCACAATTTAGTTACGGTAAAACTGGCATTTTTCATCTTATCTTCAAAAATGCTCAAGTACTGCAATGCATTGGTTTTATGTTCTTTTGTTGTATAAAATTGATTTCTTAATAGATTAAATCACATCCTTCAGTTTACCTGATCAGAACTAGAACAAGATTATAATTTTTCTTGAACCTTAAAAAGATTCCAAACAGCCTTCACTAAGGTTCTGATCCATTGGAGCAACATTATTATAACAATTTGATGGAGAAAAAAGCACAGTTTGAGCAACAGCTGCTGCTTGAAATTTCTTAAGTGGGTTATTAACCATACTAACTAGTAATTTAACTAATTGATGTCACCATAATAATATATTAATTAAGTTTCACCATTATTTAGGCCAAACAAACTTTCGAAAGAGACAATGTTATTTAATCGATACATGCATCAAAAATAAAAATAAAATCAGTCCAAATGATGAGTGTCTTTAATACACTAGTGTTAAATACTTATTCACTGCACGTGCTATTTAAAAGTTAAAGAATAGAAGATATAACTAAAGCTAGTGAAGCAGTGCAGATTAAGCTTGTCAGTGGCGCAGGATAAAACAGTCACAAGTTTAGTCTATTGTCTGCACGTGTGAACTAATGTGTGGCTGTTCTTTACTTGTACGGACAACTATAAATGTTGTCCTTGTTTTACTTTTCTTCTGTAACGAGATTGTAAGATTTTCTCTGAGAAATAATGTCTTCTTTTCATCACCATTAACACCATGTTATCATGGTATCAAACAAGTTAGATTAGGGTTTCATCATCCTTTTCTCTTTTTCGATCATGTGTATTCACAGTACTTTCTCAAGTATCTATTGCTGCTTTGTTATTATTCATAGTTTGAAGATTCTATTTCTTGTCGTGGTGTTTGTTGGTGAATCTTCAAGTTTTTCAGTTTCAAGATCTCATTCTCTCATTCTTGATTTCTTTCGCTATCATCTTTCTTTCATAATCTTCACGATTTGTGATATTTTCTTTACTTTCTTGCAATTTTTTTGGCTATTTCTTTCTTCTTGAATCTTAGATTTGGTTTAAGATTCAAGAATTCACACCCATAACATCATCTTCAATGAAAAATCCTACAACAATTACGTTTTCCAAGGTTTCACTCAATCAAATCAACAATTTTGTTACTTTGAAGCTCAAAGAAGATAACTACTTTACTTGGAGAAATTTGATGCATCCAGTTATTCAGCGATACAAATTAATGAAGTTCCTAGATGGCTCATATCCTTGTCCACCACATTACTCACCACCACACAATGAAGCTAATGGAATTGAAAATCCTAACTATGTTGATTGGATTGAAGAAGATTCTACAATCAGAATGTGGATTAACTCAACCATTTTTGATTCAGTTATTGCCTACTTCTCAAGATCTACTTCATCTTATCATATGTGGAAGAGTATTGAAGAAAGATTTGCAAGAGCATCCTCAACTCATTCAATTCAGTTGTGCACCAAACTTCTCAATATTTCTCAAGGTGACAAATCAATTCCATCTCCTATTAATGAAATTAAACTCTTGTCTGATCAGTTAGCTGCATCTGGAGAGACTGTCTCAGATAGATAATTGGTGGTTATTACACTCAAAGCACTCAATTCTGATTATATTCCTTTTGCTACATCCATGAGGCATGTAAATCCGTCAATTACTAGTATTGAATTACATAACAACTTGCTCAGTGAAGAAGTTGTTGTTAGTGGGAGAGCTAAACTCAACAAAACTGATTTGGATACTAAGGCCTTTATGGAAAGCAATTATAGAGGTTCTTCTAGAGGCTAATATAACATAGGTTATTATAGAGGTAGAAACTCCAATGTTGGCAGATTTCCGAATCCAATAATTTTTGCTAGGCACAATATGGGAGAGGATATACTAAACATGAGACAATTCCTTGTCAGATATGCAATTCAGATGAACATCTTGCACCAAACTGCAATCATAAATTGAATTTTTCTTACAAGGGAAAAGCACCACCAACAAATCTCAGTGCAATGTTATCTGCAGGTGATATTTTTGATAATGATGAGTGGATAGTTGACAGTGGAGTAACAATCATATCACCTTAAATGTTGCAGCTCTTTAAGAAACTACTCCTTATGATGGCACATAAATCATTAATACAGCCAGTGGAGCGGGTATGCAAATTTCTCATACTGGTAACTCTAGTAAACTTGTGAATGATCATTATTTTCAACTAAATAATATACTTATAGTACCTCAGGCTTCTCACAATCTACTATCTGCTCACAAATTCACTTCAAACTATAACTACTCTTTAACCCTTGACTCTCATGGTTTTTCTGTGAAGGATCAGATTTATGGGAAGATTTTCTTCCAAGGACTACATAGGACTGGTCTCTATCCTATCACCTTCACCTCTTCTCCACAAACTCTTTCATACATCACTGACGGTGCCATCCTTCATAAAATATTTGGTCATCCCCCATTCCAAACACTTCAGAAAATATGTACTGCTCTAAATTTGAATAATGTGTCAAATAAGACATTTCATTGTATTGAGTGCAAATAATGTAGGTCACAAAAGCTTCCATTTCAATTATCTTGTACTGAAGCTAATAAACCTTTACAATTGTTGGACATGGACTTGTGGGGTCCTTGTCATGTTGCATCATTGTCTGGCAATTTGTACCATGCAAACATTGTTGACGAATATACAAATTACTGTTGGGTTATCGCATTGATCTCAAAAGATGATTTTAAAACTGTTTTTTGAAAAAGAGGGGGTTTAACAACCACACCCAATATTTCTTTTGGCAATCTGTATGGACTAAACTTCAATAATATTCCGAGAGTGAAAACTCAATCAAAGAATAATACTAAATAATTTATCTCTTTTTCTCAAATCAATCAGCAAATCAAACAGATAGAAATCTATGAGCCTGATTGATGTGAGAAATACTTGGACGGTACCAAAGACCAATATCCAAGATCAATCAAAATCCTATCCAACAAACAAGGTTGGATTTATCAATAATGATTGATTAACGCATAACCTGTGATATTTCAATTATAAAGATAAACGATATAATGCGAAAAGAAATAACAGAGACACCAAAATTTTTGTTAACGAGGAAACCGCAAATCCAGAAAAATCCCGGGACCTAATCCAGAATAAACACACACTGATTATAAGTTGTTACACCAATTTCCTACTACCTATTCAGAATATATGTAATACCCGCTTCAACACTAATAAAACTCCTAGCAGAACACCGATTATCTTTAGGAATTATTCTCGTATAACTTATAGCAGAACACAAATTCTCTTTAGAAGTTATTCCCAATAATCTTCTGGCAGAACAAAGTTCTCTTTAGAAGATACAACCACACGGTTTATACTTTTCGATCTTTTTGTTTTCACAAAACACCGAATCAATTTCTCATTAGATGTAAATCAAGGTTTTGTAAATCTTGTGTTTGTTTTGAGAAAAAAATTACTAGGTAAAGGTAATATCAAAACAAACTTGTAGATTAGGGATAATTATACTCTTCAAAAATGGATGAGAAACCTTATTATTCTACCACAAGAACATCTAGAATAAATCTAGAGATATCTTGTTTAAAACTTCTTAAGGATTTTTACGAGATACCTTAATCGAAGTTTTTCTTTCTAGTTTCGATTTCGACTAACAATTGTTGGTATACGATCGAGAAGTGAAATCTATCAAAACCTAGGGTTTATGATCAAAAACTCTTGAATGGTCTTATATCAGAAGAGAAGACCTTAGAATAGACAAGAGGTGAAAAACCTAGATTACAAGTTGTACAATCAATCACAAAGATTAAATCCAACTCGACTTTGTGATCCCCGATACAAATACTTTTATCTCACTCTTGTTCACGAAGAACAAAAGACATGTAAAACAACCTTATGAAGCTTACACCAATTTTCCAAAAGGGATGAAAAACATGTAGCACTCACGAACCCTTTATTTATAGTGAAAGGTAGCTTGAAAGCTAAGCAAAACTATTTTTTTTTTTAAAACTATCCTAATTTTGTGAGTCTTTCCTAAGTTATAACTCTTGCCAAAATAATTAAATAAACAATTAGTTTAGCAAATATTGTATTTATGTGAATAAATCACAATTTATATATCTTAGGAAGGAATCACAAACACTTTAATATGATAATCAAATATGTTTGGAGTAATAGCTATCTTGCCTAGATAAGGAAATATCAAAAACTTGACCAAAAATGACTTCTAGTCACGTAATTGGGATCAAGTTCGTGAACCGTTACAGACGGTTCGTGGATCGTTTCCTACTAACGAATTGTAACAATTACAGCAACACTTATAATTGTTACTTTAATAAATCGCTCATAACTTCATCGTTATAACTCTAAATTGAGTAATTATTGGCTCGTTGAATTCGTAAGATCATTCACTATAACATGAGAAACTTTATAGGGATAAAGGTTATTTTCATCAAAGTCGTGAATCAAATAACCTCAAGTATATATACATAAATGTACATTTACCATCATAGGAATTGTTCCATAGAGTGAGCATTTGTTTCGATAGATTAGAAAGGTAGAATTGAACAATAATCCAAATGAAATCAATTACCACGTACCTTTGTTGATGAAGTCCTTGTTGATGTCTTCTTATAGTCTTCAAACTCCATCCTTCAAGGATAGCTTCGATTCTACTTCTTAGACTTAATTTAGTCTGAAACTATCTTTAGTATACTAAATCAAGAATGCATTTTGGCAAATAAAATTGAAAACTAACTTGACATACCAATGCTAGTGGGTTAAACCGAGCAATGCTCTAACAATATCCCCCTTTGTCAATTTTAGTGACAAAACCATTTTACATATGGATTGTACTTGTTAAAAGCATTACAACTCCAAAATCCGACATGCTTGATTTCCTTTGTTCTTCAACTATGCGTGTGTTCATCCTGTACTTGTTGAAGATCCATCATAGTATTATTACACAACATCAAAGTTTAATTGTATCACAACTTTGACAATAATACTATGGTGACATGTATCACTCCCCCTTAGTCAATACTTCATCTCACAATGAAAACCACTCCCCCTTACATAATGATCCGTAAACCATATGTATTTGTAGTGTGAACTACACATTAATTTCCCCCTTTTTGTCAATATAAATTGACAAAGGTACAAAAACTAGTGGGATCCTCATGAAATTTTCATAGAGATACTTCATGACCAAAAGAGAACAACATACCAACTTGTTTCGATGATTTCACATAGCCGAAACTTAGTATATTCATCAAGGAGTTTATAAAGATACAAGATAACTCCTACAATATTCCACACCCGCACTCCCCACAAAGATTTGGCAATTAAGGACTCTCCCCCATAAAATGTCATTCCCGAAAGAACAACAAGAGTGACATTTCTCTAGGGAGAAGGATTTAAATACTGGATTTTAGAAATCCCACAAGGAGATACGAGCTAAGGACCAATCATTGAAAGTCTCTCATGAGATTGTGTTCCTAAAAAATAGAACTATCTCATGGTAATAATACACAATATATAATCATGAAGATCAAGTATTGTGATCATCTTTTTAGAAGGAAGAATAACCTTTTCCACAAGGATTTGCACCAAGAATGGTTATTATAAGCGTGTGAAAAAGTTTTTTTGACAATAAAAACCAACATCCGATGGCTTTGATTATTGCTTCTAACCTGTTATACTTAAGAATTTAAATCACAAATCAAGTTAGGTAATTAAGAATCATACAAGTGATATTTAGCCATATTCATCTTTACCATAACTAGTTCAAATGAATCAAATGCAACTAGTTATAGAGTTGTTCAATTGCTATATTCTCATAGAAGTATACAAGAACACAATTGAATCAAAATCGGTTTGATTCACTCGAATCAATTCATGAACATTATAGACGCAGTTTGCAAAGAATGCATTACTTATTATATAAATGTATTAGTTCATGTCACAACCGATTTTAGAACTTTAACCACTCAAGTACGCAAACGGGTACGTATACTTAAGTAGCCGGACCGAGTTTGGTTTTCGCCAGCATGCGAACGGGTACGCATACCTCCAAACCCAGCAGAATTTTCTGGACTCAAACCTTTCGCCAGTACGCGTACGGATATGTGTACTTAGGTTCTCGGACTTCTCAAACCAACAGGTACGCATACGGGTATGCATCCTATGGTTCCCGGACATGGATTACATATATGCAAGAGTGCATAACATGTTTATAATCCAATGTTGGTTAAGTGTTTTAGACTTTATTTCAATCATTGAAACTTTCTTAGAGGATGACAATAGCCGTTTTCACACACTATTAGCATCAAAGCAATTTTCAAGTTATTGAAATAATCATAACGAAACATTCCAAGTCTACACCAAATGATTGTATCATACAAACCATGTAAGATGTTACTCGGAAATTTTCACATGATCATGTTTTGACTTTTGTCAAGAATATAAGATGAACTTGGTTAAAGCGAAAGCTTACCAACACATATTTCGAGAAATATGTAAGCGAGTTAAACTCAGCTCGAAACAATAAATTGTTCCACATATTCAAAAATTACCGAACATAATATGTGTGCCCCAATTCTTTTGCAATTCTCACCGCATTTACTAGGGCTTCTTGGTGAGGATGCACTTCCAACACAATCAGGTTGTGTTGAGGTGAACAAAATCTTGCTCACCACAGGTATTCGAAAAAAAATCATGCATGGACTCTAGGAATTTAACAACTTCCTTGAAACTTTCAATAACTGTTCCATACCTTTTTAAGATGTTATCCCTTGTCGAACTCTTGTCTAGGAGATCCTTCTTAATGGCACTCGCTGCTTTATTGATCTTCTTTGGTACCCATTTCTGAGCAGCTTTTGGAGCAACGTATTTCTTTTTCTCCCCAATATAATTATGAAACTTCTTGTGGGATATACTAGAAGAACTGATATTATGAGACTTAGTTTTTCTCCAGTTTGGAACACCAGATCTTGTCATCTTAACAGAATCAAATCCGGTTTTATCTCGTTTAAGAAATCTGCAATTCCTTTACAAGTGACCTGGTTTTCCACAATAAAAGCAATGTTTAGTAGAATGGAAAAAGTTATGTTTAGTGTTACCTGAATGTGTATGTGCTTGCTTTGGAAGTTGACAAGATTTCCCCTTTTCCTCATCAGCAGTTGGTAGAGATACTTCACTTATGTCAACCGTGGAAGGTTTTGGTTGAGAAGAAACTTTAACTCTGACAAATTTTACATTTTTGCTAATACCAGGAGGGTATATTCCTTCATAGACCGATCCTCGTGTATCACGATGACTTCTACATGCTCCCAATATTGAGGTTAATTTATATGAGCTTTTATTTCTAGACAAACTCTCTTTTAAGATCGAGTTTTCTACTTCCAACCTTTTGACTTTTTTAAGCGCAATTACTAGATCATTCTTGGATGATTCACATTGAATTTTGAGATCTTCTTGTTCCGAATCAAATAACAATTTCATCTCAATGTTCTCCAAGTTATCTAGCTTTGCTTGAAGAGTAATTTCGGGATCTCGACCTCCGGCAATTTCTTCTTTAAGTTTTCGTATTTCGTTGAGATAATCTCTTGCACCAATAGAATCAAGTTGGTCTTATAAGTCTTTATTCCGACTATGAAGTCTGTCATATTTAACTTTCTCATTGAAAATGGTGCTTTCAGCTTCCGAGAGTTTCTGATGACATTCTTTAAGAAGATTATTAGCAACTGGATCTACATGGAACATTTCTTCGTCAAAATCAGTATCCGAAAGAATTTTTCCAGAAGCTAATGCAACCTCGCCTGTGTACTCTTGGTGATCATAATCTTCAGCTCCATCATCAAGAGTAGGCAAAGCTGCTGCATATGCCGATTGTCTACGACTCCAGCTAGGACATGCTGAAGAAAAGTGCATGAAACCACGACAATTAAAGCATTGTACATCATCATTAGGAGATGTTGCACCTTTAGAAAAACTCTTTTTCCTGTCTCTCAAGATTTTTCTAAATTTTCGTGGAGTAACATCCTTAGCATCTGGCGAACCAGATTTATTCCTAGAGGATTCAGAATTGTTTGCAGCTTTAAAAGAAATCATCTCTTTTCCAGACCGGTGTTCATTATCAAAGATCTTTAACTTTCCAGCAAGAGTATTCCTGGAGAGTGTAGAAAGATAGTTTGCTTCTTCAATGACATGTTTCTTAGACTCGTATCTTGATGGTAGAGACCTGAGAATTTTGCACGTAATAACTTTCTCCGGAATAGTTTTTCCTAACGGATATGAGGAGTTAACTATTTGAGAAAGTCTTTGGTTAAACTCATCAAAAGTTTCATCATCATACATGTGAAGGTTTTCCCAGTCCGAAGCTAGGTTTTGAAGCCTTGCTTCTTTCTCTGCGGCATTCCCTTCACGGTTTCTAAGATATCCCAAGCATCCTTTCATAAATTTAATAAAACATTTCAATTCATGATAATACTGGTACTTACTTGCCACTTGGAGTGGGAAGTCTGCCGCCTCTTCCACGCAGTTACCGTTTCTTCTTACGGCAAACAAATCTAAACTTTCTTCCAAACTGGAAAGTTTTTGAGACCTTCCGAGACCAATGATTACAAAGACCATAACTTTATATAATAAACTATTTTATTTCTGAACAATGCAACAACCACGTGCAGATTTACTCCTAGCAAGTGTATCAATAGATAGATCAGAAATCTCCATCCACTGACTAATCGCTGAAGGAAATCCAATCAACGCCACTTAGCAGAATAAACCATGTATTCCGGTAAGTGAAATCCCATATTAGCAGACAGGAGATCTTTCCCAAGCTCACGAATTCAACTGAAAAGAAATCCATTCCAAAAACAAAACGATTAAAAGATTTATCACTTTTTATTAGGAAACCCTAGATATACCAAAATAATCAACTTAGGTATCTACCCGATTTAATCGTCCGTTTTGCAGATTTTCTCTCTCCGATTTAGGATTTCAGAACGGTAGGTGCAGTTCGTGCGCAGCTCCACGAGTAGTAAAATATAAATGATTATATTATTTTTGGGTCTCATGAAAGTGCCCTTGATTGTTGATACCATAGGGTCCTAAAAATGCCTAACGCAATATTTTTTTCTTTTTTTGATTAATAACCAACGCAATATTTGATTCTGGCCATAGTGCACCATCCCTCTTATCAGTCCACATAACTACAATCACCCTGTTCTTTAATAAAATTATACTTCACAATCTCCTCCTATTTTTATATGCCATCATGTGTTCGTTGCTTGAATCTCTAGTGCAGCTAAAGTTGATCCCACAACAATTGGTGGAGCAGAATTATTGCTCATTGCATCTACAAATTTTAAGAAATTCAAACAGGAAACTAACGTAGATATTTTCATATGTAACGAGTACTCTCAGCACAATTCTACTGCTACATTAGCTAGCCAATGTGGTGCAAAACGATTGCCAATGGTTGCATTTACCATTATTTCTAGGAGAACATTCATACCTACGCACATAGTATAAATCTTTCCAGCAAGAAAAAGTTTATATCTCGCCACAAAAATTTCTAATTAAATTTGTTCATCTGACTTCTTCTACTGAAATACTAGTCGTCTTGATCAGCAACCTGGTTTTGTTAGTCTTTGCATCACAATCTACAGCTTTCTTTGGGTTCTTCTCTTTGTGGGTATGGTAATTTGTTCAGTATAATCCACATCAGCCATATCTTCATCAAAATTGTGAACTTTCTCGACAGATTCGTTTTCTCTAGCTTCCTTTATCTCATGGACTTTTGCTTCACTACCGCCATTAGGCACTCTAAATATATATACCTGCAAAAATGCAATTATCATTAGAATTCTCCTCCATATATAATATCCATCCATCACAACCTTATTATGTAAAACAAAAGCTTGTTTGCAGAGTAAATAGTTCAGAAATTTGAAAGCAAACAAGCACGGGTTACTTTGTTCAACCTAGCATCCTGCACTCAATGTAACAGTTTACCTAAGGGTACTAAATACCAACATATCCTAACATACCTAAGGTTTACTTTGTTCAACCTAACATCCTGCACTCAATGTTGGTACTAAATACCAACATCCTGCACTCAATGTAACAGTTTACCTAAGCGCAGGTTACTCAGCAAATGCCAAGAGTTTTTGTTTACATCCATTAATTTATCCTAGCTACTTAAACCAACATATCTTTTATCTCTAGATACTACCCAAAAAGGCAGATCAAATACAATTATCATAAGAATTCTCCTCCATATGTTATATCCATCCATCACAACCTTATTATGTACAAGTACAACAAAAGCTTGATTGCAAAGTAGATAGTTCGGAAATTTGAAAACAAACAAGCGCAGGTTACTTTGTTCAACCTAACATCCTGAATTCAATGTAATGCTAGATATCAACATCCAGCAAATGCCAAGAGTTTTGTTTAGATTCATTAATTTATCCTAGCTACTTGAACCAATATATCTTTTATCTCTAGACACTATTCGAAAACGCAGATCAAATCTACCGCTAGGAAATGGAATAAAAACCTTCAATTCATCTTTGTTTATAACTATTGAATCATGTAATCTGTCACTATATATTAGTGAAGCAAAAAGCAATGAATTTAAAAGAGGAAAAATGAAGATTGGACAATGCAGTTTAGAAAAGGATTGAACTTAATAGTAAGAAATGGGTTGGTTGGTGATGCTACCTTTAATCTTCTAGGCTGAACAAGCTCCAATACTAAAGCATCCCCATCATCCAACTCATGATCCTCAACAAATGGTTTCCACCCACCAGAAAGAACTGCGAACTCCCCTAGGTATTTTGTGTCATAGATTGAGCCTTCCTCATCTTCCAGCACCATTGTCAGTTTTTCCTTGGGAATGTGATAGTTACAGAATTCCTGTGGCATTTTCTTAACAATAACACGATGGGAAGAGACAATTATCAAATTATTAGCTTTCCCATTGACTGTGGACAAAACAAAAAATGAGAATATGGAGAATCAAAGTTTCATATATCTTGCTAGCTTAGCAGCACAAAATTGCCGGATACATGTGAACTGCGCAGTGATTTGACACAAGATGGGTGTCCAGACGACAAACGACTTTCAAATCTCTTTGCACGCTTTAGAGGATAAGATCGTTGCATTTTAGTAGCGATTCTTCTTGATATATAGCTGTTAAAATAGTTAACTATTTAGCATAAGCAGCTTAAACATTGAGGGTGGGATCTCAAAAGACAGATTAACTAGACCTCATCTAGTTAGAAATTTTACCTTGTTGATGAACTTGATCTCAACCTTTTACGCCGGGGACTGTCGGGAACAAACTGAAACATTCAATGAATTAGTCATTTCTCAAAGTTGATTAGGAACATTAAACACTTCATAATCACCTCAGACAATATTCTATTGCTCACTAGAAACCCCGAAATAAACCATTCCACCAAAAACCAAAATCAGACATAGATGTAGTCTTACCTCTTCCACATAGGAAGCTTCAGCCCGGGGACGTGTAGAGCGTCTCAATGGACCAGGAGGGTTTATAGTTGTTCTCTTCACTTTTACTTGATGTTTCTACATCATTAAACAAGTAAAAGAACCCAAACTTATGAGTTAATCAAAACATATATAGTTCAAATCATGACCTTCTTCTCCTTAGTAATTGCTATGAGAAATTCATTCGAAAAACTTACCGGCAGAGACTTGTTTTTGATTTTGATAACCTCTTCTTTTAGACTGTTGACAAACTTTGCAACGCCCAATTCCTTGAAATTCAAAACATAAATCAGAACAAACCCAAATATTTACTAATCTGAAAGAGGGATTAAGGGTTATCATTGAGGGATATACCTGAAATCTTCTCATATTTTCTTCTAATCGTTGTTTCCGTGCCTCTTCGTAGGGGTTGTTTGAGGGACCTTTCGCCATTAGAACCGATTTCTTTCTTCTTTACTCTCTGGTTTCTTCTTTACTCTCAGAGTTGGGTTTTTTTTTTTTGGGGGGTTGTTGTTATTTCTAGGGTTTGAAAATGAAAGCAGAAATTGAACCCCAGAAACTGAATTTGCCCCTTTGTATTGTGATTTCGATTTTCGAAGAATTGGCGCACTTTTTTTGCTTGTTTGAATGGATTTTGGAGCCAAAATGTATGGAGTTGGCGCACTTTTTTTTCATTTCGTCTTTTTCAGTTTTTCCTTCGATTCGGGTCCTACGTAGTCAGAACAGGTAACACGACGTTCAGAATTCAGATTCCGTCAGTATGTAACTTGGACCTGGTTATATGAAAAATCTCGTGGTTGGCCTAGCCACCTCAATTCTGCATTATATTTTTTTACTCGGTCAAAAATGGATTGATTAAAAAAGCGAAAATACAAAGGGGAAAGTCTCTGAAGCCTTAGCTAGAAAGGCAAAAGCCAAAGAGCCTATTTGAAACGATAATATAATTTGCCAGGCCATTCTACAGAGGGAATGAAGGTCGGCCTACCCTCATAAAATTCAAAGATGTCTTCGACTAACAAACATGCCCTCTGTGAACATAGAATGTTGAAGAAGAATTGCTTCGCTAAAAGCCATTTCTGTCTCAGCTGCCAAGGAAGTTCATTTTTCTGAAAGGCATGTATACAACTCATCGAATCAGAACGTACGCAGAGATTTTTAAAGTCCCGCTTCTGAGCCACAACTGCTCCATAGATAACAGCTGCTCAATTCTGCATTATACTCCACCACTATCAGGTACCCTTCGATGTTGGTAAAGAACACAATCGATCTCGATGTACAAAAAATAAAAACCGTCAAATCGGTACCAGCAAAACATGGTTTAGTTCGGGGAATTACAATTTCAATTTTGGGGTTGATCTAAAGTTATAACTGGGACAATCATAAATTTTAGTTTCATGACAGATTTTGAATCACAGTGAAGCATTTAAATCATGATGGAGTGTTTGGGGACGATTATTTTGAATGCAAAGCAACGGAGGAACCACAAATTATTAAAGCAATATTTGAAGTTGATTGTAAAGTTATATTAAGATCTCTTAACGAGGAGGAGCCGCATGTTCATGTTCAATTAATTCTTGTTCATTTAATAAAACAAAAATTTAATAACAGTATATTTTGGTTTGGCAAGTCTGTTAACAAGCTTGGTTATAATATATAGCTCATATTCTTGCAAAAACAAAACTAAAGGATGGTGCAATCAGTTTTCATTTTTCAAATGTTTTCCCAAAGTACATTACCAAGCAAAATGGTACCCCATTAGAATCCATGCATTACCACTCTGGTATAGAATGACTATTGTGGGAACTAATCTTAATTTATATATCTTCTTTAGTACCAGAAAAAGGAAATTAAAAATAATAGTGTTTAGGTCATTTCAACAATTCGTATTATATGGCTTAAATATGAGTGAAGCTCCTCCCTTATTGAAGGTTTCTATAAAGCTTTGTCTATAGATGAGTTTTACTTTATTTGATGGATGTCTTTTCAAGCTTCCTAAACTCGGGTTAAAGATTGGTCAATGGATTTTGGTTTGAAGTATGACTTTAAACTGCAGGAATAACAGTGTTGAGTTTCTCGACCTTTTCCCTTAGGATTGGTCAGTTTAGTTTTTCAATGGAGACGTGGAAAGGATATAACTCAGCAGTAGAGTGTCACCTTGACGTGTGATGAGTGCTAAAAAGTGCATATTTCTATATATTTTTCTTGGCATTTAACTCATCTTTTGTGCATTAAGCCCAATTTAAGCCAAAAGGCTTCATAGCCCAATAGCAATTTAGGAACCCAATTAGCTAAAACACCTCCAAACACACCCGATCTCTGTGGATCGACCCGTACTTGCACGAGCTACAACCGACGACCGTGCACTTGCGGTATTACTGTAGGCCCCCGTTTTCATTGCGCTTAATTTATACACCCTTTCAAGGCCTGCCAACGTGGTGCAAGTCATCAGTTCGAGCCTGATTATTCCTAAAATCTGGATTTCAGACCTTTTCCCCAGCTATGAATTTTTTTGAAGAGATTGTGTGCCACATAAGACCAGTAATAATATGATACAAGATTTCCTCGGGTCACATGATAGAATTTGGACGATATGTTAAGTTTTGCTTACATGGCATGCTTGGGTCATATTGGTAAATTTACTTTTTTGGATTTATTCTGCTCTCATCACATTGTGTACTGGAAAATTAACCGTCGAAAAGAATTCTTAGTTCAAATTATAGGCTTAGGACATATTCGTGAACAAAAAAGAAAAAAATAGATTACATTTATAAATGATTATATTGTGGTTGCACAAACAAGGTTTTAGGAAGCTTAAAGTCAATTAAAACAATTTTCTGGATATTCATGCAATTATTTGGAAGGAAAAGAAAAAAACAGTTTTTTGAGATTTGAAGACGATGAAGTTCGCACTAACGTAAAAAAACAAAACAAGTGTAAATAGTTTATGATAGTTAACAATTTTTCAATCCATCTTTCAAAATTGGATAAATCATTCAAACAATTGTATTTTCTTAGATGCTAGTCTAAATTATGTAAACGGATGATATCTTTTAAACTTTTGACTATTAACCAAATCATATGAATGAAACTGTAACTTGGGATATGCAGAGATAAGGTCGAGCGAAAGTCAACTGATTTATCCCTACGCCATTAATGGTATTCTAACTATTAATTTATGCTCCCTTGTTTTTCTTGTCAATCTTTGTCGTAATTCGTTGCTAGTTATTTTTAGACATCATTTTCTTTTTTATCCCAAATTTTAATTCGCCTTTTTTCTTTTCTTTATGTTTTCTTTTTATTTAATGATTATGCTTGTCTTCTTTAATTTTTGTCGAGCATCTGTATGTAGCAATGTTACATCATGTAAACAAGAACTCATGTTGGTATATTTCTCAAGTTGGTTTTAATTATTTGCAGTGGTGCATCAGATTCTCATGGTTATTTTTATCAGCAATTCGATTACCTAGTTACTAGATATTGGAACGATAATTCATCCAACATGTTATATCAAATTTTTTCTGATTTACCATATTTTTGCTTATTATACCCATTCAAATTTCTCTTCTCACAAAACATCTCATACCTATATTTTTTTCTTCACGCTTACTGAAAATACGGGGGTATCAAAATACCCCACCCATTTTTTCTTATACAACCTGTATGGACTAAACTCAAATACAATTCCTAGAGTTAAAACTTAATGAATCTCAATCAGGAATTATATGAAGAGTTTATATCTCTTTCTCTCATAATTAATATGTAAACGGTGACAAGTCTGTGAACCTGATTATACCATGAGAGTACTTGGACGATTCCAAAAATCAATATCCAAGATCAATCAAGTCGTATCCAACAATTACGATGGACGTATCCATTTTGATTGATTTACGTACAACCTGTAGTATTTTAATTATAAAGATAAACAATATAATGCGGAAAAATAAATAACACATACAACAGAAATTTTGTTAACGAGGAAACTCCAATAGCAGAAAAACCCCGGGACCTTGTCAAGACTTGAACACCAAACTGTATTAAGCCGCTATAGACTCTAGCATACTATCAAAACTTCTGGACTTGAATGTAGTTGAGACAGAATCCATCGTCACAGTAATTCAGTACAGTCGAGCTCCTTACGCCTCTTGAATCTCGCAAGACTTTGTGCAACTGATTCCCTTAGCTGACATCTTTTACTACCTAAGAGTTTCTTCAACTCAATTGAAGATTTTAAACCAATCTGCTTCCCACAGATAAGCTTATATGTGATTTATGTTATGATCAAAAGATCAAGGTGAGATAGAAAATCATTTGAAACAGACAAAGTCTAGAAAACCTCAAAATCCGGTACTTACGACTCCCGAAGAGCAGCCTAGATTATCGTTCACCTCACAGGTAAAACATATTCCAATTTCAACAAAGAATCGTTATAGAGGAATATACTTGTGGAATCATAAAGTCTGAGACGAAGAAACTTTGCGATTTCTATTTATCTTTCCCTGATCGAAGTAAGACTCAACGGTCGGTAGCAAGATATACACGAACTATCAAGATAAAGATAGTCACACTTGGCATCACGAATCCCTAAGTGAAGTGTTTTTAGTCGCTAAAACTAAAAAGGTTTAAAGTATAAGACGACTCTAGTTTACAACCAGGACACACAAGAAAAGTGTCGGGGATTCAAAGATCAAAGATGCTTGAGGTTCTCCTTATATATACTTTCAAAACAAAGGTTTTTTAGATTTAAACTAAAGTAACTTTGGAACAAAGAAATCAATATTCACCGTTGGATGAATCTTTGATTTGAGATTAACACAACAAAATATACACTCTGGTTAGGATGAACCGTAACTGAATTCTTTCATTTTAATATAAGTTCATTTCTTAGCTCGTGCAATTCACTTCTTCTTTCAACTATTTAGTACTTCGGTTCATTCAATTGGCGCATTCATAAAAAAAAAAACAACAGGACCAAAGATAGGGACTTGAGTTTTGGACAAGTCTAACGAATACGAGAAAGACATCGGAATGATGGTCGTGTACAATGACTCGTTCATGAAAGGTTAGTCGAAACTATCCAGACGAACTATAAGCTTAACCATTTTCATATAAATCTTTAAGACTTTAATCTTGAGTCATAACCATAGGTTATAATATGATCCAATATGTCTTAATGTGTTTTTTTAGAAAGTTGTTCAAATGCCTATTATCACATAGAAATAATTCTGATGCATCTGAAAATATTCGACAGGGTAAGTACATGTACCTACATCCAGTTCGTGAGTTATTTTTTCATGGTACGTGTATCGGGTTTGTATACCCTTAAGACAAAACGATTTCACGAGTTCACGAGTTCACATAACTTTTTTGGTATGCATACTAGGTATGCTTACCAACACGAGTTCACGAGTCACATAAATTTTTGGGTTTGCATACTTGGTATGTGTACCAAAAGTCGTTGCCGAACTATAGATACGTACGTCTACTGGGTATATGTACTGCGGTTCCGGACCTATAACAGTTGCGCCAGTATGTAAGCTGGTACGTGTATTATCCTATATCTATATTTAGAGTAGTTTTATATCTGTCTAATATTCAATTTGAAACATTTACGAATAATACAATGACACATATCACTATTTAGAGTAAATTCTCGACTACAACGATTATGCTCAATAGTGGAAGGACAAAAGTTTGGGATTTCAAACTTTCCAAAGATCATCAATACATATAAAGGTCCTTGGTAAGAAATTTCTAATTTTCCCGACTAATACTTCTTCCACTAAGTTGATTTGAGATGGTTTCACATGATGGATTCTCTTTCCTTGGTCCCGGAAAGGAGAAAGTTCTCGTGGGGGGACTTGTACTAGTATCCAAAAATTCTCCATCAACTTCAATAACTCTTCTTTCAATCATGGTTCTACAGTAAAAGTTCTCAAGATTAACATCATGATATTAGCATAAAATATTCTTGTGAGAATATCAAATCATTCACCATAACCATCAAAAATGTTACCAAGGTTATACTTTTCAAAAAAAGATAGTTCATTAGCATGCATTTCATCCTCGAACAACTTCTTTTCTAAGATGAAACCTCTTGAAAGAATTCCGTCATAGCTTTTGGAACAATCTTCATTAACAAAACTATCATACATGATGTTTCATTACTAGATTCACCTTTTTCCTTGAGAGTAAATGTCAGTTGAGAAGAACCCTTATACTTTGTCTTAGATTTTCCAACATCTCTTTTGATTCTAACCATGCTTACTACAAACAGTAAATATTAAAGGAGAAGAATAAGGATGAAACTTACTTGAATGAGCTCTTTTTATGAGAATAATCACCTTAATTGATGCTCTATCTGTGAAATAAAATTGAATTAACCAAGAGATATCAAGGTTTGTAGAAAAATTAGCACCAAAGGCAAGAGAATGGAAACCGGTTCCGTAACCCTAGCGTTTTCCTTCCCATTCGTATACTATAGAGAAAGAAGAAGATAAGGAAGGTTCGCGAACCCGCGGATCATATATGAACGTTTATGGACTTGCCCAGTTCCTGAACGACTAGCTAAATTAGCTATATAGCAAAATAAAATTTGTTAGATTCCATCACAAAGACTCACTGATAAGTCTTTATTAAAAATAAATTAAATCTATATTTATGGAAAAAATTGGTTAATTGATACATAATCCGATAAGAATATGTAATTGACTAAATGCACTGTTTTTTCCAAAAGTTTCTACGAAAGGATAGTTGGTTTTTCAATCAAACACAGATCGTAGTTTAAACATCAACATAATGTTTAGAAAAGTATGAGAGCATTCTTAACTTGGCTTGTTAACGATAATTCGCATGAATCATGTTCTCGTCTCATACTTAGGAGTCATATAGGCAAGGTGAAAAAATTGTTAAGAACATAAGATTTGTTGATACCCATATCAATTCATAAAAGTTCGAACTAGCAGTCGATGTGGTAGCACCAAGTCAATCTGACTTTCTTTTACAAAATCAGGTGCAATTGAAAAACATGACACCGCAAGCCCAACATGATATGATAAGTCTCTTAATGTCTATTTCGCAAGAAATAAATAATTTCTTCATAATCATATGAAGCATCAGAAGGTATTCAGAACTCACTGGACGCATCTGATAAGACATATAAACGAAAGAATCACAATTATACCAAAACATAAAAAGAAAAGAACTACTTATCTGTTATTTCCACCATCTCAAGCTACATACATAATAGGGTGGTTCTGATTTCTTATTACCAAAAAGTTGGGTGAGTAAGAAGATATTCATGAACCATCTCAGAACGATATTTATCGTCTCTTGTACTTGAAGCATAATCGAAAGTATTAGAGCGCTGCTCGGTTGAACCCAAAAGTTTTGCTATCTCAAGCTTGTTGTCAATATTAGATGAACAAAACTATGTATACTAAGTCAAGTCTCAGACAAGGTATAAAATTTGGTAGTTGAGTATCAGACATCACCCTCGAAGACTGGAGATTGACTGAGACATTTGGATAACTTCTTCAACAAGGTGTGTGAAGACTGAACCATTCAATTTTACTCACTATCTTTATGAGACTATTTCGAATGACTTCTAGTAGATTTATTGCAAAGAAGAAATTTCGAGTGAAGCTAGTCTCGTTAAACATCTCGAAATATGATTCAAGCATTGGATGTCCATAGGTCCTTAACAATATTAGCTCTAAACAATTTATTGATTAAGAATTAATTTTTGTGGATCATTTGAAAATTGCTCAAGCAATGATTTTATCATTTGGGAATGTTTCAAACATCAAAGAGAGAAATTCAAAACTTATGTAATTTCAACTCAGGGTAAGTTGGCGAACCATCTCACAAACCAAGGATATCTGAGTTTCTGGAATATATGAAGCTTGGCGAACCAGTTCTCAAATCTTAAGTTCAAAAAGTGACAGTTCACGAACCATGGTGATCTGAATTTTTATATTAGTGAAAAAGGCTAACAGTTGGCAAACCCATTTCACGAACTGTTGTCATATGAGTTCACAAGCGGAAGTAGGGTTAGCGAACCCGGTTCACGAACCGTAGCACCCTGACTCGTGAACTGCCTTACGGTTCACGAATCGTTTCACTAACGGTCCAGTAAATATTAACAAAAGCTCAAATACTTTTAAAAAAAAAATATGTTTAACATTGTTATGACTCTCATAAACACCTCTAAGACATCATTATTTACTAAAACACCTTGCGTATGTGTATCATGATTAAAATCTTAAGTGTTTAAATGAACACGCTTTTGCTTACTAGTTCGAAAGACATATTTTCCAAGAACAATCATTATACACGATTCATGTATCCGGACCACTGGGTATATTCTTATATGTTCTCACATGCTTACTTGAAACCCTAACAAGAGCTTCACATCTAAACAGAGAAAGTGTTTGCTTGAATCTCAAGTTATCTCAGCTTGAATTCCGAGCAACCCCTAGGCTTGAACATCTACAAATAAAGACACTCATTCAAGTAGAAAATTTAATCCCTGACACTTTATGTCCTAGTTGATTGCTAGAGTTGTCCTCTATTAACCTATGTTTCCTCAGAGAAATATAATTAGGTTTACGACTAAAAGATTTCATTTAGGGATTCGTAAAACCAGATCCTACTATCTTTACCTTATAGTTCGTGTATCCTAGTTTTATTTTTATTTTTGTTATCGAGGTTTTCGTAATCTCTTTCTCTTTCGGGCAAGATAAATAGAAATATTAAAGTTCTCTCCGTCTCGTGTTGAATTTTATTCTCACTATTCCTGTTAAGTTGATCAACAACACTCTTTAATTTTGTAAAATCTAAAAAGTCACCACTCTTTAATTTAAAAGTTGTCTCTTGGCTAAAAGAAAATATTCTATCAAGCGTTTCAATAGTATCCGATTGCAAGACGTTAGTAAACACTATCAACTTGGTAAGCAAAGCTTCTCCTGGCCAGCAGAAAACACTTTGCAGGAATCCAAGGTAATGTTGAAAGATCTTCCTCAAGCTCAGGTGTTTATTATACGAAAGTTCAACTCTGCTGTTGATTTCCTAGCTAAAGAAGCAAGGATTAAAAACATTCAGCATATGTCAACCAAATTGCAACAGAAGATCCAGGAAACTAACATTTTATCTAATATCTTTGATAATCCAGGAAACTAACATTTTATCTAATATCTTTGATAAAAACGAAATTGTAAATCTCATGTATTACATTTGGTAGTTAATAAAATTCTTTTTTCCATAAAAAAATAAATAAAAAGTCACCACTACTTAAAATAAGTCGGAGCTAAAAACTACTGGAATAAGAGAAGTAGAGAGAGCCGACGAGAGGAGTTAGCTGAGAGCCTGAGATGGTCAAACAAATTCGTTTCCCACTCTTATCAATACTACTCATCATCATAATTTCCTCTTCAATTCTTCCATCATCCTGTAATCAACAAATCACTAAATCTCCAAAAATAAACAAAGTTTGCATAATAGGTAGTGGTATTTCAGGTTCATCACTATCTCATTTCCTTAGAAAGTATTCAGATGATCAAACTTTAATAGGTGAAATTCATATTTTTGAACGGAATGGAATCGTTGGAGGAAGAACAGCTACAGTTACCATTGGTGGAGATACATTTGAAGCTGGTGGATCTATCATTCATCCTAAAAACTACCATGCTTTGAATTTCACTCATTTGCTGAACCTGAAAATCAAGAAACCCTCTGATGGTTCATTGGGGATTTGGGATGGGTCTCAATTTCTCATTAAAACCCTTGATAATAAAAATAACAGTAAACTTATTTCTCTTTACAATTCTTTCCGCTTGTTTTTCCAGTACGGGCTCTCCCTCCTCAAAATGGATCCATTCATTAAGGTCTGTCTGTCAATTTATGTATTCAGTTTTGTTGATAAATTTTTACATGAATTTCTGAATTTTGATTTTTTGTTGTTGATGTTTTCAGACTATGCTGGGCAATTTTATGAATTATTACACTGATCTTGAATCACGACCAGTTTTTGAGACTGTGGAGGAGATGCTGAAATGGTCAAATTTATATAACCTAACTGGCAGGACTCTACAAGAGGAGTTGATTGAGGCTGGCTTATCTCCTAAACTCATATCTGAACTCATTACTGTAAGTCTCTCTTCATATTTTTGCTATATTTTAATGTTTTGCTTAGACATTTTGCTGACCTTTATCGTCGACTGTGAAGTTTCGGTGCACCGATTGAGCATATGTTCTGTTGGTCCTGTCTTTTCGGTTTGCTTCAGTTTCGGTGTAGGTCGAGGGATTACCCACCTAGTCAAGGGGCAATACCTGCTTTTGTATTTATTGAATCATGCAGAGGTTGCCTGTACATTACACAGCTTGTATTTAAAATGTGCTTGTACCATTTCTCTACCTGAAATCAGGTAGCTGTCATGTTCTCGATGTAGGCAACCTGAAGTAGACCTTTGGATGTGAATATCTGATGAGTGGGAGATGGTTAAGGGATGTGTTGCCAACCCGGCTTGCAATATTTGGTTTTGTTCTTGGACCCTCGGTGCAGGCTTTCATGTCTCTTTTAGTGTGCAGAAAGCAGTAGCACTGACATAATTGCTTCAAAAAAAAAAACAAAGCTTCGCTACAAGATTGCAACTGGTTTCCTGCTCTTATTTAGTCATTCATATGCTTGCAAGTTCAATTTTTTTTCCTAGGCTGGTAGATAATGCGATGGACTTGGTTTGGGACTTGAAGCACGTTCGAAGTTTCTCAATGAGGACATGGAGACCACATAAATTCATATGAATTAGATTTATAGTTCTTAGAATTTAAAGTTTATGTGCTGCTCTTCTGCATAGCATTTACTCAACATCTTTTCCCCTTACAGGAATATGCTTTGCTAGATAGCCAGAGATTCATACAGTATCGTTTTTATCCGTGTTCTGTAGAAAATAATGTTTAGACAAGCCCAATAATCCATGAGCCATATATTCGCCCGCTTGTGCCTATGCTATATAATCCCTACTAATGCATGGGTTCCTATGTGTGCAGGTAATCACAAGAATCAACTATGGGCAGAGTATGAGTATCAGTGGCCTTGCTGGCGCGGTTTCAATGGCAGGGAGTGAAGATGGATTATGGGCTGTGGAAGGAGGGAACTGGCAGATTGCTGCCGGCCTTATAAAGCATTCAAATGTTACATTACACCTCCATGAAGAAATTGAATCTGTTTCCGATATCGGAGGGAGTTATGAGTTGAACTCCACCACAGGGAATACTTATTCCTGTGGAGTAACAGTCGTTGCTACACCATTGGATGAGGTTAAAATCCGCTTTTCCCCACCGATCTCAATTCCTGAAAGGAGGTTACAACACACATGCTACTTTTGTTAGGGGCATCTTAAACCCTGTGAGTATAATATTCATTCTTCGTCTTACTTAAGTTGCACCATGTTGCTGGTCATTTGAATGAAAGTGATGTTTTTGAAGGGTTATTTTGGAATGAATTCGGTCGCGGACATTCCAGAATGTGTGGGCACCATCGAGGATTCCAGCCTACCTTTTACCAGCATTTCTGTTCTCAAGAAATACAGTGAAGACGATATGACTTACAAGATTTTCTCTCGTGCACCCATGGAAGACCCATTACTTGATCAATTATTCAGGTATAGTTTATGTATCATCTGTCTATCCCATCATATGGTTAGTGGCTTAATAACTAGTATCTCTTAGCAACGCAACGTCGCAAATTCTTTGCGACAAACTGGTTGTTCTGAATATAGAGTTCATTGCATACAGACTTGCATAGATTCTAATTGCTATTTCCTGATGTCTACAGAACGGTGAAGGAGGTGATTCGGATAAACTGGGGTGCATACCCTCATTACCATGCACCTGAGGTATTTGCCCCATTTGTGTTGGATGGGTTGCATTTATACTATGTCAATGCCTTCGAAAATGCAGCCAGCACAATTGAAACTGGCGCTGTTGCAGCAGAAAATGTTGCGCGGCTCATATTATCACGTTACTGTGGTCATACATCAAGTTCATCGCATTTGAGACAGTTCGTTTCTGAGGTACATGTAGAGCTGTGAAGTAGGTGTGCATGTATATATATAGGTAGATTTGCAGTTAAACCTATACAGAGTATAAGTTTGCTCTTGTTATGTGGAAAATTTGTTCTTTTTTCTAGGCATAAATTTTTTGATCAAATGAACATATGAGAGATCAAAATCTCAGAATGAATAGCTTTTCCATTGTAATTATACTTTTATGACAATAGAAAAGAACTCATATTTTAATGACTCAGATTCACAGTTTCCCTTCCTGCTTCTTCCCATGATCCTACAGATTAGATTACTTTCTGGGAAGTGTTTCCACAAATGACTATTTCCGCAAATAGAGAAGGTAAACGAACCTAAAAGTCACATTTCCTCATGTGGGCTCCTCACAGCCCATGTGGTGGGAGATATTTCCCTGATTTATAAACTCGCAACAAAAGCAGTAGATTGTAGAATGGAGGTTCTTAGTGACAATCTGCATACTACATTCGCTGCCAACTCTTGAACTTAGCAAATACGAAGAATAAGTGGCAACTTCTCCAACAGTTAAGCCGAGAATCAGTGACCTATCTTTGCAAGACAAAACTGTTTACCTTCTTAAATTTAATTTCCCTGTTTTTGGGATACAAATATGCTATCACCAACTCTTCCCAATATAATTAAGCGAAAGCACTATTTTACGCTCGACACACCAAAATTTCCTAGGATAAACACTTCTATGTAAGTTATATCAGAGAAAATAAGAAGCAAGTTATCTACAATTACTGCATTACCATGATGATAATGTTACAACAGCCCAATAAGTTACTCTCAACTTCCCTTGGAATAAGAAACGAGAGTTTGAACATACTAGCACACTGCACAAAACAGACAGCAAAAAGGGTATTAGATATCAGAAATGACCATACACGATTTTCCATAATCCAACAAAATAAGATAATCAAACACACCTTTGTCATATAGCGGATAATCCGAGATAGCATACAAGTGTCTCATCCTTCGAATCTCAATTTACGTCAAGCTTTTCCTACGACAGACTTACGAACTCCAGAGGCGATTAGAACCAATTTGAGACACTGAAGTCCCGAAGCTTTCGGAGGTGTCTCTCCATATCTTGTCTAGTTTTAATCCATTCTTCTCTTTCTATAACAGTTGTTGGGTCAGCCCTTTCACTCTGGAAGTAGGACAATCAAATTAATTAACACTTTCGGAGTAAGAGGTATGAACTATAAGAAAGGCTTATCAGTGCAGATACTCACCCTATCAATAATTTTGAAAGAGTTCCCATTGTCACGTATGATAAGCATGTCGTTCTTCCTATCCCTGTCTCGTCCGCCTGGAACCGTAACCTAATGAAAGCAATCAAAGCTATCACCATCAAAACAAAACCAAACCTAAACGCCTCTTAAACCATGCATTATTCTACAACCAAAACAGCATACAGAAGGAGCATACTAATTTATCGAACCATCTAACTGTAAGAAAGAATCATGACATATACATCCCTTAGTATCCATCATATAAAGCTAAGATTTTAAGGCAAGAATCGAACTATTGGGCATAAGAGCCAAAATAGAAGTCAAATTCTCTCCAATACATGCTACTAAGTAGATGGGAAGGTGATACACTTATATATCCAAGAAGATCTAATTATTAGGAGAATCAGCTCAAAGAAGTAACTGCCTATGATATCTAAAAAAACATATAACAACTACAAGCTATGTTAATTTGATAAGTGTTATTAATTCATCAGTTCTAATTTTTAATTTTAGCAAAACAAAAAATAGTAGCAGATTCGAATAAATAGCTCGTGCAAGCACGTATACAGGCAAATAAATGGTTTAGGCAAGATTAATATTCTTTTGAAGATCACTAAGACACACCATCGTATTATAGACGAATGAACTGAGAATTCTTAACAATAGGTTATGACCCCAGCTGTTTTCACCCTTTAATTAAGCCAGAAAAGCGATTCAGGTGAACTTTAGTTCATATTAGAGGTTAACAAACAAGCCATTAACTTTTCACATTGTTTATACTATATATGGTCAAGAGATTCCACATGCTCTCCTCAAGGAATACACAGGATTTTCATCTAGCCAAAGGAAACATAAAGTAGATAATGGTTTAGTGATCCAGAAAACTAGCCCCGATTCATTGTCAACCTTTTGGTTAAACTATAGAAATATATGAAGAAATAAGATCAAATTGCTAGCTCCAGTGTAGCTTCCTAAAGTAATATCCTTAACAGATAGAAACATACCTGCTCCATATGACAGTTTCAAAATGTTGAGAGGTTTAAGATAAAATAAACATATATGCAACAATAATTGGTGTTGAAATGTCAGGAAAATGACTCACCAGAACTTTTGCTCTGGTGATTGACTTTGTTTTTGAGTCGATAACATAGATTTCTTCAAAATCGACTACGAAATCAGGGTCACCTGATCTCCTATTTCTGTAGTGTTTTGATAAGAACACCTGTTACAGAAAATTCCAAAACACAAAAAAAACATCATCAGCACCAAGAATACCCAATAATACATCCTAGATCCTAATGAGCTATTATACAAGCTTGTACAGCTCAAGGTAAAGTAAGTAAACAAACTTGGAGAGCAGCAAAAAGTAAAATACTCAGCAATTTCTACAATTAAGGTGCTACAAATAGATTCAAAGGTTCCACCAGCATTCATGATTTAGAATAACTAAACATGGACCACTTGGCAGAATGATTGAGTTCAAAACGAATTCATTTTGATACCTAAGTAAAAAGCAATATATTAACTCATAAGCACCAATATACTTGAACGAGAAGCTGGATGAATGACAACACCAATAAGACATTTTAGTCCAGAAGTTCAAGTCCCACCATGTAAGATGGAACTAGCCAGCACATAATCCAGAACAATAATTGCAGCAAATAAGCTTCAAGACACTCTAATAGACACCTGATTGACACCTGATTATCCACAAAATGTGTTTTGCCCTACCATTGTTCTCAAGACCATCTGGGTGCAGCCTTGAATTAGTTGAACTGTAATGGAATGTGAAACCACAGCAAATAAATATATTGACACAGCCATTTCTACTGTTCCCCTGCTCAAATGGTATTCTTGCCAATTCTGACATATCCTTTTACTTTCTCCAGTAATTATCCATACCGATTCAAACATCTCAACATAATCTAAACCTTTCTTCAGAGAAAATGTGCACCAACCCAAAACGAAATGCATGGAAAATACAACATGCCACATACTCACCAAAAGAATAAAAGAATTTGTATCACATGATCTTTGAAAAGACAATGTAAAATCTTATAATGGGTTCCATTGTGACATAACCTGTCTTAGTTAACCTCTACGTATAAAACTCGATTCATAAATGCAAAAGTTAACCAAAATGGATTACTTTATCCACCTTCCAGGACAGGCATGCCCTGTGATGATTTGTTCATCCGTCAATAAGACACTTGATTGATTTAAGCATTTGGCAAGCACCAATTTTGAAGGAGAGAATAAGGAAGAAGACTGAAAACTACATATTTAATCGAGAATAAGGCTGCAGAGTCACTTATCAGCCCTGAACATCCTAGTTTTCCAGATAATTCAAAGGCAGAAGAAGGAGATATTTCAATCTCATAGACATTCTTTCTCATTTCCTCCCCTACTTCTAAATTCCTTTTTTCAAGTGTAACAAGGATCTCATAAAATCTTAGCATAGTAACACACTAAACAGTAATTGGATGAATTAAAACAAATTTAAAATCAACTCTACTTAACACATCAATACTATATCATGCAAATAGCCATATACTACAAGAAAGACATGGCATATCCTAAAAAGGTATAGTTAAACAACAATACCTTCGCAATTTCCCTTTCTGACTTGTACATTGGATCACGAGGTGCGTCAATTGGAGGCTCAGTCACATTGTAGCATCCATAATCGCTTTTTGCACATCGAATATACTACCATTTCAACAAGAACAAAATGCAAGGAAACAAAAAAAAAGTTAATAAATTCTTATCCTTGAAGGGAACTCACTCTACCCATACATCTTGCACAGTAAAAAGATTTACCTTCTGCGGCATTGGTGCTAAAACCCTAGGGATTGAATAAACATCTGTATCTGGAGGCGTTACATACATCTGCAAAAACCACAAACATCAACCAGGGTTTAGGGTTTAAACATTGAAACCCAAATTACCACACAGAAATGACTAAAAACATTCAAGAATAATTCAAAATGAGAGAATTCTCACCTCACGGAAATCATAGACATCATTATCAGGATCAGGAGGTTTCCTAATGAAAAAATCACACTCTAGTAAACATATCTTATGGAATTCTTCTTCGTTAATCCTATAATCAACAACCATCTCAGAATCCCAACCTTGTGTAGAAACAAAGCTCTTACTCTGTTCAGACATTTCAATTTCATCCCCACCGGTAGAAGAAGTAGAAAAGCGTGAAACAGTAAGAAGATTTTCATACTCTACATCGTAATCTTTTTTGTTATCAACTTCTTCCATTTCTTCATCTTCCATATCATAATCATCTGGACTTCCTCCATCTGCGTCTCCATCATCAGCTCTAACCCTAAAATCACGGAAAGTGGATGGTTTTTTAATTGGTGCTGTTGCTGATTTAAGAGGCTGAAATGAGATAGATGAGTTTCTGAAGAGAGAAAAGGAAGCAGAAGAAGATGATGAAGAAGAAGAAGCAGAAGAGACTGTGAAGGGTTTTGAAGGAATCGGAGCTGAAGGGAGAAGAATTAGAGCACCACTCATGGCTTTTGCTTCTTCTACTTCCCAAATTGAGACATGAATATCAGATAAACTATATAAGTGAAAACTACTGTCAAGACCCTGAAATATTGTCTTTCATAATTTTCCGGCCCTTCTAAATAGATTCTTTAGTTAATACTCCAAAACTTTAGCACCTGTTATTGTCAACACCAAAACTTAAAAACTTTTCTGAAAGCCCGTTCATGAAGTGCTTCCAAATGGAGGATGCAAAACGCAAATTGTACAAACGGCTTATGGATTGAAGCTCTATTTTCACTTGCAATATGCATGATCTTGCATCAGCTGACTAGTTTGTCTTGTGTTAGCAGTTAGCACACAAAAAGGTGAACTTTGTGGGATTTGTGAATCCTGCACAGGCTAGCTAACGAGGTGAATTCTCCCCATGAATGGTAAAAAGATTTTACCAAAAGCTCTCTCCATTTTCCCACATCCACATTCTGCTGCCCTTTATACCCTCCATTATCGGATTTGCTTCGAGTACACCAGTACCATTTGGCATTTGCCATGACAGAAATGAAACAGCCACCCTGCCGGTCAAAGCATTTAAGTGCAACATTTCTGGAGGGATTTTTATCATGTTATGTAAGCTTTAGATTAAGTCAGTGACGAAGTAACCAGGTTATTTTGTATTTCAGTGCCTAGCAGTCGAACACTGATGTAGAGTTATGTTTCCCAAATACTTCAATACATTATTTGAAACTAACAAGATTTTACAGGACAAGACCAAAGTTGGATTTTGACATGACAATTACAAACAAAAAAGTACTTGATTGAGAACCACAACAGATTATATCTATGTGACTTCAATTCCTCCTCCGACTTCTTTACTGGGAAACCACCTTTCATTTTCGAGGTTAGAAAAGAAACAAAAACCGGTTCAAAACTAGTTGCTTCCGCAGGAACTACTTGAAATCGACGTAATATTTCCACAACCAACATCTTCATTTGCAGGAACGCCATCTCTTTACCCAAGCAAATCCTAGGCCCTGCTTGAAACACTGGATATGTAAAGGAATCCTTGGCTACAAAATATGACTTTCCAGTGGCTTTATCTATCTCTAACCATCTTTCCGGCTTGAATTTCCTCCAATCAGAACCCCACAAATTGTCCATCCTTCCCATTGCATAAGGTGAATATATGACTCTCATTCCCTTCTTTACAATAGTACCATCTGGTAAAACATCGTCACTCGCTGCTTGTTTACTGTCATTGGGCACCGGTGGGTATAGTCTCATGCTCTCGCTAAGTGACTCATGGATGTAAACCATTTCCTTTGCATCTTCATAACCAGGCTCGTCTGATATTTCGTTTATCTCTTTAAGTATCTCTTTTTCTACTTTGGGGTGGCATGACACCAACCAGAAAAACCATGTCAAAGCTGCAGAAGTAGTGTCCTGACCAGCTAAGATGAAACTAATAACAATGTCAATTACAAAATCGTCATCCAAATGATCATCTCTTAAGAACCTTGATAAAAGATCAGTAGCCTCTGCTGAGGACTTTTCTTTCATTTCTTGTTTCTTTTGCCTTATAAGTTTTCTTGCAGCTTCCCGCACTGTTGAAGTCGCTTGACTGAGTCGCTTCTCCGACCCAACATCGAAATATCTTTTAAGCTTCCAGACAAACGGGAACACATAAGCAAAACGCTTGCTGCTAATTTGTGTAGCATCTTCAAACCCAATAGCAAATTCGGACCTATCAAGTGAAGGTGAAAGGTAGGCAGGATCAAACCCAAATGAGATTTTACAGATGTTGTCAAAAGCAAACCTTTGAAGAATATCTTGAAGATCAAGAACCGAGTTTCGGTGAGCTGCTGTTTCGAGAATGGGAATTAATCGACCAAAAAGTTCGATCTTAACAACATCTTCGATGAATTTACGGAGAGATTTGGTGTTAAACTCATGGCTTGCTAATTTCCTTTGAAACTTCCATTTAGCTCCATCAGTGTTGAAAATACCAGTGCCAAGGAAATCAAATAGGGTGCCATTAAGCAGTTCACCTTTTGGGTAGACAGGGAATTGGGTCTGGAGAATGTGTTTGACATTTTCAGGATTTGCAGTCCAAACTCGAGATGGACCCATAAAACCTTGAATCACAAAAGTTCTTGTAGCACAATGAGTAAGAACATCTGCCATCCATTGATTCATTCGGTTTCTATTCGAATAGATAGCAAAAATAGAACCAACCAATGGGTAAGATTTTGGTAACTTTATAGACGAACTGCGGATACTAATTATCCAGATAATGGAAATAGGGAGGATCAATACAAGGATAAGCCATGAAACTGAAAACCCAAGATCTAACATGATTAATGGTTTTGCAGTTTGCAGAAGAGGTGTTTGATATGAAAATTTCGAACTGTGTAGTGCTTCTTTTTATGTGTTCTGAAGTATTCTATTCATGATAATTGGAAAGTTGTTGGTTATTTATTCTTTAGTTTATTTCTTGCATATCTCATAAATTACGTCATTGCTTTGTTTATTTATTATGGGTCAACAAAATGGAGGATCAGAATAGCATATTTCCCTTCTTTTCACACTGACACGACAACGTCGACAAGCGACTATTTCCTAAATGTACTAGCGGGTGGGCACCGTGGGACTGTGGGAGATTTTTGTAGTTTGCTTGATCTGGAAAAGTGCGTAGAGCTCAAGTTAGTGGTGTGGTGGAGAATTTATAGATGAAGAACTCTCCTAACCGCATATTATCTCAAACTCATTACTCTTAATTATCTCTTCATATTTCTGCTATTTTTTTTTTAATGTTTTGCTTACCTCTACATGATTGAGTGTGAACTAGTACCACTGCAAACTACTACGACTACCGACTGCGTGTGCTCTAGACACCATTCAAAGAACTCTCCGTTCAAAAAGATGCATTAGTTCTGCTAGTTCGTGCATTCTGTAAAACGATTGTATTTCACTTGAGTTGGGTAATTCTTTTCTTGGTAACTTTTTAGCATACCCATATTTCTCTTGAATCATTTTGTAGTACCCACTAATAAGCATGAGTGTTCTTTAGTTTCAGAAAAACGTCTATAGGATGCCTGCAAGAAGCTCAGTAGCAAGAGAATTTCATCGGCCTCTAACCAAATGAACTACTACCTTATATACAGGATTGCGAAGGAGAATGGTGCCAAAGCTACTTGTCATAAGCTTGCAATCACATTGATTCATATTCATGCAAGGTGCATTTCCTAATCTTACTTTCACTTTTCTATGTTTAACTTAAAAAAAATAGCTACGTACGATTTAGGTACGAATCTACGATGCAGGCTCATTGTTCACTGGAAAAAAAAGGAACTTGTCAACCTTGTTAGTTGCATTTCTAGTGGAAAATAAAAGCGTCACTAATATAAAATCTCTGGGACCTTTTTTTTTATGGGAAAAGCTTAGGCCTAGAAAGGTACTAAGATCAGTACAATAGAGTTGTATTGGTATTGGCTGTGAATGCACCACTCAACCTGCCAGCATTGTTCTTACAAAAAAGAGCAAAGTTAAAAGCATCATGTTTCAATTACGATGGATGATGCTAGCTAAGATTTAGTAAAACAAAAGATATGGTTTTATGACCATGTATCTACTACTTTCTTCTTGACCGTGTCTTCTTTCATAGTAATTTAGATGAAATCTTCCTTGAGCAGCTTCATGGTAGAGTAACTTAAAGCGAACTAGAATGGCCATTGATTCAACAAAAATTGCGATATTTGTGTGCTGCATTTCTTTGGCCCACTGGAAAGCTAGGTATGCTCCTCATGTTGCTCCCCCTTCTCCAGAGTGTCCTGGATGTCCTCTAGTGCCAATGATGTTTCCAGCAAAATCTGTCATAGTTAGAGCAGTGTAATATAATGAGTTCTCAGTGTCTTGTAGTGTGTACATACTGATATGATTCCCAAACCCTGCTTCTGCATTCCAAGTATAAGGAGTAATATCGTATTGCAAAGTAATGTCAGTTTCCTCAGGTAAGAGTGGGAAACTGTTCATGATATGATCCTGCATAGCATGTATTCTATTATGATTGCACATATGCTGCTTAATCCGGAGAGTAGTAACTCCCATATTAGGCTGAGTTTGTTTGAATATAAGATCACATCTAGCTTTCCAGATATACCAACAAGTAGAGGCATAAATGTTGCAGTCAGTACTAGTGTTTCTAGGGTGGAACCAGGAACTCAACCAGTCAATAAAAATGGTATTGTTATCAAAGAGAGTATGAGAGTAGCCAAGAATTTCCCGCCACACCAGAGTAGCAGCAGGACAATTTAGGAACAAATGAGACATGGTTTCTTCTTCCCCACCATTGCAACAGTGCATATAGGATTGATGTAATAAAGTATGCTAGTTGTTTTGGCATTAGTGGGAATAATTCCATGTGCACATTTCCAGATAAAGATTTTGATGACAAGAGCCACTTCCATGTTCCAAATGGCTTCCCAGTTGCCAGTTAGAGTATCATTTCTGTATAAGTGACCAATTTTTTCCTTGTGCAGCTCCTTGACAGAGAATACTCCTGTATCATTAAGGTTCCATATTATTATGTCTTCTTCATTTGGGTGTGTCTGCAGTGTAACAATCACAGCAGCCTTGTCAGCGCTGAAATAGGTATAAACTTGAGCTTCATCCCAAGTTCCATCTGGAAGAAGCAGAGATTCTAGATTTTCAATGTACTGTGGGCAGTTCTGCGATTTTGACATTCTTGAGGTGGTATTTGGAATCCATATATCTTCCCATATTTTGATATTTCTACCATTACCAATCCTCAAAGAGCAGTGTTGTTGTATGTTGCTTATGCCTTCCAGAATTCTTTTCCATATCCATGAGTCCCCATCTTTTGATTTTGTATCCATGCTAAGAACATTTCTGCCTAAGAGATATTTGGCATCCATGAGCTTGTACCATAAGGAGTCTTTATCCTGCTCAAGTCTCCATCCAATTTTTGTTATCATAGAGCTGTTGAATAATTCCATATTCATGAATCCTAGACCCCCCATTTCTTTGAGCTTGCACACTGCTGTCCAGGCTTTAGGATAATAACCAGAAGAATTTTCTATATCTTTTCCCCAGAAAAAATCTCTTTGAAGATTGTTGATATCTTCGCAGGTTTTCTTAGGCACCTTGAAACAGTTCATTTGGTAAATACAAGCTGAGGATGTTACAGAATTTGATGATTACCTCTCTTCCAACAGGATTTAAAGGTGTATTTTTCCAGCCAGTAAGTCTCAGCTTCAATTTTTCTACTCCAGGTTTGAAAGAATTGATTTTTCTTCTATGTGTGAATAGGGGTAAGCCTAGGTATTTATCATCTAACTGAAGCACTTGGACTCCCATAGAATTGCTGATATGAGGAATAAGGTCTAGATTAGTGCTTTTGTTGAAGAAAACTCCAGATTTGTGAAAGTTAATTAGTTGCCCAGATATGCTGCCAAAAATCTGCAGCAGCGACATTATATTTTGAGCTTCAGTGGTGTTTTCTTTGCAGGATATCATGCAATCATCAGCAAAGAGAAGGTGGCTGATAGAGGGTGCAACTCTGCAGATCTTGACACCATCGATAATAAACATCTCCTCAGCATGCAGAAGAGTCCTCGAAAGAGATTCCATTCAGAATAAGAAGAGATAAGGTGAAAGTGGATCACCTTGCCTTAGACCTCTAGAAGGTTTAAAGAATTTGTCAGGGGTTCCATTGATGAGGAAAGCTGAAGTGGAGGTTAAAATACACTGATAAATCTTATTACACCATTGATCATCAAACCCAATTTTCTTCATAATAGTCATTAAGAAGCCCCAGTCCACTCTGTCAAAAGCTTTTGCCATATCAATTTTTATTCCCATTGTACCAGAATTTCCTTTTTTCCTCTTCTAGATCTCATAGTATGTATAATTTCATGAGCAATATCAATGTTGTCAAATATTTGCCTTCTAGGGATGAAAGCATATTGGTAGGGGGATATGATTTTGTTTAGAAATGGTTTCATTCTCTGATCTAGGAGTTTAGATATGATTTTGTAGGTGGTGTTGCAAAGGCTAATTGGTCTGAAATGACTAGGAGAAGTTGGGTTGTCAATTTTGGGGATGAGAGCTATGAAGGTGGCATTCATCTCCTTAAGAAGGTGACCTGAGAGGAAAAAGTGTTGAACCATTGAGACAATATCATTGACAATGATATCCCAGTTGAGTTTGAAGAAGTTTGGTGGGAATCCATCTGACCCTGGAGCTTTATCATTCGCCATACTAAATAATATATCTTTAATTTCTTCAGGTTCAGGTTTTCTGTTGAGGGTTGTGTTGTCTTCAAAGGTTATGGCTATAGGTATAAGGTTGATGATTTCAGAGGAGGGGTTTGTTATTTCAGCAGTAGCCATCTGAAAGAAGTGATTAGTAAAGCAGTCTTTAACCTCTTGGTACTCAGTAATCTAGTTGCCTTCCTCATTTTGGATAGATTCTATTTTATTCCTTCTTGTTCTACTTTTAGTGGATCTGTAGAAGTAACTTGTGTTCTGATCTCCCAACTTGATGAGTTGATCCCTGCTCTTAGTTTTCCAGAATTTTTCTTCTATGTCTTGCCAATTTTTGAGCTGGTTTCTAGCATCAGCTAGAGCCTGTCCTCTGTCTGCTCTGAAGTAGTGAGTATGTATCCAATTTAAGTGTTGCTATCATTCTTCAATATTGGTTTTGGTGTTTCCATAAACTTCCTTGTTCCAAACTCTGATTTGTAACTTAATGTCTTTAAGTTTTCTGGCAATAGAGAAAGCACTTGAACCAGGAGTAATCTTTTTCCAACATTCAACAATGATTTTTTTGCAATGAGCATGATCTAACTAGGGACCAAAGAATTTGAATGGAATCTTACCATTCTTCCAGTGCGGGTTAGAGTTTAATAAGATAGGGTGATGATCAGAACCAATGACTAGCATGTTTGTGATAGTGGTGTTTGGATAGATGGCATGCCAATCATCATTAGTTAGGCCTCTATCCAATCTTTGTTCAGCGAAAGCATGGCCTTTTCTTTTGTTTGACCAAGTAAGGGAAACCAGAAAAACCAAGGTCAACGATCCAAATTAAGGATCTTTTCATTGAATATGGAAGCTTCATTGGCATCTATGGGGTGAGTACTAAACTTTTCTGTATCATGGAGGATAAAATTGAAATTCCCAATAACCAGCCATGGCAATTTATTGGAAATAGCAGATTTCTCAAGAATTTTCCAAGAATTTAACTTGGATTGAGTGTCATAAGGATTGACATAGTAGCCTGTAAATAACCAAGGGGGGCTATTGGCAATTCTGATTATAACATTGATATGGTTTATAGAGCAATATAAAACTTCTAGAGATATATTGCTTTTCCATAACAAAGCTAATCCACCAGCAGTGTCACTTGCCTCTCCTGGATTAACATACCAGAAATTGTTGACTCATAAATCATGCATAGTTTTCTTGAGTTTATCATGCTTTTGTCTAGTTTCAGATAAGAAGATGTTGTCAGGATTTAGTTTATTGAGCATGTCATTGAGGTATCTTTTAGCATCCCTAGTGCCCAATCCTTGGCAGTTCCATGCTAAGGAAGTGAAGAATTGCCAAAAATAGGATACTGTTGGATACTTTGTGATGAGCCTTCTAGTAATATTGTCGTAATGCTTATATAACAGAGCATGTACAAAAGAGAGAACATGATAAATGTTTAAAGAGTGGTAGTAGCCAAGGTTGAGATTATATACCCTTATTCCAGCAGAAGAGCAATCCAAAGTGCCATTAGCCAAGGGGGTAGGGGGTTGACCATCTGCTCCTGAGTGAAATCATTCTGCTCTTTGTATCTTTTGGCACTTGTCATTTCCATGCTGTTTGGAGCAGCATGATCTTCATTTGGGATATCCTTCTTTCTCTTGGTATCTATGATAGGGGTAGATGAAGTATTGAGAGAAATATCATCAAGAGTCTCAAAAGTAAGGTCCCTTTTCTTTGCCTTCCATGCATCTTTTTTCTTCTTATTTGCTTCAACTTCCATATTGGCTTTGATCTGAGCCAAAGTAGGTTGGAAATTAAATGGGAAGTGTTTTGGGGTATTGATGACTAAGAAAAATTGTTCAGCAGCAGCTAGGTCAGCAGCAGTAGTTTCCTCATCATTCTTCCTCAAAGTGTTGTTGTTGTTGGAAGTAGTTTTTGCAGCAGCTTTCCACTTTGGCAGTTTTTTCTTGTAAGATCCAGCTATCTTTTTTGCTAATTCTAATCTTTTGTTTCTTATTTGATAGGCTAAGACATCTGGGTGTGGAGAGTCAATAGCTTCAACAGAAGAGGGCTTGGCTCCAACGATGATGTGGGTTTTTGATGTAGATGCAATGTTTGCTATTGACTTTTCAAGATCCAACCTTTTAGCAATCTTCATTTTTGCTTCAAACACAGCAGCTGCATTTGCATCAGAGTAATGTCTGTGAATGATATCCTTTCCAGCTTGAACCATTTTTTGTCTACAAGTTATAGGAGTAGGTGCTGGTTGGGGAGTTAGTAAGTGGTGATAATCAGAATTGTTTTGATTACGAGGTGAGGGGCATGGGGGGCTTGGGTGATCTAGAATTCTAAAAACTTTGCAGAATTTAATGCCATTTAGAGCATAAGCACATTCTAACTAGTGAGATAAAGTGGGGGTTTCAAAAGCTTCTATTCCAAATTTTAAAGACTTAGTTACATTGATTGTAACTTTTACTTCCACATTTTTTTTCAAATCTGTCTCTACCATAAGGTTTTTTGGAGCCCTGGTAAACTCCAATTGGTTTAATAATGTTTGGAATGTCTGGTATTATGTGAGTTCGGATTCTCTTGACTAGCAGCCACATCATAACTTTAGAGAAGAGTTCTTCATCAATGAGTTCAGGACCCTTTTCATGGACTCCCACAAGGACCATCAACTTATCAAAGACCCCTATAGTGCCTCCATTCCTCAAACTGGAGTAGTCTTCTTCATTTGTAGTTCTGAGTATGTAGAGGTTTCTTATTCTGTTCCAAATTTCAACCTCAATTCTGCTGATCGTTTCCCAGTGAGCGTTAATGAAGTTGCTAACTCTGTATGTTTGGAAGCATAGATTACTGCATAGTTTACCAATGAAACATCCTTTCCAGTCTTGGACTTGCTTATTTTTGATGTTTTCAGAGTTAATGAAGACTTTTAGGAACAAATCCTCAGGAATGGTTAAAGTTGTATTCATTTTTTTTACCAAATTTTCTATGGACTGTGGGTTTGAATTTGAGGAGGAGGCCATTAAGCTGAGAATTTGATACCAGAGCAGGATGAGATTGTGAAGGTTATGTTTACTTGGGGCAGTATAGGTAACATATGAGACAGTGAGGGTGATGTTGATATGTCTAACTTTAATTTGAAAATTTTTCACGGGATGATTTTGAGCCTTGTCGTGAGTGAGATGGGTAACAATTGCAGAGGTAAGCCCGTTGTAGTTGTACTTGTGTGTTATGTGGTCTTTAAAAAACTTGTTGTCTTGGTCGACCAGGGCTAATGGCAGGTTGGATTGTGACCTGTTATCAATAACACCACTAGATACAAACTTGTTAGTATAATATAAATTTAATTGAGATTGTTAATTTTTACCCATTTGCTGTGCTTGACTGTTGCTATTTGTTTTCTTGGTTGACCATGGTTTGTATTGAACCAGAGATTCCAGATACAACTGATATTGCGGTGCCAAGGTTGAACTAGACAGTGGCTGGCTCCGCAATTCTGTATTGCCAATCGAATTTGAAGTGGATATCTAAGTGGGTAGTCTGTCAAGGGCCTAAGCCATTGAAATTTACCCGTGATCCGACCCGTATTAATGGGAATTTCGTAACTGCCAAGTGTGTGATGCCGCTCTGCATGAGCCAATAAAGAGCGATTAATTTTGCAATACTCTTGCAAATAGCCAGTAGGCCCGCTATTGTGCATAATCAAGAGCCACGAATCTCTAGGAGCAGATGTGTGAGTGATCAAAGCGACAAAAGAAGAGTTTGACGGTTGCGATGTAAAGACTGTTGCTTTTTCCAGCCTAGCTATAAATAATAGAAAGAATTGTTTTTCCAACTTCCCATTCAGGTTTTTCCAACCAGAGCCAAACAGAGAGACAGTTTGATGATGTCTAGAGATTCTCCAATCATGTCTCAAAATTTGGATAGCGATAAGAAGGGATATGCTCAGATATTGCCTGATGATGAACGAGTTGTGAAAAAGACCATGTTGAATCTGCCAAATTGCCAGGTAAGAAGTTTTGACATGCAAATGCATAGGATTTATGATTTGTTGTTTGTATATAGGATTGTAGAGGTAACTTGTGAGCCAAATTGCATAAATTCTGATGTTGGCTATTGTTGTTTTCCACCATTCTGTTAGGGGTATATTGTTTGTGGGTGTGGGTCTTCTCCAGGGAAAGGAGGAGGAAGGAACAAGTTTCAGGACAGTTTACATGGAAGTGGTGATGGTAATGGTGTTGTGGGTGAGAAGAAAGGTGATGGTGCTAGTGAAAATGGAGGAGATGGGGATGGTGGATCTCAAGATCCGAGAAGATAACTTTCTCACCCAGGTGGTGATCGAATTTTGGGAGCCAAAGACGGTTGGGTGATATTTACTATTCATCCCTGACGAGATCGATATGTGGTAAACGAAGGAGTGGTACTGGTAAAAGATCAGTATATGGTTTGTGGTGGTGAAAGGTAAGGATTTTTCTCCACCCCCGTTCCTGAGGATGTCAGAGCCACTATCCGAGAGAATTCTTCCATCCCTCTTCCTGTTGATGTTGTCATCTTCTCCAACTTGTTCATGCTGGCACCTGAGATTCATCAGATGGCTGCGGATGCTGCTGCCATTGCAAATGCAGGGCTGGGCCAGGTGAGTCCTCCTGAGATGTGTCTGCTCAAGAGCCAATGGCTAAGCCAGTGCCAATACCCGCTGATCCAGTACCTGCAGAGAGAGCTACAAATGAAACTGGAGATGCTAAAGCTGTCTAAGTTGGTAGGCTTCATAACTTTGTTCTGAGGGATGTGAGGAGTGTGTATGTGACATAAAACAAAATTGATCTTTTGGTTTGTCAGGTTAGTCAGAACAAAGTTTACTTTTTTGTTGTTGGGGATTTGTGTTTGTTTTTTGTTGGATTGTGGTTTCTTGAATTGATTCATGATGCTTTTGGGAACGTTTATTTTGTTTGTGATCAGTAAAAACGTGATCTTTTTTCCCAGGATTTTGATAAAGATATGACCTTCAAGCCAGTAGAAAGTTCTGTCTGATCTAGGTTGTCTAATTTTAGCATTGGTGTTAGGGAAAAGGGTACTGATAGAGTGATTTCTTAAGATGTGTAGAGATTTAAGTGGACAAAAATAGAAACTTAGAGAACTTATATTGGGCCTTAGGTTGAACTTTAGAGATAAATAGCTTCTCAAATTAAATAGCTGACAATAGAGATAGAGGTACATACCAGAGTTTGAAGAATTTATATCAGAGTGGCTCACCCATTCAAACTTGTAAGGTAATATGCTTAGGAGAGTTTGTAAATAGAGCAGCATTTTGAAATTGAAGGTGCTGTGATGCCAATAAGAGGAGCATAAGACAAATAAGGAATTATAAGTGTTGCTGCTTTGTAATGTCTTCCCAACAGTGAGTATACTTTGAGTGTACTCTTTAGATTGAATTGGTTCAGAACTAAGAGTATTAGAATTTTAAATTAAGACATTGTTTATGTTGCAGGCTTTGGGGGGTGGGGGTGGGGGGTGGGGTGGTGGGGGGGATTTGAGTCGCAGTAGAAGTAATTCCTTATACTCCTGATATCTAATACACTTTGTGAAGGGGGGGGGGGTTCTAGTCTTCATAGGTGTAGTCATTGTGGTTTATTCTCTAAATTGGGTTTGAAATTGAATGTTTGTAATGGAAGGGGAAAATCCAGCTTCCAAGCTTGTGAAGATAGTGATTTGTTGCTCTGATGCTCCATACCATGAGCTAGTGAATTTAGTGATTTGTGTGTTATAAGTGATGTATGTGATGAACTTATTCTTATCGCCTGAGATTGTGTTGAGATTACTGTGATTTCTGTGATGAATGCAATTACAACAACACTGATGCGAGTGATTGGAGATAGGCATTTGAGATCAGTTGGTTGAGGTTCTTAGCATTTGGAGAAAATTGGGTTGAAAGTCCGGTGAAAAAACACCATTGAGAGGACCGTTGGAGGAAAGAAACAAACTTTAAACGGCTAGTAAATGCCGTCGATGAGAGAAATCAAGGGAAGGAGAGAGGAGAGAGCATTTTAAATCGATTTTTGTAAAATAACGGTGAAAAAGCAGGGGTCTAACAACCACATCCAATATTTCTCTTAGCAATCTGTATGGACAAACTCCAATATACTTTCTAGAGAATCAACTAGACAGTTAGACTAAATCTAGAAAAAAGTATATCAAAGAGTTCTTATCTCTATCTCTCGATTTAAATCTTACTCAAGCAAACTACGAGTCTCAATTTAAATACAAGAGAGATAAACTTGGATGGTACCAAAGACCAATATCCAAGTGTCAATCAATTTAAATCAACAACCAATATGTCGGATATTCTAATTGATTAAACAACGCACAACCTGTATTATTTCAATTATATAAACAAATATAATGCGGAAAAGAAATAACACAGACACCAGGATTTTGTTAACGAGGAAACCGCAAATGCAGAAAAACCTCGGGATCTAGTCCAGATTGAACACACACTGTATTAAGCTGCTACACACACTAGACTACTCCAAACTAACTTCGGTCTGGACTGTAGTTGAACCCCAACTAATCTCACACTGATCCAAGGTACAGTTATGCTCATACGTCTCTGATCCCAGCAGGATGCTACGTACTTGACTCCCTTAGATGATCTCACCCACAACTAAGAGTTGCTACGACCCAAAGTCGAAGAATTTAATAAACAAATCTGTATCACACAGAAAAGTCTATGATAATGTATAGATCCGTCTCCCACGAATCTACCTATGAGTTTTGTTCCGTCTTTTGATAAATCAAGGTGAACATGAACTAATTGATAAACCGGTCATATATTCCCGAAGAACAACCTAATATTATCAATCGCCTCAAAATAGTCTTAATCGACGCAACGAAAAAGATATGGTGGAATCACAAATGATGAGACGAGGATGTTTGTGATTACTTTTTATCTTGCCTATCGGAGATAGAAATCTCAATCCAATTATTACAATTGTACTCGTACGATAGAATCAACAAGATCAGATCACACAACTACAAGAAAAGTAGTATCGGTATGGATTCACAATCCCAATGAAGTCTTTAAGTCGTTAACCTGATTTAGAAGAAGAAACAAAAGGTTAAAGGAGAATCGACTCTAGCTTAGCACAACTAGTATCACACAGAATGTGTGGGGATTAGGTTTCCCAGTTGCCATAGTTCTCCCTTATACAGTCTTTCAAATCAGGGTTTGCAATAAATGTTAGCTTAGTAACAAAGCATTCAATATTCACCATTATATGAAAACCTGATTAGATTCAAGCTAATATTTATCAACCGTTAAATCGAAAACATAGCTTGTCATACACAAATGAAATGCACGTTCCTGGGCTTGTGTAACCATACCCAAACTTGTACATTAGTTGGTTCAACAATAGTTAACCAAATGGTTATCTATATGATCACTTTCATATCAACCATATTCTTCTTCACCATAACTAACCCAAATGAACTAGTTAGAGAGTTGTTCAATTGCAAGGAAATCTTATGTACTACATAAGAGACAATTGAAGCAAAAATGATTTGATTCACATGAATCGGTTCATGAACTCTATAGCTACGGTTGGTAATTGCATTCCTTAGTTTATAAAGATAAGTTCACTGAACATCATTTTTAGACATAACCTACTCAAGTTCGCTGACTGGGTTCGCGGACTTAAGTTCCCGGATGGAGTTCACAAACTCCGGCAGAAATTCTCGGGTTTGAGAACTTCGCCAGTTCATGGACTGGGTTCGCGGACTGAGTTCGCGGACTTAGATCATGCACTACTCCGGTTCACTTGATTAACAAAGTTCGCAAACTTCGGTTCAAGCAATAAGGATTTATACATATATGTGTTTCCACAACAATGCTTATATCCTCCAAATGGTTATATAGTCTAAATTCTTATTTCAATCATTGAAACATTCTCAGAGGACGTTATATAGTTGTTATTCACAAACCATTTTTCGTTAAAGCAATTTTCAATGTGATTGAAACATAACATGACTTTCGTCACTAGGTAAAGATGAACTTGGATAAAGCGAAAGCTTTACCAACACATATTTCGAGAAATAGATAGACGAGGTAAACTCGGCTCGAAATACCAAATGTGTATAATCTAAGTCTATATAGCAAAATGACTTTTGTCTCAAGATAGGAGATAAATATACTTTTCAGTGATAGATAAGTTCAAGTCTCCACATACCTTTTAGTGGATGAAGATCCACCAGTTCCTTGAGTAGTCCTTCGTCTTGTATGATGATTGCCGTGGAGTTCTTGAGCTCAACTACATTTTCTATCCTATTCCGAGACCTTATCCATAATAGACTAGAAATCAAGACTTATAGTTTTGATCACTAACATTGACAAACATGCTTGAGATAGCAACGCATGCGAGTTCGACCGAGCAATGCTCTAACAAACGGGGAGAAAAAACAAGGAGAGGAGAGAGCATTTTAAATCGATTTTGTAAAATAACGAGGAGAGAGCATTTCAAATCAGTGGGACTTTAAGATACCATTTTTATCTACAGAAGACTTGCATCACATGTCATCATTGCAAAAAAGAAACATAAAGAACCCAATTACACCTTCAAATGTGGACAATGCAATGGAAACAAGTACATAGATGCGATAACTGACTTCAGTTCCTCCTCTGAATCTTAACTGGGAAACCACCTTTCATTTTCGAGGTTAGAAAAGAAATATAAATCGGTTCAGAACCAGTTGCTTTCACAGGAACCGCTTGGAATCGACGTAATACTTTCCACAACTAGAATCTTCATTTGTAGGAATGCTAATTCTTTACCCAAGAAAATCCTAGGACCTGCTTGAAACACTGGATATGTGAAAGAATCCTTGGCCACAAAGCGTAATTTTCCAGTGGCTTTTTCTATCTCTAACCATATTTTCGGCTTGAATTCGCTCCAGTCAGATCCCCACAGATTCTCCATTTTGCCCATTGCATAAACATAATATATAAACTCTCATTCCCTTCTTTATAATAGTACCATCTGGTAAAACATCGTCACTTGCTGCTTATTTATTGCCATTAGATACTGGTGGGTATGGTCTCATGCTCTCGCAAAGTGATGCATGTATGTAAACCATTTCCTTTGCATCTTCATAACCAGGCTCGTCTGATATTTCGTTTATCTCTTTAAGTATCTCTTGTTCTACTCTGGGGTGGCAAGAAACTAACCAGAAAAACCAGGTCAAGACTGCAGAAGTAGTGTCCTGACCTGCTAAGATAAAACTAATAACAATGTCAATTACAAAATCGTCATCTAAATGATCGTCTCTTAAGAACCTTGATAAAAGATCAGTAGCCTCTGTAAAAGAATTTTTTTTAAGTTCTTGTTTCTTTTTTCTTATAATTTTTCTCGCCGATTCTCGAACTGTTGAAATCGCTTGCCTGAGCCGCTTCTCCGATCCAATATTGAAAAATCTCTTAAGCTTCCAGACAAATGGGAACACATAAGCAAAAAGTCTGCAGATAATTTGCGTAGCATCTTCGAAGTCAATAGCAAATTCTGTTCGATTGAGCGAAGGTGAAAGGTAAGCAGGATCAAACCCAAACGAAATTTTACAAATGTTGTCATAACCAAACCTCAGAAGAATATCTTGAAGATCAAGAACCAAGTTTTTGTCTGCGGTTGTTTCAAGAATTGGAATTAATCGACTAGAAAGCTCGATCTTAACAACATCTTCAATGAATTATGGAGGGAGTTGGTGTTGAATTCATGGCTTGCTAGTTTCCTTTGAAACTTCCAGTTGTCCCCGTCAGTATTGAATATACCAGTGCCAAGGTAATCATATAGGATACTCGTAGACAGTTCACCTTTTGGGTAGTTACGGAATTGAGTCTGGAGAATGTGTTTGACAATTTCAGGATTTGCAGTCCAGATCCGAGCTGGACCAACAAAACCTCGAATGACAAATGTTCTTGTAGCGCAATGATTAAGAACTTCTGTCATCCATTGATTCAGTCGGTTTTTATTCGAAATAATAGCGAATGTAGAACCGACCAATGGGTAAGATCTTGGTAACTTTGAGGACGAATTGTGGATAATAATAATCCTTATGAAGATAATGGAAATAGGGAGGATGAATACAAGGATAAGCCAAGAAACTGAAAACCAAAGCTCTAACATGATTAATGCATACCACCTTGCAGAGAGATTGATATGAAAATGTCAAACTGAGTAATGCTTTCTTTTATGCATGTTCGAAGTCTTCTGTTAATGAAGTTACTTACAACTGGAAAATTATTGGTTATCTATCTGTTGAAGTGCCTTAGTCGTGGGTAATTAATGTGGAACAAGGTAAAAGAAAGCAATACTAGATTGTTATAAGCAAGAAGAGAAGAGAATTCAAGCAAGAAGAGAAAGATAAGTTTTGTGTTTAATAATTTGATTGAGTAATAGATAGCTCTTACAAGACTTAATCTATCCTTTATATAGGCTTGAAGAATAACTAAACTAGGAAACAGAAAACTAAAAGGAAATCTAAAAGAATCCTAAAAATAAGAAAGACTGAAACTAGGAAACCATGGAAGCCAAACCTCTAAGCGGAATCTTCTGGAATTGTAGTATGCCCTGCATCAGTCCCCCCTTCTAGAGTAAAGCTCGTCCTCGAGTTGTCCAAACAAACCAGAAGTTCATTGTCACCATGAAACGTAAAAATCTCTTGAACATTAAATGTGTTGGATATATTCCAATCATTTGGTAGATCATAAGCATTATCATTGATCTTCTTTAAAACCTTGAAAGGACCATATTTCTTCATCTTGGTTTGTTATAAGTACCCACTGGAAATCTCTCTTTTCTTAGATGTATCATCACGAGCTCCCCTTCCTTGAAGGTTTTAAACCTCTTGTGTTTATCAGCATCCTCTTTATATTTAGAATTGGACTTCTCCAGTTTAGATTTTACTTCATTATGTAATTCAGTTGCTTTGTCTACAAAAGAGTCGGCTGCAGTGTTTGTACTCTGTGTGGTGGGTAAGGCTACCAAATCAAGAGTATGATTAGGTACTTTAGAGTACACAATCTCAAATGGAGTTTTCCCAGTAGAACGATTCACAGAAGTGTTGAAAGAGAATTCCATATGTGGCAATAACACATCCCACTGCTTACTATTATCCAGGCACTTAGCTCTAATCAAATTCCCAAGTGATCTATTAACAACCTCAGTCTGTCCATCAGTTTGCGGTTGTGAAGTTGTGCTGAATTGTAAACTGTGCCTAAGCGCATCCATAAACTTTTCCAGAAATAACTCAAAAATTTGTATCTCTGTCAGAAGTGATAGACTTTGGAACCCCATGCAATCTTACTACTTCTTTAAAGAACAAAGAAGCAACATTAGAAGCGTCAGTTGATTTCTTACAAGCTACGAAGTGAGCCATTTTAGAGTAACGATCAACTACGACCATAACAGAATCATTACCTCTAGCAGTACGAGGTAAACCAAGTATAAAATCCATACTTATATCAACCCAAGGTGCATCAGGAACTGGTAAAGGAGTATACAACCCGGTATTTTGAATTGTACCCTTTGCTCTCTGACAGACCATGCATTTTTGTACGAACTTTTGTACATCACGTTTCAAAGATGGCCAGAAATATCTTTCTTCAATCAGGGCAATGGTTTTATCTCTCCCAAAATGACCACCAAGACCACTGCCATGTAATTCTCGCATAAGATGTAAACGTAAAGACCCTTGAGGAATACATAATCGATTCCCTTTAAAAAGAAAACCTTCTTGTATAAGAAAATCATCAACCCCATGAGTTTGAGAACTGCATTGATCCCATAGTTTGCCAAAATCTTCATCTTCTGGATAAATGTCTTTGATATAGTCAAATGCATAACTCTCATTACGAATTGTTTAATAGATGACTTCTTCTACTTAAGGCATCAACAACTTGATTCAATTTGCCACTTTTATGTCTCACGGAGAAAGTGTATTTGTTGAGTGTGGAAAGCCATCGATCATGCATTCTGTTAACTTTAGCAGAAGTATTCAAAAACTTCAAAGCATGGTTGTCAGTGTTGACAACAAATTCCCTATGTATAAGATAAGTATGCCACTGCTTAAGAGATTGAACAAGAGCCAATAACTCTAATTCATATGTAGACCATTTCTTTTGTGCATCTGAATTCTTCTCACTAATATGCAATTGGATGACCCTCCTGTGATAATACTGCACCAATACCAACAACAGATGCATCACAATCTATTTCAAAAGGCTTGTTGAAATTCGGAAGTGCAAGAATTGGTGCCGTACAAAGCTTTTCTTTAAGAAGAATAAAGCTTTTATCCATTGCTTCCGTCCACTCAAACTTCTCCTTCTTGAGACAGTCAGTCAAAGGTGCAGAAATAGAGCTAAAGTTCTTCACAAATCTTCGATAGAAAGAAGCCAAACCATGAAAACTACGAACATCACGAATAGAAGTAGGAACTGGCCAATCTTCAATTGCTTGAACTTTAGAAGGATCGACATGAATACCATCAGTAGAAATCACATATCCCAAAAATGTTACTGAAGAAGCCATGAAGGTACACTTCTTCAAATTAACATATAAAGAGTTGTCAGCAAGAACTTGAAACACTTGTGAAAGATGTTGGAGGTGTTCTGGCTCACTGCGACTAAAAATTAGTATGTCATCAAAATAGACAATAACAAATTTACTGAGAAAGGGTTGGAGAACCTGATTCATAAGTCGCATAAAAGTACTAGGTGCATTAGATAACCCAAATGGCATGACCAGCCATTCATATAAACCTTCACGTGTCTTGAATGCTGTTTTCCACTCATCTCCACCTCGAATGCGTATTTGGTGGTAACCACTGCGTAAATCCAACTTAGTAAAAATAATAGAGCCCGACAGTAAATCAATCATCATATCAATACGGGATCGGAAATCTATAAGGAATGGTGATGCGATTTAATGCTCTGCAATCGATACACATCCTCCATCCATTGTCTTTTTTACTAACCAAGAAGGCAGGACTGGCACAAGGACTGTTGCTAGGTCGTATCAAACCCTTTGTAAGCAAATCATTTACCTGTCCCTGTAATATCTCATGCTCAGCAGGACTCAAGCGATAGTGTGCTTGGTTTGGTAAAGAGGCTCCAGGAATAAAATCGATGCAGTGTTGAATATTCCGTAAAGGAGGTAATGCAGTTGGTAGTTCATCTGGGAATAAAACATTATATTGAAATAATAAGGGCTTCACCTTTGCAGGCAACTCAATCATAGGCTTAGAATCTTCATGGGAATGTAAAGAATGTTGTGGGTGCAAAGAACGAATAACAGTGGCTACGACAGCATCAGTCTGCGCACAAGAGTTTGAAGTGGAATTGGATGGACTAAGAACCTTGGTTTTCCCATTATGAACAAAAGTGTAAGTATTCTCGAATCCATTGTGAACCGCGTGAAGATCGTATTGCCAAGGTCTGCCAAGAAGAAGATGGGTTGCCGTCATATTAATGACATCATATAGAACTGTGTCTTCATAACCCTCAAAAGAGAATGACACATAACACCGAAGAGTAATCTTCTGTGTGCTAGTGGCATTAACCCATCCTATAGTATAAGGTTCTGGATGAGAAGTTACTGGTAGTTCAAGCTTCTTAACTACGTGATCAACAATATAATTATCCACACTGCCACTATCAATTATCATCTTGCAGATTTTACCCCCAATATAACATCTGGATTTAAAGATACTGTGTCGCTGAGACTTGCATTGTTGAGTAAGAAATAATGGACGAATCATCCCAACAAACTCATCGTCATCACCAGGTGAGTCTTCATCTTCGAACTCATTAAGCGCACCAGTGACTTCATTAATGAACTGAGGTTCACCAATCAAAGCATTGAATTTCCGACAATCACTAGACGTGTGCCCCGATTGCTGGCATTTATTGTACTTATCTCCACGAAATTTTGCATAAGTATTAGTAGTTCTCTGTTGCGGTGGAAATTGTTGTTGCCTGTTATGAAACCGATTCCCTGTAGCAGGAGGAGTTGGTTGCAGAGAGTGAGACTGCTGACCCGGCTGAAGATCATCTGGATTGTCTAAGATAGGTGGAGTATAAGGCACAATATGGCTAGGTTGTCGATGTGAATGGCTAACATCATCATAAGGAGGCCTGGGAATAGTCAAAACAGTATCTGGAGAAAAGTTTTGAGATGAATTGGTACCCCTGGAATTATTTTGATAACGCCCTTGTCTGGATGGATAAGTCCTAAAAGAACGAAGAAGGCGATTTTCTATCTTAATAGCTTGCTGCACCGCTTCGACCATAGTAAAAACTGAATGAGTCATACCATTTTGTATTAATCTATTCAGCCCCTCAATGAATCTTGCAACTAAGTGTTCTTCAGATTCTTTGAGTTGATTTCGTGCCACCAAATTATAAAAATCTGACACATATTCTTCAACAGTGCGTGCCCCCTGCTGAATGTTCTGCAATTTGATGAAAAGTTGCTGCATAAAGTCTTTAGGTAAGAACTTATCCCTGATCAAAGTTTTCATACGTGTCCAAGTACGTATTTTCGGTTTGTTAGCGTTTCTACGATCATCACAGATCTTATCCCACCAGGCTGCAGCTCCTCCTTTGAGCTTGTAAGTCACAAGTTTGACCTTAGAATCTTCAGGGACTTCCATAAATTCAAAAAAAGCTTCTACCTCAAAGAACCAATCAGTTAGTTCTTCAATACGAAAATTTCCAGAGAAGTTGGGAATATCAGCTTTTAGCTTATATTCGGGTAAAGAACTGTAAGGGTTGTGACCAGTTTTTAAACGTCGTTCTTCAATCCAATTCTTCTCTAGATCGTTCTCACGTTCATCTTCATCATCACTGTCGAGTGTAGGAGAAACTAGCTTCTTTTTTGAATGACCTATGAACCCTTCATACGGTTTCTTAATGTTTAAAGTACGCAATACATCTTTAGGTACTTCATCATTCTGTAAAAACTGAAGTGTATCGTTTTTAGTTTTTTCTTCTAAGTCTACAAGCTCAGGCATATCCAAATCTATATTTATGTGTTTTGCAACCTTGAAAAGCTGATTCTGCATTGCTTCAAGCTTGTTATCTCTTAACCCTAATTTTTCCTCCATGGACTTCTCAACAGTTTCAGTAATGTTTTTTGCCAAAATCTCGGTATGAGATTTGATGAGAGCTTCGATTGCTGCTAGAGTAACTGGTTGAGCAGTCACATTTTTTTTGTTTTTGTTTTTTTTTTCGTGTACTTAAAAGGAATGAAAAGGTGTTGCGGAAGCGAAGTAAAGGATCAAGTGATAGGATGAAAAACCTAAAACTAAGCGGGTGATACCAACTAATGTGGAACAAGGTAAAAGAAAGCAATACTAGATTGCTATAAGCAAGAAGAGAAGAGAATTCAAGCAAGAAGAGAAAAATAAGTTTTGTGTTTAATAATTTGATTGAGTAATAGATAGCTCTTACAAGACTTAATCTAGCCTTTATATAGGCTTGAAGAATAACTAAACTAGGAAACAGAAAACTAAAAGGAAATCTAAAAGAATCCTAAAAATAAGAAAGACTGAAACTAGGAAACCATGGAAGCCAAACCTCTAAGCGGAATCTTCTGGAATTGTAGTATGCCCTGCATCAGTAATAATTTAAGGACATACTGTACTTGGGAACCTTCACTTTGAAGTGCGTTAGTCGTGGGTGATAACATTCTCAGAGGACGAAATGTCAGTGCTTAAGAACTATTGACTTAGAATGTCCAAGTCTCAGAGAATCTACAATAGCAATTAGCCAATTACACTAACTAACAAAGTAACAGTACAAACTTCTGCAAGGAAGAGAATACGAACCAGGACATATTGGAAGGACCGCAATTGACATCCCCATTAATGCCAATGCAGCAGTCCATCCAGCAAGCCCATCTGTCAAGTTAACTCCATTCCCCACAGAAACAAAGCAGAATGAGGTCAATACTTGATAAAGTTACCCGAGACAAATAAGGCCCAACGGTGAAGGGAGGGGTACAAGCCTTTTCCTACATTACATGACAAAGAGTCATCAAGAATTCAAGATTTTTTTTTCTTTTTTGATGAAAGGGATTGCAAGAATTCAAGATGACGGTATGAACAACAATAAGAAAAAAAAAATGAAAAATTCAATAATCCAGTCTGATCGAACAATCGACAACAGGTAAGACTGCTCTTAAGCTGATGGCATCAGTTAACAAATAAGAAAGTTGAGGTCGTTTATCAACTCAATGCCTATGGAGTCAGCAGTTAAACATCACTGCACAAACCTTAACTTCCTTGGTGTTACTTGTAAGTAAATACGAAGTTTTAATGGTGGGAGGATATAGACACCATAATTATATATTAGAACTCCGTTTTTAATTGACATGAAATTGGCAATATAACATATGTGGAATATGATTCATATAAAAAATTAATTGAATTAACCTAACATATCCAACAACTGTATCCGAGAAATAACGGGAATGTTTCTAAACTAATCGCATACTGAGCCACACTGAGTCAAGAAAGTAATGGCAATGTTTCAGAAATATGACTTTAGGTGCTTTACTAAGGGAAGGTGTTCCTAATGGCAACTGCAAGATGAATCTTAGCTTATATAAAGACAACTCTCTTTATTGATGTTTAGAAAATCTCTCAAAACTAAACACAAGCTCTAATCTTGCTCATAAGATCAACCACAACTTTGATGATCATATATATATAGAACTATGAATTTCTTTTCCTAGTCCTATTACCTTATTACATGTCTTTCCTTTTCTTAAAACTAGATGACTTCTAATTCCTTTAGGATTACATCAATTTCCCAATCTTGTCCTAACCAGCTTGTTAGTGACTTCTATGTTGAAGTTTAACCAACATTCTCCCCGTTAAGCTTCAACCTTACCCATGACATATCTTGTACTCCAATCAATTGTCTCATTTCTTCAAACTTGATCCGAGCTAATGCCTTTGTCAATATATCTGCTTTCTTCTCAGTTCCTGGTATGTGTTCAACGTTAATGACCTCCTTCTCGATGCATTCTCGTATGAAATGATACCTTTTGTGAATGTGTTTCGTCTTCCCATGAAACACTGGATTTTTAGTTAGTGCAATTGCAGACTTCTTATCAATCTTAATGAGAACTTTTTCAGGTTCTCTTCCTTTGATTTCACCCAACAGTTCTTGAAGCCATATTGATTGTTTAGCTGCTTCTGTTGCGGCCATGAACTCAGCTTCGCATGATGACAAAGCTACTGTGTCTTGCTTCTGTGAACACCATGTAATAGGTGCTTCACCTAGATAAAATATATGACCAGTTGTACCTTTTCCATCATCTTGGTCAATATTATGACTGCTGTCACTATACCCAACAATTCCTTTTGATCCTCCTCGACCATACTTCAATCCACAGCTGATTGTTCCTCTTAGATATCTCAATATCTGCTTTATTACATCACCATGAGACTTACGTGGACTCTGCATATAACGGCTTGCTACTCCCACAGAGAAAGCCAAATCTGGTCTTGTGTGTAATAAGTATCTTAGGCATCCAACATTTCTTCTATAACTCGTTGAATCAATCTCTGCTTCTTCTTGTGCCTTTGAAACTTTAAGTCCAAACTCCATTGGTATCTTAGTTGGATTACAAGTTTCAAGTCCTGCTTCTTTCAGAATTCTCCTTGCATAAGCTTCTTGTTTAATCTGAATCCCATCTACTCCTTGATGGACTTCTATGCCAAGGTAATAAGTGAATTTTCCGAGGTATGACATCTCAAACTTTGATGACATTTCTCTCTTGAACTCATTGATCACCTTAAGGGAGTTTCCAGTCAAAAATAGATCATCTACATAGACTGCAATCACAAGGAGCGTTCCCTTTTCTTCTCTTCTGTATATTGATGTTTCTTTAGAGCACTTAACAAATCTGATTTCTCTTAAGATTTGATCTAACTTTGTATTCCAGGCTCGAGGAGCTTGTCTTAGACCATATAGAGCTTTTGATAACTTATAAACCTTATGCTCTTGTCCTTTTAAATCAAAACCTTCTGGTTGTTCAACATACACATCTTCTCGCAATTCACCATGTAAGAATGCTGTCTTAACGTCTAAATGGTGAATTTCCCATGAGTTTGATGCTGCTTCTGCTATTAAGAGACGAATTGTCTCTAGTCTAGCAACTGGTGTGAAAACTTCATCAAAGTCTATGCCTGATTCTTGAACGTATCCCTTAGCTACAAATCTTTCCTTATATTTGTTAATAGTTCCATCAGCATTTCTTTTAACCTTTAAGATCCACTTGAGGCCAATCACTTTTACCCCACCTGGATTATCAACTAGAAACCAAGTCTTGTTTCTGTTGATTGAAATAATTTCTTATATACATGCTTGTGCCCATTTGGTCGAGACCTTTGCTTCCTGAAAATTCCTTGGTTCATCATTAACAGAAAGTAGCATAATCTCACATTCTTCTGCAGCTTGAAGAACATAATCCTCCAGATACTGTGGCTTTTGTATCTGTCTTGTTGATTTTCGCACTGGAATGGGTTGAGTTATTTCATCGTTTATCTGTGGTAGCCCTCGAACCATCTTGTTCTGAGACGTTGCCTTTAAAGTTCTAAAGCTTATGTGTCCTAACCTTGCATGCCACTTCCATGTCTGATCTTCCAGTCTCATATTCAGACATAATGGCCTTCCAATTATGAGACTTATCTTGTAGAGTCTATTCTGTGAGCGTGAGACTCTAACTAAAAGTCTTCCACTTGGGTCATGAACTGTTAGATAATCTTGTCGCATTCTAACATCACATCCAACTTCTGTAGCTTGTCCTAAACTTAGAATGTTGCTTTGTAAGTTTGGGATGAAGTAGATGTTTGTGACAAGCTTTTGTTCTCCGGTCTTGCTCTGAAATAGAATTGATCCATTCCCTTCAATTTCTATAGAAGATCCATCCCCAAACTTCACTTGTCCTTTGATTTTCTCATTGAGTTCAGAAAAGTAGTGTGTCTTACCAGTCATGTGATTGCTGGCTCCATTATCTAAATACCAGATTCCTTCTTCTCCATCCTTTGATTCGAAGTTCTTTGGGATTAGTTTCCCTTCTTTTAAGAATACAACTTCGTGCATGAAAAGAGTTGTAACTGCTTCCCTTGTTTCATTCTTGTTTGTTTCTTCCATCTTTTGTATTCTTTCAGGGCATACAGAGGAGAAGTGTCCTGGTTTATCACATATGTAACAAATAATGTTTGATCTATCCTTCTTTTCTTTCCCTTGGTTTTGATCATTCTGACTTGTTGTTCTATCTTGTGAGTTAAACCTTCCTCCCCTTCCTCGGCCTCTGTTTCCTCTACCACCTATTCCACGACCTCTTCCTCTTGTCGCAGAGTTTTTTTGGTAAGAGTTTGTGTACAAGAGTTTCCCTTGAGTTTCTCCATTGTTTTCTTTATCAAGGATTCTTTCTTCATATGCTTTTAATCTTCCAACTATATCTTCATAGCTAGTCTTCTTTAAATCTAAGACTTGTTCGAGAGAAGCTATGATATGAATATACTTGGATCTTGGTAAACAATTGAGAAACTTCTTTACCAGTTTATCTTCATCAATGGATTGTCCAAGTGACGCAGCTTTTGAGGCTATCTCTGATAGATTTCCTGCAAAGCTATCAATAGTATCAGTGTGTTTCATCTTCACTCTTTCAAATTCAGACATTAAGGTTTGCAGACGGTCTTCTTTAACTCGATCAGCTCCGAGATTACGTGCCTTTATTGCATCCCAAATTTTCTTTGAAGTTTTCTGTTCACCAACTTGTAGAACAAGACATTCTGGTATTGCTTGAAAGAGTAATCCAAGGGCAACATTGTTTTTGTCTGGGTCCAATGTACCAGGATCAATTGTTTCCAAAACTTTGTAGATTTTCATCAGTACCTTCATTCTCATGTCCCATACTGTTTAGTTTGTGGCGTTGAGGATTGGAACTTGTATTGATGGTGGCGTGAACTGTTTTGCACCCACAATGGTGGTTTCGTTTTCCATGGCTCAGAAACAAGCTCTGATACCAATTAATGGCAACTGCAAGATGAAACTTAGCTTATATAAAGACAACTCTCTTTATTGATGTTTAGAAAATCTCTCAAAACTAAACACAAGCTCTAATCTTGCTCATATGATCAACCACAACTTTGGTGATCATATATATATAGAACTATGAATTCCTTTTCCTAGTCCTATTACCTTATTACATGTCTTTCCTTTTCTTAGAACTAGATGACTTCTAATTCCCTTAGGATTACATCAATTTCCTAATCTTGTCCTAACCAGCTTGTTAGTGACTTCTATGTTAAAGTTTAACCAACAGTTCCTACGTAACGTTGATTGCAGTAGATGCATACATATTCTCTAACTAATAGTTATTATAGTCAATGTAGTTTGACTTTAGTCATGTAAGTTGTTTGCCTATTCAGTTTTGTGTATCCGACAGTTTTCAACTGTCTACTATAAATGTGTTGTCTCATATCTGTTCTCATCTTAGATTATTGATTATCATGAGAACATGGTAGTTCTAATGGTATCAGACGAGTAACGATTCTTCGTTATTGAATCAACAAAGCTCAACAATTTTAAGCATCATCTACCAATTTTGGGTAATATCAATCCGATAATTTGAAGGGGTTTTAGTCTCTACTGATCTTTATGGATATGTAGATGGTGAAAAGGTAGAACCACCACAGAAAGTACTAGTTAATGATGTTGAGATAATTAATCTCGAATGGGGTTCTTGGAGACGTTTAGATAGGTTTGTATTAACATGTCTTAAAGCAATTTTCACACCAACTGTATGTGGTGGTGTTCTTGGTCTTTCTACAACAAAAGAAATATGAGATTTTCTTGAAACAAGTTTCAAGACACGGTTTCTTGCAAGGAAAAACATGTTGAGAACCTAATTGCATGGAATTAAAAAGGAAATTCAGTCCATTGTAGTTTATGTACAAAAGATTAAGATTATAGTTGATTCTTTGGCAGTAATTGGAGAAAAGGTTAGTGATTAAAATGGATTGGGTAGTGATTATGATATCTTTATTATTTCATCACAAAACATAGAGAAATTTTATACTTTTGGAGAAATCAAATCTAAATTGCTTTCTCAATAACAGTTTCTGGATGATAGGCAACAACATAGTACAAATACGTTTGATGAGCAAAATTCAACTGTATGTCTGCATTCTCTGCAAGAAATGGTTCAAATGGATATAACAATAGCAAAAAAAAAAAAATGGTGATAGAAATGGTAATGGTGGTAATTACAAGAACAATCATTGTCGGCATAGGTCTACTTCCAATAACTCCAATAATCAGTATCAGAATTGGTCAGGCTCAAATAGTGACAGAAGACCTTATATGGATTATTCACAGATGTTTTGTAAGATATGTATGAAGAAGGGTCATTTGGAAACTCGGTGCTTTTTTAGATATCATCTACCACCAACTGGTACTTCAGTTAGTGATGTTCAAGCAAATTATGCTAATTCTGACGTTCAAGCAACTTACTCAAATGGATTAGTACATCCTTCTGATGTTTCTCAACAGGAATTTACAAGTTTGAATGTAAATAGTTCTGCAATGAATGATGATCCTTCTCCATTTAATACTGTATGGATTTATGACAACGGTGCTTCAACACATATGACCGAAGATAAATTATTGCTTCACAATACTTCTAGCTATAAAGGAAAGGACAATGTCATGTCTGGCAGTGGTAAGACTTTAACTATATCTATTACTGGTAGCACTAAGATTCATATGACCAACAACTATTTTTATACTAGATATAAGGTTCTACATGTGCCTGATATGAAACACAATTTGTTGTCATTATCTAGATTCACAAAACATAATGCTTGTAACATCACTTTTGATCCATATGGGTATTAAATAAAGAGTTTGCACAATCATGTTTTGCTAGCATAGCGTAAAATGGTCAATAATTTGCATCATATTTCTTTACCTTGATGTAATATGCTTTTTCATCTCTTGTTGCATCTTCTGATGTATGACATAGTGGAATAGGACATCCTTCATCAAAGATAGTTCAACAACTTCATCATCATAAAAATATCATTTTAAATTCTGTCATTTCAGATAACTTATGTCATCCATGTCAACTTGCCAAAAGTAAGAGAATTCTTTTCCAATCATCTCCTTCTCATGCTTCTTCTCCACTTGCACTAATTCATTGTGATAGATGGGGTCCTACTCTTGTTATCTCATTAGCAGGACATAAATACTATGTTTTATTTGTTGGGGATTTTAGTAAGTTTCGTTGGATTTACCCAATGCAACTAAAAACTAAAGCCTTACGAAGTTCTCAACACTTCAAAAACTTAACTGAAAATTTATTCAAAACAAAACATATTTCTTTTTAAACTAATGGTGCTCGTGAGTTGATTAAAGGTCCATTTAACGGTTTTCTAGTATCTTTTGGTATTCAAATAAGAATTTCTTTTCCTAAAACCCCATAACATAATGGTGTTGCTGATAGAAAGCACAGACACATTACTGAAATGGAAAATACTCTTGTTTTTAATGCTTCTTTTCCAAAAGAATACTGATATGATATTTTTTGGCAGTTACTTATCTTATAACCAAAAATTCTACTCTTGTGTTTTCTTAATAAATCTTATTTTGAAATTTTACACAATGAATCACCAGTTTATTCTTTATTGAAAGTTTTTGGTTGTATTTTTTATCCTTTTTTGGGACATTCAAAACTTGATAAGTTGTCTCCAAAATCTATAAAATGTGTCTCCATAGGCTACAACTCTTTACATAAAGGTTATAAATGCTATAATCCAGTTTCTAAAAGAACTTATATCTCAAGACATGTTATATTTTTTGAAAACAAATTATATTTCTCTTCTAGCTCTTGTTCTGAGTCTTCAATATTTAATGAAATTCCTTCACTATCATCTAACTTTGTTCCTACAACTACAATTGTTACAAGATCAAAAGCGAATTTCAAAACCTAAATATTTTCGTGATCATGTTTTGAATCATTCTATAAAGCATCATCTTCCAACTGCTTTTACTTCTTTGTTAGCCATTCCTTCTGAACCAATTTTTTTTTCAAATCTGCTGTACAAGATCCAAAATGGTAGATTCAATGAGAGATGAAGATCATGCATTACAGAGAAACGATACATGGAAATTAGTTGATCCCGAACCTCATATGAATATATTAGGTTGTAAATGGGTATATAGGGTCAAGCTAAATTAAAATGGTACAAATAGATTCAAATCAAGGTTAGTAGCACAAGGTTTCAATCAATAGGATGGTACAGATTACAGTGACATATTTAGTCTTGTGGCGAAAACAACTAAAGTAAGAGTTGTTTTAGCAATATTTGTTACTAAAGGATGGCCAATTAATCAATTAGATGTTTCCAATGCTTTTTTGTATGAAGATTTGACAAAAAAAAATATAGACATGAAACAACTACCGAAATTTGTTAGTTTTGAGTTTCCTCATAAAGTTTGCACCTGAAGAAGGGTTTATATGGTCTAAAGCAAGATCCAAGGGAATGGTTTGAAAAGTTAAGTACTTCTTTGATTTCTTATGGGTTTTCAGGACTGTTTCAGATTTTTCATGTTTGTTTGTGTTGCTGGTTCAGAAATGATGGTGTTATTGTTGTATATTGATGATATTACTGGGACTTCAGAAAAATTACTTGTTTCTCTTGTTAAGTTTTTAAGTAATGTTTTTGCAATGAAGAGTTAAGTGATTTATATTACTTTCTAGGAATAAAAGCAATCAGAACAACACACAGTATTATGTTGATACAAAAGAAATATACAATATCATTATTGGATAAGGAAAATATGTCAGAGTGTAATCCATGTAGTACATAGGTAGCAAAGGGTCCAAGGGTTTCCATTAATGAAGGTGTTTTACCATCAAATGCTTCTGAGTATAGAACAATAGTTTGTATGTCACAATATTTGTGTTTGAAAAGCCTAGATATTTGTTTCAGAGTCAATTATGTGAGACAGTACATGCACGCAGCAACTGACGCCCACATGTTATTTGTAAAACGGATACTTAGATAGGTACTATTGGTTGTGACATAACAATGAGACAAAAAAGATATTGACAGTTAAACAACTTATACTGATTCAGATTGGGGAAATTATCTTGAAACATAAAGGTTTACTTGTGGTTATACAATTTTTATGGGTGCTTCTTTGATTTTTTGTTCAAGCAAAAAGCAACCAACTATGTCAAGGTCTACAGCTGAAGCATACAAATGCTTATTTGTTACTACTGCAGGACTAGAATAATTTTTTTTTTCTTCTGAACTACATATTTCTTTGGTTCAACCTATTAGTTTGTATTATGACAATACCAATGCTATTTATTTGTCTGTTAATCCAGTTTCTCACTCTGGGTGAAAACATATAAAAATTCACTATCATGTTGTCAGAGAACCTATCAAAAGTGGATTTATCGATGTTCAACATATTGTGAAAACGCGGGGAGAGGGGTGGGGTGTGTACCAAGTACACCACCAAATTTTTCGTTCGACAACTTGTATTGAAAAAACACAATACTATTGCAAGTAGACCAACTTAATGATCCTTGGAAATCTGTGTATATAGTTCATATCTCTATGTCTTCTCAATCAGTTTGTATAACACAATGAGTCTGTAAACCCGATTATTAAGAAGAGTACTTGGACGATCTCGAAAATCAATATCCAAGATCAATATAGTCATATATCCATATAATCCAATCGAAATTTTGCCAAGTAATTAAACTTGTTATCTATCTTTCAAGATACGAATTCTACAAGAAACAAGTATCGTAATCGGTTAGAATTAGAAGGACGTATTTACTAAGATTGAATCCATACAACTTGCATGAATCTAATTATAAAGATAAGCAATATAATGCGGAAAATGAAAAAGACAACATATTAAAAGTTTTGTAACGAGGAAACCACAACCGCAGAAAAACCTCGGGACCTCGTCCATATTTGGACACCAAACTGTATTAAACAGCTACAAACACTGTCCTACTGTCGAACTCGCAAGCGTTGCTATCTCAAGCTTGTTTGTCAAGTTTAGTTTTCAAAACTATAAGTCTTGATTTCTAGTCTACTTATAGCTAAGTCTCGGATTAGGATAAAAAGTGTAGTTTAGACTTCACGTCGTTCATCGATTGGAGACGAAGAACTACTAAATGGAGCTTGTGGAACTTCATCAACAAAAGGTATGTGGAGACTTGAACTCATCCATCACTCAAAAGTCTACCTACTCTATCTCTTATTTGAGACAAATGTCGTATAGCTATATAGGCTTCGATTATACACATTTGATTTGGAGCTGAGTTTAACTAGCATACATATTTCTTGAAATATGTGTTCGTAAGCTTTTGCTTTAACCAAGTTCATCTTATATTCTTGATGAAATTCAAAAGAGGATTATGTGAAAATCGCCTTGTAACATCTTACATGATTTGTGTGAGACAGTCGTTTTGATGTAGACAAGGAATGTTTCGTATTGATCATTAGATCACTTGAAAATTGCTTTTAAGCTAATAGTTTGTGTGAGACATCTACCCGTCTTCCGAGAATATTTCATTGATTGAAATGGGATTTAAGAACGATTAACCATGATTGGATATAAACACAATATTCGTACTTGCATATGTGTAGTCCAAGACCAGCAATCTAGTATGCATACATGTATGCGTACTGGTTGTTCATGTAAAGTCCGGGAGCCGAAGTCAGTTGAAGTCCGAGAACTTTAGTATGCGTACTCGTACGCGCACTATATTCAACTGAGTTCGGATGTGAACGACAGTATGCATACTGACGAACACAGTTCAAGTCCGGCTACTTAGGTATGCGTACCCGTTTGCATACTTGAGTAGGTTATGTTCTAAAATCGTTTTTTTCATGAACTAATATATTTATATATCAATATTTTGCAAATCGTGGCTATAATGTTCATGAATTGATTCGAGTGAATCAAAATCGATTTTGCTTCAATTGTGTCTTGTATACTTCTAGGAGAATATAAACAATTGAACAACTCTAGAACTAGTTTCATTAGAGTCATTTGAACTAGTTATGGTTAAGATGAATATGGTTATGTTTGAGGGTGAAAACGGTTTCTGCTGATTTTGGTAATTTCGGGTGTGTGGATGAGAAACGAATTTAAACCCTAAACAATGTACTGCAAGGGAGTACTTTAGATTCGAGAGATCAATCTGTACAAATCCGGCCTAAACCAAGAAATGGATGTCCCAGACTTGCTTTTGTCACAAATGAAGGAGAAGGGTTGGTTTTGGGGAGGGAAACGAAGAAAGTGTTGAGACCAGAATAGTTGATTCTGGAAGAGTAGTTTTTCACGACTTGTATCATAAAGTGGGAAGCTAACAGATGGAAATCTAGCAAATGTTTTCTGAGTGTTGTATCCTCCTGACCTGAACTTGTTGTTCGGTGGAAATAGGTAATGCCTATTTATACAAGTCGAAGTGAAACGTACTCTGGTCTCATTAAGAAATGGAAAATGGTCGAGTAAATGGGAGGAGGTGGTAACCTGTAACGCTTGGAATTGATGTTCCATAAAAGAAAGCGTTTCACTAATACTCTCTGTATTTACTAACCGCCTCATCCTTATGACACTTTCTTATAACGAGCGTAGTGTACGCCGCACACTGTAAACCGCCAAACTAATACCCAATGAACATCCCCCAGTTTGTGACATGTGTTGATGTCTTGAGTGTTTTCATGGAAAACATGTAGCATGTTGTTGTTTTCTGGCAAGTTGAGCTTGGGAAACTTGCCTGCTCGGTGGTGACCTTCAACGGTCGAGATTTTGCATCTTAAGAGGAAGGTAACCGTTGATTATTGCAACCTTTCATTTGGTAGCCAGTGGCATGAAAGTATGATCAGTATGGCTTTAACATGGCTCAGTTTAGGCGCCGCCAAAATTTAGGGTTTTGGCTTTGTTTAGGCGCGACCAAACTAGGGCCAAAGGTTGCCATGTGTTAGCTGGTAACCTTGGACGACTAAGATCTGCATCTTAGATGAAAAAGTGGCCGTTGATTGTTGCAGGCCTTCGTTTTGGTAGCCGCATAGGGAAGGCCGGCATGGTATGGCGCGGCAAGGTGGTTGGCATGCCATTGGCACATGTGGCATGACATGCCTTGGCGCGGTTTGGTGTGGCCAAATAGGGTTCTGGGCCAAAGGTTACCATGAGTTGTTTGGCGACCTTGGACGGCTAGGATTTGAATCTCGGATGGAAGGGTGGTCGTTGATCGTCTCACACCTACGTTTGGTAGCCGCATGGGGAAGGCCAGTATGCCATTGGCACATGTGGCATGACATGCCTTGGCGCGGTTTGGCGTGGCCAAAACTAGGGTTTTGGGCCAAAGGTTACCATGCGTTGTTTGGCGACCTTGGACGGCTAGGATTTGCATCCAGGATGGAAGGGTGGCCGTTGATCGTCGCACGCCTTCATTTTGGTAGCCGCATGGGGAAGGCCGGCATGGTATGGCGCGAAAAGGTGGTTGGCATGCCTTGGCGCGGTTTGGCGTGGCCAAAACTAGGGTTTTGGGACAAAGGTTACCATGCGTTGTTTGGCGACCTTGGACGGCTAGGATTTGCATCTAGGATGGAAGGGTGGCCGTTGATCTTCGCATGCCTTCGTTTTGGTAGCCGCATGGGGAAGTCCGGCATGGTATGGTGCGGCAAGGTGGTGGGCATGCCATTGGCACATGTGGCATGGCATGCCTTGGCGCGGTTTGGCGTGGCCAAAACTAGGGTTTTGGGCCAAAGGTTACCATGCGTTGTTTGGCGACCTTGGACGGCTAGGATTTGCATCCAGGATGGAAGGGTGACCGTTGATCGTCGCACGCCTTCGTTTTGGTAGCCGCATGGGGAAGGCCAGCATGGTATGGCGCGACAAGGTGGTTGGCATGCCATTGGAAAAGCATGCCCGGACGGCTTGACATGTGGGTCCAAGGCATGGCGCGGTCCTGGCGAGGCAAGCATGGCGGACGACTTGGCGTGGTAGGTCCAAGGCAATGGCGCAGACGGTCTTGGCATGGTGATTGGTCTTAGCGGGACCGGTTGCCTCTTTTCCTTACTTGACTCAAATATGACGTCCTTTCCTTATTCAAACTCCCAAGTATCACGCCTATAAAAGGAGGGCCGGCCTTTCCTTTTACTTCACACCTATTTTTTTTTATTCTGGCCGTGTGGTAACAGTAAAGCAGACAAGGGAATCCCACGTATGTCTTCCAACGCTTCTTTTTTAACTTGATTTTCTTGTTTTTTTTTTTTCTGTGTTAGTGCAAACCCTAGCTGTAGGCGTACCTTTTCATGAACTTGTAGAAATGTTGTCCTTCTGCGTTGGTATAAATCCTAGCCGTAGGTATGCTTTGCACGAACTTGTAGTAACATTTAGGCGTGAATACCTTAGTGATGTCGGCCGCCTCAATTACCGTGCAAAGTAGGCATGCATGAGCTGGTAATTGTCATTACCTTCCCGCGAAAACCTAGCTTCTAGGGTTTACTCCTTTTTCCTGGTGTGACTGTGTGTATGGTTCCCGTGGTGGGGTGCGCCTCCTCGGCCGGGCGCAAATTTTCCGCTGCGGGGTACGGTCTTGGCATGAGGTGGTGATGCAGGGTCTGTCAGTCCCCATTTCTTAGCCTATGCGCATTATGACTTTGAAACAAATTGGCTTGCATCCAGGATGGATCTCCTGTGTCTGATAAAATAATTTCCATGCACTTTCCGTAATAATTTCTCTTCGTATTTTTCCATTGTAGTTATTCTGAAGGTGGAAGTAGCGTGAGAGAATTTTCGTTAGGATGTCATTTGAGAAAAGTTCTGTCGTACCGAAAGATGTTGGCAATTCCAAGCCAAACATAGATGATGAGTTCTTTACAACATCCGCCACGATTAGGAGAAATCATCCCAAGTATGTGTCGATTCTTCTGACTGGTCCGGAAAGTGAAGGAGAGGCCCGTTCGGTTCGGCCATGAGGTGTAATAAGGTTTTTTCTTCAGAGGAAAGAGTATCATGCTTCTCCTATTGACTTTAAAATCTCTGTGAGTCCGTTGCGTACCTTTGAGAAATGTATGCGATTCATGATGAGCCAGGAATGTGTAAAAGCCAGTTTGACCAAGGCGCAGATCATTGATGCTGTCGCGGATTCCGCAATGCTTCAAATTAGGAAAGATATTCCAGGCTTGGTTATTTTTATTTCCAGATGGTGTCCAGACACTCACACGACCATATGTAGGAGGGGTGAAATGACTATCTCTTTAGAGAGCGTGGTCGTGTTGCTGAACCTTCATGTAATAGGAAACCTTGATGTCAAATTGTCTGCATATGAAGAAGAAATGCGCGCCGCTCTGGTTGTGAAATCAAAAGGATTCGTTCAGAAAGAAAACGAGACGAGGTGCTTCTATGGCTGGTGGGTGTCTTAGTGGTTTCCCGACGAGTTGGAGCCGAATCAGAAGAATAGTACGCTTCATGTCGTGACGTTCTTGGCTCTTTGGTTATCCAGAGATATTTTCGATGACGGCTCGGGTAAGAAGGAGATAAGACAAGAACGTATCAAGTTTTCCATAAAATTGGCAAAATGTGTCGTTCTCCCTATTAGCGGCTTGTTTCTTGGTTCTCTGTACATACACTTGGATCAGCTGGCCGCGGACATGTGCGCTTCAAATGGTTACATGAAAGTGTATTCGTATATTCATGTCGCCTTTCTCCAAGCGTGGCTGTGGGAGCAATTCGAAAGGTATGCTCCAAAACCGTTGGTCGTACTTCCCGAGTCTTGGGGTGGCTCTAGGATACTGCGCTGGTCGAATAGGCTCCCAAAGATTGGTTCGAACCTGGTTGGATTCCTTGACAACTCGCACACGGTCAATTTTCGTCCATGGACTCCGGTGCATGCGTCCATAACTCATATCAGTACCTTTGCTCCTGCTCCGAGCATGTCTTTGTCTTCTGATAAAGAGGATATGAGTGTTGGAGAGATGGTGTTCATCCAAAGCTGCACGCACGGTTATGTGCCGTCTTTCTTTCGAGGATCTTGCAAATCAGACTCATACAATATCGATAGGGCGGCTCGGCATATGGGTTTTGACCAAGGGTCCCACTTGTTCGTCAGCCGGTTGTTCCAGAAGTCTCGTTTCCAACTGTTCTCGATGCTACTGTTCTTGTGTCGGGTAAAAGTCTCCCTTTCCTGCTTGCGGAACGAAATCCATCAACAACCTCCAAATATAACATATTTTGACAGGATGGGTTTCTCGTTTTCCATGGATTCGTGAATGATGTGGTAGAAAACCGTCGCGGTAAGACTTCTCCTGTGGTTTTAGTGGAGCATCCACTTCTGAGGGATACTTCTTCTCCCAAGCGAAAATCCATTAGCTCGAATGAAGATAGTCCCCAAATGAAGGAGAGAAGATCTAAAAGCCGTGCAGATGGTTCCCAGTCAGTTTCGACAGCCCTACCGACTTTCAGTTCGTCCAATATGCGGGTACGTGTGATTTTCCTCTTGACTTTAGTTGGATCGTGTATATCCTTGTTTCTTTCCTAAGTATCCGTCATTGTATCTTTCCTAGGGTCTCAGAAGCGTGAACGCCTTTACCAAACTTGAAAGTAGTCAGAAAACATCGCTTCTCGAGATGGAAGGTGGCGGTGCTGAGCCTATCCGTGGTGATGGGGAACCCGAGAAGGATGAAAGCTCAGAGTTCAGTGATGGCGAGAGTAGTTCTTCCGACAGCAGTGCTGAATCTTCCTCTAACCAGTCTGAAAGCGAATCGAAGAGTCTTTCACATGTTCTTTTTTTTTCTCTTTGGAAAATATCTAATCCGTGATGTCATAGAGGGAAACCGTTTCTGAAGATGGCCCTGAGACGGAGACTGGTGGTGATACAGCTTTGTCTCCAATTGTGGCAGCCGCACCGGGCGACCTTGGAATGGATGTTGATCGAGATGAAAACGTCGTTGTGACTCAGACAATGGAGAGTACTCCAGTAGCCGCAGGTGCAGTTGTCGTTAGGAATCCCTTGCCGGTTGCTGATGTAGACGCGGGCGCCACTTTCAACCCTCCATACCTGGTTCCCTATCCGGATCATATGTTGATCGGGGGATTTAGCGTGCCAGCCAAACATGTGGTGCTATACACCAAGATATGGGAAAGCTATGGACATATCGCCACGACCAAGAAGGTTACTAGTCGATTTGTGTTGGTTAAGTGTGTGGAGGAAGCTTTGTCTTTGATTGACGACATGTGTAACGTGACCGCTAATACTGTTTCTGAGGATGTAATCTCGAGCTGGAGGTTCCATCGTGACATGTGTGTAAACTTCGAGTTCAATGTTCCTTGGTTCGTTGAAGATTTCTCTGAGGTTGAAAAGTTGCTGGTCGAAACAGTCGAAGGTCCTTCTGCGGATATGATGAAGAAGCAGGAAGCGTAAGTCGAAAAATTGTCCAGGAAGATGAAGTTGAAGAGGGAGGCTCTCCAAAGCACGAAGGAGGCTCTTGCTAAGAATATCAATCCATTGTTGGAAAATTTTTATTGAATGTATTTCTGTCTTCTGATCTTCTTATTTTTAGGTTTTTTTTCGAAAGGCAAATGAAACGCCTAGTTTATGGTTTTGATTTCCTGGATTTTTTGGTTGATAGATAAATGTTACCTTGAGGGTTTTGGATTATTCTTTTGTAATGAATTGTTTTGGAATGAATTGTTTTGGAATGAATTGTTTTGGGAATGATGTTGTCTTGGTTACGATTGCAAGTGACACAAACATCCCAGGAAAACCATGGAACCGTGAGCGTTGCATGTCGGTGGATGACATGGGGTGAAACATAACAAACCATGAAAACTTGTAATATCAAACCATGTATTTTGTCTAGGTAAGACTTACTCGGTTTTTCAGGTATCTTGATGATAAGGGAATCTTTCGGGTGTAAGACCGAGTTTTACGGGAGGCACCGCCGTGATTTTGGAAAGTCCCCAGTTATCTCATCAATCAAGTCGTCGATCCTTGGTTGGATCGTTCGATTTTAACCTCTATGCAGTTCCCAGTCATCCCTCGCCGTGTCAAGACTGATAATCGGGTCGTCTGGTAACTGAGTCGTCGATCCCTGAGCGGATCGCCTGCTTCTACCGCCTTGATGTCTGGGTCGAAGCATGATACCGATGGTCGAAAATTGACATTGTAACTGAAAGATCAATCTCCCAATGTGGTCGCCAATTGTTTGAGGGTGAAAACGGTTTCTGCTGATTTTGGTAATTTCGGGTGTGTGGGTGAGAAACGAATTTAAACCCTAAACAATGTACTGCAAGGGAGTACTTTAGATTCGAGAGATCAATCTGTACAAATCCGGCCTAAACCAAGAAATGGCCGTTCCAGACTTGCTTCGGTCACAAAGTGAAGGAGAAGGGTTGGTTTTAGGGAGGGAAGCGAAGAAAGTGTTGAGACCAGAATAGTTGATTCTGGAAGAGTAGTTGTTTCACGACTTGTATCAGAAAGTGGGAAGCTAACAGATGGAAAGCTAGCAAATGTTTTCTGTGTATTGTATCCTCCTGACCTGAACTTGTTGTTCGGTGGAAATAGGTAATGCCTATTTATACAAGTCGAAGTGAAACGTACTCTGGTCTCATTAAGAAATGGAAAACGGGTGAGTAAATGGGAGGAGGTGGTAACCAGTAACGCTTGGAATTGATGTTCCATAAAAGAAATCGTTTCACCATTACTCCCTGTATTTACTAACCGCCTCATCCTTATGACACTTTCTTATAACGAGCGTAGTGTACGCCGCACGCTGTAAACCGCCAAACCAATACCCAATGAGCATCCCCCAGTTTGTGACATGTGTTGATGTCTCGAGTGTTTTCGTGGAAAACATGTAGCATGTTGTTGTTGTCTGGAAATTTGATCTTGGGAGACTTGCCGGTTTGGTGGTGACCTTCAACGGTCGATATGATGCATCTTAAGAAGAAGGTAGCCGTTGATTATTGCAACCTTTCGTTTGGTAGCCAGTGGCATGAAAGTATGATCAGTATAGATTTAATATGGCATAGTTTAGGCGCGGCCAAAAGTTAGGGTTTTGGCTTTGTTTAGGCGCGACCAAACTAGGGCCAAAGGTTGCCATGTGTTAGCTGGTAACCTTGGACGGCTAAGATCTGCATCTTAGATGAAAAAGTGCCGTTGATTGTTGTAGGCCTTCGTTTTGGTAGCCGCATAGGGAAGGCCGGCATGGTATGGCGCGGGTGGTTGGCATGCCATTGGAACATGTGGCATGGAATGCCTTGGCGCGGTTTGGTGTGGCCAAAACTAGGGTTTTGGGACAAAGGTTACCATGCGTTGTCTGGCGACCTTGGACAGCTAGGATTTGCATCTAGGATAGAAGGGTGGCTGTTGATCGTCGCACGCCTTCGTTTTGGTAGCCGCAAGGGAAAGGCCGGCATGGTATGGCGCGACAAGGTGGTTGGCATGCCATTGGCACATGTGGCATGGCATGCCTTGGCGTGGCCAAAACTAGGGTTTTGGGCTAAAGGTTACCATGCGTTGTTTGGCGACCTTGGACGATAGGATTTGCATCCAGGATGGAAGGGTGGTTGTTGATCGTCGCACGCCTTCGTTTTGATAGCCGCATGATAGACACATTTTTTTGTCTAATTTGTCCTCAATGTCCGTATTGTTGGAACTCTATTTTTGTACTAATATTGTGTTTTTATGTATTTTTAGGAAATAAACATTTTTGGAAAATTCGGCTAGAAAAGTTGATTTTGGCACCCGGAGGACAAGTGTTATTCGGACTCTCGCTTTTGAATAAGGGGTAACCTAATTACTAAGGGGCACCCCCAGGTCACCCCCAAGGCAGCTGCTATTCACACCCCTAATCTGGATAGGGGGCTACCAGTTTCTTCCCCATTTGAAACGATTTTGGCGGGAATATTGCATGCAGACGCTGCAGATTTTGGAGTTGAATTCTCTGGCTGTTTTAACGAGATTCAATCGCTGTAAATGATTGGGCTGGACTTGTATTGATCAAACAAAGTTAGTTTGGGCAGTTTAACTAATCAAAATGGGCTGGATAATCTGTTGGAGGAAGACATCGTCAACAGCAGGAGCGTGAACATATTTCGAAGATATGGTGATTAATCAGCAGAAGATATCATAAGATTTGCTTCTATTCTATCTTAACAAAGTTTGGAAAGTTGTTAAAAACCAAATATCTGCTATTAAAGAGAAATCAGAGTCCACAAGGAAAGAAATAACGGACGAGGCCGTGAAGAATAATAGAAGATATTAGGGATTAAACCAAGATATTTTTGGGCCTGTCGAGTATAAAAAGTCATGTGGGAGTTCAGAGAAGCTTTATCAAGAGTTTGGGGAAGGTTTGGGACGCAGAGGAGCGTAGAAGAAGGATTAGCAGCAATTCCCGCCTGCTGCTGCTGCCATTAGAGGACCTTGAAGATCACGAAGAACAAACTGCACAGAGCATTCTTATTTTCCGCAGCATCAACAGCAGCAGGGAGTATCGTTACTTTACTGCAGTTCCCTGGTATCGTTCTTCTCTGGACGCTTATAGAGGGTCGTAGTTTCACTGTTTTATATTTTTCACTCTTTTAATCATATTTTGGGCATCAAGTATGTATTTTGAGAACATGATTATTATGAGTATCTAAACCCCAATACTGGGATGATGGAGGAAGCTGTTTTTCATCCATGTGGTTATTTAAATAATTCTTAATTCACTTTTTGCACCGATTTTAATTGAATTACGATTTCAATTAATTACTTGTGATTTTATTTGATGGAACATGCTTAGTCCTAGGGATTCTTGATGTGCCATGCTTATAATATACAAGTAATATTTTCTGGAATCTAATTTGACAAAGATAGAGTTAATATTTGTTTTATTTTGAGCTATAATCGCCTAGGATTATTTTCTGAGCCACTTGAATATGAAACACATTGGAATCCTGAGTCCTGGTTCCTCTTGATCTTGTGACATATTTTCTGTATATATCTTTATTTTTAAATCTTTACAAGTCCGAGCAACGAACTCTTATTTACCGCATTAAAACTACTAAAACAAAATGGCGCCGCCGACGCGGACTTGTTTATAGATTTATTATTTTATTTTTTTTTTAGTTTTTTTTTTTTTATTTTTTGTTCCTTTTTTTTTTCTTTGATTTACAGGTTCGAAGTGGAGCACTAAGGACTTGGAGAGGAAAAAGCTTAAAGCGAAAAGCGAAAAGAGAAGAAAAAAGGACAATTTTAGGATTTAATTTTTAATTTTTAATTTTTTTAGAGTGTGTGAGGAAAACTGTAATTTTTTTTTTTTTATTTATTTTGGACTTTGGACTTTAAACAATTGGACTTTATTCTTTTTTTTAACCCTACGGAAGGGTATTATTAAAAAAAGAAATTTTTTTTATATAAACTGTGTGCAGGGAAGGACGACGATTACTATATCGTATCGGCCCCTCGGGTTCGTACATGACATAGGAGTCGTGGCCCGAGTCGACTTCAACGGTTCATCCCCCGTCTGGTACGGGAGGTAAGTCAATCGAAACACTCGCGAATCTCGTGTAAGCTAGTTACTGTATTCCTTAAGGTGATTCATTGATTGAGGACGAATTTGGACTGTTTTTAAATTCCTAGTAAAGGGCAAGGCCTGGCCAATACAAGATAAGGGTTCGGATTTCATCACCGCTCCCTTCTTGCCCGCCTTAGGAAAACAAAACCTAACGCGAACCCAAGCTTTAAAATTTGGAATAGAACGAGACAGATAGGGTAACGCTTATAGGAAAATTTCGAAGGATATTGGTTTTTCTTAAGCACACCTTGAAGTTCATATGGTTTCTGTGAGTTGAATGCGTGACTGCGCCGCCTTGTGATGCGGTGAGGCCTTGGGTATCAAAGCTCCACTAGCTTCCCTCGCCTCATTCAACTTACTTTGACTCGGATTGATTCCAGAGGGGTTTGCTTAAATTGTAACGAATTCCCTTCGAGAGATAGAAGCAGTCTAGAAACAATCTAAGTGGAGCCATCATGCTTGTTGTTTGCTAGATTTATAGGTTTGATTTGGTCGAGTCAGCCTTGTTTGTGATTGTGTAGAATTCCCTTGAAAATAAGAATGTCGAGCTGGTATGATAGAAGCCAATACAATGAGTATCGACCTGAATTTGAATATGGACATCATCCTTTCTATGACCATGTTGGAATAGTGGTTGGGAACGCCATCATTTGGAAGGATATGGGTCATACCCTGGTGAGCCCAATTACTATCCACACATGCATCAGTCTTACGAGCAAGAATTATAGTACTAGTTCTTCGTCTCTAGAGGATACAATCAAACTATTGAAAAGTAGTCCTTTTTATGATCCCTCTGTTCCTATTCCTCCTTTAGAAGAGTCCCTCAGGGAGTTAGCTGAGTCGACGCGTAAGTTAGCTGAGATGAATAGTGTAATTCTAGACGAAAGAACTACAATAATGAGTGAACTTTCTATAGAGGAATCCCTCAAGCTGATGGCTGAGACGAACGAAAGACTTGCTCGAAATAATCTTACATTCCAAAATAGTGTTTCCAATTTTACCCTTGATATAAATAGTGAATATTTGCCTAATTTAGAGGACGAGGTTAGAATAAAAGACACTACTTATTTAGATAAGGTTCAATCATCTTCGTACTATGATGATGAGGATAGCAGTAATGAAGAATCTGAAATATGTAGGCATAGTGATCAGAGTCTAGTATCCAATTGAGCTGTATAGTGATTATATTATTTCTAGTTCAAATCCAAATAATTTTTATGATTATTCACCTATTCAAAAGGACGAGGATTTGATTAGGGAAACCACCGTTATAGACGATGTAGATTTTCCTTTTGATTACGAAGACGATAGTGGTTTAGAGGAACGGGTTCATTTCGAAAATACTGTTTTAGAGTCTAGCGACTTAGAAACAATAGTCTTGGAAGAAGAAGATAGACCCGTAGAGATGAGTAAAGATGCCCTACCTGATAATAACTTAGAAGAATCTCTTGAATATTTTAAGGACTCTGAATATACGGAAATTCAAGAAATAATTAGAGGTCTATCTAGAGACACTGAAAACTCTAAGGTTGGGGGTGATTATCACTTCCCTAGTGCCTTACCTTTAACTCTCAGAAAGTACCCACACTTAGGACTTGATATCTGTGCCTCGACCATTTTACAAGATTACCTTCATACTCGTTTTCCCGAGCCTAATGATGTCCATGAAGGAGTTCAGTTATTAGAAACCCATCCTGTGGTTGATGTGGTTTGCCCAGGCTATGATACCCAGATTGACTTTGTTTTCCCACCAAATAGTTTTCTTCCAACTGTGGGAACGTTTCAAATGAGTCGAATATTAAGTTCTGAGACTAAGCCTAAGTACTTTAGGTTAATAGAATCTACACATTTTCCTAAGAATGACCACTACTCTCATTGTGGTCAACTATGTAAGTCATATCTGATTGAATTAGAGGATCCGCAATTATTTAGGTTATTACTTCGTGATTCTAAGTTCGTATTTGAGTTTTTACAGACTCTAAAACCTAGTGATTCGGATGCCATCTATGAAGAAACGCAGCCAATGAAAATATTCTATTTAGAACCTTTCATAGAACCTGAACCTGAACCGCAATTAGCGATAGTTTTCAGGAAACTAGGTAAGGGCATGCTATTCTTGTCCACTTTCTTGGTTCATTGCAGTTTCCTTTGGTCAGCTCTATTTAGTTTTGAAGACCCACGGTTATTTCGACTGTTATTTTATGGTTCGAGTTGACTAATCCTTTCCTAAGTCTGGCTGAAGACTTTAAACTTAGCACTTCTTGGGAGGTATCCCATGCTCATGCAACACGGTAATATCTTTCCTTAACTCTTTCGCTTCAAATGGTAACAGTTTCTCCTTGTTCATGCTTTTAGTTTCATCTTTAGAACATAGAGGACAATGTTAGATTTAAGTTTGGGGGTATGGGAGAAACTTTTTAGTTGCAATAAATAAACTCCAGAGCTTAGAAATTTATGCCTATTTAGGATTTCACTAACCAATCTAAGTGGATGGGAACATCTTGGTTATAGGAGTTGAGGAACCAATATGATTAGATGGAAACATCGAAAGAGTCTATTCATAAAAGCACATAACTCAGGTGTTAGTAATAACATGATAGTTTCACCATATCTCGTTGAGTCCTTTTCATTTTTATTTTTTTTTAATTATGTTTCTCTAAGTGATTAGGTGGGGCACACGATTCAAGTTGTTACCACTGCTAGGGTGAATTAGAGTGACTGAGTTACTAAAAAAAAGAAAAAGATCGGACCAGTTAGACCAATCGGAATAAGTATTAACACTTGGATAACAATATGCGTGTGTTCTCCCTGTTTCCGTCGCCTAAGCAAGCGTGGAATGCAGGACCCGTGGGAACTATCGTGTAATCTGCTGACAAGAAGCATGCGCTTGGATCAAAAAGATCTATTCATGTCGTTAAGTTAAAAAAAAAATGGTTTGTTCTGTGCAGTCAACTGCTGGTTCCCTTGTATTTGTCAGTTTGTTGATCTAGATTTAAGTTATTAACCACCGGTTCCCTTGTATATGCCAGTTGTGTTGATATTAGTCAGACCGGTATCTCAGTCCATTAGGATAGGTTCATTCTGGCAGTGGCCTTCATACAGATATGTGAAACATCGATCATTTGGTTAACATCAAAACCATCTACATTTTTCTATTTCCATCTCCTTTTTATATACATATGATTAGTTTGACTCCGAATATGATGTCCATAGTGCAACTATCTTAGTAGAGCTCTGTCACTTTATATGAATTTTAGTATGCTTGAGTGCAAACTCGTGTACAACAATTGGAATTTCGCATCAGGGTACTTCCTCCTATAGTCAATAAGTATGCCAACCAAGGAGATTCTTTAGTGCCTTCCAAGGTTCTGCATAGATAAGCTAGGGTCTGGAGTAATGGTTTTGTGGGCACACCTCTGGTAAACCCTCCCGAGATTAACTCGGTTTTATTTATTTTTTTAGTTTTGCTCGAGGACTAGCAAATAATAAGTTTGGGGGTATTTGATAAACACATTTTTGTGTCTAATTTGTCCTCAATGTCCGTATTGTTGGAACTCTATTTTTGTACTAATATTGTGTTTTTATGTATTTTTAGGAAATAAACATTTTTGGAAAATTCGGCTCGAAAAGTTGATTTTGGCACCCGGAGGACAAGGGTTATTTGGACTCTCGCTTTTGGATAAGGGGTAACCTAATTACTAAGGGGCACCCCTAGGTCACCACCAAGGCAGCTGATATTCGCACCCCTACTCTGGATAGGGGGCTACCAGTTTCTTCCCCATTTGAAACGATTTTGGCGGGAATATTGCATGCAGACGCTGCAGATTTTGGGGTTGAATTCTCGGGCTGTTTTAACGAGATTCAATCGCTGTAAATGATTGGGCTGGACTTGTATTTATCAAACAAAGTTAGTTTGGGCAGTTTAACTAATCAAAATGGGCTGGATAATCTGTTGGAGGAATACATCGTCAACAGCAGGAGCGTGAACATATTTCGAAGATATGGTGATTAATCAGCAGAAGATATCATAAGATTTGCTTCTATCCTATCTTAACAAAGTTTGGAAAGTTGTTAAAAACCAAATATCTGCTATTAACGAGAAATCAGAGTCCACAAGGAAAGAAATAACGGACGAGGCCGTGAAGAATAATAGAAGATATTAGGGATTAAACCAAGATATTTTTGGGCCTGTCGAGTATAAAAAGTCATGTGGGAGTTCAGAGAAGCTTTATCAAGAGTTTGGGGAAGGTTTGGGACGCAGAGGAGCGAAGAAGAAGGATTAGCAGCAATTCCCGCCTGCTGCTGCTGCCATTAGAGGACCTTGAAGATCACGAAGAACAAACTGCACAGAGCATTCTTATTTTCCGCAGCATCAACAGCAGCAGGGAGTATCGTTACTTTACTGCAGTTCCCTGGTATCGTTCTTCTCTGGACGCTTATAGTGGGTCGTAGTTTCACTGTTTTATATTTTTCACTCTTTTAATCATATTTTGGGCATCAAGTATGTATTTTGAGAACATGATTATTATGAGTATCTAAACCCCAATACTGGGATGATGGAGGAAGCTGTTTTTCATCCATGTGGTTATTTAAATAATTCTTAATTCACTTTTTGCACCGATTTTAATTGAATTACGATTTCAATTTATTACTTGTGATTTTGTTTGATGGAACATGCTTAGTCCTAGGGATTCTTGATGTGTCATGCTTATAATATACAAGTAATATTTTCTGGAATCTAATTTGGCAAAGATAGAGTTAATATTTGTTTTATTTTGAGCTATAATCGCCTAGGATTATTTTCTGAGCCACTTGAATATGAAACACATTGGAATCCTGAGTCCTGGTTCCTCTTGATCTTGTGACATATTTTCTGTATATATCTTTATTTTTAAATCTTTACAAGTCCGAGCAACGAACTCTTATTTACCGCATTAAAACTACTAAAACACCGCATGGGGAAGGCCGACATGGTATGGCGCGGAAGGTGGTTGGCATTCCATTGGCACATGTGGCATGGCATGCCTTGGCGCGGTTTGGCGTGGCCAAAACTAGGGTTTTGGGACAAAGGTTACCATGCGTTGTTTGGCGACCTTGGACGGCTAGGATTTGCATCCAGGATGGAAGGGTGGCTGTTGATCGTCGTACGCCTTCGTTTTGGTAGCCGCATGGGGAAGGCCGGCATGGTATGGCGCGGAAGGTGGTTGGCATGCCATTGGCACATGTGGAATGGCATGCCTTGGCGCGGTTTGGCGTGGCCAAAACTAGGGTTTTGGGACAAAGGTTACCATGCGTTGTTTGGCGACCTTGGAAAGCTAGGATTTGCATCTAGGATGGAAGGGTGGTTGTTGATCGTCGCACGCCTTCGTTTTGGTAGCCGCATGGGGAAGGCCGGCATGGTATGGCGCAACAAGGTGGTTAGCATGTCATTGGCACATGTGGCATGGCATGCCTTGGCGTGGTTTGGCGTGGCCAAAACTAGGGTTTTGGGCCAAAGGTTACCATGCGTTGTTTGGCGACCTTGGACGGCTAGGATTTGCATCTAGGATGGAAGGGTGTCCATTGATCGTCACACGCCTTCGTTTTGGTAGCCGCATAGGGAAGGCCGACATGGTGGGGCCAAGGCCAATGGCGCGGATGGCTTGGCATAGTGGGGCCTAGGGTTTGATATGGACGGCTTGGCATGGTGGGGCCAAGGCAAGGTGCGATTGGCTTGGCATGGTGGGGCCAAGGGTTTGGCATGCCATTGGCGCATGGTGCGGCTAGCATGGTTGGGGCCAAGGCAAGGCGCGGTTGGGCCAAGGGTTTGGCATGCCATTGGCGCATGGTGCGGCTAGCATGGTTGGGGCCAAGGAAAGGTGCGGTTGGCTTGGAATGGTGGGGCCAAGGGTTTTGCATGTCATTGGCGCATGTGCGGATAGCATGGTTGGCATGCCTTGGCGCGGTAGACGTGGCTGGCATGGTTTGTCATTGGCACAGTGGTGCGACTGGCATGGTTGGCATGCCTTGGCGTAGAGATGTGGCTGGCATGGTTTGTCATTGGCACAGTGGTGCGGATAGCATGCCTTGGCGCGGAGATGTGGCTGGCATGGTTGGGATGCCTTGGCGCGGAGATGTGGCTGGCATGGTTTGCCATTGGCACAGTGGTGCGGCTGGCATGGTTGGCATGACTTGGCGCGGAGATGTGGCTGGCATGGTTTTCCATTGGCACAATGGTGCGGCTGGCATGGTTGGCATGCCTTGGCGCGGAGATGTGGCTGGCATGGTTGGCATGCCTTGGTGCAGAGATGTGGCTGGCATGGTTTTCCATTGGCACAGTGGTGCGGCTGGCATGGTTGGCATGCCTTGGCACGGAGATGTGACTGGAATGGTTTGCCATTGGCACAGTGGTGCGGCTGGCATGGTTGGCATGCCTTGAAGTGGTAGCATGAGAATTAGGGTTTGGCATAGATGATGTCGGTCAATGTTAAGGGTTCTGCCGTGGAACATGACACATAAAAAAAAGGTACCCTGGTAATTCTTACGTAGGCATGCTGATCGATTCAATAAATGTGCTAATGGTCATAGTGACATCATGTCAGTTGTACGGTTTTACGATTTTAACCCTAAGCTAAAAACCACCATCAACAGGTTGATATGAAAGTTTTCATATTGCTAACATCGGTTAACTATTGTTGAGCCAAAAAATGTGCACACGTTTAGGTACTGTTACTTGTATCTAAGTAAAGTCACTTTTCATTTGTGTGTAACAAGATAAGTTCGATCTAACGGTTGAAAGATATTAGCTTGAGTCTAATCAGGTTTTCATCTAAAGGTGAATATTGCATGCTTTGTTACCAAGGTAGCATTGATTGCAAACCTTGATTTGAAGACTATATCAGGGAGAACTCTAGCAACTGGGAAACCTAATCCCCATATCTCATGTGTGATAGTAGTTGCGACTAGAGTCGATTCTCCTTTAACCTTAGGTTTTTTCAAAACCCTGTAGGTTAATGACTTGAAGACTTCATTGTGATTGTGAAGCCAGACCCAGATATTTTCTCTGTAGTTGCGTGTTCAAATCTTGTTGTTTTCTATCATGACTGAGTACTATCTTTTCTAAGATTTGATCGAGATTTAATCTCGGATAGGCAAGATAAAAAGTAGTCACAAACATCTTCGTCTCATCTTTTGTGATTCTACAATATCTTGTTTTGCTACCATACGATTAAGATTATTGTGAGGTGAATGATATTTTTAGGTTGTTCTTCGGTAATATAATTGGTTCATGTTCACCTTGATTTATCAAAAGATGGAACAAAACTCATAGGTATATCTGTGGGAGACAGATTTATCTATTTAATAGACTTTTCTGTGTGAGACATATTGGTTTATCAATTCTTCGACTTTGGGTTGTAGCAAATCTTAGTTGTGGGTGAGATAAGCTAAGGGAATCAAGTGCGTAGAGTCCTGCTGGGATTCAGAGACGTACGGAGCGCAACTGCACCTTGATCAGTGTGAGATTGGTTAGGGCTCAACTACATTCCATACCGAAATTAGTTTGTAGTAGGCTAGTGTTTGTAGCGGCTTAATACAGTGTGGTGTTCAAATCTGGAATTGGTCCCGAGGTTTTTCTGCATTTGCGGTTTCCTCGTTAACAAAACTTCTAGTGTATGTATTATTTCTTTTCCGCATTATATTTGTTTATATAATTGAACTATCATAGGTTGTGCGTTCAAGAATTAAAATATCACAGGTCCCGGGTTTTTTTATTTATAACAAAATATAATGCGGAAAAAAAAATAACACAGACACCAGAAGTTTTGTTAACGAGGAAACCGCAAATGCATAAAAACCCTGGGACCTAGTCCATATTGAACACACACTGTATTAAGCCGCTACAAACACTAGACTACTACAAACTAACTTCGGTCTAGACTGTAGTTGAACCCCAATAAATCTCACACTGATCCAAGGTACAGTTGTGCTCCTTACGTCTCTGATCCCAGCAGGATACTACGCACTTGATTCCCTTAGTTGATCTTACCCAAAACTAAGAGTTGCTACGACCCAAAGTCGAAGACTTTAATAAACAAATTTGTCTCGCACAGAAAATTTTACAGGAATAGATAAATCTATCTCACACAGAAATACCTACGAGTTTTGTTCCGTCTTTTGATAAATAAATGTGAACAAGAAGCAATGATATACCTGAATCATATTCCCGAAGAACAACCTAGAAATATCAATCACCTCATAATAATCTTAATCGACTAGCGAAACAAGATATTGTGGAATCACAAACGATGAGACGAAGGTGTTTGTGGGTACTTTTCAATCTTGCCTATCGGAGATATAAATCTCAAGCCAATCTTACGATTATACTCAATCACGATAGAAACAACAAGATCAGATCACGCAACTACAGAGAAAATAGTTGGGTCTGGCTTCACAATCCCAATGAAGTCTTTTAAGTCGTTAACCTACAGGGTCTCGAGAGAAACCTAAGGTTAAAGGAGAATCGACTCTAGCTTACACAACTAGTATCGCACAGGAGGTGTGGGGCTTAGGTTTCCCAGTTGCTAGAGTTATCCTTCATATAGTCTCCAAATCAGAGTTTGGAATCTAAGTTACCTTGGTAACAAAGAATTCAATATTCACCGTTAGATGAAAACCTGATTAGATTCAAGCTAATATCTTTGAACTGTTAGATAGAAATTAGCTTTTTATACACAAATGAAATGTAACTTCATTTAGGTTTGAGTAACCGTACCTAAACGTGTACACCTAGTTGGTTCAACAATAGTTAACCAATGGTTAGCCATTTGAGCACTTTCATATCAACCTTATTCATTTTCACCATAACTAGTTCAAATGACTCAAATAAACTAGTTAGAGAGTTGTTCAATTGCTTATATCTCATAGAAGTATACAAGACACAATCGAAGCAAAATCGGTTTTGATTCACTCGAATCGATTCATGAACATTATTTCAACGGTTTGCAAAGATTGCATTCCTTAATATATATAAATGTTTTAGTTCATAAACAAACCGATTTTAGAAAGTAACCTACCTAAGTATGCGAACATGTACGCTTACTGAAGTAACCGAATTGAGTTTGTTTTTACTTCCAAACTCCAGCAGAAATTCACGGCAAGAACTTTCCGCCAGTACGCGTACGAGTACGCATACTATCCCGGATTTCCAACAACCGCCGGTACGCGTACGGGTACGCATACTTTGGGTTCCGGTTTGGACTTTTACACAAATGTGAAAACACACTATGCTTATATCCAAAGATTGTTACATGTTCTAAACTCTCATTTCAATCATTGACACTTTCTTAGAGGACGTTATATAGTTGTTATTCACAAACTATTTTTCATCAAAGCGATTTTCAAGTTATTAAAATATTCAACATGACTTTCGTCACGAGTAAAGATGAACTTGGCCAAAGCGGAAGATTACCAACACATATTTATAGAAATAGATAAGCGAGATAAACTCGGCTCGAAATAACACTTGGAATCATACATTTCTTTACTGATTTCGGGAAATTTTGTAGCAATCATACATAGTTGTTCTTCCACACATTTTACCTTGGAATTGACCTTACGCATACCCTTATGAATTTGTTGAAGAATATCCAAGATGGTATGATCACAAGAACCGTCAAGGGTTTCATATCTTTGTCTCTTGTAGTGATTCATCTTCATACGTTTAATAACACTTGGACGAACCGATTTGGGAGTTCCAATAGAGTTGCCAATGGGAGTTATGGAGTATTTACAACATATTTTCCCAATTAAGAATAGAAAGACTAACTTCTTGTTGAGTGACGTCATCGAGACCATTTGAAGAATAATAAATCCATAAATGTTAAGACCTTGAGCACCCATTTCAAGGAAATATACCAACTCCGCAAATTCACGACTCCACCGAGAATACTCGATCATGGAGGGACAAAGATTAGAAATGCCAAGTTTCAAGAAAATTCGTAGTGATATGCTAAGATCATTGGCAGGAAACTTTCCTTCAATCCAATCAACATTCTTGTGACAAAGCCATAGGAAATGGTTTCACAAGATGGCTTTTTTTCTTTTGGTCTAGGAACAAAAAAATTACCCTTGAGAATTTTGGTAATTTTTGAAATCAACTCTCTATCAATTTGAATCTTTTCCCATTAAGCATAGTCTTGAAAGTAAATTTATCAAGATTAACATCATGGATGTTAGCATAAAAGATTCAAGCTAATTCTTCTTAGAAATAAAGCAATCAATCTCCACCGTTAGATGGTCTTAGATTGTTATACACAAATGAAATATACTTATATTTAGATATGGGTTACCGTACCTAAACGTTTATATTGAGTTGGCTCAGTAACAGTTAACCGAAGTTAGCCATATGAACAATTTTGTCTTAGCCGAATTCATCTAACACTTGTAGATCAACTATGAAGATCAATCAATCATGAAAGATAATCAAATGAATCTAATTGTGTTTCAGATAGAGTTGTTCAATTTTTCACTATCTGATAGAAATATATATGAACAAACTGAATCAAAATTGGTTTGATTCGTAATCGTACAAAGTACTTGTACAAGAATCCATTCATGAAAATTAAGTTATGGTTTGCAAAGATTGCATTCCTTAATTCATAAATGTTTTAGTTCATGAGTATGAGAATCATACATAACCGAAGTTAGAGCTTCACCATTGTGTTCGCCAACCAGGTACACGAACAACAGCTCCAGACCTTGGCCTAGTCAAGCCGTTCGCAAACTCGGTTCGCGAAAAACCGTTCCGGACCCAACTCAGGAATACTAGGTACGCAAACAAGAGTTCCGGACCTGAATCATCACAATACAGTTCGCATACTAGGTATGCATACCGTTTTGTATCCAGACATGGGTAATTGTTCTAAACTCTTATTTCAATCATTGAAACATCCTTGGAAAATGACAATGGTAGTCTCACACGTACCATTATCTTCAAGTACTTTTCAAGTGATCAAATGATCAATAGGAAACTTCCCGAGCTAATATCAAATGACTGTCTCACGCAAATCATATAAGATGTTCAAGGTAATTTCACATGATCATCTTTTGACTTAATATTTAGTTTCCAACAAATATATTACTTCCAACTAAACTCGTCAAGAATATGATGAATATAGCTAAAGCAAAAAGATTCCAACACATATTTCGAGAAATAGATAAGCTTGGGTCGAAATATCAAATGTGTATAATGTAAAAGTATATATAGATATACGACTTAGTCTCATTAAAAGATAAAATAGAATAGACTTCTGAGCAATAGATAAGTTTTAATCTCAACATACCTTTTGTTGATGAAGTTCCTCCAAACTCCTCGGTAGATCTTCTTATTCAATTGGTGAACGTCGTGAAGTCTAAATCTTAAGTAGACATTTATCCTAATCTGAGACATAGCTATAAGTAGACTATAAATCAAGTATATATATAGTTTTGATCAACCAAACTTGACAAACAAGCTTGAGACAACAACGCTTTCGAGTTCGACCGAACAGTGCTCTAACAATAACAACCTTCAAAGTTGAAATTTCTTGAGGTACTAAAGATGTCATAGCAATTCGGAAAAGTTCTTCAAACCTCACAATTCCATAAACACTCCAAAGTGTCGGCAATGGATATTTTTCCAGTATTTGAATCCTGATAGGGTCAAAATCAGTTTCTAGACCAGCAAGGAACTCAGTGACTCGATATTTCACAATTCTCTTATGCAACTTGATGGCGTCAGCTACACAATCCATGTTACATGACTGAAGGAAATCAAATTCTTTCCACAGAGCTTGAAGAGCATTATAGTAGACCGACAAGGGTTTATTAATCTATCGTGTCTCTATAACTCGACGGTTCAAATCATAGATCTGTATAGCATCACCACTCACCACACAAATATGAGCAATTTCATCCCACACTTCTTTTACAGAGGTTAGGTGCATAAAACTACTCCTTAGATCAGAAGACATTGAATCTAATAACCAACTCATCATCAGGGCATTTTCTTCCACCTAAGTCTCATACGTAGGGCATGTGGTTGCTGGACATACTTAGCTTCCAGTTAAATGCCCAATTTTTTCTTTACCAGTGATGTAAAGTTTCACCCAACGAGACCAAACAAGGCACTTGGTATCATCCAACTTACAAGATGTCATCTTGATATTCATACTATCATTATAAGAAAATTCTAGAGATGTTGAACTCCTAGAATGAGATAAACTACTATTCTCAGAAGCACATGCCATAGATCTACTTTAACTCAACAACAACTTACAAACAACCACAGCTTCTTCAAGAACAACTTAAAGATCTAACTCACAAATTTGAATCTTGGATTGAAGCTACATTATATCTAGGTTGGATTTTCTCTTCTCTCTCTCGAACTCTGATGCCATGTAGAAACAGAGAGGGAGTGGTTGAAAGAGTGTATTTCCATCCATAAGAGAGTCCTCCTTTTATATAATCAAATATCTTACAACATACTATTGTTCCCATATTAAGGTTGGGTACGTAAAAATATTTAGTTACACCTCTAACACTAATACTGATTGTATAGTAAACTTAACCCCGGAACTCATTCCAATAGATATATGTCTAGTAAAAAGTTTTTACCCATGCTAATTCATAGTTATGATCCTTAGTGGAACTAAAAAGATCATCAAGTAACCCGACCACTACTGTTCCGAGAACCTCAACAAAAGTTGATCCCACAATCACTAATGGAGATACCAATCGGAACAAAAAAGGGAAACTTGGAAAAATGTCCCAACACGGGGTGCAATATTGGAAAATTTTCCCAACGTTAAAAAATCCAGTTAAGTCCACATGTGTGAGCTCACACACGCGGGAAAAAAAAAGAGATAAAATACACCCTTCAGAATTCAGGGTTGTGAGTTCAAAATTCAAGGTTAAGGGTTAGGCTTCAAGGTTTAGGGTTCTGGCTTTATTTTCTTACTATTTTCTACCACCACCAGAACCAGCGCCTCCACCACTGTCTAAACCACCAACTCACCAAAACTGTCGCCGCAACTACCTTCACAAACCAGAAACACCACCATCGTCGTCGCTCCACCACCACCATCTGAACCACCATCGTCGCTGCCACCACAGCTACCATCTGAACCACCGCCGCCGCCACCACCACCATCTTCATCCCCACCACCGCCACCATCGTCGTTGCTACGTACCACCACCAATCGTTGCCGCTACCATCACCACTAGAGCTGCCACCAGAACCGCCGCCTCCACCACCTGAAGGTCCTGAACCACCACCACCATTTGAACCTGAAACCATGAACCTAAACACTGAATTTTAAAGTCTGAACCTTAAATTTTGAAGGGTGTATTTCTCTCTTTTTCACATGTGTATGCTCACACATGTGGATTTAACTGGGTTTTTTCACATTGGTCTGTATTCTAAACATTGAGCAGTTTTTCAACGTTGCATCACGTATTGGGGTATATCCATAAATGCCCTTCTTTCCTTAAAAGTGTTGCTGGCCCTTCTTTCCTTAAAATTGATGAAGTTTTAAACTACTAAACAATGGTCTGTTCACGAATATCTATTCTTTAGTTTATTTCTTGCATATCTCAGATATTACGTGACTGCTTTCATTTGTTTATTTTATTTTCAAGAAAGCTGGAATTTGGGTCAAAAAATGGAGGATCGGAATAACATCTTTTCTTCTTTTCACACTAACACGACAGAGACTTTTTCCTAAATGTACTATTGGGTGGCACCGTGGGGCAGTGGGAGAGTTTTGTAGTTTGCTTGATCTGGCAAAGGCCGTAGAGCACAAGTCGGTGGTGCAGACAGCATAGGTCGAAAAAGATGCAGTAGTTCGTGCAATCTGCATTCCCTATGTATTTAATTTGCAGTTGGTAATTCTTTCTTGATCACTTTTAAGCATGCCCATATTTCTCATGAATCATTTTATAGTACCCACTAATAAGCACGAGTGTTTCTAATTTTAGAAAAACATCTATAGGATGCCTGCAAGAAGCTTGGTAGCAGCAAGGGATTACATTGGCCTCTAATACAGGATTCAGGATTGAGGAGGAGAATGGTGCGAAAGCTACTTGACATAAGCTTGGAATCACATTGATTTATATTCATGCAAGGTGCAGTTCCTAATCTCAGTTTCACTTTTCTATGTTTAACTTTCGAAAAACAACTACATGCTGATTCAGGTCTGTACGACACAGGCTCATTGTTCACTGGAATAAAATAAATTCTCAACCTTGCTAGTTTCATTTCTAGAGGAAAACAAAAACGTCCCTAATATTATAAATCAGTGGAACTGTAAGATACACCATTTGTATCTGCAGCAGATTTGCATCACATGTCATCATTGCAAAAATGAAACATAAAGAATCCAATTACACCTTCAGATTTGGAACAAACAAGATTTTACAGGACAAGAATGTAAAAATATAAAAACCCTCCAAACTTGGATTCTGACATAAGAATTACAAACAAATAAATGGGACAATCATATTTGCACACAAAACATTCGTAGAAGTACTTGATAGAATATGTACTAGATATGTGACTTCAGTTCCTCTTCTGAATCTTAACTGGGAAACCACCTTTCATTTTCGAGGTTAGAAAAAAAATATAAATCGGTTCAAAACCAGTTGCTTCCGCAGGAACCACTTGGAATCGACGTAATATTTCCACAACTAACATCTTCATTTGTAGGAATGCCATCTCTTTACCCAAGCAAATCCTAGGCGCTGCTTGAAACACTGGATATGTGAAAGAATCCTTGGCCACAAAGTGTAATTTTCCAGTGGCTTTGTCTATCTCTAGCCATCTTTCCGGCTTGAATTCGCTCCAATCAGAACCCCGCAGATTCTCCATTCTGCCCATTGCATAAGGAGAATATATAACTCTCATTCCCTTCTTTACAACAGTACCATCTGGAAAAACATCGTCACTAGCTGCTTGTTTATTGTCATAAGACACTGGTGGGTATATGATGAGTGCCAAATATTGTATATATTTATCCCTTTTTGTTGGCATTTAACTCATCTTTTATGCATTAATTCTACATTTTATCCCATATTCTGTATTTTCATTGTTTTCAAGAATAAATATTTTTATTAATTAATTTTGCATTTTTAGGTAATAATTAAAGTCTGGATGACTTGCGGAGCAAAAAGAGCAGAAAAGTAGTGAAAAGCCGGGAGAAATCACGCAAGGAAGCCGCGAAGAATGGTGCGCACAACCTCATTTTCTACACACAAAAACGCCTCCGTTCTCAGCCATCAGATCAGCTCTCAGAAGCATCCGATGGTCGCTCCTTCATAGAGCATCAAAATCTGAAGTCTCTGCCAAGCACCACAGCGCTGAAATTCCAAGCCTTCAGATTAGATGGTAGTTGAATCCAACGGTTGCTCCCTTGCTGTGCATCGAAGTTTGATATCTCCTCCTTACACTACAGCACCTAACCTAATCTAGCACCGTTCGTTTCGTTGTATCCCTTCATCCGACGGTCGCTCCTCGCTTGCCTCCGCATCACCGTCCGATCTACCTACCAGCTCCACATCTCACGGCTTAGTCTCGCTGAACATCAAAAATCGATGGAACCGCCACACACTGGAGCACCCGAACCCTACCACCTAACCAAACACCCCCCTTCTTCCCAAAACAGTCGAGCCCTTCCTCTCCTCCATCACCTCCCTCTGCAGAACCACCTTCTTCACATGCCGCTCAACCACCAACTCCACTGCCGCTCCACCGCACCACCTGCTCCGCCACCAACTCTCTGTCACCACGTCCATCAAAGTAACCTAATACCATCAGTTTCCCTTCTCCTTAGCCACCTATTTTCTCAATTTCTGCACGTTCTCTATCAGAAACCCTAGCGTGCAAAATTGGTAAATTAGGTCGAAAGTGAGAAGCAATTGAAGACATGGAGAGGTAGAGGAGGACAAATAGAAGCATGGGTCGAGTTTAATTTGATGTTGCTACATCAAATTAGGTAAAAAAAATCAAAACCCTAATTTCAGTTAATTTGGGTATTTTCGAGTAAGCTCTAATTTCTGTTAGGGAGAGCATAGGGAAGCTAGAGTAGGGAGATGGGTATGATTGAATTAGGTAAAACCGAACCCTAATTGTACTGTTTTTAATTTGGGAATTTTTTTTGGGTAAAACCCTAATTGTGTCTGTGGACTATAAATTGAGGTTTGTGGGTGTGTTGTAAAGGTATGCTGGACTAGCCAGTGTCCAGGACTTTCAAGTTCTGTTAATTTTCAATTTTAGTTTAATTTCAGTTATGTTCATGTTTGTTGTGCAAGTTCCTGTTAATGTTCAATTTTAGTTTCACATCAGTTCCTGTTAATGTGCATGTTTTAATTTCATGTTTTAATTTCCAATCAATTCCTGTTTATGTTCCTGTTAATGTGTTTATTTTCATATCCTGTTGATGATCCTGTTAATGTGCTTGTTTTGATGCATTGTGTTGATAAGTTCCTTTGTTAATGTTCCTGTTATGTTTAATTTGCTGTTAGTTTGATGGAATGCTAGGCTAGTTACCTTTGAAGCATTGAACTGATTGAGTAATGGAAGAAATCAGTGATCATAGCAAGCTGATTATCTTGCCATTCCTTTTGTATGCTTAGGTGCATTGTGTTGATTGAGTAGTGGGGAGAAACTAGTGCTCACTAGTGACAATGAGCAAGCTAGTTCTCTTCCCATTCTAGAAGAATGCCTGTATTCTTGCCTTAGCCTTGCTCTGTTAGTTTCACTATCATCCTTGCCCTTGGCCTTAGGCCTTGGTTCATCTTGCACTGTTTTCTGCTTGTAGTTGTTGTGTTCTTTCCCTTTGCTATATTGCCTTGTTTTGCTTGTTGAGTCATTGTCTTGTTAAATTTTCTTCATTGTCTTTGCTTCTTATTGCATTGTCTTTGCTTCACTGCCATCTTTGCTTCCACTGCCCTGCAACTCTGTTGCTTCTCTTATTCCACTGCCCTGCAACTCTGTTGCTTCTCTGTTTTCTTCCTCTTGCCTTGTTTTGCCCTGCTGTTGCTGCATTCATTGCTTATGCTGCTGCTGCTACTTGCACTGCTTGTGCAGCTGCTGTGCAGTCTTGCTACTGCTGCTGCCTTTCAAAAGCCAACTGAGCCCAAAGCCAACTGAGCCCAAAGCCAACTGAGCCCAAAGCTCACTTCAAACTGAAGCCCAATTCAGTCAACTGTGGGCTTAATCAAAGCCCAGTTCATTAAGGCTCCAAGCCCAAATTCATTATTAAGGCCCAGTTCAATTCATTTTAAGACCAACTGAGCACAAGGCTCAGTTCATTCCAAAGGCCAAAGGTCAAGCCCATCTTACTTTTACTTTGAAAGCAAAGGCTTAATCAAAAGCCTATTGTTATCAAACCCACTAAGCCCAAAGCAAATTTAGGAACCCAATTAGCTAGAAACTTCAAAACACTCCCAATCTCTGTGGATCGACCCGTACTTGCACGAGCTACAACCGACGACCGTGCACTTGCGGTATTACTGTAGGCCCCCGTTTTTATTGCGCTTAATTTTATACACTTCTCCGGGCCCACCAAGTTTTTGGCCGGGGAACATTTTGCAATTAAATTTAATACCTTTTAGAGGCCTACCAGTATAGTCTCATGCTCTCGCAAAGTGATGTATGTAAACCATTTCCTTTGCATCTTCATAGCCAGGCTTGTCTGATATTTCGCTTATCTCTTTAAGTATTTTTTTTTCTACTTTCGGGTGGTAAGATATTAACCAGAAAAACCATGTCAAGGCCGCTGAAGTAGAATCCTGACCTGCTAAGATAAAACTAATAACAATATCAATTATGAAATCATCATCTAAATGATCGTCTCTTAAGAACCTTGACAAAAGATCAGTAGCCTCTATTGAAGACTTGTCTTTAACTTCTTGTGTCTTTTTCCTTATAATTTTTCTTGCAGATTCTAGAACTGTTGAAATCGCTTGCCTGAGCCGCTTCTCCGACCCAACATTGAAAAATCTCTTAAACTTCCAGACTAATGGGAACACATAATAAAAACGGCCGCTGCTAATTTGCGTAGCATCTTCGAAGGCAATAACAAACTCTGTCCGATTAAGTGAAGGTGAAAGGTAAGCAGGATCAAACCCAAACGAAATTTTACAAATGTTGTCAAAACCAAACCTTTGAAGAATATCTTGAAGATCAAGAACCAAGTTTCTGTCGGCTGTTGTTTCAAGAATGGGAATTAATCGACCAAAAAGCTCAATCTTAACAACATCTTCAATGAATTTACGGAGGGAGTTGGTGTTGAATTCGTGGCTTGCTAGTTTTCTTTGAAACTTCCAGTTAGCCCCATCACTATTGAATATACCCGTGCCAAGGAAATCATATAGGATGCTTGTAAGGAGGTCACCTTTTGGGTAGATAGGGAATTGGGCCAGGAGAATGTGTTTGACATTTTCAGGATTTGCAGTCCAGACCCGAGCTGGACCCATAAAACCTCGAATGACAAAAGTTCTTGTGACTAAGAACTTCTGCCATCCATTGATTCAGTCGGTTTCTATTCGAATGTAGAACCGACCAATGGGTAAGATTTTGGTAACTTTGTGGACGGATTGCGGATACTAATAATCCCTATGAAGATAATGGAAATAGGGAGGATGAAGAGAAGGATAAGCCATGAAATTGAAAACCCAAGCTGTAACATGATTAATGGTTTGCACTTTTGCAAAGAAGTTGATATGAAAATGTCAATCTGAGTAATGCTTCTTTTTCCGAGTGTTTGTAGTCTTCTGTTTTGTTTATAAATCTCCTTACAATTGGAAAATTATTGGTTATCTGTTGTTTCTATTCTTTTCTTTATTTCTTGCATATCTCGAGGAATTGCGTCATTGAATTGATTTAATTATTCTGAAGTGCCAAAAACGAGCTTAGACTTTTTCCTAAATAGAGTTACTTATGGGTCCGTTTGACTGTGGGAAACTTTGAAAGGGTTTGTATTCTAGTTGATCTGGCAAAGGCCGCAGAACACGAGTTAGTGGTGTAGATTTAGAACTCTCCTAAACTCATTACTCTTAAGCATTTTGCTACTTTTTAATATTTTGCTTACCTCTATGACCTAGTGTGAACTAGTACCAACATAAACTACCAACACCAGTCAAAGAACTCTCCATGTAGAAAGAAACATAATCTTACTCTAGAGTTGTAGATTTTTGAGCATTCTGATTGAGACGAGAAGAGCAGAGAGCCCGAGACAAAAGAAAAAAAAAAGAATTCATGTATTATCAGAAAAACACATGATGTTTTGTATTCTCTCTATTGTGGGAGATTACAGCATCCACAGAAAATTTTCAAAAGATCAAAATTGGTAACATAATCAAGACTAAGACTAAATGGGGTTATACGAGAAATTGGCAATTTACAGAAAGTAGAAGAGGCTGGCAATAAAATATATACCTCCATTTGGTTGTTACGCTGAAATAAGACCAATGTACCCAGCAAATATACACAGGATGGATGATATCAAATATGTGCTTGCGACAATGAGTGGCTCCTTAAAACCACATAGCTCAAGGTGATGGTGAAAAGGTGCCATCCTAAAAATCCGACGACCAGCTCCTCGGTATAACCATCTCGTACTCTTCAAATATGACACCTGCTTGTTCAATAACAAAGCGTCAATAATCAAATTACAAAGTAATCACTGAGAAATAACACCAGGCCATAGAAGAAGAAAAAATTGAAGTTGCCCAACATTTTTTAATTGCCTTTTTAACGGAAAACAAAAACATTACTAACACTATAAATCACAGGGGCACTAAGATGCATCTTTTGTATCTGCAGCAGACTTGCATCGCATGTCATCATTGCAAAAAAGAAACATAACGAACACAATAAGATCCAATTACACCTTCAGATGTTAACAATATATAGGAATCTAAGTAGGTGCGAGATCTGACAAATGCAGTCTGAGGCTAGGTGGCATGGAGGAGCAAAAACCCCAAGTGTCACTTCCACTGATCAATTAATGCATATATTTCTAAGATTTAAAATCATGTATCCGTAAAAGAAAAGGAAAAATAGACAATTCAGTGGTGACCTACATTGTTCGAGAAGGAGTTGACAAAAATGATTATTAAGAAGATTGTTTTAGAAATAAACAGAAGAAAGAAAAGGAAGGAAAACAAAAACAACACATTAAAGCAAGTGTCAAATATAGTTGCTCCTAAATAAAAAACAATTAACAAGGTATAATGTATTTATCATGTACAAAGCAACTGCCAGTCTGTGACTAATCCTAGAGATATATTTGATGCATGTGTGAAAGAGAAAGTGCCTGTATCATCTACATGTAGGAAATCAAGAGAGATAAATGCAACAGCTTACTTGCACTATAACCGATAAAGCTTCAATGACGAAGACTCCAGATGAAATGAACAAGGGAAAGAACATTCCTGTACAAGCTGCCATTGCAGCTAATCCCCCACCTAGGGCCAGGGACCCTGTATCACCCATAAATATGGATGCCCTATATCTATTGTGCACAAGGAAACCAATACAAGAGCCAGCCATTGATGCTCCAAAAATAGCAAGATCTGTTTCGAGGTGTGAACAAAATGTCAGTGCTTAAGAAGTATCGAATTAGAATGTCTAAATCTCAGAGGATCTATGATAGCAATGACACTAACAAACAAAGTAACAGTACAAACTTCTGCAAGGAAGAGAATACTAACCAGGAGATATTGGAAGGACCGCAATTGACATTCCCATGAATGCCAATGCAGCAGACCCTCCAGCAAGTCCATCAAGACCATCTGTCAAGTTAACTCCATTCCCCATAGAAACAAAGCAGAATGAGGTCAATACTTGATAAAGTTTCCCCAGACAAATAAGGCCCAATGGTGAAGGGAGAGGTACAAGCATTTTCCTACAGTACATGATAAAGAGTCATCAAGAATTCGAGATGATAGTATGAATAAGTTCTGACCATCAACAATAAGAAAAAGGGACGAAAAAATCTGAGAGCAATATCCAGTCAATTAGAACAATTGAGAACAGGTAAGGTTGCTCTTAAGTTTATGGCATCAGTTAACTGATGGTGTTTCTGAACCAAATATCCATTCTACTCCGTACTATGTTTAAATCAAAACCAGAAGAAAAAAAAAGTTAAGATAAACAAGAAAGTTGAGGTTTTTTTATCAACTCAATGCCTATGGCGTCGGCAGTTAAATATCACTGCACAAACCTTAACTTTCTTGGTGTTACTTGTAAGTAAATACGAAGTTTGAATGGTGGGAGGATATAGACACCATAATTATATATTAGAACTACGTTCCCTTTAGGAGAAAATAAAATTTGTTTAATCAGATATGAAATAACAATACAACATACATGTGATAGAATATGTTTTATATCAAAAATTCAATGCTAAACTTATTGCATACTGAGCCACACTCTTAGCTTTATACTCCCCCCGTTTCAAGAAAAGTGATACTTTCACTTTTTCAAATTTGGCCTAAAAATAGGCAAAAATAAAGAAAGTGAAAATATCACTTTTCCTGTAACGGACATAGTATGAGTTAAGAAAGTAATGGCAATGTTTCAGAAATATGACTTTAGGTGCTTTACTAAGGGATTTACAAGTTCAGTCACAGACTCACAGGAAGGTGTTCCTACATAATGGTGCAGTAGATACATGTGATTTCTTCTCTATTCCTCTACATTTCAGTGCTTTCATTTCATCATAATTATCTCCATCATTAATTCTGCTCCTAATTAGTAATCAATTTCCAGATATTTATCTACAACCTAGATAAAGTTTTCTGCATTTGCACTATGTTACACCTATAACTGAAAGTAAACAACACAAACAGCCTGGTCCGCCTTTTCCTTTTCCAATGCCATCATGTCAGATGCAGTACTCACTTTGGGATTTTCCGCACATGGACATGTTACCTTACTCGGTCGTATCTTACACTGAGAAATATGAAATAGTTGGAAATTCAATGCAAGATCGAGCAATGGTGAAGTTGTGGACTAACACACTCCAACTAACCATATCCTTAGTAATTAAGAGTTGGGTTATCTTTTGGATGGCGATATACATGGTGCAAGACGACATCCTCACTGAAAGTGATTCCTCAACTAGTATGTGTATGAACCCTGTAGAACAGTCTAAAAGATGTATGTTTTTCCTCATGTGCGTGATAAAACAATAAATCTAAACACCTTTGCACAACGAAATGCAGCAGGTAGGATTCTACGGAAAAGATAGTTGTCAAAAGAATAGACATGTTACCATCAATTAAATGTTGACCAGATTAGTTACGAGAAGGTATACATGCTGTACGGTGATGATATACTTGTTGAGTCCAACCAATACGAAAACCATAGCCCGACCGCTGCCTGTTACATACCACCACTACAATTGAATTTGATAGGTTTGAATAAATCATCTCCTAGGAAAAATCTGAGGCATTTATCTGGCAAGAGACAACAAGTCATGTAAGAGTATGATGAAGACATACCTCTAGTAAAAGTTTTACCCATGCAGGTAATCCATAGTTATGATTCTTAATGGAACTAAAAAGATCATCAAGTAACCCGATTGCTCCAAACGCTAAAGTTGCCACTGCTGCTCCGAGAACTTCAACAGAAGATGATCCCACAATCGCTATTGCAGTAGTGATACCGATCGGAATAAAAAACAACCCACCCATGGTTGGCGTTCCCTTTTTATGGGAGTGTGTTGCTGGCCCTTCTTTCCTTAAAATCTGATGAAGTTTCAAACTACTAAATAATGGAACACATAAATATCCTGCACATGAAGCTGCAACTGCAGAGATAAGGAACGGCCGTGTCAAGTAATATGGAGCCAAAGGTAGTCTAACTATTCGCCACGAATAACAGTCGACAAGTAGAAGAAACACCACTGAGAAAGCCATTAACCCCGCATTGATTATAACTCCACGGTGAATCCTGTCATGAGAGCATTTCATACAAAAGTCAAACACAGCCAAGTTCCAACAAGAAGAAATAATAAGTAAACCCACTTAATTTTTTTCTTTTCTCGTTTGAAACTTACAATAAAAATCACATAAAGAAATATAAAAAGGAATTCTATCATCAACTAAAACAACAACTTGAAGTAAGAAACACGGAGAAATAATTCAAGTATAAAATAATTTTAGCACTCATAATCCATATAGATTATATGATGTGCAGGCCCAACAACTGATATGTAAACCAGATGAAAATGTTTTTAAAAAAAAATCCCAAATATAAAGTAAAGTACTAAACATGTATACCAACTTAAGAACTTAAGACATACGAAGATCGTCTATCTAGCTGCAAACATCTTTTCCAAGAGATTGCCACATTTTTAGATACGCCAAAACCACAATGAACTCAATTTAATTTACGGGAGTGATGCTATAATTATTGAGGCATTGGCTCAACTAGTTAGTGATTCATACTTGATACTGTAAAGAGCTAACACAGAGTATAATCAAGGTTATTCAACACGAAATATGTATCCGCTAAAAATAACTAAGATGAAAAAAAGAACAGTTAAAACTAGTTGCTACGATTGACAAATATACATAGCTAACAGAACGAAGCTTTAACCCACACAACCAATTGAAAAATAGCTGAGCTGTAACCGTGTCGTAGAGTTTCTAGCATAGGCACTTGTTTTAAATTTGAAACTCCATTACATACTCTCTAGGGTCTCATGAAAGACATAGAGGTCCCTGAATCCGTGCAGTCATCACTGCCAGAAGCAATCACCCCCATATAAAAGAGATATATCATTTGGCATAATCCAGGGCATCACAAAGATGTAAAACTTTATCCTCTGCCAGAAAGAAATTACGTAGTTACATTGGTATACTGACCTTGTGAGGTTAAAACCACGACTGTCTAAGCACTCATTGACCTGCCTTTGTGGAAAATATACATGTTTATTCTATGCCTATGTTTGCTCATTGAGAGATGATAGTGGAGACTAGGAAGATACTACTACACATCGGAATCCCCAGAGAAAATAAAAGAATGGAACGAGTCAATTCCATTGAAACCCTTATCCAAGAGACCGTGTCTCTACACCAACGCCTCCATTAAGAAACACTCCAACAACTAAGAACCCACATAACTCCATTACCAATTTATCATCATTCTCAAAACTGTCGTTTACAAATGAGTATTCTTTAGCTAATACGAAATAAAAAATGGTTAATTCTGACCGAGAGGCCCGCAAACCCACACAGACCAAAGAATACATCATCCATCAAATATTAGAAATATATCTAAAATGTAGTTCTGACAATGTGAAACAAATTTTCAAATCAAGCATCAGAAAACATCCAAATTATGGAAAGCATTGAAACTGTCCAAAATATAAGAGGTAGCCTTGCCTGTATGTCTTACGTCTGTTCCTGCGCAGTAAAATATTGGGTGGAGATGATGATATATCATCATGATCGTTGCTGCTAGAGAGTTCAGTGCCTCCAACAGGATTATAAAGGTCTGTATCACTATCATCACCACTAGATGACATTATGAACGCACTGTCCCCAACTATACCGTCACTGTCCCAGTCATCAAAGCCCATATCCATCGAGTCCTACAACATTAAGAGTTATTGCATTATCGGTGCAGTAAATAGAAAGAGATAATAATGTGCGCCTTTCTTACAACCTTTAAGCAAACTATAACACGTTTATGTGTTCCTTAGGAAAACAACATTAAATAGATAATATGATAGCAAGTTTCAGCCTTACTACAATCAATGGCATACAGTGAGCACAATCTCCATGATGTCAATGCAGAACCATATGGTAAAAAGAATTACAGAGGACCCCAAACACATATGGCAACTAGGGTGGTTTTATGTGTTAGTTTTATTTACCAGAATTCCTAGTTTCTTCTCATTGGTTGCTCAGAGACCCTAAGTTAGTAGAACAAAGACTACCTCATTAAACTCTTTATTGTTTATTACAGGTCATTTCATTCTGATGTATCTGATTCACCCAAAAGTTTGTGCTTTGTTCAACCACGACATGGTTATGGAGGCTGCTTGATACAGGGGCTGATCCATATGTTTGAGAAGCAAGCTACATGCTTCTACATTTCTACTAGAGTAGTTAGTGATTTAAACACTTCTTAGGAATGGCTACCGATTGAATATTAGTGAATATATGATGTTAAACACATAAATAGAACTGGAGTCCTCACCCCAATTAGTATTTTATACATTCAATCACGAGGATTTTAATGTCCACAAACTAAAAGGCTATACCAAATACTTGATTCATATACTTCCATAGGTAAGTCTATACAATGTACTGTATCTCAACTTTCTACAATCAGTTTTTGAGTTAACAGACAAATGAAACACAGTGGAATACTTGAATTAGACTAGGGCAGTATGAATACAAGGTGTATGAATCCCGATACAGCCTTGACACCTTCTAAAAGAGTAGAAATGAAACACTTTTTAAAGACCCGAATACAAAACCCTCACACTAAATTGAAGCAATCAGCCCTACAAACCATTACGAGTAATCTTATATGCATATCTCACTTCTCGTAATTTATAATTAGCTCATGAAATTTAACAAGACCAGAAAAATTACCTCATCCATGGCTCTAATACATAGTGAACTTCGCCGGGTTTGGTGTTTAAATTGACATCGAGATCCGTATAACTACAACACCATAGAAACAAGAAATTACCAAGTGGATCTAAAGCCGAATGATTAAGGAACAGAAACTCACAAGGATGAATCTGAGTGTACCTTCTTAAGATTGTTAGAGAAACAATATCTAAAGGAGATGTCATTTCTTAATTGAGAAGGTGAGAATCCGTTTGCAGTTGTCAGAATCCCCAGACGAGTGAGACGGAGATTTACAGAAGAAGAGTAAGAGGAAGAAGGAAACATAGTGAGGCGCAGAAACTGAATACCACAGAGAGAGAAGGAATGTAACAATAGAGCGCAGGCGAGAGAGGAACAAATTTTGTAGGGACTAGAGAATCTGTCTATACCTGATTGGGAACAAAGATTGAAAAACACTTCCAAAATATCACTTGGAAAGTCGCAGTCTGTTTTGTTTTGTTTTGACCAGCGGGTAAAAGACCTTTCGTTCCCTCTGAAGGGTATAGTAATCGTAGGACCAACCGTAGTCCTTTTCTTTTTCTTTTTCTTTTTTCCGGCTAAAAGAGGTCACATGGGTGAATTGGATCAAGATTTATATAAATAAAATAGATACTAGTTTAACCAGTGGATTTATAATGTTTCGTAAAAGATTTTTAAAGATATATAATTTGGATTATAACGGATTGAATTAGGATTGATTCAGATTAATAAAATGGATTACCAAACCGTAATATAATTGAAAAAACAAAGATTATCATCCTTCCTTTCCAAAAAAAAAAACATCAATAAGTGTTGTTGTTGGTGGTGGTTGGTATATCTGGTGGCGTTGGTGGTGGTGGTGGTGATTGTTGGTGTTTATTATTAGAGGTGGTGGTGGTTGGTGGTGGTTGCGTTGTGGTGGGTGCTCGTGGTCAGTGGTGGTTTTTGTTGGGGGTGGTGGTCGGTGCTGGTGGGCAATGGTGGTGGTAGTTGGTGGTGCTGGTGCTGGTTGGAGGTTTGTGGTGGTGGTGGTGGAAAAATATAACATGTTATCAAAGAAAAAACCAAAAAAAAAAAAATTGTCCATAAGAATCCATGAAACTCACGTGGTTTGAGTTGAGATTGATATGAGATAATAAAGCACATCTTTTGTCTACAAATGTTCATAAGAATCCATATATGCCTTGGCCCTTAACTATCCTAAGAAATCTCAAATGAATTGAATACCTAGGATATATGTGGAATCCAAATAAATCCTAATTGAATACCATGGATATTTATGATTCCTTACATATCCTTATTGAATACCTAGGGATTTTTAGGATTGTTAAATATCCATATAAATCCTAACTGAATATACCCCTGTAAAATTTCATAGTGATAAATCAAAAGATTAAGCTAACATGATAGCTCATACCCGTAACAATTTCCCAATTACATATCAGATAAGATGAAGAATGTCCTTGAAACAGTTTAGTATGTAATTATAAATAGTGTACTTAACAATTATTATCAATTGTTTAAAGTGTTCATGCTTACCAAATGGCGAAAGGAAGTAAACCCCAATTTTTTTTTTGACCATCTTTCTCCCTTTCCTATTTCTTCATTCCCATATGTTGATTTCACAGCTTCGGTCCATTTCAACACAAAACTATCGAGGAAGTAATTCCAAATTTTGACGATCTCTAAATAATGTATAAATAGATGATCACTTGAATCAATTCATAAAAAAGACAAGCAGGATTCTGGAATTTACCAGCTCGATACAAAAAATCTAAAGTTGATGCACCTTTGTGACGTAAGGTCTACACCAAAAAAAAATACCATTAAAGGGACTTTTACATTCCAAATTTGTTTACGAGGGAAGTAGATATAGCCATCCATGTCAAGAGTAGAATAACAATTGGAAAAAACAGTCAGCTCTTCACCTCGTTAATATTGTCTTCCTCCTTTCTACCACGTTGCGTTGTCGTTACTCTACTATTTCTTTCTCCACAAATGACCTGCATGATAGCAAAAAACAGCAAGGGAGAGACTTCCTCCATTTAAATCTTATATGGAATCATATATAATTATAAGGGGTTTGTTTTGGTAACTATGTGGTCAGATCAGTGATCTATTGGCAATTAGGGTAGATGTAGTTAGCATGGTTCTTCATAACATGTATTAGTCTAGTGTATTACTCTCTAGTAATAATATGATGTGGCAGTACCAATAATTATTGATAATTAATAATTGGATATCTCAAAGTTATATACTACTTTCATTTCGAGAAAAGTAATACTTTCACTTTTTCAACTTGGCTTATACTTCACAATATTATTTCAAGGTATTTATCTTCGTTTTGCTACCTTATTGATGATTATATATTATGTTATAAATTATACCAATATAGTCAATACTTTTGTGCTACCCACCGTATTTATACTAAAACAAACCGTAACATTTTTGTTGTTCTACTTAATTTGCTACAAAGTTGACTTTTGGCCAAGGTCATCCCTGCATAAACATGACGGAAATAGTTGAAACCATAGCTAAGGATTGCGATAAGAGTGAGAACCTGACTATAGTAACTTTTGGGTTTGGTTTTGTTGGATTCAACATGTCACGTCTTGAATTAGATGTAGTTGCATTGATGCAAAATGGACTCACTATTAGAATATGTCGAACGGTCAACAACTTCCGACAATACTGATCAGTCTATTCCAAGGTTTGCCACTGATTATAATTTTATCCCTTACACGTGTAGTCTCTTATCTGTCTACTATTTACGTAGTTTTTTTGTTGTTGTTTTTTTCCACACACAAACTAACAACAAAGGTTAATGGTGAATCCAAGAGTCGATGAATAGTTTTGCGGGTATATATACACTATTTACCATAATCATAAGGCAGTAAAAATAGTGAATAGTCAGGGTTCAACTTCACTTTGGCCAATTAAATTTCTTTTTCGATTCATGTGTTGAATTAATTCAACTGCTTTTATTTTAATCATACACAAAACAAAAAAAATTGAACAACACACCAGTTACATGAGTGTAAATCTTGATCCAGTGCAATGGGGGGACACAGGGACACCAACCAATGGAGGGGTTGAGACCTTTTCATATTATGCATGGGTTTCAAAGGGGGCGTAATCCATGTGGTAACTTCTGAGAATTTGGCGTGGAAATGAAAACTATTGTTGAGAACTAAGGGTTCACTATATTAGACGAGACTTATTTTTGTGGGTTGAGACCTTTTCAGCAAGTTTCATGGGTATAATACAGGTGTTGACTTCAGAGAATTTGGTACAAAAATGAAAACCATTGCAAATATTAACTTTAGTAGCATGTTTTGAGAGCACAAAAACAAGTCTTGTCTAATATAGTAAACTCTTAGTTCTCACACTTTCATACACTGTAGGCAGTACAACAATATATGTCAGGGCCGTCTCTGATATTTAGATTACCTCGGGCGAAAAACGTCTATAACACATTTTTGACGAATTCTTACACATATAAACTAGTTTATACCAAATTGTCTCTTTATAGATTATAAAGCTAGTTGCATCTCGCGTAAAAATTGAGGTTATCAACTTGTTAAAATCCGACTCCCATTATTAAAAAGAACTTTCGAGACTGAACCATTGTTAATGGCTTGATCTGTGTTTCCAGTTTCCTGTGCAATGATGTTTGGTCATTATATATATGCAACCCTATGATGAGAGAGTGTATGTATGTTCCTGAAATAGAATCATTCGGGATTCAAATGCATCACCTTTCGGGATTTGGGTATGATGTCGTTAATAAGAAATATGAAGGTGTAAGTATCGCTTATGATGAAGTAGCTACTGGGACTCTTCAACTATACATTGTTGGTAATGGTATGTGGAGAGTTAAAGAGATAGTTGCAGATTTTTTTGGACACCATGGTGTATTATTAGATGGTGGAGTTCATTGGAAGAACCAAATATGAGAGGTTTATGTCTTCGATCTTGCAAGTAAGAGTTTTACCCAATTATTAATGGAATCACCTCCTTACCTTAATAATGGTGTTGAGCATGATGATCGGCTAAAAGCTCTCGGAGGCTGGCTTTCCTTTTTTTTGATTTCTATTCAGAATGTGTATATATTTGATCGTACAAGATATCTAAACAAAATCCACTATATAGGAGTTGGAGTCATGCTTATATTATTGAATATTATAATGATTTCTGCCCATTTTTTGTCCCTCACCAATACTATTTGAGCATTGCTCGGTCGAACTCGCATGCGTTGCTATCTCAAGCATGTTTGTCAATGTTAGTGATAAAAACTATAAGTCTTGATTTCTAGTCTATTATATCTAAGGTCTCAGACTAGGATAGAAATTGTAGTTGAGCTCAAAAACTCCATGGCAATCATCAAAAAAAAACGAAGGACTACTCAAGGAACTGGTGGATATTCATCGACTAAAAGGTATGTGGAGACTTGAACTTATCTATCACTCAAAAGTCTATTTATCTCCTATATTGAGACAAAAGTCGTTTTGCTATATAGACTTAGATTATACACATTTGGTATTTCGAGCCGAGTTTACCTCGCCTATCTATTTCTCGAAATATGTGTTGGTAAAGCTTTCTCTTTAGCCAAGTTCATCTTTACCTAGTGACGAAAGTCATGTTATGTTTCAATCACTTTGAAAATTGCTCTGACGAGAAATGGTTTGTGAATAACAACTATATAACGTCCTCTGAGAATGTTTCAATGATTGAAATGAGAGTTTAGACTATATAACCATTCGGAGGATATGAGCATTGTTGTGGTAACACATATAAGTATAAGTCCTTATTGCTTGAAGCGAAGTTTGCGAACTTTGTTGATCAAGTGAACCAGAAAAGCGCGTGAGCTAAGTACGCGAACTCAGTCCGCGAACTGGCGAAGTTCTCAAACCCGAGAATTTCTGCTAGAGTTTGTGAACTCCATCCGGGAACTCAAATCCGCGAACCCAGTCCGCGAACTTGAGTAGGTTATGTCTAAAAACGATATTTAGTGAACTTATCTATATAAACTAAGGAATGCTATTGCAAACCGTGGCTATAGAGTTCATGAACCGATTCATGTGAATCAAATCATTTTTTCTTCAATTGTGTCTTGTGTAGTACATAAGATTTCCTTGCAATTGAACAACTCTCTAACTAGTTCATTTGAGTCATTTGAACTAGTTATGGTGAAGAAGAATATGGTAGATATGAAAGTTATCATATGGCTAACCATTTGGTTAACTATTGTTGAACCAACTAATGTACAAGTTTGGGTACGGTTACACAAGCCCAGGAACGTGCATTTCATTTGTGTATAACAAGCTATGTTTTCGATCTAACGGTTGATAAATATTAGCTTGAATCTATTCAGGTTTTCATCTAACGATGAATATTGAATGCTTTGTTACTAAGCTAACATTGATTGCAAACCCTGATTTGAAAGACTATATAAGGGAGAACTCTAGCAACTGGGAAACCTAATACCTACACATTCTGTGTGATACTAGTTGTGCTAAGCTAGAGTCAATTATCCTTTAACCTTTGGTTTCTTCTTCTAAACCAGGTTAACGACTTAAAGCCTTCATTGGGATTGTGAAGCCAGACCGATACTACTTTTCTTGTAGTTGTGTGATCTGATCTTGTTGTTTTTATCGTACGAGTACAATTGTAATAATTGGATTGAGATTTCTATATCCGATAGGCAAGATAAAAATTAATCACAAACATCTTCGTCTCATCGTTTGTGATTCCACAATATCTTTTTTCGCTGCGTCGGTTAAGACTATTGTGAGGTGATTGATAATACTAGGTTGTTCTAAGGGAATATAAGACCGGTTTATCAATTAGTTCCTGTTCACCTTGATTTATCAAAAGACGGAACAAAACTCATAGGTATATTCGTGGGAGACGGATTTATCTATTATCATAGACTTTTCTGTGTGATACAAATTTGTTTATTAAAGTCTTCGACTTTGGGTCGTAGAAAATCTTAGTTGTGGATGAGATCATCTAAGGGAATCAAGTACGTAGCATCCTGCTGGGATCAGAGACGTAGGATCATAATTGTACCTTGGATCAGTGTGAGATTGTTTGGGGTTCAACTACGGTCCAGACAGAAGTTAGTTTGGAGTAGGCTAGTGTCTGTAGCGGCTTAATACAACGTGTGTTCAGTCTAGACTAGGTCCCGGGGTTTTTCTACATTTGCGATTTCCTCGTTAACAAAATTATGGTGTCTGTGTTATTTATTTTCCGCATTATATTTGTTTATATAATTGAAATAATACAGGTTGTGCGCTGTTCAATCAATTAGAATATCCGACCTTTTAGTTGTTGATTTAAATTGATTGACACTTGGATATTGGTCTTTGGTACCATCCAAGTTTATCTCTCTTATATTTAAATTGGGACTCGCAGTTTTCTTGAGTAAGATTTAAATCGAGAGATAGAGATAAAAACTCTTTGATATACTTTTTGTCTAGATTGAGTCTGACTGTCTAGTTGATTCTCTAGAAAGTATATTGGAGTTTGTCCATACAGATTGCTAAGCGAAATATTGGGTGTGGTTGTTAGACCCCCGATTTTTCAAATACTGCCGACCTTATCTTTTTAAGGGATAAATATTTCCAGGTCTTTGACGAAGACTGACGACTTGTATCTCACCTCAAAAAACTCGTCAAATTCTGTTTGGATTCTTGCATGTCAACATTTTTTATTGTGTCGGAAGCACTAAAATCGTTATTTAAATTTTGGTATCCTAGATACTTGCTAGCAAACTCACTAACCAATTTTTGAAAATCATTTATGTCTAAAATCCTTAATACCGACACAAAGTAATCGAAAGAAAATATAAATACCATAAAATAATATACTAATGTGTTATAAACGTGAGTTTATTGACTAAGATGACCTCGTATGTTGAAGATTAGGGTTTCCATATACTTGGTTACTAAGTCTTCTATACCTACAAATATTAGTTTAAAATTGTGTAACTACACACACATGAATAAAATTGTCTCAAATTTTCTCCCTCTACTTATTCTATTTTTTGTTTCATAACACGTCATCAACACGTAGTTCTAATCACTAAGCGATTTAGTTCTTACGATCGATATATCTAATTATTTTATTATTATGGGAATATAACTGATCGTTTCTTTGTTTTTATAAAACTAAATCCTTATTCTATTTTTAACTAGGTTCAACATTTTTTTCTTTATATATAAATTTATATGAGCTAATTTTTTAGTTGTCTCATATACCTATGCTATGATGTATGTGAAAACAATACTTTTGATTTTTCTATCTTATCTTGATTCATTGTAGTCACATTTTTTATTTGTTAATCACTTGTACACCTTTACACTAATTTTGCACACAGTTCATAACAAGAAAAAGAAAAAAAGATTGAAACAACTTATTTTTGGTCCATTAGATTTCAGTAAATTATACAAACTAACGTTGGTTTTTCTCCATCGTTTTTACAAGATGGGAGAAAATAGATTGACATATTTTCTATTCTTTTTTGCCAATCTAGTTTGATTTTTTGTGGATTCTGAAAATAACACAATGAATGTTTAATAAAAAAAAACTAACCTTTACCACTAGATATTAGTTTATTCAATTGGTTTTATTTCTTACAAGAAACCGTCCATAACGAACCATCGGTCTTCATTCCTTACAACAAACCGCCAACAAACAACAAAGTGGATTTTCTCTAAGAAAAAATAGCGACAATGATTTCTTTACTTTCTTAAAAAGAAATATTTTCTCTTTCGATCCTAAAAGGATGACATATTGTTCTAACAATTGCAAATACAAATGAGAATTGTTGCATTCTTGAGGGATGAAATGACGAGGGTACCCAAGTACACTACAATCTTCTCGATATACGAGTAATAAGATGCTTTTACAATTAAATAAATTTTAATTTGGAAGAATTAATAGCACACAAACATAACAGTTTGTTAACGAGGCCATCGCAAATGTAGAAAAACCTCGGGACTTAGTCCAGTTTTGGATACTCTCAGAATTAAGCATCTATACAAAGAATGAAGCCAACTTCGTATGTGAGACCAAGTAATCTACCCCTAGTTACTTAGATTCCTCACTATCTTTGCTCCTACAACTTCCTGGACAACGCACATGAATCCCAACACAGAAACCACTATCTTGAGTTGTTTTACAGATGTAAAGTCTTCATTACTCAACTCATTTTGATCGTTCTCCAAACAGTAAAGGAACAAAGTTGTTCGGTAACCACTCTATCAATCTTTGAATCCAAGATTTGTTGAGTTTTGAAAAACCGTTCAAAAAGTAAACTCCTTTGTCAGGTTTAGTTCAATCAAGATCTGAAATAATTAAATCTAGATAGAATAAGAAAGGGTGACATACCCGTTCCACCGATTTGATTCAGGAATCCGATAATGGGTTACTCCGGGATATTGCTAACTCGGGTCTAGTTAGAACTGGTTCTTCGCCTATTCACGGAAGACGTCTTTCCTTCTCATCTTATGAGAACGCTAAATAATCTTTGAACTCTTCTTCTTATGTTAGTTCTTCTTCCTCTTTAATCAAAAATTTCAGTACACCAATTTTCACTCCCAACACAGGATTCAAGTTATCGATCTCTGATTCCCCTTCTATTGGCTCCGAACCTGAATTTCGAAATTCAATTCCTAATTTTGCATTATAATCTTCAACCGGAAACTCCATTTCTACTCCATACAAAGTGTACATTGATCAGTGAAGATCTAATCTAAAAAAACAACACAAAGAATCTGAATTATACCTCTCTCTTTCGTTCTCCTTATCTCCATCTCCGAAGCAACTTGAAGAGTTACAGATTTTTTCTTCATCTTTGAACCCTGATTTTTGCGTTTTTAATTTCTCTTAAATCTTTAATTTGAAATATAGGATTCAATCTAGACTTAGTCAGTTCACATTCTCTGTCAAGCTTACACGAACCTAGTGACCATATCTTCCCAATAAATTAACTAAACTAGACAACCCACATTAAACCTAAATCATATAATTAATTTAAACAGGAATCTCATTTCATTGTACTGACTCAACTCTACCTTTATTCTTCTTTACTTTAAATTCTTTTTGGAGCCTTTTGCTTTGTTTCTTTATACTTTAAAATCAAAATATGAAACTAATTGCCTGGAATGTGCAAGGATGTGGAAATCCTTTCACTAAAAACTACTTAAAACACATCATAGAAACTGAAAAACCTAAAATTATTTTCCTCTCCGGGACTAAATCTCAGAGACCTCTAGTAAAATCCCTGCTATCTGCTTACCCGAGCACTCATATTGTTGATCCAATTGGATTAGCAGGGGGTCTAGCTATAGCTTGGATAAATGGATTCCATTTTTAAACAATTCAATGAAATATAAACATGATAAATATAATAGTATAAACACATTTCGACTCAAAACAATGGATCCTAACCTGCTTCTACGGGAGTCCTTATTCAGCCAATAAGAACTATGCATGGGATTTTATAGATAGAATATCAGAACAAGTCAGGAATAAAATGCCTTGGGTATTAATAGGAGATTTGAATCTAATTTTTGATCAAAGAAATTAGGTGCCCCACCCTTCAGCAAAAAGGACAATGAGTATTATGCAGAGATCTCGCACCCAGCAAGGCTAATAGACCTGAGATATATTGGTTATGATTTTACTTGGAATAATTAAAAAAAAAAAGAATCAGTGAACATACAAGAAAGGTTTGACAAAGCAGTAGCCAATTCAGATTGGACTTTGCAATTCCTTAAAGCTAAATCACCTCATTTAGTAGTTGTTGGATCATGACCATAATCCTATATTTTTACCCCTGGTGGATAATTTTCACTGTTTAGGAAATCAACTTCTGGACTGGAATAAAAACATTTTTGGTCTGCCAGCTAAACAAATCAAAAAAACATTACAACAAATAGATAACCTAAATTCCTCCCTTCACCTTTATAGAAAAAAAATAATTCAAGAAAAACTTATGCATCTGGAAAAGCTGTGTGACACTCAGGAAGCTTGTGACTACTAATTTTTCTATAGTTTACATGATGTATACAGCTCAGAGAATCGGATACTAAGTGGTGTTGATATCTCAGTTGAATTGATAATGCCAAGTAATAAAAGATACTCAAGATTGTAACAATAACAAAGAACACAAATGTAACGTAAGTGCTACTAAGTTATCATGAGACACAAGAGATTACGTGGTTCGACTTTTATCTACGTCCACGGGGTAATGAGTGATTGTTTGTATTAAGTTGTGGTGGTTAAAAATATCTTAAATGCTTCCCAAAGTAATAGAGATAATTCAAGTTCAAGTAAATACTTAAGGTTTAAACATTAAAGAAGTATAATCTTAAGACTAGATCTTCTTCTCCTATATATTGAATCCCTTTGGTTGTTGGTGAAGCTTGGTATTTATAGCCCCTTCTGCTCTAGATATATCTTTGTTGTCCTTGGGTCCATCGTCCCCTGATATACCTTCCGTACAAATGGTACCTTCGTTCACCGCATGCTTTCTCCAGTCGGACTCTGCCACCTCAGCTGACCCACGTTCCTTCGGGAACTACCCAGCCTCAGTAAAGATTTTGCCTTCGTTCACTGCGAGCCATCGCCATCCAGACTCTGCCATCTCATCTCTCTCCACATGCCTTGGTCAAGCGTGTAGATAAGAGAATACCGCATTAAATGCTGATTGGATATGTCATCTACCTCTGTCCCTTAGCCAGTTGCCTCTCTCTAGGCTAGGTTTTACTTTATCATCTTAGCCGTCGAGGTATCCTTCCTCGAGACGGGATAAAGTAGATCTGAGGAGGGATCCGCTGCTCCTCGGACTCCTGTGTGCAGCGAGGGCTACACATTTATCTTACATGTGACTACTAAAACCTTGACACATGCTCCATAAAATATTGATATTCACATTTTGCCCCTTTTTTTTCATATTCTACCGTTTGGTAGGATTGGAAGAAAAAACTTCCATAATGCCGTCATTTTTGCACGTACGGGTTGGGTGGTCCCCATGTGTCTCTTCATGCAATAACTTCCCCTTGAATTTCGGGACATCCAAATTTTTGGATTCTCTAGCCGCCTATAAGAAAAGAATGAAAGATGGATATCCATTAGCTTTCCCTTTTCTTCATAAAATGTCGCTCTATGTCCCTTTCTCAGAGATTTTTTCATATTTTTTTCTTCTAACCGTTGGTCTTCTCTTCGACTCCCAAAAGCCCTTACTCGTTCTTCATCAACAGGTTACTATGTGTTGTTCTTCGGCTTTACTGTAGCTTTTTGCATTCTCCATGCTTGGCTCTGTTTTTTTTTCTTTGATTGTTGAAGATGTTGTTATTCTTGCATGTGAGAATTTCGATTCCCCTTTGCCTCTTTATGTTGTATGAGCACTTGGGTTGGTTTCCATTTCGTATTTTTACCATGATTGTATCGTGATTGCTTTTGCTTGTGAATTTTTTAATGTGGTGATCAATCGTACTCCATTTTGCTTCTTGGAAGGATTAAATCGTTTTCTTTGGTTGGTTTAGTTAAACCCATGCCCAAAGTACTTTTATTTTTTCCCCAATCATGTTTATGAGCCAACTATGATTTTGGTCCGCCATTGTTGAAAGACTGTTTTTCCTGCTGGTGTTAGGAATTATGAGACTTCCGAAGAAGCCTGCGCGAAAAGATCCGAGGCCTAGGTCTTCCACTGAGCTACCTCCGCGTATGGATCATCCTGATGCTACGCCCTCTCCGCCTACTGAGGATACTGAGATACCTAAGGGACCTGAAGTAGCTGTGGAAACTGAGGTAGAAGAGGTTGCTGTTGAGGACCTTCCTCCTCCTCCACCTCACTTTGAGCTCCAAAGGTTGCAGCTGCATGACAAGGATAGATACGCTAATTTGTCTTTGTCTGAGATCTCCAAGTCTTTCTACCTGCATAAGTTTGAGATCTCCTTTGTTGATGGCCCTGATGTTCTTACTAAATCTCTGATCCGGAGCTTCCCTTATGATGAGAACAATTTGTTGATTAGTGTCGGCCAATTGGCCGCAGGTTGTTGTAGTTTTGAAAGTGGTAGTAAAAGTTCGTTGCTCGGACTTGTAAAGATTTAAAAATAAAAATATATACACAATATTTGTCACAATGGGAGAGAGGTACTGGGACTAGGATTCTGCCAATTTCATTTCTTAAGGTTCAAATAATAATTCTTTTATCAATAATAGCTCAAAAAATATATTAAATATATCGACTCTAATTTATTGCCAAGATTGATTCTCAAAACATTGATTGTAATTCCTAAGCATGATGTATCAAAACACCTAAGCCAAGCATACATCATCAAATTAAATAACAACCAATTAATTCAAATCATATTTCAATTTTAAATTAATGCAAAAGTCATAAAAAAAATTAAATGAAATTACCCCAAGTATGAAGTTTGGCCTCCTCCGTCGTCCCAGTGTTGGGTTTTAGCTCATCATAGTAAAAATGCTCTCAAAATAATTATTTATTGCTCAAAAAGTGGTTTACAAATGATGAAAAGGTGTAAAACAATTGAACAGAAAAATCGCAACAGAAATAACTGTTGCAAAGGCGCTGTTCAGCTGTTACAAGAAGAACGATAAATTGTAACTGCTGTTGTACGACGAACTACGACCCTCGGGCGTGCGTCTTAGACACTGTTGAAGAACGACGGTCTTTGGCTGTCTGTTCTTCGTGTTCTTCATCTTCATCAATGGCAGCAGCAGCAGCAGAGAGAAATCATGGTTCTCGATTCTGCAGCGTTCCTTCTCTCCTCCCAACTCTCGACAGCCGTTATATGACATCCCAGAAGCATTTATATAGTCATAGCACCTCCAAATCTCCGCCATCAATTCGAATAATCTTCCACTAATGAGTTTTATTCTCGGAAAATATTTTCTACCAGAGTTACGTAATTATTTCCTTCTTTACCTTGTTCACGCGTCTGCGTGGTGTTGACATTCTACCATCATGTTTATTACGCGTCTCTGATGAAGTAACGCACGCTGTATACACACGAAATCATTCCAAAGATAGCTAAAAATCCCGAGAATATCTTCCATGTGACGTGCTTTCCCTGTTTTTCTTCTCTCGGATTAACTATCCAATTTGGATTGAAACCAACACCCGTATGACGACTGTTAAGCCCAAATAAACATTTCCGAAGAATTACAGCGATTTAATCTCGCTAAAACACTTCCAAATCACGAACCAAAAATCTGCCAGAGAATAACTTTCTTTTCCCGCCAAAAACTGATTTTGAATTTTGAGAAGATGACCTCCCCCTATCCTGTATAGGTGTCTGAATAGCAGATGCCTTGGGTGACCTGGGGGTGCCCCTTAGTAATTAGGTTACCCCTTATCCTGAAGCGAGAATCCGAATAACACTTGTGCTCTGGGTACCAAAATCAACTTTTCGAGCCGAATTTCCCAAAAATATTTATTTCCAAAAAAAATACCTACAAATACATAAAATAACAAAATTAGTACAAAATCGAGTGCCAACAATATATAGTATTGAGATCAAATTAGACACAAAAATGTGTCTATCAAATACCCCCAAACTTATTATTTGCTAGTCCTCGAGCAAAATTTATTCTTGAAAAGTGACCGAGTTAATCTCGGGTGGGTTTATCAGAGGTGTACCCACAAAAACCAATACTCCAAACCCTAGCTATCTACGCAGAACCTTGGAAAGCACTAAAGAACCTCCTTGGTTGGCATACAATTATTGACTCTAAGAGGAAGAACCCTGATGCGAAATTCCAATTGCTGTACACGAGTTTGCGCTCAAGCATACTAAAATTCATATAAGTGACAGAGCTCTACTCAGATAGTTGCACTATGGACATCATATTCGGAGTCAAACTAATCACATGGAAAGATTAAGAGATGGATATAGAAAAACATAGATGGTTTTGATGTTTACTAAGTGAACGGCGTTTCCCATATCTGTCTGAAGGCCTCCGCCAAAATGAACCTATCCTAATGGATTGAGATATTAGTCCGACTAAAATCAACACACTGGCATATACAAGGGAACCAGTGGTCGATAACCTAACTCTAGGTCAACACAACTGGCATATACAAGGGTACCAGTGGTCGACTTTATTGAATTTATTCCTTTTGGTCAAATGGTCCGGTCTCAATTTTTTTTTTTTTTCAACTTTTTTTTTCAACTTTTTTTTTGGTAACTCAATCACTCTAATTCATCCTAGCATTGGTAACAACTTGAATCGTGGGCCCCACCTATCACTTAGAGAAACATGGTTTAAAAATAAAAATAGAAGTGAAAAGGACTCAACGAGATATGGTGAAACTATCATGTTATTTCTAACACCTGAGCTCTGTGCTTTTATGAATAGACTCTTTAGATGTTTCCATCTATTCAGATTGGTTCCTCAACTCCTACAACCAAAATGCTTCCATCCACTTAGATTGGTTAGTGTCATCCTAAATACACATAAATTTCTAGGCTCTGGAGTTTATTTATTCATACTTCAACTAAAAAGTTTCTCTCATACCCCCAAACTTAAATCTAACATTGTCCTCAATGTTCTAAAGATGAAATTAAAAGCATGAACAAGGAGAAATTGTTACCATTTGAAGCAAAAGAGATAAGAAAAGATATTACCGTGTCGCAAGAATATTGGTTTACCTCCCAAGAAGTGCTAAGTTTAAAGTCTTCAGCCAGACTTAGGAAAGGATTAGTCAACTCGAATCATAAAGTAACAGTCGAAATAACTGTGGGTCTTCAAAACGAAATAGAGCTGACCAAAGGAAACTACAATAACCCAAGAAAGTGAACAAGTATAGCATGCCCTTATCTAGTTTCCTGATTAAGATATTTATATCTAATTGTGGTTCAGGTTCAGGTTCTATGAAAGGGTCTAAATAAAATATTTTCCTCGGATGCATTTCCTCATAGGTTGGATCCAAATTTTTAGGTCCTAGAGTCTGGAAAAACTCAAATAAGAACTTAGAATCACAAAATAATAATAACCTAAATAACTGAGGATCCTCTAAGTCAATCAGGTTTGACTTACATAATTGACCATAGTGAGAGTAGTGGTCATTCTTAAGCAAATGTGTCGATTCTAATTTCCTAAGGCATTTAGGTTTAGTCTCATAACTTAATATTCGACACATTTGAAATCTATATGTTCCCACATTTGGAAGAAAACTATTTGGTGGGAAAACAAAGTCAATCTGGGGATCATAGCCTGGCAAACCACATCAACCAGAGGATGGGTTTCTAACAGTTGAGACTCTTGTTGGATATCATTAGGTTCTGGAAAACGAGTATGAAGATAATCTTGTAAGATGGTTGAGGCATTGATGTCAAGTCCCAAGTGAGGGGCCTTACTAAGAGTTAAAGCACATGGAGGATGATACTCACCCCCAAACTTAGAGTTTTCAGTATCTCTAGATAGACTAGTCACAACTTCCCTAATTTTTAGGTCATCAGATTCTTGAAAATGGGAAATTGATTCTTCTAAGTTGTAATCTTGCGATGCATCCTCACTCATATCTACGACTTCATCTAAGACTATAGTTTCTAAATCGTATGACTCTAAAACAATATTCTCAAGATAAACCGGTTCCTCTAAACCATCATCACAATCATATAAAGGATTATCAGAGAAAGGCTCATAAACTAAGGTTTTAATCATAGTTACCTCCTCCGATTCACTGATAGGCACATCAAATAATGGATTATCCAACATACTGCAGGCTAAAGGATCATGAACTACATCGTCTAAAACGGTGGTATCTCTAGTCAAATCCTCATCCTTTTGAATAGGTGAATAATTTTTAAAATTATTAGGATATGAACCAGAAATAATATAATCATTATAAGGCTCAACTGGGGTAACAAATTCCTGATCACTATTCCCACACATTTCCGATTCTTCATCAACGCTATCTTTATCATCATAATATAATTTTTGACATTTAATAATTCTCAATCTTTGTTTCCAACTACATGGTCTATGTTTATAATATTTCTCATAGATCGTTAGAGGTGATTCCTCAATAAAAGTTGGAGTATCCATATATCGCTGCCCACGCATATATTCACCAAGAATCATTTCCGAAGACGTCTCTTGATAACGAGAATTTCTAGACATATATTCTCGCAACGTCATCTCAGGTGGCGTCTCCTCAAAAGGATTCATCACCGAAGAAATATAAACTACAGAGGGATTCTATACAATCACAAACAAGGCCGACTCGACTCCACCAAAGCAAACCTAAAGATTTCTAGCAAACAAAAAGCATGATGGCTCCACTTAGATTGTTTCTAGACCAGCTTCTATCTTTCGAACGGGAATTCGTTGCAATTTGAGCAAACCCCTCTGGAATCAATCCGAGTCAAAGTAAGTTGAATTGAGGCGAGGGAAGCTCAGTGGATCTTTGATACCCAAGGCCTCACCGCTATCACAAGGCGGCGCAGTCACGCATTCAACTCAAAGAAACCATCATGAACTTTGGAGTGTGCTTAAAGAGCAACCAATATTTTTCGAACGAGTTTCCTATTAAGCTCGTTACCCTATCGGTCTCGTTCTATTCCAAGTTTTAAGCTTGGGTTCGCGTTAGGTTTCGTTTTCCTAAGGCGGGCAAGAAGGGAACGGTGATGAAATCCGAACCCTTATCTTGTTTAGTCCAGGCCTTGCCCTTTACTAGGAAAATAAAGACAGTCCGGTTCGTCCTCAAACAATTATCACCTTAAGGTAGACAGTAACCCGCTTGCAGGAGATTCGCGGGTGTTTCGATTGGACTTACCTCCCGTACCAGACGGGGGATGAACCGTTGTTGTCGACTCGGTCCACGACTCCTATGCCGTGTGCGAACCCGAGGGGCCGAGACGATATAGTAATCGTCGTCCTTCCCTGCACCCAGTTTATATAATATTTTTTTTTATTTTTTTTTAATAATACCCTTCCGTAGGGTTAAAAAAATAAATAATGTCCAATTGTTTAAAGTCCAAAGTCCAAAATAAATAATAAAAAAAAAATTACAGTTTTCCTAACACACTCTAAAAAAATTACAAATTAAATATTAAATCCTAAAATTGTCCTTTTTTTCTTCTCTTTTCGCTTTTCGCTTTAAGATTTTTCCTCTCCAAGTCCTTAGTTTTCACTTTGAACCTGCAAAATAAAGACAAAAAGAAACGTAAAAAGGAACAAACAATTCTAAAAAAAATAATAATAAACCTAAAAAAAATAAATCAATCTATATATAATTCCCCGGCAGCGGCGCCATTTTGTTGTAGTTTTGAATGTGGTAGTAAAAGTTCGTTGCTCGGACTTGTAAAGATTTAAAAATAAAAATATATACACAATATTTGTCACAATGGGCGAGAGGTACTGGGAATAGGATTCCGCAAATTTCATTTCTTAAGGTTCAAATAATAATTCTTTTATCAATAATAGCTAAAAAAATATATTAAATATATCGACTCTAATTTATTGCCAAGATTGATTCTCAAAACATTGATTGTAATTCCTAAGCATGATGTATCAAAACACCTAAGCCAAGCATACATCATCAAATTAAATAACAACCAATTAATTCAAATCATATTTCAATTTTAAATTAATGCAAAAGTCATAAAAAAAATTAAATGAAATTACCCCAAGTATGAAGTTTGGACTCCTCCGTCGTCCCAGTGTTGGGTTTTAGCTCATCATAGTAAAAATGCTCTCAAAATAATTATTTATTGCTCAAAAAGTGGTTTACAAATGATGAAAAGGTGTAAAACAATTGAACAGAAAAATCGCAACAGAAATAACTGTTGCAAAGGCGTTGTTCAGCTGTTACAAGAAGAACGATAAATTGTAACTGCTGTTGTACGACGAACTACGACCCTCGGGCGTGCGTCTTAGACACTGTTGAAGAACGACGGTATTTGGCTGTCTGTTCTTCGTGTTCTTCATCTTCATCAATGGCAGAAGCAGCAGCATAGAAATCATGGTTCTCGATTCTGCAATGTTCCTTCTCTCCTCCCAACTCTCGACAGCCGTTCTATGACATCCCAGAAGCATTTATTCACAGCACCTCCAAATCTCCGCCATCAATTCGAATAATCTTCCACTAATGAGTTTTATTCTCGGAAAATATTTTCTACCAGAGTTACGTAATTATTTCCTTCTTTACCTTGTTCACGCGTCTGCGTGGTGTTGACATTCTACCATCAAGTTTATTACGCGTCTCTGATGAAGTAACACACGCTGTATACACACGAAATCATTCCAAAGATAGCTAAAAATCCCGAGAATATCTTCCATGTGACGTGCTTTCCCTGTTTTTCTTCTCTCGGATTAACTATCCAATTTGGATTGAAACCAACACCCGTATGACGACTGTTAAGCCCAAATAAACCTTTCCGAAGAATTACAGCGATTTAATCTCCCTAAAACACTTCCAAATCACGAACCAAAAATCTGCCAGAGAATAACTTTCTTTTCCCGCCAAAAATTGATTTTGAATTTTGAGAAGATGACCTCCCCCTATCCTGTATAGGTGTCTGAATAGCAGATGCCTTGGGTGACCTGGGGGTGCCCCTTAGTAATTAGGTTACCCCTTATCCTGAAGCGAGAGTCCGAATAACACTTGTGCTCCGGGTACCAAAATCAACTTTTCGAGCCGAATTTTCCAAAAATATTTATTTCCAAAAAAAAAACCTACAAATACATAAAATAACAAAATTAGTACAAAATCGAGTGCCAACAATATATAGTATTGAGATCAAATTAGACACAAAAATGTGTCTATCACAGGTATGCTTCTGCCTTTGTATAGTAGGAAGGATCCATTCTACTATCGTGTTTTGTCCACTAGGGATGACCCAGTGAACAAGACTCGGGTCAAGGGGTCATGCAATATACTGGTAACTATTGGTGTGCCCTTCGTGAGTGTTGGTACAAGAGTAAGGGTAAGACTACTCTGAAGTATTATGACCCTTTTGCTGCTGGGAGGTCTAAGCAAGAGGATTATACCCCCGCCAACTTCAATGCTACTTATGCCGATGCCATTCAGAAAAGCAATCTTCTTCTTTGGAGTGTTTGTCCACGCCGTATCCATATTGCTGCCAAGCAGATTAGGGAAGGCAATAGCCTTCGTTTGTTGGATGAGATTGACAATAATGCTACTTTGCTAAGCTTTTCTTGCCGAAGTCTGATCACATTCGTCTGGACCATGATGATCGTTGGGCGCGTATTCCTCTTGGTGTGGTGGGTCCATGGGCATGCGGATTTACTACCGCAGATCCCAGCGTCCCTCGTACAGCTTCATCTCTGCCTGTTAAGTATGATGGATATCAGCCTTAGGTCTTCAACCATGCCGTTTCTCACGAGGTGAGATTCGTTTGTTACGGCAGTTTTTTATTTTTCATCTTTTTTTTTGCGGCCTTTGGTAAGTATTTTTGATACTTCATTTGTATCATGCCCCTACTTCTTCTGCTGGGACTGCTCCGGGCTCTGCTGGTAACTCCGTAGCCACCATGACAAGGAAAAGGAAGGCTTCGATTGAAGCAACTAAGCCAACACCTGTGGAGGTAAGGATTATAACCTTACCTTAGTGTTCGTATATTCCTTAATATTTTTCCCATGATCCTTAGCTTCGCATGTGTTCTTCTACAGTCTTCCAAGAAGAAAGGGAAGTTGAAGGCTGTGATCGATGTTGAAGAATGTGATGAGGATCCTAAGGTTGTTGGGGAAGAGCCGGATGACGAGGACATGGAGGATGTCGAGGATACTGCCTTTAGACCCCAATTAAATGACATTGAGGAAGATTTTTCCAAAAATAGCCCTAGTCCCATTCGTGATGGTTCTATGGAAGGTGATAACCTTCAAGTTGATGACGGATCTTTACTGGTGATCCAAGTTAGTACTCAAGTTGCAACTCCTCCTTTTCTGCCGAAGGTACCTTCATTTTCCGCTCCTGGTGATTTGTATATTGTTGCTTCGGCTACCACTAGTGCTATGGTGATATCTTCCAAGAGCCTTCCGTATTCTCCTGCCACTTCGCTCCATTTGAGTGGTTCGTTTGCGAAGGGTGTTACTCCAATGGTGAGGGTTAGTAGCTCAGACTCTCAGCCGAAGAAGAAGGTTGTGATTTCACTTTCCAGCTTCTCCTTCAGTGCCTACTTCGTTGGGAAATGCTCAGTCTGTCTCCACTGCCCCTGTTAGCAAAGTTGCCCGACCTCCTCCTTTGTCACCAGATTTGACCGTACTGGTAATCTTCTTTCTGCTGGTGACATGGACTTAGGTGGTACTTCCAGTCAAGCATTTTCTTCTGTTCCCAGCTCGTCCACCATGCCATCTCTTCGTCGTGGTGAGGATCCAGTGCTTGTGCTCCATGCTCGTTCTCAAGCGACTGGTAGGGTTTTTACTGATCTTGAGAAGGGTAAGTTACCTGAGAACTTTAGCCTTGGGATCTCTGATGATGCCATCCTCGAATCCATACTACGGGATTCCAAGGGTCCCTTTTCTGCTGAGGTTGATCGCCATAAGCTGATTGACTCTTTGGGGATTGCTTCGAGATTGGATACTTTGACTGCTCAGTATCAAGTGGACAAGGACCTATTCTTTGATCCATACTGCCTTCTCTCCAGTCAGAGCTTTGGTGAAATCCGCAGGGGTAGCATCCAAGAGATGGAGGCTTTCATGGATACCTACGCTGATTTTCTTCTTCATCTTTCTTTGTTCTTAGTAAGTGTTTTTTTCCTTATTGCTTATTGTATTGTTTAAAACCTTCATTTGTTCTTATGCTCCGTTGTTTGCAGATTTGCAAACAAATCGATGTTGGATGCACCTTGTTCAAGATTATGCCTTTGTTAGTGTACAACAGTCTTCTTCTAGTGATGCTATTTCCACCAAGGTACCTTTGTTGAAGAATGAACCGAGGAAGACTCAGAGGTCCTTAGAAGCTTGTTTGCTGGCTCTCGAGAAGGCCAATAATGCCGCGAGGTTTGCGGAGGAAGGACGCATGGACGTTGATTCTTCTTTGGTTGTTGAATCCTCCAAAGTTATAGGTTCGTTCCTTCTTCTCTTTAGACTTGTATTCATGATAGAACCTACGCCTGCCAGCTGGTAACTCTGGTGAGCTTAGACATCTTCGGGATCAAGTGTCCAAGTTAACCTCCGATGTTTGATATTATCAGAAGAATTCAGATAGGTTGATGAACGTGATTGTTCATAATGAGGCCCACATATCTCTCGAGTCTTCTCATAACTCATACCTTGTAAATAAGATGGCTTTGCTCCGTAAAGAATGTGACGAAACCCTCAGATGGAAAGAGGATCTCATTTTAAAGAAAAAGGAGGATATTTCTTTAGTTGAGAAACGTCTCCCGGCTCATGAGATTACCCGTAAAAAGTATCATGCAAATTTTGAAGATGCATGCGCTTCCTTAGCTAAGGTTACTTCCGAACGTAACGTATTATCCTCTGAGGTATGTTCTCTTAAAAAACAAACTTAGTGAGGTTTCTTCAATGCCTTCTTCCATGTCCCATGTATCTTTGGTCAAGATATTGGAGGAGTTAGATAATGTTTACCAAGTGTTATCCTCCGAGAATGCTTCGCTCTGGATAGATGTTGAAGATCTTTGGGCCGAACGTGGTACTCTAGTAGAGGATCTTAATGCTGCTGGGGAGGATCTTGCCGAAGCACAGCATAGTTTAGAGGATTCCCTTAGCCATACCGGAGGTTGCTTAGGATCTTTTTATTCCCGTAGCCTCCTTCATTCCCCAAGTTGTCTTTGTTTCTTACTCATCCTTTTTATGTCCATCTCCAGGAGTAGATTGTAGGTATGAATGCTAAGGTCAGCCATCTTGAGATCCAAGTATCTTCGTTGGAGATAGCTCGTCAGTTTGGTGTTGCTGCCAAGTTTAAAGCTGAGTCACTTCAACAGGCTAATGACCAACTTAGTGCTCAGATGATAGAGCTTTGCCGTAAATCAGCCTCTGATTTGGAGGTTCAATCCTCCCAAATGAAGGTGCAATTCGAGTGCTCGGCTATTGATTACATCAATAATGCCTTTGCAGAAGCTGAGCTCCAAGCTGTCGGAGTTGTCTTTCCTCGTCTTCCTTAACCTTGATTTGTTTCGAGCCTTGTTTAAGTAAACTTTTCTTTGTTGTTTATGTTCTCAGCTGAGGTATCTTCTTTAGATGAGATGTATCCTTTATTTGAAACAATGATTTATAGTGGTTTGAACCTTTGTTATCTGCCATGCAACCTTTTAAGAGATGTTAGGTATATTTTGGTAAAATCATTATTTCACCTATATCACTGCATGAATATTTTGTTTGGACATAATGTGTCTAATTAGTCGCACAATCGAGTCATCACAAGGTGCTAAGGTATGTTAACCTTTGATGACACATTCAACGTCCTACCAGGATATCCTTTGGCCAGAAGGTATCATGGTGGTGAAGGTCCGTACGTGGGAAATAATTTTCCTGTAACCCTACGCGTTCAGCGCCATAGCTGCTTTACTTCGACAAAGTATCTCTATAGGGGATATCTTTTTTTCTTCTTATGCCTCTTGGAAGGAGCCATCGCCCGGAGGATTCGAGATTGACATATGCCCAGTTATCCCTTGCCTTGCCTCATAGTCACTCCTGACAGAGAGTGTATATTCTAACCCGATTATACCAATTAGAGCTAATTCTTTAACAAAAAGCTTATTTCATTGATTAGTAAGGTTTGTAATACTTTTTTTTCCAAGGATAAACACATGGTGGGCTATTGCCCATACCTTTCTTCTCCTGAGCAATCATCATTCTCTTACGGGTAGTACTTTTTTTAAGTACATCACATTCCAAGGGTGTTGTAGTATTTCCCCTTTATGGTTCTTAGGTAGTAAGATCATTTTCCGGCGATGTCGTGTATGATGTAGAGCCCGTCCCATGTCGGAGCTAGCTTTCCCCACTCCTTCTTTCTTTGATATGGCGGTATCTGGCGCAGTACGTATTCCTCATCCACAAAGTTGCGAGGGATAACCCTTTTTTATATTCCCTAGCTAGTCTTCGTTGGTAATTCACACTACACCAAATTTAGCGTTTAGCAACTGATAGGTGCTTAAAAACACCTCTCTAACTATCGATTGATTACGCTTTCTTAGCTAGTTTTCTTGTGAAATTGTATTATTAGCTTTGTTTTATATTTTATGGGAATTTCGGAGCCTATTCCCGAAAAAAACAAGAAATCGTCCAATTTGTCAAAAGAGAGGCGGAATTATAAGAGAATTTTATGGAGCTGAACACTTGACAATTCTCAAAGAGAAATGGTGGGCTAAGTATATCAGTGGTACTAAGACCATTTGAATTTGGTGGGCTTCATTTTATTTGCCCGAGCTTGGAAGATACACAACTAAGTGTTGGCACGTACAACTCAGAAGGGAAACTAGGTTTCCTTAAGTTCACAAGAGAGAAGAAGACCAAGTATGCTGTTTTTTCCCACAGCCGTCGACCGAGTCTGCAGGTTAGTTTGTCGGTGCTCAGGCCATGGCTTGTGTGGCTGTTCAATCAAGGAACTTGGGTCATTCTCAAACCAGTTGGAAGAATATTTGAGTGGGTTGTATAGTTAAGAAAGCAAGCAGAGAAGACATGGTGTTGATGTAATAAAGATTGAATGAATGTGAAGATTATGAATGATTCACTGATTTCTGAGAGATGGGTTTGAGTTACTTTGCATTGTGCAGGGATTTTGAGAGTCATCGAAGGTGATTATTTATGAACAACAACAACACTGTATTATGCTCAGTAACTGTTTGACAAAATGCCTGATAGAGAGTTCTTCGAAGCTGAGAGTCTACAGCTGTTTAGGGGTCGAAATGGTGGATGATTTGGTAAAGTTTGTGACTGGAAATGGGGTTTGTTCATCAGCAGATACAATGGCTGAGCTTATGAAGGTTCCGGGGATGATTTTGGTTGCATCTTGGCCTGTTCTGTAGCTGACTGGTAGTGAAGTTATGTTGATTGTTCTTAGCGTGAAAAATTGATAGAGAATGCATCCGTGACACCGAAGATTTTGGTGATGTTGGTGAAGTGAGACGAGCTCGAGTCTGCCACGGAAGCCGGGAGGATGGAGATGAGCTGCAGAGAAGTTGAGATGTTGCTATTGTTGATCGAGCATGGCAGTGATATGGTAATCGATGAAATGAACAGAAGATTAATGGGTCTGTGGTGTTGATGAAATCTCGAGTGCAGGAATGGATTAATGATGCTGGTGACGAGATGGGTTGAGCAGTAAGAGTTATCGAGTTGAGTCTGTTGGGGTTAATTGCGTGCTGTTGGTTGGTGAATTATCGTGTTCTCAGGTTTGTATGGGAGTTAAGAAGAAGTTACTGAGAAATAAGTGTAGATGGGGAAAAACGATTTGCTGGTTTTACGGAATTGAGGAGACGACAATGCGGAGGAGTCTCCTTGAACCGAACGAAATATTTAACCTCACATAGATGCACTGCAAGAAGGGAGTGCTTTAAGTTCGAGAGATCAATCTGTAGTACTCCGGCCTAAACCAAGACAATGGCCGTTCCAGAGTTAATTCGGTCACAAGAGAGGATGGGTCAATCTGTAGGAGGGAAACTGAGAAATGTGTGAGATGAATGGTGATCGAAGATTGTAGGTGTGTTGTGTATTCTGCATAAAGAAATAAGATAAGCTCTGATAGATTGAATTTGCTCTGTTGAGAGTAATTGCTCAGACGTTGAGTTGTTAATCTCGTGTTGTCTGTTTGACCAGAGATTGTTGTTTCAATCATGATTCAGTGACTTATTTATATTGCTAGAATTTTAAACACCTTGATCCCATGAAGTGTGACAATTGTTGGAGTCAAAAGGTGGGGAAGTGGAAATCGTGTTAAAACCAGTTACTCATCGTGCGAAGACTTGGTTGATTTTCTACCCACTACTTTGCTAACTCCTCCAACTGATTGCACGACTTTCTCACATTCTCGTCGTGTGTATGAACACACGTGTCGTAGAACGCCAGACCAAAACTCTAGTTAATATCCCCCATGTGACACGATTGATGTCTCGTGATTGTGGAGTCGGTTGCTGACTTCATAAAACGATGAGTCTTTGTATTGCTGATTCGAACGTGATTTGTAAATGTTCTGAGACTCATGAATTGAACATGTCTGTTAAGACAAAGTTATCATTGTCAATTTGTTGATAACTTAAGGTGAGAAAATGTTACTGACTCCTTGAATATTGATAGTTGAACCAATATTCCTTAGTCTGAGCAAATATTGCTCGTCTGAGCAAATGTTGCTCGTTTGATGAATTGTTGGTATCGTTGAATATTGATAGTTGAACCAATATTCCTTAGTCTGATAAAATATTGCTCGTCTGAACTAAATGTTAATTTAAGATGCTGACATCTGAGCCAAGCATAATTATTAAAGTGTTGATCACCGGATCAACGTAAAAATATTAGTGTTTGAATCTGCTTAGAATTACGTTTTTGCAGAGCTCTGGATTCGAAACCCTAATTTTTGATCAATTGATGATTTATTGAAAATCAAACACAGAGTGAAGGACAGACCGTCTACAAGGGATGAAGAGTCGACCACGTAACGCCCAGATGCTCAAATGAGCAAAATACCAAAGTCTCTTGAACACCAGTTGGTGAAAGGATGATTAAATGCTGGTTTAATCATTTTATTAAAATAGTGCTCGTCTCAGCTTTAGGTGATGAAACCTAATTATGAAGAGATGAGGGTCCGGCCAAGAGGGCATGAGACCGGCCCTTGGTAGTCGCGGGACCAGCTGATGGTCGTTTGAGCAAACCACAAGTTGTTTGAGAAGAGTTTGGACCTAATATGAGCAATTGAGAGAATTAGGTCAAAATTATTAAAACATGTGGGACCATCTATTTGCAAGCCCTAGGGTCGGCCTTGGTCGGTCAAGGAGACATTCCCGTGTCACCATAATCTTCGTGTCTTAGTCCTGAGAGTTTCGATATTTTCTGATGCGCGTTTGAGCAACATTCTGAGAAAATATGAAGGATTCAGGGTTTTGCTGAAACTGAGGAATCTTCATGAGATGATGAAAATAATTAATAAAATAGGGGATTGCAAGGTGTGGGACCGGCTACAGCTAGGGCATGGCTGGCCAACTAGCAAGCTCGGTCCCGCAACACCTTTCCCAATTTTATGTATTTTCCCTGGTGTGAAGGAAATACCCTGAAACTGAGGGATTTCATGAGGTCAAGGAATTTCCATGAGATTATGGAAATAATAATAATAAAATAGGGATTATGAAGTGTGGGACCGGCTATGGCCAAGGCATGGCCGACCGGCCAATGAGCACGATCCCGTGGCACTTTCCCTAATTTTATATTATTTTCATGACTTTAGGAAAATATCATGAAATCAAGGAGTTTGTTGAAACTAAGGATTTTCCTTGAAGTGAAGGAGTTTCCATGATATGATGGAAACAAATAATATTAAAATAATGAGACAAGGGCGTGTGGGACCGCCCACGGCTAGGGCATGGCCGGCCGGCCAATGAGCACGGTCTGTGAGCTTTTCCCTAATTTTATATTATTTTCATGAGTTGAGGAAAATATCATGAAATCAGGGAATTTTTATGGGATGAGGGAAATAATAATAAAATAATAAGGAATCATGAGGTGTGGCACTGGCCACGGCTAGGGCATGGCCGACCGGCTAGCAGGCTAGGTCCCGCGACACCTTTCCTAATTTATTATTATTTCTTTGATACGAGGAAACACCATGAGACTGGGGAGTTTCCTTGAGACGAAGGAGATTTGTTCAAATGAAGGGATTTTCATGAGATTAGAGAAAAATAATAACATATGATAAAATGTAGAATTGGGCATGGGACTGGCCACGGCGTGACTGGCCGACCGGCGAGCCCAGCCCCCTAGCGCCTTTGCTGATATTTTATTATTATTATTTTTCTTCCTATTTTGCATAGGTTCATCCTTCCTTCGTGTTTTGGAATGCTTGTTCGTGCATTCTGGTGCTCGTTTGTGCATTATTGCTGAGTACACTTGCACCATTTTGGTCGAGGCTTACTGGATAGCGGCTCAGACGCCCGTACATTGAATATTTACTACTAAACCATAGAATTCTGCTGGGAAGAACCATGAATTGAAGTAGCGAAATATTATGAATAATGTAGAATATTTTTCAGGGATTCAGTTAATGAATCTTAGTAATTTAGGAACAATTAATTGATATTTCTATACTAGTACGATCGTCTAGGAGCATTAATTATTCAGGAATTTGGCGATATGAGCTTGTTGAAGCGTCATATTTCTTTTATATAGTTAGGGAAAACATTGTTACATCCTGAAGACGTTATTGCTCTATACTAGCAGGCAAGCTGTCTAGGAGCCGTCCAATCTTTCGATTCTATATAGAAGTAATTACTGAAATTTCTCAGTATTCATGAGATATGCCGTTGCCTCAGCTAAGAGACTACACATCTACATAAACTCTGAGAGACAATGTTCTCAGTCAGAGATTCTTGTGGCATGAGATTTCATGCTTCAATGAGAGACACGAGCCTCAATACTCATCTGATTGCTGGGTCAGGAGCATGTATAATTATGGTTTTATGATTTTAGCCCTTGTCGAAAATCCACCATCTACATTAAGTCCACTGCTTAGTGAGGGACAGTCGTGTTCCTCAGTCAGCACTGAATGGTGATTTTCTAGTTATAAACAAAATAAGTAATTGAACTTAGTTGTAAGATAAGATGTTACCGGATTTTCGATTGCATGAACAAACCACGGCTTGAACGAAGATCCCAGTGGCATGATAGAGCATTGTCTAACGAGCCTAACTTGATGTAGAACCGCTGGTATGCTGATGGAACCTTGGTTGATTTAGAATTCATGGGTCCGGGACCAAGAAAAGAAATCCTTTTTTTAGGAACAGACGCTCGTTCGTTTGTTAGTTTAAGGAACAAACTAAATAGACCTCAATCTGATGATATAAAATGTTGTCTATGAGCTTTCACGAAAACCATTTTTTTTTTAAATATGTGAGATTTCACAAAGTGGAATAAACTCTCGTTTCAAAGGTGGATGCTCGTACGAGAGAAAAGTTTTTTTTTTTTTTTTTTTTTTAAATAGACATGCGTCTATTAGTAATAAATTTTTGTTTATGAGCTTTCATGAATTTTTTTTATCTTCGAGCTTTCAGAAATCTTTGAAAATATACTCTCGCTTCAAAGACAGATGCTCGTGCGAGGGATCAAAAATATATAGATATATTTTTCAAATTTACATGAGTTTCACGTTAAATATTTATATATTTTGTAAAATCATGTTTTGATTTTGAACAACTGTTGAAAGTAGACCATATTATACATGGTGAAATAATGCCTGTATGTGAGTTTTCACAATTGTAGAATGGACGTCTGTCTAGTTTTTGAAAAACCAGTGGATGTTAAAATTCACGTGGGTTGTTCACGGTTTTATGAAAATCAAGTCATGATTTTGAATAATGAATTTTGCTCGTCTTTGCAGGTTTGAGGGAACGAGCAAGTTTTCAAAATTCTGACGTTATAATCACTACAGCTAGTGAAATTGTAAATAGGTAAGACTTGGATTGTTACCATTTTGTTACGTTTTTGTTATTGGTATATCCATGACTCCATGTCTTTCGCCTCAGATAGTGGTGACTTCTGGTTACAACCACTCTTCTGTCCCTTCCGGGGAACGCTCCAGAAATATCAAGTCAAAGATGAAGACTTCTGCAGATGTTCATGCCGAGGTGAATCGACCTTTCAGAGACGCTGGAAAGCTGATGCATTGTATGTCTCTCGATCATCTGGGAGTCTTCCGTGATGGAATCAACGTTTTCTTAGCGTTAGCGGATGCAGAAGAGAAGCAGGGACGAGATGAGTTATTACTGAAAAGGGAAGCTGAAGATGAAAGGCTTGCAGCTTATCAGCAAAACGCTGTCGGCTTCAGCAAATGAGACTAGCGGCTGAAGATGAAGTCTGATCTCACGCGGAAGGCGTAGCTTCTGATTCAGATGTAGATGAATGAAGAATTTCGCCATAATTCGTCATCAGAAAATTCAGAAGTCGGATTTTCATTGAAAATGCTGTAGAATCTTCGTCCGATGTCGGATTTTCATGATCTACCCATGTTTCTTCATCCTCAGAAAATTTCAAAGATTTAGAAAATAATATTTTCGGATGTTGAGCACGTTTAAGGGCCGAAATTGACGAAACGGTAAACTTCCAGGAGACTTCCAGAAAATTTTCAGCTGGTATGTAGTCCAATGTTTTGGCCACATCTTTTTGCTCGTTTCTCCAATTGATATGAATTTTGGGTATATTGTAATGGACATCCATACAAAGAGAATGGTATATGACCCATCCTTAGATTCTTCACCAATTTCTCCCAGCTTGCTGCTTTGTGCGTGATAGTGTAAAATCATCTCAGGCGGCTTGTTGTAAAATACTCATGTTGTGTCTTTAGACCATTCGCTTATGTCTGAAATGGTTGGTGAAGGATTTTAATGTCATTGATTCATTTGAGATCAGGACCCCTTGATTGATACATGAGCATGGTGCTTGCAGTGCCATCTTGTTTCTGTAAGTCGTATAAACATCACTTCTGAAACCCTGGTCACGGGACCATAACTGAGGTTGCCCTTAAGAGGGGGTGATGTAATGACCATGGTTGCATGTCCTGGTGGTAGCATTCCTTTTATGATGAATGATTAGCACATGAGAGTCTGGTGTCACGGGTCTCGGACTGTGAAACTGATCATCACGACCAGTGGACTGTCAGTCCCCAGTATTTTGTTAAATCTCTCCTTTTCGTTTTCTCTTCTTCTGGCAAGACTTGGATAGAGGACCCAGGTAGAAATATTGATGTAAAGACCTAGTTGGTCGAAGTTGAAGGTACCTTGATGAAGGACTTAGTGGAAAGACCTGGTGGACACCGATCGACCGTGGAAGTTATGAATCTCGTCTAAGAATTGCTGCTTGCATATTGTATGCTCGGGAAGTTGCAGGAACCTCATACGACGTCGGAATTTGATGCTTAACCCCAACTTTTGAAGCTAATAGACTGAGTTATCTCATGAGACAAAAATCACTCAATTTGGAGTTGTAGAGGTCAGCCAACAAGGCGTGCACATTTGTAATTTGTAATCCCGTATAAATTTTTCATATTTCGTAGACCTGACGGTAAAGGCCATATCTTTCATCTCGTATATCCGATTGATGCGACCTTTTGATATGTTGTAGAAGAGACATAGAAAAACATCTTTCGTTCAGGATGAATTGTCCCATTCCTTACCCATTGGTACGTTTTTCTAAACCCATGGCATGAAGTGTGTTGTATCTCATTTGTAGAGGTGATCAGAACATCTTGTAGAAGACTTGGATTGTTCCCTCCCATCGTGCAAGCTTCGGAAAGACTTTCGTGTGAACATACTTCATGTATACACACCTTGATATGAATCATTAATGCTTGGAGAAGTCCGCTTCGTCGAGAAATACTTCAGAGAATGGTTAATTGATGAAGCCCTGTCATGTAGATGTTGCTCTTGAGACCGTTGTTGATGCTAGATCGCGATTGAAATTTCTCGAGAAATTATTGTTGATGCTGAGACCATGAACGAAGTTCCTTCACATATCCTTGTTAATGCCGATATTATGTTCGGGGTTGTTCCAGAGACCGAAAAAAGGCTAGAACCATGATTATAGATATAGCCTTTGCTCCTTCATCCAGTGAGCCTTTTACATTCACGAACTAGTTGGTGAGTTGAGCATTCATAAGATGAAGATGTTCTAGGACTTCAACCCATTTTTTTTTTAAATATGACTTTACTGTGAAGTGGCTTCGTCATGGAATCGATGTTGTTGTGGAAGATAACAGCGGCAGTCTCCATTCTGGATGTGAGGAGAAAAAGTTCCTTGGTCCTGGAAGGCTTGTGATGTAGAGAGGATCCATTGAAGAAGTTTCATGGAATCACATCAGATTGCAAATTCCAATAAGATCAAGTCCCCAGTGTATGTTGAAAGAGTTTGTGCCATCCATGGATGAATGATTTTGCATCTGCTTCAGAAGTCTTATCATAGGATAATGAAGAATTAGCGATTCTAATTTAGTTACACTTTGATTGCGCTGGTGTTGAATTAGTGTGTCATCGTCGAGATATTTGTGCTGAAGCTAGATGCGCCGTTATAGGAGGTGTACTATTTGATTGGGGGTACAATTTGAAGGCTTCTTAGATGCTTGAGCGTTGAAGAGTCATATCCCTTGAGCATGTTTTAGGTTTGATCGTTTGGGTCCCAACTATCTTCTATTGATTCAAAATTCCTTTAGTCGCGGTAGTGGGATTCAACACTTGTGCAGACATCAGAGCTTTCTGGTTTTGTTGCACACATGAACACTCCTGCAAGGCTATGGAGAAATGCCCAAATTGTTCTTTTCCGTGCTTGAACATCATCTCAGTAATGAATATATCAGTGAGATGCTCGATTCGAAGAAATGTCAGATTCAACCACTTGGTAAAATATTGCTGAAGTGAGATTACCCACTTATAGCGTCTTGAAATAGCAGAGATGCTAGCAGAATTGAGTCCCCATGCTAGAATAGCATGTGAGGAAATAAATGACATAGACATGGGAGGAATGAGACTTGCCTGAGTGCATGACCTTTTGATGAATGTTTATGCATCTTTTGCAGGTTCTTGTTTCAACCTCGTCAAAGTTCGAAATTCCTCCAAGTGCTCTGATGATGGAACGTCCGTCAAATCTTCCGGATCAAAACTTTCTTCGTTGGAGAGATGTGTAACCAAAGGCTCTTTGTAAGTACCCATCTTTTCAGCGTGGATCCACGCTCGTCTGAAAGACATGTCATATCCTGGATCTTCCTGATTATGTGAAACTTGGTTTCTGTCCAGGTTGAACTTATGTTCACTTTGAGAGTGATGTAGCCATAAGTATTTCCGAGCGTTCCTTCAAGGTCTCTGATTGAGATGGGAGCATGAGTAGCTTCTTGTTGAGTGATGCCCATGGATCTAATGGTTTTCAGTGGAATGTTGTTGATGGCGGTGCCAACATCGATCAACGTTCTTCCAAATTCGTTTCTTCTGAGATTGACTGTAGTAAGCAGTCCCAGTCATACATCTCTTGGTCTGTGGCTGGAGGCTCAAGAAGTATTTTCGGAATGGGCTTATTGACACGATGTGGTTCAGTGCTGTGAACATGTCTCTCTTTTGTGCCTTCGGAAGACAGAGCAATTCATGTTCGACCAAGGATTGAACTACCTCTAGGTTGTTCAGAGAGTGTAAAGGTTATGATTGGGAGAGGATTCTCGTGTACTCCTTCAGTCTCCAGTTGAAGCTATTGTGGATCAACCTTCTCTTTGGTGACGTGCTTCAAAATACTGCAGTTACTTGTCAGATGATTGATAAATCTATGAAGGTGACAGTACCTGGGATTCTTCATTTTTTCTTCAGTTGGCTCTTTATGATGAGCAACAATTTGATTGCACCATCTTGAACCCAAAATTCCAGTAACTCGATCACTCCTTCATGAGAAGAGAGAAGTTTGAGTTTGTCCGATCATTTCCCCGTTCGTTGATACCGGGTCAAGGTTTGTGCATTTCAAGATTGGTTATCTTTCTTTGGTGCTTTCATAGGAGTTGGAGAAGTTTGCTTGCGTTGTAACTTAGCTTTCCATTTGGTCCCTTCTGCAACAACATTTGTGGAAGGTTGGAGGTTATACTGTTTGTTGATCAAACGTATGTTACCTCGAGTTTCTCGTGGTTCCTCAGTTTTTGTAGCTTGATCTTTCCAGTAAAGCAGGTGCGGTAGTTGCTGATCTCTTAGTTGCTTCATGAAGTTCTGAAAAGGTATGGAATCGGAGATTTTCCAGTAAAGATCTGTAGACCGGGATCATTCCATTGATGCACAAGTCTACAAGTTGTTGCTCTGTGACATTTGGATCATGACAGTCCAGGGCTTGAACTCTGAACCTTTTCACATAATCATTAGGATGTTCTTTGCTCATTTGAAACATCCTTTCAAGATCAGAGAGGTAATTTGCTCTGAAACCAAGAAATATTTTCTGTAGAAATCATTAATCATTTCTCCATAACTGGTGATACTTCCTGGTGCGATGTTGTTGTACCAGATGTATGATCTTCCTGAGACTTTGAGAATTCCTTCAGACGGACGACATGATTGTGTTCATGCATAATGATTCTAAGAATCGAGAGACATGTTCTCGAGTATTTCATGTTCCGTTGTAAAGCGTGAACATTGGAGAAGTGTAGCCTTTCGGGAGAGGAGTTCTCTGTGTGACAGCAGGATATATGGAGGTTGGTGACGTTGGACAGACGGTGTCTTTTCTTTTCTTTGATCCTCCAAAAAGCGCTCCAGGTCTTCACGAGTGATGAAACTTGCAGGTTCCTTTGCTGGCGAGTCATCTGCATCCCTGCGGATTTATTTCTCATCTACAACATGGATTGGAGTGACTTCAGGATCAACATACGAAGATATTTCTTTGGCTTTTCCTTTCTCTTAAGTTTTCTCTAACATCTTGTCTGTAAGAGTCTTGAGATAATTGCATAATTCCTTCTGACTGGCAGTCATGTCAACCTGATTCTTGGCAAGACTTTCTTGCACCTTCATGAGATCACCATGGTAGGCGGATTTTCTCTGACTTCTTCAGGGGACCGGCCGAAGAGAGGATTGTTGATGGCGCCAGTACCGTCATTTTCAGGGGTGATCACTGAAGCACCAATATTCGAAGGAGTAGTATTAGCGGTACCACTAGAGCTTGTAATGTTAGGGTTTGGGTGTTGAACCCGAGTTTGTAACTGAACCATACCTAAGATCGACCATCTTTGTGAGAACTGAGATTGCAACCGAGAGAATGATCTCCCACTGTAGTCGCCGATCTATAGATGGGGAAAAACGATTTGCTGGTTTTTACGAAATTGAGGAGACGACAGTGCGGAGGAGTCTCCTTGAACCGAACGAAATGTTTAACCTCACACAGATGCACTGCAAGAAGGGAGTGCTTTAAGTTCGAGAGATAAATCTGTAGGACTCCGGCCTAAACCAAGACAATGGTCGTTCCAGAGTCAATTCGATCACAAGAGAGGATGGGTCGATCCGTAGGAGGGAAGCTGAGAAATGTGTGAGATCAATGGTGATCGAAGATTGTAGGTATGTTGTGTATTCTACGAAAATAAATAAGATAAGCTCTGATAGATTGAATTTGCTCTGTTAAGAGTAATTGCTCAGACATTGAGTTGTTAATCTCATGTTGTCTGTTTGACCAGAGATTGTCTGTTGTTTCAATCATGATTCAGAGACTTATTTATATTGCTAGAATTGCAAACACCTTGATCCCATGAAGTGTGACAATTGTTGGAGTCAAAGAGTGGGGAAGTGGAAATCGTGTTAAAACCAGTTGCTCATCATGCGGAGACTTGGTTGATTTTCTACTCACTACTTTTCTAACTCTTCCAACTGAATGCACGACTTGCTCACATTCTCGTCGTGTGTATGAACACATGTGCCGTATACCGCCAGACCAAAACCCTAGTTAATATCCCCCATGTGACACGATTGATGTCTCGTGATTGTGGAGCCAGTTGCTGACTTCATAGAACGATGAGTCCTTGTGTTGCTGAGTCGAACGTGATTTGCAAATGTTCTGAGACTCATGAATTGAACATGTCTGTTGAGACAAAGTTATCATTGTCAATTTGTTGATAACTTAAGGTGAGAAAATGTTGTCGAATCGTTGAATATTGATAGTTGAACCAATATTCCTTAGTCTGCGCAAATATTGCTCGTCTGAGCAAATGTTGCTCGTTTGATGAATTGTTGGTATCGTTGAATATTGATAGTTGAACCGATATTCCTTAGTCTGAGCAAATATTGCTCGTTTGAGAAAAATGTTAATTCAAGACGCTGACATCTGAACCAAGCATAATTATTAAAGTGTTGATCACGGAATCAATGTAAAATTATTAGTGTTTGAATCTGCTCAGAATTACGTTTTTGCAGAGCTCTGGATTCGAAACCCTAATTTTTGATCAATTGATGATTTATTGAAAATCAACAATAAAGTGAAGGAGGGACCGACTACATGGGATGACGAGTCGACCATGTAACGCCCAGATGCTCAAATGAGAAAAATACCAAAGTCTCTTGAAGACCAGTTGGTGCAAGGATGATTAAATGCTGGTTTAATCATTTTATTAAAATAGTGCGCGTCTCAGCTTTAGATGATGAAACCTAATTATGAATATATGAGGGACCGGCCAAGAGGGCATGAGATCGGCCCTTGGTAGTCGCGGGACCAGCTGATGGTCGTTTGAGCAAACCCCAAGTTGTTTGAGAAGAGTTTGGACCTAATATGAGCAATTGAAAGAATTAGGTCAAAATTATTAAAACATGTGGGACCGGCTATTTCAAGCCCTAGGGTCGGGCTTGGTCGGTCAAGGAGACATGCCCGTGTTAGCATAATATGCGTGTCTCAGTCCTGAGAGTTTCAATATTTTCTGATGCGCGTTTGAGCAACATTCTGAGAAAATATGAAGGATTCAGGGTTTTGCTGAAACTGAGGAATCTTCATGAGATGATGAAAATAATTAATAAAATAGAGGATTGCAAGGTGTGGGACCGTCCATAGCTAGGACATGTCCGTCCAACTAGCAAGCTCGGTCCCGCAACAACTTTCCCAATTTTGTGTATTTTCCCTAGTGTGAAGGAAATACCCTGAAATTGAGGGATTTCATGAGGTTAAGGAATTTCCATGAGATTATGGAAATAATAATAATAAAATAGGGATCCATGAAGTGTGGGACCGGATATGGCCAAGGCATGGCCGGCCGGCCAATGAGCACGGTCCCATGGCACTTTCCCTAATTTTATATTATTTTCATGACTTTAGGGAAATATCATGAAATCAAGGAGTTTGTTGAAACTAAGGATTTTTCTTGAAGTGAAGGAGTTTCCATGAGATGAGGGAAACAAATAATATTAAAATAATAAGACAAGGGCGTGTGGGACCGGCCACGACTAGGGCATGGCCAGCCGGCCAATGAGCCCAGTTCGTGAGCTTTTCCCTAATTTTATATTATTTTCATGAGTTGAGGGAAATATCATGAAATCAGGGAATTTTCATGGGATGAGGGAAATAATAATAAAATAATAAGGAGTCATGAGGTGTGGGACCATCCACTGCTAGGGCATGGCCGGCCGGCTAGCAGGCTAGGTCCCGCGACATTTTTCTTAATTTATTATTATTTCTTTGATACGAGGAAATACCATGAGACTGGGGAGTTTCCTTGATACGAAGGAGATTTGTTCAAATGAAGGGATTTTCATGAGATCAGGGAAAAATAATAAAATATGATAAAATATAGAATTGGACGTGGGACTGGCCATGGCGTGACTGGACGGCTGGTGAGCCCAGCCCCCTAGCGCCTTTTCTAATATTTTATTATTATTATTTTTCTTCCTATTTGCATAGGTTCATCGTTCCTTCGTGTTTTGGAATGCTCTTTCGTGCATTCAGGTGCTCGTTTGTGCATTATAGTTGAGTACACTTGCACCATTTTGGTCGGAGCTTACTCGATAGCGGCTCAGACTCCCGTACATTGAATATTTATTACTAACCCATGGAATTCTGCTGGGAAGAACCATGAATTGAAGTAGCGAAATATTATGAATAATGTAGAATATTTTTCAGGGATTCAGTTAATGAATCTTAGTAATTTATGAATAATTAATTGATATCTCTATACTAGTACGATCGTTTAGGAGCATTAATTATTCAGGAATTTGGCGATATGAGCTTGTTGAAGCGTCATATTTCTTTTATATAGTCAGGGAAAAAATTGTTACATCCTGAAGACGTCATTGCTCTATACTAGCAGGAAAGCTTTCTAGGAGCCGTCCAATCTTTCGATTCTATATAGAAGTAATTACTGAAATTGCTCAGTATTCATGAGATATGTCATTGCCTCAGCTGAGAGACTATACATATACATAAACTCTGAGAGACAGTGTTCTCAGTCAGAGATTCTTGTGGCATGAGCTTTCATGGTTCAATGTGAGACATGAGCCTCAATACTCATCCGATTGCTGGGTCGGGAGCATGTATAATTATGGTTTTACGATTTTAGCCCTTGTCGAAAATCCACTATCTATAATAAGAAACCGAGAGGGAGAGAAAAACAGAGGAGTTAACCGGAGAAGCAAGAATCCAGGGAGAGAAGCTGGTCGTGAAATGATAAGAAGAGGAATAAAATTTACCCTGTCATTCCCACAGAACTGATAGGCCATTTACAGGCTAATGGGGTTATGGGATAGACTTCAACATGAGCCCAATTGCTGGTTAGCATTCTATTCACGACTTCAGGCTTGGCCGTGACTTATTTTGGGAATTCAGATTAGTTCTGGTAACCCTTTGGCACGGGGTGTGATGTACGTGACACAATTTTAAGAAGGTGCACTTTCCTATCTTAGCTAGGATTCCTAGTTTTTTCAAGAAGAGGTTACAAAACTCTATATATAGGGTAGCTTAGATCCAATTTGGGATATCTTCTTTTCACCGTTTTTCCCCTCCTTAGGTGGAGAACTATCTCTTTTCTATATTCTTTTTATTGTTAAGGATGAATTCAAGGTTCTAATTGTGAAGCTCAATTATTTACAAGTTTGTTTCAATTTTTAAAATTAATCGTTGTGGATTGTTTTTACTATATCGAAAGTTCATGATTGATTCTTAGATTGGTTTGGGTGAGCAACTAGATTAATCTATTAATCATTTTAACGCTAGTAGAGAGTTGAGTCGATCCATAATTGTCGCTTATCTCCTACACAAGTAGAAATCGGAAGACCTTGCGGAGGGATTCTGTGGAGCAATTGCGAGTAAAGACAACACCAGTAAGTGGACCGAGCGTACCGAATTTAACTGCTGGGATCAAACCTAAATTCATAAATCTTAATGCATTCGGGGAATTACATCTTGTAAGCGAACCTCAAGGTGATTCTTTTGAATAGAATCCAGTAGTCGAGCGTTTCCGTATCCGGTGATACAAGGAGTTTTGGGGATAGCTAAGCGTACCTGCTATTCTACGGTTGGTGACAATTGGTTCTAACAAGAGATAAACGGGTACAATATTGAGTTAACGGTTAGTAATGATGAAGGATTTCTTCATCATCTTTATCTTATTATCCTTCTTATCCTTCTTTTATATTTTCGCTGATTTAGATAACATATCAATTGCATTACTCTTCGTGGGAACGATCCTTACTACCGCTTTATTACTTGTTAATTAGTGGAAAATATCTTATTATTTTGTTGAGTAAACGACGCTCACCAGCAACGATAAACGGCAGTTGCAAAACGGGGTCGCAACAGTTTAACTCTGTTACAAAAGTCGATGTTGCAATTTTTCGCAACGGATAAATTGCCGTTGTGAATTTTCAGTCGCAACAGTTTAAAACTGTTGCAACGTCAAAAGTTTGCAACTGTTTGAAACTGTTACGAATTAGAAGGACGCAACTGTTTTTTGTTGTTGCTACTTGAAATATCGCAACAGATACAACAGTTGCGAATGTTTTGCAACCCCAAAAAAAGAATGGTTTTGACTGGTCAAAATCAGAGGTCCTAGTAACAAAATCAAGTCACCCCTGTTTATTTAGATATCAAATTAATCCAAAAAAAGTATTATTTCTTAATGTTAATTCATCATAATATACCATGATGAACCCATACACACAAAAAGTAAGAAACACATTTAAGTACAACTAGAAACATTTTTTGTCCCAATGACATATAAATTCTGTGTGCAGTATCAAAACAATGACATACAATAAGATGATGAACATAGAGAAGAACGTTGAACTTTTCCAAAGAGATTGATTAAACTTCCTGCCTAGTCTCTGACATCAAGCATGCGAGACCACTCATTTGTCAAATTTATCCTTAGCTTTCTTTAGGTGCACCAATTTCTCTTGCACCCTGCAAAACATTGAGCTGATAAAACACTAATTCACACATGTGCCAATTGTAATAAGAAAATTTTTGAGCACCCAAACGCCCCAACCACACATGATCAGATATATGGATAGTACTCGGAACACTAGGATAATCTCTATTCATAAATATATGCAACTGACACCAAGTACTTCAAACTATAAAATTTATGGAGGATCATGAGATAGGAGACCTAGTTTACAGTCGTTAAAAAAATCCTAACATAACGTAACGAAAAGTTTTAAGAAATTACCAGTCCTGGCTATGTCCACAGTAAGAAGCCAAAACTCTAAGCTCCAGGATTGTCAAAATTTTCAGTGTCTAAAGAATTTCATGTCGACCCATGCGAGCCATAAAGTTCTTCGATGCATCTGCAATCAACAGGTAAATTCAACATTACGAGATGAAATAACGGGGAATCTTTTGGTATACAAATATGATATAGGTCAGATCATACCAAACAGATAGGTATGATTAGATTTCTGGAACATAAAAAAAAAAGTGTAAAAACAATAGATATGCAGAACAGAAATGAAATCCCCATTCGATCTACTCAATTGCCTAGTACCAGCCACTTCACAATGACAAAAGCTATTAGAATCAGTGTTGTAGCCGCGTGGGATAAAACATGAACAAATCCAACAAAACAAGTAATCCAAATAATCTATTAAGAAAATGTAAACTTGTATCAGCTGGCGTACATGAACTGTATAAATGTCAAATTAATTATCTGTATTACTAATTCACAGATGCGCACACAAGAGAACTTTAAACAATCAATCATTGGCAGAAGAGACATACCTCTTTTAATGTCATTATCCACGTCCATTAATTCATGCACTATAATGTAGTAATCGAGATAGATTATAGAATCCTAAGATAAAATGTTGCCACCTTTACTCTCCCATCCTTGTATCTTGCCATCCTCCTAAAGATCTTCAAATTCAGTTTCTACCTGCACTAAGCCAATCGTACATCAGTAAAAAAAGTATATTACAAAGAGATTTCAAAGATAATGAACATGTAAAAGAGAGTAACATTGAATCCAGTTGATCCCCTTACCATCCAAAAATTTACGTAATTACAGGACAACCAACTTCTAGGAAAGGTGGTTGGAGAATAATCTGAAAAGTACCATCCATGACCTTCCTGGAGAGCACATTCTCAACGAAGATGCATAAGACAACACTGAAAACAACAGAAAATGTGCATCAAAACCTATTATAAACAACAGTCTAGTTCTTCAGGGTTAGGTTGCAGATGCAAAGCTAGATTCACAAAAACTTTACACATTCAATATCTAAGCATCTAGAGTTGTAACTGAACTCTAAACAACTAAACAAACAATTGTCTAAGTCTACGTCTTAGCATCTAGAGTTGTAAATAGTAGAGTTATTTGTAGGAATTTAGCACCAAGGGGGGCTAGGCTATGTCCAAAAAAATTAAGTACCTTCTCAATTCCAAAAAAAAAAATGAAGGGATTTCTTGCTAGCATCTGTTAAAAGTAATCCACCAGCAGTCCCTTCTCGGCCTCCTCAACCTGGAGTCATGAGCATGTGTTAAAGCCACTTTTAATAAGGAATTACTAGCTAGTGCAGAACAAATCAAGGAAACAAATTTCCACTCTAAAATATTTCCTGCTTCACTCAACAGAATCTGTATAAAACTATTCACTCAAGCGGATGCATACTACCATTGTGTCTCGTAATAGAAGGACCAAATGATCCTTGTAAAATGACCATACAGTTCTTTATGCAATTTATTATTCTCCCAAGTCACTTTTTTATTCCTATCAACACCCCAACATTGTGAAAAATCTAACAAGTAAAGTTGAAATAGACCTTAATTAACACACAATCGCTCATGGACTTAAGATCTTTAACATCCTCAGTCTCCTCTAATAAGATAGCTTATTTCATTAAAGTCAACTTCAGTCCCTACCAAAAATCAGCTTACAATCGTTAATGCCAATTCAAAACCATAGATACACAGAAAAACAACAACACCATAGCTGAGTAAAAAGGTCAATCATTGTCCAATATTACTCCATTCTGCAGCTTGACATTCATACATTCTTCTCAACCATCTGTCTCAGCTCAATCCACCACCACCAACTCTCTAATATCAGCCTCTTATTCTCACTCATTGGTATACCAACACAACCTGCATCTTCTCAGCCATTAAACAAACAACTATCCATGTCATTTCCTTGAAGCAGCACTAGTATCCATGTCACAACCATACAAACTCATCAGAAACATAACTCAGCCATACCATGTTCATTCTCCATATTGTTGTTCAAGGAAACAAAACAAAAACATTAGAAATCAAATAGCATTGTAAGAACAGAACTGTATTTGATGTTCGAAATCAAAGTACCTCTTCTGGATCCATAAGTTCCGAGATTGCATTGTAACTGTCTTTCCTGCATAAAATTAGAAAGAAAACCATTAAGAATCACTTAAGATCCTATACATAATTAAGTGGGAAAATTAAAAACAAAAGTAAAGCGAAATCTTCATGCTTCACATTAGATACCACCAATTCCTGCTCCTATAACTCTAGATCAACTCCATTATCTTCACATCACTGTAAACCTAACTGTGTACTGAAATCAGGTAAAACCCAATCTCCTTAACCTATTAGAACTTCCATTCATACTTCAATCACCTCCACTGATCTACAAATCAACACCAGCAAGGTTGTAATTCTTCTCTGTTTGCACCATAACTTCTCCTCCATCTTGATTTCTTGGCATCACAACAAACCCATCTACGATTCCATCATAACATATCCTTTTCTCTCTTCTTCAAAATCGAACCAGAACAGAACCCTAGTTCTTGGATTTCAATTTTTACCCAAAACCCATTTGATTCATCCAACTTGTTATAGATATCAAACTCAAATCGAACCAAATCTTCCCCAGGTTTTGAGTTTATGGATTTTGCAGACAGAAATAGATCTCTAGGGATTTGAAAGAAAAGAGGGAAAGGATTGGGGGTTTATGATGTTGATGATGATGATGGTGGTAGCAGAAAGGGGAAGAACAAACTTCAATTATTAGGGTTTCATCAGGGTTTCACAGGGGGGCGAGAAATAGGTAGAGAAAGAATGAATGAATGGATCGATAATAATAACAGTAGAGATGAGATAACCGAGTCAGACTTTCCAGTATCTGAATGAGCTGAATAGTGAGTCAGTTTTAAAGTGTAGGCAACCACACCAGTTTCTCGCACGCGTACAAGTAGGTTTAGTTGCGAACCGCAACTGAATCGAACAGTTGTGAGTTTCGTAACTGTTTCAAACTGTTGCGAATTTTTTGCAACAAAAATTAGCAATAGAAAATTCGCAAGAACTGATAAGCTGTTGCTAATCTGAGTTTCTAATCGCTAAATTTGGTGTCGTGTCACCATCTTTTGTAGACCTACTTCCCTTTTTTTTCAAGATCATCCATCTTTTCTAACATCAAATCTGTTGTTAGATTTTTCTCCCACGCTTCCGTTTTTGTTGTTGGAAGTATAACCTCCGTTGGGATGACTGCTTCAGCTCCGTAGGTCAACAAGAATGGATTTTCCCCCGTAGCTGACCTTCTTGTAGTGCGATAAGCCCATAGGACGTTGTGTAGATGTTCGCATCACCTCTTTTTGTATACACCTAGCTTCTTCTTTAAGTTCATTGCTATGGTTTTGTTGGTTTCCTCCGCTTGTTCATTGCTCTTAGGATATATTGGATTTGAATTGTTCTTCTGAATGTTGAAGGTACCAAACAACATGTCGATGTTCTTTCCTTGTAGATGTTTGCCATTGTCTGAGACTATGGCGGCTGGTATTTCGAACCTGCATATGATTTTCTCAAACAAGAATTTGAAGATATCTGTGTCTCTAATTCTTGCCAAAGGTTGTGCTTCCACCCACTTGGTGAAGTAATCCGTAGATATGATGATGTATTTTCTTTCTGTTGCTGGTGCTTTTATATTCTTGGCAAAGCGTTGGAATCTTTCACATTGCTCAGCCACGTTCTTTGAATCTTCGTCCATGCTTAGCCAGTAATACCCTTGCATTTTGGATTTAACCGCCAAGGACCTTCTTTAGCTATGGTTCCCAGCATCTCCGCTATGTATGTCATGGAGTATTATCCTTCTTTCGGTTCGTGAGAGGCACCGCATTAGGGGTCCGAGAAATGACCTCCTATACAGTATTTCATCACGAAGGCTGTATATTGCTGCTTTTGCCTCGAGTTTTCGAGTTTCTTTTACGTCGGCTGGTATTATACCTTTTTCAAGGTACTAGTGGATTGGAATTATCCAATCATCTTCTGCTTCGTTGCCTTCATCTGGCACGGATTGGTCTTCGTCAGACTCTTCGTCTGATTCCTTCACCTCTTCGCTTGTTTCTCCTTTGTCTGCTTCTCTCATGGCCCGAGTTTGGACGGATAATGCCTTATCAGCACCTGAGATTGGTCCTTCTATCGAAGGCTCGTATATCCTTTCTATTTGCACGGCAGTGGTGTTTCTGTTCCTTAACATAGAGGATATGAATGCTAAGGCATCTATGTGTCTGTTGTCTTTCCGGCATACATGTATGAATGTTATGTTGCTGATTTTGGACGCATACTCCTGAGTTAGATTCGGGTACGAATATAGTACTGGATCCAAAGTTTGGTATTTGAGTTCGATTTGTCTAATGACCAACAGGGAGTCACTAGTCAACCGAACATCTGATAAGCCCAGCTCCTGTGCCAAGCGTAGACCATGTATAACCGCCTCATATTCTGTGATGTTGTTGGTATATTGTTCGAAGTCTAACCTGAATGCATAGATGAGTCGATCTCCAATAGGGGTTGTTATTCCAATCCCAATGCCTGCAGCTTCTCTGTTAAAGGAGCCATCTACGAATATTTACCACCTTCGTGAGTTCTGAGGTTCCATCAAGTCCTCCGGATCTTGTTTATCTTCCTTCATTCCTGGGAGTCATCTACTTCTGCTTCGTCGCTGAGAGGTAAGTCTGCCAGAAAGTCTGCCAAGATTTGTGATTTCTCGGCCTTCCTTGTTTCGAAAATTATTTGGAATTGTTTGATCATGGCATTCCATTTTTCCACCCTTCCAATTTTCTCCGTGCTGTCGAGAATTTGACCTAACTGAGCCTTTGTGAAGACGCAGATGGTATGTGCGTCAAAATATATATCCTTAGTTTTTGTGTTGCCACTACTAAGGCATATATGAGTTTCTCCACCTTGGTGTAGTTACGCTCCGATGAACTGAGTATCTTGCTGACGTAATAGATGGATTTTTCGCATTGCCCCTGGTCTCGTACCAACACTGCGCTTACATCGTAGCTTGTTGCTGCTAAGTAGAGAGTAAGTACCTAACCTGGCTCCGGTTTCTGTAAGATAGGTACTGAGGCTAGGTACTCCTTGATTATTTGGAAATCTTGTTCGCGTTCCGTGGTCCACATGAACCTGCTTCCTTTCTTTAGTGTATCGAAAAATGCTTTGCATTTGTCCGATGATCTTTCTATGAATCTTCCCATATATGCTAATATTTCATTTAGTTTTTGTACTCCTTTCAGCGTTTTTGGAGATGACATCTTCATTATCGCTCTGACTCTCTCGGGGTCTACTTCTATTCCTCGCTTAGTTACCAAGTACCCAAGGAATTTTCCTGAGGTTACTGCGAACGTACATTTCTCTGGGTTAACTTTCATGTGAAAGTTTCTCATGGCTTCGAATATCTCCCTTAGGTCTGATAGGTGATTTTACGCCTTGTTGATTTTGACAAGCATGTCGTCCACGTATACTTCTACTATCTTGCCAATCCATGGCTTAAAGATTTTGTCTACCAATCGCTGGTATGTTGCCCCAGCGTTCTTTAGTCCAAAAGGCATCCTTGTATAGCAATACAAGCCTCGTGGGGTAAAGAACGCAGTATGCTCTTGATCTTTTTTCTGCAAGTGTGATTTGGTTGTAATCGGAGTAACCATCCATGAAGGATAGCCTATGGTGACCTTCGGTTGCGTTGACCATTTAGTCAATATTGGGTAGCGGGTAGCTATCCTTGGGGCATGCTTTGTTGAGATTGCTAAGTTCTTCTTTGGTACAATTACCATGTTGGATATCCACGTGGGATATTTGACTTCTCGTATGAATCCTGCTGTTAGGAGTTTTTGTAACTCTTTTTCTACTGCTTCCTGGTAGATATCCTCTACTTTGCGGATACGCTGTTTGGATGGTGCAATTTATGGTTTGATCCGAAGGTGGTGGGAGACCAAATTCGGGTCAATTCCTGGCATGTCTTCCATTGACCATGCGAAGATATCTACGTATTCTCTTAGTAGAATTTGCAATTGCATCTCCTTGTCCTCTTCTAGTAAAGTTCCCATGGCGATCATCTTTGACTTCTTCTATGTTCTAATGTTGATTTTCTTTGTTGGCTCCACCAGCGAAAAAGTTGGTATATGAGGTTGTAGAGGAGTGCATTTCTGTAATTGTCATTTAGCAGAAGTGTCCTCTATCGGAATGGCGGAGGTGCTTTCTTTACTTCGTTGGCATTCTCCCTTCGTCTTTTCCTTTCATGTTGATGTGTAGCAGATCTTTCTTCGTTGAGTCTGACCTCCGCCAGATTGCATAACCTTGCGTCTTGTTGATCTCCTTTGATTTCCATTTCACCCATGGGTGTTGGAAACCGAAGGTATTGATGATAGGTCGAAGCCTTCCCTCGTAAGCGATGGACCCAAAGTCGACCCATAATGACATTGTAGGACGAAGGTGCCTCCACAACACAGAACCTTGTATTGGTTACTAAGGGTCCTGGATGCACCTGCAAGACAATTTCTCCTTTTGGTCTGGAGACCGCTCCAATGAAACCATAGATTGTGCAAGTGGATGAATCCATTTGCTCGACTGTTAAACCCATACGTAGGTAGGGCTCGTAGAATAACACATTTAATGAGCTTCCCCATCGATGAGGACCTTCATAACATTCCATCCGTGGATTGGAAGGGTAATCACAAGTGGATCGTTGTGCATATCGACTTCTTGGTCGACGTCTCTGGTTGAGAATGTTAATAGCGTAACTATCCATTCTTCCCAAGTGCTAGTTGGTGGTCCACTTAGCTTGAATTCCTCCTGGGTTTCTAGATTTCTTCTGTTTCGAGCTAGCTCGAGGACGTCTTCGAGTAGCTCCTGCCGACCTCCGTTTGAGAATGTGATCATGTTAATGTATTTTCCATCTTGTGGTAATTCCACCCTTTTCTTGGGGATTACCTTAGTTTCAGCAGGTTGTATCTGCACATACTCCATGAATTTGCCTTCATCTATGAATCATTGAATTGTGTTCCTAAGGTGGTAGCATGTGTCAGTTGTATGCCCGTAGTATTAGTGGCATTCACAGTACTCCTTAGCATCCTTTGTTTTATCCGGCTACTTTCCCCAAGTATTAGGGTATGGAAAGCTCGGCTTCGCTCCTTCTTTACTCAGGATATGTGAGAAAGTTGTATTTAGCTTGGTGTAGAATTTATCTACAAATTATTCCCTTCCTTTTCTTCTGCCTTTGCAATCTCCATATTTTGAAAAAAAAAAATATATCTTGATCTTTTATCCCGAGAGCTGGTTCTGCCCCCGGCTTCGTTTTGTCTCGTACGTATCTCCGGAATTGGTTCCAGAGAGTTGGTTCGCCGTGGAGCTGTTGTTTCTTTGTTTGTTCTCTGGGGTTGTCCTTCTGGATTTCTTCGAGTCTGATGTAGCGATCCTGGACAACCCAAAGCTCTCCCTCGGAATCAAGGGCTCGGTTGTGAAGCTCCACGAAGATAGCTAAGGTTCTACCAAGTCCGTACTTATAGAAATTAATGCTAATTTCTGGATTGACTTTCCCGATTGCTTGGCACGTCTTTTACCACCTGTCTGTGTATTGCATCAATGTTTCCCGTGGTCCGATAGCTAAAGCAAACATCCTATCTAACCCTGCCTTCGTAGATTTGTTATACATGTATGTCTCCAAGAATACAATAGACAACTGCTCAAAAGAGTCAATTGAGTGCGCTGGTAAGTTGTCGTACCACGCCAATGTTGATCACGTCAATCTTGCAGGAAAGTACCTACAAAGTACTACCTCATCTTTTTCCAAATGGGCAAGGACACGAGTGTAGTACCTTAGGTGGGCTGCGAGATCTGAGGTACCATTGTATACCTGAAACGTAGGTACCGGGCATTTCGCAGGGATAAGTTCCCTCCAAATGCGAAAGGAAAACGAAAATGTTGTCGCTTCTTGGAGTACCTCTTCTATCCTTGATCATGCGCGTCCAGTTTTCAATCCTTGTATTTCTTTATGTTTTCTCTATTTGATCCATAACCATGTTCACATTGTGAGCATCTCTAGAAAATATCTCATCATAATAAGACTGAGAGGGATTGTAAGTTGGATCAACCTCGTCTGGGTAATGTCGTGTTCTCCTGGCTCCCCCTGGTGGGTTAGCCTTTGGTGGGTTAGGATCCCCCCTTCATCTTCCTAAGATAGCTCTGTGCTCACCATTCTTCAAAGGAGGGTGAGTTTGGGAACCTTCGATCTGAACCTCCAGCATATCTTTCAGGTTCTGGTTTTCGTGAGCCATCACGTGCATTGCATCCTCGTGCTCCTTGTTATGTAGTAGCAAATCTGCCACCTGTGCTGCTATTTGTTCTTCATTGCGGATTCCACCACCCTGAGGAGTGCTATCAGCTGGATCCTCAGAGTCATCCACGCCTTCTTCTATTACCGGAGCATCAAAATCTAGTTGGATTAGAGTTAGGTTTACCATCCCTCGTCTCGTAGGAGCTGAGGTTCTGGGCAAGCCTTCGTTAGCCGCAGGTGGCTTCGTAATAAGGGGATGTTCTGGTAACGGCATGCCATAAAGTGGTTGAGCTCCCGATGTTTGTCCCATAGCTTCAGCGGGAGTAGGTGGTTTGCTAGCAGCCGTTCTTCTTGTTATCTCGCTTTTCCCGTCCTCTGCTTCATTTCTTTGATTCACTTGAGATGGTTTTTGAGACCTTCCTCTTGTAATCGCTGGTCATGAACTTGTTGGTACATAACTTGGTTTCTTCATGCCTTCGGTCTTTTGTTATCCTGAGGTTACAGAAAAAATAAAAGTTTTCGCTACATGAGTGCCTTTGTTAAAAATAGCAATTAATGCTCTGACACAGAAGAAGCAGGTTTTTCAGATAAAGTACTAGAATGACGTCTGAAAAATGGGTATTTAATTTCTTATGACACTCTTGGAAAAAACAACCTTAAATGTTGAAAACGATTGAAAACAGGTGTCAGATCCCCCAAGATAAGAGGCTATTAAATGTTTTGTAAGATTTGTTCTCCTTAAATTCTCACTGAGATTCCCTCATGGTCAGAGTTACTCAGATCCAAAGGATACTTTGTCGGAAAAGGTTGTTTGTACAAAACAAAAGTTTTAACGTTTTTTGAACACGTTTTTGAGAAAAAAATTGTAGATCTTTAAGGTTGCAAGTCTTTAGAGGCTATGAACTCAAAGAAGTTACAGAAATAACGGATGAACGGATCACTAGAAAGTGAGATCCATCGTTATTATTCTCAGATCTTTTCGTCAAGGAAGATGTGTAAGTTAAATAAGAAATAAAGGAATATAAAAACTCAAGCTGGTGAGCTAAAACCTTCTAGCGCCAAACTGTGACTACTAATTTTACCATAGTCTTCGTAATGTGTACAGCTCAGGGAATCAGATACTAAGTAGTATCGATATCTCAGTTGAACTGTTATTGCTAAGTAATAAAAGATACTCAAAATTGTAATAATAACAAAGAACACAAATGTAAGGTAAGTGCTATTAAGTTATCATGAGACACAAGAGATTACGTGGTTCAACTTTGGTCTATGTCCACGGGGTAATGAGTGATTGTTTGTATTAAGTTGCGGTGGTTACAAAGATCTTAAATGCTTCCCAAAGTAATAGAGAGAACTCAAGATCAAGTAAATACTTAAGTTCTAAACATTAAAGAGGTATAAGCTTAAGACTAGATCTCCTTCTCCTAGATATTTAATGCCTTTATTTATTGATGAAGCTTGGTATTTATAGCCCCTTCTGCTCTAGATATATCTTTGTTGTCCTTGGGTCCATCGTCCCCTGATATACCTTCCGTACAAATGGTACCTTCGTTCACCGCATGCTTTCTCCGTCGGACTCTGTCACCTCAGCTGACCCACGTTCCTTCGGGAACTACCCAGCCTCAATACAGATTGTACCTTCGTTCACCGCGAACGATCGCCAGTCAGACTCTGCCATCTCATCTCTCTCACGTGCCTTGGTCAAGCGTGTAGATAAGAGACTACCGCATTAAATGCTGATTGGATATGTCAGCTACCTCTGTCCCTTCGCCAGCTGCCTCTCTCTAGGCTAGGTTTTACTTTATCATCTTAGCCGTCGAGGTATCCTTCCTCGAGATGGGATAAAGTAAATCTGAGGAGGGATTCGCTTCTCCTCAGACTCCTGTGTGCAGCGAGGGCTACACAGTTATCTTACGCATGACCACTAAAACTGTGACACGTGCTCCGTAGAATATTGATATTCACAAAGCTATAAAGGCAAACAACAATCAAGAGATAATATAATAGCTTTAAGGGTGGGAAACACCAAGTACTTCCACAAAGTTACACTTAGAAGAAGGAAATGAAACACTATTGAATGTCTAAAAAATAGTCAAAATGAAGTAACCTTCGATATAAAAGAAATACATTCAACCCTAAAACATTACTTCCAAAATGCTCTGCTGATGAAATGGTAAACTCGCAACAAGATGCTTTGTTTAATATCATTAAAGATGATGTATCTGATTCTGAAAATGCTAGTCTAAGTAGTATCCCTTCCAAGGAGGAAAGTCCTCAAAAAAAATGAAACCCAACAAATCTCTGAGATCTGATGGTTTTCCTGCCTGTTTTTTTAAGCAGAAATAGGACACTGTAGGTGACCAAGTAACGAAACCATTAAACATTTCATTGAATCTGGAATCATGCACCAAGGTTTAAATAAATTTTTTATTTTCCTTATATCCAAAATTAGACAAGCTAAGAATCCGAGTCAATTAAGGCCAATTGGTCTTTGTATTACTACTTACAAAATTATTGCTAAAATACTAGCCAATAGAATTAAACTCATCTTAGATAAAATAATTTCACCATTCCAAGATTTTTTTTCTTTCTAAAAGACAAATCTCTGATTTTTTTTGCTTAATCATGGAAATTTTATTACCAAAATGAACTAAAAAAGTTAAAAAGAAAACCGTCTAGACGGGCCCAGAACAGTTTGACCCAACAAAAAGAAATAAAAAAAAAGACTGAAAATAAGCACAATAACTAAAAATCCCTACTAATTAACAGAATCTAAAGTAAGCTTGATTTTCCCATTCCATTGCACCTATGAATGCAGGTTTTTCATCATACTCAATCACTTCTCCTCTGCTTAGAGAATCACCCTTCTTTGCCACCTTGTCTGCTGAAAAATTAACTTCTGTAAGGTGATGCACTGAATTATTGCCATTATCCTTTGCCATCTTGCCTTTACTACACATGGTACTCTTCCTGAACTTACAACCTGTAGCACTGCCATAGAATCCAGACTAAAGCATACATTAAGAAATTGTCTTCTTATAACCCATTCACCTGCACCAATTAAGGCCACTACTTCTGCAATAAAATTAGTAGCCACTCCTAAACCTCCATCTACTGCTCCAAGAAAACCAACAGTACAACTCCTTCCTATAAAACCATATCCTGAATTACCAGGATTCCCCTTGGAAGCACCATCACAGCAAATGAGTATTTGGTTTACTGCAGGGAATCTAAAAATACATTCCTTAACTTCAGTGGTTTGAACCTTCACACCCTAAATTCCAAATTCTGACATTATGTTCATATCATACACAGTTCCTATGATTTTACCTTTCATTCTCATATTGCACTCTTTAGTGAACTGCAAAATTTTCATTTTGAAACTTACCAGATTAGGAGCTTCCTCATCATAAAAAACTCTGTTTCTGGTAAACCAGAGCTCCACTATTGTAGTAAAAGCACTAATAAACCATACTTCTCTCATAGCAGTGCTTACCTTCTTCACACACTTCTACACATCCATAAAGTTACAAGGATTCAAAAATTTAAAAATTCCACCCAACCAGTGCCAGATTTTCTCACTAAAATCACAATGCCACAAGATATGATCCATTGTATCATGTTCATTGCCACATAAGTAACATTTTGACACAGTATGAAATCCCTTCTTTCTGTCATTTTCTTCAGTTGCACAAGCACCTCATAGGATTTTCCACAGATTAGTAGAGATTTTAGGATGAATAACAGAACTCCATACCTGATTTTTCCAAGTAATCTTGGGATATTTTTTCCTTATTAGCTGAACTGCTAACTGAAAAATTTCCAGTCATATCAGAAGTCCAAATTAGCTTATCCCTTCCATCACCAATTACAGGTAATTCATATTTAGAAAAGAAGTTTAACATGACTTCATGTATATTCCAATCTCCATTTGTAATCCACTCACTGACCTTTATGTTTTTATACTGTTGTTGATGGTGATTTTTAGCTTAGGGTTAAAATCGTAAAACCTTGAATCAGATGTGACGTCACTCTGCAAGGAAATGGTGCTGCGAGTACTAACCTCTCCACCGACACATTTATTGAGCCGCTCAATATACCTTTTCTGGCGCCTCGCCAATACTAGACTCGTTGAGTACTTTCCTGTGCGATGTTTCTAAGCAAAACCCTTAAGTTGGTATGGCATGACGGATTTATGTTCACTCGCAGCTCAGCAGCATGAAACCTCCAAGTACCAAAATTAAGGCCATTGCACGAAAGGCTCAGAATGCATTCTGTAGGTAAAGATTTTTGTGACAACATACGAAAATCCATATAATCATTGTGATAACTTGCAAAGAACTCATAAACCCAACTAAATTGCAAATTAGGGTTTTGCTCCTCGCGCCATATACTAGACCCTGTTGGTCGAAACCACGCCTAGCCAAGCTAGGCAACCAAATTCGCCACAACGCGCTGGATGTGTGGTGCTCCCTAGCTTGATTGGCCCCACTTCCCATCGACCAATCAGGTCTCCCTAAATGCGCCACGCGCATTTCAAACAAGGACATCCCCATGTTGCTTGTCGCCCCCTTTCTATCGACCAATCAAGTCGCTTTAAATCCTCTACAGCGTGATGGAAGTGTGGACGCACCCTAGCTTGCCGGACCCACTTCCCATCGCCAATCAGGTCTCCCTAAATGCACCACACACATTCCAAACAAGGCCGGCTCCATATTTCTTGCCGACCCCCTTTCCATCGACCAATCAGGTCGCTTTAAATCCGCCACAGCGCGTTGGAAGTGTGGTTGCGCCCTAGCTTTCCGGCCCCACTTCCCATCGATCAATAAGGTCTCCCTAAATGCTCCACGCGCATTCCAAACAAGGCCGGTCCCATGTTGCTTGTCGGCCCCCTTTCTATCGACCAATCAGGTCATTTTAAATCCTCTACAGCGCGCTGGAAGTGTGGCCACGCCCTAGCTTGCAGGCCCCACTTCCCATCGACCAATAAGATCTCCCTAAATACGCCACGCGCATTCTAAACAAGGCCGGCCCCTGTTGCTTGTCGGCCCCCTTTCCATCGACCAATCAGGTTGCTCCAAACCTGTCACGGTCTCAAAAGAGGTCGTTAATACTAAGCTAGCTTCCAAAAACGTACTAGCTTCCCAAAACGCGCCGCACGCACTAATTAGGGATTCAAAACACACCCAAACCCTAATCCAGGCAAGACGCAACCAAATCCGTCCACGATGCTAACTTTGGCCACGCCACAACAGGCATACTGCTATACCGCGGCTACTGGCATACCACCAGCACGTTGCCAATACTGCAATACAAACAAGATGAGGCCATGATCAATGGCCATCTTTCCTCTTGAGATGCAAATCTCAGCCGTCCAAACTTACCACCAAACTGCAAGAGTTGTGGCGACTTTTGGCCACAACGCCAAATCCCTTGGCTTGTGCTGCCAAACCCTAAACTGGCTACGACGCCGAATTCTTTGGTCATCGTGCAAAAAGCATGCACAAGCCATGCTAGTCACGCCACCACACCTCTGACCACCAGCGAAAGGTAGCCACGATCAACGTCCGCCCTTCCTCTTGAGATGCAAATCTCAGCCGTACAAGTTTGCCACCAAACTTGTGGCAACTCCGGTCGCAATGTCAAATTTAATGGTTTATGCAAAAACCCCTAATTTGGCCGCGCCTAAAATATGCGCGAGCATGTTGGACATGCCACCATGCCACAGCTGCTAGCACGTCGCTATGCCACAGCTACTAGCACATCGCTATGCCACGGCTACTGGCATACCACCATGCCACACCTACTAGCACGTCGCTATGCCACGTCTACTGGCATGCCACCATGCAACAGCTGCCAGAAAGTCGCTATGCCACGGCTACTGGCACGCCACCATGCCACAGCTGCTAGCACGCCGCTATGCCACGGCTACTGGCACGCCACCATGCCACAGTTGCTAGCACGCCGCTATGCCACGGCTACTGGAACGCCACCATGCCACAGCTACTATGCCACGGCTACTGGCACACCACCATGCCACAGCTGCTAGCACGTCGCTATGCCACGGCTACTGGAACGCCACCATGCCACAGCTGCTAGCACGTCGCTATGCCACGGCTACTGGCACGCCACCATGCCACAGCTGCTAGCACGTCGCTATGCCACGGCTACTGTCACGCTACCATGCCACAACTGCTAACACGTCGCTATGTCACGACTACTGGAACACCACCATTCCACAGCTGCTAGCACGTCGCTATGCCATGGCTACTGGCACGCCACCATGCCACAACTACTAGCACGTCGCTATTCCACGGCTATTGGCATGCCACCATGCCACAACTACTAGAAAGTCGCTATGCCACGGCTACTGGCATGCCACCATGCCACAGATGCTATCACGTCGCTATGCCACGGCTACTGGCATTCCACCATGCCACACGTAGCAACCTGTTATACGTTTTTCACGAAAACACTCGAGACATCAAAACATGTCACAAACTTGGGGATACTCATCAGGGTATTGGTCTGGCGGTTTACAGCGTGCGACGTGCAATACGCCCGTTACAAGAAAGTGTCATAAGAATGAGGCGGTTAGTAAATACAAGAAGTAATGGTGAAACGTTTTCTTCATTCTGGAAACATCAATCCTAGGCGTTACCCGTTACCATTTTCTTCTATTACTCAACCGTTTCCACTTCTTACGAGGCCAGGGTACGTTTCATTACGACTTGTATAAATAGGTTTCACCTATTTCCAACAAAAAAAAAGTTTTGGTCAGGAGAAAAATACACATCCAGAAATCACATGGTACCTTTCCATTTAGCTTGCCAGTTCAACTCTCGGATACAAGTCTCAAAACACCCACACTTCTAGAATCAACTATTCTGGCCTCGACACTTTCTTCGCTTCCCTTCCTAAGACCAACCCTTCTCCTTCACTTTGTGACCGAAGCAAACCTGGAATGGCCATTTCTTGGTTTAGGCCAGGGTTCTAAAGATTGATCTCTCGAATCAAAAGTACTCCCGTGCAGTACATTTTTTTTGGTTTATATTCGTTTCTCACCCGCACTCACACGAAATTACCGAAATCAGCAGAAACGGTTTTCAACCATAAAAAATTGGCGACCATGGTGGGAGATTAATCTCTCGGTTACAATATCAATTTCCAATTCCAAGTTTCATTCTTCAACCCAGAAATCAAGATGGTAGAAGTAAACGATCGTGCGGGGTTCAATGGCTCAGTTGTCAGTTATCACACGATGAGGAATGACTGGGGACTTATCACGGACACAACGACGTCGCTCATGAAGCTCAGACATACGCCTGGAAGATCCATTTTGTTGGGAGACCCTAAAAGCGAGTAAGTCTTATTAGACAGAGTACGCAATCTACTATTTCAGGTTTTCACATTGGAAACCGACAGCCATGTGATCCCCAAAAAATCTCATCCCATACTTTTTACCGTCATACAACATTCACGATTCCATGACTCTCCTGGAATATTAATGCTACTAACAGTCATAATCAAAACGCCATTATTCCAAAAATTCATTCCAAAGAATAAGCCAAAACCCTCATAGGTAACAATCATCTACCAATCCAAAAACCAGAAAACAAACCATAAACTAGGATCTCGGTGAAACCCTCAACGAACCAGGGAGTGTTGAACTTAAAGTTTATGCACATGTCCCGATTGAACTCCCAACTCGAGATTACATCCTCGGAAACGGTCCGGATCAGCAACAAACCCTGAGAACATTGGCACTGAAATTATTCCCGGTGTTAACATTCCTTCCAATAGGGTTAATACGCCACCTGCCAACACAAGCGGCGCGGAAAACGTTCCTTCAGGGGTTACGCCGCCGATCATCAGAGCCAGAGCCGCTGCCGCCGCTCCCAACGTTTCTCTAAGTGTGACAGCTCCAACCGTCACCAGAACCGCTGCTACTCCACCATCAGGACGGGAGACTGGAGAAGCCAGCAGAAGCCGATATCCTCTTACCACTGTTGATTTGATGGAAAGATAAAAGGTTCTCGTAAGGATCATACAGACATGGCTACAACTCAGAAAGAGATACTCATTTTCCTCAAGACACTAGCGGAGCGGTTCCCACAAGAGTCACGTCAACCCCAGATGGAACCTACAAAGAAAAATCAGCAATCCAATTTTATCACACATAGTGATCAGGAACGACTTCTCCAAAATCGAGGCAAAGAAAATAAGCAACCCTCCTGGGTTCACAGAGACCCTCTTCCCATCAGTAGATGCATAATTTCTTGGGACTCCATCCAAATCGTGCAGTCCATGATAAACCATTTTTGTGAGATTCTATATTTCTACAAGGCGCATCGTCAAGACATACTCGCAGACCTCAACCGCACTGCATCAGGAAAGCAGCTGTTTCCATCCAGGAAAGCCATTCCCGAACCCCAACCTCTCCTAGGAAGCACGATTGATAGACGAAACTGGAGACTCCTAACCACTGTTCACTTGAAGGATGTCGAGTTTGATAGCACGTTGATTGACGCGGCCTTCGAATTCAACATTGTATTCGTCAAGGCTCTGAGAGGTGCAAGGGAGAATCGAACATAAGAAGCGCATTCTTTCCCATAAGGAGAAAAACGCTACTTGCCGACCAACAGAATTTGTGACATCTTCCTATTCCATATCGTATCAATTCGTTTTTTCGGAGTCAAGGGTTAATGGCACCCTCACTGGAGTTTTCTACAAGAGCCGCTTCAACATTCTCCCGGGAAGTCTCCTACGCTTCCAGAGCCATAAGCCGCTCCGCTTCAATGTTTCGCTCTGGAAACCGCTTCAACATTCTCTCGGGAAGCCGCTCCGCTTCCAGAGCCAGAAGTCACTCCGCTTCAGCATCCTCTCCATAAACTGCTCCAAGATCCGAAGCCGAAGCTTCAGTGTTTTCCTCCATAAGATTCAAAGTCCTCTCCAAGAGCCGAAGCCACTTCAACGCCAAACTCCTTCCTTCCAAAGTTCGTTCCTATAGCCACCACACTCCTCTCTGTCAAGGATCGTGATCACAACCATCCAAGGATCGCAGTTGTGGTCGTTTTTTGATCCATCTTTCCAAACCTCGTGTTCATGGATAGTTTACTCGCTTACGATCCCTTTGCTTCCATGGACGCCCATACAATTCCAGACGACCTATTTTGGTTCCCACGCGGTGTAGTCTCTTCTAATCACATCTGCTGCCAAGAACTGTTACTGTTCGTTTTTCGATACCAGCCAGAACTTCACTATAGCAACAATCGCTACAAGGGTAATCTGTACTTCTCCATGTTTTAGTTTCACATGGAAGAAGTAATAGAGTCACCACTACGGATGCGAGATGGTGATATCCTTGTCATGGTCAACTCATCGACCATACCGGATATAAGCATGTAAACCACACCAGGGGACTGAAGCCTCCTTCGTATTTAAAAGCTTAAACGCAGTCACCACCTTACCAACGAATGTAGCATAAGCACATCTTCCACGAGAAAATAGGCTCAGGATAATTACACATGGGGACTACCAGAACGGGACGCATTTACTGCTCTCAACCAGGTTATTTCCGATTTTCAACATCATCACTGTCGAAGTTTTACAACACGTAAGAATTTCTCAACATGAAGCCGTACAGGTGCATCAAAGTCCCCAAAAGCACGCCACAGAGATGCATTCACATATCCGGCCACACAATCGGATCTAACAGAAATATAACTGGGCGTTGCTTACTGCATCCCATTCCATACAATAGTCCAAGGTTCAGAAGATGGTTCAAAGGATGTCGTTTAGAACGAAGTCCTTGAGGACTTGATAGCAACACATCGACAACGGAACATCTCTCAACTCATCTACTTCACCCAATGGTTACAGAAGATTTCGACCATACAAGCATCCACAGTATATCATCATCGCAATCAAAAGTCTAGGTACCAAATAACCTAAAGTCAAGGATGAACCAACAATGCAACCACAATCTCAAAGGTTAGCCCTGACATTATTTCATCCATCCATCCCATGAGTGCAATGGAGTTTGGTAAATTTTGAAATCCACTGTCAGATACTCATCCTTCTGGAGTCAGAACCTTATTACACATTCTGGAGAAGGTCGATGGAACTGTTGGGCGCATACATGCGAGAGCACCTACCTTGAGTTCTCTTGGCTCGACTTGATGCTGATTTGGAGATTTCTTTGTTACCATTAATGCTCGCTCTACCATCGCTAACAAATGACGAAGAGGAGCCAGATACTGCAGATGAAAGCACGAAGCTGGACGAACAACAAAAACAGAAGAGGGTTGATACCCCTTTTCATATGAACGCGGTTTTTGGAGTTTGAACAGAATAAGGATTCCTTACTTCCATGAACGGGAATAGATGATTGGGCGCACCACACTCATGCTCCATAGCCGAACAAGTAGTGTGCCAATATGTCCGCTCCATGACCGAACCAACAACACGACAACACGAGGAACACCAGTCGCTCAACATGCAACTCTCCATGACTCCAGCACTCTGTTGTTAAGTTAGCATCAACACTCCAGCATTCCGTGATCCACCCTGCAAGCCTTAAAAGTGCCATTTCCACCGTCCCACGGATTGAATCTATTAGCTCTATCATCCCCGCTTGGTATCCAAGTTCCAGCGCCAACAGTCCGCGGCCAAGACGCGCTCACCAGACGCGCTTACCAGACGCGCATGCCAGACGCGCTTACCAGACACGCATGTCAGACGTGCTTACAATACGCGCATGCCAGACGTGCTTACCAGACGCGCTTATAAGACGCGCTTTCCCGACGCACTTACCAGGCGCGCTTACCAGACGCGCATGCCAGACGCGCTTGCCAGACGCACTTACCAGACGCGCATGCCAGATGCGCATCCCAAGCCGCACAATGCCCGCGGATCCCATTCCAAGCCGCGCTAAGCCAAATCGCGTCCAAGACGCGTCCAAGCCGCGCCAAGCCAAATCGCGTCCAAGACGCGTCCAAGCCGCGCCAAGCCAAGCCTCACCAAGCCGACCGATGCCAGCGGCTCCATTTCAAGCCGCGCTATGCCAATGGCTCCCTTTCACGCCAATTCTATGCTAGCGACTCCTTTCTAAGCTGATGCCAACAGTCTGCGTCTCAGCCATCAACCATCTCTACCACGTCGCGGCCTAGCCAGCAGCACAAAAGTTACGCAAAGTCACCCATGCAATAGATATGGATTCTCTTTACCTCCCGAAAAAGGTTAGTCGGATCTTCCTGACCATCTTTTCATAACTTTCCATTTCGATTTTGCCCTCGTCTGTCACCATCTCATACTTACCTCGCAACAAGGCCCATGTTCTGAGCTAAGCATGGGACTTAATGTTGATGGTAGTTTTTAGCTTAAGGTTAAAATCGTACAACCTTGCATCAGATATGACGTCACTCTGCAAGGAAACGGTTTTGCGAGTACTAACCTCTCCACCGACACATTTATTGAGCCGCTCAATATACCTTTTCTGGCGCCTCGCCAATACTAGACTCGCTGAATACTTCCCTGTGCTATGTTCCTCAGAAGAACCCTTAGGTCGGTGTGGCATGGAGGATTTATGTTCACTCGCAGCTGAGTAGCATGAAACCTCCAAGTACCAAAATTAAGGCCATTGCACGAAAGGCTCAGACTGAAAGCATACTGCATTCGGTAGGTAAAGATTTTTGTGACAACATACGAAAATCCATCTAATCATTGTGATAACTTGAAAAGAACTCATAAACCCAACTAAATTAAAAATTAGGGTTTTGCGCCTCGCGCCATATACTATACCCCGTTGGTCGAAACCACGCCTAGCCAAGCTAGGCAACCAAATTCGCCACAGCGTGCTGGAAGTGTGGCGCGCCCTAGATTGACCGGCCCCACTTCTTATCGAACAATCAGGTATCCCCAAATGCGCCGCGCGCATTCCAAACAAGGCCTGCCCAATGTTGCTTGTCGTCCCCCTTTCTATCGACAAATCAGGTCGCTTTAAATCCGCCACAGCGCGCTGGAAGTGTGGTCGCGCCCTAGATTTCCGTACCCACTTCCCATCGACCAATAAAGTCTCCCTAAATGCACCACAGCATTCCAAACAAGGTCGGCCCCATGTTGCTTGCCGGTCCCCTTTCTATCAACCAATCAGGTCGCTTTAAATCCGCCACAGCGCGCTGTAAGTGTGGTCGCCCCTAGCTTTCCGGACTCACTTCCCATCGACCAATAAGGTCGCCCTAAATGCGCCATGCACATTCCAAACAAGGTCGTCCCCATGTTGCTTTTCGGCCCCCTTTCCATCGACCAATCAGGTTGCTCCAAACCTGTCACGATCTCAAAAGAGGTCGCTAATACTAAGCTAGCTTCCAAAAACGTACTAGCTTCCCAAAACGCGATGCATGTACTAATTAGGGTTTCAACACACCCAAACCCTAATCCAGGCAAGACGCAACCAAATCCGTCCACGATGCTAACTTTGGCCACGCTGCAACTATCATACTGCTATACCGCGGCTACTGGCATACCACCAGCACGTTGCCAATACCGCTATGCAAACAAGATACGGCCATGATCAATGGACATCTTTCCTCTTGAGATGCAAATCTCAGCCGTCCAAACTCGCCACCAAACCGCAAGAGTTGTTGCGACTTTTGGCCACAACGCCAAATCCCTTGGTTTGTGCCGCCAAACCCTAAACTGGCTACGACGCTGAATTCTTTGGTCATCGTGCCAAAAGCATGCGCAAGCCATGCCAGTCACGCTACCACACCTCTAACCACCAGCGAAAGGTATCCACGATCAACGGACGGCCTTCCCCCTGAGATGCAAATCTCAGCCGTACAAGTTTGCCACCAAACTTGTGGCAACTCCGGTCGCAATGCCAAATTCAATGGTTTATGCCAAAACCCCTAATTTGGCCGCGCCTAAAATATGCGCGAGCATGTTGGCCATGCCACCATGCCACAACTGCTAGCACGTCGCTATTCCACGGCTACTGGCATACAACCATGCCACACCTACTAGCACGTCTCTATGCCACGGCTACTTGCATGCCACCATGCCACAGCTGCTAGCACGTCGCTATGCCACGGCTACTGGCACGCCACCATGCCACAGCTGCTAGCACGCCGCTATGACACGGCTACTGGCACGCCACCATGCCATAGCTGCTAGCATGTCGTTATGCCACGGCTACTGGCACGCCACCATGCCACAGCTGCTAGCACGTCTCTATGCCATGGCTACTGGCACGCCACCATGGCACAGCTGCTAGCACGTCGCTATGCCACGGATACTGGAACGCCACAATGCCACAACTGCTAGCACATCGCTATGCCACGGCTACTGGCACGCCACTATGACACAACTGCTATCACGTCGCTATGCCACTGCTACTGGCACGTGACACGCCACCATGCCACAACTGCTAGCACGTCGCTATGTCACGGCTACTGGAACGCCACCATGCCATATCTGCTAGCACGTCTTCATGCCATGGCTACTGGCACGCCACCATGCCACGGCTACTGGCACGACACCATTCCACAACTGCTAGCACGTCGCTATGCCACCATGCCACAACTGATAGCACGTCATTGTGCCACGGCTACTAGCATGCCACCATGCCACACGTAGCAACCTGCTATACGTTTTCCACGATAACACTCGAGACATCAAAACATGTCACAAACTGTGGGATACTCATCACGGTATTGGTCTGGCGGTTTACAACATGCGGTGTGCAATACGCCCGTTACAAGAAAGTGTCATAAGAGTGAGGCGGTTAGTAAATACAAGAAGTAATGGTGAAACGCTTTCTTCATTATGGAAACATCAATTCCAGACGTTACCCGTTACCACTTTCTTCCATTACTCAACTGTTTCCACTTCTTACGAGGCCAGGATACGTTTCATTACGACTTGTATAAATAGGTTTCACCTATTTCCACCAAAACAAGTTTTGGTCAGGAGAACAATACGCATCCAGAAATCGCCTGGTAGCTTTCTATTTAGCTCGCTAGTTCAACTCTCGGATACAAGTCGCAAAACACCCACATTTCTAGAATCAACTATTCTGACCTCAACAATTTCTTCGCTTCCCTCCCTAAGACCAACCCTTCTCCTTCACTTTGTGACTGAAGCAAACCTGGAACGGAAATTTCTTATTTTAGGCCAGGATTGTACAGATTGATCTCTCGAATCAAAAGTACTCCCGTGCAGTACATTGTTTTGGGTTTAGATTCGTTTCTCACCCGCACTCACACGAAATTTTCGAAATCAGCAGAAACTGTTTTCACCCACAAACAACTGTGATATAAAAAAAATTTATCTTGGTGTAAATCATTCAGAGCTTCTTCCTTTATCCACTTATCTCTCCAAACTGAAATGTCTTTTCCATCTCCAACCAGCCACCTACTCCCTTCTTGTACTTCATTCATAACCCATTTTAATCCTGGCCAAATTGAAGATTTCTTATGATAAGAAATCCAATTACCATTTCTGTCTTTATATTTAGCATTCATAAAATTTGTCCGTTCTACTTCTTCAGATTTCATTTTCTAGAGAAGCTTCATGAGAAGAGGTTTATTAATTATTTCAAATCTTCTTATTCCCAATCCACCTTCAGATATTGGAGCACATATTTCCTCAAATTTCACAGTAATGAGTTTCTTCACTGCAGGGTCACCAGACCATAAGAAATTCCTTACAATCCTTTCACATTCTTTTATTACTTGTTTAGGCCACTTATACACTGTCATATTGTAAACAGGAACACTACATAGCACTGATTTCACTAAGGTCAATCTGTCTGAGAATGACAACATTTTCCCCATCCATCCTTCTAACATTTTATTCATTATTTCCACCATTCCCCAAACTTGATAACTCTTAAATCTTCTAGGACATAGAACCACTCCCAAATACTTGTCAGGAAATTCAGACAATTCCCTTTGAAAGCTTTCAGCAATAGTTCTTTTTCTACTTTTAGTTACACCACCAACAAAGCACTTGCTCTTCACTTTATTTATCACTTGACCTGAAGCATTTTGATATTCTATTAACAGTTTCATTAGATTGTCAAGAGATTTCTTTTGTCCATTGCAAAAGACAAAAATGTCATCTGCAAATAACATATGTGAAGGTTGAAAACCATTCATGTTAACCATTGGTATTGTCTTCCTTTCTTGAATATATTTAGTAATAGTTCTACTCAACACCTCTTCATCCATAACAAATAGAACAGGTGACAATGGGTCACCTTGTCTAAGTCCCCTTCCAACTGAAAAGAAGCCACAAGGTCCACCATTCACTAACACTGAGATTTTTGCTGACTCAAAGAGAATTCTAATCCAATTAACTCCAACTTCAGAGAATCCAAATTGTCTTAAAGTTTTAAAGAGGAAATTCCAACTCAAAGAATCATATGCCTGTGTAATATCTAATTCCAGACCAATGTTTCCTCTTCTTCTTTTAACATCCAACTCATTTATCATCTCATAAGCTAAAATTATTTTTTTTCATGTATATTTCTACCTTTTATAAATGCTCCCTGCTGACAAGAAACTATTTTCTCAACCACAATACTCATTCTTGAAGTTATAATCCTTGTTATTATCTTTAGCAAGCCCTATAGGTATGAAATGCTCTGCCTTCTTTTCCCTTGAATTTTAGGAAGAAGATATAAAAAAAATTAGTTCATACCTATTGGAATAAACTTGCAACTCCAACAATATTGTATGGAATTTATTAGATCTTTTCCAACAACATTCCAGGCAAATATGTAAAAACTTCAAGGAAATCCATCTGGACCTGGAGAGCTATTTGCATCTAAACCATATTGATGAGTGCCAAATATTGTATATATTTATCCCTTTTTGTTGGCATTTAACTCATCTTTTGTGCATTAATTCTACATTTTATCCCATATTCTGTATTTTCATTGTTTTCAAGAATAAATATTTTTCTTACTTAATTTTGCATTTTTAGGTAATAAATAAAGTCTGGATGAATTGCGGAGCGGAATAGAGCAGAAAAGTAGTGAAAAGCCAGGAGGAATTACGCAAGGAAGCCGCGAAGAGTGATGTGCGGAAGACCAAAAAAAGGATAGAAATGGGCTTGAAGAAGAAAGTTGTTCTTAAAGAAGAAGTGGGCTCAAGGTTCTCCAAGCCCAAACTCATTTCCCAAACCCATATTCTATACCCAAAAGCCTAAAACCCAAATCCATACCCGCCTGCGTCTTCAGCCGTCAGATCAGTTCTCAGAAGCATCCGACGGTCGCTCCCTTGCTGTGCATCGAAGTTTGATATCTCCGCCTTACACTACAGTACCTAACTCCATCAAGTACCGTTCGTTTTGTTGTATTCATTTATCCGACGGTCGCTCCTATATGCTCTTATCTCACCGTTAGATCCACTTACCATCTTCGCATCCAGTGGCTTACCTTCGCTGGACATCGAACCTTGATATCCCGCCTAACACCCTAGCAACCGAATCATTTAACCTCAACCAAACATCCCCTCCTTCCTCTCCATCGACCTCATTTTCTCTTCCACCCCCTCACCTCTGCAGAGACACCATGTCCTGCCACCACCAGAACACCACCTCTGCCACTGCCGCTTCGCCACCAAACACCACCAAACCACTCTACCTTTTCCATAAAATCAAAACCCATCATCACCCCCTCTTTCTAGCCCCCTATTTGATTGATATTTCTTCTCACGGCTCTCTGAAACCCTAGAAGAAAAATCAATCGATTAGGCGAGTCTAGAGTAGCAATTGACACATGGGAATGGAGCAGGAGAGTCAGAGGAAGAATGGGTCGACGCATGGGGGAGAGATTGTGCCATCAAATTAGGTAAAGCCGAACCCTAATTTCAACTGCCAATTTGGGGGAAAATTGTAAACCCTAAAATTTGGGTATAAATAGGATGTATGTTGTGTTGAAGAGGGTATGCCTGGATTAGCCAGTGTGTCCAGAACCAAGTTCTGTTAATGATCATTTTTGTGCTGTTAATGTTGTGTTCATGTTTAGTGTAATATCCTGTTGTGTTCTGTGTGTGATGTTTGTTCCTGTGATGTTTTGTATCCATCTGTCATGTTATGTTTGTGTTAATTAGCATGTTTGTAATGTCTCTTCACATGATCCTGTAAATTCCTGTTTAAATCTCAGAGAAGACAACTGAACTATGATGGTTAGCTATTAGGATGGTTTTTGTTGAACTCAAAATAGCTTAGGCTAGTTAGATTCCTAAAAGCCCAACTGATTTGTGATTAGTGGTGCTGTAAGAAGACCACTAATGCTAGGGGTTAGTGGTGGCTCTAAGGGGTTAAACAACTACATTAGTTAGTAAGCCACTGCCTAGTTAGTCTGTGATTGGTTGTGCCTTAAACAGACAGCCAATACTAGGGCTTAGCTAAGGATGTAAGGTTAGTTGACTAGACATATGACAAAAACCTGACCTAGGCAAACTAGCTGGGTGAAGGGAATTCTCATCCATCTCCTTACACTTCCCATCCACAATTTCTTTTCCATGTTCTGTTTTGGTTAAGTTGTTCTTAGTTTTTCTTATTCTATGCCACTGCCTTTGGCTCACTGCCACTGAATTTTTCTTTGTTTCTTTGGTTCTTTAGTTCACTGCCTGTCACTAGCTCAGCTATCTAGGAAACTTCAATACACCCCAAGTCTCTGTGGAATGATCCCTTGCTTACTTTCTATACTAAAACTTGGCCTTGTATACTTGCAAGAGTTTTTGTGTGTTTTCCAACCACACCAAGTTTTTGGCGCCGCTGCCGGGGACTTGGCGTTGTGTTTTCGAAGCATTCTTATTTGCTGTTCTCCTTGCATTTAGTTCATCTAGCCTCACTTGCATATTCATCTTGCATATTCTCTGCACTGCATATCTTGCATCATGCATTGCATTCTTGCATCTTAGATTAACTTGCTGTTTTAGTAGCTGCTGTGTAGTGCAGCTGAAAGAAACTGATCTTTGCTGAGTCCAGGTACCTGCTGTGAAGTGCTCCTGTGGAGCTGATGCTGCTGCTGACTGCTACCTTTCCTGCCAGTTGCCTTGTGCTGCTTGCCTGCAGCTCCTCTCTTGTGCCTTCCCTGCAACCTGCCAGCCTCCCCTAAGCTGCTGCTGCTGCTGCTGCTGCCTGCTGAAGCTGGTGTAAGATAAAGCCCAACTGGGCTGTAAGCTGCAGAAGGAGAAGAAATTGAACCAAGCCCAACTGGGCTGTAAGCTGCAGAAGGAGAAGAAATTGAACCAAGCCCAACTGGGCCTTGAGTGTTGAACCAAAGCTTAGGATGATCCAAAGCCCAACTGGGCTTTTGCAACCTAACTGAGCAGCTGGGCTGTGCTTAAGCAAGTAAGCCTAAACCCATTAAGAGAACCCAACCTGTGGGCTTCCATTTTTAATTTGTGGGCTTGTAATAATTTTTGTTTTTCTTTATTTTTTATTTTGGGCTTGTAATAATTTTTCTTTTTCTTCTTTTTCTTTCTTTTATGGGTTTGTAATTATTATTGTTGTTTTTATTTTCTTTTATGGGTTGTGCTAATTTATGATAGGATAATTTAAAAAAAAAAAAAAAATTCTTGCTCCCAGATTTTAAAACCAAATTTTATTTTGCTCCCACATTAACAACCAAAATTTTTTCTTTTTCCCATCAAAACCAAATGTCTCCCGCCAAAACCAAATTTTTCCAAAAAGTCCAATCCCTTAAAAACCAAATTTTGAGCTTTGTAAACTCTTTACTTAGCCTTTGAGCCCAATCATGTCTAGATCTTTTTCTACAGTTGGGGAATACAACGAATCCCTTAGAGAACTTGCGTGTGGACAAACTTCACGTTATGAACCTCCCATAGACCATGATGTCAATAGTCATAGGAATTATTATGGACATTTTCAAAGTCCCAAGCCTCAATACATGAACCCTAATGACTATTCACACATGCATCATTCGCCACAACGTGAAAATGAACATTTTGCTAAAACCTCACTCACACAATCATCTCTTGTGGATCAATTAGAAGCTAGGATCGCAGCTTTAGAAATGCAATCACATGAGGAATCTGTCACATCTAATTTTCTTAGGCAACCTAAAATCTATGCATGTCCCGCATGTGGTAGTTTAGACCACCCTGTTGAGAATTGTCATATTTTGCATAATTTTAGGCAATCTAGAGAAAATCCAAGGTATGAAATGCCCATAAATTGTGAGAATGGTAGTCATTGGGAACATAATCAATCCTTTGAGGGTTGCGATCAATCTTTTATAAACCCTAATGACCATGCACACATGTACCAATCACCACAATTTGAACATGAAGAATTTTGTACTCCCATGAATTTAGACTCCACCACAGAAGCTTTCAGACTCAGTGAGCAAAACTTCGATAGATCTACATCACGAATTCAGGCATATTTAGATCAGATTTTGCTTCACCTACAAAAGGAGGAAATTCATGAGGAAATGTATGTTGTCCCTAATGAAGTGTCTAGTCCCATTCATGTAAATGATGTTGAATATGAACCTAATTTAGAGGAACATGAATCGACTAACGACACCACCACTTTTAATGAGGACCAATATGCATGCTACCATGATGATGATTATGATGATTATGATGATGTGTTAGAAGAACATGAAAATATTGTGGAACCTGTTGGTTCAATAACATATGGCTTCTCTCCCTCGCCCTCGACCTTCATGAATGTTGTTTTTTCTAATACTCATTGTAATTCATATGATTTTGATATTGACATGGGATTCGTACAATTATTCTGTGAAGATGAGCATGACATAGGAATAGTTGAATCTTCTGTAGACACTAATGTTATTATGCATGAAAATATAAGTGATGTGTCTGATTCTCTACCTAGGTCACATTGTGATATTTCTCCTGATTTGCCGATGCATAAGAATAAATTTGTTGATGATGTTGATGACTCTGATTGTGATCTTGCCAATTTGATTGATGATTGTGAGCATGATGTGACATGTGTAGATGATTTAAGAGATTTTGATTTGATTGATAATGATATGCCTATTCTTCTACCTAAGTCACAATCTGATGGCCTTCCACCCAACCTAGATTTGGTTTGTACCAATATTGTAAAACCAATTTTTCTGAAAATTCCCAACCTAGGTTTGGAACTGTGTGCTTCCCAAGTCCTCTTGGACTATTTTGCATCTAAGTATAATATCTTTGAGGGACCACAGTTGGAAATTGCATGTTTGCCCGTCCCTAGCACAGTTCATTTCGAGCTAGACCTTTTGCATGATGAACCCCCGAAACTGCGCGATTTTGTTTTCAAAATTATATCTTCTGTAAAATCCAGGTTTGGGGGTAGCTCATTTTGTTTCACAGTTTCACTTGCGTTTCTATCATATTATTATTGTGTGAAGCTGTTGAAATGTCTACACTTTGTCTTTTGTGTTGATCCTCAACTCTTTAGATTGTTAGTGTATGGTGAATTTTTTTGTATATAATCCAGTAGATAAAAATTTAAAAAACCCTTTTGTTCCTTTTGTATATATTTTGCTAATCCAATATGATCTCGGCTGAAATATGTTGGATTTTTTGCCTTGAATAACGGAGTTTTAATTCTGCTTTCGCCGAAATCGGGTATTCTCTCTCCTTTTACTCTACTCAGCATGTCCCTTTCCATATGTTGCATTTTAATTCTTTCCATATTTTGAAACATTGAGGACAATGTTTAGTTTAGGTTTGGGGGTATAGAGTAGATACCACGATAATATGCCATAATTGAAAACGAACTCCTTCTTCTTTTTGGAAAAATTGAAAAATTCCAAAAAAATTGAAAAATCAAAATTCAAAAAAATTAAAAAATTAAAAAATCATAAAAATGGAGCTCATTTACCTTGAAATGTTGACTCTTGTGCAAATATGTATTTTTATTAGGAGTCTTAGTCTAGATATTTAGGCACCCTGATTCTAGCACAAATCACATAGTGATAAGAAATTTGCACGCGCACGATCTACCAATACATGTATGGCCTCGATCTTCAAGGTGTTTGATAGGAAGTTACGATTGCCAATCACTTTAGAATACTGAACGAAACTTGACTAGCTTGTTCTTTGGTTGGTTGGGATAGAAGGTGGAGGTTACATTAAGAAAAACAACCATCGAATTTAACTGGGTGCATCAAAAAGGGCTACCTCTTGCAAAGTGTCATGTAATTTTTGTTTCCTTTTGTATATGTATCAAAAGTGTTTCCTTAAAAAAAAAAAAAAAAAAAAAAAAAAAAAAAAAAAAAAAAAAAAAAGAGAAAAAATATCAGAAAAAACAAAATCAAGTATTTATCAATTCCATCATCTCTTGTTCCAAAAATAAAAGAGAATAGTCAATGTAAATAAGAGTCATGTAAATAGTCATTTTGTTGTTTCATTGTAATAAGCAAGGAGGGTGTATGCCATTGATGTACAACGCGAGTAATTGTGAAATACCTCCAACTCATTCACAATTCTCGTAAAGTCCGGACAGCTAGCTAGATTTCGACCTCAGTTCTTAGCCTGAGAAACTATCTCTTGGTGATTAGTAGTCATAACTTCAGATCTTTCTTTACACATGTGTAGATACACTTTACACTCTTATCACATGTCTTTTTTTGTTATCAGTGCTAGGATTGTGCCTTCGATAGCTAGATTGACATCTCCATTTTGCTGTGAGCTTAAACTGTTTTGCACATGTCACATTTGATGGAATCTGAGCTTATATTTTGACGTAGAACTTTGTAGGTACGTTCTAAGCAAACCTTCACGAGACTTCAACTCGTCCACTAGGGACACTTAGTGGTTTAAAAGGCTTAGTGCATACGCTAAATGCATTCGAGAGACCAGCGACAGTGGTATAGTTAGGATTTCCTTAGTTTTGTTTTACTTGAGGACAAGTAAAATTCAGGTTTGGGGGTATTTGATGAATGCCAAATATTGTATATATTTATCCCTTTTTGTTGGCATTTAACTCATCTTTTGTGCATTAATTCTACATTTTATCCCATATTCTGTATTTTCATTGTTTTCAAGAATAAATATTTTTCTTACTTAATTTTGCATTTTTAGGTAATAAATAAAGTCTGGATGAATTGCGGAGCGGAATAGAGCAGAAAAGTAGTGAAAAGCCAGGAGGAATTACGCAAGGAAGCCGCGAAGAGTGATGTGCGGAAGACCAAAAAAAGGATAGAAATGGGCTTGAAGAAGAAAGTTGTTCTTAAAGAAGAAGTGGGCTCAAGGTTCTCCAAGCCCAAACTCATTTCCCAAACCCATATTCTATACCCAAAAGCCTAAAACCCAAATCCATACCCGCCTGCGTCTTCAGCCGTCAGATCAGTTCTCAGAAGCATCCGACGGTCGCTCCCTTGCTGTGCATCGAAGTTTGATATCTCCGCCTTACACTACAGTACCTAACTCCATCAAGTACCGTTCGTTTTGTTGTATTCATTTATCCGACGGTCGCTCCTATATGCTCCTATCTCACCGTTAGATCCACTTACCATCTTCGCATCCAGTGGCTTACCTTCGCTGGACATCGAACCTTGATATCCCGCCTAACACCCTAGCAACCGAATCATTTAACCTCAACCAAACATCCCCTCCTTCCTCTCCATCGACCTCATTTTCTCTTCCACCCCCTCACCTCTGCAGAGACACCATGTCCTGCCACCACCAGAACACCACCTCTGCCACTGCCGCTTCGCCACCAAACACCACCAAACCACTCTACCTTTTCCATAAAATCAAAACCCATCATCACCCCCTATTTCTAGCCCCCTATTTGATTGATATTTCTTCTCACGGCTCTCTGAAACCCTAGAAGAAAAATCAATCGATTAGGCGAGTCTAGAGTAGCAATTGACACATGGGAATGGAGCAGGAGAGTCAGAGGAAGAATGGGTCGACGCATGGGGGAGAGATTGTGCCATCAAATTAGGTAAAGCCGAACCCTAATTTCAACTGCCAATTTGGGGGAAAATTGTAAACCCTAAAATTTGGGTATAAATAGGATGTATGTTGTGTTGAAGAGGGTATGCCTGGATTAGCCAGTGTGTCCAGAACCAAGTTCTGTTAATGATCATTTTTGTGCTGTTAATGTTGTGTTCATGTTTAGTGTAATATCCTGTTGTGTTCTGTGTGTGATGTTTGTTCCTGTGATGTTTTGTATCCATCTGTCATGTTATGTTTGTGTTAATTAGCATGTTTGTAATGTCTCTTCACATGATCCTGTAAATTCCTGTTTAAATCTCAGAGAAGACAACTGAACTATGATGGTTAGCTATTAGGATGGTTTTTGTTGAACTCAAAATAGCTTAGGCTAGTTAGATTCCTAAAAGCCCAACTGATTTGTGATTAGTGGTGCTGTAAGAAGACCACTAATGCTAGGGGTTAGTGGTGGCTCTAAGGGGTTAAACAACTACATTAGTTAGTAAGCCACTGCCTAGTTAGTTTGTGATTGGTTGTGCCTTAAACAGACAGCCAATACTAGGGGTTAGCTAAGGCTGTAAGGTTAGTTAACTAGACATATGACAAAAACCTGACCTAGGCAAACTAGCTGGGTGAAGGGAATTCTCATCCATCTCCTTACACTTCCCATCCACAATTTCTTTTCCATGTTCTGTTTTGGTTAAGTTGTTCTTAGTTTTTCTTATTCTTTGCCACTGCCTTTGGCTCACTGCCACTGAATTTTTCTTTGTTTCTTTGGTTCTTTAGTTCACTGCCTGTCACTAGCTCAGCTATCTAGGAAACTTCAATACACCCCAAGTCTCTGTGGAATGATCCCTTGCTTACTTTTTATACTAAAACTTGGCCTTGTATACTTGCAAGAGTTTTTGTGTGTTTTCCAACCACACCACATATACAGCTTCCTTGATCTCAGTAGAAGAAGGAATGACATCAAGTAATACATTGTATTCTTCAGTTATCAGCTTTGGTATTACTTCAAAAAACAATTCATCATAATTAGTGGGCTGATACTCAAAAAAATTTTGAAAATGTTGTACTAAGGTATCGGCTATTTGAGTTTGATCTGTCACCATATTACCGTTATCATCCTCCATTTCCAAAATGCTATTATGAACTTTTCAGATCTTCATTGAAGTATGAAAGAAAGAAGAATTTTCTCCCCCTCCTTTACCCATTGAATTCTAGCTTTAGACCTCAGCAACTCATTATATTGTTGTGAAATTATTTCTTGTTTACCTCTAGCTGTTACTAAATGATTAAGCAACTCAATATTTTCAGGATCTGCATCAGACTGAATAGCTGCATTTTCTACCTCCTTGTCAGCTTGTGTCATTTTCACATTCAAATCCCCAAACACCTACCAATTCCACTTTTTAACATACTCTTTGAATCTCTTTAATTTAGCCATGAACACAAATGCAGGATTTCCATTCACATTTTCTTGCCAAGAGTTTTGTATCACATTTATAAAATCAGGATGAGAAGTCCACACAGATTGGTATCTTAAAGGAATATTTTTTGTTCTAGGAACCTCTATTGTATTTCCCATTAAAGGACCATGATCTGAAGCCCCTCTAGCACCCACCTTGTATTGCCAACCATCAAATTTCTCCAGCCACTTAACATTGAAAAATGCCTTATCTAAATCACATACTCCCTCAGTCTCTATTATAAAGGCGGAGAAGTAAAAAATTGTAGTCCCTGTATATAGGTGGAAATATGTTTCCAATGTAATTTCTGCCCAATATACCCGTATTTATATATATATATATATATATATAAAGCTATTTATGACTTACAGTCATTCCCAAGTTAATTACTGATCAAAACACTTCATTGCCCCGTGAAAAATGTTGATCATAAATATGATAAGCAAAAAAACTAGGGAGAAGGGGGTAAACGAAGTGAAATTGCGCGACTTTTTCTTCTCACACGGTTTAGCCAATTCTCTCTTACATTTAAGTTGTTTAGTTGGACTTAAATTCCTTAATATATATTCATTAATTAACAGAATAATAAATATGGGCAGATTAGGTACAATTAGGAAAATTTAGGAAAACTAATTTTTTTCTTATTTGACGAGATTTGCACTTCTCCGCCTTTATAATAGAGACGGAGGGAGTAAAATTCTTCTTTTTCCAACTCTGTTATTACTCCATGAGTAATGAATACCAGTTTTGGGAGCTTGTGTTAGTTCACAACTATTCAAACAATCTCTAAAATCTTGCATAGCTACTCTTAACGGCCTTCTACCACCAAATTTTTCATCTTCATTGAGAACAACATTAAAATCTCCAATTGCAATCCAAGGACAATCCATATCCTGAATTCTCTCCAATTCCTCCCATAATTCTCAAACAAGCTGCATGAATTCCAGTTACTAGAACATCTCCAACCTTCACTGTAATAGCTTGAGGTGTTGTTGATATAATTTGGGGATTTGAAATAGAAGAATGCCAAAATAACCATATATTTGCTTTTCCACCGTTTTTAGCATTAGTAATAACCATTTGATTCATACCAGGCAATCTCAAATTCTTAACATATTTTCCAGAAGTATGTATTTTAGGCTCTGCTATCCGAAGTAAAGAAGGATTAAAAATTTTAACTAAATTTCTGAGTTTATCTTTGGCTTGTAATCTCTTCAAGCCTCTGATATTCCATAAAGCAACTCTCGTTTATGTAAAGAGATTTGAGAAGATCCAGGACTCCTCACCCCCTTAATTTGTTTAACTAAATTTCTTGAAGGTTGTTTTCTAATTGGAGCATTAGGGAGAATACCAGAATCTTTACCTTTACTAGTTTTGCTCACTCATTTATAATCTTCTCAACATTTTCCTTGTTCACAATTGTCTGTTCTTCAACCACATCAACTAAAACATTAAACTTATTTGGAGACCCAAGTGCAGTGAATTTTTGTACTTCAGTACCACTATTACCAATTTGTGTTACTTAATTCTCCTTCATTCTTCCACTTTGAGAACGATTAGTACCCTCCATATTAGGAGGAATATTGTTTTCTATATGTAATAATCTTTCCACAGATAATTCAGGAAATTCACTATTGGAATTAATATCACCAAAAAAAACATCAGAATGATTTGGATTACTTCTTATTATAGGAGGTATAACATCATCCACTGTCTCATTATCACTTAACAGTTCTTCATGAATAGAATTTAAAGTATTATTAGTATCAGAATTACTTAAATTTTTACTTGGAGAAAGAGGTCTTAAAGTTGAACAGATATCAAACCCAACTTGTTGTTGATTCTTCTTTGTTTTTTTCCTCCAAACTTTCTTTGGTACTACATATTGATTCTCATCAACTTTTTCACTTCGTACTATCTCTTTTCTCATAATCCTGCATTCAGTGACTAAATGTCCCACAACCTTAAAATGATTACAGAAACTTGGTAGTTTGGGGATTTGAACTTCTTGCTCAAAACTACCATACTTTGATTTAACCAAAACATGGTGTGGAATTGGATTTTCTAAATCCACCCCAACCAGGATACTAGCATAATATCCAACTTCCTTTTTAAGAGTTACTTCATCCACCTTTATGACTCTTCCTACATCATCACCCAAAGACATAAGAATTTTTTCTTTCTAATACTCAATTCCTAATCCTGGAAAATTTACCCAAACAAAAGTATAAGTTGATTTTTAAGCAGCATGATTGAAATTGTGTTCTCAAAACCTCAGTTTAAGAATTTGAGTATCAAATTGTAAGAAACCATTCCAAATGTATTGCATATCAACTTCATTAGTCAACTTAATAATGAAATAACCTTTCCCCAAAGGAATCATTTGATAACTACCGGTAGTATTCCATTATTTCTTCAAAGCTTCAACAACATATGCAAATTTCATCTTAACCAAATCTAACCTCCCAATTAAACTATATTTCCACTCATCAAGACCTTCATCAATATCCTCATCAGAGATATATAACGATGGCATTAATGGAGGAATTACATTCTCAACTCTTTCTCATTAGATCCTGAAGAAAAGAAACTAAAATTATTATTATCCATCATCGATTCAGATTGGATCTATTGAATATTAATTAACATAAACGAAGTACAAGAATTAATTCATAGCCGGATTGTAAGAGAAAATTATCACCAATCATTGAAATTATCAGTTGAATTCACCTGAATTAATGAAGTATTTGCTCACAAATCGAAAAAAATGAAGAAAAAAATCTCTCAGTCATCACTGATTCTGTGCCGAGTTGCAGAGCAAAAATCGGTTAAAGACAAATCTCTGATAATATAGTGATAACTCATGAAATAATCCATACCTTCAAAAATAAAAAAACAAGAATTGGAGGTCTGGGAATCAAAATAGATATGTCAAAAGCCTTTGATAGGTTAAAGTGGAGATTTCTTATCTCTGCTCGTAGAGATTTTGGTTTCAACTCTCAATTTCACAACCTGATCCATCAGTGTATCTCAATTTCATCCATAGTTGTTCTTCTGAATGGCTCTCCTGGAGATCATTTTAAACCTTCTAGAGAAATGCATCAAGGAGATCCTCTCTCTCATTATCTCTTCATAATTTGCATGATTCTTAAGATTACTTCTTTCTCATGGAAAAAAAACTCATCCATGGGGTTAAGTTACTAAAAAATAACCCAATATTCCACCTTTTTTCGCAGATGACTGCCTCCTTTTTATAAAAGCTGATTTAAATGAATTCTTAAACATCCTAAAAACCATCAGAATCTTTAGTAACGCGTCAGGTCAACTCATAAACATCGAAAAATCAGAGGTCTTCTTTAGTAAAAAATTACATCCAAAACATTAAAGAATGATGGCTAAAATCCTTAATATAAAAAAGCTTGACATGAAAGATTCTTACTTAGGAGCTCCCCTGCTCATTGATAGATCTAAGATAAAAATATTTGAAGTAATTGTGGAGAAAATGGAACATAGATCTCAAGGATGGAAAGGGAAAGTCCTATCCCAATCCAGTAAAATGGTCTTAAACAAAGTTGTTTTATCTAGTACAGCTACATTCCAAATGGGATGTTTTATACTACCTAAAAAAAATACCAATAAAATTGATACAATACGAAGAGATTTTTGATGGGGGAAAGAATGGAATAAGAAAGGTATTACCCCCAAAGCTTACACTTGTCTATGTAAACCATTACATAAAGGTGGATTAGGATTCAGAAATGCTCATCATATGAACTTAGCTATGATAGCCAACTAGCATGGAGACTTTTAACTGAGCAAAACTCTTTATGGGCCTCCGAGATGAAACTTAAATACTTCAGGAAGAAATCGGTTTTTAGAACCAAAATTACTTCTAACAGCTCATGGGTATGGAAATGCATTGGTAAGGGCATTAAACTAATAAAAAAAATTGTATTTGGGTAATAGGATATGGCAAAAGTATAAACATTTAGGATGATAAGTGGATACCAGACTTAGGGGATAGTCTTATTCAGTATCGTAACAATTTCAACAACCATTTAGTACTTGCGGCTGATCTTTAAGATCCAATCACTATAAAGTGAAATGAAACCTTGATTTTCTCGACATTTCCTAGTGTAATATTTCTAAACCAGACAAGAATAGTATTTCTAAACCAGACAGACTACGTTGGTTATAACTAAATCAGTGGAATTTTCGGTCAAAACTATGTACGCAAAGCTAGGTGAAACTAGAGTAAATTTCAATAACTTAAATATGACTAACAAATTCTAAAAAGATTTTTGGAAGATGAATGTATCCCAGAGAATCAAAAAATTTACATGGAAATGTTTGCAAGATGCAGTTTCGACAAATTTGAAACTTTCTAAATTCCTAAGAGATGTATCCCCTAGATGTCCTTTTGGATGTGTAGCAGATGAAACCATATAACATGTTTTTCTTCATTGTAAGTATGCTAAATCAGTCTGGGAATTAACACATAACTCTGTTCAATTTTAGCTCAATAATGAAGTAAAAAAATTAGGTATTTGTAGATCTTGGCTAGAAACGTCTAATAATTTGATATATTCTTAGAAGTAATTGTAACTAAAATGTGGTTTATGTGGAAAGAAAGATGTAACAGAGTGTTTCAAGAAACACAAAAAACAGCTTTACATATAGCAAAGGAAATACAGAGACATGCAATTATAGCATAACTATAGCAGAAACAGAATGTATAATAATACAAGGAAGGAACCTTTATACAATCCGAAGGAGGAATGGAAACTACCTGACAGAAACCAACACAAAATTAATGTCGATGCTGCTTGGATTTCTAGTAATAAACCGGTAGGTTTTGCTATAATATCTAGAGATGATGCAGGTGTATTTGAACAAGGAAGAGCAGGACCTTGCACAACAACACCAGAAGATGTAGAAGCAATAGGATTGTTGCAGGCATCCAAGTGGGCGAAGGAGCACAATCTCAACCATTTCAGCATCAAAGGAGATTGTAGAAATCTTTTGGATTATCTTAATGGGATACTAACTTCTATATCTTGCCAAAATCAGGAGATAATGGAGGAAGTTAAAAAGGAAATCAGTTTAGATGTGGGAGACACTCTAGCCACCGAGGCAAAACATTTTAGATGTAATTTATATTTGGATACTATTTCCTATTATTTTAGCGTTATCAATAGATAAATCTAAAGCTAGGAAAGAGCCTCCTCTTTCCACATTAGATGTCTCTACTTGCACTGTATTAAGGGTTCCCAACACCCAAAGTTAGTCTTTTAATGAATTATCAATTTGCAAAAAGAAAATAACTAAACTATATTAGTATATTTGTTCCTTATCTTGGCCTTTAAGATTGTATTTGTTTGATACCCTGGGCTCCAGCCCAGGTTGCCAGGCTTCAGAGCCGGGCCTGGTATCTGTTTTTCACTTCTGTTAAATTTTAACAGCAAAAGACCAAAAGCTGCTTGAGAATCTGCCTACAAAGAATGAAGAGACAACGAAAACTGATGAGGGACATTATGACTAACAGGGTCTCTTATTAGATTCATCATGAGGGTACATAAGCTTAGACCCTTCGTATCTAAGGATGTCATGTCCCTCAAGAATCTTCCTCGCCTTCCTCATCATCGTCACCTTCCTCATCGTCCTGATTTTGCGCTTTCTTTTCATTTTCTGGGAGAAAGGTAAAAAAGTTAAGAGATGAAGAACAATAACATGAGAACCTTACAGAAACCAATATTTAACAGGTCGGCCAATAAAAGCAGTTAGTTCTGAATTAAAGCTTGTACTTTTAAGAAAAGGAAGGAGACAAAAGAGAATTAGTTAGTATTTTAGAGTTGACATTGTGGAAACCAACTAGAAGTCTAGAACACATAAACCAAAGGTGTATTAGGTCCTCACCGTATTCGCTGAATATGATTCCACCTGCACATAGTCCTGCCTCGATTTTTATAAGTCTAAGTTTCATCCTTGGTCCAATCTCTTGAAGCCTGACAGCACTTTTAGTAGAAGCTTTATTTACTCTTCCGAGATCACTGGAAAGAGTGATGGTAGATGCTTCATCATCTGGCTCACTTTCTGATCCATAACCAGCCCTTCATTGACAGCACAAAAACAAATAAGTCACTAGCTACTATCAGATATAATCCATGTTTATGAGTTAGGTGTCTTAAATAGTTCCTGGTCCTGTAGTGAAAGAAATCATACTTGGTAACAAAGTCGCTCACATCCCGAAGATTACTCAAATCTGGCGCTTGATGGTTTAGGACAAAGTTTTTAAGTTTACGTGAGACACCAACAGGCTGTAATCTAATGGAATAATGCCGGAAATCAATAAGCTTTGTTTCCTTGTCATAATTAAGCAGAACTATTCTTTGACATGACGAGAGCTTCACCTGCAATACAATAAACAAGCATAACGATCAATCTAAAGAAGATAATCGGACTTGTCAACGTAAAAGTTCAAACAATCTGTGTAGCACTCACAGTGTTGATATCAATAGCTGGAAATATATTCTGAAACATAATAGTAGTGAGCTTTAGATGTACTTCTCCAGTTCCAAAACCAGAAAGTACAATCTGCCATGAAATTCTTTAGATATTAGGCACACAACCCAAACACATAATAGCATCAGCAAATGAGAAAAAGTTACAGTAAGGTAAACCAAAGTAACCAAACACAATAAGCTTCGCTGTTTAGAAGTTAAAAGATGGATAATTAATGCTTACCAATGGAGGGGACTTGAAAATTTCTGGAGGGCGTCTAGGACGTTTTTGGGATTTCGCAACATCAAGTGACAATGAGTACTCCTCTATTTTGAATGTCAGAGTTGGGCCCTGAGGTGTCCTTGCGACTCGAAGATAGGGCGAACTACTAGTTTTAGATAACATCAGGAAATGAGTTACGCCCAAACTTCCCGCAACATTCAGAAAATCTTTTAGATTATTCCGTTTCTTCTCCTGAAATAGAAAATAGATGATGAGGCATTAGAAGTCAACTAAAGAGAGCATTACACTAACAAAATCGAACTACGAATAGGCTAGTGGCGATTTTGTAAAGTCGTCTTCTTACTGACAACAGCGATGAACCAGAGGGCACGTTATCACGAAAAAGAAAATGGCTAAATAGCTCCAGAAAAGGTTAAGCAAGTTCATCACATTCCATTTAACTTTGAAAGGTTGAACTAGCCTCTGACAGATTTTGTGGTATTCTTAGCTTACAAGTCTTTTGACTGTCGATAACATCCTTCACCCCAGCCATTACTAGATATAAACTATATAACATAGTAATAATAATCGGTGTTACAAACAGGGTAAACAAGACAAGATAAGAAAAGGCTCAGCCTCATCACATATCTGAAAAGACATATCAATAATAAATAGTATCTTTAGCAATCAAATTCGCTTTCGTGAACTGTACACCAACAAATTGAATGACCCTAAATTGCATCAATTCACATATTGAGCGATAACAACCAGATATATTGACAAATTATATCCTAAAAGTACTTGGAACTCAAGCATTGCAAAATGAAGAAAAAAAATAAATAAAACACAATTGAAATTCAAATTGCTATACCTTTAGCTTAAGGGCGGTATAAGGAAGCATCAACTCTCTCAAATCCTTTAACAATTGCTTCAATGAACCAGAAAGTTTCCCTCTAGAAAACACAAAACTTTTAGGGATTTTGTCACCCGTTACATGATCAACAACAGGATTCTTTATAATCGGTGCCCTTGAAAACCCAATCCTCTTCTTCCTCTATATACATCAAACAGATTCCACTGATAAGGTTAAAAAACATTACAAAAATAAATAAATTAAGAAACTTTAAATCTAAGAACTGAACTTGCTTACATTTCCAATACGGGCCATATTTTAAGGACGAACCGAGAGCAGATTTAGAGTTTCAGTATAGGCTTTTCAAGCCTCTTAAACTGAAACAAGAAATTAAGCCGCAACGAGCATGTTTTAATGTTTCTTGATATATCACCTAATAAGTTGAACAGTTTCCTTTATTCACTATACCCTTCGAAAACAAACTAAAACCCTAACTTTTGAAACAAAAGCATCTGCAGGCCCGGCTCTAAAGCCTGGGCAACCTGGCCTCCAGCCCAGGGTAACAAAACAAATACTATCTTGAGACCATCTCCAACTGGGAAGAGGAAAGTGGAAATTAGGGGGAGACTCAAAAAAAAATAATATTTTTATTCTCATGTCCACAATTAATTTTAGTTACCGTGACACCCATAATTATATGAAATTATTAAAAATGTCTGCATGATGGATTATGCATCCGCATGACGGGTTATGTGTCAGGGGTATAATTGGCAACGCAACTTGGATATAACATATCTAAAAATCCGCGCCTTGGAATTTTATAAATTTTATATCGTTGGAAATCTTTTTAAGAGAGCTACGCAACGAGTACAAACAACAATATTAAATTTTTGTTTTTCACAAAAAAATCGGAGGTGATCATCATTTTAGGCAAAATTTCGAAAACTGACTACATAACCATTATGCAGCCACCAAAAAAGATGCATAACACATTCTGCAGATGCATAACGAATTATGCAACCATTTTCTCGACTGCATAACAAATTATGCATCTGCATAACAAAGTTATGCATCTATAACAAGTTATGTAGCCATTGTTTTGGTTGATTTTAGTGCGTACATAAAAAATTGATGCATAATGCATTATGCAAACATATTTTCGGATGCATAACAGGTTATGCATCTATTTTCTCGATGCATAAAAGATTGTGCAACAAATTTCTCGATGCATAATGCATTATGCAGCCATATTTTCGGATGCATAACAGGTTATGCATTAATTTTCACGACTGCATAACATGTTATGCAGATATTATTGTAGGTGCATGACAAGTTGTGAAGTCTTTGTTTTTGTTGGTTTCAATAGTGACGAAAAAGTTGATGCATAACGTGTTATGCAACCGTTTTCTGGACTGCATAACAAGTTATGCAACAAATTTTGTAGATGCATAACAGGTTATGCATCCATTTTCATAGCTGCATAACAACTTAAAACAACACCCAACAGACTAAAAACCAAATCTGATCTTGACATGTTATGCAGTCATAACAACGTGTCATGCATAACTAGCCACCAACTTCACAGCTCCCCATCTATATCTCGACAAAAATCAGACTCTTCAATCTCGGACAACAAGCACACCCTCATATCCATTGTTGCAGACGTAGAATAAAACATCATAGATTCAAGTCAAATCCTGGCAGCAAACCAAGCTGTCGTTGATAATGCTTCTTCTGTCAAAACATGATGTGCTAAACCTTGTAATGTCGCACCATAAACCGCCTCCAACAATCCTTGTTCGATACAAACACTAAACATCACTAATCTGCAGCTATTCATCTCATAAAACTGACGGCAGCTACACTCTTTCTTAGCTATTTTCAAGGACCCAAACTCTATCCGATGCTGAAACAAATTGGCACCCAAGTTAGCTCACCCTACTGGCTTCTAATTAACGCCACATTCGCTGCAAACAACTCTTGTACTCATCCCACAAACGCACAACAAACTAGCAAGGAAACAGTGCGGTCAAGCAGCTGCAGCTGGTTATGTTCTTGTTGTTTAGCCTTGACCAAATCTTCCACAGCACTAACCAAATTTGTGAATCACTCTGAACCCTTTTCTTCCTTCTTTTCTCGCTGCCAGAACTGTACCAAACCCTCACCATAGACAACATGTATCCTTCGATATCTTGCTGGTTTCAAACCCACGGCAACAACACACAACACCCACACAAACATCTGCAGCAGCATTTGTTTCTTCTCCTCTTCTTACACGACCCAGATAATCAACAATGCCCATAGCAGCAACCATTGTAACAGCTGCGAACTAGGTGGTAATAAGATGGTGGTTCATCTTTTCTGCCGAACAGTTGATATACGCTACCTGATGGTGTTGTTGTATGTTGAGAAACCATCTTCTTCAGCTCTCCAATTCCTGCAATTTCACATTCAACACAGCCCAATAACTCTACTTCTTCCAGGAATTATAAACTAGACTCATTCATCATCATTTACTGTCACAATCAACCACAGCAACAACATCTCTTGGAAAGAGAAAAGAGGGGATGTAAGAAATTCTTCTTTCCTGGCTCTCTTGAGTTAAAATACAACCCAAACTTCTACATCATCTCGAGCTCCCGATTCTTCGAACACAACCACCAAAACCCATTTAATCAATCAGTCCCAGATCCCCTTTTCTTTGTTGATTTCAGTTTTGAAACTTCACCAAATTCCTTATCTGATCTTCTAAAACTTCATTCATAATCAATTACATCAACAGATCAGATCCTAACTTCTTCCTCTCAAACATTACCTCAACTGTAGATGATTCGAATCACAAACGAACCCTTGAATACACCCAATCCAGTTGACAAACGGACCCAACTTGGTTGCTGCAATTTCTAATTTCAATCGAGATTTTGGACTCCGTCGATAGATAGGAAAGAAAGCTGTAGGGAGATACGAATATGAGAAGAAGAAGAAGAAAGAAAAAAAAGACCGAAACATAATTTCAGAAATTATGGGTTTGAGAATAATTTTCTTCCAGAAAATGGGTGCGTGCCTGTATTTTTCTGAGCGTGGGTTTCATAGTAGAAAAGTCTGGGAGAATGGGTCTCCCTGTAGTTTTCATAAGAGGAAATTCCTTAAAAATCTGAGGTAATGGAAAATAAAATCGACGTGTAAAGTAATAAGGGATCATTATAGGATGTCTTATGGTGTAACAATTATAGAGTATGTCGACCGCTTAAATGTTACACGATCGAGTTGTTGGTTAACGGCCGAGAAACTGTTTAACGAGAATCATTTCTTCCAATATTTAATTATGTACCAGTTTTCTTTATATCTTTTTCATAGAGAGTCTGTAACAATTATTTTTGTAACAACGTTATTAGTGTGTGTTTGTCTGTTCTATATTAGTTTAGGAAGTGTGTTTTGGTCTTTCTAGTTTAAAACTTCGTTTTTTTATCGGCTGAATGCAAAACTTGGAAATGAAAATCTGTTTAGTTTCATAACTTTTTTTTTGGCTTGAAACTCAAATTCTTGTTTTGTGCTAATAGACGATTAAAATTACTAAAACCGAACACGACGACATAACGCGAAAGAAAATAACTTAAAAGCCTGACATAACTCGAAATAACGTGAAACATTTTCGGCTGCATTTATTTTATTGATCGGTGGAATATTTACCGATATGGTGAAAGTTGGAGGGACTCAAACGTTTAACTGATTACCTCTGTAATGAATATGGATCGGTGAAAAGAATATTGATCCCTATTCAGTTCTCCTATCTCTATTTAGTTCCCCTATCGGTGTACATTTCTGGTCATTTTCCCCTATTCCCTTATTCGCCAATCAAATTCCATGTATACGGGGTAGGGAAAGTGAGTTTTGGGGAACTCCCAACCCCATAGGAGATGTCGATTCCCGTATGTAAGGATACAAATCCCTTATTAGAGATGGTCTAAAGGCCAAGATAAGGAACAAATATAATTTACTTCTTACATAGCGATTTTACAATTCAAATAATTCACGTTGTTAAGAAGTAAGAAGGTAAAACCGTAATAGTTCAATTCTCATCTATTGTAAAGTAAATTGGTAAATATTCCTTATTATGTTATTATGAAATAAAGAAGAGACAAAAATAGAGGCAAAGAAAAAGAGAGAATTTTATTTATGTGTTTTATATTACATAGTTGTAAGCCTTTATTTAAAGGGATAGAAGACTTGGTACCTAAGTATATGGAAACGTTAATATTAGAATTTGGTAGTTGAGTATCAGACGATTACCCTCGAAGACTGAAGATCGACGAAGAAATTTGGGAAACTTCTGTATCGGGTATGTGAAGACTAAAGCATTTTATTCTACTCACTATCTTACCATTCTATCTGTTGAGACTATGTCGTATGACTCCTAATATATTTACAAAGAATTTTTTTGAATCAAGCTTGTCTTGTGTAAATCTCGATATATGATTCTAGCAAAGATGTTCAATGATCCTTAATAATATTAGTTCGAAACAATTTATTGTGTGAGAATTAATTTGTGGATCAATTGAAATTTTCCATGCAAATGATTTTAGCACTTGAGAATGTTTCAAACATCAAAAGAGAGAAATTTAGAACTTCTGATATTTCTACTCAGGGTAGTTGGCGAACCATTTCGAAAACCATAGATATCTGAGTTTCAGAAATACAAGGAAGGTTGGAGAACCAGTTCGCAAACTGTAAGTTCTGATTGACACAGTTCAGTAGTTCACGAACCGTGGTGAACTGAAATTTTAAGGTTGATATATATATATATATATATATATATATATACTAGAGCTTAACCCATGAAGTAACGACACGATCCTGGTTTTTTTTATATTATTATATCATAGTTTTAGACCTCACTTTTGCTAGTGATGCAAATCGTCAACATAAGTTGTGCTAGTGATGCAAGAAAGCATGGTGCGTCCTCATAAGTCATACCATATATTGCTAATATTTATATGTGTCAAATGGTAATCCCTCCAATATCCATTACAGGTATTCTAATGTCAATAACATCCCATGGTGCTACATAAATCAATTGTGCTACCATGGTATTCCCATCAACTACCAATCCATTATTTTGAGTTGTTCAGCGAAATTCACTATCTTCAAAATCAATAGATAAAATCCAATCAAAAAGTGTATTATGGATGCTGAGTCCTGAAATCTGTAAGCAAATTTAAGTTGATGTATGTACGTTGCAGTAGCAAACAATTTTTGTGAATTGGTGATTGCGAAAGAAATTGAAAACCCAAACATCTAAAGGTAACTGCATATATATATTTACATAAACATTCCAACTACACCTGTCAATCTCACCAGTCCAATGAGTCACTTTGTTTTTACCACCCTTATGATACATTCTAAATGTCAATAGTAATAAACAGTCAATGACTTGAGAGCGATAGCCACAAAGATAGGTTGAATAATCCCATAGTGAATTGGCATCAAGTAACATAAAATCCGAACATGCTCCTTAGAGACCATAGTGCTTTCCTCCCTTGTTGCTTTTGTTAAAAACCTGAGAATTCAGTACAAAAAATTATCTTATAAACCCCCTCTCTGAGTTATACTGATATTAAGATACATATTTATCAAATGATCATTGTTAAAAATTAGAAGATAACGCTGTGCTCCATACACCATGACGGATTAATATTCTATCCAGTAAGACTATTAAAATTGTTTGCATAATTCGTCTTTGAATCCATTAGCATTTCCAGGACTTAAAGAATGTCAAGTTTGATTTAAAAAAAAACCTTGGTGGCATTAGTGGAGGACTTGAATTTGCATGTAGAAAAGATGATGGTCATCTATCTGTTATGCAAGCACATAAATTATTTTCAACATACTGAAAGACCACGGCTTCTTGGCCATATCCAGAATCATTGAGATCATAGTTAATCTGATTCGCAGCTTTGACCGACAATATTAAGAAAATATGTATTCACTATTTGGTTACTATTCAATGAATTACATGTTAATTGTACCTTAGGCTCATGATTATCAAGTGTCGCATATGACACATCTTCCTGTTGTACGTCTTCATAGCTTGCTCATTCAGGTACCTCAACATCCCACAACATCTAGATCAACAAAACACCATAAAATCATAGTTAAATGTCCAGGGGAAAAAATCATTAGATAGAACGTAGATATTTTGAATTCAAGTATTCAATTCGTCATATTCAGGTAAGGCGAATATGTGGCGAGGAATTGCATTTGAACTTGCTTCCAAAGTCTTTATCTCCGTATCTCATTATATTCAACATCGGAACATCTTATAGTTGCTCAAAGTCACTTTAAGCTTAAAAACCCTCCAACGGATCGCTTTAAATAGGATGTACTCAAAGGAACACTCGGAACTTGGAGTAGGAACCTACTATTACCCCATAAATTATCTATTCATATAACCTTAATAAATATCCTCTTCCTGCCACATTTGTAAAGGAAAATGCTCGTGTGCCAAACCTAGTAATATCACCTCTAATCAGTTAAAGGATAATTAGCCATGCTAGCTCAAGAAAAACTTGCTTTCTACTCTATCACTAGTTCAACTTTAAGTTATAGGAGTATCCAAATTATCTATGGCATCAAATTTTAGTTTTTGTTTTTAAAGTACTCTGCTAAACTCAATCAATTGCAGAAGTAGATGTTTCACGAACGTATACCTTTAGTCACTTGTAGATTTGGTATATTGATTTCCTGGATGTTTCGCCAGATTGAAATCCTACGTAAAAAACTTTTACCCTCACCATGAATTCCCAAGGGACGACATAACTGCAACTGGTAACTAAAGATAATATGGGAACTCCTAAAACATATCATAGATGAATATGAATTTCAATTTATAGGCAAATTTTGCTTACTCAGATAGCTCATATTAACAATTTTCTTGTTGGTTCAGGGTTTAAGAAGCAGTCATCATGATAGTCCCAGTTCAAGGGTTTGGTCATTTACCGCATCCTAGTTTACCAATAATATAGCCCCATACACGGTATATAGACCATTTATAAAGTATCCACTTGCACACCGCATTATTTGGAATAACGATAATTTAATCAATCAAATGATGATAATATCCATGGAGAAAAGGTCATGTTGAAGCTGTAGATATCACCTTCTTCTTTTTTTTACGATTGCAGGGATAAAATAGGATGCAGTACTTGTGAAGAATAAAAACTTGTGTCTATCCAATGGACTTTTATGCACATTTTCTAACTTTAACTCAGTATGGGCGAGTCCGTGGGTAAGTATTCCACCTAACGTTAATATATACAAAAAGAAAAAAAATAGAATTCTACATTTTGCGCCTCTGATAAACATATTTATAAGAAATAAATACATTTTTTTCATAGTGAATTGAATAATATTCCGACCAAACGAATACAATAATTAGCATACCGACTGCAAAACCTAGAGTGACCATAAAGTTGATTTGGAATGATTGGTAGTTTAATTTTATTGGGATTTTTCAACAATAGGGAACATGAACCAAATTAGTATACACTAGTCTTATAAAATCGAAGCAATTTGACAAACATGCATATATTGTAGTATTTTCTCTAACGTTGATTAGTTCTCTGTTACTATTGTTTCTGCTCTGTAAATCATGCACATAACTAGTACTGTAGTCGAGAGATTCAAATAAAATGAAGACATTTTATCTTCTACACGACGTCCACACATTTTTCAGGATTGGACTCATTAATGACAATTAGTTGCGCATAACTGCAATTAAGAAGCTCAGATAAACTAAAAATGTTCATAGCATTCTACCGTTCACAACACAACAAAATGATATTGGCTTTGCAAATGAATTTTAAAAGGGAACTAAACTTTTCTAGGACACATCATGAACAAAGTGAAAATTATTGAAACACATACAAATCATTTCCAATATCCTATAGGAGACCAAAGTTACTATGTTTTTTTCTCAACCCTTCCCTTCAGTTTCATAGCTTCAACCAAATAAAAAATCATCTCAAAATTCAATCTAAAAATCCATATAGTCAAGATTCAACAAATAACAAAGAAATAGAAAAAAAATTATACCTCAGCAACCTCAACAAATATCAGCTTGGTCAAAAAGATTAGCTAATCTTTTCCTATCAATATCATAAGCTAAATTCCCAACAAAGAGTTTAGCATCTTCAGAAGGTTTATTATAACTCTCTCCACTACTTTCCCCTCTACAAACTCCCATTCTCCACCAGGAGTCTCAATTTCATCACCATCTTCTTCAGTTACTTGAGAAAATTCTGAAGTAACAAAAGTTACCATCTTTGATAAAGAAATCTTGTTTTGTAGACAATTTCTTGGAAACATAGAGAGATTCATATGCTATTATTGATTTCGATCCCAAATCCTTCAACCCAAACATGAACCATCGAATCCCTCAACTGTAGTCAAAACCTAAAACCCCTAAAATCTAGAAAATAATATTTTAGAATGCGGGATATGGAGGAGATGATCGGAGAGATGCTGCAGAGTGAAAATGGGAATTGGAGAGAGATGGGCAGGTGAATCGATTGATCAGCGAAGGGAAAAGGAGTAATTAAGGAAGAGTAGGAGGAAGTTAGGTCTGGCAAAGGAGGCCCTAACAATTCACACGGTGATACCTCACCTAAGATCAACCGTAACCGTTAATTCACAAGGTAAACATTCACATGAAAAACAAAACGGAACCTGCGTGTTCCTAGTTTCATGAATGTAAGACAGGAAGACGAAGAATTTCAAGGTAGAGCATTTAGGGAACACGCTTACTCATTCATCTACCCAAAAGCCAAGACACACGTGCGGAGAAAAGATGCAGTCTGGACAACCACGACAATGGATCTATCTTTGCCAAAGACAAATCTTGACCACTCTTAACATAGGCTAAGTTAGCCAAATTGTGCTATGTATATGTATTCTAGATAATGCGCAGGCTTGATTAGGAAGATATGATAAGTTTCACAAAATTGTGGAGAAGCAATATCCTAAAGCAGTTTCCAATTCGCAGTGAGTGCCTAAGTACTATAATCCTACATAGTTTATCAGCAAGGAAAATTATTGCAAATTATCTTTGAGTTTAGTTGGGCTTGGGATATTAGCAAAAAAATAAAATAATCCTAAAACAGTTCTTTCGCAAAGAAACTTTACTTTGCCCTTTTGATCCCAAAAATGATACTTTGATATCAAAAATCAATCTCAACTTTCAAATGATACTTTAATCTCAAAAATGCTCCAACGGATAGCTTGAAATAGGAGGTACTCGTAGGAGCACTAGAACTTGGAGCAGAAATCTATTGATAAGCATAGTTTATCTATCCAACGTAGTATATAACATTAAAACCATCTTCCCACCACATTTTTAAAGCAAAATGGCCATATGCAGATGTTGATGGTGATTTTTAGCTTAGGGTTAAAATCGTAAAACTGCACATCTTACATGACGTAATTATGACCATTAGCGCATTTATTAGACTAATCAGCATGCCTACGTAAGAATTACCAGGGTACCTTTTTTTTTATGTGTCATGTTCCACGACAGAACCCTTAACATTGACCAACATCATCTATGCCAAACCCTATTTCTCATGCCACCGTGCCAATAGCAAACCATGCCATCCACGTCTCCGCGCCAAGGCATGCCAACCATGCCAGCCACATCACCGTGCCAATGGAAAACCTTGCCAGCCACGTCTCCGTGACAAGGCATGCCAACCATGCCAGCCGCACCACCGTGACAATGGCAAACCTTGCCAGCCACATCTTCGTGCCAAGGCATGCCAACCATGCCAGCCGTACCATCGTGCCAATGGCAAACCTTTCCATCCACGTCTCCGCGCCAAGGCATGCCAACCATTCCATCCGCACCACCGTGTCAATGGCAAGCCATGCCAGCCACGTCTCTGCGTCAAGGCATGCCAACCATGCCAGCCGCACCACATGTGCCAATGGCATGTCGCGCCATCCACCTTGCCGCGCCTAAGCCATGCCATGTCGGCCTTCCCTTCACGGCTTCCAAAACGAAGGCGTGCGACAATCAACGACCACCCTTCCATCTTAGATGCAAATCTCTGCCGTCCAAGGTCACCAACCAACGCATGGTAACCTTTGGCCCAACGCCAAAACCCTAGTTTGGCTGCGCCTAATACATGCCAAGGCATGCCAACTATGCCACATGTGCCAATGGCATGTCGCGCCAGCCACCTTGCCGCGCCTAAGCCATGCCATGCCGGCCTTCCCTTCACGTCTGCCAAAACGAAGGCGTGCGATAATCAACGACCACCCTTCCATCTTAGATGCAAATTTCAGCCATCCAAGGTCACCAACCAATGCATGGTAACCTTTGGCCCAACACCAAAACCCTAGTTTGGCTGCGCCTAAAACATGCCAAGGCATGCCGACCATGCCACATTTGCCAATAGCATGCCGCACCAGCCACCTTGCCGCGCCTAAGCCACGCCATGCCGGCCTTCCCTTCACGGCTGCCAAAACGAAGGTGTGCGACAATCAACGACCACCCTTCCATCTTAGATGCAAATCTCAGCCGTCCAAGGTGGTAGGCTTCTAACAGGTCCTAAAAATTATCCCCGGCCAAAAACTTGGTGGGCCCGGAGATATGTATAAAATTAAAGCGCAATGAAAACGCGGGCCTACAGTAATACCGCAAGTGCACGGTCGTCGGTTGTAGCTCATGCAAGTACGGGTCGATCCACAGAGATCGGGTGTGTTTGGAATTTTCTAGCTATTTGGGTTCCTAAATTGTTGTTGGGCTTTGAATACCCTTTGAGTGAATTGGGCTTAATGGGTTTGTTTTTAACAATAAAATGAACTGAGTTTGGGCTCAGTTGGTCTTGAAGTGCACTAGGCTTTGGCCTTACAGTGAACTGAACTTGGGCTCAACAGTTCACTTGTGAATTGGGCTCAGTCTTTTGAGTTAGACTTTTGGGTTAAGCCCACAGTTGAATGGTTTGGGTTTTGGGTCTTAAACCTTGTTTTGGGCTTTTGGGCTCAATAGGATTGAGCTAACAGTGGACTGTGGGCTGGGCTGGAGAGGAAGCAGCAGCAGTGGAAGGCAATGCAGCAGCAACACAAGTGCTGCACAACAGCTGCAGGGCAGTGGAATAAGAGAAGCAACAGAGTTGCAGCAAGCCAAGGGAAGTAACAAGAAAAGAAGTATCAGCAATAGCAAGGCAGTGAAGAAAATGCACAGCAGGAGAAAATAGCAAACAAAGGCAACACAGGGCAAAAGCAATGGAAAAACTAAACAGCAACAAAACAGTGAACAAAAACAAAACAAAATGGAGCAAAGTGAAAATGACACAAAGGCAATTAGCCTAAGGCAGGGGAAGATGGTGAAGCTAACATGGAGCAAAACTAAGGAAAGAATACAGGCATACTAAAAGAATGGGAAGAGAATTAGCTTGCTATGAGCACTAATTTCTCCCAATGCTCAATCAACAGTGCAACCTAAGCATACACAAATAGAATGGCAAGATAATCAGCTTGCTATGAGCACTGATTTCTTCCATTGCACAATCAAATCAAAGCTTCAAATGTATCTAGCCTAGCATTCCATCAAACTAACAGTTCACAAACTTAACACTAAACTAGACATGGCACTAACAGGGAACAACAGGATTAACAGAGCACATGATTAAACAGAAGCACATTCAACAGGAGACAAACACTTTTAACATATGCAGTGAAACTAAACAGAACACATTGAAAAAAATATTAACAGAACATGAACATAAATGAAATGAAACTGAGCTTTAACAAAATTGAACTGAACATGGAAATTAGCAGAACTTGAAAGTTCTGGATGCAGGCTAATCCAAGCATAAAGTTTCTACACCAATCCCACACCCATATTTATACCCAATACCCAATTAGGGTTTACAATCAAAATCCCCAAATTTCTCCAATGACAGTACAGTTAGGGTTTGGTAAATTCTTACCTAATTTGATGCAGCAACATCAAATTAAACTCGACCCATGCTTCTATTTGTCCTCCTCTACCTCTCCATGTCTTCAATTGCTTCTCTAACCTAACTTATTTCATCATCCCTTAATCCTAGGGTTTCAGAGAAAAAGGGTTGAGAAATGATGAAATAAGTTGATAGAGGGGTAGGGTAGTGATGGGTTTACGTATGGAAGAGATTTGAGGGCTTGTGTGGAGTTGGTGGTGGTGGCAGCGAGTTGGTGGCAGAGGTGGAGAAGGTGGTGGTGTACGGTGGATTTTCTGCAGAGGAGAAGGAAGGGGGGCTCGACTGTTTTGGGAAGAAGGGGGGTGTTTGGTTAGCTGGTATAGGTTCGGTTGCTAGGGTGTTAGGCGGCTTCATCAAATTGGATGAACAGCGAGGATGAGCCGTGGGATGTGGAGCTGGTAGGTAGATCGGACGGTGATGCGGAGGCAAGCGGGGAGCGACCGTCGGATGAAGGGATACAACGAAACGAACGGTGCTAGATTAGGTTAGGTGCTGTAGTGTAAGGCGGGATATCAAACTTTGATGAACAGCAAGGGAGCAACCGTTGGATTCAACTACCATCTAATCTGAAGGCTTGGAATTTCAGCGCTGTGGTGCTTGGCAGAGACTTCAGATTTTGATGATCTATGAAGGAGCGACCGTCGGATGCTTCTGAGAACTGATCTGATGGCTGAGAACGGAGGCGTTTTTGTGTGTGGAAAATGAGGTTGTGCGCACCATTCTTCGCGGCTTCCTTGCGTGATTTCTCTCGGCTTTTCACTACTTCTCTGCTCTTTTCGCTCCGCGACTCATCCGAACTTTATTTATTACCTAAAAATGCAAAATTAAGTAAGAAAAATATTTATTCTTGAAAACAATGAAAATACAGAATATGGGATAAAATGTAGAATTAACGCACAAAAGATGAGTAAATGCCAACAAAAAGGGATAAAATATATACAATATTTGGCACTCATCACAAGGCCACCAACCAATGCATGGTAACCTTTGTCCCAACGCCAAAACCTTAGTTTGGCCGCGCCTAAAACATGCCAAGGCATGCCGACCATGCCACATGTGCCAATGGCATGCCGCGCCAGCCACCTTGCCGCGCCTAAGTTATGCCATGCCGGCCTTCCCTTCACGGCTGCCAAAATGAAGGCGTGCGACAATCAACAGCCACCCTTCCATCTTAGATGCAAATCTCAGCCGTCCAAGGTCACCAACCGACGCATGGTAACCTTTGGACCAACGCCAAAACCCTAGTTTGGTCGTGCCTAAAACATGCCAAGGCATGCCGACCATGCCTCATGTGCCAATGGCATGCCGCGCCTAAGACATGCCATGCTGGCCTTCCCTTCACGACTGCCAAAAAGAAGGCGTGCGACAATCAACGGCCACCCTTCCATCTTAGATGCAAATCTCAGTCGTCCAAGGTCACCAACCAACGCATGATAATCTTTGGCCCAATGCCAAAACCCTAGTTTGGCCGCGCCTAAAACATGTTGGCCATGCCACATGTGCCAATGGCATGCCGCGCCAGCCACCTTGCCGCGCCTAAGCCATGCCATGCCGTCCCTCCCTTCACGGCTTCCAAAACGAAAGTGTGCGACAATCAACGGCCACCTTTCCATCTTAGATGCAAAATCTCGACCGTCGAAGGTCACCACCGAGCCGGAAAGTCTCCCAAGGTCAACTTGCCAGACAACAACAACATGCTACATGTTTCCATGAAAACACTCGAGACATCAACACATGTCACAAACTGGGGGATGCTCATTGGGTATTGGTTTGGCGGTTTACAGCGTGCGGCGTACATTACGCCCGTTACAAAACAGTGTCATAAGGATGAGGCGGTTAGTAAATACAGGGAGTAATGGTAAAACGCTTTCTTTTATGGAACATCAATTCCAGGCATTACCAGTTACCACCTCCTCCCATTTACTCATCTGTTTTCCATTTCTTACGAGACCAGAGTACGTTTCACTTCGACTTGTATAAATAGGTCTTACCTATTTCCACCGAACAACAAGTTCTGGTCAGGAGCATATAACACTCAGAAAAACATTTGCTAGCTTTCCCATCTGTTAGCTTCCCACTTTCTGATACAAGTCGTAAAACAACTACTCTTCCAGAATCAACTATTCTGGTCTCAACACTCTCTTCGCTTCCCTCCCAAAAACCAACCCTTCTCCTTCACTTTGTGATCGAAGCAAGTCTGGAACGACCATTTCTTGGTTTAGGCAGGATTTGTACAGATTTATCTCTCTAATCTAAAGTACTCCCTTGCAGTACATTGTTTAGGGTTTAAATTTGTTTCTCACCCACACACCCGAAATTACCAAAATCAGCAGAAACCATTTTCACCCTCAAACAATTGGCGACCACAGTGGAAGGTCAATCTCTCGGTTCCAATACCAATTTCAGAATACGTTTCTCTAACTCATGAAGATGGTCGGTTTTAGGGCTAAATCCGTGTCCTCAAGTTCCATTCGGGCGAACGGAAATGTTCCTTCTCCCAACACAACATCCAACAACGCAATCGACGAAGGAATTCCGAGGATAACCGACTTGGCACGGATTCAGGAGATCCACACCAAGAACATGGATCTGATGAAAGAAGCGATTAACATCATACTGGACTTCCTCATCAATTTAACGACAGTTTTTAACGATCCACTTGCCCCGGAAACTCCAACACTGGGGACTAACATCCCAGACGATCACTCCCAAGTCAACAGCTTCACTACAAATGAGAAACCAGTAGGCCAGGAAGCGGCCTCACTGGTGGAAAGTTTATGTGAACTCTTACAACTTTCAAGAGACCAACAAATGGATACGTTCACCACCATCAATCGAATAGCGTTAAATGCGTCCCTGGTTCCTTCACGCTTGGAAACATCAAGAACGCCAGAGATGTCCATCAACAATGTCACGCTTACCGACGACGACATATGGAAGAGGAAGGACATAACCAGGCCCTACACGTCACGACCCGTATCAAGGACGTGGAATTCAAAAGGGCTATCATCGACACATGAGCATCCTCCAACGTTGGTACCCTAAGGATACTCAGAACGGCCAGGGTACGACCTAACGAAGTCGTGCGACAGCCCACTATAATGACCGATTTCGAAGGCAACCAAACCAGCACGTATGGGTACATCAACCTGAAAAGTGAGGTTTGATGTAATTGAAAAGGAACCATATTACCACATGATACTGGGAAGACCATGACTCCATGATAACAGAATTATTCCTTCGACGTGTCACCAATGATTGAAAACCATGCTGAACGGAGAAGTCTTCCACGTAGCTGCGTCGATCTGCGGCATGGATATTTTTGATCCAAGGAAGGTCCCGCAGGCCACAGCCAACAAGACTCACCACACCCCACTACCAAAGTGGACGACCATTGAAGGAACCGATGGTCTTGCACCGCTTCACGGATAAACCCGATCTCACATCACCCCTTTGGAAGAGAGACACACCGGCACCCACCTGCCAAGCCGGAATTTGGCTCGCACCCATACCAAGCGAGAACGGGCTTTTATCATGAGCCATGATGAAAAAGGGAAAACTGTATATCAGCGCCGCTGTTAGTAATTAACAGGAGAGACTACCACACAGTCTCTCCGCCCAATGGAACGCAAACGCAGTAATGTGCCGCAGGAGGAAGTACCTAATGCACCACGACAGCTACAAGACGGGACCAACTCTACCACAGACGAACTTGAGGTTGTTAATATCGGGAGTGAAGAATTCCCGCGACCCATCTCGACTCTGTGCGCAGACGAACGCGTAAAGCTGGTAAACCTTCTCAAGGAATATCAAGATGTATTCGCATGGACATACGAGGAAATGCCTGGCTTGGATGAGAAGCTGGTCACTCATCATTTACACGTGATACTCGGATCCAAACCGGTCAAGCAAACCCCGAGACAATTTCGGCATGATGTGGAAGAACAAATTAAGGTAGAAATTCAAAAGCTACTAGCGGATGGTTTCATCAAGCCAATTAACCACCCTACTTGGCTGGCCAACGTAGTCCCGGTAAAAAAGAAGAACGTCCAGATCAGGTGCTGTCTCGATTTTAGAGATTTGAACAAATGTTGTCCTAAAGATGACTTTCCGCTCCCCAACATCGACATGCTGGTAGACGCCACCAGTGGACACGGTATGTTATCTTTCATGGATGAATACAGCGGCTACAACCAAATAAAGATGTACGGACACGACGCAAGTAAGACGGCTTTTCAAACTCCTCTTAGAAACTTTTACTACACTGTGATGCCTTTCGGTTTGAAAAACGCTGGTGCCACATACCAACGCGCCATGACCACCATTTTTCACGACATAATGCACAAGCAAGTCGAAAATTATGTAGATGACATAGTGGTCAAGTCAAAAACTCGGGCAGCCCATGCGGAGATTCTACGACAAGTGTTCGAAAGATGTCGCGAGTACAAACTGAAGATGAACCCATTGAAGTGTGCTTTTGGTGTCTCTTCGGTAAAGTTCCTAGGTTTCCAGGTGACTGCCGAGGGAATTAAAGTTGAACTAGTCAAAACACAAGTTATCCTCACGATGCCACCACAACGAACCGTGAAAGAACTCCAGAGTTTCATGGGTAAAATAAACTACATTCGTTGCTTCATACCAGGATTGGCTCAACTTGTTGCTTCGTTTACTCCCTTGCTGAGGAAAGGAGCAAGCTTCGTCAGGACCATACTACAACAGGAGGCGTTCCGGAAGATTCAGAAAACGTTATCTTTCTCAGCCATCATGAAATCTCCCATACAATGAAGACCACTACACCTCTATACTGCTTTTAGTGACACTGCTGTCGGAGCTCTCCTCGCCCAAGAAGATGACCAAGGGATTGAGCATCCCATTTACTACTTCAGTCGAACTTTAAAAGATTCCAAAATCAGATATCCCAAAGCGGAAAAAGCGTTCTTAGCTTTGATTCACTCCATACAGAAATTCAGGCATTACTTACTTTTTAATAAAGTGGTGCTGATATCTAAGTCCGATCCTGTGAAGTTCCTCCTCTCAAAACCGGCCATGATAGGAAGGTCGGCCAAATGGCTCATCCAAATGTCAGAGTTCGACATAAAATGTGCTTCCCCGAGAGTCATCAAAGGGCAAGCAGTTGCGGATTTACTAGCAGCGTTTCCGGGAGAGAGCACAACGACACTATACGAGGACCTCCCTGGAGACTTTCCGGAAATCTCTTTCATCCAAGAAGAAACATGGCTATTATTCTTCGATGGCTCCGCTACCCCTAACAACGGCACTGGAGGAGCAGGTGTGGTTCTAGTATCCCCAGCCGGTGAAGTCTTTTCGCACTCCTTCAAGCTAGATTTCCCCTTCACCAACAATTCAGCAGAATATGAAGCCTTTCTCATTGGGCTATCCTTGGCTAAACAAGCTGGAGCCACACGTCTGGAAATAAGAGGGGATTCTAAATTACTTGTCAACCAGGTGAACGGAGTATACACACTGAAGGAAGTAACCTTGGCCCCATACAGAACCGAGGCACAAAAACTACTAAACTACTTCGCCGACGCGACCATAACACATATTGGGCGCAGCGACAACCGACACGCTGATTTCCTAGCCACGCTAGCATCGAAAATTGCAATTTGAAGGTTTTGAGGAAACCCTGACAGTGAAGAGATGAACCGTGGCTTCAACAGGCTTTCACAACCCGAAGAGGATGAAGTCGGCGACTGGAGAACACCAATTATCCAAGAGCTTAACAGCTCGCTTTCCCAGGGAAAGGTCAGTCTCAAAACCTTACAAAATTTCTTCATGCTCCGAGGGGTGTTGTAATTACATCAAGATGCCTCGGAGAGGGAGAAGCACAAAAACAACTCAACCGCGTCCATGTTGAAGTATGCGGGCAAACATTAGTGGTAATACTCTATCGCCGTTTGCAACGCCTTGGCTACTACTGGCCAGAAATGGAGGCTCAATATCGGTTACTTCAAAGAACCTGTTCTAACTCTCAAGTGCCACCGCATCAATTAGAAGTTTTCAATATTGGTCACGCTGGGGACTGGCAGGAGCCATACACTCATTACCTTCGTGACGGTATGCTCCCCACCAATAAGAAGGAGGCGATCAAGATAAAACAAAGGTCAGATTCGTATTCCACGAAGGAATCTTATATCGTAAAAGCTTTGGAGGAAGTTTGCTACGATGTTTGAACGAACCAGAAATCTCAATCATGATGAAAGAGATGCACGAAGCCAAACACCAAGCAGATTCGTCTGACTTGGTCAGAGTCAAACCGCTGACTCATCCATCCTTTACTAGAGGTCAACCGAGAGATGTTAGTAAAGGAACTTGAACCAAGACTTCCGACTCCTATATTAACCCTCTAACCACAAGTTTCATATGCAGGTCCAATACTCCAATCTAGACCATGCTCTCCCCCTCAAAGTCAAACAATCTCGGAACAATCTCTACTCTTTCACCTGTTTCCACAGTTCACTGACTGAGCGATGTTACTGAATCTCCGTACACCAAACATATTCAGACAGAAGCTTTCAATTCCTCATCTGTAGTACCTTCTCTGTCTTCTGTCATCGACTTTCAATTCCATTTACACGTAGGTCGTCCTCTGCAACCCAAATAATCCACAGAAAAATGAAAAAACAGACTTCATTTTTCCAAACATAGATTCTCTCCTTTTATCAAACAAGTCTTTCTCTTCTCCTTTTTCTCCCCTTCTGCATGGCCTTAAACAAGAAAGAAAACCACCACCATCTTCTTCTTCATAGTAATAGTGGTAGTGAAAGTAATTCATCACCTAGCTCACCTTCTTGTTCACCTCGTCGTCGTCCTTCTTCCCCAAGTGCTCCTCCACCTCATTACAACAACAGAACAAGGAGAAGATTTGATTTACGAAAACCCCAAAATCGAATTAGTAGTAGTTTTATGGTCTTAATTAGAAATCTCAGGTTTTTATTAGTATTACCTTTGTTGTATATCTCAGTTTTTTGTATATATCTGGGGAATTTTGCCGACATTGTAAATCAAAGTCCTCTTCCTGGTTCTATTTACCGTTCTCCTGAGATCTTCATCAAGCTGTTGCCCCAAATCCAGTCTGATAATGCTTCTTCACTTCAGGTTTGTGATTCCCGATTTAGGTTTTCTACATTTTAGGTTTCATTTATGTTCAATCTGGTTTGTTAGTTATTAGTTTTGATGAAGTGGGGGATCTTTTAATGGTAAAATTAATGTTAATCGGAAAGCAATGTGGCCATTCTTAGCAAGATAAAAGGGGATCTTGAGTAATTTCATTTAACTCCTATTCCAAAAATGGGCATTATTCATTAGGTCTGTGGTCCTTGTAGTTGTAGGGGTTCTGTCAAGTTGGTGGGGATTTTACTAGTTTTTGCTGTGACATTAAAACTGTCTACTTCTTTACTTGTTTTCTGTCATTGAAAAATTTAAGTGCATATGATTTTACAGTATGTGTTTTGGAAAAGAGCAAAATGTCTCAATTAGAAGATGTTTTTCAGGATTACTCAAAGTTTTGTTTTGAGAATTGGGCTTTTTTGTTATTAAGTGAGAAAAGGAAGTTTCCAATGTTAGACTGATTAGATGCATTATTCTTTGAAAAAAAGAATTTCTGAGTTTCTTGAATAAATTGTTGTCAGCACTAACATGGTGTTGTGCAATAATTTTACTTGATCTGTCAGTTATCTGCTGTTCATGTTCCATTAGTTGTGGTGTTGTACAATTGTGTAAAATTATTTTTTTAATCAACAAGTTAAAGAAGCTATATCCCCATTAATCTAGGAACTTTTGCTTGCATTTTATCATTTGGTCTACATAGATATACAAATTGCATTTGAGATTATGCAGGATTGTACATTTACTCTTTGTTAGTTGATGTAATTTTCTAGTGCAAATGTCGCACATATTTGACATTGTATCTCGGACTTTGTAGTTGTCTTCCGTATGGAAATATGATCCTGGGCTGAAAAGTCAGAAAGCTTGTGCTGATACTTCCATTGTACAACACTCTGGTATGTTTTGATCTTGGACTTTGTTTTTTGAAGTCTTGTTCAGTATTTAACTTTAAGCAACACAAAGTGTAAACCGGAATTTTCAGCTTTTAATTCTGGAACCTGTATGTTGAACAGGTTTTCTTAAATCACTAACACTTAAGATGGATGCGATGCTCATATGTCTTAGTTTGTCTATACAAAAGATTTTAAATGTGCATACGCTTACTGTCAGTCTAGTAATATAAGCAAAAAAGTAATTATACTTGTAATCCCCAGTGCATTTTATATCAAAGAAAACCAGCAGGTCCCTAAAAAACTGTTTGAAACTCTTGACTAAATGATCCTAGCAGATTTATATCTACTTCAGATCGGAAGTTAGGCCTAAATTTGTTTAATCTGATTCTGAAAAAAAAAAAATATTTGAAATTAGGAAAGCAGTAAATAGCTCAATACTCAATAGGTTCTCAATTGTCTGTGCTGTCTAAAATACCTCTACCAAAATATGGCACTTGATCAAATAGAAGCTCATAGGAGTATGTGCGACCCACCATATACTACAACTACAAAATGTCTTATGCATTGAATCAATTTGGTCCTCTGTAGTTAGTTAACATCTATAAATGTTTTCAGGTTTGTCTGACTCTAGGGGTTACTTAATTGTGGACGCAAATGGTGGTCTTAATCAACAACGTTCTTCGGTATGTGATGATTTTCATATGAATGACATCTTCTTGGTGAATCAGACACCTCATTAACATATTTTTCATTTGGAGTCCCGCGACAGGCAGTCTAATTGAAAACATACTAGATAAATCCATAAATATATAGAGCTAATGGTGCTTTGTCTTGTTGATATAAAATAAATATTTTCCACTCATAGGCCTTTGAATCTGCTAACTTTCTGAAGATACCCTTGTCGCAAAACAATAAATGAACATGTCGAGGTACTTTATTCACCATTTGTGTCTGTGAACACTCTTAAAACTAGACACAATTTGCTGGCAGATTTGTAATGCGGTGGCTGTCGCGGGGATTTTGAATGCGGTACTTGTCATTCCTCGCTTTGAATTCCACAACATCTGGCAGGATTCAAGGTGAGAACTTATTTTTCTTTAGTCACTATCTGTTCTTTTTTCTTCATTACATAGATACCAGGTTATACAGCAAAAGCCAAGAACTCATCTTTCTTAGTTTTTGCTTTGGCCAACTATTACCCTAAAAAGAAGAAAAGAGATAGATAATATGTTAGGCAGTCTATTAAACAGATCCGATGGTGATTTTTGAGCTCCTGTTTGTAAAACTACAACTCTTTCCATGTACCACCTATTGATCCCTCATGCTTGCAGTAGCATTGTGTTTCTGTATGGCAGGTTCGTTGTTAAATCTAATTGCACAAATCGCCATAGGTCAGACACCGTGGGTTCTCTACGTAACTTATTTTGCCTGTCATACTTTTTGGCCCTCTGTAGTCTGTCCTCTGCAATCTGCTAAGCCTTCGAAAGAATTATTAAGGTCTTTTCTTTATTGAGAGTTATGTTTAAGTAATTTCTTAAGTAGCGAAGTGGGTGTTCATTTCTAGACTAATTAATTCTAAGAAATTATGCTTGAAATTCTGCAAAGATGAATCATTTATATGTTGTCATCTGAATAAGTTAATTATTGTTGGATTGCAACAATAATTTTGTTGATCTGTAACATCCTTTTTTCTGCTTTTTTTTTTTTTCATTTCTGGATCCCTTCAAGTAATCTGGAAGCTGGTCGCCTTTAACTTATCGCTACTAATTTATGCACTTTGTAGTGACTTCGGAGATATCTACGATACAGACCATTTTATATCCACGCTTGAGAGCCATGTGACAGTGATCAGGGAGCTACCTAAGGTATTGATGGAACAATATGATTACAACATCAGTAATATTTTGAATATCAGAGTTAAAGCTTGGGCTCCAGTAAGCTATTATTTGGGAGAAGTCCAATCTATCTTGCATGAAAAAGGGTATTATAACAACCCTCATTTTCAAATAAGCCCTTCCATTTCTTCCATGTCTGGGCATTCTTTTGGTTCGCATTTAGAGTTTCCTAGGCCCCATAGTTTCTTTTATGTATCATCTTTCTTTTCTAAGTTTTAAGTGATTCTCCTTGGCGACTCTGACCATGTTTTCATTTGATGCAGAGTTATCCGCATAGCCCCGTTTGCAAACAGACTGGCGATGGAAATTCCACCCAATTTTCAGTATCTTAGATGCTTGACCAATTATAAAGCACTAAAATTTGCTGATCCCATCTCAGCGGTCGCCAAGCAGTTGGTTCGACGCATGATTGAGAAGAGCACCAAGACTGGTGGGAAGTATGTGGCAGTCCACCTTCGTTTCGAAGAGGTAGTGATGCTTACTTTATTGGATTCCCGATCAAATATTTACTGTTATATTTTTACTTATGCAAATTATAGTAGGTTTCCAACTGAAAAACTGAGAAAATATTTCTTCTATGCTCAAACCAATAGGATATGGTGGCTTTCTCATGCTGCGTCTATGATGGAGGGGAGACTGAGAAAATGGAAATGGAAGCTGCCCGTGAAAAAGGGTGGAGGGACAAGTTCAGACGCAAAACTTACATAATTAGACCTGGCCAGAATCGAATCAATGGAAAATGCCCCATGACTCCCTTAGAGGTAGCTGATTAATATTTAGCCTGTCTTGAATTTTAAGTAATATAAAAGGGTCGTGGTAAAAAATGTTATCCCAATGTTGTCCACCATGTGGTCCCTGGAGGGGTGATTATTTGAGTCCTCTTATGGGGTCAATGAAGTATTTTCTGTAGGGGAGGATTCTTCACTGCCTGGCAAAATTCATATCTACTTTAGAACTTAAATTTATGCTGTTGGTCCCCACTTACCATCGTAACGCTCATAAATACAATGATTTTTGCAGTTCAATACTTATACTTCCCTATTATAGATGTATTTTAAACTTTTTTTGTTAGAAGCACAAACATACACTACATAAACACCATATCTTTCTTCATTGAGTAATAACTTCAGTATCATAATAGGTTATAACTTATGGATCTTTTTTATTTGTCAGTATAGGTGGGGATGATGCTTAGGGGTATGGGTTTTGGTAACAACACTTCAATATATCTGGCATCTGGCAAAATATACCAGGCCGAACGGAATTTAGCTCCTCTACTTCAGATGTTCCCTCTTCTACAGACCAAGGAGTCCTTGGCAACCTTAGATGAACTTGCACCATTTGAGGTGATTCTTCTTGCTACTCTTTAGTCTGTGGGGATCTAGTTTCTCATTCTCCATATTTTCTAACAGTTCAACCATAAACAGATTAATTAAAGTGCCTTCTTTCACAGGGTTATGCTTCAAGGTTGGCTGCTTTGGATTACACTGTGTGCTTGTACAGTGAAGTCTTTGTGACAAGTCAAGGTGGAAATTTCCCACATTTTCTAATGGGCCATCGACGCTTTCTTTATGGACATGCCAAGACCATCAAACCTGACAAAAGCAAGCTAGTTCTACTGCTACAGAACACGAGTATCAGGTCATTTTTTCCTCCTCATCAGGGATCTACCCAAGCAATTAGGAAGTACAAGTGTTTTGCATGTGAGATAACATATCACATGTATTAAAAAGTGAAACACTGCTATCAGTGTTTGTGACTGTTACGTATCCGTTCTCTTCTTGACGGTATATAAATCTTTAACACTTGGAACTAATAAAACTCCTGAGGTAGTTCCAAATTGAATTAAAATTTTCAGAAGCTTAAGAAATGCTTGAATTACGTCTTTTGTAGGCATTGAAATCAAGGGTATGAGAAAAGCAAACTTTCCAGTTTCTTGATTATTGGGAAGGTCATTCCCTTAACTGTATAGATGAATATTCTACCTTTCGGAAGTACTTATATTTGTATTTATTGTATTCGATTTCACAGTTGGAACACATTTAAAGGGCAGATGGAAGCTATGCTTGCAAAAAGCAATCGCGAGGGAAAGATGCTTTTGAAAACCAGAATGGGCAGCAGAAGAACTTCAGTCTACGCGTACCCATCTGAAGAGTGCATGTGCGTGGAGGGATCTTCATATTCAACTCCCGGGTAATTTCATGATGTCAAGGAACTGGATAAGTGTTATCTGCCATGTAAGAGACATATCACCTTCGCAGTTTCCGTATTTTGTGCATTCATCAGCCATCAGAAGTTGCATGCTACTCTCTGACATGGGTACTGCAACATAGGGCTCCATATGTTCTAAGAATACGTTAACTTGCAGAGTGTCAAGAGTCATGCTGTATTAGGGCGAAGTCCTAGTGTGTGTGGCCTACAACTCGCCTTGCCTCAAGTTATTTCTTTACTTTATTGTCCCATTTATCATTTTTTCTTATATTTTATGTCACTTAGGAAGACCCTGCAGAGGTGATTGTGCCCTTGGGGTATTGTATAGACAAAGAGTCCAGCTGTCCAGGTATACATACAAGTTTTGTAAAGTTCCAGTCTGTCAGTGCTTATGGATTTGTTAGAAATGGAAGTTCTGGTTTTCGCATCAGGTAAAAGTCATCTAACCTCAGTGAAAGAATATATCTAGAAAAGATCATTGAATTCGTTATCGTACAACTGCTGCCTATAGAGAATGACGAATCAAGCTTACAAAATGATCCTTATCTTATTTGGCATTTGTAAAACTATCCAGGCTTCTAGTTCTACAATCATGTAATACATGGGATATCCAAAGTACTGGCCAGGAGGAGTTGCATCTCTTATTTTCTCTTTGGATGATATTTACTAGACCTACAGGTTAGCACCTCTAAGCAAAAAGTGTGACTTGCAAAGCTCCTTAACTACAGGATAGCACCCCTAAGCCTAAAACCCAAGAAAGGAGCTTTGCAACCACTGCCTATACCCATGGCCTATAGGTGACCACAAGTGCGATTTCATATTCAAATGAGTACTTTGTCTTTTTGAAAAGCAAAAAAGCTAAGATAAAGAACACAAACTTTTGAAAAATGGTCTTTGTTCTTTGATTTTGAAAAAGGAACCGGGGACCAATTTTATACCTCAGTGAGAGTAGTATGTGTGTGGGAGAGTCTTTCTTCTTGTAAAAGCAGTTGGCACACCTGTGTTCTAATTATGTTAAGCAACAAACGCAACTCCGTGCAATCATTCGCTCCAACTCAATACACTCAATAGCCCTTTCTGTAATGAAAACCCTGCGTATATAAACTAATTTTCTATTTCACTTTTATGTGAGGACAGTAGTTGTGAGATGAGTATTATACGGCGACAATGGTAGAGTTATAAATAGCCAAGTTAACTATGCAGGAACGGTGACAAATTTGCATAAAAAATAATAAAATACATGCTACTTGCTCGTTTCGTGAAATGTAGCATAAAATGCATGGACTCTTTATTACGGTTCATAAATTTGATGACTCAACAAGTGGGATAATTTGAATAGTAGATTTGTATTTTTCCTTTTGTCATCGAGTTACTGATTGGGAAAAATTAAAATGACCAAACAAATAGATCTCAGAGAATTGACAGGACAAAATACGACCATATGTATAATATCTTCTACTTCTTAATTGGAATCTGAAAGAGATCGGACGTATAGAAGAATACACACTCAATTAATTAATAAACGTACGTTGCACCTATGTTCCCTCTGATTGGCTACATGCATGGTACCGCGAGTCTGACAAAGGCCCGCATAACCGACCAGCAGCTTTCTCTTTGGCCGAATAAGTTGTCGCTGATAGTTCTGGCTCAGCAGCTGGAGCGTCGTGATAAAGCGGCCTTGTAAATAAACCTTCGGTAACTATACACTGCAGTGTATAGTATACATGCCAATCAATCCCATTCTATACTTTTAACTGTTAGCCTTGCTTGTCTCCTTAATGGATTGGGTATATCTCTTTACGAACAACTTGCATTATTACATTGAGTTGTTGAATTGTGATAACACAAAAAAGCATGTTGTGTGGTGGGTCAGCCCGCTCGTGCATTGCATGAGAGTGAGGGTCCAGAAACCATAAGAAAACTGATATATATCACAGAGAAAGCAGATCATCACCAGTACTGCTTCTTATAGTTGGAGCTAGTAGTAGTAGTGATATTTGCAGAAGATAGATAGCCACATTCATTCAGATTCTCATTCCATTACCTGCATCACCAGTACTTTATCCTTCCCTCTCTTTCTCTAGATCTAGTTCAATCTTATTATCCAGGACTCATTCTTTCTCTCAGACGTATACAAGTTGTCTGATTAAAACCAAATAATTTATAGAAATGACATCCGAGAAAGTTGAGACAGTCATTGCAGGTAACTATGTCGAGATGGAACGCGAAGAAGATGATGCCTACGCAAGTGGCCGTGCTAGTAGAAGCAAATTCTCCAACTTCTTATGGAATGGTGGTTCAGTTTATGATGCCTGGTTTAGCTGTGCTTCTAACCAGGTTTAGACAGACATCAGTTGTCTCTTTAATAATCTACTGTCTCTAATTTATAGCTGTTGAAATATATACTTAAATTACTCTGATCTTGTGTTGTGTAGGTTGCTCAAGTGCTGTTGACGTTGCCATATTCATTTTCACAACTAGGGATGGCATCAGGGATTGTGTTTCAACTGTTTTATGGGTTAATGGGAAGTTGGACTGCTTACCTTATAAGCATACTGTACGTTGAATACCGTACCAGGAAAGAAAGAGAGAAGGTGGATTTCAGAAACCATGTCATTCAGGTACACAAACATTCTTAAAACTCTCCTTATTAGCTAGATTCAGTTGTTCTAGTGTTTTTCTTAAATTTGATAGTATCACTTGATTATGACAGTGGTTTGAAGTACTTGATGGGTTGCTGGGGAAAAACTGGAGAAATGCAGGATTGTTTTTCAACTGCACTTTCCTGCTCTTTGGATCAGTGATTCAGCTCATTGCTTGTGCAAGGTACAGTTCGCTGTTCTTCAGAGAATATGCACATCACTTCATTATTTGCTTTGATATTTCTGTTTTATTATATATTAAAAGAGTCTGATTCGTGATAAGATGTGTCGGCTTGTTCATTCTTTCATTCATATTCTTTATATTATTATGCAGTAATATTTACTACATCAATGACAATCTCGACAAAAGAACTTGGACATACATATTTGGAGCTTGTTGTGCTACAACTGTTTTTGTTCCTTCCTTCCATAATTACAGAGTTTGGTCTTTTCTGGGCCTTGTGATGACAACTTACACTGCATGGTATCTCACCATTGCATCCCTACTCCATGGACAGGTATATATAATTATATACATATATATTTTCAGAAGAGACATGACAACACATGTTGTTATCTGTTTGTCTGCTCATACGATGTCCGGTAATTCTTTTGTTACTGTATAGCATGGTGTATATATGTTAATTTCTTCTTTGATTTTTATTTTTTTTATTTTTATGAAGAATGAAGGAGTGGTGCATTCTGGCCCGGCAAAAATGGTTCTATATTTTACTGGAGCCACCAATATTTTATACACCTTTGGTGGACATGCTGTTACAGTGTAAGAACTTACCACCACTTGAAAGTGTTTGGAGAAAATGAAGCAAGTTTTATTCTACTATAAAGGGAAAAAGTGGAAGAAAAATTAATAAATCTCCCTTTAGATTTTTATATGAATCAAGTTGAAATTAGTTTGAGTACAGTTATGGACTTTTTGAATTGCTTTAGATTTCTTTATATATACCATTGAAAACCTTTTTCATTGTTTAAATTTTGTGACTTAATTTCCCTTTATTGATCATTATTATAGGGAAATAATGCATGCGATGTGGAAGCCACAAAAGTTCAAGATGATATACCTAATTGCAACACTATACGTACTAACACTCACTCTGCCGTCGGCAATTTCGGTGTACTGGGCATTTGGAGATGCGCTATTAACTCATTCTAATGCATTCGCTTTGCTCCCAAAGTCGGGGTTTAGGGATGTTGCTGTTGTTCTCATGCTCATTCATCAGGTAACTAAATCAGATGTTTCAACTTCAACTTGTTTTCTATATTATCGTATCTAAGCTACTGAATCAAAGTGAGAAATTTTATGTTCTTGCTTGATGCAGTTTATTACGTTCGGATTCGCCTGTACTCCATTATACTTTGTGTGGGAGAAATTCATCGGGATACACGAGGTCAAGAGCATATTTAAAAGAGCTCTGGCAAGACTTCCGGTAGTGATACCCATATGGTTCTTGGCTATAATATTTCCATTTTTCGGACCTATCAATTCGGCTGTCGGAGCTCTACTTGTTAGCTTCACAGTCTACATAATTCCGGCCTTAGCTCATATGCTGACCTTTGTTTCTCCAGCAGCAAGAGAGGTACAAAATTATAAAATCCTTCGACCAATAATACATGAAGTATATTATACATACGTGCACTTATATCTGACTTCATTTTTTTTTCCTTTGTGCAACAGAATGCCGTGGAGAGACCACCAAAATATCTAGGAGGATGGACAGGAATTTTCTCTCTGAATGTATTTGTGGTGTGCTGGGTTCTGGTGGTTGGGTTTGGATTTGGAGGATGGGCAAGTATGCTCAACTTCATAAACCAAATTAACACTTTTGGTCTCTTCACCAAATGCTATCAGTGCCCACCTCATAAAAACTAAGTAAAAGTTAGTAGTTATTGTGTTCCTTCATCATTACTACTACTACGACCACCAAAGTTTGAGATCTACCAAAGAAAGAAAAATAGTATTAGGTATAGCAGCATATGTAAAGGGTTTGGCTCTAATCTTTTCTTCTTCTTTTTTTTCTTCTAACTTTTGTGTGGTTACATTATTATATAAACCCACCACCTTCTTCTTCTTCTTTTTTTTCATTGAAGGAAACAAACCCCCTTTGTTTTGTGAGGGTTTGATTCCCTTTAGTTCAAGCTTAGTTTGATTTGTGTATGTGGTTATCAAGAAACATTGTTGTACTATTATTAGATTGATTGATTGATAATGGTGGGTAATAATTTTTGGAGTGGACGCATCTATTATGAGATTGTTTTGCTTTGACTGATTCTGTTTGGCCTACTCTAAATGAAATGGGTCACCTTATACTGGATGAAAGGAACCATACGTTTTGCTTCTAATTATCTACTAACGGTGGCAAACTCTCTTCCTTTCAATGAATCTTAATCATTCAAGAGAATTCTTGTGCCATTTCAACATTGGTTTGAAAATCTAAAAGGCCTAGTAATCCATAACATTCTTGAATTTCTCTCGGTTGGTGTAAATCTTGGTTCTGCCGCATAGTGTGATTGTATCTTGGTTTCATACATTCGGGTCCAAAGTGAATATGGCTTACTCCGTTTGATCACATTAGCTAGCTAATATTACCTCTGTTTCTACAAAATAGGCTAAACTAAAAAAATAATAGTATCTCTTTTACAGAAACGGAGTACAAATCATGCACAATATATACATAGTTTGTTAAGTTGATATCGAATTATGGTGCTTTTAGGCCAATGTAGGATTCTGTAATCTTTGGATTGCTTGTGAAGTCACTACTCAAGAGTAATATATACAAGTGATTGGTCAAGTTTGAGTTGAGAATCAGCTTGACCCCATAAAAGATATTGATTCGTCTTCATCAATGACGCATCAGAGGGGTACTAGTTTGGTCGCTCTCATTGATGGAAATGATTCCACGAGACCTTATTACTTTTTCCGGAATAGATTAGTTTGGTCGTTGTCTGTTGATGGATTATCAACTCTCATTTATTCATCTAGGCAGCAGTCCCAAATCCTTACTCGATTACCCTTTCTAAAGTAAGCCTTCCACCACTTATTGCTTTTCTTTGACTGAATTCCACTTATTGGATCTAGAAAATAAATGGGAACCAACAGAAGAAGAAGATATCTTTACCTTCTTTCAAAAATGATGGAGAGACACCAAAAAAAAAGCACTTTGGAAATCGACCGAGAGAGAAAGTGTGCCCCAAAACCAGCCCCTTCCTTCCCTTGGGTGGCGGGAGGCCTTCCTCTCCGGCAAGCATCAGTTTTCTATTCTTTTTTTCTTCCAAAATCTGAAATGAAACCTGTATTACAAATTCTTAATAATAATACGCAAAAAAAAAAGGTATCAAACATATCACCATTTTTTTTCAGTTCCGCAACCTATATGGACAAAATCTTATACAATTGTAAATAGATTCAAGTTAAAGATTCTTGAATAATATGGATATAGAGTCTTTCTATTTCTCTTCCACAATCAATATGTCTAGACTAAGAAGTTCATAAATCTGATTATGTAGAAGAGTTCTTAGACGATCTCACAGATCAATATCCAAGATCAATCTAGTCGTACCAAATTAAGAGCATCCGAATTCTGACTAGTATGAAACTTGTAATCTATTTTTCAATATACGAATTCAACAAGAGCAAGTCTCGTTATTGATCACAATTAATAAGGACTTAAACTAACTACATTGATGACGTACTACTTGTGATAATATTCCTATTATAAAGATAATGCAATATAATGCGAAAAAGGAAAACACAAGACACCTGAAGTTTTGTTAATGAGAAAAACTGCACCTGCAGAAAAACCACGGGACCTCGTCTAGCTTTGAGCACCAAAGTGTATTATGCCACTACAGATACTAGCTTACTATCTGATAGAGTACATCTTTCCTAATTCTATGTTTCTTTAGTTTCTCTTATTTCTTGTTTTACAAGACTTTGCTTTCCTAATTTAGGTAGATTTCCTTTCTTACCTAGTCGGGTATTGTAAACCTATATATAGAGGCTAAGTTTATTGTTTAAAGAACATCTTATTATTATCAATTAAACACTTATTATCTTGATTATTCAGTCATGATTTTTAATAAGTTTCTTATGGAACAACTCTCTTGGTATCTCCGGCAACTTATTTGCTTTTAACCCTATCATTCTACATTAGCTGGTACCACAACCAGCAATTTTAGGTTCTAATCTAAAATATTGATCTTTATTTCGTTTTCGCAAATTCAAAACCCTAAAATTTAAAAAATTCCAACAATTTTTAGTTTCTTTTTTTTTTCCAGAAAGTTCAATGGCAGATAAACCACTTACAAAAGCTGATCTTATTGAACCTGAAACTACCCTCACAACAAAACTTGGAACTAGCCTCACAAATTTTTTTTGAAGAAGCATTAAATCTCTTACAGGGATTTCGAAAAGAAGCTTGGAACACATGAAGATTTCATGCTCATCTTGGCGGTATGGAAGATAAAGACATGCCTGCATGGGAAGAAGAGAAAGAAAAAAAAGAAAGAAGATGAAACAAAGAACGTTAAACATTCTTTCTTTCAGAATACTGATATTCCTGAAAAAGATTTATGTGAGCTTAAACAAAGAAACTGTTAGAAAGTGTCGATGGCCGGTGTCTGACTAGCCGGCAACAAAAATAGTCTTGGTTGCCGCATGAAGAGGGGAAGAAGAACTTGTGAAATAAAACCCTCGACCTAGCTTCTAGATTAACTTGTAAAGTGTTGATGTAGGCACCCATGACTTTCGATAAGGGCCACCTACGTTCAACTGTTAGTCTCTTGTACTGTAAGTTCTGGGAACCTGACCATTGATTCTTCACTTCCATCAATGCCCAGTGCCTCGTAAAGCCTTCAGCTATATTTCCCCTCTTTTCGCCAATATGAATCCAAAACACCTATAAAACTCAAAAGCACACATAAGTTACATAATTTACAAGAAAAGTAGCAAAGAAAGCATAAACAATAGATAAATATCAAGGTGTTTAAGACACCTATCAAATAACCCCACACTTAGACTTTGCTAGTCCTCGAGCAAATCAAACTAAACTAATTCTAAAACATACAACTCCTTTTCGTTGAGGAAACAGTTACACTTAGCATATATAACAAGCCTTTAAACCCCTAGGTGTCCCTAGTGGATGAGTTATAGTCTCGTGAGGGTTTACCCACAAAACCTTATCTCCAAACCTTGTAAAGCTGTGAAGAATCTAGGAACACTGAACATTCTCCTTAATTGGCATACTCTCAATGACTACAGGAGGAAGTACCCTGATGCGAATCCAAATTCATATATAAGTGACATAGCTTTACTCAGAAAGTCGAACAAAACCACAATACTCAGAATCTAACTAACCACAATCAAATGAATAGTTTAAGATGGATATGGATAATGTTTGTGATGTTAACTTGTAAAACCCTCGACCTAGATTCTAAGTTAACTTGTGAAGTGTTGATGTAGGCACCCCGTGACTTTTAATAAGGGCCACTCCATTCAACTGTCAGTTTTGGAAGACTGACAATGTAGTTTCCTGCATAATTCTTGTACTGTCAACCTGACAATTGATTCTTCACTTTCATCAATGCCCAATGCCTCCAAGTAAAGCCTTCAGCTTCTATTTCTCTTTTTTTCGCCAATATGACTCCAAAACACCTATAAAACTCAAAAGCACACATAGGGTACATCATTTACAAGAAAAATAGCAAAGAAGGCATAAACAGTAGATAAATATCAAGGTGTTTAAAAAACCTATCAAATTCCTCACACTTAGACTTTGCTAGTCCTCGAGCAAATCAAACTAAACTAATTCTAAAACATATAACTCACTTTCTTTGAGGAAAATGTTGCACTTATCATGTATAACAAGCATTTAAACCCTAGGTGTCCCTAGTGGACGAGTTATACTCTCATGGGAGTTTACAAGAGGTATACCCACAAAATCTTATCTACAAACCTTGTCAAAGTGTGAAGAATCTAGGAACACTAAACATTCTCCTTAATTGGAATACTCTCAATGACTACATGAGGAAGTACCCTGATGCGAATCCAAATTCATATATAAGTGACAAAGCTCTACTCAGAAAGTCGAAAAAAACCACAATACTTGGAACCTAACTAACCACAATCACATGAATAGATTAAGAAGATGGACATGGAGATATATGTTTGCGATGTTGACTAAGGTGAACAGTGTTCCCCATATATGAAGGTCACTGCCAAGAAAAATCCGATGAATCCTAAAGGATTGAGATATTGGTATGAACTCTAATACCAACTCAGTTGGCATATACAAGAGAACCAACGGGCGGTTTTATTTTTTTTTCTTCTCTTTTTCATTTTTTTTTCAATTTTTTTTCTTCGTATATATATACTCTGATTGGTCTAATTGGTCTGGTCTTTTTTTTTAGTAACTCAATCATTCTACTTCATCTTGGCAGTGATAACAATTCGATGTTGGTACACATCAAATAATTAGAGAAACAAAAAGTTTGCAAAAATAACAACAGAAGGTGATATGGTGACGACTCCAAGATATGGTGACAACTATCATATATTTCTAACACCTGAGCTATGTCCTTTTATGAATAGACTCTGTTGTTGGGTTCCTCAACTCTTACAACCACGATGTTTCCATTAGTGTAAGCACAAGTTTCCAGACTAAGGAGTTTTGCATACATTTTTTTTGTTTTGTTTTATATATATTTACACAAGGAAAAACTAACAAGGCTAAAAACTCTATATGATAAACACTCCCCCACACTTAAACCTTATATTATCCTCAATGTAAATTTAGTCACTCAACATAAGATTCAATAGGGGAAATTCATAAAATCATATGCAAAAATAAAAAAAAACAGAAAAAACGAAACACGACAAGAAAAAATAAAATATAAGAGATGCAAAACCAATAGGTTGCCTCCCATACAGCGCTTGGTTTGAAGTCATCAGCCCGACTAGCAAGACAAATTCCCCATACACCAGCAATCTGAAAAGTTGGGGATCCACCCATAGAACATGTTTTGCAAACGCTAGATTTACACAAATATTAGCACAATAAAATAGAAATGAAGCTATATACCAATAAAAGTTCCCCCCACACTTATTCTTGTCCACACTTTCCATAGAGACACTTCATGACCAAAAGAAAGTACATATCAACTTTTTAGATGCAATCATATAGCCGAGACTAAATGCATTCATCAAGGAGTTTATAAAGATACAAGATAACCCTTATAATATTCCACAACCGCACACCCCACAAAGATTTGGCAATTAAGCACAAGTTCAATTAAGAACTCTCCCCTATATAATGTCATTCCCGAAAGAACAACAAGAGCGACCTTACTTTCACAAGAAAAGAAGGATTTCTTTAGATATTAACAAATCACATAAGAATATGAATTTGTATCAAAAAATCTCAATCAAATTAACCACAAGAGAACCCATGATTAATTTAATCGAAAATGCTCACATAAGAAAACTTGCGGAGCCACACAGTATATACATAAAAATATGGATCAGGGAAGAACAATACTGCGAAATAAACAAAGATTCATTTTATTCTTTATCACCATTTACACAATGACATGTAATAAACATAATCTTTGTAAACAAAAGCTCATCCTATCTTCCATCAATATTTGCATAATGGCATAATAGGCTTATCTTTTGTTTTGTCAAAAGTGCATTCAATCTTTTATCAATACTTGCATATTGACATATGAAGGACTTAACTTTTGACCATGTATGAGACACTCATAGTTCACGGAGGCAAACACACATATCCCATAACAAATTGCAATATATAAAACCATAAAGATTAATATTGCAAAATCATCTTCCAAATCAACTTTAGAATTTAAATAAATAAATCTAAAAACATTGCAAGATGAAAATGTTGGACATAGCTATGTGTAATCACAATAATGGTTATTCCAAATCCTAGTTACCTTCTTAAAAACACAAGAATAAATTCTCATAAGAATTTTCCTAGACAATAACAAGAATCAAGTTTCTTTTATAACATCATACTTCTGAAAGGGTCCATTATAAAAGGTATCACTGATGTCCTTGATTATTTTGACCGTAGAGACTCCATGTTCATGAGTGAGAACATTAACTTTTCGATCAACAATGCGGGATGCCTAGCTTTGACAAAGAGTCCATGATGAGCTTCTACTGATTCCTGATCAAGGTGTTTTGATTCTCAAGGATTTTGGCCTGACCATCAATAAGTTGATTTATTTGCAGTTGAAGATTTGCAAACTCGACCCTAGAGTCATTCTGTAAAAAAAGAATTAAATCCTTGACAGATTCTCCAATCCAGGAGTTGTACTCTTTCCTTTCAATCATCCTTTTCAGAACAAGTTCTTGAGCAGAATCGTATCCTTTAGAGTCTTCTTTCATCTCAAGATTTACAACTTCTTGAGGTCTGGAGGAGTTTTCCATACCACCCCTTTTTTTATATTGGGGAAGGCAAAAACAATATAATATATATATATATATATATGTGTTTTCAAGCAAGAGGGAGACATCCTTGTTGTGGAAACCCTAAACTCCCAAGAGAGACACGGACGTTCATGGACTGGTTGAAAATAACATAACAGAAGAGATTTGAAAAAAAAACCCTCTGTTTTCATATATCCCAAATCATCATGACTCAATAATCAGAGTATAAGAGTGAGATACATAGTAACAAGGAGTCAAGAGACTCTACTTTCACATCAAAAGAAAACAACATAGTCAAACATAATACAAATAAAAAACTACAGTAGACTTGAGTATCTCCCAATAGTCATTCTTGCATCTCTCAAGTTATATACAAGAATAAGAATTCCTAAGATTAGGCAGTCAAGTGAGATGTAATACCACTACGACTACTGAGAGATGAGTTGTAAATTCCATCTGAAGGTTTGAACCTGGTATTCCTTACCTTCTTTCGGTTATTTTTTGTTCCATAAGGATTCAACATAACCTTGTCAGGTGATCCATCAGAAATATTTTTCTGAGGATTAAGTCTAGGACCTCTAGAAATTGTTTCCAGAGAATTAGAAGAGACATGTTTCCACCATCTAGACTTAGATTTTCCAGACTTATTCTCATAAATACTGGGAATGTGTATTTTTGTGGTGTAAGTATTTGCACCATTCGGAGGAACACGATTCCTATGGGGATTTCGAGATGAGTGACCATTGAAATCCATTTTATGAGAATCCTGTTTTTCTGTAGGAATGTAATCCATTATAGTGGTCATTAGAGAATTTACTCTGTCGACTGTGAAAAGAAGTAGATTTTGAAGATCAGAAATATGTTTCTTTCTAGCAAAACAATGATGAACATAGTGATTCTTTTTCCCACAGAAGGAACAGGTTCGTGGAAAAGAAACATTAAGAGGAATCTGTTTTAAATTCACAGCCCTATTAGAAGATTGAAAGTTATATAAACACTTCTTAGCAGAAACTATATTTTTGAGAACATCTCTTCATGTACTGTAATTCTGTCTGAGAATTAATCATCGATACGGAATAATTTCTCATTAAAACAGTCCTTTTTCAAGGATTTGCACTGTTCTTGAGCTAGAATAAGGGATGCACCCAGTTTCTCATTTTCAACACGAAGTCTATTTAGATCAGATGAATGCGTCTCGATCAAACATTTTTCTCTAATTGAGTCTTCTTTAATAATATTCTCAAGAATACTAATCTTTTCACGCTGTAGAGTAGTTTCTTGAATTAGATTTTCGATATTGTTGGAGAAGGACTCAATGATGCTATAGAGTTCCCGTTCTCGACCAAGAGACTTTTCAAATTCATCAATTAGCTGAGCATGATTTTAAAAATCAATAGTCTCAGTAGATTTTTTTGAGATTCTAGTGAGATCCATTTCAGCTTTTGAAAGGGCGTCAAATGTCTCATTTGAGGGAGTGTTATCAAAATTTGATAAAACAGCCTTTCTTCCTCGGGATTCAGAAGAATCGTCTAAGGAGTTATCCTTTGAGGTAATCCTAAGACATTTGCATAATTAAAATCTTTGGAGGATATTTTGGTGTGCGCAAATGCAAGAGATGAACTTCCGTCCAAAGAGTCAGATTGCAACAAGCACAGACTTGTGAGGTCTTTAACCGTGTTTGCCTGCTCTGATACCAATTGAAAAAGTATGGGTATAACAACCTCACCCAATATTTCAATTAGCAATCTGTATGGACTAACTCCAATATACTTTTAAGAGAATCAACTAGACAGTCGGACTCAATCTTAATAAAAAGTATATCAAAGAGTTATATCTCAATTTCTCGATTCAATTCTCACTCAAACAAATAGAAATTTGCGAGCTTGATTGAATACAAGAGAAATCACTTGAACGGTACCAAAGACCAATGTTCAAGGATCAATCAATTTCAATCAACAACCAAAAGTTGGATTTACCAATTGATTGATTCAACGCACAACCTGTGATATTTCAATTATATAACAAAATACAATGCAGAAAAGAAATAACAGAGACACCAGAAGTTTTGTTAACGAGGAAACCGAAAATGCAGAAAAACCCCGGGACCTAGTCCAGATTGAACACACAGTGTATTAAGCCGCTACAAACACTAGCATACTATAAACTAACTTCGGTATGGACTGTAGTTGAACCCCAATCAATCTCACACTGATCTAGGGTACAATTACACTCCTTATATCTTTGATCCAAGCAGGATACTACGCACTTGATTGCCTTAGTTGATCTCACCTACAACTAAGAGTTGCTACGACCCAAAGTCGAAGACTTTAATAAACAAATCTGTATCACATAGAAAAGTATACAAGAATAGATAAATCTGTCTCCCACAGAAATACCTACGAGTTTTGTTCCTTCTTTTGATAAATCAAGGTAAACAAGAACCAATTGATATACCGTACTTCTATTCCCGAAGAACATCCTAGAAATATCAATCACCTCACAATAATTTCCTATCGGAGAAATTAATCTCAAGCCAATCTTACGATCGTACTCAAATACGAAAGAAACAACAAGATCAGATCACGGAACTACAGAGAAAATAGTTGGGTCTGGTTTCACAATCCGAATGAAGTCTTCAAGTCGTTAACCTACAGAGTCTCGATAGAAACCTACGGTTAAAGGAGAATCGACTCTAGCTTATACAACTAGTATCACACAGGAGGTGTGGGGATTAGGTTTTATAGTTGCCAGAGTTCTCTGTTATATATATTTCAAATCAGGTTTTGCAATCTAAGTTACCTTGGTAACAAAGCATTCAATATTCATCGTTAGATGAAAACCTGATTAGATTCAACTTAATATCTTTCAACCGCTAGATCGAACTTAGCTTGTTATACACAAATGAAATGCACATTCATTTAGGTTTGTGTAACCGTACCTAAACGTGTACACCTAGTTGGTTCAACAATAGTTAACCAATGGTTAGCCATATGAGCACTTTCATATTAACCTTATTCATCTTCACCATAACTAGTTCAAATGACTCAAATGACCTAGTTTAGAGAGTTGTTTAATTGCTTAGATCTCATAGAAGTATACAAGACACAATCGAAGCCAAAACGATAATGATTCACTCGAATCGATTCATGAACATTATAGCCACAGTTTGCAAATATGCATTCCTTAATTTATAAAAATCTTAGTTCATGAATAAATCGTTTTTAGAAAATAACCCACTTAACTACGCATACAGGTGTTGATGGTGGTTTTTAGCTTAGGGTTAAAATTGTAAAACCTTAGTCTAGCGTGACGTCGCTCTGTAAGGAAACGAAGCCGAGAGTACCAATATCTCCACTAGTGCATTTATTAAGCCTTTCAATACATCTACGAGAAATTTACCAGGGTACCTTTTTTTTATATATCTATACTCTATGTTCCACGACAGAACCCTCAAGTATCGACTGACATTGTCTCCGTACATGCCAGTCGCGCATCCTTCTCTTGGGGACTATCTGTGTCTACATTAGGATATTTCCATTTGGGCGAGGAGGGATCCCTTAACAATGGATGTTTTGCTAAAGTTGCATCAGAAGGCTTACCACAAGTATTCTTTACTATGTCATTCACAAATCCATGAATGGAAAGGAACTCGTCCTGCCAGAATATGTTATACTTGGAAGTTGTTGTAGGGTTTCATTCTTAGAGCAAGAAGGGAAGACTTATACCCGGTGCAAGAGCACTAACATCAAGAACATATGGCAACAAGTTTTCTGGAAAAAGACTGACGAGAGAGAGGGACCCTCTGGTCAAATCCCATATACCGAGCCTCCCCGTCAATGTTGTAAGAAACTGTCTGGCAAGATCCTCGAAAGAAATACGGTACATAACCAGGCGTGCAACTTCGCATGAACACAACCTCCCCAACGCTCGTATTCTTTTAAGAAAGCAAAGATGTGTTCGGAACAGAGGCAAAAGTGTCCATTTGAATTATGGAGGCATGCATCAGAGCCCATGGAATAAATTTGATTGTGGAGGAGTTGTCGAGGAATTCAACCAGGTTCGAACCGGATTTTGGACGCCTGTTCACCCAGCGAAGTATCCTAGAACCACCCCAAGACTCGGGAAATGAATCCAGCGGTTTGGGAGCGTACTTCTCGATTTAAGAGATCCTGTCTTATCTCTTTCTTACCAGAGACGTCGTCAAAAATATCTCTGGATAACCAAAGAATGCCACGACATGAAGCATACTATTCTTTTGATCCGGTTCCAACTCATATGAAAACTATTGAGACACCCACTATCTGTAGAAGCACTTCGTCTCGTTTTCCTTCCGAACAAAACCTTTTGACTTCGCAACAAGAGCGGCGCGCATTTGTTCTTCATCTTCAGACAAGGTGATATCAAGATTCCATGTTATCAGAAGGTTCAGCAAGACGGCCACGACCTCTAAAGAGATAGTCATTTTACCCCACATGCATATGGCCGTGTGAGTATCTGGACACCATCGGGAGATAAAGGAAACTAAGCTCGGGATATCCTTCCTGATTTGAAGTGTCGCAGAAGCTGACAGCACCAATAATTTTTTCCTTAGTCAAGTTGGCTCTTACACAGTCCTGACTTATCATGAATTGCATCCATTTTTCAAAAGAGAGCAACGGACTCTGACAGATTCTGAAGTTAATAGAAGAATCAGAATACTCTTTCCTCTGAAGGCAAAACCGTATTACACAACCTGGTCGAACCGACCGGGCGTCTCCTTCACCCTCTGAACAGGTCAGAAGGACGGGAAAAAACTTGAGATGATTCCTCCTGACTGTGGAGGACGTTGTAAAGAATTCTTCATCCGTGTTTGGCGTAGAGCTGCCAACGTTTTTCAAGGCCGCGACAGGGTTTTTCTCAAGTGACATCCTAACGAAACCTTCTTAAGCTGCTTTCACTTTCAAAGTAACTACAACAAAAATAAAGGGGTATGAAGAAAAGTTACTACCGGAAGTATGGTGCATGAAGATACTTTATCATCAATGGAGTGGGGACTGATACTCACGCAAGACAAAGCCCTACGCTATTGCACAATAATTGTTTCCAACGCTATTCACGAGGGTTTACACCAATATAGAGGAACAATATTTCTACAAATTTTGGAAAGTATACCTACGGCTAGGTTTTGCACCAACAAGAGAATAAGCTGAAAGAGAAACGCTGGAGTACATACCTGGAATATGCTTGCTCGATTTATCGCTACCACTCTGCCACTAACACCAGGACGTGAGAACGAAAATAAGAGATGAAAAGGAGAGCTAAACCCTTTTATAGGCGTGACACTTTTGGAATTTGAATAAGGAAAGTATTCCCTGTTTGATCCACGCATGGAAAGAGGCAACCAAGCCCGCAACGACAAGCTGCACGGTGACAACAGTCCGCGTCCAAGCTTAGCAGCGCCAAACGCCCACGCCACGCCAAGCCAGCACTCACGCCATGCCAAGCCCATGCCAAATCCCACGCCACGCCATGCCGGAAGCTCACGCACGCCAAGTCTATGCCAACGTCCCTCCAGGTCAATGCTAACGGCTCATTCCAAGCCAATCCAATGCTAACGGCTCCATTCCAAGCCGACCAACGCTAACGGCTCCATTCCAAGCTGATCAACGCCAGCGGCTCACTTCGCACCAAGCAATGCAAGCGGCTCCCCACCGATCCAAATTCGCGCAAAGCCGCCAACATGGGAATTGCATATGTTCCTTGCCTCCGAAAAAGTTTAGTCGGATCTTTCTGACCATCTTTTCATGACTTGTCGTTTCAATTTTGTCCTTGTCTGTCACTATCTTATGCTTACCTCGCAACAACGCTCCTATTTCGAGCTAAGCAGGGGACTTAATGTTGATGGTGGTTTTTAGCTTAGGGTTAAAATCGTAAAACCTTAGTCTGGCGTGTTTCTGTTCATCAGGCAAATCGGTGCAGACTTCGCTATTCTACTTCTAGAAACAGTGTTGCACCACCACAAAGAGATTTTATTGGTATGGATATTAATGCAGGAAGTATTTTTACTTCACCTTGGGATTCACAAGAATTTGATTATAATGTTCAGTTTCCCTCTGACACTGCTTATGAATGTGGAGGCCATTGGAGTCATAGTAACTCAGGACCAGTTTGGATTCCCGACTCAGGAGCATCTAGTCATATGGCCAATGATGCATCAATTCTACAGAATCCTACTCCTCATTCTGGACAAGAAAAAGTCATGGTTGGTGATGGTAAGTTATTCCCATCTCATAAACAGGTTCTTCTACACTATCTACTTCATCCAAGCTTTTTAATCTACACAAAGTTCTTTATGTTCCTCATTTGCAACACAATTAAATGTACGTGGCGCCGTTTACTAAGGAAAATAACTGTGTGTTTCTGTTCTATCCTTGGGGGTATGAAATAAAGTCAAGCATGTTTGTCAATGTTAGAGCATTGCTCGGTCGAACTCGCATGCATTGCTATCTCAAGCATGTTTTTCGATGTTAGTGATCAAAACTATATGTCTTGATTTCTAGTCTATTATAGCTAAGTCTCGGACTAGGATAGAAAGTGTAGTTGAGCTCAAGGACTTCATGGAGATTCATCATACAAGTAGAAGAACTACTCAAGGAAACGGTGGAACTTCTCGACAAAAAGGTATGTGAAGACTTGAACTTATCTATCACTCAAAAGTCTATCTACTCTATCTCATACTCTTTGAGACAAGAAGTCGTATGCTATATATATATATAGACTTTGATTATACACATTTGCTATTTCGAGCCGAGTATACCTCGCCTATCTATATCTCTAAATATGTGTTGGTAAGCTTTTCGCTTCGATCAAGTTTATCTTTACCATGTGACGAAAGTCATGATACGTTTCAATCATCTTGAAAATTTCTTTGAAGAGAAATGGTGAAACAATTATATAATGTCCTCTAAAAATGTTTCAATGATTGAAATGAGAGTTTAGATTACATAACCAATGGTGGACATAAGCATTGTTGTGGAAACACATTTATGTATAAGTCCTATTCCTTGAACCAAAGTTTGCGAACTTTGTTGATCAAGAGAATCGGAAGAATGGCGTGAGCCAAGTCCGCAAACTCAGTCCGCGAACTGCCGAAGTTCTCAAACCCAAGAATTTTTGCTGGAGTTGAGAAACTGCTTGCGTGAAGCTAAGTCCGCGAACTTAGTACGCGAACCCAGTCCACGAACCGGCGAAGTTCTCATACCCGAGAATTTCTGCTGGAGTTTGTAAACTCTGCCCAGTAACTTAAGTCCGCGAACCTAGTCTGCGTACTTGAGAAGGTTATATATCTGAAGATGATTTCTAAACTTAAACTTAAAAAGACTAAGGAATGCATTTTTCAAACCGTGGCTATAAAAGTTCATGAACCGATTCAAGTGAATCAAATCATCTTTGCTTTAATTGTGTCTTGTTTAGTACATAAGATTTTCTTGCAATTGAACAACTATCTAACTAGTTCATTTGAAGTCATTTGAACTAGTTATGGTGAAGAAAAACATGGTTGATATGAAATGCTCATATGGATAACCTTTTGGTTAACTATTATTGAACCAACAAGTGCATACGTTTGGGTACGGTTAACAAACCTAGAAGCGTGCATTGTCAAGTGTGTATAACAAGCTAAGTTTTCGATCTAACGGTTGAGAAATATTAGCTTGAATCTAAAAATCAGGTTTTCATCTAACAGTGAGTATTGATTGCTTTGTCACTAAGCTAACATTGATTTCAAACCCTAATTTGAAAGACTATATAAAGGAGACATCTAGTATTGTGCAAAAATAATACCCACACCTTACTTGTGATACTAGTTTGCGTGCTAGAGTTGATTCTCCTTTAACCTTTGGTTTTCTTCTTCTAAAACCAGGTTAACGACTTAAAGACTTCATTGGGATTGTGAAGCCAGACCGATACTACTTTTATCGTAGTTGTGTGATCTGATCTTGCATCTTCTGTCGTACGAGTACAATAGGATTGATTGGCTTGAGATTTCTATCTCCGATAGGAAAGATATAAATAGTAATCACAAACATCTTCGTCTCATTGTTTGTGATTCCGCAATATCTTGTTTCGCTACCATATGATTAAGATTGTTGTGAGGTGATTGATAACTCTAGGATGTTCTTCGGGAATATAAGACTGGATTATCAATTGGTTCCTGGTCACCTTGATTATTATCAAAAAACTGAACAAAACCTTTAGAGTTTATCTGTGGGAGACAGATTGATCCTTTGATAGACTTGTCTGTATGAGACAGATTTGTTTATTGTCAAAGCCTGCGATTTTGGTCTTAGCAACTCTTAGTTGTGGGTGAGATCATCTAAGGGAATCAAGTGCGCAGTATCCTGCTGGGATCAGAGGCGTAGGAGCATAATTGTACCTTGGATCAGTGGGAGATTGATTGGGGTTCAACTACAGTCCAGTCCGAAGTTAGCTTGGAGTAGGCTAGTGTCTGTAGCGGCTTAATACAGTATGTGTTCAATCTGGACTAGGTCCCGGGGTTTTTCTGCATTTGCGGTTTCCTCTTTAACAAAATTTTTGGTGTCTGTGTTATTTCTATTTCCGCATTATATTTGTTTATATAATTGAAATAATATAGGTTGTGCATTTGAATCAATCAATTGGAAATCCGACCTTCGGTTGTTGATTGATATTGATTGATCCTTGGATATTGGTCTTTTATACCATCCAAGTTATTCCTTGTGTTTGATTAAGGACTCGCTGATTTCTATTAGCTCGAGTAAATCAAAACAAGAGAGAGATATTAACTCCTTGAGATACTTTTACCTAGATTGAGTCTAACTGTCTAGTTGATTCTCTAGAAAGTATTTCCGAGTTAGTCTATACAGATTGCTAAGAGAAATATTGGGTGGTGTTATTAGACCCACGATTTTTCAATTGGTATCAGAGCAGGAAAACACGTTTAAGACCTTACAAGTCTGTGTTTGTAGCGATCTGACTCTATGTACAAGAGTACTATCTCTGATAAACGCTTTACCAGAAATAAAAGTTCTATCTCGTCTAACTCTATTAAAGAGAAAGGTTCTACAATCTCGAATATAGATGAACCTTCTGTAATGACGAGATAGACTAACATTGACATGAGTACTTCCGATTACCTTTCAAATGTGAGCCTCTCCATTAATAAAAGGATTCAGCTGAAGAGAGTGAATTGATTCTAAATCTTGTTAGAATCCCAGATGATAGATTCAATCGGTTGAAGCACCATGTCAATGTTCTACTTGGTGTAATAAGAGATTGCAAACCCAAAGGTAGTTCTGAAGTTCATTCTTCATGTACGTCTCTTGAAGCTATCCTCGGAAGAGATGCCTTGGAAATTGACCATCGCTTGAGTAAGCTCTCTACTCAAGGATGCTCAAGGCAATCTAATATTCCAAGTACTTATGACACAACTAAAGATGGTTCATGCTCAGAAGTAAAAATGGAAGCCCCTTCTAGTAAAACAGATGTGCCTGAAGTCACCAACACTCAAGGATGTTGCACATCAAATGAAGGGAAGAAATCTTCTAATGATGATATTAAGACTGTACTATCTAATCATTCTGATGATCAGAAAGTATGTCTTGTCTGTGAGACAAAGAATTCTGTTAAACGAAAGGGAACCTCGAGGTTAAAGAAAAAATACTTGGTTCAACTTACACACACCTTAGATTTAATTCTTAAAGGTGTAACTGACATTCGTATGACTAAACCAATTGGTTTTTGTACCTACCCTGTGTATGTTACCAGGAAAGTCAGTTCAATGAGTTCCTATAACACTCAAGAACAAAACAGACGTCTTAATAAACATCGTCTAAAGGAAGATCGTGTCGTCGTCTCTGGAAATAACGCTACTCCTGTTAAGAAAGGAAGTTCATAAGAAAGAAGAAAAATTGATGAAATGAGAAAGATAATTGAAGGGTATAAATAATTCGTCAACAGGTTGTCTTCCTCCTCAAACTAAAATTCTTCTGGTAAGAACTCAAACTATGTCTCGTATTTTGATGACAGTAAGTTTTATGATAATTTCTCACATAAAAAGGAGTCTCTCTCTAGATTCAGGAGGAAAAAGAGACTTGACCATAAACACAAATCTCTTGATGAGCATGTATCTCATACTTGTGCTAATTAATCACAAGGTATAAAGAGCTTACTCATAAAAATCCTCTTGAGTAAGATGTGTTAATAATTAGGTATACTTTTGGTTTTTCGTGCGTCTGTTAAGTTGAGCTATTTTCTTATCCTCCATAGCTAAACTTTTGATTGCAGACCTGTTTTACTTAAAAGTATTGGTTTTTGCTCTAAAATGTTGTTTCCCTTTGTTAGGAAGTTTTTTTTATGGTCCTTCCTACAACTACTCTGAATTTCTGCCATAATTGAGTTTACTGAGTTTTAATCTTGGTTGTAGCAAAAGTTTTGTTTGTGGGCCTTACTTTTCTGGGTAATGTTGCACTCGAACGGGTATCCATGTTCTGGCACGAGTCAACTGTTTAAACCCTAAAATCCCTCCCTAGGAAAACCCTTAAATACTTACCTATTGAGTTACAAAAAGTCACGTACGCATACTCTAGGTTGGTTTCTGGGTTGTCAAGAACGTCTTCTTCTTCATCTTGCTATGGTGATTTTGCAAGAGGATTCCTTGACAAAGGTTTTGTTATTGAGTCCAAGAAGAAAAGAACCCTTGTAGATGAAGATCATCCTAATGCTTCATGTTATTTTGCCTATGTTCATGAGGATGCTGAAAAGGATGATATGATTTCTGCTGAAGTTGTTCATGACTTTCTTAAGTACTTTGGGGAAGCAAAACAAGAGCTCATTGTGACTCTGAAAAATCTTGATGGATTGAAAATTGAGTTGGAAAAGGTTACTGTTGACCTTGATCTCATAAAGTCTTACATCAATGATCTTCGCAAAGAGAATCACCTATCCGATGTTGCAATGAATGTTGTTGATCACAAGCTCAAAGACCCTTTGTCTCGTGAGGATTCTGAACCGTCCATATGATCTTAGTTCGTGTTCGGGATAGCACTGGAGTATGTTTTTCTTTAGCTTGTTTTATTTTTGTTGCCTAGTATGTCTTTTTTTTGTTTTAGTTGGAAGAATAACTAGTGCTTTGAATAACAATGATTGTGACTACACATAGCTATTATGTTTCATCTTCTTGTTCTTTTTTTTTTAGGTTTATTAGTTTAAATTCTAAAAATATTTGGAGCATGATGTTTTGCAGTATTAATCTTTATGATTTGATATATTGAAATTTGTTATGGGATATTGGTATTTACGTCCGTGAACTATGTTTGTCCCATACTTTGTCAAAAGTAAAGTCATTCGTGTTCGGAATTCATGTACTGGTAAAAGAATGAATGGACTTTTGACAAATACAAAAGTTAAGCCTATATTGTCAAACATTTGATGGGAGGTAAGTTAAAATCTTTTGTTCAAGGATTATGTCTATTAATTGTCGTTATGCAAATAGTGATTGAAGATAGAATGAATCCTTGTGTATTCCGTAGTATTGATCATCCATGATTCATATTTTATGTATTACTGTGAGGCTCCGTAATGCATCTTATGTTGAGCACTATACAACCAAGTTGATTTATTAGCTTAGTTGGTGTTCCGTGAGATATGTTATGTCGAGCATATTGAACTAAATTAATCATCTTGTTTGGTTATTTAGTTATTGCTCCGTAAGGTTTCTTATGTCGAGCAAAATGACAGTTAAATTGATTACTTTCGTAATTAGTTTGGTTGTGTATTCCAATTAGATTAATTATGGGTTCTCTTGTAATTAATCTAGTTGAGTATTTTCGTGTCTCCATAAGTTCTCTTATGTTGAGCATAATCAATTGAATTGATCACCTTTTGTGTTTAATTTGATTGAGTATTCTGATTAAATTAATCATGGGTTTACTTGTGATTAATTTGATTGAGTTCTTTGGATATAGAAAATCGTTCTCATGGTTTTGGATGTCCAATAAAATCCTTCTTTTCTTTTAAAATTAAGGTCTCTCTTGTTGTTCTTTAGGGAATGACATCTAATGGGGGAGTTTTCTTTTGAACTTGTGCTTAATGGTCATATCTTGAGGGGTGTGCGGCTGTGGAATTTTAGAGGGGTTATCTTGTATCTTTAAACCCCTTGATGAATGCATCGCTTCGGCTTTATGATTGCATCTAAATTAGTTGGTATGTATTTTTTCCTTTTGTCATGAAATGTCTCTCTTGGAAATTTCATTATGATCCCGTTCTTATACCTTAGCCAATTTTATTGACAAAAAGGGGGAGAATTAATATGTAGTTCATACTACAAATACATATGGTTTTCAGATCATTGTGTAAGGGGAAGTGGTTTCCATGTGAGATGGAGTATTGACTAAGGGGGAGTGATGCATTCACCATAGTATTATTTTTGAAGTTGTGATACAATTTTACTTTGACACTGTGTAATAATACTATGACACTGTATGACAATGATCGAGACCGATGCTTTCTCATTGTTATAGCTACAGATCTTCAACAGAGGTGATGCTAAACTTACAACCTTTGGGATCATTGGAGTACTTGGAAGTGACGAATATTTCGAGGAATGTTGAAGGTTAGACATGTGGAATAGGATCTACTAAAGTTTCTTTATCATTTTTGTATTCCATATGTATTGATAGTTTTGTTACTAAAATTGACAAAGGGGGAGATTGTTAGAGCATTGCTCGGTCGAACTCGCATGCGTTTCTATCTCAAGCGTGTTTGTCAATGTTAGTGATCAAAACTATAAGTCTTGATTTCTAGTCTATTATAGCTAAGTCCCGGACTAGGATAGAAAGTGTAGTTGAGCTCAAGGACTTCATGGAGATTCATCATACAAGTAGAAGAACTACTCAAGGAACCGGTGGAACTTCTCGACAAAAATGTATGTGAAGACTTGAACTTATCTATCACTCAAAAGTCTATCTACTTTATCTCCTACTTTTTGAGACAAGAAGTCGTATGCTATATATATATATATATATACTTTGAATATACACATTTGGTATTTCGAGCCGAGTATACCTCGCGTATTTATATCTCGAAATATATATTAGTAAACTTTTCGCTTCGATCAAATTTATCTTTACCATGTGACGAAAGTCATGATATGTTTCAATCATCTTGAAAATTGGTTTGACGAGAAATGATGTAACAGTATATAACGTCCTCTAAGAATGTTTCAATGATTGAAATGAGAGTTTAGATTACATAACAAATGGTGGACATAAGCATTATTGTGGAAACACATTTATGTATAAGTCATATTCCTTGAACCAAAGTTTGCGAACTTTGTTGATCAAGAGAACCAGAAGAATGGCGTGAGCCAAGTCCGCGAACTTACGAAGTTCTCAAACCCGAGAATTTCTGCTGGATTTGACAAACTACTTGCGTGAAGCTAAGTCCACGAACCGGAGAAGTTCTCATACCCGAGAATTTTTGGTGGAGTTTGTAAACTCTGCCCAGTAACTTAAGTCCGCGAACCTAGTATGCGAACTTGAGAAGGTTATATATCTGAAGATGATTTCTAAACTTAAACTTAAAAAGACTAAGGAATGCAGTTTGCAAATCGTGGCTATAAAAGTTTATGAACCGATTCAAGTGAATCAAATCATCTTTGATTCAATTGTGTCTTGTGTAGTACATAAGATTTTCTTGCAATTGAACAACTCTCTAACTAGTTCATTTGAAGTCATTTGAACTAGTTATGGTGAAGAAGAACATGGTTGATATGAAATGCTCATATTGCAAACCCTAATTTGAAAGACTATATAAAGGAGACATCTAGTATTGTGCAAAAATAATCCCCACACCTTACTTGTGATACTAGTTTGCGTGCTAGAGTTGATTCTCCTTTAACCTTTGGTTTTCTTCTTCTAAAACCAGGTTAACGACTTAAAGACTTCATTGGGATTGTGAAGCCAGACCGATACTACTTTTATCGTAGTTGTGTGATCTAATCTTGCATCTTCTATCGTACGAGTACAATCAGATTGATTGGCTTGAGATTGATATCTCCGATAGGCAAGATATAAAAAGTAATCACAAACATCTTCGTCTCATTGTTTGTGATTCCGCAACATCTTGTTTCGTTACCATACGATTAAGATTGTTGTGAGGTGATTGATAACTCTAGGATGTTCTTCGGGAATATAAGACCGGATTATCAATTGGTTCCTGTTTACCTTGATTATTATCAAAAGACGGAACAAAAACCTTTAGGGTTTATCTGTGGGAAACAGATTGATCCTTTGATAGACTTGTTTGTGTGAGACAGATTTGTTTATTGTCAAAGCCTGCGATTTTGGTCGTAGCAACTCTTAGTTATGGGTGAGATCATCTAAGGGAATCAAGTGCGCAGTATCCTGCTGGTATTAGAGGCGTAGGAGCATAATTGTACCTTGGATCAGGGGGAGATTGATTAGGGTTCAACTACAGTCCAATCCGAAGTTATCTTGGAGTAGGCTAGTGTCTGTAGCGGCTTAATACAGTGTGTGTTCAATTTGGACTAGGTCCGGTTTTTTTTTTTGCATTTGCGGTTTCCTCGTTAACAAAATTTCTGGTGTCTGTGTTATTTTTATTTCCGCATTATATTTGTTTATATAATTGAAATAATACAGGTTGTGCGTTTGAATCAATCAATTGGAAATCCGACCTTCGGTTGTTGATTGATATTGATTGATCCTTGGATATTGGTCTTTGGTACCATCCAAGTTATTCCTTGTGTTTGATTAAAGACTCGCTGATTTTTATTAGCTCGAGTAAATCAAAACAAGAGAGATATATTAACTCCTTGAGACACTTTTACCTAGATTGAATATGACTGTCTAGTTGATTCTCTAGAAAGTATTTCGGAGTTAGTCCATACATATTGCTAAGAGAAATATTGGGTGGTGTTGTTAGACCCCCGCATTTTCATGAAGGATGGCCTCTATCCAATACTGTCTGGTCACTCAACTTCATATAATGCTGCTTCATCATGTGCTACTTCACTACACGGTACTGCATTCTGAACTTTAGTAGCTTATTCTTCTTTATGGCATTCAAGTCTAGGTCATCCTGCACAGAAGATTTTTCATAAACTTGATATGAATACTGCCATCAAAATATCAACCAAATGTATTTCTTCTTTCTGTGAGTCATGTCAATTAGCTAAAAACAAATGTCTCCCTTTTCATGCTACTGGTAGTATTTCTAGCTTACCTTTTATGTTAGTTCATTGTGATATTTGGGGCCCTGCCCCTGTGCAATCTCATTTGGGATACAAGTATTATATTTTGTTTGTTGATGATTGTACAAAATTTTCATGGATTTATCCAATGAAGCATAAATCAGACAGTGTTTATTGTTTCAAGCTGTTCAAATCTCTTGTTGAGAATCTTTTTGATGTCAAGATTAAACATTTCCAGTGTGATGATGCTCTTGATTTTATCAAAGGTCATTTTAGAGAATTGCTTGATTCAAGTGGTATTGCTTGGAGAATATCATGTTCTCATCTTCATCAACAAAATGGTTCAGCAGAAAGAAAACACAGGCATATCACAGAAATGGGAAATATTTTATCTTTTCATGCTTCTCTTCCTAAGAAGTTCTAGTTTGATTCCTTCTTGGCAGCTGTCTTTCTTATAAATAGACTTCCAAGTAAGCTTCTTTCCTACAAGTCTCCTTATGAAGTTTTATACAAATCCAAACCAGATTACTCACTTCTTAGAGTATATGGATGTTTATGCTTTCCAAACCTAGTAGATTATAGGAAAGATAAGCTTAGTCCAAAATCAGCCTCTTGTGTATTTTTGGGATATAATATTCATCACAAAGGTTACAGATGTATGGATTTACATACTCGGAGAATATATGTTACTACTCGTGTAGTTTTTGATGAAGCTAAGTTTCCTTCTGCTACTTCTGCTGAGGTGTCTACTTCTCCTATATCAGTGGTACCAACTTCTACTTCTCTACTGCAAACATCTCAAGATTTTGCATCCACTACTGAAGTTTCTAGTTTACCATTGTTGGTTCCTTCTCCTACAGAACAATCTATGTCTACAGTACCATCTACTTCTGGTGTTCATAGAAGGTCAAAATCAGGTATTCATGTTCCTAAGCCTCTATCTAAAGATTTTGTAGCCAATAGTGCATTCAAACATCCTGTTCCTATTGCTCTTGATACTCTACTTAAACCACCTACTAAACCCAAAACCTTTAAGGAAGCTAGTAAGTTACCAGTTTGGGTTAATGCTATGTAGAATGAATATACTGCTCTTCATGAAAATGATACTTTTAATCATGTTCCATATCATCCTTCTATGAATGTACTTGGATGTAAATGGGTATGTAAAATTAAGTTACATGTTGATGGCACAATAGATAGACATAAAGCTAGATTGGTTGCCATGGGGTATCACCAAGTGGATGGCATTGATTTTGAGGATACTTTTAGTCCTGTTATTAAAGCCATTACAATTAGATGTGTATTGAGTTTAGCTATCTCAAACAAGTGGAGCATGATACAATTAGATGTGAGTAATGCGTTCTTGCATGGAAATTTGAAAGAAAAAGTTTATATGGAACAACCGCCTGGTTTTGTGGATCCAGATCATCCTACTCATGTATGTGAACTTAAAAATCCTTGTATGGGCTCAAACAGGCTCCTAGAGCCTGGCATGAGAGATTTAGTGGATATCTTCTTAAGAGTGGCTTCAAAAATTCCAGCTGTGATAGTTCCATGTTCATTTATCACAAGAATTCTGAGAGGATGATTCTTCTAGTCTATGTTGATGATATTATTCTTGTTGGGACTTCAGATTCTCTAGTTACTTCTTTTATTACATCTTTGAAGTCAGAATTTGCAATGAAGGACCTTGGTTCTCTACATTATTTTATGGGTATTGAAGTTGCTTTTGATTCTTCATCTGACAAAATGCTTCTCATTCAAAATAAGTATTCCCTGGATTTACTTAGGAAGCATGATATGTTTGGTTGTAAACCATGCAGAACTCCAGTTGGCTCAGATCCAAGAGTTTCTGCTTATGATGGCACTTTTCTGTCAGATGCTGCTTCTTACAGAAACTTACTAGGTGGTCTTCAGTATTTAACCCTCACTAGGACGGATATTAGTTTTGCAGTTAACTATGTGAGCCAATTCATGCACAGGCCTACTGATATTCATCTACAGCTTGCCAAAAGGATTCTCAGATATATTAAGGGCTATTTGGGTCAAGGTATTACTTTACAAGAGGGTGATTGTTCAATCTTAACTGCTTACTGGGCTGGGTTCCCTGATACACGCAAATCTACATCAGGATATTGTGTGTTTGTGGGTGGCAACTTAGTATCCTGGTCCTCAAAGAAACAACACACAATCTCTCGTTCTTCCACGGAAACTGAGTACAGAGGTCTTGCAAATGCAGCTGCTGAAATTTTGTGGCTTTCCTACTTATTCGAAGAGCTATCTGTCTACCTATCTCTTCCTTGTCGTTTATATTGTGATAATCTTGGTGCAGGCAGTCTCACTGCAAATCCAATCTTTCATGCCCGCACAAAGCATATTGAAGTAGACTATCATATGATTCGTGATCTGGTTAGTTCTAGCTTTCTGAAGGTTTTTTATATTCATACCCTAAGTCAGATTGCCGACTTATTTACCAAAGGATTGTCTAAATCACAGTTTAGCCTATTGAAGGACAAACTGATGTTTGCGGTACGTGCATCTGTTTGAGGGGGGTGTTAGACTTAGCCACGCGTCCGTACGCTGTACGAACTGCTTTGTTACTGTTAATCATAGCCACGGGATCTTGGTTTATTACAGCTGTTATTTGTATCTGTATTAATTACAGTTTGTCGGTCACCTCCTGTAATATGTGAGTCACCTCCTGTAATATTTCTTCTCTGTCGAGTCCATGAATCTATATAAGACTTAGTCCTGTACTCTTGTCAAACAACATTATTGAATACATTAGTTCACATTTCTTACATGATAATATGGAGGCAAGTAAGAATTTGATAAGCGAACACGAGATTTGAAAAACGTTTGCTACATCGCAGGATTCACACACAAAGCTAGAGCCCGATCTTGTGCACTCCATTTTAACCAGCGTGCATATTTCAGGTTCGTGATTTAGTAGTTTTTGTTTATCAATTTACAGGACTTTATTTCCTTGAAAATTTGTTTCTCTTTTTTGTGAATTAAAATGGAACTCCGTAACTTTTTGGTACTAAAACTGTTAGTGGGAGAGAAGAAGACTGAATCTCATATTGAGCTTAAAGTTGGGATGCCCAAAAAGCATTTGTAAGAGGTGGCTTTGGTTCACCACAAATGGAAGCAAGTCTATAAGAATAAGATCCATTTGTAAGGGGTGGTTTTGATTCGCCACAGACGAAAACAAGTTACTGTGCCTCTTGAGATGAGTCTCCTCTTCTTCTTTCTTTCATTTTCCTCATCTTCTTTCTTTCGATTAAGGGGATCATTGTAAAGCAAATTACGGAAAAACAAATTAGAACTTCGAAGAAACTTACCGAGGTGAAATATATTTAGTTGAACCGTGAGAACAAACAAAGAGAAACTGAAACAAGGAGTAGCAGAAATCTTAACAATGGTAAGAGAGATCAATGCCAATAACAAAGCTCGAAATCTTCATTATCTTTATTACAACAACATGATTAACACTGATATCAATTTTAACTAATAAAACAGAAAAACGGAAAAAAAAATATTAGGAGAAGCAGAGTCTTGGCACCAACCTTCAAAGCTTGCCTTCGAATAAACTTGATAACGTTTTTACAAAAAAATTGTATTAACAGCAGAGATTTACAAAAGATAGATACAAGAAAAAGAGGTCAATGCGACCCCACAAAACTCGACTAACTGAATCTACTATAAGGAACTCCCTACACCTTAATTGCATTAATGAAACAAGGGTTGCCAACAAAATGCACTACTTCACCTTCATGGAGCAAGCCAACCCTCTTAGCCATGGCATCAGCAAAATCTATAATAGACATGCTTCTATATGTACACTAGTATCAATCACATGATAAGGAAGTGGATATTACCAGATTACCTCAATCTCAAATTGTAGAGAGATGAGAACGTAGGTTATCTCCACCTACTGTGAAAAGGAGAGTCAGAACCAGAGGATGATGGCAGAGACCTCCTCACAAATGGATGATCTAAAAGCGTAGCAGCAGTCGGTCGATCTTCTGGTTTAACTCGTAAGCAGTTGAGGATGAAGTCACGTGCATCTGGTGAAAGGTTTTCAGGAACAGATGGTGGTTCACCCTTCCCAATTCTATAAGTTGCTTGCATCTGTCGTGAGAGAGACAGAAAGAGAGAGGAACAATGCTGTTAATCTTTAAACACGTAATATTCAAATGGGTGTATAACTTCATTTTTATAAGTGGAATGCCGCAAATATGTCAAATAGCAGATAAAATTAATTAACAGCGACTACAGATGATACCACGACGAAACGAGTGATGGATAATATCCAGATATGCTGTAGGTATGCTGTAGGGAGGCAGGTACATAAACATTCCTACTCCATCCCTACTTTGTTCAGTGGTACTAATTTGTGAGAACCATTGGTATGAACTATGAAGCTATTTTTGATATGAGCCCTTTTACAGACCATCAATCTTATCTAATATCTCAAACCTAGCTCCTTGTACAGAAGGAAACCAGCAAAAATATATTGCACAGGTTCTCTTTCATCGAAACAGTTTATTACAGTATTGAACTAACATCATGAAATTTCATGTAATCAGAGTTCTAAGAAGTAGATGGTTGATCAAACAATAAGTTTGTAGCAAGTATTTAAAAGACTTACTTTTGTGGGGATTAGCCTATACTACAACATGTGGAATTGGTTAGGACCAATCTCATATATCATCATCAAGCATCTAAAAAATATCGTATGAGTTATATGCATAATGAAACTGTTGACCAGACTTGAGCAAATTCAAGCGAAGCGAAACACTATTATGTGAGCTTTAGAGAACTAATTAGCTTCTTACTATGTTAGTAAGCTAGAGTTAAATGGGAAACTGCACAACTAAAAAGCAACTAGGCAAACTAAAATGACTTCCTACTGAATCCTTGGATTATCAGATACTGAAACCCACAAAAGAACCACTGCAAGAGAAGAGCAACACTACAAGAACGAAATATTTGAGCTTGTCAAAATGCAGTGCTTACCCATTCTAGAGGAGCATACGGAAGTTGGTGAGTTAACATCTCCAAGACTGTGCACCCAAGGCTCCAGATATCAGCTGGAAGTCCGTAGCCAGTATTCTTCCGATTAACAACCTGCGAACAAATAAACATGAATATTAAAAAACTCAAGCACACTTGCTAAACGACACACTATCTCATAATTGAATCCAAAAGGCAGGCAGTAATGCAACGTTGTCATTAGCATTAACCACATTCCGGTTAAACATGATAGAACTAAACATGTTGAGGTGGATGGAAACTTATAGGGCATCAGATGGACTTCCAGACAAAAAGCTTTCTAAATCTACCGCTCAAATTCTTTATCTGACAAGTTACGCATGCAAGATATTGATGCACACGCTAGAGGGAAAATATCAGGATGAGTGTCATGCATATAGTTTGTAAAGCTATAAGTTTACACATTAAGCAAATGATGTTGACTATGCCGGCCAATTTCTTATGCTCCGAATGGAAATGGGTGGATATCAAAATCCATGCCTTCAAGAAAGTTCGATAGTTTCACTATGGTTGTTTAATTAAAAATGAAACACTTCAACAGTTCAATGCAACTGTATAAAAACATTAAATAATTGTAAAAGATGTGATGCAAACCTCGGGAGCCATCCAAAATGCAGTTCCTTTGGAAGATTTCACATCGTTTAATCTGGTTGTCTGAAGGCATATAACAATAAGCAATCTGAAGATTTTAGCAACAGTTTCAAAAGCTTCAGGAAAAAAAAATGATCTAACATGCTGAGGGTAAAAGAACCTTTGCCAATCCAAAATCAGCAAGCTTTACAGACCCATTTGCGTCCACCAGTATATTGGCACATTTAATATCCCTAGGAGATGACAAAGAAGGCAGGATGCGTCAAAATGGTATCACAGAAGGTCCTTATCAAAGCTACTAGGTAAGTAGTGATTTTTTGTTTTCTTTACATTTCAAGTAATCAGACAAAATAAAACTACGGTCCAGAAATGTTGATAAAGACAGCAGGACGAGGAAAGAAATATGAATGAAAATTATCTTTATAGGTTCGTCTTATGACAATCAGAATACTTATCATCAGCAGGTACCGAATAGATTCAAATTCTTCAAATTTCCATTTAGTAAAAACATCCGAGAATGTTAAGAGTCTGAGTATAAAAAAGATCTTCGAAGTATCACACTGAAGGCTGGAGCTCACTGATATTTATCATAAACAGATGGTCTTGGCAATAAACCAACATAAGAATGTTCACCTCAGGTTCAACGACAAATCAGTAGCTAAGCACTACACTAAAAAGTTCAGATGTATCACCTGTGAACCACGTCTCGATCATGCAGATACTTCAAACCATGGAGAATCTGCCTTGTGTATGAAGAGACTTGAGAATCTCTTAAATCATACTTTTGATACAACTGTGCAAGCGAACCTTTTGCAACTAGCTCGAGGAAGATATAAAGTTTACCTTCAGCCTGAAAAATTAGTATGTAAAAATTGCAATCAATTAACTATTTCTGGAAACGTAAAGGAGCATTTGGAATACCCTTATCCTCAATTATTTATAGCATTAGTTTTAAAATCAAGTTGACATATGTGAATATATGTCTCTGCTAAGAATATCTATAGATACGTGGGATTGACGAGAAAGGTAGCTTATTGCAACACTTTCAAGACTGACAGATGACAAACAAACTTTAAAGTGATGCATGCAAGTGCAACAATATATGAGGTGTATAACGCACCCGGCAGGTGAGGTGATGTCACACCACCTTCCGAATTACTTTCCTAAAAAAAATTTAATATGAAGACCGACTATCACTACCTTGCCAATGTTGCCTAGACTTATTACTTATTAGTCTACTTAAGTTTATTTTTTAAGCAAAGGTGGGGTGTCTAATTAGAACAGAGTTTTTAGTTCCTTAGTACTTCAGTCTATCATTGCCTAGTACAACAGTATATCACATTCTCCTTAAAATAAATTAGTAAGTGCAAAACCTCGTTCAGGATGCCAACTTTGTACAAATATATAGGAAATAAAAAATCAGAAACCAAAAACCAATTCAAATGTATAAGAAGCATTACCTTGTCTGTTCCAAGATATTGAACAATGTTCTCATGCTCAAAATTACTTAGCAGTGCGATCTCCTGAAGCAATAAGCGAGAAGCTAGAGTCAGAAGGCGTTTAATGCGAGTAAAATTATCAGTTAAGCATCTTAAGCAGTAAGTACAGCCTGTATAGTGGCAAGGACTCTTCCATTCATGAATGCAAGAGGCATGACGGCATAAGCTAATCCAAAAGTTTATCTTGTCACAATTATCAAAATGTCTAACCTGCTCTAGCTGATATACACTTTGCTTTCCCTGGTTTCCTTGATCGAGTAAAGAGACCTCCTTCACAGCAAAAAAGAACCCGTCACTGCAGACAAAAAGTGGTGTGATGAGCTCCGGTTGCAAAACTGCTTCGAATTATATATCGAACGAATCACTTTTTTCCTCGGAGCAAGGAAATTTCCATGCATCATTATTATTGCCTGCTTAAATCCACGAGCTCTCTGGAACATCGTGTTCCCAGTATATCCAACTATTTAACAAAAAGAAGAAAGTGCTGTACATGAACCTTAAGCTTACAAAAGAATGTCAGGAGGCGCCATGTGTACCTGGTGTTGAAATATTTCAAATGGGTGTTGTGCTATACATGTCCGGACTTAAAATGTCATGCTTAGCGCCACATGAAATTAAGCAACGATATCTAGTTTTCTCTTTTCTTTAGTTCACTTGTACTAGACTTTCACATAGTTTAAGTGTACCCCTAATCCTATGCACCTGTTTGTTGAGGGTCTTTTGGTTTCTTCTTTACAGTCAGAATGTCAGATTCAATGTATTCTCTTTCGCTTTAGGTTAACTAAACTTTACTGGTTTAGTTGATATAGCAATTTAAAACCTCTTTATAGGTAGAGGCTTGCTACCTACAGAGTACAGGTAGTTAGGCAAAGCAGATGCAAGTGGGGTTTGAATCCCAGACCTCCTGATACATCCACCAAGTGCCTGACCAACTCAACTGTTGCACACTTATAACAAATGCACAATGGAGCAATGGCAAACATACCAATCAGCAAGCAAAATTAGAAACACCTACTCAGAAGTGATGAACTGAGAAATGCTACGGTTGACTCTACACTATTCTTCTACTAACTTCTTCCTTGGAAGAGCTAATATGATGCATATATTTATGCTTCTACCACACATCTACACAGATAACAGTGTCTGGAGACAATGCAACAAATCTACTTAGATCTACCTAGTGCTGCAAATCTACACTCTTCATAGAGCTATTAAGTGTTTAGAATTTGGTGGTATAAAGCAATTCAAATTATTATTTTGATGAATTGATAGTGGCAAGTGAGATAAACAAATCAAGAAAAATGCAATAATTAGTAAACCAGGGCACTATCTTCCTTAGCAAGCCGTGATTTCCATACAGAAATGCATTACCCTTATGAAATTACACGGTATAATAAGTAAGCTTTGCAAGTGAAGGCATTCGAATTTCCTAGGCTAGAGCAAACTACAGAATATCAACATGTATGAAATAGTAAAATAGAAAGGATAAATAAGCTTAGTTGTGAAAGGCAGGATACTTACTCGCTGAATCCTTCATACACTGTTCCGTAAGAACCGCTTCCTAGAAAAGTGCATTTAGTCCATGTCCTAATGTTTCGTCTGAACCTACCATTAGGTGAAATGGTGTTCTGTTCTGTTGACGTACTTGAAGAATCTTCATCATTTGACGTTGTGAATGAAGAAGAATCAGTCTCTCCTAACCTTGGTCCGTCTTCATCCCTATCAATGACCGTCCTATCAATTTCCACCTCTTCATGTTCATCTTCATCCAAAGAATTTGCTTCTAATGACGAACCTCTTTTGAGGCTATTGTAGTCATCCGGAGCAAAAGAACTAATCAGATCCCAAGTTGATCCTGAATTATCAAGAACAGGGCGGGACAACGAAGGTGGAGGAGTGAGAAAAGGCGGGGGAGCGAGAAGTGGTGGTCGAACACCCTTAATTCCTCCTCCTCCATTTACTATTACTGCTACAGCAGCATCACTACTTGAAGAACCAGGAGTAATAACAGTAGAAGAAGAACAAATCGCATCATCAGTAACCCTAACCCTAGCTTGAAATTCACTATTAACTACATCATCAACAACCACATCAACCTTATTTATTTCCAATTTGTCATCAATACTATTACTACTACTAATTCTATTACTCACAAGAGAATCATTACGATAGAAATGATTAGAATTGAGATCAGATGACGAATTAGCTCTACTCTCCTTCCAATCGCTAGGAGAAATTGCAAAATCCTCAGGACCAGAAAGCCCTAAACTTAAACAAATCCTATCAATTTCACCACCATCACTACCCTCAATTCTAAAACTACGATCTGGGTAACAACTTGGAGGAATATCAAGTGAACGAGTTTTTAAAATAGAAGAATAATCCTCTTCTGCAGATAAGGAAGAAGAAAACGATGTAGAAGCACCTCTTCCTCTTTCACCAGCATCATACTCATCATCATCATTACTGTATTTCTTAGCAATTGTTCGATCGAGCCTTGGCGTTACTTTTCTCTGCTGTTTCTGCTGCCGATGTTTCCGATCCATTTTGTTGCTAGAGTTTTGACCCAAAAATCGAGATAAATGATTCATATCTATGAATAGTGTGATAATCTGGTGCCATCATCCGAGAATCAGTCACCAGTAAGTTACACCAGTAATAATAATTACTCTATATCTAATCAAGTCAAGAATGGCGTCCCTTTTTGCTTATATCTAATCTAACCCTCTTTTTCTCCTTTTCTTTTTTGCCTTTCTGTGTGTGTTTCTGTTTTTTATATGGTGTTTGTTGGTGTTGTTCTATTACTACTACTTTTATTTATTATTATTAACTACTTTTCTTTCTTCTTCCTTGTGTAGTTGGTGTGGTGGAGGGTAGTGAAACTCCAGCCCAGACTGGAGCTGTACATGCGCTAATCAATCAGTGGATGCACTGGCAAACTCGGTAAAAACATCAGCAACAGATTCAAACTACTGAGTTGACTTCAGATATGCCTGCCTGAGTTGACTAACCAGTCAACGACAGCTAGATTTCCGGTTGGAGAAAGACGATATAACCCTTGCTAACCCCAACTATTTACACCAAATTTTGGCTGCCGAGGGTACCATTAAACACGAGTGCCGCCAATACTAGATACTCGGGTTTAAAGTTTAAAATATTTCATTTCTGGTGATGTAAAGACCAACCAAAAACTGATAGCCACGGGAATCAGGATGGTGTACTAGTTTCGGGAGTGAGAAATGGGTTCGGGAGAATTGACTAATAAAATAAGGAGTTTCGTCAAACAGTATTTTATATTGACTTTACAGCAGGTTGCACCACAATTGCGAGTCTTTTAAGTAACGAGTGCCAAATGGAAGCTGCTGGAGGAGTAAGGTTAAGAAATAAGAAGTTGACTTTCATGGAAGGAGTGTGGTTATGTATCGTATTCGTGCCCGTCCTTTCAGTTTGACCACATTGTTTTACCTGTACATGTACACATTTACATACGTGTTCTGATTAATGATGGCCAAGCAATTAGTTTTTCCAAAGCCGAGGAAGGTACCTCGGAGATACTTATTACTACTGTGAAGAAGTGCAGGGGACAATAGAAGTCTCTCTTTGGAACGGGAACTATATAATAGGTAGAGAAATAGAGGACGAAGACCCGAGGGATTTAGTTTACAATGTTATGAACAATCCGTCATGTCTGCATTTCCAGATCAGTGTTCTTAAAGTTGCTATGTCAGTTGGTAATATTGGAGTTAGCTTTCTTCATATATCAGATATAAAAATAAGTTAAGCCCAACATATCCAAACAAAACGTGCATTTAAGACCAGCTGATAGAAACCCAAAGCAACTCTAGTAGAGTACTGTTTACTTTTTTAATAAGTGCTCTGATCAGATGTCTATAAATCACCAACCAAAATTCAAGTTTATATAGGGTATTACAAACTGCCTCTTTGGAATAATATTCCAACTTCTAACCAACTTTTGCTACAGGGATCTGTACCAACCAGAGTAAATTCATCCCACAACCAACAGAAGGATGAGCTACTACTACAAACACCCCTAATAAGCATATCTCAGTAACCATCTCAAAGGTTTTACAGAGTTCATAAATTTCAAAAGAAGGAAAACATATGTGCCTTGAGCCATGCTGTATTTGATAAGTGCAACATATGCCTTGAGCCGTATGCAACATCTAAGCCTTGATTAATGTGCAATCCTCGATCCCGCAGAAGTCTGAGTAGGCCACAACAAAACATAAACATAAACAAAAAGAGAGAAAGAGACTTAACCTTGTAAACAAGTAAACTTATATCCTTCTTATATGTGAAAAATGAATGTTATGCTACTTACAATCAGAGAAAGCTGATATGGAAATCTACATGCTAATAATTTTCCCCACTGCCACTGTTTTTCCTGCAAACAAATACCATAACGACCTATTAGTATTATACACCAATATAAGAAGTTGAAAGACATTATTTAATAATTGACAATGGCATATTACCTTCAGTACGCAAGGTAAATCGCCCAAGCTGCGGAAAATCTGAGAACTTCTCTACACATATCAAGTTACTAACCTGGAAAATACAAAACAAACCAAATCAGCAAAAAAAAAAAAACACTATCAGGAACATAAAATCCTGTTAAGGGTGGATGATAAGCGAAGCCCGTAACAGATATAGACTTGGAAAATGAAAACATCTAGTGAACGAAGCTTAAAGCACCCCAAGAGTTCACCTGAATCCGGCATAGAACCACAGCACCATTCTTTACAAAAAGAATCTTCTTTTTCATGGGTTTCTTAGTCTTAGGGTCGATTTGTGCTAGTAGCTCAACAATTTCACACTCCTCAACAGCAGAATGAACATGTAAAACTGCCTTGTAACCTGCAGTGAAAATAGCCTGGGGAAAGAAAAAAAAATAGAAGACAATTGAGTCACAGTAAGTATGAAAATAGAAGAAAGAACCAGCAGGAAAGCCAAATTGAAGAAACCCCGAAGGCATAATACATACATTATCGAGCAATTCCAGGATTTGCAGTTGGGCATTGAACTCGGTAACTGCAGTTATTGGATTTGCTGCAAGGAAGAATGTAATACCGCTTAGTGTGCATGAGGAAAGTGGAAAATAACAATGAGAACTAGGAACAGGGATCGGACAGCAAATATACAGTAAGAAAAAGAGATCAGAAAAGCATCTACCACAGCAAGTAAAACAAAGTAGTTTATCAGCGTAAGAATACACGAACGTATAGCACGATATTGGAAAAGGAACTTTTAGCTCAGATCAGTTAAAAATGATAAACCATTGTACACTTCGAGAGCCAGCTAGACTAATGATATGTTCTCTTTCCCATTATCATTCATTAACAGAATATCACCTATACATAAAAGTGTTCACAAAGCACTAAGGGACCACAATTAAGATGCAAGGCTTGAAGGTTGAAGCTAAAAATGTAAGGAAGGCATCCACTTTCCCTAACATGGATGAGCCCAAGACTGATACCAGAGAATTCAAGTTTTCATACTTCCCATGTCAGTTCTGAACACCGTTTATGGATTTCAACATACAAAGCTGGCCAAATAGCAAAATGCATCATTCTAGAATGGAGCTTACCAGTACTACATAACACAAAACCCTCCAATATGTCTTCCTCTTCAATCCCAGATAATTTAACACGTACATTTTCACCAGGAGCAGCACGTCTTACTTTGTTTTCATCACAATATACAGCAAGCACTTTAACATGAGCCTGTAAAAAAAATCAATTTATACTAAATCTTACCCTCTCTGAGCGGAAATAAACCCGAGAAAAACGCAATTATAAGATAAATAATAGATTACCTTATTGGGAAGAACCACTAAATTATCTCCCTCCCTGATACTGCCAGATTCAATTTTGCCCATAACAACAGTTCCCATGTCCTTAAACTTGTCAATAATTGGCATCCTGATAGAAGCAAAATAATGAGAGATAAGAGATAAAATAAATGAAAGATAATAACGCAATTTAACGCCGGAAAAAGGAACCGTGCTGTGCAAAATTAGATACTGTTATTTTCACACAGGGATGAGAATGAGATTCAAATTACTCGACAAGAAAAAAGAGGGGAAAAGGAACCGCACTGTGCAGTGAGGTGAGGTGCAAAATTAGTCACTTATTACTGTCACAGAGATGAGAACGAGATTCTAGTTACTTGACAAGAAGAAAAGGAAGGACAACAGCCAGGCATTAAATCCTAATCCTAACACCCTATATAAAAAACAGTGATTGCGGTGGTCTTAACAAAATTTTCTTCATTTCTGCTTTCTTAGAAAGTAGTATTAAAAATTTATGCCAGTGGGAGGAAATTAATGAGATTTAAAAAAGTAAAACCGGTAACACAACCCTGGGAGCAGAAAATCAATCAATAAGCACTTATAAATCCATTACTGACTTCAATTCAATGAGGGGTTGAGTACTTCGTGACTAGCCAGAACAATTACCAACAAGGACTGGACATAAGTAAATTTATTGTGCATAACTCACTCCACAAACAGAATACACAATAGAGACGACAAACACGATGTAAACTCACATATGCGTAGACTAACAAAAGTTTAGGGAAAAAAGAAACTATAAATGTCTTACCTGACTGGACCCTTAGGATCTCTCAGAGGAACTTCAATAACATCCATAACCTCAAAAAGACATGGTCCATCCCACCAAGGGCAAATACTCTTATCCAAACGTGTTTGCATGTTTGAACCAAGCAGAGCAGAAATGGGAAGAAATTGAACATCTACATGTTACCAACAAAGTACACTCGTTAAATATTCACCCGAAAAAGTTAGAAGCACAGGATACAGCAAGAGATTGTATACACTCTAATATCAGAACGTTTGCAGCATATTTCCCTTCAAGAGATTCCAAGGGATTTCTTACAAATTGCCGTAAAAAGCGAAATTCATGCATTAAATGTTCAAAAATCATACATTAAATGTTCTTGTTACAGTATTTTCAATCTTAAGGGAATCAGGGTAACTAAGTTACAGTATTTAAATTTCACGGTAGCACAAGGGTTATATAAAACAATCTAAATGTAAATAAATTGCTCGGGCATAAATTTAAATACCCAATTGTAGTGGAACTTGCTCGCAAAGACCCAACACTATATGGTAATAGGTAATGATGCGACTGGGGTTAGTAGGACTGGGACAACACCAGTGCATAAAATAGACATGAAGTACCTATGTGTGTGCAACGAATTTACACTGACCATTATATGGTTATCACTCCTAGGAGGAACGTTCTGTCAAATTAGACTGGCTATAAATGAGAATCTGAAATGCAAACCAATAAAGCTGGAGCCACGATAAAAATCTAGTATCTGAGTGGAGGTAATGAAGTATTGTACACAATATCTAACATCTAAAAGCACCAAGGAACTAAGCAAATGGACCTTTACCTTTTTTCACATTGTAACCCGAAGATTTAAGGAAAGGTATCATCTTTGATTCTATTTCAGTGTACCTAAGGAAATGATTGTTCATTAGGAAAAATCTGGAAGCTAAAAGAAAAAACCAAAAAAAAAGGTGAAAAAATATAAAGACGGGTAAACAAGATAAAGCACCTCTCTTTGGACCACTGCACAGTTGGATCGTCCATTTTGTTTACTACAACGAGCAACTTGGAAACACCCAAGGTTTTGGCAAGTAAGACATGCTCTCGGGTTTGTCCACCTCTTTCATATCCAGTTTCAAACTCTCCTTTCCGAGCAGAAATTACCTGAATATTAACAATCATTAATCTTCAATAATCCCAGAAACAAAAATTTAAGAACTACCCATTACCAGCCAAAACTTACCAACACCCCTATATCCGCTTGAGAGGCTCCACTGATCATATTCGGGACATAGCTTTTGTGACCCTGAAGAAACCATAAGAGGCAAAATTAGAACAGAAGTGAAAAAGGAACACAGAGACATCGGGCCAAGTTCAGATTCAAAAATGTGGGTAACAAATTACAACCATCCTTGCTTGTAATTTTGATACCATAGAAACACAGATCTAATTTCGAATGTCACATTCTATTTCCTATGAGAGGCTCTCCACTTATTATAAATAAGTGAACTAATTGAGTTCTTTGGGCAACATTTAAATCATTAATAAGACGAACCTACTGAACTGAGATAAATGAAAAGAAAAGAGCCTCAAGAGAGGGAAAAAAAAATACCGGGGCATCCAGGATTGTGAACCTCGTGTTTTCCGTCTCGAAATGTGCTCTACCAACCTCCACTGTCTTCCCCTGCAGAACACATTATCGAATAACATGTATTATTTCAGTAACCAGGATAAAAAAAAGTAGTGTCATGGTCATATGGTTATCTATGATCAGTAATTAGCAGCGGCTTTCATAGCGACCGCGTCTAGTCTCAACATTCAAAACATCAGTATCAACATGTGGCAACTCTTTCAAATGGGACGACCCCACACTCTTCAAGGAAAAAGAAGTAATTTTGATGGGCTGTGATAGACACATCTCGCTATTAAGTCTCAAAAATTTCTATACAATGATTCATTTCGTGAAGTTCTATCTACTCCTATGTTCCTAGTTGCAATAAAGAGGATGCAATGTCGCAGCTTTAAGTATGAGATCAATGCAAACGCCTTTGGCATGCTTCAACTTGAAAAAGAATATACAAGGCATGCACAAAGTTTAAATACTGTAAGAAACAAACCTTTACACGCTCTTCCTCATTTGTGTCCATTATATATGCCATGTACCTAGTACACAGAGGAAGGGGGAAAATAATTAGGTTCAATCCCATAATTTATCCAAATAGAAAGAAAAAAAAAGGTTTCTAAATAAAAGATGTTTTAAGTGTGCAACCAAAGAAGTATGGTCATATAACGGAACTTCCATATTTTTATTAAATAAGCACACAAAATCAAATGTTTGTCTGCCAATCATCTCCATCTTTGGATCATACATACATACATACATATATATATATATGTACTAACTGAAATGAGATCCTCCACTCATATGAGATCATTGTGAAAGAAAATGATATTAAACAGAACATGCCATTCCCGTTAACAAAAAAGATAAAAATTGTGTCAGCGACATGCAACTTAAACCACGCTTCAACCATGTATAACTTAGAACTTATTCTGTATTGGAATCCATCAATAATAGTTATACCAACACCTCTAATCAGTAAGGCTGATGTTCTAAGGTCCATGATAGGATAGGCCCCAAGCAATACATCTAACCAGAAAGCAACTACAGATATAGTTTAGACTACCTGAGGCAGACTTCCGTTAGATGATTCATATCACAATAATTGAGGCATGACTTTAAGGTGATTTTGCACAAGAAATCGACTAAATTAATGTTCCAACTTGCGATCTAGAGATAAAAAGGGACAGCAGATGCAAATTTATAAATATACGGTAATGGACATCGTAAAAAACAATGGATTGTCTAACCAGCTTTCACGACTCTTATCCTTGGCTTCCTTCTCATATTTTTGTATTGTTCGATCATCCACCTGACCACTGAGAAAAAGAATTTGCCCACCAGCTGTGGACTTACCGGCATCTGCACTCGGATAAAGCATAGATGTGAGGATGAATGAGATAATACCCAATTGACTAATCTTCTCCTACTATATCTAATACCAAACAGCAATATTCAGCAGGAGATAAGCACCAGCACAGTGATCCTCAAGGTTATGCAACAAAATACATTTACAAGAATGGAAGAAATGAGGCATATATTCCTCAACTACCAAACCCATATGTGATTAAGCTAGCTTTGATGCAGCGTGCATGCTTCAGCCTCAACCAAAGTAGATTTACATCTCACCCTGGCGAGACTCCATCCTCGAACAGTTATAGAGATAATAACAAGCTTTCAAACATACATATGAAATTGATAGATTTTTAAGCATTTTTTGTCTAATATCTGAATTACTATATGATGGCGGATCATCACATTCAGCAATTCTATAATACCACTGTTCATACCATTGCAATGCAGCAAAATAACTAATGGAACGCGAAGATTAGGCGAACTTACCAACATGACCAATAAAAACGACATTCAAGTGCCGCTTTGTCTGTTCTTCCTTCTCTTCTACCTCTTTAGCTTTTTCTGGACTAGGCATTTCCTCGTCTTTAACTGAAATGAAGTTAATATATAACACAGAAGTTAGACTGACAGTTCAAAATATTGATACGACAACTTCAAAGCAAAGCAAAAACATTACGAATACCAGTAGGCTCTGAGTGCAAATGTTGATCACTTGAGTGGACCTCTTCCTTGACATCATCTACCAGAACGGAAACACGGATAACTTAGCATTAATTAGATAACATCTTAGTTCCTTATCAATTAAGGAAAGCACAATTTTATACTAATATGACTGCTATCTATTCAGTATAATACTGAGAATTTCACAAAATTCTTGGTTAACGATTCAAAGTACTACAGTCTACATATTTGTTTCCTAGCCAATCCTTGGTAGCACTGAGCTAATAGAGACACAGATTCATAAAATTGAAACCCTAAAATCATAGTCAGAAACACATACAGAGTACTAAGCCATAGAACTAACCTTCCTCCATTTTATCATGTGTCTCAACTTCTTCAGATTTCATTTCTTCAGGAGCAGCGATTTCTCCATTGTTATCATCTGATAAACAATCAACCAAAAAAAGAAAAGACATGAAATCACTTAGAAAATAATTCCGATTCTAAAGTAGAAAAACCAAAAACAATTTAATCAGGTGGTAGAGTTTCCCACCTGCGGAGTCCAACTCCAAGGACTGGATGCTTTTTTGGATTTCGTCTTCGATATCTAGTAATCATCAAAAAACATAATATAATCGGTCAATCTCAATAGTGAGAAAAAGGAACATATCAAGTCGAAACACTAAATCAGAAACCCTAAATCTGAAAGTAACAGGGAGAATTGTAAAACAAACATAAGAATCAATTGAAAACGAGGAATTGAAAAGGGAAAACGGAGATGGTGACATCTTCTTACTCATCGTTTATTCTGAAATTCTCCTCTCGCAATCTAGGGTTTGGTTAGAGACAGAGAGGAGAGAACAATAGAGAGAGAAGCGCTGGAGCTTGTGAAGGAATTCTATTTTTTTTTTTGTGTGTGCGAGGATTGTAGCGTGGAGGTGGAGCTGTAATATACCAAAATCCTACGGCAGTAAATATTTTAGAGCAAAGGTGACTGGCTAATTATCCTGGCCGTCGCTTGGTTCTAGACAAATTCAATTTAGGGAGTTATCGTGATTAACCCTCGCAGACAAATTGGACCAGGTTATCCCATCTTTTATTAGACAAATTTTATTTTATGATTCTGTAGGCACAACGTACCCACGATAAATTGTATCCTAGTTCCTCTTATTTAATATTATGCTTCAAAAAAAAAAAAAAAAAAAACCTCGCAGACTCGGCCAAAGGATCAGTAGCCGACCTAGAAATTTGACTAGGGTCAAATAGGTCCTGGCAAGATAGGGCGGACTGCTAGGTCTGCACAAAACGAAACCTAAACCGCAAATCGTAATCGGAACCGGTTATTTTTAAACCAAACGGACCCGATCGGGACCCTAATGGTACAATCACGGTTGTTAGTTCTACGAGACCGACAAATATTGGTTCTGATTCAGTTTTTACCGGGAACAATTGCCTAGTACAATTTGATGCTCATCTACTCCATACGCAGGAGACCAGAGTTCGATCCCTAAGAGGATCCTATAAATGTGTTGTGTAGAATGGGGCTAGCTGGTCGGGTTAGGCAGTGGGACCGGCCCGACTGGCTGGGTTCCGGGTAGGGGACCTGGCCCAACTTTCGCATGATTAAAAAAAAAAAATCTACCCAAAACTAAACCGATATTAACAAAAACCGAATTAATGTAATAATCATTGATTTTTTTTATTATATTTGATCCAAGCTATCTATTTTAGGTTTATTATTTTTATATCTTCATTTTTTTTCCATATGATATAGCAACACTAATTCTTCACTTCGTCGTGTTTTCTTCTTCTCCTCATCTTCCAGAAGCAACGCCACCACGATCTGAAAAGTGAGAACTATTTGAATCTTCTCCTTCAATATACACAACCACAACCAACACAAAACGTTAATAAGATTTTAGGATTTCATTTCTGATTTCCTATATTTCATTCTTGAAAGGTTAATAAGTCGTAGAATTTTTAGGAGTTGTTTTGTTCGTACTTGATAGCATTTTTGAAAAACTTGAAGAAATTCAAGCTAGGAAACGTGCTCATGCTGCCACCAAGTAAGTATAATTCGATCCCATTCGATTTCTATTTGAAAAAGAAATTATGTATCGTGAATTTTGTGGCTGCAGTGAGTGAAGATAATTGGTGTGAATGGTGGATTTGCTAGTGGGTAGTTGATGGTAGTGTGGTAGATGATGCTGGTACGAAAGCTTTCAAGTTAAACTTTTTTTCGGGTGGGGAAAGGTTTAAGTTCTCTATGTAATTGGGTACCTAATTGCAGATGTTGATTTTGAAATAATTTTTTACCTATTAATAATTAATAAGTATGTAATTCTATCTATCTTTCCCATTCGTATGTATTATAACTATAAGATTTGAAGAAATTTTGTACCAGAGTTTTATGGATTTGAAGCAATTTTGTACCAAATTGTTGTTGCTGCATCAATCGTTGTTTTTGAAGCAATGTTGTACCTAGTGATTTTCACAAACATATTGATTTGCATATTTTTGATTCTCTGAATAAATTCAGCAATTCATAACTCTAACAAAAAACACATAGTTGATAGCTTTGTTTTTACATGTTTTGTTGTACATATTGATTTTCAATTTGATTTCATGGTTCAACATCCAGAACTTAAAGTTTTTGAAGATAGAAAAAAATTACGTGTCGGTTAATCAAAAGACGACAGTTTTTTACCGAACAGAGTCGGAACCGAACCGAACAAAACCGAATATGCTTAATGGTTGCATCGGTTTTCAAAACTAACTACGATTTCGAGTTTTTTTTATACCAAAAACCATACCGAAACCAAACCATGTTCAGCCCTATAGATCGCCTAGTCTAAAAACCAAGATGGATCGGGCAAGCCATGCTTAGAGGGTGTCCGGATATCAAGAGAACAAGTGTTTCTGCTTCTCCAAGAGCAGTTGTCAATCCCATAAGTCAAAAGCAAAAAGATTATGTTTCACAAATGATTAATGTTTTTGCTTCTGCAAGTTATTCTGAAATCGCGTTCCCAAACAAGATTCTGATTATTTTTTTAATTCTAGAAATTAAAAGGAAAATTCTTAAAAATTATCCACACAGGCTATTAGTATTTATGTGTCCCTAAAGTTTCTAGGTCTGATTAAAATAACAAATTATTAATAAATCGGTTCGGTTCTGAACCGACCGAGTCGGTTTCGGTTTCTGCCAGTTCCAAGTAATTAACAGAGTCAGAAAAATAATTCTACATCAAAAGAAACTTTTTGATATATTTACACTTTACAATCTGATTTACAACTTGTCAAAATTCACAATCTCACCATGCATTCTCCACGGGCATACAAAACATACATAATCGATCAGTCCTAATAGTGACAAAAAAGAACATATCAAATTAAAACACTAAGTCATAAACCCTAAATCTGAAAGTAACAAAAAGAATTGTCAAAAAAACATAAGAATCAATTGGAAACGAGGAATTGAAAAGGGAAAACATGCGATAATGGTATTTTTTTACTCATCCATATTCAGAAATTCTCCTCTCGAAATCTATGGTTTGGTTAGTGACAGAGAGAGAGAAGCGTTGGAGCTTGTGAAGGGATTGTATTTTATTTTCTTGTATGTAAGAAATTTAGCGTGGAGATGGATCTGTAATATACCAAATCCGACGGTTGTTAATATTTGAGAAGTAAAGTAGACTGGCTAATTATCTTGGTCGTCGCTTGGTACTAGTCATATCCATTATAGGGGTTTATGGTGATTAACCTTATTAAACTGAATAGACTGGTGTTGATGGTGGATTTTTGAGGAGGACTAAAATTGTAGAATCATAGTTTTGTATACCTCTGAACCGGCTTCAGACGTTTCCTTTATTTTATTTTGAAACGAAAAGAGAGATATATTAACTGAAATCAACCATGGATATAAGTAGCATCAGCACACAACTATGACTGAATCTCCAAAGGAGAGGAATCAAGCCAAGTACTAGACAACTATCCCACTCTAACTACTTTATTACCCTCTTTAGAAATATAAGAGCATTTTCAAGAGGTAAAAAATTCAAAAAATATTCTAATATCTTTTATAATATTGAATAATCTCCAATCTATTGCAGCATTGATGTTATTAACTGCATCCACGACTGTTTTTGCATCGAGCTTAAAATGCACCCTTTCCAGACGTAAACTTTTTGCCCAATTAACTGCTTCCCACAATCTCATGCATTCAGCTTGCTCAACACTTCTTATTTCTTTCAGGTGGATGCACCTTGCTGCTTGATGGGTACCTGCACAATTACGAATTATTAGGCCGATACCACCGGTCTTATTAGATTCTTGATAAGAGCCATCACAGATAATTGGAAGAACATCAAAAGAAGATGGTATCCAATGAACATTATTACGGCATACTCTACTGTTAGTAATCTGCATGGTGATGTAGTTTTGTAGTGGTAAGTAAAGTGTTCGTTTCTCGGACTTGTTGAGATTCGATTTTAGACTTAATATAATATGTACAAGGAAAGCTGTCACAGTATCGAGAGGTACTGAGATTCAGGATTCCACCAAATTCCATTCATGTGACTCAATTAATAACTCCAATCAATTATAGCTCAAATATTAAAAATATGGACTCTTATTCTTTGCCAAAAATAGATTTTTAAAACTTTAGATGTAAATCACAAGCATGGTGTATAAAAAGCTCTTACGTCTAAGCATACACCATCAAACGAAATCACAACTAATTAGTGAAAATCATGAATCAATTAAAATAAGTGTAAAAAGTCATAAAGAATTATTAAAACTACCACATGCGTGAAATAGGGTTTCCTCCGTCATCCCATTGTTGGGGTTTAGCTCCTCATATTAATCATGATCTCAAAATACATGTTTAAAGCTCAAAAGTTGATTAAAAGGGAGTAAAACAATTGAATAGAAAAACCGCAACAGAAATAACTGTTGCAAAGGCGTTGTTCACTGTTACAAGAAGAACGATATATATGAAGTGTTGTTGAGACTGCAGCTGCGACCCCCACAACTTTGTCGTAAACACTGTTGAAGAACGACCGTCTTCAGACGTCCGTTCTTCGTGTTCTTCAGCAGCAGCAGCAGCAGAAACAGAGTTTGATCGAACTCTGACTTCTTCTTCTCTGGCCCTCCTCAGGTTCCCAAACTCTGTACCCCCTTCTATGAACTCCCAGCAACTTATATATAGCCAACAGAGCGATTAAATCTCCCCAAAACTTCTCAAAATCTCTTCTTTTCTTGGCAGTTACGGCAATAATCTCTTCCCAAAATTGTTTCACGCGTTTCTGAGCTTCCAACTTATCTCAAACTCTTCCTTACATAGATATGTATCTTTGGAAAGATTTTTAGGTCTTTAGTCTCTCTAGAACTTCTAAAAATAATCTCAATAGGGTCCGTGTAAAAACACTTTCCCTGTTTAGCTCCAACTCGGTTTCTAGCCCAATTCGATCCAAACAAACGACTATACCAGGCTTGTTTAGTTGAATCACGTCCAGCCCAATCAATTCTGGCGATTGAATCTCACTAAAGCACCTTCGAAATCAATCCCCAACTCTGCCAGTTGCATGCACAAAAATTCCCGCCAATTTCAGTTTTTAAAACGATGAAGATGACCTCCCCCTATCTTGTGATGGTCTCCTTTTAGCAGTTTCATGGAAATGGATGCCCCTTAGTAATTAGTCACCCCTTATCCATTTGAGGGGTCCGAATAGCAAGTGTCCTTCGGGGGTGCCCCACGCAACTTTTCGAGCCGATTTTTCCAAAAATGTTTATTGGCCAAAAATACCTACACACACATAAAACACCATAATAAGTACAAAAATGAGCACTATCAATATATAGAATCGAGACAAATTAGACACAAAATGAGTCTATCAAATACCCCCAAACTTATTATTTCCTCGAGTAAATTAAATAAAATAAAAATCCTAACTCACTGACGCAGGCATCGTCGATTGCATTTAGTGTATGCAATAAGCCTTTAAACCCCTAGGTGGCCCTAGTGGCCGAGTTATAATCTCGGGAGGGCTTACAAGAGATATACCCACAAAACCTGTACTCCAGACCTTAGCTATCTACACAGAACCTTGGAAGGCACTAAAGAATCTCCTTGGTTGGCATACTTATTGACTACAGGAGGAAGTACCCTGATGCGAAATTCCAATTGTTGTACACGAGTTTGCACTCAAGCATACTAAAATTCATATAAAGTGACAGAGCTCTACTCAGATAGTTGCACTATGTACATCAATATTCGGAGTCAAACCAATCACATGGATAGATTAAGAGATGGATATAGAAAAACATAGATGGTTTTGATGTTTACTAAGTGAACGGCGTTTCCCATATCTGTCTGAAGGCCTCCGCCAAAATGAACCTATCCTAATGGATTGAGATACTAGTCTGACTAATATCAACACACTGGCATATACAAGGGTACCAGTGGTCGATAACCTAACTCTAGGTCAACACAACTGGCATATACAAGGGTACCAGTGGTCGACTTTATTGAATTTTCCTTTTGGTCAAATGGTCCGGTCTCAATTTTTTTTTTTTCATCTCTTTTTTTTCAACTTTTTTTTTTTTTTTTGTATCTCAATCACTCTAATTCACCCTAGCATTGGTAACAACTTGAATCCTGGGACCCACCTATCACTTAGAGAAACATAGTTTAAAAACAAAATAAAAATAGAAGTGAAAAGGACTCAACGAGATATGGTGAAACTATCATGTTATTTCTAACACCTGAGCTCTGTGCTTTTATGAATAGACTCTTCTAGATGTTGCCATCTAATCAGATTGGTTCCTCAACTCCTACGATCAAAGTGTTTCCATCCACTTAGATTAGTTAGTGTAATCCTAAATAGGCATAAATTTCTAAGCTATGGAGTTTATGTATTCATACTGCAACTAAAAAGTTTCTCCCATACCCCCAAACTTAAATCTAACATTGTCCTCAATGTTCTAAAGATGAAATTAAAAGCATGAACAAGGATAAAGTGTTACCATTTGAAGCAAAAGAGATAAGGAAAGATATTACAGTGTCGCATGAATGTTGGGTTACCTCCCAAGAAGTGCTAAGTTTAAAGTCTTTAGCCAGACTAAGAAAGGATTAGTCACCTCATAGAATCATAAAGTAATAGCCGAAATTTATGTGGGTCATCAAAACCAAATAGAGTTATCACAAATAAAAGGAATCTGCAACCTGTCAAGAAAATAAGCAAATAAAGCACATCCTTGTCTAGTTTCCTGTTTAAGACAACTACATCTAGCTGTGGTTCAGGCTCACGTTCTATAACTGGGTCCAAATAAAATATTTTCATGGGTTGGAATTCCTCAAAGCTAAGATCCGGTTCAGGTATTAGAGTCTGGAAAAACTCAAGTAAAAACTTAGAAGCACATAATAATAACTTGAATAATTGAGGATCCTTAAAATCAATCAGTTTTGACTCACACAATCGACCACGATGAAACTGGTGGTCAATCTTAAGCAAATGTATCAACCCTAATCTCTTAAAGTAATTAGGTTTAGTCTCAAAACATATCTGAAATTTATACGTTCCCACAATTGGTTGAAAAATATTTGGTGGGAAAACAAAGTCGATCTTGGTATCATAGCCTGGTCTAACCTCATCAACCAGAGGATGGGTTTCTAACAACTGAACTTCCTTATGGACATCACTAGGTTCAGGAAAACGTGTATGAAGATAATCTTGCAAAATGGTCGAGGCACATATGTCAAGTCCTAAGTGAGGGACCTTTGTAAGAGTTAAAGCACATGCAGAATGATAATCACCCCCAAACTTAGAGTTTTCAGTGTCTCTAAAAAGACTAGTCACAACTTCCCTAATTTCAAGGTCATTAGATTCCTGAAAGTGGTCAATTGATTCTTCTAAGTATGGTTCATCCTCACTCATCTCTACGAGTTCACTTTCTTTATCTAAGACTAATGTTTCTAAATCGCTAGACTCTAAAATGATATTCTCATAAAAAACTCGTTCCTCTAAACCATTATTAGCTTCGTAATCAAAAGGAAATACTACATCGTCTAAAACGGGGGTATCTCTAGTCAAATCCTCGTCCTTTTGAATAGGTGAATAATTATTAAAATTATTTGGATTGGAACTAGAAACATTATCATTATTAAGCTCAATTGGAGTAACAAATTCCTGATCACTATGCCTACTTATTTCAAATTCTTCATCAACACTATCCTCATCATAATCATCATTATAATAACATCAAAATGGTTGAACCTCATCTAAACAAGTAGTGTTACCAATTTTATCCTCATCATCTTGATTATGTGAATAACTATCTCCATTTTCAAAGGTACTATTGGAAACACTATATTGGAAATTAAGAGCAGTTATGTTCTGGGCCTCTAACAAAATATTTTGAGTCGACTCACATGACTTCCTGATTGAATCTAGGAAAGAAAGTTCACTCGTTGCATTGTTTTCGTCCATAACTAAGTTATTCATTTCTGCTAACTTACGTGTCGACTCAGCTAACTTACGTGTTGACTCTAGTAGAGAGGAATTTTGCTCGTATGACCGGTTGGCGTGTGGATAGTAATTGGGCTCACCATGGTATGAACCATAACCTTAAAAATGCTGATGTTCCCAACCATTATTCACACTATGGTCAAAGTAGTAACGCCCATTTTGAAACTCAGTCTGATATTCGTTGTATTGGCTATTGTAATACCAGTTCGACATTCTATTGCAGGGGTGTGAGTTGTCACACAAAATAAAACCCACTGACAGGGGATTCGTGGGTGGATAGAGTCTTACCTCCCGTACCAGACGGGCGATGAACCGTTGAAGTCGACTCAGGCCACCGACTCCGATGTCAGTGTACGAACCCGAGGGGCCGAGACAGTATCGTAACTGTCGTCCTTCCCTGCAAACAGTTTATATTTAATCTTAACCCTTCCGTAGGGTTTTAAAAAAATAATGTCCAAGAATGTCCAAAAATAAAAATGTCCGTTCTTCGTGTTCTTCAGCAGCAGCAGCAGCAGAAACAGAGTTTGATCGAACTCTGATTTCTTCTTCTCTGGCCCTCCTCAGGTTCCCAAACTCTGGACCCCCTTCTATGAACTCCCAGCAACTTATATATAGCCAACAGAGCGATTTAATCTCCCCAAAACTTCTCGAAATCTCTTCTTTTCTTTTCTTTTCTTTTCTTTTCTTGACAGTTACGGCAATAATCTCTTCCCAAAATTGTTTCACGCGTTTCTGAGCTTCCAACTTATCTCAAACTCTTCCTTACATAGATATGTATCTTTGGAAAGATTTTTAGGTCTTTAGTCTCTCTAGAACTTCTAAAAATAATCTCAATAGGGTCCGTGTAAAAACACTTTCCCTGTTTAGCTCCAACTCGGTTTCTAGCCCGATTCGATCCAAACAAACGACTATACCAGGCTTGTTTAGTTGAATCACGTCCAGCCCAATCAATTCTGGCGATTGAATCTCACTAAAGCACCTTCGAAATCAATCCCCAACTCTGCCAGTTGCATGCACAAAAATTCCCGCCAATTTCAGTTTTTAAAACGATGAAGATGACCTCCCCCTATCCTGTGCTGGTCTCCCTTTAGCAGTTGCCTGGAAATGGATGCCCCTTAGTAATTAGTCACCCCTTATCCATTTGAGGGGTCCGAATAGCAAGTGTCCTCCGGGGGTGCCCCACGCAACTTTTCGAGCCGTTTTTTCCAAAAATGTTTATTGGCCAAAAATACCTACACACACATAAAACACCATAATAAGTACAAAAATGAGCACTATCAATATATAGAATCGAGACAAATTAGACACAAAAATGTGTCTATCACATGGGACTAGTTGCATGTTCATTAATGAAACCTTATTGTTTTTTCAGGAATTGGATTTATATTTTAGAAGACCTTGTCACGTCTCTGAGACCAAATGCACCACCCAATAATAGCTCTTTTGCATACTTCAAACTCAGATACCTACCTACTATGAAGATTGTCAGACCAACTGCAAATCTATTCATCTAGAAGACCAACCACCGACAGAGAACCAGACCATTCTCGCTAAGTTACAATGCATAATGACATGAGCTGGAGTTTCTTGAGACTGATCAAAAAAAGGACAATCATCAGATACACCGGGGACGACATAACTGAGAAATTTTTTGATGGGAGTGAATTAGAGATAGCTTTCCACATAAAATGATGAATCCTTGGAAGTATATGGAGTTTCCACGACGCACCATATATTTTCTTCATTCTTGGCCAACAAATACTGTAATATTTTCCTCCTCATACATCTTGCGATGACATGATTTAACTTAATATTTTTCATTCCTCCCAAGCATTCAGACGAGTCTATCTTCATGGAAGGTATGAATAGAAATATGAAGAATATAACTGACCGTATTTTGGATCAAACAACTCCTGTAAAATATTGAGGTTCCATGAAGTAGATTCTTGGTTGAAAAGCTGGTAAACATGAGTGGAATCTTGATGAGTAGAACATCCTTGCTTTGGATGTGGAGGATTTTGTAACTCTGGTATCTATCTATGCTTCCAAGTGATAATTTTGTTTCCATCTCCTAAGCTCCAACAATTGTGCTTTTGAACAAACTCAAGCTCTGGACTTATGTTTGTCCATAACCAAGTGCAATTTGTTTTTTCTTCAGTTCAAACAAATTACCATCTGGAAAATATTTCGCACGAAGTGATTTGCCATCATAGAGGTTGTATCATAACAAAGTTTCCAAGCACTCTTAGCAAGTAGAGCTCTATTGAAGATATACATATCTCTGAAACCTAAACCACCTTTCTCTTTGGGTTATTGAGTTATTCTCCAAGTAACTATGTGATTATCCTTGCATGATTTTTTATTCTTCCAGAAAGCTTGTCAATTCGAGCTCATTTTTTTATAGTGACATCTGGCACCTTGAAACCTGTCATAATGATGTATTGGGATAACATTACAAATATTTTTTTTTATCATGATGGATCTTGCAGCTTCTTACATATTACTAACACCCCAATTTAAAATTTTGTGTCCCGTTTTATCAATTAGGACAGAGAAAAGAATCTTTTAATTTCTTCTCGCAAAAATGGGAGACTCAAATATTGTTCTTCCTTGATATTAACATGTCTCACTTGCAGAATACCACTAATATCTTGGAAAGCAGATGGTTCCATATTAGAGATAAAGTATACAGCTGATTTGCTGAAGTTAATCAACTGACTTAAGCATGAACTGAACTGCCCAATAACTTGCAAGAGCTTGTTGACTTGAGAGAGGTTAGATTTTCAATATAACAGGCAATCATCAGCGACTAATAAGTGATTAATTTATGGAGCTGATCTCCGACTAATCATGTAACCTCTTTGGAGCATAAATGTGTAATGGTAATATCAGAATCTCTCATATGAGCTTTCAATATTCAACATATTGCATAATTCATAGTTTGCAAATAAATATTCACTTCTTTATTGAGTCGAGAATGATCGGACAACTCCTAAATGGATTTGATCACTAATATAGAATAATAATATCTTTAGGATGTAAGGGGTGTTGGTAGCACTTTTCCCCTCCAGGTGTTCCCTGACTATGCAGAATAAATATTCAAAACCAGTATGCTACTATTGGCATCATGTACCCCATTCTCGAATGAACATAATGTTCCTAGATATATTGCCTACCAATATAGAGCGACTTCTAAATATATTCTAGTGTTATATTCATCTACTGAATTCCTAGAAAATAATTAATTTTCACCAAAATATTTCATTACCTCAATTCATAGCTTTTTTCAACTAAATTATATGAATTAATAAGGAATATTCGTCGCATATGGGCCACCACCGATTAATCCCAAAAATATGGTGTGGGTGTGCTTAGTAGTGCTCCAAAGAGCACTCACAAACATGAATTAAAGAGGATACAAAATACTCGTCAAAGAAGGAAACGACGAGAGAGAAAATAAACAAAAAAAATAAAAGGAAACGCGTAAGCATGACCGACCCCCTCCCTTTTCACCTTTATATTTATTTATTTTATTATTATTTCCTTTATCAAGGACTTCCTCTATGAAGCAAATCCCTTGATTTTCCATATCTTATCAAATACTGCTCCACAGACACCAGTAGGTCTTTGCACCATATAATATATTTTAATATTAATATTTTAATATCTTCAAATATTAGTCTTTAAACCAAAATCCTTCTTGCTCTTCAAAGAAAAATTAAGTGTTTCAGTCAAGACCAAACTTTTTTGAAATACCTAAATAATGTTTGAAGGACCACCAAAAATACCAAAACACTCAAGAATTGTCTGGTGGTCTCGACTATACGAAGCTGGTAGTGTCTTTGTACAACAACTTAATTATGAGAGTATTCAAAACTGGACTAGGTCCTCAGGTTTTTCTGCATTTGGGGTATCCTCTTTATCAAAAATGTTGTGTTTGTGGGTTTTTACTCTTTTCGTATTAAAAGTTATTTAATTGTAAAAGAATCTCTTACTCGTATGCTTGAGATTCGAAAAGATTATGGTGTACTTAGTACCCCCGTCATTTCATAAAGATTCATCTAGAATCTCTCATAGTCTTGTAGTTTCCAATTTGATTGGACATAAATTTTAAGTGAAATCGCGAGGGTACCAAGAACACCACCAATTTTTTCGTTCGACCACCTATATGGACAAAATCTAATACAATTGCAAGTAGACGAACTAAATAATCCTTGGAAATATGTATATAGAGTTTATATTTCTACGTCTTCTCAATCAGTATGTATATATATAGTGTTAGATCATTGCTCGGTCAAACTCACAAGTGTTTCTATCTCAAGCTTGTTGTCAAATTTATTTGATCAAAACTATATCTTGATTTATAGTCTACATTTAGTCAAATCTCGGACTAGGATAAAAGTGTGTAGTTGAGTACCAGACATTATTGTGTTTTACCGTTTGAAGGCGAAGATCAACCAAAGCTTGTGGAGAACTTCTTCAATAAAAGGTAAGTGAAGACTAAACCACCCATTACTCGAGTTTTCACCTTTCTATCTATGAGACGTTGTCGCATGACTAAATTAGACATTACATGCATAACATAAATTTCGAGTCAAGTTTATTATGTTAATTGTTCTCGAAATATGCTAATCTTAATAACATTTGTCCATACTTGATTAATTTGGTTAAGAACAATTTATTGTTTATAAACTAAATTATGATTCAAGATTTAATCATTTGGAAATAGTCTGGAACAATGATATGTGTCATTAATGTTATTCGGGAATGTTTCAAATTGATTATTAGAGAGATATAAAAATACTGTAAATCTGGATACAGGACAATATGCATGCCCGTTCACATACTGGGAGACTTGTTATAAGTCCAGAAGTCGCGGTACATGTACCGACGTAGTTATAGTTCAACAACAAATTTTTGGTACGCATACCCGATATCCATACCATAAAAAGTCTGTTGACTCGTGAACCAGGAAGGTGCACGTACCTAGTATGCATACCAGAAAATATCTATTAGTTTCTAAACCGTAAAGGTACGTATACCCAGTATGCAAACCGAAAAATATCTTTTAGTTCTTGAACCCGTTTTTTTAAGGGTACACATACCCGATACACGTATCTTGACAAAAATACTCACAAACAAGTATACAGTTGTAGTAGGGCAAAAACTGATTCTGTTGAAAATTGTAAATTGGGTTAGGTTGATGAGAAACTAGTCTAGACCCTAAACAAATGTACTGCACAAGAGTACTTTAGATTCGAGAGATCAATCTGTACAATTCTAGCCTAAACAAAGAAATGACCATTCCAGTCTTGTTTCAATCAGAAAGGAAGGAGAAGGGTTGGTCTTAGGGAGGGAAGCAGAGGAAGTGTTGAGATCAGAGTGATAGGCTCTGTGAGAAGTGAAGTGGTATGAACGTGTATTAGAAAGAGAAAGATGCTTGAAGGTTGTAAGCAGTGTGTTCTCTGTGTGTGTTCTGGATACTTACATTAATGATAATGACTACTTGTTTAGAAATAGACCAGAAAACCTACTTATGTGTAATCATGCATGTACACCCTATTCGCATAGGAGGTGGAGGTTGTGGAATATTGAAGAAGTGGAGATCATGTGAAGGTGACAGACGCCATATTATGAAGGTAGGACTGGACAGTTGTGCACCCACTTGTCCTTTACTCGTTAATTGTCCGCTCTTCCCGCCACTTTCTCATAATGGGTGTGTTGCACACCCCATGTTGTAGGCCACCATACAAATACCTTGATGAACATCTCTCATTTGTGACATTGCTGATGTCCCGAGTAAAAGTATGAAAAAAGTCAGTTTACATGACTAGCTTGTCATGCATGACTAGACTGACCTGTAAACCTAGACTACAATTTCAATTTTGTTGGTTTATTGACAGTTTCTTAAGTTCAAATATAAAAATCACACAACTTTACTGAGAGTATACTTATAGGAAGAACAACTACCTTTTCTTTTATGTCTTCGAACTCATAATATTCATTACCATCTCTTAGAAACCCTAAAGAGATTCTCAATTACAATTTCGAGTTCAAAACTTCAACTTAAAACCTCAATTTAATTAAACCCCTATCTAGTTATTCTCATAACCATCATCCTTCAACTCTTCCATGAGTTTCTCGTGAAGAACTAATCCTCAATTCTTCACCAAATCAACTCCTCAACCTTCGTATAATATTAACCCTTTAATTTTGTATCCATTAGCAACGCGATCTGCATCTCAATTCCAAACAAAATCAACATCGAAATTAAAACTCTAATTTGATTCTCACAAACATATTTTCTTAAATTCCTAACTGACTTCTTTCACGATTTACTCTAAACTCACCTTATTCATCACTCATACAATTCTATCAACATACCCTTTTAGAACATATATCAATTTCAATTGTTAAATCCCTCATAAGAAAAGAAGAAGTGAAGTGGGAGGAGCAGAAAAAGCAAAAAAAAAAAAAAAGAGAAAAAAGAAAAGAAAGTGAGTCTCTCGTAGACTCGTTTTTGGTATAACCAAAACAAATATTACTAAGGTGAAAATACGAAGGTACCCAAATACACCACAATCTTTGTGTTTCAACCTATAAGTCATCTTACCTAGTGCGATCGTCTATGGACAAAGTCTAGACAATACAACAACTTCGGTATCCACACTTTGTACGATCGTCTATGGATACGAGATCGAGACAATATGACAACAAGATAACTTGTGTAATTGACAATGGATATAAGATCGAGACGATACAACAAACAAAGTGTGCTACTTGATAATAGGTTCGGTAATAACCAAACTCTATAGGATCACTATCAAGTATAACGTAGTTAACTTATGTGTATTTTACTTTATTATAATAAACAATTTTAATGCGGAAATCAAAGTAAATGACACAACAAGATTTTGTTAACGAGGAAACCACAAATGTAGAAAAACCACGGGACTTAGTCCGGTTTGAATACATTCAGAATTAAGCCGCTATACAAAATCTAAACCAACTTCGTATAGTTAAGATCAAGCATACTACCCCTAGCTACTTAGTTCCCTAAGTATCCCTGCGCCTTCGACTTATAGAGTCACGCACATGAGTAGCAAGTCATTTGGATCGTATTCCAAACAACAAATGAAGAATATGTTTGGTAACCACTATAATCGATCTTTGCTACAAGATATACATGAGTCGTTGACAAAGGCTCTTATGTTTAATCTAATAAACTCCTTTGTCCTGTTAGATCAATCTAACTTTAACTACTAAAATAGTCAAGTATAAATTCGCACTCAATCAAAATATATCTCAAAGAGATATATTGAGAACGCCGATCTCACACAACTAATCAATCGAATAAATCTGATTCTAGTTGGATCCCAGCCGATCAAGGTTTGTGCACACAAATTCACAAGATACGAAAACCAATAAGATTCTTTGTCTTCAAATCATCTTTAATCTTCGATAACCTGCACAACACCATTTTAATCTCTTGTGATCAATCATGCACAGAACAAAGTTTGTTAACAATGGATTATCACAATATGTTTTTAGATCTAACAGCAGTTCTAAAAATCCCGTCCATATTTCGATCTAGTTTGAGTGAATCTTATATCAGAAGAGAAGATTCTCAAAAATAAACAAACTAGGTGCAATCAAAGTTTCAACAACCATAACTCAATCAAATCAATCGAAAATTAATAACACTGCAATTATCTAGTTTCCCACCAACGGTACTCGTAGAGCTTCTTGATCACACATAAGTCTTCAAATGAGCGGTCGTAAGATATTTCACCTAATTAGGATACTTTCCTCTCCGAATAGACGGCTCCACCAGAAACAACAAGAAATGAAATTTTCCTGGCTCTTAGGATAGTTTGCTAGAAATGCAAACTTAAGTATTTATAGACCAAGGATGTTTGGACATCAAGAAATTTCCAATTGCAATGAATGGAAAAATTCGGTTTTTTCTAATTCCAATAAATGCTTGTCTAATATTTCCGAAATCTCTCAATAGAAAATCTCAACTAGTAAATGCACATTACTAATTTTTATTTTCTAGAGCTACATATAAAATCAAAAACCTTGATTAAAAGATTCTTAATTTATTTCGGCACGGCATCACCTTGAGTACTAAGGAATATCTTTGAACAATAAATGATAAGAGTTATTTCTCGTGTTCAAAGTATGTTGACATTTTTTCACTGCAAATCCTTGTTTCATATTTACATGGATTTGAATTCTTGGGATCGATTATACCATACTTCCAAACAAGTTTATAATTGGTTCACATGTATTCCAAGACTACTATGTGATTGATCAAATACCAAATCACATACACGGGTTCAATCGGTTCTACCAATCACTAGGATCGGTTATACCTAATTATGAAAATACTTGTGATCGATCACACTAGTTACTAGGATCGGTTACACCAGTTACAAGGTTTGATTCCATATACACATGGTATTACTTGTGATCGGCCACACCAGTTGCCAGGACCGGTTACCAATTACAAGGATCAGTCACACAACACTCGTGATCGGTCACACCAATTACTAGGTACTGGGATCGGTCACACCAATTACAAGGATCGATCATACCATCACATGGTGATTACTTCGGATAGGTTACACCAATTAATAAAAACCAGACATATCAAATCATAAGTCCGGCATTGTGATTAGTTATACCAAGTTACATAACATAAGTTAAGATCGGTTCTACCATATCACACATATTGGTCATCCAAAGATTTCCAATGAATATCCGGACCAATAAGCCTAATGATTTCCCTTTCGATTCATGAAACAGGTTCATGAATGTACTTCCTTTAAACAGATGTAAAACATTGTTTCCTAGGATGAAATCTTCACCATAACCCATTCACATAATCATAACAATATATACAAGATTATGTCGATGTCATATCTACGAAATTCAAAAGATAAGCGTTATACTTCATAGTCCAATTCCCTAATACTATAATCATACTATTATGATCATGTCACATTACTAGAGTATTATACAATATGTACAATATATACAGCTTCACAATTATGTTTTCAATATAACACGACTTGAAAGAAAAGTTAGGAATGAAATAATTCAAGTCAATATTACTAACCTCAAGTGGAAAGATGATGTTGTCGTTGTAGTTCGCTACTTCTACGCATTCTTCAGGTCTTCGGAGTAATACTTGTATGTCTCAACATTCCTAGACTTTCTAGTCTAACCTAAACGAAGTTCACTCTAGTATTTAATCAAGCGACTCTAGATAAATTTTGATACTAAAATATGACAACCAAACTTGATATACCAACACTTGCTGAGTTTAACCGGGCTATGCTCTAACATAAGGTACCCATAGTAATGGTTATGGGCAACCAAAACAGTTAAGAATGTTATTTGAGCCGGGGATTCCCTGAGTAGAAGTATTGGTTGCGTTAATAACTTTATAAGCAAAATGACTATTTTTCCATTCATACAATTTGACTAATTTCTTTTTCATGCAGTATCTGAATAACACGTTCAAGTAGTTCATTTCATGTAACTTTTAGAGATCTATCCAATGGTACTAGTTTCGTCTTCAGAATATTGTTTGATTAATTCCCATTAGTTATTGTTCACATTTAATTAATCGAATCATTAACAACTAAATCGTCTCTTGACCGATCAAATAATGTTGACGAGCTTGTGAGCCCTTACACCTTAGCTGACGTCCTTTACATCCTAAGAGTTGCTTCAGCCGAAGTGAAGAATTTTGATAACCAATATGCTTCTAACAAACAAGACTATTTTATTTCCATTTAAATCAAAAATCAAGGTGAGGAAATATGTTTGCAATATAAAAAGCTAGCAAACCTCACAAATACGGAACTTACAAATTCTGAAGAACAACTTAGATTCTTAACCACCTCTCAAGAAAAATCTATAAAAGATTTGTTTTCGGATATTTATCTCGAGGAATCACAAGTATGGGACGAAGAGAACGTTGTAGTTACTATCTATGTTTCCTGAAAGAGATTAGGAAAACCTCGATAACAAAAAAACAAGATCAGGATTCATGAACTATCAAGATAAAGATAATCATACCTGGCTTCACGAATCCCCAAAGCGAAGTCTTTTAGTCGTAGACCTAATTATATTTCTCAGAGGAAACCTAGGTTTATAGCGGACGACTCTAGAATCAAGTAGGACACAAAATGTCAGGGATTGAATTTCCCAGTTGAAATAACATCTCTATTTATAGTTTTCAAAGACCATGGGTTGCTTAGAATTCAAGTTAAGATAACTTGAGAACCAAACAAACACTTTTAGGTCTAGAAAATACAATAGAACAATATATACAATGGGTCAGTTCTGAAACCGCGTATAATAACTGCTCGGTTTGGCAAGTATGCCAAAAAATTAAAAGCAATTTGACATTTATTTAAACACGTATGAATTTAATCATGATGCAAACACATAAGTGTCTGGGTGATCGGTGAAGTCTTAAAAGTGTCTGAGAGAGTTATAACAATGCTAAACATATTTAACAAATAAGTCTTTGAGCATCTGCTAAAATCAGCTGGGACAGTTGGTATAACAGTCCGTGAACCGTTAGACTTGTTCATGCGTCAGGGCGTAATGGTTCGTGAAATGGATTCGCCAACCCTATAAGACTACCGAACTCAGTTGACCATGGTTCGTGAACCAGGTTCTTTAACTTCTAGCCTATAATACCAACTTCAATAAATAAGTTCACAACGGTCCGCGAACCGGGTTCGTGAATTATTCCCCACTGAACTCAGGGTTTGCGAACTGGTACGCCAACCTTCCTGTATTTCTGAATCTCTGATATTTATGGTTTATGAACTGGTTCTCCAACTTACCCTAAGCAGAAATACCAATATTTCTGAATTTCTCTCTTATGATGTTTGAAACATTCCCAAGTGATAAAATCAATGCATGGGAAATTTTTAATTGATCCAAAAATTAATTCAAACAATAAATTGCTTAGAACTAATATTGTTAAGGATCATTGAACATCTTTGCTAAAATCATTTTTCGATATTTTTTAACAAGACAAGCTTGACTCAAAATTTCTTCTTTGTAAATCTGCTAGAAGTCATACGATATTATCTCAAAAAATAGAATGGTAACATAATGAGTAAAATAGAATGGTTCAGTTTTCACATACCTGATACAAAAGTTCTCCAAATGCGGAGGACCAAGAAACCACCTGACCCCGTACATCTGTAACCGTTACAATGGTATTGTTGAAACTTACTTGAACATGAGTAACTCCTTTTGGTATTCTACGTCCAGTCTTACGTGAACTAATACGTCCATTCCTACGTGAACCAACTCTTGGTAAAGGTTTTTCCATCTTTTATCATCTCATCAATATGAGTCAGAGATATACGGATATATCCATTTCAGGTTAAAACAGATCCTTTATTTTATTTGTACATTGGGTCCTTTTTTCGAAGGATTATCCTCGTCTCTGTTTATGTCTCGGGTTGGAATAAATTACTATAATTCGTCCCCCCGACGAATCAGTCGACATTTTTCACAAATTTTACAAACAAAGGCTCTTATTTTCATATTTATCATTCCTTACCTTAATTCTGGATCTACTCCTTGGAAGAAAATAAGTCTCTTAGAATTTTTAACCTCTATTTGTATCCCCACAAAAATAATGTCGAAAAAAAAACACCTAATCGTTCGAATCTTTTTTGCGGAGTCTATAAATTATACTTCTCCTTGTTGAATCACAACGACTTACTTCGATTTTTACTTTATCTCCTGGTAGTATCAGTATAAAACTACGTCGGATCCTTCCTGAAACATAACCTAGAATCAGATCTTCATTATCTAAGCGAACCCGAAACATTCCATTGGGAAGTGATTCAGTAATTAAACCTTCATGAATCCATTTTTGTTCTTTCGTTTCAGGTAATCCCTTTGAAGTATCAACTAATGGAGGAGGAGTGATATTAGGCAACCAATCCTTCCTCTTTTTCTTTTTTCACAATATAGGAAGTTACCAATTCAATTCAAATATCATAAAGATCACCATATATAACACAAAATTTCTCCTCTGATTCCTTCTAGCCGAGCTTCTCGGTCTGTCATTGTACCTCGAGAATTATAAAGAATAACAATACCCATTCCTCCTAAAATCCTAGGAATTCGTTGAGAGTTGGAATAGTTGGTGGATAAAATCATATATTTGCACGGGCCAATCAATAGTTCAAGTCACACACTCCCATAATCCATTTTCTCATCGTAGAATCCACTTCAACTATTCATATCAAGTAAATAATACAATATTATAGAGTTGAAGGTACATATCCAAAAAAATGTTTTATTTTTCAATAATTCATATTTCTAGCAATGAAATACTACTCCTCCTCCCCAAACATCTAGGTGCATATATAATTGATTACAAATATCTAGGATCTGTCTTCTTTATAAAAGATTAGAAATGCGTTGCTTATGTATCATTGGGAAATGCATTAACATAAATATGGCAGTAAGAAGAGGTAATACACAAGTGTGTAAACTATAAAAACGAGTTAAAGTAGATTGGCCCACACTAGCACTTCCTCGTAATAATTCGACCAAGGGTGATCCTATTACAGGAATAGCATCAGGTACGCCTGTCAAAATTTTGACTTCCGAATAACCAATTTGGTCCCGAGGTAAGGAATAACCAGTTACACCAAAAGATGCGGTCAATACACCCAGAACCACACCTGTAACCCAAGTCAATTCGCGGGGTTTTTTAAATCCATCGATGAGATACACACGAAATACATGCAGGATCATCATTAAGACCATCATACTTGCTGACCATCGATGAAATGATCGAATAAACCAACCAAAGTTAGCTTCAGTCATTATGTATTGAACCGAGGCAAAAGCATTAGCTCTCCCTGAAAATGAGGTGATCCAGCCATACTGAAAGGTGCGGATTACTTATAACTTATAACTTCAATTTCGTGATTCCCCGGATACTGTCATTCCACAGATACTGTCCTACCGAGACATAATTTGTGTAACTTAATATCCTCTTGCCTAGCAGGCAAAGATTTATCTCTGTGGAAACGCCGATTCGTTCGGATCGAAATGAGGGTCCAACTACATTGCATTGCCAGAATCCATGTTATATATTTGAAACGGGTTGACCTCCTTGCTTCTCTCGTGGTACAATCCTCTTCCCACTGAGCCCCCCTTTCTCCTCGGTCCATAGATATAAAATGTAGGACTAGTGCCAACAATTCATCATGGAAGAAAGGATTCACCGAGCCGGAATCACTAACAAATACTAATAGAATACAAAATAACCGTCTTTTCTGTATACCTTCCCCGGTTTCGTTGCTACCGCGGGCCTTACACAATCGATCGGATCGATCATATAGATATCCCTTCAACACAACATAGGTCATCGAAAGGATCTTGGACGACCCACCAAAGCACGAAAGCCAGGATCTTTCAAAAAATGGATTCATGTTCGAAGAGTGCATAACCGCATGGATAAACTCACACTAACCCGTCAATTTGGGATCCAATTCGATATTTTCCTTGGGAGATATGGGAAGGAATTGGAATGTAATAATATCGATTCATACAGAAGAAAAGGTTCTTTATTGATTCAAACGTTGTACCTGTACCTATGGGATATGTGTAGAGGAAGAGCAAAGAAGATTTCACATAGTACTTTTGATCGAAAAAGAAATCTGATTTCTTTCGTACCCTTCGCTCGATGGGAAAATGGATCAGATTCTACAGGATCAAACCTATGGGACTAAAGGAATGATGGAAGGGAATAAAAAGAAAATAAAAATAAAGAAGAAAATAAATAAATAGGAAAACCCATATTCCAAACGAACAAATTCAAACTCGAAAAGGATCTTTCTGATTCTCGAAGAATGATGGGCAAAGGGATTGATTGAGAAAGATATCTTGTTCGTATTATAAGATCGTGATTGGATCCGCGTATGTTTGGTAAAAAGAAGAATCTTCTCCTTTGATAATAATCAAAAAAGGAAAGCGTTCAATTGGAACATGAAAACGTGACTGAATTGGTGCTAGTTACTCTTCGGGACGGAGTGGAAGAAGGGAGGAGATTCCCGAACAGGGATCCAATGACTTCGAAAGAGTTGAATGAGACCCATATGAGGTGAAAATCTCATGTACGGTTCTGTAGAGTGACAGTAAGGGTGACTTATCTGTCAACTTTTCCACTATCACCCCAAAAAAACCAAACTTTGCCTTACGTAAAGTTGTCAGAGTACGATTAACCTCTGGATTTGAAATCAATGTTTAAATACCTGGTATTGGCCATAATTCACAAGAACATTTTGTAGTCTTAGTAAGAGGAGGAAGGGTTAAAGATTTACCCGGTGTGAGATATGACATTGTTCGAGGAACCCTAGATGCTATCGGAGTAAAATATCGTCAACAAGGGCGTTCTAGTGCATTGTAGATTCTTATCCAAGAATTGTATCATTTGATGATGCCATGTGAATCGCTAGAAACATGCGAAGTGAATGGCTAACCTAATAACAAAAGTTTCGTAAGGGGACTGGAGCAGTCTACCATGAGACAAATGATCTTCTTTCTAAATGGATTTGATTCAGAACTATTATATGTCAAAGGTTCAATATTCAAATCATTTCAGAGGTTTTCCCTGACTTTGTCCGTGTCAACAAACAATTCGAAATACCTCGACTTTTTTAGAACAGGTCCGAGTCAAATAGCAATGATTCGAAGCACTTCTTTTTACACTATTTCGGAAACCCAAGGACTCAATCGTATGGATATGTAAAATACAGGATTTCCAATCCTAGAAGGAAAAGGAGGGAAACAGATACTCAATTTAAAGTGAGTAATCAGAATTCCATACTCGATCTCATAGATATAGATTCCGTGGAAAGCCGTATTCGATGAAATCTATGTACGGCTTGGAGGGAGATCTTTCATATCTTTCGATATCCACCCTACAATATGGGGTCAAAAAGCCAAAATAAGTCATTTGAGACCTTATAAAAAGAAAACTTATTCTTGAACCTCTTTCACGCTCACGTCACGTCGAGGTACTGCAGAAGAAAAAACTGCAAAATCCGATCCAATTTATCGTAATCGATTAGTTAACATGTTGGTTAACCGTATTCTGAAACACGGAAAAAAATCATTGGCTTATCAAATTATCTATCGAGCCTTGAAAAAGATTCAACAAAAAACAGAAACAAATCCACTATCCATTTTATGTCAAGCAATACGTGGAGTAACTCCCGATATAGCAGTAAAAGAAAGACGTGTAGGCGGATTGACTCATCTAGTTCCCATTGAAATATTATCTACACAAGGAAAAACACTTTCATTCGTTGGTTATTAGGAGCATCCCGAAAACGTCCGGGTCGAAATATTTTAAATTAAGTTCTGAATTAGTGGATGTTGCCAAAGGGAGTGGCGATGACATACGCAAAAAGGAAGAGACTCATAGAATGGCAGAGGCAAATAGAGCTTTTGCATCCAAATATCTCCGTCGATCTTCAGTCTTCAAGGGTGATGTCTGATACTCAACTACCAAATTCTAATGTAGTCTGAGACTTGAATTAATAAACTATAAATCAAGAAATAATTTGGATTATCTAACATTGACAACAAGCTTGAAATAGCAAAACTTGTGGGTTCAACCGAGCATTGCTCTAACAATAAGTTATTTGAGAAGAGTCTCCGAATTTATGTTCTTCCTTTATTCAAAGGATAAAGAAACTAACTTGGATGATTGTTTATCCATTTTAAGTTATTAATTTCATTCAAGCTAAACTAATATCCATAACTTAATACAAAATAAATGTGTCCAAATATATAACCACAACGCTAAAACAAAGTTTTACATAATAAAAGCCAAAGATACTTAAATAGGTCCATGACTCATTCATCCACTACGACCAACATCCTCGCAAGATGATGAATAACTCTCATGCGTCTTGGAACCACTTGAAAATGGATCCACATAAGTATAGAGATTTTTTTTTTCAGGATTGCCTAACTCATGAAGTCTGAGAAGTAATTTTCTTTGTTGACACTCAACATCTTCCCATCATCAATTGAACATTCCAGGTCCCTCGCCAACCACTTCGCTCGATCGGCTTATATATTATCATATCGAATTCACAAAATTCAAATACTTGTACATGATTTGAAAAACTTTCACAAATGATATAGTTAGTATACATACCATCATTGGAAACATCATACATTGACGATTCTTGTAGTCCTTTCTTCTTTTCACTTTCTCGATTCCTAAAAATGGTACGGACATATAAGAATAAGAAAATGATTCACTTTCACTAATGCAGTTACGGTTGGGGAATAATACACGACCCAACCCAAAAGCAAGTTTACGGCTAGAAAGTACTACACGATCCAGTTGTAAGACAACGATACGGCTGAAAAACACCATATGACCACCGTAAAAACAATATACGACTAGGAAAAGAAGATTACAGTTGATAAAAATGCATTTACGGTCGGGATATTCATATCCGAAAATATCAGAAAAATATCAAGCTTTCTGCAAAAACAGAAACACTTATGGCTAGGAAACTCCCAGTCTCCCAACCGTAATACGGTACTCACGGCCGGGTTTAGAATTTTCCTATCGTAGAACGAGGCCTACGCCTAAGAGCTCTATACAACCCAACCGTTGCTAATAGTTTACGGCTAGGCCGATAAGAATTTCTAGCCGTAATCGTCTCAGATAAAAAAAATGAGAACCCTAACTTCATCGATCTAACCTATTTATCCACTCTTACGCTAAAATAAATTGTGGGTTTCTCGATTCTTATCTAGTATGAGCCATTAATGGAGGATTTTTCTGATGTTTGAATAAGTTCATTTACCAAACCTCCATTAAATACATTAACAACTTAGCCTATTCATAATCAGGTTTCGGTCGGCCTGATCTTGTCACTCTTGATCCTACTATCATCTTGAGAATTAATTTGAATTGTTTGGAGAGAATTAACGAAGAAGAGAAAAATAAATTTTTAGGTTAAGTTATGTTATGTTTTTTGAAAAGAAAAAGAGGGAAAAAGAGTAAATTTAATTTGAATTTAGTTTTAATTTTTGTATCAGTTTTAAGTATTAATTTATTTAAAATCCTATTCTGCCCGAAATCCTATTGGATTGCGGCTGGAATAATAGGATTCTAAAAATAATCAAGCAGAGTACAATCTTTATTAATTCAATTCACTATATTCCTTAACAAGCTGCGACGTCCATACATGGTATATCAAGTGAGGTTTGCAAGTGAATGCATTCGAATTTCCCAGGCTAGTGCAAACGACAACTATGAGATAAAATTAGTTGTGAAAAGCATTGATAATTTGGTACTTACTCATACACTGTTCCGTAAGGACCGGTTCCTAGAAAAGTGCCTTCCGTCCACGACCTAAAAGGTGAAATAATGTTTTGAAATGTGAGACAATCCTCTTTTGCTATTAGTAAATATCACTATTGTAGTTATTATTTTCGGAAGCAAAAGAATCAATCAGATACCAAGTTGATCCTGAATTATCAAGAACAGGAAGGGACACCGATGGCGGAGGATCGAGAAGAGGTCGCTGAACACCCTTAATTCCACCTCCGCTTCCTCCATCACCTACTACTTCACTCTCCTTCCAATCGCTAGGAGAAATTGCAAAATCCTCAAGATAAGAAAGCCCTAAACTTGAACAAATCCTATCAATTTCACCACCATCACTACCTCCGATTCTAAAACTAGTAGGATCTGCATAATAACTTGGAAGAACATCACGTGAGTAAATTTTTAGAATAGAATAATAATCTTCTTCTTCCGGTAAGGAAGAAGAATCCTCGTCGTCGTCATCATTAGTAGTATATTTTTTTGCAATTGTTCGATCAAGTCTTGGCGTTGCTTTTCTCTGCTGCTGATGTTTCCGGTCCATTTTGTTTCTAGAGTTTTGACTAAAAAATCGAGATAAGGAAATACGTGGACGAACACCCTTAATTTCCACCTCTTTTTGTTCGTCTCCATCTGAATCAACCAAAAAAAAAAAAAAAAAGGACATGAAATCATTTGGAAAATTCCAGTTCTAAAGTTTAGAATCCAAAGGTAATAATTAAAACATGCATAATCAACTAGTCTCATACGAAAGAAGAGAAGCATATCAAATTAAAAACACGGAATCCTAACAAACTTAAAAATCGGTTGATAAACAGGAAAAAACAGAGATATTGAGCACTTCTCACTCATTGTTATTCAGAAATTCTCCTCTCGGCTCTCTCGATGAGAAATGTGGCGTGGAGGTGGAGCTGTTATATAAGTACCAAATACGACTGTTTTTTTTTTTAAACATTCCGCCAAATACGACTGTGGACTTTCGTAGTCTTTTTTTTTATAGAACAAAAGTAGACTTACGCTATCTAAAACTTAATTTATTTATCTTCTATGCATTTCGTCTGCTAGTACGAGGAAGATTGGGGTGGAACCGGCGAAAGTTTTTTTACTTAATATCGGTAAGGTAGGTGACAGAAACCGTATCAGTAGTTATGGATGGTATTCTTCATAAACCTTGTCAAACGTTTATGGTATTATTACTACCGGAAAAATTATCATTGACGACTACAAATTAGAGTTGTAGTACCCCTACGACAACTCCATTTTATGCATTATGCAAGGAGGTATTGTAGAAAGTCCAAGCTTTTCTACAATGCTTGACTAAGAGTTGTAAAGGTGATGTGATTCATGGTTCGACAATATTTTGCCAAAGTTGTGATTCTATTTCGATTTTTTTTGAAAGCCTAACACAACTCTTGCTTGTGTTATAGGACTCTTTTACACAACAAAGGATGCGTATCGTAGAAATATGTAACACAACACTTGTATAAGTTGAAGGGCTATCTTAGACAACCTAGGATGTGTATTGTAGAAATATGTAGCAACTCTTATTACTATTATGAATAAGATTTGCACGACACTTGTTAGAGTTGTAGAACTATGATGGACAACACCTAGTTATGTCGTAAAGACATTCTTTCACAACCTTTGGTTTGTGTAGTTGAAATATGGAACACAACTCTTATTAGAAGTTGTGTGCATAAAACTATTTTGAAAAAAAAATTTATAGCTGAAACCAAATTGCCGAAAGTATTTTACATTCACATTAAGCTGCAAGACATTTACATTCATTCAAGTTAACCTGCCATTCCAAATGCATTACCTAGCTAACTTCAAATCATCTTGTATGAAAATATGTTGCACGACGAAAGAAAAGAAAATGATAGATTCTTTGAACATGACCAAAAAAATATCATATAAATCGTAAAACGCAGACATTGGCCTCCCCCTACAAACGTGGCAGTAGCTCCATTTGTTGCAGCTCATATCTACCCATTCTGCTCATCAGACTCACACTTTGCTCAACCCTTCTTGCACAAGCATCTCCTTCAGCTCTGCCTCAAGCCATATAGCTCGTCAACACGGCACTTAGTCTGCAGCTGCAATATAATTCTCAGCTCAAACCATTCAATCTCACACTCAACAGCAACCACCACAACTGATTTCATGGCCTCAATATCTTCATTAACATGACTTCAATTTCAAAACTCCTGCTGCAATACTTAATACCAAAACATCTTCCTGTAGCCTTTAATAACTTCCCAGAAAACCATCCAATTCATCTCACCAACAACACCTCAGTTTCTCCGGCAGTAAATATAAACCACTTAACCAAAATCCAATCTAACCATATCAGCTTCTTCTGCAATTCAGATCCCCGTCAGCTCACGGAAACAACTCATCTTCTTAACTAGGGTTAAGAGCTAATTCAGCAGATGCAGACTAAGTGCCGAATTGCAGATGGAAGTTATCCTCACCAAGTTATGCCAAAGAAATTATATTAGCGACATATAATGGATTTATATGATCTATAAATCAAACATCAGCTTGCATGATTATAGAATCCAAGTTAATAACCGCTACAAACAATCACAATTTTTGAAAACCAAAGCATGTATAAGTGCACAAATGGTCTTAGACTATTCTAATAGATGAAAAAGAAAAGAAAAAGGTAAGCATATGCAGGTGGGAATGCTACCCGAGTTTAAAAACATGAAATCAAGGCATCATGAACTAAATATCTTGGAAAATCATAATTCATGTAGTCATCTTCCGACACAAAGTTGGTACCAAATTTACCTATTTTCTTTAAATAGCTTGGATGTGCATAGTATATTTAATAGACAGAAGTGCTGAAAAGTGCAACGTGCTTTAAATAGACACAATGATTTAAATCATCTATCCACATGATTAACATGAAAAAAATCCTACTTAACATGAAACACATGATACATTATGTTAACCCTATCAGGTGTCTTCTATAGTCATACAGATCAGAACCGTCACTTAAATTTAAGATTCAGGTAACAAAGAAGGAGATGTAGGTACAGTTCCTGCACCACTTGATGTCTTTCAGATACTTCATAGCACCTTCGTCGACGTGATCTGTGATCTACATTCCAGAAAGAGTAAATTAAAAAAACAGTTCTGGAATTTTATTCCAACGAGGAGAAAAGTGGCTAATCATATCACTTACCTCCTCCATCAAACTTCATTTGTCTTCATAGCATTGAGCCAAAAATCGGGGACACCCTTCTCTACTGCAAGTACACAATCTAGTTAAGATAATCCAAACACTGTTTCAAAATGGAAAAACTTGAACAAAGATTTAGTATATCTTATACCTTCTGTATCTTTATCTGCTTCTTTGTCAGCCTCAACCTCTTTTGTAACTCCGTTGACTTCGACCACACCATTTACAATATCAAATCTCTGCAACCAAGTCAAAAAACACCACTTTCAGATCTCCAAGGTGTTCTCATTAGTTCACTTTCAAACTAAGACAATTAATGGAATCTAAACACCCAAGGAACGCCCCAAAAAAAAAGCTTTTAAACCTACAAAGTTCTGTAAACCCAAAAACCTAATACCCATAATCAAATGTAATGTAAAGATTCACCCAAAAATTGAAATTCAAAGTAAAAGACCTATCGAGAAAGGGATGCTCACTAGCACTAGCATTTGATATGCTTGAACTTCTCCACCACTTTATACCAACACCATCTGAGACTGAAGCACCACCAGTAACCATTCGTATCTTCTCTTCTCAATGAGCTCTTAACCCTTGTCAGATTCAACAACACCATCAATTCAGCATAACTTGGTGAGGATAACTTCAATATTCCACTGATGGACTTGTACCACAAACCCCACAAACCCCCTATTCACGGCTTGCAATCCCAACACCTGCTACCACCATCCCACCAAGCACGATTCAAACCATCTTCTTCTCACTGAGAACATCACCACCAGTTCACGAATCAACATCACTCATGTTTAATCATCCATTGAAATAACATCTTCCATACCCTGTATTACCAAATCGAACCCACCATCTTCATAGCTTCTAAAACCCTTGACAAACACCAACACATAGAACAAAGTCAAAACCAGTATGCTTTAAAGAGAACTAAATTAGAATTTTAATAAATAGAAACTCAACCCATAGAATTTCAACACGAAATCGAAAGAAAAGTCAATGATACAATTTACAGAAAACCTAAAAAAATCTGAAATCAAAACCCTAATTTTTCAAATCTGAATAGAAGTTGTATAAAACGAAATTCTCCCATGAAATACAAGAAGATCGGTAAGTTACAAACCATAACAACAAGAAGAAAAGAAGAAAATGGTTCAGGAAGAATCAATCGTACCTCTATTTGGACAAGAAATCAACAGCGAAAAGGTGAAGTTACTGAAAATTACCCGATATTCATCAGCACCAACATTTCTTCGGATTCAAACAAAGTCCCAACATCAACCATTCCATCTAACCAGCAACACCAACTCAAAATCAGGTTCGAGATTCTGCCAAGCTTGAGCTTCAATTCCTCATCTGCAATTTGAATTTCACCAATATCCTAATTTCTACATCATAATAACCACCACTATCATATCTTGATTTCTCATCAGTTCAATCTTCTCAAACCCCTAAAATCCAGTGAACCCATCTCTGTAAGTTCAATCCCCACCTTCATTCTCCCACTTATCCATTAATTCAGCAACAGAAGCTTCATTTCTTCGACCTAGTCTTCTCGGCAAAGCAAACTTCGTACATCTGTTGTTTCTTTCTTGACTTGGCCTCAGAGGTCTCTCTAAACCGAACAAGCACATCCTAGATTTCATTTAAGTGAAGAAATCGAAGAAGAATGAGACGTTAATGACAGAGATTTAATATCTAGATTCACAGCACCACTAGGTTTTTCTTCATTTTTTCCGGCTACAAGCTGTATTTTAAATCTTTAAATTGAGATTCAGGGTCGATTAGAGATTCAGAAAACGGTTTTGGGGGTAAGAAATTTAGAATGAATTGAGTAAGAACTGGAGATTTAGGGTTATGAAATTGGATTTTCTGAGAGTGATTTATCCTTAGAAGATGAAAGTTTAGAGTGGGGAAAGAGGATAAATTAGGGTTTGCATAGAGAGACGGAGGTAAGAGGCGGAGAATGAGTAGAGGTTTTCTCTCCCTTCTTTAGTTTAGATAACTCAAAATACTATGGACCGTAGATAAGGAGGTCATACAGATTGCATAAATTATGGGACGGTGTAGATTAATTTTAAGATGCTCATACGGATTGAGAAACTTGTGTGTTTCTCTTTGTGCTAGTTTAAACTCGTGTATTCGGTTTAATTATCAACTTTCGATATGCATAAAAATCGAAAAAAAATATTAATAAATTTAGGACATTGTTATCGATATTCTGATATAAAAAAATCCAAAAAATATATAAGAATGAAGCTGAAAACTAAGAAGTGAATTTGATAATTGGTGTGTTTCTTTGTGCTTTTGTGCTTTCTCTTTGTGATTCCGGTTTGAATTTCGACTAGTTACATAGGTCATGAAGTAATTTCGACTAGTCATACAGGTCATGAAGTAGCTTTAGTTCACATTAGTAGCATGATACATCATCGAAATTGATGAATATGAAGCTTAGTGTCGATTCGAACTTCAAATGTGGTATAAAAACATACAAACTATGAACCAAGAAGCTCTGAGAGGGTTCTGACTTCAAACTTAGCATGATACATCATCAAAATCGATAAGTATGAAGCTCAAATTTCGACTCGAGCTTCAAACTTGGTATAATGGCATACAATCTATGAACCAAGAAGCTTTGAACGACAAATCCATCCATTTACAGGTAAGATTCCTTCGGAATATTCTACGAAACCTTATACAAACCCTATTTCTGCATATTAGATGCAAACCAGGCTCCGATATCGAAACCTGGCCGCGAGTGGGCTACTCTAAGTCAGAAACTTGGTAAGAACGACGAATCCATCCATTTACAGGTAAGATTCCTTTGGAATATTCTACGAAACCTTATACAAACCCTATTTCTGCATATTAGATGCAAACCAGGCTCCGAGATCGAAACCTGGCCGCGAGTGGGCTACTCTAAGTCAGAAACTTGGTAAGAACGACGAATCCATCCATTTACAGGTAAGATTCCTTCGAAATATTCTAAGAAATCTTAAACAAACCCTATTTATGCATATTGTATGCAAACCAGGCTCCGAGATCGAAACCTGGCTGGGAGTGAACTACTCTAAGTCAGAAACTTGGTAAGAACGACGAATCCATCCATTTACAGGTAAGATTCCTTCGAAATATTCTACGAAACCTTATACAAACCCTATTTCTGCATATTAGATGCAAACCAGGCTCCGAGATCGAAATCTGGCCGCGAGTGGGCTACTCTAAGTCAGAAACTTGGTAAGAACGACGAATCCATCCATTTACAGGTAAGATTCCTTGGGAGTATTCTACGAAACCTTAAACAAACCCTATTTCTCCATATTGTATGCAAACCAGGCTCCGAGATCGAAATCTGGCCGGGAGTGGACTACTATAAGTCAAAAACTTGGTAAGAACGACGAATCCATCCATTTACAGGTAAGATTCCTTCGGAATATTCTACGAAACCTTAAACAAACCATATTTATGCATATTGGATGCAAACCAGGCTCCAAGATCGGAACCTGGCCGCGAGTGGACTACTAAGTCAGAAACTTGGTAAGAACGACGAATCCATCGATCTACAGGTAAGATTCCATCGGAATATTCTACGAAACCTTAAACAAACCCTATTTCTGCATATTGTACGCATACCAGGATCCGAGATCGAAACCTGGCCGTGAGTTGACTACTATAAGTCAGAAACTTGGTAAGAACGACGAATCCATCTATTTACAGGTAAGATTCATTCGGCATATTCTACGAAACCTTAAACAAACCGTATTTCTGCATATTGTATGCAAACCAGACTCCGAGATCGAAACCTGGCAGGGAGTAGACTACTATAAGTCAGAAACTTGGTAAGAACGACGAATTCATCCATTTACAGATAATATTCCTTCGGAATATTCTACGGAACCTTAAACAAACCATATTTCTGCATATTGTATGCATACCAGGCTCCAAGATCGAAACCTGGCCAGGAGTGGACTACTCTAAGTCAGAAACTTGTTACGAACGACCAATTCATTTATAGGTAATATTCTTTCGGAATATTCTGCGAAACCTTAAAAAAAAACCCTATTTATGAATATTGCATGCAAACCAGGCTCGGAGATCGAAACCTGGTTGCGAGTTGACTACTCTAAGTCAGAAACTTGGTAAGAACGACGAATCCATAAATTTACAGGAAAGATTCCTTCGGAATATTCTACGAAACCTTAAACAAACCCTATTTCTCCATATTGTATGCAAACCAGGCTCCGAGATCGAAACCTGGCCGTGAGTGGACTACTCTAAGTCGGAAACTTGGTAAGAACGACGAATCCATCCATTTACAAGTAAGATTCCTTCAGAATATTTTGCGGCTTAGTCACCTGAGCATTTTTTTTGGACATTATATTTTGTTTCACAACTCTTATAAAGGGTTGTCTTAAAATTAGTATATTAAAGAACCACAAACTTGACAGAACTTGTGATAGTGTAGGAATGGTTAGTGGTGTAGACTTTCATGCAGGAGGCTGGGGATCAAATCCCCCCATCCTCATTTCTGCCAACGTTCTATATTTTTACTTCAACAACACTTATAAGTGTTGTTATGCATTTTTATTAAGAAAAAAAACACAACCAAAACTTGTGAACGGTAAGGATGGTTGATGAGCTAGACTTCCATGCAGTAGATTCATGTTCGAATCTCCCTTCTAATCTCATTTTTTTCCAACATTCTATATTTTTACTTCAACAACACTTATAAGTGTTGTTATACGTTTTTATTAAAAAAAAAAGAAAAAAAAAACAAAACTTGTGAAATGTAAGGATGGTTGATGAGCCAGACTTCCATGCAGTAGGTTCATGTTTGAATCTCCCCTCTAACACTATTTTTCATCATCATATTTTGGTGTTCTTCAACAACTCTTGTGAAAATTGTGATAGGCTTAGTCACTACCTTTATGGAACAGAGTTGTTATAGCTAAATGTCGTCACAACTTTTTTGCTTAAGGAGTTGTCGTTTGTTTTCTTAGAGCAACCCTTGTTTCCTAAGGGTTGGCAGTGATGATATACGACAACTCTTCCTTTGAAACCAGTTGTAAAACATATGACTTTCTATGATGTTTAGCGAAGAGTTGTAAATCTCCAGTTGTAGATGTATATTTTTCCCGTAGTGTATCATGGATTTGTGAAGAACACAACCATATTAGACAAAGTTTTGATTATAAGCCTTGTCGACTGTATGTGGTGTTTGTTATTCATTCGTGAAGGTCTTGATCATAAACACTGCTGATCATGGTGTATTTCATCTGTTAAGAACTCAATTCCACTGAGAAAGGTTTTGATCATAAATCTCTTGGAACGGGGGTGCATATTTTGGCTACTTTTTTATTGAGCAGTGTATTGCTGTGGAAAGTGGAGATGTTTATTCAATACCAAGCATTAATATTTTCGACACCACAAAGTGGGAAATGTGTATCCCGGTTTCAAGGGGATGCACAAATCAAACCGTTGAGGGGATGCACTCACCCACGAGTCAATTTCAATTATGAACGACCGTGCATTCTTGCATGATTTTTTTTTTCTTCTATTAAAGGCCTTAAGAAAGGCTAAAAGTACCTCAATAGTAAGCAGAGGTCTAGACTAGTATATGAAAATAGAATTTAACTTAGTCTATCAGGTATCAGCAACCAGGTACGGACCTATGAAAGGGCATAGTACAATATCTACGAGCGTTAGTTTGTTACAATAGCAAGAGACTACGCGACCAAAACAACATGTATTCGAGTGCTAGATATAAATATGAAACTCTACAGGCAAAAGAATCTTCCACCACAGAAAATACTTCATTCACCCCATAGAATGATTCAATTAGCTACCAATCCAGTCTCCAGGGACCGAACTTAAATGTAGACATGGTGCACGACATTGACATACCATTCTTTTTACCACACGACAGGCTAAAGATTAACCAGCTGCCTTAAATGGGGAATTTTATGTTGATTCCGTTCAGGCCAGGTTTAATTTAATGGCAACTGCAAGATGAAACTTAGATTATATAAAGACAACTCTCTTTATTGATGTTTAGAAAATCTCTCAAAACTAAACACAAGCTCTAATCTTGCTCATATGATCAACCACAACTTTGGTGATCATATATATATAGAACTATGAATTCCTTTTCCTAGTCCTATTACCTTATTACATGTCTTTCCTTTTCTTAGAACTAGATGACTTCTAATTCCCTTAGAATTACATCAATTTCCTAATCTTGTCCTAACCAACTTGTTAGTGACTTCTATGTTGAAGTTTAACCAACATTCTCCCCGTTAAGCTTCAACCTTACCCGTGACATATCTTGTACTCCAATCAGTTGTCTCATTTCTTCAAACTTGATCCGAGCTAATGACTTTGTCAATATATCTGCTTTCTGCTCAGTTCCTGGTATGTGTTCAACGTTAATGACCTCCTTCTCGATGCATTCTCGTATGAAATGATACCTTTTGTGAATGTGTTTCGTCTTCCGTGAAACACTGGATTTTTAGTGAGTGCAATTGCAGACTTATTATCAATCTTGATGAGAACTTTTTCAGGTTCTCTTCCTTTGATTTCACCCAACAGTTCTTGAAGCCATATTGATTGTTTAGCTGCTTCTGTTGCAGCCATGAACTCAGCTTCACAGGATGAGAGGGATACAGTGTCTTGCTTCCGTGAACACCATGTGATAGGTGCTTCACCTAGATAAAATATATGACCAGTTGTACCTTTTTCATCATCTTGGTCAATATTATGACTGCTGTCACTATACCCAACAATTCCTTTTGATCCTCCTCGACCATACTTCAATCCACAGCTGATTGTTCCTCTTAGATATCTCAATATCTGCTTTATTACATCACCATGAGACTTGCGTGGACTCTGTGTATAACGGCTTGCTACTCCCACAGAGAAAGCCAAGTCTGGTCTTGTGTGTAACAAGTATCTAAGGCATCCAACATTTCTTCTATAACTCGTTGGATCAATCTCATCTTCTTCTTGTGCCTTTGAAACTTTAAGTCCAAACTCCATTGGTATCTTAGTTGGAGTACAAGTTTCAAGTCCTGCTTCTTTCAGAATTCTCCTTGCATAAGCTTCTTGTTTAATCTGAATCCCATCTACTCCTTGATGGACTTCTATGCCAAGGTAATAAGTGAGTTTTCCGAGGTCTGACATCTCAAACTTTGATGACATTTCTCTCTTGAACTCATTGATCACCTTAAGGGAGTTTCCAGTCAAAAATAGAGCATCTACATAGACTGCAATCACAAGAAGCGTTCCCTTTTCTTCTCTTCTGTATACTGATGTTTCTTTAGAGCACTTAACAAATCTGATTTCTCTTAAGATTTGATCTAACTTTGTATTCCAGGCTCGAGGAGCTTGTCTTAGACCATATAGAGCTTTTGATAACTTATAAACCTTATGCTCTTGTCCTTTTACTTCAAAATCTTCTGGTTGTTCAACATACACATCTTCTCGCAATTCACCATGTAAGAATGCTGTCTTAACGTCTAAGTGGTGAATTTCCCATGAGTTTGATGTTACTTCTGCTATTAAGAGACGAATTTTCTCTAGTCTAGCAACTGGTGTGAAAACTTCATCAAAGTATATGCCTGATTCTTGAACGTATCCCTTAGATACAAGTCTTGCCTTATATTTGTTGACAGTACCATCAGCATTCCGTTTTATTTTGAAGATCCACTTAAGACCAATCACTTTTACCCCACCTGGCTTATCAACTAGAAACCAAGTCTTGTTTATGTTGATTGAAATAATTTCTTCTCTACATGCTTTTGTCCATTTAGTCGAGACATTTGCTTCCTGAAAATTCCTTGGTTCATCATTAACAGAAAGTAGCATTATCTCACATTCTTCTGCAGCTTGAAGAACATAATCCTCCAGATACTGTGGCTTTTGTATCCGTCTTGTTGATTTTCGCAGTGGAATGGGTTGAGTTATTTCATCGATCTCTTCTTCTTCTTCTACTTCTTCGTTATTCTCAGTGTTTTCATTATTCTCTTCTTCTTCTTGATTAACATCATTGTTTCCATTGGTATTGATGATTATGGGTCCTTCTCCTTCATCAATTACTTGTCCCCATCTCATGTGAAACATTACTGGATCCCTACTTGGTCCATCATTAGTTTCTTTCCAGTTCCAGTTTGCTTTTTCATCGAATACCACATCTCGACTCACTATCACTCTTTTCGTTGTTGGATTGAATAATCTGTAAGCTTTGGATCCAGGCTCAATTCCTAGATTCACAAGAGTCTGAGATCGATCATCCAGTTTCTTAAGAGTTGCAGAATCAACTTTTGCGTATGCTTTGCAACCAAACACTCTTAAATGATCTATGTTTGGCTTTCTCTTTCGCAAACTTTCATATGGAGTCATGTCTTTCAGAGCTTTCGTAGGTATCCTGTTTATTAGGTATGTGGAGTGTCGTACAGCTTCTCCCCATAGATAATTAGGTACCTGCATAGTCTTTAAAGAACTTCTTTGCATCTCCATTAGAGTCTTGTTTATACTCTCCACCACTCCGTTTTGTTGTGGTAGCCCTCGAACCATCTTGTTCTGAGACATAGTTTTTAAGGTTCTGAAACTTATGTGTCCTAATCTTGCATGGCACTTCCATGTCTGATCTTCCAGTCTCATATTCAGACATAATGGCCTTCCAATCATGAGACTTATCTTGTAGAGTCTATTCTGTGAGCGTGAGACTCTAACTAAAAGTCTTCCACTTGAGTCATGAACTGTTAGATAATCTTGTTGCATTCTAACATCACATCCAACTTCTGTAACTTGTCCTAAGCTTAAAATGTTGCTTTGTAAGTTTCGGATGAAGTAGATGTTTTCTGTTCTCCGGTCTTGATCTGAAATAGAATTGATCCTTTCCCTTCAATTTCTACAGAAGATCCATCCCCAAACTTCACTTGTCCTTTGATTTTCTCATTGAGTTCAGAAAAGTAGTGTCTCTTACCAGTCATGTGATTGCTGGCTCCATTATCTAAATACCAGATTCCTTCTTCTCCATCCTTTGGTTCGTAGTTCTTTGGTATTAGTTTCCCTTCGTTTAAGAATACAACTTCGTGCATGAAAAGAGCTGTATCTGCTTCCCTTGTTTCACTATTGTTTGTTTCTTCCATCTTTTGTATTCTTTCAGGGCATACAGAGGAGAAGTGTCCTGGTTTATCACATCTGTAACAAATAATGTTTGATCTATCCTTCTTTTCTTTCCCTTGGTTTTGATCATTCTGACTTGTTGTTTTATCTTGTGAGTTAAACCTTCCTCCCCTTCCTCGGCCTCTGTTTCCTCTTCCACCTCTTCCACGACCTCTTCCTCTTGTCGCATAGTTTTGTTGGTAAGAGTTTGTGTACAAGAGTTTTCCTTGAGTTTCTCCATTGTTTTCTTCATCAAGGATTCTTTCTTCATATGCTTTCAATCTTCCAATTATATCTTCATAGCTAGTCTTCTTTAAATCTAAGACTTGTTCGAGAGAATCTATGATATGAATATACTTGGATCTTGGTAAACTATTGAGAAACTTCTTTACCAGTTTATCTTCATCAATGGATTGTCCAAGTGACGCAGCTTTTGAGGCTATCTCTGATAGCTTTCCTGCAAAGCTATCAATAGTATCAGTGTCTTTCATCTTCACTCTTTCAAATTCAGACATTAAGGTTTGCAGACGGGCTTCTTTAACTCGATCAGCTCCGAGATTACGTGCCTTTATTGCATCCCAAATTTTCTTTGAAGTTTCATGTTCACCAACTTGTAGAACAAGACATGCTGGTATTGCTTGAAAGAGTAATCCAATGGCAACATTGTTTTTGTCTGGGTCCAATGTACCAGGATCAATTGTTTCCCAAACTTTGTAGACTTTCATCAGTACCTTCATTCCCATGGCCCATACTGTGTAGTTTGTGTCATTGAGGATTGGAACTTGTATTGATGGTGGCGTGAACTGTTTTGCACCCACAATGGTGGTTTCGTTTGCCATGGCTCAGAAACAAGCTCTGATACCACTTAATGGCAACTGCAAGATGAAACTTAGCTTATATAAAGACAACTCTCTTTATTGATGTTTAGAAAATCTCTCAAAACTAAACACAAGCTCTAATCTTGCTCATATGATCAACCACAACTTTGGTGATCATATATATATAGAACTATGAATTCCTTTTCCTAGTCCTATTACCTTATTACATGTCTTTCCTTTTCTTAGAACTAGATGACTTCTAATTCCCTTAGGATTACATCAATTTCCTAATCTTGTCCTAACCAACTTGTTAGTGACTTCTATGTTGAAGTTTAACCAACATAATTATGCAATTTCTGCGTTTCAACTTGTCCCTCCAGACTTTTTCACGAGCAGCTTCCATTTCCAAATTTTCAGTCGCCCCACCATCATAAACGCAGCATGAGAATGCCACCATATCCTATTGTTTTGAGCATAGAAGAAATATACGTACTCACTTTTTCAGTTGGAAACCTAAATTAATTTGAAACACTGAGCATCACAAAATTATCATCCAAACCTTGAAACATTCACTCGGTCCGCCATTTTCTTCCCCTCTTTTCAGCTCAATTAGCTTTGTCTGCATATGATCAAATTTTTAGAAAAAAGAATTTAAACCAATGGCCAGCGTAGTGTTAGAATTGAGGTAAGTAAATTACCTGTTGTAACGAAATTTGGTGCACTAATAAGAAATCTGTACTTCTTTAATAAAGTCGAGGGATTTCTTGAGATCATACGGTATTGATTTCTTCAGTTTGTTGCATCTCATGATTTTTAAGCTCTGGAGAGAAGTCCATAATCGCGAATCTGGTACTCGTGTCAACATATTGCAGTTGTGTACTGATAGATTCTCAATGATGGGGAAGGAGTTGTGAGGTGGTGGAGGGGTAACCCATCTTTCTAAATTTCTCAAGTACTCAATTAGTGAAAGGAATGACGCTGCTGCTGCTGTAGCTTTCCCAGAACCTTTGCTTTCTTCTTCTTGGTAATAAAAGTCTCCACCCAAACACTTGACTGAACTCATTTCATCTATCCAAAGAAGCTTAAGACATGGGAGCATACCTAGTGCAGGAAGTTCCTCGCATCTTTTGAAATTCGATAAACTCAATTTCACCAAGTTCGGAAGACAAGAAAATGAAGCCATCCACTCGGGAAGCTTTAAACCAGAGAATCCATGTATCTTCAGTTCTTTCAAATGAGGGTGAGGCTGGAGACCATCTAACACCAAATCTGAATTATTAGCAACCAAGTCTTCCCAATAAAGAACCAGCATTCTAATGTTTTGCTTGTCTTTGAACTTCGCACGCTCGGCATCTATTTTGCCTCTCACATTCTCTAGCTGACATACCTTTAGCTCCCTTAGGGAATTCAGGTTTGCTAATTCTTCGATCCCACTAGAATCACTGATATTAGTTCCGATGCGGTCTTCTTCTTTCCTAACCCCGTAAGAAATTAACACTTCCAGGTGAGTTAGCATTTCTATACCTCTTGGCGCCATTCCGTCATAATTGAGAGTTCTCAGCTCCACCCAGTTCTTAATATCTTTCGGAATCTTGCAATAGTATCCAAGGTTCACCGACTCTAATTTGCAGAGGTTAGTAGACAAAGACTCCGGCAATTCTCTTATTCCAGAATGTGTCGTATTAAGAGACCTTAATTGTGTCAGAGCTCCAAAGTTACATGGCAATACTCTTAAACCCGCGCACAAACGAAATTCCAACATCTTTAAATTATAGATGCAAGTGATTGAATCAGGTAACTCTGTGATATCTGTTTTTGAAATATTGAGGGACTGTAGATTTTGGAGAGATTCGATATTTATGGGTAACTTTGTGATACCGGTATGAGAAATATCTACAGTCTGCAAATTAGTGAGCTTAAGTATAGAATCTGGTAACACTGTAACATCCGACCAAGGGAGATCTAGATGCCGTAAATTTTTCAAATAACCTTTTCAACATTCTTGCAACCAAGTAAGCTGAGAGTCTGCAGGTTGAAAAGTTGACCAATGGACACTGCATGAACATCTTCAATGGTTGAATGATTGAGGTCAAGGTTCCTCAGGTGTATTAAAGGTGATGACAGAGTCGTCAGACGTCTACCACCAAGCGGATACATTACACGTAAACATTTGTTAGTAAAACTCCAGGAAGAAAAGCGCCCAGCATGGTAAAAAGACCGTCCGAAGTTTCTTTGCATTCATCAAAACATTAGAAACTGGTGTTGATACTTCTTCTCCTTCCATAATTAACTGTAAACGACGAATTTGAGATGCATCATCATTTTGCATTTCACTTGCATTCAGAATCGTGACTTCATTACTGCCGATGACACTTTGTGCAAGATCATGTACTAAATCATCCATCTTGAACTCCTCAATGTCACCCAGGTCATCTATTTTCACATCTTGAAAGAAAGAGTTGGACAACAAATTGAGCAAATAATCATTACCAATATCTTCGAGCGAGAAATGATTTCCTCCATTACATGAATGAAGGAATCCTTCAGCCATCCACAGTCGAATCAGTTTTTCCCTGTTAAATTCCCAATCTTTAGGAAATAAACAGCAATACGAGAAGCACTGTTTCAAATGAGAAGGCAAATTATCATAACTCAATTTCAATATGGGTATGATCCCACCACTTTGATCTTTCGGGGTTTCTAAGTTTTTGTTGTCTCTGATAGACAACCAATGCCTTTCATCATTTTGTGAGCGCATAAGACCCCCCAAAAAGGTAGCTGCGAGCGGCAAACCTCCACATTTGACAGCGATTTGCTCTCCTATATTTTTCATAGTTGGAGTCTCAGGTGCTCCACCTGGAGAAAAAGCTTTGTTCTTGATGATGGACCAACACTCGGCTTCTGATAATACATTTAGATTGTACGGAGGAATTATACCCCGTACCACAGATGCAACTTCTTGTTTACGTGTGGTGACGATAATTTTGCTGCCAACAGCGCCGACGTCCAGGACACTCTTAAGTTTGTCCCATTCCGTGGAATCTTTAGACCACTTATCATCAAGTACCAGCAACTAAAGTTTATTTTCCAATTCTTTTTTAATTTCATCTACAACTACACTAATGTTTGTATATTTAGGGTGTACAGAATTGGTGATTGACTCCCTAATTTTCAGTAAGATGTCGTAAACGTCGAACTCATCAGACACACAAACCCATATCCTATATAGGAAGTGTTTTTCTACTGACTTGTAGATGGATTGAGCCAAAGTGGTCTTTCCCAATCCCCCCATACCCACTATAGATATGACAGACACTTTTTCTTGTTGATTGGAATTTATAGAAGATGAGGTTAGTAGCTTTACTATCTCTGACTTATCATGCTCCCTTCCTACAATTTTTGAATCATCACCAAAGAATGAAGCAGTTAAGAGTCAACAAAACGCAGAAGTTTAAAGTAAGTGTTTTGTGGAGGATTTGATATCTCTATTAGCTGGAGACGTGGTATCTCTTTTGTAGATCGAAAAGTCAATTATGCAGCTAGACACAGCATGGGCCACATCGAGAAAGTTATTTCATGTCTAAAACTGTTAGAAGCCAACGTATGCATGAAGTTCACATGCATGATCATTACTTGGTGCATACACCAAGTAACTTCTATGTTTAGGACAGTCTCTGTATTTGGAATGGTTTCTGTAATTAGCTTTTATTCCTTGTAAAAGGTTGTAACCAAAACACTATAAATATAAGATGATTTTTGCTCTTCTCAATATAACGAGAAAGAGAAAATATATCTGTTTTCATGAAAAATGACATGGTATCTTGAGCAGGTATGTTTCTTCAAAAACAATTTTTTTTTCTCTTCTCCTTCCTTCTTGATTCTCTTTCCCTCTCACTATGGTTGCATCACCACCACCATCTCCATCTAATGTACGTGGACCTAAGTTTGATGACTCTAGCTCAAGCTTAGACCCTTATGATGTACCAGCGTCGGACAATCCGTCGACTGTGCTTTATTCCCCTGTGTTAACAGGTGATAATTATCCCACATGGTCAAGGGGTATTGCTCGGGCTTTAAGAGCCAAGAACAAATACGGCTTTGTTGATGGTACAATAGCGAAACCGTTAGCTTCTGATGACAAACTTCCAGCTTGGATTCGTGCAAACAATCTGGTTTGTATTTGGATTGCCAATTCCTGTGAAGCTGAGATAAAACGAAGCATCAGTTGGATAAAAAACGCTAGGGATATTTGGATTGATCTTGAGGATCGATTTTCTGAAACAAATATGCCTCGAATCTTTGATTTAAAACGTCATATATCCACTCTCAAACAAGAAGATTCTAGTATATCTTCTTATTACACCAAGCTTAAAAGTCTGTGGGATGAGGTAGGCGCTCTTACACCGGTTGAACCTTGCACCTGCGGTAATGGAAAGCAAGTGCTTGAACAGCTCAACAGAGACAAAGCAATGGAGTTCTTACAGGGACTTCATGACATATTTTCGGCCGTAAGAAGCAACATCCTTCTTATGTCTCCTTTTCCGACGCTTGCGAAGATTTACTCCCTTGTTCGTCAGGAAGAACAACAACAATTTATCAACGTTGCTGCTACACCCCAGATTGACAGCGCAGCCTTGTCTACCAGATTTGCACCTCGGCCTTCCCCTTGGAGCAACACCAATGGATCGAGCAGCAAGAAGTCGCGACCATCTTGTGATCATTGCCGAAAGATTGGCCACACAAAGGACCGTTGTTATCAACTGGTTGGTTACCCGAAGAAACCAAGAGATGACACAAGCACGGGATACACGGGAAATTCCAGCACAGGCTACACGGGAAACTCTGTCGCTCCAAGTAGCTACATGGCTGCTGCTCCACAGTTGACCCATGATCAATACAATCAACTTTTAGCATTGCTCCAAACTGGTACTACGATAACAATTGCAAATCTTGCAGGTATGTCTTTTTTTACAAAACATTCTCTTTGGATTATAGATACAGGAGCATCTAATCATATTTGTTGTTCCTTGAAGCTTTTCTCATCTTACATTAAAACACCTTCACCCATCTCTGTTCAACTTCCCAATGGAAGTTCTCTATCCGCACTTCATGTGGGAACGGTTCACTTTTCTCCCACCTTAAAATTTACTAACGTGCTTCATGTACCTACTTGCAAATTCAATTTATTATCCGTAGGACAATTGGTTCGCTCTAAGCGCTATTCTGTAAAGTTTGAATCTAATCACTGCTACTTTCAGGACCTACAAACGAAGAAGCTGATTGGTCAGGGTGATTACTACAATGGTCTAATTATCTTCGTGCTGTTACTGCTTTTTCTGTTTCGCTTCCGCAAAATTTTCATCTTTGGCATTGGAGATTAGGACATCCGTCCTCCCCTAGATTAGATTACTTATCGAAGAAATTTCCCTTTATTAGTTCAGACAAAGGCATCTGTGGGATTTGTCCACAGGCAAAACAATCTCGTTTAAAGTTTCCTTCTCGTTGTAGTTCTAATTCTAGGATTTTTGAATTAATCCACTGTGATATTTGGGGACCCTTTAGCGAACCAAGCATCACTGGGGATCGTTATTTTTTGTCTATTGTTGACGATTTTTCCCGTTGCACTTGGATATTTTTAATGAAGGTTAAATCTGAAACTTTTAAATACTTACAATATTTCATCTCTTATGTTCGTACTCAATATAATCATTCTATTCATACCCTCTCCTATGGATCGGGAGATGTTTTCTTACCTCAAATTCAAAAAATACGTTCTGATAATGGAACTGAATTTCTCTCAAAATCCATGTAAGAGTTGTTCTTCCAACTTGGCATAGTGCACCAACGAAGTTGTGTTGCCACACCCCAACAAAATGGAGTGGTCGAACGCAAGCATCGTCATCTTCTTGAGGTTGCTCGCTCTCTAAGATTTCATTCCCATCTACCTCTGAAATTTTGGGGTGAATGTGTGCTCACTGCCACCTTTTTAATAAATAAACTCCCAACTCCAATTCTTGGTTACAAATCACCTCATGAAATTTTATTTGGATGTCCTCCAAACTATACCTCACTTCGTGTTTTTGGTTGTTTATGTTACGCCAAAAACACTAAGATCAAACATAAATTTGATGCTAGAGCACGCCCTGGAATTTTTATTGGTTATCCCTACGGTCAAAAAGGATACCGCATATACGATATCGACGCCAAAACAATTTATGTTTCTAGGGACGTTGTCTTTCATGAATTTATTTTTCCATTCTCTACTTTGGTCGATTCAAGTTCCGATCCTAAAGATGACATGATCCAACATGATCCAGTTGTGATAATAAACCAACCCACCATCAAAACACCTCCTGCTGTTTTCGACTCCAAGATTTCACTGGGCAGCAATCTACACGCTCCTGTTGATGATACTGCTGATGCTTCTGCCAATGACGCTGTCGACGCTACTGCTGATGTTTTTGTCCACGAAGCTCCTGATACGGCTGTAGACGCTGCTGTGGATGCTGCAGTAGATGTTACTGCAGACGACGTTGCTGTAGACGTTGCTGTGGATGCCACTGCTGACGTTACTACACCTGATGCTGCTCGTTTTCCACCTCCTTCGTCTGCGATGCCGGAGCCAACTCCTGTACTACTTGAAAGACACCAACGGGTACGTTGTCCTCCCTCTTACTTAAAAGACTATGCCTGTAATACGGCTTTTACTCCATCATCTACCGAGCCTTTATATCCTTTGTCTCATTATTTGAAATTTGAGCAATTTTCTAATGCTCATAAGCATTTCCTCTCAACTATTATCACTCAAAATGAACCTCGCACCTTTCAAGAAGCCATGCAATCCCCAATATGGAAAAAGTCCATGGTTACAGAAGTTACTGCCTTGAAAGAGAACGACACATGGTCTGAAGTTCCTCGTCCCCATAATAGATCTGTTATTGGAGTAAATGGGTGTATCGTATCAAATATAAATCCGATGGAACAATTGAGCGTTATAAAGCTCGTCTGGTTGCCAAAGGTTATACTCAACTTGAAGGAGTCGATTACCATGACACTTTTGCACCAGTTGCAAAACTTGTCACTGTTCGTATGTTATTATCCATAGCCTCCATCAAAGGATGGTCTCTTCACCAACTTGACGTCAATAATGCCTTCCTTCAAGGTGATTTAAATGAAGAAATTTTTATGGAATTACCTCCCGGTTTTCAACGACAGGGGGAGAATCTAGTTTGTCGTTTAAAAAAATCTATTTATGGCCTTAAACAAGCTTCTCGTCAGTGGTTTGCAAAATTTTCAACCACTCTCATTGCAGAAGGTTTTAAACAATCTGTAGCAGATTATTCTCTATTTTATTATCATAAAAATACTAGCTCTATATATATTTTAGTATATGTAGATGATATTATTATAACAGGAAATGATCCCATACTGATTCAACACTTCAAAAAAGTTCTTGAAAAGAAATTCTCAATCAAAGACTTAGGCAAGTTACAGTACTTCTTAGGAATTGAAGTTTCTCGATCGCCGAAAGGCATTTTCTTATGTCAAAGAAAATATACTCTGGATATTCTCCAAGATGCAGGGCTACCAGGATCACGCCCATCATCATTTCCTATGGAGCAAAATATCAAACTAACACCTACAGATGGAAAACTCCTAGATGATCCTTCATCTTATCGTCGTTTGATTGGACGACTTCTTTATTTAACAGTCACTAGGCCTGACATAGTATATGCAGTAAATTATCTCAGTCAATTTATGCAAAAACCTACAAATACACACATGGATGCTGCCAATCGTATACTGCGATATTTAAAAGGTTCCATTGGTAAAGGAATTCTCTTGTCATCAAATAGTGATTTAATCTTATCAGGTTATACGGATTCAGATTGGGCAGGTTGTCCAACAACTCGTCGATCTACCACAGGATATGTTACCATGATGGGTAATAATCCTATATCTTGGAAAAGTAAAAAACAACTTACTGTGGCTCGATCATCTGCAGAAGCTGAATATCGAGCTTTAGCTAATCTTGCAAGTGAAGTTCAATGGCTCACTTATCTCATGCAAGAATTTAAAATTAAAATTCCTAGACCAGTGAAAATACACTGTGATAACCAAGCTGCAATTCATATTGCAAATAATCCAATTTTTCACGAACGAACAAAACACATTGAAATAGATTGTCACTTTGTTCGTGAAAGAATTGTGTCAGGATTAATATTACCAACCTATGTCAAATCCAAAGATCAATTAGCAGACATCTTCACAAAGGCATTAGGAGGAGAACATCATCAACGCATTGTCAGCAAGTTGGGCGTATACGATATATCTCATACGGCTCCAACTTGAGGGGGAGTGTTAGAAGCCAACGTATGCATGAAGTTCACATGCATGATCATTACTTGGTGCATACACCAAGTAACTTTTATGTTTAGGACAGTCTCTGTATTTGGAATGGTTTCTGTAATTAGCTTTTATTCCTTGTAAAAGATTGTAACCAAAACACTATAAATATAAGATGATTTTTGCTCTTCTCAATATAACGAGAAAGAGAAAATATATCTGTTTTTATGAAAATTGACAAAAACTTTCATGGCTGCCAATAGGGGTACCAGATTTATATAAAAGAATTATGTAGCTAGAGCTGCTAGATACAGAATGAATACAACATACGTGGCTACCATTTGATATATTTATCTGCGGCAAGCAAGATGTTCAACTACAATTAGATCAAAGAGGTTTAACTAAACTGACCAAAGAGGTATTCTGCCCAACAGCAGTTCTGAAAAGTTATTCTGCTCAACCGAAGTTATTCTGGAAAGTCACTTGGAGGATCTAATTTGGAAGTAAATCATCAACATTGTTGCTAGGAATCAGCCACGGGTCAAAAAAAAATGTTCATGAGCAATTATAAACTGAAACTTTGATGTCGCGTCAATTTGATGAGATTAAACGCATCAGAATAATCTGATATTTCAAATTTGTACATGGGGGTGTAATCCACTCCTAGAACAACTCTTTTGATTTTCTCCGTGTGGATACATGCTCCTATACATACACTAGTATCAAAATGTGATGCACATACATAAGTGAAGTGGAATACTATTATGCTCCCTCCATTTGAGATTATGGAGAGATGTTGTGGACTTAGGTCATCTCCAGCTACTATAAAAAGGAGAGTTAGAAAAGGAAGAAGCTGGAAGAGACCTATGCACAAATGGATGGTCCAAAAGCATAGCAGCAGTTGGTCGATCTTCTGGTTTAACTTGTAAGCACTTGAGGATGAAGCTTCGTGCATCTTCCGAAAGGTTATTAGGAACAGATGGTGGTTCACCCTTCCCAATCCTATAGATTGCTTGCATCTGTTGTGAGAGAGACATAGAAGAGAGAGGTAAACTGCTGTTAAAACATCAAATACGCAAAATCAAATGGATGTGTAACTTCATTTTTGTAAGTGGGATACAGCAAACATGTGAAATGGCAGATACATTATTTAACTACTGACAGACGGATATCACAAAGAAATGAGTGGTGGAAATTATCCAAATAGGCTATAGGGAGGCAGGCACATAAACACTCCTCATCCCTATTTTCTTCAGTGTTACTAATTTGTGAGAACCATCATAGAAATCTCTCTATTGTTATGGTATCAAGCGATTCTTGGAATGGGCCCTTCAGTATATTTACAGAATATCAATTTTAACTAACATATCAAACCTAGCTCCTTGTACAGAAGGAAACCATACTAGTTCTCTTTCATCGAAATAGTTTATCACAGTATTGAACTAGCATCCTTTCATGTAATCACAGTTCCAAGAAATTGATGGTTAATCTAACGATTTTAAAGCAGGTATTTCAAAAACTTGTTTATGTAGGAAGTAACCATCATTAGAACATGTGGTACTTTAATCCACAAAACAACCACTGCAAGAGAAGAGCAAGACATCAAGAATGAAATCTTAAATTTGTCAAAGTGCTGCATACCCATTCTAGGGGAGCGTAGGGAAGTTGGTGAGTTAACATCTCCAAGACTGTGCAACCAATGCTCCAGATATCAGCTGGTGGTCCATAGCCAGTATTCTTCCGATTAACAACCTGCGAAGAAATAAACAACACTGTCTCATAATTCAATCAAAAGGCAGTTTATTTTTTATTAGCAGCATGCAGTAAATTTTTTCTGTCATTAGCATCAACTACGTTCCGATTAACAACCTGCGAATAAATAAACATGAAAATTAGAAAACTTGGGCACGCTTTCATTGCCATTGTGTGAAGGTGTCTCACTTCTACTCTCTTTAAAAAAATCTTTGTTTACTGAAAAAAATCCCTCGCAATCCCAAACTTTCAAATTGTTCTTACTTCTAAATGCTCAAAACTAATCATCCTCAGTTGCATTGTTGCAGATGTACTGAGAACTTTGCATATTAAGCAAATGATGTTGACTATACCGTCTAATATTTGATGCTCGAAACTGGAAGTGAGCGGATATTTAATCCAAGCCTTCCACCCAGTATGATAGTTTCACTATTGTTTTTCATTAAGAATGAAACAGTTCAATGCTACAAGGTAAAACATCAAATAAGTGTATAAGATATGATGCAAACCTCAGGCGCCATCCAAAAAGCAGTTCCTTTGGAAGATATCACATCATTTAACCTGGTTATCTGTAAGGCATATAAAGATAAGTGAGGTGAGACTTCAGCAGCAGTTTCAAAAGCTTCAGGAAAAAGAAAAATAAAGGATCTAACATGCTGAGAGAAAAAGAACCTTTGCCAATCCGAAATCAGCAAGCTTCACCGACCCATCTGCATCCACCAGTATATTGGCACATTTAATATTCCTAGGAGATGACAAAGAAGGCAGGATACGTCAAAATGGTATTACAAACTGCTTTCATGACCATGGTTCATTTTGTCTAAAAATCACTAGTTACCTAGCTTTGATGGGTACCTCCTGTAATACCAGTTCAAAATACTACTTTGACTACAATAGCAGTGTTAATATACAAACTGCTCATGCCAAAAAAAAGCAGAAGATTCTCAGGAAACCACTTCTAACAGCCAATACTTTTGTACTAAGGATTCAGAAGAGAATGTTAAGACTCTTGAGTCTAAAACAAATCTTCGAACTGTCGACACTAAAGGCTGCAGCTTACTAAAATTAATCATAAACATATGGTCTTGGAAATAAACCAACATAAGATTGTACACCTGAGGTTCAACTACAAATCAGTAGCCCAAGCACTACACCAAAAAGTTCAGATGTATCACCTGTGAATCACGTCTTGATCATGGAGATACTTCAAACCATGGAGAATCTGCCTTGTGTACGAAGAGACTTGAGAATCTCGTAACTCATACTTTTGGTACAACTGTGCAAGCGAACCTTTTGTAACTAGCTCAAGGAAGATATAAAGTTTACCTTCAGCCTGAAAAATTAGTAGTAATAATTTACAATTGCACTTTTTTATCCATTTCCGGAAATGGACCAGGGCATATGTAGCACCCTTGTTCTCCATTATTTATAACAATAGTTTTAAAATCTATTTGATATACGAATATAGTCTCTGTGAAGGAAATGAATAGATATGTACGATTGACAAGAATGGCCGCTTGCTGCAACACTTCGAAGACTAACAGATAACAAATAAACTATTAAGTTCTATTTGAAAAATATGAGTTGCACAGTGCACCCGGAAAGTGAGGCAATGTCGTACCACTTCTATAAATGCTAACGTAAAAAGGAAATGTGCATCTTTGTGGTTTTAGATCGCCTACTACTGAATATAATATGAACACTGGCTATCACTACCTTGCCAATGTGGCCTAGACTTGTTACTCTACTTTTAAGTTGTGGGGTGCCAAAACTAGAATAGATTTTTTAAGTTCCCTAATACTTCAGTCTATCATTCGTTAGTATATCATATTCTGTGTAAAATGAATTAGTAAGTGCATACAAAAAAAAAAAAAAAAAAAACTTTGAGCAAATATATACAAAATAAGATTAATCAATAAACCACATGCCAATTAAAAGAAGCATTACCTTGTCTGTTCCAAGATATTGAACTATATTCTCATGCTTGAACTGACTTAGCAGTGCAATCTCCTGAAGCAATAAGCCAGAAGCTAGAGTAAGAAAGCGTTGGATGCATATAAAATCATCAATTAAGTATCTTAAGCACAACTTGAATGGAGGCAACGAATTTTCCATCCATGGTATGATGCGAGAAACATGACAGCACAAACTAATACAAAATGTTAACATAATTAAAAATCACCGATACGTCTAACCTGCTCGAGTTGATAAATGATTTGCTTTCCTTGGTCGAGCAAAGAGATTTCGTTTACAGCAAAAAAGAATCCGTCACTGCAGACAAAAAATGGTGAGACTCTAGCTGCAAAAAGTCCTTCCGAATCATATGTCGAACAACCTTTTTTTTTTCAGAACGAAAATTGTTTCAGATAAATCCGGGTTAGAGTTAGATAATGACTCTTGCTGCATCATTATTATTGCCTGTTTAATAATGGTAAGAAAGGTATAAATGATTCGGACACCATCTGTGTGTGCGTAGCACTTAGACAACTGTGTTTCAGACTCTGTTAAGTGGGTTCATGACTTAAGTCATACCTAAGAAATAGACGTTCAAGAACCTTTCAACTTTTAGGCATGTTGCAATTGTCCCTGTGTAAGCTTGGCGTGGCATGTTAAGAGGCGCCATATGTACCTGGTGTTGAAAGCATAATATTCTAGAATTGGCAAAAGATGAGTCTTGAGCTGCACATGTAGAATGCATGCTCAGCACCCCACATGAACTTATGCAAGGTGAAGAGATGTCTATTAAGTTATACAGTTACCTATTCAATGAAATCTAGTTTCCTTTTCTTATAGTTTACTTGTACTGGACTTTCACATAGTATCTTCCGGTTTCTTCTTTACAATCAGATTCACTGCATTCTCTTTCGCTTTATGTTACCTTAAGCTTTACTGGCCTGGTTGATTTAGTAGAATAAATACTTATTCTCAGAACCTCTATATAATAAAGAGGCTTGCTACCTACAGATTGCAGGTAGTTAGGCGAAGAAATAAAAATAGAGAACTAAACCCTGACGCAAGAAGGATTCCAATCCCAGACCTGTTGGGACAACCACCAAGCTCCTGATAGACTCAACTTTGGACAGTTACAATAAGTGCACAATGGAACAATGCCAAAAATACCACCCAGCAAACCACGTTTGGAACACCTACACAAGAGTGGTTAACAGAGAAATGCTAAAGTTGCCTCTTCACTCTACTTCTCCTAAATTCTTCCATTAGAAAAACTAAAAAGAAGCAGAAGCCCAATGTTCCATCAGACATCTAAATAGATAACAGTGTCCAATGGCAATGCAGCAAATCTACTTGGTAACATATGTCACACATTATCTCATGCCAGGCTTCAATAAATGTACACACATACTGAATACCGTTACAAAGGCCTTAACAAGGGTAGAATAAAAATAAGTAAAGAAGTAACAGTCTACCAACTTGAGGGAACTGAAGTATTCTCAGAGCTACAAAGTGCTTAAAATTTGGAGGTATAAAGTGAGATTAAAAGAAAATCAAGCAAAATGCATTTTATCTTCCTTAGCAAGCTGCGACGTCCATACACAAGTGCATTATCCCTTGTGAAATTACCATGGTATTATAAATAAGCTTTTTGCAAGAATGCATTTCGTATTCAAAATTCCTATAGGCCAGAGCAAACTATAGAATGACAACTATGTATGAGATAGTAAAAAAAAGAAAGGAAAAAAAAAAAAGTTGCTAATAGCAGAATACTCACTCACTGAATCCTTCATACACTGTTCCCCCAGAACCGCTTCCTAGAAAAGCGCCTTTGGTCCACGACCTAATGTTTCATCCGAACCTGCCATTAGGTAAAATAATGTCGTGAACTCCAATTTCCAAGTCTCCCTGTTCAACTCCAGAAGACAATTTTCTTTTGCCAATAGTAATATTACTATCGTAGTTATCCGGAGCAAAAGAACTAATCAGATCCCAAGTTGATCCTGAATTATCAAGAACAGGGAGGGATATGGATGACGGCGGAGGTGGAAGAAAAGGTGGAGGAGGAGCGAGAAGAGGTGGCCGAACACCCTTAATTCCACCTCCTCCTTCTCCACCTACTACTGCTGCAGCCCCATCCCTACTTAAAGAACCAGGAGTAATAACAGTAGAAGAACAAATCGCATAATTGGTAACCCTAACCCTTTGAAATTCACTACTGACTGAATCATTCACAACCACATCAACCTTGTTTATTTCCAATTTGGCATCAATACTATTACTACTATTATTTCTATCACTAACAAGAGAATTATTACGATAGAAATGATTAGAATTGAGATCAGATGACGAATTAGCTCTACTCTCCTTCCAATCGCTAGGAGAAATTGCAAAATCCTCAGGACCAGAAAGCCCTAAACTCGAACAAATCCTATCAATTTCACCAGCATCACTACCACCAATTCCAAAACTAGTACGATCGGCATAACAACTTGGAAAAATATCAAGTGAACGAGTTTTTAGAATAGAAGAATAATCTTCTTCTTCCAGTAAGGAAGAAGAAAATGATGTAGAAGCATCACTTCCTCTTTCCCCGTCATACTCATTATTACATGTTTTTGCAATTGTTCGATCAAGTCTTGGCATTGCTTTTCTCTGCTGCCCCTGCTGCTGCTGTTTCCGATCCATTTTATTTCTAGATAAATGATTCATATCTTCTTCTTCTGGTAAGGAAAGAGGTGGATGAACACCCTTAATTTCCACCTCTTTTAGTTCGTTTTCATCAGATTTCACTTCTTCAGCGATTTCCTCATTGTTATCAGAATTACAATCAAACCAAAAAGAAGACATGAAATCATTTAGAAAAAAATTCCAATTCTAAAGTAGAGAATCCAAAGGTAATCAGGTGGTAGAGGTTGCCACCTGCTGAGTCCAACTCCAAGGACTTGATGCCTTTTTGGATGTCGCCTACGAAATCTGGTAGCATAATCTATCTGTCTTAAATGAGAGAAGAGAAACATTTCAAGTTAAAAAGACGGAATTAGAAACCCCCAAATCTGGATAACAAGCATAAGAATCGGCTGAAAACGAGGAATTGAACAGGGAAAAACATAGATAGTGGTATCTTCTTACTCATCGATGTTCAGAAATTCTCCTCCTCTCTGCTCTCGCGATGAGGAAATGTAGCGTGGTGGTGGAGCTCTGTAATATACCAATAGCGTGGAGGTGGTTACTGTTATAGTCTTGCACTCTTGTAGATATTTTCCTTCCTTCAGAACAATAGTAGAGATTCGGACAGCCAGTGTTGTTCCTTCTTTTGCTAGTTTGATAAGGGGTGTTCTAGGAAGTAAGAAAAAAATATAGTATTGTAGTGAAATAGAGAAAGATGAGAAGATGACTCAAAGCAGAGGGGAGAAAGAAGATAAAATCTTCACTAGATGTGTATATAGACAAACATTAAACAAAGCCTCAATGTACAGGGGTTAGACATGAGGATATCACGGTAATAAAGATCATAAACCCCGGTGAAGTGGCATTAAAGATTATAAACCGCAGGATCTTAGATAACCCAAACAATGTGGGACTAATAATAATAATCTCAACATCCCCCTTACGTGTAGCTTCGTTGGGTCTAACAAGTGGACAATAAATCGGGTGACACGGAGTAAAGGTGCGGTCAAATGACTCGGCACAAATAGCCTGCTCTAATACCACTGATAACCACTGTGTCTAAGCAAATTGCCTCGTTAAAACCTTGTCAAGAAATCCCGACGATACCTGATCGAATAAAAAAGAATACAATTGTGAGTTGTACATTTAGAACATAGTCGGACATGCATATGTTGCCTCATTAAAATGTTGACAAGGAAAATCTAATGGGACAAAAGCTTGACGAAGGAAAAAGAGTACAACAAGATAGTCCAGTAAAGTACCTTTTACTAGAAGCTCCCACTAATAAGTACTTCAGTTAAATCTTGATTTGCAAATCTTGAGTCGAGACTTCCCAAATTAGATGAACCGAACTTCTTGAGTGCAGAAGATTGTTGTCCTATCGTGAAGAAAATTGCTAGTTGATGAAGTCTTCTTTTGTGTTAATCTCTAACAGTAATGTTCTCGAGTATTCATGCTTTTTGGGATATATTAAGGACTTCTGTCTTGGATTGCTAGCTTCTCGGATATGATTTGCAGAAGTAGTTGATGTAGTTTCTTCAACATAGTGCCAAGATACGAATACATTATCATACGTAAACAAAAAACGTATTTGTAACTAAACCTTATGTGGTTCAGTAGAACATCCAAATTTCTAGGGGATGGTTATGTTGATTTTGTCTAATCAAATGTGGACATCCACAAAATAACCAAATTATACAACTTCTCCTTGGATGACCACATGTTGAATAAAATTGCTTCACCAAAACTTCGGCAGTAAAATCCAAAGGAAAAAATTTGGATGAAGGAAAAACAGCACAACATCAACATTTTGAATGAAAATTCAACGTGAACGAGATGTTTTCTGGTTAAATCCTTGTCAGGAAAGTCACACGGGACAAAACCTAATACGGAGGTAAAAAAATACTACTTTTGATGATTTATGGATGCTAACTCAACTATATGAGTATTATAGAAAACAAGCACCAAAATCATAACTCTAGTCTATTTATAGACAAGTTTTAAGCAAGCATAATATTTAAACTGCATATTTAAAATATTATGCAGCTAAAGCGTGGATTTTGATGTTTTTAAGTACTCCTAAAGCGACCTACAAAGTTGATATCGTCAACTAATTAGTCCGGATTTTTGGATTGGTACCAAATTGCTAATGGCACATAAAGGATTGTTAACATGGCATAATCAAGTCAGGTGTCTACCTGAATATAATTTGAATCCTCCAAGGATTACAAATTCGAATATGTTCCCCTGCCATATTTCATCCGTGAATGCAATATGAATCTTTTAAGGACTACCACGCCAAACGCATCATATATGGTGAAGTATTATTGAACCAATCTTAGGACTTGAGAAAGAAAAAACCCTCAAATCATTTCAAAACAATCATATTTCTCGTAAAACGCATTGTGACTATACCAACCTGTAATTAGTAGGCTTGGAAATCTTAAAGTGTTAAGTCTTGGATCCAGAATTGCGTCAATCGGGAGATTAATCCAAGCTAATTTGGATTGTATATTAACCATTACATCTGTCAATATTCTCTGCAGAAGGGTTAACAACCATAGTTTTTTATTTCCAGTAGCCAATGTGAATAATCTACAATCATATTAGCTTGCTATGATGCCACATAATTCTCAAATGTATGGATATTTTGAATAATTCAATCCGTTACTGATACCGGCCCGCGGGAATTATAATGTGGTAATCTTGTAGTGAGAAAATATTATATTTGGGAATATGTATCTTATTTTGATATACTCTATCTGAGCACTATCTGTAGCATGTACTAAAGCGCTACATGCTTGCTAGAAGTGATTAGATTTGCCTTTTTAAATGACATAATCTTATGGAAAATCTAAATGATATATTTTCAGACCTATTATTTAAAAGAAGCCTTTATCGACTTCATAATGATGGGAGGGAAATTAATATAACATTTTAAGTTAATTAACACCCGCTTATGATAATGTATATAGTCTCCCCTTGATTACGGCGGAAATTTTTATCTCATATATGAAATCAAGTTTTGCAAAGTATTATCCTATTAATTCGAGGACATATACTCACAATAATTTATGAGTGGTAACAATACCAAGTTGGAAAGTAGATAATGACTCCAATAACCATAGTAAATTGTCCTAAAATTGTAATCTACTTGAAATACAAACTGAACACTAACATGGATTTTATTGGTTACAGCCAAAAGCATATAAAATTTGCAAATAAATTTCAAATAATTGCATGACCACTAAATCCAACAAGATAATGAGTTAGAATGGGATTATGGACACTTTATTTTTCAAAAGAAATTAAATCCAAGATCAATTTAGTCACTACAAGGACTAATGATATATAGGCTAATAAGATGGGTACGCACTCATAGATATGTTATGTCCTAAAGTACTCCAATTTCAAGCGGAACGTTCCAAATTTTGGAGATTATTACGATGAGATAAAAATGAAAATATCTCAACATCCCATAAGAATGCAGCAATTTCTTGTTTCAATGTCATCGGTGTTTGCAATTGAGAATGCTGTAATAATGGTATTTTATTTTTTTAGGATCGATATGGAAAAAATAAATCTAGTTGGCTTATATGTTTCTTTTTAAGAAAAACATAAAGCAAATCATCATCGTTATTGTTTGTAGAGAAATATCCACTTAGTGGTTGATGAACAGATTCTTTAAAGGAATAGAAACTAGCGATTTATTATTAGGTAAAACCATATTTATCAATAAAGGTTTATTGTACCTGGGTCATTCTTTTAGAATCAACGAAAAATGTCAAGCCATATTGGCTAAAAAAAATATAATTACGTGAATGTCAATTTTTAAACCTCATATTGCATAATTGATATATAAAATCAATATCAATTGGTTTAAATGATATACCAAAATTATATCAACGACATGGAAAAACAATGTTGTTTTAGTCATTACACATGGAATCCATTTTATGGTACAAATGGTTTCTTGAAAAACAAATAGAAACCGAATATAAAAATCACGTAATCTTCATCCAATGGACGAAGATACCAAACTTAATTGGTATTAGGTTTTGCAACCATACAAGTAATTAATTACTGTAAAGATAATTAAACTGCGATAGTAGTACACTAATTTTTGATTATAGTTTCACTGGGGGAATAGAAACTATAAACCATCTTTCGATGGATTTTGTCTTCTTTTTATGATAAGAATTAGAGAAGAAAAGAAAACAATCTTACTCGGAAAAAATTGATCACCCAAATAATAAAATTTTATATGTTCTGTAAATAAACATTTAAAATAAAACATTAGCGATAAACTAACAATTACTTCCTCCGTCCCATAATAAATGACATAGTTCAAGTTTGCATAATTCATAAGGCAAAGAGGGGAGACGAGTATTTTTGAGTATTTTTTTACAATTAAATCCTGATATGATAATTGGTAAAATTTATTCGTGAACTTTATATAATTCGAAAACATTTTATAACACCTATGTAACGAACATAAATATGACTATCAAACTATACATATTTTTTGTACTAATAATAATCAATTAAAATGGTAGTTTTCGAAATATCAACTTGTTGAATGATACATATCACATATTAGTGAGACAAAATTTAAAAATGAATAGGTCATCTATTGTGGGACGAATGGAGTATATATTTATTGTGTAAAGATTCCAGTTGTCATTTTCTTATGCATTCTTGGACAGGAAAATGGTAGATATACCTTAGAACGGTTCTTATGGGGGGCGGCAAACCCAAACATATGCCATGCTAGGTGGCTTGGTAAACTGGTTGCGCCACTATGGTAACAAGGTTAAGCGATGGAGTCTCTATCGAACGGTAGAGACTAAACTGCTGGCGATCGAGACTCGGTCTCTAGAGGTTAAGTTTCCACCGTTCGGTGGGTATTCCATATTCAACGACTATTTCTCTATCGCCATAAATATGTGAAATTCAAACACAAAATTTACCCTAAAAGTTTTACACAATTTTTTTTCTCTATATCTTCTCCCGAAAGAATTCAAATGGAAAAATTTGAAAGCCAGCTTGATTAGCAACCCAACTTGATTTTTATGGAACGGTGCTTGAAGCCATTGTTAGCAAGATATGTGACAGTTACAAAAAAATAGGTAAAAAGCAAAGAAGTCTACAAGTTTTGGATATTAACCAAATCAAACCTGCAACTAAGAAAAGGAAAAGAACAAGGAAAATTTGAAGGCAAAAAAGAAGATAAACAAAGAAAATTCCGTTCATGAGCGCATCAATTGGAAGTTATGTGAAATGAAGAAGATAAACAAGATAAAGAACATTGTCCCTGATTTTTATTTTTAAAGTCTTTATTTGAAGTTATGATTGTCTAATTTATATCTTATTATCTAGATTTATGAAATTCGCACTAATATAAATTAATTCGAAAATTAGATTTATGAACAAGAAGTAACGTTGAAAATTATATGTTACGTTTAATTTATCAGTTAACATAATGATATCTTTAAATTATACTTAACTAGATGCATACTTAACTTACTTATATTAACTTAATTAAATGTATCATATTTGGATAACACTTTTAAGATTTGATAACAACTTTCGAATTGAATTTTTTTCCGTTTTTGTTGCACCATTCCACCCCACACCTTTGATCCACATCAATTTCGCTTTCACCATTTTCTCAATTTCGATTTCCCATAGCATAAGCAAAGCAAAAAACAAGTTTACATCCTTATTGATTAGTTGGAAGAGACCACACAACTTATTTGCATCTCGATTATTGAGGTTCAATGTTTCTTCTTGAAATCTCTATAATATATTTTCCCGAAAAGTTATTTTTTGTGCACGATTGATATTATCAGGATAAAAAAATAATTGAAAAAAAAAGAATAACATAATTCCTCCAAATGCATTCATCTTCAGCTAAGGTAAATCTACGACTATGAACTGCCATATTGAATTTTAATAGTAAAAAAATAAAAATTGGAGTGAAAGAATGAAAACTAGAGTGAAAGTATCGTGAATTGCATGAAATTGAGACTGAGTACTTATAGGGTGATTAATTCAGAACCGTTGGATGTGATATATTGAAGGGTCAAGACTTGACCGCTTGGTAGAATTTCAATCGAGCGGTCGATACTCTACCGCTCGGTAGAGACTAGACCTCACCTGGCTAAGTGGAAAATTTTCCACTTAGTCAGGTCTGCTAGTTTGCCAGCTCCATAGTGGGTGAAAAACTGGAAAACCATCCAGTTTGCAAACCCCATAGGAACCGGCCTTACAACACCACTTTCATAAAAGTAAACGTTTTATGATTTTGTTTTGATCGAATCAATACACGGAAAAAAAAATTAGATGTTAGTATATCACATCATAAGATTTGTAAATCAGATGCTATATCAAATCAATATAAAACATTAATTAAATCGATACTGAACAGTAGTAGGTAAAGACAAAATCGATTAGCCCAACAAAACATATCGATCATATTTTTTAGAATGTAGAGTGTACTGATTACGAGTTGTGTATTAGGAAAAGAGGAGAATACAAAGTAGAGGGAGAAAGAAGAGAGAATTTTTATTAGATGTGTGTAGACAAACATTAAAGTCTTTATTTATAAGGATAGACACAAAGGTGCATTGGTAATAAACGAGATTTACCTTAGATATTCTTAGCATAACTACACCTTTATAACAATTATTATCTTTTAGTTTTAAAATCAATTTATTTGGGTGCAAATCCTCTGCACCCAAAAATCCTTGTACCCCATGTACCGACTATTCAAATATTGACTCGTGTATTACCTTTTTTTAAACCATAACAAATTTCATATATTCCTTTTGTTAGAGCATTGCTCAGTGGAACTCACAAGTGTTGCTATATCAAGCTTGTTGTCAAATTTAGTTGATCAAAACTATATCTTGATTTCTAGTATACATTTAGTCAAGTCTCGGATTAGGATCAGAAATGTGTAGTTGAATATCAGACATCACTGTGTTTTACCGTTTGAAAGCGAAGATCAGCTGAAGACATTTGGAGAACTTCATCGACAAAAGGTATGTGAAGGCTGAACCAACCTATTACTCAACTTTTCACATTTATATCTATGAGACTAAGTCGCGTGACTAAGTGGGCTTTAAATTGCACAATAGAAATTTCGAGTAAAGTTTATCTTGTTAATTATTCTCGAAATATGAATGACTAAGCTTAAGAACAATTTTTTCAAAACTTGATGAATTTGTTTAAGAACAATTTATTGTTTATGACCTAAATCATGATTCAAGGTAATCATTTGAAAATAGCCTGGAAGAGTGATATGTGTCGCTGATGTTATTTGGGAATGTTTCAAATTGATTATTAGAGAGATGTAGAACTACTGTGAATCTGGATACAGGACAGTACCCATACCAGTTCACGTATTGGCGTAACTGTTATATGTTCGGAGCTTTAGTACATGTACCCAGTACACGTACCGGCATAGCCATAGTTAGACAACCTCTACAACGATTCTTTGTTGAAATCGTAGGTTTTACTTGTGAGATGAATAATAATCTAGGATACTCCCCGGGAGTCATAAGTACCGTATTTTGAGGTTTGGTATACCTAGTCTACCGCAAACGATTTTGTATCTCACATTGGTATAATGATCATAACGTAAATCACATGCTTTTCTGTGGGAGGCAGATTGGTTTAAAGTCTCCACTTAGGTTGAAACAACTCTTACGCTGTAAATGAACCCAACTAAGTGAATCAATTGTGCAGATTCTTGCGAGATTCATGAGGCGTAAGGAGCGCGACTGTAACTGAATTACTGTGACCGTGGATTCAGCCTCAACTACATGTCCGAAGTTTTGATAGTATGTTAGATCCTGTAGTGGCTTAATACAGTTTGGTGTTAAAGTATGGACAAGGTCCCATAGTTTTTCTGAATTTGCGGTTTCCTCTTTAACAAAATTTCTGGTGTCTGTGTTATTTGTTTTTCGCATTATATTGTTTATTTATATAATTGAAATATCACAGGTTGTATGTAAAATCAATCAAAGTAGACACGTCCATCTTAATTGTTGGATACGACTTGATTGGTCTTGGATATTGACCTTTAAAATTGTCCAAGTACTCTCACGTATAATCAGGTTCACAGACTTGTTTCTGTTTACACATTGATTGTGAGAGACAAAGATTAAACTCTTGATATAATTCCTAATTGAGATTCCTTAAGATGTAAGTCTCATAATTGTATTTAGGTTTAGTCCATACAGGTTGCTTAAGAAAAAGTTGGTGGTGTATTTTGATACCCCCGCATTTTCACCTTCCATATATATCTCGTCTACATATTTATTTACTTTTTCATGTCTTCGTCTTTATTAAGAACGCGCGATTAGGGGATACTTATATTAATTGGGGGATATGAATTACTAACCACATCCAATAGTGTCCGTTAAGGGGTGTTTTTTGGGTGTGGAAATACTAAAACACCCTTCCATCTAAATTAAAATTTAAAACTAAAACTAAAAATCAAAATCAATCCTAACAAGTTCTTAAAGATATGTTAAATTGAATTGTTGTTGAGCAAGAAGAAGAAGAAGAAGAAATGGCTTCATTGAGAAGGTACATGATACCCAATCATATTTAAAGTCTTGTTGTTGTTCTAAAACTTCGTTTGGGTTAGAATCATAAACTGAAACTTTTCAGTTTCAGTTTCAATATACTCCTGGCTTGTGTTCATGATGAAAACCCTACTGTTTCTTGTGCCGGCATGGTTTTTAGAATGAATACCATGCCGATATTTGGTGCCGGTATGGTTTTTCAAGATGAATACCATGCCGATATCTAGTGTCGACATGGTTTTGAGGATCAATACCATGTCGATATCTTCACGGTTTTGAGGATGAATACCATGTCGATATCTAGTGTCGGCATGGTTTTTCAGGATGAATGCCATGCCGATACTTGCTATTTCAGACAGATCTTCTGTATGTTTATGTCCTCAAACCGGCACGGTATACTTGGGAATCGACCATGCCGTCACTACTACCGGCATGCTCGATAATGAACTTTCTCTGCCGGCAGTGTACTTACAATTTCAAAATTGGGGGATATTCTGTATCGGCATGGTGAAAGTATGAATACCATGCCGATTTGGTCCCCACCGGCATGATATTCATACATTTACCATGCTGGCACTGAGTTTTTCAAGCGTAACAATGGCGGATTCGATGAAAAAAAACAAATTTCAATACATCAATACATATATATGACTAATTGGAGCACTTGAATATTCAGCTTGTTTACTTTCTTGGGTTGGTTCTTCAGCGGAACCTTCATGATCATAAATATCTTGATTTAATGTTGTTGCATCAACAAATTCAATGATAATGATTTATTCTAATGATTATCAAACTAATCTATTAACTTACCTAATTATATTTAACCAATAAACATGATTAGTGAGGGGTATATTAGAAATTAATCAAAATACATGGATAAGGGTAACTCTGATTTACTATTTATATCCCGTTTTTGTCTTTTTCCTCTATCCCCAATTAATATAAGTATCCCCAATTGCGCGTTCTTTATTAATCCCAGAAAAAAATATAGAAGAAAAATATATATATATATTTGCTTACACCGTTTTTATCTTTAAATCATGCATCATCATAAGCAAACACCATATCATAAAAATCACAGTAACTAACTGCTCGTCCTAATTCTACCCTATATATTCAATCCAATAAATCAAATTTACTCACACCAAATCTTCATAAATTTAACATTAGCTACCTGTGGAAGAAGTTTACTTACTTCTAATTTCATAGATTCCTTTGATGCACAATTATATGAATTGGAATCACAACAATAAACGTTTGTTCAGACGTTGCGATATTGGATGACGAGTCGGATGAAGATAAAGAACGAATCAACATTATGACGATGTTATATTCATGGCAGATACCTAGAGCTCAAGTGTCAAAAGAGGTATTCAGAAGAAAAAGCTAATACATAATTATTTTCATCTCGATTGTGTGTTTTCTGATCAAGATTTTCGGTGCCGATTGCACATATACCCTGACACTTATTGATAACGATTATTAATGAACTTTTTCAGGAATAACCTCAGTTTAATTAAAATACTAAGATCATCTACGATGCTAGAGATGATAGTCTTAAAAGACATGCCATATAGAATCAAAGACTTTTTCTACGAGGTTTCATCTCCAATAGTATTAAGAGGTATCAAGGAAAATTTCATGGATTATTTCTTAATTTTTGTTTTCTTATTTTTATTTATTGATTTGAGGAAAAGAAACTTATCAATAGTCTAAGAAAAGGTGGTGTCTATGTATGTAGGCTAAAGAACGGGTAAGATCGTTCATGATATTGGATGGTAGAGATTATCTCTTGGCCCGACCATAAGTCTGACTCACCCTGGCTAATCGAAAAATCTTTTAGACGCTGGGAATTCCACACCGTAGAATTCGTTTCCTATGGGCAATCCGGGTAATCTGACAGAAGAAGTCTGCACCCAGATTAACTAATTATGAATTTCAATTGGAAGTGAAAATTAAGCCACGTACTCCTAATGTGAGTAATGCAAACGGTATCCATTCGAAAGACCTATGAGTGTGGTTAGGTGAGCAACTTTACATAGAATCAGGGAGCTTTACTGTTGGTAATCTGGAATTCCCTATCAAAGTACTATTTGTTTTTATTATTAAAATACGAAGTGCAAGCAATCAACTATGTTGATAATTTGATTGTGAGTTGTACATTTGAAGTTTTGAACCATGCGGACAATCTTTCTTTTAAAGGTGATGCGATGAGGTTGTTGATGACGGTACGTACTATCCATATTATAGGAAATATCCATTATGCTATCTGTAAGTAGTATCAAGCAGCTATATTGATAGATTTGGTCAAATAATTAGCTTTCATTCATCTTGATCTCACAAATATTTTGTGTCTTTGCGCGTTAATTTGCAATTTTGTTGTCGATAGCATGCACTATGATGCCTATTTAACTCCACCATGACTTGTTCTTCTTCTATTTTGTCAACGAATGATTATCCTGCCATCTTAAAACCCCCTACACCAGGTATGCCGAGTGATGTTGTTGAAGCTTCACGCACACCAAGAACTGGAGAAATTGTTCATGCAGCTGGAGTGTTGTAAGTAAAACGCCTATAACAAGACCAGTTGCCTCACGACCTTGGGACCTAAAGTCGGAGGTAAATGTTCTATAATCATATACATTCAATGTAGGGTATAGTTTGTGTAGGGAAACGGTGGGTTTCCTAAATTGGGTCAACTTGAACATATAATATGGGTTATCTAATGGACCATGGTTTCCTAGTATGAGTTGGTTTCCTAAACCAAGGAGGCAAAGACTTGGGAACCAAGTTTGCGACTCCTATATAAGGAGGTCTAGGGCTAAGTGTTTTAGTCATGGAATCCTCAATGTAAATCTCGTAGAGATGTGAGGGATTCATCCCACCTATTGAGGTGGTTATGTGAGAGACCTAATGGTGGAAGAAGTACATCATTATGGTGCTTATGGGATACTTATCGATGTTGGAAGATATGTCGTTATGGAGTATCCGTACGGAGATGTTGGTCAGACATTATGTTGAGGAGAAGGTCGTCTTGGTGGTGTTGGATTAAATTACTGGTGTTGAGATAAAGGCGTCCATAATAATCTATGCAGGGTGTGCAGAGAAGATCATCTCGTTGTGGTAGATAATGTGGTAAACGTTATCTCGTATGGGTGAAGACGCTACTTTGGATCTTATAGGGTGCTTGTGAGAGTTCTTGTATTCGATCACGTTGTAGTGAGTAGATGGGTTGATGTAATCAATCAGTTGTGTAATTTCTAAGTGGTGATTCTATAATGAATAAAGAGGTCGTAGCCGTTCGGTGGATGTAGACAATATTACATACAACGTGTATATTGTTGAACCACGTTAAATCCGTGAGTACTTTACTTCTTGTTGCTTTGTTTATGGATTGCATATGTAGTTCTCTTTCTCTTCTTCTTATCCTAGATCACAGTAAGGTTCATGGAGCAATACGAGAGATCAAGTGTTTCTTGTTAGCTGATATGTTTCCGCAAGATTAGCACGTAGATGGCTCTGAACCCCAACAATTGGTATCAGAGCTTTAGGCTGGATAAAAGATTCTGAAGAGAGAATTTTTGGGTTTTCTGGTCGGCAATTTTTTTTGAAGACAACGAATTTGTTTTCATCAAGTATGTGAGGATTTGATGTTAAAGCTTCCGAAGATGCAGAGTTTGATGTTATCAAGTATGTGTTGGATTTGATTCATCAGTTTTGGTAACAAAGCAAAGTAAAGCGCATTTCGAAAGAAATGAGATTATATCAGATGATCTGCATTCGATATGGTCAAGAATTATGGTCTTGATGTTTTGGTGCTCTACATTGGAGATTTGACATTGATTCTTATTGGAGCATAAACCCTATGCATGGCTTCAAGTAATTTTATTTATTCTCTATACGTCGTACTATATTCTTGTGAACTGTTTGAAAGACCCGCGTAGTTGTTTTTCAATTAATTGGTGTTTGCTTGGCAAGACACAAGAAGGCAAGAATATCATAGTTGGGATACAAATTTTTGGTTTGGATGTTTGTGGAAGTAAAGATGGAATATTAGCATGTCAAAGTCTCATTATTGTTCCATACCAAGGGAAACAATAATTTGGTTATCAATCGTCATCAATTGGATCATGTTGCTGAGTTTCTTTAACCCAAATTTTAAAAATGTGAAGATGAATTCATACTCGTTATCCCTTAGTTGTTTGTTACAATAAGGATTTTTGGAAATCTCGTAGCAGATTTCGTTTTGGAAGTATTGTCCACTGGCCAGGATTTGATATGTTCCAGAAGTTAAGAGTTTATTTGATACTCAGTCTTAGTATTTGAAGTGTATGGCTACAAATAAGTTGCAGCACATGGATCATTGGATGCGATGTGATATTGGTTGTGATGGAGCTATGGATTCTTATTATTGTATTGTATAAGAAGCAGTTGGTCGACACAGTTTATAGGGTTTTGTTTGTCTGTGTTGAGTATGGCATTCATGCATGAGACGATCAACTGTTATCCCTCTATCTTCTGAAACAGTACGAGAGAAACTCCAGAAAATATTCGACTGGTAGCATATGGACAACGATCGTGTATGATCTGATTGAGTTGGCATGCAATATACCTATAATGATGCCAATCAGTGTGGAGTTGTGAACATAAAGGAGTAAGGTGTATTTTATCAAAGATGTTGCATAACGGGTGATCATATGATGATGGTTGGTGAGATGGTCAAGATTTTTTCGCCGTGGTGGAGATTTGTACAATCAACAATAGGTTGGATTTTTAAGTCTTAGTTGGTGACGTTCAAGTGTAGTTTGCTCTCTTAAGGTGGAGGTTCTATGGAATAATTTGGATGAAATACATTTTGGTTTGATTCCTATCGAGGATATGTAGGAAACCAGTGATGGTGCAATCGATGTTCAGAAGATATAGGGATAACAGTTGATCGTTTCATGCATGAATGCATGATCCGAGGTGGAGAATCGTAGGGAAACGGTGGGTTTCCTAAATTGGGTCAAATTCTATATATAACATGGGTTGCCTAATGGACCATGGTTTTCTAGTATGAGTTGGTTTCCTAAACTAAGGAGGCCAAGACTTGGGAACCAAATATATAAGGAGGTTTAGGCTAAGTGTTTTAGTCATGAAATCGTCAATGTAAATATCGTAGAGATGTGAGGGATTCATCCCACCTATTGAGGTGGTTATGTAAGATACCTAATGGTGGAAGAAGTACATCATTATGGTGCTTATGGGATACTTATCGATGTTGGAAGATATGTCGTTATGGAGTATTCGTATGGAGATTTTGGTAAGAAATCTTGTTGATGAGAAGATCGTCTTGGTGGTGCTGGATTAGATTATTGGTGTTGAGCTAAAGGCGTCCAAAGTAATTTATGTGAGGGTGTGTAGAGAAGATCATCTCGTTGTGGTAGATAATGTGGTAAACGTTATCTCGTATGGGTGAAGACGCTACTTTGGATCTTATAGGGTTCTTGTGACAGTTCTTGTGTTCGGTCACATTCTGGTGAATCGTTTGGTTGATGTAATCAATCAGTTGTGTAATTTCTCAGTGGTGATTTTATAATGAATAAAGAGGTCATAGACGTTTGGTGGATGTAGACAATATTACATACATTGTGTATATTGTTGAACAACGTTAAATCCATGAGTATTTTACTTCTTGTTGCTTTGTTTATGGCTTGCATCTATGTGGTTCTCTTTATCTTCTTCTTATCCTAGATCATAGTAAGGTTCGTGGAGCAATCCGAGAGATCAAGTGTTTCTTGTTAGCTAATATGTTTCCGCAAGATTAGAACGTAGATGGATCTGAACCCCAACAATTTGGGTGTAAACTTCAGACTATGTGGCTCCTCTGGCATGTACGGTGTGGTTTAGGAACAAGTTATGGTGGTGAGATGTATGGAAAGTAGGTTTGGGAATAGATAAAAGGATATCACGGGTACTGCTTTACAGATTTTGGTACTAACATATCATGAATGTACTGGTTAAAGGTTTTCTATAATGGTTTGGCTTCATTTTCTTTTCAGGTCTTAACTAGGGAGAACATAAGTATGGTCGTGAATTATACCCACGGCCATACTTATGTTGTTATACCCATATGATAATGTTGTTATACCCACCATTATATATAACATATGGTATTTTCTTAAGATATATCCATAAATAGCAATATCAATTTTGATTGGAATACTTTGGTTTGAGTAGTGAAGTTTGAGAACTCTCCACCCTATTGCTCTTCTGTATTTACTATTTAGTATTTCTCTTCACAAAAGAAAACATAAAAATGTACATTCGACGAATTTTTGTTTTGGTTAAGTCATTTTTAATGTGACTTTGATTCTTTCTTTTTTCCATGTGTTTTAACCACCCCAAACCTATTGTTTGCAGGCTCTCCACATTCGCACTGGGATACGAGCTCCACAATTTTTACTTCTTTTAATCAATTGTTGTTTAAAAATCACATTTGGCATTAATTTTACTATGGTTTTGTCTTTTGAATTTGGGTTGCCTATATACTGCAAAGTGAAAACTCATGACCGATCAGAAAAAAAAAAGTGAAAACTCATGAAGCAACTAAAGTAACAGCTTGAGATGTGCCATCAAGACCATTGCTTTGCTTTAATTTTACTATGGTTTTGTCGTTTGACTATTGGTGGCTTATTGAAGCATTGATTGACGATGGATTCACTCAAAGTCTCTTGCCACATTTCCCGATTTTCTCTACCTTTCTCTCTTCATAAAAAACCCAAACAAAATGGATTCACCTTCGGAAATTGTCCAATCCAAGACATTCTCAATGAACCATTGACAGTGAGTCAACTTTGAGCCTTTGTTCAAATATTCAGATATGAAGCTGAAAAGGATACTAAACTTCTTTTATTATTTCTTAGTTTTCTTTGTCAATATCCATCGTTTACCTTTTCAATTCGAATTGTTAACAACTCATCTTTAAACATTCCCCGTATAATTCGTAATTATACACTTTATAGAATTAGTCTGCGAGTTACAACATCAAAGGTGTCACTATCCATGTACAAAAACTCCAACAAAACAAACTGTTCACAAAAACCCCATTTAACATAAACTGTCTATGTTATCCTTCTAGTTTAAACCATCCCAATAAAAACGAAAATCAACCCCACCTTTAATTTTTATTATATTATCACCATGAGCAAACTAGCAATATCACCGTCCACCACTTGCCTCCGACCACTACCACTGATCGCCATCGAGCACCACCACCGTCGCCGCCACCCACCACCGCCGCCAACCAGCACCGCCTCCAACCTAGGTAGTTGGAATACTTCTATGTTGTTGTGCTGCAATTCAAGCTTAAATGAATAGATTTATTATTTGATTAGTTGTGCTTTAATCAGACAATTAATGCTTAGAATAAACACTTCAATTGTGATTATTTATCCATCTTCAGATCACCCTGGATAAATGGCAGACTTGTATCTTGTCCAACATCCATTACAAGTGACAAGAACATCACCGTAACTGAATTACTTAGCTAAGATTAGGTGGTGGATTCAAAAACCCTAGTAGTGTTCCCACAACTGTTTACTTTCATCTTCTTTTATTCACTACACTAGTTCACTGCCTTTGGCTCAATGCCATTGTTTCACAGTTATTCCTTGGTTCACTATCTCACTGCCACTTAGTTACTTGTTTAGATAACTTTAGCTTAGGAAGATTTCAACACACACCCTAGTCCCTGTGGAATGACCCGTATTTGCACACACATACTACAATCGACACCTTGCACTTGCGGTATAACCGCAGGCCCTGCCATCTTTATCTTTGCTCTTCATTTTATACACCAATCTCGGCCTGCCAAGTTTTTGGCCCCTTTCAAAGCCTACCAAGTTTTTGGCGCCGTTGTCGGGGACTTGGCTGCTGTGTGGTTGAAGTTGTTACTGCCCTGTAACTTAGTTTTTCAGCATCTTAGTGTAACTTAACTGTGTTGCATTGCATCTTAGGTTGACTGCATCTTAGTGTAACTTGCATTAGCATCTTGCATATTGCATATTAGTTTGCATCTTAGTTTGCATATCACTGCATACCTGCAAATCATCAATGCATCTGTAGCATTGCCCTGTTGTTTTGCTCATTGTCTGTGATTTTCTCATTTTGACATTGGCTTTGCTCATTGTCTGCATATTTGGTCACTGCATTTGTAGCTTTGCTTAGCCCTGTATCTGTAAACTACTAATGTGGATTTGCTCATTGCTCTGTAGCCTTCCTATGAAATATACCTACAAAGCATCACTACATCTGAAGCATTGGTGTGCATCTTAGCAATATCACCTGTACTTAAGCATTGAGTCTTATCATTGCAACTACCATTGAGTCTATGTTAGTTGCAGTTGTCTCCCTGTAGTCAGCTGCACCTTCCCTTTGTTAGTATATCCATCTTGCTGTGCTATGCTTCGCTTCAAAGAGACTGATCTTCTCTTTTGAGCCAACAGGTGCTGCTACAGCCTTCCTCTGGTGCTGCTGCTGTTTTCTGTGTTGCTGCTGCTGCTGTCTTGCTGCCTCCTACTGCTGCTGCTTCTTCTTGTTGCTGTTGCTGTGAACTAAGCCCAACTGGGCTGTGCAACTAAAACAGAACAGCTGGGCTGTGCTACAAGAGTAAGCCTAAACTGTGGGCTTGTGTAAAATTTTCTGGGTTTGTAAATTAGATTGAACTGAACTGTGGGCTTGACCCAAACAAAAGTTGACAACCATTTTCAAACCCAGTTGCACTTCTTTTTGGGCTGTGTAAATTCTAAAAGTGATTATGGGCTTGTGAATTGGACTGTGGACTTAGTTACATTTTGGGCCTCAAACTGAAATTTGTTTAAACTGTGGGCTCCAACCATTCGTGGGTTTAGACTCAACTGAACTTTAAACCCCTACATTGTGAGCTTAGACCCAGACCAAAAATTTGAAAAACGTTTTAAAGTTTTAAAACCCAACTGACCTCCCCTAATCAAATCGTAAGCCTAAACTAAAAGCCCAACTGGGCTGTGTAATTGTGTTTAATTTGTGGGCTTGCAATAATTTTCTGTTTCAGAACTCTGGGTTGTAACCCAAGCTAAAATTTTCAAAACATCTTCAAACCCAAGTGGGCATAGTTTTTCAGCGAACTTTGGGCCTTAACCAACTGGGCCAGAACGAATTCAAACCTTCAAACACAACTGGGCTCCTGAACCCAGTTTGTGGGCTTGATTAATTTGTTTTTGAGTTTGTTTAAAACTGTTTTGGGCTTGTTTGAATTTACTGTGGGCCTGTAATTGTAACTCTTAAAACCAAAATCTAGGCCAACTTTTTAAACTGAACTTTGGGCCTCAAACAAACTGCAAACCCGCCTTTTTTCCCTAAAAACCAAAAAGTTTTTTCCCATTAAAACCAAAAGGCTTTTTCCCATAAAAACCAAATGTTGTTCATTCCCTTAAAAACCAAATTTTTCCCAAAAAGTCAAATCCCATTAAAAACCAAATTTTCTTGTATAGAGTCTAGTAGATAGTTTCTTAGTTAAATCTTTTGTTTCTTTTGTACATATTTTTCTAATCCAATGTGACTCTTAACTGAAATATGTTGGATTTTTGCCTTGAATAACGGAGTTCTAATCTTGTTTTCGCCGACATCCGGGTATTCTCTTTCCTTTTTCCCTGCTCAGCATGGTCCTATTCGTATGTTGTATTATAATTTTATTCATCTTTTGAAACATTGAGGACAATGTTTAGTTTAGGTTTGGGGGTATAGAGTAGATACTTTGATAACATGTTATAATTGAAAACAGAACTCCCTCTTTTTGAAAAAATTTAAAAAAAATTCCAAAAAAATTCCAAAAAAATTAAAAAAATGAAAAAACCATAAAAATCGAGCTCATTTACCTTGAAATGTTGACTCTTGTGCAAATATGTATTTTTATTAGGAGTCTTAGTCTAGATATTTAGGCACCCTGATTCTAGCACAATTCACATGTGATAAGAAACTTGCACACGCACAATCTACCAATACATGTATAGCCTCGATCTTCAAGGTGTTTGATAGGAAGTTAGATTGCCAATCACTTTAGAATACTGAATGAGACTTGACTAGCTTGTTCTTTGGTTGGCTGGGATAGAAGTTGGAGGATATGTTAAGAAAAGCAACCATAGAATTTGACCGGATGCATTCGATAAGGGCCACCTCTTGCTAAGAGTCATGTAATTATGTTTTTCTTTTTGTTCATCTATCAAAAGTGTCACTATGTTGTAAAGATCAAAGTTATTTTTTCAAAAAAAAAAAAAAAAAAAAAAAAAAAAATCAAAAAAATTCAGAAAAATCAAAAAAATATCAAAAAAAAAAAAAATCAAATCAATCAAGTATTTATTTATTCCATGTTTTGTCATGTTAAAGATAATAGTTCTCTCTTGTTCCAAAAATAAAAGAGAGTAATCAATGTAAATAAGAGTCATGTAAAGAGTCATCTTTTTGTTGTAAATAGTCTTGTAATAAGCAAGGAGGGTGCAGCCATCGATGTATAACGCGGGTAAACTGAAATATCACCAACTCATTGGGTGAACATTCACAATTCTCGTAAAGCCGGACAGCTAGCTTGGCTTAGAATTCGGTTCTTAGCCTAAAAACTATCTCTTGGTGATTAGTAGTCATAACTTCAAATCTTTCTTTACACATGTGTAGATACACTTTACACTCTTATCACATGTCTTTATTTGTTATCAGTGCTAGGATTGTGCCTTTGATAGCTAGATTGACATCTCCATTTTGCTGTGAGCTTAAACTGACTTGCACATATCACATTTGATGGAATCTGAGCTTATATTTTGACCTAGAACTTTGTAGGTACGTTCTAAGCAAACCTTCACGAGACTTCACTCGTCCACTAGGGACACTTAGTGGTTTAAAAGGCTTAGTGCATACGCTAAATGCATTCGAGAAACCAGCGACAGTGGTATAGGTAGGATTTTCTTAGTTTTGTTTTACTTGAGGACAAGTAAAATTCAGGTTTGGGGGTATTTGATGAGTGCTAAAAAGTGCATATTTCTATATATTTTTCTTGGCATTTAACTCATCTTTTGTGCATTAATTCTCCATTTTATCCCATATTCTGTATTTTCATTGTTTTCAAGAATAAATACTTTTCTTAATTAATTTTGCATTTTTAGGTACTAAATAAAGCCTGGTTAACTCACGAAGTGAAAAGAGCAAAGAAACGGCAAGGACTCCCGCAGAAAGGCAGCGAAGAATGATGTTTGCAAGAGCCGGATCAACTAGAAGTGGGCTCAGAATTGTCTAAGCCCAAACTCTAACCTAAGTCCAAGACCAAGCCCAAAGCCTGCCTAAGCTCGTAGCCGTCAGATTGGATCCACAGATGCATCCTTCGGTCGCTTCATCGTCGTGCATCGAAGTCTGAAGCTCCTGTCAAACACTACAGCACCTAACTCCATCTTGAGCCGTCAGTTTCGTTGTACTTCCGCATCCAACGGTCGCTCCTCGCTTCCTTCTGTCTCGCCGTTAGATCGACCCATCATCTTCGCATCCAACGTCGCATCCTCGCTGTTCATCAACAATTGCTAAACCCGCTCAACACCCAAGTACCAAATACCCTATACCCAAAACAAACGCACCCCAATCCATTTTCCATCGACTTCTTCTCTTTCTCCCTCACCCTCTGCAACACCACCATACCCTGCCGCACCACCATTCCCACCACCTTCTCCTGCTGCCTCCACCAACTCAAGCAAATCTCGAGTAAACAAACCCTCACACATCACCATCACTCTTCTATCCACCTATTATCAGCCTACATCTTCACCTTCTCCTCTCAGTGAAGAATTAGGTTAATATTAGTTGGAGTAGGGGTAAGGATTAGGGCACCAACTCGCACCAAAGAAAATAGATAAAAATATTTTTCTATTTTCTTACTTAATTTTTGGCCCCGGGGAGTAGGGTATGCCTGGACTAGCCAGTGCACCACCAAGAGGAATGGACTAGCCAGTTCCTCAATTGTTCATGTCCTGTTTTTAGTTCAACTGTTTTGTGTTATTTTCAATTGTTTTGCACTGTCAATTATGTTCTAACCTGTTCTGCTAGGGTTGAGATGAAGCCCTAGCTTATTGCTTGTTATTCATGCTCTTGTCAGTAGCCATGATGTGTGTAAATGCTCATAGTGAAACTCCATCTTAGGGCTTCAACACTAGTCTTTCACATTGGATGTCAGGCATCAATTGTAGTTAGAATCATCTAGTGTTGCTGAACTGCAACTCATGCTTAATTTTATATATTGTTCTTTTGATTAATTGTGCTTTAAACAGACAGTTAATACTTAGGGAAGATACCTTAGTTGTGATAGGAGATTTCATATCAAAATGACCCTTGCTATATAGAGGATTGACATCCCTCTTGCTGGTGGTTATAGAAAAACAATGTTACTGTCAGTGATGAATAATCAGTGTGAGTTAGAGGTGGATTCAAAAGCCCTAGCATGTTCATGTTTACTTGCTTTACATTCTACTGTTTTTCAGTTCAGTCACTGCCATCATCTCAAGTGTGTTTTAACACAACCAAGACTCTTTGTTACAACTTAGTTTTAGTAAAATCTTAAGCTTCAACTACACACACCTTGTCCCTGTGGATCGACCCGCACTTGCACATTAGCTACATCGACGCCGTGCACTTGCGGTATTAGTTTGTGACTCTTTTAGAGAGCCACCAACCAAGAACTGGAGAAATTGTTCATGCAGCTGGAGTGTTATAAGTAAAACGCCTATAACAAGACCAGTTGCCTCACGACCTTGGGACCTAAAGTCGGAGGTAAATGTTCTATAATCATATACATTCAATGTAGGGTATAGTTTGTGTAGGGAAACGGTGGGTTTCCTAAATTGGGTCAACTTGAACATATAATATGGGTTATCTAATGGACCATGGTTTCCTAGTATGAGTTGGTTTCCTAAACCAAGGAGGCAAAGACTTGGGAACCAAGTTTGCGACTCCTATATAAGGAGGTCTAGGGCTAAGTGTTTTAGTCATGGAATCCTCAATGTAAATCTCGTAGAGATGTGAGGGATTCATCCCACCTATTGAGGTGGTTATGTGAGAGACCTAATGGTGGAAGAAGTACATCATTATGGTGCTTATGGGATACTTATCGATGTTGGAAGATATGTCGTTATGGAGTATCCGTAAGGAGATGTTGGTCAGACATTATGTTGAGGAGAAGGTCGTCTTGGTGGTGTTGGATTAGATTACTGGTGTTGAGATAAAGGCGTCCATAATAATCTATGCAGGGTGTGCAGAGAAGATCATCTCGTTGTGGTAGATAATGTGGTAAACGTTATCTCGTATGGGTGAAGACGCTACTTTGGATCTTATAGGGTGCTTGTGAGAGTTCTTGTATTCGATCACGTTGTGGTGAGTAGATGGGTTGATGTAATCAATCAGTTGTGTAATTTCTAAGTGGTGATTCTATAATGAATAAAGAGGTCGTAGCCGTTCGGTGGATGTAGACAATATTACATACAACGTGTATATTGTTGAACCACGTTAAATCCGTGAGTACTTTACTTCTTGTTGCTTTTTTTATGGATTGCATATGTAGTTCTCTTTCTCTTCTTCTTATCCTAGATCACAGTAAGGTTCATGGAGCAATCCGAGAGATCAAGTGTTTCTTGTTAGCTGATATGTTTCCGCAAGATTAGCACGTAGATGGCTCTGAACCCCAACAATTGGTATCAGAGCTTTAGGCTGGATAAAAGATTCTGAAGAGAGAATTTTTGGGTTTTCTGGTCGGCAATTTTTTTTGAAGACAACGAATTTGTTTTCATCAAGTATGTGAGGATTTGATGTTAAAGCTTCCAAATATGCAGAGTTTGATGTTATCAAGTATGTGTTGGATTTGATTCATCAGTTTTGGTAACAAAGCAAAGTAAAGCGCACTTCGAAAGAAATGAGATTATATCAGATGATCTGCATTCGATATGGTCAAGAATTATGGTCTTGATGTTTTGGTGATCTACATTGGAGATTTGGCATTGATTCTTATTGGAGCATAAACCTTATGCATGGCTTCAAGTAATTTTATTTATTCTCTATACGTCGTACTATATTCTTGTGAACTGTTTGAAAGACCCGCGTAGTTGTTTTTCAATTAATTGGTGTTTGCTTGGCAAGACACAAGAAGGCAAGAATATCATAGTTGGGATACAAATTTTTGGTTTGGATGTTTGTGGAAGTAAAGATGGAATATTAGCATGTCAAAGTCTCATTATTGTTCCATACCAAGGGAAACAATAATTTGGTTATCAATCGTCATCAATTGGATCATGTTGCTGATTTTCTTTAACCCAAATTTTAAAAATGTGAAGATGAATTCATACTCGTTATCCCTTAGTTGTTTGTTACAATAAGGATTTTTGGAAATCTCGTAGCAGATTTCGTTTTGGAAGTATTGTCCACTGGCCAGGATTTGATATGTTCCAGAAGTTAAGAGTTTATTTGATACTCAGTCTTAGTATTTGAAGTGTATGGCTACAAATAAGTTGCAGCACATGGATCGTTGGATGCGATGTGATATTGGTTGTGATGGAGCTATGGATTCTTATTATTGTATTGTATAAGAAGCAGTTGGTCGACACAGTTTATAGGGTTTTGTTTGTCTGCGTTGAGTATGGAATTCATGCATGAGACGATCAACTGTTATCCCTCTATCTTCTGAAACAGTACGAGAGAAACTCCAGAAAATATTCGAATGGTAGCATATGGACAACGATCGTGTATGATCTGATTGAGTTGGCATGCAATATACCTATAATGATGCCAATCAGTGTGGAGTTGTGAACATAAAGGAGTAAGGTGTATTTTCTCAAAGATGTTGCATAACGGGTGATCATATGATGATGGTTGGTGAGATGGTCAAGATTTTTTCGCCGTGGTGGAGATTTGTACAATCACCAGTAGGTTGGATTTTTAAGTCTTAGTTGGTGACGTTCAAGTTTAGTTTGCTCTCTTAAGGTGGAGGTTCTATGGAACAATTTGGATGAAATACATTTCGGTTTGATTCCTATCGAGGATATGTAGGAAACCAGTGATGGTGCAATCGATGTTCAGAAGATATAGGGATAACAGTTGATCGTTTCATGCATGAATGCATGATCCGAGGTGGAGAATCGTAGGGAAACGGTGGGTTTCCTAAATTGAGTCAACTTCTATATATAACATGGGTTGCCTAATGGACCATGGTTTTCTAGTATGAGTTGGTTTCCTAAACTAAGGAGGCCAAGACTTGGGAACCAAATATATAAGGAGGTTTAGGCTAAGTGTTTTAGTCATGAAATCCTCAATGTAAATATCGTAGAGATGTGAGGGATTCATCCCACCTATTGAGGTGGTTATGTAAGATACCTAATGGTGGAAGAAGTACATCATTATGGTGCTTATGGGATACTTATCGATGTTGGAAGATATGTCGTTATGGAGTATTCGTATGGAGAATTTGGTAAGAAATCTTGTTGATGAGAAGATCGTCTTGGTGGTGCTGGATTAGATTATTGGTGTTGAGCTAAAGGCGTCCAAAGTAATTTATGTGAGGGTGTGCAGAGAAGATCATCTCGTTGTGGTAGATAATGTGGTAAACTTTATCTCGTATGGGTGAAGACGCTACTTTGGATCTTATAGGGTTCTTGTGAGAGTTCTTGTGTTCGGTCACATTCTGGTGAATCGTTGGGTTGATGTAATGAATCAGTTGTGTAATTTCTCAGTGGTGATTTTATAATGAATAAAGAGGTCATAGACGTTTGGTGGATGTAGACAATATTACATACATTGTGTATATTGTTGAACAACGTTAAATCCATGAGTATTTTACTTCTTGTTGCTTTGTTTATGGCTTGCATCTATGTGGTTCTCTTTCTCTTCTTCTTATCCTAGATCATAGTAAGGTTCGTGGAGCAATCCGAGAGATCAAATGTTTCTTGTTAGCTAATATGTTTCCGCAAGATTAGAACGTAGATGGATCTGAACCCCAACAATTTGGGTGTAAACTCCAGACTATGTGGCTCCTCTGGCATGTACGGTGTGGTTTAGGAACAAGTTATGGTGGTGAGATGTATGGAAAGTAGGTTTGGGAATAGATAAAAGGATATCACGGGTACTGCTTTACAGATTTTGGTACTAACATATCATGAATGTACTGGTTAAAGGTTTTCTATAATGGTTTGGCTTCATTTTCTTTTCAGGTCTTAACTAGGGAGAACATAAGTATGGTCGTGAATTATACCCACGGCCATACTTATGTTGTTATACCCATATGATAATGTTGTTATACCCACCATTATATATAACATATGGTATTTTCTTAAGCTATATCCATAAATAGCAATATCAATTTTGATTGGAATAATTTGGTTTGAGTAGTGAAGTTTGAGAACTCTCCACCCTATTGCTCTTCTATATTTACTATTTAGTATTTCTCTTCACAAAAGAAAACATAAAAATGTACATTCGACGAATTTTTGTTTTGGTTAAGTCATTTTTAATGTGACTTTGATTCTTTCTTTTTTCCATGTGTTTTAACCACCCCAAACCTATTGTTTGCAGGCTCTCCACATTCGCACTGGGATACGAGCTCCACAATTTTTACTTCTTTTAATCAATTGTTGTTTAAAAATCACATTTGGCATTAATTTTACTATGGTTTTGTCTTTTGAATTTGGGTTGCCTATATACTACAAAGTGAAAACTCATGACCGATCAGAAAAAAAAAAGTGAAAACCCATGAAGCAACTAAAGTAACAGCTTGAGATGTGCCATCAAGACCATTGCTTTGCTTTAATTTTACTATGGTTTTGTCGTTTGACTATTGGTGGCTTATTGAAGCATTGATTGACAATGGATTCACTCAAAGTCTCTTGCCACATTTCCCGATTTTTTCTACCTTTCTCTCTTCATAAAAAACCCAAACAAAATGGATTCACCTTCGGAAATTGTCCAATCCAAGACATTCTCAATGAACCATTGACAGTGAGTCAACTTTGAGCCTTTGTTCAAATATTCAGATATGAAGCTGAAAAGGATACTAAACTTCTTTTATTATTTCTTAGTTTTCTTTGTCAATATCCATCGTTTACCTTTTCAATTCGAATTGTTAACAACTCATCTTTAAACATTCCCCGTATAATTTGTAATTATACACTTTATAGAATTAGTCCGCGAGTTACAACATCAAAGGTGTCACTATCCATGTACAAAAACTCCAACAAAGCAAACTGTTCACAAAAACCCCATTTAACATAAACTGTCTATCTTATCCTTCTAGTTTAAACCATCCCAATAAAAACGAAAATCAACCCCACCTTTAATTTTTATTATATTATCACCATGAGCAAACTAGCAATATCACCGTACACCACTTGCCTCCGACCACTACCACTGATCGCCATCGAGCACCACCACCGTCGCCGCCACCCACCACCGCCTCCAACCACCACCGCCGCCAACCAGCACCGCCTCCAACCACCACCGACGCCGCCAACCACCACCGCGTACCACCGACGCCGCCACCGCGCACCACCGCCACCACCGCCAACCACCACCACTATCTGCCACCGCCAACCACCACTGCACCACCACCGTCGCCGCCGCCAACCACCACCGCACCGCCGCCGCCAACCACCACCGATGCCAACCACCACCACAAACCACCACCGACGACAACCACCACCGTCGCCGAGCAACACCACCATTATCGCCGACCACTACCACCAACCAGCTACCACTGCCACAAAAAATGATGAACCAAAGAGAAAAATGATGAAACCAAAATTGGTTTCACCAAAACTAGATGAAACCGAAATTGGTTTCATCATGTTTCCACATATTGTCATTTCACCAACACAAACTTCAATGATGAAACCAAACACGTCGACTTCCAAGTCAGGTCGAATAAACTAAAAAAAAATCAGTTGAAACCAAAATTTGGTTTCATCATAAAAGAAACACAATAAGATGAAATCTACCACCACCGTCAACTTTTTTGAAGCAATCAAAATCAGAAGTTTCAGATTCTCCTGCAACAATGGTACCAGTGAGAACCTTCCTTCTCTTCTTCGTGACATCATCACTGTCAAAATTCTCATTTTCCAATGAGCCTTGGAAATATTGAACTTGTTTACGGATCCTCTGAGGTGAGGATGAAACCAAAGCTCGTCTCAACATAAATTACCGTATCACCAACAAGATTGGTTGCGTCAACATAAAATCTGGAAAAAAAAATCACATATTAAATGAAACCAAAACTGGTTTGAACAAAATAAAAAATTATATCACCAACAAATTGGTTACGTCGACAAAAATTAGCAAAAATTAGATGAAACCAATTTCGGTTTCATCATAAATACGATGAAACCAAAACTGGTTTCATCATAAATAATATGAAACTATAATTGGTTTCGTGCAAATTTCTATTCAACTGCAAGAAAAATTACAGGATATATTATACATGTCCATTAATAAATCCTCACACGACCTTTAGCATGATTATAACAGACTGCTATTACACACAACGACCATGGTAAATAATAAGCATAGTAGTTTGTTCCGAAGGTCGATAATCTAACATTTTCACCAAGCACAATGACAAGAAAAATGTTAGATTAAGATCGATTATATGGTGTGGTGCAGCTAGCAATATTTTTATGAATATGTAAGGAGTGGTTAAGTACATAAAATAATTACTTGAGTTATCCGTCAGATAATTCAACATACATGTTCTGCAACTTATCGTCATTTTCAAATAATCACACAAAAAGAAGATAAAAATATGGAGAAAATTGTACTGTTTTTATATATGTAAAGTGTCCCGCACCATATTACTTTCTACTTTCGGATGAAAAACGACAAATACAATGAGGGGTTAGATAAATGTCACCTGCCCTGCATTCCCTTTTGCATTTTATTTTCCTCTTAAATTTGTTCATCTTTTGTCACCATATTTTCTCTATTCATTTCCAAACTAGATCAATAAATTTCTGATCCATTATGCATATGTATTCCATTGTCGAGACACGCAGATATCATAAACTCAAAATCGCAAAAACTAGGTGATCAAATAACTATGTTTATTGAGCTAGGAGGAGGAGTTACAACTGAAAGTTAATCTTTAGAATCAACATTTTGCAAGCTCATTGAATATCAAACACAAAATCAACATTCCCATCTCATCTAGTATCGTAAGGGTATAGAAGAAGATATTACCAATGAGGTTTTACATCCTTTGTTAACACCACAACTGTCTACTGCTAGCCTAAGCGACACCACTGGAATTTCCATAATGCGTTCCCACAATGTTCAAAAAATTCTAATGAGTTCATTACTTTGCTATTTTTCTTTTGAAATCCATGATGACCTTGATTTAAGTCTCAAAACGGTTGTCTATGTAGTTTTCAAGAAATGAGTGATTTACATCATCGACATGACAAAATATCCATATTTTACAATCAAAGATGTTGCATCATGAATCCTAAATGTTTACTAAATACCCAATTCATCAATTTATGGAAACGACATGAGCTATAATGAAACTCCAATCACTTTTAAAATGAGTTAAGAAAGCAAGAACAACTTTTACCTCTATTTGTGACATCTTCCAAACACTTGATATTCGGTTTTGTTGGTGTTGAAATGGATTAAGCATATGCACCAAAATTTTCATATTTAAGTCCTTGTCGGTAACTTGTAACCTAAATACATCAAAATTCCCAAGAATCAAACCAATAAAATTCTCAGTTCCAATAAAATTTACAACAAACAAAATCCAGTACCCAATTCAATTGAAAAATCAATGAAAATAAGATTATAATTATTTACCCACTTCGAATTACCACTCTAAAATTCGTCATTTCCCCTAACACAAGCAGATCAAATTAAATCTCCATCACTGGTTCATTTCCCCCATGAGATCCATTCATCACCACTATTGTATTCCTTGGTGATGGAGGATTAGAAGGCGAATTTAATCCACCAAGACCGGTAATGAACAATATTTTAACATCATCTTCAAAATTACAGTCTCAACTAAAATGAAATTGAGGAGGCGGTGGTGGTGGCGACGACGACGACGAAGAAGAGAAAGAAACTTTGATGGTTGAAGATCAGGAGATGGTCGTGGTTATGGTGGTTCGTAAGCAGGAGGAGGAGGCGATGTTGGTGCTGGTGTGTGAGAACGATATAGATCTAGAGAGGGACGGTAAATCGAGAAGAAGAATGGGAGGGTGGTCTAGGTATTTAGTGGAGGATCAGGATATTGTAGTAGGTTTCGTTGTAGTGCGGGAGTAGGAGGATAAGGTATTGCTGCTGGTGAAGGAGGAGGCGACGGTGTTAATGGCAGATCTAGATGTGGTACTGGTTTCGGTCGGAGTTTGAGAGTTCAAGAGAGATTGGGGAATTAATATCTCGTACAAAGAAAGGGTAAGACTGGTATTTCTGAAACAGGGAAAGATCTCATTTAGATTATTATTTTGAATTTGAGGTTTTTGTATCACTTTTGGGGAAAATGGAGTCTCTATAACTCTCAACATATGGCTGGAGTTTTAGTAACTCAAATAGTATCACCTTGATTTTTTATAGCTTAATATGTTATAGAATTTTCTAATGTTTGTTGCTTGAAAATGTACGTAATATATGCAAATAGCTAAGGGGGAAGTTGTTATTGGATTATCATCTCTATCAATCAGATTTCTAAGTAAGTTGTTGTGTATTCCTCAAAACCCTTCTTAGTAAGTTATTTAATTGGTTGTGGGGTGTTTTTTGGTTTACATTCATGCTCTTTATACCGGTGTACTCATTTCTTCAGTATAGATCCTGACCAAAAACGTGAAAGGGCCTAAAGGCATATCTTTAATCTCTCATTCACGAAGTTTTTGTTGCAGTATATCATCTCCCTTGGATTCTTTGTCGAGAGTAAGGTAGACGGCTTACAGGGGTTGTCTATTTCATTAAGTTTGTTGAGTTAATCTCTATGGAGATTTTTGGTTTAATGTATTACCGAAGTTGCTTGGCTATTTGGCAACTTCTATGGAAAAAGTTCAGTCTATGTATAAAAACTTTCATTCCTTTGTTTACTTTGGAGATCAGACAATTCTGTTGATTGGCGTGATTACATCTTTTTTTGGAGACTATAATGAATTACTGCTGAACTATTCGTATTTCGTTAGTTCTTTGCGGAACTTGCTTACATATGGTAACTCGACAATCGTCCCAGTTAACCATAAAAACCAGCTAACTGTAAAAAGGTTGAGCCTCGGCCGAGGTGATACCTAGTATCAGCTACGAAAACGGTTACACACGTAAATCTTGAAAGAAAAAAAAAAGAAAAAAAATCCTATATCGGAATGAAACCCTGAATTGCTAAATTGTTTGCATTTCTAGCAAAACTTGGTAATTTTTTGGAATAATTTTTAACTCAGTAATTTTTTTTTAAAGACTTGCATCACAATACCGGTCGGTAGAATTACAGTTGTAAATCAAAGATGAAATTCAGATTTCGACCAACACCAAGGAATTAATTAGGAATTAATTTTTTTTTTTGCTATATTGATTTTGAGAGGTTGAATTCATTTCAGCATACCCAAATGAAACTCGAGGAAAAAAAGAACACTATGCACTTTTTCTCAGAATATGACTATAAGACAGCAGTAAGCTTTTTATCTCCTCAATAAATTCTGCCCTTTCCCCAAAAAAGAAAATGTAAAAAGAAAAAGACAAGAACAAAGACAGTAAATGAAGACATATCCCCAAACTGCCATTTTTTTTTCATCTCAGGCTTCAAACTTGGCAGATTAAAATGGCCCCTATAGCTATCCCTCACTTTGTTTTGTTTTTATAACCCTTGAAACTTAAAAGAGTAAACCTAAATTTTGGCAGCACCACATCACGTCTGAACACCAAAGAACCTAAGAAGTAACCCACTATCCACCCCTCTTCTTTTCGCTAACTTCTCGGCCTTCCATCTCAAATATCAATGAATAATTTGGAACAAAAATGAAAAGAAAAGAATCCTCCTCTGCCATCAAAATGTGGGCATTTTTCCAGAATTGTCAGGAGATGGCAAATCAGTCTTCCTACTCTGAGTCACATGAGCTCGATCCAAAAGAAGCACTTCTCTCTTGCGGCCCAAGAACTAACTGAAGCCGGCTTAGTTTCAAAGATGGCGTCAATTCCTTGCACTGCACAGTCTAAAAAAGTAAAAGAAATAAGAATGTGTACATTCAGAGAGTAAGCAAATAGGGATGGAAAACAAAATTAGCATCGCAAACCAAAGAGGTACCAGCAGGTTGGATTCTGGACTGGATACCAAAATAACCAAAACATTTTGGGATTTTCTCTATCCTAAATTCCGTTACTAACAAAAGTAGAACGCGGTAAAAATGGAACTAGGGAAACAAAAGAATCTGATTTTCATTGTAAACCAGAAAATCAGCACGCCCCATGAACACCCATTATCAGAAGTACATGAAAGTAAATGAAAGCCGAGATGGAAAAAGAAGGCTACCTCATAGAAACTATTGATTTCTTCTGCCGTAAGACCCTCTTCTACTGCATTTTCATCCCAGCCAAGTGAGCGAAGAAATGCAACCTCTTTGTCATCTGCATAAACAAATGCATCAAGGCTTGAGGGCTTCTCAACTCCTCCATTGTCAGCATACCCCTGATTAGTTTCTTCACGACAGACATTTCCATTGATCCTCGTATCATCTCCACCATTCTCAGTAGCTGCCCACTTGAGACCGTTGGCATCTGGTAGATGGATGGCATGATTACCACCCTGAGGACTAGCAACAGCAGCACCACTCTCAGTGATCAGCAGTTCCTCGGACTTCTGCGGAGAAGACGACACAATAGGGTCTGGATTAGGGGTGGTGGAAGATGAGTTTGCAGTTGTTTGCTTCTTGATGAGATTGAAAAAATCATTTCGGCTCCGGGCTTGAGATGTGATTCTCTTATCTAAGTGAGACCACTGAGGAGAAGCTTTACGCTGAGCAGAAGAAGCAAGTTTAGGATTGTTCGGCGCTGAAGGGGCAGATGGAGGAGCAGCAACAAGAGGATTATTTGCAACAACTCTGTTGGCATTAGTTGGACTTGATCCTTCTTTGGTGGTAGGTGAGATCCCATTCTTCTCTCGTGTTGGCTTGAGAACAAGAAAAGAAGTTTTTGCGGCATCAGGTCTGGTCGGTCCTGCTTGTAATGGGGCGTGGACATGATGGTTGGATGCTAGCTGCTGCTGTTGTCCAATCTTGTTAGCCATAGTCAATTCGATTCTACCTGTTGCCTTAGGTTTCTGTTTCTCTGAGTTAAGAACCTGGAACAGAAATTCAGGAAAAATGATTTGCTAATTAACAAAAAAGAACAAAAGAGAAAGAATGTCATAAGCAATTTAAAAGAGGCTAAGAAACATTTAAGAACTTGAAGCAACCGACTTCAGTATCAGTAGTTCACATAAGTCATTCTTCCTCCTTTTTGACATGTGAGACCCAGGAGCTAAACTTATTCCAAATTCAATGCGCACCACGCTATTTGTAGACGTAAACATCTACATATTCAATATTCAAAAAAGAGAAACAAAAAAAACCACATGTTTAAGGGAAAAGGCAGAGCCTAAGAACTTATTCGGTAATCAAAGCTTTGATTTATCATGTGTTAGGATTTCAATAGCGCCCTCAAAACAGATGCATCTGCATTGTTAGCTTGGAGCTCGGAGTCTTCAGACCCTCCCCAAATAGTTTTTTGGTTTTCTTTGTTTAAGTATTTCTAAAGTATGCAAGGGATACAAGAGAGACCATGTAAAGAGATAGGATATACTAAGCCAAAAAAAAGGAAAAAGTAGAGGTGGGACACCATTTAAAGCAGCAGTTATATATTCGTATCCACGTTCTTCAGAGTTCAGATAGACAGATAGTCACCCAGAACTCCCAAGCCACATAATCGTGTAGATAATTCCCTAGATATCTCACGCGGAGAATGTCCAGAGACGACTCTTTAGACTGTGTGGTAGTGTTGAGTTTTTGTATTTTTTGTTTGGTTCTAAAATTAGCAATTTAGAATAGCTGAACATGCACAGCTTGATATTAGTACAATTCCGACTCTACTCAGATCAACACAGTAAATGAATACCAAAATTATAAAGCTGTTCAAACACAAGTTCAATAGCCAAAGTTTCTAATGTTAACCAGTAACGCGGAACATGATGCCTAATTAGAAACTAATCAACTGCCACCAGAGTTTGTTGCAAGTTCATGATGTCAAAGGAATACTAAGAATATGCCAAGAGAAAAAGCTTTTCTCCTACAAGCAAAGCAGAAATGGTCATGAGTGTTTTGATCTCATGTGAACATCATAGTATAATGATGATTCTACTTAAGCAAACTGTGTGAAGCCAACTTTCGCAAATTATGTCTATTACTCCTTCATAACCATTATAAATTGGTGACGAGAAAAACATATGAATCAACGTGAAAGCGAATCACATCAACAATTAACATAAATCTATCAAACTAGCTCACCAATCTGTTTGACACTCCTCATAAGTTACAGAACCTTAAATGACATAGACAGCAAGGCTATTCAAAACATCTCCATGTACATTTTAAATATATAATGTCTAAACAACATTAGGCATAGGATAGCAAGGCTTGAGACAAGGGGACCAGGGCAGAGCTGAGTCAGAAATTAAAGGCAGGTCATCATTTTAATTATCTAATTCGATAAACACCATCTAGCTTACCCTTTGCAGGCTTCTTTGAGTTGGTCTCTAGTAATTACCTTCCTATCTGATGCCAGCGTACATAAGTAACATTGCATCAAACAAACTAAGCCACTTTATGACAGATAAACTAGAGACCAACTCATGATTAAGACCACGGATGGACCATAAGAGGGTAATAGAAGTTGACACGCAGAAGAAAATACCAGAGAGCATTGTAAGGAGGTTGGGACAGCTCAAATGTGTACTGTATCAGAACTGCGGTCTAAAACAAAAACATCACACCTGACAGCACAAATCCTACTGCCACAGACACAGCTACCCATACATTCAAATTAGATTAAACAAGAAAAGAAAAACCACCTTTAATATGTAGGTTTAAATAATGATACACCATAGACTTCCTATCTAGCATCTTCATTCAAACAGACCGAGAAAAATTCACTAGTTGTGGTAGTCACCGTATAATGGTCATATAGACTGCTTTATCGTGAAAACAGCATAGTTGGCCTAGCATCTTCTATAGTTGCATTATAGAAGACCAATAAGATGTGGTCGAACAATACAAACAAATAATAGTATGACCTGTTCAATGTTGAAGAGCCTCCAAGTTCCAAATGCAAATAGAGATTATGAAAAACAACAAGAGAATGGTCATTCCTAGAAGATTGAAAAGGGAAAGAAAAATATCTTACCAAAGCTTTAGGCATAGAAGGTGTCACCGGTATTAATTGCCTAGATTGTTTGATAGCCAATTCCTCAAGTCTTTGAGTCTCCACAGACAACTGCAATAACAGAGAGTGTTATAGGCAACCGAAACTGTAAACAATGATTTCAATAAACAGATGCAAACTAAGGTACCTGAGGAGCAGCACGAGCTCTGGGAGGGGCTTGTGCCACTGTTTCAGCCATATTACGGGGAGTGGATAAGCTAGTAGGAGCTTGGATAGACAAATTCACTGTCGAAGATTGTTGAGCAGAGCTGAGAACTATATTATTACTTCCAACTGTCGGGGGTGGCTCCACCAAAGCCGAGGTCCAACAATCAGTAAGCACCGCCGAAGTACCCATTGCCAAACTTTGCGCCGCACTTCCCAAGCCAGGAGAAGAGACTCTTCCTATTTCAGGAACTCCTTGTCTTTCTTCAGCTCCAAGAGACGGAAAATCTCTATCGAATGTGGTCTTGTGGATGTTGTTAAGGACAGTAGTTCCACCAACATTAACACCATTACTAATGATATGACTGTTGGTTTTGCTATTGTTCAAGACTGCAGTCACCTTTTTTGGCCACACTTCACCTCGCTTTCCTGATATCATGGACTGAGAACGTCTTAATGTGTCCTTTTCAATCCTACTAGACAACAAAGTATGAGATATACCCATTGGATCAGAATAGTCACGAATCCTGTGGTCCGCTAAGCTAGATCTCTCCCTGTCATGAAAATCCAGGAAGTCCTTATCATAATCCTTGTCTCGGGGACTCTTAAAACTACTATAGGACCGTGGAAATGAGGATGAGTCTTTCCCATGCAAACTTGAACCATTACTGCTTATACTCCTACGGAAATGAGAGGACAAATTTCGCTCTGAATGACGAGGACTATCATAATCACCAATGCTGAAAGATGATCTATTTCTCGAGGATAATATACTAGCATGATCATCTACAACAACATACACCAAAAACAAATCACATTTCTGCCCAATAGATATAACAAAAATATTAGAATAGAACAAGTAATTAAACTGAATGAGAGTCTACCTGAATGTGACAAAGACGACCCGGGATGGTGACTTGTATTGCCACCCCCAGATATATTTCCAGTACCCTTTAACCATTCTGGAGCTAATGCAGGTTCACTTTTTTCCATAACGAATATTGAACATGATCAGAGAACCAATGAAACTAAGAATACCAATACGATTCACCCCTTTCACACTTTCTCAATAAAATTGTTCGGAACTAAGTCTATTTCATACCAAATTATTGTTTCTTATTTCCCAAGTGAAAAAAAATCCTTGAAGTTCCCAAGAAAAGTCAAGAATCCTCAACACTCACTAACTACTGATGTCAATTCAAAATCAATTCCCAACCCAAAAAACACTAGGGTAATTCTTAGGCTGCTGCTACTCTTATATCTCCATCTTTATGAATTACGCCGATTAGCATTCAGCTATTCAGCAAACAAAAAACCCTCACCAGACCCTCATCTTCTATACGAATAAACTCAGCTGAAATATCAGAACCTATTGTCTATTCGGCTTCTGAAAAACACAATTACAAACCCAACCAAGAATCCCAAGAATCACAAAAACCCTAAAAAAAATCAATCGAATCAGAAAAAATAAAAACCTCTGGAAACCTCCAACTGACTAGGGTTTGATTATTAGAGACAGTAAGGGGGAAAAATAGAAGTAATAATAACTAACCCTACCTCCCAAAAAACGTTTTTGTTTAGGGGCGGCAACCGTAACCCCAGGATCCACTACTCAAACCCTAACCGTTCTTTCAGTATTTTCCCAATATCTGTTATAGTTATCTCTGGTTTTCAGATAATCCGAAGAGGAGAAAAAAAAAACTCTTACCAAGAGAACAACGGGGGATAACGAAACTCACACAGAAAGACAGACAATTGAAGTTTTTAGGGCAATTCTTGAGAGAGCGAGAGAGATTTTTAGGTGTTAGACTTTGTTTCGGCCGTGGTTATGGAGAGAAAAGAATAAGAAGAAGAGGAAAAAACGAGGGTTTTATCCGAGCGGAGGAACAAAGGGAAAGAGAGATGGTTTGTGTGTATAGAGGGAGAGAGAAAGGGTGGAGTTTGTTTTGTGTTGTGGGTGCTTGGTTTTGGGTTGCTGAAACAAAACGTATGAGTATGAAGAAGAGGCTCTTCTTCTTCTGTGCTTACTATTAATTAGGAAAATTAATAAATTAATTATGAAAAAAAAAAAAGAACCGATTTTTTATTTTTTTTCTTGCGTGGTTTTTATTATTGAGCCAATGAATGGACTCCAACGAAAACCAACTTGCCTTATTAGTAGCCGTAACGTGCTTTGGCACGGGGGAAGTGAAACTTCCATAATATTTTTGCTTGACATGGATGTACTAGGCCTACTGGGGTATAACCGTATGTCGACATGGAGGGACAAATGGTAGTAATCAATAAATGAAGATCTTTGTGAGATCGAGAGGAACATAGATTTAGAGGAAAACATAGTTATGTGAAATTATTTTCGTTCATGCGGCGTGTTGAATATTTTTTATCTAGCGAATATCATAACTAACTGTTTTGCATGGTTGTGTGAGTAGAAATAAAATAATTTTACTACAATCAAAATTGATCACACAGCATAGCTGAAAAAACTTTAACCTTTAATGATGAGTTTTAAAATTAGAATTCATCGATATAAAACTCCAGACTTAATTTATTCACCGTCAAATGTAAGTGGATGGATGACCGATATTAACTCCCTCGTTTTCTAAAATCGTATTTTGATCTTCACCCTCCATACACTTGCATCTGATGGTGGAGAAATTAAGTAAAAAATAAAGTCATGAATTTTAAATAAAGAGACACATTCCTTCAAAAATTACTTTTACAATAAGCAAAAATGAAAATATTGATAGAGAATGTGTCAAAACCTGCTGTAAAAGTGTGTTATAGCATCGCTCGGTTGAACTCAATAAGCGTTGGTATGCCAAGTTTGTTGTCATATTTTAGTTCCAAAACTCGAAACTGCTTGATTTCATTACTAGAGTCAACTTCGTTAGGTTAGACTAGGAACATAGAAATGTTGACACTCGCTCTTGTTACTCATGAAGAACCTGCAGAAGTATCGGCATCAACGAACACATCATCCTTCGGTACGAGGTCAGTAACAATAAACTGGACTTGTTATATTTCTATTTTTGTCCTTTCAAGTCAGTATTTATTGAAAACATAATATACGAAGTCAAGTTTGTTCACTTTTCACTAGTATCGATGACTTGGTCATTATTCTATGATCAAAGTACCAAGGATAGTTATACTAGTTGTATCTTGCAACATGAACATATAGAGTTACGAAGTATAGTTTATCTATTGACTTCGTGAATCAACGTAATACTAATTGGTAATTTTTTATTATTTAGTGTATTGAACTTCCAGAATGAATTCAACCCTTGGGATTTTACACGAAGGTAATCCGGTGAAGTAGACTTGTAAAATTTTATTTCAAAGTCAAAATAAAATTCAGGACCGATCCCGAGATCAATCCCTTGTGCAATGACCGATCTCAAGTACGTGACCGATCATGTTTGTAGTTTAACCAAGTTTACATTTTCAATATGTTTGGTGATATTCAGGTTTGTACAAACATCAAGATGTACATGGATTGGACTTGGAATGTCAACATAGTAATTTGAACATGTGTTAAACTCTTATATCTTAATGTTCAAGTATTTTCCTTTGGTATCTATATATTTTAGATATCATACTAGGGAGATTTGGTCTGTCCATCGTAATGTTGAATGTTAGGAAGTTGTTGTGATTAGTAAAGATACGTGATGCCTAAATTAGATATTTGATGTCTGAATTAGAATTGCTGCTTCCTGATGTTGAAATTGTGCACTCATTAAAAGATTCCACATACAACTTATAGATAATTCAGATGAAATTTGGTTCTAGAGATATGGCTTATAGTTGGAGACATGGTGCGCATGCTATCGTCATCTCATGTCATGTAAACTTAATTATCAATGCATTTTGTTTATGTAAAAATTGATAAAGTTACAGAAATTCTAAAGAATAAGTATAAGAAAAATGTTGGTTAATACAATACAACATTTATGATGCATATGTTTAGTTCTTGGGTTTGGGATTAATGCAGTGTTGTGAACTCATCTTTCGATCGATACTACTTCGGGTTAGACAGTCATACTCACCCTTATTCAGGATCTTGTGCATGGTTTACCATTCAACATAATCCAAATCACAACACAACCTAAACATCAGGATTAAATAATTGAGCAAATTCAATAATGAACATCGTTATATTCAAAGATTTATGTTAAAACCACACCATTCATATAAAAAGGTTCTGAAAAAAGTAACTTAATGACTATCTAACCAAGCCATCCAAGTTAGAAAAATTCCTCTAAATTGGAAACCCAAAAGGTAGAATGCTCCTTAAAGAGACATACGTAAGTTACCGCAGAAAAATAGATAAGCATACAACTTTCGTCCATTCCATGTTAAAGCAGCATCAGTTGCAATCCCATTGGACTCTGAGGGTTCACCATTGTCCCTTACAACACAATGTTATACAGACAAAAAAATGTAGTACTCAAAGGAACCTCAACAATGGTAGCAAAGATTTTGGAAGCAGCAGCAAGGTGAAAATTTGTGAGGTTGATTTTTCCCGAATGAACTACATAACAGTTTTAAGTTTCAAAAGTTAAAACATACCAAGTATTTGTATACATTGTTAAGGATGAACTTCCGCTTTGCCGACTCACCTTGCGAGAACTTAAAAATCATTTATATTCCATTCTGCAGAATCGATAAAATGTCATAAAATAACCCAATTACGGGATGAGTTATAAAAAGAGACCCATTAAATCAATAAAGAGAAATGAGTAATTCAAAATTTTAATTGAGAAAAATCGACGACAACTTTGAATGATCAAATCTCAGTACTTTTAGAAAGAGTGATTTGAGCCAGGCACAACTAAAAGAAACTTCCCTCGCTGCCGAAGTTATCTCGGCCGGAATGGAGTGACCATTTTTTCATAGATTCCGAAACAAATAACCTTTACAACCACATAGATCACACACAAAAGAAAGTCGTATAAACATTTCACATCAACAACATTCTTTATGATATCACCATTAACAACATTTGTATTAGCGGTTTACGATAAAAAATTAAGGATGTATAAGTTAAAGCTTAAAAGTTTTCTATAATTTTTATACCTAGATTACACTAAAATATAAAATAACCCTTACTTTCACAGAGAAATCTTCAATGATTACAACACGGTTTTCAGTTTCCGTGAGTGCAGTAACATGCCAATCTTACTCCATTATAACAACCTGTCTTTGATCCACTTAAAACATATACTTAATGATAACAAACTAAAATGTTGCATAATGACAACCTCATATACCACAATACGTATATGCACCTTCTTGATACCCGCTAAGAAACTTAACAAAAAAGATGACATCTTGATACAGTTTCCTATCGTCAAGTTAATTAAGCTATGGGGGGAAAATGATATCATTTTTAAGGTTTAACCTTCGGTTTTAGTATGGTCACTCCATGAACACCAAGTTTCTTAAAAGAAACGTCACGGAACAACATTACTCTTGAAAAGACTCCATATCAACCTTAAGAAGAAGCTCTAAAACACTTGCTTCTTCTTCTTATTGTAATCTGAACCATATGTAAAAATTGGCAATTATAACTATGAAAACCAAAATTAAGAGAATTTTTAATTTTTTTGCCGCCTATCCAAAACTAAAACCCAACACAGCAGATGCTTTTTCTTGTAACCTAAAGGCACACTGTAGTAAAGGGTTTGCATCAATAACTTTAATTGTCCATTATAATTTAATTCATAACTGGCAAAAAGTGTACTCAATTTTTCCTGTAAATGAAAACATTAAGAAGAAGGAAAACCTAAAAATCTTTTTACCCACCTATTAGTGTAATCAGGCTGAGATATCGAGATACATATCCATTCCCCAAAATCACAATTGAGTTGGTGTTGAGATATAAATAATGCTTTCATCACAACTCAAGCAGAGAGCACTGAGAGACAGACAAAATGGATTAGATGTAATGATTTTAACCGGCGTACGTAGTAATTGAAAAAATAGTCTGAATCAAAAATGATTCACAAATGATATTCAATTTTTCTTTGATTACCTAAGCGTAACGCCTCTGCTGGAAAGGAAACTATTAACTCCAAGAGTTCAATGCAATGAGTAACAGGTTAGAGATCATATAGCAATATTGATAGCAAATTACACATGATGAGAAAAACAGAAAGGGAAAAAAAAGGAACTAAAACTAAAAGTTCAACATGCCACTAAAAACAATACCATTCCAATAACCAATATCAGAACCAAATGCCGGCTAACAACTAAAAAAATGTAAGATTTCATACCAACAAAGATGTACCATGTAAGACTCCAACCAACCAATTCAGGAATGGGAAGATAATCGTTGAGGAGGCCCCAAGTCCAGCTTCTTATTCAGGAATTCCATCAAACAAAATTAAGGTAAAAAACATTAAAAAAAAATATTGTGAAAGCCTTATCTTTGTCTACGGAATAACCCAAATTTTATACAACGTTCACAATTTCATAACACCCTCTTAAATACAAACATTACAGAAAAAAATCCCTAAATCAAATTTAAGTTTGACTCAATTTTACCTGATTGGTCTGACTCGGAATCTCTTCTTTTGAACAACTTCTTCTTAATAATCGTAAGTAGCAAAGGATTTTAATCTTGACGTACATGAAACAAAACAAAAATCAACATTCCACCATTGTAAATAAATTAATCTCAAATCAATATTAATTCAAAAGACAAAAACCTAAGGCCACCTCATAACATTTGGTAAGAATCCAAAAAACAAAATAAACATACAGAAACCATGACAAAGTGCGAGCCTTTGGAAGAGGAGTGAATCAAACCTTAAAATTGTGGAGGTTCGGAAAATACTGAGATATATTTTGACCATGCATCTGTAACGATTAAAACGTTTAGAGATTTAATTTCACATTGAATTTTGAGAGAGTAACGGTTTCGAGTTTGAATGGGAAGACTGAAGAGTAGTAAAGTTATATCTTCGTCCAATGGCAAAAACATAGTTGTCCCGAGTTTGAATGGTAAGACTGAAGAGTAGTAAAGTTATATCTTCGTCCAATGGAAAAAACATAGTTGTCCCGTGTAGCATATCAAGCAGTGGCCCGTTCTAAACTGTCTTTAATGAATCCAACATATCAACATATAGATCACCTAACACGATTCAATCTAAGCCGTTCTTTATATGCCCAAAATGTAGATAACCATCCATATGGAAAAACACCGTTGTCCCCCCTTATAATATAAATTTATGTGCTTACCATATCCTAGAGGTTTGTATATCTCTAGTTACTAAATTAATAAAGTATATGTGTGCATGCTAGCTAATGTTAGTTATTTGGTATGTTGGTTGGAATACATTTCGAATTTTTCAAGACCAAAAATATACATTTATTGCATATCTTAAGGATTTTCGGATTCGGTAATTCTTTGTCTTCCAAACAAGCCTTGGTCATAACACTATAATAATGAGATTGTATTCTTACATACTCATCCCTTGACATACTGCCTAACCGTTTATACGGGAAGTCAAATCGTTGATAGAGGAGAGTAACAAGGAGGCAAATGAAACAGAGCATATGATCTCTCGATCATTATATGATTGTTTCAACACCTTCAAGGAGATTTTCCTCTTCATTAATCATACATTCTCTATCCATAATTGAGCATCTGGTTAAAACGATAGTTGCGATTTTATTATGATAGTGTCTACAGGTCGTATATGTGTAGCTCTTGTTGAAAGGTTTGAAACGAGCCAAAAATCACTCATTTCGGGCATTGAACGCAAATATTATGCTCACAACGGTATTTTGTGTATGCATTCGTGCTTGGTATCTCTACTAGGACCGTTCCTAGTAAAGATCCTTAGGATCGATCGTAACAATTGATCTTAAGTATACACGAAGGAGTGTAAAACTATTTTACTCATAACTTTTTCGTTCGAAATCGGAATGACCTCATTCTTTTTTGCGTTGGTTTCACTATTCTCGTTTCTACAAGATTGAGCTATTTGCAATACTTAATTCTCTATTAATTTTTTCTGGTATATTGTGCTTGTGTTCATGGGAAAACCGTAGTGTTTCAGTCCTATATATTGACTCACTTTCTTATGGTTATTGACTTTTGAGTGTATCCGATCTCCGGATCATGTCCTTGTGATTGCTATATTAATATCATAAGAAATTTGTGATCGTTTAGCTCATATGTGAATCACATACTATTGTTTTTTTATGTTCTATAAACTAAAGATTTGATATACACACGAGTGCTTTTAGTATATGAGATAATTATGGTTTTCATTAACCATACGTTTCGATCCCATATTAGCTTGTCTTTTTAAGTGGATTTCATATCTAACCTTTAGGGTTGCTTTATCATAGAATCTTAATAATATGATGCTGATTAACTAATGTGCGAAGACACAGATAAACTAGTATTGATTTATATTCAATAAATTATATATTTGGTATACATATGAATTGTTTCATTTTTAATCTTTCTGTTGTGGCAGGTGATGGCAAAGATCGTCTGAGCTTTCCCTGGTAAAGGTTGTTCTCGTGTTAGTCTTTTGTTTTGCAGCGAATAACATACAGTGGAGGAGAAATCTACTTTGCATTGGTGCTTAATTATATATTTTTATGGGGTGTGTGGTTCTGAAAATGAAGGAAGAATTATTTATGGTAAGCAACTAGATCGATTCGGGTTATATTTTTTCTTATCAAAGTGAGGAACGATATTTCCGTTGATCTTTTTCGGGTAATTATTCCTTGGTAAGAGACTAAATCTAGATTGCTTTGGTAGTTTTGGTTTATTGTTGCTTACTAAAAGTGTTGTATTATACCTCCATTTTGCTCAGACTCTTATAGGTTGTATCGAGTTCTTATGAACATGAAGGTCTTTTCGAAATACTTATTGCATTTTACGTACCTATTTCATTTTTGTGATAAAAATGAGGAGAAATAGATGAAGTATACAATGACTTACAATCACTGAGAAAGGATTATATGTGCTAAAAAGTATATATCATAATGGAAAAGAGTAAGGAATTGATTAAGGGGGAGAAACATATCATGTTGTGTAGTATTACATACTACAAAAGTGAAAAACAAATTTGTTCAGATTGGATATATACATAGCTCACTGTTAGGGGGAGTAAAGCTTTTTGTTATTCAAATGCTTCAACAATGACATTAATTATTTGTTGAATATTGCAGGACTTTGTGTTGTCGAAACTTGGAATCAAGCGTATGAATATATAGTTAAGAGATTGTAATGTATTTATTTTATCCTCCACATGTAAGGAGTCTTGTCACTAGACTTGACAAAGGGGGATATTGTTGGGGAATTATTCGGTTGAATCCACCAAGTGTTTTGATGTCAAGTTTGGTTGTCATATTTTAGCTCCAAAACTCGAAGATGCTTGATTAGATTACTAGAGTCAAATTAGTTAAGGTTAGACTAGTAACAATAGAAATGTTAAGACTCGCTCATATTACACTGAAGAACATGAAGACGTATCAGCATTAACGAACACATTATCCTTCCTTTCGAGGTTAGTAACACATACTTGACTTGTTCAATTTCTATCTATGTTTATTTCAACTTGTTTACATTGGAAACATAACATACGAAGTATATTAATGAATCTCTACTATTGGTGACTCATGATCATTTCATCATGCATATACTAGTGGGTTTACACAACTTTGGTATATTGGATTACAAAGTATAATTTAGTTATTTCGACTTCGATGTATTCGAAATAACATTAATTGATAACTTTTTGTCAGTTAGTGTGTTAAACTCTCGGTTTGATTCCATGCCACGAAGACTATGTTTACTTACACGAGTTTAAGAAAATAGACGTACGAAACTGTTTCGTAGTTGAAAGGTATCAAAGGATATGTTCTATGACCGATCCCTTAAACAAGGATCTTTACTATGACTGATTCTAAGGATATCCAGTAGGACCGATCCCTAACCAAGGATCTCTACTAGGACTGGACCCAAGGATCACTACTAGACCGATCCCATGGATCCCTAGCCAAACTGATCCTTAGGTTAACCAATATTAATGTTTTCGGTTTATCTATTACTTTTACGTTAATAAATAATAAAAATAAGTAATCTCAGAGGACAAGACAATGGTTGGAATCCGAGCACAAGCTAAGCTCCAACCCCCTCTGAATAGCTACTCCTACTCTATGAAATAAAAAATTACCTACTTTAAAAGTCGTATCGTGCCTAATGAGAAAATTCTTCAGTCTCTTTAGAAAAATTCTTCAGTCTCTTTAGAAAAACCACAAACTCCTCACCAATCTCGCCCAATATCGTGAAATCCAAGGTACCAAAGCTGAAAAAGCGGGGGTCTAACAACACCAACCAATATTTCACTTAGCAATTTGTATGGACAAACTCAAATATACTTTTAAGAGAATCAACAAAACTCAATAAATGAAAAGTATATCAACGAGTTTATATCTCTCTCTTGATTTGATTTACTCAAGCAGGAACTGCGAGTTCTGATCAAATGCAAGTAATAACTTGGATGGTACCAAAGACCAATATCCAAGGATCAATCAATATCAATCGACAACCAAAGGTCGGATTTCCAATTGATTGATTCAAACGCACAACCTGTATTATTTCAATTATAAAGATAAAACAATATAATGCGAAAATTGAAATAACACAGACACCAGAATTTTTGTTAACGAGGAAACCGCAAATGCATAAAAACCCCGGGACCCAGTCCAGATTGAACACACACTGTATTAAGCCGCTACAGACACTAGCCTACTCCAAGCTAACTTTGGAATGGACTGTGGTTGAACCCCAACCAATCTCCCACTGATCCAAGGTACAGTTATGCTCCTACGCCTCTGATCCCAGCAGGATACTGCGCACTTGATTCCCTTAGCTGATCTCACCCACAACTAAGAGTTGCTACGATCCAAAATCGTAGGCTTTGATAATAAACAAATATGTCTCACACAGACAAGTCTATCAAAGGATCAATCTGTCTCCCACAGATAAAACCTAAAGGTTTTGTTTCGTCTTTTGATAATAATCAAGGTGAACAGGAACCAATTGATAATCCGGTCTTATATTCCCGAAGAACAGCCTAGAGTTATCAATCACCTCACAAAAATCTTAATCGTATGGTAGCGAAACAAGATGTTGCGGAATCACAAACGATGAGACGAAGATGTTTGTGATTAGTTTTATATCTTGCCTATCGGAGATATCAATCTCAAGCAAATCAATCTGATTGTACTCGTACGATAGAAGATGCAAGATCAGATCACACAACTACGATAAAAGTAGTATCGGTCTGGATTCACAATCCCAATGAAGTCTTTAAGTCGTTAACCTGGTTTTAGAAGAAGAAAACCAAAGGTTAAGGAGAATCGACTCTAGTATGCAAACTAGTATCACACGTAAGGTGTGCGGATTAGTTTTGCACAATACTAGATGTATCCTTTATATAGTCTTTCAAATCAGGGTTTGCAATCAATGTTAGCTTAGTAATAAAGCATTCAATATTCACCGTTAGATGAAAACCTGATTTAGATTCAAGCTAATATTTCTCAACCGTTAGATCGAAAACTTAGATTGTTACACACACTTGACAATGCACGCTTCTAGGTTTGTTAGCCGTACCCAAACGTATGCACTTGTTGGTTCAATAATAGTTAACCAAAAGGTTAGCCATATGAGCATTTCATATCAACCATGTTCTTCTTCACCATAACTAGTTCAAATGAATTCAAATGAAATAGTTAGAGAGTTTTTAAATTGAAAGGAAATCTTATGTACTACATAAGACACAATTGAAGCAAAGATGATTTGATTCACTTGAATCGGTTCATGAACTTTTATAGCCACGGTTTGCAAACTGCATTCCTTAGTTTTTTAAAGTCTAAGTTCAGAAATCATCTTCAGATATATAACCTTCTTAAGTTCGCAGACTAGGTTCGCGAACTTAACAATCGGGAAGAGTTTACAAACTCCAGCAGAAAATCTCGGAAAAAGACCTTGCGCCGGTTCGCGGACTGGGTTCGTGTACTAGTACTCACGCAACTAGTTTGTCAACTCCAGCAGAATTTCTCGGGATGAGAAGTTCGACAGTTCGCGGACTTGGAAACAAGCCATTCTTCCGATTTCTCTTGATCAACAAAGTTCGCAAACTTTGGTTTAAGGAATAGGACTTATACATAAATGTGTTTCCACAACAATGCTTATGTCCATAATTGGTTATGTAATCTAAACTCTCATTTCAATCATTGAAACATTCTTAAAGGACGTTATATAGTTGTTACACCATTTCTCGTCAAAGCAATTTTCAAAGTGATTGAAACATATCATGACTTTCGTCACTAGGCAAATATAAACTTGATCGAAGTGAAAAGCTTACCAACATATATTTCGAGATATAGATAGGCGAGGAATACTCGGCTCGAAATACCAAATGTGTATAATCCAAGTCTATATGTATATAGCATACGACTTCTTGTCTCAAAGAGTAGGAGATAGAGTATATATACTTTTGAGTGATAGATAAGTTCAAGTCTTCACGTACCTTTTCGTCGAGAAGTTCCATCGGTTCCTTGAGTGGTTCTTCTGCTTGTATGATGAATCGCCATGAAGTCCTTGAGCTCAACTACACTTTCTATCCTATTCCGAGACTTAGCTATAATAGACTAGAAATCAAGACTTATAGTTTTGATTACTAACATTGACAAACATGCTTGAGATAGCAACGCATGCGAGGTTGACCGAGAAATTCTCTAACAATCTTCCCCTTTGTCAATTTTAGTGACAAAACTATCAATACATATGGAATACAAAAAAGATAAGAAACTTTAGTAGCTCCTATTTCGCATTTCTAATCTTCAACATTCCTCGAAATCTTCGTCACTTCCAAGTATTCCAATGATCCCAAAGGTTGTAAGTTTAGCATCGCCGTTGTTGAAGATCCGTAGCTATAACAATGAGAAAGCATCGGTCTCGATCATTGTTATATAGTGTCATAGTATTATTACACAGTGTCAAAGTTCAATTGTATCACAACTTTAACAATAATACTATGGTGATATGTATCACTCCCCCTTAGTCACTCTATCTCACATGGAAACCACTCCCTCTTACATAATGATCTGAAAACCATATGTATTTGTAGTATGAATTACATATTAATTCTCCCCCTTTTTGTCAATAAAATTGGCAAAGGTACAAGAACGGATCCTAATGAAGTTTCCGAAAGAGACGTTTCATAGACTAAAAGACGAATACATACCAACTAATTTAGATGCAATCATAAAGCCTAAGCTAAATGCATTCATCAAGGAGTTTAAAGATACAAGATAACCCCTCTAATATTCTAAAACCGCACACCCCTCAAGATATGACCATTAAGCACAAGTTCAAAAGAACTCTCCCCCATTTGATGTCATTCTCGAAAGAACAACAAGAGCGACCTTCATTTCAAAAGAAAATAAGGATTTTATTGGACACCAAAAACCATGAGAATGGTTTTCTATATCCAAGAAACTCAATCAAATTAATCACAAGTAAAACCATGATTAATTTAATCGGAATACGCAATCAAATTAAACACAAAAAGTGATCAATTCAATTGATTGTGCTTAACATAAGAGAACTTATGGAAACACGAAAATACTCAACTAGATTAATTACAAGAGAACCCATAGTTAATCTAATTGGAATACACAACCAAACTAATCACAAAAGTAATCAATTTAATTGTTATTTGTTTTGCTCGACATAAAAAACTTACGGAGCAATAACTAAATAACTAAACAAGATGATTAATTTAGTTCAATATGCTCGACATAACATATCTCACGGAACACCAACTAAGCTAACAAATCAACTTGGTTGTTTAGTGCTCAACATAAGATGTATTACCGGAGCCTCACAATAATACATAAAATATGGATTAGAGATGATCAATACTGCGGAATACACAAGGATTCATTCTATTTTCCATCACTATTTTCATAACGATATTTAATAGACATAATCCTTGAAAACAAAAGATTTTAACTTATCTTCCATCAAATATTTTATGATATAGGCTTTTTTGTATTTGTCAAAAGTTCATTCCTTCTTTTATCAATACATGCATATCGACATATAAAGGACTTAAATTTTGACAAGGTATGGGACAATCAAGTTCACGGTCGTAAACACACATATCCCATAACAATATTGCAATATATAAAACCATAAAGATTAATACTGCAAAAATCATCTTCCAAACAATTTTATAATTTAAATCAATAAATCTAAAAACATGAAAATGAAAACGTTGGACATAGCTACGTGTAATCACAATAATTGTTATTCCAAACTCTAGTAATCCTTCTCAAAAATAAGAATAAATTCTCATAAGAAGTTTCTTAGGCATCAAAACAAACTCGTAATGCACATACAAGATGATTTGTCCTTACAGAGTAGAATCAATCATTTTTGCATGGATTTACACCAATAATATCTACCAAAGGCGTATAAAAATATTTTCTTAACAAAGAAGAACATACAAAGTCAATAACGACCATGCACCATAATTCGCAAAGGATGATTGTGAACATTCAAGAATTCCATAGCACTGCGTACTACTTTCCATTCTTGAACTTCCTTCTTTTTGATTCACCAACAACATTCTTTTAAAAGCTACAAATTAGCTTAGAAGAGTAGTACTCCAAGAATCCAAGTGCCCAAGTTCAAGAGAAGTGGAACAAGTGCAACGAAACGGAGCAAGCTACTCAAAAACAAGATATAGGACAAATACCAATATTAACTCATCCAAATTCAAGGTTTCTCATCTCCATTTTGAAGATAATTCAAAGAGGAATAGAGTGCAAAAATAATGTGGTCAATCCAAGTTCGGACGAAGAAGTTACGGCCAAAACAAGTTTACCGAATATCGACGTCAAGTATGCATACAGGTTTGAAAACGAATTTTCATATCCTGGAGCAGTATGCAGACGGGGTTTGCGAATTTAAACCCCTGGATTTTGGTTTTAAATGATGTTATGCATACTTGGTATGTGTACCATGAAGTCCAAATATCCCTAACTAATGTTTTCAAACCTAAACATTTAAGAACCTTAAACACAGATCAAGTTAGGTAGAAATGAATGATAATCAAGGTACATGGATCATTATAAGTACTCAAACAAGTAATAAAAACATAAAACTTGATCAAGTTTATAAACATACCTTTTTAGAAAAGTCCAATTGAATTCTACAGCCTTACCAAATATAATCTGTGGGCCCCAGTTGTTGTGCTTCCCTCACCGTATACATAGCAGGGCATTTCTTGGTGAGGATGCACCTTCAACACAAACAAGTTGTGTTGAGGTGAACAATGTCTTGATCACCATGGAACCAAGAAAGAGTTTCTTTCCAACAACTCTTAAATCTTGTAGTGTTGAGAAACGCCCAAGGAACTTTTATAAGTCTATCAAAGAACTTCAAGAGAACCCAAAAAGATTTGTGTTTCTGATTCCTTGTTTTCCAACTTATAAATAACAGTTTCTGCATATAGTTTTTAGTACTGCGAAGGGAAACTCTTTTGATAAAAGAGACGTCCTAGATTCTTCATAAAAGAAGACAATACTACTATCTTGATAGGAAGTATCAGGAATTGAGCAATGAATCAATTCATTCTTTAAGGTGATACACTCAGATGACTGAGATTTAAACTCCTCTTGTAATTTGTTTAGTTTATCACAACTAATTGGATTACACAGAGGAGGAGCATTGCTCTCACTAATTAGTAAATCAATATCAACCTCAACATGAATATTATTCATCATAACTTGATTTATCCTGTCAAGAGGTTCTTGCTCTTTCTGGAGGTATAACTCAACATCAAGAGATAAGCTCTCAAGCTTCTTTTCAAGACCTGAAAACACTTCAAGGGATTTTAAACCTGGTGGAGATTTAGATAGAATTTATTCTACAGATTTTATTAAATCAGTCATGGAAGAAAATTCTAGAATCCCTGGATCTGGTGGCGCATTTATTGAGATAACACTACTGTCCATAAAGTCAGATCGCTACAAACACAGACTTGTAAGGTCTTGAACGTGTTTGCCTGCTCTGATACCAATTGAAAAAGCGGGGGTCTAACAACACCACCCAATATTTCTCTTAGCAATCTGTATGGACAAACTCGAATATACTTTTAAGAGAATCAACAAGACTCAATCAATTAAAAGTATATCAACGAGTTTATATCTCTCTCTTGATTTGATTTACTCAAGCAGGAACTGCGAGTTCTGATCAAATGCAAGGAATAACTTGGATGGTACCAAAGACCAATATCCAAGGATCAATCAATATCAATCGACAACCAAAGGTTTGATTTCCAATTGATTGATTCAAACGCACAACCTGTATTATTTCAATTATAAAGATAAAACAATATAATGTGGAAATTGAAATAACACAGACACTAGAAATTTTGTTAACGAGGAAACCGCAAATGCAGAAAAACCCCGGGACCCAGTCCATATTGAACACACACTGTATTAAGCCGCTACAGACACTAGCTGGTAGGCTTTTAAGGATGTAAGAAAATAAGAGCAAAGAGGAAGCCTACTTGTTAACCGCAAGTGCACGGTGTCGATTGTAGCTTGTGCAAATATGGGTCGAATCCACAGGGACTAGGTTGTGAGTTGAAGTTTCCTAAGCTAATTCTCTAAGCAGTGAACTAATGAAGCAAAGAGTGACAGTGGCAGTGAGCCAAAGGCAGTGAAGATGATTACAGCTACAGATGGTAGACTAGGAGGACACTAAGGCATTTGATTCCACATCTTGATCCTAAACTAAGGAAGTGCTTATGCAAGCTATATCTTGTTCTTTCAGGGAAGACTACAATGAGTGATTTACTAACTAACCTTGCTAACTTACCCCTAGCATCAGTTGTCTTCTTACAGCACAGCTGATCACAGGTATTTTGGCTCAACTAGTTAACTATCATTCCTAAGGAAATTCAATACAGTCCTTCAAATGGACTGATTTCTTAACCACAGTCACAACTTCACCCCTAGCATCAGCTGTCTTCTGATGGTTTATCAAAAGTGATTGTAGTTGAAGTGGTAAAACGGATTCGTATCATACTTGTGAAGAAAACAATTTTTCTAGATTTAAATTAAACACGCAAATAAATAAAATAGTTCAAACCTTTAGAGAAAAACACCAAGACTTGGATTCCACCATTGATCCATTATTTGATAAATTCTAATAATTAATATTCATGCAATTTTTCTTTTAGAGTGATTCTAATATTATGCCTTTTGTAGATTTTTGAAGTAATAAATGTAAACACCAAGCATGAAACATCAAGAGTCTTAAACTAAGCATGCTCCATCAAAATGAATCACAATTATTCAATAAAAATCAATTTTCCAATAAAAATTCCATGCAAATAATCATGTAATAATATTGCAAATAAATAATAAAGTTAGAATTATACCATAAATAAGGACCAATGGCTTCCTCCGTCGCCTTGGCTAAGGGGTTTAGCTCCTCATCCCAAAAACACACTCACAAGATAAATTCATGGCTAAAATAGGTGTTTTTATTGATGTATAAGATGAAACAGGAAATTGTAACGCTGTGAAAGTGTTACAGCGTCACTGTTACAAAGGGGTCACTGTTACAAAAGAGTATGGTAATTTAAGACTGCTGTAAACGATAACTATCTACTGCTGTGAAACAAAAACAGTGGTATTGAAAATAAGTCTGCTGAAGAACGACGGACTCTGCGAGTCTGTTCTTCGTGTTCTTCAGAAGCTTTAATGGCAGCAGCAGCAGCAGCGTTGTCTCCTCTATAATTGCTTCTCCTAGGCTCTTATCGACTCTAAACTCTCTCCTAAGGTTTTCCAAACTTTTCTTTGATGTAAACCAACACTTATATAGCCCAACAGATCCATAAATCTCGACTAAATATGCGATTATTCTTTTTCTTCTTCTCATGCAGTTGAAACGATAATCGCTTCTGTTGAGCTTTTTCACGTGCTGTTGGCTATAAAATAGCTACCAAACTCTTCCATAATCTTGAATAGGACCATGTACATGTTAATCCAACGTCAAAGTCCTCCAGAAATCTCTCAAAAATATTCTAAAAACTCAACAGAGAACACGTCTCTCTGTTGGAAACTTTGAAACCCTCTCTCGGCCATTCCAGCCCAATTGGTTGGTTCCAATCGATTGTACTAGGCCTGTTTAGTCCATCCAAGTCCAGCCCAACTGATTTCGGCGATTGAATCTCGTTAAAACTCCATCAAAATTCGATTATCAATCTGCCAGTGAACTTCCCGCCAATTTTCCAATTCAAAACGTGAAGAAGGTGGGTGCCCTTATCCTGTGCTGTTCTCCCTTTAGCAGCTGCCTGGAAATAGGCCATCCCTTAGTAATTAGGTTACCCCTTATCCAAAATCGAGGGTCCGTATAGTGATTTCTCTGGGACATTTTCCGCACTTTTTTCGGGGTTCCTCCGGGATATTCCTGGGATACTTCCGGTACAATTCTGGGGCGCTTCCGACACGTTATCAACGGAGGTCCAAATGCCGCATTTTTAGCCAATTTCGCCACAAAGCCTTATTCTTCCAAAAACACCTACAAATAAATAAAATAACCAAATAAGTACGATATCGAGCACTAACAATATATACAAATGAGCTATATTAGACACATAAATGCGTCTATCAAATACCCCCAAACTTATTATTTGCTAGTCCTCGAGCAAATCTAATCTAAAATAAAATGACTACACTTAGCACGTGCAGTAAGCCGTTAAACCACTAGGTGGCCCTAGTGGCGGAGTGTTGTCTCCGGAGGGTTTACCAGAGGTGTACCCACAAAACCTTAATACTCCAGAGCTTAGCTATCTACGCAGAACCTTGGAAGGCACTAAGAATCTCCTTGGTTGGCATACTTATTGACTACAGGAAGAAGTACCTTGATGCGAAATTCCAATTGTTGTACACGAGTTTGCACTCAAGCATACTAAAATTCATATAAAGTGACAGAGCTCTACTCAGATAGTTGCACTATGGACATCATATTCGGAGTCAAAACTAATCACATGGATAGATCAAGAAGATGGATATAGAAAAACATATATGGTTTTGATGTTTACTAAGTAAACGACGTTTCCCATATCTGTCTGAAGGCCTCCGCCAAAATGAACATATCCTAATGGATTGAGATACTAGTCTGACTAATATCAACACACTGGCATATACAAGGGTACCAGTGGTCGATAACCTAACTCTAGGTCAACACAACTGGCATATACAAGGGTACCAGTGGTCAACTTTATTGAATTTATTCCTTTTGGTCAAATGGTCTGGTCTCAATTATTTTTTTTATTTTTTTTGATAACTACCATTTTTTTTTCATTTTTTTTTCATCTCTTTTTCTTTTTCAACTTTTTTTTTTTCATGGTATCTCAATCACTCTAATTCACCCTAGCATTGGTAACAACTTGAATCGTGGGCCCCACCTATCACTTAGAGAAACATAGTTTAAAAAAAAAAAAATAAAAATAGAAGTGAAAAGGACTCAACGAGATATGGTGAAACTATCATGTTATTTCTAACACCTGAGCTCTGTGCTTTTATGAATAGACTCTTCTAGATGTTTCCATCTAATCAGATTGGTTCTTCAACTCCTACAACCAAAATGCTTCCATCCAGTTAGATTAGTTAGTGCAATCCTCAATAGGCATAATTTCTAAGCTCTGGAGTTTATTTATTGCAACTAAAAGCCAAAAAGTGTTTCTTCCCCACCCCCAAACTTAAATCTAACATTTTCCTCAATGTTTCTACTTATGAAATTAAAGCACATACAAGGAGAAAATGTTACCACTGGAGGGAAAAGAAAAAAGGAAGGATATTACCGTATCACAAGAACGCGGGAGCCTCCCAGTAAATGCTAAATTTATAGTCATTAGCTAGACATCAAATACCTCAAAAATAATTTTCACCTTCCAAAGTCGTATACCAATAGTCGAAACAATTGTGGGTCCATAAGACCAAATAGAACTGCCACTAATAGGAGACAAATAGTCAAGAACAGAAAAATGAGCAGAAAGAGCACAACCTGATCTAAAGTTTCTCGCAAGACAATTGGATTTATCTGGAGTGCCCAATTGGGCTTCATATGAGTGTCTCGGGAAACATATCCATCCGAAAAACGGGCCTCTAACATATGGATTTTCTCCTGGACAGTATCAGGAGGATCGGGTTGTGGAGTCTGAATAGACTCAGGGAATACCTCACTAGGCTCGAGTCCCAAGTTAGGAACTTCCAATGGGGATACTTGACTATCACAAGAATCATTACTACCTCCAAACATAGGGTTTTCACTACTCTCAGTCAAACCTTTAATTATTGCTTGGATTTCCGAATCTTCGGAGTCCTTGAAATGCTCAAGAGCTTCTTGTAGTTCTACAGTAGGTTCACCTATCTGTCTTAGTAAGATTGTCTCATCAAATGCATCCACAAAATCATTAAATAAAGTGTCATCCCAATTATCCTGAATTTGAACTAAAGTGCTAATCATATTCACTTCCTCTAAATCATTGGAAGGTTGTCTAGTAACATTAAAAACATTCAGTTCAGTGGTCTTATTACCAAAGGATATGTTCATGAGTCCAGTCCTACAATTGATGATAGCATTAGATGTGGCTAAGAATGGGCGACCTAAAATCACCGGGACGTGAGCACTTGGGTCCTGAACTGGCTGGGTGTCTAGAACAACAAAATCAACTGGATAAACAAACTTATCAACCTCAATTAGAACATCCTCTATGACACCACGAGGGACTTTGACAGACCTATCAGCTAATTGTAGTGTCATGTTGGTCGGGTTCAGCTTACCAAGACCTAGCTGGGTGTATACATGACACGGGAGTAAGTTAACACTAGCTCCTAAGTCAAGTAATGGCTTATCGACCATGTGATTACCAATTGCACAAGATATGGTAGGGCATCCAGGGTCCTTGTACTTAGGGAGTGTTTGGTTCAGAAGAATTGAACTTACTTGACCAGCTAAAAAGGCTTTCTTATGGACATTAAGCTTACGTTTTCGTGTACAAAGATCCTTAAGGAACTTGGAATAAGATGGTAGTTGCCTAATTGCTTCTAGTAACGGAAGGTTTATGGTAACTTTCTTAAAAACCTCCATTATGTCATTAAAGTTTGATTCATTTTTTGTTGGTGCCAATAACCGGGGAAATGGGGCTCTGGGGACAAAACCAGGTTCAACAGGACCCTCATTGGTCTCTTTAGAGACTCTATCAGTCTCCTCATTTTCTGGCTCATAAGGGTGAACTACAGCATGTTCACTTTCAGGTATGTCGACCTTATTATCAACTTTCTTTCCACTCCTAAGGGTCGTGACAACATTCACATGATTGTACGATTTCTCTCCTCTAGGGTTAGGATCAGTATGACTAGGGAACCTTCCATCTTCTCTCTCACATATAAACTTAGCTGTTTGTCCTACTTGAAGTTCTAACTTGGTAAGACTCTGGGAAGTATTCTTCAATTCCTGCCTAGTTTCTTGTTGAAAGCTCATGTGGTTCTTTGATAGCATGTCATGGTTACTTACTAACATAGTGATAGCTTCCTCTAAGGTAGAGATCTTTTTCTCGGAAGTGTTCTGAAACTGGGTTTGACCTGAAGAGTTCTTAAAACCAAAACCTGGGGGAGGCTGAGAATTGCTAGACTGGCCTTGACTCTGGCCCTTAGACCAAGAGAAATTAGCATTCAATATTCACTGTTAGATGAAAACCTGATTTAGATTCAAGCTAATATTTCTCAACCGTTAGATCGAAAACTTAGCTTGTTACACACACTTGACAATGCATGCTTCTAGGTTTGTTAACCGTACCCAAATGTACGCACTTGTTGGTTCAATAATAGTTAAACAAAAGGTTAGCCATATGAGAATTTCATATCAACCATGTTCTTCTTCACCATAAATAGTTCAAATGACTTCAAATGAACTAGTTAGAGAGTTGTTCAATTGAAAGGAAATCTTATGTACTACACAAGACGCAATTGAAGCAAAGATGATTTGATTCACTTGAATCGGTTCATGAACTTTTATAGCCACGGTTTGCAAACTGCATTCCTTAGTTTTTTAAAGTTTAAGTTCAGAAATCATCTTCAGATATATAACCTTCTTAAGTTCACAGACTAGGTTCGCGGACTTAAGCAACCAGGAAAAGTTTACAAACTCCAGCAGAAAATCTCGTCAAAAGACCTTCCGCCGGTTCGAGGACTGGGTTCGCGGACTGGGTTCGTGGACTGGTACTCACGCAACTAGTTTTTCAACTACAGCAGAATTTCTCGGGATGAGAAGTTTGGCAGTTCGCGGACTGAGTTCGGGGACTTGGAAACAAGCCATTCTTCCGGTTTCTCTTGATCAACAAAGTTCGCAAACTTTGGTTCAAGGAATAGAACTTATACATAAATGTGTTTCCACAAAAATGCTTATGTCCATAATTTTTTATGTAATCTAAACTCTCATTTCAGTCATTGAAACATTCTTAGAGGACGTTATATAGATGTTACACCATTTCTCGTCAAAGCAATTTTCAAAGTGATTGAAACATATCATGACTTTCGTCACTAGGTAAAGATAAACTTGATCGAAGCGAAAAGCTTACCAACATATATTTCGAGATATAGATAGGCGAGGTATACTCGGATCGAAATACCAAATGTGTATAATCCAAGTCTATATATATATAACATACGACTTCTTGTCTCAAAGAGTAGGAGATAGAGTAGATAGTCTTTTGAGTGATAGATAAGTTCAAGTCTTCACATACCTTTTTGTCGAGAAGTTCCACCGGTTCCTTGAGTAGTTCTTCTGCTTGTATGATGAATCTCCATGAAGTCCTTGATCTCAACTACAATTTCTATCCTAGTCCGAGACTTAGCTATAATAGACTAGAAATCAAGGCTTATAGTTTTGATCACTAACATTGAAAAACATGCTTGAGATAGAAACGCATGCGAGGTTGACTAAGCAATGCTCTAACAAAAGCAATAACCATGTCTAGAGCAGATATCGATATATTTGTTGCGCTTACGGTCAATAACACGAGAAATAGACACACCACGCGAAAAAAAAATTGCACACCATTGCTTGTGAAAGTAGAAACACATGTAACGTCAAAACAAGTATCCCAACCATTATCCCAGTTATACACCAGAATATATGCATGTATAGCTTCACCACCATCACTAGTAAGGAAACCAAGAGAAGCCTATGTTTTAGCTTGTACTCCCACTCGAAAGCACATATACGACATTGTGTCATGCATGAGATCATGGAAAAATTTCAAGACAACTTCATATGTACAATGTATAGCGTGTGACCACCAAAAACATCCATGCTACTCCCACAACAAGAACAAAGACTATCCTCGGCAAATAAAGGAACACCCATCTTATAACCAAGTATTACGCTAAATTGTCGAGGCCCAATTTTTTGACCTAAACCCTCTACAGGAATAGCCATCAGGTAGTCTTGACTCTTGAGTATGCTTGATCTTATTGTTATGCCATATAGCAAGATCTCGTTGCCTCATACCGTATTTAGTGGGAATTTACTTCTTCACTTGATCAAAATACATAGCTGCCAATTTACTCATGGGATGGGGGCAGCAGTTTCAATAAAGAGAGAAGAAGAACCTAAACCACAAATAGGGGTAGGCGCATCCAAAGCAAGCATACATGAAGGGATCATACATGTGACACCAGAATTGCGCAAAATATCACCTTATAACTGTTGAGTTTTCAAGAAAGAAGCAAGGTAGCAATATACTGCATCGTATCTTCCATCGTGTATAGACCCAAACCACCATTTTTGTTAGGCAGTGAAGCCACACGCATCTGTAAATTCCTAAAACCAGGACCATCACATGTAACCAAAAAAATATATAAAAATAAAATAAAAATAAAAAACTCTATTACTTTAGGGTTTGCATAGATACTAAAAATGTGTTTGGTTAATATGGAAAGTTCAAAAGATGTCGACATAATATTTGAACATGTGCTAATATCTTATCACTATTACTTATTATTCAAATATGTTGATACTCAAGGTGAGATCTGATAGACACATTTTTGTGTTTAATTTGATCTTAATACTATATATTGTTGGCACTCGAGTTTGTACTAATTTTGGTGTTTTATGTGTTTGTAAGCACCTTTGGAAAATAAACATTTTTTGGAAAATTCGGCTCGGAAAGTTGGTAAAAGCCCTGGAGGAAACGTGTTATTCGGACTCTCACCGTTGGATAAGGGGCACCTCAATTACTAAGGGGCACCCCAGGTCACCCCAAAAGGCATCTGTTATTCGCACCCCAGTACAAGATTAGGGGGAGGTCATCTTCTCCATTTGAATTTTGTTTTTGGCGGGAAAATGGAGAACACTTCTGCAGATTTTTGATCGAATTGTTGAACGTGTTCTAGGGAGATTCAATGGATGATTTTTGGTAGATAGTTGTGATATGGCCTATTAAACACACTTTGGGCATTTGGTTTGACCAGAATTGTCTAGAATCAGCTAAACAATTCAGGGGTTGAAAACAGGGCAGTTCGTGTATATCACGGGTTTCACGTGATTTGGAGAAGATTCAACGTGTTTTGTGCGTGCATGGAAGACCCTCACAGCCTGTTGGAGCGTGAAGGAGTTAAATATGGTAATTTGGAGGCTTGAAAACGCGTGAGAAGATGAAACAGGAAAGAAAATATTCCCAGAAATATTTTCTTTACTGCCGAGTTAAAGAGAATTATATGGAGTGAATGAGCGAGATTCGATGGGTTTGTTGGCTATAAATAGGTTGCTGAGGTTGAGTAGAAAGGGTGTCGAGAGTTTGGGGTCGATAGGAGATCTCAGGAGCGAGAAATCAAGAGTTGATGAAACTTTGTTTCTGCTGATGATGATGATGAAGAACACCAAGAACACGAAGAACAGACTCGCAGGGACAGTCGTTTATCAACAGTGAAACAGACTCACAGGCATGGGTCATAGGTGGGGGTCTTAGAGCTACAGTAAAAATAGCACTTCTTCTGTGTCGTTTATTATGGACGCTTTCTGTGGGTCGCACATTCACTGTTTTATTATTTCATCTCCATTTTCATCCTTGTAAACACCCTTTGAGCAATAAAAATGAATTTTGAGCGTGTTTTCAATATGCGGAGCTAGAACCCATCACTGGGACGACGGAGGAAGCTGTTTTTCACCCATGTGGTAATTCTATTTAATTTCTTTATGACTATTTGCACTATTATAATTGATTTATGATTTTTATTGATTATTTGTGATTTCGTTTGATGTCGCATGCTTAGTCTTAGGTACTTTTGATGCGTCATGCTTGTGAGTTACATATAATTCTTTATAAAATCTACCTTGGCAAAGATTTAGAGTCGATGTTTGTTATTTTATGAGCTTTAATTGTCCGGAATTAAATATTGAACTGCATGAATGTGAGAATTGGTGGAATCCCGAGTGCCAGTAAATCTCTTCATCTTGTTAATATTTTTGTATATATAATTTTATTAAATCTTTAAATTTAATCTTCACAAGTCCGAGAGTTTGAACCTCATTACTACAACATCATCAAAAACATTATCATTTTGGCGCCGCCGACGCGGATTTGTGCTTAGGTAGAATTTTTAGGTTTTTATTATTTTTTATTATTCCATTTGTTCTTTTTACGTCTCTTTGGTTGTGTCTTTGTATTACAGGTTTGAAGTTGAATACTAAAGACCTTGGAATCAAAGCTTAAAGCTAAAAGAGAAGGAAAAAAGACAAAGCAAAAAAATAAAGAAAAAAGAGAGAGAATTTTTTTTTTAAGAGACTTTCCATTTTTTTTTTCTTTTTTGTAATTATTATTATTATTTTTTTGTATTTCTTTTCATTGGACTGGACTTTGGACAATTTATTTTAATTTTAAACCCTACGGAAGGGTTATATAAAAAAAATAAAAAATAAATAAATATAAACTGTTTGCAGGGAAGGACGACGATTACAATATTGTCTCGGCCCCTCGGGTTCACGCACTGACACCGGAGTCAGTGGCCCGAGTCGACTAAAACGGTTCTTCGCCCGTCTGGTACGGTAGGTAAACTTCTAAACACCCGCGAATCTCCTGTCAGCGGGTTTACTGTCTGCCTTAAGGTGATTATATGTTGAGGACTGAACCGGCTGCTTTAATTTCCTAGTAAAGGGCAAGAACTGGCCATATAAGATAAGGGTTCGGATTTCATCACCGTTCCCTTCTTGCTCGCCTTAGGTAAACGAAACCTAACGCGAACCCAAGCTTAAAATTTGATTAGAACGAGACCGATAGGGTAACGAGCTTGGTAGGAAAATCTTTCGAAAAATATTGGTTACTCTTTTAAGCATACTTCAAAGTTCTTGATGGTTTCTGTAAGTTGAATGCGTGATTGTGCCGCCTTGTAATACCGGTGAGGCTTTGGGTATCAAAGCTCCACTGAGCTTCCCTCGCCTCGATTCAACTTACATTAGCTCGGATTGATTCCAGAGGGGTGTGCTCAAATTGTAACGAATTCCTTTTCGAAGGAATAGAAGCTGGTCTAGAAAACAATCTAAGTGGAGCCATCATGCTTTTTGTTTGCTAGATTCTATAGGTTTGATTTGGTCGAGTCAGCCTTGTTTGTGATTGTGTAGAATTCCCTTGCAATTAAGAATGTCGAACTGGTACGATAGAAGCCAATACAATGAGTATCGACCTGAATTTGAATATGGACATCATCTTTTTTTTGACCATATTGGGAATAGTGGTTGGGAACGCCATCCTTTGGAAGGATATGGGTCATACCCTGGTGAGCCCAATTACTATCCACACATGCATCAGTCTTACGAGCAAGAAGATTATAGTACTAGTTCTTCGTCTCTAGAGGATACAATCAAACTATTGAAAAGTAGTCCTTTTTATGATCCCTCTGTTCCTATTCCTCCTTTAGAAGAGTCCCTCAGGGAGTTAGCTGAGTCGACGCGTAAGTTAGCTGAGATGAATAGTATAATTATAGACGAAAGAACTACAATAATGAGTGAACTTTCTATAGAGGAATCCCTCGAGCGGATAGCTGAGACGAACAAAAGAATTGCTCGAAATTACTTGAATTGCCAATATAATGTATCCAATAATACCCTTGAGAATGAAGATAGTTATTTACATAATCAAGATAACAAGGTTAGAATTGGTAGCACTACTTGTTTTGATGAGGTTCAATCATCTTCGTACTATTATGATGATGATAGTAGTAATCAAGAATCTGAAATGTGTAGGCATAGTGATCAGGAATCTATTAATCCAATTGAGCTTTATAATGATTCTATTATTTCTAATTCAAATCCAAATAATTTTTATGATTATTCACCTATTCAAAAGGACGAGGATTTGATTAGGGATACCACCGTTTTAGACGATGTAGTTTTTTCTTTTGATTACGAAGCCGATAATGCTTTAGAGGAACGAGTTTATTCCGAAAATGTTGTTTTAGAGTCTAGCGACTTAGAAACAATAGTCTTAGACGAAGAAAATGAACTCGTAGAGCTATTAAATATGAGTGAGGATGCGTCACTTGAGTATAACCTCGAAGAAGCAATTGACTATTTTCAGGATTCCAATGATCTAGAAATTAAGGAAATTGTAGCTAGTCTATCTAGAGATACCCAAAAATCTATGTTTGGGGGTGATTATCATTCTCCTTGTGCCATACTTTTAGCTCTTACAAAGATCCCTCATTTTGGACTTGATATCTCTGCCTCGACCATTTTACAACATTACCTTCATACTCGTTTTCCCGAACCTAATGATGTCCAGGAAGAAGTTCAGTCGTTAGAAACCCATCCTCTGGTTGATGTGGTTTGCCCAGGCTATGATACCCAGATTGACTTTGTTTTCCCACCAAATAGTTTTCTTCCAAATGTGGGAACGTTTATATTTCAAATGTGTCGAATATTAAGTTGTGAGACTAAACCTAAATGCTTTAGGAAATTAGAATCGACACATTTGCTTAAGAGTGACCACTACTCTCATTGTGGTCAATTTTGTAAGTCAAATCTTATTGACTTAGAGGGTCCTCAGTTATTTAGGTTATTATTTTGCGCTTCTAAGATCATATTTGAGTTTTTCCAGACTCTAAGACCTAATGATTCGGATCCCACCTATGAAGAAACGCAACCAATGAAAATATTTTATTTAGACCCTTTCTTAGAACCTGAACCTGAACCACAATTAGATATAAATATCTTAATCAGGAAACTAGATAAGGGCATGCTATCCTTGTTCACTTTCTTGGGTTATTGTAGTTTCCTTTGGTAAGCTCTTTTTGGTTTTGAAGACCCACAGTTATTTCAGATGTTACTTTTTGATTCTATGAGGTGACTAATTCCTTCCGATGTCTGGCTGAAGACTTTAAACTTAGCACTTCTTGGGAGGTAACCCAATCTCATGCGACACGGTAATATCTTTCCTTAACTCTTTTGCTTCAAATGGTAACAGTTTCTCCTTGTTCATATGCTTTTAATTTTATCTTTAGAACATTGAGGACAATGTTAGATTTAAGTTTGGGGGTATGGGAGAAACTTTTTAGTTGCACTTTTGAAACTTCTAGCGTCACATGGTATCCGGTTAGCTAAGTTTACATACTGTTTCTCACCGAAAATATATAAATTGGAATGCTAGAGATAACAACTTATTAAGACATTAGAGAAAAAGACATTGAGATCCTTGAAATTCAGGAGAGAATTTGTTCCTTTTAGAGGGTAACCGTGATGGACCTAACCATACATAATGGAAAGGCAAGTAGGTCAGGGAAATGCCAGAAAGACAAAGCAACCTCACAATGTAGTCTTAGTTACTGGATTGCGACTCTCTCAGTAGAAACTTATCATCATCAACAAGCGGAGCGACATCAAAATCTATGAAGAAAGTTGAAGACGTTTTAGGTTTAGAAGCAACAATAGAAGAGAATAATTCAAAAATAAAAGTTGAAGTTATAAGAGCAAATGATATAAGTTGTTAGAATCCATGATACCAAGATATCACAAGTTGCGAAGATCCAAGTTTTGAAAGTCCTTCTCTCATGGCCATGTAAATTTTTGTCTTGTAATTTTGTGTTTTCAAAAAAAAAAAAAAAAGAGAAATGAAAAAAAAAATGAAACATCATTACGTTCTTTTTGTTCAAGTCAAGCAAGAAATCGAAGAGAAGAGTTAATTGTCAAGGTTCTATGAGGTTCGAGAGTTTATCATCAACAGTTGAAGACCGAAGAAGGCGTTGTTTCTACTGAGCACTGTGAGAGAGTCGAAGAAAGATGCATTTTGGTTGCTTTGTTAGTCTGCTTTCAATCTGGCACAAAATCTTTCTAGCACTGGCTTAACTCATCACACGTAATTAGTCCAGCTGTGTAGCAGATGTCCCTCTCATTTTTATCTCTCTCCTAATCTTATCCATCTGTAAAGCATCGGATGCATCTTACAATGTTTATCTAGCTGTGTAGCGGATATCTCTTTATCTAGCAGTGGTGTGGATGTGTCTCCCCTTTTCTTCAGTCAGCTTTAGAGCTGACACCTTTAATTTCTCTGGCATTCTACTTACTTGGAGATAGGTTGAGAATATGTATGTCCTCATAGCTCTTTGGATACTTGTGACCAATTGGGATTAAAGGTTTTGTGGGTACACCTCTGGTAAACCCTCCGGAGAAAACACTCCGCCGCTAGGGCCACCTAGCGGTTTAACGGCCTGCTGCACGTGCTAAGTGTAGTCTTTTTATCTTTTCAAAAATAAATTTTGCTCGAGGACTAGCAAATAATAAGTTTGGGGGTATTTGATAGACACATTTTTGTGTTTAATTTGATTGCAATACTATATATTGTTGGCACTCGAGTTTGTACTAATTTTGGTGTTTTATGTGTTTGTAGGCACCTTTGGAAAATAAACATTTTTTGGAAAATTCGGCTCGAAAAGTTGGTAAAAGCCCCGGAGGACACGTGTTATTCGGAATCTCACCATTGGATAAGGGGCACCTCAATTACTAAGGGGAACCCCAGGTCACCCCAAAAGGCATCTGATATTCGCACCCCAGTACAGGATTAGGGGGAGGTCATCTTCTCCATTTGAATTTTGTTTTTGGCGGGAAAATGGAGAACACTTCTGCAGATTTTTGATCGAATTGTTGAACGTGTTCTAGGGAGATTCAATGGCTGATTTTTGGTAGATAGTTGTGATATGGCCTATTAAACACACTGTGGGCGTTTGGTTTGACCAGAATTGGCTAGAATCAGCTAAACAATTCACGGGTTGAAAACAGGGCAGTTCGTGTATATCACGGGTTTCACGTGATTTGGAGAAGATTCAACGTGTTTTGTGCGTGCATGGAAGACCCTCACATCCTGTTGGAGCGTGAAGGAGTTAAATATGGTAATTTGGAGGCTTGAAAACGCGTGAGAAGATGAAACAGGAAAGAAAATATTCCCAGAAATATTTTCTTTACTGCCGAGTTAAAGAGAATTATATGGAGTGAATGAGCGAGATTCGATGGGTCTGTTGGCTATAAATAGGTTGCTGGGTTGAGTAGAAAGGGTGTCGAGAATTTGGGGTCGATAGGAGAGCTCAGGAGCGAGAAATCAAGAGTTGATGAAACTCTATTTCTGCTGCTGATGATGATGAAGAACACCAAGAACACGAAGAACAGACTCGCAGGGACAGTCGTTTATCAACAGTGAAACAGACTCACAGGCGTGGGTCGTAGGTAGGGGTCTTAGAGCTACAGTAACAATAGCACTTCTTCTGTGTCGTTTATTATGGACGCTTTCTGTGGGTCGCACATTCACTGTTTTATTATTTCATCTCCATTTTCATCCTTGTAAACACCCTTTGAGCAATAAAAATGAATTTTGAGCGTGTTTTCAATATGCGGAGCTAGAACCCATCACTGGGACGACGGAGGAAGCTGTTTTTCACCCATGTGGTAATTCTATTTAATTTCTTTATGACTATTTGCACTATTATAATTGATTTATGATTTTTATTGATTATTTGTGATTTCGTTTGATGTCGCATGCTTAGTCTTAGGTACTTTTGATGCGTCATGCTTGTGATTTACATATAATTCTTTATAAAATCTACCTTGGCAAAGATCTAGAGTCGATGTTTGTTATTTTATGAGCTTTAATTGTCCGGAATTAAATATTGAACTGCATGAATGTGAGAATTGGTGGAATCCCGAGTGCCAGTAACTCTCTTCATCTTGTTAATATTTTTGTATATATAATTTTATTAAATCTTTAAATTTAATCTTCACAAGTCCGAGAGTTTGAACCTCATTACTACAACATCATCAAAAACATTATCAAGATCCCGAATAGAAATATCCCAATGGATAAGCATACTCTTGTTACTATATTATTAAAGTATTTATTGGATGTCGGATAATATTAGTTTTCATTAAATAGAGATTTTGATGTATGAGTTGGATTACAATCGGAATATTAATAAAACCGAAAATAAACCTTTATTTCATATCTTTAGGATTTTCAGATTTGGTAGTCATTATAAATAGTGAAGCTTGTAATTCTTACAAACTTATCCCTTGGACACAATGACCTAACTGTTTATGTAATATTCGCTTGATAGGAGAGTATCCTAGCTAGTTAGGTGAAATCTCTTATGCGCACTGATAAGTGCATCATCTGCATGATTTTAGTATCAAATCCATAATAATTTTTGCTATAATTTTTGCATGATTTTAGTATCTTTATTAGTTTTCATTAAAGAGAGATTTTGATGTATGAGTTGGATTACAATCGGAATTTTAATAAAACCGAAAATAAACCTTTATTTCATATCTTTAGGATTTCCGGATTTGGTAGTCATTATAAATAGTGAAGATTGTAATTCTTGCACACTTATATCTTGGACACAATAACCTAATTGTTTATGTAATACTCGCTCGATATGAGAGTATTCTAGTTAGGTGAAATCTGTTAGAGCATTGCTCGGTCGAACTCACATGCGTTGCTATATCAAGCATGTTTGTCAATGTTAGTGATAAAAACTATAAGCATTGATTTCTAGTCTACTATAGCTAAGTCTCGGACTAGGATAGAAAGTGTAGTTGATCTCAAGAACTTATTGGCAATCATCATACAAGACGAAAGACTACTCAAGGAACTGGTGGATCTTCATCGACTAAAAGGTATGTGGAGACTTGAACTTATCTATCACTCAAAAGTCTATTTATCTCCTATCTTGAGACAAAAGTCGTTTTGCTATATAAACTTAGATTATACATATTTGGTATTTTGAGCCGAGTTTATCTCGCCTATTTATTTCTCGAAGTATATGTTGGTAAGCTTTCGCATTAGCCAAGTTCATCTTTACCTAGTGACGAAAGTCATGTTATGTTTCAATCACTTTGAAAATTGCTCTGACGAAAAATGGTTTGTGAATAACTGTTAGAGCACTGCTCGGTTGAACCCACTAGCGTTGGTATGTCAAGTTAGTTATCAATTTTAGTTGTCAAAATGCATTCTTGATTTAGCATACTAAAGATAGTTTCGGACTAGATTAGATCTAAGAAGTTGAATCGAAGCTATTCTTAAAGGATGAAGATTGAAGATTGAAGACTACAAGAAGACATCAACAAGTATTTCATCAACAAAGGTATGTGATTGATTTCATTTGGATTCTTGTTCAATTCTACCTTTCTAATATATCAAGATAAATGCTCACTCTATGGAACAATTCCAATGACGGTAAATGTACATTTAGGTATATATACTTGAGGTTATTTGATTCATGACCTTGGAGACAATAACCTTTATCCTTATAAAGAATCTCATTTTATAGTGAATGAGCTGATGAATCCAACGAGCCAAGAATCACTCAATTCCGAGTTATAACGATGAAGTTATGAGTGATTTATTAAAGTAACAATTATAAGTGTTGTTGTAATTGTTACATTTCATTAGTAGGAAACAACCCATGGATTGTTTATAACAGTACACGGACTTGGGCCCAATTACGTGACTAAAAGGCTTTTTTGGTCAAGTTGGTGATGTTTCCTTATCTAACCAAGTTAGCTATTATTCCAAACATCTTTGATTACCATATTAAAGTGCTTGTGATTCTTTCCTAATTTAATTTGTGATTTATTCACAAAAATACAATTTGCTAAATTAATTATTTATTTAATTATTTTGGCAAGAGTTGTAACTTAGGAAAGACTCCCTTATTTAGGAGAGTCTTGAAAAAGGAAAATAGCTTTGCTTAGCTTCCAAGCTATTGCTCACTATAAATAAAGGAGTTCGTGAGTTTACACATTTTTCATCCCTTTGGAAAATTGGTGTAAGCTCTGCAGATTGTTTTCCACGTCTTCCGTTCTTCGTGAACGAGAGTAAGATAAAATTCTTTGTATTAGGGATCACAAAGCCAAGTTGGATTTAATCTTTGTGATTGATCATACAACTTGTAATCTAGGTTTTTCACCTCTTGTCTATTCTAAGGTTTTCTCTTCTGATATAAAACCATTCAAGAGTTGTTGATCATAAACCCTAGGTTTTGATAGATTTCAGTTTCCGATCGTATACCAACACTTGTTAGTCGAAATCGGAGACTAGAAAGAAAAACTTCTATTGAGGCATCTCGTAAAAATCCTTGAGAAGTTTTAAACAAGATATCTCTAGATTTATTCTAGTTGTTCTTGTTGTAGAATTATTAGGGTTTTCTTAACTTGTAAATTGATCTTTGGAATCACCCAAGTTTACTTACGGAAATCAGGTTCACGGACACCTTGTGTGTACGCATACGGATTTTAAGTTAAAACCCTAATCTACAAGTTTGTTTTGATATTACTTTTACCTAGTAATTGTTGTTATCAAAATAAACACAATATTTCCAAAACCTTGATTTACATCTAAAAGGAAATCAAATCGGTGTTTTGTGCAAACTTAATATCGAATCGTATCAATCGTGTTGGTGTATCTTCTAAAGAGAACCTTGGGTTATGTTAGAAGATTTGTGTGAATAATTTCTAAAGAGAATCGATATTCTTCTAGGAGTTATACAAGTTCTGAAGAAGGTATTACATCTAGTACGAATAGGTAGTAGGAAATTGGTGTAACAGCTTATTATCAGTGTGTGTTTATTCTGGACTAGGTCCCGGGTTTTTTTTGCATTTGCAGTTTCCTCGTTAACAAAATATCTGGTGTTAGTGTTATTTCAATTTCTGCATTATATTGTTTCATCTTTATAATTGAAATAATACAGGTTGTGCGTTTGAATCAATCAATTGAAAATCCGACCTTTGGTTGTTGATTGATATGGATTGATCCTTGGATATTGGTCTTTGGTACCATCCAAGTTATTCCTTGTGTTTGATTAAAGACTCGTTGATTTCTATTAGCTTGAGTAAATCAAAACAAGAGAGAGATATTAACTCCTCGATATACTTTAATCTAGATTGAGTCTGACTGTCTAGTTGATTCTCTATTAAAGTATATTGGAGTTGGTCCATACAGATTGCTAAGCGAAATACTGGGTGGTGTTGTTAGACCCCCGCTTTTTCAATAACAACTATATAACGTCCTCTGAGAATATTTCAATGATTGAAATGAGAGTTTAGATTATATAACCATTGGAGGATATAAGCATTGTTGTGGAAACACATATATGTATAAGTCCTTATTCCTTGAACCGAAGTTTGCGAACTTTGTTGATCAAGTGAACCGGAGTAGTGCGTGAGCTAAGTCTGCGAACTCAGTCCGCGAAACCAGTCAGCGAACTGGCGAAGCTCTCAAACCCGAGAATTTCTGCTGGAGTACGTGAACTCCATCCGGGAACTTAAGTCCGCGAACCCAGTCCGCAAAATTGAATAGGTTATATCTAAAAACGATGATTGTGAACTTATTCATATTAACTAAGGAATGTAATTGCAAACCGTGGATATATAGTTCATGAACCGATTCAAGTGAATCAAATCGTTTTTGCTTCAATTGTGTCTTGTGTAGTACATGACATTTCCTTACAATTGAATAACTCTCTAACTAGTTCATTTGAGTCATTTGAACTTGTTATGATGAAGAAGAATATGGTTGATATGAAAGTGATCATATGGCTAACCATTTGGTTAGCTATTGTTGAACCAACTAATGTACAAGTTTGGATACGGTTACACAAGCCTAGAAACGTGCATTTCATTTGTGTATAACAATCTATGTATTCGATCTAACGGTTGATAAATATTAGCTTGAATCTAATCAGATTTTCATCTAACGGTGAATGTTGAATTCTTTGTTACCAAGTTAACATTGATTGCAAACCCTGATTTGAAAGACTATATAAGGGAGAACTCTAGCAACTGGGAAACCTAATCCCCACACATTCGGTGTGATACTAGTTGTGCTAAGCTAGAGTTGATTCTCCTTTAACCTTTGGTTTCTTCTTCTAAACCAGGTTAATGACTTAAAGACTTCATTGGAATTGTGAAGCCAGCCCGATACTACTTTATCATAGTTGTGTGATCTGATCTTGCTGTTTCTATCGTACGAGTACAATTGTAATAATTGGCTTAAGATTTCTATCTCCGATAGGCAAGATAAAAAGTAATCACAAACATCTTCGTCTCATCGTTTGTGATTCCACAATATCTTTTTTCGCTGCTTTGATTAAGTTTATTGTGAGGTGATTGATAATACTAGGTTGTTCTTCGGGAATATAAGTCCGGATTATCAATTGGTTCCTGTTCACCTTGATTTATCAAAAGACGAAACAAAACTCGTAGGTATATTCTTGGGAGACGGATTTATCTATTACCATAGACTTTACTGTGTGATACAATTTTTTTTATTAAAGTCTTCGACTTTGGGTCATAGCAACTCTTAGTTGTGGGAGAGATCAGCTAAGGGAATCAAGTACGTAGTATCCTGCTGGGATCAGAGACGTAGGAGCATAATTGTACCTTGGATCAGTGTGATATTGGTTGGGGTTCAACTACAGTCCAGACCGAAGTTAGTTTGGAGTAGGCTAGTGTCTGTAGTGGCTTAATACAGTGTGTGTTCAATCTGGACTAGGTCCTGAGGTTTTTCTGCATTTGTGGTTTCCTCGTTAAAAAAATTCTGGTGTTTGTGTTATTTCTTTTCCGCATTATATTTTGTTATATAATTGAAATATCACGGGTTGTGCGTTGTTCAATCAATTAGAATATCTGACCTTTTGGTTGTTGATTTAAATTGATTGACACTTGGATATTGGTCTTTGGTACCGTCCAAGTTATCTCTTTAGTATTTGATAAAGACTCGCAGATTTCTATTTGCTTGAGTATATATCAAATCGAGAGATTGAGATATAAGCTCTTTGATATGCTTTTTATCTAGATTGAGTCTGACTGTCTAGTTGATTCTCTAGAAAGTATATTGGAGTTTGTCCATACAGATTTCTAAGCGAAATATTGGGTGTAGTTGTTAGACCCCCGCCTTTTCAATTGGTATCAGAGCAGGCAAACACGTTCAAGACCTTACAAGTCTGTGTTTATAGCGATCCGAATCTATGGACAAGAGTACTATCTCTGATAAATGCGTCACCGGAAATAAAAGTTCTGTCTCGTCTAATTTTATTAAAGAGAAAGGTTCTTCAATCTCGAATATAGATGAACCTTGTGTTCTGACGAGACGGACAAACATTGACATGTGTGATTCCGATTACCCTTCAAAAGAGACCATCTCTATTAATGAACGGGAAACAACTGAAGATAGTGAATTGATTCTAAATCTTGCTAGAATCCAAGCTGATAGATTTAATCGGTTGAAACACCATGTCAATGTTCTTATTGGTGTAATAAGAGACTACAAATTCAAAGAAAATACTGAAGATTATTTCATATGTATGACTCTTGAGGCTAGCCTGAAAAAGGATGCCTTGTAAATTGAACATCTCTTGAGTAAACTCTCTATTCAAGGATGCTCTAAGCAATACCAAGTACTTCTGCTACGACCGAAAACGTTCCTAAACCAGAAGTAAAATCAGAATCCCTTCCTGTAATAAGTGATGTGATTGTGTCTTCCTCTAATCAAGGAATCTCTACACCACATGGAAGGAAGAAGTCTCCTAACAATGGTTGTAAAACTGTTTCTCTTGATCACTTCTTTGATCAGAAAGTATGCCTCTTTTGTGATTCAAAAGGACATGTTGACCGAGAGAGAAAATCCAGGTTGAATGACAAATCTATTGATCGTCTTCAACACACCTTAGATTTTGATTCTTGAAGGTGTAACTGACATTCGCATGTCTAAACCAATTGGTTTTAGTACTCACCCTATGTTCTATACCAGGAAGGTCAGTTCAAGATGTTCCTCAAATGTTCAAAAGAGAGACAGTCTTCCTAAATCATTTCATCGAAGAAGAGTTCATAAATCTTCTTATGATAGAAAGGGAAATGATGTTGTTCTCAATGTGAAAAAGGAACCAGAAGAAAGAAGCAAAGATGGCGAAGACAATCTAAAAATGATAATTGAATGATATAAAGAGATCATTAACAGGTTGTCAAATTGCCCTGGTGTTGATGGTGGTTTTTAGCTTAGGGTTAAAATCGTAAAACCGTACAACTGACATGACGTCACTATGACCCATTAGCACATTTATTGAATCGATCAGCATGCCTACGTAAGAATTACCAGGGTACCTTTTTTTATGTGTCATGTTCCACGGCAGAACCCTTAACATTGACCGACATCATCTATGCCAAACCCTAATTCTCATGCTACCGCGCAAAGGCATGCCAACCATGCCAGCCGCACCACTATGCCAATGGCAAACCATGCCAGCCACATCTCCGTGCCAAGGCATGCCAACCATGCCAGCCACATCTCCGCGCCAAGGCATGCCAACTATGCCAGCCGCACCACTGTGCCAATGGAAAACCATGCCAGCCACGTCTACCGCGCCAAGGCATGCCAACCATGATAGCCGCACCATGCGCCAATGACATGCCAAACCCTTGGCCCCACCATACCAAGCCAACCGCACCTTGCCTTGGCCCTAACCATGCTACCCGCACCATGTGCCAATGGCATTCCAAACCCTTGGCCACCATGCCAAGCCAACCGCGCCTTGCCTTGGCCCCAACCATGCTAATCGCACCATGCGCAAATGACATGCCAAACCCTTGTCCCCGCCATGCCAAGCCATCCTTACCAAACCCTAGACCCCACTATGCCAAGCCATCCGCGCCATTGGCCTTGGCCCCACCATGCCGGCCTTCCCTATGCGGCTACCAAAACGAAGTCCGATCAACGGATGCAAATCCTAGCCGTCCAAGGTATCCAAACAACGCATGGTAACCTTTGTCCCAAAACCCTAGTTTTGGCCACACCAAACCGCGCCAAGGCATGCCATGCCACATGTGCCAATGGCGTGCCAACCACCTTGCTGCGCCATACCATGCCGTCCTTCCCCATGAGGCTACCAAAACGAAGGCAAGTGACGATCAACAACCACCCTTCCATCTTGGATGCAAATCCTAGCCGTCCAAGGTCGCCAAACAACATATGGTAACCTTGGGCCCAAAACCCTAGTTTTGGCCATGCCAAACCGCGTCAAGGCATGCCATCCCACATGTGCCAATGGCATGCCAACCACCTTGTCGCGCCATACCATGCCGGCCTTCCCCATGCGGATACCAAAACGAAGGCGTGCGACGATCAACGGTCACCCTTCCATCCCAGATGCAAATCCTATCCGTCCAAGGTCGCCAAACGATGCATGGTAACCTTTGGACCAAAACCCTAGTTTTGGCCACGCCAAACCGCGCCAAGGCATGTCATGCCACATGCGCCAATGGCATGCCAACCACCTTGACGCGCCATACCATGTCGGCCTTCCCTATTCGGCTACCAAAACAAAGGCCTGCAACAATCAACGGCCACTTTTTCATCTAAGATGCAGATCTTAGCCGTCCAAGGTTACCAGCTAACGTATGGCAAACTTTGGCCCTAGTTTGGTCGCGCCTAAACAAAGCCAAAACCCTAACTTTTGGTCGCGCCTAAACTGGGCCATATTAAATCCATACTGATCATACTTTTATGCCACTGGCTACCAAACGAAAGGTTGCAATAATTAACGGCTACCTTCCTCTTAAGATGCAAAATCTCGACCGTTGAAGGTCACCACCGAGCCGGCAAGTATCCCAAGCTCAACTTTCCAGACAACAACAACATGCTACATGTTTTCCACGAAAACACTCGAGACATCAACACATGTGACAAACTGGGGGATGCTCATTGGGTATTGGTTTGGCGGTTTACAGCGTGCGGCGTACACTACGCTCGTTATAAGAAAGTGTCATAAGGATGAGGAGGTTAGTAAATATAGGGAGTAATGGTGAAACACTTTCTTTTATGAAACATCAATTCCAAGCATTACCGGTTACCACCTCTTCCCATTTACTCACCCGTTTTCCATTTCTTAATGAGACTAGAGTACGTTTCACTTGGACTTGTATAAATAGGCATTGCCTATTTCCGCCGAACAACAAGTTTTTGGTCAGGAGCATACAATACTCAGATATCACCTGTTAGCTTTCCCATCTTTAGCTTACGCTTTCTGATACAAGTCAAAACAACTACTCTTCCAGAATCAACTATTCTGGTCTCAACACTCTCTTCGCTTCCCTCTCCAAAACTAACCCTTCTCCTCCACTTTGTGACCGAAGCAAGTCTGGAACGACCATTTCTTGGTTTAGGCCGGACTTGTACAGATTGATCACTCGAGTCTAAAGTACTCCCTTGCAGTACATTGTTTAGGGTTTAGACTTGTTTCTCACCCACATCACACGAAATTACCGAAACCAGCAGAAACTGTTTTCACCCTCAAACAATTGGCGACAATAGTGGGAGATTAATCTTTCGGTTACAATGTCAATTTTCGACCATCGATCTCATGCTTCGACCCAGACATCAAGGCAGTAGAAGCAGGCGATCCTCTCAGGGATCGACGACTCAGTTACCACACGACCCGATTATCAGTCTTGACACGACGAGGGATGACTGGGGACTGCCTAGAGGTTAAAAGCGAACGATCCAACCAGGGATCGACGACTCGATTATCAGATGAGACGAATGGGGACTTTCCACAATCACGGCGGTGCCTCCCGTAAAACTCGGTCTTACACCCGGAAGATTCCCTTTTCATCAGGAGACCTGAAAAACCGAGTAAGTCTTACCTAGAAAAAATACATGGTTTGCTATTTCAAGTTTTCACGGGAATGATAAAACCGATAGCCATGTTATGTTTCACCTCATGTCATCTACCGACACGCAACGCTCACGGTTTCATGGTTTTCCTGGGATGTTTACGTCACTTGCAATCGTAACCAAGACAACATCATTCCCAAAACAATCCATTCCAAAACAATCCATTCCAAAAGAATAATCCAAAACCCTCAAGGTAACATTTGTCTATCAACCCAAAAATCCAGGAAATCAAAACCATAAACTAGGTGTTTCATTTGCCTTTTAAAAAAAAAAAAACCTAGAAATAAGAAGTTCAGAAGACAGAAATACATTCAAGGAAAGTTTTTCAACAATGGATTGCTCTTCTTAGCAAGAGCCTCCTTCGTGATTTGGAGAGCCGACCTCTTTAACTTCATCTTCCTGGACATTTTTCGACTTACGCTTCCTGCTTCTTCATCATATCCGCAGAAGGACCTTCGACTGTTTCGACCAGCAACTTTTCAACCTCAGAGAAATCTTCAACGAACCAAGGAACATTGAACTCGAAGTTTACACACATGTCACGATGGAACCTCCAGCTCGAGATTACATCCTCAGAAATAGTATTAGCGGTCACGTTACACATGTCGTCAATCAAAGACAAAGCTTCCTCCACACACTTAACCAACACAAATCGACTAGTAACCTTCTTGGTCGTGGCGATATGTCCGTAGATTTCCCATATCTTGGTGTATAGCGCCGCATGTTTGGCTGGCACGCTAAGTCCCCTGATCAACACATGATCTGGATAAGGAACCAGGTATGGGGGGTTGAAAGTGGCGCCCGCGTCTACATCAGCAATCGACAAGGGATTCCTAACGACAATTGCACCTGCGGCTACTGGAGTACTCTCTATTTTATGAGTTACAACGACGTTTTCATCTCGATCAACATCCAATTCAAGGTTGCCTGGTGCGGCTGCCACAATTGGAGACAAAGCTGTATCACCACCATTCTCCGTCTCAGGGACATATTCAGAAACGGTTTCCCCCTATGACATCACGGATTAGATATTTTCCAAAGAGAAAGAAAAAAAAAACATGCGGGAGAATCACTTATTCGCTTTCAGACTGGCTAGAGGAAGATTCAGAACTGCTGTCAGAAGAACCACTCTTGCCATCATTGAACTCTGAGCTTTCATCCTTCTCGGGTTCCCCATCGCCACGGATAGGCTCAGCACCGCCACCCTCCGTCTCGGGAAGCGATGTTTTCTGACTACTTGCAAGTTTGGTAAAGGCGTTCACGCTGCTGAGACCCTAGTCAAGATACCAAGACGGATACTCAGGAAAGAAACAAGGATATACACGATCTAACTAAAGTCAAGAGGAAAATCACACGTACCCGCATTTTGGACGAACTGAAAGTCGGTAGGGCTGTCGAAACTGACTGGGAACCATCTGCACGGCTTTTATATCTTTGCTCCTTCACTTGGGGACTATCTGCATTCGGGCTAACGAATTTTTGCTTGGGCGAAGAAGGATCCCTCAGCAGTGGATGCTCCGTTAAAACCGAAGGAGAAGGCTTACCACAACGGTTTTCTACCACATCATTTATGAATCCATGGAAAATGAGAAACTCATCCTGCCAAAATATGTTATATTTGGAGGTTGTTGATGGATTTTGTCCCGCAAGCAGGAAATGGAGACTTTTACCCGACACAAGAACAGTAGCATCGAGAACAGTTGGCAACGATACTTCTGGAACAACCGGCTGACGAACAAGTGGGACCCCTTGGTCAAAACCCATATGCCGAGCCGCCCTATCGATATTGTAAGAGACTGCTTTGCAAGATCCTCGAAAGAAAGACGACACATAACCGGGCGTGCAGCTTCGCATGAACACCATCTCTCTAACACTCATAATCTCTTTATCAGAAGACAAAGAAATGCTCGGAGCAGGAGCAAAGGTACTGATATGAGTTATGGATGCATGCATCGGAGCCCATGGACGAAAATTGACCGTGTGCGAGTTGTCAAGGAATCCAACCAGGTTCGAACCAATCTTTGGGCGCCTATTCGACCAGCGCAGTATCCTAGAGCCACCCCAAGACTCGGGAAGTACGGCCAACGGTTTTGGAGCATACCTTTCGAAGTGCTCTCACAACCACGCTTGGATAAAGGCGGCATGAATATACGAATCCACTTTCATGTAACCATTTGAAGCGCACATGTCTGCGACCAGCTGATCCAAGTGTGTGTACATAGAACCAAGAAAAAAGCCGCCAATAGGGAGAATGACACCTTTTGCTAATTTTATGGCAAACTTGATAAGTTCCTGTCTTATCTCCTTCTTACCCGAGCCGTCATCGAAAATATCTATGGATAACCAAAGAGCCAAGAACGCCGCGACATGAAGCGTACTATTCTTCTGATTCGGCTCCAACTCATCGGGAAACCACTGAGACACCCACCATCCATAGAAGCACGTCGTCTCGTTTTATTTCCGAACGAATCATTTTGATTTCGCAACTAGAGCGGCGCACATTTCTTCTTCATCTGCAGACAATTTGATATCGAGGTTTCTTATTACAGGAAGGTTCAACAACACGGCCACGCTCTCTAAGGAGATAGTCATTTCACCCTACCTGCATATGGCCGTGTGAGTATCTGGACACCATATGGAAATAAAAGCAACCAAGCCTGGAATATCTTTCCTAATTGAAGCACTGCGGAAGCCGCGACAACATCAATGATCTGCGCCTTGGTCAAACTGGGTTTTACACATTCCTGGCTCATCATGAATCGCATCCATTTCTCAAAGGGACGCAACAGACTCACAGAGATTTTAAAGTCAATAGTAGAAGCATGATACTTTTTCCTCTGAAGAGAAAACCTTATTACACCTCCTGGCCGAACCGACGGGGCCTCTCCTTCACTTCCCGGACCAGTCAGAAGAATCGATACATACTTGGGATGATTTCTCCTAATCGTGACGGATGTTGTAAAGAACTCATCATCTATGTTTGGCTAGGAATTGCCAACATCTTTCGACACAGGAAATCCACCCCGGACGCAAGCCAATTTGATTCAAATTCATAATACGCATAGGCAAATAAATGGGGACTGATAGACCCTGCATCACCACCTCATGCCGAGACCATACCCTGCAGCGGGAAATTTTTGCCAGACCGAGGAGGCGCGCCCCACCACGGGAACCATACACACGGTCACACCAGGATAAAGGAGTAAACCCTAGAAGCTAGGTTTTCGCGGGAAATGAATGAAAATTACCAGCTCATGTATGCCTACTTTGCACGGTAATTGAGACGGCCAACATCACTACGGTATTCACACCTAAATGTTACCACAAGTTCATGCAAAGCATACCTATGGGTAGGATTCATACCAATGCAGAAGGACAACATTTCTACAAGTTCATGAAAAGGTACGCCTACAGCTAGGGTTTGCACTAACAAAAAAAAAGCAAGTTAAAGAGGAAGTGTTGGAAGACATACCTGGGATTCGCTCGTCCGCTTTACTGTTACCACATGGCCAGAATAAAAAAAAAATAGGTGTGAAGTAAAAGGAGAGGCCGACCCTCCTTTTACAGGCGTGATACTTGGGAGCTTGAATAAGGAAAGGACTTCCTATTTGAGTCAAGTAAGGAAAAGAGGCAACCGGGCCCGCGAAGACCAATCACCATGCCAAGACCATCCGTGCCATTTCCTTGGCCCCACCACGCCAAGTCGTCCGCCATGCTTTCCTCACCAGGACCGCGCCATGCCTTGGGCCCACATGCCAAGCCGTCCGCGCATGCTTTGCCTCACCAAACTATGCCATTGCCTTGGCCCAACCATGCCAAGTCGTCCGCCATGCTTGCCTCGTCAGGACCGCGCCATGCCTTGGCCCCACATGCCAAGCCATCCGCGCATGCTTTGCCTCACCAAAATGCGCCATTTCCTTGACCCCACCACGACAAGCCGTCCGCCATGCTTGCCTCGCCAGGACCGCGCCATGCCTTGGTCCCACATGCCAAGCTGTCCGCGCATGCTTTGCTCACCAAAATGCGCCATTGCCTTGGCCCCACATGCCAAGCCGTCTGCGCCATGACTTGCGCACCAACACCGACAACTCGCCAAGCCAGCGTCATGATGTTCCCTAACCTAGCCAAGGTGATGCATAGCCAGACTAAGCCGACGATATTCATCTCACCACTTCACGGTCTACACCACGAATAAAATCTACGCAAGGCCGCCAAACACGAGGATCATGGACTCTCCTTACCTCTCGAAAAAGGTTAGTCGGACCTTCCTGACCATCTTTCCACGACTTGTCGTTTCGATTTTTGTCCTTGCCCGTCACTATCTTATGCTTACCTCGCAAAAATGCTCCTGTTCCGAGCTAAGCAGGGGAATTAATGTTGATGGTGGTTTTTAGATTAGGGTTAAAATCGTAAAACCGTACAACTGACATGACGTCACTATGACCATTAGAACATTTATTGAATCGATCAGCATTCCTACGTAAGAATTACCAGGGTACCTTTTTTTATGTGTCATGTTCCACGGCAGAACCCTTAACATTGACCTACATCATCTATGCCAAACCATAATTCTCATGTTACCGCGCCAAGGCATGCCAACCATGCCAGCGGCACCACTGTGCCAATGGCAAACCATGCCAGCCACATCTCCGGGCCAAGGCATGCCAACCATGTCAGCCACATCTCCGCGCCAAGGCATTCCAACCATGCCAGCCGCACCACTGTGCAAGTGGCAAACCATGCCAGCCACATCTCCGCGCCAAGGCATGCCAACCATGCCAACCACATCTTCGCGCCAAGGCATGCCAACCATGCTAGCCGCACCATGCGCCAATGGCATGACAAACCCTTGCCCCCAACCATGCTAGCCGCACCATGCGCCAGTGGCATGCCAAACCCTTGGCCCCACCATGCCAAGCCAACCGCGCCTTGCCTTGGCCCCAACCATGCTAGCCGCACCATTCGCCAATGGCATGCCAAACCCTTGGCCCCACCATTCCAAGTCAACCGCACTTTGCCTTGGCCCCACCATGCCAAGCCGTCCGTACCAAACCCTTGGTCCCACTATGCCAAGTCATCCGCGCCATTGGCCTTGGCCCCACCATGCCGGCCTTCTCTATGCGGATACCAAAACAAAGGCGTGCCACGATCAACGACCACCCTTCCATCCTGGATGCAAATCCTAGCCGTCCAAGGTCGCCAAACAACACATGGTAACCTTTGGCCCGAAACCTAGTTTTGGTCACGCCAAACCGCACCAAGGCATGCCATGCCACATGTGCCAATGGTGTGCCAACAACCTTGTCGCGCCATACCATGCCGGCCTTCCCCATGCGGCTACCAAAACGAAGGCGTGCGACGATCAACGACCACCCTTCCATCCTGGATGCAAATCCTAGCCGTCCAAGGTCTCCAAACAACGTACGGTAACCTTTGGCCCAAAACCCTAGTTTTGGCCACGCCAAGGCATGACATGCCACATGTGCCAATGGCATTCCAACCACCTTGCCGCGCCATACCATGCCGACCTTCCCCATGCGGCTACCAAAACGAAGGCGTGCGACGATCAACGGCCACCCTTCCATCCCAGATGCAAATCCTAGCCGTCCAAGGTCGCCAAACGACGCATGGTAACCTTTGGCCCAAAACCCTAGTTTTGGCCACGCCAAACTGCGCCACAGCATGCCATGCCACATGTGCCAATGGCATGCCAACCACCTTTCCGCGCCATACCATGATGGTCTTCCATATGCGGCTACCAAAACGAAGGCTTGCAACAATCAACGACCAATTTTTCATCTAAGATGCAGATCTTAGCCGTCCAAGGTTACCAGCTAACGCATGGCAACCTTTGGCCCTAGTTTGGTCGCGCCTAAACAAAGCCAAAACCCTAACTTTTGGACGCGCCTAAACTGGGCCATATTAAATCCATACTGATCATACTTTCATGCCACTGGCTACCAAACGAAAGTTTGCAATAATTAACGGCTACCTTCCTCTTAAGATGCACAATCTCGAGCGTCAAAGGTCACCACCGAGCCGGAAAGTATCCTAAGCTCAAATTGCCAGACAACAACAACATGCTACATGTTTTCCACGAAAACACTCGAGAAATCAACACATGTCACAAACTGGGGGATGCTCATTGGGTATTGGTTTGGCGGTTTACAGCGTGCGGCGTACACTACGCTCGTTATAAGAAAGTGTCATAAGGATGAGGCGGTTAGTAAATACAGGGAGTAATGGTGAAATGCTTTCTTTTATGGAACATCAATTCCAAGCGTTACCGGTTACCACTGATTAAAGATTTTTTTTCTATTGTTGTTATAGATAGTGATAAAAGGGTTCGTTTCAGACTTGCGAAGGAAATGGAATTTTTAGATTTAATAAAAATATATATACAAAAATATTAACAATGGTGAGAGGAACTGGGACTAATGATTCGGCCAATCTTCATAAAATAGGGCTCAATGAATTATTCTCGACAATAATCGCTCAAAACATAAGTTATATGGACTCTTATTTTGCCAAAGTAGATTCTCAAAAAATTGATTGTAAATGTTAAGCATGGAACATCAAATCACCTAATCTAAGCATGACCCATCTAATCAAATAACACCCAATTTAATCAAATCATATTTCAATTAATTTTTAATGCAAAAGTCTTAAAAAGAATTAATTAAATTACCCATGTATGAATCTCGTCCTCCTCCGTCGTCCCAGTGTTGGGGTTTAACTCATCATAGTAAAAATGCTCTCAAAATAATTATTTATGGCTCAAAAATGGTTCACAGTGATGAAATAAAGAGAAAATGATGAAAATCGGGTGTTTGCAACGTTTATAATTGTTGCAAACACCGTTACAAAGAACAATAAAAGAATACTGTTGTTGTCGGTGTAGCTGTCTACGACCCACATGAACTGGTCGTTGTCACTGTTGAAAAACGACGGTTTTTGGCTGTCTGTTCTTCGTGTTCTTCATCTTCATCAATGGCAGCAGCAGCAACAGATAAAAATGGTGGATTCTTCCTCTACAGCGCTCTCCTCTCTACTCCCAACTCTCCACACCCTTATAGGATACACCAGAACTCTATTTATACTCCACAGCTCCAGAAAAATCCTTGTAATAACTCCATATATTATTTGTTTATTTCGCTGCATGTGGACGAGATTTTATTTCCATTCTTTTCTTTCTTCTCTTATCACACGTCTCTGCAGTTGTAAATATATTTCCTAAACAACAGTATACATGAATCCCTGGAGAATATCTTCTTTTAAAGCTTACGTATCTTCCAAATATCACAAAATATTCCGTAACTTTTTATTCCCTGTTTTCTAGAACAACCATTATGAGAAGATTTGGTTCCTTGTTTTCCTTCCAAAACACGTCCTCTCGACCTATCAGTTGGATGTCAACATAATGACAACATGATACTCACGAAAATCACCCAAATATTTCTCCCAATTCTCATGCAATTGTGAACAAAAAATTCCCGCCAGTTTTCAAAATTCAAAAGGTAGGGGATGATGATTGTTGATTTAATGGGGGTTGTAGTAATGAGGTTCAAACTCTCGGACTTGTGAAGATTAAATTTAAAGATTTAATAAAATTATATACAAAAATATTAACAATGGGTGCGAGAGGTAACAAAGACACTAGATTCCACTATTATGCAAAATTGAATGATAAATATTTCAAAACTCTATTCAATTCTTAAGTCCTTTTTTATCTTTAATTCACTATCAATCATACAGATTCTCAAACATTATTTGCAAACCTTAAGCATAGATTATCAAGAGACTAAACCAAGCATAACCTATCAAACTGAATAACAAATAATTAATACAATCATTCAAACAATTTAAAACTCTGCAAAAGCAGCGATTAGGTGAATTATATAATTAAATGAAATAGTTACCCATTTATGTTGCATGAATAGCTTCCTCCATTGCCTTGGTTACGAGGGAATTATCTCATCATAGTATAAATGCTCTCAAAATAATTTGTTATGGCTCAAAAATGGTTTACAAATGATGAGAAGAAGAGAAAATGGTGTAAACTGTAATCTGCGACGCACAAAAAGCGTCACAGAATGAACGACAAATGACAAGTGTTGCTGCTGTTTAGACTGTGCTGCGACCCACGGTTGTGCGTCTTAGACACTGTTCATAAACGACTGTCCTTGCGAGTCCGTTCTTCGTGTTCTTGGTGTTCTTCATCATCATCAGCAGCAGCAAAAGAGTTTCATCAACTCTTGATTTCTGCTTCTCTGGCCCTCCTATCGACTCCCCAAACTCTCGACACCCTCTCTGTAGCACATTAGGAACATATTTATACGTAATTGAACCACTGAATCTCCTCCATTAACTCCAAATAATCTTCATTTACTCGGCCATTGAAGAAAAATATTTCGGAATATTTTCTTCCCTGAATTATCTCTATACGCGTCTGGAGCTGTAAATGGTGAGTAGATTTTCTTTGTTTATCTCAAACACACTTCAGAATATAGCCAAGCCCCATCCAAACACGAGAAGCACACTTCCAACTCATCAAAACCCCGTGAAATATTTTCCATGCACGCGTCTGCTATGATTTCATCTGATGGATTTTCCAGCCAAATTTGATCGCATCCAACACCCATATCCTTCCTGTATAGCCCAGTAGAAGATACCCAACGAGTTTCAGCCATTGAATCGGCCTGAAACTCCTTCAAAAATCGATTGGCAAATATGCTAGTAAATAACCAAATTTTCCCGCCAATTTTGGAATTTGAATTTGGGAAGAAAACTGGCATCCCCCTAATCCAGTTCTGGTGTCCCTTTAGCAATTGGGGATGAAATAATAATTTTTGGGTGGAAATAGTAATTTTTCTTGGTTCCTCCGGGACATTTCTGTGACGTTTCCAGTGCATTTCTGGGGTTCCTTTAATACTTTATCTTGGGGGTGTAAAACACCACTTTTTGAGCCCATTTCGCCGCAAGGGCTTATTTCTCTAAAATTTCCTACAAGAACACAAAATAACACAATAAGTACTTAATCGAGTCTAACAATACAGAATATTGAGAACAAAATAGACACATAAATGCGTCTATCAGATGACCTACCCTAATCCATTCCTGGGGTCCCTTTAGCAATTCGGGCTGAAATAGTAATTTTTGGGGCTGAAACAGTAATTTTTCTGGGGTTCCTCCGGTGCATTTCTGGGGTGCCTTTAGTACTTTATCCTGGGGTGTAAAACACTACTTTTTCGATCCCATTTCGCCGCAAGAGCTTATTTATCTGAAAACATCTACAAGAACACAAAATAACACAATAAGTATTTGATCGAGTCTAACAATACAGAAAATTGAGAACAAAATAGACACATAAATGCGTCTATCAAATACCCCCAAACTTATTATTTGCTAGTCCTCGAGAAAATTTATCTAGAAAGGAAAATCATTTGAACCCCTAGGTGGCCCTAGTGGCGGAGTGTTGTCTCCGGAGGGTTTACCAGAGGTGTACCAACAAAACCTTTACTCCAGACCCTAGCTTATCTATGCAGAACCTTGGAAGGCACTAAATAATCTCCTTGGATGGCATACTTATTGACTATAAGAGGAAGTACCCTGATGTGAAATTCCAATTGTTGTACACGAGTTTGCACTCAAGCATACTAAAATTCATATATAAGTGACAAAGCTCTACTCAGATAGTCGCACTATGGACATCAATATCCGGATTCAAAACTAATCACATGGATAGATCAAGAAGATGGATATAGAAAAACATAGATGGTTTTGATGTTTACTAAGTGAACGACGTTTCCCATATCTGTCTGAAGGCCACTGCCAGAATGAACCTATCCTAATGGACTGAGATACCGGTCTGACTAATATCAACACAACTGGCATATACAAGGGAACCAGTGGTCAATAACTTAAATCTAGATCAACAAACTGGCAAATACAAGGGAACCAGCAGTTGACTACACAGAACAATAACCATTTTTTTTAACTTAACGGCATGAATAGATCTTTTTGATCCAAGCGCATGCTTCTTGTCAGCAGATTACACGATAGTTCCCACGGGTCCTGCATTCCACGCTTGCTTAGGCGACGGAAACAGGGAGAACACACGCATATTGCTATCCAAGTGTTAATACTTATTCCGATTGGTCTAACTGGTCCGGTGTTTTTTTTTTTAGTAACTCAGTCACACTAATTCACCCTAGCAGTGGTAACAACTTGAATCGTGTGCCCCACCTAATCAGTTAGAGAAACATAGTTTAAAATGAAAAAATAAAATGAAAAAAAGAAATGAAAAGGACTCAACGAGATATGGTGCAACTATCATGTTATTTCTAACACCTGAGCTCTGTGCTTTTATGAATAGACTCTATAGATGTTTCCATCTAATCAGATTGGTTCCTCAACTCCTACAACCAAGATGCTTCCATCCACTTAGATTAGTTAGTTCCATCCTGAATACGCATAAATTTCTAGTCTCTGGAGTTTATTAATTGCAACTAAAAAGTTTCTCCCATACCCCCAAACTTAAATCTAACATTTTCCTCAATGTTCTAAAGATGAAACTAAAAGCATGAACAAGGAGAAACTGTTACCATTTGAAGCGAAAGAGTTAAGGAAAGATATTACCGTGTTGCATGAGCATGGGATACCTCCCAAGAAGTGCTAAGTTTAAAGTCTTCAGCCAGACTTAGGAAAGGGTTAGTCAACTCGAACCATAAAGTAACAGTCGAAATAACTGTGGGTCTTCAAAACTAAATAGAGCTGACCAAAGGAAACTGCAATGAACCAAGAAAGTGAACAAGACTAGCATGCCCTTACTTAGTTTCTTGATTAAGAAATTTATATCTAATTGTGGTTCAGGTTCTATGAAAGGGTCTAAATAGAAAATTTTCATTGGATGTGTTTCTTCATAGGTGGGATCCGAATCATTAGGTCCTAGAGTCTGGAAAAACTCAAATATGATCTTAGAAGCGCACAATAATAACCTAAATAACTGAGGATCCTCTAAGTCAATAAGATTTGACTTACATAATTGACCACAATGAGAGTAGTGGTCATTCTTAAGCAAATGTGTCGATTCTAATTTCCTAAAGCATTTAGGTTTAGTCTCATAACTTAATATTCGACACATTTGGAATATAAACGTTCCCACAGTTGGAAGAAAACTATTTGGTGGGAAAACAAAGTCAATCTGGGGATCATAGCCTGGGAAAACCACATCAACCAGAGGATGGGTTTCTAACGACTGAACTTTTTCCTGGACATCATTAGGTTCGGGAAAACGAGTATGAAGGTAATCTTGTAAAATGGTCGAGGCAGATATATCAAGTCCAAAATGAGGGATCTTTGAAAGAGCTTAAGGTATGGCACAAGGAGAATGATAATCACCCCCAAGCTTAGATTTTTGGGTATCTCTAGATAGACTAGCTACAATTTCCTTAATTTCTAGATCATTGGAATCCTGAAAATAGTCAATTGCTCCTTCGAGGTTATACTCAAGCGACGCATCCTTACTCATATTTAATAGCTCTACGAGTTCATTTTCTTCGTCTAAGACTATTGTTTCTAAGTCGCTAGACTCTAAAATAGCATTTTCGGAATAAACTCGTTCCTCTAAACCACTATCGGCTTCGTAATCAAAAGGAAAAACTACATCGTCTAAAACGGTGGTATCCCTAATCAAATCCTCGTCCTTTTGAATAGGTGAATAATCATAAAAATTATTTGGATTTGAACTAGAAATAATATAATCATTATAAAGCTCAATTGGATTAATAGATTCCTGATCACTATGCCTACATATTTCAAATTCTTCATTACTACTATCCTCATCATCATAATAGTACAAAGATGATTGAAACTTATCTAAATAAGTAGTGTCTTTTATTCTAGCCTCGTCCTCTAAATTAGGCAAATATTCACTATTGATATCAAGGGTAGAATTAGAAACCCTATTTTGGAAATTTAGATTATTTCGAGTAGCATTAGCCAATTGTTCATGTTCTTCCTCTAGACGTGCCTGAATTTCACTGAGCATAACACTTATACGTTTACCGCTCTCATTTATCATCTCTGAATATCGTGTACACTCTTCTTTTGAACTATTCATTGCAACTAAACGTTTATACGTCCTTTCAATCCGTTGTTGGGTCTCTTCTAGAGATGGAACGGGTTCAGAAATATCATAATCAGGACTAGTTTCCAAAAACGAGTAACTAGTAGTACAGTGTTCCTGATTTTCTTGCTCGTAAGACCAATTCGCGTGTGGATAGTAATTGGGCTCACCATGGTATGAACCATAACCTTGAAAAGGTTGGCGTTCCCAACTACTATTCCCACCATGGTCATAAACATGATGATGTCCATATTCAAATTCAGATCGATACTCATTGTATTGGCTTCTGTCATACCAGTTCGACATTCTTAATTGCAAGGGAATTCTACACAATCACAAACAAGGCTGACTCGACCAAATCAAACCTACTGATTTCTAGCAAACAAAAAGCATGATGTCTCCACTTAGATTGTTTCTAGACCAGCTTCTAATCCTTCGAAAGGGAATTCGTTACAATTTAATCAAACCCCTCTGGAATCAATCCGAGTCAAAGTAAGTTGAATTGAGGCGAGGGAATCTCAGTGGAGCTTTGATACCCAAGGCCTCACCGCTATCACAAGGCGGCGCAGTCACGCATTCAACTCACAGAAACCATCATGGACTTCGAAGTATGATAAAAGAGTAACCAATATTTTTCGAACGACTTTCCTACTAAGCTCGTTACCCTATCGGTCTCGTTCTAATCAAATTTTAAGCTTGGGTTCGCGTTAGGTTTCGTTTTCGTAAGGCGGGCAAGAAGGGAGCGGTGATGAAATCCGAACCCTTATCTTGTATTGGCCAGGCCTTGCCCTTTACTAGGATTTTAAAAACAGTCCAAATTCGTCTTCAATCAATGAATCACCTTAAGGAATACAGTAACTCGCTTACAGGAGATTCGCGAGTGTTTCGATGGACTTACCTCCCGTACCAGACGGGGGATGAACCGTTGAAGTCGACTCGGGCCACGACTCCTATGTCATGTACGAACCCGAGGGGCCGAGACGATATAGTAATCGTCGTCCTTCCCTGCAAACAGTTTATATATATATATATATATATATATATATTTATATATACCCTTCCGTAGGGTTTAAAAAAATAAATAAAAATAATGTCCCGATTGTCCAGTCCAAAGAAAAGAAAATAATAATAATAATTAACAAAAAAATGGAAAGTCTCTTAAAAAAAATAATTCTCTCTTTTTTTCCTTTTTCTCTTTTTTTTTTTTTTTTTTTGCTTTGTTTTTTTCCCTCCACTTTTAGCTTTAAGCTTTGATTCCAAGGTCTTTAGTATCCAACTTCAAACCTGCAATACAAAGACACAACCAAAGAGACGTAAAAAGAACAAATGGAATAATAAAAAATAATAAAAACTTAAAAATTCTACCTAATCACAAATCCGCGTCGGCGGCGCCAATTTGTTTAAAGATTTTTTTGATTGTTGTTATAGATAGTGATAAAAGGGTTCGTTTCAGACTTGTGAAGGAAATTGAATTTTTAGATTTAATAAAAATATATATACAAAAATATTAACAATGGTGAGAGGAAGTAGGAATAATGATTCGGCCAATCTTCATAAAATAGGGCTCAATGAATTATTCTCGACAATAATCGCTCAAAACATAAGTTATATGGACTCTTATTTTTCCAAAGTAGATTCTCAAAAAATTGATTGTAAATGTTAAGCATGGAACATCAAATCACCTAAGCTAAGCATGACCCATCTAATCAAATAACACCCAATTTAATCAAATCATATTTCAATTAATTTTTAATGCAAAAGTCTTAAAAAGAATTAATTAAATTACCCATGTATGAAGCTCGGCCTCCTCCGTCGTCCCAGTGTTGGGGTTTAACTCATCATAGTAAAAATGCTCTCAAAATAATTATTTATGGCTCAAAAATGGTTCACAGTGATGAAATAAAGAGAAAATGATGAAAATCGGGTGTTTGCAACGTTTATAATTGTTGCAAACACCGTTACAAAGAACGATAAAAGAATACTGTTGTTGTCTGCGTAGCTGACTACGACCCACAGGAACTGGTCGTTGTCACTGTTGAAGAACAACGATTTTTGGCTGTCTGTTCTTCGTGTTCTTCATCTTCATCAATGGCAGCAGCAACAACAGAGAAAAATGGTGGATTCTTCCTCTGCAGCGCTCTCCTCTCTACTCCCAATTCTCCACACCCTTATAGGATACACCAGAACTCTATTTATACTCCACATCTCCAGAAAAATTCTTGTAATAACTCCATATATTATTTGTTTACTTCACTGCATGTGGACGAGATTTTATTTCCATTCTTTTCTTTCTTCTCTTCTCACACGTCTCTGCAGTTGTAAATATATTTCCTAAACAACAGTATACATGAATCCCTGGAGAATATCTTCTTTTAAAGCTTACGTATCTTCCAAATATCACAAAATATTCCGTAACTTTTTATTCCCTGTTTTATAGAACAACCATTATGAGAAGATTTGGTTCCTTGTTTTCCTTCCAAAACACGTCCTCTCGACCTATCAGTTGGATGTCAACATAATGACAACATGATACTCACGGAAATCACCCAAATATTTCTCCCAATTCTCATGCAGTTGTGAAAAAAAAATTCCCGCCAGTTTTCAAAATTCAAAAGGTAGGGGATGACCTACCCTAATCCATTCCTGGGGTCCCTTTAGCAATTCGGGCAGAAATAGTAATTTTTGGGGCTGAAACAGTAATTTTTATGGAGTTCCTCCGTTGCATTTCTGGGGTGCCTTTAGTACTTTATCCTGGGCTGTAAAACACTACTTTTTCGAGCCCATTTCGCCGCAAGAGCTTATTTCTCTAAAAACATCTACAAGAACACAAAATAACACAATAAGTATTTGATCGAGTCTAACAATACAGAAATTTGAGAACAAAATAGACACATAAATGCGTCTATCAACCACCTCCTCCCATTTACTCACCCGTTTTCCATTTCTTAATGAGACCAGAGTACGTTTCACTTGGACTTGTATAAATATGCATTACCTATCTCCACCGAACAACAAGTTTTTGGTCAGGAGCATACAACACTCAGAAATCACCTGTTAGCTTTCCCATCTGTTAGCTTACGCTTTCTGATACAAGTCAAAACAACTACTCTTCCAGAATCAACTATTCTGGTCTCAACACTCTCTTCACTTCCCTCTCCAAAACCAACCCTTCTCCCCCACTTTGTGACCGAAGCAAGTCTGGAACAACCATTTCTTTGTTTAGGCCGGACTTGTACAGTTTGATCTCTCGAATCTAAAGTACTCTCTTGCAGTACATTGTTTAGGGTTTAGACTTGTTTCTCACCCACATCACACGAAATTACCGAAACCAGCAGAAACTGTTTTCACCCTCAAACACCTGGTCAAGCTACTTCAGGTAAAAATAAAAACTATGCATCTTATTTTGATGACTAGCCCTTAACCCGTGCCGTAACGGCACGGTCCATGATGTTGGTTTATTTTTAATATGTCATATAATTTGTTTCCCGAATACTTATTAACTCCTTATGATTTAATATGGGTTTGTCGTAAAAATAGCTGGGATTTTCCTCTCTTTTTTTCTTGTTTTTTCCTTTAATATTTTGCTGCCGGAGATTTTCTCAAACGAAAGAAATATAATATTAACTTCCATACACTTTTTTATTTAGGTTCATTGCTTATAATGAGATAATTCTCTACATGAACATGGAAGTTTAAATATTTTTTGGAAATATGTTGTAAGCAGCGGTCATCTCAGTGAAATCAACTAATTAATATCGTCCATAAAAGTCTCCCCATGCTCCTATTTCGCTCCAACTGACTCATCTATCATGGTCATGTTGTCGATCCTCCTAATAGGCAGATAATAGTATCTTTTTGCATCGAACGGATGATACAAAATCTCCAATGTGACGTGATTTTCCTGTAATTTTTCAACACCTATTAGATGACAATTTTTAAAATATTTACCCATTACCTTTTCGAATGGATTGTATATATGCGAACCTCTGCCATTAAATCTTCAACAAAGTATTTTTCCCAGCAGTTCGTCTTAACGAATGATTTGGTAACTTCAGAAGTCTTGGATATTTTGTCACTTTTATATGTTCCTACCTTCACTTCGAATACAATCTGGTGACACATTACCTCATAAAGAACCTTGAACACATATTGTACTCCCTGATCCTATTTCAAATTAATAGGTTATCAGTAGATCCTTTATCAAAAGTTGACATCTTCTACGTTGAATATTTATAAAAAAAAATTATGGTATTGTGGATCGTTGCTTTTTAAGATTGTAGTTTTCAAAATTGGCCTCTTCAAGTCCCACGACTTTCTAAGTTTATACATCCTGTTTGTTTTTAACATTTTAGTTAGCGATATTATGTTTGTTACTAACTTTAAACTTGATATCATCTTCTACTGTGAACTTTATGTGATTTCAGAATCGAAATAGTTATACCTCTTTCATTCGTATCAAGTAATCCGTCGTATATCCCAACAATTCTTATACATCAATTCTTTTTTTTGTCGTTTCCGGACCATCAGTAGCCATTATTATCAAACGCAATCTGTCTAATTTTTGTTGATGTTATGTATTTGCAATGTTCATTTTTCTTAAAGAAATAGATTGTGGAAAAACAACAACATAAGTATTACATTGGGTCTAAGTTACTATATCCAAAATACTCCGGACACTGCTTCTGGTGCCTTGTTTCCTCAAATTCATCGTTGCATTCTAGACTGTACATGCAATACCAATCATTTGCGAAGTGAGCTATTTGCGCAAGTGTGATCAATGTATCCCTTATATGTAATAACAATAACTCAATTTTTTTCAAGGCGTCCAGTTGTAAATGGTGTGAATCTAATAGATTTTAATTGTACCTCAATCTTAGATATCACCTTCTTCTCACATAACATAGCAATTGAGGAAGGACAAATCTTGACCACTCTTTACATAGGTAGAGTTAGCCAAACTATGTTTTGAAATTGTCTTACATGGAATTATTATTAATCCATATTTTAGTCGGCTCCTATCGAAGCCGATCTAATTAGTCCTATAGAAAGTTAATCTTAAATTTTTGACCTTATTTCTTGACCAAATTATTGAAGTATTCTCAGTCATGCTTTGCTTTATGTGATCTACCCATCTGTATTTACTCTACCTTCTAACCCAATGAATGAAACCTATACATATTGATCGGTAATTTGATATTGTTGATTTGTAATCAGGAGGTCGCATGATTTGAGAATGTAAAATATAAAAAATATTCTATAAACATCGGAGGCGAAATTTAGATTTATGATTTAGAGTTTTTTATGATGATCTTGATGAACAAACATAATTTTCAAACAAATATTTTAGAATGCAAATACATTTTCCCGGTCAATAATGTTTTATATCGGGAATTGAGTGAAAGTTGTTGTCTTTGTAGGTAGTTGTCGCGAAACAACTCGACATTGATGGTCTTTCAGGAAAAAAATGTAATAGTACTTGGGAGAGCGATATTGTTCTCTTATGCGGGTACACCAATTGCCTTTATATAATACGGATATCGTTTCGGTGATCCAACAGTCATGATCATATTGTCTTATACGTTCCGGTATCATCCTCGAAATATTTGATTTTTGTCCTTATCATTGGTGTTAAAAACAACCAATTACATCTTTCACAATACAATGTTGCATGTTGTGTGAAGATTTTTTTTTTGCTCAGTCAATAAAACTCACTAAAAAGCAAAAACTATTATTATCCACTACTATTACCAACACCCACCACCATAAAATCCATCCACCGCCACTATTTCTTCCACCAATAGTAATGTTACAGCCTCCACCATCCACAAACACCCGCCACCGTTTATACTAACGCTACTTCCATTACCACCATTAGAACTAATATAGTTTTTAGTACAATTATTTATTAATAAAATTATGTATTTATGTTAGATTATTAAAGGGACATTTATAATAGAAATTTAATTAATCATTATGAACAATCAATGAGACACTAATTAATAAAATATTTTAAAATGGTTAAGTTAAATAAACCCAGCGATAAATTTATCTTTGCCAAGGACAAATCCTGACCACTCTTTACATAGACAAATTGATAATAAATAATTCCATATGTTCTGATCTTGATTCGTGTCATTCGTTTAGTTATTACATAACATGGCAATTGATTTCACCAATTTTTTAAAATGGACATGTGTTTTATCGAGTTTATTTTAACATTAGAATGATCAACCACGTTTTAAAATGGACATGTTTTCTTGATAATATAACGTTACATATTTTGTGGCGTTACGAAATTAGCATAATATGTTTTTGTTCACCAATACCCGCCACCACCATAAAACCATATGAATCCATTTTTTTTATCCACCACCACCTAGTGGCAGAGCCAAGGGTTGACTAACCTGGCTCTAACCCCTTAAATTTTTAATAACTACATCAATTCTTTAGTTTATTTTATAAATAGTACTTTGTCCATATGTATTTATGGTTTAGTCCACCAAAGTTTACATGTTTTTTTTTTTTAAAGTAGGCCTCCTCAATGTCAATTTTTGACTCCACCACTGCCACCATCACTGCCTCCCACTCTATGTAGGTTGTTGGACGCAATTCTAATTTTCAATCACAAATGCCATGTATGATGTTTAGATTGAACAAAATGTCGTCAATTGATTAGTTTCATTATTTATTTATTTTCCGTGTATATATTCTTTTTTGTATTGCAATCAATTTTATTTTAACATTAAAAAATCATGATTTATACGATATAGTACCAAAGAATATAATCATGATTTTATTTTAAAGAATATAATTATACGATATACAAGATAATATTTTCATGATCGTAGTTGGATCACCCAAATGGACTTTGTATCCCATTTTATGATAAAAGAACAAAAATAAATATAATTGTGCTTGGCGCCGCCCTTAACCACCACTAATCTTTCGGCCCCCACCTCTTCTACTACTCATTGTCGCCAAAAATGTCTATTGATATTATTTATCAAAATTACTTATTAATAGAAATAAATATTATAATTAATTAAGAAAACATTTATAATTAAAAAATTATTAGTCATTTATTATGAGCAATTAGTGAAACACTAATTAATAAAACACTTTATAATGAATAGATTATTTATTATGTGCAACTAATGAAACACTAATTAATAAAGCAATTATGATATTTAAGTTGAACAAACCACCACCGTTGATTTATTTTTTCTATTAATTCCAACCAAGGTGGAACACTGGTTAGATGCCACTATTATGACACAATAGGTCATGAGTTCGAACCTCCCCGTTATAATTTTTGAAAATCCATATCTTGACTTGAGTATTCATTTTTCATTCATAATATTGGAATTAATGTCACGCGTGCGAGTTGTAGGGGGTGGTCAGGAGAACCACAACCCTTGATTTATCTTTATCTGGACAAATCCTGACCACCACTAACACATGCTAACTTAGCCTAGCTTTGTTTTGTACTAATGATAGCAAATTTTATGATAACTTTTCACATCATAATCGTTTTTCCTCAAGATTTTGGAAAAAGAGAGTCAACCGTAATCTATGGTCGTTTGATGAAAATCCTGGTAGAGTCAACCTCAAGGCTCATACTTGTGCTAATTAATCACAAGGTTGGAATCTCATTCATAAAAATCCTGGTAGAGTGAGATATAGTCAGGTACGCTTGATGGCAAAGTGTTTTCTGATTCTCTAAACTATTTTCTTATCGTCTTTAGCTGGAGTATCAATCACAAACATTTTTACATAAGTTTTTTTTGTTTTTTTTTGTTTTATTCTTTTTGGGCCATGTTGTATTCGTATGTGTACACGAGTTGCCATCACGAGTCAATAGTTTGTATACCCCCCCCCCCTCAACTCCCCACCCAAAAAAAAACAAAACAAAAAAACTTCTTCCCTGAGAAACCCTTAAATACCAAAACCTTGAGTCACGTTTGCATACTCGTGGTTATTTTGGGGTCGTCAAGAATGTCTTCCTCTTCACAAGCTTGTGGTTTTTCTAGAGGCTTTCTTGATAAAGGTATCGGTTTTGAGTCCGAAGGGAGGAAGAAAAGAACCCTAGTAGAAGATGATCATCCTAGTGCCTCATGTTACTATACTCATGAGGATATTGAGAAGGAGGATATGGTGTCTTCTAAAGTGGTTCATGACTTTATTAAGTATTTCTAGGAAGCAAAACTACAGCTCGTTGATACTATGAAGAATCTTGATGTGTTGAAAACCGAGTTGAATAAGGTTACTTCTGACCTTGGTCTCATAAGATCTCACATCAATGATCTTCACAAAGAGAATATCTTCTTTAAAGATGCAATGGATGCTATCAATCACAAGCTCAAAGACCTCAAGACTCATGAGGATCTTAAACCGTCTTTTTGACTTCTGTTCGTGTCCGGCTTTGACATAGGAGTCTGGTTTTAATTTAGCTTTTTGATGTTTTGTATTGCCTAGCAAATCTTCTATTTTTCTTGTTTTATTTAGAAGAATAACTAGAGATTGGAATATCCATTATTGTGATTACACATAGCTATGTCCAACGTTTCCATCTTCATGTTTTTAGATTTATTTGTTTAAATTCTAAAATTGTTTGGAAGATGATTTTTGCAGTATTAATCTTTATGGTTTTATATATTGCAATATTGTTATGGGATATGTGTGTTTATGTCCGTGTACTTGATTGTCCTACATTTTGTCAAAAGTAAAGTCGTTCATGAGTTGATATGCATGTATTAATGAAAGAATAAATTGACTTTTGACAAATACAAAAGTTAAGCCTATTATGTCAATTTTTGATGGAAGATAGGTTAAAATATTTTGTGTTCAAGGATTATGTATATTGAATGTCATTGTGAAAATGGTGATGGAAAATAGAATGAGTCCTTGCTTATTCCACGGTATAAGGTCGATCTCCGATCCATAATTTTTGTGTACATACCGTTTTTTTCCATAAGGTGTCTTATGTTGAGCTCTATCGACCGAGTCATTGTTTTGACATAGTTGTTGTTCCATGGGATACTTTGTGTCGAGCATGACCAATTAAATTGATTACTTTTGTGATTAGTTTAGTTGTGTATTTCGATTAGATTAATTATGGGTTTTCTTGTGATTAATCTAATTGAGTGTTTTTAAGTCTCCATAAGTTTACTTATGTTGAGCATGTTTGATTAAATTAATCATGGGTTCTCTTATGGTTAATTTAATTGGATATTTTGGATTCAAATTCATACTCGTATGTGATTTGTTATGTCCTAAGAAATCCTTCTTTTCTTTTTGAAATTAAGGTCGCTCTTGTTGTTCTATCGGGAATGACATTTTATGGGGGAGAGTTCTTAATTGAACTTGTGCTTAATTGCCAAATCTTTGTGGGGGAAGTTGTGGGATATTATAGGGGTTATCTTGTATCTTTATAAACTCCTTGATGAATGCATTTAGCTTCGACTTTATGATTGCATCTAAATAAGATGATATATGCTTTTTTTTGGTCATGAAATATCTCTTTCGGAAATTTCATTAGGATCCCGTTCTTGTACCTTTGCCAATTTTATTGACAAAAATGGGGAGAATTAATATGTAGTTCACACTACAAATACATATGGTTTTCGGATCATTATGTAAGGGGGAGTGGTTTCCATGAGAGATGGAGTATTGACTAAGGGGGAATGACATATAACCATAGTATTGTTGTTAAAGTTGTGATACAATTGAACTTTGACGATGTGCAATGATATTATGACACTGTATAACAATTATTGAGAACTTTTGTTTTCTCGTTGTTCTAGCTACGGATTTTCAGCAACGATGATGCTAAACTTAAAACCTTTGGGATCATTGGAGTACTTGGAAGTGACGAAGATTTCGAGTAATGTTGAAGATTAGGCATGTGGAATAGGAGCTACAAAAGTTTATTTATATATTTTTTGTATTCCATATGTAGTGATAGTTTTGTCACTAAAATTGACAAAGGGGGAGATTGTTAGATCATTGCTCGGTCGAACTCGCATGCATTGCTATCTCAAGCATGTTTGTAAATGTTAGTGATCAAAACTATAAGTCTTGATTTCTAGTCTACTATAGCGAAGGTCTCGGACTAGGATAGAAAGTGTAGTTGAGCTCAAGAACTCCATGGCAATCATCATACAAGAGTACATGTTTGTCAAGGACTACTCAAGGAACTGGTGGATCTTCATCGACTAAAAGGTATGTGGAGACTTGAACTTATCTATCACTCAAAAGTCTATTTATCTCCTATATTGAGACAAAAGTCGTTTTGCTATATAGACTTAGATTATACACATATTTATCTCGAAATATGTGTTGGTAAGCTTTCGCTTTAGCCAAGTTCATCTTTACCTAGTGACGAAAGTCATGTTATGTTTCAATCACTTTGAAAATTGCTCTGACGAAAAATGGTTTGTGAATAACAACTATACAACGTCCTCTAAGAATGTTTCAATGATTGAAGTGAGAATTTAGATTATATAACCATTGTAGGATATAAGCATTGTTATGGAAACACATATATGTATATATCCTTATTCCTTGAACCGAAGTTTGCGAACTTTGTGGATCAAGTGAACCGGAGTAGTGCGTGAGCTAAGTCCGCGAACTCAGTCCGCATACCCAGTCCGCGAACTGGCGAAGTTCTCAAACCCGAGAATTTCTGCCGGAGTTTGTGAACTCCATCCAGGAATTTAATTCCGCAAACCCAGTCCTCGAACTTGAGTAGGTTATATCTAAAAACGATGATTGTGAATCAAATCGTTTTTGCTTCAATTGTGTCTTGTGTAGTACATGAGATATCCTTGCAATTGAACAAATCTCTAAATAGTTCATTTGAACTAGTTATGGTGAAGAAGAATATGGTTAATATGAAAGTGATCATATGGCTAACCATTTGGTTAACTATTGTTGAACCAAATAATGTACAAGTTTGGGTACGGTTACACAAGCCTAGAAACGTGCATTTCATGTGTGTATAACAATCTATGTTTTCGATCTAACAGTTGATAAATATTAGCTTGAATCTAATCAGGTTTTCATCTAACGGTGAATATTGAATGCTTTGTTACCAAGCTAACATTGATTGCAAACCCTGATTTGAAAGACTATATAAGGGAGAACTCTAGCAACTGGGAAACCTAATTCCCACACATTATGTGTGATACTAGTTGTGCTAAGCTAGAGTCGATTCTCCTTTAACCTTTGGTTTCTTCTTATAAACCAGGTTAACGACTTAAGGGCTTCATTGGGATTGTGAAGTCAGACCGATACTACTTTATCGTAGTTGTGTGATCTGATCTTGCTGTTTCTATCGTACGAGTACAATTGTAATAATTGTCTTGAGATTTCTATCTCTGATAGGCAAGATAAAAAGTAATCACAAACATCTTTGTCTCATCGTTTGTGATTCCACAATATCTTTTTTCGCTGCGTCGATTAAGACTATTGTGAGGTGATTGATCATACTAGGCCGTCCTTCGGGAATATAAGTCTTGATTATCAATTGGTTCCTGTTCACCTTGATTCAAAAGACAGAACAAAACTCGTAGGTATATTCGTGGGATACGGATTTATCTATTACCATAGACTTTACTGTGTGATACATATTTGTTTATTAAAGTCTTCGACTTTGGGTCGTAGCAACTCTTAGTTGTGGTGAGATCAGCTAAGGGAGTCAAGTACGTAGTATCCTGCTGGGATCAGAGACGTAGGAGCATGACTGTACCTTGGATCAGTGTGAGATTGGTTTGGGTTCAACTACAGTCCAGACCGAAGTTAGTTTGGAGTAGGCTAGTGTCGGTAGCGGCTTAATACAGTGTGTGTTCAATATGGACTAGGTCCCGGGGTTTTTCTGCATTTGCGGTTTCCTCGTTAACAAAATTCTGGTGTCTGTGTTATTTCTTTTCCGCATTATATTTTGTTATATAATTGAAATATCACAGGTTGTGCGTTGTTCAATCAATTAGAATATCCAACCTTTTGGTTGTTGATTTAAATTGATTGACACTTGGGATTGGTCTTTGGTACCATCCAAGTTATCTCTTTAGTATTTGATAAAGACTCGCAGATTTCTATTTGCTTGAGTATATATCAAATCGAGAGATTGAGATATAAACTCTTTGATATACTTTTTATCTAGATTGAGTCTGACTGTCTAGTTGATTCTCTAGAAAGTATATTGGAGTTTGTCCATACGGATTGCTAAGCGAAATATTGGGTGTGGTTGTTAGACCCCCGTTTTTTCAAAATGGATAAGTGCATCATCTACATGATTTTAGTATCAAATCCATACTAATATTTGCTATAACTTATCCCTTGGACACAATGAACTAACTGTTTATATAATACTCGCTTGATAGGAGAGTATCCTAGTTAGGTGAAATCTCTTATGTGTACTGATAAGTGCACTATCTACATGATTTTAGTATCAAATCCATACTAATATTTGCTATAATTTCTGCAATTTATCTTGCTATAACTCTTGTTTTCTTTTATTTATTTCAATGTAATGATTCATCCCAAGAAGAGTGATAATGTCTACAAAGAGCTAATAAGTGAAGTACTCTAAGTATACAAGTGTTTAGAGCCAAGGAAAGTGGAAGAAGTGTGATGAAAATGAGCAAAAAACGTTGAAAACATATGGAATAACATAAAGTCAGGAATTGAACCTTCAAATAAAGAATGTCTTTTCATAATCTTGTAGAGAATTGAAATACTAAGAAAACGCAAAAAGAATGAGATCATTTTGAGTTTGTACGTAAAAGTTATGAACAAAATGGTGAAACCAATTTGGATTTGGTTTCTGTTGGGTCTATTTTAGGCCTGCGAGGTAAGAAAATGAAGGGATGCGTTTTGGGATTTCTTTGTACATGAAAATTAGGTATTTTGGTGGATTTTGAGGAGGTCAGGTTTCCTAGTTGGATGATCAAGAGGAGGTTACAAAAGCATATATAAAGGGGAACCTAAATACAACTTTTACACATTCAATTTTCTCTACAACATTTTCTTTTTCTTTTTCTTCGTATTATGTCGAGGTAATTATTTCTTTGATTAGGGATGATTTCAAAGTTTTGAATAATGAAATTATAATTACTTTTACAAGTCTATTTTAATTTTTAGTTTTCTTGTTGATTGTCTCTATTATTTCTGGTATCTAGGATTTATTGTGTGGTTATTTAATTGGCCATTTAAACCAATCTACTAATAATTCTTCTTCCAGTATGGAGTTGTGTAATACTTGCAATTGTCAGTCAATTCTCTACACAAGTAACACATCGCAAAATCTGACAGAGGGATTCTGTTAAGTGATTTTGTATAGAGATGACACTAGTAATCACACCGAACTTATGCATTTGATGCTAGTTAGAATCAACCTAATTCACAAAACGTAAAGCGTCCGACTAATTTACACCTCGAGAGTTTTTCTTAGTGGGTTAGTTGAATAAATTCTGGTAATCGTCTGCTTAGGAGTTCCGGGAATATCATAACTTATTATTATTCTACGGTTGGTGATAATATAAATTTAACAACAAATAACAAGTATTTTAATTAAGTTTATTTTCAGTGATAATGGAGGATTCCTTAAAGGTCTTTCTTCTTGTTTTCAAACCAATTTTTATTAGTTCCTTTTGTTTATTTATATTGTTCTACAGCCCAAAAGTCCCCCATTTAATACTTTTAACAATTAGAAACTCCATGCTCTTCATGGGAACGAACTCCATACCATTACCAGTTAATTGTGTAGAAAAAAGTGAACTAATTTGTTGTATAAATGACGCGCACCAGATTTTGACGTCACTGCCAGGGAGCAATCGATAGCTTTTAGTTGTTATTTTTTTTTAGTTTGTTTAGAATTTTTGTTTTTCGATTTTATTTTTTATTTTTTAGGTATCATTAATTTTTTTAATTTTTTGCTTTCACAATGGATTAATAATAGTCATAGCTCGTCTGGAACGGAAGTAAATTCTATGAACAATTTGTGTGCATATTTTTTTTTTATTTTTAGGTTTAGTTAATTTTTAAAATTGTATAATTTTTTATCATCGTCATGTTTCCTTTTGGATATAACATATACGGTGTGCAAGATCCACCATATCACATCGATAATCCGTTTGATACTAATTAATGTGGTTTTCAATCTTAATCTTATGATAGCTACCAACTATACCATGGGTATAATCATAGACAATCTTTTGGCCATGATCAATATCCGACATAACCTTCTGTATATTCTCATACATATCAACAATATTATGACGGTATGTAAGGGAACAATAACGAGGATGGGAAGATAGTTATACTTCTAATCAGTATTTTTCTAGTAATATGCAAATATCAGAGAGTTTGGAACTCAAAAAACATGATAACGAATCAAGACTTTCTCCTCTTTGTCGTGCTCCTTCTTCACTCATTAAAAAAAAATCTGGAAATGCTAAATATGATCAGTTGGAAGAAGCTAGAGAATCATAAGAGACTCTCAACGTTGTTGGGATATTGAAGATTATGAGGTCGAAGAAGATTCTGATGAAGATAAGCAACCTTTGGAAAGTCCTTGTAATAATGATAAATTTTTTTCCAAAGATTATAAATGGATATTGAAGAGCTAATAATTAAAGTACTCGAAGCCTTTAAGTGTCTAGACCCAAGGAAAGTAGAAAAAGTGCAACAAAATGAACAAAGAATGTCGAAAACACATATAATACCATAAAGTAAATAATTGAAACTTCAAATAAGTAATTTGTTTTCATCATCGTGTAGAGAATTGAAATACGAATAGAATGCGAAAAGAATGAGGTCATTCTGACTTCGTATGAAAAAGTTATGAGCGAAATGGTGAAACCAATTTGGATTTGGTATTTGTTGGGCCTATTTTGGGCTTGCGCGGGAACAAAATGAAGGGATGCGTTGTGGGCTTTCTTTAGACGTGAAAATAGGATTTTAGGTGGATTTTGAGAGGTTAAGTGTCCTAATTGGTAGGGTGAGCAAACAAGTAAAATCCGTGGATTTGGTGTTATCCACACATGGTCCATCTGAACGGTGGGTTTTAGATTTTCATCAACGACTAATCCATCACCTACGGGTCTCACATCCATGGGTGGACCGGTGAATTGGTTGGATTCGGATAAATTGGCGGATTTGTATTAAAATTTTTATCTAATTAAGATGAAAGCATAACTGATAAATTTTTTATTTAACTAATGATTTATAACATCCTAAAACATTCATATCCTTACACGTGTAACTGAACCTTCTCCGTCGATCTACCGACATCATGTAAAGATAAAATTTTCATAGATGAAGAATACAAAGTAGAGATATACTACTAAGTATAAATTACTAAATTTACCTTCAGACATTGCATAATTCTTAACCTAGCGGGTGCAAGCGTCCAATGAATTTTTAGATATGCACTCGCACCGATCTAGTGTTTAATAGATTTTCAAGAACTGATCCATGACCAGATCATCAGTGAGCGGGTTGGTGTCTACCTGCCAAATTTTCGGGTGGATTGGGTCGGATTGGACTACCCATGCTCACTGCTACTAATTGGATAAGGATCAAGAGGAAGTATAAATACTTGTTAGTTATCAGGTTTCATATTTAGATAGACATCAAGAGGAGGTTACAAAAGCATATATTAATGGGAGCCTAGATACAACTTTTACACATTCAATTTTCTCTACAACTTCTTTTTCTTTTTTCTTCGTATTATGCTAGGTAAATACTTCTTTGATCAGGGATGATTTCAAATTCATGAATAATGGAACTAAAATTATTTTTACAAGTTTATTTTGAGTTTTAGTTTTCTTGTTGGTTGTCTCTCTATTATTTTCAGTGTCTAAGAATTATTATTTGGTTATTTAATTGGCCATTTAAACCAACCTAATAATAATTCTTCTAACAGTATGGGTTGTATGATACGTGTAACAATCACTCAATTCCTTACATAAGTAATCCATCGCAAAATCTGACCGAGGGATTCTGTTAAGTGATTGTGCATAGAGATGACATTAGAAAGCAGACCGAGCTTATGCGTCTGATGCTAGATAGAATCAACCTAATTCACAAAATGTAAAGCGTCCGACTAATTTACACCTCGAGAGCTTATTTTTGGGGAGTTAGTTGGATATAATCTGGTAATCGGTCGCATCCAAATTCAGTGACAACAAGAATTCCGAGGATATCAGAGCTTATCTAGTTTATTTACTTTGTGATTATTTTTCTCTGATTTAAGGTCACTCGAACTAGTTCAAGTATCAACGACTTCAAATTTGATCTTTTGATTCAAGATTTGAAGATAGGACTTTCGTTGCATGCGTGTTCGATCATTAATGGAACTAAGTTGTTTATGCAGGTACTTTGAAGACTGAAGATTCAAGACCAAAAATTTCTTTTTGATATTATGATCTTTGTGATAACTTCGTGCACACTTGATTGATTCTGATCCGAGAAGTTTGTTTATCTCGTATAAAATTTTAAGCTTGTTATATATATCAGCAATCTGTCTAGGTGTTTCTCCTTGAGATCTACTCTGACGGTTTGCAAACTAAGATTGATTATTTCGGTAATATCAATCTTAGTTGATCTAAATGAACAAAGGAGTTTATATTGATTAAACATAAGAATATTTATACTCAACTATATCTGTGATTAAGTTGTTGATTTGGGAGATTGATAGAGCGGTTACTGAAACAGATTAGTCCTTTGTTTTTTTAGAATATGACCTTAAGAAGTTGAGTGATTGAAGTCTTCACGACAGGTGAAGCAACTCAAGATAGTAGATTATATATTAGGATTCACATACGTAGACCAGATTGGTTGCGGGCGTAGGGATACTGAAGGAACTGAGTAACTTGGATTTAGTTTACTTGGTCTCAAATATACGAAGGTTAGGTAGTATTTGTTTTTGTTTTTAGGTTTTAGTATATTTTACTCGCTTTTTTCTTGTGAGTCGTCATGTTTCCAATCAGAAATAACATGTAAACATACAACAGTAATAACAACATGGTTTTCAATCTCAGTCTTATAAAAACTACCAATCATACTAGAGGTTAACCAAAATAAATATTTAGATATGCCGTTACGGTCAATATCTTCTGGAACCTTATAACCATTCTGATACATGCTGAAAAGGAAAGGGTACCAAGTACACCTCTAACTTTTTCGTTCGGACCTATAAGAAAAAACATAATACTGTCAATAAGTAGATCTTCAGAAAAGATCTTTGTATATGATTGTATATGTGGTTTATCTTTTTTCACAATCAGTAGCATAAATCAAAGATTCATGTGCTTTTTATGTGTTAGAGCACTGCTTGGTCGAACTCGCAAGCGTTGCTATCTCAAGCTTGTTAGTCAAGTTTAGTTGTCAAAACTATAAGTCTTGATTTATAGTCTACTTATAGATAAGTCTCAGATTATGAAAGAAAGTGTACTTGATCATTAGACTTCACGGTGTTCATCAATTGAAGACGAAGAACTACTAAGGGGAGCTTGTGGAATTTCATCAACAAAAGGTATGTGGAGACTTGAACTCATCTATCACTCAAAAGTCTATCTACTTTATCTCTTATTTGAGACAAAAGTCGTACATCTATATATATTTCATTATAAACATTTGATATTTCGAGTTGAGTTTAACTCGCTTACATATTTCTCGAAATATGTGTTGATAAGATTTTGCTTTAACCAAGTTCATATTATATTCTTGACGAAAGTCAAAAGATGATCACGTGAAAATATCCTGTTAACATCTTACATGATTTGTGTGAGACGGTCATTTGATGTAGACTCGGAATAATTTGTATTGAACTTGAAAATTTCTTAGAAGCTAATAGTTTGTGTGAGACAGCTATTCCCGTCTTCTAAGGATGTTTCAATGATTAAAATGAGAGTTTAGAACAAATTAACCATGATTAGATATATCACAGTATGCGTACTTGTATGCTAACTGTTGCAAGTTATTTCCAGTATGGGAACCATATTATGCATACCCGTATGCATACTGGTTGGTTAATGAAAGTCCGGGAACTTAGTATGCATACCCGTATCGGGGCATTACAACTATGGTTTTCTGAATGGAAAATAAGTAATGGTTTGTCATTTCCTAACACCGAGGCCTGATGGGTTCACTTGACTGTATTGTGGGAAAACTTCTCAGTTGAGCGTGCTCGGCTGAGAGTAATCACATGATGGGTGACCTCTCATGAAGATGCTGCTGGATGACTGCAGCGGTACCCGTTAAAAACCCCACACCGTCGGATAACAATAACGGCTAAGTGGGGAAAATATCGGTACATGATCGGGTCATTACAAATGGCATTAGAGCCGACGACGGGTCACCTGTCGAGGGTGAGAGAGTACGCTAGACGGACTGGGTCATGTCCTGGTCTCATGAGAGGCAGGGAACGTCGGAGATCTGGGTTTGAGTATATTCCGAAGCCGAGGGCAACTCCAATTTAAGGTGGTGGTATTTTCATACCCCGATTTCGGCTATAGTTCACCGAATGAAAAATAAGTAATAATTTTTCCTTTCCTAACACCGAGGTCTTATGAGTTCACTTGACTATGTTGTGAGAAAAACTTCTCAGTTAAGCGTGCTCGGATGAGAGTAGTGGTTCCTGTTGTAAACCCCACATGCCGGATAACAACAGTGGCTAAGTGGGGACAATATCGATGGAGGGTCGGGTCATTACAGTACCGGAACTATACACGAACTAAATTCCAACATGAACAAGTCTGTAATCTATATTTCAAGATAAGAGTTCACGGAAACAAGCCTTGTATGTTATATACAATTTAAGTTAAAAATTGTCTAGGATGATTATCGAATCACTTGCTTTTACTTTAATTATAACACACGATTATAATACGAAAGTAAAATGTAAAGAAAGACACAGATAATTTTTTAACGAGGAGTACTGCACTGGTAGAAAAACCACTGGCAGAAAAACTCTGAGACCTCGTCCAACTTGAACACCATACTATATTAAACCGCTACAAAGATTAACCTATTATCAGACTTCAGACTAGAGTGTCGTGGAGACCCAATGAACCTTCAGGCAATTCAACTGCATTCATGTTATTTCCGCCTCTTGGATCTTGTAAGATATTGAGCACTTGATTCCTTAGATGACGTCCTTTATAGTCTAAGAGTTGCTTCATCCTCAATGAAGACTTTTGATACTGATCCTATCTAATAAACAAGCATGTTTGATTTTCCTTTCGATCTGTTTCAACCTAGGTTTCGAAATCTGTTTGGAGTGGACAAAGTCCAGTGTAACTCACAAATCCTAAACACGGACTCTTAGTTAGCCGAGGAGCCTGGATTACCATCCACCTCTCAAGAACAATCCAAAAAAAAATCAAAGAAGAGTTTAAATATCTATCTTAAGGAATCACAAAGTTTGAGACACAGATGGCATTAGAGAAAAATATCATTATAGATCAATAAGAAAAATATTTGGATTCAAAAAACTATAAGGTAAAACATAGTTTGATCGGGCTTCATTTATCCCTAAGTAAAGTCTTCAAAGTCGTAACCTAATTATGTTTCTCTAATTAAACCTAGGTTTTATAGGGCGACTCTAGCTTAAAAACTAGAACAAAAGACTGTCAGGGATTGAGAAATCCTGTTACAAGAGTCCCTCTATTTATGGATTTTCAAGGCTCCAGATAGCTTGGAATTCAAGCTAGGGTTTCTTGGAATTCAAGCAAACAATTTCTTAGTTTTGATATAATTCTTATTAAGAATTCATGTAAGCATGTAAGAAGTCTTCCTTGAAATTATACAGAAGAATATGCATTATGGTCCAGGGTTTAGGAACCATGCACAATAATAGTTCATATCGGCTAAGTAGACTTTGAACTTAAAAGCATATATCGGCGTTCAATAACTGCAAAGGATAATCAATGATCCACAAACACAAAGTGGTTTACTAATTAAAGTTAATTATCTTAGAAGTGTCTATGAGAGTCTTAGCAAAGTCAAACATACTTGCATAATAGTTCGTGGCCTTTTACTAATACTGAACTGGGTAGTTTTGCAAACCGTCAATTCACGAAAAATAGTCAAAAGGTCCGGGTTTTCAACCTTGTCAGTTCGTTACCAAAAGACCTGAAGGTTTGCCAACCTATCTAATTCCTGAACTCAGTAGTAACTGGTATGCAAATCGGGTTTTAAAACCTTTGTAGTTCTTTGAATTCAGACTGAGTTTTGGTAACACAAACAAGTATGTACCTTGTGCCAATTAGTTTGTATATCTCATAATTCATTTGAAACTTCCCAATAGCCATTAGTATTATATAATGTTACTTAGGTAATTTCCAAATGATCAACTTGAAATAAAAATAGTTTGTGAACAATAAACTGTTTTAACTAGTATTATTAAGGATCTGTGAACATCCATTAATTGAATCATGTTTTGAGAGTTCAACCAAGACAAGCTTGAACTCAAATTTCTTATTTGTAAAATTAAATCTACTAAAATTTCAATATTAAATCTACTAAAATCAAGAATGGTAAATGTCATGAGTAAATAGGATAGATTAGTCTTCACATACTTATTTGTTGATGAAGGTCTCGCAAATGTTTTCGTTTATTCTCCAACCTTCAATCTTCGAGGGTTACTCAGTGATGTTTGATACTCAACTGCCATACTATAATCCTATTCTGAGACTTGACTTTAGTAGACTAGAAATCAAGATATAAGTTTGTACTTTTAACATTGACAACAAGCTTGAGATAAAAAAACTTGCGAGTTTGACCGAGCGATACTCTAACACATATTAACAACCTTATATTGGGTATCTAAGAGAAAAACCACGAGGATGGGAGGTGATAAGTGCATAATTTCCTATACTTTTGTTATCAATTCCATCCTTTTATTTTCTATTTTTCTTTCATATTATCTTGTATTACTCTCTTTTTTTTTGTCTTATTTAGGTAGAATCGTCCAAAAAGAGCGAAAAGAGTGTTGAAATGGACATAATCGTGAGCGTGGACTGAGGACCAAGAGGAAATCGACCACATTCAGGAGTATTCAACTCTATGTTGTATAGAATGAAGAGATGAAAATAACGCAAAAAAAAGAGGTCATTCCGAGTTCGTATGCAAACGTTATGGAAAAAACAGTTTGAGGAGCAAGTAGGACCCAATCCCTACCTATTTCGGGATGGGTACATTAATTATATACCCTTAGTTTTCATACCCTACAAATATACCCTTACTACACAATAAAAATACCCCTCACCTTATCCACTTAAATATAGATTACATTGATACCCCTTATTATATAATTTTTTTCTTACCTTATCCATAAACATATTTATCTATTTAAAAAAAAAAAAAATTTCTCATCTCACTAGAAAGACTCCACCACCAGTCTACCACTGCCACCTACAACACCACGACCATTCCACCGCCACCAGTCTGCCGCCACCAGTCCACCGCCACCACCGCCACCACCAACTCCGTTGCTACCAGCACCGCCACCACCAACTCCGTTGCTACCACCACCACCAACTCCGTTGCTACCACCACCTCCATTGCACTGATCCACCACCGCCGCCGCCACCACTAGCAACATCGCCGCCGCTGCCGCCGTCTCCGATGGTGTCAACAACCGAAGTTGATCCCAAAATCAAAAGTCAGAAAAATAAGAAGCAAAAAAAATACTATGGTATCAACAACCGAAGTTGATCCCCAAAATTAAAAATTCAAAAAATGACCAGATTATCTATGGTATCAACAACCAAAGTTGATCCTAAATTTTTTTTGTCAACAACCAAAGTTGATCCCAAGATACAGCGTCAATAATCCGAGTTGATACAAAAATTAAAAATTTCAGAAAATGTTCTATTATGTATGTGTCAACAACTAAATTTGATCCCAAATTATGACGTCAACAACCTAAGTTGACTCGAAAATTTAGTGTCCACAAGCGAAATTCATCCCCTAAATTAAAAATTCATATTATGTACGGTGTCAACAACCAAAGTTGATCCCAAAATATGGTATCAACAATCAAAGTTACGCTTCAAAAAAAAAAAAAAAACCAAAGTAATCCACCAAACCAATTTTGAAATATTTAAATGAAGGAACACATGGATATTACGATCGTGAATATATCAACTTGGAAAAAACTAATTAAGATACATAGCATAAAAAACGAAGCATTATATAAATCACACAACAATATATTTTGATATACTGCAAAAGTTCACATTGTTTATGTCCAACCATTTAACAAGCCTAGGGATCATAGTCTTGACAATCTACTACCATAATCAGCAACGTCATAAATCAACATTTCTTATTCAGGGATTCGAAGTTAAAAATTTGGAAGACTAAGTACTATAAAACGACTAAAGTAGTGAAAAAAATTACCGGAAAGAAATTTTACAAAAACATAATCAACCCTTTCCATAGATATGAGAAATGGTTGAATGAATCTGTGTTAGTGGAACTCGAACATAGTACTTACCGTCTGAGCAGCTATCATTAGCCTCAACAGTAGCACAAAAAAGGTGATTTCATGAATTCCACTATTATCAACAGAAACGCCGCCTCCAAGAGTACCAATACCTGCATCACCATCACCACACGCATAACATGGAATTAAAACAACTAACATACAATAATGATCCACAGATTTCACAAAATCGAAAGTATATTAAAATCGTAAAGATTTGACAGGTACTATAGATTCAGATCCTGAAAAGTGTATCGCTTGACCAAGAGTGTAATATGTCACCACAGTAGCAGATGCTCACAAATAAATGATACCAGAAATAAGTTCACTTTATATGTCATTAAAAAATGAAATGAGAAATGCAAGTTTAACGAATTCAAACACGCAACTGAATGGTCAAGTTAAAAAAATCTGAGGTTTCGACTGTCAACTCTAAGTAACAGTCCAATAAGATACTAGTTATATACAATCATATTTGATACTATTAGCATAGCCTAGTTGACTAACTCCGTTCAATCAAATATGTCAATTTGTGGGTAATTAAACACGAAACAGAGTTGATCTAAGCTGTAAATAAGCGAAACCCCAAACCAATTATGACCATAAAAAACAAGAATTAGGTTACAAAATGTCACCCATACACTATAAATTATGTCTATATTTTTTAGTTGGTTTACCTCAACAAATAACATATTCAATTTGAAAAAGCCTAGCACATATTCGAGGTCTAATCTTTAACTTTAGCATACCTTAGAAACTTTATGAAGACCAGGTCTAATTTCACCGGAAACAGATCGACCCAACGAAACTTGCATAACTTTATTCGATCCGACAAAGAATCTGCATAGAATTACATCATACATTAGACACTGAATGACATTTTCGCACCAAATCTACACACATCCAAGTGTAAAAATTAATATACCTGCTGGAAGATTTGAGTTGTTCTCTGAACTCTTTGAACTTATGATTTTTCATATTCTCAAAAGAGAATACATAATGGAATTGTAAACTTCAACTGCTTTCCTTGTTGATTCAACAATTTTCTCTTTGCGTTCATTTCCTTTCTGTTCTCTTCCTTCATTTCTTTCTTTGTCAGCAATTTCCTAAAAATGTCAATGAGTTAAAAAGGTTACAGGCTTAAACAACCAAAAAGGATCGAAACTTTTTGGCTAAATGAATTCAGTTGATATAAATTAAACACACCAATTATATGTCTTAAACTCCACCATCACCACCTCCAGAACAGCAAGAACACCAATACCAAATGATGTTATCACCACCAACAACAACAATAACCTCACTAGTACAACAAAAGCTACCACCATCCATTGATTCCACTCCACTACAACAAACATCCACCACCACCACCATAACAACAACAAGCACCACCGCCAGTGTCACAAACCCGACCACCAACTACGCCTTCGCCTAGTATCGCAAGAACATGGAATAATTTGCTTGTTTCGGAGATGAATCACAATCAAGAGCTCAATTAAAATCGAAATAAACAAAGAAATCATGTTGAATCAATACCAAATATCAAAACCAAGATCAAATTTTGACAGTAAGAGATTAAACTTATCTTTTAATTTGTTTATGATGATTGTATCTTCATATCCGCTTATTGATGAAGATTTTCATCGTCTCTTCCCCATTGACACACACCATTATCATCGATTTCAGGTTCTTTAAGATGAAATCAACTGAAATCGAAACAAAATCTAATGTTCTTATGACTAAGATTAGGATTTGAAAATTAGGTCCTCGCCGATTAGTCACCATATTGAATTTTTGTAGTTGAATAATTGTAAATCGATCCATAACCCATTTAGGAGGTGGTGGTGGTGGTGCAGGTTGTGGATTCTTTGGAAGTATATGATGTGGTGGATTCCGTGGTGATGGTGGTGGAGATGGCGGTGATAAATTGTTAGGATACCGACCCTAAACTCGTCATAAGCCCATGGGTAGAACTCAACTCGAAAACCGGTTGACTATATGAGGGATCCCATTGACTTATAAACTACCCAATTAAGCCCCATCTACCAATGTGGGACTAAGGTCCCAACATACCACCACGCTTCCAGACCCAACGTCTTCGTTGGCCCACTATATCGATACTGACCCGGCGATAGCCCTTTCCTTTATGGCGGCTCCACTCGACTACCAGTATTCAGTGCGGTGACAATTACGCTCATACATAGGTGCCCCTACACTTCAATCCAGCCTATAGGTCACCCCTTCCGTGAAGAGGGCATGGGTCGTGGTGGTTGGCTCTGATACCAAATGTTAGGGTACCGACCCTAAACTCGTCATAAGCCCATGGGTAGAACTCAAATCGAAAACCGGTTGACTAGATGAGGGATCCTATTGACTTATAAACTACCCAATTAAGCCCCATCTACCAATGTGGGACTAAGGTCCCAACATCATTGTCATGTACCTCATATGAGAGAGGAGTGCCCTTATCAGTTATCGGTCTGCATGTAGTAAAGTTTATTGTGGTAGTGTTTAGTTCATTAGTGGGTGCTACTATCACTTGTAAGGAGGGTCTAGATGGAACCACCTGGAGTTGTATTAGGCGTTAGATGCTAAAGTTGGAAGTCTATCTTTATAAGCTGTGTCTGTAATGAAGATTGGTATCTAAGAATTAATGAAAAGAACCAGATCGTTTCAATCGATCAAACCGTGTTCGCTGAACCGGGAGGCTTGATCCGTGAGGATCTTGACGTTACTATCATCACTATCTTGTTGTGAATAACTAGGTTCATAACAATTGGTATCATCCAGACAATTCTGTGCGTACTCTACAATGGGGGATTTACTTGCTCAATTGGAGGTGATTAAGCTTGTAGAGAAGATATTATCTTATATGCGGTTGGAGAAATCGAAGGTGGTGTTGAATATAACTTCCCAAATCGACAACAGGCTCTTCGTCAAATGGATAGTTACATTTTCATCACTGAAAACCAGTTGGACTCACTCAACAAATATATTGAATCAACTCAGCTTCAACCATATGAAGAACCGGTAGTTGCCAAAACTGAGATTATTGAGGAGATTGTCAACCAAGAAGATGATTGTGAGTTGATTCCTTCTTATTCCATTGAAGCAGAACAGTAAGAAGAAGATGAATTTGAGTTGATTATTCCTTCTTATTTATTTGAAGAACAAGATGATTCTCTGGATTTAGAGTTGACTCCTTCTTACTTCTTTGACGAAGAAGAAGATACAGAGACTGTCGATTCCGAATTGCTCATTCCCTTGTTTTTCTACATCCCTACTGGAGTAGTTTGTGCACATCATACCTTGCTCAGTATGTTATTTGTGCTCACCACCAAATGATGGGTATGTGCAATCTTGATTTTACTCGATACCTACTTCCTTGTTACATCTATGTGTGGGGTCTGGCAACTAATTCAAGGGAAGATTATAGCTGGACAGAATTTCCATACGAATGTTGTGGACTCAAGTCTTGCTCACAGTGGTTCAAAATTTAACAGTGGTAATGTTGGTGGTTTACTTAGAGTGGAAATCTGAGTTACATACTCCTGAGAAATATGAAAGCCTAGCCATTCGAGAAGAACAAAAGAAGATGCATCTCGATTTTGCCAAGATTGTTCTCAAATCCTTGTATTACTCCCAACAGGACTCTAATTCTGGTGTGTGGCTGCAGGGTTTGGGTGGTGCTCTATGTTCCTCTAATTATTTGTATTATCTTTGCTCCCTATTTGACCGTGGGAAGAAGCTTCCTGAGTTACGTGATAGACACATTTTTGTGTCCGATTTGTCTCGATTCTATATATTGTTAGGGCTCATTTTTGTATTTATTATGGTGTTTTATTTATTTGTAGGTGTTTTTGGCCAATAAACATTTTTGGAAAAAATTGGCTCGAAAAGTTGTCGGAAAGCACCCGGATGACATTTGCTATTCGAACTCTCACTTTGGATAAGGGGTAACCTAATTACTAAGAGGTATCCCATTTCCAGGCAGATGCTAATCGCACCCCTACTCTGGATAAGGGGCAACCATCTTCAACATTTCAAAAACCAGGTTTTGGCTGAAAAATAGTGCAGTGAAGAACAGTTTTGGCAATCGTGATTTGGAGGAGTTTGGGGTCGATTAAACCTCTGATTTTTATAGGATAGACTCCCTATGGGTCTAGGAATCTGATATGGGTGTTTAAATCGATTAGACTGGGCTAAATCGATGGATTTTTCTCACAACAGAAAATATGGAAAGTCACGTGTGTGACCTGTTTTAGGGAATTTTAGAGAGATTAAAGCGCTGTAAGCCTTCCCAAAGATTTGTATCTATCTAAGGAAGAGTTTAGAATAAAAAGGAAAGCTCAGAAACGCGTAGAAATTCTAAAATAAGAAATTGCGGCAACTTTGCCGTGAAGAGAAGGAAAGAGATTTTGGAAGATTTGGGAGAGATTTAATCGGTATTTTTGATATAAATAGATGTCTTGGGTCATATAGAAGAGGTGTCGAGAGTTTGGGAACCTAAGGAGAGCTAGAGAAGAAGAAATCAGAGCTTTACCAAACTCTGTTTCTGCTGCTGCTGCTGCTGAAGAGGAAGAACGTGAAGAACATTGACGCACGGGAAACAGTCGCAGAACAGCGTCGTTGTTTAACAGCTGAAGAACATTAAGCTGTGCAGGGAAGTCGTATTCTAGGGTCTTAAAATCAGCGACAAAGCAACAGTTTTTCTGTAACAGTTCCATTGTAACAGCTGTTTTGCAACACCAATACACTGTTGCAAACAGTCTGTGTTATTACTTTTCACTCTTTTAATCATCTTTTGAGCAACAAACACATATTTTGAGATCATGATTAATATGAGGAGCTAAACCCCATTGTTGAGGCGATAGAGGAAGCTATTTTTCCAACAAAAGTGGTATATTCTACTTTATCTTTTTATTTGCAATAATTATATGATTATTTGCCTTGAACTATTATTGAATATGATTTTTATTTGAGTGATTGTGATCTATTTTGATGGAGTATGCTTAGTTTTAAGACTTTTGATGCTTCATACTTGGTATTTACAATTATTACTTTTGAAAATCTACTTGTTGCAATATTTTAGAATCAAATTAAACAAGAAAATTGCATAAATATAAGTATTGGTTTAATCACTTTGAACTTGGAAAATAGTGGAATCTTAGCCCTCAATGTTTCTTTTAGTATTGATATCATCTTTGATTGAGTTTGCTATAATTTTTAGTGAGTTTTCTATTTTAATATTAGAATTTAAGTCTAATTAATATCCTTCACAAGTCTGAGAATCGAACCACTTTTACCACTATCTACAAATCACATCATTACACCTAAGGAAGGATGATGGCAACTTTCCTTATGGACTAGGGTGCAGTTCAGAATTCCAATTTATGTATCCGATTCTGTTTATGTTGGTTAACAATGGTGATAATGGTGTTGGTGGTATGTTATTTCTAGCCTTGCAATACAGAGATAGTGTAACTAAGAGTATTTCACCATTGCGGTGGACAGAAGTGCTGTTATTTCGGAAGGCACATAAATTTTTTGGTCACGTTCCTGGTAAAAAGGGATCAAACATGTTTTTCTTCCAGCTGCAATTTGGGTTGCTCGAGCTTAAGGGGGCCTATATGCCTGCGCACAACTTGTCTCACCAGAATATGGGAGTCTTGAATTCAGCTGGTCAGTATTTGGGACTCCATGTATTTTACCTTATGCTACTTGGTTACTTCGGGGCTACAACGACGTGTGTGGTTCCATGTGAATTTATGGTAGCTAAAGAAGAGGTAGAAAAGCTACACCATTCAACCGTATCCAAGGCCAAAATTGTTGTAGCAAGGGGTGTTGGTGTGCCTGCATATCAAAATGGGAGCTCTGACGATGATGCACATCTTAACCTTCGGGAAGTGAGCACAAGGGGGTGTATACTGTTTTCCTTCAAGAGAGGAACCACAACAATGTCTGCTCGTTACATTACATAGGAAAATGGCCAGTTGATGACTAGACTGGGAGTTGAAGTTCTTACAAGCCACAAGGAAGGCTTCGTTCACCTCGCGGCTAAATGGTTCATAAGGGCGATTCAAATTGTATAGGTGTTACTATGGGTGGATTACTGGAAGTGGGCATATAGTTTAATTCGTAAGGGCTTATGGAGTGTAGGAAATCTGGCGGCTTACGCGAATTTTTGTGTGCAAGGGCTATTGGCGATTCATGGTGCTACAAATGAAGTGACAAAAATGTGTCATCATGTACCTCATATGAGAGAGGAGCGCCCCATATCTTACATGACACAGAATCATCGGCAATCTTCTCCATGTCAACTTACCAAGCAAGTTTTCTTAACCCTCATCCTTGAAGACAAGGATGTTCTGAAGGGGATGGTATTGTCATGTACCTCATATGAGAGAGGAGTGCCCTTATCAGTTATCGGTCTACGTGTAGTAAAGTTTATTGTGGTGGTGTTTAGTTCATTAGTGGGTGCTATTATCACTTGTAAGGAGGGTCTAGATGGAACCACCTGGAGTTGTATTAGGCGTTAGATTCTAGGGTTGGAAGTCTATCTTTATAAGTTGTGTCTGTAATGAAGATTGGTATCTCAGAATTAATGAAAAGAACCAGATCGTTTCAATCGATCAAACCGTGTTCGATGAACCGGGAGGCTTGATCCGTGAGGATCTTGACGTTACTATCATTCTTTCACCAACTGGTCCTCAAGAGACTTTGGTATTTTGCTCATTCGAGCATATGGGCGTTACATGGTGAACTCATCATCCCATGTAGCCGGTCCCTGCTCCACTCTGCGGATCGATTTGCAATAAATCATCATTTCAGTAAAATTAGGATTTTGAATCCAGAGCTCTACAAAAACATGATTCTGAGCAGATTCAAATACTCTGATAATTTTATGTTGATTTCACGATCAACATTTTTATTTACTCGAACCAGCAGTCAATATCTTAAAATTAATATTTTATTTGGTCCTGCTACCAACAATTCATCAAACGAGCAATATTTGCTCAAACCGACAATATTTGTTCAAACCAGCAATATTCGCTCAGACTAGCAATATTTGCTCGAACCACAATATTTGCTCAGATTCGAGAAAGAAGTGGGAGTCCTGCGAAAATTAGAGAGCTTGCGAAATTAACATTTGTAAGGTTGCGAGAATGTCGCAAACCATATCCGAAAATAAAGGAAAGATTAGCTGTCATGCACTATGTATTTCCCTATAAATAGGCATTCGAGTTGTAAAGGGAGGGAGAGATCTTTTTTGAGTAAGAAACAAGTAAATAGGAGAGAGAAAGTTTAGAGAAGAGATCATTCTTGACTTCTTTATCTTTCTTGTGAGAACATTCAGAAATTAATGAATAAAATTAAGAGTGTAAACCTAAAATGAGTTGATCAATAATGAAATCATATGAGGGGTGTAGTGTAGGATTTCCTGCAACTACATAATGGCGCTAGAAACAGGGAAGAGTTGAAGATTATTCTAGAAAAAGCTAAAGATTGATATTGAGATTTGTGAAAATTTAAAGTGATAATCTATGATTGTAGTTGGCCTGTCCAGGTTAACAAGACCCGACGATGGTTTCCTACGAACAAAGACAACACAAACACACCAGAATTTCAAACCTCACTATTCTCCAGTGCTAGATTATCTATGTTAAATAGATGTAAGAAACATTTGGAGTGGTGCCACAAAAAATATTTATGCAGGAATACATGGAATGATATTAATGATGATAGAAAAGAAGTCAGATAGTGGGAAGATATTGAAGATAAGTTCTGAAAAACAAAATGCAGAGATCAGAAAAATACATTAGGGGGAGATAAGCACTAGATTTTCCCATAAAGCTTCCAGAAATAGACAAAGAATAAGTAAAATAGATATTATTCAGGATTCTAGTGGGAACCGGCTCACTGAACCTAATGAAGTTGCTTACTTCTTTACAAACCATTTCTTGTTGATGCTTGAAGAAAATACCATCAACCCTGAAATCTTAAATCCGATTCCTAATTATATAACCTCTGAAGAAAATTCCCATCTTAACTCCATCCATGATCCCACAAAAATTAAAAACATTCTTTTTAACATGGAAGGAGACAAGGCAACTGGATCAAATGGCTTTCCACCAACTATTTTCAATCCAACTAGGATATTGTGGCTGAAGATATTATTCATATGGTCTAATATTTCTTCAAGTCCGGTTACATGCTAAAAGAAATAAATTCCACCTTCATATCTCTTATTCCAAAAATTGACACTCCCACTACCACGTATCATTTTAGAACTATCATTTTATGCAATACAACCTATAAGATCATATATAAACTTTTGGCTCAGAGAATGAAACGTCTCGTAGATAATCTTATCTCTCTTTTTCAATCTTCCTTCATCTCAAGAAGACAAATCTTTGACAATATGACAATAGCTCATGAAATAATCCATAGTATGAACATCAAGAGAGGAAAAAAGGGTGAAAATGCATTATCGGAATGATAGGTGGCACATATAAGACTTTTGTTAGCATGGACTAGAAATTTCTCCTAGCTATTATGATAAAAATGGGTTTTGATGATAAATGGTGTCGAAAAATACAACAATGTATCTCAACCACAAATCTGGCAGTTCTGGTAAATGGAGTACCTGGGAAATATATCAAACCTTCTAGAGGTCTGAGACAAAGAGATCCCCTTTCTCCCCATCTTTTTATATTCTGCATGAAATCTCTCTCCAGAAATCTAACTCATGCTAAAGATAGGGGCATCATCAATGGAATCTCCATATGTAAATATGCTCCTTCTATATCCCACCTCCTCTTTATTGATGATTGGATGGTCTTTTGTCAAGCTAATACGCACAATCGCAATAATCTGATGGAACTATTCAAATCCTTTACTACCACCTATTGTCAACTAATAATTTTCAACAAATCTGAGATTTTCTTTAGCAAAAATATTGATGAATAACTGGGTATCATGATAAGTATTACTATGGGAGTTCAGATGACTGACTCTCAATATAAATACCCGGTCTTACTGTTAGTTACCCACAGAAGCAAGATTATATCTTTATCTGGTTGGAAAACTACACATCTAAATCCTTTCGGCATACTAACCCCCATCAGCTCTGTTACATGAACTTCTGCCATCTATCAAATGAACTACTTCAAGCTTCCCAAAATTACTTGTTAGGACATTAACAAAATTCAAATGGATTTCTTCTGCGAAAAATACCCGTACAATCCCGAAGGATACTACACAAAAATCTGGGATTCTATCTGCAAACCAGAAGATCTGGAAGGCCTGAGTTTCATGAACATGGAGGTTTTTAACAGTGCCATGATTACTAAATGGGATGGATAATTACACAAGATAGAGATTCTCTGTTTATTTATTTTTGATCGGCAAAGAAGAGATATAATGATCAAAAAAGAGAGGGTATAAAAGAATTATACCACCCTAAGTACAAAAGTAAAAGAAAAGGGAACAAAAATAAAGCATAAGAGGTAACAGACTACCAACTTATGAAGAATTAAAGTAAATATTGAGCCAATTTTTCATCACCTCAGAAGAGTCAACATTCTCAAAGTCCTTAATAGCCAAAGACCAAGAAAACAGGCAGTAAATTGCCTTGTTGATAATAGCTCTTACATTGCTCCTTTTGTCAGAGAAGACTCTAGCATTCCTCACTTTCCATATGCTCCACATAATCGCATTAGGGATTAAATTCCACATTGCATTAATAGCATTGTTGTGCTGCAATAAGCCCCAGGCATGAAGCATGTAAACTATATCAGCAGGCATGGAGAAAAACCAATTCAACTGTCTCATAAAGTCACTCCAGACTTGTCGAGCAAAACTGCAATAAAGCAGAAGATGAGAACTGGATTCAATCACATTACAGAACAAACAATCTACAAGCACATTAATATTCCTTCTTCCGAGCAAATCCCTAGTAGGCAATCTGTTGTAAGCTAGCAACCATAGGAAAAAACCTATTTTTGGAGGGCATTTAATTTTCCAAATGAGATTGAAAATTAGACCTGAAGGTAGAGAAGTATCTTGTTCTGTCAAAATCTCATAGACAGAACTGACTGAAAACTGGTTTTTTTTTATAAGAGGCCATTGTAGCTCGTCATCTTGATTGTGGTTGAATCTAAAAGTATTCAAATCAGCAGTCAAAAGATTTAACTCCACTCTTACTGCAACATTTAGTCTTCTAGGAATGTGCAGATTCCATATCACCTCATTACCAACCAAAGAGCCCACCTCAGTAACTGACAATTTCTTTGCTCTAGAAATAACATACATATTAGGATAACAGATTTTGATTGGATTTTGGTAAAGCCAATTGTCATCCCAAAATCTACAGAGAATACCATTATTGACCTAGATTTTTATGTACTTCAAAAAAGTAGGATGAAACTGAATAATCTTGTGAGAAGAAGGTTTTTTTTTTTTTTTTCCTTGAACATGGTTGATTTTGAAATGAGGGTTTTGGCTACTAAGGTAGAATTCAAATCTAGGTAATGTTGCTCGAATTGGCAAAATCTTTCGAAAAAATGAAAAATTTATAAACTGATTTCGACCATGGAAATAGAGTTCGATTAGGACATCTGAAGAAAAGGTAGCCGAACTCATCTGCAAGTGTAGTTCGGCTAATGGTTCTGAAAACACAGGTAGCCGAACTTAGTTTTAATGGAGTTTTTGCTTTCAGAGAAAAGTTCGGCTAGGAAAAAAAATTTGCGACGAAACCGAACCAAATGTTCGGCTGGGAAAAAAAATTTGACGTTATCGAACTCAATATATAGGTTTTCAGAGAAATGTTCGGTTAGGAGAAAAAAATTGCGACGTAACCGAACTAAAAGTTCGGCTAGGAGAAAAAACTTGCGATGTAACCGAACTAAAAGTTCGACTAGGAGAAAAAGGAAAAAAAGTTGCGACGTAACCGTACTAAAAGTTCGGTTGGGGATTTTTTTTTTTGCGAGGTAACCGAACTTTTCTCTGAAAGAAAAAACTCCATTAAAGATGAGTTCGGCTAGTTCGACAAACTGTGTCACATAATTCCTAGCCGAAATTTTGTCTGTAACTTCCATTTTCAACTCATTTTGATGATTACTTCTCATTTTTTCAACGGGAAGCGAATGAAAAGTAATGGGTTTGTTATAATTTTGATTTTGATTTTGTTTTGCTAATGATTTAAACTAAGTTATATATAGAGGTGGCGGTGGTGGTGATTTGAGGTGGTCGGTGGTGGTTGGTGGTGGTGAGAGGCGATGGTGATGGGAGGAGGTGGTTATATATATAGGTGGTGGTGATGGGAGAAAGTGATTATATATATAGGTGAAGGGTAGGTTAGTCATTTCAACACTTTAGGACACCCCTTATAAGTATATGGTAGACATTCCTATCACAAAGTAGTCCCCCACCATTTTTGAGTAGTCCCCAAAAAATGGTTCTTTTTAGGACATAGAAGAAAATTTTATGGCATTCAAAATGATCATCCTAACTAGGGTGTGGTGATAAGGGATACTCAAGGATAGATAAATTACTTAGTTACCCTCAATGAATTTATTAATTTATTTATCTATTATTTATTTTTTCATTTAAATTTCTGAACTATATTATTAATTACCTATAAATCTATTTATTATTTAATTATTTGATATTACATACTCTTGGTTGGTAACCTTGTCATAAGCTGGAGAATCCGCGGTGGATTCTCATTCTAAAGATACAACATTCTGGACAACGCTAAAACCACCCCCTCACATGGAGCTAGAAGGGGGTCCACTTTTGGGACATACAATTAGAAGTTATGTGAGAGGGTTGTTTTAGTGTTGTTTAAAATGTTGTTTGTCTAGAATTATGAGTCCACTTTTGTAGATAACATTATGAGTATAGCATTATAGCCCTCGGGCTCGGGTACATCATCTTTTGTCTTCTAAAATATGTATGTGTAACGAGGAACTATATACATGGGATGAACTCTTAAATGATATACAAATCTCGTGAATCAGGTGAATCATACACTCACTAAGTGAGTGTAAATGTGCAGTGAGCCAGTAAAAAAAATTATAGGTTGAACCCATAGGTCGGGAGAGTGTATGCATGGACGTGTAACCGCAAAATTGTACTAAGATAAACCTTCCTATGATATATACATTGAGTGATTTTGTTGTAAGTGTAGTTTATTTGTTTATTTATTTATTCTTTTGCTACGAATGTAAAGGAGAATGGTCGCACACTGTTAATATCCTATCCCTTTAATAACTTAAAATATAATATGGAAGCGTTATTCCACTCACTGCCAATTGGTTGTGAGTTGGATGTCCGTATCACAGCCAAGCCCTGTATGAGACGTGAGACCCAGTAAGATCCAAGAAGGCAGGGCAACCATACATCGGTCCATATAAGTGTGGAGCTACTCCACTTATTGCCAATTGATTTTGAGTTGGATGCCCGCAGACTTTAATTATGATAATTGTAGTTTACTAGACAACTTTTAGAAGAAGAGGGATCCGTTCAGAGGCTCACATTTTACAGGTTTTAACAGGGTCGTCATGACCGTTGGATGAAGAAGTAGTTACGGTCTAGATCTTTCCATTAAAATGTATACCTGTGATAAATATGGGTGAAATACAATTATTCTTTCACATCCCAAGAATACATGGTGAATTACTTACATGGATAGTTTATGAGTCACCCACGAATCAGGTGGTGAATATTAGTAAACAAGAAAAATTTGTTTATCATTGTCCGACGGCATCTCTTTACATCTTTATCAACTCATCCAAATAGTCACCGATGTTATGTAAAGGGCAAGTGGGCAACACCTATTACTTTCTATTTCATTTTTCTTTCTATGCTGCGGTTGCATTATAGGGAAAATTTCGAAAATATAACAATAAATAAAATTACACCGGCCTTAGCACGGCCGTGGTTTTCTTTCATAGTCCAAGCAAATATTTGTTACAATTTTTTATATCGAAAAGAAAAACAAATCTTGTAAAACTGAACCCATTGCCCAAAGGGCTCTAATTCTTTTAAGTCCAGACCAATGTCATAAGCTCCGTATAATTGAATTATAATGCCCATAAGATTCAATAAATAACAAATGATATTGCTTGTTTTGTAAATACATTGATTAAGGTTCAGAGAACGATCCTGAATCGAGAATCTTTGTGAGGATAAAAAGAACTCTAATATAATGATTTGAAATTTCAGTATCTTTGTATGGACTTTTTGTGAGTTATACTAGGTATCACCGGGGCCTTACGGCCCCGGCTCAACCTCTCAGTTCAGTATATATATCCTGGATATATAACTAATGTTTCGTAACAATATTTTAAAATATTATTAATGTGCTTCTATGCGTTATCCAGGATATGGTCCGATTTATGTAATTTTGGTACCACTATTGATGATTATCTAAATCATTTCATTGGTGTATTTTCTTATTGTCCCATTGATTCTTTGAGAACTAAACTGTAACCATACATTTAATGTGAACATCACCTATGAAAGCTAATGGCAGACAATGTTTAATTGATTACTTATAATGTACAACTCTAGTGTTAATTTGCTTTAATCAATTATTTTGAAGAAAAGGGTTTCTAAGAATTTGAAAACAATTGATCCATTGGGAATTACTCTCAAAAGTGAATGAATATGCATTTGACCCGTCCATGGATTTCAAACTCCTCTCTTTGGGATTATGATATATCCTCGCTTAGTTGTATTTTTGGGTCTAGATTTTCTCTACGGTGGTTTTATATATCTGTTTTAGTTGTTTTCCGAATTTCTGTAGTCGTATGTACGACTTTGATTTCATGTCATGTATTTATAAACTTCATGTTTGGACCTACTTAGTGGTAAAAGATTGACGCATGTTCGTTGTTCAGTGTTCACACACAGTTTGTACAAACCTGATCTCCTAAAGGTGTATGCAATTATATCCTTATTAAATTATTTGATTGTTCCACGGGTTGTTCTCCGAAAAAAGAAAAAGAACCTTATTCCCCAAGCAAGTTGGGGTAGGCTAGAGATGAACGCCAAGAAAGACCAAGAGGTCATCTCATAAAGGTATGACAATATTAAGCCAGCTTTCCTGCCACGGGTTCTTCTCAACTTTATTAGACTCTTCGTTCTTCAAATAACCTCGAGTATCTTATTATAATGTGATTAAAAGATGAAAGTTAATGACTTGATGAAGCATGTGAATTTGGATCGCACCAATGAAAGAAATCTCGGATCTCAATTTAATCTTGCAGGGACCGGGATCTCGGTTTCGTCTCAGATTAAAGTCGGATCATAACTTGTTAATGCATTTGGTTAAACACCATTGATGCATGTTCGTTGTTCACACAGTTTGTACAGACTTGCTCTCCTAAAGGTGTATGTAATCATCTCCTTATTAAATTATTTGATTGTTTAAACGCGGGTTGTTCTCCAAAAACCAGAAACAAAACCTTATTTCCCAAGAAGGTTGGGGTAGATTAGAGATGAACGCTAAGAAAGACCAAGAGGTCATCCTTCTTATTGTTTCATCTCATGAAGGTATCACAGATGTTACGCGGGCTTGCCCGTCACGGATTCTTCTCAGCTTCATTAGATTTTTCGTTCTTCTTCGAATAAGCCGAGAATATCTTATTATAATGTGATTAAATAATGAAAGTTAATGACTCGATTACGCATGTGATTTTGGATCCCACCAATGAGCGGCAGGGACTGGGACCTCGGTTTCATCTCAGATTAAAGTCAGATCATAACTTGATAATGTATTTAATTAAACAGACCAATTTATGTGATACGGTGCATAAGCGACGAACCGAAAACTAAACCAAAATCTTGGCAGCAACGTGTTCTTTTTTTTTTTTTTTTGGCAGCAGCATGTTGTGTCAATGAATTATAATAATTTTAATTTATGGTCATTTACATTCGCATAATTATACTTGGATTTTAAAATATTGAGTGGCTTCAGATTCCAATAATTCTTTTGTTGCATGATATATATAAAGAAGACGTCAGATCAACAAACTCCAAATTGATACTTCTTAACATGAATTCAGCTAAAAATTAGAGGAATGCATGTCCTCCTTGTTTTCGATGCAGAGTCTTACAATTCTTCTTCTTATTATTATTCTAAAGTGGATCGATGAGCACAAAGGCGAGAATATAAAGTTGTAGTAGGAGTTGATGGTAAGCTATATCAATCAATTATTCTGAAAAAATATCCAGAGTACGAATTGTACGCATGATATAATGAGAGTGAAGATATGTCGATTTGTACACAAAAACATATGAAGATTCAATTCTCTCTACATGTAGAATAATGGTTGTGTCAAATTGAAATCTGGTACAAAATAAGGACAGAAAACACACAGGTTAATTGAGCAATAAGAGCTTAGAGTAAGGTATCTAAAATCAACACATAGCTCTTAAATCAATTGATGCAAAATACCTGTCCAGTTGTTATTCATCTTCATTTCGGTGATCCTTCCGCAAGGTGTCCTTTTCAAATTCATTTATTTTGTTCTTGATATTTCGGGCTCTCCCAAGGGCCACTGTTCTTGGAAAAATCATCTGCAGCAGAATCCAAGATTCATAAAAGTGTGAAGTCATTGAACTTCCACCATCGAATGAGAATCTATCTATACTTATAAAAATAAAAATAAATAATATCCAGTAGTTATTTAACTAATTATATGTACTTTTCAAATTTCAAATTCCAAACTTGTCCGCCTAACTGTATCATTTCTTGAAAAAGTAGCAAGTGACAGAACATCCATCGCATTTGTAAAGAAAAAACTAACGGAAAGCAAAAAAAGCAAAACTTCAGCACAAACCAATATTAGATTACCACAATAATAATATCAACATAAATTTATGAGAGGAGATTACCACAATGAATCAAATATAGTATAAAACCCATTCTTTGAATTAGGATCTCTTCACCTACCAAATCAGAAAACCTAACTATTGAAACACTTCCACTTCCAACTATCAAAATCAATTATCAGTCAGAAAGTCAATTGTTACATCAGTTCAAAAAATAAAAAATAAAAAATAAAAAGAAATGTAAATGCTGCACTCTATTAAACAATGATATATCTTTTCCAATGCTGGAAATTTCACCTTATCTGTTGCCACCTCCTATTTTCTTCCCCATCTCGATTCGTTGTTCCTAATCGTACCTTCTAATCATAGAAATAGTCTCTAATTAAACCTACCTCTACAGATTATATAAGTTAGGATACGCAGCTTAGCCACTCAGTGCGCAAAATTACGAAGTTAAGGTTACAATAGACAATACAATAGAGAAATTGATGCTCATCTCTCGAAGTGATGAATACATATTAGTTTCATATTAGATTACACGGGGCTTATTTGAAGTAACACATATTCAGCGTAGAGTGTTACTTGTGCTACTGTCCATGTTGGCACGTCTCTAAGTCACCATTGATAAATAGCTAGTTCTTCACTAATTCAGATGCTTAGTAACTATAGCAGTGATCTCTATAAAGATGAGTATAATAAGAGGTTCTTCTTACCTCCTTAAAAGAATTAACATCACCCCCACAACCAAGAATCACAATCTGCATCTCTAGCACCCCAAAGATCATTCCTACGATCATCCAAAATAAGTAGAACATCCTCAGGTTTGACCTCTGGTAAATCGGAAGCCTTCAAAAATATTGAAAGATTTGGCTTCTCTACTACTACCTGGTTTCCAACAGACATGTTTTAATTGGTTCAATAATGCAATTGATGATAACAAAAACAGATCTTCCAGAAAAAGAGTAACACTCACTTCAGCAGACAGGGTCACTGCATCAAACCTGTGATCATAATTCAAAGCCTGTAAAACTAATTGTAGTCGTGTGGGATTTACATCCTCACCTACAAAACGGACAATACCAAATCAATTGAAACCCAAATAACTAATAAAGGAGGAGTCTTTTTTTATCACAGATAACCAATTCACATAAAGACTACGAAACTATAATCACATTCAACTAATAATAAAACCCCGGAAATTAGAAAAAGCAAGAATTTTTATTACCTGACAGTGGAAGGATCAACAGAACCTTGATTTGGGTTTCAGCTACATCTATTTTTCTCCCGAATCCCTTTTCTTTCTCATGGCAAACTAAATCAGAGAAAAAACGGAGAAAATAAAATTGAATACCTTCATTAGATCAAAAATATATAAGAAAAGGTTCATGTAGTTATTAAATCAAGAGGATGAGGAAGACATACTCAATTACGATAATTGAAGTAAACCTATTTTGACAACCCATGTTATTCTCAGTTTATACAGGCAATTTGAAACATCAAGGTTAAATTGTATGCACAATTGATGAAGAGGCCCTAAATGATTGATGTCAGGGAAGATTCCTATTCTTGTACCAACTAATAACTCTTGAGAACTTCTCATTACTTCCTTGTTCAGATTGTACTCTTTTTAAGTATTATGAAACAGACATTGTCTTAGCTGCAACTATATGGGTCTCATTTAGAGATTACCTTCTTCATATCAGTACCCCAACAAACCCATGACTATATGTAATGAAAAACACCAAGCAAAGAAAAGATAAACTAAAAGAAATATACATGTGAAAAAGAGTACCCATGAGATTAACCATTAAGTGAATATTCAATCCAACGAAAATCTTGACCAAGATCCACAACATTACCATGAGAACATAAAAGAGTATAAATAGCCACAGGATATCTAGTTTACATAGCAATAAGAAGAAAATAAAACAGATACCAAGGAACGGGTTATTACATTTATGTTTTCTGATGTGTAGTTCTTCAAAGAGAATCATCCAGAAGGCGTGGTCCATATCAATCATTAGACTCCATCATCGTGCACTGGTATAATTGACCTACTCACTACTCCCTAAGCAGATTAGGAATGATACTAAGGTAAGCAGAAACACAAACCTGGCGCACAAACATTCCATTAGGAATCCCAGGAAATCATCATTCAGCTGGCATGAGAAACCAAAATACGATGTAACACTGGAAACTCTAATGCATCAGCAATCACACGCCAGAATGGAGTTTCCAAGATCACATTGTTTCATGGTCCCCATTCTCCGAATCAACTCCGATCGCAGCTAGTATTGTGAATAATAGACCATCATGTAAGCGTTAAATCCTGTATCCAATAGTTGAATAATAGACCATCATGTCACCTAATTATGAAAATATGGATTGTAGCTGTAATCTTAATATTGCACACAGACACAAAAAAAAAAATACCGGAAGCAAAGATGATAGAGATCCCTGGTTGAGAACTTCTCATTTGTGTATTTGTTAACAAATTAATAAAATAGTGAGTCAAGATAACAAAATACACGTTGAGACAGAAAGAGATTGAAAGAGAACAGGAAAAGAGAAAGCAGTAAGACAGAAAGAGATGGAATGGGGGCAGTAAAGATTAAAATAGGGTTAGCTCATATTAAAAGTGAATGGTTAAATTATATAGTACTCAAATACGATCAGCATTAAATACGTCTTCTTCTTCGCCAAAAAAAAAAATTCAGGATCCTAATTAAGTATTTTTCAAATTATATCACCAAAATAAAATCAGGGATTAAAAGTTATGCTAAATAAATTAGATTCTATAACATTCCCTTTCTTTTTAAACTTCATCTTCGATGGTAAATTTAATACCTAATGTTGTAGGCTAATTAACCCACGAAATTTTGCAGTATGCCTGGGAGACTGAGAAGAAGAAGCTCAAATGAAAAAGACATTTTTTTCTTCCAATCAAGGCATTTAGTTTTAGGATGTGGTTGAGGGGAAGTTGTTCTTCTTAGGTCTTTCAGATCATTTGGAGAATTATTTGGGGGGCTTCATCACCAATTTTTTGTCTGACCATCTATACCTGTGAATCAAGCCTGTGAAGTTTGAGCAGTTTTCTTACAAAAATAGTATACACCAGACTGCCAGCAATAGCAATTTTAAGAACAAAATCGACAAAAGATGACACAATCTAATTATGGAACCAAATCAATAATGCAAAACGTAAAAGATCAAAAAAGGCAAAGCTATTCTTACATAAATAAGTTATAACTACTACCACAATGTTCAAGATCGTACTAATAATAGTAAATGCAAGAAAATCATGAATCTTCGTGCTTAGTACTCATTATTCCATATCTACACTGGGGAGTTCGTATGAATAATAATCAAACATAACACAAAAATGTAAGAGAGGAAGGATATATTTACGACCTCAGTAGAAGTAGAAAGGCTCAAACTGGGTAAATAATAATTCGCAAATAAACCTCTCTCCCTGTAAACTCAAATTATATCCACCTACATTAAAAGGCATCTACCAAGAAAGGCTCAAACTGAGTAAAAAATGATTCGCTGGTATACCTCCCTCTAGGTAAATTCAAGTTCTATCCACCTACACTAAAAGGCATCTACCAAGATGTTCATAGTTAAGTAGAGAAGCCACCAAAACCTAAGGGTCGTGACTCCCTCCGCTAATGTAACTTTAGTAGCAAAAACCTTATCACATAGTGATAAACCTGTGATATGCAAGACTGCATGTGATATCAACATTAACAACATTATTAAAAAACATATAACAACAGGCATTAGATTTACCGTATCATTCCTATTTTTCTGAATTAAAATTGAAACCTATAATAAAATCATAAGGAAATAAACAAAAGTGAAATCCAAATTACTTCTCTATTCTTCTCCTTCATTATCTCCTCGAATTCTTAACTTCGATTCCACAACCCCCTTTCACTCCTCAACACCATGTTCTCATATTTAACCTCAGCTCTGTTAGCAACCGACGAACACTTCAAACCTTTAGCCACTGCTGTTTTTTTTAAATCAACAGCAAATAAAAAAAAATCCTCCGTAACAGAAACAAATCAACAATCAGAGTTTCTTAACAAATAGAACCCACAGTTTGATACAAAGATTGCCACTTATGTAAAATCAATCAATAATGTAATTAGTTTATCAAAAATAAAATAAAATCAATATATATTTCTTTGACGAAAGGGGCTATGATTGGACCTTCACAATTCGGCAAATAATTAATGTAGACATACGCATCCTAGAAAAGAGAAGTTTGTAAGAATGCAACCACACATAAATAGTTGAGTATTCAAAATTATGCGATATCTGACATCAGATGGCCCATTGGCACAATATCTAGACATGAGAAATTAAGTTCTCTTTGCTGGATGATATTTGGAAGAGTAAACTCCAATCTTTTGGTTTTCCACGAATACAACTATGACTATTATATTATAGTAAAAATTAGGTTACTTGGTTCCTCAACTAGTGTCCATAGTTTGAGATGATTTTCTCCGAACGGGAGAAAATACTAAGTTCATGCAAGTTCCAATTTTCTATGGTTTATCATAGATAAATAACTATTGTATCCTACAAAATAAAATTGAAAAACATAGTTGTCTAAACTCCCAAGAGAATCTAAAGAAACCATGCATAAATTCTATGAAAGTCTAACCTGATCCCAGCTGCCTCACAAACAAATAAGAAAAATCCTGAATGAGTGAACCAATTCAGAATATACCTTTTCTCTTCCAATGGTAAGGCTGGTTTGTACATCTCCCACCAACTTGAGAGATTTAGCCGATGATGGCATGACCTTCATAGCCCACCTTGTAAAGCCTCTTTAGATTTAGATAGAGATAAATAAGATTTAACCAAACCTGATAATTATACGCTTTCATTGTAAGAAAATGCTACAATGAAAAACTAATTGAACATAACCTATCATGTACATATTAATCTCGCCACTAAACTACTTCAATTGTGTAAATTAAACACTATATTGAAAATCCCCCAGTTTTACCCACAAATATAAGAAACCTTAGGTTTCAATTTTCTGAAATTTTTATAACAATTACTTAATATTACCCAAATCACTTCTTACCTAGGAAATCCCTTCAATTTCAATTGGAATCAACACAAAGTAGATGAAGATGTTGCAAGGACTTGCTCAGGTAGGTGAAAAGATGATGTTGTGTTTCAGCGTATCACTGCTACTGGTCGAGAAGGAAAGATGAAGGTGTAGATTCTGGTGATGGTGGTGGTGGTGGATATGGTAGTGAATGAAAACATGTTCCAAAGGAGAATTGAATGTGTGGAAGAAGAAATCAACAATTACATATACCAAATATACAATGAAAAAATCGAATTAAGCTCACCCTAGGATTTTTATTGATCAAATAAAAAACTTACCCTGGTAAAACCCTAGATTTCATGAATAACTTCTACTTCAAATTATAAGATCTTCAACCTCAAATAGTATTCCAAAAACAATCATGAATACTTTCTATTGATTACATCTCTTAATTCAAATTGGTTGGGTTTGATTAGGTTTGCCTGAGGTTTCAGAAGAGAGAGTGCAAAAAGGGGCAAGGTGGTGTACAGAGAAGTACGTTTTTTTTTTTTGCTTGCCTTTACGACCCCTTTTCATCGGGTTAGGAAAATTGAGTCTTTTCCTAATCGTCCAATCAAAAACACCATCTGGAGCTTCTCGATCGCCGGATCTTGGTGCCCATTAGATCCTGTCCGTTCTTTGACTCTTTGATCAAGGAGTCAAAGTGCATGTCTTTTTATAACAATGATGTAACCTAAGTATCCTTTGTATGCTTGAAATCTCAATTCCTTCGATTTGTGTTTTATAATATTCTAAGATTTTTTCTCTGTTCCTCACAACCTCCTTAGCCCATTCACTTCTGCTCAGTCTCCTCAGATTAGTTACGTCATATCTACCTCTTCAGCTCAATCTCCTCAGATAAACCTCTTCATCTCAATTTCCCCAGATCAGTCTCTTCATCTCAATCTTTTCAGCTCCCATGGCATCATAACTATGAAATCATAGAGGCAGCCGTAAACTACCACCATCACTGAAACTAGCACATTGGCTTGTCTACCAACATGAAAAAAATCGTAATTTTCAAACTTTTAATAATTTGTGTGAACCTTTGAGTAATAAATCTCGCAAAAAAATAAAATAAAATAAAATCATACAAGAGCTGAGTAATAGAAGTTTTTGGCAAAAAAATTCTAATCGAGGATGGTTAGTCGTTGTTTGTGATGATGATACTGAAACAAAAGAAAATTATGGAAATTGTTACCTATGGAATCCTGGTTCACCAAAGACTATCATGTTACCTAATATACTTCGAAGTCTACATCAAGATTTCTTCTTTGGTTCACATTATGTATGGGATTTTGTTTTAAGTTTTGGTGGTAATGCGGATGGGGTTGATGATGCTACAGCGTTGCAGTCCAAGTCAGTCTGCAGCCAGAATGGCGCGACACTGCGTAGACTGTCAAGTGCCAAGAATGGCATAACCCCGCAGAGCCAATGAAGTGCAAGTGAAGCACTACATTGTAAAGACATTTGACTAAGGAATGAATCTATTGACCGACACAATGGAGCTTCATTAAGGCAAAGGCAAGACTAGGCCGAAGTTGCAAGATGCAACATGCAACATGCGAGTTGGCATGTTGGCATGTCCTTGGAATTGAGTTAGCCCAAACTCAAGGATGATGCAAGCATGGAGAATAGACTAAGAAGGAGTCTATGCATTAGTTAAAGGACAGGACAAAGCTTGAACAAGTAAAAACAAGTTGGTAATGCAAGAGTGGCATCGCCATTGTCATGCGAGTTGGAAAAGTGAAGCATATGACGCCACGAATAACTAGAGTGAGTTTAAGGAGTTGGCATTGATGCTGGTAGCATAAGAATGTTACGTGAATGATCTTAGAGCAAGACTTTGACAGTGCCAAGGTGGATGGCATCAGATTAAGGCCAAAGTCCGGTGTGGCGCAAACTGTAGTGCAACACAGCTCAAGTGACGGTTATGGGTTGGTTAGAGCTTCACAAGCATGCCAAATACGGGAGACAAAGAGAGAACGGTTGTAAAGGGAGTTTATGACCGTGGGAGAAGGTTGCCAACTGCAAAAAGACAGGTGTTGTATGATTGGTGCGAGTTGGAGAAGAACTGGCAAGTTAGCACAGTTATTGGCAGTTATGCAACTGCTCCATGGGACAGATGGTTGTTCCTAGCGTGTACATCAGTTGTGCACGGTTTTGGAAAGTAAAGATGATGTATAAGTACTCCTAAGGAAGGGTAAATTCGGAAGGATAGCACATGAGAGTGTGAGACTCAAATTGAGAGTGATTTTGTAAGGTTAAGGCTTGGTTCAAGGTGAACAAGTCTGTGCAAGTCCCTAAGTGGGAAAATTTTGTATATCTTCCCTTTGATGCAATAAAATGAGATGATTGTGCCATGTTCTAAGTGTTCTTAGTTGGCTGATTGTTGTTACCAAAGTATGACATGAATTGCATGCATTATGGGGTGCATTTGAGAATTTTAAGTAAAGAGAAAGAAGAGTAAAGGCTTCCGCTAGTGAACTGAAGAGTTGGCTGTTTGCATTGGTGCAAACTTATGAGGCTGAAGTGCAGGTGTGCGAAGTTTTATTTGCAGAACCACTGTACTGCCGGGTTACACTTTCGTAGAAAATATCTGGGATGTTTGAAGGTGTGATAGTTCGGGCATCAGAGATTTGTTTGATACACAGTTCAAGTGTATTTGTTGGATAATATGCTGATATTTCTTTTTCTTTGAAGCTATTTTCCTGTGAGCAAGTAAGTTGTTGCATCGTATCCAGAAAGTTTTCATTAGAAATGGGTTCTAATGGCATGGTGATTAACGAAGAACTACCGGGTTCATTTGATCAACTAGAAGATTACGGTGATCTTGGAAATATGACCATTGACATTGGTGCAGAAGGCCTTGATATTACTCTTGTTTCTGAAGATAGTGGAAGACTAGATTTACTTGAAGGAAGAACGTCAGATTGGTTTAAAGAGTTTGACGAAAGGGTAGGTGCAGTCGAAGACAAGGTGTCCGATGCAACCCTGTTGAATTGCGATACCAATGCTGAAGTGACTGAATTGAAGGAGAAATTCAGTGACATAAAGAGTATACTAACAAGTCATGCGATGCAAATGTCAGACGAGATGGAAAATATTCGCAAGTTAATCAGTGATGGCATGTTTGCAGGGGCAAAGGTGCATGGAGAAAGAAATGATCTTATCTCCAAGCCAAGAGTTTACGCTAGTTCCAGAAATGCTAGAGAAATTGAGAATTTCTTATATGACGTTGAGGCATACTTTGAGTCGAATGGAACTGGGGAAGGACAAAAGGTAACTCTCGCAGGCAATTACCTTGGTAGTGATGCAAAGGTTTGGTGGAGAACTATGCTTCAAGAAGATGAAGCTGCTGGTTATATCAATCCTATGTCATGGAATGACATGAAAGATTTACTGAGATGTCAGTTCTGGCCAAGCAATGGTGCTTGGTAAGAAAGAGAAAGTTTTCGTAGGTTACAAATGACGGGTACACCACATGCCTATGTTGAGAACTTTCTTGCATTGGTGCAAGAAGTACGTGGCATGAGTGAAGATGATCAGATGTTCCAATTTCTGATTGGCGCGAGTTCACAGGTTGTTGTTGAACTCAAGAGGCGCAAAATTCAGAATATCCAGATGGATATTCAAGCGACAAGAGATCTTCCCAGTTGCACAACGAATGAATATGTCCAAAGCTGTGAAGGTAAGGCCAATGTAAAGGGAAAATATGTTGGCAGCATGCGTAAGCATGGACCAAAGGAAGATGAACTATTCTCTTCTGCCCGGAAGTATAGGGGATGTTTCATTTGCAAAGGTTTTCATTTCTCAAGAAGCTGTCCACTCGAAGCGCAACTTAATACATCAGTTGGGAATGACTATAGGAGTCATTCTGGCAAGACTCGTGAAGGAAGAAGTGAAGGCTCAAGGAAAAGTCCACGCAGCGAAGTTGTTGCACACTTCGACAAAGGTAGAAACTAAGCCAAAAACAAGAAGGTGTTTTGATGTCTCATTGGAAACACCTAGTGCAGAAAATAAGGCATTTTCTGATCTTATTTGGCATAGATTTAGTTTGTTGGTTGTTGCAAACTCAGTGTATAGAGTTTGGTTGTACATACTTTTATTTGAGTCTTCAAGTTTGTATATAATTTGCTTTAGTGTAAGCAAGTTTCTTTGTTAATGAAGTTTTAGCTTTCCAAAAATGATCGGTGGATCAATCATGTAATGGTACATGATCTTGTCATGTAAGAGCATTAATGGATGAAGGTGTTTTCGTTTATAAAGTCTTGCCTCTTTATTTACGATGTAAAGCTAGTTTATGGGGAGATGTTGCAAGTAGCATACTTATCCTAACGTATGCAGTGGCAAGATAAGTTGAAAGCTAATAAGCAAAGCATAGAAAAAGGGTCCTAGTTGATGTAGAAATGATGTTGTTGTTTGGGGATTGCAATATGGCACGATGGCAGATGGGCGGCGACAATGCAAGCAAGTTAGAAATCATTTCATCAGCAAGCATGAGTTGGGTAGAACTCATGGCCTAATAGAATTATGCACACGCTTTCCAGGAAACATGCAATGCAGTTCAAAGAAATAGTTGGAGACTTATTGGCTTTGAAGACGATGCATATGGGCAGCTAAAAGGTTAGCTTATGTTATGTCCAAGTGAGAGTTAGTCACAGTTGCGGAGATGGGTTGTGCGACTCAATAGTTTTGCTTTAGTGGCTTAAGCAAAGTAAAACTTGCAAGTTCAGTTAGGATATGCAACATGGCATAAGTATAAAGAGTATATACTTAGTGGACAAATCCAGAGAAATTAGTTCTTGGATGTCGTTGGCACGAACATAATTTTTCAAGGCATGAAGTGGCAGATTTGGGTATTCTGTGCGTGATAAACCCCTATGCACTTTGTGACATGTTTAACGAAGAGGCATGTAAGACAACAGTCCAAAGGAGGGTTTCCAGCAAAGCTGATTGAAAATGAAGCCAAGTCGTTTTTAAGTCCTTGTCATGTTGGATATGATGAAAAAGGAAAAGTCGGGAGGTGAAAGACTATGGAAATGATCTTGGTGATCAAGTTGAGAAGAATCATTCTGTGCGTACACTTAGGCGTAAATGATTCGAGGAGAAATTCAGGACAAATTTGGAGGAATTGGCTAAAGAAGAATTTCAGGTTGCATTTGGGTATTGATGCATGATTTGAGTAGCAGCTGAAGCGTAGTGCACAACGCTAATATGTGACTCAAGTATATGAGATCAATGAAAAATGAGTAAAGCTAAGTGGTGTTGATGTTAAAGCATGTAAGTTGGCGAAGGCGATTGCAAAGGCCAACAAAGGAATGCTAAATTTCAGAAGAGGTTCTGAAAGTGCATGCGACAAAGGTTAAGATAAGTATAGTGTTTATACTGGGTCACGTTCAATGAGGGCGTTAAACGGATTAGGTGGGGGAGGTATATGACGGTGCTGAAAATGACGCATAATGATTACGCGTTACAGAGTTGCAGGCCAAGTCAGTGTGCATCCAGAATGGCGCGACACTGCGTAGGCTGTCAAGTGCCAAGAATGGCGTAACCCCGCAAGGCCAATTAAGTACAAGAGCAGCACTACATTGTAAATACATTTGGATATCGAATGAACCTATTGACCGACACAATGGAACTTCATTAAGGCAAAGGCAATATTGGGCCAAAGTTGCAAGATACAACATGCAACATGCGAGTTGGGATGTTGGCATGTGGCATGTTGGCATGTCCGTGGAATTGAGTTATCCCAAACTCAAGGATGATGCAAGCATGGAGAATAGACTAAGAAGGAGTCTATGCATTAGTTCAATGCCAGGCCAAAGCTTGAACAAGTGTAGACAAGTTGGTAATGCAAGAGTGGCATTGGCATTGTCATGTGAGTTGGCAAAGTGAAGCATATGACGTAATGAATAACTAGAATGAGTTTAAGGAATTGGCATTGATGCTAGTAGCATAAGAATGGTACGTGAATGAGCTTAAAGCAAGAATTTGTTAGTTCCAAGGTGGCTGGCATCATATTAAGGCCAAAGTCCGTTTTGGCGCAAAGTGTAGTGCAACACAGCTCAAGTGACGGTTATGGGTTGGCTGAGAGCTTCACAAGCATGCAAAACACGCGAGACAAATAGAGAACGGTTGTAAAGGGAGTTTATGACCGTGGGAGAAGGTTGCCAACTGTAAAAAGACAGTTGTTGGATGATTGGTGCGATTTGGAGAAGAACTGGCCAGTTAGCACAGTTATTGGCGGTTATGCAACTGATCCATGGGACAGATGGTTGTTCCTTGCGTGTACATCAGTTGTGCACGGTTTTGGCAAGTAAAGATGCTGTATAAATACTCCTAAGGAAGGGGAATTTCGACAGGCTATCACATGAGAGTGTGAGACTCAAATTGAGAGTGATTTTGTAAGGTTAAGGCTTGGTTTAAGGTGAACAAGTCTGTGCAAGTTCCTAAGTGGTCAAGTTTTGTATATCTTCCCTTTGATGCAATAAAAGTTATGATTATGTCATGTTCTGTTCTTGGTTGGATGATTGTTGTTAGCAAAGTATGGCATGAATTGAATGCATTATGAGGTGCATTTGAGAAGTTTAAGTAAAGAGAAAGAAGAGTAAAGGCTTCCACTTGTGAACTGAAGAGTTGGCTGTTTGCATTGGTGCAAACTTATAAGGCTGAAGTGCAGGTGGGCAAAGTTTTATTGGCAGAACTACTATACTGTCGGGTTACACTTTCGCATAAAATATCTGGGGTGTTTGAAGGTGTGAAACTAACTCCAATGATTGGATGGTTTATATCACTACGGGAAAAATCATCATTGGCGACACTAGATAAGAGTTGTAGTAATCCTACGACAACTCTATTTCATGCATTGTGGAACGGGGGTATTGTAGAAAGTCCAAGCGTTTCTACAATGCTTGACAAGAGTTGTAAAGGGTGATGTGATTTATGGTTCGACAATATTTTTCTAAAGTTGTGATTCCCTTTCGATTTTTTTCATAACCTAACACAACTTTAGCTTGTGTTGTAAGACTATCTTGGACAACATAAGTAGGATATCTTGGAAACATATGTAACAACAATTACTAGTATTATGAATAATATTTGCACAACCCTTGTATGAATTGTCGAACTATCTTGGACAACACAAAGTTATGTTGTAAAGAAACTGTTTCACAATATCTATCTTATGTGGTTGTAAACTGGAAGATAACATATATTAGTATTGTGAATACTCCTGTCACTATACTTCCTTGAGTTGTATAACTATTCTGAACAACTCCTACTGATGTTGCAAGATATTGATTTTACAATGATTGTCGTGGGTAGTAGAAATTTTTAACACAACACTTATTATTATTGTGAATATTACAGTCAGTACACTTGTTAGCACTGTAGAAGATTTGTTTTTTGCAATCATTGTCGTGGGTAGTAGAATTTTTTAACATAACACTTGTTAATATTGTGAATATTACAGTCAGTACACTTGTTAGCATTGTAAAAGTACCTTGATACAACTATACTATGTGTAGTACAAATTTTGAACACCAAATTTACTAGTATTGTAGGACTATGTTGGAAAACACATAGTTATGATTGTAAAGAAATTATTTCACAATATCTGGGTTGTGTAGTGGAAATCTCTAACACAACTGTCAGTTTGTGAATAAGACTCTACATACATATTTCACTTTTGTCACTACGTTTATGTTGTGAAATGTAAAGAAACAACTGGATTAAACTGGAAGATTCATTCAAATTAAACCAAACCCAGAGTCACAGCATTCACATACCAATGTAATATACACAAAAAGCGGCAGCATTCACATACCAATGTGATATACACAAAACATACAAAAAAGTGGCAGTGATATGTTTGTTACCAAAAGTTAAGTCTCCAAAAAGATCAAAGATAAATCTCCAAAAAGATCACAGAATATTAAGAAGTCTACTAGTAGGATATTCGATCCCTAGGCCATGTGATAAAATTTGAAACAACATCATAAACAATTTTGACTTCTGAAGTAGTTTGGTAGACAAGAGCATCTTCCACATAAGCAACCTTCACACATATAGTGTAGGCTCCAAGACAGATTGGCCTTCAATGTATCTCCTTACTTGGATCTGTTTCAGAAATTTCAGCCTCCGCAACCACCTCGTCCTCCTTGTACCATCTTAACAGCTTGCAAACTTGGAATATTTTTGGCACTCGAACCTCATTTTGTCTCCTGACATGACTTGGAGTGGTATTAGTTGAGTCTCTTTCATTACAGAGAACATTCTTACTAGTGCTAGCCTCATGATTGTTGCTGGGACTTGACCTGTGAGAGGGTATATGACTCCATTGAAGACACATTTTGAGTTCGTTCCCTATATTAAGACCAATCAGCAGTATGAGGGGTATTATCGATTTTGAATTCATCAGTAAAAGGAGACCTAATAGAAGACAAGTTAAATTCTCACCTCTAACTGCACCACTCGATCACTCAGTGCTTTATAGGATTCCTGACACTCTTTAATCATCACCTTATAGTGGGACTGCGCAACAACCTTTTTACGTGTCGCTCCAAAACCAATTCCTTTAAGTCTCCCTTTAGTTTTCTTGTCCTCTCCAAAGGCCTTTTCAAGAATATCATCTGTCACGGATGATCCACAATCAGAACCATGCTTTCCTCGAGCTTTTTCAAGTTTTTCCTGTGTAAGTGTGTAAAACATCAGATATTTTTGTATTTTTCAAGCACACATAAACAAAACAAAGGAACATGAGAAGATTTCTTACCAAAGATTCTACAACACCAGGATGTGGTTTCTTTCCTTTGCGATGTTTATGACCAACTTTCCAGATTACAACTCTATCAATCTCTTTGGTTGTGTTTTGCTCTTTTTGCTGCCAAATAAATGTATCAATACATGACAGTCATTAATAATAGCATAGCAACATGGTATTAAAGTATTGATACATGCTAAGAAGAAACTCGAATATTTCTAAGATAAAACTTTGTAGAGAACTTCATTATACTTCATGAATAAGCCACTAGCATGACCAAGACTACTGGATAACTACTCATATATGCTTTTGAACCCAGTGTTAGTAAAGGTTTATGTATAAGCATGTAAGTAAATGTTTGTAACACTTGGTTCCATGTGATATGAATTCCCGAACATTCATATATATGGGAGATAAACACAGGAGTAAACCAAATTACAAAATTACAAATATCTTCATGTGAGTGCACAATCCTACCAAATTCTATGTGTAACTCACGGAATTTCACATATTACAGCTATTTATAAAGTCGAAATCACAGGTCGTGGTATGAATTATGAAATGATCCATCATAAACGACTTTACAATCCACAACCAGTTAAAAGGACAGAGATCAACCCACACGAAATTGCATAAGCATCCAAATGGGGTTAATATCAATTAAAAGGCCAGAGATCAACCTTTATAATCTTCCTTTAGGTCAATGTTACAGCTAACAAACAATTATATTTTTGACGATGCAATAGCTTTCACTGGTGAATATCAAGAGTGTAGAACATACTAATTTCACCTCCAATCTCGCGTAACCTTCTCGATTTATGGTATGGGGGTGGTGTGTTTTGAACGATTTTCTTGCATTTTTATTCTTCTGACCTGAATAGAAAAGTAAAGAAATCATTTGACAAACTTTAAAGTTTTCAATAAAAATATATAGTCATTCTATATAATAGAAATTATTTACTCTGAATTCAATAGAGTCTACATGTTTCGCAAACTCTTCCCACTCCCTAACTATCACGGTCCTGGGCATTAACTTCTCCAACCGTTTCTTTTGTTCTTCCCCTTGGAGCTGATCTAAAGCGTCAAGTACCAAACCATCTTTCCTTGACCTTGCTTCTCTAAGATAAGTTCCCATTTTGCTGAATAATAGTCTTTGTAACACTCAGGAACAATGAATCGGTTCTACAAATAAAATTAAATAAGTTGAATTAGAATATGTTATGAATTAAATAATTATTGACTAATGAAAAGAGATAAACAGTTATCAATTACGTACCAAGACTATCTTCCATATGTTTTCTTTGGCTTCATAGTCGATATTGTCTTCAGTTTATGTCTCAACATTCATCCTTTTCTTTCATTCGGAGTTATGTTTTCCTGGTTGGTATAAGTGGTTCAGTTTTTTTTAAAGTTCATAAGTGTTCACTTGAAATCATTTAGTTTGCTTACCAAGTCAGAGCCGCAGCCTTACCAAGTCAGAGGATCCTAAACCTCAAATCATTTAGACATATATACTTACCTAAGATTCAAACAGCATGATATTAGAACTTTCACATTGATTAAATGTCTGATCTTTTATTTCTTTATAAAGTTGCTAATGATAGGTTTTTTCCATATATCTTCCTAGGTTTTATTACTACGGCACAATATTGATGTTATGCATATAGAAAAAAATGTTTGCGAGAGTATCATTGGTACTATGTTGAAATAAAGTTCAAAACAAATGATGACGTCTAAAATCCCGTGATGATCTGAAGAGTATGGGAATAAGACCATAATTGCATCCACAAGAGACAAATGGGAAAACGATCCTTCCACCAGCACCATACTACCTAAAGGACAAGGAAAAAGATATATTTTATAATAGGATGAGAAATTTGAAGGTTCCATATGGGTATAACTAGGATCTTAGGAAACATTTCTCGAAAGATGGTTGCTTAAGTGTTCTTAAGTCTCATGATTACCATGTTCTTATGCAACAAATATTACCCATTGCTTTGCAAGTACTTTTACCTGTAGGGCCAAGGGAGGCGATTTTTAGGTTATGTTCTTATTTTCACGAAATAAGCCAAGGGGAAGTTGATCTCCAAAGATTAATAGAACATGAAGTAGAAGTTGCTGAGACTTTGTGTATGTTGGAGAGGTACTTCCCTCCGTCATTTTTTGATGTCATGGTGCACTTGACAATTCGCCTAGATCGAGAAGCGTGATTATGTGGACCCGTACAATATCGTTGGATGTATACATTTGAAAGGTATGCCAATTTAATTATATTACTTCTGTTTTTTTGGTATCACGTAGAAAGTTATGCCACCAATATCTCTTTGTAGCTTAGAGATACTAATATTTAACTGGTAACTGTTGCATACGCAACTTTCCTACGTATATGAAGACATTCAAAGAATATATAAAGAATTATGCACAGCCTGAAGCTTGTATAGCAGAGTGTTATCTTGGAATGGAGTGTGTTAGGTATTTTGATATTCTGAAACAGGATTAAATCAAAGGCGTACCGAAAACATTCAAGATGGTTTCACACCGGAAACACGTCCTTTTTCTAAAGGTGTTCAAGTGCGTATGGATAGTGAGACGTTAAAGTTAACTCACAGATATGTGCTTTTTAACACACCCGAAATTGACCCATATATGACGTAAGTATGACATTCATGTTCATTAAAAATGGTATGTCAGTTAATACTTCATTTTCTAATTTTACTTTTGTCTTAGAATGCATATGGACGAGTTAAAATCTTCTGTTGGGAGGGAAATTACCAGTGAGGACCAACTGAATTCCATACATTCTAACACATTTATAGATTGGTTTCAACAAAAAGTACGTTTAGTCCACTCTTAGTTCAGATTATGCAGCTTAGTATAGTTTAAACACTTGGACATTTTGTTGCTACAGAAAACTACTACAAAAAACACAAATACGTGTGATTCTGTTTCATTCTGTCACTTAGAACAATCCATGTTAGGCACAACATCACTATAAATCTGACTTCTCATGCTCAGATAGAAAATTTAGTTATATTCTTATATCTTGAGAGTATACATTTGTAGGTTTAGATGCAAATTAAATAAGGCATGTCAGTATCAAACACGGTACAATGGTTGTCATATGGGCCGTTAGAAAACTACGTATCATATAAAGGCTTGATAATCAATGGTTCTAGGTTTATTACGAAGGATGTTAAGAGAGCACACAAAAAAGTGGAGTTTCAATTGAATCAACAACCTTAGTTGCAGGTTGGACAGAAACTAGTGGGTTCTACGGTGTTTTAGAAGAAATTTTATTGTTGGACTACAATCATATGTTTCAAATTCCAATATTCAAATGTGATTGGGCTCACACTAATTTTGGTGTGAAGGTAGAAGATGGATTTACATTAGTCAATTTAAAGCAACATAAGAACCAATACTGTAACGATTTGTTCATTTTAGCAACACAAGCGCGACAAGTTTTCTATTCTTGAGAATCAAATACATCTAACTGGTAAGTGATGGTGAAACCACCACCTAGGGGTTTCCATGAATTAGAGGAATTTCTCGAGAGTAAAATACATCTAACTGGTATGTGATGGTGAAACCACCACCTAGGGGTTTCCATGAATTATAGGAATACAATGAAAAGCATGACACAAATTGCCAACCAGTGGATACTTCAGCTCTTATTTTACCGATGGATGACGAGAGCGAGAGTCAGTTAATAGAACATGGTGAATATATCGTAGTTTCTCCGACAAAGAAGAAGAACAAAAAGAAGAAGAAAAAGAAGTTTACAAGTTAAGTCAGTATAGTGTATTGTTTTTACTGTATTGAATTTAACTGTCGTTGTCGCTCTTGTTGTATTTTCTATACTAATACTAGTATTGTTCTTGCAAAAAGAAAGTTAAGAGCTCCATTTGTGTGATTATATTATAAAATGCTATCTCTGTTATTTTTATAATGTATGATGTTTGTTCTGAGTAAACACCCTTTTTTAACTCCGTCAATGTAAATGATATATTATTTCATTGCCGGTCTCACGCCCGGACAAAGCAGGAGAAAAAGAGGGACATGTCAGTTGTTATGGTTGCTATGAAATGATATGCATTGATCAGTAGAATGTATGTAATTGTTTACACAGAAGAATGTATCTGATTGTTTACAGAGAAGGCTTCGCGTTGTTTGCGTCTCAGTCATTTGAATATAATTTTTGAACATTGTATTTTGTTTTACAACTTTTACAAAGGCTTGTCATAAGGTTGGTATATTAAAGAACCACAAATTTGACAAAACTTGTGATAGTGTAGGCATGATTAGTGGTGTAGACTTGCAAGCAGGAGGCTTAGGATCAAATCCCCCTAACCTCATTATTTTTGAACATTATATTTTTACTTCAACAACTCTTATAAGTGTTGTTATACATTTCATTAGTATAAAACACATCATGGCTAAGTTTGCCTTTGTTAGTGGTGGTCAGGATTTGTCCTGGCAAAGATAAATCAAGGGTTGTGGTTCTCCTGATTACCCCCTACAACTCGCACGTGTGTCGTTAATTCTAATATTATGAAAGAAAAATGAACACTCAAGTCAAGATATGGAATTTCAAAAATTATAACGGGGAGATTCAAACTCATGACCGGTTGTGTCAGAAGAGTGGCCTCCAACCAGTGTTCCACCTTGGTTGGAATTAATAGAAAAGATAAATCAACAATGGTGGCTTGTTCAACTTAAATACCATAATTTCTTTATTAATTAGTGTTTCACTAATTGCACATAATAAATAATCTATTCATTATAAAGTGATTATAAAGTGCTTTATTAATTAGTATTTCACATTGCTCATAATAAATGACTAATCATGTTTTAATTCTAAATGTTTTCTTAATTAGTTACTAAAATAAGTTTAATTATAATTAATTAATTATAATATATATTTCTATTAATAAGTAATTTTGATAAATAATATCTAGACATTTTTTGGCGACAATGAGTAGTAGAAGAGGTGGAGGCCGAAAGATTACTGGTGGTTAAGGGCGTAGCCAAGCACAATTATATTTATTTTTGTTCTTTTATCATAAAATGGGATACAAAGTCCATTTTTCACAATGTATCCAACTTGACAAAAAAAAATTCTCCCTATTTCCTCAAATTCCTGGCTCCCCCCCTGATTTGTGGTGGAAGAAGTAGTGACGGTGAGTGCTGGTTAGTAGTGATGGACAGTATTAATTTTATGTTGTCGTTACAACATCGATAACATCGTAGTGTGGAAGATGTGGTTGGTTGTTTTTAACACTTTTGATAAATGAAGGTACCATATTTTTCAGGGATGATATCATACAAGACAATATTTTCATGATCGTAGTTGGATCACTGAAATGGTACTCCTGTTATTTTTGGTATTATATCTTGTAAATCATGATTTTTTTATGTTAAAATAAAATTGATTGCAATACAAAAAAGAATATATACACGGAAAAAAATAATTAAACTAATCAATTGACGACATTTTGTTCAATCTAAACCTCATACATGGAATTTGTGATTAAAAATTAGAATTGCGTCCAACAACCTACATGGGGTGGGCGGCAGTGATGGTGGCAGTGGTGGAGTCAAAAATTGATATTTAGGATGCCTACTTTTTTTATATGAACAAAGTACTATTTAGAAAATAAACTAAGAAATTTATGTAATTATTAAAAATTTAAGGGGTTAGAGCCAGGTTAGTCAACTCTTGGCTCTGCCACTAGGTGGTGGTGGATAAAAAAATGGATTCATATAGTTTTATGGTGGTGGCGGGTATCGGTGAAAAAAACATATTATGCTAATTTTGTAACGCCAATATGTAACGTTATATTATAAAGTATATAAAACGTGGTTGATCATTCTAATGTTAAAATAAACTCGATAAAACACATGTCCATTTTAAAAAATTGGTGGAGTCAATTGCCATGTTATGTAATAACTAAAAGAACGACATGAATCAAGATCAGAACCTATGAAATTATTTATTATCGATTTGTCTATGTAAAGAGTGGTCAGAATTTATCCTTGGCAACGATAAATTTACCGCTGGGGTTTGTTCAACTTAACCATTTTTATTTTTTTTATTAATTACTGTCTCATTGATTGTTCATAATGATTAATTAAATTTCTATTATAAATGTCCCTTTCATAATCTAACATAAATACATAATTTTATTAGTAAATAATTTTACTAAAAAGTATATTAATTTTAACAAACGGTGGCGGGTGTTTGTGAATGGTGGAGGCGGTAACATTACTATTAGTGGAAGAAATAGTGGCGGTGGATGGTTTTTATGGTGGTGGGTGTTGGTAATAGTAGTGGATAATAATAGTTTTTGCTTTTTAGTGAGTTTTATTGACCGAGTAAAAAAAAATCTTCCCAAAACATGCAACATTGTATTATGAAAGATGTAATTAGTTGTTTTTAGCACGATTGATAAGGAAAAAAAAAACAAATAATTCGAGGATGATATCGGAACGTATAAGACAATATGATCATGACTGTTGGATCACCGAAATAATATCCGCATTATATAAAGTCAATTGGTGTACCCACGTAAGAGAACATTATTTCTCTCTCAAGTAATATTACATTCTTTTTCCTGAAAGACCATCAATGTCGAGTTGTTTCGCGACAACTACCTACAAAGACAACAACGTACTTTCACTAAATTCCCGATATAAAACCTTATTGACCGAGAAAATATATTTAAATTCTAAAATATTTGTTTGAAAATTATGTTTGTTCATCAAAATCATCATAAAAAACTCTAAATCATAAATCTAAATTTTGCCTCCGATGTCTATAGAATATTTTTTATATTTTAAATTCTCAAATCATGTGACCTCTTGATTACAAATCAACAATATCAAATTGCGGATCAATATGTATAGGTTTTATTAACTGAATTAGAAGGTATAGTAGATACAGATGGGTAGATCACACAAAACAGAACATGACTGAGAATAGTTTAATAATTTGGTCAAGAAATAAGGTCAAAAATTTAAGATTAACTTTCTATAGGACTAATTAGATCGGCTTCGGTAGGAGCCGATTAAAATATGGATTAATAATAATAAAACATATTTTGGCTAACTCTTCATATGTAAAGAGTGGTCAAGATTTGTCCTTCCTCAATTCCTATGTTATGTGAGAAGAATGTGATATCTAAGATTTAGGTACAATTCAAATATATTAGATTCATACCATTTACAACTGGACGCCTTAAAAAAAAACTGACGTGTTGTTATTAATTAAGGAAATAAATATCGTTTCCTTAGTTACAACACATTTCTTATATTCTATTACAATTTTAAAACCCTTATCATCTAAAACACCACAACAACCAAGATTTTTGCAGATTTCTGAAACATGAAGAACTTCATTCAAAGTGAGAGTCTTGCCAGAAGTGATCTTGAGCCCAACTTTGCTTTTTCCTACCCGAAGCTGCAGATGAGTTACCCATATAGAGTTTCTCGCCTTCCCCTACCTTATTATGAGAGGTGAACATATCTCTGTTTCCACAAACATGTTTGGTAGTACCAGAGTCTACCCGCCATTCTCTCACATTTGTTACCAAATTTACTTCAGAAATCGTGCCAGAAAATTCATCTTTGTTATTTTCAACCAAATTAACATTATTTTTCTTTTTAAGGTCCTTATGGTTTCTACAGTGAGCCGCCATATATCCAGGATTTCCGCAAGCATAGATATCACCCTTAAGGCCAGAAGCAGTGTCCGGAGTATTTGGATATAGTAACTTAGACGCGATGTAAGACTTATGTGTTTTTTTTTTTAGTTTTTCCACAATCTATTTATTTAAGAAAAATGAACATTGCAAATACATAACATCAACAAGAATTGGACAGATTGCGTTTGACAATAATGGCTACTGATGGTCCGGAAATGACAAAAGAAAGGAATTGTTGTAGAAGAATTGTTGGGATATACAACGGATTACTTGATACGAATGAATGAGGTATAACTATTTTGATTCTGAAATCACATAAAGTTCACAGTAGAAGATGACATCAAGTTTAAAGTTAGTAACAAACATAATATGGCTAACTAAAGTGTTAAAAACAAACAGGATATATAAACTGAGAAAGACGTGGGACTTGAAGAGGCCAATTTTGAAAACTACAATCTTACAAAGCAAAGATCCACAACACCATAATTTTTTTTTTATAAATATTCAACGTAGAAGATGTCAACTTTTGGTAAAGGATCTATTGACAACCTATTAATTTGAAATAGGATCAGGGAGTACAATATGTGTTCAAGGTTCTTTATGAGGTAATGTGTCGCCAGATTGTATTCCAAGTGAAGGTAAACATATAGAAGTGACAAAATGTCCAAGACTTTTGAAATTATCAACGCCTTTGTTAAGACTAACTGCTGGGAACAATACTTTGTTGAAGATTCAATGGCAGAGGTTCGCATATGTACAATCCCTTCGAAAAGGTAATGGGTACCACATTTTAAACATTATCATCTAATGGATGTTGAAAAGTTACAGCAAAATCATGTCACATTGGAGAGTTTGTATCATCCGCTCGATGCAAAAAATAATATTCTCTGCCTATTTGGAGGATCGACAACATGACCATGATAGATGAGTCAGCTGAAGCGAAATAGAAGCATGGGAGAATTTTATGGACGATATTAATTAGTTGATTTCACTGAGATGAGCGTTGCTGACGACATATTTCCAAAAAATATTTAAACTTTCATGTTCATGTAGATAATTATCTCATAATAAGCAATGAACCTAAATAAAAAAGTGTATGGAAGTTAAGATTATATTTCTTTCTTTTGAACAAATCTCAGGCGGTAAAATATTAAAGGAAAAAAACAAGAAAAAAGGAGAGGAAAATTCCAACTATTTTGATGACAAACCCATATTAAATCATAAGTAGTTGATAAATATTCGGGACACAAATTATATAATATATTAAAAATGAACCAACATCATGGCCCGTGTCGTTACGGCACGGGTTATGGGCTAGTTTATTAAAAAAACACAAAAAAACACAACTTGTGAACTGTAAGGATTCATATTCGAATCTCCCCTCTAATACTATTTTTCATCATCATATTTTGGTGTCCTTCAACAACTCTTGTGAATATTTTGGTGTCCTTCAACAACTCTTGTGAATATTGTTATAGGCTTAGTCACTACCTCTCCCCTCTAACACTATTTTTCATCATCATATTTTGGTGTCTTTCAACAACTCTTGTGAATATTTTGGTGTCCTTCAACAACTCTTGTGAATATTGTTATACGCTTAGTCACTACCTTTCTGAAACAGAGTTGTTATAGCTAAATGTCGTCACGACTCTTATGCTTAAGGAGTTGTCGTTTGTTTTCTTAGCGCAACACCTTGGTCCTAAGAGTTGGTAGTGATGATATACGACAACTCTTCCATTGAAACCAGTTGTAAAATATAAGACTTTCTAAAATGTTTAGCAAAGAGTTGTAAAACCCCAGTTGTAGATGTATATTTTTCCTGTAGTGATATATCCTTTTAAATGAAGAGGCACAAGAAGATGCAAATCCTGACATACTTCTATATTGTCACCCTGGCGATAAAGAACGGAGAAAACATGAGTTTGTTGATGCTCCGGATACTCTTCTGCCAATGCTTTATTGCAATGGTAAATAATATGTAATGTGTTCCGAAGGTAATCTTCACTTGGAGATTGTAAGTGATTTTATTTGGGCCGAGGACAACTTTGAAAGTGAATCAGTAGCAGGAATATGGTAATGTTGAACAACCTTGGATGGAGTCTTTTGGTGAAGGTTTTCGAATAGAAAGATATTACGTCCCAAGAGGTGTTTTTCAGAACTGTGTAACCCAAATAATAATATCAAATGTTGATTTCGAACGGTAATAAACCTCAAAAGATCCTTCCCTGCTAGGAATTTACACACCACGGATACATCACCGTCTACAATTTCGTAAATCCAATGCATAATAATGAGAGCTACCTCAATCTCATGAACATCCCCGAGTCATTTCAGGGTTTTAGAATCCGGTTTTCAAAAGGCGGATGGTTTCTCATGTCAAAAGGCAAGAAGACATTGTTCTTCTACAATCCCTTCACGAAATCAACTATCAAACTTCCGGATTTATCAGATGTTCATTACTTTTTATTCTCAGGCATCTCATTCTCCTAGTCACCGACTTCTTCAGATTGCATAGTTTTTGGCATCAGTCAACTAGCGGGGTCTGATGTCGAACGTTTTTTATTAAACGTGGAGATGACCGTTGGACAAATAATTCCTTCGTCTGTAGTTATTTACTTTCCAACATGAAGATGACACAATTTGAGGCGGATTTTAACAACCCAGTTTTCCATCAGGGAGCTTTCTATTGCTTAGACAATAATGGAGCTTTAGGAATTTCTACGTACAATAGAGCATGGCATTTGTTGGGAAATATTGGTCAACGTGACCCCGCCTAAGTGTGAATTTATCTACAAGACAAAGGAAATTTAAGAAGACTTACTAAACCAAGTGGAGACATGAACGCCATTGTCGTTCTTCTATCACTTGCTCCTTAGATATTAATAATATCACCTTAAAAATAAATAAAACTGAATTACAGAGTCTAGGGTTTGGGGAAGGAAGAGCAATGAATAAGAAGAAAGAACTCGATTAATCTAGGGTTTTTAGTGAAGAGAAATGTATTTGGGATATTCGTTATGTCTGGGGGGGAATTGGAAGAAAAATAATTGGGGTTGATGTAGTAAAAGAGAAAAAAATACTGTATATAAATAAATTTACAGGCAGTCAATTTGTCAGGTGAAATATCCGGAGAGGGTGAAGTGACCGGTTCTTTGGCAACAAAAGAAATTGGAGTTTGATACCTTTTCCTAAATGAAATCAAAACTATCTATTAAGGCATTTGTCACTCTTTGCAAGGTTCATCTCCAATTTCTACAGCTCCAAGTCTCAAGGAATTCAACTCTCAAGATTACAATACAAACAGGATAAATCACAGTAGCAGAAATTCAAAGAACAGCAGGGTGCTCAACTTGTTTGTTTGCTTGCTTGCAATAATGTGTTTAAAGGTGTACAAAATCACCACAATCGGTCACTATACCAAACAATTAACCATAGACAAAATTGGTCCATTAACAAGATTTCCAAGAAAGACAGACCAAAGTTTATAACTTTCCAGTCAACATATAGAGAAGTTCATAACCGGTCCTAATCGAAGAACCACAACTGTAGAGGACAAAATAATCTAGATTATAACATAAGACAAATACGACCAATAGAACCTAATGCTGACTGACCAAAACAACATATTTCTGACAGGGTAACAGTGAGAGCCCAGATTGATTTGTCTCTTCCAATTGTCTTCAACAGTCAGCTCATCAACTCCCCCAATCTCTGTAACTGCTCATAAATGACAAAAGGGCAATATTAGTTTGGCCTGTCAGTGTTTAGGTAAAACAATATAATACTTCCAGAAACATATGATTAAACCAAGACAGAGATAAGTAAGTGCAGGAAATAACGACCAAGTTGGGAATATGATTGCTGAGTCGACTAGGGAGGAAAACAACTTCCATGTAGTGGAACTGCAGTTATATTTTCCTATACTTGGTTACAGACAGCCAGAAGACAACATTTGAGACTAATATTGTGGGAGCAGTATATCATTTGAGACACAAGTTAGACGAGCAGTACACCATACTGATCTCGTTGTACAAAATAATGATACAAGCGAAACAAGATTTATAAGATAGAACACCTGGAAAGGTAAGAGTACGAATTTAGACAAGAAAAGGTTCGACAGATCTGTGGAGAGCTACGTTTGACGGAAGAAATAAAGTTGCTAGTATAATAACTAAGAAATATGTGTTCTTCCTAGTAATTTTCTCCACAAGACATTTCTTTTTGGTCGATCTTAACCTATAAGAGTGTAAACACCCTCTAGAACACATAATAATAACACAAGACTCGCTCTTTTCATCCAGCAGGAACATAATACCATATTAGATTACCTTAAGCATGAGTAACTTATTGGGATTTGGGGAAGATGCGGTGTACAAATATAAACTGAACTAACTAGCACAATATATTTAACACCTAGAGGTTCCACTTAAATATAATGTAAATCGACTTACCATTTTTCTACCCCCACATGTCGTACTTCGCTAAAACAGGTTTTGATGTTCTTTTACTATTAGCATCGTAAAATGCTTTATCTCGTTGAAGCTTTTCCTGACGCAATTGTTCTATATCTTTCTCACAGACATTCGTGATTGTATTGTTGTGGTCAATACAATCAACTGCAACAAATTTTAAACCAATTAAAAAAAAAACAGCAAAAAAGTCTATCACAAGTTACAAGTTAGGGATACCATACTTGTGATCATGCCTCCACTTTGTCCAGACTCGCAACCCTCAACCATAGCTTCCTCCATATGCATAACAGCAATGTCCATAATATGAGTACGATCATAATTACTTTCAAGATAACTTTCAGCCTTGCCATCATCATGACCATCAACCTTAAATCTTTCAACTTTAGTAATTTCTTCGTCTTTGCATATATAATACAATCCTGCTCTTCTTTTGGTAATAAATTTTGTTGATGCAAAATAGTGTACGGGATCAAACTTAGATTTCTGACCTTCTTCTTCAACCTCTTCATGTGTTCTCTTATTATGTTTCTTGCTTGACTTCTGTATCTTCTTTGATTTCACTTTCTGACTTTCTTCTTCTTCTTCAACCTCTTCATGTGTTATCTTATTAGACTTATGTTTCTTGCTTGACTTCTGTAGCTTCTTTGACTTCACTTTCTGACCTGCTTCTTCTTCAGCCTCTTCATGTGTTCTCTTATTAGACTTATGTTTCTTGCTTGACTTCTGTATCTTCTTTGACTTCACTTCCTCCTTCGGCTCATACATACCAAGTGTTACCCCACAAATCATTTTATCAAAGTCTAAAAAATCTCCTGGTACATTATTCTTCAACACCTCCACTGGGATATTAAGAAACCTCTTTGCATATGTTGCACCCTTTCTTGACGTTAAAACTCTCCCCTTCCTATGTTTTTTTTCAATCTGCATATATAAAAGGTAAAAGATATATCACACAACATGAAATAAAATCTGTGTTCCACATATTCTTTGAAGAGAAACCTATGTTGAACAGAGACTCATGCAAAATAATAGAAGACCTGAACACTGATGAAATACGGAGTTATTGGATTATTGGGTTTTCATTTGGTTAACCCTGGCTAAAATCAGTCATTATCCCAGTGTTGACTGATTGTAATGCAGTTTCAACTTAACACCAATATGGCACACTTGAGTTGTGTATATCAGTGTCTGTTTTCAGGTATCTGTCAACAAATAATCCAATGACTCGATAATCCAGTAGTTTTCTCAAAGACTCACCTTATTGATCAAATACTCACGGACGCGCCTGCAATACCACGCGGTTCCACTTGACCATATAACATATAGCTTCGTGGATCACCCCCCAAGCGATAAACCTTTTGAACCGGTTCTTTATCAGGTGTTCCATCAGGGTTAATTGCTAAGCTGTCACCACCTACAAGGATCCCAAAATCATAATCTCCACTAAGTATTGTGGTGCCCTGCAACAATAATTTGTGACTGTTTATGATTTACGCAAATGATTAAAAGTATAACCATTACAGCAAAGAAATGTAGAAATAAAAAATGTTGAGGTCATGCCTAAACAGATAAGCCCAAGCAATGAACATATTGATTATGAAATTGACATTGGATTCATTACTGTTTTTGTTTATTGCGAGAAACTTTTGAACACATAAAAAAACCAGAGACTGTACAAACGAAGGGCTATCATGGAAGGAGAGCAGGCCAACATACGGCAAATAATTTCACTAGATTTCATATTATTATATAACTACAGTAGTATATTATAATGATTAACAGGTTGTTCTGGCTATTGTATTAGATATTTAGCTATAACAAAACCTCTGTAATCGAGACCCTAGAAGAATTGTTTTGACCAATGTTGAACAGCAAAAGTAACACTTAATATGCGGACTGTACCAAGATGCTCTTACCAAGTAAGTACTTGAGTTATAAACAACTAAAAACCCTATAATTCATTCATTAAGCTTGTGAGCTTGCTATTTTCAACATATGTATAGCTACTTGTAATATACTTTACCCAGCCAAGAGGTGGAATAAACAAATCGATTCAGAAAGCTATTCATGTTGATAAGGCTGGTGTTAAGGTGCTAAGCTTTGATCTTCAGAATTATACCTCAAAAAAATCAACTAAAAGATATGAGAACCTACTGTAACAAGATCAAGAGGTGTTGCCGTAGCCATATCTTCAAGTAATTCCTCCTTTAAACCTTTTATGGGTACTTCAGGCGAAGCCATTTGTGCCTCACTTGTAGCTGGAGGTGGCATCACCGGCATTGCACCTGAAATAGACACCTGCATTGAACCAACGATGAATGGTTAGATGCCCGTTGACCAAAAATTTTATTGTTCGACTTTATAAAGCAGTTGACCCGCAATGTTATAGTAACCCAATACCACAGAAAAGGAAAGATTTGTTTACAATTCACAGATATGGGTTATATAAACGCTTTTTCCATAACAGCAAGGTGGGCTATGTCTAAGAATATCAAAACTAAAACCATTACAGCCATAAAATGCAGAAATAAAATGCTTAGGTTCCTGTCCACACGTGCACTTCTTAAGAACACACCGCTGAGCACATTACAAACCTCTGAATGCATTCAAAAAAGGAGAGTGTACAAAGGAAAGGGGCAGAGTCTGGAACAAAGGAGAACAAACAACCCAAAATAAAAATACAGAGCAAATCAATTCAACTGAGTTCATTATTATATAGTCCAATGCTTGGGTTTGCTCAATTGATCAATGGTGAATAGATACCATTCACTTCAGTATACCCAATTCCAGACAGATTATGCAATATTTTCATGCCAATGTATCAGGGCTGAATATGGTTTGGCTTGGTCCGATTTCGGGCCACATCGCACACCATTGATTCAATAAGATTCAAAACCATTCAAACAGCTGTAAGGTTTTGACCTGTTAAGAACTATCGGTTTCCCACAACTGACAGTAGTAAGAAAAACAAATTGTTGGCTCGTGTATTTGACCTGACAGTTGATATTGGAAAAAGAGAATCCATATAGGGTTGATTCAATAATTTACACAAATTAGAACATATCTAAATTTGACAAATCCATAAAATCCTACCCTATCCCCATCTAATACCGATTAAATAATCAAATCCATCATCAAAGAAGATAAAAATGAACATAAATGTGCACAACCATGCCTATTTAAACTACACAGGTAAGTACAAGTTGTGAACATACTGCTGAGTCCAATACAACTCAATTGAGTACATTACTCTTACATAAAAAATCGACTCAAAGATATGAGAGCGCACCTTAACAAGATCACGAGGTGCTGATAGAGCAACATCTTCAAGTAATCCCACCTTTAAGCCTAGAAAGATGAACTATAAGAATTAGAACAAACAATAAAGATGACAAAATCAACCCCATATAAATATATATCCTAAACTAGCACCCTCACCTGTTTTGGGTACTTTAGGTGAAGCCCCAATTGTCTTTCCACCTGCACCTTTTTGTGCCTCAGGCATTTCACATGATTCATCCATTGGTTGGGTGAATCAATTTTAACCTGAAAAGAAAAAAAAATTGCACAAATCAGAACATACGCTAAAATTGACAAATCCATAAAATCCTAACCTAACCCCATCTAATACCGATTCAATAATCAAATCCATCATCAAAGAAGATAAAAAATGAACATAAATCTGCACACCCATGCCTATTTAACCTTTGACAAAGTGGTGGTGGTGGTGGTGGTAGAGAGGGAGATTGAGAAGAAGAACTGGTGGTAGCAGAAGGAAACTGATGATCCAGTGAACCCTAGATACCGTCTCGTTTAGGGTCCAGCGTGGATGAATAAGAAATGTAGAAGAGAAAATGTGTGTGGAAAATGGGTCATGGAGAAAGGGTTTTGTTATATATTCTACTGGACTCTTCGGGATTTGGTTCTTTTTTTTTATTCGGAGCATTTGGTCACTCCACTTGCCCCACAATTTCTAAAAAGAAAATTTCTTATTTGATCCTAGGTCCAATCGGATTTTTTTTTTATCCGGAGGTCCAAAATTAATTAAAACATGGAAATGTTCATAATGCCCATTACTACCAAACGTGTGTGTCTACACTGTTTACAAATTTGAGTACATATCTGGTACATTGCTTAAAAATTCGAGTACATATTTGCTACACTGCTTACAAATCTGAGTACATATCTGTCGCACTGCTTAGAAATCTGAGTACATATCTGTCGTACTGCTTACAAATCCGATTATATATCTGAATGCTTACAAATTCGAGTACATATTTGCTGCACTGCTTCCAGGTAGAGTACAAATCTGTAAGAATCAATGATAAATAAATTAGAAAACGTGTTACATCACATACATTGTGATGATTATAATTTTTCTTCGACTGTATTGCCATGCTTCTGGGGGCAAAGCAAGGATCTTCTATTATCGTTTTCTTCTTAACTGCATATAGATTGACTCGCTTTACGTACTGCTAGTGCCAATGCCTGCAGACACACAAAAATTAAAACGTTCATCATAGGGGCCATAACTTATGCCCAAACATACAGAGTCTAATTTGAGGAACCATACAAACCAATGCAAATAAAACTCATAATGCACGACAAATGGTCTCCACCAATAAATCCAGAATTTAATGAACCTGAAAAACTGTGGGCTGCACGGTGATATTACTGACTGAGCCATCCTGCTCTGTCGCGGTCTCCACCAATAAATCCTGCAAAAATACATCGAAGTCTGGTCAACAAAAGCAGCAATCTCATAGAAATCCAGTCATAATATAACTGAAAAACTATATTACTTCTGTTGAAATAAGTCGTGCAACTATGTTTTTTGTTTTTGCTAGTTTCTTACAGTTAATCGACAACCAAAAAACTAAACTGGAAGCACATAATTGGCATTCTTGATGCCCCTGCCATTAATCCAAAGCATGTAATACACAAACAGTTAATACATTAAGAAAAAAAAAACAAACTCATGAATCAGCTAATATCAATATAGAAGACAATGGTCATGGAAAAAATCAATTAATGTTCCACTGAAGAAGAATTCTTTTCAAAGACATCTAAATCAATTCCTGAGTTCTACGCCATGTCTCCAATTTATGCTCATTTCCTAAGCTTTATCAAAACCATTGTTTCATCTGATGTGTTCAACTTAGTCAGCATTAACAACTGTCCAGATGATAAATAAGAAAGTTAAGTTAACATATTAACTGAACCAAACCCGTGAGAGCAATCATTCTACACCGGAAAATCCCTATTATTGTGGCAATTTTTCAATAGCATTTTTCTCATCTTTGGTCGACTCTTCCTGCAAAGGAAAAATAAAGAAATGGTTAACCATTTAGTTGTATATAGAGTTGATAAAAAAAAGATCAACATTGGTGTCAGGGAGAACAGACTGGAGCTAAAATGCATTCTTAAAAACGACAATCGTTGCAAGATAGGAATATTCTTTGATAGTAATTAACTTAAGGTTAGTTATTTGTATACACGACTCATGGAGACTGTATTGGCTAATGCAACTCCATAGCAGTTGGGGCTTTATTTCAATATTAACAGCTCAACACCATAGTACCAACTCCATATGCTCATCATCAACGGCCGGTTGTCTCTCAGCCAACTTTGATGTCGTTTGATACATATGGTTGAGAAGCAATACCAAAAGGCAGTACCAATGGAGTAACGGTGGTTTTGAGCAGCAAAAACAACACACGGCAAAAGGAAACACCAATGAAAGCCTATTCTACACAGTAATCTACTTTTCATGGATTTCATAGGTACATCAGCGGGAAAAAAAAAATCAATACCAAAAGGAGGGAAATTAAACCATGGTTGTACCTACAAAATGGTGAGTACAAACCTGTATATGAATACGTACCGCGTAAAACACATCAACAAAACTAGAATCTATTTCAGTATTTCACACACGTACTAAATCAAACACAACAAAAAGCACTTACTATCACTATGTGACATATGTATTAAAGATTCTTGAATTACAAATCAACTGCATGACAAGAATAGGTGACAGATCTATGAAAAATAAGAGAATCGAAAGACATATTACCGTATTTAACATACTTACTGAAGGATAAGACTAAAAAGGTGACAAAACTATGAATCAAACACAACAAAGAGCACTTCATATCAGTATCTGACATATGTACTTGTGGATAATAACATCTGAATCTACAAACAAGCGTGGTTTTGAAGCGAAAAAAAAAAAGATAATCAAATTAAGGAAGTTCTTTTCAGTATTCCATATATGTACCTATGATTCATAAGTAAAAATCAACTGCATGTCAAAAAAAACTTATAAATCTACAAATACAACAAAATCAAAACAGTTATATCTCAGTATTGCATATATGTACTTCTAGATCAAGTAAAAAAAAATTAAAAAAATATAAATACAACAAAATTAAAGCAATTTTTATCAGTATTCCATATATGTACTGCTGATCCAAACAATTTGTAACAACAAACAAGCATGATCTGAACTATTTTCATCAAAAACTACCAGTACATCATATATGTATTGATGGTTCATAAAGAAAAACAAAGTGAAAAAAATCTAAAACTAACAAAAAGAAACTAGTATAGGCAAATCTCATAACGAAATAAACAAAAAATGTGAGGATCCATCTAGATCTGACCTATTTTCACGAGAATAAACTAATCAAACATGGAGATCGAAAAAACAAACATCAAAAAGGACCATATTTATGTACAGATCGAAAAAATCACCAAACAATGCAAGATCAAGAAAAAGAAAAAGAAAATAGGTTCCCATTCATATCATCACCATCATCATTCCCAATATTTCCAATCATTCAGATTGTGTCCAGCACACAATACAATAATAATTTGATTGATGATGATAATTTCTTCCTAGATCTCATAAAATATAAAAATCTTTTTTGCTGAATACCTGGGGCTTAACTTGATTCATGTCTATGAAAGCGAATTGAAATAGAAATGAGTTAAAGAGTGTGAGAGAACTTACACCGGAGTGAATCCCAGGGCGATTGGTAGTACTCTTGAAAGTAGTGAAAAGAGAGATACAACAGATCAAAAGAACAATGAGTGCAACAGATAATCGTTCTAATAATCCACGAAGTCTCCAGAGTTGTTTAAGCTGTCGATTTCCTCTCCTTCCAAACACATCTCCTGCCCTGAAAAACAAGCAAATACTCAGATGAGATGAGATGAGATCAGATCTAATGAGCACTAGAATTATCCTAATACAAAAAACTAGAAATTAAAGAATGAAGAAAATGAATGAAGAAAAAACAAGATTTCCCGCATCAGTAGAGAAGAGGAGAGGGAGAGGGGGAGAGAGAGAGAGAGAGAGAAACTGAATCTGAGAAGAAAAAGAATATGGAGAGAAATTGGCTTATGTTTCTGTTATATATAGTAAAGGCTATTTTGGGAATCCTAAAAATGCGCGTAATATTTACACACGTGTGCAGGACCTGGGCTTAAAAAATTAGGTCCATTTTTCTCTTTTCTTTTAATTATGGACCTACCATTACTGGGATTTAGTGGGTGGACTTGCCACTAACTAAGAACACTAGAATAGTACCTATTGGTAATTCCTAGTTTCTAAAATTTGTGTACAAATAAGAAGCCTGGACCTACATTTCATTTCATTTCCTTAAAACGGGGCTAGTTGGACCAGGTAAGGCAAGCATAGTTGCCTGGAAAACACTATGGAAATGCAAGATAGCTCATAGAGTGAAACTGTTTACACGGAAGTGTATACATGGAATTCATTCTACAAGAGTTAAGTTGGCCTTCTACAATAGTGAAATGGATTCTCAGTGTGACATTTGTGGTTCGGCTGATGAAACAATGGAACATTTAATGTTTGAATGTGGTCACTCTAAGGCTATGTGGAAGCTGTTAAACATCAATATTGAAGTTATAGCAGCTAACTATTCATCATTCTCTGAATTGGTTGAAGAGTGGTTCTCTAATCAATCCTACAGTTCAGATAAGGAAATGCTCTATAAGTTAATGATTGGGGCCTGGATTCTATGAAAAGACAGATGTGATTCTGTCTTTCAGGAAGTATCTCTCAACCCTGCTGACCTTGCATAGAATTTGTTATCATCTGCATTCTCATTATTCTGTCAATAATATACATACCTCTCCTGCTAATGTTGAAATTGTCACTAGATGGAAACCTCCCCTTCAGGGTTTTCATAAATTTAACATTGATGCATATTTCAACTATGATACTAATCAAGCTGGTACGGGTATAATTATCCGTGATTTTGCAGGCACCTGCACAGGAATCAAAGGGAGTTTCGCAGATGGAGTACTAAGTCTTGAAGCTGCTGAATGTATGGTTGTCTTGGAAGCTCTCCAGTGGGTAAAAGAGTTGCATATTAATAAAGTACACGTTGAATTTGACACAAAACTTGTTATTCAGTCAATTGTGGAAGGAAACCTTCTCATTCAATGGTAAAACCGAAACATTTTTAAAATTATTAAGTATTTAAGTCGTAGTTTTACTTCTTGTCATTTCAAATATGTAAGTCGCAACGATAATCAAGTTGCAGACAAGGTGGCTAAGTATGTAAGGGGATCTTCTACGCATGTTCATCATTCTAGTAATTTCCCTGAGAATTTATGCAGCCTTATAGAAAGGCAAGCATAGTTGCGTACTATGGCGTGGGTGTCCCCAAACCCCAAGAGGGCCACGCCTCTACCTTGGGGTGCAGGTCGTCTTGTACCTTCGTGTTTACCAATCTAGCGGTCTCCAGTTGGGTCCTGCAGAGCAACTATCATGGTGCATTAAGAGAAAATAATAACTTCGCCAACTATGGGAAGAAAAGACTTAGAGAGTAGCGCGGAAATTGGGTTGTCGCCGGAGTCAAAAGTTGACCTTGACAAGGCGGTAACCTAATGTAACCAGATTTTCCCTTTAAGATAATAATATAAGTTATCACAAAAATTTCTGGAGAGTTTAAATTGAAAAAAATAACCTTTTAAGTTCTCGTAAAAACTTATCGTTAAAATGGTATATGGTTACAAACTCAACCTAAAGTGAAGTATGTGGTTAGATTTTGTGTTGGCTTTCCGTTTTAACATCTTTGGGAAGAAAATAATATCATTTTATTTATAGAAGTTATTATAATCTCTTTTGACGAATTACATTTCAGAAGGAATATCATCCGGTAAAAAAATTAGTTGGAAGCCGAGCAACAAGCTGAGCTCCAACTACTTTTTTGATTGACCACTCCTAAACCTATGAAAGAGAGAATATGCAACACGTACATTACACATCGTAACTAGCAATGTAATTACATAAGCGCTTTAGAAAATCCATGGTATCCTCGTCAAGCACTCCTAAGGTGGTGAAATCAAGTGCTCCAAAACCATAGTCTTGTGTCGTACACTTCTCCAAGTACTTGGCATTTTTCCTTGAGATAACATTCTTGATAGTAATCCCCGCCTCCAGTAAAGGGTGAAATGCCGGTCACATCAAAGCACATGTCACACTCATTATCCCAATTTAACACGAGTATATCAAATGGTTTCAAAGCAGTGTCATTGTTTGAAAATTGGAAAAAATAAGAAATTTAGATATACCTTTTATTATCTTATTTGCTAACAAAAAAATCGTAAAACTTACCCTATATTATAAGCATGCCTGAAAATTTAATTAGATACGTTTTAGGTAAGGAACCGATCTTCTTGGGAAATTGGACATTTTTAAAGCTGTTTCAAGATAATTTTACGCCATACCTACCATGGAGGGGCTTCATCTCAAACAAATTTCGACAGTTTTTACCTAAAATGCTGGGAAATTCATGTAAGTAATTAACTTGACAATTTCAAGACAATGAGTACTTGGATTGGAGGTTTACCTTCACATCTCTTACTCTGAAGTAAGAAACAGTGAAAGATATAAAATACTTTCGTCCCATCATTTTCATTCATGAGGGCTTACAAGATCATGGCCAAGGCGTGCAATTGCTGCCGGAGGTGATTTCTCAACAGCAAACAACCTTCATAAAGCAACAGAAAATTCTTTATGGGGTATGAGCAGGAAAGTTGGTCTCCTTGATAATAAGGTAACATAATTAGTTGTTGGCTGGCTGAAGTTTTTCCTTTCGAGAGCATCAAATTCTTTGTGGATCAAAAAAAAATGTAAATTATGCAATGACGTAACATAATAAGATTTTTATTAGAGGGGAACAAAAAGTGATCCGAGGAGAGCGAAAATCGTAATTAATTTTCTAACTAGGTTGGTTCCTATAATGAGTTGAGTTTCGTTCTTTTCCAACGCAAAAGAGCACTCTTCGTTCAATGAAAGAGTATAATTTAACCGAACTTCTCCTGGCATCAACTTAGTTAACGAGTCAAATACAATTTTCTCGAGAAAATTGATCATTTTTGAAAGGTTTTTCAAGGTATATCTACTGCAAAACCTACTATGGAGGGTCTTTAGTTCAAGTAAAATTTCGTTAATTTTCTACCTAAGATGCTGAAAAATTAGAAAAGAAGATTCCATGTCAGTAAGTAGACAATTTCAAGACAACGAGTACTTGAATTAGAGGTTTACCTTCACATCTCATATTCCAAGGAAAGAAGTAGTGAAAGAGATAATATTACTTTAACATCTTTCATGGGGCTTAGGATAAGTCCAATGGGACTACCCAAATTGGGCCTGAATTGTACATGTCTATCCAAAAAGGTGTAAAAGCTCCCTTGAGCTCAACATGCTCAACAAAGGGATCCACAAGCAATTATTCGGTCTCCACTTGACATATGTAACCGTCCATGGAGACATGAATCCCAACCTTAGATACTCACACACTCCACATACGATTTCTGAGGCATTCCATGCCTTTTCACGTGACTCATCGTGGTCATTCTCACAAACCAGAGAATATCTCTCTATATATCTCGACCAACTCGGATATAGAGAATATTTTTCTCTCTCAACACAACATTGCAAATGCTAATTTAGCTTCACACCAATTGGAGGGATATCAACTAGGGTTTTGGACTTGAAATTTACGACACGTGTGAAAAATACCCTGCTTATTTCTTACCTCAGAAGAGAGTAAAGGTGGTGGAATAAAGAGATAAACTTATCCTAGTTAGCTATCTATTCTTTGCGAGACGGGGGAAGTGTTCCGCACGGAAAGCAATCCCTATCTTCACTGTCCTGATATATTAGAGAATTCAGCCATAATAGATCCTCTATTTCTCCAATAAGCTTATATAACTTTCTCATAAACTCTCAGAGCAATTATAAGATCTCTGATCTCTCTCTTCATCTTCTTCCCTCCCTAAGACTGGCCATAATCCTTTTTCCATATGACGAAAACTGATTTTGAACGGACGCTGTGCGTGGTTTAGGCTAAGACTGTTCGCGCTCAACCTCCCGTAACTCACTTTCAAAATCCTAAAATCCTAATTTTATCCTCTCACCGATTTTAGGTAACTACAGAAAGCAATTAAAAATTGAGTGGCAAGTAATGGTGAAAGATATGATCGAATATTACTTCTTCATTACTAATCATTATACTCATTTATTCCTCATTCATCACAGTTTTTCACCAACCGTAGGATAACAGTTAGCTCACTGTTTTCCCAAAAATATTTATATCACTGCATATAAAAGCACTCCACTAGCATATTATATTCGTCCAAACCACGTAATAGCAGATCACTCTAGGAGTAATTTGGTGTAAAGATTTTATTTTTTTTATAAGTTGTGATTATTAGTTAAATTCTTAGCTCAAGGTCCACTTTCCATTGTTGTTTACACGTGATTGCTCCACAGAATCCCTCTACAAGGTCTTACGTTCTTTACTTTTGTGTAAGTTATTAGACTATCACTTATCTTCTAACTATTTACTAGAATTAAGTTAAATCAATTTAGTTGGTCATGTCAACAATCATTGACGTTCTTTTTATAAAAAAAAACAATAATCATGTGAAGAATTTCAAATAATTTCTTATATTTATTCAAGTTGTACATAGAACTTAGAATTCATTTACTAGGATTAAGTTAAATCAATTTAGTTGGTCATGTCAACAATCATTGACGTTCTTTTTATATAAAAAAAAAAGAACTTAGAAGTTGTACATAGAACTTAGAATTCATTCTTAATCATTAGGTGTACTGCTATTCATATGGATGTAGAAACACTCATGTATAAGAAAGTAAGAAGAAATCTTTATGATAGTGGAAGCCCTTCAAAACCTTAAATTTCGCCCATAGTACTTGATATCCTCCTTAAGATCTACAAAATATTATAAAAGTGTATTCTTAAGATCTTTGGAGCATATTTATGTATTCCTCGTGAAATCTAAGGCTTAGGATTTTTTCACGACCGGATCGTCCTCGTTTTAGAAGTCCAAAAACGGCGAATTACACTGTCTATGACCTTGCCATAAGTAAATTAGGGTTTTATAGGATGATTTTGAAACTCGATCACTTACAAAACTTGGCCGTAAATGATTCTAAGAGTATCAGCAAAATGTGGCTCTCAAGTTCTCTATAACTCTCTTCAAGGTTTGAACATCACTTACTCTCAGTCTCAAGGCTTTCAACCCTCAAGTTTCCATTACAAGGTAACAGGTTCTTGTCAAGATTTTCTCCATCATTACACTTCCAATAAACCAAATAAATCAATAAACAATTTCCCGTCCATATTAACAGGTTCTTTTACCCCCAAACGGTTTATCAGAACTTGAGAAAGCTCTTTTTCCACAACCACCTGGGTGTTCAATTTGTTTGTTTGTTTGCTTGCCATAATGTTTTTAAAGGTCTGCAAAATCACGACAATCAGCCACTACACCAAGCAAACAACAGTCAGGGTGTAACAAGCAACATTTAGGGTAGCCAAGGAAAAATCTGTACATCGACAAGATTCCCGGAAAATAGAGACCCAACAGAAACCAAGACTTGAACACCACCATTGTATTACCAGTTTATAACTTTAAAGTTTAAAAACAAAAGAACAGCATGCGTAGAGGACAAAATAATCTAGAGTACTTGCTACATATAATTTAAGACAACCATCAGAAGAGAACCTAATGCTGACACACCAAGAGAACATATTGTTGACAGTGAGAACCCCAGACTAATCCAACGATCAATCACCACCAACTTGTCTCTTCCAGGAGGAGTCTTCAACAATCAGTTCATCAACTCCCGAACCGCATGTGTAGAGGACAAAATAATTTAGAGCATACAAAAAAGACATACCAAGAGAACCCAATGAAGACAGTGTAACAGTAAGAGCCCCAGATTGGTCCAACAATCAATCGCCACCAACTTATCTCTTCCAGGAGGAGTCTTCAACAATCAGCTCATCAACTCCCGAACCTCTATAGCTGCTCATATGACAACAGTGGAGGCAGTAATATTAGTTTGACTTTACCGTGTTTAAGAAAAAACAATACTGCTCCAAAGAAAGGAAAAAAATGGTTCAACAAGGACAGAGATATGAAGTCAAGATGTGGCTGCTGTTAGTGCAGGTACAAGGAATAACTACAGAGTTGGGATTATAATTGCTGAAATACAGGGTACAGTAGGGAGGAAGAACAATCTCTATTTAGTGGAAGGGATACAATTGGACCATGGTTTGAATTCCCAATATTTTACTATAAACAGCGAGAATATGTCAGTCGAATTTGAAAACTGCAAGGTAAGAGAGTGGCCATGTCTTGATCGTTCTACATTATTAGACTTTCTTTCTGTCACTTCATCTTTGTGAATGCACTTAATATGTCTATGCAGCTACTTCTTTCTGACAAAAATATCACAAATGCTAGGAATCTCATCTATATTCCAGAAGAGGCTCTATTGTAGGAGGAAACCCTATCTCAATAATTGTCTGACACGCTGTATACGTGGCCCTTGCAACTCTTGTTGAAAAAAAGGTCACAGGTCTTGAAAGATTGCTGCAGTGCCTAGATGACATTTCTATCATGACCGGAGGAATCCATGTTCACAGGGAACTCTGCTATCCTCTGATAACATGGATATCTTAAGCTAATACATTTCTTTGGATTCTTAAGATCATGGCTGTAATTTGTTCCGAGCAACTCTAAATAGAGGCATCCTCTGATTACATGGATATGTTTAAGCTAATATGTTTTTTTGCTTCTAAAAAGCATTCTATAATTTGTTACCAGCAACTCTAGATAGAGCAGTTGGGCCACTTTAGGAATTAGGATGCAGTTGATAAGCATGTTTCGAGGTTTGACTCTCAGAGTATGCCTTTTGTTTCTAGTATTCCTTCAAACAAAAGATCAATGTCCAAAGTAGACATGCAAACAAACCAGATGCAACAAATTCCTCAGAACAGTAGTAATCAACAGAGATCAGACCACAAAAATTCTGTGAAGTCGCTGCAATTGCTCATAAAAGGAAGAGGGTCACAAACTATTTTGACAGGGTAACTGGAATATACAGGTTGTTACTTGCTACCAGCTATTATATGTATGTAGTTGGTTTGATAGTTTCACATTGCCTCCATAATCTGGAGTTTTACTACTCGCAAAGTCACTTATTCATAAACTCTAGCACGTGACAGGAAAGCCATAACATCGTTCAAATTGTTACTGGACGCCTAGTGTTTAAATTTTTCTACGGGAATCAAAGACAGAATATACCAACTGTAATAGCCTAGCTTAATATGAAACCAGAATGTGAAAATAGAAATATCATTATTCATCACTAAATGAGCTGTCAGTACAAAAATTGAATGTAGACTCCTCAATCCTTATGAGGATGCATTTACATACGAGTTTTAATAATATTCAATACACAAAAACATATCGATATAAGCCACTACCCAACAGTTAGTACTGAGGAAGTTTGATAAGCCGATAAGGATTTCACCAAAAGGTCCACCATCTCCAGTTCAACCATAATTAAACATCATCTTGCAAGTAACTTAAGTCAACGTAGTCATATATCAAAGAATAACTACAGTAGAAAGGTGGGCAAAGCATAAATCTAGATACTCTGGTTAAAAAGAAGCTCATGGGTGCCTGAAAGCTTGCGGCAATACTCATGAATTTGGAGAACGCAAGAGCCAATATCAAACATCGCTATTTTGACTGGATAGTATTCATGTTCATAAAGCATTCTGCTATCATGTGAATGCATGGATATGTTTAAGCTTACATGCATTTTCGGGTTCATAAGAGCATTCTGTCAATTTTTCTAATTATAGAAGTTGGGCTATCCCAAGATAAAGTTGATAGTAAAGTTCTAGTACTTTCCGACATCAGAAAACTCTTAAGTATGCAAGTTACAGTGTCTAGGTTGTTGATATATCAAACAAAGAAACTTTCCTTTTACCTGCGCTTTTGGATGGGAAAGAGGCTCTCAAAGAAAGATCCAACCGTTGATGCAGAGGAAAAACAAGGAGCTGAGGAAATCCCACTGAAATCAATTGCATTGAACGTCTTCTTTTTCCAATTATACGAATGGCATGTAGATTCAGATATCTTACCGCCAGATGTTTTCAAATAAGAGGTTAAGATTAATTGATCTGTCCCTGGAACTGGATCACAAGCAAAATCACAGCGACCTCCGCCCAAAGTGTAGGGTAGCTGAATGGAAACCTCAGTCCAAGAATTTCTTGAGTTTTTCCTGTTTCTATCTTCATTCAATACCCATAACTTAGGTGTGTAACCACTCTTTTCAAGTATACTAAATAAACCTAAGCGTCCATTTAATTCTAACAGCATGATATGGTAGAAACGAAAATTGTAATTTTCAGGTTGTTCAAAGATGTAGCTAGGGACCCTAATTGCTCTAAACTTCTCACTTCCAACATCAAATCCCACTATGAATTTTTTCTCCTTTTCACCGGCTTCAAACATTCCAAGAAACTTAGTGGTATAATAAATAGAACCATTTATATAAACTGAAGATCCGTGTAATTCTATATCATGTGGTGGTACCTCATCAATCCGTCTCCATTCATTATCTCCAACTGTCAACACCTCACAAACTACATAAGAAGGTTGCGAAGACCTCCATATACCAACCACTTTATGCTCTTTAGAGATGGGATCATATCCTAATGTGCATGTAGCCATTGCAATTTTATTAGACGCTTCAAGGTCTTGTCTACGCACATCTCTTAACAAGTTGCTTACAATCCAAGGTGTCATTTTCCGGGTACTTAAGTTAAAGATGCAAACACCGGGGTCATCTCTTCTTTCACCAAAGAACCCAATTAACCCAAATACTGGCTTTAACATTAAATCAGGACCACCAAATTCAATCTCTCTTATTGTGTGAAATTTTGCTGCCGATATAGCTCCTTTATCCCCAAATACTAGACTGGCAGTCATAAATTCATATTTAGAACGATTATCAATTGAATTAGCAACGAGAAGGCATGGTCGTGCTCTAGACCGCTCAAGGTGTAGACTTATAAATCCAACATCTTCTTCAATTACTGAAAACCAATATTTGCATACAGATTTAAATCTTATCAAGCACTTTACCGGTAACCAACTGAGAATTTCCCGTGCTATAACATCTTCTTGATTATCATTAAAATTGAAAATACTAGTACTACTGAAATTGACACAACCATTACCTCTGCCCTTCTTCTCCTTAATCTCAGCTTGAAATTGCTGCTTCCTTTTCTGACCATGGGGTTTCAATTGAAAACTAGAACTAGCTGTTTTAATATCGACCTCCAATTCATTCTTCTTTTTCTGACTATGACCATGGGGTTTCAATTGAAACCTAGAAGTAGCTGTTTTAATATCAACCTCCAATTCATTCTTCTGTTTCTGACTATGACCATGGGGTTTCAATTGAAACCTAGAAGTAGCTGTTTTAATATCAACCTCCGATTCATTCTTCTTTTTCTGACTATGACCATGAGTTTGAAACCTAGAAATATTACTAGATAAGTTGTTTCCTTTCACAACCTTCTTCTTGCTGTGTGGACGTCGGCGACGCCTACCACCAATTAGTTGTGCTCCCTGTTAAGACAACTTAACAAATTAACAACTGAAAAACAAATTCAAAAGACAAGCTCAAACAAATTTTGGGGGAAAACCCAAAACGAACTTATTTGATTTCAATTGAAATTGAAAGAGAAAGGAAATTGAGATTACTTACTAAACCCAGTGGAGACGAGAATGCCATTGTTGATCTTCAATACATTAACTTATTATAAATAAATTCGAATTACAGAGTGAACCTAGGGTTTGAGGAAGAGGAACGAGAAATAAGAAGAAGAACGTGATGAGTCTAGGTTTACTGAAGAAGTAGATTGGGGATAGATAAGGTCTAGTCAAAATTAGACCAGGACAGGACTGGTGCGGTGTGGGAGGCTCGTGAAAAACAATTTGGGTTTATTTAGTAAAAGAGGGAGAAAAAAAGAGGGTGCGGTGCGTAGGGCTTGAGAAAGAAAAAAATGGATTTGAAAAAGAAACAATTCGAGAAGGTTTAATTGTCTTTAGGTCCACGTATTTGTTAACACGCACATAAAGTTAATAAAAACCAAATTCTTGTTGATCGATGTAATTATGTATGGTTAAAAATAGTATTTAGTTTACTTGCTTTGCTGCTACTATTTGTTTTTATACCAGATATTGGCCTACCTCTGTATCTATCTCTGAGGTGTTTGGATTTTTCAAAACTCCATGGACTTGCAGAAGAGAAATACTATCCCCACTCGGACCAAGACATAATTTTTACCAAAAGTTTATTCCAGGGAGTTTGGGGAAGGTCAATAAGCAATAAGTGACTAGTGAAGATTACTAGGTTTCTTAAGTAAATTGCTCCATACACATAATAGAGGAGGAATAGATTTCAGATGTTCCTCTTCCTGAGCCTGGGTCTTCGCCTTCTATCTTCTAATTACCTTTTCATATCCTTTCATTCATGCCTATTGTGGTCGAAGCCGTTCCTATGAGTTCAGAAGGACTTGACCAATTTGAAAGATCATTTGATGTAGTTGAAATAACTGAATTTTGGGTTTATTTAGTAAAAGAGGGAGAGAAAAAAAGGGTGCGGTGTGGAGGGCTTGAGAAAGAAAAAAATGGGTTTGAAAAAGAAACAATTCGAGAAGGTTCAATTGTCTTTAGGTCCACGTATTTGTTAACACGCACATAAAGTTAATAAAAACCAAATTCTTGTTGATCGATGTAATTATGTATGGTTAAAAATAGTATTTAATTTACTTGTTTTGCTGCTACTGTTTGTTTTTATACACTTCTTGATAATGGGATCCGCGGACAACCAATGAGGGATGGTCATAATAAAGTTTATAAGTCTTTTTTAGATGTAATTGAAGGAAAAGAAGGAAGCAACCTGCTATCTATCGATATGCGAGAAAAGACTGCTATTGGCTGCTTCACTTATATATTCTATTATGGCCGGCTTGGAGACATCAGAGGTCCATAGCTTCATTCACTCGTTGAACCTTGGGGGATAACCATTAGCCCCAATGTTAATGATACGGATACGTCGGGAAAAACCCCAATCTCTTATATGCATTTCTTTCCACTGCCCTTTTTCCACTTTCCCAGTCATTCTAGATACACTTTTAAAATATTGGATTTTCCGTTATTTAAATCGCGTAATGCAGTACATTTCAATAAGATTATGAAACATTTCGACTTATTTATCTCTTATTTTACATATAATGGATTTAATTGGACCAATACATAATTTTCTTTTAGTTTTTTTTGGATTGGGTCTTATAGTAGGAGGTCTAGGAGTGGCTTGCCCACTAGTATATGTCTAGTCTATAATCCCAGGGATAAACCTTTTTACACTCAAGTAATCCAACCGTGGAAAAAAGGATATGGTGGAGAACTGAACCAAGAATTCTCTTTCTTCATCATCAATCGAATCACTGTTCGCGACCCAAGATTCTATTTTATCATCAATCCAATCAACGTTCACGTTTTTTCTTTTTCTTATCAATGAATAAAGCTTGAGTCCACCGGGTTGGGTTCTAATAAATAATGAAAGATGTTATCATATTCACACAATTCTATTAGATGTGAAATATAGAAACCTCTTTTCTTGGTTGTATAGAACGGGTTTTTCTTCGAATCCTTGAGGATGGTACACTGGAATTGTATTACTTAAGTGCTTATTGTTTGCCAAAAATCATACTTCTACAATTGGTAGGTCGCCGGGTTATTCAAATAAGTCGTGTTTTCTATGGTTTTCCTATGTTGCAACTTCTGTACCAATTCGATCGATCCGGAATGGATCGGATAAACATTCACTAACTGAGATTTGTTTTTTCTAACCTGAAGCACTTGATGAAACTGGCATAACTGACTAACCTGCTTTTATACGCTTTTACCTAGAAGAAGCTAATCCAGCAGCTAAACCAAGCTCGAGAGTACTCTGCCAAGTTACTAGTCCGTTGGTCGTGCTACTCCCTCGTCCCTATCCAGATTAGTCCTTCAAGGAGCAAGAGATTTGCTACCAACTGATCAAGGTTAAAAATGCGGATAATGGTCATGAAGGTGGCTTGGATGAATGAGTATCAAGGGTTCGACTTCCAAACCTAATCCTATTTACTTCTTGGCCCTTCATGCTATTGGTTTTGTTCCCCAATTACAGTGGGAAGCAAGATCGTAAGGCGGAGCGAATCCAGAAAGATTACGGTTATGAAAATCCACGAGAGGTGACTGGGCGTATTGTCTGTGCCAATTGTCAGTTAGATAATAAGCCTGTGGATATTGAGGTTCCACAAGATGGCTTTCGGGAGTCTCTTTGTAGGATACTTGTCCAAAGTGTGACCCGTTAGCCCATAAGTCAGTACTGTGACGAAGCAGCTCTTGCTCACCCGACACGATCGTACGAGGTCACAATTCACCCAGATCATCCACGGTGAACAAGAATTGGGGATCGGATGCGGGCGAAATTCCTTACAATGGCTCCCTCGCTAGTCCCATGTCCTTTTTTGCGATAGCCAACCCTTACCGCAAGCCTCTCCCTCTTTCCAGCGAGTTCATTCCCCCCTCATATGTCCTTCAGTCGATTACCCGCTATCATGTGATCTCAGTTCAAAAAGAGGGCATAGGATAGAAGAGTGATAATATTCAGAAGCAAGGTCCAAAAATTCAGAAGTGGTAGAATGACTGAATGAATACAAGCTTTGGCTTGAAATATTCCTTTCTAGGAGCATTACGATCTGCAGCCAAAATGGTCTCTTATGAAGTCTCTATTGGTCTGATTCTGATTACTTGTTTATTGCTAAAAGCTTTTTCATTAGCAAAATCTCTTTCTACCGGGAAGTCAAAAAGTTTTTTGTGCAACAAACTAATAAACAAGTATTGGAATAATTTAAATCGATATGCCTCGATGAATTTGCTAATTAAATTGATAAGAGGAACGATGCCTTCTAAGCAATGAAAACAATACGTCATCAAAACCTTTCTGACTCGGCCTGGCTTCAGGTGCCTACCATAGTCAACAAGGTTGAAACTTCCAGGAACAAGTAGAGTATACTAGGGCGTTTGAGAGAACCATGTCGAAGGAACACGGAAAAATGGCCCCGTAACTTCGGGAGAAGGGGTGCTCTCCTATGAATTAGGAAACCGGGACTTACTATCTCGATAAGTAAAAAATTGGATTTCTCCAGGAAGGTCTGGAAATGAAAAACAATCGATATAGAATTGGTAAGACTAGTCCTTGTCATGAGGCCACTATCTATGCATTTCTTTTCCGCCTGGACTCTCAATATTTTACTTCTCGGGAATGCTGATTTCGGGAGATGCCCACCCAAATACCATGGACGACCGTTAGGTATTTGTAAAGGAAAAGAGTCATTATCGTAAGCTTCAAGGCACGTACCTTTCACTCATGCTTTGGTCTTCCTGTTCTGAGCCTGGTTGTGTCGTTGAAGCAGCTGTCATCGGCCGATCTCCTTGTGGCGAAAGCAATTTATTCGGCTACATTCATGTTAAGTCTGGTCGCTCGGGTCGTTCTACCTTTTGATTATGGTATGGTATTGTCAGATACGAACAAGGAGTAGCAAACGGGTCTGCAGGTTCGCCAATCATTGACGGTTCTAGAACTGAACCCATCATCTGAAGGATTTTCGCTTTCTTCATTGACAAGCCATGACTTTCTTGACTTTTCTTATTGCATTTCTTCTCTTGACTTGTCTTATTGTATTTCTTCTCTTTTTCTTTCCTTTAGTACTAGATGGTTGAACACCTCACGATGCTTGCACCTCTCGCCTTTGCTAAATACTTTATAAAGAGATTGGAGCTGTTACCTCCACAGAACGTGGCCATTCGTGACTATTTGGAAAATCTCACCTCTTCTTTTCTTCTTGTTCTTTGCGATTCTTCCTCTTTTAGGACTTGTTGGCAGATGAATTTCTGTTATTTTGCTTACAGTTGCGCGCTCAAGAGAACTAATATCCCTTCCCAGACGTGCCAACAAGCAACGACTCCTACCTATAAAGCCGTTGCGCGTTAGCACGTGCATCCGTTTTCTTGGCCCTCTCTGATTCGATCCATCCACAGGTTCCCCTACGGCTACCTTGTTACGACCTCACCCCAGTCGAAGACCGGTGCTTTTTAACCGTAGGCATCTTGCCAGGAAGTTGGTGGGCCCATCATGAATTAGGCATCCTTTGTCTTACCGCGGCTGCTGGCACAGAGTTAGCCGATGCTTATTCCCAAGATACCGTCATTGCTTCTTCTTCGGGAAAAGAAGTTCATGACCCGTGGGCCTTCTATCTCCATGCGGCATTGCTCCTTCAGGCTTTCGACCATTATGGAAAGGGATATAACTCAGCAGTAGAGTGTCACCTTGATGTGGTGGAAGTCATCAGTTCGAGCCTGATTATACCTAAAACCAATGTGAGTTTTTCTATTTTGGCTTTCCTTCCCACCCAAATCTCTATGGAATAAAGTAGATTGTTGCTAGGATTTCATGCATATAGTTGTAGAATTTCAGTATAAATGCAAAACTCTGAGATTTTTTCGTCCTTACTAGAGCGGTACAAGATATTGTTTGAATTCTTGGAGCGTGAAAAAAGAAATTCACGGATGGGCTAAACCGAAGTAACCGCGGAGCTAGAAGCGAGGGCCACGGTGAAAGGTGTTGTTACAGAGAAGTGGATTCCTTCTTGAAGAAAGGGCCAGCGTCACGTGCTTAGCAAGCAAAGTGGGATTCAATTTCAAAGTAAAAGAGTATATGAGAGATTACGCTATTGTTATTATCTTATACCCAATCTAGGTGCTTCAATCCTCTCATCAAGTAGTGAAAGCTGCGAGTCTTGTTCGGTTACCACTTTCCACTATGGGAACTAACTATGAACCTTCTATCTTCTCTCTTTATACATCAACTAGGAGCCCCTACTCTCTAGTTAGCATCTGGCACGAGATGACAAAGAGAGAGTTTCATCTATAGATGAACAGCGGAATGACGTAGCTATTGTTGGAATTGCTTTGTTTTTCTCTCCTTTCCTATTAGCGAGTTCTGATCCTTTAGTTCTCAATTTCTTCGTTCATACCGAACCGCTTGCAGAATCAAATCCTGTATTACAATATCATATATTAATTATACATCCTCCTTGCATATATGCCGGTGACAGTTATATGATTCCAGAAGATGATTCAGAATTGGGTCAATCACGTTTATTAGAAGTGGACAATAGAGTGGTAGTGCCGGCCATAATGGGTCGTTTCGAATTTTGAGATTTGTTTAAAATAGTCACTAACTTCATTGAGAATAATGGTTTAAATGCTTAGTCTATTTGTGGAGGAGCGGGCCGGGAGACAAGACCTAGCTTTAGGTCAATGCGCGGTGCTGCTCATAGAAGGGCGCACGTAACAAATCCTTATTAATTTATGGTCTTTTAAGGGCTTACGGGCCAAGCGTCTCTCTGACCTGATAACTGGGTCAGTTTCTTTTTTTTTCAACCCAAGACGAATGGTCATTCCTAAAAGAGACGATTTGAACCACTGACACGTAATCTTCGGCACAAGGGTCAACCAGTAACATCCAGAACTGAAAGCAGAATGTAATAGCTCGACAGAATGGAATTATGAGATGTTTGTCTTCGACTATGTCTACTGTAAGTAACTATACCAACCATCCTTACTAGTGTATAATCCTTTTTTATAGAGTTCGTTCGCTGGGTGATGCTAGTCAGAATTGGCTAGGTATAATGAAGAAAGCACTATGTCATATTGGTCAGTAGATGCTGAATTGAATGATCATAGTTCAGAAAACTTCGTTAGTATATTAGCTCCAAGACCATATTCTGAAGTCAAAAGTGTAGGAACTCATTAAAGTATAGATTCTTATGGTGAAAGTTAGTGGAGAGGAAAGATCTCCAGAAATTTTTATCTCATTCCATTCCAGCGGCACGCAGAAGGACGCTTTTAGCTTCTCTATTCGATTCATAAAAGGAACTTTGCCCCGCTTCGATCTGTTTGTTTCCCCGCTTATTTACCAATTTATTTTGAAAGGCCTGTCTTCTCGGCTATTACTAGAAAGGTAATTGTTCGCTCGCCGCTACTACGGGAATCGCTTTTGCTTTCTTTTCCTATGGCTACTAAGATGTTTCAGTTTTCCCGACACTTCTAAAGAGAGGAGTGATTCAATCTTGAGTTCAAGGTTTGGTCGATGAAGGATTTGATGATAGCGTTATCAGAAGTGCAAGTGGAGGCCCATTATTCATAGTTCTCGCATTGACAGGTCTGGAATTAGGAGTATCTATTTCACAAGCTTATGTTTCTACGATCTTGATTTGTATCTACTTGAATGATGTTGTACCCTAGCAGCCTATTCTATATCAGCAGATTCAAGACCAGCCGATTAAATTGCAGCTACTTCAAAAAAACTGGTGTGAAAACACAGAGTGATCCAGAACAGTATGAAATCTATGGTGTCACCCAATAGCGCTTACGTAAGAAAGCAATTCTTTCGATTGCCGAGATGAATTTCTTTCTTGTCCCACAAGGAAGGTCTGAAAGAACTCATATGTCCTACATGTGAGGGAGTCGACTGAACATCTCATCCATTGGCGGGAATTTCGCCCGCCCCTAAAAACGAGCTCACTAAATTTACCCTCATTGATATATTATTTCATCGAAATCCAATTCAAATTACGATGTCATTTTCTGCTCTTGGTTCACCACCAAGCCCTGCTGATGCACCTAGCGTTGAACCCATTCCACTAATACAGAGTACCTATCAAGCAAAGAGGAATACTTCCAGTAGTATAGGCCATTTACCCCACTTTCCTTTACATTTCATCAAGTGGTTATGCTAGAGACATAAACAGCCAAGGATAATTTTGAGATGAGATCCTTCCAAGTGGGATATAGAGAATTCACACTATTCTCTCTCTGGGAACAACGGTAGGGGTCAGATTTATCCCGATGGGAGTAAGAGTAACAATACAGTCTATAATGCTACATCAGCAGGTATAGTAAGTAAAATTGTACGTAAAGAAAAAGGGGGATATGAAATAAGCATAACAGATACGTCAGACGGTCACCCTCAGTGTGGTCAGCACCTAAGACTGTCGGGAAGCTAAGCTTACACTTGTTCACTTAACAGTTCATCAGGTCCTCTTTCCTCCTCCCTTTTCTGCTCACTCGTACCCCATAGGGAGGAACTGACTTTCTTTCTTGTCCCACAAGGAAGGTCTGAAAGAACTCATATGTCCTACATGTGAGGGAGTCGACTGAACATCTCAGCCATTGGTGGGAATTTAGTCATTTTAGCCCTTATAAAAATAAAACTTATTCTTGAACCTCTTTCACGCTCATGTCACGTTGAGGTACTGCAGAAGGGGGTGATAGTGGAAAAGTTGACAGATAAGTCACCCTTACTGTCACTCTACAGAACCGTACATAAGATTTTCACTTCATACGACTCCTCGTACCTGTCACTATTTCGTCCTGAAGACTGATGCGACGGGAAGAAATGGAATTGAGAAGCGTTGCTGACTTAACAGTTAGGTTTCTCAATGGAAGAAATCAACTTTTATCATAATATAATAATCTTTCTTTGTTCGAACGAACCCATTCTTAAACAGAACTCGACTCAAGATAAGAACGCGAATAAACTCGTATAGAAAGAGAGGAGAGATTGGGTTCATGCCTAAAAGTGAAAGAAGAAGGTCCATAAGAATGGAATTATCCAGAGTTACCATCCTATTTATTACGATAAATGGAAGAAACAATAGCTGGTCCAACAGCTGCTTCAGCAGCTGCAATAGCTATAACAAAAATGGAAAAAAAAAATGTCTCATTTTAATTGACGACTATCAAATAAATCAGAAAATGTTACGTGGTCAGCAGGTGCAAGTGGAAAAGTGGGATCCGGAGCAGAGCTCACCAATCACCGAAAAAAGTTCTAATTAAGCCTGCTATAACGCGCTTGCCCGGGTGATTAGGTCCAGGTAACGGTATTGATACTACTGAAAGGTGTTCTATTTGCTCGCAGTTCCCGTTTGATACCTGATAAAGAAAATATGGGTTTTCGAATCATTATAAATAATTCATCAAATTGGTTAAATATAAAAGCGTCTGCTTCATAGAACATGAAGAAATAAAGGAGCCATTGCAATTGCCGGGAAAACTAGGCCCACTAAAGGCACAAAAATAGAGGGTAAATCAAAAGTTGTTATAGAATGGATACCTCGCACAATCCTAGTTTGAATCTTGAGAGCCCCGGTTGAAAAAGGAATGCCCAAATAACGTAGATAATCCTTCTCTATTAATAGTAGGTAAGGTCGCTAATGACTTGCTTTGGAAGAGAAAGAAAAGAAAGAATCTTTCCCGGGGAGGCTTACTTGTCTTATAGTTTAGCTGCTTTATCTTTCTTTGGTTTCATCGCTTGTTGTTTTGTATGGTTCAATAATACTGCTTATCATAGTGAATTTTACCGACCCACTGGGCCAGAAGCTTCTCAAGCGCAAGCATTCACCTTTCTAGTTCGATACCAACGTCTTGGGTCTAACTCAAGAGAGGTAGGAAGTCACTCGACCAGGGAAGAGGAATGACACGTGTTGCACTAGTTATACAAGTGGAAGAAAGTAAGTAACGTATACACAATTCCTTTTCGATTAATATCCGAGAAGACATGCCTTTCAAAAAGAAATGGTCTGGGCTTTCAGTTTAATGTTTCTATTCAGCGGCCGCGGCTATTGGCAAGAACTTATTGAATCCATCGTTTGGGCTCATAAAAAAATTAAAAGTTGCTCCTGCTACTCAGCCTAGAGCCTTGAGCATTGTACAAGGACGTGATGTAGGACCCCTGGGCTTTCGCCACATCCCTGTACTCACCTTGGTACGGTTCTTCGCTTGGTGCTTAGCTCATTTTTTTACCCCAGATATCAAACCTTAGGGCATTACTCAGAGAAAGAGAAAAGCAAACTAAACAAACAAGCTCGGCTGGATAATCAATGGTTCGCATGAGGAGTAGAGTGATTAGCGGGAATTGGAGATTTCTCGTTCGCTAAAGTCCTGTCTATATTCAAAATCATTCCAGTCAGAATCCACTGCTTTATCAAAGCGTCGGGCTTCTCTTTCGTCCTGGTCGGAGGAGAAATTAACAAACGTCTAGCATTCCCTCACGCTTGGCTCCAATGAGTTTTTTATTTGAGAGAAAAAAGAAGACTATGCCTTCGCCAGATAAAATATGAATAATAAAGTAATAATAGCATGGCACTCGAACCTGAAAGAATTAGGGGCGACTAATAAGAAAAAAAATAGTTATCCAAATCTAAAATGAAGTCATCTCTTATATATGATATTTCGAAATGCTAAATGTACTCTCAATAATCGGTAAAACTACAATTGATAGTTTATTTATGTAATCAGTAGATGTTAGGATACTCGGTCAGGTAAACTGTACATATGTGGTTTGAAAGTTTTGTTGTGATGTAGTAACCAACAATCGGAGGGTAATTATTTATCATGTCGGCCGATTATAAAGTCGCCACAAAATTGAAAGTTGAAAAATTCTCAAGTTTTTCGAATTTGGGAACTAACATGATCGGTAGATTAAGAGTTAACATGTCTCTCGATTATGAAGTTACCCCAAAATTAAGATTTGAAAAAATCTCAACTTTTTCGAATTTGGGAACCAACATAAGGGAAAATAATCGTTTGGTCCTTTTTTAGGTGGGTCCATGCCAGTTTAGTCCTTTGGTTAAACGCCTTTACTGTTTGGTCCATAATTATTTTAAAAATATTAAAGGGACCAAAGTACCCTTCCGTGTCAACTTTACTTATTTTATTGTAGCAGTTCATTCTTCAAAATGAACTCTTGTTAATTTCTACATATTTATTTTTCAGAAATCACCTATATAAACCAGAGTTCATTCCAGAAATGAACTCCATATAAAAACCTAAAAATTCAGAGTTCATTCCAAAAATGAACTCCATATAAAAACCTAAAAAAACAGAGTTCATTTTCAAGAATGAACTCCATATAAAAAGCTAAGAAAACAGAGTTCATTCCATAAATGAATTCCATATGAAAGCTAAGAAAACAGAGTTCATTCCAGAAATGAACTCCATATAAAAACCTAAGAAAAACAACGTTCATTTCAGAAATGAACTCCATATAAAAACCTAGGAAAACAGAGTTCAGAAATGAACTCCATAAAAAAACCTAAGAAAACAGAGTTCATTCCAGAAATGAACTCCACATAAAAGCCTAAAAAAACAGAGTTCATTCCAGAAATGAACTCCATATAAAACCTAAGAAAAACAGAGTTCATTCCAGAAATGAACTCCATATAAAAACCTAAATAAACATAGTTCATTCCAGAATGAACTCCATATAAAAACCTTAAAAAAATAGAGTTAATTTATGGAATGAACTGCAACATCATCATCTCCATCATCTTCGTTGTCTTCAACAGCTGCAGAAAATGGTGAAGATGATGAACTCTGTAATCAAAACAGCAGCAGTGGTTCATTTTTCTTCGTCATCTTTATTGCAGCAGCGACAACACGATGAACTATATCATCATCAACAACAACAGTTCATTCAAAAATCATTATCTTCTTCTTCTTTATCGTCGTCGTCGTCGTCTTCAAGAAAACATTTGTATTCATCATCACCAACGTGAGCGCAACAACGTATTCAACAGTAACAACATCAACAGATCTAGATTTTCAAAACAAATCAAGAAAACAGAGAAAAAGAAGAGAGAAAAGAAAACAGATCAACAGTAGCAACATCATCGTCTACAAATCAAAGAAAACATTTGTATTAATCATCACCAACATGCGTTCATATTCATCTTCATCAACACACCATTGCTGCAGCAGCAGGAAGAAAAAAAAGAGAGAGAGAAATTCTAGATCTGAAAATATAGGAGAGAAAGTAAATTTGAGAATGATTTCTTCTCTCTTACTTTTCCACTATTTATATGGTCCTTATCCAAAAGGGTATTTCTGCCACTACATGATGACAATTACATCATCCATGACATCACCCTAGGACCAAACTATAATTTCTAGGACCAAACTATAATTTGTATTTCCAAAAAGGACCAAACAGACATTTGACTGGGTCAACTGGACTAGAATCTCTCTAATATATTATTCCTAGAACCTAATGGTATTTCCTACCCAACATAATTGGTAGCTTATGAAATTCACCTTACCTACAGATTTTAAACCCTAAGTCAATCGATAGACAAAGAGAAAATGATATGTCCCATTATTAGGGTTTTTTGTACAAAAGAACTTTGATATAAAACCACGATGATCGTTAGGAAATGTTATAAATTTCACTTCCGATTGTGGACCAGTTTGACAAATTTTTGGAAAATTCAACAGAATCGGTATAGTTCAGGTTCATAATTTTTCTACCGCATAAATTTGAAATTTTTTTGAAAATTTAACACAATCGGCAGGTAAGGTTGATAGTTATCCTCCGATTATTGTGAAAAAATCAGCAGTTTCAGGTAATGAAGTAATAGACATTACTCAAAATGCATTCATAACCCATAAACTTAAGAACATATAATCCAAACACAAGTATCTAAAACAACATAATCCGAAAGAGACTGTTAAAACCACATAATATAGAACATCGAACAACACATTAAGATCTAGTTTTCTTCTGAGCATTCTTCGCTAAAGTTTTGGAACGCTTAACACGACCCGCATTATCACCAGCATCACCTTCATCTTCCTCAATATTTTCTTCAGGAACAGAACTTGAAGAAGCCTGAGATCTTTTGTTCATCTTCGATGTTTTTTCTTGGGATGGTTCTTCGCCACTTTCTCCACAAACTTAACTACATACTCTTCATTATCAACATTATCAATCAGCTCTCTATGCATTTTTATCTTCTCAATTGGCAAAAGCACTCCATCCATTGTGCAATTAGCGCACCATTTCGACAAAGACTTGAACTTTTTCACCTGTTTTTTAATGACAAAACATCAAATGGAGAGTAAAAAAATGAGTCGTAATATTAAAGTGAAAAGATATAATAATATGCACCAGTCTATCATAACCTTCTGGTTTTTCTTTGATGATACAATAGTAAACGGAAGTCGACGAGGTCGTCTTTGCTTTAAGTTCACGGATAACACGAAGATGAGACTGCTCTCGGTACCACTCCATGTATCCTGGAGCATTTTCATCACCTCGGTTGACATGTCTCCCAGTGTTCACCAAGAAGTTCATCCTATCATCCCAATGGTCAATATCATTATATTAAATGGTGTACTAGAGTAAACTACCTTGATGGTGTCAGTATTATACTCAATATGCTACATGTCCGACTTGAACTTCCAGTTACGTCATGTCATGGTACTCCTTTTCCAAAATCGCGTTGTCACATTACCATTGAGACATTGTACATCATATAACCTGTGGGGTGCCACAATGGTTCAAAATTGAGGGAAAACTCGGAACGATCCGCTATATGTCCACTAGCTCGGTCTTCCTTGTATGGATCAAGACATACCTATGAGGACTTCATCGCGTCTAATTTCTCCCTCAAGTTAATCAATTGCTGCTCCTTTTTCCTTGAAAAGTTGTCTTTGAACATGTACTTTTTTTCCCTCGGTGTACCTTTCTCCCAATCTGGCTTCTCTACGGCCAATTCCTGACGAGGATAGTGGTCATAGATCCATGTTTACATAGATGTCAAACCAACTAGTATAAATTGATTCTTGAATTAGATAAAGAAAAAAACATAACGATCAAAGGATTAATAGAGTTGATGAAATACCTAGAATAGACTCATTTTACTGGAAATTTGGATAGTTTTAAGACTCAACGCCTTCTCAAGTCTTCCATAAATAATGCATGGCATGCGCATGCCGTGCCCCAGGAGTAGTATGCGACCTTATTGAGATGATGCAATATTTGTAGAAGGATGGCGGCTGCTCGGTTTCCACTAGCATTGGGGAATATAACACATCCCAATACACATAGGAGATATGCGGTGGCGGAGGCATCCAGTTCGGCATCAATTAACGTTCATTTCTCTTCTTTCTCCAAAGTGCCTGCGAACATCTTCACCAACTGAGTCATGTTGAACTATCTACTTTTGTAACTAAAGCACTTATTGAACTCGATGTCCGATGTCTCTTTATCCCAACCAAAACACTTGACACAAATCATAAAGTTGTGCCTAACTTAACTGCTTTGTGTAGTTATACTTGACTGTTACAGTATGGACATTGAGATTAAGAATCTGCTTCACATCATCCAGAGTAATGGTCATATCCCCAAACGGCATATGAAAGGTGTCAGGCTTGGGATAAAATCTCTCTAAAAAACCCGATATCGTGACCTGGTCATGTTCCAACATTGTATTCTCGACAGCAGTAGATAATTAACCCCGAGTTGGTTATAATTGTCTTGAACCTTTCACATTCTTTGTGTAAAGGCCATTCTTTCATTTTTCCTGGTATGCCTGTGGGTTAGAGTATATGAGCCGTATCAACATGGTACTATTAAACACACAACACATTATAAAATAAATAAAGTATTATTATGAATAAAATGAAAATACGTTAGTAAAAAAGAATATGATTGTTACCTTGGGTTCTTAGATTTCTATGGACCATGAGTCTTTGTAGCCAAATAAAAATGCTCCTCCATCTTTAAGTAGCATCGGTATTTCTTCTTCATCAAAATCCGTGTTATTCAAATGAATGGGGACAAGGTGTTATGCTTTCTTAGCGATTGGCTTCCTTGTATCTCCTACTTCTCCTTGTGTACCACTTGGTTATCCTTCTTCTTGTACTCTAATTTCTGGAGCGCTTGGTTGTATTTCTCCTTTATTTACTTGTAGAGCGTTTGGTTCTTCTGCTTCTTCATTTACTTGTGGAGCGCTTGGTTCTACTCCTTCTTGAGTTCTATCATTGCTAGAATTTCTTTTATGACTCCTTTTTCTCAATGCAATAACGCTTATTTTCTTACCCCCTTGTCGACGAGGCCCCGTAACAGCTGTACCCTTTTCATTCTTACCTCGCCTTTACTTAAAAAATAAAACTGTATTGTAAGAATTACACTACAAACTACACAATCAGACGCAAAAGAACACAAATAAAACCGATTGTACATAATCCGAAGTTAAACAAACTCTAAACAAGCGATTATACACAATCGGAAGTACGGGTTAAAGATTGTCTTTAGATTACTCACAATCATAAGTCATATTCTAGTTTTATTTCCAGAATATGCATCAATTTGGGCTCAGGAATTGATAAGTTGATGAGACAAATATAATCATAAGAAAAAAAAAAACAAACATATCCATCGATTAACTTGAGGAGCCCCAAAACTATTTCAAATTTAAAATCATATAATCAGAAGTAAAGAAATAACGTTTGACTTCTGATTAAAACATAGCCCCGAAATCGGATTTTGCCAAAATCACAAATTTTTCAAATTTTTCAATTACATAATCGGTAGTAATGTGAATTCGTTGTACTAACTATTACTATGTCTCTACAACTTCTAATCCTCTATTATAATCGGAAGATATGACAAAAGTTTACTAATGATTATGTCAATTTCAGGACACGGAAGAATTATCTCATTTATAATCGGAAGTAACCTATAAACATTAACTCCCGATTCTGGTCGATGTTACTGAGGAATGAAGAAAATGGACACAATCGGGATATAAAATGAAATCGAAACCACCGATTCTATGAAATAACCGAAATTCCTAGAAGTTATTCCATGGATTCGTTAAATTGAAGTAACACAAACCCATTAAATGATAGAAACTTACCTAATTGGGGCCACTTGCTGGAGAGTTTGATCATCAGAATCACCACCACCTAAATGAGTAGTTTCATCTTCTTCGTGTTCTACATCATTTGCAACAGTTACAATCACATTGTTCTTTGATTTTTCTCCGATTTTTGGATCGTCCCCATGGTAGACGACGTTTACTCGAACTCTTATGGGTTCATTAGTTATAGTCATCGTTTTATAGAACAATCAAAGATTTTTTGATTCGGCGATGAACGACGACGACGAATTGAAGTTGAAGAACGAGGGTAATTTTTTTTCCTCGCCAAAATCGGAAGGGAAGAAGAAAAGGAGAAGAAAAAATGAAAAGGAAGGAAAAGAAAATGGATTGAAATTAGGTTTTGGGAGGTTTTATTCGTCGAAGAGATGTATATATAATTATACAACCGCTAGTTTAGAGATCCAGTGATTACCTACCAATTGTACTCATGATCGGTTGTGAAATGATGTCCATTTTCTACCGATTACTAACGGGTGCCACAAATTCAATTTTGGAAAATAGGTGATATTTAAGTTATCTACATTAACAATCGGTTGTTATATGATACGTTGTTCATCTACCGATTATTGCAATAGTCCATTCTTGAACAAACTAATAATCGGCAGCTAATATCATTATACTAACTACCGATTATAAAAGGACATTTGGGTACTCTCCGAACCTTTTAGGATATCCCATAACCGTGTTTATGGATTGGGAATAAAAAAGAAATCGCCCCTAATTCTTTCCGGGCCGTCCCTAAAAATGCGAGGTGATTTAGTAGAAGGGAAAAGAAATCACTGTATTAACTAGTTGATTTCCTCAAAAATATAGCAAATTGGTAAGACATACAAATAGGGAATACCTTATTCAGCACACTAGGTTTTAACCCGTGCGTTCTCGTCTATAATATATTAGGTCAATGTTTTAAACTTAATTTCATTAAAAATAATTAAAAAATCGTTATATAGTAATTTCAGTAGATATAGACTAATGCGAATCGTGTCATACAAATAAAAGAAGCCACTAGATGTCAAGGACTTGCAGCATAGCATCTTCTAATCGAGATACTCTAACTAAATTAAACAAAAAAAAAAACATAGATTCATGCCCATAGATGCATAAAAGGGAACTTTAAAATATCACCAAGCAGGGGCGGAACTACAGCCGGGCTTCCGATAGCTGAAGCTCCCATAAGCCCACTAAAAAGCATTTTTTTCGAACCATGTTTTTAAGGAACCATTTTTTGGGACTATTCGAAATTGGTGGGGGACTACTCTTAACTTTTTGGGGTGGATATTAGAAGTAATAATGAGTCACCCCTTATCTAAGTTTTTTTTAATACCAAATTTGCCCTTGGTAATTAAATTAGTCAGTGTAATGATTGATTATTGTTAATATACTGACTAATTAGTGAGGTTAGGTTAATTAGTTGGGTGTTTTTAAAAGAATAATCTTGTGAGAAGAAGGTTTTTTATTTTATTTTTCTTGAAGATGGTTGATTTTGAAATGAGGGTTTTGGGTACTAAGGTAGAATTCAAATCTAGGTAATGTAGCTCGAATTGGCAAAATCTTTCGAAAAATATGAAAAATTTATAAACTGATTTCGACCATGGAAATAGAGTTCGGTTAGGACATCTGAAGAACAGGTAGCCGAACTCATCTGCAAGTGTAGTTCGGCTAATGGTTCTGAAAACACAGGTAGCCGAACTTAAAAGCTCGGTTGGGGATTTTTTTTTTTGCGAGGTAACCGAACTTTTCTCTGAAAGAAAAAACTCCATTAAAGCTGAGTTCGGCTAGTTCGCCAAACTGTGTCACATAATTCCTAGCCGAACTTTTGTCTGTAACTTCCATTTTCAACTCATTTTGATGATTACTTCTCATTTTTTTCAACGGGAAGCGAATGAAAAGTAATGGGTTTGTTATAATTTTGATTTTGATTTTGTTTTGCTAATGATTTAAACTAAGTTATATATAGAGGTGGCGGTGGTGGTGATTTGAGGTGGTCGGTGGTGGTTGGTGGTGGTGAGAGGCGGTGGTGATGGGAGGAGGTGGTTATATATATAGGTGGCGGTGATGGGAGAAGGTGATTATATATATATATATGTGAAGGGTAGGTTAGTCATTTCAACACTTTAGGACACCCCTTATAAGTATAGGGTAGACTTTCCTATCACAAAGTAGTCCCCCACCATTTTTGAGTAGTCCCCAAAAAATGGTTCTTTTTAGGACATAGAAGAAAATTTTATGGCATACAAAACGATCATCCTAACTAGGGTGTGGTGATAAGGGATACTCAAGGATAGATAAATTATTTAGTTACCCTCAATGAATTTATTAATTTATTTATCTATTATTTATTTTGTCATTTAAATTTCTGAACTATATTATTAATTACCTATAAATCTATTTATTATTTAATTATTTGATATTACATACTCTTGGTTGGTAACCTTGTCATAAGCTGGAGAATCCGCGGTGGATTTTCATTCTAAAGATACAACATTCTGGACAACGCTAAAACCACCCCCTCACATGGAGCTAGAAGGGGGTCCACTTTTGGGACCTACAATTAGAAGTTATGTGAGAGGGTTGTTTTAGTGTTGTTTAAAATGTTGTTTGTCTAGAATTATGAGTCCACTTTTGTAGATAACATTATGAGTATAGCATTATATCCCTCGGGCTCGGGTACATCATCTTTTGTCTTCTCAAATATCTATGTGTACCGAGGAACTATATACATGGGATGAACTTTTAAATGATATACAAATCTCGTGAATCAGGTGAATCATACACTCACTAAGTGAGTGTAAATGTGCAGTGAGCCAGTAAAAAAGAAAATTATAGGTTGAACCCATAGGTTGGGAGAGTGTATGCATGGACGTGTAACCGCAAAATTGTACTAAGATAAACCTGCCTATGATATATACATTGAGTGATTTTGTTGTAAGTGTAGTTTATTTGTTTATTTATTTATTTTTTTGCTACGATTGTAAAGGAGAATGGTCGCACACTGTTAATATCCTATCCCTTTAATAACTTAAAATATAATATGGAAGCGTTATTCCACTCACTGCCAATTGGTTGTGAGTTGGATGTCCGTAGCACAGCCAAACCCTGTATGAGACGTGAGACCCAGTAAAATCCAAGAAGGCAGGGCAACCATACATCGGTCCATATAAGTGTGGAGCTACTCCACTTGTTGCCAATTGGTTTTGAGTTGGATGCCCGCAGACTTTAATTATGATAATTGTAGTTTACTAGACAACTTTTAGAAGAAGAGGGATCCGTTCAGAGGCTCACATTTTACAGGTTTTAACAGGGTCGTCATGACCATTGGATGAAGAAGTAGTTACGGTCTAGATCTTTCCATTAAAATGTATACCTACGATAAATATGGGTGAAACACAATTATTCTTTCACATCCCAAGAATACAGGGTGAATTACTTACATGGATAGTTTATGAGTCACCCACGAATCAGGTGGTGAATATTAGTAAACACGAAAAACTTGTTTATCATTGTCCGACGGCATCTCTTTACATCTTTATCAACTCATCCAAATAGTTACCGATGTTATGTAAAGGGCAAGTGGGCAACACCTATTACTTTCTATTTCATTTTTCTTTCTATGCTGCGGTTGTATTATAGGGAAAATTTCGAAAATATAACAATAAATAAAATTACACCGGTCTCAACACGGCCGTGGTTTTGTTCACTAGTCCAAAAAGGGCTAATAATCATGCTTTTAAATGACAGATTAGTTATGTGATTTGGATCTCACAAATAAATTCCGTCATATAACATGAAAATAGTGGGATTCACCATTTAACATGAAAAAACCGTCATTCTTAAACGTGGTAATTTAACAGGTATGTGATTTAACAATGAACCACCAATATCACAGAATAAATCCGACAAATATTTTGGTTTTTTAGAGCCCCACTACGATTTTTGTATCGTGCGCCCAACAATGACTAGCCACATGTAGTACCACGTTTTTATAAGGTTGAGAATGGTTAGCCACCGGCTAATTTGCCATAAGTCTTTCGCGTTGTGCTATATTGGTCATATTCTCACAAACCCCAAACCAAAAGTTTCTTCAAACCTATTTCTGTTTTTTCGCTCAGCTGAAGATGACTCCCACGGCTAGTCCTTATCACCCGTATCATTTGGCTTTCAGTTTGCGTTTATCAAAAACATTGAAAACCCTAACCGTATCTCTCTGAAAACCAACCTACTGGAAAAATCATTCCACATACAAGCTTTGCATCTTCTTTTTTTCAATCTGTAGCATACTATGAACGATCGATCTTCTTTTCTCCTTCTCTTCTTTTATTCTCCTTGTCGTTTCCACAGCTTGCTCCACAACTAGCAAAACCACCACCTCCATCACCACGAGCAACATCACCAGGTCTACCACCTTCTTCTTCTTCTTACTATTGATTTTGATGATTTTAAATTTTAGATAATTGGGTTGGATTTTAATTTCGATTTAGATGTGTTTGTTTTAAGGACTGGGATTGATTCCTTCAGAAATTTGAGGTGGGTCTTTCGTTATTTTAGTGAAAGCCATTTCATAAGTTCTTTATCTGTTCTATTTTGTATATTTTAACTTGATTTCTTGATTTAATTTTTGAGTTTTGGTTTTTGATTTTATCCTATTTGTTTTCAGATATGGCAGGAAAATGTAAAGGGTCTTTTTCAACTTTCAGAAATGTAGATGGAAGAATAGTTACTTCTGCAGATGATGAGGTAATGGAGGTAGACGATGTTCTTCTCGATATGTATGTATCCATTTTTCCAAATTTCGTTCTCTTTGTTAACTGATTTTCCTATTTGATTTCATTCGATTGATTTGGTTTTTTAGTTGTACTGTTTCGTTTTGATGGTGTTGTAATTCTAGAAAGGTGAAACTGTACCTATTGCATAGATGGAAATCAATGGAAAAGATGAGGAGTTGTAATTGTGAAGATTCTTAAACATAAACAGAGTGAGATAGTTCGTTTGGTTATAAGACAATCTAAGGCATTGTAGATCTGTGCTAGTCATAGAGGTTTTTCTTTTTTTTCTTTTTGAATTGATTTTGGGCTTATTTGAGGTTTTGATTTAATTTGTTAGATTTGGTTAAGGGGTTTCTTATGATTTTGATTTGTAGTGTTACCAACAATTTCTATTCAACAACATGCTATGGTGTGTGTTGCACACTACTGATTTCTCTGATGGTGAATTGAAAGAAGAGTTGTTCTGTGTTCGAATTGCATCCATTGAGAGTAAGTACTTGCTTGAGATTTTCATTGATTTTAATTTACTGTATTGGTAATGGTTTTGAAGCACCAGTTACCATTAGGATTGTCTTTGTTTTCTTGTTTGGTTGCTCATGTTAATAGGCATACTAACTCGATGTGTGTCATATGGTTTAGGACATATGCCGAGTCTTATATTTGTGAGTTGGGGCTTTATGGTAGGATACAGTGATTGTTGTGCAGAGATCCGTTTTCTTCTTGACTTTTTAGAGATTCTGTCTTAAGTTAATGTAATACTCTTTGGTTGGCTAAGTTAGTTCAATATTTTCATGGGATGGGCTTACCAATTCAATCATAGTAGCAAAACGCTAAGGGTATACATGTTAATTCTGCTATATGACTTAGTAATACCATTAGTTGCTTAACTGTTTGAGTCTCATAAACATAATTGCAAAATAAATTTTCCAGAATTAATTGACAAGTCTTGATGATTCTTAAATGGTCAAGCCAACATTCGATAAAACTTTTGCATTCTTCTTCAAACTGTTTGCAATTGAGTGTATTCCCCATAAATGCGCATTCTAAGAGTTTCAATTATATAGATGTAAACATAACGTTCTCGAGGCATGTAGCTAAACATACCATCACATGAGGCAATTGTTATTGTTGCTAAAGCCATGGATACCTCTCTCCTTAGTATGTTGCTTTCAACTTTGTATATTTTGGTCGAAGTTTTTCTCATAAATTGATGAATATTCTATTGCTTTACAGTACCGGAATACACCTAAGTTGCTGAATCAATGTTTGGGGTACTGTTTCCTTCTTTGGTGCTGGTGTATCTTATTTGGAAACAAAGCTAGATGCAGGAAGACAGAATTGACACAGGAAGACATGATCAGACCTCCACTAGCTCTTGTCAGCAGGTCAATCCTTCTATAAATTTTATGTAATCAATAGGAGTTCAATGTCCCTATTCCACAATATGTTTTATGAGAGTAGGTTAATTCCAAAAAGGAGTTCAATGTCCCTATTCATGTGCGCAGCTGTACAAATCTGGACCATTCACAAATGAATTTACGATCATGTATGCATAATTTCTTAGCCCCCTCTAGTTGTCATAATTCTACTAGGCGAACTACATAAAAGTTTAAATACTTCTCTTACTTGGAAAATTGAATCCTCCTGTGAGTCTATGAGCCACAGGGGAGGAGTACAAGTTTGTCTCCCTTTCTAGCTCGCACCTAGATTGTTTCCACATCTTCATTGTCTCTCTCAAAAGCTGTTCTTCTTGTTTTCGTTATATACCTTTCATGCTGTAACATTTTATAGATTTGATGTTTGTTGGGAGTGTTTTTAAACTAACTTGGCATCTGCGTACACAAGATACTGGGATTACTCCCCTTGCGTATTGCTTTTTGTCTTTGAGGAACTGAAGGGAGCTGTTGCAAGTGCTTTTGTTGATTTTACTACGTCACCCAGCAGTGCCGAATAGAACTGCCTCGTTAACGAAATAGTGGATCCAAGTGGGATGTTATACGATGTATATGGAATACTTCGGAGATGTTTCCCTAGGTCATATGATTAGGTGGCGAAAAACTTCTGTAAAAAGGAGAGACCTAACTAAAATGCAGATTATGGCAGTTTTAGTAGATTGAATGTTTCAGTTCAGATTTTGAAGTGTGATTTTGAGTTGTAATTGCAAAATGAATGTATCCTCTTTTGGTTGTAATGTAAAACTGTGTTCATCTTTTAAATGCAATGTATACCTGATTCCATATTCTATTTCAGATTCTGCTGATTCAGTTCCAGAATCCATTTCAGATTCAGCTGGTTCAATTCGAAATTTAGCTTTAGCTGATTCAGTTCAAATACAAACTCACCAAAAAAAAAGTAAAAAATAAAAAAATATCTGGCGATGCAATTTATATTAATATATTATATTGGGATACGTGATTTATGACAAAAGTCCAATATCATTCTAAATAACAAACGATTATTGTTATTCTAAATTACAAGTATTGCTTGTCATTTTTAACGATAAACCAGACTCATGATTTTAAATAATAGTTTTTGTTCGTCATTTATAAAGAGTCACACCAAATATATAACGGTTCGAATAACAGATGAAAACCGTGATAAATCATGTTTTATAACAGATTTCATTCGTTATTTATAGCCCCTTCTGGACTAGTGGTTCTTTCATAGTCCAAGCAAATATTGGTTACAATTTTTTATATCGAAAAGAAAAACAAATCTTGTAAAACTGAACCCATTGCCCAAGGGGCTCTAATTCTTTTAAGTCCAGACCAATGTCATAAGCTCCGTATAATTGAATTATAATGCCCATAAGATTCAATAAATAACAAATGATATTGTTTGTTTTGTAAATACATTGATTAAGGTTCAGAGAACGATCCTGAATCGAGAATCTTTGTGAGGATAAAAAGACCTCTAATATAATGATTTGAAATTTCAGTATCTTTGTATGGATTTTTTGTGAGTTATACTAGGTATCACCGGGGCCTTACGGCCCCGGCTCAACCTCTCAGTTCAGTATATATATCCTGGATATATAAATAATGTTTCGTAACAATATTTTAAAATATTATTAATGTGCTTCTATGCGTTATCCAGGATATGGTCCGATTTATGTAATTTTGGTACCACTATTGATGATTATCTAAATCATTTCATTGGTGTATTTTCTTATTGTCCCATTGATTCTTTGAGAACTAAATGATAACCGTACATTTAATGTGAACATCACCTATGAAAGCTAATGGCAGACAATGTTTAATTGATTACTTAAAATGTACAACTCTAGTGTTAATTTGTTTTAATCAATTATTTTGAAGAAAAGGGTTTCTAAGAATTTGAAAACAATTGATCCATTGGGAATTACTCTCAAAAGTGAATGAATATGCATTTGACCCGTCCATGGATTTCAAACTCCTCTCTTTGGGATTATGATATATCCTCGCTTAGTTGTATTTTTGGGTCTAGATTTTCTTTACGGTGGTTTTATATATCTGTTTTAGTTGTTTTCCGAATTTCTGTAGTCGTATGTACGACTTTAATTTCATGTCATGTATTTATAAACTTCATGTTTGGACCTACTTAGTGGTAAAAGATTGACGCATGTTCGTTGTTCAGTGTTCACACACAGTTTGTACAAACCTGATCTCCTAAAGGTGTATGCAATTATATCCTTATTAAATTATTTGATTGTTCCACGGGTTGTTCTCCGAAAACAGAAAAAGAACCTTATTCCCCAAGCAAGTTGGGGTAGGCTAGAGATGAACGCCAAGAAAGACCAAGAGGTCATCTCATAAAGGTATGACAATATTAAGCCAGCTTGCCCGCCACGGGTTCTTCTCAACTTTATTAGACTCTTCGTTCTTCAAATAAGCCTCGAGTATCTTATTATAATGTGATTAAAAGATGAAAGTTAATGACTTGATGAAGCATGTGAATTTGGATCGCACCAATGAAAGAAATATCAGATCTCAATTTAATCTTGCAGGGACCGGGATCTCGGTTTCGTCTCAGATTAAAGTCGGATCATAACTTGTTAATGCATTTGGTTAAACACCATTGATGCATGTTCGTTGTTCACACAGTTTGTACAGACTTGCTCTCCTAAAGGTGTATGTAATCATCTCCTTATTAAATTATTTGATTGTTTAACCGCGGGTTGTTCTCCAAAAACCGGAAACAAAACCTTATTTCCCAAGAAGGTTGGGGTAGATTAGAGATGAACGCTAAGAAAGACCAAGAGGTCATCCTTCTTATTGTTTCATCTCATGAAGGTATCACAGATGTTACGCGGGCTTGCCCGTCACGGATTCTTCTCAGCTTCATTAGATTTTTCGTTCTTCTTCGAATAAGCCGAGAATATCTTATTATAATGTGATTAAATAATGAAAGTTAATGACTCGATTACGCATGTGATTTTGGATCCCACCAATGAGCGGCAGGGACTGGGACCTCGGTTTCATCTCAGATTAAAGTCAGATCATAACTTGTTAATGTATTTAATTAAACATACCAATTTATGTGATACGGTGCATAAGCGACAAACCGAAAACTAAACCAAAATCTTGGCAGCAGCGTGTTCTTTTTTTTTTTTTTGGCAGCAGCATGTTGTGTCAATGAATTATAATAATTTGAATTTATGGTCATTTACATTCGCATAGTTATACTTGGATTTTAAAATATTGAGTGGCTTCAGATTCCAATAATTCTTTTGTTGCATGATATATATAAAGAAGACGTCAAATCAACAAACTCCAAATTGATACTTCTTAACATGAATTCAGCTAAAAATTAGAGGAATGCATGTCCTCCTTGTTTTCGATGCAGAGTCTTACAATTCTTCTTCTTATTATTATTCTCAAGTGGATCGATGAGCACAAAGGCGAGAATATAAAGTTGTAGTAGGAGTTGATGGTAAGCTATATCAATCAATTATTCTGAAAAAATATCCAGAGTACGAATTGTACGCATGATATAATGAGAGTGAAGATATGTAGATTTGTACACAAAAACATATGAAGATTCAATTCTCTCTACATGTATAATAATGGCTGTGTCAAATTGAAATCCGGTACAAAATAAGGACAGAGAACGCACAGGTTAATTGAGCAATAAGAGCTTAGAGTAAGGTCTCTACTGTAACTTACAACGGGGTAGTCCCCTCAATTTCTATATTATGCTAACAAATCAATAATTGATTCTGTAATTGCCAGGAGTTCCAGAATCAAAATGAAATTTATGCAACTTAATGGCTTCAGTCACTAATTGTAACTAACCTAATACTACCAAAACTCATGAGCACAACATGCTTGTTTTGAACTTCGAAAACCCTAAGCTAAAGTTCAGAATTTAAATGGTCCAATGCCACCTTGAATGGTAGCATATTTCCTACCCCAGAACTTTTAAGCGCAATTCGATGAAGGATCAATGATTTTGCATTTATAAACTTCCTACAGAAACTTCAATATCATCCTGCAAAGATTCAGAACCGTAGTAAGTAAAAATATGGCTACTAAAATCAACACATAGCTCTTAAATCAATTGATGCAAAATACCTGTCCAGTTGTTATTCATCTTCATTTCGGTGATCCTTCCGCAAGGTGTCCTTTTCAAATTCATTTATTTTGTTCTTGATATTTCGGGCTCTCCCAAGGGCCACTGTTCTTGGAAAAATCATATGCAGCAGAATCCAAGATTCATAAAAGTGTGAAGTCATTGAACTTCCACCATCGAATGAGAATCTATCTATAATTATAAAAATAAAAATAAATAGTATCCAGTAGTTATTTAACTAATTATATGTACTTTTCAAATTTCAAATTCCAAACTTGTCCGCCTAACTGTATCATTTCTTGAAAAAGTAGCAAGTGACAGAACAACCATCGCGTTTGTAAAGAAAAAAACTAACGGAAAGCAAAAAAAGCAAAACTTCAGCACAAACCAATATTAGATTACCACAATAATAGTATCAACATAAATTTATGAGAGGAGATTACCACAATGAATCAAATATAATATAAAACCCATTCTTTGAATTAGGATCTCTTCACCTACCAAATCAGAAAACCTAACTATTGAAATACTTCCACTTCCAACTATCAAAATCAATTATCAGTCAGAAACTCAATTGTTACATCAGTTCAAAAAATAAAAAATAAAAAGAAATGTAAATGATGCACTCTATTAAACAATGATATATCTTTTCCAATGCTGGAAATTTCACCTTATTTGTTGCCACCTCCTATTTTCTTCCTCATCTCGATTCGATGTTCCTAATCGTACCTTCTAATCATAGAAATAGTCTCTAATTAAACCTACCTCTACAGATTATATAAGTTAGGATACGCAGCTTAGCCACTCAGTACGCAAAATTACGAAGTTAAGGTTACAATAGACAATACAATAGAGAAACTGATGCTCATCTCTCGAAGTGATGAATACATATTAGTTTCATATTAGATTACACGGGGCTTATTTGAAGTAACACATATTCAGCGTAGAGTGTTACTTGTGCTACTGTCCATGTTGGCACGTCTCTAAGTCACCATTGATAAATAACTAGTTCTTCACTAATTCAGATGCTTAGTAACTATAGCAGTGATCTCTATAAAGATGAGTATAATAAGAGGTTCTTCTTACCTCCTTAAAAGAATTAACATCACCCCCACAACCAAGAATCACAATCTGCATCTCTAGCACCCCAAAGATCATTCCTACGATCATCCGAAATAAGTAGAACATCCTCAGGTTTGACCTCTGGTAAATCGAAAGCCTTCAAAAATATTGAAATATTTGGCTTCTCTACTACTACCTGGTTTCCAACAGACATGTTTTAATTGGTTCAATAATGCAATTGATGATAACAAAAACAGATCTTCCAGAAAAAGAGTAACACTCACTTCAGCAGACAGGGTCACTGCATCAAACCTGTGATCATAATTCAAAGCATGTAAAACTGATTGTAGTCGTGTGGGATTTACATCCTCACCTACAAAACGGACAATACCAAATCAATTGAAACCCAAATAACTAATAAAGGAGGAGTCTTTTTTTTATCACAGATAACCAATTCACATAAAGACTACGAAACTATAATCACATTCAACTAATAATAAAACCCCGGAAATTAGAAAAAGCAAGAATTTTTATTACCTGACAGTGGAAGGATCAACAGAACCTTGATTTGGGTTTCAGCTACATCTATTTTCTCCCGAATCCCTTTTCTTTTTCATGGCAAACTAAATCAGAGAAAAAACGGAGAAAATAAAATTGAATACCTTCATTAGATCAAAAATATATAAGAAAAGGTTCAGGTAGTTATTAAATCAAGAGGATGAGGAAGACATACTCAATTACGATAATTGAAGTAAACCTATTTTGACAACCCATGTTATTCTCAGTTTATACAGGCAATTTGAAACATCAAGGTTAAATTGTATGCACAATTGATGCAGAGGCCCTAAATGATTGATGTCAGGGAAGATTCTTATTCTTGTACCAAATAATAACTCTTGAGAACTTCTCATTACTTCCTTGTTCAGATTCTACTCTTTTTAAGTATTATGAAACAGACATTGTCTTAGCTGCAACTATATGGGTCTCATTTAGAGATTACCTTCTTCATATCAGTACCCCAATAAACCCATGACTATATGTAATGAAAAACACCAAGCAAAGAAAAGATAAACTAAAAGAAATATACATGTGAAAAAGAGTACCCATGAGATTAACCATTAAGTGAATATTCAATCCAAAGAAAATCTTGACCAAGATCCACAACATTACCATGAGAACATAAAAGAGTAGAAATATCCACAGGATATCTAGTTTACATAGCAATAAGAAGAAAATAAAACAGATACCAAGGAACGGGTTATTACATTTATGTTTTGTGATGTGTAGTTCTTCAAAGAGAATCATCCAGAAGGCGTGGTCCATATCAATCATTAGACTCCATCATCGTGCACTGGTATAATTGACCTACTCACTACTCCCTAAGCAGATTAGGAATGATACTAAGGTAACCAGGAACACAAACCTGGTGCACAAACATTCCATTAGGAAGCCCAGGAAATCATCATTCAGCTGGCATGGGAAACCAAAATACGATGTAATACTGGAAACTCTAATGCATCAGCAATCACACGCCAGAATGGAGTTTCCAAATCACATTGTTTCATGGTCCCCATTCTCCGAATCAACTCCGATCGCAGCTAGTATTGTGAACAATAGACCATCATGTAAGCGTTAAATCCTGTATCCAATAGTTGAATAATAGACCATCATGTCACCTAATTATGAAAATCTGGATTGTAGCTGTAATCTTAATATTGCACACAGACAAAAAAAAAGGAATACCAGAAGCAAAGATGATAGAGATCAAATTCATACCTGGTTGAGAACTTCTCATTTGTGTATTTGTTAACAAATTAATAAAATAGTGAGTCAAGATAACAAAATACACGATGAGACAGAAAGAGATTGAAAGAGAACAGGAAAAGAGAAAGCAGTAAGACAGAAAGAGATGGAATGGGGGCAGTAAAGATTAAAATAGGGTTAGCTCATATTAAAAGTGAATGGTTAAATTATATAGTACTCAAATTCGATCAGCATTAAATACGTCGTCTTCTTCGCCAAAAAAGAAAATTCAGGATCCTAATTAAGTATTTTTCAAATTATATCACCAAAATAAAATCAGGGATTAAAAGTTATACTAAATAAATTAGATTCTATAACATTCCCTTTCTTTTTCAACTTCATCTTCGATGGTAAATTTAATACCTAATGTTGTAGGCTAATTAACCCACGAAATTTTGCAGTATGCCTGGGAGACTGAAAAGAAGAAGCTCAAATGAAAAAGACATTTTTTTTCTTCCAATCAAGGCATTTAGTTTTAGGATGTGGTTGAGGGGAAGTTGTTCTTCTTAGGTCTTGCAGATCATTTGGAGAATTATTTGGGGGGCTTCATCACCAATTTTTTGTCTGACCATCTATACCTGTGAATCAAGCCTGTGAAGTTTGAGCAGTTTTCTTACAAAAATAGTATACACCAGACTGCCAGCAATAGCAATTTTAATAACAAAATCGACAAAAGAGGACACAATCTAATTATGGAACCAAATCAATAATGCAAAACGTAAAAGATCAAAAAAGGCAAAGCTATTCTTACATAAATAAGTTATAACTACTACCACAATGTTCAAGATCGTACTAATAATAGTAAATGCAAGAAAATCATGAATCTTCGTGCTTAGTACTCATTATTCCATATCTACACTGGGGAGTTCATATGAATAATAATCAAACATAACACAAAAATGTAAGAGAGGAAGGATATATTTACGACCTCAGTAGAAGTAGAAAGGCTCAAACTGAGTAAATAATAATTCGCAAATAAACCTATCTCCCTGTAAACTCAAATTATATCCACCTACATTAAAAGGCATTTACCAAGAAAGGCTCAAACTGAGTAAAAAATGATTCGCTGGTATACCTCCCTCCAGGTAAATTCAAGTTCTATCCACCTACACTAAAATGCATCTACCAAGATGTTCATAGTTAAGTAGAGAAGCCATCAAAACCTAAGGGTCGTGACTCCCTCCGCTAATGTAACTTTAGTAGCAAAAACCTTATCACATAGTGATAAACCTGTGATATGCAAGACTGCATGTGATATCAACATTAACAACATTATTAAAAAACATATAACAACATGCATTAGATTTACCGTATCATTCCTATTTTTCTGAATTAAAATTGAAACCTGTAACAAAATCATAAGGAAATAAACAAAAGTGAAATCCAAATTACTTCTCTATTCTTCTCCTCCATTATCTCCTCGAATTCTTAACTTCGATTCCATAACCCCCTTTCACTCCTCAACACCATGTTCTCATATTTAACCCCAGCTCTGTTACCAACCGATGAACACTTCAAACCTTTAGCCACTGCTGTTTTTTTTTAAATCAACAGCAAATAAAAAAAAAATCCTCCGTAACAGAAACAAATCAACAATCAGAGTTTCTTAACAAATAGAACCCACAGTTTGATAAAATAATTAGTTTATTTCTTTGACGAATGGGGCTATGATTGGACCTTCACAATTCGGCAAATAATTAATGTAGACATACGCATCCTAGAAAAGAGAAGTTTGTAAGAATGCAACCACACATAAATAGTTGTGTATTCAAAATTATGCGATATCTGATATCAGATGGCCCATTGGCTTGGTAGACAAGAGCATATTCCACATAAGCAACCTTCACACATATAGTGTAGGCTCCAAGACAGATTGGCCTTCAATGTATCTCCTTACTTGGATCTGTTTCAGCAATTTCAGCCTCCGCAACCACCTCGTCCTCCTTGTACCATCTTAACAGCTTGCAAACTTGGAATATCTTTGGCACTCGAACCTCATTTTGTCTCCTGACATTACTTGGAGTGGTATTAGTTGAGTCTCTTTCATTACAGAGAACATTCTTACTAGTGCTAGCCTCATGATTGTTGCTAGGACTTGACCTTTGAGAGGGTATATGACTCCATTGAAGACACATTTTGAGTTCGTTCCCTATATTAAGACCAATCAACAGTATGAGGGGAATTATCGATTTTGAATTCATCAGTAAAAGGAGACCTAATAGAAGACAAGTTAAATTCTCACCTCTAACTGCACCACTCGATCACTCAGTGCTTTATAAGATTCCTGACACTCTTTAATCATCACCTTATAGTGGGACTGCGCAACAACCTTTTTACGTGTCGTTCCAAAACCAATTCCTTTAAGTATCCCTTTAGTTTTCTTGTCCTCGCCAAAGGCCTTTTCAAGAATATCATCTGTCACGGATGATCCACAATCAGAACCATGCTTTTCTCGAGCTTTTTCAAGTTTTTCCTGTGTAAGTGTGTAAAACATCAGATATTTTTGTATTTTTCAAGAACACATAAACAAAACAAAGGAACAGGAGAAGATTTCTTACCAAAGCTTCTACAACACCAGGATGTGGTTTCTTTCCTTTGCGATGTTTATGACCAACTTTCCAGATTACAACTCTATCAATCTCTTTGGTTGTGTTTTGCTCTTTTTGCTGCCAAATAAATGTATCAATACATGACAGTCATTAATAATAGCATAACAACATGGTATTAAAGTCTTGATACATGCTAAGAAGAAACTCGAATATTTCTAAGATAAAACTTTGTAGAGAACTTCATTATACTTCATGAATAAGCCACTAGCATGACCAAGACTACTGGATAACTACTCATATATGCTTTTGAACCCAGTGTTAGTAAAGGTTTATGTATAAGCATGTAAGTAAATGTTTGTAACACTTGGTTCCATGTGATATGAATTCCCGAACATTCATATAGATGGGAGATAAACACAGGAGTAAACCAAATTACAAAATTACAAATATCTTCATGTGAGTGCACAATCCTACCAAATTCTATGTGTGACTCACGGAATTTCACATATTACAGCTATTTATAAAGTCGAAATCACAGGTCGTGGTATGAATTATGAAATGATCCATCATAAACGACTTTACAATCCACAACCAGTTAAAAGGACAGAGATCAACCTACACGATATTGCATAAGCATCCAAATGGGGTTAATATCAATTAAAAGGCCAGAGATCAACCTTTATAATCTTCCTTTAGGTCAATGTTACAGCTAACAAACAATTATATTTTTGACGATGCAATAGCTTTCACGTGGTGAATATCAAGAGTGTAGAACATACTAATTTCACCTCCAATCTCGCGTAACCTTCTCGATTTATGGTATGGGGGGTGGTGTGTTTTGAACGATTTTCTTGCATTTTTATTCTTCTGACCTGAATAGAAAAGTAAAGAAATCATTTGACAAACTTTAAAGTTTTCAATAAAAATATATAGTCATTCTATATAATAGAAATTACTTACTCTGAATTCAATAGAGTCTACATGTTTCGCAAACTCTTCCCACTCCCTAACTATCACGGTCCTGGGCATTAACTTCTCCAACCGTTTCTTTTGTTCTTCCCCTTGGAGCTGATCTAAAGCGTCGAGTACCAAACCATCTTTCCTTGACCTTGCTTCTCTAAGATAAGTTCCCATTTTGCTGAATAATAGTCTTTGTAACACTCAGGAACAATGAATCGGTTCTACAAATAAAATTAAATAGGTTGAATTAGAATATGTTATGAATTAAATAATTGTTGACTAATGAAAAGAGTTAAAGAGTTATCAATTACGTACCAAGACTATCTTCCATATGTTTTCTTTGGCTTCATAATCGATATTGTCTTCAGTTTATGTCTCAACATTCATCCTTTTCTTTCATTCAGAGTTATGTTTTCCTGGTTGGTATAAGTGGTTCAGTTTTTTTTAAAGTTCATAAGTGTTCACTTGAAATCATTTAGTTTGCTTACCAAGTCAGAGCCGCATCCTTACCAAGTCAGAGGATCCTAAACCTCAAATCATTTAGACATATATACTTACCTAAGATTCAAACAGCATGATATTAGAACTTTCACATTGATTAAATGTCTGATCTTTTATTTCTTTATAAAGTTACTAATGATAGGTTTTTTCCATATATCTTCCTAGGTTTTATTACTACGGCACAATATTGATGTTATGCATATAGAAAAAAAATGTTTGCGAGAGTATCATTGGTACTATGTTGAAATAAAGTTCAAAACAAATGATGACGTCTAAAATCCCGTGATGATCTGAAGAGTATGGGAATAAGACCATAATTGCATTCACAAGAGACAAATGGGAAAACGATCCTTCCACCAGCACCATACTACCTAAAGGACAAGGAAAAAGATATATTTTATAATAGGATGAGAAATTTGAAGGTTCCATATGGGTATAACTAGGATCTTAGGAAACATTTCTCGAAAGATGGTTGCTTAAGTGTTCTTAAGTCTCATGATTACCATGTTCTTATGCAACAAATATTACCCATTGCTTTGCAATTACTTTTACCTGTAGGGCCAAGGGAGGCGATTTTTAGGTTATGTTCTTATTTTCACGAAATAAGCCAAGGGGAAGTTGGTCTCCAAAGATTAATAGAACATGAAGTAGAAGTTGCTGAGACTTTGTGTATGTTGGAGAGGTACTTCCCTCCGTCATTTTTTGATGTCATGGTGCACTTGACAATTCGCCTAGATCGAGAAGCGCGATTATGTGGACCCGTACAATATCGTTGGATGTATCCATTTGAAAGGTATGCCAATTTAATTATATTACTTCTGTTTTTTTGGTATCACGTAGAAAGTTATGCAACCAATATCTCTTTGTATCTTAGAGATACTAATATTTAACTGGTAACTGTTGCATACGCAACTTTCCTACGTATATGAAGACATTCAAAGAATATATAAAGAATTATGCACAGCCTGAAGCTTGTATAGCGGAGTGTTATCTTGGAATGGAGTGTGTTAGGTATTTTGATATTCTGAAACAGGATTAAATCAAAGGCGTACCGAAAACATTCAAGATGGTTTCACACCGGCAGCACGTCCTCTTTCTAAAGGTGTTCAAGTGCGTATGGATAGTGAGACGTTAAAGATAGCTCACAGATATGTGCTTTTTAACACACCCGAAATTGACCCATATATGACGTAAGTATGACATTCATGTTCATTAAAAATGGTATGTCAGTTAATACTTCATTTTCTAATTTTATTTTTGTCTTAGAATGCATATGGACGAGTTAAAATCTTCTGTTGGGAGGGAAATTACCAGTGAGGACCAACTGAATTCCATACATTCTAACACATTTATAGATTGGTTTCAACAAAAAGTACGTTTAGTCCACTCTTAGTTCAGATTATGCAGCTTAGTATAGTTTAAACACTTGGACATTTTGTTGCTACAGAAAAGTACTACAAAAAACACAAATACGTGTGATTCTGTTTCATTCTGTCACTTAGAACAATCCATGTTAGGCACAACATCACTATAAATCTGACTTCTCATGCTCAGATAGAAAATTTAGTTATATTCTTATATCTTGAGAGTATACATTTGTAGGTTAAGATGCAAATTGAAAAAGGCATGTCAGTATCAAACACGGTACAATGGTTGTCATATGGGCCGTTAGAAAACTACGTATCATATAAAGGCTTGATAATCAATGGTTCTAGGTTTATTACGAAGGATGTTAAGAGAGCACACAAAAAAGTGGAGTTTCAATTGAATCAACAACCTTAGTTGCAGGTTGGACAGAAACTAGTGGGTTCTACGGTGTTTTAGAAGAAATTTTATTGTTGGACTACAATCATATGTTTCAAATTCCAATATTCAAATGTGATTGGGCTCACACTAATTTTGGTGTGAAGGTAGAAGATGGATTTACATTAGTCAATTTAAAGCAACATAAGAACCAATACTGTAACGATTTGTTCATTTTAGCAACACAAGCGCGACAAGTTTTCTATTCTTGAGAGTCAAATACATCTAACTGGTATGTGATGGTGAAACCACCACCTAGGGGTTTCCATGAATTAGAGGAATTTCTCGAGAGTAAAATACATCTAACTGGTATGTGATAGTGAAACCACCACCTAGGGGTTTCTATGAATTATAGGAATACAATGAAAAGCATGACACAAATTGCCAACCAGTGGATACTTCAGCTCTTGTTTTACCGATGAATGACGAGAGCGAGAGTCACTTAATAGAACATGGTGAATATATCGTAGTTTCTCCGACAAAGAAGAAGAACAAAAAGAAGAAGAAAAAGAAGTTTACAAGTTAAGTCAGTATAGTGTATTGTTTTTACTGTATTGAATTTAACTGTCGTTGTCGCTCTTGTTGTATTTTCTATACTAATACTAGTATTGTTCTTGCAAAAAGAAAGTTAAGAGCTCCATTTGTGTGATTATATTATAAAATGTTATCTCTGTTATTTTTATAATGTATGATGTTTGTTCTGAGTAAACACCCTTTTTTAACTCCGCCAATGTAAATGATATATTATTTCATTGCCGTTCTCACGCCCGGATAAAGCAGGAGAGAAAGAGGGACATGTCAGTTGTTATGGTTGCTATGAAATGATATGCATTGTCAGTAGAATGTATGTAATTGTTTACACAGAAGAATGTATCTGATTGTTTACAGAGAAGGCTTCGTGTTGTTTGCGGCTCAGTCATTTGAATATAATTTTTGAACATTGTATTTTGTTTTACAACTTTTACAAAGGCTTGTCATAAGGTTGGTATATTAAAGAACCACAAATTTGACAAAACTTGTGATAGTGTAGGCATGATTAGTGGTGTAGAATTGCAATCAGGAGGCTGAGGATCAAATCCCCCTAACCTCATTATTTTTGAACATTATATTTTTACTTCAACAACTCTTATAAGTGTTGTTATGCATTTCATTAGTATAAAACACATCATGGCTAAGTTTGCCTTTGTTAGTGGTGGTCAGGATTTGTCCTGGCAAAGATAAATCAAGGGTTGTGGTTCTCCTGACCACCCCCTACAACTCGCACGTGTGTCGTTAATTCTAATATTATGAAATAAAAATGAACACTCAAGTCAAGATATGGAATTTCAAAAATTATAACGGGGAGATTCAAACTCATGACCTGTTGTGTCAGAAGAGTAGCCTCCAACCAGTGTTCCACCTTGGTTGGAATTAATAGAAAAGATACATCAACAATGGTGGTTTGTTCAACTTAAATACCATAATTTATTTATTAATTAGTGTTTCACTAATTGCACATAATAAATAATCTATTCATTATAAAGTGATTATAAAGTGCTTTATTAATTAGTATTTCACATTGCTCATAATAAATGACTAATCATGTTTTAATTATAAATGTTTTCTTAATTAGTTATTAAAATAAGTTTAATTATAATATATATTTCTATTAGTAAGAAATTTTGATAAATAATATCTAGACATTTTTGGCGACAATGAGTAGTAGAAGAGGTGGAGGCCGAAAGATTACTGGTGGTTAAGGGCGTAGCCAAGCACAATTATATTTATTTTTGTTCTTTTATCGTAAAATGGGATACAAAGTCCATTTTTCACAATGTATCCAACTTGCCAAAAAAAAATTCTCCCTATTTCCTCAAATTCCTGTCCCCCCTGATTTGTGGTGGAATAAGTAGTGACGGTGAGTGCTGGTTAGTAGTGATGGACAATATTAATTTTATGTTGTCGTTACAACATCGATAACATCGTAGTGTGGAAGATGTGGTTGGTTGTTTTTAACACTTTTGATAAATGAAGGTACCATATTTTTCAGGGATGATATCATACAAGACAATATTTTCATGATCGTAGTTGGATCACCGAAATGGTACCCCTGTTATTTTTGGTACTATATCTTGTAAATCATGATTTTTTTATGTTAAAATAAAATTGATTGCAATACAAAAAAGAATATATACACGGAAAAAAATAATTAAACTAATCAATTGACGACATTTTATTCAATCTAAACCTCATACATGGAATTTGTGATTGAAAATTAGAATTGCGTCCAACAACCTACATGGGGTGGGTGGCAGTGATGGTGGCAGTGGTGGAGTCAAAAATTGATATTGAGGATGCCTACTTTTTTTATATGAACAAAGTACTATTTAGAAAATAAACTAAAAAATTTATGTTGTTATTAAAAATTTTAAGGGGTTAGAGCCAGGTTAGTCAACCCTTGGCTCTGCCACTAGGTGGTGGTGGATAAAAAAATATAGTTTTATGGTGGTGGCGGGTATCGGTGAAAAAACCATATTATGCTAATTTTGTAACGCCAATATGTAACGTTATATTATAAAGTATATAAAACGTGGTTGATCATTCTAAAGTTAAAATAAACTCGATAAAACACATGTCCATTTTAAAAAATTGGTGGAGTCAATTGCCATGTTATGTAATAACTAAACGAATGACACGAATCAAGATCAGAACCTATGAAATTATTTATTATTGATTTGTCTATGTAAAGAGTGGTCAAAATTTGTCCTTGGCAACGATAAATTTACCGCTGGGGTTTGTTCAACTTAACCATTTTTAATTTTTTTATTAATTACTGTCTCATTGATTGTTCATAATGATTAATTAAATTTCTATTATAAATGTCCTTTTCATAATCTAACATAAATACATAATTTTATTAGTAAATAATTTTACTAAAAAGTATATTAATTTTAACAAACGGTGGCGGGTGTTTGTGAATGGTGGAGGCGGTAACATTACTATTAGTGGAAGAAATAGTGGCGGTGGATGGTTTTTATGGTGGTGGGTGTTGGTAATAGTAGGGATAATAATAGTTTTTGCTTTTTAGTGAGTTTTATTGACCGAGTAAAAAAAAAATCTTCACAAAACATGCAACATTGTATTATGAAAGATGTAATTAGTTGTTTTTAGCACGATTGATAAGGAGAAAAAAAACAAATAATTCGAGGATGATACCGGAACGTATAAGACAATATGATCATGACTGTTGGATTACCGAAATAATATCCGCATTATATAAAGTCAATTGGTGTACCCACGTAAGAGAACATTATTTCTCTCTCAAGTACTATTACATTCTTTTTCCTGAAAGACCATCAATGTCGAGTTGTTTCGTGACAACTACCTACAAAGACAACAACGTACTTTCACTAAATTCCCGATATAAAACCTTATTGACCGAGAAAATGTATTTACATTCTAAAATATTTGTTTGAAAATTATGTTTGTTCATCAAAATCATCATAAAAAACTCTAAATCATAAATCTAAATTTTGCCTCCGATGTCTATAGAATATTTTTTATATTTTAAATTCTCAAATCATGTGACCTCTTGATTACAAATCAACAATATCAAATTGCGGATCAATATGTATAGGTTTTATTAACTGAATTAGAAGGTATAGTAGATACAGATGGGTAGATCACACAAAACAGAACATGACTGAGAATAGTTTAATAATTTGGTCAAGAAATAAGGTCAAAAATTTAAGATTAACTTTCTATAGGACTAATTAGATCGGCTTCGGTAGGAGCCGATTAAAATATGGATTAATAATAATAAAACATATTTTGGCTAACTCTGCCTATGTAAAGAGTGGTCAAGATTTGTCCTTCCTCAATTCCTATGTTATGTGAGAAGAATGTGATATCTAAGATTTAGGTACAATTCAAATCTATTAGATTCATACCATTTACAACTGGACGCCTTAAAAAAAACTGACGTGTTGTTATTAATTAAGGAAATAAATATTGTTTCCTTAGTTACAACACATTTCCCATATTCTATTACAATTTTAAAACCCTTATCATCTAAAACACCACAACAACCAAGATTTTTGCAGATTTCTGAAACATGAAGAACTTCATTCAAAGTGAGAGTCTTGCCAGAAGTGATCTTGAGCCCAACTTTGCTTTTTCCTACCCGAAGCTGCAGATGAGTTACCCATATAGAGTTTCTCGCCTTCCCCTACCTTATTATGAGAGGTGAACATATCTCTGTTTCCACAAACATGTTTGGTAGTACCAGAGTCTACCCGCCATTCTCTCACATTTGTTACCAAATTTACTTCAGAAATCGTGCCAGAAAATTCATCTTTTTTATTTTCAACCAAATTAACATTATTTTTCTTTTTAAGGTCCTTATGGTTTCTACAGTGAACCGCCATTTATCCAGGATTTCCGCAAGCATAGATATCACCCTTAAGGCCAGAAGCAGTATCCGGAGTATTTGGATATAGTAACTTAAACCCGATGTAAGACTTATGTTTTTTTTTTTTTTTTAGTTTTTCCACAATCTATTTATTTAAGAAAAATGAACATTGCAAATACATAACATCAACAAAAATTGGACAGATTGCGTTTGACAATAATGGCTACTGATGGTCCGGAAATGACAAAAGAAAGGAATTGTTGTAGAAGAATTGTTGGGATATACAACGGATTACTTGATACGAATGAATGAGGTATAACTATTTCGATTCTGAAATCACTAAAGTTCACAGTAGAAGATGACATCAAGTTTAAAGTTAGTAACAAACATAATATGGCTAACTAAAGTGTTAAAAACAAACAGGATATATAAACTGAGAAAGACGTGGGACTTGAAGAGGCCAATTTTGAAAACTACAATCTTACAAAGCAAAGATCCACAACACCATAATTTTTTTTTATAAATATTCAACGTAGAAGATGTCAACTTTTGGTAAAGGATCTATTGACAACCTATTAATTTGAAATAGGATCAGGGAGTACAATATGTGTTCAAGGTTCTTTATGAGGTAATGTGTCGCCAGATTGTATTCCAAGTGAAGGTAAACATATAGAAGTGACAAAATGTCCAAGACTTTTGAAATTATCAACGCCTTTGTTAAGACGAACTGCTGGGCACAATACTTTGTTGAAGATTCAATGGCAGAGGTTCGCATATGTACAATCCCTTCGAAAAGGTAATGCGTACCACATTTTAAACATTATCATCTAATGGATGTTGAAAAGTTACAGCAAAATCATGTCACATTGGAGAGTTTGTATCATCCGCTCGATGCAAAAAAATAATATTCTCTGCCTATTTGGAGGATCGACAACATGACCATGATAGATGAGTCAGCTGAAGCGAAATAAAATCATGGGAGACTTTTATGGACAATATTAATTAGTTTATTTAACTGAGATGAGCGTTGCTGACGACATATTTCCAAAAAATATTTAAACTTCCATGTTCATGTAGATAATTATCTCATTATAAGCAATGAACCTAAATAAAAAAGTGTATGGAAGTTAAGATTATATTTCTTTCTTTTGAGCAAATCTCCGGCGGTAAAATATTAAAGGAAAAAAACAAGAAAAAAGGAGAGGAAAATCCCAACTATTTTGATGACAAACCCATATTAAATCATAAGTAGTTGATAAATATTCGGGACACAAATTATATAATATATTAAAAATGAACCAACATCATGGCCCGTGCCGTTACGGCACGGGTTATGGGCTAGTTTATTAAAAAAACACAAAAAAACATAACTTGTGAACTGTAAGGATTCATATTCGAATCTCCCCTCTAACACTATTTTTCATCATCATATTTTGGTGTCCTTCAACAACTCTTGTGAATATTTTGGTGTCCTTCAACAACTCTTGTGAATATTGTTATAGGCTTAGTCACTACCTCTCCCCTCTAACACTATTTTTCATCATCATATTTTGGTGTCTTTCAACAACTCTTGTGAATATTTTGGTGTCCTTCAACAACTCTTGTGAATATTGTTATACGCTTAGTCACTACCTTTCTGAAACAGAGTTGTTATATCTAAATGTCGTCACGACTCTTATGCTTAAGGAGTTGTCGTTTGTTTTCTTAGCGCAACACCTTGCTCCTAAGAGTTGGTAGTGATGATATACGACAACTCTTCCATTGAAACCAGTTGTAAAATATAAGACTTTCTAAAATGTTTAGCAAAGAGTTGTAAAACCCCAGTTGTAGATGTATATTTTTCCTGTAGTGATATATCCTTTTAAATGAAGAGGCACAAGAAGATGCAAATCCTGACATACTTCTATATTGTCACCCTGGCGATAAATAACGGAGAAAACATGAGTTTGTTGATGCTCCGGATACTCTTCTGTCAATGCTTTATTGCAATGGTAAATAATATGTAATGTGTTCCGAAGGTAATCTTCACTTGGAGATTGAAAGAGACCACCCTCATGGTTCCGAAAAAGATGAAATACTACGTGTAAGTGATTTTATTTGGGCCGAGGACAACTTTGAAAGTCAATCAGTAACAGGAATATGGTAATGTTGAACAACCTTGGATGGATTCTTTTGATGAAGGTTTTCGAATAGAAAGATATTACGTCCTGAGAGGTGTTCTTCAGAACTGTGTAACCCAAATAATAATATCAAATGTTGATTTCGAACGGTAATAAACCTCAAAAGATCCTTCCCTTCTAGGAATTTACACACCACGGATACATCACCGTCTACAATTTCGTAAATCCAATGCATAATAATGAGAGCTACCTCAATCTCATGAACATCCCCGAGTCATTTCAGGGTTTTAGAATCCGGTTTTCAAAAGGCGGATGATCTCTCATGTCAAAAGGCAAGAAGACATTGTTCTTCTACAATCCCTTCACGAAATCAACTGTCAAACTTCCGGATTTATCAGATGTTCATTACTTTTTATTCTCAGGCATCTCATTCTCCTAGTCACCGACTTCTTCAGATTGCATAGTTTTTGGCATCAGTCAAATAGCGGGGTCTGATGTCGAACGTTCTTTATTAAACGGGGAGATGACCGTTGGACAGATAATTCCTTCGTCTGTAGTTATTTACTTTCCAACAGGAAGATGACACAATTTGAGGCGGATTTTAACAACCCAGTTTTCCATCAGGGAGCTTTCTATTGCTTAGACAATAATAGAGCTTTAGGAATTTCTACGTACAATAGAGCATGGCATTTGTTGGGAAATATTGGTCAACGTGACCCCGCCTAAGTGTGAATTTATCTACAAGACAAAGGAAATTTAAGAAGACTTACTAAACCAAGTGGAGACATGAACGCCATTGTCGTTCTTCTATCACTTGCTCCTTAGATATTAATAATATCACCTTAAAAATAAATAAAACTAAATTACAGAGTCTAGGGTTTGGGGAAGGAAGAGCAATGAATAAGAAGAACTCGATTAATTTAGGGTTTTCAGTGAAGAGAAATGTATTTGGGATATTCGTTATGTCTGGGTGGAATTGGAAGAAAAACAATTGGGGTTGATGTAGTAAAAGAAAAAAAAAATAATGTATATAAATAAATTTACAGGCAGTCAATTTGTCAGGTGAAATATCCGGAGAGGGTGGAGTGACCGATTCTTCGGCAACAAAAGAAATTGGAGTTTGATACCTTTTCCTAAATGAAATCAAAACTATCTATTAAGGCATTTGTCACTCTTTGCAAGGTTCATCTCCAATTTCTACAGCTCCAAGTCTCAAGGATTTCAACTCTCAAGATTACAATACAAACAGGATAAATCACAGTAGCAGAAATTCAAAGAACAGCAGGGTGCTCAACTTGTTTGTTTGTTTACTTGCTTGCAATAATGTGTTTAAAGGTGTACAAAATCACCACAATCGGTCACTATACCAAACAATTAACCATAGACAAAATTGGTCCATTAACAAGATTTCCAAGAAAGACAGACCAAAGTTTATAACTTTCCAGTCAAGATATAGAGAAGTTCATAACCGGTCCTAATCGAAGAACCACAACTGTAGAGGACAAAATAATCTAGATTATAACATAAGACAAATACGACCAATAGAACCTAATGCTGACTGATTCTGACAGCGTAACAGTGAGAGCCCAGATTGATTTGTCTCTTCCAATTGTCTTCAACAGTCAGCTCATCAACTCCCCCAATCTTTGTAACTGCTCATAAATGACAAAAGGGCAATATTAGTTTGACCTGTCAGTGTTTAGGTAAAACAATATAATACTTCCAGAAACATATGATTTAACCAAGACAGAGATAAGTAAGTGCAGGAAATAACGACCAAGTTGGGAATATGATTGCTGAGTCGACTAGGGAGGAAGAACAACTTCCATGTAGTGGAACTGCAGTTATATTTTCCTATACTTGGTTACAGACAGCCAGAAGACAACATTTGAGACTAATATTGTGGGAGCAGTATATCATTTGAGACACAAGTTAGACGAGCAGTACACCATACTGATCTCGTTGTACAAAATAATGATACAAGCGAAACAAGATTTATAAGATAGAACACCTGGAAAGGTAAGAGTACGAATTTAGACAAGAAAAGGTTCGACAGATCTGTGGAGAGCTACGTTTGACGGAATAAATAAAGTTGCTAGTATAATAACTAAGAAATATGTGTTCTTCCTAGTAATTTTCTCCACAAGACATTTCTTTTTGGTCGATCTTAACCTATAAGAGTGTAAACACCCTCTAGAACACATAATAATAACACAAGACTCGCTCTTTTCATCCAGCAGGAACATAATACCATATTAGATTACCTTAAGCATGAGTAACTTATTGGGATTTGGGGAAGATGCGGTGTACAAATATAAACTGAACTAACTAGCACAATATATTTAACACCTAGAGGTTCCACTTAAATATAATGTAAATCGACTTACCATTTTTCTACCCCCACATGTCGTACTTCGCTAAAACAGGTTTTGATGTTCTTTTACCATTAGCATCGTAAAATGCTTTATCTCGTTGAAGCTTTTCCTGACGCAATTGTTCTATATCTTTCTCACAGACATTCGTGATTGTATTGTTGTGGTCAATACAATCAACTGCAACAAATTTTAAACCAATTAAAAAAAAAACAGCAAAAAAGTCTATCACAAGTTACAAGTTAGGGATACCATACTTGTGATCATGCCTCCACTTTGTCCAGACTCGCAACCCTCAACCATAGCTTCCTCCATATGCATAACAGCAATGTCCATAATATGAGTACGATCATAATTACTTTCAAGATAACTTTCAGCCTTGCCATCATCATGACCATCAACCTTAAATCTTTCAACTTTAGTAATTTCTTCGTCTTTGCATATATAATACAATCCTGCTCTTCTTTTGGTAATAAATTTTGTTGATGCAAAATAGTGTACGGGATCAAACTTAGATTTCTGACCTTCTTCTTCAACCTCTTCATGTGTTCTCTTATTATGTTTCTTGCTTGACTTCTGTATCTTCTTTGATTTCACTTTCTGACTTTCTTCTTCTTCTTCAACCTCTTCATGTGTTATCTTATTAGACTTATGTTTCTTGCTTGACTTCTGTAGCTTCTTTGACTTCACTTTCTGACCTGCTTCTTCTTCAGCCTCTTCATGTGTTCTCTTATTAGACTTATGTTTCTTGCTTGACTTCTGTATCTTCTTTGACTTCACTTCCTCCTTCGGCTCATACATACCAAGTGTTACCCCACAAATCATTTTATCAAAGTCTAAAAAATCTCCTGGTACATTATTCTTCAACACCTCCACTGGGATATTAAGAAACCTCTTTGCATATGTTGCACCCTTTCTTGACGTTAAAACTCTCCCCTTCCTATGTTTTTTTTCAATCTGCATATATAAAAGGTAAAAGATATATCACACAACATGAAATAAAATCTGTGTTCCACATATTCTTTGAAGAGAAACCTATGTTGAACAGAGACTCATGCAAAATAATAGAAGACCTGAACACTGATGAAATACGGAGTTATTGGATTATTGGGTTTTCATTTGGTTAACCCTGGCTAAAATCAGTCATTATCCCAGTGTTGACTGATTGTAATGCAGTTTCAACTTAACACCAATATGGCACACTTGAGTTGTGTATATCAGTGTCTGTTTTCAGGTATCTGTCAACAAATAATCCAATGACTCGATAATCCAGTAGTTTTCTCAAAGACTCACCTTATTGATCAAATACTCACGGACGCGCCTGCAATACCACGCGGTTCCACTTGACCATATAACATATAGCTTCGTGGATCACCCCCCAAGCGATAAACCTTTTGAACCGGTTCTTTATCAGGTGTTCCATCAGGGTTAATTGCTAAGCTGTCACCACCTACAAGGATCCCAAAATCATAATCTCCACTAAGTATTGTGGTGCCCTGCAACAATAATTTGTGACTGTTTATGATTTACGCAAATGATTAAAAGTATAACCATTACAGCAAAGAAATGTAGAAATAAAAAATGTTGAGGTCATGCCTAAACAGATAAGCCCAAGCAATGAACATATTGATTATGAAATTGACATTGGATTCATTACTGTTTTTGTTTATTGCGAGAAACTTTTGAACGCATAAAAAAACCAGAGACTGTACAAACGAAGGGCTATCATGAAAGGAGAGCAGGCCAACATACGGCAAATAATTTCACTAGATTTCATATTATTATATAACTACAGTAGTATATTATAATGATTAACAGGTTGTTCTGGCTATTGTATTAGATATTTAGCTATAACAAAACCTCTGTAATTGAGACCCTAGAAGAATTGTTTTGACCAATGTTGAACAGCAAAAGTAACACTTAATATGCGGACTGTACCAAGATGCTCTTACCAAGTAAGTACTTGAGTTATAAACAACTAAAAACCCTATAATTCATTCATTAAGCTTGTGAGCTTGCTATTTTCAACATCTGTATAGCTACTTGTAATATACTTTACCCAGCCAAGAGGTGGAATAAACAAATCGATTCAGAAAGCTATTCATGTTGATAAGGCTGGTGTTAAGGTGCTAAGATTTGATCTTCAGAATTATACCTCAAAAAAATCAACTAAAAGATATGAGAACCTACTGTAACAAGATCAAGAGGTGTTGCCGTAGCCATATCTTCAAGTAATTCCTCCTTTAAACCTTTTATGGGTACTTCAGGCGAAGCCATTTGTGCCTCACTTGTAGCTGGAGGTGGCATCACCGGCATTGCACCTGAAATAGAAACCTGCATTGAACCAACGATGAATGGTTAGATGCCCGTTGACCAAAATTTTTATTGTTCGACTTTATAAAGCAGTTGACCCGCAATGTTATAGTAACCCAATACCACAGAAAAGGAAAGATTTGTTTACAATTCACAGATATGGGTTATATTAACGCTTTTTCCATAACAGCAAGGTGGGCTATGTCTAAGAATATCAAAACTAAAACCATTACAGCCATAAAATGCAGAAATAAAATGCTTAGGTTCCTGTCCACACGTGCACTTCTTAAGAACACACCGCTGAGCACATTACAAACCTCTGAATGCATTCAAAAAAGGAGAGTGTACAAAGGAAAGGGGCAGAGTCTGGAACAACGGAGAACAAACAACCCAAAATAAAAATACAGAGAAAATCAATTCAACTAAGTTCATTATTATATAGTCCAATGCTTGGGTTTGCTCAATTGATCAATGGTGAATAGATACCATTCACTTCACTATACCCAATTCCAGACAGATTATGCAATATTTTCATGCCAATGTATCAGGGCTGAATATGGTTTGGCTTGGTCAGATTTCGGGCCACATCGCACACCATTGATTCAATAAGATTCAAAACCATTCAAACAGCTGTAAGGTTTTGACCTGTTAAGAACTATCGGTTTCCCACAACTGACAGTAGTAAGAAAAACAAATTGTTGGCTCGTGTATTTGACCTGACAGTTGATATTGGAAAAAGAGAATCCATATAGGGTTGATTCAATAATTTACACAAATTAGAACATATCTAAATTTGACAAATCCATAAAATCCTACCCTATCCCCATCTAATACCGATTAAATAATCAAATCCATCATCAAAGAAGATAAAAATGAACATAAATGTGCACAACCATGCCTATTTAAACTACACAGGTAAGTACAAGTTGTGAACATACTGCTGAGTCCAATACAACTCAATTGAGTACATTACTCTTACATAAAAAATCGACTCAAAGATATGAGAGCGCACCTTAACAAGATCACGAGGTGCTGATAGAGCAACATCTTCAAGTAATCCCACCTTTAAGCCTAGAAAGATGAACTATAAGAATTAGAACAAACAATAAAGATGACAAAATCAACCCCATATAAATATATATCCTAAACTAGCACCCTCACCTGTTTTGGGTACTTTAGGTGAAGCCCCAATTGTCTTTCCACCTGCACCTTTTTGTGCCTCAGGCATTTCACATGATTCATCCATTGGTTGGGTGAATCAATTTTAACCTGAAAAGAAAAAAAAAATTGCACAAATCAGAACATACGCTAAAATTGACAAATCCATAAAATCCTAACCTAACCCCATCTAATACCGATTCAATAATCAAATCCATCATCAAAGAAGATAAAAAATGAACATAAATCTGCACACCCATGCCTATTTAACCTTTGACAAAGTGGTGGTGGTGGTGGTGGTAGAGAGGGAGATTGAGAAGAAGAACTGGTGGTAGCAGAAGGAAACTGATGATCCAGTGAACCCTAGATACCGTCTCGTTTAGGGTTCAGCGTGGATAAATAAGAAATGTAGAAGAGAAAATGTGTGTGGAAAATGGGTCATGGAGAAAGGGTTTTGTTATATATTCTACTGGACTCTTCGGGATTTGGTTCTTTTTTTTTATTCGGAGGATTTGGTCACTCCACTTGCCCCACAATTTCTAAAAGGAAAATTTGTTGTTTGGTCTTAGGTCCATATAGTTATTTATAGTAGGGTCTAACCGGTTTTTTTTTTATCCGGAGGTCCAAAATTAATTAAAACATGGAAATATCCATAATGCCCATTACTACCAAACGTGTGTGTCTACACTGCTTACAAATTTGAGTACATCACATACATTGTGATGATTATAATTTTTCTTCGACTGTATTGCCATGCTTCTGGGGGCAAAGCAAGGATCTTCTATTATCGTTTTCTTCTTAACTGCATATAGATTGACTCGCTTTACGTACTGCTAGTGCCAATGCCTGCAGACACACAAAAATTAAAACGTTCCTCATAGGGGCCATAACTTATGCCCAAACATACAGAGTCTAATTTGAGGAACCATACAAACCAATGCAAATAAAACTCATAATGCACGACAAATGGTCTCCACCAATAAATCCATAATTTAATGAACCTGAAAAACTGTGGGCTGCACGGTGATATTACTGACTGAGCCATCCTGCTCTGTCGCGATCTCCACCAATAAATCCTGCAAAAATACATCGAAGTCTGGTCAACAAAAGCGGCAATCTCATAGAAATCCAGTCATAATATAGCTGAAAAACTATATTACTTCTGCTGAAATAAGTCGTGCAACTATGTTTTTTGTTTTTGTTAGTTTCTTACAGTTAATCGACAACCAAAAAACTAAACTGGAAGCACATAATTGGCATTCTTGATGCCCTTGCCATTAATCCAAAGCATCTAATACACAAACAGTTAATACATTAAGAAAAAGAAAAAAAACCCAAACTCCTGAATCAGCTAATATCAATATAGAAGACAATGGTCATGGAAAAAATCAATTAATGTTCCACTGAAGAAGAATTCTTTTCAAAGACATCTAAATCAATTCTTGAGTTCTACGCCATGTCTCCAATTTATGCTCATTTCCTAAGCTTTATCAAAACCATTGTTTCATCTGATGTGTTCAACTTAGTCAGCATTAACAACTGTCCAGATGATAAATAAGAAAGTTAAGTTAACATATTAACTGAACCAAACCTGTGAGAGCAATCATTCTACACCGGAAAATCCCTATTATTGTGGCGATTTTTCAATAGCATTTTTCTCATCTTTGGTCGACTCTTCCTGCAAAGGAAAAATAAAGAAATGGTTAACCATTTAGTTGTATATAGAGTTGATAAAAAAAAAGATCAACATTGGTGTCAGGGAGAACAGACTGGAGCTAAAATGCATTCTTAAAAACGACAATCATTGCAAGATAGGAATATTCTTTGATAGTAATTAACTTAAGGTTAGTTATTTGTATACACGACTCATGGAGACTGTATTGGCTAATGCAACTCCATAGCAGTTGGGGCTTTAGTTCAATATTAACAGCTCAACACCATAGTACCAACTCCATATGCTCATCATCAACGGCCGGTTGTCTCCCATCCAACTTTGATGTCGTTTGATACATATGGTTGAGAAGCAATACCAAAAGGCAGTACCAATGGAGTAACGGTGGTTTTGAGCAGCAAAAACAACACACGGCAAAAGGAAACACCAATGAAAGCCTGTTCTACACAGTAATCTACTTTTCATGGATTTCATAGGTACATCAGCGGGAGAAAAAGAAGCAATACCAAAAGGAGGGAAATTAAACCATGGTTGTACCTGCAAAATGGCGAGTACAAACCTGTATATGAATACGTACCGCGTAAAACACATCAACAAAACTAGAATCTATTTCAGTATTTCACACACGTACTAAATCAAACACAACAAAAAGCACTTACTATCACTATGTGACATATGTACTAAAGATTCTTGAATTACAAATCAACTGCATGACAAGAATAGGTGACAGATCTATGAAAAATAAGAGAATCGAAAGACATATTACCGTATTAACATACTTACTGAAGGATAAGATGACAAAACTATGAATCAAACACAACAAATAGCACTTCATATCAGTATCTGACACATGTACTTGTGGATAATAACATCTGAATCTACAAACAAGCGTGGTTTTGAAGCGAAAAACAAAAAGATAATCAAATTAAGGAAGTTCTTTTCAGTATTCCATATATGTACCTATGATTCATAAGTAAAAATCAACTGCATGTCAAAAAAAACTTATAAATCTACAAATACAACAAAATCAAAACAGTTATATCTCAGTATTGCATATATGTACTTCTAGATCAAGCAAAAAAAAAATTAAAAAACTATAAATACAACAAAATTAAAGCAATTTTTATCAGTATTCCATATATGTACTGCTGATCCAAACAATTTGTAACAACAAACAAGCATGATCTGAACTATTTTCATCAAAAACTACCAGTACATCATATATGTATTGATGGTTCATAAAGAAAAACAAAGTGAAAAAAAACTAAAACTAACAAAAAGAAACTAGTATAGGCAAATCTCATAACAAAATAAACAAAAAATGTGAGGATCCATCTAGATCTGACCTATTTTCACGAGAATAAACTAATCAAACATGGAGATCGAAAAACAAACATCAAAAAGGACCATATTTATGTACAGATCGAAAAAATCACCAAACAATGCAAGATCAAGAAAAAGAAAAAGAAAATAGGTTCCCATTCATATCATCACCATCATCATTCCCAATATTTCCAATCATTCAGATTGTGTCCAGCACACAATACAACAATAATTTGATTGATTATGATAATTTCTTCCTAAATCTCATAAAATATAAAAATCTTTTTTGCTGAATACCTGGGGCTTAACTTGATTCATGTCTATGAACGCGAATTGAAACAGAAATGAGTTAAAGAGTGTGAGAGAACTTACACCGGAGTGAATCCCAGGGCGATTGATAGTACTCTTGAAAGTAGTGAAAAGAGAGATACAACAGATCAAAAGAACAATGAGTGCAACAAATAATCGTTCTAATAATCCACGAAGTCTCAAGAGTTGTTTAAGCTGTCGATTTCCTCTCCTTCCAAACACATCTCCTGCCCTGAAAAACAAGCAAATACTCAGATGAGATGAGATCAGATCTAATGAGCACTAGAATTATCCTAATACAAAAAACTAGAAATTAAAGAATGAAGAAAATAAATGAAGAAAAAACAAGATTTCCCGCATCAGTAGAGAAGAGGAGAGGGAGAGGGGGGGAGAGAGAGAGAGAGAGAAACTGAATCTGAGAAGAAAAAGAATATGGAGAGAAATTGGCTTATGTTTCTGTTATATATAGTAAAGGCTATTTTGGGAATTCTAAAAATGCACGTAATATTTACACACGTGTGCAGGACCTGGGATTAAAAAATTAGGTCCATTTTTCTCTTTTCTTTTAATTATGGACCTACCATTACTGGGATTTAGTGGGTGGACCTGCCATTAACTAAGAACACTAGAATAGTACCTCTTGGTAATTCCTAGTTTCTAAAATTTGTGTACAAATAAGAGGCCTGGACCTACATTTCATTTCATTTCCTTAAAACGGGGCTAGTTGGACCAGGTAAGGCAAGCATAGTTTCCTGGAAAACACTATGGAAATGCAAGATAGCTCATAGGGTGAAACTGTTTACACGGAAGTGTATACATGGAATTCATTCTACAAGAGTTAAGTTGGCCTTCTACAATAGTGAAATGGATTCTCAGTGTGACATTTATGGTTCGGCTGATGAAACAATGGAACATTTAATGTTTGAATGTGGTCACTCTAAGGCTATGTGGAAGCTGTTAAACATCAATATTGAAGTTATAGCAGCTAACTATTCATCATTCTCTGAATGGGTTGAAGAGTGGTTCTCTAATCAATCCTACAGTTCAGATAAGGAAATGCTCTATAAGTTAATGATTGGGGACTGGATTCTATGAAAAGACAGATGTGATTTTGTCTTTCAGGAAGTATCTCTCAACCCTGCTGACCTTGCATAGAATTTGTTATCATCTGCATTCTCATTATTATGTCAATAATATACATACCTCTCCTGCTAATGTTGAAATTGTCTCTAGATGGAAACCTCCCCTTCAGGGTTTTCATAAATTTAACATTGATGCATATTTCAACTATGATACTAATCAAGCTGGTACGGGTATAATTATCCGTGATTTTGCAGGCACCTGCACAGGAATCAAAGGGAGTTTCGCAGATGGAGTACTAAGTCTTGAAGCTGCTGAGTGTATGGCTGTCTTGGAAGCTCTCCAGTGGGTAAAAGAGTTGCAGATTAATAAAGTACACGTTGAATTTGACGCTAAACTTGTTATTCAGTCAATTGTGGAAGGAAACCTTCTCATTCAATGGGAAAACCGAAACATTTTTAAAATTATTAAGCATTTAAGTCGTAGTTTTACTTCTTGTCATTTCAAATATGTAAGTCGCAACGATAATCAAGTTGCAGACAAGGTGGCTAAGTCTGTAAGGGAATCTTCTACGCCTGTTCATCATTCTAGTAATTTCCCTGAGAATTTATGCAGCCTTATGGAAAGGCAAGCATAGTTGCGTACTATGGCGTGGGTGTCCACAAACCCCAAGAGGGCCACGCCTCTGCCTTGGGGTGAAGGTCGTCTTGTACCTTCGCGTTTACCAATCTAGCGGTCTCCAGTTGGGTCCTGCAGAGCAACTATCATGGTGCATTAAGAGAAAATGATAACTTCGCCAACTATGGGAAGAAAATACTTAGAGAGTAGCGCGGAAATTGGGTTGTCGCCGGAGTCAAAAGTTGACCTTGACAAGGCGGTAACCTAATTAACCAGATTTTCCCTTTAAGATAATAATATAAGTTATCGCAAAAATTTCTGGAGAGTTTAAATTGAAAAAAATAACCTTTTAAGTTCTCGTAAAAACTTATCGTTCAAATGGTATACGGTTACAAACTCAACCTAAAGTGAAGTATGTGGTTAGATTTTGTGTTGGCTTTCCGTTTTAACATCTTTGGGAAGAAAATAATATCATTTTATTTCTAAAAGTTATTATAATCTCTTTTGACGAATTACATTTCAGAAGGAATATCATCCGGTAAAAAAATTAATTGGAAGCCGAGCAACAAGCTGAGCTCCAACTCCTTTTTTGATTGACCACTCCTAAACCTATGAAAGAGAGAATATGCAACACGTACATTACACATCGTAACTAGCAATGTAATTACATAAGCGCTTTAGAAAATCCATGGTATCCTCAACAAGCACTCCTAAGGTGGTGAAATCAAGTGCTCCAAAACCATAGTCTTGTGTCGTACACTTCTCCAATTACTTGGCATTTTTCCTAGAGATAACATTCTTGATAGTAATCCCCGCCTCCAGTAAAGGGTGAAATGCCGGTCACATCAAAGCACATGTCACACTCATTATCCCAATTTAACACGAGTATATCAAATGGTTTCAAAGCAGTGTCATTGTTTGAAAATTGGAAAAAGTAAGAAATTTAGATATACCTTTTATTATCTTATTTGCTAACAAAAAAATCGTAAAACTTACCCTATATTATAAGCATGCCTGAAAATTTAATTAGATACGTTTTAGGTAAGGAATCGATCTTCTTGGGAAATTGGACATTTTTAAAGCTGTTTCAAGATAATTTTACGCCAGACCTACCATGGAGGGGCTTCATCTCAAACAAATTTCGACAGTTTTTACCTAAAATGCTGGGAAATTCATGTAAGTAATTAACTTGACAATTTCAAGACAATGAGTACTTGGATTGGAGGTTTACCTTCACATCTCTTACTCTGAAGTAAGAAGCAGTGAAAGAGATAAAATACTTCCGTCCCATCATTTTCATTCATGAGGGCTTACAAGATCATGGCCAAGGCGTGCAATTGCTGCCGGAGGTGATTTCTCAACAACAAACAACCTTCATAAAGCAACAGAAAATTCTTTATGGGGTATGAGCAGGAAAGTTGGTCTCCTTGATAAGTAGTGACAAAGCCAAGGTTTATCGCTCCTGGGATCAAAATCAACAAAACCTAAATTTTCAATTCTCACCTGCCTAATTTGCCCCCATAAATGGTTGAATTTACATGGAAATCAAGTTTATTTGCAGTGAAGTTAGAAAACAAGTGGGGTCTGTAGAACCCATTTGTCTCACTGTGCCTCCGTCCCTGTTGATAAGGTAACATAATTAGTTGTTGGTTGGCTGAAGTTTTTCCTTTCGAGAGCATCAAATTCTTTGTGGATCAAAAAAAAATGTAAATTATGCAATGACGTAACATAATAAGATTTTTATTAGAGGGGAACAAAAAGTGATCCGAGGAGAGCGAAAATCGTAATTAATTTTTTAACTAGGTTGGTTCCTATAATGAGTTGAGTTTCGTTCTTTTCCAACGCAAAAGAGCACTCTTCGTTCAATGAAAGAGTATAATTTAACCGAACTTCTCCTGGCATCAACTTAGTTAACGAGTCAAATACAATTTTCTCGAGAAAATTGATCATTTTTGAAAGGTTTTTCAAGGTATATCTACTGCAAAACCTACTATGGAGGGTCTTTAGTTCAAGCAAAATTTCGTTAATTTTCTACCTAAGATGCTGAAAATTAGAAAAGAAGATTTCATTTCAGTAAGTAGACAATTTCAAGACAACGAGTACTTGAATTAGAGGTTTACCTTCACATCTCATATTCCAAGGAAAGAAGCAGTGAAAGAGATAATATTACTTTAACATCTTTCATGGGGGATTAGGATAAGTCCAATGGGACTACCCAAATTGGGCCTGAATTGTACATGTCTATCCAAAAAGGTGGAAAAGCTCCCTTGAGCTCAGCATGCTCAACAAAGGGATCCACAAGCAACTATTCGGTCTCCACTTGACATATGTAACCGTCCATGGAGACATGAATCCCAACCTTAGATCCTCACACACTCCACATACGATTTCTGAGGCATTCCATGCCTTTTCACGTGACTCATCGTGGTCATTCTCACAAACCAGAGAATATCTCTCTATATATCTCGACCAACTCGGATATAGAGAATATTTTTCTCTCTCAACACAACATTGCAAATGCTAATTTAGCCTCACACCAATTGGAGGGATATCAACTAGGGTTTTGGACTTGCAGTTTACGACACGTGTGAAAAATACCCTGCTTATTTCTTACCTCAGAAGAGAGTAAAGGTGGTGGAATAAAGAGATAAACTCATCCTAGTTAGCTATCTATTCTTTGCGAGACGTGAGAAGTGTTCCGCACGGAAAGCAATCCCTATCTTCACTGACATGATATATTAGAGAATTCAGCCACAATAGATCCTCTATTTCTCCAATAAGCTGATATAACTTTCTCATAAACTCTCAGAGAAATTATAAGATCTCTGATCTCTCTCTTCATCTTCTTCCCTCCCTAAGACTGGCCATAATCCTCTTTCCATATGACGGAAACTGATTTTGAACGGACGCTGTGCGTGGTTTAGGCTAAGACTGTTCGCGCTCAACCTCCCGTAACTCACTTTCAAAATCCTAAAATCCTAATATTATCCTCTCACCGATTTTAGGTAACTACAGAAAGCAATTAAAAATTGAGTGGCAAGTAATGGTGAAAGATATGATCGAATATTACTTCTTCATTACTAATCATTATACTCATTTATTCCTCATTCATCACAGTTTTTCACCAACCGTAGGATAGCAGATAGCTCACTGTTTTCCCAAAAATATTTATATCACTGCATATGAAAGCACTCCACTAGCATACTATATTCGTCCAAACCACGTAATAGCAGATCACTCTAGGAGTAATTTGGTGTAAAGATTTTATTTTTTTTATAAGTTGTGATTATTAGTTAAATTCTTAGCTCAAGGTCCACTTTCCATTGTTGTTTACACGTGATTGCTCCACAGAATCCCTCTGCAAGGTCTTTCGTTCTTTACTTGTGTGTAAGTTATTAGACTATCACTTATCTTCTAACTATTTACTAGAATTAAGTTAAATCAACTTAGTTGGTCATGTCAACAATCATTGACGTTCTTTTTATAAAAAAAAAAAAACAATAATCATGTGAAGAACTTCAAATAATTTCTTATATTTATTCAAGTTGTACATACAACTTAGAATTCATTTACTAGGATTAAGTTAAATCAATTTAGTTGGTCATGTCAACAATCATTGACGTTCTTTTTATAAAAAAAAGAAAGAACTTAGACGTTGTACATAGAACTTAGAATTCATTCTCAATCATTAAGTGTATTGCTATTCATATGGATGTAGAAACACTCATGTATAAGAAAGTAAGAAGAAATTTTTATGATAGTGGAAGCCCTTCAAAACCTTAAATTTCGTCCATAGTACTTGATTTCCTCCTTAAGATCTACAAAATATTATAAAAATGTATTCTTAAGGTCTTTGGAGCATATTTATGTATTCCTCGTGAAATCTAAGGTTTTGGATTTTTTCGCGACCGGATCGTCCTCGTTTTAGAAATCCAAAAACGGCGAATTACACTGTCTATGACCTTGCCATAAGTAAATTAGGGTTTTATAGGATGATTTTGAAACTCGATCACTTACAAAACTTGGCCGTAAATGATTCTAAGAGTATCAGCAAAATGTGGCTCTCAAGTTCTCTATAACTCTCTTCAAGGTTTGAACATCACTTACTCTCAGTCTCAAGGCTTTCAACCCTCAAGTTTCCATTACAAGGTAACAGGTTCTTGTCAAGATTTTCTCCATCATTACACTTCCAATAAACCAAATAAATCAATAAACAATTTCCCGTCCATATTAACAGGTTCTTTTTACCCCCCAAACGGTTTATCAGAACTTGAAAAAGCTCTTTTTCCACGACCACCTGGGTGTTCAATTTGTTTGTTTGTTTGCTTGCCATAATGTTTTTAAAGGTCTGCAAAATCACGACAATCAGCCACTACACCAAGCAAACAACAGTCAGGGTGTAACAAGCAACATTTAGGGTAGCCAAGGAAAAATCTGTACATCGACAAGATTCCCGGAAAATAGAGACCCAACAGAAACCAAGACTTGAACACCACCATTGTACTACCAGTTTATAACTTTAAAGTTTAAAAACAAAAGAACAGCATGCGTAGAGGACAAAATAATCTAGAGTACTTGCTACATATAATTTAAGACAACCATCAGAAGAGAACCTAATGCTGACACACCAAGAGAACATATTGTTGACAGTGAGAACCCCAGACTAATCCAACGATCAATCACCACCAACTTGTCTCTTCCAGGAGGAGTCTTCAACAATCAGTTCATCAACTCCCGAACCGCATGTGTAGAGGACAAAATAATTTAGAGCATACAAAAAAGACATACCAAGAGAACCCAATGAAGACAGTGTAACAGTAAGAGCCCAGATTGGTCCAACAATCAATCGCCACCAACTTATCTCTTCCAGGAGGAGTCTTCAACAATCAAGCTCATCAACTCCCGAACCTCTATAGCTGCTCATATGACAACAGTGGAGGCAGTAATATTAGTTTGACTTTACCGTGTTTAAGAAAAAACAATACTGCTCCAAAGAAAGGAAAAAAATGATTCAACAAGGACAGAGATATGAAGTCAAGATGTGGCTGCTGTTAGTGCAGGTACAAGGAATAACTACAGAGTTGGGATTATAATTGCTGAAATACAGGGTACAGTAGGGATGAAGAACAATCTCTATTTAGTGGAAGGGATACAATTGGTCCATGGTTTGAATTCCCAATATTTTACTATAAACAGCGAGAATATGTCAGTCGAATTTGAAAACTGCAAGGTAAGAGAGTGGCCATGTGTTGATCGTTCTACATTATTAGACTTTCTTTCTGTCACTTCATCTTTGTGAATGCACTTAATATGTCTATGCAGCTACTTCTTTCTGACAAAAATATCACAAATGCTAGGAATCTCATCTATCTTCCAGAAGAGGCTCTATTGTAGGAGGGAACCCTATCTCAATAATTGTCTGACACGCTGTATACGTGGCCCTTGCAACTCTTGTTGAAAAAAAGGTCACGGGTCTTGAAAGATTGCTGCAGTGCCTAGATGACATTTCTATCATGACCGGAGGAATCCATGTTCACAGGGAACTCTGCTATCCTCTGATAACATGGATATCTTAAGCTAATACATTTCTTTGGATTCTTAAGATCATGGCTGTAATTTGTTCCGAGCAACTCTAAATAGAGGTATCCTCTGATTACATGGATATGTTTAAGCTAATATGTTTTTTTGCTTCTAAAAAGCATTCTATAATTTGTTACCAGCAACTCTAGATAGAGCAGTTGGGCCACTTTAGGAATTAGGATGCAGTTGATAAGCATGTTTCGAGGTTTGACTCTCAGAGTATTCCTTCAAACAAAAGATCAATGTCCAAAGTAGACATGCAAACAAACCAGATGCAACAAATTCCTCAGAACAGTAGTAATCAACAGAGATCAGACCACAAAAATTCTGTGAAGTCGCTGCAATTGCTCAAAAAAGGAAGAGGGTCACAAACTATTTTGACAGGGTAACTGGAATATACAGGTTGTTACTTGCTACCAGCTATTATATGTATGTAGTTGGTTTGATAGTTTCACATTGCCTCCATAATCTGGAGTTTTACTACTCGCAAAGTCACTTATTCATAAACTCTAGCACGTGACAGGAAAGCCATAACATCGTTCAAATTGTTACTGGACGCCTAGTGTTTAAATTTTTCTACGGGAATCAAAGACAGAATATACCAACTGTAATAGCCTAGCTTAATATGAAACCAGAATGTGAAAATAGAAATATCATTATTCATCACTAAATGAGCTGTCAGTACAAAAATTGAATGTAGACTCCTCAATCCTTATGAGGATGCATTTACATACGAGTTTTAATAATATTCAATACACAAAAACATATCGATATAAGCCACTACCCAACAGTTAGTACTGAGGAAGTTTGATAAGCCGGTAAGGATTTCACCAAAAGGTCCACCATCTCCAGTTCAACCATAATTAAACATCATCTTGCAAGTAACTTAAGTCAACGTAGTCATATATCAAAGAATAACTACAGTAGAAAGGTGGGCAAAGCATAAATCTAGATACTCTGGTTAAAAAGAAGCTCATGGGTGCCTGAAAGCTTGCGGCAATACTCATGAATTTGGAGAACACAAGAGCCAATATCAAACATCGCTATTTTGACTGGATAGTATTCATGTTCATAAAGCATTCTGCTATCATGTGAAAGCATGGATATGTTTAAGCTTACATGCATTTTCGGGTTCATAAGAGCATTCTGTCAATTTTTCTAATTATAGAAGTTGGGCTATCCCAAGATAAAGTTGACAGTGAAGTTCTAGTACTTTCCGACATCAGAAAACTCTTAAGTATGCAAGTTACAGTGTCTAGGTTGTTGATATATCAAACAAAGAAACTTTCCTCTTACCTGCGCTTTTGGATGGGAAATAGGCTCTCAAAGAAAGATCCAACCGTTGATGCAGAGGAAAAACAAGGAGCTGAGGAAATCCCACTGAAATCAATTGCATTGAACGTCTTCTTTTTCCAATTATACGAATGGCATGTAGATTCAGATATCTTACAGCCAGATGTTTTCAAATAAGAGGTTAAGATTAATTGATTTGTCCCTGGAACTGGATCACAAGCAAAATCACAGCGACCTCCGCCCAAAGTGTAGGGTAGCTGAATGGAAACCTCAGTCCAAGAATTTCTTGAGTTTTTCCTGTTTCTATCTTCATTCAATACCCATAACTTAGGTGTGTAACCACTCTTTTCAAGTATACTAAATAAACCTAAGCGTCCATTTAATTCTAACAGCATGATATGGTAGAAACGAAAATTGTAATTTTCAGGTTGTTCAAAGATGTAGCTAGGGACCCTAATTGCTCTAAACTTCTCACTTCCAACATCAAATCCCACTATGAATTTTTTCTCTTTTTCACCGGCTTCAAACATTCCAAGAAACTTAGTGGTATAATAAATAGAACCATTTATATAAACTGAAGATCCGTGTAATTCTATATCATGTGGTGGTACCTCATCAATCCGTCTCCATTCATTATCTCCAACTGTCAACACCTCACAAACTACATAAGAAGGTTGCGAAGACCTCCATATACCAACCACTTTATGCTCTTTAGAGATGGGATCATATCCTAATGTGCATGTAGCCATTGCAATTTTATTAGACGCTTCAAGGTCTTGTCTACGCACATCTCTTAACAAGTTGCTTACAATCCAAGGCGTCATTTTCCGGGTACTTAAGTTAAAGATGCAAACACCGGGGTCATCTCTTATTTCACCAAAGAACCCAATTAACCCAAATACTGGCTTTAACATTAAATCAGGACCACCAAATTCAATCTCTCTTATTGTGTGAAATTTTGCTGCCGATATAGCTCCTTTATCCCCAAATACTAGACTGGCAGTCATAAATTCATATTTAGAACGATTATCAATTGAATTAGCAACGAGAAGGCATGGTCGTGCTCTAGACCGCTCAAGGTGTAGACTTATAAATCCAACATCTTCTTCAATTACTGAAAACCAATATTTGCATACAGATTTAAATCTTATCAAGCACTTTACCGGTAACCAACTGAGAATTTCCCGTGCTATAACATCTTCTTGATTATCATTAAAATTGAAAATACTAGTACTACTGAAATTGACACAACCATTACCTCTGCCCTTCTTCTCCTTAATCTCAGCTTGAAATTGCTGCTTCCTTTTCTGACCATGGGGTTTCAATTGAAAACTAGAACTAGCTGTTTTAATATCGACCTCCAATTCATTCTTCTTTTTCTGACTATGACCATGGGGTTTCAATTGAAACCTAGAAGTAGCTGTTTTAATATCAACCTCCAATTCATTCTTCTGTTTCTGACTATGACCATGGGGTTTCAATTGAAACCTAGAAGTAGCTGTTTTAATATCAACCTCCGATTCATTCTTCTTTTTCTGACTATGACCATGAGTTTGAAACCTAGAAATATTACTAGATAAGTTGTTTCCTTTCACAACCTTCTTCTTGCTGTGTGGACGTCGGCGACGCCTACCACCAATTAGTTGTGCTCCCTGTTAAGACAACTTAACAAATTAACAACTGAAAAACAAATTCAAAAGACAAGCTCAAACAAATTTTGGGGGAAAACCCAAAACGAACTTATTTGATTTCAATTGAAATTGAAAGAGAAAGGAAATTGAGATTACTTACTAAACCCAGTGGAGACGAGAATGCCATTGTTGATCTTCAATACATTAACTTATTATAAATAAATTCGAATTACAGAGTGAACCTAGGGTTTGAGGAAGAGGAACGAGAAATAAGAAGAAGAACGTGATGAGTCTAGGTTTACTGAAGAAGTAGATTGGGGATAGATAAGGTCTAGTCAAAATTAGACCAGGACAGGACTGGTGCGGTGTGGTTCAATTGTCATTAGGTCCACGTATTTATTAACACGCACATAAAGTTGATAAAAACCAAATTCTTGTTGATAAAAACCAAATTCTTGTTGATCGATGTAATTATGTATGGTTAAAAATAGTATTTAGTTTACTTGCTTTGCTGTTACTGTTTGTTTTTATACCAGATATTGGCCTATCTCTGTATCTATCTCTGAGATGTTTGGATTTTTCAAAACTCCATGGACTTGCAGAAGAGAAATACTATCCCCGCTCGGACCAAGACATAACTTTTACCAAAAGTTTATTCCAGGGAGTTTGGCGAAGGTCAATAAGCAATAAGTGACTAGTGAAGATTACTAGGTTTCTTAAGTAAATTGCTCCATACACATAATAGAGGAGGAATAGATTTCGGATGTTCCTCTTCCTGAACCTGGGTCTTCGCCTTCTATCTTCTAATGACCTTTTCATATCCTTTCATTCATGCCTATTGTGGTCGAAGCCGTTCCTATTGAGTTCAAAAGGACTTGACCAATTTGAAAGATCATTTGATGTAGTTGAAATAATTGAATTTTGGGTTGTTTGATCAAGTACCGGAAACTCAATGGAATTCATAATTGTCTCAATGTCATTTTTTTCTTCTTTTTCTTTTTATTGTCTGAATATTCAGGAGCTAAGACCATTCCAACGCTCCTTTTCGCCATGCATAAACTAAACCAACAATTAGGAACAACAAGTAGATCTACGCCAGGGGAGTTAGTTATGTGTCAAGAAAAATTAGTGCAAGAGGCCGTGGATACACTTCTTGATAATGGGATCCGCGGACAACCAATGAGGGATGGTCATAATAAAGTTTATAAGTCTTTTTCAGATGTAATTGAAGGCAAAGAAGGAAGCAACCTGCTATCTATCGATAGGCGAGAAAAGACTGCTATTGGCTGCTTCACCTATATATTCTATTATGGCCGTCTTGGAGACATCAGAGGTCCATAGCTTCATTCACTCGTTGAACCTTGGGGATAACCATTAGCCCCAATGCTAATGATACTGATACGTCAGGAAAAACCCCAATCTCTTATATGCATTTCTTTCCACTGCCCTTTTTCCACTTTCCCAGTCATTCTAGATACACTTTTAAAATATTGGATTTTCCGTTATTTAAATCGCATAATGCAGTAGATTTCAATAAGATTATGAAACATTTCGACTTATTTATCTCTTATTTTACATATAATGGATTTAATTGGACCAATACATAATTTTCTTTTAGTTTTTTTTTGGATTGAGTCTTATAGTAGGAGGTCTAGGGGTGGCTTGCCCACTAGTATAGGTCTAGTCTATAATCCCAGGGATAAACCTTTTTACACTCAAGTAATCCAACCGTGGAAAAAAGGATATGGTGGAGAACTGAACCAAGAATTCTCTTTCTTCATCATCAATCGAATCACTGTTCGCGACCCAGGATTCTATTTTATCATCAATCCAATCAGCGTTCACGTTTTTTCTTTTTCTTATCAATGAATAGAGCTTGAGTCCACCGGGTTGGGTTCTAATAATTAATGAAAGATGTTATCATATTCACAAAATTCTATTAGATGCGAAATATAGAAACCTCTTTTCTTGGTTGTATAGAACAGGTTTTTCTTCGAATTCAGAAGCAAGGTCCAAGAATTCAGAAGTGGTAGAATGACCGAATGAATACAAGATTTGGCTCGAAATATTCCTTTTTAGGAGCATTACGATCTGCAGCTCAAATGGTCTCTTATGAAGTTTCTATTGGTCTGATTCTGATTACTTGTTTATTGCTAAAAGCTTTTTCATTAGCAAAATCTCTTTCTACCGGAAAGTCAAAAAGTTTATTTTGTGCAACAAACAAATAAACAAGTATTGGAATAATCTAAATCGGTATGCCTCGATGAATTTGCTAATTAAATTGATAAGATGAACGATGCCTTCTAAGCAATGAAAACAATACGTCATCAAAAAATTTCTGACTCGGCCTGGCTTCAGGTGCCAACCATAGTCAACAAGGTTGAAACTTCCTGGAAAAAGTAGAGTATACTAGGGCGTTTGAGAGAACCATGTCGAAGGAACTCGGAAAAATGGCCCCGTAACTTCGGGAGAAGGGGTGCTCTCCTATGAATTAGGAAACCGGGACTTACTATCTCGATAAGTAAGAAATTGGATTTCTCCAGGAAGGTCTGAATATAAAAAACAATTGATATAGAATTGGTAAGGCTAGCCCTTGTCATGAGGCCACTATATATGCATGTCTTTTCCGCCTGGACTCTCAATCTTTTGCTTCTCGGGAATGCTGATTTCGGGAGATGCCCGCCCAAAATACCATGGACGATCGTTAGGTATTTGTAAAGGAAAAGAGTCATTCTCGTAAGCTTCAAAGCACGTACCTTTCACTCATGCTTTGGTCTTCCTGTTCTGAGCCTGGTCGTGCCGTTGAAGCAGCTGTCATCGGCTGATCTCCTTGTGGTGAAAGCAATTTATTCGGCTACATTCATGTTAAGTCTGGTCGCTCGGGTCATTGTACCTTTTGATTATGGTATGGTATTGTCATATATGAACAAGGAGTAGCAAACGGGTCTGCAGGTTCGCCAATCATTGACGGTTCTAGAACTGAACCCATCATCTGAAGGATTTTCGCTTTCTTCATTGACAAGCCATGACTTTCTTGACTTTTCTTATTGCATTTATTCTCTTGACTTTTCTTATTGTATTTCTTCCCTTTTTCTTTCCTTTAGTACGAGATGGCTGAACACCTCGCGATGCTTACACCTCTCGCCTCTGCTAAATACTTTATAAAGAGATTGGAGCTGTTACCTCCACAGAACGTGGCCATTCGTGACTATTTGGCAAATCTCACCTCTTCTTTTCTTCTTGTTCTTTGCGATTCTTCCTCTTTTAGGACTTGTTGGAAAATGGATTCATGTTATTTTGCTTACAGTTGCGCACTCGAGAGAACTAATATCCCTTGCCAGACATGCCAACAAGCAACGACTCCTACCTATAAAGCCGTTGCGCGTTAGCACGTGCATACGTTTTCTTGGCCCTCTCTGATTCGATCCAGCCACAGGTTCCCCTACGGCTACCTTGTTACGACTTCACCCCAGTCGAAGACCGGTGCTTTTTAACAGTAGGCATCTTGCCAGGAAGTTGGGTGGGCCTATCATGAATTAGGCATCCTCTGTCTTACCGCGGCTGCTGGCACAAAGTTAGCCGATGCTTATTCCCAAGATACCGTCATTGCTTCTTCTCCGGGAAAAGAAGTTCATGACCCGTGGGCCTTCTATCTCCACACGGCATTGCTCCGTCAGGCTTTCGACCATTGCGGAAAGGGATATAACTCAGCAGTAGAGTGTCACCTTGATGTGGTGGAAGTCATCAGTTCGAGTATGATTATCCCTAAAACCAATGTGAGTTATTCTATTTTGGCTTGCCCTCCCACCCAAATCTCTATTGAATAAAGTAGATTGTTGCTAGGATTTCATGCATATAGTTGTAGAATTTCAGTATCAATGCAAAACTCTGAGAATTTTTCGTCCTTACCAGAGCGGTACAAGATATTGTTTGAATTCTTGGAGCGTGAAAAAATAAATTCACGGATGGGCTAAACCGAAGTAACCGCGGAGCTAGAAGCGAGGGCCACGGTGAAAGGTGTTGTTACAGAGAAGTGGATTCCTTCTTGAAGAAAGGGCCAGCGTCACGTGCTTAGCAAGCAAAGTGGGATTCAATTTCAAAGCAAAAGAGTATATGAGAGATTACGCTATTTTTATTATCTTATACCCAATCTAGGTGCTTCAATCCTCTCATCAAGTAGTGAAAGCTGCGAGTCTTGTTCGGTTACCACTTTCCACTATGGGAACTAACTATGAACCTCCTATCTTCTCTCTTTATACATCAACTAGGATCCCCTACTCTCTAGTTAGCATCTGGCACGAGATGACAAAGAGAGATTTTCATCTATAGATGAACAACGAAATGACGTAGCTATTGTTGGCATTGCTTTTTTTTTTCTCTCCTTTCCTATTAGCGAGTTCCGATCCTTTTGTTCTCAATTTCTTCGTTCACACCGAAACGTTGCAGAATCAAACCCTGTATTACAATATCATATATTAATTATACATCCTCCTTGCATATATGCCGGTGACAGTTATATGATTCCAGAAGATGATTCAGAATTGGGTCAATCACGTTTATTAGAAGTGGACAATAGAGTGGTAGTGCCAGCCATAATGGGTCGTTTCGAATTTCGAGATTTGTTTAAAATAGTCATTAAATTCATTGAGAATAATGGTTTAAATGCTTAGTCTATTTGTGGAGGAGCGGGCCGGGAGACAAGACCTAGCTTTAGGTCAATACGCGGTGCTGCTCATAGAAGGGCGCATGTAACAAATCCTTATTAAGTCATGGTCTTTTAAGGGCTTACGGGCCAGGCGTCTCTCTGACCTGATAACTGGGTAAGTTTCTTTTTTGTCAACCCAGGACGAATGGTCGTTCCTAAAAGAGACGATTTGAACCACTGACACGTAATCTTCGGCAGAAGGGTCAACCAGTAACATCCAGAACTGAAAGCAGAATGTAATAGCTCGACAGAATGAAATTATGAGATGTTTGTCTTCGACTATGTCTACTGTGAGTAACTATACCAACCATCCTTACTAGTGTATAATCCTTTTTTATAGAGTCCGTTCGCTGAGTGATGCTAGTCAGAATTGGCTAGGTATAATGAAGAAAGCACTATGTCATATTGGTCAGTAGATGCTAAATTGAATGATCATAGTGTTCGTTAGTAGATTAGCTCCAAGACCATATTCTGAAGTCAAAAGTGTAGGAACTCATTAAAGTAGAGATTCTTATGGTGAAAGTTAGTGGAGATGAAAGATCTCCAGAAATTCTTATCTCATTCCATTCCAGCGGCACGCAGAAGGACGCTTTTAGCTTCTCTATTCGATTCATAAAAGGAACTTTGCCCCGCTTCGATCTGTCTGTTTCCCCGCTTATTTACCAATTTTTTTTGAAAGGCCTGTCTTCTCGGCTATTACTAGAAAAGTAATTGTTCGCTCGCCGCTACTACGGGAATCGCTTTTGCTTTCTTTTTCTATGGCTACTAAGATGTTTCAGTTTTCCCGACACTTCTAAAGAGAGGAGTGATTCAATCTTGAGTTCAAGGTTTGGTTGATGAAGGATTTGCTGATAGCGTTATCGGAAGTGCAAGTGGAGGCCCATTATTCATAGTTCTCGCATTGACAGGTCTGGAATTAGGAGTATCTATTTCACAAGCTTATGTTTCTACGATCTTGATCTGTATCTACTTGAATGATGTTGTACCCTAGCAGCCTATTCTGTAGCAGCTGATTCAAGACCAGCCGATTAAATTGCAGCTACTTCAAAAAAACTGGTGTGAAAACACAGAGTGATCCAGAACAGTATGAAATCTATGGTGTCACCCAATAGCGCTTACGTAAGAAAGCAATTCTTTCGATTGACGAGATGAATTTCTTTCTTGTCCCACAAGGAAGGTCTGAAAGAACTCATATGTCCTACATGTGAGGGAGTCGACTGAACATCTCATCCATTGGCGGGAATTTCGCCCGCCCCTAAAAACGAGCTCACTAAATTTACCCTCATTGATATATTGTTTCATCGAAATCCAATTCAAATTACGATGTCATTTTCTGCTCTTGCTTCACCACCAAGCCCTGCTGATGCACCTAGCGCTGAACCCATTCCACTAATACAGGGTACCTATCAACCAAAGAGGAATCCTTCCAGTAGTATCGGCCATTTACCCCACTTTCCTCCACATTTCATCAAGTGGTCATGCTAGAGACATAAACAACTAGGGATAATTTTGAGATGAGATCCTTCCGAGTGGGATATAGAGAATTCACACTATTCTCTCTCTGGGAACAACGGTAGGGGTCAGATTTATCCCGATGGGAGTAAGAGTAACAATACAGTCTATAATGCTACATCAGCAGGTATAGTAAGTAAAATTGTACGTAAAGAAAAAGGGGGATATGAAATAAGCATAACAGATACGTCACACGGTCACCCTCAGTGTGGTCAGCACCTAAGACTGTCGGGAAGCTAAGCTTACACTTGTTCACTTAACATTTCATCAGGTCCTCTTTCCTCCTCCCTTTTCTGCTCACTCGTACCCCATAGGGAGGAACTGACTTTCTTTCTTGTCCCACAAGGAAGGTCTGAAAGAACTCATATGTCCTACATGTGAGGGAGTCGACTGAACATCTCAGCCATTGGCGGGAATTTAGTCATTTTAGCCCTTATAAAAAGAAAACTTATTCTTGAACCTCTTTCACGCTCATGTCACGTCGAGGTACTGCATAAGGTGGTGATAGTGGAAAAGTTGACATATAAGTCACCCTTACTGTCACTCTACAGAACCGTACATGAGATTTTCACCTCATACGGCTCCTCGTACCTGTCACTATTTCGTCCTGAAGACTGATGCGACGGGAAAAATGGAATTGAGAAGCGTTGCTGACTTAACAATTAGGTTCCTCATTGGAAGAAATCAACTTTTATCATAATATAATAATCTTTTTTTGTTCGAACGAACCCATTCTTAAACAGAACTCGACTCAAGATAAGAACGCGAATAAACTCGTATAGAAAGAGAGGAGAGATTGGGGTCATGCCTAAAAGTAAAAGAAGAAGGTCCATAAGAATGGAATTATCCGGAGTTATCATCCTATTTATTACGATAAATGGACGAAACAATAGCTGGTCCAATAGCTGCTTCAGCGGCTGCAATAGCTATAACAAAAATGGAAAAAAATGTCTCATTTTATTTGACGACTATCAAATAAATCAGAAAATGTTACGCGGTCAGCAGGTGCAAGTGTAAAAGTGGGATCCGGAGCAGAGCTCACCAATCACCGAAAAAAGTTCTGATTAAGCCTGCCATAACGCGCTTGCCCGGGTGATTAGGTCCATGTAACGGTATTGATACTACTGAAAGGTGTTCTATTTGCTCGCAGTTCCCGTTTGATACCTGATAAAGAAAATATGGGTTTTCGAATCATTAGAAATAATTCATCAAATTGGTTAAATATAAAAGCGTCTGCTTCATAGAACATGAAGAAATAAAGGAGCCATTGCAATTGCCCGGAAAACTAGGCCCACCAAAGGCACAAAAATAGAGGGTAAATCAAAAGTTGTCATAGAATGGATACCTCGCACAATCCTAGTTTGAATCTTGAGAGCCCCGGTAGAAAAAGGAATGCCCAAATAACGTAGATAATCCTTCTCTATTAATGGTAGGTAAGGTCGCTAATGACTTGCTTTGGAAGAGAAAGAAAAGAAAGAATCTTTCCCGGGGAGGCTTACTTGTCTTATAGTTTAGCTTCTTTATCTGTCTTTGGTTTCATCGCTTGTTGTTTTGTCTGGTTCAATAATACTGCTTATCCTAGTGAATTTTACGGGACCACTGGGCCAGAAGCTTCTCAAGCGCAAGCATTCACCTTTCTAGTTCGAGACCAACGTCTTGGGGCTAACTCAAGAGAGGTAGGAAGTCACTCGACCAGGGAAGAGGAATGACACGTGTCCACTAGTTATACAAGTGGAAGAAAGTAAGTAACGTATACACAATTCCTTTTCGAGTAATATCCGAGAAGACAGGCCTTTCAAAAAGAAATGGTCTGGGCTTTCAGTTTAATGTTTCTATTCAGCGGCCGCGGCTATTGGCAAGAACTTATTGAATCCATCGTTTGGGCTCAAAACAAATTAAAAGTTGCTCCTTCTACTCAGCCTAGAGCCTTGAGCATTGTACAAGGACGTGTTGTAGGACCCCTGGGCTTTCGCCACATCCCTGTACTCACCTTGGTACGGTTCTTCGCTCGGTGCTTAGCTCATTTTTTTACCCCAGATATCAAACCTTAGGGAATTACTCAGAGAAAGAGAAAAGCAAACTAAATAAACAAGCTCGGCTGGATAATCAATGGTTCGCATGAGGAGTGGAGTGATTAGCGGGAATTGGAGATTTCTCGTTCGCTAAAGTCCTGTCTATATTCAAAATCATTCCAGTCAGAATCCCCTGCTTTATCAAAGCGTCGGGCTTCTCTTTCGTCTTGGTCGGAGGATAAATTACCAAACGTCTAGCATTCCCTCACGCTTGGCGCCAATGATTTTTTTATTTGAGAGAAAAAAGAAGACTATGCCTTCGCTAGATAAAATATGAATAATAAAGTAATAATAGCATGGCACTCGAACCTGAAAGAATTAGGGGCGACTAATAAGACAAAAAATAGTTATCCAAATCTAAAATGAAGTCATCTCTTATATATGATATTTCGAAATGATAATGTACTCTCAATAATCGGTAAAACTATAATTGATAGTTTATTTATGTAATCAGTAGATGTTAGGATACTCGGTTAGGTAAACTGTACATATATGGTTTGAAAGTTTTGTTGTGATGTAGTAACCAACAATCGGAGGGTAATTATTTATCATGTCGGCCGATTATAAAGTCGCCACAAAATTGAAAGTTGAAAAATTCTCAAGTTTTTCGAATTTGGGAACTAACATGATCGGTAGATTAAGAGTTAACATGTCTCTCGATTATGAAGTTACCCCAAAATTAAGATTTGAAAAAATCTCAACTTTTTCGAATTTGGGAACCAACATAAAGGAAAATAATAGTTTGGTCCTTTTTTAGATGGGTCCATGTCAGTTTAGTCCTTTGGTCAAACGCCGTTACTTTTTGGTCCATAATTATTTTAAAAATATTAAAGGGACCAAAGTACCCTTCCGTGTCAACTTTACTTATTTTATTGTAGCAGTTCATTCTTCAAAATGAACTCTTGTTAATTTCTACATATTTGTTTTTCAGAAATCACCTATATAAACCAGAGTTCATTCCAGAAATGAACTCATGTAAAAACCTAAAAATTCAGAGTTCATTCCAAAAATGAACTCCATATAAAAACCTAAAAAAACAGAGTTCATTTTCAAGAATGAACTCCATATAAAAAGCTAAGAAAACAGAGTTCATTCCAGAAATAAATTCCATATGAAAGCTAAGAAAACAGAGTTCATTCCAGAAATGAACTCCATATAAAAACCTAAGAAAAACAGCATTCATTCCAGAAATGAACTCCATATAAAAACCTAGGAAAACAGAGTTCAGAAATGAACTCCATAAAAAAACCTAAGAAAACAGAGTTCATTCCAGAAATGAACTCCACATAAAAGCCTAAAAAAACAGAGTTCATTCCAGAAATGAACTCCATATAAAACCTAAGAAAAACAGAGTTCATTCCAGAAATGAACTCCATATAAAAACCTAAATAAACATAGTTCATTCCAGAATGAACTCCATATAAAAACCTTAAAAAATAGAGTTAATTTATGGAATGAACTGCAACATCATCATCTCCATCATCTTCGTTGTCTTCAACAGCTGCAGAAAATGGTGAAGATGACGAACTCTGTAATCAAAACAGCAGCAACGGTCCATTTTTCTTCGTCATCTTTATTGCAGCAGCAGCAACACAATGAACTCTATCATCATCAGCAACAACAGTTCATTCAAAAATCATTATCTTCTTCTTCATCGTCGTCGTCGTCGTCTTTAAGAAAACATCTGTATTCATCATCACCAACATGAGCGCAACAACGTATTCAACAATAACAACATCAACAGATCTAGATTTGCAAAACAAATCAAGAAAACAGAGAAAAAGAAGAGAGAAAAGAAAACAGATCAACAGTAGCAACATCATCGTCTACAAATCAAAGAAAAAATTTGTATTAATCATTACCAACATGCGTTCGTATTCATCTTCATCAACACACCATTGCTGCAGCAGCATGAAGAAAAAAAAGAGAGAGAGAAATTCTAGATTTGAAAATATATTAGGAGAAAAAGTCAATCTGAGAATGATTTCTTCTCTCTTACTTTTCCACTATTTATATGGTCCTTATCCAAAAGGGTATTTCTGCCACTACATGATGACAATTACATCATCCATGACATCACCCTAGGACCAAACTATAATTTGTATTTCCAAAAAGGACCAAACAGACATTTGACTGGGTGAACTGGACTAGAATCTCTCTAATATATTATTCCTAGGACGTAATGATATTTCCTACCCAACATAATTGGTAGCTTATGAAATTCACCTTACCTAGAGATTTTAAACCCTAAGTCAATCGGTAGACAAAGAGAAAATGATATTATCCCATTATTAGGGTTTTTTGTACAAAAGAACTTTGATATGAAACCACGATGATCGTTAGGAAATGTTATAAATTTCACTTCCGATTGTGGACCAGTTTGACAAATTTTTGGAAAAGTCACCAGAATCGGTATAGTTCAGGTTCATAATTTTTCTACCGCATATATTTGACAATTTTTTGAAAATTTAACACAATCGGCAGGTAAGGTTGATAGTTATCCTCTGATTATTGTGAAAAAATCAGCAGTTTCAGGTAATGAAGTAATAGTCATTACTCAAAATACATTCATAATCCATAAACTTAAGAACATATAATCTAAAACAAGTATCTAAAACAACATAATCTGAAAGAGACTGTTAAAACCACATAATCTAGAACATCGAACAACACATTAAGATCTAGTTTTCTTCTGAGCATTCTTAGCTAAAGTTTTAGAACGCTTAACACGACCCGCATTATCACCAGCATCACCTTCATCTTCCTCAATATTTTCTTCATTAACAGAACTTGAAGAAGCCTGAGATCTTTTGTTCATCTTCGATGTTTTTTCTTGGGATGGTTCTTCGCCACTTTCTCCCCAAACTTAACTACATACTCTTCATTATCAACATTATCAATCTGCTCTCTGTGCATTTTTATCTTCTCAATTGGCACAAGCACTCCAGCCATTATGCAATTAGCGCACCATTTCGACAAAGACTTGAACTTATTCACCTGTTTTTTAATGACAAAACATCAAATGGAGAGTAAAAAAATGAGTCGTAATATTAAAGTGAAAAGATATAATAATATGCACCAGTCTATCATAACCTTCTGGTTTTTCTTTGATGATACAATAGTAAACGGAAGTCGACGAGGTCGTCTTTTCTTTAAGTTCACGGATAACACAAAGATGAGACTGCTCTCGGTACCACTCCATGTATCCTGGAGCATTTTCACCACCTCGGTTGACATGTCTCCCAGTGTTCACCAAGAAGTTCATCTTATCACCCCAATGGTCAATATCATTATATTAGATGGTGTATTAGAGTAAACTACCTTGATGGTGTCAGTATTATACTCAATATGCTACATGTCCGACTTGAACTTTCCAGTTACGTCATGTCATGGTACTCCTTGTCCAAAACCGTGTTGTCACATTACCATTGAGACATTGTACATCATATAACCTGTGGGGTGCCACAATGGTTCAAAATTGAGGGAAAACTCGGAACGATCCGCTATATGTCCACTAGCTCGGTCTTCCTTGTATGGATCAAGACATACCTCTGAGGACTTCATCGCGTCTAATTTCTCCCTCAAGTTAATCAATTGCTGCTCCTTTTTCCTTGAAAAGTTATCGTTGAACATGTACTTTTTTCCCTCGGTGTACCTTTCTCCCAATCTGGCTTCTCTACGGCCAATTTCTGACGAGGATAGTGGTCATAGATCCGTGTTTACATAGATGTCAAACCAACTATTATAAATTGATTCTTGAATTAGATAAAGAAAAAAACATAACGATCAAAGGATTAATAGAGTTGATGAAATACCTAGAATAGACTCATGTTGCTGGAAATTTGGATAGTTTTATGACTCAACGCCTTCTCAAGTCTTCCATAAATAATGCATGGCATGCGCATGCCGTGCCCCAGGAGTAGTCTGCGACCTTATTGAGATGATGCAATATTTGTAGAAGGCTGGCGGCTGCTCGGCTTCCACTAGCATTGGGGAATATAACACATCCCAATACACATAGGATATATGCGGTGGCGGAGGCATCCAGTTCGGCATCAATTAACGTTCATTTCTCTTCTTTCTCCAAAGTGCCTGCGAACATCTTCACCAACTGACTCATGTTGAACTATCTAAAGCACTTATTGAGCTCGATGTCCGATGTCTCTTTATCCCAACCAAAACACTTGACACAAATCATAAAGTTGTGCCTAACTTAACTTCTTTGTGTAGTTATACTTGACAGTTACAGTATGGACATTGAGATTAAGAATCTGCTTCACATCATCTAGAGTAATGGTCATCTCCCCAAACGCCATATGAAAGGTGTCAGGCTTGGGAAGGCCAAAATCCGGTGTGGCGCAAAGTGTAGTGTTACACAGCTCAAGTGACGGTTATGGGTTGGTGAGAGCTTCACAACCATGCCAAACACGGGATACAAAGAGAGAACGGTTGTAAAGGGAGTTTATGACCATGGGAGAAGGTTTCCAACTGCAAAAAGACAGGTGTTGGATGATTGGTGCGAGTTGGAGAAGAACTAGCAAGTTAGCACAGTTATTGGCAGTTATGCAACTGCTCCATGGGACAGATGGATTTTCCTGGCGTGTATAAGTACTCCTAAGGCAGGGTAAATTCGGCAGGCTAGCACATGAGTGTGTGACTCAAATTGAGAGTGATTTTGGAAGGTTAAGGCTTGGTTCAAGGTGAACAAGTCTGTGCAGGTCCCTAAGTGGGAAAATCTTGTATATCTTCCCTTTGATGCAATAAAATGAGATGATTGTGCCATGTTCTAAGTGTTCTTAGTTGGATGATTGTTGTTACCAAAGTATGACATGAATTGAATGCATTATGGGGTGCATTTGAGAATTTTAAGTAAAGAGAAAGAAGAGTAAAGGCTTCCGCTAGTGAACTGAAGAGTTAGTTGTTTGCATTGGTGCAAACTTATGAGGCTGAAGTGCAGGTATGCGAAGTTTTATTTGCAGAACCACTGTACTTCCGGGTTACACTTTCGTAGAAAATATCTGGGATGTTTGAAGGTGTGATAGTTCGGGCATCAGAGATTTATTTGATACACAGTTCAAGTGTATTTTTTGGATAATACGCTGATATTTCTTTCTCTTTGAAGCTATTTTCCTGTGAGCACGTAAGTTGTTGCATCGTATCCAGAAAGTTTTCATTAGAAATGGGTTCTAATGGCATGGTGATTAACGAAGAACTACCGGGTTCATTTGATCAACTAGAGGATTACGGTGATCTTGGCAATATGACCATTGACATTGGTGCAAAAGGCCTTGATATTCCTCTTATTACTGAAGATAGTGGAAGACTAGATTTACTTGAAGGAAGAACGTCAGATTGTTTTAAAGAGTTTGATGAAAGGGTAGGTGCAGTCGAAGACAAGGTGTCGATGCAACCCTGTTGAATTGCGATACCAATGCTGAAGTGACTGAATTGAAGGAGAAATTCAGTGACATAAAGAGTATACTAACAAGTCATGCGATGCAAATGTCAGAAGAGATGGAAAATATTCGCAAGTTAATCAGTGATGTCATGTTTGCAGGGGCAAAGGTGCATGGAGAAAGAGCTGATCTTATCTCCAAGCCAAGAGTTTACGCTAGTTACAGAAATGCTAGAGAAATTGAGAATTTCTTATATGACGTTGAGGCATACTTTGAGTCGAATGAGACTGGGGAAGGACAAAAGGTAACTCTCGCAGGCAATTACCTTGGTAGTGATGCAAAGGTTTGGTGGAGAACTATGCTTCAAGAAGATGAAGCTGCTGGTTATACCAATCCTATGTCATGGAATGACATGAAAGATTGACTGAGATGTCAGTTCTGGCCAAGAAATGGTGCTTGGTAAGAAAGAGAAAGTTTTCGTAGGCTACAAATGACGGGTACACCACATGTCTATGCTGGGAACTTCCTTGCATTGGTGCAAGAAGTACGTGGCATGAGTGAAGATGATCAGATGTTCCAATTTCTGAGTGGCGCGAGTTCGCAGGTTGTTGTTGAACTCAAGAGGTGCAAAATTCAGAATATCCAGATGGATATTCAAGCGACAAGAGAGCTTGCCCGTTGCACAACGAATGAAGATGTCCAAAGCTGTGAAGGTAAGGCCAATGTAAAGGGAAAATCTGTTGGCAGCATGTGTAAGCATGAACCAAAGGAAGATGAACTATTCTCTTCTGCCCGGAAGTATAGGGGATGTTTCATTTGCAAAGGTTTGCATTTCTCAAGAAGCTGTCCACTCGAGGCGCAACTCAATACATCAGTTGGGAATGACTATATGAGTCATTCTGGCAAGACTCGTGAAGGACGAAGTGAAGGCTCAAGGAAAAGGCCACGCCGCAAAGTTGTTGCACACTTCGACAAAGGTAGAAACTAAGCCAAAAAAAAAGAAGGTGTGTTGATGTCTCCTTTGGAAACACCTAGTGCAAAAAATAAGGCATTTTCTGATCTTATTTGGCATAGATTTAGTTTGTTGGTTGTTGCAAACTCAGTGTATAGAGTTTGGTTGTACATACTTTTATTTGAGTTTTCAAGTTTGTATATAATTTTCTTTAGTGTAAGCAAGTTGCTTTGTTAATGAAGTTTTAGCTTTCCAAAAGTGATCGGTGGATCAATCATGTAATGGTACATGATCTTGTCATGTAAGAGCATTAATGGATGAAGGTGTTTTCGTTTATAAAGTCTTGCCTCTTTATTTACAATGTAAAGCTAGTTCATGGGGAGATGTTGCAAGTAGCATACTTATCCTAACGTATGCAGTGGCAAGATAAGTTGAAAGCTAATAAGCAAAGCATAGGAAAAGGGTCCTAGTTGATGTAGAAATGATGTTGCTGTTTGGGGATTGCAATATGGCATGATGGCAGATGGGCGGCGACAATGCAAGCAAGTTAGAAATCATTTCATCAGCAAGCATGAGTTGGGTAGAACTCATGGCCTAATAGAAATATGCACACGCTTTCCAAGAAACATGCAATGCAGTTCAAAGAAATAGTTGAAGACTTATTGGCTTTGAAGACGATGCATATGGGCAGCTAAAAGGTTAGCTTATGTTATGTCCAAGAGAGAGTTAGTCACAGTTGCGGAGATGGGCTGTGCGACTCAATAGTTTTGCTTTAGTGGCTTAAGCAAGGTAAACTTGCAAGTTCAGTTAGGATATGCAATATGGCATAAGTATAAAGAGTATATACTTAGTGGACAAATCCAGAGAAATTAGTTCTTGGATGTCGTTGGCACGAACATAATTTGTCAAGGCATGAAGTGGCAGATTTGGGTATTCTGTGCGTGAGAAAACCCTATGCACTTTGTGACATGTTTAACGAAGAGGCATGTAAGACAACAGTCCAAAGGCGGGTTTCCAGCAAAGCTGATTGAAAATGAAGCCAAGTCGTTTTTAAGTCCTTGTCATGTTGGATATGCTGAAAAAGGCAAAGTCGGGAGGTGAAAGACTATGGAAATGATCTTGGTGATCAAGTTGAGAAGAATCATTCTGTGCGTACACTTAGGCGTAAATGATTCGAGGAGAAATTCATGACAAATTTGGAGGAATTGGCTAAAGAAGAATTTCAGGTTGCATTTGGGTATTGATGCATGATTTGAGTAGCAGCTGAAGCGTAGTGCACAACGCTAATATGTGACTCAAGTATATGAGATCAATGGAAAATGAGTAAAGCTAAGTGGTGTTGATGTTAAAGCATGTAAGTTGGCGAAGGCGATTGCAAAGGCCAACAAAGGAATGCTAAATTTCAGAAGAGGTTCTGAAAGTGCATGCGACAAAGGTTAAGATAAGTATAGTGTTTATACTGGGTCGCGTTCAATGAGGGCGTTAAACAGATTAGGTGGGGGAGGTATATGACAGTGCTGAAAATGACGCATAATGATTACGCGTTACAGAGTTGCAGGCCAAGTCAATGTGCATCCAGAATGGCGCGACACTGCGTAGGCTGTCAAGTGTCAAGAATGGCATAACCCCGCAGGGCCAATTAAGTACAAGAGCAACACTACATTGTAAATACATTTGGATACGGAATGAAGCTATTGACCGGAACAATGGAACTTCATTAAGGAAAAGGCAAGACTGGGCCAAAGTTGCAAGATACAACATGCAACATGCGAGTTGGCATGTTGGCATGTGGCATGTTGGCATGTCCGTGGAATTGAGTTAGCCCAAACTCAAGGATGATGCAAGCATGGAGAATAGACTAAGAAGGAGTCTATGCATTAGTTCAATGCCAGGCCAAAGCTTGAACAAGTGTAGACAAGTTGGTAATGCAAGAGTGGCATTGGCATTGTCATGCGAGTTGGCAAAGTGAAGCATATGACGTAATGAATAACTAGAATGAGTTTAATGAATTGGCATTGATGCTAGTAGCATAAGAATGGTACGTGAATGAGCTTAAAGCAATAATTTGTTAGTTCCAAGGTGTCTGGCATCATATTAAGGCCAAAGTCCGTTTTGGCGCAAAGTGTAGTGCAACACAGCTCAAGTGACGGTTATGGGTTGGCTGAGAGCTTCACAAGCATGCCAAACACGCGAGACAAAGAGAGAACGGTTGTAAAGGGAGTTTATGACCGTGGGAGAAGGTTGCCAACTGTAAAAATATAGGTGTTGGATGATTGGTGCGAGTTGGAGAAGAACTGGCCAGTTAGCACAGTTATTGGCGGTTATGCAACTGATCCATGGGACAGATGGTTGTTCCTTGCGTGTACATCAGTTGTGCACGGTTTTGGCAAGTAAAGATGTTGTATAAATACTCCTAAGGAAGGTGAATTTCGACAGGCTATCACATGAGAGTGTGAGACTCAAATTGAGAGTGATTTTGTAAGGTTAAGGCTTGGTTTAAGGTGAACAAGTCTGTGCAAGTTCCTAAGTGGTAAAGTTTTGTATATCTTCCTTTTCATGCAATAAAAGTTATGATTATTCCATGTTCTGTTCTTGGCTGGATGATTTTTGTTAGCAAAGTATGGCATGAATTGAATGTATTATGAGGTGCATTTGAGAAGTTTAAGTAAAGAGAAAGAAGAGTAAAGGCTTCCGCTTGTGAACTAAAGAGTTGGCTGTTTGCATTGGTGCAAACTTATAAGGCTGAAGTGCAGGTGGGCAAAGTTTTATTGGCAGAACTACTATACTGTCGGGTTACACTTTCGCAGAAAATATCTGGGGTGTTTGAAGGTGTGACACTAACTCCAATGATTGGATGGTTTATATCACTACGGGAAAAATCATCATTGGCGACACTAGATAAGAGTTGTAGTAACCCTACGGCAACTCTATTTCATGCATTGTGGAACGGGGGTATTGTAGAAAGTCCAAGCGTTTCTACAATGCTTGACAAGAGTTGTAAAGGGTGATGTGATTTATGGTTCGACAATATTTTTCTAAAGTTGTGATTCCCTTTCGATTTTTTTTCATAACCTAACACAACTCTAGCTTGTGTTGTAAGACTATCTTGGACAACATAAGTAGGATATCGTGGAAACATATGTAACAACAATTACTAGTATTATGAATAATATTTTCACAACCCTTGTATGAATTGTCGAACTATCTTGGACAACACAGAGTTATGTTGTAAAGAAAATGTTTCACAATATCTATCTTATGTAGTTGTAAACTGGAAGATAACATCTATTAGTATTGTGAATACTCCTGTCACTATACTTCCTTGAGTTGTATAACTATTCTGAACAACTCCTACTAATGTTGCAAGATATTGATTTTACAATGATTGTCGTGGGTAGTAGAAATTTTTAACACAACACTTATTATTATTGTGAATATTACAGTCAGTACACTTGTTAGCGTTGTAGAAGATTTGTTTTTGCAATCATTTTCGTGGGTAGTAGAATTTTTTAACATAACACTTATTAATATTGTGAATATTACAGTCAGTACACTTGTTAGCATTGGAGAAGTACCTTGATACAACTATACTATGTGTAGTACTAATTTTGAACACCAAATTTACTAGTATTGTAGGACTATGTTGGAAAACACATAGTTATGGTTGTAAAGAAATTATTTCACAATATCTGGGTTGTGTAGTGGAAATCTCTAACACAACTGTCGGTTTGTGAATAAGACCCTACATACATATTTCACTTTCGTCACTACGTTTATGTTGTGAAATGTTTGTTACCAAAAGTTAAGTCTCCAAAAAGATCAAAGATAAATCTCCAAAAAGATCACAGAAGATTAAGAAGTCTACTAGTAGGATATTCGATCCCTAGGCCATGTGATAAAATTTGAAAAAACATCATAAACAATTTTGACTTCTGAAGTAGCTTGGTAGACAAGAGCATCTTCCACATAAGCAACCTTCACACATACAGTGTAGGCTCCAAGACATATTGGCCTTCAATGTATCTCCTTACTTGGATCTGTTTCAGCAATTTCAGCCTCCGCAACCACCTCGTCCTCCTTGTACCATCTTAAAATCTTGCAAACTTGGAATATCTTTGGCACTCGAACCTCATTTTGTCTCCTGACGTGACTTGGAGTGGTATTAGTTGAGTCTCTTTCATTACAGAGAACATTCTTACTAGTGCTAGACTCATGATTGTTGCTGGGACTTGACTTGTGAGAGGGTATATGACTCCATTGAAGACACATTTTGAGTTCGTTCCTCATATTAAGACCAATTAGCAGTATGAGGGGAATTATCGATTTTGAATTCATCAGTAAAAGGAGACCTAATAGAAGACAAGTTAAATTCTCACCTCTAACTGCACCACTCGATCACTCAGTTCTTTATAGGATTCCTGACACTCTTTAATCATCACCTTATAGTGGGAGTGCGCAACAACCTTTTTACGTGTCACTCTAAAACCAATTCCTTTAAGTCTCCCTTTAGTTTTCTTGTCCTCGCCAAAGGCCTTTTCAAGAATATCATCTGTCACGGATGATCCACAATCAGAACCATGCTTTTCTCGAGCTTTTTCAAGTTTTTCCTGTGTAAGTGTGTAATACATCAGATATTTTTGTATTTTTCAAGCACACATAAACAAAACAAAGGAACAGGAGAAGATTTCTTACCAAAGCTTCTACAACACCAGGATGTGGTTTCTTTCCTTTGTGATGTTTATGACCAACTTTCCAGATTACAGCTCTATCAATCTCTTTGGTTGTGTTTTGCTCTTTTTGCTGCCAAATAAATGTATCAATACATGACAGTCATCAATAATAGCATAACAACATGGTATTAAAGTCTTGATACATGCTAAGAAGAAACTCGAATATTTCTAAGATAAAACTTTGTAGAGAACTTCATTATACTTCATGAATAAGCCACTAGCATGACCAAGACTACTGGATAACTACTCATATATGCTTTGGAACCCAATGTAGTAAAGGTTTATGTATAAGCATGTAAGTAAATGTTTGTAGCACTTGGTTCCATGTGATATGAATTCCCGAACATTCATATAGATGGGAGATAAACACAGAAGTAAACCAAATTACAAAATTACAAATATCTTCATGTGAGTGCACAGTCCTACCAAATTCTATGTGTGACTCACGGATTTTCACATATTACAGCTATTTATAAAGTCGAAACCACAGGCCGTGGTATGAATTATGAAATGATCCATCATAAACGACTTTACAATCCACAACCAGTTAAAAGGACAGAGATCAACCTACACGAAATTACATAAGCATCCAAATGGGGTTAATATCAATTAAAAGAGATCAACCTTTATATTCTTCCTTTAGGTCAATGTTACATCTAACAAATAATTATATTTTTGACGATGCAATAGCTTTCACGTGGTGAATATCAAGAGTGTAGAACATACTAATTTCACCTCCAATCTCGCGTAACCTTCTCGATTTATGGTATGGGGGGTGGTGTGTTTTGAACGATTTTCTTGCATTTTTATTCTTCTGACCTGAATAGAAAAATAAAAAAATCATTTGACAAACTTTAAAGTTTTTAATACAAATATATAATCATTCTATATAATAGAAATTACTTACTCTGAATTCAATAGAGTCTACATGTTTTGCAAACTCTTCCCACTCCCTAACTGTCATGGTCCTGGGCATTAACTTCTCCAACCGTTTCTTTTGTTCTTCCTCTTGGAGCTGATCCAAAGCGTCGAGTACCAAACCATCTTTCCTTGATGACGTCTAAAATCCCGTGATGATCTGAAGAGTATGGGAATAAGACCATAATTGCATCCACAAGAGACAAATGGGAAAACGATCCTTCCACCAGCACCATACTACCTAAAGGACAAGGAAAAAGATATATTTTATAATAAGATGAGAAATTTGAAGGTTCCATATGGGTATAACTAGGATCTTAGGAAACATTTCTCTGAAGATGGTTGCTTAAGTGTTCTTAAGTCTCATGATTACCATGTTCTTATGCAACAAATATTACCCATTGCTTTGCAAGTACTTTTACCTGTAGGGCCAAGGGAGGCGATTTTTAGGTTATGTTCTTATTTTCACGAAATAAGCCAAGGGGAAGTTGATCTCCAAAGATTAATAGAACATGAAGTATAAGTTGATCTCCAAATCCTGACATACTTCTATATTGTCACCCCGGCGATAAAGAACGGAGAAAACATGAGTTTTTTGATGCTCCGGATACTCTTCTGTCAATGCTTTATTGTAATGGTAAATAATATGTAATGTGTTCCGAAGGTAATCTTCACTTGGAGATTGAAAGAGACCACCCTCATGGTTCTGAAAAGGATGAAATACTACGTGTAAGTGATTTTATTTGGGCCGAGGACAACTTTGAAAGTCAATCAGTAGCAGGAATATGGTAATGTTGAACAACCTTGGATGGATTCTTTTGGTGAAGGTTTTCGAATAGAAAGATATTACGTCCTGAGAGGTGTTTTTCAGAACTGTGTAACCCAAATAATAATATCAAATGTTGATTTCGAACGGTAATAAACCTCAAAAGATCCTTCCCTTCTAGGAATTTACACACCACGGATACATCACCGTCTACAATTTCGTAAATCCAATGCATAATAATGAGAGCTACCTCAATCTCATGAACATCCCCGAGTCATTTCAGGGTTTTAGAATCCGGTTTTCAAAAGGCGGATGGTTTCTCATGTCAAAAGGAAAGAAGACATTGTTCTTCTACAATCCCTTCACGAAATCAACTGTCAAACTTCCGGATTTATCAGATGTTCATTACTTTTTATTCTCAGGCATCTCATTCTCCTAGTCACCGACTTCTTCAGATTGCATAGTTTTTGGCATCAGTCAAATAGCGGGGTCTGATGTCGAACGTTCTTTATTAAACGGGGAGATGACCGTTGGACAAATAATTCCTTCGTCTGTAGTTATTTACTTTCCAACAGGAAGATGACACAATTTGAGGCGGATTTTAACAACCCAGTTTTCCATCAGGGAGCTGTCTATTGCTTAGACAATAATGAAGCTTTAGGAATTTCTACGTACAATAGAGCATGGCATTTGTTGGGAAATATTGGTCAACGTGACCCCGCCTAAGTGTGAATTTATCTACAAGACAAAGGAAATTTAAGAAGACTTACTAAACCAAGTGGAGACATGAACGCCATTGTCGTTCTTCTATCACTTGCTCCTTAGATATTAATAATATCACCTTAAAAATAAATAAAACTGAATTACAGAGTCTAGGGTTTGGGGAAGGAAGAGCAATGAATAAGAAGAAGAACTCGATTAATTTAGGCTTTTTAGTGAAGAGAAATGTATTTGGGATATTCGTTATGTCTGGGTGGAATTGGAAGAAAAACAATTGAGGTTGATGTAGTAAAAGAAAAAAAAAAAATACTGTATATAAATAAATTTACAGGCAGTCAATTTGTCAGGTGAAATATCCGGAGAGGGTGAAGTGACCGATTCTTTGGCAACAAAAGAAATTGGAGTTTGATACCTTTTCCGAAATGAAATCAAAACTATCTATTAAGGCATTTGTCACTCTTTGCAAGGTTCATCTCCAATTTCTACAGCTCCAAGTCTCAAGGATTTCAACTCTCAAGATTACAATACAAACAGGATAAATCACAGTCGCAGAAATTCAAAGAACAGCAGGGTGCTCAACTTGTTTGTTTGTTTGCTTGCAGTAATGTGTTTAAAGGTGTACAAAATCACCACAATCGGTCACTATACCAAACAATTAACCATAGACAAAATTGGTCCATTAACAAGATTTCCAAGAAAGACAGACCAAAGTTTATAACTTTCCAGTCAAGATATAGAGAAGTTCATAACCGGTCCTAATAGAAGAACCACAACTGTAGAGGACAAAATAATCTAGATTATAACATAAGACAAATACGACCAATAGAACCTAATGCTGACTGATTCTGACAGCGTAACAGTGAGAGCCCAGATTGATTTGTCTCTTCCAATTGTCTTCAACAGTCAGCTCATCAACTCCCCCAATCTTTGTAACTGCTCATAAATGACAAAAGGGCAATATAAGTTTGACCTGTCAGTGTTTAGGTAAAACAATATAATACTTCCAGAAACATATGATTAAACCAAGACAGAGATAAGCAAGTGCAGGAAATAACGACCAAGTTGGGAATATGATTGCTGAGTCGACTAGGGAGGAAGAACAACTTCCATGTAGTGGAACTGCAGTTATATTTTCCTATACTTGGTTACAGACAGCCAGAAGACAACATTTGAGACTAATATTGTGGGAGCAGTATATCATTTGAGACACAAGTTAGACGAGCAGTACACCATACTGATCTCGTTGTACAAAATAATGATACAAGCGAAACAAGATTTATAAGATAGAACACCTGGAAAGGTAAGAGTACGAATTTAGACAAGAAAAGGTTCGACAGATCTGTGGAGAGCTACGTTTGACGGAAGAAATAAAGTTGCTAGTATAATAACTAAGAAATATGTGTTCTTCCTAGTAATTTTCTCCACAAGACATTTCTTTTTGGTCGATCTTAACCTATAAGAGTGTAAACACCCTCTAGAACACATAATAATAACACAAGACTCGCTCTTTTCATCCAGCAGGAACATAATACCATATTAGATTACCTTAAGCATGAGTAACTTATTGGGATTTGGGGAAGATGCAGTGTACAAATATAAACTGAACTAACTAGCACAATATTTTTAACACCTAGAGGTTCCACTTAAATATAATGTAAATCGACTTACCATTTGTCTACCCCCACATGTCGTACTTCGCTAAAACAGGTTTTGATGTTCTTTTACTATTAGCATCGTAAAATGCTTTATCTCGTTGAAGCTTTTCTTGACGCAACTGTTCTATATCTTTCTCACAGACATTCGTGATTGTATTGTTGTGGTCAATACAATCAACTGCAATAAATTTTAAACCAATTAAAAAAAAAAACAGCAAAAAAGTCTATCACAAGTTACAAGTTAGGGATACCATACTTGTGATCATGCCTCCACTTTGTCCAGACTCGCAACCCTCAACCATAGCTTCCTCCATATGCATAACAGCAATGTCCATAATATGAGTACGATCATAATTACTTTCAAGATAACTTTCAGCCTTGCCATCATCATGACCATCAACCTTAAATCTTTCAACTTTAGTAATTTCTTCGTCCTTGCATATATAATACAATCCTGCTCTTCTTTTGGTAATAAATTCTGTTGATGCAAAATAGTGTACGGGATCAAACTTAGATTTCTGACCTTCTTCTTCTTCAACCTCTTCATGTGTTCTCTTATTATGTTTCTTGCTTGACTTCTGTATCTTCTTTGATTTCACTTTCTCACTTTCTTCTTCTTCAACCTCTTCATGTGTTATCTTATTAGACTTATGTTTCTTGCTCGACTTCTGTAGCTTCTTTGACTTCACTTTCTGACCTGCTTCTTCTTCAGCCTCTTCATGTGTTCTCTTATTAGACTTATGTTTCTTGCTTGACTTCTGTATCTTCTTTGACTTCACTTCCTCCTTCGGCTCATACATACCAAGTGTTACCCCACAAATCATTTTATCAAAGTCTAAATAATCTCCTGGTACATTATTCTTCAACACCTCCACTGGGATATTAAGAAACCTCTTTGCATATGTTGCACCCTTTCTTGACGTTAAAACTCTCCCCTTCCTATGTTTTTTTTTCAATCTGCATATATAAAAGGTAAAAGATATATCACACAACATGAAATAAAATCTGTGTTCCACATATTCTTTGAAGAGAAACCTATGTTGAACAGAGACTCATGCAAAATAATAAGACCTGAACTGATGAAATACGGAGTTATTGGATTATTGGGTTTTCATTTGGTTAACCCTGGCTAAAATCAGTCATTATCCCAGTGTGTTGACTGATTGTAATGCAGTTTCAACTTAACACCAATATGGCACACTTGAGTTGTGTATATCAGTGTCTGTTTTCAGTATCTGTCAACAAATAATCCAATGACTCGATAATCCAGTAGTTTTCTCAAAGACTCACCTATTGATCAAATACTCACGGACGCGCCTGCAATACCACGCGGTCCACTTGCCAATATAACATATAGCTTCGTGGATCACCCCCCAAGCGATAAACCTTTTGAACCGGTTCTTTATCAGGTGTTCCATCAGGGTTAATTGCTAAGCTGTCACCACCTACAAGGATCCCAAAATCATAATCTCCACTAAGTATTGTGGTGCCCTGCAACAATAATTTGTGACTGTTTATGATTTACGCAAATGATTAAAAGTATAACCATTACAGCAAAGAAATGTAGAAATAAAAAATGTTGAGGTCATGCCTAAACAGATAAGCCCAAGCAATGAACATATTGATTATGAAATTGACATTGGATTCATTACTGTTTTTGTTTATTGCGAGAAACTTTTGAACGCATAAAAAAACCAGAGACTGTACAAACGAAGGGCTATCATGGAAGGAGAGCAGGCCAACATACGGCAAATAATTTCACTAGATTTCATATTATTATATAACTACAGTAGTATATTATAATGATTAACAGGTTGTTCTGGCTATTGTATTAGATATTTAGCTATAACAAAACCTCTGTAATCGAGACCCTAGAAGAATTGTTTTGACCAATGTTGAACAGCAAAAGTAACACTTAATATGCGGACTGTACCAAGATGCTCTTATCAAGTAAGTACTTGAGTTATAAACAACTAAAAACCCTATAATTCATTCATTAAGCTTGTGAGCTTGCTATTTTCAACATATGTATAGCTACTTGTAATATACTTTACCCAGCCAAGAGGTGGAATAAACAAATCGATTCAGAAAGCTATTCATGTTGATAAGGCTGGTGTTAAGGTGCTAAGCTTTGATCTTCAGAATTATACCTCAAAAAAATCAACTAAAAGATATGAGAACCTACTGTAACAAGATCAAGAGGTGTTGCCGTAGCCATATCTTCAAGTAATTCCTCCTTTAAACCTTTTATGGGTACTTCAGGCGAAGCCATTTGTGCCTCACTTGTAGCTGGAGGTGGCATTACCGGCATTGCACCTGAAATAGAAACCTGCATTGAACCAACGATGAATGGTTAGGTGCCCGTCGACCAAAAATTTTATTGTTCGACTTTATAAAGCAGTTGACCCGCAATGTTATAGTAACCCAATACCACAGAAAAGGAAAGATTTGTTTACAATTCACAGATATGGGCTATATAAACGCTTTTTCCATAACAGCAAGGTGGGCTATGTCTAAGAATATCAAAACTAAAACCATTACAGCCATAAAATGCAGAAATAAAATGCTTAGGTTCCTGTCCACACGTGCACTTCTTAAGAACACACCGCTGAGCACATTACAAACCTCTGAATGCATTCAAAAAACGAGAGTGTACAAAGGAAAGGGGCAGAGTCTGGAACAAAGGAGAACAAACAACCCAAAATAAAAATACAGAGCAAATCAATTCAACTGAGTTCATTATTATATAGTCCAATGCTTGGGTTTGCCCAATTGATCAATGGTAAACAGATACCATTCACTTTACTATACCCAATTCCAGACAGATTATGCACTATTTTCATGCCAATGTATCAGGGCTGAATATGGTTTGGCTTGGTCCGATTTCGGGCCACATCGCACACCATTGATTCAATAAGATTCAAAACCATTCAAACAGCTGTAAGGTTTTGACCTGTTAAGAACTATCGGTTTCCCACAACTGACAGTAGTAAGAAAAACAAATTGTTGGCTCGTGTATTTGACCTGACAGTTGATATTGGAAAAAGAGAATCCATATAGGGTTGATTCAATAATTTACACAAATTAGAACATATCTAAATTTGACAAATCCATAAAATCCTACCCTATCCCCATCTAATACCGATTAAATAATCAAATCCATCATCAAAGAAGATAAAAATGAACATAAATGTGCACAACCATGCCTATTTAAACTACACAGGTAAGTACAAGTTGTGAACATACTGCTGAGTCCAATACAACTCAATTGAGTACATTACTCTTACATAAAAAATCGACTCAAAGATATGAGAGCGCACCTTAACAAGATCACGAGGTGCTGATAGAGCAACATCTTCAAGTAATCCCACCTTTAAGCCTAGAAAGATGAACTATAAGAATTAGAACAAACAATAAAGATGACAAAATCAACCCCATATAAATATATATCCTAAACTAGCACCCTCACCTGTTTTGGGTACTTTAGGTGAAGCCCCAATTGTCTTTCCACCTGCACCTTTTTGTGCCTCAGGCATTTCACATGATTCATCCATTGGTTGGGTGAATCAATTTTAACCTGAAAAGAAAAAAAAATTGCACAAATCAGAACATACGCTAAAATTGACAAATCCATAAAATCCTAACCTAACCCCATCTAATACCGATTCAATAATCAAATCCATCATCAAAGAAGATAAAAAATGAACATAAATCTGCACACCCATGCCTATTTAACCTTTGACAAAGTGGTGGTGGTGGTGGTGGTGGTAGAGAGGGAGATTGAGAAGAAGAACTGGTGGTAGCAGAAGGAAACTGATGATCCAGTGAACCCTAGATACCGTCTCGTTTAGGGTTCAGCGTGGATGAATAAGAAATGTAGAAGAGAAAATGTGTGTGGAAAATGGGTCATGGAGAAAGGGTTTTGTTATATATTCTACTGGACTCTTCGGGATTTGGTTCTTTTTTTTTATTCGGAGGATTTGGTCACTCCACTTGCCCCACAATTTCTAAAATTTGTGTACAAATAAGAGGCCTGGACCTACGTCTCATTTCATTTCCTTAAAACGGGGCTAGTTGGACCAGGTAAGGCAAGCATAGTTGCCTGGAAAACACTATGGAAATGCAAGATAGCTCATAGAGTGAAACTGTTTGCACGGAAGTGTATACATGGAATTCATTCTACAAGAGTTAAGTTGGCCTTCTACAATAGTGAAATGGATTCTCAATGTGACGTTTGTGGTTCGGCTGATGAAACAATGGAACATTTAATGTTTGAATGTGGTCACTCTAAGGCTATGTGGAAGCTGTTAAACATCAATATTGAAGTTATAGCATCTAACTATTCATCATTCTCTGAATGGGTTGAAGAGTGGTTCTCTAATCAATCCTACAGTTCAGATAAGGAAATCCTCTATAAGTTAATGATTGGGGCCTGGATTCTATGGAAAGACAGATGTGATTATGTCTTTCAGGAAGTATCTCTCAACCCTGCCGACCTTGCATAGAATTTGTTATCATCTGCATTCTCATTATTTTGTCAATAATATACATACCCCTCCTGCTAATGTTGAAATTGTCTCTAGATGGAAACCTCCCCTTCGGGGTTTTCATAAATTTAACATTGATGCATCTTTCAACTATGATACTAATCAAGCTGGTACGGGTATAATTATCCGTGATTTTGCAGGCACCTGCGCAGGAATCAAAGGGAGTTTCGCAGATGGAGTACTAAGTCTTGAAGCTGCTGAATGTATGGCTGTCTTGGAAGCTCTCCAGTGGGTAAAAGAGTTGCAGATTAATAAAGTACACGTTGAATCTGACGCTAAACTTGTTATTCAGTCAATTGTGGAAGGAAACCTTTTCATTCAATGGGAAAACCGAAACATTCTTAAAATTATTAAGCATTTAAGTCGTAGTTTTACTTCTTGTCATTTCAAATATGTAAGTCGCAACGATAATCAAGTTGCAGACAAGGTGGCTAAGTCTGTAAGGGAATCTTCTACGCCTATTCATCATGCTAGTAATTTCCCGGAGAATTTATGCAGCCTTATGGGAACGGATCTACTTTCTTTATCTACTTAAATACAATCTTTTTAATATCAAAAAAAGGCAAGCATAGTTGCGTACTATGGCGTGGGTGTCCCCAAACCCCAAGAGGGCCACACCTCTGCCTTGGGGTGCAGGTCGTCTTGTACCTTCGCATTCACCAATCTAGCGGTCTCCAGTTGGGTCCTGCAGAGCAACTATCATGGTGCATTAAGAGAAAATGATAACTTCGCCAACTATGGGAAGAAAAGACTTAGAGAGTAGCGCGAAAATTGGGTTGTCGCCGGAGTCAAAAGTTGACCTTGACAAGGCGGTAACCTAATGTAACCAGATTTTCCCATTAAGGTAATAATATAAGTTATCGTAAAAATTTATGGAAAGTTTAAATTGAAAAAAATAACCTTTTAAGTTCTCGTAAAAACTTATCGTTAAAATGGTATATGGTTACAAACTCAACCTAAAGTGAAGTATGTGGTTAGATTTTGTGTTGGCTTTCCGTTTTAACATCTTTGGGAAGGAAATAATATCATTTTATTTCTAGAAGTTATTATGATCTCTTTTGACGAATTACATTTCAGAAGGAATATCATCCGGTAACAACATTAGTTGGAAGCCGAGCAACAAGCTGAGCTTCAACTCCTTTTTTGATTGACCACTCATAAACCTATGAAAGATAGAATATGCAACACGTACATTACACATCGTAACTAGCAATGTAATTACATAAGCGCTTTAGAAAATCCATGGTATCCTCATCAAGCACTCCCAAGGTGGTGAAATCAAGTGCTCCAAAACCATAGTCTTGTGTCGTACACTTCTCCAAGTACTTGGCATTTTTCCTAGAGATAACATTCTTGATAGTAATCCCCGCCTCCAGTAAAGGGTGAAACGCCGGTCACATCAAAGCACATGTCACACTCATTATCCCAATTTAACACGAGTATATCAAATGGTTTCAAAGCAGTGTCATTTTTTGAAAATTGGAAAAAATAAGAAATTTAGATATACCTTTTATTATCTTATTTTCTAACAAAAAAATCGTAAAACTTACCCTATATTATAAGCATGCCTGAAAATTTAATTAAATACGTTTTAGGTGAGGAACCGATCTTTTTGGGAAATTGGACATTTTTAAAGCTGTTTCAAGATAATTTTACGCCAGACCTACCATGGAGGGGCTTCATCTCAAAAAAATTTAGACAGTTTTTACCTAAAATGTTGGGAAATTCATGTAAGTAATTAACTTAACAATTTCAAGACAACGAGTACTTGGATTGGAGGTTTACCTTCACATCTCTTACTCTGAAGCAAGAAGCAGTGAAAGAGATAAAATACTTTCGTCCCATCATTTTCATTCATGAGGGCTTACAAGATCATGGCCAAGGCGTGCAATTGCTGCCGGAGGTGATTTCTCAACAGCAGGAAAGGCGTGAAAATTCTTTATGGGGTATGAGCAGGAAAGTTGGTCTCCTTGATAAGCAGTGACGAAGCCAAGGTTTATCGCTCCTGGATCAAAATCAACAAAACCTAAATTTTCAATTCTCACCTGCCTAATTTTCCCCCATAAATTGTTGAATTTACATGAAAATCAAGTTTATTTGCACTGAAGTTAGAAAATAAGTGGGGTCCGTAGAACCCATTTGTCTCATTGTGTCTCCGTCCCTGTTGATAAGGTAACATAATTAGTTGCTGGCCGGCTGAAGTTTTTCCTTTCAAGAGCATCAAATTCTTTGTGGATCAAATTTTTTTTTTGTAAATTATGCAATGACGTAATATAATAAGTTTTTTATTAGAGGGGGGACAAAAAGTGATCCGAGGAGAGCGAAAATCGTAATTAATTTTCTTACTAGGTTGGTTCTTATAAGAGTTGAGTTTCGTTCTTTTCCAACGCAAAAGAACACTCTTCGTTCAATGAAAGAGTATAATTTAACCGAACTTCTCCTGGCATCAACTTAGTTAACGAGTCAAATACAATTTTCTCGAGAAAATTGAACATTTTCGAAAGGTTTTTAAAGGTATATCTACTGCAAAAACCTACTATGGAGGGTCTTTAGTTCAAGCAAAATTTTGTTAATTTTCTACCTAAGATGCTGAAAAATTAGAAAAGAAGATTCCATTTCAGTAAGTAGACAATTTCAAGACAACGAGTACTTGAATTAGGGGTTTACCTACACATCTCATATTCCAAGGAAAGAAGCAGTGAAAGAGATAATATTACTTTAATATCTTTCATGGGGGCTTAGGGTAACTCCAATGTGACTACCCAAATTGGGCCTGAATTGTACATGTCTATCCAAAAAGGTGGAAAATCTCCCTTGAGCTCAGCATGCTCAACAAAGGGATCCACAAGCAATTATTCGGTCTCCACGTGACATATGTAACCGTCCATGGAGACATGAATCCTAACCTTAGATCCTCACACACTCCACAAACGATTTCTGAGGCATTCCATGCCTTTTCACGTGACTCATCGTGGTCATTCTCACAAATATTTTATTTTTTATTTTTTAAATTGTGATTATTAGTTAAATTCTTAGCTCAAGGTCCACTTTCCATTGTTGTTTACACGTGATTGCTCCACAGAATCCCTCTGCAAGGTCTTACGTTCTTTACTTGTATGTAAGTTATTAGCCTATCACTTATCTTCTAACTCTTTACTAGAATTAAGTTAAATCAATTTAGTTGGTCATGTCAACAATCATTGACTTTCTTTGTATAAAAAAAAACAATAATCATGTGAAGAACATAAAATAATTTCTTATATTTATTCAAGTTGTACATATAACTTAGAATTCATTCTCAATCATTAGGTGTGTAGCTATTCATATGGATGTAGAAACACTCATGTATAAGAAAGTAAGAAGAAATCTTTATGATAGTGGAAGCCCTTCAAAACCTTAAATTTTGCCCATAGTACTTGATTTCCTCCGTAAGATCTATAAAATATTATAAAAATGTATTCTTAAGGTCTTTGGAGCATATTTATGTATTCCTCGTGAAATCTAAGACTTAGGATTTTTTCGCGACCGGAACGTCCTCGTTTTAGAAGTCCAAAAACGGCGAATTACACTGTCTATGATCTTGCCATAAGTAAATTAGGGTTTTATAGGATGATTTTGAAACTCGATCACTTACAAAACTTGGCCGTAAATGATTCTAAGATTATTTTCTTCGTTCGCCATTTCTTTCACAGCTCTTATTTATGACACACCGCTGACCCTGAGGTATTGATGCCCGTGTACATGTTTTTATAAACATAAAAATACAATGAAAGGCCATTAGCAAAGTAAATTTTTACTCATCTCATCGACATTGTAAATCATTTTCAACACTAAAATCTTATTTATAAGTATAATGAAATTATTTCCATTTGTCTCATTATGCACTTACATGTTTGCCTCATTAACATAGGCGTCATCTTCGACTTAGGTTTATTAGGTTAACTTTAATATTTAAGACCTGGTAAGAGATTTACTACCGCACCATTTTTTTTTTCTTTCCTTCTTTTCCTATTTTAAGATATTTTAAGATTTGAATGGTTGTTTCGCTTCACATTCGAAATGCATACCTCCAATGAACAATTTTTAAAGATTTTTGTTATTGGGAAAGGTGATTTGTTTAGGGGGAAAGCATCTTAAGGGGAAAGCATCTTAAGGGGAGTAAGATATATACAGGGGGAAATAATAACTGAATTTTGGCTTTTGCATATTATTTGGTATTCCCGGTTTACCCTCTAACCAAACCGTAACCAACCGACCCTGACAAAATAATTTTTCACCTAGAGGGACAAAAAGATACAATGATACATGTATTTTTCAGGATCTTCTTCCTTAAATTCTTCTCACGTCCCTTCATGACTTAAATTTTATATCAAGTTACCAACAAATCATCTGATGTTTTAGCTCATTCCCGGTGCACTCCAATCTTTTTAGTCAACTCATAGTCTGTAACCTGTAGAACTTCGTCTATAATCTTTATCCTATCCGTTTGTTTTTCTTGTTTTGCCGATGTCATATGTATTCGGTTCGGCATGTCCCAATGTAACTGGTCTGTATTAAAAATGAAACTCGAGTAATTAAGGTTTGAGCCATTTTGTGTGATACTAAAAATAAGTAAAAATTTCATGCGAAGCCATGACATACTCTAACGTAATACCTTTTCTTCTATAGGAGAAGTAGTTAGGCTGGTGAAATGTACCGCAGCACTTTCTGCCCATAAATGAATCGAGATTATGTATACATTCTCATGACACGCGATAAAGAATTTGGAAATGCTTGGAGTTTCACAATTAAGGAACAGATGAGTCTTGCCTCAAGAGATACGAGACACACAAAGAGACAACTCCATCTCTGTTCTGTTTATAGGAATTTGGGTGACTAATTAATATAACTCGGAATGGGTATGTTGTTTATTATTGGATGGAGTAGTTTTGAGTTGATGGAGTTCGGTCGTTGCAAATGAATCGCAAAGAGTTGGTACATATTGAGACTCAATCGATAAGGTCCCGTTCATGATCTTCTTCTTCTCGCTCTAGAGATCCTTCTTGACATTGAAAAGGTTCCACACCGGAAAAACTGCTACCATTTTTGCTTATACGTATTGATTTTTCTATAATAACTGCAACTGTCTTCATTCCTGTTAGTTTTTGTGAAACTTGGGAATCATGCTTATTCAGAGTAGCTCAAATAAAGGATTAGGTTAAGACGTACGGTAAGAGCAATCAATTATTCGATTAGGTTAAGTTGAGGACAAAAATGTAAACTTTGGTGTTTTATTAAGGGGAAAGACAATTTTTTACTCCTCCCCTTTAATAATCCAAAGTCAAAATAAATATACCTTAGTCAAACATTTTTAGCTTTCCTCCTAAACAAATCAACTTTCCCTATAACAAAAATCTTTTTAAAAGGATTCTCTTAAATGTAGCCCATATATTTGGATAAAATTTTGATGGGGACATTTTCTAATGAGGGCATGGGGACAAATGAGACGTTGACATGTGTCTTTCATAATAATTGTTTTCACGAATCCTGTTTCCAAAAATAACGTACATAAAATATAAACAGTTAAGATAAGTAATATTTTCTCCAAAAATACATTTCTTTTATATTTTAGAAAATTTTTTATTGGAAGCAATTAATTGGAAATTCACATGTCAAAATCTCATTTGTTCCTCATGCCCCCATCAAAAATTTATCGTATGTTTATTAACTATATAAGTTAAAACGAAAAACCAAAATTACCAAACAAGTCTTAATTTTTTTATTAACAATCCTACTTCTTCCCAAAATTAAACTATAAACCCTAACTTTTTCTTTTTTCTAATCCAAACTAAATTATATTCATTATATTTTAGTTTATTTTTAATTGTTCTCCAACTATTCTTACAACTTGCCTTGTCATAAACCTTAATTTTTACTTTCCTTCCACAAGCTAAACCCAAATCCTTTTCTCTAAAATGATGTTATTTTTCCTAAATCATGATTACAGTAATATCAATAGATGTTATATATTATAATTATTCTCTTAAAAATTCTTCACAACAATATCAATCGAAAATCGAAATGAAATCACCTAAGGTTTTGATTCTTTTCTAAAATCAATTTTCTAAAACTTCATAAGCATTTTTATTTATAAAAATTCTAAGATGATTTTTTTATATTACGTGCACGATTACATTAAATTGAGTATTCTTAAAAATCATAGATCCCACAAATTTAGGGGTTATACTTATATATAAAAGTTATGTTGAATTTTATGGATTATGTGTTAAATAATAAAAAAAATTGTTTGATTATATTAATGACTTATTTTAAAAATATAGGCTACACTTAAGAGAAACCTTTTAAACGGTAAACAAGCCAAAGTTTAATCATATCTTTTTTTGAAGCATTTTTCAATGATAAATGATTTAGATATTCTAATGGTTTCTCCAGAAAAAATTCCCAAGTGAGAAAAGGGACGAGGTCTACTTTACATTGTGTCTTTTCTTTTAGGATAAATTATCTAGGATAAACTATCAAAAAAATCAGCATCAACTTAAAATGATAGAAACCCGAACCGAACACTTCTACACTTTTTATCTACATCTAGCTTGTACTCTCACTTAAATTTTCATTTTACCTTTGCTTTCTATCCAAATATTATGTTGAGAACAAAACACAACTTATTCTTCACTTTTAGAAATATTTTTTAACGCAAAGAGTTATAATTTTTATTTATATTATTTTACAGGGAGTTAAGATTTTTCATGGGTTCACTAACCCTTTTAAAAAAAAATAACTACACGTACCTGTTGATGGTGGTTTTTAACTTAGGGTTAAAATCGAAAAATATACATCCGACATGATGCCACTATGACCATTATCCTATTTATTGAATTAATTAGCATGCCTACGTAAGAATTACCGGGGTATATTTTTTTTTTTACATGGGTTATGTTCCACGGCAAAACCCTTAACATTGACTACCATCATCCATGCCAAACCCTAATTCTCACGCTACCGCGCCAAGGCATGCCAACCATGCCAGACGCACCACTGTGCCAATGGCAAACTATGCAAGCCACATCTTCGCGCCAAGGCATGCCAACCATGCTAGCCGCACCACTCTGCCAATGGAAAACCATGTCATCCACATCACCGCGCCAAGGCATGCCAACCATGCCAGTCGCACCACTGTGCCAATGGCAAACCATGCCAGCCACATCACCGCGCCAAGGCATGCCAGCCACACCACCGTGCCAATGGCAAACCATGCCAGCCACATCTTCGCGCCAAGGCATGCCAATTATGCCATCCGCACCACTATGCCAATGGAAAACCATGCCAGCCACATCAACGCGCCAAGGCATGCCAACCATGCCAGCCGCACCACTGTGCCAATGGAAAACCATGCCAGCGGCATCACCGCGCCAAGGCATGCCAACCATGCCAGCCGCACCATTGTGCCAATGGAAAACCATGATAGCCACATCTTCGCGCCAAGGCATGTCAACCATGCCAGCCGCACCACTGTGCCTATGCGGCTACCAAAACGAAGGCGTGCGACAATCAACGACCACCCTTCAATCCTAGATGTAAATCCTAGCCGTCTAAGGTCGCCAGACAACGCATGGTAACCTTTGGCCCAAAACCCTAGTTTTGGCCACGCCAAACCGCGCCAAGGCATGGCATTCCACATGTGTCAAAGGCATGCCAACCACCTTGCCGCGCCGCGCCATACCGGCCTTCCCTATGCGGATGCCAAAACGAAGACCTGCAACGATCAACGACCACCTTTTCATTTAAGATGAAGATCTTAGCCGTCCAAGGTTACCAGCTAACGCATGACAACTTTTGTCCCTAGTTTGGTCGTGCCTAAACAAAGCCAAAACCCTAACTTTTGGCCGCGCCTAAACCAGGCCATATTAAAGCCATGCCGAGCATGCTTTCATGCCACTGGATACCAAATGAAGGGTTGCAATAATCAACGGCTATCTTTCCTATTAAGATGCAAAATCTCGACCGTCGAAGGTCACCGAGCCGGCAAGTCTCCCCAGCTCGACTTTCCAGACGACAACAACATGCTACATGTTTTCCATGTATACACTCGAGACATCAATGCATGTCACAAACTGGGGGATGCTCATTGGGTATTTGTTTGGAGGTTTACATCGTGCGGCGTACATTACGCCCGTTATAAGAAAGTATCATAATGATGAGGCGGTTAGTAAATACAGGGAGTAATGGTGAAACACTTTCTTTTATGGAACATCAATTCCAGGCGTTACCACCTCCTCCCATTTACTCACCCGTTTTCCATTTCTTAATGAGACTAGAGTACGTTTCACTTCGACTTGTATAAATAGGCATTACCTATTTCCACCGAACAACAAGTTCAGGTCAGGAGCATACAACACTCAGAAAACATTTTCTAGCTTTCCATCTGTTAGCTTCCCACTTTTTGATACAAGTCGTAGAAAAAAACTACTCTTCCAGAATCAACTATCCTGGTCTCAACACTTTCTTCGCTTCCCTCCCCAAAACCAACCCTTCTCCTTCACTTTGTGACCGAAGCAAGTATGGAACGACCATTTCTTGGTTTAGGCCGGATTTGTACAGATTGATCTCTCGAATCTAAAGTACTCCCTTGCAGTATATTGTTTAGGGTTTAAATTCGTTTCTTACCCATACACCCGAAATTACCAAAATCAGCAAAAACCGTTTTAACCCACAAACATTGCCATAGAAAACCCAGAGAGGGATACCGTGAACTTATCAAAACAACTATTCAAATTTGGGCTGAATGCCATAGGATGGTAGGTGCCACACGCCCATTTAATCGCCTAAAATTTTCATGGGACATGACCGACAATATTATGTGGTTCAATGAATCATCTTCACCCACAAGTACTCATCCTTGCATACTCTCACCAAAGTATGCGCCTGCCTTCACTCATAAGGAAATACGCAACAGAAGTCTTTTCTTCTTTCTCTCTAACTCTTCATGCCCCCATAAGTATAATAGGTTCTGCCATGCACTTCAACACTTGTCACACAATATCAGCAACATAATGAACACAAGGAACTAACACAATAAACCCATTTCATTGCATTAAAGAAGATTATACAAAACAGTCCATCACATGGACCAAAACAGGCCATCACCCTCTTGGTGATGCCTTTATTCTCTCAAGTATGAGACTACATGTCTACAAAACTCTCTATATGCAAGGCTACCGATTTTACCACTCCTTTAGGTCTATTTATACAACAATTCACTAGCAAAAACGGTGTGCATCCGCTTTCATATCCTACAGACAGCCACATGTCCACAGGTGGTTTTCCTAACCGCGAATCTGCTTTTCAACTACCACCTTTTGTGTTGTCATGAAGATTGAAGCCACACTTGTCTTGAACAGTTAGAACATGCCAAACTTAGTTATAAAGCCTCTTTATAACTATCTCAACCAAATCCCTTCCAGCATGCGTGTGATGCACATGCCACTCGTAACTGACAGCTTTAGCCAACATCCAGCCAACATCGCGCTACATGCAACTTGGCCAGAGCTAATGTGCAACTATCTTCGCGCTACATTTATTTAGGCCATGCACTTAACTTTTTTGATGCCAACATCTTAGTAAAGTCATGACAATAATGTCTTGTTATGCTGCTTGGTTTAGCTTCATATGTTAAGTGCATCACTTGCATTCTTTTTACTGAGAACTGGCCAACAATGTCGCATTTGGCAACGCCACTGTTGCATTCGCATTCGCCAGGCCTTGGTTAGGCCAATGCATAAGTCATCTCATGACTTATCTTGCATCCTTAATCCCTTCCTTGAGCTGGGACAACTATGGATTACGAATATGCTAACATGTGAACATCTCATGTTGCATCTTGCAACTTGCCACTTTGGCTTTGTCTTGCCTTTCCTAAATGAAGCTTCATTGTGTCGACCAATAAGCTTCATTAATTAGCCAAATATATTTACAATGTAGTGTTACTCTTGCACTTCATTGGCCCTGTGGGGCTATGTCATTTTTGGCACTTGACAATCTACCCAGTGTCGCTCCATCCGGGATGCACACTACTTGTCCTGCAACTCTGTAACGCGTAACCATTATGCGTCACTTGCATCCCTGTTATAGTCCTCCCCCACCTAATCTGTTCAACGTCCTCGTTGGACGCAACCAAGTATACTCAATATACTTGTTCTCCGGCCTTGTACGCTTCTTTCCAACTCTTTCTGCCTAGTACCATATGCCATCACTTAGATTACTTCCTTGCCATTGATCCTACTAACGTGCACTGTTGTTGTGACGTTGGCCTATGCTCCAACTTCAACTATAATCGCATTTCAACACCCAAATGCAACTTGGAAATTCTTCTTGCCAATTCCCGGAATTAGTCTTGAATTTCACTTGAATCATTTGCACCTAAGTGCACGCAAGTAATGATTCCTCCCAACTGATTACACTGATCATTTCCATAGTCTTATGCCTTCACTTTCCGACTTTGGTTATACCACAAAACTTGACAGGACTTATACAAAACTTGGCCTCATTCTTCAATCATATGCGCCTACGCTGTGTGGGTAAAATACCCGACGGACACGTGTCAACATCCCAAGGGATGAATACATGGTAAGATGAGGAGGTTGGAACACTGAATCATCCTCTGAAAAGAAGGGTTTGTCTCAGTCGAGGAAACTGCACAAGCGCCACATGAATGACGCGTGTGTATAAAGGTCTAATCTGCTTAGACGATCAAGTCTAAAAAGAAAGAACGCATTTAATGAAGGATAAGAACAAGACTTGGGTAGTTGTCCATCGTGACGGAAGACTCGGACGATCTATACTAAGACCCAGAGGTGGTGGAGCACGAGGTTCTCCATAGAAGGGAAACACGATCCAAGGGAGAGCGAGACAACTCAGAGGGAGGACCAAGTATGCCATCGCGAGGGACAGTATAGAACGAGTCTGAGGGAGCCAGGATGATGGAAGACAGCTCACCCAACTCGGACGATCAAGTGACCACGAGTTTATTCTGTCTATAAATACCAGTCCATGTACCAGGAGATGGACAACTTATGTAATCATAGATGGTCTTTCTACAAATAATTCCTGAGAGAGATTTATATAGAAAGAAAGTGAGAAATTTAGAAGAGATCTGTAACACTTTCAAGGGTAAGACCTTATAATCAATAAGAAAACATCTCATTCTCCGTGTATGTAGGTCTTCATGGCCGAAACACGTTATATGCTTGTGTCAGTCTTTACATTTCATGTTATTTACATCTTGTTCATGTTGAATCTTGTATGTTTAAGTAGTTTTTAGTATTTAATCTTACTTGGGTGTAGTAGTCAGAAAATATGCATCTACATTTTGGCGCTAGAAACAGGGAGGTATGAAGATCTAATCTACCTCCCTGACAACAACTCTATATTATTTTCATAATCTCTGTAAGAGAAGTGTTTTCACACTACAAAGTATATTTCTGTTGATATGAATGAGTAGAGATCGGACTCAAAAATGATCTTCACGATCTGAGAAGTCTAGAAGAACCTCAAGATCAACAGATCTACGTTTTTTCACTATTTTTCTTTAAGATTTCTTGTTATTTTCAATATTTTTAAAGTCTTCCTCAAGTAGCTCAGGAGAGTTGTAGATCGGAGTAAATATGAAGTTTTAAACGCTTCAGTGCTCAAACGATATCCTCCATGAAAGAGCTGGGAAGAGATGCTAGTCAGTAGGCTACATAAGGAAGTAATCACCTTATGAGAGTTGAAAAAGACGAACTTTTCATGATGTTCATCATCAAACTCACCATAATCTTGGAATCTCCTTCTTAAAAAATTAAATTTAAGTTAAGGGGAGGAATTAATGAGTATATAATCAGTCATCGAACTCAAAGTTTGTTTGAAATCATAAGTTAAAAGATGATGATATATATTTCCTAGAATGGGAAAACGTACTCAATCGTCATAATTAGATTCTTTCCCTATAAGGGTATGGCGTGTTGAAGGAGATATGTCCTCGAAACAAGGGAACTGGAAAAACACCTTTTCTATATCATCAACACCTCATGCAAAGAGGGATGTTTTAACATTTTCACATGTCTCCAAAATCTACTGCAAAGTTTTCCTTTACTAAACTGTCCAGTCTGAACTATGACTTAGTAGTTGCATGTGACCTGCAAATTTAGGGTCCCACTTCTAACAGAAAAGACAAATTAAGTATTATTGCATATGTTGCAGGGAAGGTAATGGTGACGCGACGATCTACTTGTGAGATCCAAGGAGAAAATGGTGGAGCCCAAACAGAAGGACTCGACGATATGGAGCCAGGCGAGGCTCTGATCCCAGGCGAGGGACAACCCGATGACCAATATCAGGAAGGAATAACTGATAATTCTAGCTCAGAAGGCGAGGGAAAACCCTTCGAGAAGCGTGATGATATTCATCTTACTCAGCCAGGAGGGTTAAGCCGCTTGCCGAGACAAGCAGCAAACAGTGAGTCCAAGAAGGACAGCCCTTCAGACCTCGCGCGATGCTAATGCTGCTATCGCAGCCATCCTGAAAACCCAAGAGGCCCAGGATAAGAGAATGATGAAATTAGAAAGGCGTAATAGAAATATGGAACGGAGAAACCGCAGGCTAAAACGCAAAGTAAAAAAGAAGGTACCACTCACAACCATTCAAGAAATCCCAGAGGAGGAAAACTCTTTCGAGCATCTGCAAGAAGACGAACGAATTAACATCCCTGACACCTCGAACGAGGAAACAACGGATCGATTTCCTAAGGAAGTAGAGGTGTGCCCGACCACGAGGATAGCCTATCCGAGGAGTCATCAGATGTTGATCCCAAACATAGACGAAACAAGAACCAAATCGACGAAGTAAATATTGACTACGAGACCGAGAATCTCGCATCCACAAACCCAAAACGAGGGGAGAACTCGAGGTCAACTCGCTTTAAGATTGTGTCATACGTTGAACAATCGGACGATGACTCAGGACGATCAAGGCATCGCCACCATGAACCATCTTTCTCGCCCGAGAGAGCTTTGGAAAGAATAAAGAAGGCCGAAACCAGGTGAAATGAGGATGAACTCCAAGCCCGATTCAACCGAATCGAAGCAACGTATAGAGAAGCTACAGGGAAGCAGGAGAATAAGAAGTTGGCAGTAGTCATCCAAGAAGCAGAACAATCTCCCTTATCCGAAAATCTACTAAGATTGTCATTCCAAGGAAATGCTCCCTACCGGTGTTCACACTCCCGTTCACAGGAATAGGAGATGCAATTGAGCACCTTAGGACTTATCGTATGACACTGACCCAATGGGACCACTACGATGTGGTGTTGTGTAAATTTTTCCCGGCTAGTCTTAGAGATGAAGCCCTATTATGGTATAACAATCTACCCAAAGGCTCAGTCAAATCATTTGCTCACCTGTCCGAGATTTTTTTAGAAACATATATTCATAACAGTCGAATCCGACCAGAAGTTGATGCGATGTTTCAAATATCTAGAGGAACAAACGAGTCGCTCCGCTCCCTGGTGACACGATGGAGAAAACTATGTGCTGAGATCGGAAAGGTCTCTGAAGACTATGCGATCTTAGGTTTCAAGAATAGTCTTAAAAAGACAGACCCTCTTTTTGTCCGCATGTATGAGTCCATGCCAAAAAGCTTAGGCAAATTAAGAGAAATCCACGAGGACTACATAGCCTTAGAGGAACTCCCAGGATGGAACTTATGACAAGATGGCAAAAGGAACTAGTAGAGGAGAAAATGTGGTAGAACCACAGAACCCTCCAGTGCCATCCCAAGGAGCAGGGCGATCCAACAATGGGTCAACCCAGTTCGACAAACATCGGACTGGAGGATGGAAAGGAAGAGATCAGGCCCAACATAAGAAGGGAAAGTTCATTGATCCAGTCTATACAAAATTGAATACCCCCATATCCGAGATCCTCAAGAAGATCGACGGACAGCATAAAATCACTTGTCTATGGAACATAGGTCAACACCAGAACGAACTAAAAATATGACTGACTTTTGTGAATTCCACAGTCACACGACAGACTCGTGTAGGGACTTAAAGAAGGTGCTAAAAGACATGATTAACTAGGGAAATCTCCAAGAATACATCGCACAACCGACATCCCCACCCACCACTGGGGCACCCATACATCGTATGGAGATCCCCCGCGAGGCACAGTACTTAGGCTGCACTACCATCTCACACTCGGCGATAACCACCCCCGTACGAGAAGGAAATATTACTGGAAGAATTCACAAGAGAAACTTCAAAGGTGATGAAGTTTTCAGTGTAACCAGAGAACCCCCAATGGAGGGTTGGATGAAACTATCCATCAACTTTTCAGCTTCGGAGGTACCAGAAGGAGGACAAATCCATAAAGACCCACTAGTGGTCACGACGGCCATCGCACTCCCCGAGCATGAGGGCGAGGAAGAAAAGACTAAAGCATTACCCTGGGCAATACCCAAAATCTTGATCGATGGTGGCAGTTCTGTTGAAATCGTATTCTATGAAACGTTCAAACAAATGGGCCTCAAAGACGAGTGCCTCATACCCTTGACTTACAACATATTTGGCTTCAATGGGTCATCAATCCGTCCAATAGGAGAGATAACATTAGAAATCCGGGTTGCAAGAATCCTTACCCTAACCAGTTTCTGTGTGGTAGATGTATTGTCACCCTACACAACCATTGTAGGACGATCCTGGGTCCACGGAATCAAAGGAGTGTCCTCGACCTACCATCAAAGGCTAAGATTTCCTACGCATGATGGAGTGGCAGAAATCATTGGAGATCCTGGCGAAGAAAAATACTGCTACGAGATAGAAGTTCAATAGGAGAGAAGAAAATAAACTCTGCCAGAGCAAAAAAGAAACGAGCGAAGAACGCCAAAAATCAAGCCGAAATCGATGCTTACATAGCTATAACGAATGAGGCAAGACGATCAGGCAACGAACTCGCAATGGACAATAACCTCCCATCGGACTCACCCATGGGACTAGTACAAAACCCCTCCGATATAGGGGAATTAAAATCAAATTTCTTGGCCTCGGAGCCAACCAAGGAGGTCAACATCAGAACACCCGAAAACCCGGGTATGGTGAAAATAGGGACACTCGTCATCAAGGAATAAGAAGAGAAGCTAATACAGGTCCCAAGGGAATATTTCGATGTCTTATCGTGGCGTATGGAAGATATGCCAGGAATATACCCCGAAGTGTGCCGTCATCACCTAAAAATTGACCCAAAGCACAAGCCCATGCAGCAAAAAATGAGAAAAGTGGCACCAGAATACCATGAAGCCATCCATAAAGAGCTAAAGAAAATGGAAGCTTCAGGGGTGATACGAGAAGTCCAATATCCAACATGGATATCTAACATGGTGATCGTACCAAAGAAAAACGGGGGAGTAAGGATCTGTATCGACATTAGCGACCTTAACAAAGCTTGTACTAAGGACAACTTCCCACTCCCTAACATAGAACAACTTATAGAAGCAACCTCAGGATACGGATTGCTGTCTCTGATGGACGGATACTCTGGTTATAACCATATCCCCCTCGCCGAGGAAGATCAAGAATATACCGCTTTCTTCACCCCTCGTGGCCTATACTGCTATATAAAAATTCTATTTGGGTTAAAAAATGCATGGGCCACCTACCAAAGAATGGTGGAAAAGATGTTTGATGGTTGGATACACAAAACCCTAGAGGTATACGTAGACGATATGCTTGTTAAGAGCAAACTCCCACAAGATCATGCACATGATCTCGGGGAAATCTTTGCACAAATGCGAAAATTTAACATGAAGATCAATCCCGCAAAATGTTCCTTCGGAGTAACCTCAGGCAAATTCTTGGGCTACTTGGTCACCAAACGAGGAATTTAGGTTGATACCGAGAAGGTACGGGCCATATTGGAAATGCCTTCCCCTGCAACGGTCAAGGATGTACAAAGACTGAATGGCCGGCTGGCGGCCTTGGGTAAATTCATCGCCCGATCTTCTGACAAATGCAGAGACTTCTTCAACACCTTAAAGAAGGGTGAAAAGTTTTCTTGGACTAGTGCTTGTGAGGAAGCCTTTCACAAAATCAAGGAACATCTGGCAACCTTTCAAATTCTCCAAAAGCCCAACCCAGGTGAAAACCTCTACATCTACCTATCGGCAACCAATACTTCGATTAGTGCAGTACTCACTCGCATAGATGCAGATGCGGAGCAACCAATTTATTTCATCATCAAAACTCTGACGTCAGCTGAGAAAAACTATTCAAAGATCGAGAAGATAGTGCTATCTCTGGTCTACGCAACACAGAAGTTGCGCACGTTTTTCAATGCGCACACTATGATAGTCATCACTAAATCCCCCATAGAGTCCGTACTAGACCATGCCGACAGAGCAGGTAGAATCTCTAAGTGGGGGGCCCAAATCAAACAATTCGGTATCAAATACCAAGCCCAGACGGCAATTAATACCCAGGTCGTCGCAGATTTCTTAGCGGATTTCTCGATGAACGACACTAATGAGATTGAGGAAATCCCAGGGATGGAAGACGAGTTAGAAGATCCTTCCGAACTACTTTTCTCCGAGGACCCCAAAGGATGGGAAGTATTCGTCGATGGGTCGTGTAACTCGGAAGGATCAGGCATCGGAATGGTTTTCACAACCCCAACCGGCCAAAGGATCTTCTATAGCTTAAGGCTCGAATTCCCTGACACTAACAATGTAATCGAATACGAGGAAGTAATACATGCCCTCTGAGTAATCATCGCGCTGGGCATCCATAATGTGCGTCTCACAAGTGATTCACAACTCATTATCCGGCAGATAGACAGAACGTACCAAGCCTCAGATCCATGTTTGCAGCGATACCTTCAACTCGCCAAGCACTACATCGAGCAGATACCAAACATCACGTTCCACCATTTAAATCGAATCAACAACAGATATGCTGATGCCATAGCATTCATAGCTTCTATGACAGTTAACCCTGAAGCTACCAATCTCAGAATTGAAAGGGTCATACTCCCCTCCATCCACTTGGAAGGAAACATGGACATCCTCGCTGTCGACTCAGTATCCCAGGAGTAAAGTTTTCCAGAAGATGACTGGAGGACACCAATCATCAAGTATCTATCTAACGGATACCTCCCAAGTGATCAACTAATCACACACAAGATAATATCAAGGTCTGGGAACTACCAACTTCGGGATGGCGTGTTGTACAAATAATCCTACCTTGGGCCTCTCCTAAGATGTCTCTCATTTGCGGAAGGACATACCATATTAAAAGAAATACACTATGGTTACGCAGGAAACCATAGTGGAGGACGATCCCTCGCTCACAAAGCGAGACTACAGGGGTATTTTTGGCCTCGCATGAACGAGGACTCAAAGCAAATGGCAAAAACTTGCATAGAGTGCCAAAAATTTGGCAAAAGAAGACATGCACCTTCAATGGACTTAAATTCCGTTCTAATTCCTTGGCCATTCGCCAAATGGGGGGTTGATATTGTCGGACCCCTAAGAGACGGTACTGGACAAAGGAAGTATTTAATCGTGGCCACAGACTACTTCACTAAATGGGTGGAGGCCTCGGCTTTAAGACTCATAAGCGACCATGATGTCTTTAAATTTCTCTTCGAGCATATTATATGCCGCTTCGGTATCCCAGCCGCCAGAGGAAAAAACATCGACCTTCTCTTCAATTGTTTCAAGATCAGAAAAAACAAGTCTACGCCAATATATCTTGAGAACAATGGCCAGGCAGAGGCCACAAACAAAACCATCGCCGACATCCTCTAGAAGAAACTTGACGGATATGGAGCCAGTTGGTGTGAATAACTACACAACGTCCTATGGGCCTATCGAACCACTAAAAGGGAAGCCACAGGAATGTATCCCTTCGCCCTCACATATGGCACATAGGCAATCATACCAACAGAAGCCATGATCCCCACAACGAAGACCAAGGCATGGGAGAAAAAACTGACCTCGGACATGATACTCTCCAAACTGGACGATTTGGAAGAAAACAGAGAAATTGCTCTCCAAACAATAGAAAACTATCACAGAAAATTGGCTCGGGAATACAACAAGTTCACTAGAGACAATTCAACCCAGGCGATAAAGTCTGGCGCGAGATTCCACCCTACCAACGCGAGTCAGGCTAATTTGCACCCGTATGGGAACGCCCACTAACAGTCCTATCTAAGGCAAGGGATGGAGCATACAAATTGCTCAAATCTAATGGTGAAGAACTTGAACGCCCATGGAACATCAAATACCTAGAAGCTTACAATGCTTAAGAACACCTTCCAACGGTCCTAGAATGGGGCACGATCCCTACTTGTACACAGGTCATAGAACCTTCCTAGAATGTACTCAGAGCTTACCAAGCTCCCTTTTGACAAATAATGAAACTGCTCTTTTTGTGTTAATTTTGCTTTTTGCTTTGTTTATTTGATTTACTTCTGTTCTTTTTTGTTTTCTTTTCCCCTTTTGTTTTTTGTTGCTAATTACTTTATCCCATACTTGCATACCACAAAGTCCCATATGCCACTATGGAAAAGTGCTAGCCACACCTTCCATTGTGCACATAATGATGCAGGTACTTTACCTAAGCTACCCGACACGGACACAGACCTAAGGTAATGCCATCACGATCAAGGAATCGGGTGATGTCCTCCACAATAGGAGATATCCAGAATCGAGATACCTACCCCTGGCCGGGGAAAGTATCACTCGACCGAGGTATCACCCTCCAAGCCATATGGGGGAAATATAGTCCTAAACAAGGAACCAAAAAAAAATGAGAGAGCGCGAAGGAAAATATCCTATGTATAAAATTCCAATACTATAAGTGGTGCCTTATCCAAATACAGGAACTGGTCACTCCTTGGCTTTGACATCCATGATCGGACCAAGATTACATATGTCCACTCCTCCGAGCCACGCAAATCGCATAAAGCAATCAAATAAACAAACTCTGAACAGTACAGAGATGCAAATTACACGATGCCTTTGGATCATAGCATCGCGCTCGCGCCTCTCTTGGAGTAACGAGTTCCTCACCTACTAGTTCCTCGTACGAAGAGGCATCCACGAGCGGGATCACAACCAACCCTTATCTTCACACATATCTTGTACTGGAGCAAGCCACCAATCAATTTCACACTGCTTTAAACATATGACAAGCCTCCGGTGCTACTGCATAAAACATGGGAAAGGTATATATATATATATATGTTTGAAAACAGAAATAGTATTTTATACCCTAGCACCTCCAGCAGCAAATGTTTCTAAAACTAAAACGCGCAAACACCCACACAGCATGCAGTGTTCCCAAGGCTAATCGTAAGAAGAAACACAACACACGAAGTGGTTCGAATCTTGCCCGTAAAAGGAAAATCAGTGATAAATACGAGATCCCATAACAGGAGGTGCAGACACTTGACGAACAGACGAGACTAAAGATGTCATGCGAAAAGATAGGTCTATCCGAGAAGACATTGGTGATGATCTAGAACAATATCAAGAAAAAACGAAGCAATACATGAATGAGAGGACATACCATCATGGTAAAAAATACATGAATAACTACCTTGTTCCCATGGAGGACGAGGAGGAAAACATTTAGCATACATCTGAGAAAAGAATGAAGAAAAAAGTAGACCATACCCTCATCACAAAAGGACCCTTCTTAAATAGAAGAGGAAATCTTTGGAAAACTAACTAGATCTCCCAAACCCAAGAAGGTCAAAGGTGCGACAAGCTAGACGATAAGAATTCCGTAGGAAAAGTACAAAAGAAAAGACATCCTGTTCCCAGAAAATCTGAGAGAACCAATAGATATCTTAAAACGAGCTGACAGGTACAAACGTGTCGAAAAAGGTGGGACTGTTACACAGTTTTCTTCCCATCATGCCTTCGGCAAGTTGCAAAGAAAAGGAGCAAAATGTGTGGGTAAAATACCCGACGACCACGTGTCAACATCCCAAGGGATTAATACATGGTAAGATGAGGAGGTTGGAGCACTGAATCATCCTATGAAAAGAAGGGTTTATCTTAGTCGAGGCAACTTCACAAGCGCCATATGAATGACGCGTGTGTATAAAGGTCTAATCTGCTCAGACGGTCAAGTCTAAAAAGAAAGACCGCATTTAATGAAGGATAAAAACAAAACTTGGGTAGTTGGGCATCGTGACGGAAGACTCAGACGATCTATACTACGACCCAGAGGAGATGGAACACGAGGTTCTCCACATAAGGGCAGCACGATCCAAGAGAGAGAGAGAGACAACTCAGAGGGAGGACCAAGTATGCCATCGCGAAGGACATTATAGAACGAGTCCGAGGGAGCCAGGATGATGGAAGACAGCTCACCCAATTCGGACGATCAAGCGACCACGAGTTTATTCTGTCTATAAATACCAGTCCATATACCAGGAGATGCACAACTTATGTAATCTTAGATGGTCTTTCCACAGAGAATTCCTGAGAAAGATTTAGATAGAGAGAAAGTGAGAAATATAGAAGAGATCTGTAACACTTTCAAGGGTAAGACCTTATAATCAATAAGAAAACATCTTCTTCTCCGTGGATGTAGGTCTTCATGGCCGAACTACGTTATATGCTTGTGTCAATCTTTACATTTGATGCTATTTACATCTTGTTCATGTTGAATCTTGTATGTTTAAGTAGTTTTTAGTCTTTAATCTTACTTGGGTGTAGTAGTCAGAAAATATGCATCTACATACGCCAAATCATGCCATGTATTAAGGTATGCACTCTATGAGTTCTCACCACTCTTGGTATGCGCCACAATCTATAGCCTTTGATTCACCTTGCAAACATCAGCACTTTCACTAGATTTGGCCTCCAAATCATATTGAAAACTTCACCTTCTTGTACTTGCATCATCTGTATGCCAAAGAACCCGCACCTTGTTATTCTTTGAATGCACTGTCGTAACATCATGATTAAAATGCATGACTTTTGTACTAGCCATGACTTAGGATACCCGTGACATCGCAACGTCTCTTTAGAACATGCATCCTCTTCACGCGCCTTTGAAACCAGCAATTTAAGCATCACTTTCTCTTCCAAACTGCTACACTTTAATATGGCGGAAAAATAACATCATATTCTTCCTAACAATGAGTTACTCTTAACTCATATACTTGATGTACTTACATCTTCATTATTGCTGCGTTACTCCATGCATTCTCTTCCAAATGCTTTCGCACTTCCACATAAATATCAACATCAAACTCGACTATGCCACCACCTCCTATATTTTCTTCTTTCACTTTCAGCGTCTTCTATTGCATATTTTGTCTTAACATGCTATGTAGCATCTTCCACGCGAACTAGCTTTACTTTGAATGAAATAGCAAGATCTTTCATTTCAAATACCCTTATTCACTACTACCTGACATAGAGAGACTTCATTTCCATCATCAAGGTCTACTCGAACTAAACTGAAAGTATACTCAAACTTGAGCAAATACTCGCGCCAACTGATTGCAACTTGTAAGACCTAACAAGCCTTGCAATACGGACTTCATCTTCGCTTCTAAGCAACAAAGGAAGCGAGACAGCACCTACTGTCCCCAATGTAGCAATTCACTTTGCCACATGCACTCTTCCAACTATCAACGTTCTTATGCAACTCCCATAACGAAGCACAATATAATTGACACTTAGTTGAATACTCCTTTTAGACTGATGCTATCATTTTTCTTTAGCTTTCATGAAGATTTCTACAAAAATGACCCCATGCCATTTTTATGTATCACCACTACTTTGTCCTTCTTCTCCATGCATCTACAATTCGTCTAACTTGCATTTATTCACGCATTATGCATTTTCGCCATGCCCAAATCCTATGTGGCGCATGTTACTGTTGCATACATGCTATGCCAATTAGCATCCAAATCTTGACACAAACTTGTGCACCTTTGCACAACTGGAACGAACTTAACTTGGTGATTCTGAGCATCACCATAGAGCTCAGCAAAGTCATATCACTCAATGACTTCCGCGGATAAACACTTTGGACAGTTGCAAATAAGGCCATAATCCTTGTAAATGAGGCGCCACTTCCTACGTTCCATGAAGCAAGAATGACGCATTCTTCTTCAAACTTGGATCTCATTTTTACTGCCCATGCACAACTGGTTAATCTTGTCTTTCCCCTTCTCCAAAATCGACTGTAGTAGCCACAATTGTTGATTTGCAGTCGACAAGAACATCCGCTTGTGGTTATGATAAAAAGAAGGTCTTCGGACACAGTTGTCCAAGCATACTGATCTCACTCATAAACCAGGTGAAAGCACACTCCTTGTGCGCATCTAGCATCAACGAAAAACTCTTTGCAAACACAAGACCGTGGTGTATCGGTTTTCCCTTAACTTGCGGTTATGTCTTCAACCTTTCCATAAGCTTTATGCTAGATAATAATTGGTCATCCAATTCTTCTTTAACGGCATCACATTGCCACAAAAATGCTGGTTCTCAACCAGACTTTGCATTACCACCAAGGTACATGCATTCAAGAGAGATAACTAAAATCTTCCATCAACTGGATACGATGAAAACACCTTCAATCTATCACATAGACATGTTCTTCATCTACTTTGCCACTGCAAAGGCCATCAACTTCTTTGTATTCAGGAATTTCCCCTAAAATTCCCATTACAACTTGCAGTGTAATTGTTACTGATAACACTACGAAAGAATGCATTCCAAATTCATAATCTTCGCATACTTGTGAGAAACATGGACTTTAACACCTGAATTGCACCATAAAAGTCAGCATACTCCTTAATTTTGTCATGCCATCACTTGAAAACCCGGTTTTCAATGACTCTTGCGCGTTCGTCTTACACTTTGGGCTAAAATTTTGACACCTTTGTCATAAACTTTCATGGCCTGTTGCTACTTCAATCTTCAAAGTTCATTCCAATCGATATTTCCACACAATAGCAACTTCTTCTAGTCTCCATACTAACGAAATCCAAACAATTCTTCACTGAATTTGACAAACAAATGACACCAACTTGAGTAAAAGAGAGAAAAATCAGCAACTGTGTCCCCAAACCTGGCTCTGATACCTGCTGTCACGCGCCCATTTAATCGCCTAAAATTTTCATGGGACACGACCGACAATACTATGTGGTTCAGTGAATCATATTCACCCACAAGTACTCATCCTTGCATACTCGCACCAAAGTATGCATCTGCCTTCACTCATAAGGAAATACGCAACGAAAGTCTTTTCTTCTTTCTCTCTAACTCTTCATGCCCCTATAAGTATAAGAGGTTCTGCCATGCACTTCAACACTTCTCATACAAGATCAACAACATAATGAACACAAGGAACTAACACAATAAACCCATTTCATTGCATTAAGGAAGATTATACAAAACAGTGCATCACATGGACCAAAACAGTCCATCACCCTCTTGGTGATGCCTTTATTCTCTCAAGTATGAGACTACATGTCTACAAAACTCTCTCTATGTAAGACTAACGATTTCCCACTTCACTAGCCAAACCTGCGTGCAACCGCTTTCATATCCTACAGACAGCCACATGTCCACAGGTGGTTTTCCTAACCGCCAATCTGCTTTTCAACTGCCACCTTTTGTGTTGTCATGCAGATTGAAGCCATACTTGTCTTGAACGGTTAGAACATGCCAAACTTAGTTATAAAGCCTCTTTATAATTATCTCAACCAACTCCCTTGCTCCAGCATGCGTGTGATGCACATGCCACTCGTAACTGACAGGTTTAGCCAACATCCAGCCAACATCGCGCTACATGCAACTTAGCCCGAGCTAATGTGCAGCCATCTTCGCGCTACATTTATTTAGGCCATGCACTTAACTCTTTTGATGCCAACATCTCAGTAAAGTCATGCCAATCATGTCTTTTTCTGCTTCTTGGTTTAGCTTCATACGTTAAGTGCATCACTTGCATTCTTTTTACTGAGCAATGGCCAACAATGTCGCATTTGGCAACGCCACTGTTGCATTCGCATTGGCCAGGCCTTGGTTAAGCCTTAAACCAATGCATAAGTCATCTCATGACTTATCTTGCATCTTTAATCCATTCCTTGAGCTGGTCCAACTCTGGATTACGAATATGCCAACATGCCAACATGTCAACATCTCTTGTTGCATCTTGCAACTTGCCACTTTGGCTTTGTCTTGCCTTTCATATATGACGCTTCATTGTGTCGGCGAATAAGCTTCATTACTTAGCCAGATGTATTTACAATGTAGTGCTACTCTTGCACTTCATTGGCCCTGTGGGGTTATGTCATTCTTAGCACTTGACAGTCTACGCAGTGTCGCGCCATCCTGGATGCACACTGACTTGGCCTGCAATTCTGTAAGGTGTAATCATTATGCGTCACTTGCATCCCTTTTATAGTACGGGACTAGGGGTTGTATCAAAATTTTCCGAGCGTCAGATTATCGCGGGATTAAACTCGGTAAACTTATAGTATTCGCTTGAAAAATGCATAATTATACATTTAATTTAACCCTACCGTGTTTTTGTGATAGGATAGCGTTTAGGTTTCACAAGATCTATATACCCATTTACAAGAGAGTTTATATATGCCTGAAGACCAATAACAGACCATAATATAGTATGTTTCAATGCATGGTATTCAGCCATTGTTTGTACGTAGCTTTTGTAATACACCCTTCATTCTCGGATTGATTCACCATTCATAAAACTATGGTCGAAGGTGTGCGCACCCAATTAAAAATAGTAACAATTATAACAAAAGAAAAAAAAATTATTTTTATCCCCAGTTAGCACACTATCGGCCACAATATGGTCCTTCCATTTTACACTTGAAAGAGACCATATATATAGCCGAGGACACGAAGGACCCGCGAGGGATATACAAAATTTCAAGTACATAACAGAGCTAGTGCACTGTATTTTAGTGTGACTGGGGATTAGCACAGTTGGCATACTGGTGGCAAGTCGAGAGTCCTACAGATTGAGCATGACAACAATGATTTCACCGCAACCTGTGTTGCACGGACGCTGCATTTTTTGACCCGTGTCCGCGTCGAATATGGGACGCTGACAAGATGCGTGTCCGACGCACCAATGTGCCCGTCCCCCGCACGATTGGTCTGGACGCACTGATGATTCGGGTTTGAAGCTTTTTTCCTTTTTTCTTTTTAAATTTCTTCCTTTATTTTTATTATTATTAACTATTAACTAAATGAAGAAAGACAAACATTGAGATCAATCATTTAGGTCTTTATCATGGTTTTTTAATTGGAAATGACATCACGTATACCCTTGGTTGGGCATGTGTTGTTCTAAGAATGCATGTTGATTGTCCCATGTGTTTAATAGTGATTGATTGCTTGATCTTCGTCGTGTATAAACAAACTATCTCTCATTTTCTTTTAAAATTTATACACATGTAGTATCACTTTCTAATTTTTAAGATCGAAACACCTGACTTTATTGTATAAATACATGATTGTATATATAAATAAAATATGTATATACGTGTTCGCGTCCTAGTATTTTGAAAATTTTATAATGCCCGTATCGTATCCGCGTCTGTGCAACCCAGACCACAACAAATCTAGAGAAAGGTACTGCCTAATATCAGTGAACATTATTATTACTTGATAGTATCTACTACCAAATTGGTCTAAAAAACGAAAATGATAAACTTACGGAGCAGAGAATCCCTAGAATCGGTGGCTATCACAAAGCTGTGGGTCCCACCACAAAACTGTACCCCCGCTCAGCTCTAGTGGATGAGGGCCACGCAGATTTGTGAAAGGCCACCGATTCTGCTGGATTCTTTGCTCGGTATAGCTCTATGAGTTCCCTTAAAGAAATAGCCTTCCCACTAGTTTCATAGCCAAAAAAGAAAAGTACTGTCACTTTCAAACGCTAGACTCAACAAGAATAATAGGCTGCTTCAGAAAACCAAACAACAATTCTAGGCATTGGTAAATCGCCTTATCCAGCGGATTTCTAGATTTTTAATTAGGCTTCATTTTCAAGTTCGTGTATTAAAATTTAAAAAACCCAAGCTGCTAAGGGCTGTCAAACCGGAAACGATCTATATCCCGCGGATTAGATCCCCTAAACCATCCTATTGGTGAGAATACGAGAGCGAGGGGGTGGGACCCACTCTTAACTCACCCCTGCTAAACCGTCGGGTCATAAGAAAATTTCACTTTATATCTTACAGGACACACCATGAGATTCAGCATGCCGTGAGTCTATCACTTCCGCTGTCAAACTCCAATATCTGCATATTTTTTGGGCCCATGGTGGTAGAACTAAATGATGTTAAAAAGCATTTGCCAGCCGACTATTTCCCGATGGATAAACATACTCGAGAAAAAGATATTTCGTTCCTCAACAAAGATACTTTGTTTTACAAAAAGTGACATTTTTGTTCTTAGTTGTTATGGAATTTTAAACACAAAATTGGTTAAAAAGACCAAAATCAACAATTCTTGGGTGAAATGAACAGTTAGATTTTGATACTGTTTAAATGGACAAAAATATAAAAATAGGCAGGATGTAACCAGTTTCATCGTGCCCATTTTCAAATATTTTTTCTTATTTTTAATTTACACGGGATGTATCCAGTTTCATCCTTGCTATTTTTTAAATTTAAGCAAGGATACTATTTTCTTTTTGCCATTTCACCCAAACTATTTTTTACTCGTCCATTTGAACTGTGATTTAAAAATATTTGGACAAATGACCCATTTTCCGAATTTTAAAACCAATCTAATTTCTTGGCTTCTAGGGTCATTTCCTATCATCCTTTGGATATCTACACGGTGATAAGCACGATTATTGGAAAAGATTATGAACTTTTCTACTGGTCTGTATATATGGACCGTTCTAATTGATTGTTTTACCACTTGTTTCTATTCATTGACCATCATCTTCGGAGAATTACGGGAATACTTCTTCTTCTTCTTTTACCAAGAGTTACCCGGATAAAAAAGTGAAAATAATTTGAGACACTACCAACGTTGAACCTGATTTAGTTTTAAACATTATTCAAAAACTATGGTTTCACTAAACCTCACTTTTCCAAAAATCATCACTAAGCCTCCATCATTTTTGAGGAGTGCACCTATGGATTTTTGCTCCCGTAAAATCTCCCGATAGTGGATCACATGGTTGTGGAAGCCCTTTCTGCATTGGGATTATCGCGGAATTTGAGTTGGGACAAAGACTTGGTAATCCTGTCATTTTCGTTTATGTTGTGATCCACTTAAAACCATAAAACCCAAATTGGATATTTTTTGGATTCTAAAGGGCTACATGGAATTGAGCTAGCAGATTTTTATCATCTCAAGGTACTCCTATATTATGGCTATAAAGGGGTTGACAAGTGAAGCCAATTGGAGGAAAAAAAATGGATGTTTACAAGAGATGGGGTTCGGCTAAGTATCAAATTCAGTCAGCATTCAGGAAAAGTCCTTAGTGTATGACACAATCCGAGAAGAAGATTATATATGGAAGTTATGGATTTCCTTGTGAACGAAATGGGTTACGATTTTTCCCATATTGCTGAGGCCCTAGTGATTTTCAATAATAGTTTAGGAGAGGATTATCCCTCAGTGCTCTTTTATCGGAATTTTAGTCTCAAAGTCTGATTAAAGAAAAACTACCTCTGCCGCTGCTCTCAAGAATGACAGATAAGGCCTTTTTGGAAAGGTTTGTCAAACCATTTGAGCAAAAAGCTCCTGAATATTGAATGCGTTCCACGATCAGTTGAATAGCAACTAACTACTTCTGAAATGAAAGATTTGAAGAGATGATCAATACGCTTTGCCGGTACGATGTCTTTCCTCCTTTTCTGTTTAGTCAATGCCTCTCCTTTAACGTTTTAGTTTTATTGCTTGTTTTATTTTTTTCGGAGATGAAAATTGTTTCGTGTTTCAGGCACATGAAGAATGTATGTCATTGTAGTTATGTAGAATATCATGGGATGCTTGAATTTCCTATATGATACTTATTTTTGAGATGGTGTGATTGATTAGGATATTCTCATGTTCATATACTCCATGTAGACTGCAATGAATCTCTCTATGTGCTGTCAAGAAACCAAGATAACCCGGCCAATCAAGTTTGCTCCTTGCACAAAACTAGTTAGAGCGTCCACAGTGGTGCGAGCATAACTAAAGACCAAAGACTAAAAAAAAAGATCAAATTTGGGTTTAGTCCGTCCTGTGGCGTAGCGGGTGACGAGTAAATTTGGTCGCGCGTTGATATAAAGTCCGTTTCATCGTGCAGCGTAGATAAAGATTACGCCTGGCATGGGGCGTTGATAAAGATAACGCCTGGTATGGGGCGTTGATAAAGATAACGCCTGTATGTGGCGTGAACTATAACAACGCCTGGTGTGTGGGACGGAGATTATACGTTCTCCCGGGTTAAAAAAAAAATGGGGCGTTGATAAAGACAACGCCCCAAGCAAAGTTTTCAAAACTTTGTGAAGGTGGGATCATGACTATATCAACGCCTGGGTGTCCGGCGTTAACTTTACGTACGCCCCATCCAGGTGGACATTATACGAACGCCCCATCCAGGCGGACATTATACCAACGCCCCATTCAGGCGGACATTATACCAACGCCCCATCCAGGCGGACATTATACCAACGCCCTGCATCAGGCGTTAACTTTACGAACCCGCGGCTACAGGCGGACATTATACCAACGCCCGTCGGGTAGGCGGACATTATATAAACGCCCGACTATATTTGGATTTGGTCTTAATCGCCGACCAAATTTGGTCCGAGTTTTACTCTTTGATCAAATTTTGATCGATGGTCCGTCCCACTACGCCAGCCCACTCGACACCAAATTTGGGTTTAGTCGTCCACTGCAGTTGCTCTTAGTTTTCCATCTGAAAGCTTCTTTTATCTTTCTATAAACTAATTACTAGATTTATGCCCGTGCTACGTATCGGGCATGTTGTAACTACATTCATCTAACACACACGAATATGTTATGTTAGATCAAAGTGTCCATAATGCAATGGCTCAAGGCACAATGAACACTAATTAACAGGATGTTCTAGGATATATATATATATATGATACTATAAGATTTCATACCATATACCCGAGAACTAAAGAACTGGAAACTGATTATACTGCTTGGGATAAGTAATCTATAACTTCAAGTATTCGACACTATATCTTATAAACAGAATTACCAGCATATTGTTCAATAGTAATTTCTTGGCAAGTTGAGAGTAAACAGCTTTCGCAGTAAATTTATACCTAGTACTCAGAGCCAAAAAGAAGTTAGTAAGCCAAAATCATAGAGAGAGAGATTACATAAAATAAAAGAAGATATATTGTAGTGGTTGAGTTGCGGCTTTCAAGTTGTTGTAGTGGATGCACGCGTCCATCAGTTTAGCCTTCAAACTTGTTGCTGTGTTCAAGCAGAGATGAGAGCTCCCCTGATCAATTCTTTGTTCATTTTTCTGTACTTCTACGACTCTCATAATTAAATTATTCACGTTGTTCATCCTCATTTTCTCTTCAAATCAGGTGCAACTCTATAATTCTTCTCGCACCTACTGTTAGAAATCCATCCAACAAAACGGATTAATAACTCAACTGCAAATGTGCTTAAGATTATCTACCGTTTGAGAGATCAGAAGTGGAAAGTTCAAGTGAAGAGAGATAATCCAAGGCAGTCGACCTAGGTCCATGGTAGATAAGGCATCCCTTTCATAACAATACCACCTTCTTTGACATAAGATATATGTAATCTGTTGGATGACCCATATCAAGACATCTTAAACTCCTTACTTGCATGTGACATCTTCTCATAGCACCAAATCCTCACCGACAGCAGGTCTAGACTCATTACCTGGTGCACATCCAGAAGCACTAACTAAGTGCTTTGCGAGACATGGATTTTACCTGAGAAAATATAAAGATGCACAATGATGTTAAACAATAAGCAACAATTACAAATTGTGCAATTCACATTTGATGGTATGTGACAATACTCATTAATTACATGTACCCTATTTTATTTAAATAAAACAATACTACGAACTTTTACTACCCAAAACATGATATACTGTAATTATTCTTTCTAATCAATGGCACAAATCGGATAAGTTTTGATCGAGTGAATAATGAGATATCAATCACAAACCAAGGTGACTGTAAAGAATCGGCTGTTGGTTCCGAGAGAAGAACACCCTGCCAGAGACCTTGTTAGCAGATTGGATTTTTGGTGATAATATGTTGCTTACTTTTGCGGAGGTACAATTGGATTAGTTTACACTAATAATCTAAACCAAGTTTCGCAGTAAAAAAAAAAAAAAAAAATTTCGCAGTCCCTTGCCCTTGGGTTTGCTTCTAAAACTACAGAGCCCCTTATGCTGTATTCTGCATGCTCCTTCTTCGGTCGGTTGCTCTCTGCTGCCCCTGACTTCTTGCGCGATAGGACTCATTTTGGAAGGACGGGGAAGTTTGCAATTACATTATTACCTATTCCGATTGCATTCATTTTACTCTCTGCATCCAGTAGTGAGAGGGCCCTGGAAGCTAGTACAGCGCTTGTTGGGTTGAGAAAGTAAAATAAATTTCTCAAAGTTACTGTGCTGGTTTGGGTTGCCAGTCAGAGTCAGACTAATTGTTGCTGAGACAATGGCTATCATTTATAGCCCCGGAATGGGTGCAGATGGACAAAAGAATGTAATGGTAATCTCGGTGTCTAAGAGTGTTGTGCAAAGTTTCTGTGGGCTGTCAAAGCTAGGTGGATTAGCATGTAACTAAGGTTACCAAAATTTTATGGTGGTTACCGAATTCTCATAAGAAAAAAGCTATAAATACGAAAATACAAAATACATCAAATGTAACCCTAGAGTTAACAGTCTTAATTTTCGATTTTTCTTCTAATTTTTGATTCTATGGGGATTTCTGGCAGTCGGCCTTTTTCTTCCAAGCTATCGCATATTATCAGTTGTATTAAGATGTAAAATACATCTATCCTCTTGATTCATGAATAAGAGAAGAACCAAATTCTGAAATTCATGCACTAAATCTGACAGAAAAAAAGTACCATGGACGTTCAAATAGTGTAAATATAAATAGTATTACCTCTATTGGTTGAGAAGCTCTAACGGCTGCGGATACTATTCAAGAGACGAAGAAAACAGTGCAGGATGATTCAACGGTGGAGGAACATATAAGAAAAGATTAAAGCACTCATTGATGAAACCATAGCTTTATAAGGATGGTTAAACGTACATCGCCAGCCTTGCTGATAAATTTTTTGGTTTTCTAATGAAGTTTTGAGTCCTAATAGGCTAATACGATAGGTTAACAATTTCGATTTCCAAACTAAATTTGGATAGAATTCCAAACACGGTCGGTCACGTTTCCCTTTTTTTGATTTTCTTTTTATAATTTCAACGTGTTATTGTTTTTAAACCAGTTATACGTTGCCAGTGTCCACACCAAAACACTCTTTCACAAAACTCAAAAAGGCCTATCTCGACCAATAGGAAGCGATGGTTTCATCACCATTCAACGTGAGACCTTCGCTTGTCTAGGCCTTTAAGTCTTTAGAAGTTGTTAAATTAACACTTCATGTTTTCGGCAATTTTTAAGAAAGCACCCAGATAAATAGATAAAGTGACAAAGAGAGTCTTTTTTTCCTGGGGTGGAAAGGAGGAAAACTATGAACTTAATTTGTACTTCAAATAAAAATCTGTAGTAAGTATAGTGACGCTTGATGGAAGTGCCGTTGTGGTATATGTTGAAGTTTCTAGTATTCTCGTATCTTACAAGGCTTGTTATTGGTACTGGTTCATATTCTAAAAAGGAATGGTATACCGCCTTTGTAGATGTTGTAACATGTTGAATGTTGCAGGTGAGTTCAATGGATCTAGAATTGCTAAAGCGAAAGAAAACCAGTAGTGTATGCGTGAAAGGGCTTCGCTTGCTCTCTGCAGAAAAGTCGAGGAACCTATCCCACGTCGGTATACTTCTAAATCTAAACCGCCTAGTTACAACTACATAGGTTTAGATAGAAGATAATAGACTAAGTTATTGTGTACAATGGAACCGTGAATATACATGATATATATATATATATAGACTTTGCTTATACTTGAGGCTAAAGTACTTCCTAAAGAGAAGTGTTTCCTAACATACAAGAATTCCAAAATAAACAAACTCTTAATAGAGTAACATGGGTCACGTTACACTTGTACCGGATACTGTGTTAACACCCTCCCGCAAGCGCAACGGGTTATCTTGAACCGTTAGCTTGAACCTTAAAAGAGAAAATCTGTCTCTTGATAATGGTTTTGTGAAGATATCCGCAATATGATCTTTAGATGATATAAACCCGATATCAAGAAGTTTTAAAGCAACTTGATCACGAACAAAATGATAATCAATCTCAATATGTTTTGTTCTTGCATGAAATATAGGATTGACAGTGAGATAAGTAGCACCAAGATTGTCACACCATAGAACAAGGGGTGATTGAGTAGAACACTAAGTTCTGAAAGAAGTGATTGAATCCACATAATTTCAGTAGTAGCAATTGCAAGTCCCCTATATTCTGCTTCAGTACTGGAACGAGATACTGTTTTTTGCTTACGAGCACTCCAAGAAATAATATTACCACCCAAGAAAATACAATAACCACTAGTAGAACGTCGATCTTCAAGAGAACCAGCCCACTATGAATCAGTATATGCACTGAAAGATAATTGCAGAGAAGGAGATGGCTTAAGAAGTATACCAAAGGTAAACGTGTTTTTAAGATAACGAAGTATACGCTTTACCAGAATCCAGTGGAAAACATTGGGTGCATGCATAAAATTACATACCTTATTAACAGCATACGCCAAATCGGGACGAGTAAAAGTCAAATATTGTAAGGCTCCAACAATGCTACGATATTCAGTAGCATCAGTTAATAAGGTACTACGATCAGAAGATATGTCACCAGAATTACTAAGTGGTGTTTGAATAGGTTAAACACAATCAATTTTTGCTCGAATAAGAAGATCATGATTATACCTTTGTTGAGAAAGAAACAATCCTGAGGAAGTACGAATTGCTTCAATTCCAAGAAAATAAGACAAGAAACCAAGATCTTTGATTGCAAATTCTTGTTGCAGAGGATCAAAAGTGGATTTAATACCAGCGGAATTGGAACCGGTAACTATAATATCATCCACATACACCAATAGATAAATAGTGCCATATGATCCATTGTAGATAAATAAAGATGAGTCACATTTTGAAGTGACAAACCTAATTTGTAATAAAAAGGTATTGAGTCGGTGGTACCACGCACGAGGAGCTTGTTTAAGGCCATAGAGGGAACGATGCAACTTGCAAACATGTGTAAGAAATAGAGAATCAACATAACCTGGAGGTTGTTTCATGTACACCTGTTCTTGAAGTTCACCATGTAAGAAAGCATTATGTACGTAAAGCTGATGAATAGGACAATTGGAAGACATGGCCAATGTAAGAACAATACGAATAGTGCATGGTTTAACAACCGAACTAAACGTTTCTGAAAAATCTATCCACTCTTGTTAATTGTATCCTTTTGCAACTAAGCGAGACTTACGACGTTCAATTTCAACATTAAACTTGCGTTTGATACGAAATACCCGTTTACATCCAATAACATTCATAGAAGGATGGAATGGTACTAATGTCCAAGTACCATTACAGAGCAATGCATTAATCTCATCGTCCGAGGAGACACGCAAATCTAGATCTTTATGAGCTTCTGAAATACAAGTTGGTTCACGAAGAGAATCACATACCAGAGCGTATTTAGAGTTGGGTTAAAAAATCACGTCCTTAGCCCGAGTCACCATTGGATGCGTCGCAACAGCAGGGCCGGCAACTGAAGTGACAGTTACTGTCGAAGTGGAGTCTAACACAGCAGATGAAGATGATGTAGCTGGTGCTGTAGATATTTCATTGGATGAGGTGGAAGGTTGAGCTGAGTTCTGTTATCTGCTAGAGTCGAATATAGTAGACGGAGATGCAGCGACTGGTGTTGGAGATATCTCATTGGCTGACAACAAAACGCTGTCTGTTATGGAAGTACTATCAAAACGTTGTTGGCTTCTCATTGGAGGAACTGATGATGAGTTGATCTCAGATAAAGAGTAAGAATCCAATCCTGACGATGACTGGTGTATAGTTGCAGTGTGGGGAACAATAGTTGAACCAATAAGAGCTGTAGAAACTGATCGCAAGGGAGTAATAATGGAGCGAGTAACCGAGACAAGTGGAGATGAAACAATTAAAGGTGAAGTAGAATTTACCTGAGAAGGAGCTGATGCCGGTGAAGGTGGTGATGCGGACGCAAAGGGAAAGGTAGTCTCATCAAAAACAACATGACGACTTACATAAACACGACCCGTAGGAATATGGAGACACTTGTATCCTTTTTGAGATGGACTATAACCAATGAACACACATGGATAGGAAAGAGGTTCCATTTTGTGAGACCTATATGGACGTAGGTGAGGATAACATAAACAACCAAAAACACGAAGAGAGGTGTAATCCGGTGGAAGACCAAAAAGAGCTTCATATGGAGATGAATTATTAATAGAAGTAGAAGGAACACGATTCATTAAATAGCAAGCAGTGTAAAGCGAATCATACCAATACGAGAATGGCACATAATCCATGTTTGAAATTGTAAGACCAGTTTCACGAATATGACGATGACGGCGTTCCACTAAACCGTTTTGTTCAGAAGTGTGTGGACATGAAAATCTATGAAAAATGCCAAGTTGCTGAAGATGCGGAGTAAGTTTGCGATACTCGAGTGCATTATCATATTGAAAATTTATGATTTTTAGATTAAATATATTTTCAACATGCTTTTGAAACAAAAAAAATATAGAAAAGATATCAGACTTTTGAGACATAGGAACATCCAAGTAAAACGACTAAACACATCAATAAAAATAATATAATATTTATATCCTTCATTAGATAAAATATGAGAGGGTCCCCATATATCTGAGACAATTAAATCTAATGGATTCAAATAAGCAGTTTTACTAGGATTGAAAGGTAACTTATGACTCCTATGTTCATGACAAGATGAAATAAACTTAATAGTCTGATTGGAAACCGGAAGTGAAAACTGGGAAACGACTTTACGAACTGTGCGCATCATTCGATGTCCCAATCTAGAGTGTCAGTCTTGTAAACTAGCATGTTCGCCTATGAAAACTTTAGGCGACTTAGACGAATCATCAAGTTGATACCACCCCTCTTACTGCCTCGAAGAAGATTCTTCCCGGTACATCAATCCTTCATAAGACAAAAATTCGGGTGAAATTCAAATAAGACATTATTATCCGTAGTGAGACGAGACACTGATAAGAGATTATAAAAAATTTGTGGTGCAAAGAGTACATTACAAAGATGCAACTTACGGTTGGGAGTTCCCAAAACAGAAGATCCAACATTAGAAATTGGAATAGAAGAGCCATTACCCATATGAATTTGATCAGGACCAATGTACTTGGTTGAAAACTGAAGACGAGAAAGATCATTCGTTAGATGATCTTTAGCACCACTGTCAGGAGTCCATGGAGGAGTTGGAAGCAATCCAGTATGAGCAGTATAGGAACGTGGTGCGGAAGCTGGTGGTTGGCGACGCGGAGGAAGAAAACTTCGATCAAATATGTTCCAATAATCCGACGCTTCATGGTTTGGACGGCCATAGAGCTGACATGGGAGTTCCAAATGGCTACGTTGTGCTGGAGGACGAGTACAAACAGGAAACCGGGACGAGCTGGAGGAGTTTGACGCAGTATTGAGCCGATTTGATGCAGCAGCGAACTGAGTAGAATAGGAACTGTATCCGCCAGAGAAACGAGATGAACTCGACGTAGTATTGCAATACGGTACAACAATATTCGCCACAAGATGAGTGTTTAATGCTTTCGATTGACTTTCAATACGCATTTCAAAGGTGAGAAGAAAAGTAAGAAAATCTCCCACAGTAAGAGAACCCATCGTGGTAGTCAAGGATGTAACAATGGCATCATATGAACTGTCAAGACCAGCGAGAAGGCAGTGACGAAATTCTTTGTCTGACACTGTTGTATTAGCGGCTGCAAGACTGTCCACCAAGTCACGAGCATGGTTGATATAATCGCGCATAGTCTTTGACCCTTTCTTAAGAGCACGTGGCTCACAGTGAGATGGTGAATTTGAGCAGCAGATTTAGAGGAATATTGAGCTTCAAGAGAGTCCCAGATTGTTTTTGAAGTTGTGAGATGATGAACGTGATGAAAAACAGTAGGTGTAAGAGATGAGAATAACCAACTTACCAGGATTTTATCCTGTTTTGTCCATGAAAGAAAAGCCGGGGTAGGAGCTGCATCGGCAACAGGAGGTTGTGGGTAGAGTTTCGTACCAGTAACATGACCATCGAGATCGTAAACCTGAAGATACGGTAAAAACTGAGCTCGCCACAAGGAATAATTGGTTTCATCCAGTTTGACAGTGATTATATGGCGAGGTTGAGAAAAATGAAGAGACGACATCACAGAAGATTGTACAAAAGATATAGTTGAGTCAATAAGAGCATTGTTAGTTAAGGATTCGGTAGACATGTTGAGGAAGGGTGAGGATCGACTAACCTAGCTGATACCAAGTTAGAACTACTTAGGTTTAGGTTTAGATATAAGATAATAGACTAATAAGAGAATACAGAGAAAGTGAAACTTTTATTAAGTTATTGTGTACAATGGAACCGTGAATATACATGATATATATATAGACTTTGCTTATACTTGAGGCTAAAGTATTTCCTAACATACAAGAATTCCAAAATAAACAAACTCTTAATAGAGTAACATGGGTCACGTTATACTTGTACCGGATACTGTGTTAACACCCTCCCGCAAGCGCAACGGGTTATCTTGAACCGTTAGCTTGAACCTTAAAAGAGAAAATCTGTCTCTGGATAATAGTTTTGTGAAGATATCCGCAATCTGATCCTTAGATGATATAAACCCGATATCAAGAAGTTTTAAAGCAAATTGATCACGAACAAAATGATAATCAATCTCAATATGTTTTGTTCTTGCATGAAATATAGGATTGACAGTGAGATAAGTAGCACCAAGATTGTCACACCATAGAACAAGGGGTGATTGAGTATAAACACTAAGTTCTGAAAGAAGTGATTGAATCCACATAATTTCAGTAGTAGAAATTGCAAGTCCCCTATATTCTTCTTCAGTACTGGAACGAGATACTGTTTTTTTGCTTACGAGCACTCCAAGAAATAATATTACCACCCAAGAAAATACAATAACCACTAGTAGAACGTCGATCTTCAAGAGAACCAGCCCACTATGAATCAGTATATGCACTGAAAGATAATTGCAGAGAAGGAGATGGCTTAAGAAGTATACCAAAGGTAAACGTGTTTTTAAGATAACGAAGTATACGCTTTACCAGACTCCAGTGGAAAACAGTGGGTGCATGCATAAATTTACATACCTTATTAACAGCATACGCCAAATCGGGACGAGTAAAAGTCAAATACTGTAAGGCTCCAACAATGCTATGATATTCAGTAGCATCAGTTAATAAGGTACTACGATCAGAAGATATGTCACCAGAATTACTAAGTGGTGTTTGAATAGGTTTAACACAATCCATTTTTGCTCAAATAAGAAGATCATGATCATACCTTTGTTCCAGAGCCATGCCGTTCTTGCACTTCAGGAGGCTGCTGAAGCTTATTTGGTTGGATTTTTCGAGGATACCAACTTGTGCGCAATTCACGCCAAGAGAGTTACAATCATGCCTAAAGATATTCAGTTAGCAAGGCGTATTCGTGATGAAAGGGCTTAATTATTTTTTCGAATTGTGTTTTATTTTTTGTAGGTTTAATTTTTATGGTAATGGAGAATACTCTGTATGTTTTCTTCTTAGTAGTTTGCGTATTTATAATCAATCAATAAAATCTATTCGTTTTTTGATAAAAAGTTCTCATCAGCCAACAATAATTTTGTTTAGCATTTTGTCCGGGATTTATAACCGGACTTGCTGCATTTTTCTGGAGAAAAGTGTTTGTATACAATACTCGTATCGAATGTAAATCCAGCGCCTAGAGGTGCTAGCACTATAGTTGGAGCCTTGGAGGCTGTTGCCACTGGATATTGGCTAATTAAGAGTCTATTTGGCAACCAAGAGTTTTTATTTCTTCACAAGTCTTGAAGCCAGTTTTTTGCTGTTTCGAAGTTTAATTTTCTAGAAAACCATGATGTGGCACCAGAAATCCTTCTTATGCACTAATATGCAGGTATTGTGGTTGGATCCTTTACCATAAAATCAAATACTTCTTTCCAGTCTCTTATGTTTTTCGTATACTCAATATCATAATAACCCAATGGATTCGCCTCATCCCTCTGCACTTTTCGCTTCTCCTCAGATGGTAGACCAAAAAACTTCTTCAAAGCTACCTCAACTCTGTGCTGAAGATTGAACGACACACCATGATTGATAACATGAAAGAAACCCCATTTCCTGCAGGCACTGCCTACTTTGGTTGCTAGTTCATTACGGCTTAGCTTCTGTCAACTCATCTGGATGTAGTAATGGAGAGAGGTCAATTAGTGGACTTTCTACTGCCTCAACAATAAAATTTGGCTCAGGTCTATGCTCGATGGGTTGAATGAAAGCCACATCTACGACATCCATCACAATAGATCAACTCTAAAATATCCGGTATTTGTTCTTCCATGCTTTTATGTGCCTATGATTTACCAAAACAACTGCTTGAAAAATGTGCATCAAAGCTTGGACAGTCGATAAGATAGGTTTCAAGAAACACAACCGTTACTTAAAATACACCATAGTCGCCGAGGTGGATGCCACCGATACACGCTGATCAGTATTGCTAAATATTTCATACAATCATTGAAACTGGTTGTGACATTAAATAAATCGTTTGCAATACGAGTTTAGGGCCGTACCAAATCTCGGTACTGACTTCCAAGTTACTGAATGGAAAAAGGGATTGTAAAATCGGTTTCATGCCGCACTCACTCTGAAAATGAGTGTGGCGTTGCGTGTGTCATACCCAACTTGATAAAAAAAACTCAAAACTTTAAGTGATACATGGTTAACTATCTAAGACAATGGATCACCAAGCTGTTAGGTTGTAGCGCCCCCTAAGCTACCAGCTGGCTAATCCAAGAGATTAACTATAAAATGAGGCACTAACGATCTAAAACATCTATTTAAACATTAAGAAAGAAGTTCTAAACAAAGATTAACCCGAATCTAAACCCTCTCTGAAATAATCCTCTCAAGTGTTACATATTTAATAGTGAGTTGATTTACAAATAGAATATAAACACAAAATAAACATAGCGGAAGCTAACCAACTAACGAAACCAACTCCTCAAAGCTTTCATCGCCACATGCACAACTTGATCTGTCTCTGAAACTGAAAGTGAGAATATGTGAGAACATCATCCCTAAGAGGGGTGCCCCGTAGAAATAACAACTAACTTTCAAGTAATCACTAGAATGATTTAAAGACGATGCAGGTTTTACTGAAAACCGATGAAACTCGGAAAACATATAAAGCGTATTAAAATAATAGTAATACTGAAATTATAAAATTCTACCAACCAATAAACCAGCACACATTCACAACATAAATAGTAGTTGAGCGACGTCTTCCTTCGGAGTAGCAAGGCATGACTGTTGCGGATTCTTCAATGATCATTAAAGTGCCCATGAGGTTTCCGTCCTCAAGTCATAAACTATATGTACATTACCAGTACCTTATTCTACGCGCATTCTACATATCAAGTATCCAAAGAAACTAATGGTAACAACATTATATCCGACCGAAGTGCTTACACAGTGCAGAGCCATATACACCGCGTAAATCCAACAATCTTATATAAGATTCTTAACATCACTTTCTCTAAACACCACAAACATAATATAATAGCTTTTGAAAGTAATTTAAAAGAACAGTAAACATCCATGTATGAGACATGCGTTGCCCCCGTACAGAAATAATGAAAATATAATGGCCAAATTAAAACCAGACCTACATAATATTCATCCCAACGAGGCCTATCTAGGTTTGCAATAAATAGAAATAGCATTTGGGAGCACACATTTCACACCAATCAAAAGGAAACCTTCTCCCTTTCATGCTAACAACAAATAAAGATTGTAACCACTTTCCAGTCAATGGAAAGAATCACATTTTGGAAAATAAGTAAATACTCCCAAAACACAGATATTAGTTGTTTCTAATGATCCAACCCATCCCAAAATGTAAAAGAAAACTAGTTTGTAATACACACAAATAATACATGCGTACATATATCATATATTAACAAACACATGCATGCATTTCATAAAAGATATATTTTTAAAAACAATAATGAATACAAGAGAGTTCGTTATTGATACCCACCTCTTTTGATTACAAGCCTCGCCTACCTCGAGATGTTCAATCCACTGGATCATCCTTTGAATCAATCGTTGTTAATAACGACTAAGTGTTAATCACACAAGCACTCTAAAGATTATCCAAAAGGCTCATACAAGGCTCATAACACAATATCATATAATTATCTAGCTATAGGCTAAGTGAACTATCTAATGGTTAAGCCCATTTATGGTTCTATACATCTTCATTATCTATCTTTAGTACAACTAAAGGTTTACTAATTCAATTAGGTTGGTTTAATAGTCCCCTAGATATGTCTTATGAATATCTACAACTTTTTAGAAGGAACCAAAGACTAATTCAGACCACAAGTTCCAAAACATCAAACTAAGAATATATTGCGCTAAGCGCGAGTCCACTAAACTCGGCCCAATACACAAGTGCTGACCCAACTGGGTCAACTAACAGTCCACATTGGGTCAAAGAGGTATAATAACAGTCAACGTCTAATGTCAAGGTTAAAGTCCAGTCAAATTAAGTCAATGGTCAAAGGTTGGGGTCAATGGTTCAACACAGTCATGTAGACTGATTCAGGTAAGTCGACTCAGTAAGACAAACCGAGTCAGACAGAACAACATCTAAGTCGGACATCTAACTCAGCTAACAAAGAGCAGAACATATTCAAACACTTTAACGCATAATCAAAACACAAAAGCAAACACACAATCTCAACAACATTCTAACTAAACCCAGTTCTCTAAGTTACAAACTAACTTCCATACCAAAGTCTTGTTTTCATCAAACACTACACTCTGATTCCTAACTCTAAGTAACATACTCTTCACATCTATACATAGCTTCATAATCTGGGCGTAACCCACTTGTACCTGCAATTGTTCTCCATGTCAATCTCTTACACAAAATCATACACAACACAGTCAACCACCTAAAACCTTCTTTATCAGCACCAACAGCTACATCCGCAACTCGTCCCAACACAACTAACCAAAACAGCATCACCATACCAATTCCAGACTAACTCAGACTCTTACATACACATAAGGAAACTTACTTAATTCTTGTAATTTCAACTCCGTGTATGAATCATCAATCCAACCTCAATAGCCACATATGTAACCATCTTCACCCTTTCTCAGAAATCACCACCAGCAGGTCTATCTCATGACTCAACATCCTCAGCTAGCAATCACAGATCATGTACAACTCATCTAGACCACCAACACCACTAGTTCAACATTTCATCTCAACAATTTCATTACCTCCAGCAATCCAGTAAATCACTAAACCTAATACAACTTCAACTCATTCAAATCTCTTGAACTCTATCAATACTGCCATCTTAGCTTCAACAACACCACTATCATACACAGTATCCTCAACTACAAGACCATTCTAAAGTCTTGTAATTCATTAATTATCAACACAACTCTTCATTGTTCTCACCAATTCAGCACTAACAGCTTCACTTGTAACACCAAATCAATTTTCAGCCACCCTTCATACCTCATATCAGCAACAACGGCATCACCACTGCCTTCCCATATCCAGTCCCTGAATTCACTCACTTGCAATTCCAGATGCAACACTTCATTCATCTAACTAAGTTCAGCCCAAGTACATGTGAGTTGCAACCAAGAATATCTTCACACTAACTGCAGTCTCAAACTCAATTCGACATCAACAACACTACCACGCCCGTCTATCTTCAACTGCAGATTCAATACAACACCAGTCTTAACATCCATCTAGGATATTCACTCAAATCCAATTCAAGTTCCATAACTGCCCAAGAAAATCAAAATATCTGTAACTTCTCCCCTAACCCATTTATCTAACTCCGATCAGTTTCAACATCAGTTCTTCATGTCCCCTGCCAGTTCAATAAAACTGCCATAGCCCATAAAACCACAACCCATAAAACTGCAAACTTCTTCAGATTTCGATACTACTATTTACAAGACCACTCTCTAATTCTTCTTCATCCCCTGTAATTCAGCTTACAACTTTAACTTCTCAACTTCACAAACCACCAAAACAATCTTCAACATCACAGAACTCTAATTCCAAACCACCACCAACAGCTTTAATTCCCCAATCACCCTTCGAAAATAATTCATTCAATTCCTAACTAAAACTCAAACCCTAATATCTAATTCAAACAACTGAGAAACTGAAATTAAACCTTGTAGAATCATCTAAACTTCAAATAAACACAAACACAACTAAAACCGATCAAAACAAAACGATTTCATAAAGAAATTTCAATCAATTACAAAACCCTAATTTAACTTACCCAAATCTCTGCTTTTCTAGCACTAAATCAGCTTCAGTCAAAACACCTCCTCACCCAGTTATCAAGGAAACAAAGTCTACAAGAATTCTCATACAAATAAACACTCGAATCTCAGAGACTGAGATCGAAAGAGAAACGGAGAAGAAGAACAGAAGAAAGTAAAAAAGAGAAATGAATCTCTTCGACACGTCTTTGTGATGATAAGGCCAGTAAAACTTATAAAGGCACCCATTGAACTGATAAGGGCAGCCAAGCGGTTTAAATGAAAACCGCTTGTTTTTCCCTTCGACTATTCTGACGAAATCTTCTTCGTCTGGTATCCGAATGACACGTTTGAGTAGTCCAAATCGCATAACTTTTCGATACTTATCTAGTGATACTAGTTTCGTATGTAGATCGTTTAATTAACGTTCGTCTCTAATTAATCGAGTCCTTATCGGCTAAATGGTCTCTTGACCGGTCTAATAGCGTTGACGAGCTTGAGGCTCGTTACATTCACCCCACCTTATATCATTTTCGTCACCATATAGTCTTCAAGAACTCCCCACCTTATAGAGAATTACTATCTCACGACTAAATGCAGGTACTTCTCGTACTTACAAAAGCGTGATAAAACAACTCATTTTAAATGACTTCGAAACAACAAGAAATCAAACACAAGCCTATATGGTTTTCTACAAATAAAATCTACCATTTGTAGCTCTAAGTGCAATAGACTAATTTTCTATTTCATAATATGGTTGTATCTAAGCTCAGTATGTTGAATTAATCTCTAACAAATAAGTATGTCTAAGCTTTTCGCGCTAAAATTTGTAATTTAATATTTAGTATTTATTAATTGATGTAGTTCCATATTTGTTATACATTTATTCATATATCTAATCCAAATTTGATTTTTCGTAAACTTATAATATCTGATATTTTAACTTACTGTCATACTATATATAAATTTTCCAAATATTATTGTCTACTATAAATTTGCTATTAACAAAACTATTGAAATACTATTATTAGTAGTGTAACTATTTTCTATATGTTTATCATTATCGTTATTAGTTTGTTTATAGTCCCGCTGGTACATTAAGTCTTTTCTAAGTATGACTGTAATTGATTTTACCTAATCATTATCTATCTTTAGTACAACTAAAGGTTTACTAATTCAATTAGGTTGGTTTAATAGTCCCCTAGATATGTCTTATGAATATCTACAACTTTTTAGAAGGAACCAAAGGCTAATTCAGACCACAAGTTTCAAAACATCAAACTAAGAATATATTGCGCTAAGCGCAAGTCCACTAAACTCGGCCCAATACACAAGTGCTGACCCAACTGGGTCAACTAACAGTCCACATTGGGTCAAAGAGGTATAATAACAGTCAACGTCTAACGTCAAGGTCAAAGTCCAGTCAAATTAAGTCAATGGTCAAAGGTTGGGGTCAATGGTTCAACACAGTCATGTAGACTGATTCAGGTAAGTCGACTCAGTAGACAACCGAGTCAGACAGAACAACATCTAAGTCGGACTCTATCTAACTCAGCTAACAAAGAGCAGAACATATTCAAACACTTTAACGCATAATCAAAACACAAAAGCAAACACACAATCTCAACAACATTCTAACTAAACCCAGTTCTCTAAGTTACAAAACTTCCATACCAAAGTCTTGTTTTCATCAAACACTACACTCTGATTCCTAACTCTAAGTAACATACTCTTCACATCTATACATAGCTTCATAATCTGGGCGTAACCCACTTGTACCTGCAATTGTTCTCCATGTCAATCTCTTACACAAAATCATACACAACACAGTCAACCACCTAAAACCTTCTTTATCAGCACCAACAGCTACATCCGCAACTCGTCCCAACACAACTAACCAAAACAGCATCACCATACCAATTCCAGACTAACTCAGACTCTTACATACACTTAAGGAAACTTACTTAATTCTTGTAATTTCAACTCCATGTGATGAATCATCAATCCAACCTCAATAGCCACATATGTAACCATCTTCACCCTTTCTCAGAAATCACCACCAGCAGGTCTATCTCATGACTCAACATCCTCAGCTAGCAATCACAGATCATGTACAACTCATCTAGACCACCAACACCACTAGTTCAACATTTCATCTCAACAATTTCATTACCTCCAGCAATCCAGTAAAAATCACTAAACCTAATACAACTTCAACTCATTCAAATCTCTTGAACTCTATCAATACTGCCATCTTAGCTTCAACAACACCACTATCATACACAGTATCCTCAACTACAAGACCATTCTAAAGTCTTGTAATTCATTAATTATCAACACAACTCTTCATTGTTCTCACCAATTCAGCACTAACAGCTTCACTTGTAACACCAAATCAATTTTCAGCCACCCTTCATACCTCATATCAGCAACAACGGCATCACCACTGCCTTCCCATATCCAGTCCCTGAATTCACTATCACTTGCAATTCCAGATGCAACACTTCATTCATCTAACTAAGTTCAGCCCAAGTACATGTGAGTTGCAACCAAGAATATCTTCACTACTAACTGCAGTCTCAAACTCAATTCGACATCAACAACTACCACGCCCGTCTATCTTCAACTGCAGATTCAATACAACACCAGTCTTAACATCCATCTAGGATATTCACTCAAATCCAATTCAAGTTCCATAACTGCCCAAGAAAATCAAAATATCTGTAACTTCTTCTCCTAACCCATTTATCTAACTCCGATCAGTTTCAACATCAGTTCTTCATGTCCCCTGCCAGTTCAATAAAACTGCCATAGCCCATAAAACCACAACCCATAAAACTGCAAACTTCTTCAGATTTCGATACTACTATTTACAAGACCACTCTCTAATTCTTCTTCATCCCCTGTAATTCAGCTTACAACTTTAACTTCTCAACTTCACAAACCACCAAAACAATCTTCAACATCTTCTTGTCACAGAACTCTAATTCCAAACCACCACCAACAGCTTTAATTCCCCAATTCATCTCCCTTCGAAAATAATTCATTCAATTCCTAACTAAAACTCAAACCCTAATATCTAATTCAAACAACTGAGAAACTGAAATTAAACCTTGTAGAATCATCTAAACTTCAAATAAACACAAACACAACTAAAACCGATCAAAACAAAACGATTTCATAAAGAAATTTCAATCAATTACAAAACCCTAATTTAACTTACCCAAATCTCTGCTTTTCTAGCACTAAATCAGCTTCAGTCAAAACACCTCCTCACCCAGTTATCAAGGAAACAAAGTCTACAAGAATTCTCATACAAATAAACACTCGAATCTCAGAGACTGAGATCGAAAGAGAAACGGAGAAGAAGAACAGAAGAAAGTAAAAAAGAGAAATGAATCTCTTCGACACGTCTTTGTGATGATAAGGCCAGTAAAACTTATAAAGGCACCCATTGAACTGATAAGGGCAGCCAAGCGGTTTAAATGAAAACCGCTTGTTTTTCCCTTCGACTATTCTGACGAAATCTTCTTCGTCTGGTATCCGAATGACACGTTTGAGTAGTCCAAATCGCATAACTTTTCGATACTTATCTAGTGATACTAGTTTCGTATGTAGATCGTTTAATTAACGTTCGTCTCTAATTAATCGAGTCCTTATCGGCTAAATGGTCTCTTGACCGGTCTAATAGCGTTGACGAGCTTGAGGCTCGTTACATTCACCCCACCTTATATCATTTTCGTCACCATATAGTCTTCAAGAACTCCCCACCTTATAGAGAATTACTATCTCACGACTAAATGCAGGTACTTCTCGTACTTACAAAAGCGTGATAAAACAACTCATTTTAAATGACTTCGAAACAACAAGAAATCAAACACAAGCCTATATGGTTTTCTACAAATAAAATCTACCATTTGTAGCTCTAAGTGCAATAGACTAATTTTCTATTTCATAATATGGTTGTATCTAAGCTCAGTATGTTGAATTAATCTCTAACAAATAAGTATGTCTAAGCTTTTCGCGCTAAAATTTGTAATTTAATATTTAGTATTTTATTAATTTGATGTAGTTCCATATTTGTTATACATTTATTCATATATCTAATCCAAATTTGATTTTTCGTAAACTTATAATATCTGATATTTTAACTTACTGTCATACTATATATAAATTTTCCAAATATTATTGTCTACTATAAATTTGCTATTAACAAAACTATTGAAATACTATTATTAGTAGTGTAACTATTTTCTATATGTTTATCATTATCGTTATTAGTTTGTTTATAGTCCCGCTGGTACATTAAGTCTTTTCTAAGTATGACTGTAATTGATTTTACCTAATCATTATCTATCTTTAGTACAACTAAAGGTTTACTAATTCAATTAGGTTGGTTTAATAGTCCCCTAGATATGTCTTATGAATATCTACAACTTTTTAGAAGGAACCAAAGGCTAATTCAGACCACAAGTTTCAAAACATCAAACTAAGAATATATTGCGCTAAGCGCAAGTCCACTAAACTCGGCCCAATACACAAGTGCTGACCCAACTGGGTCAACTAACAGTCCACATTGGGTCAAAGAGGTATAATAACAGTCAACGTCTAACGTCAAGGTCAAAGTCCAGTCAAATTAAGTCAATGGTCAAAGGTTGGGGTCAATGGTTCAACACAGTCATGTAGACTGATTCAGGTAAGTCGACTCAGTAAGACAAACCGAGTCAGACAGAACAACATCTAAGTCGGACATCTAACTCAGCTAACAAAGAGCAGAACATATTCAAACACTTTAACGCATAATCAAAACACAAAAGCAAACACACAATCTCAACAACATTCTAACTAAACCCAGTTCTCTAAGTTACAAACTAACTTCCATACCAAAGTCTTGTTTTCATCAAACACTACACTCTGATTCCTAACTCTAAGTAACATACTCTTCACATCTATACATAGCTTCATAATCTGGGCGTAACCCACTTGTACCTGCAATTGTTCTCCATGTCAATCTCTTACACAAAATCATACACAACACAGTCAACCACCTAAAACCTTCTTTATCAGCACCAACAGCTACATCCGCAACTCGTCCCAACACAACTAACCAAAACAGCATCACCATACCAATTCCAGACTAACTCAGACTCTTACATACACATAAGGAAACTTACTTAATTCTTGTAATTTCAACTCCGTGTATGAATCATCAATCCAACCTCAATAGCCACATATGTAACCATCTTCACCCTTTCTCAGAAATCACCACCAGCAGGTCTATCTCATGACTCAACATCCTCAGCTAGCAATCACAGATCATGTACAACTCATCTAGACCACCAACACCACTAGTTCAACATTTCATCTCAACAATTTCATTACCTCCAGCAATCCAGTAAATCACTAAACCTAATACAACTTCAACTCATTCAAATCTCTTGAACTCTATCAATACTGCCATCTTAGCTTCAACAACACCACTATCATACACAGTATCCTCAACTACAAGACCATTCTAAAGTCTTGTAATTCATTAATTATCAACACAACTCTTCATTGTTCTCACCAATTCAGCACTAACAGCTTCACTTGTAACACCAAATCAATTTTCAGCCACCCTTCATACCTCATATCAGCAACAACGGCATCACCACTGCCTTCCCATATCCAGTCCCTGAATTCACTATCACTTGCAATTCCAGATGCAACACTTCATTCATCTAACTAAGTTCAGCCCAAGTACATGTGAGTTGCAACCAAGAATATCTTCACTACTAACTGCAGTCTCAAACTCAATTCGACATCAACAACACTACCACGCCCGTCTATCTTCAACTGCAGATTCAATACAACACCAGTCTTAACATCCATCTAGGATATTCACTCAAATCCAATTCAAGTTCCATAACTGCCCAAGAAAATCAAAATATCTGTAACTTCTTCTCCCCTAACCCATTTATCTAACTCCGATCAGTTTCAACATCAGTTCTTCATGTCCCCTGCCAGTTCAATAAAACTGCCATAGCCCATAAAACCACAACCCATAAAACTGCAAACTTCTTCAGATTTCGATACTACTATTTACAAGACCACTCTCTAATTCTTCTTCATCCCCTGTAATTCAGCTTACAACTTTAACTTCTCAACTTCACAAACCACCAAAACAATCTTCAACATCTTCTTGTCACAGAACTCTAATTCCAAACCACCACCAACAGCTTTAATTCCCCAATTCATCTCCCTTCGAAAATAATTCATTCAATTCCTAACTAAAACTCAAACCCTAATATCTAATTCAAACAACTGAGAAACTGAAATTAAACCTTGTAGAATCATCTAAACTTCAAATAAACACAAACACAACTAAAACCGATCAAAACAAAACGATTTCATAAAGAAATTTCAATCAATTACAAAACCCTAATTTAACTTACCCAAATCTCTGCTTTTCTAGCACTAAATCAGCTTCAGTCAAAACACCTCCTCACCCAGTTATCAAGGAAACAAAGTCTACAAGAATTCTCATACAAATAAACACTCGAATCTCAGAGACTGAGATCGAAAGAGAAACGGAGAAGAAGAACAGAAGAAAGTAAAAAAGAGAAATGAATCTCTTCGACACGTCTTTGTGATGATAAGGCCAGTAAAACTTATAAAGGCACCCATTGAACTGATAAGGGCAGCCAAGCGGTTTAAATGAAAACCGCTTGTTTTTCCCTTCGACTATTCTGACGAAATCTTCTTCGTCTGGTATCCGAATGACACGTTTGAGTAGTCCAAATCGCATAACTTTTCGATACTTATCTAGTGATACTAGTTTCGTATGTAGATCGTTTAATTAACGTTCGTCTCTAATTAATCGAGTCCTTATCGGCTAAATGGTCTCTTGACCGGTCTAATAGCGTTGACGAGCTTGAGGCTCGTTACATTCACCCCACCTTATATCATTTTCGTCACCATATAGTCTTCAAGAACTCCCCACCTTATAGAGAATTACTATCTCACGACTAAATGCAGGTACTTCTCGTACTTACAAAAGCGTGATAAAACAACTCATTTTAAATGACTTCGAAACAACAAGAAATCAAACACAAGCCTATATGGTTTTCTACAAATAAAATCTACCATTTGTAGCTCTAAGTGCAATAGACTAATTTTCTATTTCATAATATGGTTGTATCTAAGCTCAGTATGTTGAATTAATCTCTAACAAATAAGTATGTCTAAGCTTTTCGCGCTAAAATTTGTAATTTAATATTTAGTATTTTATTAATTTGATGTAGTTCCATATTTGTTATACATTTATTCATATATCTAATCCAAATTTGATTTTTCGTAAACTTATAATATCTGATATTTTAACTTACTGTCATACTATATATAAATTTTCCAAATATTATTGTCTACTATAAATTTGCTATTAACAAAACTATTGAAATACTATTATTAGTAGTGTAACTATTTTCTATATGTTTATCATTATCGTTATTAGTTTGTTTATAGTCCCGCTGGTACATTAAGTCTTTTCTAAGTATGACTGTAATTGATTTTACCTAATCATTATCTATCTTTAGTACAACTAAAGGTTTACTAATTCAATTAGGTTGGTTTAATAGTCCCCTAGATATGTCTTATGAATATCTACAACTTTTTAGAAGGAACCAAAGGCTAATTCAGACCACAAGTTTCAAAACATCAAACTAAGAATATATTGCGCTAAGCGCAAGTCCACTAAACTCGGCCCAATACACAAGTGCTGACCCAACTGGGTCAACTAACAGTCCACATTGGGTCAAAGAGGTATAATAACAGTCAACGTCTAACGTCAAGGTCAAAGTCCAGTCAAATTAAGTCAATGGTCAAAGGTTGGGGTCAATGGTTCAACACAGTCATGTAGACTGATTCAGGTAAGTCGACTCAGTAAGACAAACCGAGTCAGACAGAACAACATCTAAGTCGGACATCTAACTCAGCTAACAAAGAGCAGAACATATTCAAACACTTTAACGCATAATCAAAACACAAAAGCAAACACACAATCTCAACAACATTCTAACTAAACCCAGTTCTCTAAGTTACAAACTAACTTCCATACCAAAGTCTTGTTTTCATCAAACACTACACTCTGATTCCTAACTCTAAGTAACATACTCTTCACATCTATACATAGCTTCATAATCTGGGCGTAACCCACTTGTACCTGCAATTGTTCTCCATGTCAATCTCTTACACAAAATCATACACAACACAGTCAACCACCTAAAACCTTCTTTATCAGCACCAACAGCTACATCCGCAACTCGTCCCAACACAACTAACCAAAACAGCATCACCATACCAATTCCAGACTAACTCAGACTCTTACATACACTTAAGGAAACTTACTTAATTCTTGTAATTTCAACTCCATGTATGAATCATCAATCCAACCTCAATAGCCACATATGTAACCATCTTCACCCTTTCTCAGAAATCACCACCAGCAGGTCTATCTCATGACTCAACATCCTCAGCTAGCAATCACAGATCATGTACAACTCATCTAGACCACCAACACCACTAGTTCAACATTTCATCTCAACAATTTCATTACCTCCAGCAATCCAGTAAAAATCACTAAACCTAATACAACTTCAACTCATTCAAATCTCTTGAACTCTATCAATACTGCCATCTTAGCTTCAACAACACCACTATCATACACAGTATCCTCAACTACAAGACCATTCTAAAGTCTTGTAATTCATTAATTATCAACACAACTCTTCATTGTTCTCACCAATTCAGCACTAACAGCTTCACTTGTAACACCAAATCAATTTTCAGCCACCCTTCATACCTCATATCAGCAACAACGGCATCACCACTGCCTTCCCATATCCAGTCCCTGAATTCACTATCACTTGCAATTCCAGATGCAACACTTCATTCATCTAACTAAGTTCAGCCCAAGTACATGTGAGTTGCAACCAAGAATATCTTCACTACTAACTGCAGTCTCAAACTCAATTCGACATCAACAACACTACCACGCCCGTCTATCTTCAACTGCAGATTCAATACAACACCAGTCTTAACATCCATCTAGGATATTCACTCAAATCCAATTCAAGTTCCATAACTGCCCAAGAAAATCAAAATATCTGTAACTTCTTCTCCCCTAACCCATTTATCTAACTCCGATCAGTTTCAACATCAGTTCTTCATGTCCCCTGCCAGTTCAATAAAACTGCCATAGCCCATAAAACCACAACCCATAAAACTGCAAACTTCTTCAGATTTCGATACTACTATTTACAAGACCACTCTCTAATTCTTCTTCATCCCCTGTAATTCAGCTTACAACTTTAACTTCTCAACTTCACAAACCACCAAAACAATCTTCAACATCTTCTTGTCACAGAACTCTAATTCCAAACCACCACCAACAGCTTTAATTCCCCAATTCATCTCCCTTCGAAAATAATTCATTCAATTCCTAACTAAAACTCAAACCCTAATATCTAATTCAAACAACTGAGAAACTGAAATTAAACCTTGTAGAATCATCTAAACTTCAAATAAACACAAACACAACTAAAACCGATCAAAACAAAACGATTTCATAAAGAAATTTCAATCAATTACAAAACCCTAATTTAACTTACCCAAATCTCTGCTTTTCTAGCACTAAATCAGCTTCAGTCAAAACACCTCCTCACCCAGTTATCAAGGAAACAAAGTCTACAAGAATTCTCATACAAATAAACACTCGAATCTCAGAGACTGAGATCGAAAGAGAAACGGAGAAGAAGAACAGAAGAAAGTAAAAAAGAGAAATGAATCTCTTCGACACGTCTTTGTGATGATAAGGCCAGTAAAACTTATAAAGGCACCCATTGAACTGATAAGGGCAGCCAAGCGGTTTAAATGAAAACCGCTTGTTTTTCCCTTCGACTATTCTGACGAAATCTTCTTCGTCTGGTATCCGAATGACACGTTTGAGTAGTCCAAATCGCATAACTTTTCGATACTTATCTAGTGATACTAGTTTCGTATGTAGATCGTTTAATTAACGTTCGTCTCTAATTAATCGAGTCCTTATCGGCTAAATGGTCTCTTGACCGGTCTAATAGCGTTGACGAGCTTGAGGCTCGTTACATTCACCCCACCTTATATCATTTTCGTCACCATATAGTCTTCAAGAACTCCCCACCTTATAGAGAATTACTATCTCACGACTAAATGCAGGTACTTCTCGTACTTACAAAAGCGTGATAAAACAACTCATTTTAAATGACTTCGAAACAACAAGAAATCAAACACAAGCCTATATGGTTTTCTACAAATAAAATCTACCATTTGTAGCTCTAAGTGCAATAGACTAATTTTCTATTTCATAATATGGTTGTATCTAAGCTCAGTATGTTGAATTAATCTCTAACAAATAAGTATGTCTAAGCTTTTCGCGCTAAAATTTGTAATTTAATATTTAGTATTTTATTAATTTGATGTAGTTCCATATTTGTTATACATTTATTCATATATCTAATCCAAATTTGATTTTTCGTAAACTTATAATATCTGATATTTTAACTTACTGTCATACTATATATAAATTTTCCAAATATTATTGTCTACTATAAATTTGCTATTAACAAAACTATTGAAATACTATTATTAGTAGTGTAACTATTTTCTATATGTTTATCATTATCGTTATTAGTTTGTTTATAGTCCCGCTGGTACATTAAGTCTTTTCTAAGTATGACTGTAATTGATTTTACCTAATCATTATCTATCTTTAGTACAACTAAAGGTTTACTAATTCAATTAGGTTGGTTTAATAGTCCCCTAGATATGTCTTATGAATATCTACAACTTTTTAGAAGGAACCAAAGGCTAATTCAGACCACAAGTTTCAAAACATCAAACTAAGAATATATTGCGCTAAGCGCAAGTCCACTAAACTCGGCCCAATACACAAGTGCTGACCCAACTGGGTCAACTAACAGTCCACATTGGGTCAAAGAGGTATAATAACAGTCAACGTCTAACGTCAAGGTCAAAGTCCAGTCAAATTAAGTCAATGGTCAAAGGTTGGGGTCAATGGTTCAACACAGTCATGTAGACTGATTCAGGTAAGTCGACTCAGTAAGACAAACCGAGTCAGACAGAACAACATCTAAGTCGGACATCTAACTCAGCTAACAAAGAGCAGAACATATTCAAACACTTTAACGCATAATCAAAACACAAAAGCAAACACACAATCTCAACAACATTCTAACTAAACCCAGTTCTCTAAGTTACAAACTAACTTCCATACCAAAGTCTTGTTTTCATCAAACACTACACTCTGATTCCTAACTCTAAGTAACATACTCTTCACATCTATACATAGCTTCATAATCTGGGCGTAACCCACTTGTACCTGCAATTGTTCTCCATGTCAATCTCTTACACAAAATCATACACAACACAGTCAACCACCTAAAACCTTCTTTATCAGCACCAACAGCTACATCCGCAACTCGTCCCAACACAACTAACCAAAACAGCATCACCATACCAATTCCAGACTAACTCAGACTCTTACATACACTTAAGGAAACTTACTTAATTCTTGTAATTTCAACTCCGTGTATGAATCATCAATCCAACCTCAATAGCCACATATGTAACCATCTTCACCCTTTCTCAGAAATCACCACCAGCAGGTCTATCTCATGACTCAACATCCTCAGCTAGCAATCACAGATCATGTACAACTCATCTAGACCACCAACACCACTAGTTCAACATTTCATCTCAACAATTTCATTACCTCCAGCAATCCAGTAAAAATCACTAAACCTAATACAACTTCAACTCATTCAAATCTCTTGAACTCTATCAATACTGCCATCTTAGCTTCAACAACACCACTATCATACACAGTATCCTCAACTACAAGACCATTCTAAAGTCTTGTAATTCATTAATTATCAACACAACTCTTCATTGTTCTCACCAATTCAGCACTAACAGCTTCACTTGTAACACCAAATCAATTTTCAGCCACCCTTCATACCTCATATCAGCAACAACGGCATCACCACTGCCTTCCCATATCCAGTCCCTGAATTCACTATCACTTGCAATTCCAGATGCAACACTTCATTCATCTAACTAAGTTCAGCCCAAGTACATGTGAGTTGCAACCAAGAATATCTTCACTACTAACTGCAGTCTCAAACTCAATTCGACATCAACAACACTACCACGCCCGTCTATCTTCAACTGCAGATTCAATACAACACCAGTCTTAACATCCATCTAGGATATTCACTCAAATCCAATTCAAGTTCCATAACTGCCCAAGAAAATCAAAATATCTGTAACTTCTTCTCCCCTAACCCATTTATCTAACTCCGATCAGTTTCAACATCAGTTCTTCATGTCCCCTGCCAGTTCAATAAAACTGCCATAGCCCATAAAACCACAACCCATAAAACTGCAAACTTCTTCAGATTTCGATACTACTATTTACAAGACCACTCTCTAATTCTTCTTCATCCCCTGTAATTCAGCTTACAACTTTAACTTCTCAACTTCACAAACCACCAAAACAATCTTCAACATCTTCTTGTCACAGAACTCTAATTCCAAACCACCACCAACAGCTTTAATTCCCCAATTCATCTCCCTTCGAAAATAATTCATTCAATTCCTAACTAAAACTCAAACCCTAATATCTAATTCAAACAACTGAGAAACTGAAATTAAACCTTGTAGAATCATCTAAACTTCAAATAAACACATACGCAACTAAAACCGATCAAAACAAAACGATTTCATAAAGAAATTTCAATCAATTACAAAACCCTAATTTAACTTACCCAAATCTCTGCTTTTCTAGCACTAAATCAGCTTCAGTCAAAACACCTCCTCACCCAGTTATCAAGGAAACAAAGTCTACAAGAATTCTCATACAAATAAACACTCGAATCTCAGAGACTGAGATCGAAAGAGAAACGGAGAAGAAGAACAGAAGAAAGTAAAAAAGAGAAATGAATCTCTTCGACACGTCTTTGTGATGATAAGGCCAGTAAAACTTATAAAGGCACCCATTGAACTGATAAGGGCAGCCAAGCGGTTTAAATGAAAACCGGTTGTTTTTCCCTTCGACTATTCTGACGAAATCTTCTTCGTCTGGTATCCGAATGACACGTTTGAGTAGTCCAAATCGCATAACTTTTCGATACTTATCTAGTGATACTAGTTTCGTATGTAGATCGTTTAATTAACGTTCGTCTCTAATTAATCGAGTCCTTATCGGCTAAATGGTCTCTTGACCGGTCTAATAGCGTTGACGAGCTTGAGGCTCGTTACATTCACCCCACCTTATATCATTTTCGTCACCATATAGTCTTCAAGAACTCCCCACCTTATAGAGAATTACTATCTCACGACTAAATGCAGGTACTTCTCGTACTTACAAAAGCGTGATAAAACAACTCATTTTAAATGACTTCGAAACAACAAGAAATCAAACACAAGCCTATATGGTTTTCTACAAATAAAATCTACCATTTGTAGCTCTAAGTGCAATAGACTAATTTTCTATTTCATAATATGGTTGTATCTAAGCTCAGTATGTTGAATTAATCTCTAACAAATAAGTATGTCTAAGCTCTTCGCGCTAAAATTTGTAATTTAATATTTAGTATTTTATTAATTTGATGTAGTTCCATATTTGTTATACATTTATTCATATATCTAATCCAAATTTGATTTTTCGTAAACTTATAATATCTGATATTTTAACTTACTGTCATACTATATATAAATTTTCCAAATATTATTGTCTACTATAAATTTGCTATTAACAAAACTATTGAAATAATATTATTAGTAGTGTAACTATTTTCTATATGTTTATCATTATCGTTATTAGTTTGTTTATAGTCCCGCTGGTACATTAAGTCTTTTCTAAGTATGACTGTAATTGATTTTACCTAATCATATCGAGTTTGTATACTATATATATCTTATTATATATTAGCGTTGGAAACTTAAATATTATTTCAATCCGAGTCTACATAAAATTATGATGTGTCCTAACAGTCTTTAGATTTTTCTATTGATGTAAGGTATCATATTATTACACGAATTTATTTTTCTTCAAGTCTATTGTTGTACTAAGCATCCAAATATTATTATTACTTCTTCATATGTATTTTAGTGATATACTAAATTAGTTATTAGACTAAAGATAATTAAGGTATAAGATTACTAAGTAATTTAATATTTTTATTTTTATGAAATATATTCGCACGTTCTTAAGTCGTATCCTAATAAGTCTTATATTATCTATCTGGTTTCAATGCACATGAAAGTATTTCTAATTTTATTTAATTTACAAAATCTGACCGTAGTTAATTATTAATAATTCTGCATAGCTACTTAATCCTAATTATTACTTATGTCATTATATACTTACTAATAAGATTTTAATTAGGTAAAGTTCAATACAATACTATTTGATAAGTGTTAATGTTACTTTTGTTATGATTATTAGTGATCCTATTGTCATTTATTATCATTAACACTAGTGGGCGAACTATTATCTTAATTACTTTTACAATTTAAGTTCATTTCTAATTTAATAGATTAATGGTTCTAATTACAAGAAAAGGTACTCTATTAGTTTCTAAATAAAATATGGGATCTATCAGTTCACTAATAGAAGCAAGTCTTCCTAACATGAATGGTCTCGAAGAACAATCTAGAGTTATCAATCACCTCACAACAGTCTTAATCGTATGGTAGCGAAACAAGATGTTGTGGAATCACAAACGATGAGATGAAGATGTTTGTGATTACTTTATAATATCTTGCCTATCGGAGATATAAATCTCAAGCCAATCAATCTGATTGTACTCGTACGATATAAGATGCAAGATCATATCACACAACTACGATAAAAGTAGTATCGGTCTGGCTTCACAATCCCAATGAAGTCTTTAAGTCGTTAACCTGGTTTTAGAAGAAGAAAACCAAAGGTTAAAGGAGAACCGACTCTAGTATGCAAACTAGTATCACAGGTGTGGGGATTAGTTTTGCACAATACTAAATGTATCCTTTATATAGTCTTTCAAATCAGGGTTTGCAATCAATGTTAGCTTAGTAACAAAGCATTCAATATCCACCGTTAGATGAAAACCTGATTTAGATTCAAGCTAATATTTCTCAACCGTTAGATCGAAAACTTAGCTTGTTACACACACTTGATAATGCATGCTTCTAGGTTTGTTAACCGTACCCAAACGTATGAACTTGTTGGTTCAATAATAGTTAACCAAAAGGTTAGCCATATGAGCATCTCATATCAACCATGTTCTTCTTCACCATAACTAGTTCAAATGACTTCAAATGAACTAGGTAGAGAGTTTTTCAATTGCAAGGAAATCTTATGTACTATATAAGACACAATTGAAGCAAAGATGATTTGATTCACTTGATTCGGTTCATGAACTTTTATAGCCACGGTTTGCAAACTGCATTCCTTAGTCTTTTTTAAGTTTAAGTTCAGAAATCATCTTCAGTTATATAACCTTCTTAAGTTCGCAGACTTAAGAAACCGGACAGAGTTTACAAACTCCAGCATAAAATCTCGGCAAAAGACCTTCCGCCGGTTCACGTACTGGTACTCACGCAACTAGTTTGTCAATTCTAGCAAAATTTCTCGGGATGAGAAGTTCGGCAGTTCGCAGACTGAGTTCGCGGACTTGGCAACAAGCCATTCTTCTGGTTTCTCTTGATCAATAAAGTTCGCAAACTTTGGTTCAAGGAATAAGACTTATACTTAAATGTGTTTCCAGAACAATGCTTATGTCCATCATTGGTTATGTAATCTAAACTCTCATTTCAATCATTGAAACATTATTAGAGGACGTTATATAGTTGTTACACCATTTCTCGTCAAAGCAATTTTCAAAGTTATTGAAACATGTCATGACTTTCTTCACTAGGTAAAGAAACTTGATCGAAGCGAAAAACTTACCAACACATATTTCGAGATATAGATAGGCGAGGTATACTCGGCTCGAAATACCAAATGAGTATAATCCAGGTCTATATATATAGTATACGACTTCTTGTCTCAAAGAGTAGGAGATATAGTAGATAGACTTTTGAGTGATAGATAAGTTGAAGTCTTCACATACCTTTTTGTCGAGAAGTTCCACTGGTTCCTTGAGTAGTTCTTCTGCTTGTACGATAAATCGCCATGAAGTCCTTGAGCTTAACTACACTTTCTATCCTAGTCCGAGACTTAGCTATAATAGATTATAAATCAAGACTTATCGTTTTGATCACTAACATTGACAAACATGCTTTAGATAGCAACGCATGCGAGGTTGGCCGAGTAATGCTCTAACAACATCAACCTCCAACTTTTATAAATTTTAGAGTCACGTAGTTTACTTTTTGCTAAGTTTACACACATAGTTCTTACCGAAATAATTGAACTTAGAAGTCACAAAAAACTTACACTCGAGGTTCTTAATCGTTGAAAGGGATTGCTTGGTAGATACACAAGTAGATACACTTGAACGTCAAAATCACAAATTAATCGTTATGTGATTATTCATGAACTTTAACGTAACAACTTACCAGTAATAATGGTACAAATTAAAGAAATTCAGAAATTCATCCGACAAGATAATAATTGAAACTCAATACTCAATTCTCCTTCATTCTGACCTGACAAAAAACTGAAATGAATAACTCCAATAAGAGTATCACCAAAAACAACTCTCTCATTTATTCCGGACCCACCATAACACTTGAACGGTTGGACCTTCCATCTCTATCGAAACTAATCCTTCCTCGAGTTCTCCAATTCCGGACCCACCATACCACTTGAACGGTTGGACCTTCCATCTCCATCGAAACTAATACTTCCTCGAGTTCTCCACGACTCCACCACTTCAAACCAAGTGTTTAACTTGCCCATTTCCTTTTCGTGAGTTAATTCTTCATTTCTCTTCTTCGATCTTTGTTGTTGACAAAGAATGGAGTCATTCAAACATCATAAACCCATTCGTTACTTGGCAGAATACATTCTTATTTTCTCTTCTTCTTCGCAGAACCCTGTCCGTGGTTCTCAATTGTGAAACCATCATTCAACAATGTTAATGATAAATTCAGGTAATTATTTCATTTGTTTTTTTTGTTCCTTTTGATTTTAAATTTTAGATGATGTTTGATTCTGTATAAATACACTAGGAATGAATTCATTGGTAATCTTTCATGGTAAAATTGTTGATTTTGGAGTTGTTATCGGTAAAAAATGATTTGGAAAGTGAGGGTCAATCTAAGGAGGCTAAACGACTTTTTGTGTTTGATGCAAGGAATGCGTATAAAACAAGAATTGGGAGAAGCCCCCACAAGATTCTAAACTCTCTCCACTGGAGCATTGATAGAGAATTGATGGTAAGGAATTCAACTGAAATGTGATTTTATTCTGCTTCAATCCGTGATTAAATTACAGTTTGTGAAATCTAATTCTGAAAGTTAAGAACTTGCTCGAGATTTGTTTCAGTTTAATATGTTCCTAATGTGATTTATTTGGGCTTAAATAAAGTTTCAGTTTGAGTTAACTTTCTGACCCCTGACTGTTTGTGTAAATGCGTAATAGTGCAACCATATAATTAAACACCACCTCAATAATGCCTAACTGTGTAAACATATCATCAAAGAGCAACTCATGTACTTATACAGACTATATGTTGTTACCATTTCCCCTCATCAGCAGCAACTTGCTATGCTAGCGCATCAACAATATCTTATAATGGTTGCTGCTGCAGTCATAAAAGGAGTGGGATCCCAATTCCTCGCAACCTGGCTCCAACAGGGATCTTAGCTGGTGCTAGCCTGGTACTCCAGTATCGTCCAATTTTGGTTACCAAGTTCCCGGCATGATAGCTCGAGGAAGGTCGTAGTCTACTACAGGTTAAGTTTATAATCGGGAACTATTATTATTTAATTTTTGATTTTGATTTTCAGTTTTGAATTTGACTTGGTTTTGTATGAAATTGGTGTGTTAATTTGTAGAACTATATATGGGTCTTGATTAAGTTTTTTGGGATCAATGTGATGGAGTTAACAAACTCAGTGCCAATTGATTAGTCTGTTCTTATCCTTTCTGATCATTAGCCGCAATTAATAGAAAATGAAACAGGTCCTTCCTGTACTATTGCTTCTCTTATTGTTTGCAGTTAACTAATAATCGTCTGAAATTGAGAAGAGTAAGTATGATTCCATGCTTAATGAAGAGCGAACCTCAACAAAATTGAGTATTTCACGGAAAGGTGCAGTGCCTGTCAAACTCTTCAAAAAGGTAACAACAACGTGCGATATGGACTCAGGTCAACTCACTCAGTTACTAGAACCTCTTCCTACCTAATCTACCCTCTCTAGTCGAGTCAGGTAAACTACCCTGGTTAATTCAATCGGGTTCGCTATATCCAGATCACCAACTGCAAGAACGTATGTTATGATGAAGGTATCCAGTGTTCATCTGAAAAAGATGAGTCATACAAATTTGGTGAGGATACCATGGTTCTGGTATAGCCCTCGACCCTTGAATTCTTAGGTAATGAGTTTCCAATATGTGTACTAGGTGTACTAGCTGCATCCAGTCATTTTCAACACCAAACTCAGTCAATTATAGAAGCAGTGCAATAACTGATCCATAGAAAAGCATTGCTGCAACAACGTTGCTAATTGTAAAAGCAATGCAATAGTCGATATGTAGAAGAAAATAAGTTATATTCATTCGAAAGGGAAAATATAGAATTGCAAGGAAACACCTGGGTCGTTGGAGACTAACAGTTCTACTGGTCATGGTAATAGTACTATTAGGCTGTTTTTTATAAGCGTCTTCTATACAGATCAAGAGTAGAACGACTTGACGCTTGCAAGTCTTTAAAAAAGCAAGTAGATTCCACATTAGATGGTGTTAGCATTGTTGATATCCAATCCAAATTAATAAAATCTGCCTCAGATCACCAAGCGAAGTCCATAAACAAGAAAGACGGGCGCGACCCAATCCAAAACCGTGAGTAGTTTCTGGATTAAAGTATAGCGCTAAATCTAGCAGCAGAATTCAACTTTTTCCGTTCATATTATCTACAAATTACTCTCCCACAAAAGTGGGGGAAACACCACAATTTTGCAAGTTTCTTTATCAAAATGTCAAACTGTTGAGTAGACAATAGAGTATTGGTTTGTACCAATGTGCAGGTGACTGAAACTAATTTTTCAGGAATTTTTGGGTTCTCATATCTGACTTTTAAGCATTTTCACTTAGGAATTATTGTTATTCCAGTTGTACAATGTGTTCAGATTTCGAGTTGTTTGGCCATAGCATCTGCCACGAAGTTTACTTTTCTAGTCTTATAGACGGTCCTATAAAATAAATTCGGTACACTTACTAAAACGGTCGTATAAATTAAATTAGGTACCTGACTTTTCACAATATTACAAATTATAATGGGTATCTTACCTTGACAGTTTAAGGAACGACTCTGCGGCATGTATCAACAATTGTAAAGGGCACCCCTGTAAGCATGCCTTAATTTATACAACAAAGTTGGCTGAACTTGCAAAGCCGTTTTTGGCATTTACAGTCACTATTTCTAATGAGCTAAGTGATCCCATTTCGTATTCTCATTCTTTTCCGAACCAGTTTGGTATGCTTTTGAGCATTCTTCCTTTTTAGTTTCTGCTGTTAATGATAGCTGTGACTACTCGTTTTCCCGTAGTCTACGTAATGTATATAACTCATAGGATCTGATGCTAAGTAGTATCAATACCTCTATTGAACTGATAATGTTAAGTAATAAAAGATATTCAAGATCACAATAATAACGAAGAACACAAATATAATCTAAAAGCTTCTAAGTTATCATGAGACACAAGAGATTACGTGGTTTGACATTTGTCTACGTCCACGGGGTAATGAGTGATTGTTTTGTATTAAGTTGTGGTGGTTACAAGAGATCTTAAATGCTTCCCAAAGTAATAGAGAGAACTCAAGTTGAGGTAGATACTTAAGTTCTAAACATTAAAGAGGTATAAGCTTAAGACTAGATATTCTTTCTTAGATATTGAATGCCCTTAGTTTGTTGGTGAGTCTTGGTATTTATAGCCCCTTCTGCTCCAGGTATATCTTTGCTATCTCTGAGTCCATCGTTTGCTGATATACTTTTCGTACCAATGGTACCTTCGTCCACCGCATGCTTTATCCAGTCGCATTCCGCCACCTCAGCTGACCCACGTTCCTTCGGGAACTACCCAACCTTAATACAGGTTGTACCTTCGTTCACCGCCAGCTTCTGCCAACCGGGTTCTGCCACGTCTTCTCTCTTCACGTGCCTTGATTCATGCGTGTAGATAAGAGATTTGTGCATTTAATGCTGATTAGATGCGTCATCTACCTCTGTCCCTTCGCCAGCTGCCTCTTTGTAGACTAGGCTTTTACTCTTCTCATCTCAACCGTCGAGGCCTCCTTTCTTGGGGCGAGATAAAGTAGATCTGCGGAGGTATCCTTTTCTACTTAGGTTTCTCTGTCCAGCGAAGGCTACATAGTTGGATTTTTATGCGCCCACTAAGATCGTGACGCGTGCTCCACAGAATATTGGTATTCACAGTTTGCCAATTTTATTTCATATTCTACCATTTGGTAGAATTTGAAGAAAACTTGCGTTACGCCGCTTTTTTGCACGTACCGATTGGGTGGCCCCTACATGTCCTTTCATGCAATAACTTCCATTTGAATTTCGGGACATCCAAATTTTTGGATTTTCCAGCCGCCTATAAGAAGGGAATAAAGAGGAGGAATTTTTATTAATTCCCTTTCTTCTTCTTCTTCTTCGAACTGTCGCTCTCCATCTCTTTCATTGAGATTCCTCTGCAAACTGCTCATCCTTCTTTTCGATTCTTCGAGTGCTTTGGCTCCATTGTTGATCATACAAGTAAGTGATACTCGATTTTTAGTCTTTGATCTTCCTCATGCTAGGTTTTGCGCTTTCCATTTTTGATTGCTTGCTGTTAGTGTGATGCTTGCGTGTGAGGGGTGTAGTTGTTTTTCACCCATTCTGGTTGTATGAGAACTTGGGTTTCTTCCCATTTTGTATTTTGACGATAATCCTGCCATGATTGTTCTTCGTCTGTGATTTCGATCATGTAATTAATGGTCCTTGATTTTTCCCCATGATGTGTTTAAACTGTCCCCTTTGGTTGGTTAAGTAAAACCCATGCCCAAAGTACGTCAGTTTTTGCCCCTAATTTGCTTTTGAATGAACTACAATTTTCCTCTGCCATTTGTTGATGGAGAAGTTCTTCTTGTTGATGTTAGGCATTATGAGGCTCCTGAAGAAGCCTACGCACAAGAGTCTGAAGATGTCTTCGTCGACTGATCCTCCTCCGCGAATGGATCATCTTGATGCTACGCCATCCCCTCCTCATGAGGACTCTGAGGTGCCTGCTGGGACTGAGGTGGCTACGGTGCCTTAGGAAGCTGCGGACCCTGAGTTTGAAGAAGTTGCTGTTGAAGATCTTCCCCCTCCTCCGCCTTATTATGAACTGCAAAGGCTGTCAGTTTGTGGCAACGATAGCTACTCCCATCCGACCTCAGTTGAGATTACCGAATCTTCTTATCTTGACCGTGGTAAATGTTGGGCGTATACTCCCTTTCTTATGACCGATCTATGGTTTTCAGGCTCTGCTAATGCGAACACCATCGTTCCTCATACTGCTTTTTCTTTTCCTATGAAACGTGACGGGCACCAGCTTTGGTATTCCAGCCTTGCCGCTTCTCACGAGGTAACCTTCGTTTTTCTTTGAAGGTTGGCGGCTTCGCATATATTTTCTTTGATATCTTTGTTTTGATATTATGATATCTTTCTTTTGTAGCCTACCCCTGCTTCGTCTGCTGGAACTGCTCTGGGATCTGTTGCTAAAACTATCCTTGGCTCTGTTAGTAATATAATAAAGAAGAGAAGGGTTTCACCTGGTGTGCTTGAGTCGTCTTCTGCTGGAGACCATGTTAGAGAATTCCCTCTGGTGGTGATTTTTGGCGCATCCTCCGGTCTTTATGTGCCCCTTCAGTTGTTAGGGAAAAGTCGGCAAAGTTTTTTAATTCCAAGCCTAGCTCAGAAGATGTCGTGGGTTCAGGGTCTTCTTCTCTTTGATTGAAGCATTTCTTTTTGATATTCCCTTTAGAACTAAGTATACTCCTTCGTGGGTTCTGTGGTTGATGTGTGTTTGCCCCCATTTTTTCCTTGAAAGCTGATTCCCGTTGCTTAAATGGAAAAAAGCATCTTTACTTATGTGCTACTTTTTTCTTCATAATCGTTTTTGTATTTGTCTTGAGTAGTCTTCTTCTCTTGAGTTACTATTGGTAGACTTTTCCCCTTTGCTGGGCTTGGCAATCTTCGTAATTTTCTTTGATTTTCCAAGTTGTAAAGGATTAAGCGTGCTGGCCTCGACTTTTTTCCCGAGCATACTTGTCACGTCGTTCCCTCATTTAGCTCCTTAGTGCTGCTTATGTTGCTAAGATATCTTCGTTGGAAGATGATCTGGGAAGACTCAGATATCTCTTGGAAGCTTGTTTATTGGCTCTTGAGAGAGCTAATAATGCTGCCAAGGTTGCTGAGGATGGTCGCAAAGCTGCTGATTCTGCCTTAGCTGCTGAGTCCTCTGAAGCCATAGGTTTGTTTCTTCTCCTCCTTAGATTTTTCTTCATTTTTGGTTGCATAGTCCTGAGACAACCTTCGTCTGCCAGCAGGTAGGTCTAGTGAACTTAGATATCTCCAAGATCAAGTGGCCAAGTTATCCTCCGACGTTTGGTATTATCAAAAGAAATCCGATGGGCTGATGACCGTAATTGTCCATAATGAGGCCCAACTTTCCCTTGAGTCTGCCCATAATACTGACTTAGTGAAACATATGGCTTTGCTTCGTAAGGAGTGTGACGAAGCCCTTAGATGGAAAGAGAGTCTCATTTTAAAGCAAAAGGAGGATATTGCCTTAGTCGAGAAACGTCTCTCAGCTCAAGAAATTATTCGCAAGAAGTATCATTCCGATTTTGAAGATGCTTGTGCTTCCTTAGCTAAGGTTACTTCGGAGCATAACGTCTTAACTTCTGAGGTATGTTCTCTTAAGAACAAACTTGTCGATGCCATCTCCGTGCCTTCTTCCATGTCTCATGCATCCTTAGTAAAAAGTTTTGAAGAGTTAGAGAGTGTGTACCAAGATTTATCCTCTGAGAATGCTTCGCTCCGGATAGATGTTGATGATCTCCGTACGGAAAGGGATACCCTTGTGGAAGATCTTGATGCGGCTGAGGTGGATCTTGCTGAGGCTCAACATAGTTTAAAAGAATCCATTAGCCATGCCGGAGGTAGCTTAGGATAATTATTTTTCCGTAGCATCCTTTGTGTCTTCAACTGATTTTTCTTGATGCTGATACCCTTCGTATCTGCAGGTTTCCAGGAGCAGTTGGTGGGTGCAAATGCCAAGATTAGCCGCCTTGAGGGTCAGATATTTGCGTTGGAAATATCTCGCTAGTTTGGTGTTGCTGCTAAGTTCAAGGCTGAGGCGCTTCAGCAAGCTAATGATCAGCTTAGCGGTCAGATGGTGGAGCTCCTCCAGAAGTCTGCTTCGGATCTAGAGCTCAGGCTTCACAGATGAAGGTGCAATTTGAGCGTTCTGCCATTGATTACATCAATGATGCTTTTATGGAGGCCGAGCTCCAGGCTGAGGGAGTGGTCTTTCCACGTCTTCCTTACCCATGATCACGTTATGCTGGCTTTGTTTCCAACTGAACTTCTTTGTTGTATTATGCCCCCACTTGAGGGGACTTTTCTGTCTCTTTTCCTTGAAACAACTCTTTGTTACGTTTTGAACCTTTGTCATCTGCAACTTTTAAGACATGTTAGTCGTATTTTGTTAACACAATTATGGTACTTTTATTATTATATGAATATATGTAGACGTGTTGTGTCTAATCATTTGCACATTCGAGTCATCACAAGGTGATAAGGTATGTTTAACCTTTGGTGGAACATTCATCATCCTACCCAAGTATCCTTTGGCCAGAAGGTGCCGTGGTGGCGAGGGCTCCTACGTGGGCAATAATTTTCCTGTAACCCTACGCGTTCAGCGCGATGGATGCTTTACTTCGGCAAGGTATCTATCTTTGTGGGATATATTGCTTATTATTTGCCTTTTAGTGGGATTCATTTTCCCTTAGGATCCGAGATTGACATATGCGCAGTTATGTCGTGCCTTGCCTCATCGTCAATTCTGACGGAGGGTGTCTATTCTAACCCAATTTGTTTTTAATCAAATTATACTTTTTTTTAGCAAAAAGTTCCTTTCATTGATTAGTTAGGTTTATAATACCTTTGATCATGGATAGAACATGGTGGGTCATTGCCCCTTCCCTTCTTCTCCTGAGTAATTACCATTCGTTTACGGGTAGTACTTCTTTAGGTATATTGCGTTCCAAGGGTGTTGCAATACTTCTCCTTTGAGGTTCCTTAGGTAGTATGAACCTTTCCCGTCAATATCGTGTATGATGTGGGGTCCGTCCCACGTCGGAGCTAGTTTTCCCCACTCTTTCTTCCTTTGATATGGTGGTATTTGACGTAGTACGTACTCATCAACCACAAAGTTTCTAGGGATTACCCGTTTGTTGTATTCGCGATATAGCCTTCGTTGATATTTTACCATCCTTTGCAAAGCCACTTCTCGCCTTTCTTCAAGATCATCAAGCTTTTCCAACATAAGATCCGTTGTTAGGTTCTTTTCCCATGCCTCCGTTTTCGTTGTTAGCAGTATTATCCCCGTCGGGATGACAGCTTCGGCTCCGTAGGTTAGAAAGAATGTAGTTTCTCCCGTGGCCGTCCTTCTCGTGGTACGGTAGGCCCATAGGACATTGTGCAGCTGCTCACACCATCTTTTCTTGTATGCCCCCAGCTTCTTTTTTAAGTTCATTTCTATCGTCTTGTTAGTGGCCTCCGCTTGTCCATTGCTCTTAGGATATATTGGAGCAGACTTGTTTTTTTGAATGTTGAATATGTTAAACAACATGTCTATGTTCTTTCCTTCCAACTGCTTTCCATTGTCAGAGACTATGGCGGCTGGTATTACGAACCTGCATATAATTTGCTCAAACAAGAATTTAAAGACATCTGTGTCCCTAATTCTTGCCAAAGCCCTTGCTTTCACCCATTTGGTGAAGTAATCCGTAGCCACGATAAGGTACATTCTTTTAGATGTCCCCTCTATCCAGGGTCCAATAATGTCAACTCCCCATTTGACGAATGGCCATGGGCTGATGACCGAGTTAAGCTCCATTGCTGGTGCTTTAATCTTCCTAGAAAAGCGTTGGCATCTTTCGCAACGCCTTGCTACGTTCTTTGCATCTTCGTCCATGCTTAATCAATAGTATCCTTGCATTTTGGCTTTGATCGCCAAGGACCTTCTTCTACTATGATTTCCAGCTTCTCCGTTGTGTATATCATGCAGTATTCTTCGACCTTCGTTTTGTGAGAGGCACCGCATCAGAGGTATAAGAAATGACCTTCTATATGGTATTCCATCTCTTAGGCTGTACATTGCTGCCTTTGATTCGAGTTTTCGAGTTTCTTTGACATCTGCGGGGAGGGTACCTTTGTCAAGGTACTGGTGAATTGGGATTCTCAAATCGTCTTCCGCTTCGTCTTCGTTTCTTCCGTTTGACATGGATTGATCTTCGTCAGCATCGTCGGCTTCGTTATCTGGCTCTTCCATTCCCTCGTCTTCTTTCTCTTTCTATGATTCTCTCATGGCCCTGGTCTGGACGGTCAGGGTTCCCTCAACTGCTGAGGTCAGTCCTTCTATCAAAGGTTCATAAATTCTCCCAATTTGTACAGAGGTGGTATTTCTGTCCCTCAGCATTGATGATATAAATGCTAAGGCATCTGCGTGTCTGTTGTCTTTCCGGCAGACATGCCTGAATGTGACCTTGTTGATCTTTGATGCATGCTCCTGTGCTATATTTAGGTATGAAAATAGTATTGGATCCAGAGTTTGGTATTTGAGCTCTATTTGTCTAATGACCAATTGTGAGTCACTAGTGAAACGAACATCTGATAAGCCCAGCTCTTGTGCTAAGCGTAGGCCGTGTATGACTGCCTCATACTCCGTGATGTTATTAGTATATTGTTCGAATTCTAACCTGAATGCGTAGATGAGTCGGTCTCCGGTATGGGTTTTTATTACAATCCCTATACCTGCACCTTCTCCGTTGGAGGAGCCATCTACGAATATTTCCCGCCTTCGTGAATTTTGCGGTTCCAAGAGGTCTTATGGTTTCGGCTTTTCTTCCTCCATTTCTGGGATATCGTCTATCACTGCTTCGTCATTCAGAGGTAGGTCCGCTAATAATTCTGCTAAGATTTGTGACTTCTCCGCTTTCCTGGTTTCGAAGATTATGTGAAACTGTTTGATCATGGCATTCCATTTTGCCACTCTTCCAATTTTCTCCGTGCTGTCCAGGATTTGACTTATTTGAGATTTTGTGAAAACTCGAATGGTGTACGCATCGAAAAATATCCTTAGTTTATGTGTTTCCACTACTAAGACATATATGAGTTGCTCCACCTTGGTGTAATTACGCTCCGCTGAACTAAGTGTCTTGCTGATGTAGTATACGGGCTTTTATCCCTGCCCTTGGTCTCGTACCAACACTGCGCTCGCAGCGTAGCTTGTTGCTGCTAGGTATAGGGTGAGTATCTCACCTGGCTCCGGCTTCTGCAGAATGGGTACTGATGCTAAGTACTCTTTGATTTTGTGAAAGGCTTGCTCACACTCTGCGGTCCACATGAACCTGTTTCCTTTCCTTAGCGTGTCGAAAAATGCTTTGCATTTATCTGACGGTCTTTCTACGAATCTTCCCATGGATGCTAAAATTCCATTTAACTTTTGTACTCATTTTAGGGTTTGTGGAGATGGCATCTCCATTATTGCTATGACCCTTTCGGGGTCTACTTCAATTCCTCGCTTAGTCACCAGATATCCCAGGAATTTTCCTGAGGTAACTCCGAACGTGCATTTCTCCGGGTTCACCTTCATGTGGAAGTTCCTCATGGCTTCAAATATCTCCCTTAGGTCTGAGATATGGTTTTTTGCTTCTTTGCTCTTGACGAGCATGTCATCTACGTAGACCTCCAGTATTTTTCCTATCCATGACTTGAAGATTTTGTCTACTAATCGTTGATATGTTTCCCCGCGTTCTTTAGTCAAAAAGGCATCCTTGTATGGTAATACATGCCTCATGGTGTAAAGAACGCATTATGCTCCTGATCTTCTTCCGCGAGGGCTATTTGGTTGTAGCCTGAGTATCCATCCATGAAAGATAGTCTTTGGTGGCCTTCGGTTGCGTTGACCAGCTGGTCAATATTTGGCAGTGGGTAGGTGTCTTTGGGGTAGCTTTGTTGAGATTGCTAAAGTCGATGCAAATGTGCACGAATCCGTTCTTCTTAGGAACAATGACCATGCTGGATATCCACGTGGGATATTTGACTTCTTGTATGAATCCAGCTCTAAGTAGATTTTTCAATTCTTTTTCTACCCCTTCGTGGTAGATGTCTGCCACTTTACGTATGCGTTGTTTGAACGGTGGTACTTCCGGTTTGAGCCGAAGGTGGTGTGAGACGAAATTTGGATCAATTCCTGGCATATCCTCCATTGACCACGCAAAGACGCCTGCGTATTCTTTTAGTAACCTTTGTAGTTGCACCTCCCCTTCCGCTTAAAGCAAAGTTTCGATGTTAAGCATCTTTGGTTCTGCCTCTGTCCCGATATTGATTTTCTTCGTTGGTTCCACCGGTGAGCAGATTTGTTGTTGAGGTCGTTGAGGAGTGATTTTATGTAATTGTCATTTGGCGGAGACATCTGCGCCTGGAGTGGCGGAGGTACATGTCTCCGGTGCTGAGACGGCTTTGGGTACTAAGGAGTCTCTGTCCTGTACTTCCTTGGTGTTTTCCTTGCGTCGTTTTCTTTTGTGCTGTTGAGCAGCAGTTCTTTCTTCGTTGAGTCTGATTTCGGCTAGATTGCATAGCCTTGCGTCTTGCTGGCCACCTTTGATTTCCATTTCACCCATAAGTGTGGGAAAGCGTAGGTATTGGTGATATTTCGAAGTTGTTCCTCGCAAACTATGGACCCATAGCCTGCCCATGATGACATTATAGGCGAAGGTGCTTCCACTATGCAGAACCGTGTATTGGTTACTAAAGGTCCTCCATGTACCTGCAAGACAATTTCTCCTTTTGGTCTAGAGACTTCTCCATTGAAACCGTATATTGTGCAAGTGGAAGAATCCATTTGCTCCACTGTCAAACCCATGCGTAGGTAGGGTTCGTAAAATAACACATTTAATGAACTTCCCCATCAACGAGGACCTTCGTAACATTCCATCCGTGTATTGGAAGAGTGAGTGATTACTAATGAATCATTGTGCATTTCAACCTCCTGGTTGACGTCCTTTGTTGAGAAAGTTAATGGCATGGCCATCCATTCCTCCCAAGTGCTAGTAGGTGGTCCACTTAGCTTGAACACCTCATGGGATTCCATCTTCTTTCTATTTCGAGCTAACTCGAGGATATCTTCGAGCATTTCTTCTTGGCCTCCATTGGAAAAGGTTATCATGTTGTTGTATTTGCCGTCCTGAGGTAGTTCTACCCTTTTATTTGGGGTCTCCTCAGTTTCCGCTGGTTGTAGATGTACGTACTCCATGAATTTGCCTTCGTCGATGAATATTTGGATCACATTGCGTAAGTGGTAGCACGTATCAGTTGTATGCCCATAGTATTGGTGGTATGCACAATACTCCTTGGACTCCTTCGTTTTTTCTGGTTGCTTTCCCCTAGTATTAGGGTAAGGAAAGCCTGGATTTGCTCCCTCCTTGCTTAGGATGTGAGAGAAAGTTGTATTTAGCTTCGTTTAGATTTTATCCATAAATTCTTCTCTTCCTTTCCCCCTTTTTCCGTCTCCGTATTTGGATCGTTTTTCTCGAGAGCTAGTTCTGCCCCAGACTTCATTTTGTCGCTTAGGTATCTCTGGGATTGGTTCCAGAGAGTTGATTCGCTGCGGAGCTGTTGACGTCTTTGCTTGTGTCCTGGGGTTGTCCTTCTGGATTTCTTCGATCCTGATGTAGCGGTCTTGGACAACCCTGAGCTCGCCTTCGGAATCGAGGGCTCTGTTGTGAAGCTCCACGAAGATGGCTGAGGTTCTATCAAGTCCGTAGTTATAGCACTTAATGCTAATTTCTGGATTGACTTTCCCGATTGCTTGGCATGTCGTTTGCCACCTGTCTGTGTACTGCATCAATGTCTCCCGGGGTCCGATAGCTAAAGCAAATAGCCTATCTAACCCTGCCTTTGTTGATTTGTTGTACATGTATGTCTCCAAAAATACCATAGACAATTGCTCGAAGGAGTCAATTGAGTTTGCTGGTAAGTTGTTATACCAGGATAGTGATGATCCCGTCAAGCTTGCAGGTAAGTACCTACAGAGTACTAACTCAGGATAGTGATGATCCCGTATGCTTGGAACGTAGGTACCGGGCATTTCAGAGGGATGGGTTCCCTCAAAATGCGAAAAGATAGTGGGGACGTGGTTGCTTCTTGGAGCACTTCTTCTAGTCTTTCTCCTGCGTGGCCAGTTTTTAGGCCTTGTATCTCCTTCCGCATTTTCTCCATTTGCTCCATAACCATGTTCACATTGTGAGCATCTTTGGAAAATGCTTTGTCGTAGTAGGATTGAGAGGGCTTGTATGTCGAGTCCATCTCGTTTGGATCGTGGTGCGCTCTCCTGGTTCCCTTAGGTTGATTGACCTTTGGTGGGTTGAGATCCACCCTTCGTCTTCCTGAGATAGCTCCGTTATCACACCTCTTTGGTAGAGGGTGAGTTTGGGAACCTTCGATCTGTATGTCTAGCATACCTTTGAGGTTCTGGTTCTCTTGGGACATTTCGTGCATTGCATCCTCGTTCTCCTTGTTACGGAGTAACAAAGATGCTATTTATGCCACCATTTGGTCTTCGTTGTGGGATCCACCTCCCTGAGGAGTGTTGTCAGCTGGATCTTCAGAGTTTTCCACTCCTTCGTCTACGATTTGGTGCGTCTGGATCTATCTGAATTGAGGTTAATTTTCCCATCCCTCGTCCCGTAGGAGCTAAGGTTCTGGGTAACCCTGCGTTGGCCGCAAGTGGCTTTGTAGTGGTAGGATGCTCCGGTAACGGCATGCCGTAGATTGGTTGAGCTCCCGATGTCTGCCCCATTTCAGCAGGAATAGGTGATTTGTTAGCAATTGTTATTCTTGCTATTTCGCTTTGTCCGTTCTCTGCTTCATTCCTTTGATTTGCTTGAGACGGATTTTGGGATCTTCCTCTGGTGATTACTGGTCGTGATCTTGTTGGTATGTCATTTGGTTTCTGCATGCCTTCGATTTTTGTTATCCTGCGGTCACAGAAAAAGTGAAGAAATCTGCTACTTGAGTACCTTCGTTAAAAGTAGCAATTAATGCTCTGACACGAAGACGGCCAAGCAGCTTTTTCAGAAAAAGGAATGAAATAATGTCTTTGAAAGACATGTATTAAATGTTTATGACACCCTTGGAAAAGACAACCTTAAACGTTGAAAACCAATAAAAAAGGGTGTCAGATCTCGTGAAAAACAAGGTTATTAAATGCTTTAGAAGATCTTTCTTCCTTAAAATCTCACTGAGATTCCTCTGTCAGTCAAAGGTTCTCAGATCTTAAATATGCTTTGTTAAAAAAGGGCTGTTTTAGTATAAAACAAAGATTTTGGCGTTTTGTGAGCACGTTTTTTGTGAAAGTTTTGTGCATCTGTAACAAGATACGTTTTTAGAGGCTATGAACTCAAAAAACATACGCACATAACGGATGAACAAATCGCTAGAGAGTGAGATTCATCGTTAAAAAGGACAAATCCCTTCATTACAGAAGATACGTAATTTAAAGGTAAAACTATGTCTAAACTCAAGCTCGTGAGCCAAACACGGTGGGCGCCAAACTGTGACTACTCGTTTTCCCGTAGTCTACGTAATGTATACAGCTCAGAGGATCTGATGCTAAGTAGTATCGATACCTCTTGTGAACTGATAATGTTAAGTAATAAAAGATATTCAAGATCACAATAATAACGAAGAACACAAATATAATGTAAAAACTTCTAAGTTATCATGAGACACAAGAGATTACGTGGTTCGACATTTGTCTACGTCCACGAGTAATGAGCGATTATTTTGTATTAAGTTGTGGTGGTTACAAGAGATCTTAAATGCTTCCCAAAGTAATAGAGAGAACTCACGTTGAAGTATATACTTAAGTTCTAACATTAAAGAGGTATAAGCTTAAGACTAGATCTTCTCTCTTAGATATTGAATTCCCTTAGTTTGTTGGTGAGGCTTGGTATTTATAACCCCTTCTACTCCAGGTATATCTTTGCTGTCTCTGAGTCCATCGCTTGCTGATATACTTTTCGTACCAATGGTACCTTCGTCCACCGCATACTTTCTCCAGTCGCATTCCGCCACCCCAGCTGACCCACTTTCCTTCGGGAACTACCCAACCTTAGTACAGGTTGTACCTTCGTTCACCGCCAGCTTCTGCCAATCGGAATCTGCCACGCCTTCTCTCTTCACGTGCCTTGATTCATACGTGTAGATAAGAGATTTGTGCATTTAATGCTGATTAGATGCGTCATCTACCTCTGTCCCTTCGCCAGCTGCCTCTTTGTAGACTAGGCTTTTACTCTTCTCATCTCAACCGTCGAGGCCTCCTTTCTTGGGGCGAGATAAAGTAGATCTGCGGAGGTATCCTTTGCTACTTAGGTTTCTCTATCCAGCGAAGGCTACATAGTTGTATTTGTATGCGACCATTAAGATCGTGACGCGTGCTCCACAAAATATTGGTATTCACAATAGCAGTACTGAACAATATGTATTACATTTCATATGGTCGTACAAAAATTAACTGGGTACCCCATTAAGAAGGTCGCATAAAATAAGTTGGGTGTGTTGTCCCATTGTAGTATAAATTTAAATGGGAAACTAATTCAGACGATCGTAAAAATTGGGTATGTTGTTTACCAGCTGTTAACTCCGAAGAGAAAAACAAGGTCATTTGAAAAGCTCTGGTGAAAATGTCACACTGATTGAACTACTGTTCATGTGGCTATAGAAGCAAGTAAATGCAAAAAAAAAAAAAATGGGTATCCCAATAAATGAGAAACTAAATCGTGTTTCGAAATACTTGCAAAAGAAAGTTCCAAGAGAATATTCAAGGTCAGACTGTAACCTCTCTACTTCAACGAATGCTCTCAACAAACAAGAGATACACGTATGGATACTTTTTAAGCATTTTTAGTATTCTATATGACCTAAATGAGGCAACTGATATGCAGTATACAGTAAAATAAACTTAGTCGCATTATAGAATGAACTGGATGTTGCCCAATCAGGTAAACTCTTGGCACACAAATATGTCAGGGATGACCACAATCCTCTTGGGACTTGCCATCTATCTGAACTTTTTAAGAAAAAATTGACTTTCCACGAACAACGTATCAAAGTGGGATCACATGTAACTTACGACTTCCTTATCGAGGAACCAAGAAAAGATTAAGAATCTATAGTATGGGAGAAAATGCAGTCATTGTCTCAACGAGTGAATTTAAGCAAGGCATGAATCCAATCCTGATACGTAGCTTGTCCATTTCATTAGCTACATGCAAATACCAAGTAAAAGCCTATAATATTATCCATACATCAGTAATTTAGATCTTATGATATATACCTTGATTAATGAACAAGTTTGAATGTTTGTGGCCTATTCTCTAGTTATAAACACATAATATAGCCATTAAATTAACCCAAATGCATGCATTTCATAGTCCCGTAGTCCAGATTGTTTATTCTATGGAACTTCGGACACGACAGTATTGATTACTGACTAAGTTCAAAAGATCAGGAGGTTAGAGTTACTATGCTCTACGCACACCAGCATTTAGCAATCTATAATATCAGTCCTACTTCTCGAGTGTCGACTATCTGTGAATTCCTCAAAAATTAATTATTCAGGTTCTCCCATCACACACACATTTTTAAGGACAAAAAATAGTCTAGCAACAAACTATCTAGTCAAGGGTTGTTACATATGGATATTCTCCAAATGGGATATACTTTCATGTGCTTCGTTGAATAGATAAAAAAACTGAGATGTCTTTTGTAGAATCATATAAAATATATAACAAACATTAAGTCCAGATAACGCAAGTAAAGAGCTCAAATACCACAGTTTAGTTACCAACATAGGAGGCAGTTAACTTGGAACCTGAAAGTTCCAGAGAATCCACTGGCCAGTACAGTGTGTAATTCACTACTCCCAAGTGCATTATTTTTAAAAAGTTGGCAAATGATTTAGGCAATGGTATTGATATGAATTTCCGGTCTATCTAAATTATTTTCCAAATTTGAAAGACCAACAAGTTCCTCCGCTAAGGAACCTGTCAATCTGTTTCGATTCAAGAGACTGCAATACATAAGTCATAACAACATTGGCATAGCAATCACATGGTGTCAACTTGGGTCTGGTTGAAACAATAATAAGCAATGTAAACAACTTACAACAGCTTCAATTTTTTAATGTTGTCGATTTCCTTGGATATACTCCCAGTGATTTTCTTCTACATGAAATCCCTGCCACAACGAAACAAAAACAAAATGAAAATGTATCAATCATCAGCAGAAGAATCACATGACACCATATATACGCAACAACTTGCTGCTAGGTGCATAGGTGGTTCAAACTTTCATTCTTTTCAAGTAAGAAATCGACCGAACTCGGGTGATAAGATTCTGGTAAGATTCATACTCAACAATTGCCTGTCTAAAAAAAAAAAAAAAAAAAGAATAACCAATTGAAAAGAAAGCAATTGATTAGCTACATATACTAAGCGGAAGCAATCAAATTGGGAAGCAAGTAATGCAAGTAAACATACAATATTATAGTTCTCGAACACGTAAGTAGCCATCGGTAAGAGAGGAAGTAGTGAAACATAAAAAAAAAACGAGTCCAATTGGAGGTACATGGGTGTACCTGCTTATTCAATTTATTCAAGAAATTCCTTCAATCATTCAAGTTCTATTTAACTACAAATAATGCGTTCACTGCACACATATTCGACGACTTCAAATTAGATGCTATGGATTTAATGGCTACCAATTTCACAAAAAAAAATTATAAAATGCAAAAGGATATGTTAAATCACATTCGATATCAATTGATCCAACCAAATCCCAGTTTACCAATGTGAAAACAAAATCACTAAAACAAGCAAATATCCACCAAAATTGAAAGCTTTATTACATCATGATCAACAATAATAGGGGATATAAATAAATATCGAAAACCCAACCTGTAATGGTAATCTCTTAATCCGTTGAGCAAGTTTTCTAGCATATGGGTCTTTGATTTATCAACTTCTTCAGGTAAGAATAAAGGAAACCCACTTCCAGACGCCCTAAAACTAATTGCAATAGCTGATGAATTTTTTTTTTAGTATGGAAGACACTATAGACCCGAGACATGGAATTTTCAATCTTCACTCCCACTCTCTCTCGCTTAAATCACCGAAACTGTTGCGACCCAACACCATTCACACTAGTTTACTTATTTAGGCTTCCCTATTTATAGAATAGTTTGGTTTCCATTTTTTATCGGAACTCTTTTTCCTTGTTTTGCAAGTCTGTGCTGCTATAAATACTGCCTTAAGTCCTGTATTCAGGGAACTAATTAGAAAACCAAAGTTCTGTTCTTTAAAATTACTCTTCAAGCTGGTGGTTAACCCCCAATCAAAGGGTTTATTTAGGGTTCTTAGCTTATTTTTGTGAGATACAGGCAAGGATCCTAACATTTGGATCAGAGCAAGGTTACGAATTACTCTCAAATTCTGAATTTTTTTTTTATTTTTTGGAAGTACAATGGGTGGTCATGATTATACAGAAAATCTCAAGGGGGTTAATGATGGATTGACAGACTTGACCAAGAATGTCAATACGCTTATTCAGGCTATGAACGCCAACAAGTCTGAAGAAACAGAGAGAAGAAAACAGAAAGTTATTGAGCAGCGTCAGCAACGTGAAGAAGAAAGAACACAACGTCAGCTAGAGTTAACGGAGAATAATACGGCTTTGACAGCCAATATTACTACAGCGTTAACAAATTTGTCCACAACCATTGCCGCTTCTGTTGCCACGGCCATTGTTGATCAACTTCGCCCCTTGCTTCCTCCAGTTGCAGGCAATCATGGTGGTCCTCGTAATAATCCACCTCCACCCCCACCTCCGCGCCAAAATAACATCAACCTCAAGTTTCCTCAATTCAATGGAGATGATCCTGACGGTTGGCTTTTCAATGCATATCAATATTTCGCAGTTCACACAGCAGATGATGCTCTTAAAATTACTATTGCCTCTGCAAATTTGAAAGGTGATGCTAATGTTTGGTTTAGATGGAAGCAGTCTAAAGCTGCCATTGTTACTTGGGCTGAGTTTGGTGCTCATCTTCGAGCTCGTTTTGCACCAGAGAAATTTGTGGATCCTAGACTAGCTATTAGCAACATCGAACAAAAAGGCACAGTGCGTGAGCATATTCCTGTGTTTGAGCGTTTAATGAATTTAGTGGACTTCACGGAAGAACACTTGATTCAATGCTTCATCCGCTCTCTTAAACCTCAAATAGGTTCGGCGCTTAGATTATTAGATATCAGATCTTTGGATGATGCTTTTAAAAAACCATCCATCAAGAGGAAGCCCTTGCAGCAAATAAGTCTGTTCCCAGACAGCCTTATCGTCCTCCTCCCTTCCGGCCTGCTGCAACTGTTCAACCCACTCCTTATAACAAGTCTTCTTCTTCTCCTGTGTATCGCCATTTATCACCAGCTGAACAACGTGAACGCAAGAAAAGGGTCTCTGTTTTAATTGTGATGAGGTTTACAAGAAAGATCATGTTTGTCTGAATCCCAGACTGACCATTTTGGATGTTGAGGAATATATTCGTGAAGGTTCTACCACTACAGAGGATACTGCTCCTGTTTCCTTTGAAGTTTCTGAAGTATATGAATTTGATCCTACCATCTCCTTAAGCTCGCTATTTGGTTCTTCCTTTCCACGTACCATGCGCGTTACAGGTCGTATTAAATCTCAACCCATTACTATTTTGATTGATTCAGGATCTACTCATAATTTTTTGCATCCATCTGTGGCTAAACAATGTGGATTTGAAGTTTGTTCTCGAGATTCTCCTCTAAGTGTTACTGTGGGTGATGGTGGCAAGTTGAATACTCGGGGTTCTTGTCCTTCTGTCCCTATTCAACTCCCTAGTTTCAGGTTTAGTGCTGATTTCCACTTGCTTGACATTAGTGGTTGTGATGCAGTTTTAGGGGTACAATGGTTACGTACTTTAGGACCTATTGAATGGGATTTTGCAAGATTATCAATGCAATTTACAGTTAATGGTAAAACTGTGTCCGTACTTGGTAACAATCATTCTTCTGTAATGATTTTGGAGCAAAAATCAATGCAGCGTTTATTACAACATGCAAATCATGGGGTTTTTATTGAACTAGCTGCATTAACTACTTCATTGAAGTCAACATCGGTTATTGATCCTCAAGTACAACAATTATTAGCTCAGTTTACTGATATTTTCAAGCAACCAACGGCTCTTCCACCAGAACGTCTTCATGATCATAGAATTCCATTGGTTCCTGGTTCTCCACCTGTCAATGTGAGGCCGTATCGATACCCTTACTTCCAGAAATCAGAAATTGAAAAGATTGTTGCTGAATTACAATTCTCTGGTTTTATACGTCCAAGTTCGAGCCCCTATTCTTCCCCAGTGCTGATGGTACGTAAGAAAGACGGGTCTTGGCGTATGTGTGTTGATTACCGTGCTTTGAATAAGCTGACAATCAAGGATAAATTTCCAATCCCTGTTGTTGATGAGCTGTTAGACGAACTGCATGGTGCGACTGTGTTTACTAAACTGGATTTGCGCTCGGGTTATCATCAAATTCGATTGCATAAAGCTGATATTCCTAAGAAAGCTTTTCGAACTCACGATGGTCACTATGAGTTCTTGGTTATGCCATTCGGTCTTTCCAATGCTCCATCCACTTTTCAGAGTTTAATGAATGATTCTTTCAGGGAATATTTACGAAAGTTCGTGCTGGTCTTCTTTGATGACATTCTGATTTATAGCAAGAATATGTCTGATCATTTGATTCACTTGTCTCAGGTGTTTGAAGTACTTCGTTCTAATCAGTTATTTGTGAAGGAATCCAAGTGCACCTTTGCTCAGTCCTCCGTGGGTTATTTGGGACATGTTATTTCAGCTGAGGGAGTTTCAGTTGAACAAGAGAAGATTGAATGTATTATGTCATGGCCTACACCAACTACCATCAGAGAGTTACGCGGTTTTTTGGGCTTGGAAGGTTATTATCGAAAGTTTGTTAATGATTTTGGTAAGATCAGTGTGCCATTAACTCAACTACTTAAGAAAGATGCTTTTCAATGGTCGGAAAAAGCTACTGCTACCTTCAAACTTTTGCAAACTGCTCTTACTACAACACCAGTTTTGATCCTTCCTGATTTTTCTAAAGAATTTGCAATAGAATGCGATGCTTCTGGATTTGGATTGGGTGCTGTTTTGTTACAATCTGGTAGGCCTATTGCTTTTCACAGCAAGCCTTTAGCTGAGAAGAACAAGAATTTAACAGTTTATGATAAGGAGATGCTAGCTATTATTTCTGCAATTCAAAAATGGCGCCATTATTTTCTTGGGAGGCATTTCAAAATATATACAGATCATAAGAGTCTGAAATATTTTTTGGACCAGAAAATATCTTCCTTAGAGCAACAGAAATGGCTATCTAAACTTTTGGGTTACGATTATGAGATAATCTTTAGATCAGGAAAAGACAATGCTGCAGCTGATGCTCTGTCTCGCCAATCCAGCTTCCACTACAGTCTTACTGCACCAGTTTTCAGTGGTGTAACAGAAATAATGCACGAATGTCATAATGACACTGAATATGTAGAGCTTATTCAACGGTTAGTTGCAGATCAAACTTATAAGCGTAATTATTATTACGTAGCTGGTATATTACGTTACAAAGGCAGAATTGTGGTAGTTTCCACTTCTTCGTGGTGTTCAAAATTTTGCAGGAGTTTCATTCAACTCCAATTGGTGGCCATTCCGGGTTTTTGCGTACATATAAGAGAGTACAACATAATTTTTACTGGAAAGGACTTAAGCAATCTGTGAAGAATTTTATCCTTCATTGTGAAGTATGTCAGAGAAACAAATCTGAGGCTGTTTCTCCTCCAGGTTTTCTTAATCCATTACCAATACCAACTGACGTATGGATCGATATTTCTATGGACTTTATTGATGGGTTTCCCTCGTCCAATAGAAAAAATTCTATATTGGTAGTCGTAGATCGTTTAACGAAATATGCTCACTTTATACCACTTACACATCCATATTCTGCACATTCTGTAGCCGATATCTTTGTGAGGGAGATTGTGCGTTTACATGGCATGCCAAGATCGATTGTAAGTGATCGAGATCCCATTTTTTTGAGTAAGTTTTGGGAGGCTTATTTCTCTCTTCAGAATACACAGTTATGTCGCAGTTCAGCTTATCATCCTCAGTCGGATGGACAAACAGAGGTGACAAATAGAACTTCAGAGTGTTATTTGAGGTGTTTTGCAGGAATGAAGCCAACTGATTGGAGCAAATGGTTACCTTGGGCTGAGTGGTGGTATAATACAAGCTTTCATTCAGCCATTCGAATGTCTCCTTATCAGGCATTGTACAGTCGTCCCCCACCTGCAGTTACAGCTTATTTACCAGGTTCAACTTCAGTGCACGATGTTGAATTAAATCTTAAGGCTCGTGATCATACACTCAAGCTTTTGAAGTCTCATTTGCATGATGCACAGTCCAGAATGAAAAAATATGCTGATTCGCACCGTACTGAGCGTTCATTTTCAGTAGATGATTGGGTTTATTTAAGATTACAGCCTTATCGTCAAACAACAGTGTCTCAGCAATCTTTTTCAAAGCTGTCTCCTAAGTTCTATGGACCATTCCGCATTTTGGAGAAAATTGGGTCAGTTGCGTACAAACTAGAGCTTCCTGCCTCTAGCCGCATTCATCCAGTTGTTCACGTATCTCAGCTTAAACTAAAGGTGGGATCAACTACATCTGTGGAACAAGTGTTACCAGACATTATTGATTATGAAAAGTGGGAACCTGATTCGATTTTGGATCGTCGCATGTATAAGAAAGGCAGTGGTGCAGGCACCAGATGGTTAATCAAGTGGAAGAATCATGCGCAAGAGGACGCAACTTGGGAAGATGCTGATGATTTCATTGCTAAGTTTCCAGAATTTGAGGCTTGAGGACAAGCCTGGTTTCGAGCAGGGTGGGATGTTGCGACCCAACACCATTCACACTAGTTTACTTATTTAGGCTTCCCTATTTCTAGCATAGTTTGGTTTCCCTTTTTTATCAGAACTCTTTTTCCTTGTTTTGCAAGTCTGTGCAGCTATAAATACTGCCTTAAGTCCTGTATTCGGGGAACTAATCAAAAAACCAAAGTTCTGTTCTTTAAAATTACTCTTCAAGCTGGTGGTTAACCCCCAATCAAAGGGTTTATTTATGGTTCTTAGCTTATTTTTGTGAGATACATGCAAGGATCCTAACAGAAACAGAGCCATCAATGGAATTGAAAGAAAAGTACCTAACCCTAGCTTCACACTTTAACTTGACCAGGGAGGTTAAACTGGTAAAATACTAGACAACTCACTAGACGGGTTGGACTGAGTCCGCAAATCGCACATTGTTGATTGCTTTTCAATGAGTTCGACTACATTAGTACCTTTAGTGGGAATATGTAATTTCCCTGACGTTCGCTCCTTAATGAATATTTTTTTTTATTTTTTTTTCTCATTTCCTTACTTTACGAATCAATAAGCATTTTATGACAATTTTTTTATAATGTAATAGTTTGGTCTGTTAAGTTCTTTTTGTGGCTTCGTGTTTTGAAATGTTTTGATTGGAAAAGTTTCTGACAGTGAAACTGTGTAGCTCTCAAATTTCAATATAGGTCTGAGATTTTGAAATGTTTCGGCTGTTACTGCCTACTGGTTAGAATCGCCTTTTATGAGTAACACCATCAGATGTCGAACATGTTTGGTAATTTTACTTCAATTAGTTGTTTCTTATCATCGATAATCAATGCTTTTTATTTATTTACTTCTTTTTTGTTTTATTGATGCAATATCATTACATAAGGACGCCTAAACAGGGGAGTTTGTTAGTAGTTGCTCTTAAGATCGTGCAGCGTCGGTCCACATATCTCATAAGCAGATACCAGAAGTGCTACGGCTTCAGAAGTGCTATGGTGTGTCTCATAACCTGTTATACCTCTCGACAGCCAGAAGTGCTACAGCTTCAGCGGGCACTATATATCCCATTTGGATGTCGGAACTTTTTTAGACAGTTTTGAATATGAGACTTTGAAAGCCTACGCAAGTGGTCAGACTTAGACCAGAGGTTGGGTCTATTTTCTTCCCTAACAGCTAATGAATTATAGATCGCACTCACATTTCAAGCTATAACTCTTTGTACTCTTTGTACAGGTAGTAGATAGGAGCCAATTAATCGCACCCCAAGCTATGAGTCTTTATTAAATAATTTGGTGGTCTAGTGTATCAGTCCAACAAGAATTTTAAACTATTATTCTCGCAACTATTTGGGTGTGTAAAATGTATTGGAAGATACACTTATATGTTAAGTTTGGAAATCAACCCAATGTATACATATTTTACTCCAAGAAATTAAAAAAAAAATCTACCTACTAAAAAGTTGCAATCTCAACTTTGTATGCAGTGAATTTGGGGAGCAAATCTCTTTGTTTTCTCGCCCCAGTCACCCTATGAATGAGGCCTCCTAAACCCCCTTCTCCTTTCCCTTTGTTGTAACGTTATATTTTCTATCCAGGACTAGAACCCAAACTCGCATTAGCTCATTAAGTCACTGCATCAGAACTGATTTTGATCGGAGACGGGATCAGAACTAATTTTAAGCGGAGCGGAACTTGAATTAGATCATACCCCCAGTGCGAACCACGGGTACGGGTTATTATCTAGTTTCCATGAATAACGCACTCTCCTTCTCCATCCATCACTTTCCATACATGTAAAACCTTAATTATCCTATTCCAAATTTTCTTTTTACACTGGTAAATAATTATTTAAATTTCTTGTTTTTTTTATTATCCAATAGTATATTTTAATCTAAACATTCCTATTATGTCTGTAAAACCAAAGAGTATTTTCTTTAGTGTTTTATTTTAAGAAAAAACCTTTTAATATGTAAATTCCAAGAGTATTTCTTTTTCAAGAGTATTTATGTATGTATATACTTGGTTGCACCACAGTATACTACTACACCGTTCGAATTCGCTTATCATCTTCTTGGAGTCGTAAAATACTAGGTTAGTTTTTGGTGGACTTTCCAGCTTAGCTTCTTTACGTTTTCTCTTTTAGTTCATCTCTAGTCAGCAAGTTTCTGCAAAATCGCGCAAGAGCGTAGTGCGTAGAAAGATGGACATGAAAAGGATCATCACAGTACTGTTCCTGGCATTGTTTTTTGCTCACCAGTTGTCTATCACCAGTAAGATATCTCAAATTTTCTTTCAACGTAGCAAAGGTATTTATGTTTCATTATCATCTTTATTACTTTTGTATATGAAAATCATTCTACCTTTTGTACTTTGTCTCAAATCAAAAAAGAAAAGAGATATCTTTCGTGAATCAGCAGAAATATTCTTGAGAAATCAAGGAACGGATGTTTCGAGGTCTAAAACGATAATAGATGGCCCAAGTGGTAAACAGCCGACTGGGACAGGCAATTCTCGATAATTTTGAGACGCATCTTATAAGGCGTCGAACTGTCGGGTCAATTGTTTGCCGTTTCTATGTGGATGCGGGTGTAGGCCCATAGGAGGCTTTGTTTTTGTTCAAGCATAACATATGCCATGCAGCCATGATATCAACCTGTCAAATTTAACTTTTTTTTGATGATCTTCGAATTCTATCAAGTTTTTAGTGATAACTAACTCAAAACAAATTACATGCATGGCAGGTGCTGGTGGTCAAATTGGGGTTTGCTATGGAACAGTTGCAGACAATCTACCATCACCACAAGAGGTAATAAGTCTCTATAAAAGAAATGGAATCCAAATGGTAAGATTGTTTGCACCAACACCTCAAATACTAGAAGCATTAAGGGGAACTGGGATTTTAGTATCACTAGGTACTCTCAACGAAGATTTAGCATCTCTTTCGTCGACCCAAGATGCTGCTAACTCATGGGTGGCAACAAATATTGTCTCATACAAAGATGATGTTAAGTTTGGTTGGGTCACTGCTGGTAACGAAGTTATCCCTGGACCGCTGGCTCAATATGTTCCTGGAGCCATGACCAACCTTTACAATGCTTTGTCGAAAATCGGCTTAGATCAAATTAAGGTTACTACAGTTGTTCCAGCTTTTGTTCTTGGCACTTCTTATCCTCCTTCAGCTGGTGCTTTTTCTCCTGAAGTTGTGGAGGTTATGACTCAAGTTTCCGCGTTAGTAAAACGTTATGGTGCACCGTTAATGATCAATGTGTACCCATATTTCGCTTATGCTGAAAATCCAGAATAAGTCTCCCTGGAGTATGCACTATTCACCTCTACTACACCTGTTGTGGTAGATGGAGACTTGAAGTATTACAATCTCTTTGATGCCATTGTAGACAGTTTCAATGCAGCTCTGGAGAAGATAGGTATGTCTGATGTAAACATTGCCGTATCTGAAAATGGTTGGCCAAGTGCAGGGAATGAGCCTTATACAAGTGTTGATCATGCCAAGGCTTACAATACAAACCTTGTGAAACATGCTTCAAAAGGAGGAACTCCAAGAAGACCCGATCACCATTACGATACATTTCTTTTTTCGATATTCAAAGAGAATTTGAAGCAACCTGCTGGAGTTGAACAGAATTTTGGTTTATATTATCCTAATATGAACCCTGTTTATCCCTTATTTTGAAGTTCACTCTTTGGTTCCAAGAAGACCATGGCCTAGGATTTGCTTCACAATTTAGTTCCTCGATACTTTTACTTAGTTTCATGAGAATAACACATTCTCTTAGGCTGGTTTAGTGGTACTTGGATTTCTATATTAAGTCATGGAAGGCTATACAAGCCATGCTCATTGTAACTTACAGTATAATTCAACTTTGGCTCTTTCATTTGGTTGGTAAAAGTTTTTTATTTTTTGGTTAAACCTTGTTATAATTCTGCATGATTTGTCACTTTGTCCTTTTTGTACCTTTCTATTGCACTTATGTAACAATTGCGCAAAGAAAACCAAAAAAAATCACATTGAAACACTTTTGATCGTTCAGTACGATTTAGGTGTTGACGAATTTCTGACTGAAGTCATTGGTAAGGTCACTTAGCGACTTTACCATGCACTGTATAGTACAATGATGTTTCTCAAATTAAAGATAACATTATTAGAACAAACTAATGTATGTTCTTCAAATTCTAATATACAAAGTACAATGAGCTCACAAAATTCTTCCTTTTAATCAGAAACCCACTTTTTATTACTACTAGAATTCGCACTTTCTCCATCTTTAAGAACCAAAGAAGACCCTGATGTAGGTTGAACTGTACGAAGAGTTTCTTTATTAAACATATTTGTGATGGCTGCTGCAACAGCAACCCTGAATTTTGGATCTGAAGCAATTGCACTCACATTTTCAGCTAATGAATTTGGTTCCTGTCCTATCCTGTTATTGTTTCCTTCGTTCTTCTTCTTATTATTATTATTGTGCGCATCAACTGCGGCTTGATGTGCACTGTTGAAGAACCCTGCTGTATTATCAGATTCATGACCGCGGTGATAGCTGGAATTGCTATTAGGATTCATCCATGAATAATTCAATTGCGGAAATGAGTTTGATGAAGAACTTGGGACATTGGTGAAATGAGTAGACCTGTTTGGTGGATTATGATAAGAATTGTTTGAGAGGTCTAGCATGAGCCCATTGTTTGTGCGATCCGCGTGGTTGAAGATACTGTTGATGGCAGAAGTATTGGAATAATGGTTTATTTGGTTAAGGTTACTCAGGTGTGAAGCTGCAGGTATGTGAAAACTGTTCAAAATACTATCTGAAATATTCTTGTCAATTCCTGAATACGGCCTCGATGATAGCATAAAATTATTAGCTTCTGCAGATGTTGTCGAAGCCATGGCTGTTGCACCTACAGGTAATGGATGGTTGTGTGTTCCTTCATAGGTTGTTATGAGTATGGTCATATCTTCAAGACATCTTTGCACCTATATATATATATATACATGAGCAGTGTTTAGACTTTGCAGTATAATTCGGCTTCTAATTTTGGTCCCGAGGAACCAATTATACTTGATACCTGTTTTCGCACTGGACATCCTAGAGCAACCGTGCAGCGGTAGTAGGCCCTTGGACAAGGATTTCCTTTTGCAATTTTCTGCCCGTATTTTCTCCATTGACACCCATCATTCATCTGCACAAGATCAGTAGATTATCGGGATCCATAATATCGAAATGCATTATAATATTGCGCGACTCAATATGTCTAGTAATACTCACCGTGGCTTCTTGACATCTAGCTCGGACGGAGACTCTAGCTTTTCTATTAGGAGGGGATGACATATTATTGTTTGCAATTCCCATGAATTCACCACCACTCTTTTGCAACTTGTTTTGTGTTGATAAAGCCAAATTGGTCGTGTCTTCTACAACCTCTTTAGGTTCTTCTACCATTTCATGTTGATGATGACGACTTTGCAACCCCAATGTCAGTCCTAATTCAGCAGCTTCCCGGTCATCGTGACATCTTGAGGGTAATGGGGGTGTCGACGTTCGACTTTCAAAATCTAAACTCCTCGTGGAAATCATCAGTTCTAGTCTCTTGGATGAATCTTCCTCATGATCAATTGTGTAATCATGATGATCACCGTTTAGTGACAGAAAGATTTGTGGGTCCTAAACAATCAAAATGGCCAATCATTAATGTGTGACTAGATCCAAAAAAACGAAAATAAATAAATTAATTTGTACTATAAGATAAGAAATGAAAAATAATGTACCTTAGTATAGGATTGATCATTTTTCTCTTGGATGTGTGATAGTTTCATTTGAAGGTCATGATAATCCTTCATTGTCTTCTCAATTACCTTCCTCAAACCTTTGTTTTCCTCTTGCATTCTCTCCATCTCTACCTTCAACACTGATAACTGAAAATCGTATAGGTGGTTAGTGGCAGGAGCCAGGATTCAGAAGAGACAAAAATAAACTATAGTAGCTAAATATGTACAAAAACAGACAAATCTAGGAGTTCTGGTGTTAATGCATACACAAAGTTACATTAGAAGCCGGTTAGGTAATGGGGCAATTGTCCCCGCTTATCCATATTTGGCTCCGCCCACGGTACTAATAACAGTACTGATTCACGTATTAGTCTTTGCACTTTGGTATATGATCTATAATAGAATTGAGAGCAGAAACTAATTATCATGCGGGAGAGAGAGATTGTACCTCGGTATTAGTTTGATGCAGCTGAGATGATAGTGGACCTATATCATTTTGTTCTATTCTATCTTCTTTGTCATCAGATGATTCTGTTGAGGGTACTGCTTCTGCTCTATCTGGACTAACTTGAGCGATGACTTCGTTATCGTTTCCATCGTCAATTCTTGCTGGTTGATGATCGAAAAAATCGTTTTTCTCTTCAACTTGATTATTTAGAGAGAGATTAGTCTGCATTGTGTTTTCTTCTTCCCAATCCTCCTCCATCATCTTAAGCTGTCGATCTCACTAGCTAATCCCTAGAGACAGAGAAGTACTAATACTACTGGTTTATTATTATAAATCCTTCTTTTGAGGCACCAAAGTCAATGCCCTTAGTTCTAAAACGTATTTATACATTGTTTAAGCTACATACGATGCGAGAGAGATAAAAGGCGTCTAAAATACAAGTCATATACTTTTCTTTATTATTTATCTCGATCGTTTAATTATATGCTGATGTATATCCATCACCTTCCAAGAAATTGTCAAAATGAAGATGCCGGCTATAAGAGGGCCAAGTTTTGCTAATCAAAGAGACCAAAAATATTAGTATACGGTCTTTATAGTATGCAATTCATAAGATTCATAAGTAATGCACTTTGGAGGAGACTAGCTTTTGGAAAATGACCAAGATCATATCTATATATGAGAAACCAGAAATTTTTTGAATGCTGCTAATAAAATCCTGATGAATCTTTCATTTTAATACGATCTAGATCGTCGCTAGATCTGATATACTTGAAAAATGTCAACTGTTAGTAAGATCCATTGCCCATAAGATTATAAACATCATAACTCATTAACTAGTTAATTATTATAAAATGAATTAGTGATCCTTTCATAAATTTCAGATTGGGATAGTGATGTATTCTAATCTGCTTTCGTCAACGCAATTAATTGAGCAGCTCCAGCCCGAAGAAAAATGTTACATCCAAGTCCAGTGTCCAGGAAACAAGAGCAACTGATCGACACCAACAGAGACGCTAGTATCGAATGTCGCTGCTGCATTGACTCTAAAGGACTGCTCAACAGTTATCAGTCCTCATTTGATTCACTTGTTTGATGAATCCGATTTTGTGCACACTCCACTGTTTTTTTTTTTTTTGATCGGTACTCCACTGTTACCATTACGCTGTATTGTTAGTATTAGGAGATATATATTTATTGTGTATTTATATATATGGTTACGTATTTTATTAGTTAAGAAATATATTTATTACGTTTAGATTTGTTTTATCTTTACCTATTAATTCACGGGGAAATCTGTTTTGTAAACCAAGCTTTTCATAATAAGAAAACCTTCAATTTTCTACCTTGTCGTTTCAGTTAGAGTTAGTTTTAGTACGCGATTTGAATTGAGATTTTTGGATAAAACAATGTATAGAAGTCAGCAACTTAATTTCCATCTGAATTCCACCTCTTTAATGGAAGTGTTATTTTCATCATCACATAACTCAAGTAGGTTACCATCTAGACTGCAACATGGCTATATAGTATATAGATGATTTACACCTTGTTTCTATCTCAAGCAACTCAAAAGATGTTGATGTCATAGAAGACCCGAGATTATTTGAGCCGAATCCCGAAATATGCCCTTAAACAGATCACACACTTTCAAAAAGCCGTGATAGAGTAACATGCAAAAAAAAAAAAGACTCCCCCAATATATAGCACGGTTTCAACCTTCAATCTAGAGAAAACAAAAGTCCTTTTATAAATTGGAAACATCATGCAGAATAGAGGATGGGAGCAGTGGCACGTTGCTACAGACAAGGGAGCCAACGTCGCCGCAGCCAATTAATCCGTCGGGATTATATTTATAAATTGGAGAGAAATATTATTTTTTAACTCTAGCCCCCCATCCCCATCCACAAGGATTTATGCTTGTTTAGATACTAATCATGTTGTTTGAGATTCTCAAACCTTTGTACTTAAGAAGGGTTTTTTTTTTTTTTTGAAAGAAAAACCGAAAGGACTTTCATTAAAGCTCAAAGGCAAACACAGAAGCATTACATCACTCCTTTCTCACTCTCTAATCTAGACTCGACACACAGAGGGAGTTCAGAACTCCATTTCCTAGCACAATTATTATTTCTAGCATACCTAGCAAGTAGATCAGTTACTTGGTTGCATTTCCTATTCCTAAAACAAACTTGAACATTTCCTAAGCATTTAAGTAGATGTTGACAATCTCTGATGACATTAGCATCTATCCACCTGGTAGTAATTTGGGTACCACTAATACTTTCCATGACTTCTTTGTTGTCTCCCTCCACAATGACATTCTGTAACTGCAACTGGGCGATCCACTGTAAAGCTTTTAGCACTGCAACTGCTTCAGCTTGAGCTACATCTCTAGATCTTTCTACCAGAGTCCAGGCTTCCACCATCCTCCCTGAAAAATCTCTAATGATTAGAGCAATACCAGCAGTAAAATGATCAGGTAATATATAAGCATCAACATTAATTTTTAATTTTCCTATAGGTAGAGGGATCCATCTATTGTTATTGCAACTAGCCTCATTTATGTCTATCAATCTTCTAGCAACTTGGTCTATACTTGCATTATTATTTATATGAATTTTGTTTTCATTGCAGTAGGTTAGAATCCTGTGCTTTAGGCTTGAGCTAGTGCATCTGCTGTTGTTAAATATGAGCTCACATCTAGATTTCCAGATGAACCACATAGTGACAGTTATCATATTTACTGTTGTTTTTCTTTGGAAGCAGATGTTGTTATCTAGGATTGATCCAGCTTCTCAGCCATTGTTGTATGTCAGTGATGTTGCCAATCTCTTGACAAATCTCTGGTGCAACAACATTCCAAACATTTCTTGCATAGTTGCATTTGAGCAGCAGGTGGGTGATAGTTTCTTCATCTGAGTTGCATCTTTGGCGTTGCACTTATTGAGCTTGGTTATATCTTGCAAGTCTCTCATTCACAGGGACTATGTCATGAGCAACTTTCCATAAGAAGAGTTGACATTTGTGTGGGATCTGCACATGCCATAAGCTGAGCCAGAACTTAGCCTCCTCCTCTTTGTTTGCCAGACTCTGATTCTTCTGACGTATAATGGCCTTGTATGTTGAGTTAACTGTAAATTGGCCACTTCTAGTTAAAGACCAAACCATTTCATCTTCTTGCTGCATTGAAGGTCTTATGTGCATGATTTTCTCCATCTGTTCTTGAGTGAAGTATTACTGAAGTAGATCCAAATTCCATCTTTGAGTATATATGTCAATTAGCTCATTCGCTTTCAGAAGGATACTCTTCATAAGTTGAGAAATTTTGTTGCACTTGTGGAGCAGTGAACCCTTCTATCCAATTGTCTCTAAAAGCATAGACATTCTTCCCATTACCAATATGCCATATATGGAATTGTTTCACCCATTTGATTCCAAATTCCTCTCCAAATATCATTCCCATTGCTTGAAACATCATCTTGCAGAATATCTTCATCCTTGAAATGTTTTGCCATCAGAAGTTCAACCCATTTATTGTCCTTTTCTTGAATCAATCTCCAAGCAAGTTTAGTAACCATGGCTTCATTAAAAACTTTCAAGTTTATAAATCCTAAACCTTCCCCATCTTTTTGGAATATTAATACTTTCCCATGACTTGAAGTATCCTCCTCTTCCTTGTTTCTTGTTCCACCATTATCTTCTTTGTATTCTTCAAGTTCATTTATGTTCTTTTGGGGTAGCATGAAACAACTCATCTGAAACTGAGCCATAGAATTGGTGACATATTGAATTTGAATGCTCCTACCAGCTTGATTGGTGATGCCAGCTTGCCATTGAATAAGTCTTTTATGCATTTTCTATTTTATGCTGTTGAAGGAATTGGATTTCTTTTCTTTTTTCAATGAAGAGATTTATTCCAAGATATTTTTCTTCCATTGGCATAACATCCATGTTGAGGATATTGCAAATTTGTTGCCTGACTTCCTCATCAAGTTTTTTGTTAAAGTGTATACTTGATTTTTTGAGATTCACCATTTGACCAGAGACTTTACAGAATTTACTGATGATGTCCTTGAGGTTGTTGATAGAGCTTACTTTGGAAGAGGAGAACAAGATGCAATCATCTGCAAAGAACAAGTGTGATATTGGAGGCTTCTTTTGGATGGGTATATGGGGATTATGTTTTTGTTATCCACTGAAGCTTGAATCATTCTGCTTAATCCTTCCATACATATGATGAATATATAGGGAGATAGGCTATCTCCTTGTCGTAGTCCTCTTGTAGGCTGAATAGTTTCAATTGGTGAACCATTAAGAATTATATATATATTTGTAGTGGATATGCATTGATTAACCAACTGACACCAATTATTTGAGAATCCTAGTCTTCTGAGAATGTTGATGATGAATTTCCACTCCATTCTATCAAATGCTTTGGACATGTCCAGCTTTATTGCTACTGCTCGATCGCTGTTTTTGGTGGTTTTCATGTATTGTATGACTTCATGAGCATTGACTGTGTTGGCAGTGATGTTTCTTCCTGGAACATAAGCATCTTGCCATGGGGAGATAAGTTTATGAAGCAGAGGTTTCATCCTAGTTGTCATGATTTTTGATATTATTTTGTAATAAATGTTGCATAAGCTTATGGGTCTGAAATCTGAAGGGTTTTGGACACAATTGTGTTTGGGTATGAGAGTTTGAAATCTATGATTGAGTTCCTTTAGAAGTTTTCATTTCTTGAAGAATTCTTGGACCATTTTAATCACATCACCACCCACTATTTCCTAATTTTGTTGATAGAAACCTGCCTGAAAACCATCTGGTCCTGGTGCTGACCATGCTCTTATTTGGAACACATTACTCTTGATTTCTTGTTCAGTTGGAATAGAAATTAGCTTTATGTTTTATGTTTCTGTGATGCAAGGGGAAATGAGGTTGAAGATTTCATTATCATCCCCAGGCAAGCTATAAGTAGCTATTTCTTGGAAATGATCTTTGAGTATAGCAACAATTTCTTCTCTTGTGTCCTTCCACTCCCCTTGCTTGTTCTTGAGAGCATCATTTTGGATGCATCTTCTTCTGTAATTTGCTAGAGCATGAAAACTTTTTCAATTTCTATCTTGATACTTGATAATGTTTTCTATGGATTGTTAATAGGCGATTCTGTTTTTGACTTCATAAAGATTCTTTAACTGTTGTTGGAGTCTTTGATGTTCTTGATTGTCTATCACTTGCTGGTTCAAACAGTTTTGAATTTGTTCTTGAGCTTCCTTGATTCTCCTATCTATATCCCCATATTCTTTTATTCTCCACTCTTTGTGTCCTTTTTTGACAGCTCTGGCTTTGTTACTGAATTTGAAGGCTTCAGTTCCCTGATTGTTGCATCTCCATCTTATCTTGATTTCTTCCTTACAAGTTTTATTTGTGAGCCAGTGTTCATAGAATCTATAAGGTTTACTTAGGTTTTCTGATTGGGGGTTTGTGATTAGAAGTATTGGAGCATGATCTGAGCCAGAGGGTATGAGGTTTTTTAGAGTGGCATTTGGGAAAAGGTGCATCCAGTTGGGTAGACATACATCTCTATCCAATCTAGTTCTGACTTGATTTAGTTGATCTCTATGCTTTGACCATGTAAAAGGGCATCCTGAGAATGGGACATCCATAAGACCTAAGGAGGTAACATTTTTAACCACTATAAGATGATATTTAGTAGGGTTAATGGAGTAGCTTTGTCTCTCATAACTGTATATTGTGGAGTTAGAGTCTCCCATTATAACCCATGGCATGCTCATATTTCTTCTCATTTCTTGGATAAAGCTCCATTGAACCTGTCTATCATTATCATAAGTAGAACTATATAGACATGTTAGGAACCACTCCTTGTTAGCTTCATTATTTTTTAAGATAACATTCACCATAAATTTAGAGTTATGAATGAATTCTAAATTCATGCCATCATTCCATAATAAAGCTAAGCCACCAACTCTAATTCTATCTTCATTACATCAAACATTGGGGAACTTCATCTGTTTTAGAAGATATGAGGCTTTTTCTACAGTTGACTTTGTTTCAGAGAGAAAAATAATGTCTGGGCTATAGTTGAAAATGAAATTTCTAAGATGGTCTCTAGTTAGTTTATTTCCTAGCCCTTGAGGTTCCAAGATAATATTCTCATTTTTGGCTTAAAAAAGAGACAATGCTTACTTAAAAGATTAAACTGATGAAAAAAGTTTAAACAAAACTGGTTTAGATAGTTTACCCTTGAGTTTCCTTGTCATGCATCTGCACCTTGGTTGTTGTTGATATACTTGTCCCAGTCTCCTTCCTCTTGAGGTTCCATTTGAAGGTCATTGTTCATGGGTTGCTGACTAGATTCACCCTCTTCATAACCCTCACTCATCTGGTTAGATCTCACCCTTGAACTTTCATTATCCCTTGTTCTATTGAATTTTCTGAAGATTCCACTCCTACTTCCTTGACCTCTAAAGCTCTGAGAGGCAGCATTAGAGTTCTGCTCCTCTTGAACTGGTTCAGTGTACACAGAATGACAGTATTGTCCATTTTCAAGTTTGACAAACAAAACCATATTTGACTTTTTATTCTTATTGGTATTCTTTGGTGAAATTATTGTTGAGCATCATCAATGTTCCAATATTCATTCCTTGTCATGTTATAAGGAATCTTGTCAAGAAACCTAAAGAGATTCTGAGATAAATCTCTCACATCCTTAGCCTTGTCTTTACATTCATCCTTGTTGTGGTCAATGATGAAGTAAGCTGAACACAGTTGATGAGGCTGCTTCCGATAATAGAAATTTATCCATTGAGTGCAATCAGCTGCATTTTGGGCCAGGACTCATCTGATGAGAGATTTGGATATATCAATTTCGATCAGATTTCCCACATCATTTGACTCAACTGGATTTGCATCTTCAGGGTCAATATCCTTAACTTCTCCTAATATCTTCCCCATTTCATTACTACATACACGTTCATGAACTCTTATGGAAGATCTTTGAATATGACCCAAAATTGTTAAGCAATATCTCTGTAGTTTTGTGTTGGATTCCATGATTTTATGATCCAAAGATACCCATACAAACACCATGGTGCTTCAGAGAGAACCCAACTCCAATCTTCTTTGGATTGAAAGGTGACTGTGAAGATATTTCTGCTTTTCTTTCTGAGCTCGTAGTTGCCAATGAAAAGTCGAGGGTACCCAAATATACCACTATCTAAAACTTTTCATACCTGTAAGTCCTTTCTCCGAAAATGATTGTCTATGTACTGAGTCGAGACAATAAAACTAGTTGGTTCACACTTCGTGTGATCGTCTATGGATACGATATCGAGACAATGCAACAACAAAGTATGTTTACTTGATACAAAGGTTCGGACTTAACCAAACACAATAGGATTGCTTATCAAGTAAATAGGAATTAACGTTTGTGTAATTTACTTTAATTATAATGCGGAAATATAAAGTAAATGACACAACAAGATTTTTTTAACGAGGAAACTGCAAATGCAGAAAACCTCGGGACCTTGTCCAGAATTGAATACTCTCAGGATTAAGCCGCTACACAAAATTACACCTAACTTCGCATAGTTGAGACCAAGCAACTAAACCTATAGTTCACCTAGTTCCGTCTGTATTCCCACGCCTCCAACTTATAAATAAGTCATGTACTTGGAATAATTCCTTTGGTTCGTATTCCAAACAGTAAAGGAACAACAAATCTGTTTGGTATCAACTCTATTCAACCAAGTGATATGAGTTGGACAAAGGCTCTTCCGTTTATCTTAACATAAACTCCTCCATAAGGTCCTTAGATCCATCTTATGTTCAATTACCGAAGTAATCGTTTAAGAATAAGCCAACAACAAACAACACTCTTAATCCAAAGAATTATGTTGATGCCGATCTACTCAATTAATCAATCTAATCTACCACAAGGATAAACTGATTATTAATTGGATCCTCTTTTACCAAAATAAGTATTGTGCACACCAAAGATTATAAACCCAAGTCAGGTCTTCAATATCTTCTTTGTCTTCAAATCTTCTTAAATCTTCAATAAAAACCTGCAGACAATCACTTGAATCTCTTGTGATCAATCACACACAGAACGGAGTCTGTTAACAATGTATTATCACAAGATCGTCTTTGGAACTAACAACAGTCTAAAGATCCCTGTCGAAACTCTGAACTAGTTTGAGTGAATCTTATATCAGAAGAGAAGATCCTCAAGCATAAACAAACTAGGTGCAATCATATTTCAACCACCATTAGTCAATCAAATCAATCGAAACCAAAAGATAAACCAGAATTATCTAGTTTTTCACCAACGGTACACGCTAGACTTCTCAATCCCAAAGAAGACTTTAAACTGAGCGGTCGTAAGATACTTCGCCTAATTAGGTTACTCTCCTCTCCAAATAGGCGGCTACAGCAATAACAACAACAAAAGAGGAAGTATGTTGTCACGAAGGATTAGTTTGCTAGAAAGGCAAACTTCAAGTATTTATAGACAATGAAGTTTGGATACCAAGGAATTTCCAAAACCGAAAATATTCTCAAGATATTCATTAAAGAACAAATTCGGTTTCCATAATTCCTGGAAATGCTCTGTCCAAAAATAATGATCGAAATCTCTCGGAAAATCTAATTAGTAAATGCACATTACTAATTCTTATATTTCTACAAAATGAAATTAATAACCTTAATTAAAAGATTCTTAACTTACTTATGTTTCGATCCTGGGATTTTCTTGCTTTAGCTATTAAGGAATAACTTTGAACAATTAAAGAAATAAACATTAACAACATGTGTTCACAGTATGTCGACATCCTTACTTTGTAAGTTCTCTTTCGCACTTACAACCTTGAAACCGATTTGCTACACTTTCAAACAAGTTTAGAGTTGGTTCATCTGACTTTCAAGAACTATTTGATTTATTAAACAAACATTCAATCACAATCATGGGTTTAACGGTTCTACCAAAACAAATTTCGGTTCTACCTCCATGTGAGTACTGTGCATAGTCACACTAGCTTTCCAAAAATTCGGTTGACTAGGTACTAGGATCAGTTCCCCACATATATATGATATCTAACTTATATGTGTTGCACATTTCCATAGGATCGGTTCCCCTTTGACTAAAAACGTGTTGCACATGTCCATAGGATCGGTGTCCCTTTCTGCTATAAACCTTGCTGCACCTCATACAAGGATCGGTTCCCCTTTGTGATGTACTGCACCTCTTACTAGGATCGCTTTCACTAATAAAAGTCATACCAATAGATAAGTCAGGCCTTTGTGAATAGTTCTACCAAGAACACAAACAAGTTGTGAGCGGTTATACTCAAGCACACATATTGGTTGTTCATAAGATATGCAATGAATAACAAAACCAATAACACCTGGCAATTTCCTTTTCGGTTCACAAACAAGTTTATGAACTTACTTCCTTAGAACACATGTAAATATTTTTCTCTAGGATGAAATCCTCACCTCATACCCATACATAATCATAATAGCATTCAAATGATTATGGCGATGTCTTATCTACAAAGTTTAATGGTTAAGAAATAAATCTCGTATTGTGTTCCTTAATACTATTGTCTATCTAGAGTTCAAATATGCTTCGTAGTTATGTTGTCAATATGCACGACTTGAAAGATACGCCAGGGAATGAAATAGTTCAAGTCAAATATCACTAACCTCAAGTGGAAGGATGATTGTTGTCGTTGTAGCTCCTTGCTTCTTCACATCTTCAAGTCTTCGCAATACTTGTAATGTCTCATATCCTAATACTTTCAAGCTAACCTATACGAAGTTTACTCTAGTACATAATCAAGAGACTCTTAACATGAGTTTTGATTCACTAAAATATGACAACCAAACTTGACATACCAACGCTTGGTGGGTTCAACCGAGCAATGCTCTAACAATCTCCCCCTTTGCCAATTTTAGTGACAAAACTCTTACATCATATGGATAAACAAATTACAAGAATTCATTACACATACGCTTGATTCCCGAATTCAACAACACAGTAAAACTGCTTACATTCAATCCTTGAAAATGCCGTTGTTGACATTATAATAACAAAGCTATTACTCCCCCTAAGGAATATAGGTATATATTCAATCCGCACGTCTTTGTTATACCAATTCATATGACATGTTACTCCCCCTTAGTCTGTGCTTTCAATCTTTCGTTAGATAAACGTTCAAGCACCACTGTTCTTTTCCTTAGCGATACCAATCAATATAAAATCAATGCCAGTATCACTTATTTACTTTATATATTTCTCCACCTTTTTATCACAGAAATGACAAAGAAACGAAAAATAAAGGACAACACGAAAAGAATCTTACAAATCTCAATAGACTTGCAACCTGTAGAGTTAGGCACGAAGGTTCCACACATCATGTTCTGATAACCAATATCAAAACCGAAACTACAAGTAGTTTTATTTGATATGTTACCAAGGAAACAATTGTCCGAAACAAATTTTCCGCTTTAGTTTAGCAAAACACAAATCAACTAAGCACCTTAGTCCCTTTGCTAAACCGATTGTTCAAAAACAACCGCTTAATTCGATAAGACCAAAATAAAGATAACTCTATTTTTCTCATCAGGTTCTAATTATCCATAAACTTAGACCTATCAAGTTTAAACAAGACAAGTACTAGGTTAGTTAACTAGCATTTCTTGTTAAGACATTCGTTTAGACTTGAATAACCGAAACCTCACTTCGATAAGTCTAACTAAGGTCAGAATTAACTTAGTTTCTCTTATCCGGAATCGAATTTGACTAAACAACTCATCCCATACACCTTTTATTTCGTTAAGCCATAAATAATTCATACAAACTAACATAAATCAACTTGCATAATTATTCACCTCAACCGGAAGCAATTGAAACAACATAGACATTAGAAGCACCGCAATTGCACCGAAATTTTGTAAGCCTAAACAATTGATATCGTACAAACGCAAGATAACAATAGTTTTTCTTAACCGGAACCAATTGGATCACACACAACATCAATTGTACCGAAATTTTGTAATCCTAAACAATTGATACCATACAAACGCAAGATAAAAATAGTTTTTCTTAACCGGAACCAATTGAATCACACACATCCACACACACATCATGGAATAAACATCAATTGTACCGAAATTTTGTTAAGCGAAAGCAATAAATATATATGATATAAACTCAGGATTTTCTTAAACAGGAAAACAATTAACTAACAAGATTGTTACCTCAAATTTCGCATCCACTTCTCCAATATGTTTGCATCTTCGTCCAGGGAGAATTGTTATCGAAATATCATCATGTTGTCATCCTTATGCATAATCAGAATAATAACAACAACCAACCTTTACCAGAGAAAGGTTGAAAATAGTTTTTAACAATTGCAAGAAAAAGTTGAAAACCGTCGAAATACATATGCTTTTATGCTAAACCAAAACCGATTCAACATATTATGACTTTTTCACTATTGTTTCTACCAGAACCCCTCATGATTCTTTGATAAAGCCTACCAACATGGGCTAGAACTTAATCCTGCTAAATCAAAAAGTCACCCAAACCACAAGGGTTCCACATGGTACTAATGTTCCTTGATAATTCCCATGGATTTCCTTAGATTTTCGAAAATTGCTCTATCTAAGGGTTTAGTAAGAATATCACCTAGTTGATGCTCAGATGGAATATACTGTAATTTGATAACCCCATTCTCATACAATTCTCTAATAAAGTGATATCTAATATCTATGTGTTTAGTACGAGAATGTTCAACTGGATTCTCAGTCAAGCGAATATCACTTGAGTTATCATAAAGAATGTTCATAGTTGAAATATTTATTCCATAGTCGATGAGCATCTGTTTCATCCATAATAATTGGGTACAGCATGTACCAGCAGCAATGTATTCTATTTCACAGGTTGATAAAGACTGTGAATTATGTTTCTTGCTGTGCCAAGCAACAAGATTTTGACCAACATAGAAACAACCACCAGAGGTGCTTTTCCGATCTTCTATACACCCTTCCTAATCAGCATCTGAATAGGAAACTAGACTGTTGTTTGTATCCATAGAGTATGAGAGACCATAATCTACAGTGTCATTAACGTATCTTATGATTCGTTTTACAACTTTAAGGTGTGATTCTTTAGGATCTGCTTGAAATATGGCACAACATTCCATACTGAAAGCAATGTCTGGGCTTGTTGCAGTTAAGTATAGCAAGCTTCCTATCATTGATCTATAGAGTTTTATGATCAACATATTTTTCTCCTGGATTGGATTGGAGTTTCCCAGTAGTCGGCATTGGAGTTGCCATAGGCGTTGATTCATTAAATTTGAATTTCTCAACAAGATTCCTTGCATATTTTTATTGAGAAAGAATAATATTGTCTTTTTATTTTTGTATTTGCAAACCAAGAAAGTATGACAATTCTCCGACATTACTCATTTCGAATTCTCCACTCATAAGATTTAGGAATTCATCTGTTAGAGTTTTTGAGGTGGAACATATATGATATCATCTACATATATTTGTGCTATAAGGACATTTTACCACTCCACTTGGTGAAAAGTGTTTTATCAGCACCACCTCTAGAGAATCCCTTTTGGAGTAAAAAAGATGTTAACTTATCATACCAAGCTCTAGGAGCTTGTTTTAGACCATACAAGGCCTTTTTAAGTTTAAAGACATAATCTGGGAATGATGGATCTTCAAACCCTTTAGGTTGGGTTAAAAAAACTTCTTCTTTTAAATCCCCATTTAAAAAAGCAGACTTGATATCCATTTGAAACAATTTTATCTTAAAATAGCAGGCATAAGCAAGTAAAATTCTAATAGATTCTAAACGAGTAACAGGAGCAAAAGTTTCATCAAAGTCAATAACTTCAAGAGAATATCCTTGAGCAACAATCTTGGATTTGTTTTTGAAAATTACTCTGAATTCGTCTGATTTGTTCTTGTAGATCCACTTAGTTCCAACAATATTTACTCCTGTTGGTTTTGGAACAAGTTCCCACACTTCTTGCCTTTTAAACTGATTGAGTTCCTCATGGATAAAGTTTACACAAGCTGGTTCACTGAGTGCTTTTTCAATATTTTTGGTTCTATTGAAGATAAAAAAACATGAATAGTGACAGACATTCTGAAGTTCTCTTCGAGTTATAACTCGGAATTGGCATCTTCAATAATATCTTCAGTAGCGTGTCTTTGATGTACCCACTTGGCAGGTTTTTGGATGATACCTTCAGTATCAATGGGTTGTTCAAAAATACTTTCGTTATCATCCTTGTCATATATATCACTAATTAGAGGAATCACAAATGATTCTTCTTCAGTCTGTGTGACAACCCTGAATTTATATTAATAGTCCTGCCGGCCCTATTTCAGGAAAAGGAGAAACTAATTGCATTACCACCAATAATCTTACCACCAGACCACGAATATCCCCTAAGAGGAAGCAACATTATCACATCATAAGACCAGAAATCTCGAAAAGGTATGCAAGCTCGGCAGGACATTCAACAGAAAACTCAGTCCATCTAGATAAACAGCTTGCCGGTGGTGCTCAAAATGGGTTGCAAAGTGGAAAGTATAGAATCCTAATTCAAGAGGGAAAGAGGGTAACAATGACTATATAACCACATTCATAGACATAACACAACCATTACCTCATAATTTTAGAGGAAAACAACGGTTAGAAACCAAAATACCAATGATTCTATACAAACATCGAAAACTGAATTCCTACCAATTCACATGTAAAATTCAGCTAGTTGAGGTACTTCTCTAACTTGGATTCAAATGAAATTTTTACAGAAAACTTATATGCTAAATGGGTTACTCCCATTAAAATCTCAGACAATTCTATGTAGTATAACTATGCTCTTTTGGGTTTCCAGAACTGCCTAATTACACAAATTCTGTAGAAACCAGTCTCTGAAATATGGAATTTTATGTGACCTCTTCAAGTACGATCGAGCTGAATTTTTGGTCGAGTGGCAAGTTCGTATAAAGGAATAATATAATCAAACACCACGATGATCCGATGGTTGGATCTCTGTTTAGGGACCCGTCAGTACCTAATTTTTCAGGTGACAGAAATATCAATCTATATGAATTTAACCTAAAAATTTCTACTTCTTATCTTATGTTTTCAATAGAAAGAACAATTGAATCTTACATAAATACCAATACTACATGATAAAGCAAGAAAGAACTTGCCTTTGTCTTGAGAAACCCTAGGAATCCCTTTAGTTTCAGCTGCAACTCCACCTTCACGCTGCACAACTCCTTTATTTGACGAGAAAGACCAGATATCAAACTCAGGCAACTTAACCTAGGTTTTTATTTCCTTTTTATGACCTAGTTGTTAACTACACATAACTATTTTTTTCTAAGGGAATCCTATTTAGTGAATACAACCATAAGCAATCTTACACCACTAATACGCTCCTACATCAAATAGAGTTTAGCTAATCATTCATAATTATTGAGTAACGGGGTATTACATTCTTTCCTCCTAAAAGAAACGATTTCGTCCTCGAAATCAACATACCTCGGATTGGAACAATAATCAATATTACCTTCAATATAACAATAAAAGCAAGCATGTCAAGTACTAACACTGAAACCAACCATAAGCAAAAACAAACAAATTAGTTAGGAAGTCTAAACACTCAAACTGCTAAATATACGCCCCCATCCCAAAAGTCAAACCATAAAACCGAAAGATCACTCTTTTAAAATCAAGACAAAATCGATAGGAAAACTAGGCGATCAATACTCTTGAAAAAATAAATAAATTAGTTACTCAAACTATTAAAATAAATTACCGCCGATAAAAATGTATTTCTTGTATAGAGAACTCTCAAAAACTGGCGAACTCATACGCACATCCCGAGTAAATCGGAACCGTGCTATGATACCAACTGTGACAACCCTGAATTTATATTAATAGTCTGGCAGGCCCTATCAATAATAATTCATGATATTTCCACACGAAAATAAGTCTGCATGTCTCACGCTAAGTCAAAAACGTCTAATTCGAAACACTATTGAAAGGAAAACCTATTTTCGTATAAATGAGCACTGAATTGGACTTAAAAAGTTCTACTAATGAAATACTTTAGTATTAACAAAGTTTTGATAAGAAAAATATTTGAAAAAAATACAAATAACAATGTGATAACCTTGTAGAAAATAAATGAAAACAAATTCAACAGAAAACCACATAAAGGAAGAGATTCCACTTCTTCCCAGATACTGCAGCGGAAACTCAAGAAAACCCCACAACTATCCCACCGTATTATTCTGCTACCTGAAAGGGAAAAAATTAACACAAGGTCAGAGCCTTGGAAATGCAAGTTCACTTTCAATCCATCATACACATTGATAGCATGTAAGATACAATGTATAAAGGTAGTCTATATGTTTTAACTACAACGAAATTAGATCACAAAATCAGCATTTCAACCAAACGACAATACCGTTTACCTTCGGCAGTTCACAAAAGATCACACACATATTCAAGAATAAAACATTTACATTTAATCCAGCGCCCACCGGTACTCACAAGCTATATGCTATCGTGGCCCTGATCTCTTGGCTTATCCAATTCATCTACTACCCACCGCGACACTCATACTATTTGAATAGACGAGGCCCTGCTCTCTTAGTAAGTAGATTCACATACAATATATCATTCAATAAGGATTTAAATCCTAACATTACTTCAACATCTTTACAAGACATTTTAGAAAGTCTATAATCAAGCACCTGCACTTCAATACAGTATTCATTCACATAAGAATATCAATAAGCGGAAACATTACCACAACACACAACATTTTTCAGAACTACCCAGCAGTCTTACTTCGACCATCACCATTGGACCTGTCACTTTCTTTATAAACACTAATCTGATCCTAATGAAAACTTTATCACGCATTCATAGAAATAACAAAACCATTGTCTTATAATTTTAAAGGAAAACAACGGTTAGAAACCAAAATACCCCTGATTCTATACAAACATCGAAAACTGAATTCCTACCAATTCACATGTAAAAGTCAGCTAGTTGAGGTACTTCTATAACTTGGATTCAAGTGAAATTTTTAAAGTAAATTCATATGATAAATTTATTATTCCCATTAAAATCTCAGACAATTATATTTAGTATAACTATGCTCTTTTGGGTTTTCAGAACTGCCTAATTACACAAAATCTGCAGAAATCAGTCTCTGAAATATGGAATTTTATGTGACCTCTCCCAGTACGATCGAGCTGAAATTTTGGTCGAGTGGCAAGTTCATAGAAAGGTATAACATAATAAAAAATCACAATAATCCGATGGTTGGATCTCCGTTTAGAGACCCATCAGTACCTAATTTTTCAGATGACAAAAATATCAATCCATACGAATTTAACCTAAAAATTTCTACTTCTTATCTTATGTTTTCAATAGAAAGAACAATTGAAGCTTACATAAATACCAATAGTACATGATAAAGCAAGAAAGAACTTTCCTTTGTCTTGAGAAACCCTAGAAATCCCCTTAGTTTCAGCTGCAACTCCACCTTCACGCCGCACAACTCCTTTCTTTGACGAGAAAGACCAGATATCAAACTCAGGCAACTTAACCTAGGTTTTTATTTCCTTTTTATGACCTAGTTGTTAACTACACACAACTTTTTTTTTCTAAGGGCATCCTATTTAGTGAATAGGACCATAAGCAATCTTACACCACTAGTCTGGAGCCCCTTTGTATAGAAAGGAGTTGTCAACCCCTTTTGACAGGTGATCACTTGCCACATGGAATTAGTTTCGGTAACAATGACTATATAACCACACTTTACAATTAGTTCTGGTAACAATGACTATATAACCACATTTAGGGGACTATTTCAGGAATTAGTTCTGGTAACAATGACTATATAACCACACTTTTTACAGGTGATCACTTGCCATATGGAAGAGATTTCCCCGGTCATGCTGCACCTGGAAGATTTACTAATGGAAGATTAATTGGTGATTTTTTAGTATCTTATTTAGGTCTTAAAAGGGCATTACCATCATATTTAGCACCTAACTTAAGTGATCAAGAATTACTTAGTGGTGTCAGTTTTGCATCTGCTGGTACTGGTTTCGATGAATTAACTGCACAGACGGCGAGTGTTATCAATATGGATACCCAAATAAGATATTTAGGGGAGTATTTAGAGAAGATTAAGAATATTGTTGGAGCTGAAAAAAGTGGTAGTATCATTAATAATGGGTTGTTTATTATTAGTGCTGCTACGAATGATATGGTGTTTAATTATTATGATCTTTCTTTGAAAATTGTACAGTATTCATTGCCTGAATTCCATGATTTCTTGCTTCACATATTAGTGAGCATTGTCCAGGTATAACACTCTCTCAACTTGTTTGTTTTTTTTTTTATTTGGATACTTTGGGTACTTTCTGCATGACTTGAAGTAATTCGTGTTTTAGGTTCTCCTTTTTTTTTCTCTCTCTTTGGGACAAAAATTCCCAGTTTTATATCTCTTATTCATATTTTATTAATTTTAGGCTCTAATAAAATAGGAATGGCATGGTTAATAGAATGGATCTATTATGCGCGGAATCCAAAATTATACATCAAAATTCCGCACTACTTACATTAAAATCAAAATTATACTATCCGGGAGACATGACGTTAAGTTGGTTGTAAAAATTTAATTAAATAATTTTTGTTTTGCATGTAATGTTTTGTATTTTGGTGTTTTATTGAGGTGTGCACGTTTTTCTCATTGATATAATGATGTTATGACATGTTGATTTTGTTGTTGTATGAACATGAATTACATTCCTTGGGTGCAAGGAAGTTTGTTATATCAGGTACGCCACCAATTGGATGCTTACCTTTCCAGAGGACAATTGGTAGTTTATTACCTGGTCAACACATCCTTCAACGTATTTGTACTGAAAAACAAAATTTAGATACTCAAGCATACAACCAAAAGCTTCAGAGTCTCATCCAACGATTTCAAGCTACACTTCCTGGATCCATTTTTTCTTACACCAACTGTTATGGTCCTATGATGGATATGGTCAATAATCCATCAAAATACGGTAACGCTCTTCAATCATATGAGATTGTCACTCATTAGAATGCATAATAACAAAACAAGCAAGCATTCCTAAGTCACTAAACTTTGCACTATCCATCTCTGTGATAGCAAATGTGACAGGTGCATGTTCATTATGCGGTCAGATGCAGTAACATTTTCTATAATTCACATGTACGGAAATTATGTTCACTCATGGGCCCAATCCTAGCCCTTTATGGACCATACTTTTATTTGGGCCCAAAATATGTCTCAACATACCCGTTTGAGTTTATTTAACTTTAAACTGAGCCTAATCGTATGTATTATGCTAAGCTACCTAAAACTTACTAATTTAAGACGATTGATCCATTAATCATGATAAATTAGTTCCTTGATTAGTGTGTTACAGATTTTTGTATCAGTGGATAAATATCCATAGGTGAATCATTTTCATTTAATTATAATTATTTTACTAATGGTTTTCTTTTTCATGCTTGCTTACTCGATCGTCTAAAAACTATATAGCACAGCGACTTATGTCTGAATATAGGATATAGAGTAGAAATAGACTTTCCAAGTGATAGATGAGTTTCAGTCTCCGCATACCTTTTGTTGATGAAGTTCCACAAGCTCGCCTTAATAGTTATTCGTATTCAAATGATGAACGTTGTGAAGTCCAAAGTTCAACTACACAATCTATGTCCTAGTCCGAGACATCCATAAGTAGACTAGAAATCAAGACTTATAGTTTTGATCACTAACATTGACAAACATGCTTGAGATAGCAACACATGTGAGTTCAACCGAGCAATGCTCTAACAAAGACAACACTAGCAAGTGAACCTTGAGATAAGAGTTCAACTATTGGGATCAATTCACTAGGTTACACCCTAAGTTAGGTACTATTTGCTGGTTCAGACGAATAAATTATGGTGCTGAAGAGCTTCCGCAATTAGTGATACTAGGAGTTTTCAGGATATCACTAACCTATTTTCTATGCTACAGTTGGAGATAAATGATTCCAACCAAAGATAAATAAGTATACTGATCGAATCAACATTTGTTAACGTAGAATAAATTCTTAATCATCTTTTATTTTTAATGTTTGTTTATTTGAGTTAATTAATTAATCAATTCAATCTCCTTTAGATATTTAGTTTTATTTTTAGCTCGCTAATCCAAATAACTTATCAATTACACAACTCTATGTGGGCACGATCCTTACTACTGCTATATTACCAGTTAATTAGTTGCACTTACGACATACATCAGTGTACCATGCGATTTGTCTCTGAAGTTTCTCTGATATTTCCAACAATTTTACTACGACCTTATCTAAAGCTTCGAACCTATTTTTAGGACGCACTCTTCTATGATAATTATCTTTCCCTGTTGGTTTTCTAATGATATATACTCTCAGAAGGATTTATGTTGTTTAAACTGGCTGGAAGAATCTATTAGAGCATCGCTTGGTCAAACTCAAAAGTTTTGGCATGTCAAGATTGCTGTCAAATTTAGTTGACCAAAAGAAAAACAAAGAAAGAACAAAAAGAAAATAAATTACATATTACGAAAGCGGTAAAACAAAATTATCTATGATGAGATTCCGCCTTTTGAATTCTAGAGGTTCAAACCACCAGCGAGACTCAGACAGTGCACCATGCTTGGCTTAAAAGGTCAGCCACCGAGTTACCTTCCCGGTAAATATGAGTGCACACAAATTAGATAGAAGATGTGAATTTTAAGCCATTGTGCCAGTGAGTAGAAAGAGTCCAGGGGACCAAATTCGGATTTTTGATAGCCTGTAAGACAAATGTAGAGTCACACTCAAGACAAAGATGCTGAATTTTCTTTGTATAGGCTATACGAAGAGCGTGAATAGCTCCCCAAAGCTCGGCGCAAGAAGAATCATTAAAACCCAAGTTTTGAGTCAAGCAACCTTTAACCAGACCATTAGAGTCTCGAAAAGTCATTCCACAACCAGAAGGGCCTGGATTACCCAAATAACATCCATCAATGTTGGCTTTAATCCAACCAGGCATCGGAGGCTGCCATTTAACCATGATAGCTTTTGGCAGCCTAGGAGAAAGTCTTTTAATGCCAAGAAAATCCAGAATTACCTTGTCTGCAGCAGTGTAAAAAGAGAAACCACCACTATGTCTACTCGATTCAACAATTACAGATTTCAAGTAGATAATGGCCTGAGTTGAAGAAGTAAAGCAATGCTCAAACCTTAGTCTATTACGACAGTACCAAATGATCCATATGCAGCTCACCACAGCTATCAAGAGAAGATTTTTTGATTGAGAGCAACCCCTGAATCATCTTACCGAAGTAAAAAGTTAATTGACATCTGCACAGTCCAACTGATGTCTAAACACCTGCATAACCCAGCTCCATAAAGCATTAGCGAAATCACACTGAAAGCGAAAGCTTACCAACACATATTTCGAGAAATAGATAAGCAAGATAAACTAGGCTCGAAATTGCAAGTGTATATAATTGAAGTCCTATATAGCAATAGTACTTCTATCTCAAATAGGAGATAGAGTAGATAGACTTTTGAGTGATAGATAATTTCAAGTCTCCACATACTTTTTATCGATGAAGTTCCACAAGTTCCCTCGAGTAGTTATTCGTGTTCATTTGATGAACACCGTGGCGTCTAAAGCCCAACTACACTTACTATCCTAATCCGAGAATTAGCTATAAGTAGACTAGAAATCAAGACGTATAGTTTTGTCAACTAACTTGGAAAACAAGCTTGAGATATCAACGCTTGAGAGTTCGACCAACCAATGATCTAACAATGTCTCCCTTAATTTGTCAATTTTAGTGACAAAACTATCAATACATATGGAATACAAAATAAATAAACTTAGTAGCTTCTCATCCAAATACTTGATCTCCTTGGTTCTTCAACATTACTCGAAATCTTCGTCACTTCCAAGTACTCCAATGATTCTAAAGATGTTCATTTCAGCATCACCGTTGTTGAAGATTCGTAGCCATAACAATGAGAAACAATAGCTCTAAATCATTGTTATACAGTGTCATAGTATTATTACACAACATCAAAGTTCAATTGTATCACAACTTTGACAACAATACTATGGTGATATGTATCACTCCCCCTTAGTCAATACTTCATCTCACATGAAAACCACTACCCCTTACATAATGATCCGAAAACCATATGTATTTGTAGTGTGAACTACACATTAATTCTCCCCCTTTTTGTCAATAAAATTGGCAAAGGTACGAAAATTAGTGGGATCCTAATGAAATTTCCATAGAGATACTTCATGACCAAAATAAAAGCACATATCAACTTTTTTAGATGCAATCATATAGCCGAAACTCAAGACTTATAGTTTTGGCAACTAAACTTGACAAACAAGCTTGAGATAGCAACGCTTGCGAGTTCGACCGAGCAATTATCTAACAGATTTTTGTAGTGAGTTCATCTCTAGTTCAATGTGGTTCTGCTATTTAGCAACTATATTTTGTCGCCTACGAAGAGATGTTTCTACTCAACCCTTTGCAATTGAGAAAAGTTTTTCTGGTTCCTTCTTTTGTCGAGACGCAAAGTAGAGTCACTTCCAAATCTCAACAACTAGATAGTTGGATTAGTAATCAGATTCCAATCCCATGTATTAAAGCGAATATTGTCTCTAAGCACCCGCATAGAAATAGGAAAAAAAATGAACATCTAGACAAGTATGGATTCAGGTTGATGTACAGGATCCTACTATTCCTAATACTCACCAACGGAACAAATAATATGAATAAAACTAGGCCTAATTCTTGCAAGAGTGGATATACTAGTTAATCTCGTTAAAACTCAGAAAGCTTTCATCACCGAGAGAACCGCTATGTACGAGTCTTAATAGAAGTTATCTCAAGCGCATAGATTCCGACAAAACAGATAAACATTCTTCAATACATGTACAATATCCGGATAAAGTATCCGAACCAGCCAATATACAATTACATCTAGACAGAGCCGTCGGAGCCTGAAGACGCATTATTAACAAAGGAGAAGTACCGAGTCTGAACCAGCAACAACACTTGATGAACAACCTTACCTTTAAGAAATTAACCAATTAGGCTGCAAAAAAACAATGAACCAGTAGCATGGAGTATATAAAGAGTGGATAAGCATCGTGTCATCCACCGTAGGTGGAGGGACGATGATTGTAAAAAGGAAAGGGTACCAAGTATCCACCAACTTTTTCGCTCGGAAACCTGTATGGAAAAACTTGTCACATGCATTAGTACAGATCAATAATTAGATTATGTACACATGTAAACAAGTTTACTTGGAGGATCTTTATAATCAATTTCCAAGGATCAACCTAGTATGTGTACCCGAACTGTATCCGAACCGAACTTCAACAAAGACAAGCATTGTAATATATATTTCAAGATGTGAATTCTCAAGAATAAATCTTGTAGTTTATGTACAGTATTTTGTGATCAAAAACTGTCTAGGTTTTCAACGTACTACTTATGATATTTATACTATAAAGATAAACAACATAATGCAAAAAATAAATAACACAAGATACCAAAAAATTTGTTAACACGGAAAACTGCAATGTGCATAAAAACCCCGGACCAAGTCCAGAACTTGAAGACCACACTGTAGTAAGCCTTAACAAACATTAGCGCGTATTATCAAACTTCATAATGAAATGTAGTTGAGACTGAATCGACCATACGAGTACTTCAGCTTCAGTTATGCTCCTTTACGCCTTTTGGATCTCGCAAGACCCACACAACACGATTTCCCGACTGACGTCTTTTACAGGCCTAGAACTTGTTTCAACCTAAATGGAGATTCTTTAACTATTCCGCCTCTAACATATATCCTATTTTCCTTCAGAAAGATATTCAATCAAGGTAATGAAAATCTATTTACTTATGACAGATCTTCAAGGTAACAAAAAGATATCAAGTAAACCTCAATAATTAGGATAGCTTACTCTGTTCAAAAGTTGTAAAGATGCCTAATCGATTCTACCTCACAAGAACACTCTAAACACATTAAAAGATAAGAGTTTTAGACATCTATCTTGTGGAATCACAAAGTCTGAGATGAATAGTACTTTGTGATTTCCATATTTCTCGCTTCTGATATATAGTTCGAGAACTACAATAATTAATAAAAAAAATATCCGGATAACAAAGATCTATCATGTACAATATCACAAGACCAAAAATAATTCCCGAACTATCCAAAATTGTTCATGAATATTTTTTTGTCTCGTAACTCGGGAACCTTTTATATTTATAAGTTATTATATTGTCCAAAATATTGTGTGTACTCATATACAAAAAGTCTACAGAGAAGTCTTAATTCAACTAGTTCGCGAACTGCACAAACTAGTTTGTGTACTAGTGATACCAAAAGTATCCAGTAACATCTCAAAATCGACTAGTTCGTAAACTGAGAAAATAGATTCGTTTATTCGGTTTAATTGAGAATAATTCATCAAGTTTTTATTATTTACAAGTTCAAGTTCGTGAACTGTAAACAATTTATGAATATAAGAACTAACTTGAGGAATCCTTATGAACTCAATACGCAATTGTGATACATTGAACAAAAAATTTCTCTCAACCTATTATGTGATAATTTTTATATTGCTTGAATTGTTTTTTGCAATGTTCATCACAATACTAAATTCATACGACATGTCTCGGTAGATAGAATGGTAGACAATATGAGTAAAGAGGATAGTCAGTCTTCACATACCGTTGTTGATGAAGTTTCCGTTGACGTCATTGTTCTCCAGTCTTCGGTCTTCAAGGTCTATTAGTAAATTCTGATACTCTTCCAAGCCCGAGAATTACTCTAATAAATTATAGATTAAGACGTAGTTTTGGTCAACTAAATTTAACAACAAGCTTGAAATACCAAAACTTTTGATTTTGACCGAGCGATGCTCTAATCTGCCAACCAACTTTAAAAAAAAATACAATCCTTCCGAGAGTATGTACCATTAGCAAAGCCAATAGAGAAATGTGATAATCATAGACGAGTACATCTCATAAATAGGCTGCAAATCTTTGGATAAGGTTGTAGTAAAATTATTGGAAAAAATAGAGAAACATCCTAAGAAAATCGAAGGGTACACTGATTCGTGTCGCAGGTGCAATAAATTACCAAAGATATTTTCCGACTAATTAACTGGTAATATAGAGGTAGTAAGGATCGTTCCCACAGAGAGTTGTGTAGTTGATAATTTATTTGGAGGAGCAAACTAAAAGTTAAATTAAATTTAGTTGTTTTTCGGTCTTGAATTTTCAAGGTAAATTGGTGAATTCTGATATTCGACTTCCATGATCTACTCCAAGTACGTGACTGACTCTAGTATACTATAAATCAAGGCATAGTTTTGGTTAACTAAATTTGACAGCAAGCTTGACATGCCAAAACTTTTGAGTTTGACCAAGCGATGCTCTAATAGATTCTTCCAGCCAGTTTAAACAACATAAATCCTTCTGAGAGTATATACCATTAGAAAACCAACAGGGAAAGATAATTATCATAGAAGAGTGCGTCCTAAAAATAGGTTCCAAAGCTTCAGATAAGGTCGTAGTAAAATTGTTGGAAATATCAGAGAAACTTCAGAGACAGATCGCAGGGTACACTGATGTGTGTCGTAAGTGCAACTACTTAACTGGTAATATAGCAGTAGTAAGGATCGTGCCCACATAGAGTTGTGTAATTGATAAGTTATTTGGATTAGCGAGCTAAAAATAAAATTAAATATCTAAAGGAGATTGGATTGATTAATTAATTAACTAAAATAAACAAACATTAAAAATAAAAGATGATTAAGAATTTATTCTACGTTAACAAATGTTGATTCGATCAGTATACTTATTTATCTTTGGTTGGAATCATTTATCTCCAACTGTAGCATATAAAATAGGTTAGTGATATCCTGAAAACTCCTAGTATCACTGATTGCGGAAGCTCTTCAACACCATAATTTATTCGTCTGAACCACCAAATAGTACCTAACTTAGGGTGTAAAATAGTGAATTGATCCCAATAGTTGAACTCTTATCTCAAGGTTCACTTGCTAGTGTTGTCTTTGTTAGAGCATTGCTCGGTTGAACTCACATGTGTTGCCATCTCAAACATGTTTGTCAATGTTAGTGATCAAAACTATAAGTCTTGATTTCTAGTCTACTTATGGATGTCTCGGACTAGGACATAGATTGTGTAGTTGAACTTTGGACTTCACGGCGTTCATCATATGAATACGAAGAACTACTAAGGGAGCTTGTGGAACTTCATCAACAAAAGGTATGTGGAGACTGAAACTCATCTATCACTTGGAAAGTCTATTTCTACTCTATATCCTATATTCAGACATAAGTCGTTGTGCTATATAGTTTTTAGACGATCGAGTAAGCAAACAGGAAAAAAAACCATTAGTAAAATAATTATAATTAAATGAAAATGATTCACCTACCAATATTTATCCACTGATATAAAAATCTGTAACACACTAATCAAGGAACTAATCTATCATGATTAATGGATCAATCGTCTTAAATTAGAAAGTTTTAGGTAGCTTAGCATAATACATACAATTAGGCTCAGTTTAAAGTTAAATAAACTCAAACAGGTATGTTGAGACATATTTTGGGCCCAAATAGAAATATGGTCCATAAAGGGCTATGATTGGGCCCATGAGTGAACATAATTTCCGTACATGTGAATTATAGAAAATGTTACTGCATCTGACCGTATAATGAACATGCACCTGTCACATTTTCTATCACAGAGATGGATAATGCAAAGTTTAGTGGCTTAGGAATGCTTGCTTGTTTTGTTATTATGCATTCTAATGAGTGACAGTCTCATATGGATCATAAAAACAGTAGGATTGAAGAGCGTTACCGTATTTTGATGGATTATTGACCATATCCATCATAGGACCATAACAGTTGGTATAAGCAAAAATGGATCCTGGAAGTGTAGCTTGAAATCGTTGGATGAGACTCTGAAGCTTTTGGTTGTATGCTTGAGTATCTAAATTTTGTTTTGCGGTACAAATACGCTGAAGGATGTGTTGACCAGGTAATAAACTACCAATTGTCCTCTGGATAGGTAAGCATCCAATTGGAGGCATACCTGATATAACAAACTTCCTTGCACCCAAGGAATGTAATTCATGTTCATACAACAACAATATCAACATGTCATAACATTATTATATCAATGACAAAAACGTGCACACCTCAATAAAACACCAAAACACAAAACATTACATGCAAAACAAAAATTATTTAATTAAATTTTTACAATCAACTTAACGCCATGTCTCCCCGATAATATAATATTGATTTTAATGTAAGTAGTGTGGAATTTTGATGTATAATTTTGGATTCTGCGCATAATAGATTCATTCTATGAACCATGCCATTTCTATTTTATTAGGGCCTTAATAAAATATGAATAAAAGATATAAAACTGGGAATTTTTGTCCCAAAGAGAGAGAGAAAAAAAAAGGAGAATCTAAAACACGAATCACTACAAGTCATGCACCCAAAGTATTCAAATAAAAAAAAACAACAAACAAACAAGTTGAGAGAGTGTTATACCTAGACAACGCTCTCTAATCTGTGAAGCAAGAAATCATGGTATTCAGGCAATGAATACTGTACAGTTTTCAAAGAAAGATCATAATAATTAAACATCATATCATTCATAGCAGCACTAATAATAAACAACCCATCATTGATGATACTACCACTTTTTTCAGCTCCAGCAATATTCTTAATCTTCTCTAAATACTCCCTTAAGTACCTTATTTGTGTATCCATATTGATAACACTTGTCGTCTGTGCAGTTAATTTATCGAAACCAATACCAGCAGATGCAAAACTGACACCACTAAGTAATTCTTGATCACTTAAGTTAGGTGCTAAATATGGTGGTAATGCCCTTTTAAGACGTAAATAAGATACTAAAAGATCACCAATTAATCTTCCATTAGTAAATCTTCCAGGTGCAACATGACCGGGGAAATCTCTTCCATATGGCAAGTGATCACCTGTAAAAAGTGTGGTTATATAATCATTGTTACCAGAATCAAGTGTCGAATCACCGAATGCATATACCGTTGGGATTCGATTCTGTGGTGCACTACTTATAAATGATATATCCTTATGAGCTGAAGGTTTCTCTCTCATCTTTTGATCTGACTTGAAATGCGCGTCGAGTAACTATTCTCCTGGTTCATCCAAGCTCCCAGAGCTAGCAGCAATGGATTTATAAGGTAACTCCCTTACCCATTCTCAATTTGTGCTAATACTTTTGCATTCTTGCAGGGTATTCATCTGAAGTTGCTCAAGCTTCTCCAGTTTCTATCAAAAAAAAAAAAATCTCATCGTTCGTACTGAAATTGGTTCTTGGAATAGTGTTTTTGGTGAACAGAACTTCAATCCCTTTCACTGTTCCATTGGTTTTTGCTTCCTGAGAAATCCAGCTCAGTCCACCTTGAATGTGTACTTCACCTATCTGCTCTCAGAACCTGTCCCCTATCTTACCCTTTCAAAACCTTAAGAAGTACCTTGCATTGAATTATTATAGTTCGAATTCTTATTCTTCCCCTGCTTTGTTAGTAACCTTCCCAACCACCAGCTACCTTATTCATTGCTCTGTATCTGCTCTCTGTACTCTGCTGATTTGATTTGGCCTGCTCCAGCGTCTAATGTCTCCGGTACGGGGGCATGGTGACTCTCTGCAAGAGTCTCCCATAACTTTAGTCAAACCAGAAATTACTCCTCTCTACTGGTTATTTTGGATCTGGTTATTTGCTCTAGTTACCATGTTGGCTGTATCATGGTGTAAAAAGCTCAAAACCCTGTTTACAAGTATAGCGCCTGAGTGCCTAAAATATCAACCATCTCTATTTACAATGAATCAAACTGAAGCTACTGAAAACATGCTCAAAAATCTAGATATCAATAAACCTTTTAACCTATCAAAAACTCAGATAGAAATACACCTTCTTGAAACAAACAGGTCATGATGGAGTAGTAGTTCCAATGGTTGAATTTATATTCAATATTACGTTCTTCGGAGGAACACTTTTCTATTAATATTTCGATGCTCATAAAGTGGTCTCCTTATAAAACGGAAACCGAGTTGATGAAACAATTCGATAGTATAGGAAATCACGGCACAAAGGAACTTGATTTTTATTCAGATACGAAGGATATTCAATTACCTAGAGCGGTTGGAGCCCCTAAAGTTTCTGAAAAGGCATTCACAAACTATAGGCCAAGAAAATATCTCCATCCAGCTCCTTTATTCTCTTCGCGAGTACTTATCCATCTTATATCTTAGACCACATCCAGTTTTCAGAATAATTTTACGTGGAGAAGTTGTTAAGCATCACAACATTGCAGATGATATGAAGTTTCATGAATTCATCCGTTATAAGCCTCGAACAGCCCCAGATTCGGAGGTTGTGGTAGTCACAACAATTGGGTTCCTGAAGGAAGCTCCTCATGTAAACAAACACGGATTCAGTATTTACCATAAAAACAGGCTTATAATACCGTTATATGGCGTGTTCTAAATGACGACGACCATAGGGGCAATGGTGTTGTAGGTGTTCTGGAGGCAGATTTTATTGAGCCTACTCTCAACAAGCAAGGTTTTACGAAGACCGCAGTTCTTGAAAAGCTTGAATTACGCCTGAAACAAATGACCTTGGAATATTGGGATTTGCATTGTGGATTAATCCTCTCCCAACAACTCAACAAAAAGCTTCTGGAAGAAATTCATGATAAAAATCTAACGAAATGAGTCGGATCACGGGGGTTGACAGTCCAAAAGTAGGTTCTGAAGGTGGACTATTTCAATGTCATGGGATACCTCTGTGTGCATTTTCAGGAAAAGGAGAAACTAATTGCATTACCACCGATCATCTTACCACCAGACCACGAATATCCCCTAAGAGGAAGCAACATTATCACATCATAGAACTAGAAATCTCGAAAAGGCAGGCAAGCTCGGCAGGACATTCAACAGACAGCTCAGTCCATCTAGATAAACAGCTTGCCGGTGGTGCTCAAAATGGGTTGCAAAATGGAAAGTCTAGAATCCTAATTCAAGAGGGCAAGAGGGTCCGCGAACAGTGCTACGAGTATGAAAAAAGACGTGGAAAAACTTGATTACAAGGTAAATGCTGGCATCCTCAAATAAAAAAAGTATTCCCAAAATGGAAATTTGGGTTTTGACCATGGGTTTTATGGTGAAGGAAATTATTATGGTGAAGTGTTCAGGAGTATTCTATTTGTCATGTGATGGGGTTGCACAAACCCGACCCATACCCGCAGGTTTTTACTCGCACCTGACTCCAACCTTAAGGCCCTACCCTTGCAATAGCGGCATGACCAATTAATGCATATTGTATTTTTTTTTTTCACATCAGAGTTTCAAGTGCAAAACTCGTTTTCTAATTGTGTTAGGATTGCACTCCCTCGTTTATCATGCGATATAATTATTCTGAATGCGGTGTAACGATATGAAAGTGGCGCCACCCATCAGAATCGGGCCTGAGGATGTGCAGGGTGTGTGACCGCATAGGGCCCAGTTCTGTCGATGGCCCTTTTCTCACTTCGCCCAATTGTTCATTTCCACTAAAAAAAAATCTTCTTTGTCTTTGAAGAGATTCGAACTCCTAAATTAAAACTAAGACTACTCCAAGTAGCGTTGGTTAATGCATCATCCACCGAGCTAGTCTCTTCATTGTTCTTTATTCTAGACGTGTTACAGTATTATTATTACCTCCCAAGACCTTAAATATAATACATGCGGCGATACCATTTGAGTTTTTCTCGCGTATTCTTATTCATGCAAATGTATATCAACAAATAAAAGGTTTCAATTGAATAACTTTTTTTTTAATTTTTGAAAATACGCGTTAATAAACCAGCTATGTGTAAAAAAAATTCTAGCGTATTCGTCTATACAAAAAAAACATTAACGCTTTTTTTACAATTGTTATAAAATATTCGATACTATAAAAGGCCCTACGAAATTTTTTTGCACAGGACGCTTCTAAACACAGGACCGTAAAGACCCTTTTTCATTTGTCTTTGGAACCCCGCTACTGCAGAATACGTGAAACTACCGGAATTAGAAGCACTGAAAGAATACAGCCACTTCGACATCTGGATCAACAATTTTGGTTATGATTGCAAGACCGACAATTTTAAGCTGGTAATTGCTGCAAGTGTTCGCGGAAACTGTTGTCGTTCCTCATTTCACATATTCGGGTTATGAGAAATGTCGTGGATCACTCAAACCATCCCTTATTATATTCATCATTCCAGAGGTGAGGCATTTCTAAATGGCGCTTTGCATTGGGTATGTGATAAGAGAGGCCATGCCTCTCAGTTAATGTTATCGTGGGACATAAACAAAGAGGTATTCCAAGAAGGCAAGAACTGCAACTACCTAATATAACGTGGGGGTAGGGACGTGTCTTGAAGGATATAGGAGTAAAGGATATGTGCCTTTGTGCCCTCGTACATGTTCCGATGATTAACGTCGAAGTATGGGTGATGCAAGATTATGGACGTGGAGAGTCATGGTCTCAGTGTTATGTCATTACCAATGAAACTATTGTGAATCATCCTTATTTCAGATGTTGGAGTCCAGTGTACTCGTACCCTTTGAAGATGGCGGGTTTCTTTAAAAATGGTGAAATTCTATTCTGGATACACAGTGAGGATATTTTATATGATCCCAAGCATGAAAGAGTCAGGAAAATACACGAGTGTTCGTTAACTAGAGGTATGAGCTATTATTTGGAAACCTTCGTATCTCGCGGCTCTGATACATATGTCGGAAGAAGGGGTGAATCGTTGAAACTCAATCAGAATAAGCGTAAAATAAGCAGCTACACGGTGCTGGTGGGCGGAACCGTGGTAAGATTATTTTTTTCTCTGCTCTCTGCTTTTCTTCTGGACTCTGCTGGTTGTTCAAGTGTTTTGAGTGAATTTTGATTTTCTTTTCGCACCAGTACAATTCTGAAGGAACAAAAATATTATTGCTTTTGAATAAGAAATTTGTATCCTTGGATGGAGGTTAGGAAATTTTTATCTTACAATGATAAGAAAAATTAGAGATGAAATTCAACGCAATATTGATTTTCGCAATAAACAGAAGACAATTAAATCATTTTTCAAAAAGCCTTCGCAAATTATTAATGTATTGAAAATATATAATGCATTGTTAATTTATATTTTATATGGGTCCTACATAGATAACCAAAAAAGTATTATCTTATAATTTTAGAAAATTATTAATTTGCACATTGTCTCGGACTCGAGATCGGCAAAAATTATTATTTAAGAGAGTTTGTTAAATAATCGAGTATTAATTAAAAGAGTTTCTATTGTATTTCAGCCAAAAGGAAGTGACGTTTTCTCACCATTCAACGCGGGAGCTTTATTTGTCTAGGCTTTTAAGTCTTTAGATTAATTGTCACTAATATTATTTGTATTATGAAGGAAAACCCCTTCTTTAATTAAGATGAACTAGAAATACCAGTTCCAGAACTGGTTGCAACATTTACCTACTAACCTGGACCGGGCCAGCACGTTTACGGCACATCACGTTAATATTCGAGCAAAGCACAACGCATCACGTGTCGTGGCACAGAAGGGGCACACCTTAGCTTAGAGTGTTGTGATGTGTTGTGCCAGAAAAATAGGCACATATACACGTGGCAAGAGTAAGCACGCATGAAAAAGCGGGGGGTCTAACAATACCACCCAATATTTCGCTTAGCAATCTGTATGGACTAACTCCGAAATACTTTGCTAGAGAATCAACTAGACAGTCAGACTCAATCTAGATTAAAGTATCTCAAGAAGTTAATATCTCTCACTTTTTTTGATTTACTCAAGCTAAAACAATAGCGAGTCTTTAATCAAACACAAGAAATAACTTGGACGGTACCAAAGACCAATGTCCAAGGATCAATCAATATCAATCAATAACCAAAGGTTGGATTTCCAATTGATGATCTTAACGTACAACCTGTATTATTTCAATTATATAAAATACAATGCGGAAAAGAAATAGCACAGACACCAGAAGTTTTGTTAACGAGGAAACCGCAAATGCAGAAAAACCCCTGGACCTAGTCCATATTGAATACACACTGTATTAAGCCGCTACAGACATTAGCCTACTACAAACTAACTTCGGACTGGACTATAGTTGAACACCAATCAGTCTCCCACCGATCCAAGGTACAGTTGCACTCCTACGCCTTTGATCCCAGCAGGATACTGCGCACTTGATTCCCTTAGCTGATCTCACCCACAACTAAGAGTTGCTACGACCCAAAATCGCAGGCTTTGATAATAAACAAATTTGTCTCACACAGAAAAGTCTATCGAAGGATAAATCTGTCTCCCACAGATAAACCCTAGGTTTTTGTTCCGTCTTATGATATGAAGTAAGGTGAACAGGAACCAATTGATAATTCGGTCTTATATTCCCGAAGAACAGCCTAGATTAATCAATCACCTCACAACAAACTTAATCGACTAGCGAAATAAGATGTTGCGGAATCACAAACGATGAGACGAAGGAGTTTGTGATTACTTTTATATCTTTCCTATCGGAGAACTCTCACGATCTCAAGCCAATCAATATGATTGTACTCGTACAATAGAAGATGCAAGATCACACAGCTATGATAAAAGTAGTATCGGTCTGGCTTCACAATCCCAATGAAGTCTTTAAGTCGTTAACCTGATTTTAGAAGAAGAAAACCAAAGGTTAAAGGAGAATCGACTCTAGCGAGCGCACTAGTATCACACGGACGTGTAGGGATTAGTTTTGCCCAATGCTAGATGTCTCCTTTATATAGTCTTCAAATCAGGGTTTTGCCTTAGTTACAAAGCAATCCATATTCACCGCTAAATGAAAACATGATTTAGATTCAAGCTAATATTTCTCAACCGTTAGATCGAAAACTTAGCTTGTCACACACACTTGAGGTATACGTTTACTGAGTTCGTGAAAACCATGCCCAAACGTGTACGTGTATGTTGGTTCAACATAGTAGCCCAAAAAGGTTAACCATATAAGCTTTTCATATTAACCTTGTTCTTCTTCACCAAAACTAGTTCAATTGACTTCAAATGAACTAGTTAGAGAGTTGTTCAATTGCTATGAGATCTTATGTAACTACACAAGACACAATTGAAACAAAGATGATTCGATTCGATTGAATCGACTCATGAACTTTAGCCACGGTTTGCATAAAGCATTCCTTAGTAATTTAAGTTTCATGTTCAGAGCACATCTTTAGATCATAACCACTTAAGTTCACAAACAAGTTCGCGGACTTAAGATAACCGGCAGAGTTTTCCAAACTCAGCAGAAATTCTCGGTTCGAGAACTTTCGCCAGTTCGCAGACTAGATTCGCGGACTTAACACACAAACGAGTTTTTTGGAAATCCCAGCAGAAATTCTCAGTACAAGAACTTCCGTCAGTTCGTGGACTTGGCAAATCCAATTCCTCCGGTTTCTCTCAATCAACAAAGTGCGAAAACTTTGGATTAAGGAATAAGACTTATGCACATATGTGTTACCACACAATGCTTATATCCATCATTGGTTATATAGACCTAAACTCTCATTCCAACCATTGAAAAATTCTTAGAGGACGTTATATAGTTGTTACACTATTTCTCGTCAAAGCGATTTTCAAAATGATTGAAACATTATGAGTTTCGTCACTAGGTGAAGATAAACCCGATCAAAGCGAAACTCTTTACCAACACACGATTTCGAGAAAAAGATAAGTAGAGTATACTCAGCTCGAAATATTAAATGTGTATGATCCAGTCTATATAGCATATGACTTTTGTCTCATAAGAATTAGGAGATAAAATAGATAGACTTTTGAGTGATAGATAAGTTCAAGTCTCCACATACCTTTTTATTGATGAAGTTCCACGCTTCCTTGAGTAGATCTTCGTCGTTGTATGATAAATCGCCATGAATTCCTTGAGCTCAACTACACTTTTCTATCCTAGTTCGAGAATTGGCTATAATAGACTAGAAATCAAGACTCATAGTTTTGATCACTAACATTGACAAACATGCTTGATATAGCAACGCATGCGTGGTTGACCGAGCTATGCTCTAACTATCTCCCCTTTGTTAATTTTAGTGACAAAACTATAATACATATGAATACAAAAAATATAAACTTTAGTGGCTCCTGATAGACGCATTTATGTGTCTAATATATCTCAATTGTATATAGTGTTAGTGCTCGATTTTATACTTATTTGGTTATTTTATTTATTTGTAGGTGTTTCTGGAAAAATAAGGTTTTGCGGCGAAATTGGCTAAAAAACGTGGCATTTGGACCTCCGTTGATAACATACCGGAAGCGCCCCAGAAGTGTACCGGAAGTACCCCAACAATACCCCGGAGGAACCCCAAAAAGTGCGGAAAACATCCCAGAAAAATTACTAAAGGAATTCAAGTTTTGGTTATTTCCACCTAAGAATTTTATTTCAACCCCACTTGATATTCGTACCCCTGAACTGGATAGGGGGCATTCCTTCTCAAATTCGAATTATGAAAATTGGCGGAAAGAACCATGCACGCAACAGATTTGGGTTTTGATTTATGGATCAATCATATTGGGCTAGAATAGCCAGACTAAGTCGAACAGGGAAGAGAGATATTTTGGAAACAGAGAGAATATCGAGTTGTGTTTTTGGAAGATACTCGAGTAAAGAGGGAAGATATTGTACCTAGGAGGATGTATATTGATCCTAGAAGATTGAATAACAAAATATCTGTTATTAACGCGTAAACAGAGTCCACAGGGAAAGAAATTTCGGACGTAGGCGTGAAGAATAAAAGAAGATATTGGGAGATATTCCGTGAGATTTGGTGGGGTTGTTACGTATAAATAAGCTTCCTTTTAGTCAGAGAAAATTTTTATGAAGAGTTTGGAGAGCTTTGGGACGCAGCAGGAGCAAAGAAGAAGAACCAGCAGCAATGTCCACCTGCTGCTGTTGAAGAGGAAGAAGGAGCTGAAGAACACGAAGAACGTACCAACCAGGTCCGTCGTTTTTCAGCAGCGTCAAAAGCACAGCGGAAGTGTCGCTGTTTACAGCGCTGAGGTGGTATCGTTTGTTTGCTACACATCAGTTTTGTTTTATACAGCGAACTGTAACGCTTATAACTGTTGTGAATCTCTGTTTTAGCATTTTCTCATCTTTTAATCAACTTTTTGAGCTATAAAAATGTATTTTGAGAACATGATTAATATGAGTAGCTAAATCCCAACACTGGGATGATGGAGGAAGCCGTTCTTTATGCATACAATAATTATATTTAATTCTTTTTTGACTACTTGCACTTTTTATAAATTGTTTTATGATTTTTCTTAATTGGTTGTGATATCGTATGATGATGTATGCTTGGTCTTAGTGCTTTTGATGCGTCATGCTAGTGATATAAAATAAATCTTCTAAAAATCTACTTTGGCAAGAATAAGAGTCGACATCATTTGAGCTATAATTGTTTGGAATAAATATATGAATTGTGTGAATGATTAATGGTGGAATCCTGAGTCCTAGTGTCTCTTGATCCTGTGACAAATATTGTGTATATATTTTTATTTATAAATCTTTTCAAGTCCGAGCAACGAACTCTTATTTACCGCACGAAAAATACTACAACAAAATGGCGTCACCGACGCGGACTTGTATATAGATTTATTTTTAGGTTTATTTTTTTTATTTCTTTATTATTTGTTCCTTTTTACTTTGTCTTTTTGTATTTATTTTGCAGGTTCAAAGTGAAAACTAAGGACTTGGAGAGGAAAAAGCTTAAAGCGAAAAGCGAAAAGAGAAGAAAAGAGGACAATTTTAGGATTTAATTTTTAATTCTTTTTGAGTGTGTGAGGAAAACTGTAATTATTTTATTTTATTTTTTTCTTTTTGAACTTTAAATTGGACTGGACATTTGGACTTTAATTTTTAAACCCTACGGAAGGGTACCCTTAACTACAAACTGTGTGCAGGGAAGGACGGTGATTAAAATATCACCTCGGCCCCTCGGGTTCGCACACGGCATATGAGTCGTAGACCGAGTCGGCGACAATGGTTCATCCCCCGTCTGGTACGGGAGGTAAGTCCAATCGAAACACTCGCGAATCCCCTGCAAGAGAGTTACTGTACTCCTTAATGTGCTAATTGTTTGAGGACGAACCGGACTGTCTTTATTTTCCTAGTAAAGGGCAAGGCCTGGCCTGAACAAGATAAGGGTTCGGATTTCATCACCGCTCCCTTCTTGCCCGCTTTAGGAGAACAAAACCTAACGCGAACCCAAGATTTAAAATCTGATTAGAAAGAGACCTATAGGGTATCGCGCTTATTAGGAAAAATTTTCGAAGGATATTGGTTACTTTCTTAAGCACACCTCGAAGTTCATGATGGTTTCTGTGAGTTGAATGCGTGACTGCGCCGCCTTGTGATAGCGGTGATGCCTTGGGTATCAAAGCTCCACTAAGCTTCCCTCGCTTCTATTCAACTTACTTTGACTCGGATTGATTCCAGAGGGGTTTACTCAAATTGCAACGAATTCCCTTTCGAAAGATAGAAGCTGGTCTAGAAACAATCTAAGTGGAGCCATCATGCTTTTTGTTTGCTAGAATTTATAGGTTTGATTTGGTCGAGTCAGCCTTGTTTGTGATTGTGTAGAATTCCTCTGTAGTTTGTGTTTCCTCGGTGATGAATCCTTTTCAGGAGACGCCACCTGAGATGACGTTACGAGAATATATGTCTAGAAATTCTCGTTATCAAGAGACGTCTTCGGAAATGACTCTTGGTGAATATATGCGTGGGCAGCGATATATGGATACTCCAACTTTTATTGAGGAATCACCTCTAACGATCTATGAGAAATATTATAAACATAGACCATGTAGTTGGGAACAAATCTTGAGAATTCGTGAATATCAAAAATTATATTGTGATGATGATGATGAGGAGGATCGTGATGATGATTATAATGATATTTCTAGTTCAAATCCAAATAATTTTAATAATTATTTACCTATTCAAAAGGACGAGGATTTGATTAGAAATACCCCCGTTTTAGACGATGATTACGAAACCGATGATAGTTTAGAGGAATCAGTTTATCTTGAGAGTACTGTTTTCGAGTCAAACGATTTAGAAACAATAGTCTTAGATGAACTCGTAGAGATTAGCGGGGATGAACCTGACTTAGAAAAATCAATCGCCCACTTTCAGGAATCTGATGACCTAGAAATTAGAGAGATTATGACCAGTCTACCTAGAGACGCCGAAAACTCTAAGTTTGGGGGTGATTATCATTCTCCATGTTCTTTAACTCTTACAAAAATCCCTCACGTGGGACTTGACATCAATGCCTCAACCATCTTACAAGACTATCTTCGTACTCGTTTTTCCGAACTTAATAATATTCAACACGAGTCTCAACTGTTAGAAACCCATCCTCTGGTTGATGAGGTTAGCCCAGGAAATAATACCAAGATTGACTTTGTTTTCCCACCAAAAACTTTTCTACCAATTGTGGGAACATATAAATTTCAGATGTGTCAATTATTAAGTTTTGAGACTAAACCTAATTACTTTAGGAGATTAGGGTCGACACATCTGTTTAAGGAAGACCACTACTCTCATTGTGGTCAATTATGTAAGTCAAATCTTATTGACTTAGAGGATCCTCAGTTATTTAGGTTATTATTGTGCGCTTCTAAGATCATATTTGAGTTTTTCCAGACTCTAGGACCTAATGATTCGGATCCCACCTATGAAGAAACGCAGCCAATGAAAATTTTCTATTTAGACCCTTTCATAGAACCTGAACCACAATTAGATATAAATTTCTTAATCAGGAAACTAGGTAAGGGGTTGCTAGTCTTGTTCATTTTCTTGGTTTATTGCAGTTTCCTTTGGTCATCTCTATTTGGTTTTGAAGACCCACAGTTATTTCGACTGTTACTATATGATTCGAGGTGACTAATCTTTCCTAAGTCTGGCTGAAGACATTAAACTTAACACTTCTTGGGAGGTAACCCAATATCATGCAACACAATAATATCTTTCCTTATCTCTTTTGCTTCAAATGGTAACAGTTTCTCCTTGTTCATGCTTTTAATTTCATCTTTAGAACATTGAGGACAATGTTAGATTTAAGTTTGGGGGTATGGGAGAAACTTTTTAGTTGCAGTATGAATAAATAAACTCCAGAGCCTAGAAATTTATGCGTATTTAGGATGGCACTAACCAATCTAAGTGGATGGAAGCATTTTGGTTGTAGGAGTTGAGGAACCAATCTGAATAGATGGAAACATCTAAAGAGTCTATTCATAAAAGCACAGAGCTCAGGTGTTAGAAATAACATGATAGTTTCACCATATCTCGTTGAGTCCTTTTCACTTCTATTCTTATTTTATTTTATTTTGTTTTTAAACCATGTTTCTCTAAGTGATAGGTGGGGCCCACGATTCAAGTTGTTACCAATGCTAGGATGAATTAGAGTGATTGAGTTACAAAACAAAAAAAAAAAAGTTGAAAAAAAAAAAATTGAAAAAAAAATTAATTTTTTTTTTGAGACCAGACCATTTGATCAAAAGGAATAAATTTAATAAAGTCGACCACTGGTACCCTTGTATATTCCAGTTGTGTTGACCTAGAGTTAGGTTATCGACCACTGGTTCCCTTGTATATGCCAGTGTGTTGATATTAGTCAGACTAGTACCTCAATCCATTAGGATAGGTTCATTTTGGCGGAGGCCTTCAGACAGATATGGGAAAAGCCGTTCACTTAGTAAACATCAAAACCATCTATGTTTTTCTATATCCATCTCTTAATCTTTCCATGTGATTAGTTTGACTCCGAATATGATGTCCATAGTGCAACTATTTGAGTAGAGCTCTGTCACTTATATATGAATTTTAGTATGCTTGAGTGCAAACTCGTGTACATCAATTGGAATTTCGCATCAGGGTACTTCCTCTTGTAGTCAATAAGTATGCCAACCAAGGAGATTCGTTAGTGCCTTCCAAGGTTCGTTGTAGATAGCTAGGGTATGGAGTATTAAGGTTTTGTGGGTATATCTCTTGTAATCCCTCCCGAGACTGTAACTCGGCCACTATGGACACCTAGGGGTTTAAAGGCTTGTTGCACACGCTAAATGCAATCGACGATGCCTGCGACAGTGAGTTAAGATTTTATTCTCTATTTGATTTGCTCGGGACTAGCAAATAATAAGTTTGGGGGTATTTGATAGACGCATTTATGTGTCTAATATATCTCAATTGTACATAGTGTTAGTGCTCGATTTTATACTTATTTGGTTATTTTATTTATTTGTAGGTGTTTTTGGAAAAATAAGGTTTTGCGGCGAAATTGTCTAAAAAACGTGGCATTTGGACCTCCGTTGATAACATACCGGAAGCGCCTCAGAAGTGTACCGGAAGTACCCCAGCAATACCCCGGAGGAACCCCGAAAAGTGCGTAAAACATCCCAGAAAAATTACTAAAGGAATTCAAGTTTTGGTTATTTCCACCTAAGAATTTTATTTCAACCCCACTTACTATTCGTACCCCTGAACTGGATAGGGGGCATTCCTTCTCAAATTCGAATTATGAAAATTGGCGGAAAGAACCATGCAGGTAGCAGATTTGGGTTTTGATTTATGGATCAATCATATTGGGCTAGAATAACCAGACTAAGTCGAACAGGGAAGAAAGATATTTTGGAAACAGGGAGAATATCGAGTTGTGTTTTTAGAAGATACTCGAGTAAAGAGGGAAGATATTGTACCTAGGAGGATATATATCGATCCTAGAAGATTGAATAACAAAATATCCGTTATTGACGCGTAAATAGAGTCCACAGGGAAAGAAATTTCGGACGTAGCCGTGAAGAATAAAAGAAGATATTGGGAGATATTCCGTGAAATTTGGTGGGGTTGTTACGTATAAATAAGCTTCCTTTGAGTCAAAGAAATTTTTTATGAAGAGTTTGGAGAGCTTTGGGACGCAGCAGGAGCAAAGAAGAAGAACCAGCAGCAATGTCCACCTGCTGCTGTTGAAGAGGAAGAAGGAGCTGAAGAACACGAAGAACGGACCAGCCAGGTCCGTCGTTTTTCAGCAGCGTCAACAGCACAGCGGAAGTGTCGCTGTTTACAGCGGTGAGGTGGTATCGTTTTTTTGCTACAAATCAGTTTTGTTTTATACAGCGAACTGTAACGCTTATAACTGTTGCGAATCTCTGTTTTAGCATTTTCTCATCTTTTAATCAACTTTTTGAGCTATAAAAATGTATTTTGAGAACATGATTAATATGAGTAGCTAAATCCCAACACTGGGATGATGGAGGAAGCCGTTCTTTACGCATACAATAATTATATTTAATTCTTTTTTGACTACTTGCACATTTTATAAATTGTTTTATGATTTTTCTTAATTGGTTGTGATATCGTATGATGATGTATGCTTGGTCTTAGTGCTTTTGATGCGTCATGCTAGTGATATACAATAAATCTTCTAAAAATCTACTTTGGAAAGAATAAGAGTCGATATCATTTGAGCTATAATTGTTTGGAATAAATATATGAATTGTGTGAATGATTAATGGTGGAATCCTGAGTCCTAGTGTCTCTTGATCCTGTGACAAATATTGTGTATATATTTTTATTTATAAATGTTTTCAAGTCCGAGCAACGAACTCTTATTTACCGCACGAAAAATACTACAACAGCTCCTATTTCATAGTCTAATCTTCAACGTTCCTTGAAATCGTCGTCCTTCCAAGTACTCCAATGATCCCAAAGGTTGTAAGTTGAGCACCACCGTTGTTGAAGATCCGTAGCTATAACAATGAGAGAAATCGAGATTCTCGATCATTATTATACACTGACATAGTATTATTATGTAACATCAACGTCCAATTGCATCACGACTTTAACAACAATACTATGGTGATATGTATCACTTTCCCTTAGTCAATACTCCATCTCGATTATGGTAACCACTCCCCCTTACACAATGATCCGAAAACCATATGTATTTATAGTGTGAACTACATTATTTCTCCCCCTTTTTGTCAATAACATTGGCAAAGGGTAAAAGAACGGGATCATAATGAAATTTCCACAAGAGACATTTCATAGACTAAAAGAAAAAATACATACCAACTTAATTTAGATGCAATCATAAAGCCGAAGCTAAATGCATTCATCAAGGAGTTTTAAGATACAAGATAACCTCTATAAAATTCCACAGCCGTACACTCCGCAAGATATTACTATTAAGCACAAGTTCAAAAGAACTCTCCCCCATTTGATGTAATTCCCGAAAGAACAACAAGAGCGACCTTAATTTCGAAAGAAAAGAAGGATTTTTTAATTGGAAACCAAAAACCAAAGGAATGATTTTCTATATCCAATACTCAACCAAATTAATCACAAGTAAACCCATGATTAATTTAATTGGAATACGCAATTAAATCAAACCGTAAAAGTGATCGATTTTAATTGATTGTACTCAACATAAGTAAACTTACGGAGCAACGACTAAGACAATCACATGGAGATGACTAACTTAATCATTCAAATACTCAACATAAGGAAAACCTTACGGAATATGCGACTACATTAACCAAAGAACATGATTAGTATAGACGTTCATATACTCAACACAAGAACTTGTGGAATATATGAAAACTCAACTAGATTAATTACAAATGAACCTATAATTGATCTAATTGGAATATACAACCAAACTAATCACTGAAGTAATCAATTTAATTGTCACAAGATTTTGCTCGACAAAAGAATACTTTCGGAGTAAATAACTAAATAACCAATCAAGATGATTAATTTAGTTCAAGAGTGCTCAACATATAGCATCTCATGGAACAACCAAAAAAGCCAAAACTAATCGACTTAGTTGTATCGTGCTAAACATGAGACACACAATGGAGCCTTCACGGTAATACATAACAAAATGGATCAATGAAGATCAATACCGTGGATAACATACAAGGATCTATTCTATTTTCCATCATTATATGCATAACAACATAATAGACTTTATCCTTGTCTTACAAAATATTTTATCCTATTTTCCATCAAATACATGACTGCATAGGCATAACTTTTGTAATTGTCAAAAGTCCATTCGTCCTTTGATCAATACGAATACCGATTTATGAACGACTTTACTTTTGACAAGATATGGGACCTTCAAGTTCATGGACGCAAACAATACATATCCCATAAAAATATTGCAATACTTCAAAATCAAACAGATTAACACTACAATAACTAATCATCCTCCAAATATTTTTAGAATTTAAATCCAATAAACCTAAAAGATAACAATAAAAAGATGAAAACAAAAATAGCTATGTGTAGTCACAATCATCGCTATTCAAAACTCTAGTTATTCTTCCAACTAAAACAAAAAGAAGACATACTAGGCAAACTAAAACTGATGACAAGCTAAAGGGAAACGGACTCCGGTGTATTCTCAACAACGAATAGGGACACTGGAACTTCAGGATCCATACGAGACAAGAAGTCTTCAAGCTTGTGATCGAAAACCTTCTCAGGATCAACGGAGATATGATTCTCTTTTCGAAGATCCTTGATTTGAGACTTTATGAGACCAAGGTCAGACACAAACTTTTTCAACACAATTTTCACCATATCAAGACCTTTAAGAGTATCAACAAGATGTTGTTTTGCTTCCCAAAGTACTTAAGAAAGTCATGAACTACTTCAGCAGAGATCATATCATCCTTCTCAGCATATTCATGAGTATAGGCAAAGAAGAATGAAGCATTGGGATGATCTTCATCTACAAGTGTTCTCTTCTTCTTGGAATCAACCTGTCAAGAAATCCTTTTGCAAAGCCATCATAGCAAGAAGGAGAGGAAGACATTCTTGAAAGTCCAAAAACTACCAGGGATACACGTACATGACTTGTAACCCTAAGAGGTTGGATATTTATCCTTGGGGACAACAATTTAGGGTTTCATTTAAAATGTTGACTCGGGCCAGAACGGAATCCGTTCGAGTACAACAAATACCCACGGAAAATAAGGTCCTTAATGCAATTGAAAACATGACCTAAAAACAAATTTTAAAACAACATGCAACATTTTCTTTTAACTTAACCAATACTTGATCTTAGCGAATATGTCAACGAGCTATGGACGATAAGAAGATAGCTCAACTTTAACAGATGCACGCAACATGTATACATGTTTTTAACACAACTTACTCAACATGACTTTTCATGAGTAAGTTCACGAACCTTGTGATTAATTAGCACAAGTACGATCCACAAGCTCATTAAGAGGTTTGTGTTTTTGGTTAAGTTTGTTTTTCCTCTTAGTCTTAGAGAGGGATCCTGTTTGACATGAGAAATTATCATAAAATTTACTGTCATCAAAATAAGAGACGTAGTTAGAGTTCTTACCAGAAGTGCCTTTACATGAGGAAGAAGATAATCTATTGACAAGCTCTTTGTATCTTATAATTATCTCTTTAATGTCTTTTATCATCTCATCGATTTTCCTTTCTTCTGGATGACCTTCTTAACAGGAACAATGTTGCATTTAGAGACAAGACGTTGAACTTCCTTTGAACGATGTTTATTAAGACGTCTATTCTGCCCTTGAACATTGGAGGAACTCACTCTACTGACTTTCCTGGTTGCATACACAGTATAGGTACGAAAACCAATTGGCTCAATCATACGGATGTCAGTCACACCTTTGAGAATGAAATCTAGGGTGTGCAGAAGTTGAACTAAGGAGTCTTTATTCAATTTAGAGTTTCTCTTTTGTCTAAAAGAACTCTTGGTCTCACAAACAAGATATACCTTTTGATCATCAGAATGATTTGAGGATGTTGTCTTAATATCATCATCAGGAGATTTGTATCTGTTATAGAATGTCCCTAGTTCATGATTGGTAGAAACAATAGGAATATCTGTTTTTACTTCTGAATGTAAGGCATCCGAAGTTCTTGGCACATTAGATTGCTTTGAACATCCTTGAATGTAGAGTTTATTCAAACGGCGTTCAATATCCAAGGCTTCCTTTTTGAGGTTGGCTTCAAGAGTCAAGCATGAAGACTGATCTTCAGCGTTGCCATGAACTTTGTAATCTCTTACAATACCAAGAAGAATATTGACATGGTGTTTTAACTGATTTAATCAAACAACTTGAATTCTAACAAGATTTAGAATCAATTTACTTTCTTCAACTGTATCCCATTCATTAAAAGAAGAAATCTCTTTCGAAGGGTAATCACAAACACACGTGCCATTGTTTGTCTGTCTCGTCGAACCACAAGGTTTCTCTATATTCGAGGTTGAAAAGATTTTCTCTTTAATAGATTTAGACGAGAGAGAATCTTTATTACTGGTGACGCGTTTATCAGAGATAGTACTCTTGTCCTTAGAGTCAGATCGCTACAAACACAGACTTGTGAGGTCTTAAACGTGTTTGCCTGCTCTGATACCAATTGAAAAAGCGGGGGTCTAATAAGACCACCCAATATTTCGCTTAGCAATCTGTATGGACTAACTCCGAAATACTTCGCTAGAGAATCAACTAGACAGTCAGACTCAATCTAGATTAAAGTATCTCAAGGAGTTAATATCTCTCACTTGTTTTGATTTACTCAAGCTAAAACAATAACGAGTCTTTAATCAAACACAAGGAATAACTTGGACGGTACCAAAGACCAATGTCTAAGGGTCAATCAATATCAATTAACAACCAAAGGTTGGATTTCCAATTGATGATCTTAATGCACAACCTGTATTATTTCAATTATATAAAATATAATGCGGAAAAGAAATAACACAGACACCAGAAGTTTTGTTAACGAGGAAACCGCAAATGCAGAAAAACCCCGGGACCTAGTCCAGATTGAATACACACTGTATTAATCCGCTACAGACACTAGCCTACTATAAACTAACTTCGGACTGGACTATAGTTGAACCCCAATCAATCTCCCACCAATACAAGGTACAGTTGCACTCCTACGCCTCTGATCCCAGCAGGATACTACGCACTTGATTCCCTTAGCTGATCTCACCCACAACTAAGAGTTGCTACGAACCAAAATCGTAGGCTTTGATAATAAACAAATCTGTCTCACACAGAAAAGTCTATCAAAAGATAAATATGTATCCCACAGATAAACCCTAGGTTTTTGTTTCGTCTTATGATATGAAATCAAGGTGAACAGGAACCAATTGATAATCCGGTGTTTATATTCCCGAAGAAAAACCTAGATTAATCAATCACCTCACAACAAACTTAATCGACTAGAGAAAGAAGATGTTGCGGAATCACAAACGATGAGACGAAGGCGTTTGTGATTACTTTTATATCTTGCCTATCGGAGAACTCTCACGATCTCAAGCCAATCAATATGATTATACTCGTACGATAGAAGATGCAAGATCAGTTCACACAACTACGATAAAAGTAGTATCCGTCTGGATTCACAATCTCAATGAAGTCTTTAAGTCGTTAACCTGGTTTTAGAAGAAGAAAACCAAAGATTAAAGGAGAATCGACTCTAGCGAGCGCACTAGTGTCACACAGACGTGTGAGGATTAGTTTTTCCCAATGCTAGATGTCTCCTTTATATAGTCTTCAAATCAGGGTTTTGCCTTAGTTACAAAGCAATCCATATTCACCTTTAGACGAAAACCTGATTTAGATTCAAGCTAATATTTCTCAACCGTTAGATCGAAAACTTAGCTTGTCACACACACTTGAGGTATACGTTTACTGGGTTCGTGAAAACCATGCCCAAACGTGTACATGTATGTTGGTTCAACATAGTAACCCAAAAAGGTTAACCATATGAGCTTTTCATATTTACCTTGTTCTTCTGCACCATAACTAGTTCAATTGACTTCAAATGAACTAGTTCGAGAGTTGTTCAATTGCTATGAGATATTATGTAACTACACAAGACACAATTGAAACAAAGATGATTCGATTCGATTGAATCGGCTCATGAACTTTAGCCGTGGTCTGCATAAAGCATTCCTTAGTAATTTAAGTTTCATGTTCAGAGCACATCTTTAGATCATAACCACTTAAGTTCATAAACAAGTTCGCAGACTTAAGATAACCGGCAGAGTTTTCCAAACTCAGCAGAAATTCTCGGTAAAGAATTTACGTCAGTTTGCGGACTGAGTTCGCAAACTGAGTTCACGGACTTGGAAAAGCCAATTCCTCCGGTTTCTCTCAATCAACAAAGTTCGAAAACTTCGGATTAAGGAATAGGACTTATGCACATATGTGTTACCACACAATGCTTATATCCATCATTGTTTTATAGACCTAAACTCTTATTCCAACCATTGAAACATTCTTAGAGGACGTTATATAGTTGTTACACTATTTCTTGTCAAAGCGATTTTCAAAGTGATTGAAACATTATGACTTTCATCACTAGGTGAAGATAAACCCGATCAAAGCGAAACGCTTTACCAACACACGATTTCGAGAAAAAGATAAGTAGAGTATACTCAGCTCGAAATATTAAATGTGTATGATCCAGTCTATATAACATACGACTTTTGTCTCATAAGAAGTAGGAGATAGAATAGATAGACTTTTGAGTGATAGATACGTTCAAGTCTCCACATACCTTTTTGTTGATGAAGTTCCAGGGTTCCTTGAGTAGATCTTCGTCTTTATATGATGAATCGCTATGAAGTCCTTTAGCTCAACTACACTTTTCTATCCTAGTCCGAGACTTAGCTATAATAGACTAGAAATCAAGGCTCATAGTTTTGATCACTAACATTGACAAACATGCTTGATATAGAAACGCATGCGAGGTTGACCGAGCTATGCTCTAACAACGCGGCAGAGCACGCCCCCTGAAGAAAGCATGCTAAATTATGCATAAAACACAACACAATACATCACATTTCATGCATATTACACAAAAAAATCTTTATTTTAGCCAGTTTTTGACATTTTATTTTCATTATGTTGATTAATTTCTAAAATAATACACTGGAATACATAAAATAAATTGGCTAGCACAACACAACAAGGCATAGCACGATTATTTTCCAAGCACAGCACGACACAACAAACCATTTAGCAGGGCACAACACATCACGTATGAATCTATGGCACAGCCCGGCACGAAACCATTTAACACGACACAACACAACACGTCTGAATCTCTGGCACAACCCAGCACATCACGTATCAATCTAAGCACGTGATTTTGTGGACAAGGCTGTGTCAGGCCGGCACGTTTTACATCTCTAAACATGGTGAACGCCAAACCCAAAAATCACTTATTGACATGTTACATAAATTGATGAAACGGTTCAAATCCTCCAGTGGTGCTAATTAATTGTTATATGTGTGACCCAAGGAAATACTTAGCTTCTTCTTTTTTTTTTTTTGATAGAAAGATACTTAGCTTGTGACTAATATTCACAACTATCGAAAATGTTAGTTATTGTCCACCAAAATCTTCCACCATTAGGTGTCATAAAGATAGTGGTCTAATACCACACAAAATGGCCCCATGCTAATCTCAATCCAGGGGATCAAGGAGCTAAAATGTGACATCTCATTGGGGAAAACCATGGTGGACATGAGCAGGGAAGTGTAGCACTTCCGTACAATTACCGACCATCGGTGGATGTAGCATCTTCCCACAAAAACCGTTTACTCACGCAATCAGCGAGTTCGCCTTCAGAAAACAACAAGTGGTCTGACTTTTTGGGTTTCGGAGTTCTGCACCCTCTGGCCTCTACCATGCTTCCTAGCTGGTAATTATCAAGAAAGACGTTTGCTTTGCCCTTTTTTTTCCTTCACAATGATTAAGCCTATGCCAATTTGCCGATGACGTATCACGGACAGTCTAGTCTAGGGTCTCGTCTGTCTAAAGAGATGATGTGACCCTTATTAGTTAGTATACTTATTATATTTTTAGGCAATTAGATTCTCGTCATCATTTCCCCCCCATTAGATGGGATTGTTTCTAGACCTTAATTCCTTGGGTGAAGATTAGCAGGGGTCCCATTATTATTGGATTCAACCAATACATGCATGACACATAGGAGGAGGAAGGGAATGGGATGGGAATGGGGGACATATATCATTTTCGCATTTTCGGTATCAAATGCCAAAATGTGAGCTAAAAGACGACTGTCTTTTGCCTCTTCTCTTGTACTCCTGCTACCATCGGGTAGCTGGTAATTAAGAAAAGACGTTTGTTTTTTGGAAAATTCTTTTTATACCGTTGTTAAAAACCGTCTCCTTAATACAACGGACGAACTTTTGCAAAGAAACTACATATGTTGAGAGGGAGACGTCCTCTAAATTTATATTGAGGCCAATTCATGGCGTAGATTTCTGCACCAAAAAATTAAGCGAGTCATTTCATCAGCCTTGCTGAATCGTATGCAGAGGGTTTAGTATTCTCTCCCACATGAAATTTCCTCGAAACATTTATTTTTGTACAATTCCACTGCAAATGTCCTCCGATAAGCTTTGATATTATCTTTGTTCATGAACCTGTCTAAAGAAACTCTTTCTATCAAACAAAGGATGAAGCATAATGCATATGCTCCGCAATCACCTAACCTGGAAAAAAAAGGTGAGGTATGTTAAATACCAGTTGCACCGTAAAGAATGTAGGAAAAACATCTTCCAAGGTCTTGATTATCTTACCTCGAGTCTTCTTTAGCGAGTGTCGGAATAAACACTTCTGCATAGTCACAGTACCATTCTACATCCTCATACGTTGTGCTCAAAACATTGTTGATTACAGTGACCTCGGATGGTATCCCTGCTGTCCTGGTGGATCTTTTGCGTTTGTGATGATTGTGTAAAGAGTCGTAGATGATAATCGATTGATTTCTCAAGTTGATGGCAATTGCGACCCAGTGATTGCCGTTCACCAGTACCGGAGCGTAAACCACATTCACCTTGCACCATGGTTTACCATATAGGCCATATTTTCCCACGATGTGTAATTTGGTGAAGTGAAAGACTCGATGATCTCCTGCATGACGCTGTTTTTCCGTTCGATATACAACCGAATGTGAGAAACTAACAGAACGTGTATTTATATAGTCCAAATGTAGGCGAATTCATAATTTACAACAAAATAACTACTGTCGATGGTCCACTCAGTATTCTTCGTGAATCCGGGATTTTTGCGCGTTGATTGCATTACTCAATTAACGATCTACAAGTGGCTCCAAACAAATAAGCTGGCGAGTAAAAACAATCTAATTTGATCATACACTATAGAACAAAATACTTGTCGTGTCCGATAACCAGTCGGATTTTGGTTCTGATGTTCCTCCAAGTAACCTGACGTATTCGTACCACTCTAACCGCTCTTCCTTATTAGTATCCACCGGAGAGTACTTTGGGCGTAGGTCCCTTCCTTTCTTCTCTTCCCCTGCCTTCTGCTTTCCCATGCGTAGTCCAACGATCATGAGACAAAGACTTCAGATTGAAATACGTTGAGTAAGCAAAGATATAAAGGAGTCGACTTTACTTTTCCAGATAAAAATGTTCAGATCCCTTTTATATTTCTTTAAGATACCTGGATCCTCAATTTCCTCCCCTGCATAGTCATTTCTAGACTTTTTCTTGAACGTGAGGCATACATAGGGTGATGATATGTTCTTGGAAACAAGGACATTGGGGATTTGTTTTGTGGAATCCACGGGATATAGACTTTCAGCATTTGGGTCTTCCTCCGGAGAAGCAGACATCTATTTTCGAAACAATGGATAAATAATGAGTATTAAATTCGATTACCTAATCTTAGGCTAATTTTAAAGCAAGGTCAATAAAAGTCACTAAGAACTGATGTGTTAATCATCAAATGAGTGGATTTTGTCAAACCTGATGTTAAGGATTATTTGTATTGCAACAAGTTGGAGCCAGAATCATCCATTGCTCTATAAAATAACTATAGTATGAGTCACTGAAATTGACTACAATAGCAATAGATAACCAATGAATTGGGAAAATAGGAAAATAGTCACAAAAGGTCCACTATTCGGACACTACCGACCTCGTATGGTAATTTTTTAAGTTTTCTTCCCTTAACAAACATATAAACCTATGGGGATTAGCTAGAGGTCTATCGAGGAAGGTGATGTTTTTCAAAGATAGAACCCATCGGAGAGGCTAAGTTCTCTGAAAGCATATCAGGAAGATGATGCGAATCCCTTGGAATATTTTGTAATTTAAAATTTTGATATTTTTTGGAAGCAACTAGTTATAGTTTTAATAGTACTCAATCAAAATTTAGCTTCCTATATAACAGCATTATATGTTTTTGCCACTTATACAGTTAACACATTGGAACCAACAATTAATTCTTAAAAAATCTTTAGCAAAATACGATAATGGCTTCTTATCTGTTCATCAGTGAAATGAATCAATCATCTAAGTTTCAAGTAATTTTTAAATAATTAAACACTTTTAACACAAAATCGCTTACTAATTTCAACACATCTAACAAAATATTCAAACAATAACCAAAAAATTGATAATCATTAACTAAATCTCAACCAAATATTAAGAATGGAAGAAGTATATTCACCCGTTACTATGTTTGTCGATGCTCTTTTAAGATGGAAGAAGAGGAATATTCACCAGCAACTATGTTTGTAGACGCTCTTTTAAGATGGAAGAACAAGAATGGTCACTAAAACCATCACAGTTTTGATATAGTTCATAAAGGAAGATATGCTGAATAGTTTCATAAACCACTGTCACAGAAATCTATTCTATATCTATCTATCTATCTATCTATTCTATTATATAAAGGGAACTCCCCTTAGTTGAAGCTGCAAATTCTGTTTCCCGCTTTGCCCCTATCAGATATTTCCATGAACCCACCTTTTTAATATTAATTAGGGATAGATTGGACTATTGACGGATTTACTTTTCTAAAAGGTAGAAAATGAATAAATACAATATTAATAATTTATGTACAAACCTCAAAACTCGTCATCATCGAAAACAAGGGAGGACTGATTGAAACTAGTTGGAATCCGAGCAACAAGCTAGGCTCCAACCCCCTTCTGAATCACAATCCCTAGTCTATGAAAAAAATTTACTATCTCTTAGCGTTAATATCGAATCTAGACAAGCAATCTCTTTAAAAATTCAAACGTATTGTCCCCAATCTCACCAAACGTGGAAGTGAAAAAATAAATCTGAATTAAAGAGTTATGAGTCTTAGGACTCGGGAGAGAACAAAAGAATAGAGAGTGGGTCATATGTGTGGGTCCCATGAGGCTGAAAGGAAAGCACGTGCGAGGACCCCTAAGGCAGTGTTCAGTGTTTTGAAGCTTGCAAATTCCGAGTTTCCAGAATTGCCCTTTTGTTATTCTCCAAAAACAATGTGTTATAAATAAAAATGAGGGCATGTTAGTAGTTTCCGTCTAAAACTTAAACATCGAACATATAAAATGCGATAAGTCTCGGACCCTATGATAGGGGGTTCCATTGGCACATTGCACGTGTAGAAACTGCAAATTTTGAATTTCCAAAACTACCCTTTTTTCATGGCCACAAATATTATGTATGAAAATAAAATTGAGGGTATGTCAGTAGTTTTCATTTTAAACTTAAACATTTTTTTTTCACATACAATTACAAGCAATGGTAAATCCCAGTCCGCCCGCAAACAGTGATGGGCTCCTTTCCAGATTGGAATATACATAATATGAGAATCTTATTATCGGAATATACATAATATGGATACATGTTGATGTGGAGACACTTACTTTTTAGAATTTGGAAGTCCCAAGAATATTAATTTATCGAAAGTTTACTATAGAACATTTTTAATTGGCTATCTATCGGCTATTAAGCGAAACAGTTTTACCATAGTGCCTGGCCTAAAGAACAAATGCTAATTTAACTTTGTGTCATCAAGATATTGGTCAAACTCTTTAATAATGGTCAAACTCTTTAAGATACGGAAAATGATATACACACCGTGAGGAAACACCACACTTTGTATCGTGTGAGGGGAGGGTGTGACCCACTTCATAAATTTCTGCACATTCACCATCCTAAGTTACATCTGTGCCCTTAATGCGTGGAATACACCAGATATCCGATAATCCTTAACCTTAACCTTATCGGTACTGCCAGTAGCCGACGGATATTTATCTGTTGCCATCCCTCTCTGCCCTTCATTTCCTCTCGGTACATTCCACGCGTTAAATTACGGTCAACCTAGAATCTCTCGATAGATATTGGCGAGTGCGAATCTGTGCACACTCTTTAACGAGTGTATATTTCACATTTCAATTTCTATCCTTGATTTAATTTAGGGAGTTATATAACGAGGGTCGTGATTCTAAACATGGAGGGTAATGGGGCCATCAGTTAAATAATCAACCAATCTAAAGAATATGTGAAATATACACTCGTTAGAGGAGTGTGAACAGATTTGGACTCGATATTGGCTATCTTGGGAGTGATCTAGGTTGACCAAAGAACTGCATCGGGTTACGCACCATGAGGGATCGGACGGTCTGCACTTTCGTTCTAAACATTGGGATAGGAGTGCGGAGGAGTGGCTGGTCCCACCATCCCAGTCACACTCACACGGTGTAGATTTAGGTTGTATTTCTTCGGTGCATTAATCATTAGGGTTAAAGTTTTATGGGTGGTTGTGTAATTTTCTTAAATCTTTCCATCTCCTTCCTCACATAACTTACAGTTTTTTGGCTTCAACAAACAAAAAAAAAACTTACAGATTTTTTTTCCTATAAAATGTAGAAGCATATTCAGAAATAACAACAGTTGTTGCAGCGATGTCAAGCATTCCGCGAACTCTATGGTTTGAGATCCTTACAAGGGTTCCAGTGGAAACAACATTTGTTTGCAAGTGCGTCTGCAAGTTTACGTGTGATATTATTTCGGATATCGATTTTGCTAGAATGCATAAATCTCGTGCTATCCAGAAAAACAACCTGAATTTTCTTTATTTTACCTTAGAACAGAATAGATCAATGCCTTCTGGATTCTCAGTATCAAGAACAATTTTCTCAGTAACTCATGATTCAGTATTAGCATCCGCAAGTATTCCGGAGTATACTATCGTATCAGATGTCCCTTACAAAAATTAAGATTTTTATATTACTATGTTGGGTTCATCCAAAGGTCTGGTTTTCCTGTTGTATTATAACATATCTTCTCAATATTTTGTCTGTCTTTGGAACCCCGCTACAACAGAGTATATGAAATTACCTGAATTGCATGCACTAAAAGAATACAACTACCTTGATATCAGAACTCAAGGTGATGGTTCAGCATTTCACATCTTCAGGTTACGAGAAAAGTCATGGAGCACTCAAAGCGTTCAGTATGATATCACCGATGCTTCCCGTGGTGAGATGTTCCTTAATGGTGCTTTCCATTGGGTATCTAATATGTTTCGCCAGGCCTCTCAGTTTGTTTTATCGTGGGATATCAACAAAGAGGTCTTCAAAGAGATGTAGCTACCAAATAAATCTTGGGGTCAAGGCCATGTCTTGATGGATATCGGAGTAATGGATTTGGACCTTTGTGTAATTGTACGGGTTCCAACGAGTCTCATAGAGGTGTGGGTGATGCAAGAATATGGATCTGGAGAATCTTGGTGTCAACATTATATCATTACCCATAAAACTCTTGTGGATTATCCTCGTTTCAAAGGTTGGGATGAGTGCTTGTTCCCTTTGAAGATGGTATTTAAAAGCGGTGAGATTTTATTCTGGGTTCCTGGAGAGGGTCTTTTATATGATCTGAAGCATCAAAAACTTACAAATAGAAATGCAGGTGCTTGTCATCTGTTAACAAGAGGGCTAAGCAATTACTTGGCCGCCCTAGTTTCCCTCGGCTCTGATACTTTTGTTAGGAGAAGGGTATGAATCATATTAATCAGAGGAAGCGAAAGATAAACAATAAGAGAGTGTGGATTTTCTCATATGGTGTTGGTAATAGGTAATGGCGTTTAGGTCGAATTTCTTTTTCTTATTTTTACTGGATTTGACTGGTTCCAGTTCCATCCTAGATTCGTTCTTGAACCTTAAACCCTTCCCGGGCGGCGGTGGGTCCTGATGAATTCCATGAACCAGTAAGGATACGACGCTTCATAATTACGGAGAAACGATTTCTTCCGTGAACCAGTAAGGATGCGACGCTTGATAGATTCTGAATGTGAATGTTTCTTCCAAACAAAAAAAAATGATGAAGTCACTGTATACCGTTACTATTTTGATAGAGTTAGAATTTGTTATGTGGGTTTGATTCTGTTAATAGAAGTTGTAATTGTAGCCTGTTTAAGGAATCAGTTGTATATGTTAATATGTTGTAATATCTAGATTATCATCATTGTAATCTCTTTGTGGCCATTGATACTTTGATAGTCATATTTTGGTTGCAAAGTTCTTTTTCCGCGACAAATGTTTCATGTGAAATGTGAAGTCAAATATGCGCAATACAGGAAAACTTAATTCACGTTAAATTCTTTTCACATACCTATGCGGCCCAAAAAAATACATAATATATTAAACGAAAGGAAAATATTTTATGTTGGGTTGGGGCAAAAAATATGTACTTGTTCAAACGTAATAGTTAGCAAATATGTGCACAAATATCGGCAAACAGTGAAACGATCAGTGCCTAAGTGGCCGTTAAATCACGAGATCGACTAACTATGTTGGGTGTTTTGAGGGAAATTCCTTCTTTTCACCGATATTTTGAAGTTTCTTTCCACCCCGATATACCAAGTGCAAAACTCAGTTTTCACCCGTTTTGAATTCTTCACATACATGGTTCCAGGGAGAGCCAAGGATAGACTAACTCTGACCCAGCCGCCGCCGCCCTCCCTCCCCTAAAATCAACAAAATCATAATAAGCCCCTTACTTTTATTATAGATTTTATATTTAGCCCACCTTAATTTTAAATTTGGTCCACTACTATATCTAAAAATTGTTTTTAGTCCCCTTCAGTTGGCCCACCACGATGGTTGCACCAACTTGAAGTGAAGAATTATTTTTCTAATATACCACCAAGTCCGCGATATAGAAAGAAATGATAGACAGGCATCTGACAAAGCAAAAAATAAAATCCAAGAGGTAAGGTAAATAAGCATGTATGCCTGTCCTAATATCATAAAAAATAGCATTTGGAGCCAGTTGCAAACCTTCGCGTGTATTTTAAATGGAATATTGCGTTTTCACCTCCATTTATATGCGTTTTTTTTTTCCGGGTAAATAGCATATATTTAGAGAAAACTAAGTGTCTCACAACACGAGGGAAGGATCTACCCATTACTATTGATCTGATGACAAGGTTTAAATGACATTATTATCACATGGTGGCTCTTTTTATTCGTTAGAGTGTAGAGAATTATACGAAGAACGTGTCCCCAAAAAATTAGTTTCAAATTCATCGCAGTTTGGATTGGGTAGAAAAAATGATGCTAAAATAATAACTGTAACATGTCAACTGATCCTATCCCGTTAACTTATTTTCACAAAATCTAGTATCTACTAATGCTAACATCTCTGGGGCCTAACTCACTCTGAAAATGCTTCTATGAAACAAAGCTCATTTATAGGATCGGGGTAGAGTAAGGACTAGCGAAAATCGAAGTAAAAAAGAGGAGAAAAGCTAACGTCTTTTCTGATGATTACATGGGCAGACTGCAAAGAACGACAACGAGATCTAATCAGTACTCCTATTCTCGCAATGGTCTTGTCGTTTCATCTAGAGCGAAAAGACCCTAGAGTATAAACAAGGGGGAAGCAGACACCAATCTATGTGTCCAAACTCCGAACCCATACCGTGTCATGATGTATATCAAAAACATCATAGTGGATCCAAGAGCATAGCTCAGTGGTATCCCATCAACTCCAGTAAGGAAGAAATCAGGGGTTCAATCCCCACCATAGAGGTTTGTAAGTAATTAGTTGTACAGAGGAGTTTGACGGGGTTGAGTCTAGCAGTGGGGCTAGTCCAGCTGGCTAGATTTGGGTAGCGGCCAGGTTTTTTTTCTTTTTTTTTTGATACCAAATTTCGGCTGCAGTCTATCAAAAAAATAAATATATATATAAATAAATAGCCGAAGGGTTGTTTCCAAGATGAATCCTAAATACCCTCATTCATTATGTATGGGAAATCCTGTTAAAAATAGGGAAAAAAATGATGATTTTCATAGATTAAAAATAGGGGAATTTTGTTAAAAATAGGGAAAAAAATGATGATTTTCTTAGATTAAGAAAATTTGACCCTCTCCCCTTATACATGTGGTGAGGAAATTTAGTAACCCCTCCCCTTATATATGCATGTGGTGTGGAAATTTATGAATCCGCGAATTATTCGGACATTCGGTTCGCCAGCTGGATTGTAAGTTTAGCCTAAGTATAGTTTGCAGCCCAACTATAGTTCCTAGCCCACCTACCAATACTCTCACAAGCCCAATTGTACTTCGCACCCCACAGGGCCACAGTCCACAGGAACGACGGATATTAGTCCTATTGGTTTCTTTTCGCAAAAATGGGAGTGGGGAGAGTCGACCTACACAATACCGTCGCCTACTATAATACTAAACCAACCTTCAGGCTTCATCCACTGCTCCAGCCGTGTGTTGAAGTTTTAGGCATTGGTATATTAAATATATATTGCATTTCTGATCACAAATCATACCCCTCAACACTTAAAATATTATTGTATTAATTAATGTTTGCCGTATTTTCCATACCGAATTCAAATTAGTAAGACGTATTATACACGTAAATATCAAGTTCCGTAATACTGCCGAATCACGATCATTGACTGGATTTTTATCCGAATTTAATTTTTACGAATCCGTATAATACTCGTATGTTTGCCATTCCGTACGTATGCCGTATCCCGAATTGCTAACTGGATTTTATTTTATTTTTGATCGGTGAAGAATTTGATGCTGGCGAGTTTCGAACTCAGGTCACTGTTATCATCACCCAATAACTTTACCACTGTACTACAGTGACACTCAATGCTAACTGGAACTTCAAGCCTCAAATTCCTATTGGGTTCAAGCCCCAATAGGATTCAACAATCATTCATTTTTTGAGGTTATTCGTTTTTCGAACATTCAACTATCGACGTTAGACGGTATATAATCATTACGTTATTTATTTTGTTGTGCTTGACCATTTTCATAAAGTTAAACTTCATTTTTCACCTATCTTCTAGGTGAAGAATTGTATTTCCATCTTTATTCGACCATTATAAGGGTGTAGAATGTTCGGAACAAACAGGGGCGATGTATGCACACACAGGCTTCCCCTTGACCATTGAGATTGGGAAGGACGATAATAAATAAAAAATGCACCAAATAAAAAGAAACAGTTAAAAGAAAAAAATGTGCGGTGTGTAGCACATGCACTAATCTAGTAAATTGTACCTCTACATTTTATTAATACTCGCTCCGTTCCATTTTTAGATGACGTTTTAGGCTTATTTTTTTGTTCCACAATACTTGATGGTTTTTATATTTTCCCACAAAACTTTCAATAACACCCTAATATTAATGTTTCAAGACTTATTTCAGGGATATAAATGGAAAATTTTCATATCTCTCTCCATTTCTTAATCTGCGTGAAACTCTAAAAACATCATCTAAAGTGGAGCGAAGGGAGTAAGTTTTTTTAATCCTCCCTAAGAAATTTGCCTCCATATATCAATAATCCACGGTATATCAAAAAAACATAGATCTTGTAGGCGAATTTTACCATTCAATTCACTAGTAGCCTAACAAGTTCCATGTGTATTGAAAAGTAAAAATGTATTTGCATCATCTAATACAACTATGAATACATTGAACATACACCTTTTTTAGAAGCACAAGCATTGAATATGAATATGAAAAAGCTAGAGAACTTTAACGTGTATACGTGTTGAATGCGAGTAATTAATTTGCACGTAATCCGAAACCGACAATTATTAACGATATATCGGCCATGTTTGACTACATTGGATGTATCCTTTCACCGATATACCGCATGATCCAACGGCACAGGTGCTGTTAACAGTTTCCGTGCAATGCTTGCTCTATAAAACTAATCCAGAAATGGCATTTTTTTGTATTAGGTTCTAAAGGTCGAACTATCAAAAAATTGAACCGCACAGGAAGAAAATGCTATCATCAACGAGTTCTTACTCTGGGAAATAGATAGATCTTAGCACATTCTTTCCGCACCGCATTTTCGAGAAAACAAAGTTACAAGATTCTATACAGGAGAAAGCAGACAAGATGGCTTCTCTATTTACCATGGTTGAAAAAATATCTACCCAAATGGATTTGGTTCTAAAGCATGTCACAAACATTAATACTGAACTCGTGAATTTTTTCAAGAACTATAACCGTATCATCGGTTACTTGAAAATAATTGAGGCTAAACTCGTTCATCTAGAAAATTACTCAACTGAAGACGGTGATCAAACATGTGATGTGTCTCAAAAATTTGCGGAATTTAAATCCAGCCTTGCGTAGTTTAATACTCGTTATTTGATTTTTTTAGTTGAACTACTTCTAGTAGATGTCTAGTGATGCAATCCTTTCAGTTTTTTTTCTTCTATATAAACCTTTTGTTCGTTCTATGTGTTAATAAACAAAGGTTTTGTTTCTTTCTTTTACTAGAGGATTCTTATTCTTTTCTATGTAATGATAGCTGAAAAAATGCAGTCCATGTTTCCTTTTGAGATCTTTCATCTTACGGTTTTTATGTATTGAAATTAGTATGAGATGGCCGAGAGCAAGGGTGATAAGCACTTTAAATTATTTTTAGTTATTTATTTTTGTGTTATCTTGAGGCTAAATCGTCTGAACGCGATATACATTTCTACTCTGGCTCCCTGAATGAAAATTTGTTATATTTTATTTAATTTTACAGACGGTGGAACGAAACATGCATTTTCATTAAAAAAAAATTCAATTACTAGTTTAAAAGAAAATTTTACTTTGAAAATCTATTATGAAATTGGGATGGAATGGTCAGGATAAAAAAAATTAAAAAAACATAGGTTTTTGTTTCTGAACAGGGAAAGCAAACGTCTTTTCTTTTCATAAGGACCAGTAAGCATGGGGTAGAGTGAGTGAGACTGGAGGGGAAATCAAACAATTTGTGACTCCCGTTTGGTCTTGTTCTTGACTTCGCTTCTGGTCTAGAGAGTGTATAGACCAGCTAAACCCTAGAGTCCTAGAATTAGTAGAGTAATTAGACGTAACCCGAAAGTGCTAGACTTCCCCCACTCCCTTCCCCCATTAGGTGTTATCGTTCTTAGCCCTTTATCCCTGGATTGAGATTAGCAGGGGGTCCCATTATTATTGAATTTAGACAACAAATGTTTGATACATAGATGGGGGAAATGAGTGGGGGAAGGGAGTGGGGGATATATAGCATTTCCGGACGTAGCCATAGGCAGCAGACATCACACATTAGCTAGTTGTCATTCATAGAGTGCATAATTCAATCGAAAATGCTTAATTCAATAGAGTTTTCACTTTTCGCGTAATTTTTTTTTTCTAGGGAGAGGACCCTTCTTTTGGGAGACTAAACGGTTTTGTATGCAATTTTTAATATCATTCTATATATAGTCCAACTACTCCAACCAGCGACTCCAACCTCCATAAATAATAGTCTTGGGATTTAGGAGTATTCCTTTGACGAGGTTATTTTATTTATCGATAAATAAATATTTAATATTTTTCAATCTAATTAACTTTTTTTTAATCTAATTAACTGATGTTATTAATTATTAAATTTTCTCTATAGAGTATATCTTGTTTTGGAAATTACAGTTCTCGTTGATATCCTAAAATTCCACTCCGTATGAAATTAAAAGGGAACCTGTTAAAGTATGTCAACCCAAAACCAATTAGGAATGAGTGGAGCTGCGCTACCATATTAGTATATTTTAAGTACATTATACGGAATATTTTAAGTTTATTAAGCGGAAACTAGTGATGTGGGACTATTGTCCTTTCACACCCTCCTCACGTGTAAGGCCAGTCATTCGGCCTAACATGATGTGGGACTATTGTCCTTTCACACCCTCCCTCACGTGTAAGACCAGTAATTCGGCCTAACACGTGGGTCATGGGTATGCAGGTGACATTTGGTCACGGTCCACACCACATACAGGTCATACAAGTGACCAGTCATTCGGTCACGAGTGCACATGTGAACAGTCAGTCTGATACCATATTTATTTAAAGTTCGTTATGCGGAAACTAGTGATGTGGGACTCACAAAATCCAATGTTTTTAATTATCTATGGGTGTTTGATACTATAAATTATATTATTGATGGGTATATGGGGTTATTTATTTATTTTTGGTTTTGGGTAAAAAAAATACCCCATAATATATTCTTATATAAAAGTAAATACCCCATATCAAAAATAAATACCTTTTTTTTTTCTGATAGGCTTGCCCCCAACAAGAGTCTAAGGCAGATTATTTACTAACAAGTAGCAAGTATTGGACTCCAAATTTGGTAAAAAAGTACCATGTTTCGCCAACTTATCTGCAACATTGTTGGCCTCTCTATTTCTTTGAACATACTTCACTTTGCAGAATAACCTTTTGAGACTTCCAATTTCTTTGATGCGCCCACTAGTGTCCCATTGTGATTGGATTCCATTGTTGCACAACTGAATAACATAGTAGGAATATCTTTCCACTTCCGGTATGTAATAATACCGTTATATATTCTATTGGCGTAATTTGCGCTTCACCATTTTTATTAAGTTTGTGTGTGGAAACTTCGTTTTTCACCTATTTTCCAGGTGAAGGATTGTATTTCCACCTCATTTGATCATTATTAAAAATCTTCGAAACAAACATGGGCGTAGGTATGCACACACAGTCTTCTCCTGGCTGAAGCCAGGTGTTAATCAAACAATTTTTTTTGGAAGGTAGTAAATGATAGCATAAGTGTGTGTGGAAACTTCTTTTTCACCTATATTCCAGGTGAAGGATTGTATTTCCACCTTCACTCGATCACTTTTAAGAATCTTTGGAACAAACAGGGGCGTAGGATACACACAAAGTCTTCCCCTAACTGAAGCCGGGTGTCAATCAAACAATTTGTTTTGGAAGGTAGTAAATGATAGATTGATTTGGAAAAAGCTAATAGTAGACCAAATTTCATAGTCCAATTGTGGACCAATGAAATCCAACCATCCAACAAAATTATGCATGCCCCCTAATGCCTTAAAACCCCACCCCTATCAGATCCTGTGGTGGAGGAGAGGTAGACAAATTTGGTCTACCTCTAATGGTCTGCGCCTAGGAAGGTCGGATTAATTTAGTGATAACCAAGTACACATAGTGCCAAGACAGGCCTTTGATTCTCTCTCTAATCTAAAAGTCTATCAAATCCAAGACCTAGCAGTTATTAGTCATATCCCAGAACCAAATACTACCATCATCTACTGAGGTTGACATCTCAGGGGCCCCACTCACTCTGAAACTGGTCAAAAATATAAGGAGAAAAGCAAATGTCTTTTCTGATGATCATAGGGGTAAGCCTACTACCTCGAAATCAAGTACTATGCCTTGAAGGGTCTTGTCGTTTCATCTAGAGAGAAGAGACCCTAATATAGACCAGGGGGAACTGGAAAGCAGACATCAATCTATGGGTCCAAATCCTTACCGTGTCATGATGGATTTCTCATAACACATTGGTTGTTCTAGTTGTACATGATGGATCTTAACGTAATCAAAAGCAGAATTTACGTTGAGGAAACCCACAATTTATGGAAATTTCAACTTGAAAAATCCATGTATCTGTAGATGGGGAAAACACGATTTGATGGTTTTTACGGAATTGAAGAGATGACCGTGCGAAGCAGACTCCTTGAACCGAGCAAATGCTCAACCTCACACAGATGCACTGCAAGATGGGATTGTTTTAAGTTCGAGAGATAAATCTGTAGGAATCCGGCCTAAACCAAGACAATGGTCGTTCCAGAGTCAATTCGGCCATAAGAGAGGATGAGTTGATCTGTAGGAGGGAAGCTGAGAAATGTGTGAGATCAATGGTGATTGAGATTGTAGGTGTGTTGTGTATTCTGTGTAAGAAAGTTCTGAATGATTGAATTTACTCAGTTGAGAGCGATTGCTCAGAAGATGAGTTCGTGTATACGAAAGATTGTCCGTGTGAAATTGTCGAGAAATTCTTGTATGTTTCAATCATGATTCAGAGGACTTTTATATTGCTAGAATTGTAAATACCTTGATCCCATGAAGTGTGACAGTAGGGAAGTGGGAAATCGTGTCAAAACCAGTTGCTCATCGTGTGGAGACTTGGTTGATTTTCCATCCACTACTTTGATAACTCCTTCAACTGATTGCACGACTTGCTCACATTATCATCGTGTGCATGAACACACGTGCCGTAGATCGCCAGACCAAAACCCTAGTTAATATCCCCCCATGTAACACGATTGACATCTCGTGGTTTTGGAGTCAGTTGCTGACTTCATGGGACGATGAGTCCTTGTATTGCTGAGTCGAACGTGATTTGCAAATGTTCTGAGAATCATGAATTGAACATGTCTGTTGAGACACAGGTATCATTTCCGAATAAATGTTGATAACCCGAGAAAACTGTGCTGAATCGTTGAATATAGATAGTTGAACCAATATTCCTTAGTCTGAGCAAATATTGCTCATCTGAGCGGTTGTTGCTCGTCTGATGAATTGTTGGTGGCAGGACCGAACAAAATATTAATTTAAGATACTGACTGCTAGGCCGAGTATACTGAAAAGTGTTGATCATGGGATCAACGTAAAATTGTTAGTATTTGAATCTACTTAGAATTACGTTTTTGCAGAGCTCTGCATTCGAAACCCTAATTTTGATCAATTGATGATCAATTGATGATTTACTGAAAATCAACCACGGAGTGAAGGAGGGACCGGATACATGGGATGATAAGTCGACCATGTAACGCCCATATGCTCAAGTGAGCAAAAATACCAAAGTCTCCAGAAGACCAGTTGGTGAAAGGATGATTAAATGCTGGTTTAATCATTTATTTAAATGATGCTCGTGTGAGCGTTAGGTAGTAAAACCTGATTATGGAGAGATGAGGGACCGACCAAGGGGTCATGGGACCGGCTCTTGGTAGTCGTGGGACCAGCTGATGGTCGTTTGAGCAAACTCTCAGTTGTTTGAGAAGAGTTTAGACCTAACATGAGCAATTGAGCAAATTAGGTCAAAATTATTAAAACATGTGGGAACGACTATTTGCAAGCCCAGGGCCGGCCTTGTTCAGTCAAGGGGACATGCCCATATCACTATAATATTTGTTCCTTAATCCTGAGAGTCTCGATACTTTCCGATGCGCGTTTGAGCAATATTTTGAGAGAATATGAAGGATTCAGTGTTTTGCTGAAACTAGGAAAAATTCATGAGATGATGAAAATAAAAAACAAGGGATTCATGAAGTGTGGGACCAGATATGGCAAAGGCATGGCCGTACGGCCAATGTGCACGGTCCCAAGGCACTTCCCCAATTTTATAATATTTTTCATGATTTTAGGAAATATCATAAAATCAAGAGGTTTGTTGAAACCAAGGAATTTGTTGAAATCAGGGAGTTTCCATGAGATGAGGGAAACAAATAATATAAAATAAGGAAACAGAGCGTGCAGGACCGGCCACGTCTAGGGCATGGCCAGCGGGCCATTGATCCCGGTTCCGTGCATTTTTGTCCCTAATTTTACATAATTTCATGAGTTTTGGGAAATATCATAAAATCAAGGAGTTTCCATGGGATGAGGGAAACATAAAAAATAATAATAATAAAATAAGGGGCGTGTGGGACCGGCTAAGGCATGACCAGCCGGCTAGGGCTCGGTCCCACGAGTTTTCCGTAATTTTATATTATTTTTTCACGGGTTTAGAGAAATATCATGAAATCAGGGAGTTTTCATGAAACGAAGGATATTTGCTCAAATGAAGAAATTTTCATGAAATCAAGAAAAATAATGAAAATATGATAAAAAAAAATGTAAAATTGGGCGTGGGACTGGCCACGGGACGACCGGCCGGCCGGTGGGCCCAGTCCCCTAGCGCCTTAATTAATATTTTAATATTTACTATTTTCTTCCTATTTTGCATAGGTTCATCATTCCTTGGTGTTTTGGAATGCTCGTTTGCGCATTCAGGTGCTCGTTTGTGCATTATTGCTGAGTACAGTTGCACCATTTTAATCAGGGCTTGCGATATATCTGCTCAGATGCCTGCACGTTGAATATTTATCACTAACCCGTTGAATTCTGCTGGGAAGAACCACAAATTGAAGTGACGAAATATTATAAAGAATCATAGAATATTGCTGAATATTCAGTTGACGATTAGAGATAATTAATTGATGGCTCTATACTAGCAGGTATGCTGTCTAGGAGAATTAATTATCTGAGAATTGAGAGATATGAGCTTGTTGAAATGTCATATCTCTTTCATATAGTCAGGGAAACCCTTGTTGCATCCTGAAGACATTATTGCTCTATACTAGCAGGCAAGCTGTCTAGGAGCCGTCCAATCATTAAGATTCTATGCACATGTCTTTTATACAGTTAGGGAAAACATTGTTACATCCTGAAGACGTTATCGCTCTATACTAGCAGGCAAGATGTCTAGGAGCCGTCCAATCGTTCGATTCTATGTAAAAGTGATTACTGATACTGCTCAGTATTTATGAGATGTGTCGTTGCTTCAGCTGAGAGACTACACATCTACATATACTCTGAGAGACAGCCTTCTCAGTCAGATATTTCATGGCATGAGCTTTCATTCTTCAATGAGAGACATGAGCCTGAATACTCATCTGATTGTTGGATCAGGAGCATGTATAATTATGGTTTTACGATTTTGACCCTTGTCGAAAATCCACCATTTACATTAAGTCCCATGATTAGTGAGGGACAATCATGTTCCTCAGTCAGCACTGAATGGTGATTTTCCAGTTACAGACAAAACAAGTAATTGAACTTAGTCGTAAGATAAGACGTTACCGGATTTATGACTGAATGAGCAAACCATGGTTTGAATGAAAATACCAGTGGCCTGATAGAGCGTCATCCAACGAGCATGAATTGGTGTAGAACCGCTGATTTGATGATGGAACTTTGGTTGATTTAGGATTCACGGGTCGGGCCCAAATAAGGAAATCCTTGTGAAATTAGGTTTTGGAAATAAAATTTTGGTATAAAAGGGATTAATCCTTTTTTTTTATTTCACCAAAAACCGACCACCACCTTCATCACCCCACCTCCTTCACGTCAACATCAGGAGAAGGAAGAATTGTCGTAGCGCCACCGCTGTCCGACCGGATCGACTACCGGCCGGCCGGCGCCGACCAGGTACGTGGCAATTTTTTTTTTTGATTGCTGATTTCATGAGTTTTCATGCTTTGATCATATTAAAATTTTATACATGTGTATATATGAGTGTGAGTTTTGTTGAAAACCCTTGTTTTAGAAAACGTATGTTCGTTCGATCATTAGTTCAAGAGACTAGCAATAATTCCTAACTTGAGTATGAGATTTCATGGAAATCAAAACTTTATCTTTAAAGATATGAGATTTCACAAAATCGAAATAAACCCTCGTTCCAAAGACGGATGATAGTACGAAGGAAAAAGATTTTTTTATGAAATCGTGACCTGTTCACGGATTTATTTTTTGAAACCGTGACACATATAATGCCATATATTTATTTGCGTGAGTTTGCTTACGTTAGATAAAAAATTTGAAAATTAACGTGAGTTATTCACGTTAATTATTATTTCGTAAAATCAAAACATGGGTTTTGAGTAACCTTCGAAACTAGACAATTTATTTATGATGAAATATTGTCTTGGTGTGAATTTCATAGTCCAGCTGTGAATGTTTATACTATGAAAATTATGTTCATGATTTTATGAAAATCAGTTTCGATTTTCAAATGATAAAGCTTTGTTCGTTATTGCAGGTTTCAAGGAACGAACTAATTTGGAGTGTTAACTATTATATCACAATTACCGTGTCAGTGAAATTGTAAAGACGTAAGAGTTAAGAATTACCATTTTTGTGGATGTCTGCATAAGTATTTTGTTGTCAGATTATATAACTCCATCATATTGTTGAAGTTTGCGCCTTGTATGATGATACACTGAAGTAGAATGCTTTGTGCACATTACAACTACTTCGCAAGGATGTCTGACTCCCAGGAAAATGATGCCTCTAGAGACGATACATGTATGGATGAGACTTCTGCTGGTGAAGAAGAAGAAGAAACTCTTGGGCTCAAAAATGTTCCAAACATAAATGATGCATTTTTCGCTCTTCAACAAGGAACTGAAAAACGTCTTCAATCTCCAGCATTTCGCCTTTTGATAAATCCTAGAGAGGTTGTTCAGAAGAAACTGGTGACTCCTCGAGCAGCCATTCGATTTTGTCTTGAACGAGGACTTTTCCTCGCGTCGACTATAGAATTCAAGCTTTCTCGACGGCCTTTAGAAAAATTCTCTGGATGGGCAAGACACATGCCGTGTTTTCCTCGCGTTAGAGGCATGTTGGATAGAGCACATGTGACTAGAGCTATCCAAGCGTCCGAAGATTTGTTCATTTTTCATGAAGCGCGAGGTATTGTATCTCTAATTGATCGCTGGTGCATTCCAACTCACACCTTCATATGCAGATGGGTATAGTTTACTATTACCTTGGAGGATGTAGTTTCTTTGTTGCATCTCCCGATCACAGGTAACTTCCATGAAGAGCTTTCAACAGAGGAGACAGCAGTTTCCAATATCTTGACAGTCGAGATGGAGAGAATTAATAAGGCGTCTGGCAAAGGTTGTTATGCCCACTGGTTAACACACTGGTGGCCACGAGATATTCCTCTTGACGAGCCTGACGGTATGTTATCTATTGCCGCTTTCTTGTGTTTATGGCTGTCCAGGGACGTGTTTGAAGACATCAGAACTTTGCTAAAACCATTTGTAATACCTTTTGCTATTAAGATGGCACAAGGTGAACAACTTCCCATAGGTAGTCTATTCTTGGGTTCTTTGTACTCTAACCTGGATTCCATGGTTATAGACTCCAGTGTTTCAAATGGCTTTATGAAGATTGAATGCTACGCCAATACGATGTTTCTCCAAGCCTTGATGTGGGAACGCTTCAAGAGTTATGCACTTATTACCCGCATCATCTTGCAAGGGCTGAATGCTGCTGATTCTCGCTGTATTTTTCCTGAGAGGGATAATGCCAGGATTATGCGCTGGTATACGAAGCAACCTCAATCCAAGACACGCTCGTTGATGTGTTAGACAATGAATCTGAGTTTAATTTCCTGTGTGCTGATTGCTCCTTATGTTTCTCAGTTGCAAACCTTCAACACCGGAGAAAGTATGACTTTGAAATTTGGCGCTAACTTGAGCGATGGCGAGAGATCTTTTATGTTGAGTTGTACTCCAGGTCACTTGATATCAACAATATATGGAGACTTTTCAGCAGAAGAATACAACATTGATAGAATGGATCGTCAGATGGGCATGGATCAATGCGTTCCAACTTTCCGAAGGAAGAAACCACCAGTGGAACGGATTAAAACCTGTTTAGATCGCACACGTGTGGAAGGAGGTTCTTACTGGTTCCCTGGTTCTGACCGAATTACATATGTAATTCCAGGTTACATAGACTTCTGGGATCAGCAGATTGAGCGTTTACACGATTTCGTAATGGTTGGCGAACCTTTAGTGAAAGAGCCTGCTTCTGCTGATATGATTGCTTCTTGACCAAGATTGAAACACATTTCCGGCAGCGATAAGCAAAATACATCTCCATGATGTTCACCAGTATGTATCTTTTTACACATTCTTCATAAAATTAAAATAATTGCCTTTGATTATCACCTCAATGTCTTTTTGCAGGACGTTCGTGCCATGAGACCTCGTCTTGAAGTGAATTTCTTGAAGCAGAAACAGTCATTCACGGTGGAGAAGGTAGGAACAAGAATTTTAAGCTGCTGCCTAACACCATAAAATCCCCGGTTGTTTCTTTGGTGAGTTTTAAATACTTTTCCGTCGTGACTTCTTTTATCCGTATTACTAGGATCGTAAAACCAATATTTGTTATTTGGTTACAGAACTTTGCTCCGTCAAGTATTGACGGTCTTCAATTCTCTGCTACTGGGCAGACAATTTCTGATTTGAGCGTCGAAGAAGAAAACGATGTGAGTACTCTTCCACATAGTCAAATAGAATACCTAATATATAAAATGTTAATTGTTTAAAAATATGTCCAGGAGAATGTCATTACAGAAGTGGAGAGTGTTGATGCTCGTTCATCCTCGGAGAATAGAGATCAAGAAAATTCCAAGGTTCGAAACCGAATGGAAGTAATGAGCCTCTTGATGCTGACACGGGAAATTCTGATTCCTTGAACGTTTTAGAGACCCCCCAAGTAAGTATTTCCATTGAAATTTACCGTAGAAGTATAAAATTGTTGATTTATGAATGAGTGAATGAGAATCCGCGTGCATATACGAAAAACTTTGTCGAAATTCGTCGTCAGAAAATTCAGAACTCAGTTCATCTGAAGTCGGATTTTCATGGTCTGCATATGTATCTTTAAGCCCGGAGAATTTCCAAGCTTTAGTGAAGAATCTTTTTATGTTTTGAGCATGTTCAGGTCCTTTAAAAGGCGAAACAGTAAACTTTCAGGAGACTTTCAGAACTTTTTCAGACTGTACGTTGTCCAATGTTTTGACCACATCTCCTTGCTCATTCATAGGATTGTTATGAAATTATGATACGTGGTAGAGAACATCCATACGAAGAGAATAGTATATAACTTATCCTCAGATTCCTTGTATATTTCTCCTAGTTTGTCGTCTCGTACAGGGCAAAGTAAAATCTCTTCGGCTGAGCTTGCCGCAAAACGTGTTTTCATGACTTTCACGCTATTTGTTTGTGTCTTGAGTGGATAATGATGAACTTTGATGATGTTGGAATGCCTGTACGTTGTAGTTTATGATCCCATTTGGTTTCCATGTTTATATTGCTCTAACCTCATGTAATCTTCATGTTAGGTGCTAAATACCGAAGTTGAGGATACTGAAACCAATAAGGATAATTTGAGCAGCCCTGGAGTTATTGATGAAGAGACAACCATACCTGAACTTCAAGGCCATGAGAGGGATGTCACTGAAGTTATCGAAACCTCGATTGTTGCTATTCCAGTAGTAGAAGAAATCGAGCCACAAGTAGAGGATATTGAAGAAACTGCTGCCATGACCGTAGAAGTTGCTCCAGTAATTGAGAATCGTATAATGGTGCATGAATATCCAAGTGCGGGATTTGATTTTGATCCTCCATTTGATGCATCGCTTCCATATCATGAACTAGTTGGTGGATTCAGCGTTCCTATTGGATATGCATGCTTGTACGAGGAGGAAGTTTGGTCACATCATTGTTACCAGAGACCCTGGACGCGCTTATGCTTTAACAATGCAAGTAAGTGTCATCTTGCATGTTGTAAGTGATATATGCGCTAGGGCCAGAAATATTGTGACTCCAGATGTACTCTTTGATGGGAGTTCAACTTGGAGAATTCCGAAAGACTTGGCTTCAACGTGAAGTGGTTTCGTAAGAAAATAGATGCAATCAAGAACTCGTGTGAGAATAACATACCATTTCCCAATGATGTTGTGATGGAGAAGGAAGACAAGATTGCTAAGTTGACTGAGGAGCTGAAAACGGAGAAGGCGGCCTTACAAGTCTTGAAGGATGCAGAGGAGCAAAAATCTTTCTTTGCTGATTCTATTTGATTTCCCTTTTCATAATCTCTTGAAATTCTGAGAGATGTGAGGTTTTATTTTGGTTTTGATATTGATTGGTTTTGGATTGGTAGGTGATTGAGGATTTTCTTTTGGGTTTGATAGAGATTTTCCTTAAGCAAAATGAACTGAACTTCGATAAATTGCTGAATTCAAATACTGAATGCAAGTATTGCAAATGTTTTGGAGAAATTGAAATACAATGAAAGAAAATCCTAAATGCCAAATCCCAGACGTCATGAATGCTTAAACGCCTAGTACCTCAATTGCCTAACAATTTCAGGCATCAAATGCCTTAAGCCAATTCTCATGGATCACCGGCATGGTCCTTCCATCTGTGTCGATAAGTTTGTAGTAGCCTCCAGTTATGGATCTTGCAGCCGTAAAAGGTCCTTCCCAATTGGATCTCCTTGTAGAATAGAGATTACACTTAGTTGCTTTAAGAACTAAATCACCTTCCTTGAATTTTTTAGGCTTGGTCGTCCGCGCCTTGAATATCTTCGGCTGATTCGGAATTCCTCGTGTGATGGGATTCCATGGTTGCGGCACATATGGACACTCGTGCAGAGGGGAGTATCCAGCATACTGTCTGTCATGCTCATACATGTCTTCAACAATAAATATTTTGAGAGAATGCTCAATTTGATACTCTGTATTCAACCATTTGGTGTAATATTTCCGTGGTGAAGCTATCTACTCGTAGATCTTTGCGACGGCTAAGTTGTTAGTGGGAAGAAGTCCTCGAACCAGAGCAACATAATTAAACATTGGTAGTATAGGCGCATGAAGAGGAATCAGACTTGCCCGAGTACGGAACCTTTTGATGAAAGAGTGTGCACTTTCTCCAGGTTTATGTGCTAATTCCACCAAGGATCTAACTTCCTCCAGATGCTTGAATGATGGAGTATTTTCTATTTCTTTTGAGTCGGAGCTTTCTTCAATCGAAGGCATTGAGTCGCCTTTCCGGTATGAATCCAAGGTCATCCAAAAATCATGTCATATCCTGGATATTCCCGGATTATATAAAACTTGGTCTCAGTACATACCGAATTTTCTATGACTTTGAGGGTGATGTGGCCGTATGCATCTTTGAGTATCCCTTCGTGATCCCTGATTGCTATGGGATCATGAGTAGCCTCTTGCCGAGTAATGCCAGCGGTTCTGAGCGTTTTCATAGGAATGATGTTGATGGAAGTGCCAACATCAACAAATGCTCTCTTAAATTCATTTCCTTTAATATGCACTGTGGTGAGCAGTCCCCAATCATACATTTCTTTGTCAGTGGCTGGAGGTTCAGGAGGTACTTCTGGAATTAGTAGACGCTTCCCAGATACTATATGGTTCAAAGCCATGAACAGGTCTCCCCTTTGCGCCTTCGACAGATAGATCAATTCGCAGACATGCTCAATCAATGACTGAACTTCTTCTTCGACTGGTTGTTCAGAGAGGGAGAAAGTCCTGACTGGGAGAGGATCTCTGTGTACTCCTTCAGTACCCAAGTTAAGCTCCCCGGAGTCAACCTTTTCCCTGAACATGCGCTTTAAGACTCTGCAGTCACTTGTGGAATGATTGACAAACCTGTGGAAGACAGTAACGAGGACTTTCCATGTCTTCTTTAGTTGGTTCTTTCTTGACATATGGAAACTTGATAGCACTATCTTGGATCCAAGCATCCAGGAGTTTGATCACCTCTTCAATGGAAAGAGGAAAGTCAGGTACGTCTTGATCAGGATCCCCTGCGCGCTGGTCAGGAGCTTGTGCATCTTGCTTATCCTTCCTTTGTGATTTTGAAGGAGTTGAGGTGTGCTTGCGCGATGGTTCGACTTTCCGCTTGCTCCCTTCTGCGACAGCGTTTGTGCAAGGCTGAAGGTTGTACTGCTTGTTGATCAGACGTCGGCTACCTCGAGTGTCTCGTGGTTCTTCAACCTTGGTAGCTTTTGCTCTTTCCAGTAAAGTGGGTGCAGTAGTTTCCGATCTCTTCGCTGCTTCATGAAGCTCTGAGAAGGTATTGAAACGAAGGTTTTCCAATAAAGCTCCGTAGACCGGGATCATGTCGTTGATACACAAGTCTACCAGTTGTTGCTCTGTGACGTTTGGATCATGAAAATCCAGGGCCTGGACTCTGAATCTTTTCACATAGTCATTAGGATGCTCACTGCTCCTCTGAAAAATTCTTCCAAGATCAGAGAGAGTAACTTGCTCTGACACAAAAAAGTACTTTCTGTAGAAGGCGTTAATCATTTCTCCCCAATTGTTGATAGTCCCTGGTGCATGTTGTTGTACCAGGTGTATGCCCTGCCTTTCAAGGATTTTGAAAATTCTTTGAGGCGAACAACATGGTTATGTTCATGTTCACCCAAGGCTTCCAGGAACCGAGAAACATGTTCCCGAGCATTGCTTGTTCCATCATACAAAGTGAAGGTTGGAGAGGTATAACCTTTTGGGGGCTGGTGAGGGTGGACATGTGATGCCTTGTCTTTTCCATGGTTCTCCAAGAGGCGTTCCAAATCTTCTCGAGTAATAAAATTTAATGATTCCTTCGCTGATGGATCGTCTGCAGCTTTGCGGACTTCGCTGTCATCCACCGTATGAATTGGAACTACTTCAGGATCAGTATCTAAGGATGTTTCTTTTTCTTTTCCTTTTCCTTGAGTCTTCTCTGACATCTTTTCAGTGAGAGTCTTGAGATAATTGAATAGCTCCTTCTGTGTTGCAGCCATGTCAGTTTGATTCTTCGCAAGAGTCTGTTGCACTTTCATGAGATCAGCCATGGTAGGTGGTGGATTCCCTCTGACTTCCTCAGGGTGTCGGCTGAATAGGGGATGACCTTCCATGTTAGCGTGCGGAGGAATAACGTCACCACCGTCGGTGTTAGAGGCCGAAATGGTTTCCGGGATATCCGCATTGTTATTGTTGCTAGTGCTAGCGTCATTTGTGTTGGAACCTGTAACTAACCCAGACCTAAGACCAGCCATCTTTGTGAGAATTGAGATTGCAACCGAGAGAATGATCTCCCACTGTAGTCGCCAATCTGTAGATGGGGAAAAAACGATTTGTTGGTTTTTACAGAATTGAAGAGATGACCGTGCGGAGGAGACTCCTTGAACCGAGTAAATGCTCAACCTCACACATATGCACTGCAAGAAGGGAGTTCTTTAAGTTCGAGAGATCAATCTGTAGGACTCCAGCCTAAACCAAGACAATGCCCGTTCTATAGTCAATTCGGTCACAAGAGAGGATGGGTTGATATGTAGGAGGGAAGCTGAGAAATGTGTGAGATCAATGGTGATCAAGATTGTAGGTGTCTTGTGTATTCTGCGTGAGAAAGTTCTGAATGATTGAATTTACTCAGTTGAGAGTAATTGCTCAGACGATGAGTTCGTGTAGATGAAAGATTGTTTGTGTGAACTTGTCGAGAAACTCCTGTCCGTTTCAATCATGATTCAGGGGCCTTTTATATTGCTGTAATTTTAAACACCTTGATCCCATGAAGTGTGACAGTCGTTGAAGTCAAAGAGTGGGGAAGTGGGAAATCATGTCAAAACCAGTTGCTCATCGTGCAAAGACTTGGTTGATTTTCCATCCACTACTTTGTTATCTCCTTCAACTGATTGCATGACTTTCTCACATTCTCATCGTGTACATGAATACAAGTGCCGTAGACCGCCAGACCAAAACCCTAGTTAATATCCCCCCATGTAACACGATTGACATCTCGTGGTTGTGGAGTCAGTTGCTGAATTCATGGGACGATGAGTCCTTGTATTGCTGAGTCGAACGTAATTTGCAAATGTTCTGAGACTCATGAATTGAACATGTCTATTGATACACAGGTATCATTGCCGAATAAATGTTGATAACCCGAGCAAACTGTGCTGAATCGTTGAATATTGATAGTTGAACCAATATTCCTTAGTCTGAGCAAATATTGCTAGTCTGAGCAAATATTGCTCATCTGAGCGGCTGTTGCTCGTCTGATGAATTGTTGGTGGCAGGACCATATAAAATATTAACTTAAGATACTGACTGCTAGGCCGAGTATAATGAAAAGTGTTGATCATGGGATCAACGTAAAAATGTTAGTATTTGAATCTACTCAGAATTACGTTTTTGCAGAGCTCTGGATTCGAAACCCTAATTTTGATCAATTGCTGATCAATTGATGATTTACTGAAAATCAACCACGGAGTGAAGGAGGGACCAGCTACATGGGATGATAAGTCGACCATGTAACGCCCAGATGCTAAAGTGAGCAAAAATACCAAAGTCTCCTGAAGACCAGTTGGTGAAAGGATGATTAAATGCTGGTTTAATCATTTATTTAAATAATGCTCGTAAGAGCGTTAGGTAGTAAAACCTGATTATGGAGAGATGAGGGACTGACCAAGGGGTCATGGGACCATCTGATGGTCGTTTGAGAAAACTCCCAGTTGTTTGAGAAGAGTTTGGACCTAACATGAGCAATTGAGCAAATTTGGTCAAAATTATTAAAACATGTGGGACCGGCTATTTGCAAGCCCAGGGCCGGCCTTGGTCGGTCAAGGGGGCATGCCCGTTTCACCATAATTTCAGTGCCTCAGTCCTGAGAGTCTCGATATTTTCCAATGCGCGTTTGAGCAATATTTTGAGTAAATATGAAGGATTCAGGGTTTTGCTGAAACTAGGAAAAATTCATGAGATGATGAAAATAATTAATAAAACAAGGGATTCATGAAGTGTGGGACCAGTTATGTCCAAGGCATGGCCGGCCGGCCAATGTGCACGGTCCCAAGGCGCTTTCCCAATTTTATAATATTTTTCATGATTTTAGGAAATATCATAAAATCAAGAGGTTTGTTGAAACCAAGGAATTTGTTGAAATCAGGGAGTTTCAATGAGATGAGGGAAACTAGTGTAGCACAAAACAGGATTGAAAGGGATATTTAAGTTTAGTCAGAAACTTAATAGAAAACTGATTCAAGGATCAAGATTCTTAGGTTAAAAGATTGATAATCAAATTGATAATTATAATATTGATAATAACATGTATCTTGTAAACAAGAGACCTAGCCTTTATATAGGCTTACATGAGCTGATAAAAGGAAAGAGTTTAACGAAAACTAGAAAATGAAATACTTCCAAAGCAAACAAACTTAAACCGACGTAAGGGATCAAGTGTCATAGTTGATCCATAAGCATGGGATCAACTGTTAAAGTTTATACAGAAGAAAAGGATCAACAACCATTGTTGATATAGAGAAAGATGTATTACATCAGTCCCCTTTTCTTGAAAGAAACTCCTCCTCGAGTTAATGAATAGAAAGAACCTCATTCTCTCCATGAAAAAATTTCCTGCACATTGAATATATTAGAGATGTTGCAATTTGATGGAAGATCAATAACATATGCATTATCACTGATTTTCTTCAAAATCTTGAATGGTCCATATTTCTTCATCTTGGTCTTGTTGTAAGTACCAGTAGGAAACCTTTCTTTTCTGAGATGAATCAAAACCAATTTTCCTTCATTAAAAGTCTTAAGTCTTCTATGTTGATTTGCATCATCCTTGTATTTGTTATTAGATTCTGCAAGCTTGGATTTAACTTCTTGATGTATGAGGGAATCTTTCTCAACAAAGTTATCTTCTTTAGCACTTGATTTACGCAGTTTGGGAAGCACCACCAGATCCAAAATATGATTAGGAACCTTAGAATAAATAATTTCAAAAGGTGTATGTGGATCGATTGACTGAAGTTTTATAAGCAAATTCCATGTTGGGTAGGACATTGTCCCATTGCTTCTCTTTTCCACCAATAACCTTTGCTCTAATCAGATTTCCTAGAGATCGATTGACAACTTCAGTTTGTCCATATGTTTAAGGATGAGCAGTTGTACTATACTGAAGTTTAGTTCCCAAAAACATCCATAAAGACTTCCAAAAGTAGCTCAAAAACTTAGTGTCTCGATCATAAGTAATTGTCTTGGGAATTCCATGCAGACGTACTACTTCTTTGAAAAATAAATAAGCAACATTGGATGCATCTGTAGTTTTCTTACATGCTATGAAGTGAGCCATTTTTGAGTAACGATCAACAACCACTATAATAGAATCATTCCTCCTTGCAGTACATGGTAAACCAAGCACAAAGTCCATGTTAATATCCACCCAATGTGCATCAGGAATTGGAAGTGGAGTATACAATCCAGTGTTTTGAATATTACCTTTAGACTGCTGACAAACCATGCATTTTTGTACGTATTTCTGAATGTCTCGTTTTATTGAAGGCCAAAAATAACGTTCCTCAACCAAAGCAATGGTTTTATGACGTCCAAAATGTCCTCCTATACCACTTCCATGTAATTCTTGGATCAAATGAAGACGTAAAGAACATTGTGGTATACATAAAAGATTTCCCTTAAAATGAAAACCATCTTGAATGAGATAATCATCAACACTGCCTATTGAAGAACCACACTTTTCCCACAGATTCTTAAATTCTTTATCTTCATCATACATATCTTTCAAGAAATCAAAATCTAAACTCTCATGTTTGAGAGTGACTAGAAGATAAGCTCTTCTACTTAAGGCATCAACAACTTGATTAAGTTTTTCACTCTGATGTTTAATGGAAAAGGTATATTGATTGATAGTAGATAACCACATATCATGCATCCTATTGACCTTTGCTGAAGTTTTCAGAAACTTGAGAGCTTGATTATCAGTGTTGACAACTAACTCACTGTGAATAAGATAAGGATATCAATTCTTAAGAGCTTGAACTAGAGCAATTAATTCCAACTCATAAGTAGACCACTTCTTCCTTGTATCATAATTTTTTTCACTATAGTGTGCAATTGGATGTCCCTCTTGAGATAACACAACACCAATACCAACTACTGAAGCATCACAATGAATCTCAAAAGGTTTATCAAAATTTGGCATGGAAAGAACAGGTGCGCTACACAACTTTTCTTTGAGAAGATTAAAGCTCTTCTCTGCTTCTTTAGTCCATGCAAAAGTATCATGTTTCAAAAAATCTGTCAAACCAGCTGCAATTGTGCTGAAATTTCTCAAAAATCTTCTATAAAAGGATGTTAACCCATAAAAACTGCGTACTTCTCGTATAGATGTTGGAGTAGGACATTATACAATTGCTTTCACCTTAGAATCATCCACATAAATACCAGTATCTGACACAATATATCCCAAGAAAGTTACTTTGTTTGTAAAGAAAGTGCACTTATTTAGATTCACATACAAAACATTGTCTTGCAGTGCCTTAAAGACTTGAGATAAATGTGAAATATGCTCTTCTTCATTATTGCTAAAAAATCAGCATGTCATCAAAATATACTATGACAAACTTTCCAAGAAAAGGTTGCAGAATTTGATTCATCAGACGCATAAAAGTGCTAGGAGCATTAGATAAACAAAAAGGCATTGCCAACCATTCATATAAACCTTATTTTGTCTTGAATGTTGTCTTCCACTCATCCCCTTCACATATTCGTATTTCATGATACCCACTACGCAAATCAAGCTTTGTAAACACTTTAGCACCAGAAAGCATATCAATCATGTCATCAATTCTTGGTATGTGGAACCTATATGGTATAATAAATCTGTTTAAAGCTCTACAGTATATACACATACGATATCCACCATCCTTCTTGTCTACTAAAAAGGCTGGACTAGCACAAGGACTTTTGCTAAGTCTTATCAAACCTTTTTGTAACAAATCATCAACCTGACCTTGTAATATATCATGCTATTTAGGACTTAACCTATAATGAGGTTGATTAGGAATAAAATTTCCAAGTATAAAGTCTATCTGATGTTGTAGATCTCTTAATGAAGGAAAAACATTGGGTAACTCAGTAGAAAATAAGTCACTAAAAGAAGACAATAAAGGTTGTACCTTGTCTGGAATCTCCACCATTGGTTTATCAGCTTCATGAGAACTCAAAGAATGAGTTGGTTGTAAAGAATGAACAATGGTAGCAACTAATGCAGTTGTCTTCTTATCTGTTGGTTCCTTGACTGAAGTAGAAGATTGTAAAGTCCACATAACTTTAGTAAATCCTTCATGAACAGAGGTATAAGTATTCTTATAGCAGTTATGAACAACACGAATATCATACCGGCATGGTCTTCCCAACAATAAACTTGCTGCAGTCATGTTAATAACATCGCACAAAACATAATCTAAATACCCAAGGAAAGAAAATTTCACCAAACATTGATGATTAATTTGCTGAGTGGAAGAGTACTTTATCCAACCAACTGAATACGGCTTTGGATGAAGAGTAACAGGTAAACCAAGTTTCTCAACCAACTTTGCAGAAACATAGTTTTCTGTACTTCCACTATCAACGATCATGGTGCAAAGATTCTCTTCAATGAAACAATAAGATCTGAAAATACTATGTCTCTGAGTAGGAAAAGGTTCAATGATTAAAACTGGTCGAATCATTCCAAGAAAATATGCATCATAAGTCTCATGTTCTTGAAGATAAAATAACTCATCGTCTCCTGTAGTTTCTTCTTCTTTTGTTTTTTCTGGAGTTTCATTAATGTAAGCATGAAATTTGCGACAATCACTAGAAGTATGGCCAGTTTGGTTGCACTTGTTACATCTATCTCCTCGAAACTTTGAATAAGGATTGGAGGGTTTAGATAATGGTGGAAATTGTTGTTGATATTGATTACCTCTAGTATTGCGAGCAACATCTCGTTGTGGATTAGCCTGAGGTGTTTTAGCAGATGGTATATGCATCGTTGGAGCATCTTCTGAAGGAACATATGTGGATTGTTGTTGCGGATATTGTTGGATTATGCTTCTATCATTGGGATCAACAAAGACAGTTGACCCTTTCGAATATGGATCAACAACGACTGTTGAACCTTTTGAATATGGATCAACAACGACTGTTGATCCTCTTTCACCCTGGTAACCATAAGAAGAGTCATATGGTCTGACAGCTTTATAATAATGTTGATAACGAGCCTGACGTGGAGTTGCTTGTCTAGAAGTATTGAGGACACACCTTTCAATCTTAATAGCTTATTGGATTGCTTCAACTATTGTAAACACAGATGGTGTCATACCCTGTTGACTTAGGTTGTTCAAACCATCACAAAAACGTGCAACTAATTGCTCTTCAGTTTCATTCAATTGCTTACAAGCAATTGAAGCATAGAACTCAGCAACGTATTCTGCAACTAGTCTGGCTCCTTGTCGACAGTTCTGAAGCTTAATAAAAAATTGTTGCATGTAATCTTTAGGAAGAAACTTAGATTTTAACCATTCTTTCATTCTGTACCATGTACGTACGGGAGGTTTATGAGCATTGCGTCGATCTTCACTGAGTTTTTCCCACCAAGCTGCAGCTCCACCTTTTAACTTATACGCTACCAGCTTAACTTGAGAAAATTCAGGAACTTCCATGTAGTTGAAAAAGGAATCTACTTCATAAAACCAATCCAGTAATTCTTCAATATGTAAATCACCATGAAAATTAGGGATATCAACCTTCAACTTATATTCTGGTAAAGTTCCATAAGGATTCACGCCAGATTTCAACCGTTTGTCATTAATCCATTATTTCTCTTGGATTTCTTCAGCCTTGTCATCTTCATCATAATGAAGTGGAAAAGTAACCAGTATTTTGTTGACATAACCTTCTAATGGTTCTCTGTGGTTAAGTTTGTGGGAGATATTTTCAGGAATATTATTATTCTGAGTAAAAGAAGAATTAATTTTTTTTTGTTTCATCATCTTCTTTTTCGCCAGTGCTCTTTTTTTTCATCTTCTGTAACATCTATCAAATCAGGTATGTCTTCTTTTTCTAAACCAGTGTATTTCAATATTTTGTTCATGTAATCTCCTTGGAAAACTAACCTCTTTTCTATACTTTCAAGCTTCTTTTCCAAACCACCAGTAATAGTCTTGATGTTTGCTTCATGGGTTTCGAATTTAGTTTTAATTTCAGAGATGGAAGTATTCAAGAGATCTTTAATGTCATCAAGAACTTTTGTAAAAGTTGCATCTGCCATTATGGTGTGAAGATTTTGTATAGCCGTAGAAGTTGTGTGGAAGCTGTGTAAGGATCTGTTTCTAGATAAAAACTAAAAACGATGTCTCTGATACCAACTAGTGTAGCACAGAACAGGACTGAAAGGGATATTTAAGTTTCGTCAGAAACTTAATAGAAAACTGATTCAAGGATCAAGATTCTTAAGTTAAAAGATTGATAATCAAATTGATAATTATAATATTGATAATAAGATGTATCTTGTAAACAAGAGACCTACCCTTTATATAAGCTTACATGAGCTGATAAAAGGAAAGAGTTTAACGAAAACTAGAAAAGGAAATACTTGCAAAGCAAACAAACTTAAACTGACGTAAGGGACCAACTGTCATAGTTGATCCATAAGCATGGGATCAACTGTTAAAGTTGATACAGAATAAAAGGATCAACAACCATTGTTGATACAGAGAAAGATGTACTACATCAGAAACAAATAATATAAAATAAGGAAACAGAGCGTGCGGAACCGGCCATGGCTAGGGCATGGCCGGCCGGTCAGCGATCCCGATCCCGATCCCGTGCATTTTTCTCCCTAATTTTACATAATTTCATGAGTTTAGGGAAATATAATAAAATCAAAGAGTTTGTTGAAATCAAGGAGTTTCTATGGGATGAGGGAAACATAAAAAATAATAATAATAAATAAGGGGCGTGTGGGACCGGCTAAGGCATGACCGGTCGGCTAGGGCTCGGTCCCACGAGTTTTCCCTAATTTTTCACGGGTTTAGAGAAATATCATGAAATCAGGGAGTTTTCATAAAATGAAGGGTATTTCCTCAAATGAAGAGATTTTCATGAAATCAAGTAAAATAATGAAAATATGATAAAAATGTAAAATTGGGCGTGGGGCTGGCCACGACACGACCGGCCGGCCGGCCGCTGGGCTCAGTTCCCTAGGACCTCAATTAATATTTTAATATTTACTATTTTCTTCCTTTTTCGCATAGGTTCATCATTCCTTCGTGTTTTGGAATGCTCGTTTGCGCATTCAGGTGCACGTTTGTGCATTATTGTTGAGTACACGTACACCATTTTAATCAGGGCTTACTCTAGAGATACTCAGATGCCTGCACGTTGAATATTTATCACTAACCCGTGGAATTCTGTTGGGAAGAACCACAAATTGAAGTGACGAAATATTACGAAGAATCGTAGAATATTGTTGAATATTCAGTTAACGATTAGAGATAATTAATTGATGGCTCTATACTAGCAGGCATGCTGTTTAGGAGCATTAATTATCTGAGAATTGAGAGATATGAGCTTGTTGAAACGTTATATCTCTTTCATATAGTCAGGGAAAACCTTGTTGCATCCTGAAGACGTCATTGCTCTATACTAGCAGGCAAGCTGTCTAGGAGCTGTCCAATCATTAAGATTCTATACACATGTCTTTTATATAGTCAGGGAAAACATTGTTACATCCTGAAGACGTTATCGCTCTATACTAGCAGGCAAGCTATCTAGGAGCCGTTCAATCGTTCGATTCTATATAAAAGTGATTACTGATATTGCTCAGTATTTATGAGATGTGTCGTTGCCTCAGCTGAGAGACTACACATCTACATATACTCTGAGAGACAGCCTTCTCAGTCAGAGATTTCATGGCATGAGCTTTCATGCTTCAACGAGAGACATGAGCCTCAATACTCATCTGATTATCGGATCAGGAGCATGTATAATTATGGTTTTATGATTTTAACCCTTGTCAAAAATTCACCATCTACAGTATCGAGAAGGAATTGTTTTATTTTGTAATTTATTTGCATGTATGACATCACAGGGGCCCCACACGCTCTGAAACTGCTTCCTAACATAGAGGGATAAAAGCAAATGTCTTTACTGATGATTATAGGGGGAAGACTACGACCTCGAAATCTAATAAGTACTATGCTTGGAACTTGGAAAGGTCCTGTCGTGTCATCTAGAGATAAGACACCCTAGCATAGAGTATATGGACCCGGGGAAGGCAGACATCAATCTATGGAGCCAAATCCTTTGGATTACTTACCGTATCATGATGGATTTCTAATCTATTCTATGGGTCAAAATCCTTACCGTATCATGATGTATTTCTCACTTCACATTGTTTGTTCTGGTTGTACATGATGCACCTTAAATTAACCCAAAGTCATGTAACGTAATTAAAGGCATAATTTATTTGAGGAAACCCAAAATTTAAGGAAATTTCAACTTAGGGTAATTGAGTGTTGGTTTACCAAGATTTATTTGTGTTTTTTTTTTTTGGTAAAATCACATTTCAATTCGTTCAAACCAAAATGATGATTACATGATTGCTTACAAGATTATCAAAAATACCAAAATACAAGATAATCAAAACTCAAATACAAATGACGACACCAATTGCAAGTACATAGCGAAGAGAAAGAGTCATGAACCGCAAAGACATCCAATTTTTCCATGTTTTACTGAGGTTTTCGTTCATGTTAGGGGTTTTTCATAAACATTTTATATTTATTTTACAGAACTAGTCATAAAAACCCAAGGTGACCAAACTTGTGGTACAAAAACCCCATTCAAATGTTAGGATCCATTAAAACTCTATCTTAAACAAAATTGATGCAAAAACCCCAAATTTCAAAATTGATTTCAACAAATTTATGATGAAACCAAAATTCTTTGGGGTTTTTGTGTTACTTTTGTTTTTTTGGGGTTTTTATGTTACTTTTGTTTTGATGGGTTTTTTGTGGATGGATAGTGACACCTTTGAGCGAACCGTTTATTTAATTTAAAACTCTAATACAACTATAAATACATTAAACATAAACTTTACTTAAAATTTTCTACATTTTATAATCTTGTGAACTCCCAAGAGCATTAATATTGAGAGGTTCTACTGTATAATCCTTAAATACTCGAAAATGATGGAGGGTTGGCAATGCGTCAGGAGTCCTCTCGAGTATCAGTAGACCCGGACCCTACTTATAAAAGTCGAATTTGGTTCCTAAATTTGTGGACCCAGAAAAGGACCCGTTAAAAGTCCTGGCCTCTTGGGTACCCGTTGGGTATTAAGACAGTAAAAAAAGAAATTAAAAAACTTAATATTTTTCTCTTTTTTGGGGTGAATGTAAATTATTTTTGTAAAAAAAATATTATTATTTCGTTGTTAATGTACTGGAATCTTTGGCGTGAATGTAAATTATTTTTATTAAAAGGTCATATATTTCGTTATTAATGTAATAAAATCTAAATAAAGATTAAATGTATGAAAATGAAAAATGGAAGAAGAAAAAAAAAAGCCAAATCTAAAATCAATACAAAGACACATTCTCTTGCTTGTAGGCTTGATAACCAATCAATTACCGGCTCCGCTCCTATATCTTCACATTGGACGGTCGGATTTGAGTGAATGTTCTTCATTTCACTTCAGTGTATCCAATGCAAATCACGTTTTTCACCGTTCTATTATACTTAGTATAAGATACATTAAGAGAGAGAATTTATTTCTCATATGTGTTTTGAGCGACATTGTTGTGTTTTAATTTTTCGAGGGAATGATTTATTTTTCATAAACATGCATAGTGTAAAAGATAACTTTCACCAATAGAATCACACGGTAAAATTGAAAGGATGCTCTAATATCTGTTGTTTAAATCCCAAAAGTGGGAATGTTGTAAATACCCTCCATTTTTGGGGAGGTTATTCATTTACCGAACATGAACATTCGTTTACTGAGATTGAACCAAGGTTAGAAAAACATGTCACGGCTCAGGTTACGGCCACTGGGCTTGACCGTTATAACGCATTTGGACTTGTGTGAGCACATTTCGGACAAAAACACATTATTTAGGAAAAAAAACGTGTTTTTATACGTTACTGTAAAATAATGGGCGTTAGAACGGTTAAATAGAAAATAAAAAAGAATTATAGTTTTAAATTCCTATCTAATAGTTACAGCGTGCGTGAAAATAGTTATAACATATCTAATAACGTTGTCATAACGTTTTCTATACAATATTATTTTTAATTATATTATTTTTAAAATATTAATTGTAATTTTATAATCTTTAATTTAAAATATAAAGAATTTTAGAAAATAATTTTACATTTTTTTCCTTAAAAAACAGTTATAACCGATTCTTTCTGGACCGCCAAAAAAAAAAACAAAGCAAAAACCGTTGTCTCCCATCAAGAATGGGTCCCGCTGATGTTGGATAGCAAGGGCCTCTTATGGGCCACCATAACAAAAACTGTGATTAACTGTTATCAAGTGGTTTTTTGAACGGTCCTTGGAGAATTTTTGGTTTTTCTAGTATGCTCGGTCATCTAATCAGACGGCCAAGATGGACTTCTCGTCAAAATCAAATCCTCCTTGCACTATTCTGATCAAGATCTGTTCACAAACGCTGGCTATAAATACTAGTTAAAAACTCTTGTTAGTACTACTTCTCCTGGGTTCTCTGTTTTCTCTCTGCCTAACCAAACTTTCTTTTGTGATCTTTGTTTCTTGCTCTATTTGGTCCCTCTAGGATCAAATCGATCAAGTTTAATCTTACCTAACGTTATCTGTTTGCTTTAATTAGAAGTTCTTTGTTACTTTGTAAAGCATTTTTTCTTCGCTTTTGTGTGATTCGGTTGCTGGTTTCCTTCATGTTACCGGGGTGTTGTATGATGCCTTTTTTTTGCTGTTTTCATGGTGTCTTCAGTATTCAATGACTTCCGCTGGCACTAGTTTATATTTTGGTAGTTTGAATCTGGTTGTAGCAATGTTATTGGCGGTCGGATGGTGATTTTCTTTCGTATTTTGTAGCATTGATCTGTTGCTGTTTTTTTGTTTTTTGGATTATTGTTGCTGCTGCTTTATTCAAAAATATATTGTTGAATGTAGCAAAAAAAAATGCTGGAAAGTAATTGTTCTCGACTACCCGGGATAAAATGATAACAAAAGCAAGAAAAAACCTTCGCTGCTTGTTAAGAGAGATGGTGCATATAATAGGTTGATCGTTTTTTGGTTTGTTTCTACTTACATATCTCCTCGTCTCTTGTTGGTGTTAATTTCATTTGTGAACATCCCAACTTATGTACCGTTCCTCGGAACCGCGCTGATGTAGTGAATTTTATCCTCTGAGGCGATGTAGCATCTCGGGTTTCATTAAGGTTAATGGGTAGCGGATGGTTGTTGCGGGTAGTGGATCGGGTCAAGCATCTTTGGTTCTTTTGCATATTCTTTAGGTAGCTTTTTTTTTTTTGGTATCTTTAGGTAGATTTTTTTTTTGGTACTAGTGTTTTTGCTTTTTAATGTATCCTGCTTTTCGAGTGTTATAATAGAAATGAAACTTTTGTTCAAAATAAGTTGTAAATAATGATTATTGTGCTCTGTTTTAAATTTTAACTTCTTTCTAAATAGAAACTCAACAACGGAAATTATATGATTGAAGAAATTGATATTTCGTTGTGCAATAGAACATAGAACACACACTTCGAATCTTGAATAATTGAATCTAGTGTATGTAATATTTATGTACGTATCAATGTATTATTGTATACTGTATAATTTGTCTTCTTATAAGTGGTGTTATTATATTTCAATGGAACAAAACTCTTTGTAAACCGGCCAAAAAAACCATCCAAAACCCTCTTACAGATTTCGGTTCCACTTCTTCGGTATTAATCATTTTCGATAAAATAATCTTCACTCCAAATGTTTTATTAGTGGATCCATTAGAGTTTACTAGGATGTTGCACCCTTGGTAGATATATGTACTCCTAAAAGAAGAAATATGGAAATGAAAACCTCCTCTCAAAAAGTCAAAAAGATGAAAACATTTATCAACAAATGTAGTTTTTTCTAAAAGGAATCTTTAATTACATAAAAATTTATCATTAAAAGCAAAACATTTATCAACACTTCCGTCGTTTACTAGACACAATAACCGAGACAATAAACCCCTTCCACAGACGTGTGAACGACAGAAAAACGGAGAAGATGACATGATGTTATGAAAAGAGGATCTTCTTAATACATTATTTTTTTGGAAATTAAAGTTCTCCTTGATATCCTAAAATTCTATGAAATTAAAAGGGAACCTGTTAAAGTCAGTCAACCCAAAACCAATTGAGAATGAGTGGAGCTGCGCTACAATATTAGTATATTTTAAGTTCATTATGCGTCGTGTTGGAAATTACAGTTCTCCTTGATATTCTAAGATTCTATGAAATTAAAAAGGAACCTGTTAAAGTCAGTCAACCCAAAATCAATTGGGAATGAGTGGAGCTGTGCTACCATATTCTATGAGGAATATTTTAAGTTTATTATGTGGAAACTAGTGATGTGGGACTATTGTCCTTTCACACCCTCCCTCACGTGTAAGGCCAATCATTACACAGTCATTCGGCCTAGCACGTGAGTCATGGGTGTGCAAGTGATATTCGGTCACGGTCCACACCACGTACAAGTCATACGAGTGACCAGTCATTTGGTCATGACTCACGAGTGCACTTGTGAACAATCAGTATGATACCATATTTTATTTCAAGTTTGTTATGCGGAAACTAGTGATGTGGGACTCACAAAATCCACTGTTTTTAATTATCTATGAGTGTTTGATACTATAAATTATCTTATTGATGGGTATAAGGGGTTATTTATTTATTTTTGATTTTAGGGTAAAAAAATACCCCATAAAATATTCTTCTAGAAAAATAAATACCCCATATAAAAAATAAATACCCCTTTGTTTTGTTTTTTTTGATAGGCTTGCCTCCAACAAGAGGCTAAGGCATATTATTTACTAACAAGTAACAAGTATTGGACTCCAACAGGGTAAAAAAGTACCATGTTTCGCCAACTTATCTGCAACATTGTTGTCCTCTCTATTTCTTTGAACATACTTCACTTTGCAGAATAACCTTTTGAGACTTCCAATTTCTTTGATGCGCCCACTAGTGTCCCATTGTGGTTGGACTCCATTGTTGCACAACTGAATAGCATAGTAGGAATATCTTTCCACTTCCGGTAAGTAATAATACCGTAATTTATTCTATTGCGCAATTTGCGCTTCACCATTTTTATCAAGTTTGTGTGTGGAAACTTCGTTTTTCACCCATTTTCCAGGTGAAGGATTGTCTTTCCAGTTTCCACCTAAATTTGATCAATATTAAGAATCTTCGGAACAAACATGGGCGTAGGTATGCACACACAGTCTTCCCCTGTCTGAAGCCAGGTGTCAATCAAACAATTTTTTTTGAAAGGTAGTAAATGATAGAATAAGTTTGTGGAAACTTCTTTTTTCACCTATATTCCAGGTGAAGGATTATATTTCCACCTTCATTCGATCATTTTTAAGAATCTTCGGAACAAATAGGGGCGTTGGTATGCACACATAGTCTTCCCCTGGCTGAAGTCAGGTGTCAATCAAACTATTTTTTTTGGAAGGTAGTAAATGAGAGATTAATTTAGTGATAACCAAGTACACGTAGTACCAAGTCAGGACTTTGATTCTCTCTCTAATCTAAAAGTCCGTCAAATCCTAGACCTAGTAGTTATTAACCATGTCTCAGAACCAAATACTACCAGGATGATATCTCAGAGGCCCGCTCACTCTGAAGATGGTCAAAAAGAGAGGATAAAAAGAAAATGTCTTTTCTGATGATCATAGAGGACATACTACGACCTCGAAATCTAAGTACTTTTCCTTGAAGGGTCTTGTCGTGTAATCTAGAGAGAAGAGACCCTAGTATAGACCAAGGAGAACTGGCAAGCAGACATCAATCTATGGATCCAAATTCTTACCGTGTCATGATGGATTTCTCACAACACATTGGTTTTTCTGGTTGTACATGATGGATCTTAACGCAATCAAAGGCAGAATTTACATTGAGGAAACCCAAAATTTATGGAAATTTCAACTTGAAAAATCCATGTATTGAAAAGGAACTGCCTTATATAATTTATTTTAAAGGAAATCTCAACTTAGGGTAATTGTGTTGATTTACCAAGATCTATTTGTGTTTTTCATTTTTTACTGAGGTTATCGTTCATGTTAGGGGTTGTTTAAAAACATTTTATATATATTTTACAGAACTTGTCATAAAAACCCAAGGTGATCAACTGTGGTACAAAAACCCCATTCAAATGTTGGGATCCATTAAAACTCCATCTTAAACAAAATTGATATAAAAACCTAAAATTTTTAAAAATTGATACAAAACCCCAAATTTCAAAATTGGTTTTGGTAAATTTTATTATGAAACCAAAATTCTTTGTTGTTTTTGTGTTACTTTTGTTTTTTTTGGGTTTTTGACTTTTTTTGTTACTTTTGTTTTGATGGGTTTTTTGTGGATGGATAGTGACACCTTTGGTGTTATAACTCGGGGACTGTTTATTTTATTTTAAAACTCTACATCTATAAATACATTAAACACAAACTTCACTTAAAAATTTTCTACATTTTATAATCTTGCAAACTCCCAAGAGCATTAATATTGAGAGGTTCTACTGTATAATCCTTAAATACTCGGAAATTATGGAGGGTTGGCAATGCTTCCGGGGTCCTCTCGAGTATCACTAGACCCGGACCCTACTTATAAAAGTTGAATCTGGTTCCCGAATTTGTGGACCCAGAATATGACCCGTTAAAAGTCCTGGGTACATGTTGGGTATTAAGACAGTAAAAAAAGAAATTAAAAAAAATAATATCTTTCTCTTTTTGGGGTGAATGTAAATTATTTTTGTAAAAAGATATTATTATTTCGTTGTTAATGTACTAAAATCTTTGGCGTGAATTTAAATTATTTTTATTGAAATGTATTATTATTTTGTTATTAATGTAATAAAATCTAAATAAAGATTAAATGTATGAAAATGAAAAATGTAAGAAGAAAAAAAACAAAGCCAAATCTATAATCAATCCAAAGACACATCGTCTTGCTTGTAGGCTAGATAACTGAACAATTACCGGCTCCGCTCGTATATCTTCATATTGGACGGTCAGATTTGAGTGAATGTTTTTCATTTCACTTCAGTGTATCCAGTGCAAACCACGTTTTTCACCTTTTTTATTATAATTAGTACTATAAAGTACATTAAGAGAGAGAATTTATTTCTCATATGTGTTTTGAGAGAAATCGTTGTGTTTTAATTTTTCGAGGGAAGGATTTATTTTTCATAAACATGCATAGTGTAAAAGACAACTTTCACCAATAGAATCACACAGTAAAATTGAAAGGATGCTCTCTAATATCTGTTGGTTAAATCCCAAAAGTGGGAATGTTGTAAATACCCTCCATTTTTGTTGACCTTACACAAATACACCATAGGGGTAAAAGAATTTTTTTTGTGGAGTCAACTTGTACTAGTTGCGTCCACTTCTGAAAGCAACTTGTGCTAGTAGCTTCCACTTTTCAGAATGAGTGGGTATTTGTACAAATTGAATAAGGATATAATTTAAGCGGCGAATTTTGATGGTATTTAAATAAAACCAATGAGGTCAGAAATCTTTGCGATTAACCGTGAGACAAAAGCATAAAACGTACTTTAAGAATCAGTAAGCAATAGGGATTTGTCTAAGCCTTTAAGTCGTTATATTTAATAATAAGACAAATGCTATCTTGCTCCGTTTGCGGGAGGCTATCCCGCTCAAGCGGCTTTTTTACCGTTAGATTGTCAATACAAATGGGACCATAGGTTTTCCTAGTTGGTTGTTTCCGATCTTGGTTAATCTCACAGATTTCTGACCTCATTACGGAATAAGGTTAAGTAGGAAGATGTCGTTTTTTCCTTGTTGGATGTTTTTGTTTTTAGTTCACCAAAGAATGCCAAATATGCAATTGTTTTTCTTTTAAATACCGTTATTCGACAATATTTATGATGATAATAATAGAAGAATGACAATAATGAAACTAAACCGTATAGAACAGAGATTTAATTATGATAATAGAACTTAAATCAACATGAACTTTCCTAGGTACAGGGACCGGTTCCATAAGAAACCTGGACCGTACCTGCCCACGTGCAGTCTTACATACTCTGTAGACATATTTGTACAAAGAGAAACGATGCATTGGTTTCACGGTGTAACGACATATTATTCTCTCAACCAAATCCAAATCCAAATCCAAATCCAAATCCAAATCCAAAGCCTTTTCTAGTAGCAAGTACCAGGTCGGCGAGAGAGTATCTCACAAAAGTATAACATAGTTTTTTCGCCGGCTTGTCAAGCTTTGCACAACCCGCATTATTCTCTCAACCGTGACATAATAATCTGGTGAGGGCACACGTCATCATCATTTTGTGGGTTGTGCTATCCCGCGCGACCCCGTATGAAAGCTTTATAAGCTAGCAGGTTGCTAGCCGTTGGATGCACCAGATCTTTGCATTTTTTGTTTTTCCGCTACCAGGTTGCTTTATAAACTTTTACGAGATCCTTCGACTTATGTCAGATTTATCAATTACTCCTAGCTAGCTGTTGAAAAGATCCTGCGGGAATAATTTTCCCTAAATCAGAATCATAAGAGATTGGATCATGGTGATTCTTGACCATTAATATACCATGAACCATGACAACTAAAATTCTTCACATACCTAACCAAAAAACAATGAACACTTAATTCTTCTCCGCCGACTCCAATACACAGTTCGCAACAACACTACCATCACAAACCCAAAATTAAAAAAAAAAAAGCATTTATCTTACTCATATCCATCAACAAACAACCCATAGACAACAATGGAAAATCCATCAACAAGCTAATTGAAAAAGCGAGGGTACCCAAATATACCTCAAGCTAAAACTTTTCCTAGCTATAAGTACTTTTTCCGAAAGTGATTGTTTATGGACTGAGTCGAGACAATAAAACTAATCGGTTCATACTTCGTGTGATCATCTATGGATACGAGATCGAGACAATACAAAAACGAAGTATGTTTACTTGATACAAAGGTTCAGACTTAACCAAACACAATAGGATTGCTTATCAAGTAAATAGGAATTAACGTTTGTGTAATTTACTTTAATTATAATAAAAAAATAATAATGCGGAATATAAAAGTAAATGGCACAACAAGATTTTATTAAGTAGGAAACCGCAAATTCAGAAAAATCCCGGGACCTTGTCCATAGTTGAATACTCTTGGGATTAATCCGCTACACAAAATTACACTAACTTCGTATAGTTGAGACCAAGTAATTAACCCTATAGTTCACCTAGTTCCTTCTATATTCCCACGCCTCCAACTTATAAATAAGTCACGTACTTGGAACAATTCCTTTGGTTCGTATTCCAAACAGTAAAGGAACAACAAATCTGTTTGACATCAACTTTATGCAACCAAGTGTTATGAGTCGGACAAAGGATATTCCGTTTATCTCAACATAAACTCCTTCTTCAGGTCCTTAGATCTATCTTATATTCAATTACCGAAGTAATCGTTTAAGATTAATCCAACAACACCTTTAATCCGAAGAATCGTGTTGATGCCTATCTACTCAATTAATCAATCCAATCTACCACAAGGATAAACTGATTATCAATTAGATTTTGTTTTACCGAAACAAGTATTGTGCACACCAAAGATTATAAAACCCAAGTTAGATCTTCAATATCTTCTTTTTCTTAAAATCTTCTTAAATCTTCAATAAAAACCTGCACACAATCACTTGAATCTCTTGTGATCAATCACGCACAGAACAGAGTCTGTTAACAATGGATTATCACAAGATCGTCTTTAGAACTAATAACAGTCTAAAGATCCCTCTCGAAACTCTGAACTAGTTTGAGTGAATCTTATATCAGAAGTGAAGATTCTCAAGAATAAACAAACTAGGTGCAATCATATTTCAACCACCGTTAGTCAATCAAATCAATCGAAAACAAAAGATAAACCGAAATTATCTAGTTTCCCACCAACGGGTCGCGCTAGAGCTTCCCAATCCCACAAAAGACTTTAAAATGAGCGGTCGTAAGAGATTTAGCTTAATTAGGTTACTCTCCTCTCCGAATAGGCGGCTACACCAGTAACAACAACAAAAGAGTAAATCTGTTGTTACGAAGGATTAGTTTGCTAGAAAGGCAAACTTTTCGAGTATTTATAGACAAGGAAGTTTGGACACCAAGGAATTTCCAAAACCGAAAATATTCTCAAGATATTCATAAAAGCACAAATTTGGTTTTCATAATTCCTGGAAATGCTCTGTCCAAAAATAACGATCGAAATCTCTCGGAAAATCTAATTAGTAAATGCACATTACTAATTCTGTAATTTACCTACAAAATGAAATTAATAACCTTAATTAAAAGATTCTTAACTTACTTATGTTTCGATCCTGGGATTCTCTTCCCTTATCCGTTAATATCTTTGAAAAATTACAGAAATAAACATTCACAGCACGTGTTCAAAGTTTGTCGACATCTTAACTTTGTAAGTGTTCTTTCACACTTACAACCTTGAAACCTATTTGCCACACTTCCAAACAAGTTTAGAATTGGTTCATCTGACTTTCAAGAACTATGTGATTGATCAAACCAACATTCAATCACAATCATGGGTTTACGGTTCTACCAAAACAAGTTTCGGTTCTACCTCCATGTGAGTAATGTGCATAGTCACACTAGCTTTCCAATAATTCGGTTGACTAGGTACTAGGATCAGTTCCCCACATATATATGGTATTTAATTTATATGTGTTGCACATGTCCATAGGATCGGTTCTTCTTTTCTTAAAAACGTGTTGCACATGTCCATAGGATCGGTTACCCATTATGCTATAAACCTTGTTGCACCCCATACAAGGATCGGTTCCCCTTAATGTACTGCACCCCTTACAAGGATCGGTTCCCCTTTCCTTTTAATTGGTCATACATACAAAATCCGATCATACCACAGGTGATTACTTAAGATCTGTTTTACTAATAAAAGTTATACCAATACATAAGTCAGGCCTTTGTGAATAGTTCTACCAAGAACATAACAAGTTGTGAGCAATTATACTCTATCACACATATTGGTTGTTCATAAGATATGCAATGAATAACAAAACCAATAACACCTGGAAATTTCCTTTTCGGTCCACAAACAAATTTATGAACTTACTTCCTTAGAACACATGTCAAAATTGTTCCTTAGGATGAAATCCTCACCTCATACCATACATAATCACAATAGCATTCAAATGATTATGGCAATGTCTTATCTACAAAGTTTGATGGTTAAGCAATAAACCTCGTTTGTATTCCTTAATACTATGTCTATATAGAGTTCACATATGCTTCGCAGTTATGTTTTCAATATGCACGACTTGAAAGATACGTTAGGGAATGAAACAGTTCAAGTCAAATATCACTAACCTCAAGTGGAAGGATGATTGTTGTCGTTGTAGCTCCTTGCTTCTTCACATCTTCAAGACTTCACAATATTTGTAATGTCTCATATCCTAATACTTTCAAGCTAACCTATACGAAGTTGACTCTAGTACATAATCAAGTGACTCTTAACATGAGTTTTGGTTCACTAAAATATGACAACCAAACTTGACATACCAACGCTTGGTGGGTTCAACCGAGCAATGCTCTAACAATCTCCCCCTTTGTCAATTTTAGTTACAAAACTCTTACATCATATGGATAAACAAATTACAAGAATTCATTACAATCCGCTTGATTCCCGATTCAACAGCACAGTAAAACTGCTTACATTCAATCCTTGAAAGTGTCGTTGTTGACATTATAATAAAAAAGAAAAAGAGTATTATCTTTGTTAAACCACACGTCTTTATTATACCAATCTATATGACATGTTACTCCCCCTTAGTCTGTGCTTTCACTCCTTCGTTAGATAAAACATTCAAGTACCAATGTTCTTTTCCCTAGCGATGCCAATCAATATAAAATCAATGCCAGCATCACATGTTTACTCCAAATATTTCTCCCCCTTTTTGTCACAAAAATGACAAAGAAATGAAAAAATAAAGGATGACACGAAAAGAATCTTACAAATCTCAGAATAGACTTGCAAACCTGTAGAGTTAGGCACGAGGGTTCCACACATCACGTTCTGATAATCAATATCAAAACCGAGACTACAAGTAGTCTTATTTTGATATGTTACCAAGGAAACAATTGTCTGAAACAATTTTTCCAATTTAGTTTAGCAAACCAAAAACAACTAAGCACATTAGTCCCTTTGCTAAACCGATTGTAAAAAACAACCGCTTAATTCGATAAGACCAAAATAAAGATAAACTCCATTTTTCTCATCAGGTTCTAATTATCCATAAACTTAGACCTTTCAATTTTAAAAAAGACAAGTACTAGGTTAGTTAACTAGCATTCCTTGTTTAGGCATTCGATTAGACTTGAATAACCGAAACCTCACTTTGATAAGACAAACTAAGATCAGAATTAACTTAGTTTCTTATCCGGAATCAAATTGGACTAAACAACTCATCCCGTACAAAAATTATTTCGTTAAGCCATAAATAATTCATACAAACCAAAATAAATCAACTTGTATAATTATTCACCTCAACCGGAAGCAATTGAAACAACATAGACATTAAAAGCACCTCAATTGCACCGTAATTTTGTAAGCCTAAACAATTGATACCATACAAAAGCAAGATAACAATGGTTTTTCTTAACCGGAACCAATTGAATCACACACACATCAATTGTACCGAAATTTTGTAAGCCTAAACAATTGATACCGCACAATAAAACAAGATAACAATAGTTTTTCTTAACCGGAACCAATTGAAACACACATCCACACACACACATCATGGAATAAATATCAATTGAACCGAAATTTTGTTAAGCAAAAGAAATAAATATATAATATAAACTCAGGCTTTTCTTAAACAAGAAAAATTAGCTAAGAAGATTGTTACCTCAAATTTCGCATCCACTTCTCCAATATGATAGCATCTTCTTCCAGGGAGAATTGATATCGAAATATCACCACGTTGTTATCCTTATGCATAAACAAAAGAATAACAACGCACCTCAACCTTTACCAGAGAAAGGTTGAAAACCGGTTTTAACAATTGCAAGCAAAAGTTTAAAACCGTCGAAACACACATGCTTTTATGCTAAACCAAGAACGATTCAACATATTGTGACTTTTTCACATATTGTTTCTAACAGAACCCCTCATGATCCTTTGATAAAGCCTACCTACTAGGGCCAGAACTTAATCCCGCTAAATCAAAAAGTCACCCAAACCATAAGGGTTCACAATATATGAGATCGAATATTAAGGTAGTAAAACTGAAATCAAACATCCCATAAACATACATAACAATAAAGTAAAAGCAATTAAGCACAAGCTATGTAAACCGAAAACTATCACAAGAAAAAATTACTAATCAAATAATTTTATTCATAATAGTTTTATTCATAATAGACCAATACAATCAATGAAATAAATCAAAAATTGATGTCTATTAAACTAGATTAAGTATTACAGCAAATCACTTAATCTCTAGTGGTGCTCTTGTTGTTCACCGAGGTCTCTTCAGTGTTCAAACTCTTAAAACATGTCTCCATGGAATTGTCAGCAACCACTTCCTATTTTTCAAGATCTTCAATTAGAGATTTGAGCTCAGCAAGAATTCCTCTTGTTCCTTCATACTTATCTTTTACCCAATCTTGATGTCGAATAGTCATTGCAAGATTGGTTTCTAGTTTTTCAAAACCTTGGATATATTGAGACATACTATCAGAACGAATCCACTTGGTTTTGGTTGATATTGAAGGTTGTAAGCCAACAGACATGACTCATCTTGTGATCCGATTGAACTATCAGAGTCATAATCAAACATACCGCCTTTCTTCTTTCTCTCTGTATTGATTCCTTGACAACCCTTAACCTTTTGAGCTTCCTCCTTATTAGTCTTTGAGACACTGCGAGTTACTGGAGGCATGATCAATTATGAACCAATATAAAGGATTCCTCATGGTTTCGAATACAGACAAGAAAAAGTTTCTCCTCTTGAAAGAGACAGCTTTCGGACCAAAAGACCTCTGGAAAATACGAAAATATAAAACAATATATTTTGTTCCCTTAATCCGAGAAACTTAAGTTAGAAGGTTTATTAAAAACATCCGAAAATTCCAAATAACTCCAATTTGGAGAAACATGTTTAAACATGAATTTTTTTTTAGACTGCCATGGATTCGCAGCTATCCATATACTATCACAAAGTTTTTCTGATAAACTACTACACAAGGTACATGTGCTCCTGTTTTATTGTTCCTTTCCCATCAAAGATTATGAGCACGAAGAGATGAGAAAGCATAACATATGATACAACTAAGTTGCATCGGAGTAAGCTTTTTCCAGCTTACAGTGAACATCAGAAACATAGTTTATGTTTCTTTTAGGGAATTTCTGCCCAAAATATTTTCTCTCAAGACGATGATCTTTTCTAAATCTAGAGATATGATCATGTGGATAAAATATACTAATGTGCGAATTCTCGGAGACAGCTAGATCTCTCTTAATTCTTTCATGGAGATTTTCATAAGATTTTCTCATTCTAAGGACTTCCATATTATTCACATTAGTTTGAAACAACTATCGAAAAATCATGATTGTTTCTTTTGGCAGAGATTCTCTCTTTCCCTTCCTTCTGAAGACGTTCCTCATCAAAACCAGAATTTTTTCGATATGGGTGCGGAGGAACCTTTTCCCAGAAGTGATTATCAACTCTTTCCTCTGACTCCTTTAAGTTGATCTTATTGGGATGTAGTATAATCTGTCTTTCTATTGAGGAATAATCTTTTAGTTTTTTAAGACAAGACACTTCTTTCAAAAATTTTACCACCGAATGTTGAAGAAGTATAAGTTTCCTTTCAAGTGATTGAAAATTGTATTTCGTAGAGTCATCACGGAATCGGTTCAAAGTTTCCTTTGGACAAAATTTCGTTTGATCATCAGTAGATCTTGAAGTTGGTTTCTCATCCTCCTCTAACTTGATGTAGTTAAGCAAACTACTATCATCTTGATCTGTTTTAGATGTGATTAACCTGGTTTCGTCACAATCTGTAAAATTCGATCAAGGACTTTTAGTTTCCTCATCAGAAGAAATCACAACAGCATCATTAGTCAGAATCATAGGACGTGTCTCTTTATCTGTAAGAGATTTACCAAGAGCTTCTAATTTGACAACGAGATCCATTTTCTCTTTGGCTAGACAGTTCAGTTGAATGTCTTTTTCTCTGATCTCCTGCTTAAGAAGATTTGACTCTTTCTTTAAAATAAACACTTTAGAAGACAGAGATTGTATAGGCTTTAGGAGTTTTACCAACTCTTTATCAGCATCTTCTTTTTCTTCAGAAAAAGACATAGATGTTTTCGTAACTCCTGGATCATGAGTCAACGAAGTATTGACATCTTCAACTTTTGAGCATTCAAACTCTTGCATAATGTTAACTAAATCGTACATTAGATTCAATTCTTATAGGTTGGATCGCATCAAACATAGATTGTTAGATCTTTTCGTGTTTTCCTGCTCTGATACCAATTGAAAAGGCGAGGGTACCCAAATATACCTCAAGCTAAAACTTTTCCTACCTATAAGTCATTTCTCCGAAAGTGATTGTCTATGGACTGAGTCGATACAATACAACTAATCGGTTCACACTTCGTGTGATCGTCTATGGATACGAGATCGAGACAATAAAACAACGAAGTATGTTTACTTGATACAAAGGTTCGGACTTAACCAAACACAATAGGATTGCTTATCAAGTAAATAAGAAATAACGTTTATGTAATTTAATTTAATTATAATAAAAAAATTATAATGCGGAATATAAAAGTAAACGACACAACAAGATTTTGTTAATGAGGAAACCGCAAATGCAGAAAAATCCCGGGACCTTGTCCAGAATTGAATACTCTCAGGATTATGCCGCTACACAAAATTACACTAACTTCGTATAGTTGATACCAAGTAACTAACCCTATAGTTCACCTAGTTCCTTCTGTATTCCCACGCCTCCAACTTATAAATAAGTCGCGTACTTTGAACAATTCCTTTGGTTCGTATTCCAAAAAGTAAAGGAACAACAAATATGTTGGGTATCAACTCTATTCAACCAAGTGATATGAGTCGGACAAAGGATCTTCCGTTTATCTATACATAAACTCCTTCGTCAGGTCCTTCGATCTATCTTATATTCAATTACCGAAGTAATCGTTTAAGATTAAGCCAACAACACCTTTAATCCGACGAATCGTGTTGATGCCGAATTAATCAATCCAATCTACAACAAGGATAAAACGATTATCAATTGGATCCTCTTTTACCGAAACAAGTATTGTGCACATCAAAGATTATAAAACCCAAGTCAGATCTTCAATATCTTCTTTGTCATCAAATCTTCTTAAATCTTCAATAAAAACCTGCACACAATCAATTGAATCTCTTGTAACCAATCACGCACAGAACGGAGTCTGTTAACAATAAATTATAACAAGATCGTCTTTAGAACTAACAACAGTCTAAAGATCCCCGTCAAAACTCTGAACTAGTTAGAGTGAATCTTATATCAGAAGAGAAGATTCTCAAGAATAAACAAATTAGGTGCAATCAGATTTCAACCACCGTTAGTCAATCAAATCAATCGAAAACAAAAGATAAACCGCAATTATCTAGTTTCCCACCAACGGGTCGCCCTAGAGCTTCTCAATCCCAAATAAGTCTTTAAAATGAGCGGCCGTAAGAGATTTTGCCTAATTAGGTTACTCTCCTCTACGAATAGGCGGCTTCACCAGTAACAACAACAAAAGAGTAAATCTGTTGTTACGAAGGATTAGTTTGCTAGAAAGGCAAACTTCGAGTATTTATAGACAAGGAATTTTGGACACCAAGGAATTTCCAAAACCAAAAATATTCTCAAGATATTCATAAAAACACAGATTCGGTTTTCATCATTCCTGGAAATGCTCTGTCCAAAAATAACGATCGAAATCTCTCGGAAAATCTAATTAGTAAATGCACATTACTAATTCTGTAATTTCCCTACAAATGAAATTAATAACCTTAATTAAAAGATTCTTAACTTACTTATGTTTCGATCCTGGGATTCTCTTCCCTTAGCCGTTAAGGAATATATTTGAACAATTAAAGAAATAAATATTCACATCACGTGTTCAAAGTTTGTCGACATCTTAAATTTGTAAGTTTTCTTTCACACTTACAACCTTGAAACCGATTTGCCACACTTCCAAACAAGTTTAGAATTGATTCATCTGACTTTCAAGAACTATGTGATTGATCAAACCAACATTCAATCTCAATCATGGGTTTACGGTTATACCAAAACAAGTTTCGGTTCTACCTCCATGTGAGTATTGTGCATAGTCACACTAGTTTTCCGAAAATTCGGTTGACTAGGTGCTAGGATCGGTTCCCCACATATATATGGTATCTAACTTATATGTGTTGCACATGTCCATAGGATCGCTTCCCCTTTGCCTAAAATCGTGTTGCACATGTCCATAGGATCGGTTCCCCTTTCTGCTATAAACCTTGTTGCACCCTATACGAGGATCGGTTCCCCTTGATGTACTGCACCCCTTACAAGGATCGGTTCCCCTTTCCTTTTAATTGGTCAGACATACAAAATCCAATCATACCACAGGTGATTACTTAAGATCGGTTTTGAAAAAGCGGGGGTCTAACAACACCACCCAATATTTCGCTTAGCAATCTGTATGGACAAACTCGAATATACTTTTAAGAGAATCAACAAGACTCAATCAATTAAAAGTACATCAACGAGTTTATATCTCTCTCTCTTGATTTTATTTCCTCAAACAGAAACTGCGAATACTAATCAAATACAAGGAATAACTTGGATGGTACCAAAGACCAATATCCAAGGACCAATCAATGACAATCAACAACCAAAGGTTGGACTACTCTAATTGATGATCTAAAACACAACCTGTATTATTTCAATCATAAAGATAAAATAATATAATGCGGAAATTGAAATAACACAGACACCAGAAATTTGATAACGAGGAAACCGCAAATGCAGAAAAACCCCGTGACCTAGTCCAGATTGAACACACACTGTATTAAGCCGCTACAGACACTAGCCTACTCCAAGCTAACTTCGGACTGGACTGTAGTTGAACACCAATCAGTCTCCCACTGATCCAAGGTACAGTTGTACTCCCTACGCCTCTGATCCCAGCAGGATGCTGCGCACTTGATTTCCTTAGATGATCTCACCCACAACTAAGAGTTCTACGACCCAAAATCACAGGCTTTAACAATAAACAAATCTGTCTCACACAGACAAGTCTATCAAAGGATCAATCTGTCTCCCACAAAAAAAACCTAAAAGTTTTTGTTCTGTCTTTTGATAATAATCAAGGTGAACAGGAACCAATTGATAATCCGGTCTTATATTCCCAAAGAACAACCTAGATTAATCAATCACCTCACAACAATCTTAATCGTATTGTAGCGAAGCAAGATGTTGTGGAATCACAAACAATGAGACGAAGATGTTTGTGATTACTTTTTATATCTTGCCTATCGGAGATATAAATCTCAAGCCAATCAATCTGATTGTACTCGTACGATAGAAGATGCAAGATCAGATCACACAACTACGATAAAAGTAGTATCGGTCTGGATTCACAATCCCAATGAAGTCTTTAAGTCGTTAACCTGGTTTTAGAAAAAGAAAACCAAAGGTTAAAGGAGAAACAACTCTATCACGCAAACTAGTATCACACATAAGGTGTGTGGATTAGTTTTGCACGATACTAGATGTCTCCTTTATATAGTCTTTCAAATCAGGGTTTTGCCTTGGTAACAAAGAAATTAATATCCGTCGTTAGATGAAAACCTGATTTATATTCAAGCTAATATTTCTCAACCGTTAGATCGAAAACTTAGCTTGTTATACACACTTGACAATGCACATTTCTAGGTTTGTTAAGCGTACCCAAACGTATGCACTTGTTGGTTCAACAATAGTTAACCAATAGGCTATCCATATGAGCATTTCATATCGACCATGTTCTTATTCACCATAACTAGTTCAAATAACTTCAAATGAACTAGTTAGAGAGTTGTTCAATTGCAAGGAAATCTCATGTACTACACAAGACACAATTGAAGCAAAGATGATTTGATTCACTTGAATCGGTTAATGAAATTTTATAGCCACGGTTTGCAAACTGCATTCCTTAGTATCTTTAAGTTTAAGTTCAGAAATCATCTTTAGATATATAACCTTCTCAAGTTCGCAGACTAGGTTCGCGGACTTAAGCAACCGGGCAGAGTTTACAAACTCCAACAGAAAATCTCGGCAAAAGACCTTCCGCCGGTTCGCGGACTGGGTTCGCGGATGGGGTTCGCGAACTGGTACTCATGCAACTAGTTTTTCAACTCCAGCATAAATTCTCGGGTTTGAGAACTTCGGCAGTTTGCGGACTGAGTTCGCGGACTTGACAACAAGCCATCTTCCGGTTTCTCTTGATCAACAAAGTTCGCAAACTTTGGTTCAAGGAATAGGACTTATGCACATATGTGTTTCCACAACAATATTTATGTCCATCATTGGTTATGTAATCTAAACTCTCATTCCAACCATGGAAACATTCTTAGAGGACGTTATACAGTTGTTTTCTCGACAGAGAGGAGTCAGAAGAGGTGAGACATGAGAAGTTGTAATCTTCTTCATCTTCCACGAATCTAAAAACTTAACATACTTTGAGACTTCCTCATCAACATCTCTATCAATATCTGAATCACCTTCATCAGAAAGTTCATCCAACTGCTCTTCTAGGAGAGTTTCCCAATCAACAGTTTTTACATCAAGAGAATGTTTAGATATTGACTTAGATGTGATAGTTCTCTCAGGTGAATCCAAGCTTTTAGAATCATCTGGTAATTTCTGAACTGGTACGTTATTAGAGATAGACTCGTCCATAATCAGATCACTACAAACACAGAAATATAAAGTCTTTAACGTGTTTTCCTGCTCTCATACCAATTGAAAAAGCGGGGGTCTAACAACACCACCCAATATTTCGCTTAGCAATCTGTATGGAAAAACTCGAATATACTTTCAAGAAAATCAACAAGACTCAATCAATTAAAAGTACATCAACGAGTTTATATTTCTCTCTTTTGATTTGATTTCCTCAAACAGAAACTGCGAGTACTAATCAAATACAAGGACTAACTTGGATGGTACCAAAGACCAATATCCAAGGATCAATCAATGACAATCAACAACCAAAGGTTGGATTACTCTAATTGATGATCTAACGCACAACCTGTATTATTTCAATTATAAAGATAAAATAATATAATGCGGAAATTGAAATAACACAAACACCTGAAATTTTGTCAACGAGGAAACCTCAAATGCAGAAAAACCCCGGGACCTAGTCCATATTGAACACAAACTGTATTAAGCCGCTACAGACACTAGCCTACTCCAAGCTAACTTCGGACTGGACTATAATTGAACCCCAATCAGTCTCCCACTGATCCAAGGTACAGTTCTGCTCCCTATGCCTCTGATCCCAGTAGGATGCTGCGCACTTGATTCCCTTAGCTGATCTCACCCACAACTAAGAGTTGCTACGACCCAAAATCGCAGGCTTTAACAATAAACAAATCTATCTCACACAGAAAAGTCTATCAAAGGATCAATCTGTCTCCCACGGAAAAACCCTAAAAGTTTTTGTTCCGTCTTTTTATAATAATCAAGGTGAACATGAACCAATTGATAATCTGGTCTTATATTCTCGAAGAACAGCCTAGATTAATCAATCACCTCACAACATTCTTAATCATATGGTAGCGAAGCAAGATGTTGTGAATCACAAACAATGAGACGAAGATGTTTGTGATTACTTTTTATATCTTTCCTATCGAAGATATCAATCTCAAGCCAATCAATCTGATTGTACTAGTACGATAGAAGATGCAAGATCAGATCACACAACTACGATAAAAGTAGTATCGGTCTGGCTTCACAATCCCAATGAAGTCTTTAAGTCGTTAACCTGGTTTTAGAAAAAGAAAACCAAAGGTTAAAGGAGAAACGACTCTATCACGCAAACTAGTATCACACATAAGGTGTGTGGATTAGTTTTGCACGATACTAGATGTCTCCTTTATATAGTCTTTCAAATCAGGGTTTTGCCTTGGTAACAAAGAAATTAATATCCGTCGTTAGATGAAAACCTGATTTATATTCAAGCTAATATTTCTCAACCGTTAGATCGAAAACTTAGCTTGTTATACACACTTGACAATGCACATTTCTAGGTTTGTTAAGCGTACCCAAACGTATGCACTTGTTGGTTCAACAATAGTTAACCAATAGGCTATCCATATGAGCATTTCATATCGACCATGTTCTTATTCACCATAACTAGTTCAAATAACTTCAAATGAACTAGTTAGAGAGTTGTTCAATTGCAAGGAAATCTCATGTACTACACAAGACACAATTGAAGCAAAGATGATTTGATTCACTTGAATCGGTTAATGAAATTTTATAGCCACGGTTTGCAAACTGCATTCCTTAGTATCTTTAAGTTTAAGTTCAGAAATCATCTTTAGATATATAACCTTCTCAAGTTCGCAGACTAGGTTCGCGGACTTAAGCAACCGGGCAGAGTTTACAAACTCCAACAGAAAATCTCGGCAAAAGACCTTCCGCCGGTTCGCGGACTGGGTTCGCGGATGGGGTTCGCGAACTGGTACTCATGCAACTAGTTTGTCAACTCCAGCATAAATTCTCGGGTTTGAGAACTTCGGCAGTTTGCGGACTGAGTTCGCGGACTTGACAACAAGCCATCTTCCGGTTTCTCTTGATCAACAAAGTTCGCAAACTTTGGTTCAAGGAATAGGACTTATGCACATATGTGTTTCCACAACAATATTTATGTCCATCATTGGTTATGTAATCTAAACTCTCATTCCAACCATGGAAACATTCTTAGAGGACGTTATACAGTTGTTTTCTCGACAGAGAGGAGTCAGAAGAGGTGAGACATGAGAAGTTGTAATCTTCTTCATCTTCCACGAATCTAAAAACTTAACATACTCTGAGACTTCCTCATCAACATCTCTATCAATATCTGAATCACCTTCATCAGAAAGTTCATCCAACTGCTCTTCTAGGAGAGTTTCCCAATCAACAGTTTTTACATCAAGAGAATGTTTAGATATTGACTTATATGTGATAGTTCTCTCAGGTGAATCCAAGCTTTTAGAATCATCTGGTAATTTCTGAACTGGTACGTTATTAGAGATAGACTCGTCCATAATCAGATCACTACAAACACAGAAATATAAAGTCTTTAACGTGTTTTCCTGCTCTCATACCAATTGAAAAAGCGGGGGTCTAACAACACCACCCAATATTTCGCTTAGCAATCTGTATGGAAAAACTCGAATATACTTTTAAGAGAATCAACAAGACTCAATCAATTAAAAGTACATCAACGAGTTTATATTTCTCTCTTTTGATTTGATTTCCTCAAACATAAACTGCGAGTACTAATCAAATACAAGGACTAACTTGGATGGTACCAAAGACCAATATCCAAGGATCAATCAATGACAATCAACAACCAAAGGTTGGATTACTCTAATTGATGATCTAACGCACAACCTGTATTATTTCAATTATAAAGATAAAATAATATAATGCGGAAATTGAAATAACACAAACACCTGAAATTTTGTCAACGAGGAAACCTCAAATGCAGAAAAACCCCGGGACCTAGTCCATATTGAACACAAACTGTATTAAGCCGCTACAGACACTAGCCTACTCCAAGCTAACTTCGGACTGGACTATAATTGAACCCCAATCAGTCTCCCACTGATCCAAGGTACAGTTCTGCTCCCTATGCCTCTGATCCCAGCAGGATGCTGCGCACTTGATTCCCTTAGCTGATCTCACCCACATCTAAGAGTTCTACGACCCAAAATCGCAGGCTTTAACAATAAACAAATCTGTCTCACACAGACAAGTCTATCAAAGGATCAATCTGTCTCCCACAAAAAAAACCTAAAAGTTTTTGTTCTGTCTTTTGATAATAATCAAGGTGAACAGGAACCAATTGATAATCCGGTCTTATATTCCCAAAGAACAACCTAGATTAATCAATCACCTCACAACAATCTTAATCGTATTGTAGCGAAGCAAGATGTTGTGGAATCACAAACAATGAGACGAAGATGTTTGTGATTACTTTTTATATCTTGCCTATCGGAGATATAAATCTCAAGCCAATCAATCTGATTGTACTAGTACGATAGAAGATGCAAGATCAGATCACACAACTACGATAAAAGTAGTATCGGTCTGGCTTCACAATCCCAATGAAGTCTTTAAGTCGTTAACCTGGTTTTAGAAAAAGAAAACCAAAGGTTAAAGGAGAAACGACTCTATCACGCAAACTAGTATCACACATAAGGTGTGTGGATTAGTTTTGCACGATACTAGATGTCTCCTTTATATAGTCTTTCAAATCAGGGTTTTGCCTTGGTAACAAAGAAATTAATATCCGTCGTTAGATGAAAACCTGATTTATATTCAAGCTAATATTTCTCAACCGTTAGATCGAAAACTTAGCTTGTTATACACACTTGACAATGCACATTTCTAGGTTTGTTAAGCGTACCCAAACGTATGCACTTGTTGGTTCAACAATAGTTAACCAATAGGCTATCCATATGAGCATTTCATATCGACCATGTTCTTATTCACCATAACTAGTTCAAATAACTTCAAATGAACTAGTTAGAGAGTTGTTCAATTGCAAGGAAATCTCATGTACTACACAAGACACAATTGAAGCAAAGATGATTTGATTCACTTGAATCGGTTAATGAAATTTTATAGCCACGGTTTGCAAACTGCATTCCTTAGTATCTTTAAGTTTAAGTTCAGAAATCATCTTTAGATATATAACCTTCTCAAGTTCGCAGACTAGGTTCGCGGACTTAAGCAACCGGGCAGAGTTTACAAACTCCAACAGAAAATCTCGGCAAAAGACCTTCCGCCGGTTCGCGGACTGGGTTCGCGGATGGGGTTCGCGGACTGGTATTCATGCAACTAGTTTGTCAACTCCAGCATAAATTCTCGGGTTTGAGAACTTCGGCAGTTTGCGGATTGAGTTCGCGGACTTGATAACAAGCCATCTTCCGGTTTCTCTTGATCAACAAAGTTCGCAAACTTTGGTTCAAGGAATAGGACTTATGCACATATGTGTTTCCACAACAATATTTATGTCCATCATTGGTTATGTAATCTAAACTCTCATTCCAACCATGGAAACATTCTTAGAGGACGTTATACAGTTGTTTTCTCGACAGAGAGGAGTCAGAAGAGGTGAGACATGAGAAGTTGTAATCTTCTTCATCTTCCACGAATCTAAAAACTTAACATACTCTGAGACTTCCTCATCAACATCTCTATCAATATCTGAATCACCTTCATCAGAAAGTTCATCCAACTGCTCTTCTAGGAGAGTTTCCCAATCAACAGTTTTTACATCAAAGAATGTTTTAGATATTGACTTAGATGTGATAGTTCTCTCAGGTGAATCCAAGCTTTTAGAATCATCTGGTAATTTCTGAACTGGTACGTTATTAGAGATAGACTCGTCCATAATCAGATCACTACAAACACAGAAATAAAGTCTTTAACGTGTTTTCCTGCTCTCATACCAATTGAAAAAGCGGGGGTCTAACAACACCACCCAATATTTCGCTTAGCAATCTGTATGGAAAAACTCGAATATACTTTTAAGAGAATCAACAAGACTCAATCAATTAAAAGTACATCAACGAGTTTATATTTCTCTCTTTTGATTTGATTTCCTCAAACAGAAACTGCGAGTACTAATCAAATACAAGGACTAACTTGGATGGTACCAAAGACCAATATCCAAGGATCAATCAATGACAATCAACAACCAAAGGTTGGATTACTCTAATTGATGATCTAACGCACAACCTGTATTATTTCAATTATAAAGATAAAATATATAATGCGGAAATTGAAATAACACAAACACCTGAAATTTTGTCAACGAGGAAACCTCAAATGCAGAAAAACCCCGGGACCTAGTCCATATTGAACACAAACTGTATTAAGCCGCTACAGACACTAGCCTACTCCAAGCTAACTTCGGACTGGACTATAATTGAACCCCAATCAGTCTCCCACTGATCCAAGGTACAGTTCTGCTCCCTATGCCTCTGATCCCAGCAGGATGCTGCGCACTTGATTCCCTTAGCTGATCTCACCCACAACTAAGAGTTGCTACGACCCAAAATCGCAGGCTTTAACAATAAACAAATCTATCTCACACAGAAAAGTCTATCAAAGGATCAATCTGTCTCCCACGGAAAAACCCTAAAAGTTTTTGTTCCGTCTTTTTATAATAATCAAGGTGAACATGAACCAATTGATAATCTGGTCTTATATTCTCGAAGAACAGCCTAGATTAATCAATCACCTCACAACATTCTTAATCATATGGTAGCGAAGCAAGATGTTGTGAATCACAAACAATGAGACGAAGATGTTTGTGATTACTTTTTATATCTTTCCTATCGAAGATATCAATCTCAAGCCAATCAATCTGATTGTACTAGTACGATAGAAGATGCAAGATCAGATCACACAACTACGATAAAAGTAGTATCGGTCTGGCTTCACAATCCCAATGAAGTCTTTAAGTCGTTAACCTTGTTTTAGAAGAAGAAAACCAAAGGTTAAAGGAGAAACGACTCTAGCATGCAAACTAGTATCACACATAAGGTGTGTGGATTAGTTTTCACAATACTAGATGTCTCCTTTATATAGTCTTTCAAATCAGGGTTTTGCCTTGGTAACAAAGAAATTAATATCCGCCGTTAGATGAAAACCTGATTTAGATTCAAGCTAATATTTCTCAACCGTTAGATCGAAAACTTAGCTTGTTATAAAAACTTGACAATGCACATTTCTAGGTTTGTTAAGCGTACCCAAACGTATGCACTTGTTGGTTCAACAATAGTTAACCAATAGGTTAGCCATATGAGCATTTCATATCGACCATGTTCTTCTTCACCATAACTAGTTCAAATAACTTCAAATGAACTAGTTAGAGAGTTGTTCAATTGCAAGGAAATCTCATGTACTACACAAGACACAATTGAAGCAAAGATGATTTGATTCACTTGAATCGGTTCATGAACTTTTATATCCACGGTTTGCAAACTGCATTCCTTAGTATTTTTAAGTTTAAGTTAAGAAATCATCTTTAGATATATAACCTTCTCAAGTTCGCAGACTAGGTTCGCAGACTTAAGCAACCGGGAAGAGTTTACAAACTCCAACAGAAAATCTCGGTAAAAGACCTTCCGCCGGTTCGCGGACTGGGTTCGCGGATGGGGTTCGCGGACTGGTACTCATGCAACTAGTTTGTCAACTCTAGCACAAATTCTCGGGTTTGAAAACTTCCACAGTTTGCGGACTGAGTTCACGGACTTGGCAACAAGCCATCTTCCGGTTTCTCTTGATCAACAAAGTTCGCAAACTTTGGTTCAAGGAATAGGACTTATGCACATATGTGTTTCCACAACAATACTTATGTCCATTATTGGTTATGTAATCTAAACTCTCATTCCAACCATTGAAACATTCTTAGAGGACGTTATACAGTTGTTACACTATTTCTCGTCAAAGCAATTTTCAGTACAATTGAAACATACTAGGTAAAGAGAAACTTGATCGAAGCCAAAAGCTTACCAACACATATTTCGAGATATAGATAGTATATTCAGCTCGAAATACCAAATGTGTCTAATCCAAGTCTATATATATAACATACAACTTGTTGTCTCAAAGAGTAGGATATAGAGTAGATAGAATTTTGAGTGACAGATAAGTTCAAGTCTTCACATACCTTTTTGTCTAGAAGTTCCACCGGTTCCTTGAGTAGTTCTTCTACTTGTATGATGAATCTCCATGAAGTCCTTGAGCTCAACCACACTTTCTATCCTAGTCCGAGACTTAGCTATAATAGACTAGAAATCAAGACTTATAGTTTTGATCACTAACATTGACAAACATGATAGAGATAGCAACGCATGCGAGTTCGACCGAGCAATGCTCTAACAATCTCCCCCTTTGTCAATTTTAGTGACAAAACTATCAATACATATGGAATACAAAAAAGACAAAGAAACTTTAGTAGCTCCTATTCCACATGTCTAATCTTCAACACTCCTCGAAATTTTCTTTGCTTCCAAGTACTCCAATGATCCCAAAGTTTGTAAGTTTAGCATCACCGTTGTTTAAGATCCGTAGCTATAACAATGAGAAAGCATTGGCCTCGATCATTGTTATACAGTGTCATAGTATTATTACACAGCGTCAAAGTTCAATTGTATCACAACTTCAACAATAATACTATGGTGATATGTATCACTCCCCCTTAGTCAATAGTCCATCTCACATGGAAACCACTCCCCCTTACACAATGATCTGAAAACCATATGTATTTGTAGTATGAAACTACATATTAATTATCCCCCTTTTTGTCAATAAAATTGGCAAAGGCACAAGAACGGGATCATAACGAAATTTCCGAAAGAGACATTTCATGACTAAAAGAAAAAAATACATACCAACTAATTTAGATGCAATCATAAAGCCGAAGTTAAATGCATTCATCAAGGAGTTTAAAGATACAAGATAACCCCTCTAAAATTCCACAGCCGCATACCCCTCAAGATATGACCAGTAAGCACAAGTTCAAAAGAACTCTCCCCCATTTGATGTCATTCCCGAAAGAACAACAAGAGCGACCTTAATTTTGAAAGAAAAGAAGGATTTTTATTGGACACCAAAAACCATGAGAATGATTTCCTATATCCAAAAACTCAATCAAATTAATCACAAGTAAACCCATGATTAATTTAATCGGAATACACAATCAAATTAAACACAAAAAGTGATCAACTCAATTGATTATGCTCAACATAAGAGAACTTATGGAGACACGAAAATACTCAACTAGATTAATTACAAGAGAACCCATGATTAATCTAATTGGAATACACAACCAAACTAATCACAAAAGTAATCAATTTAATTGTCATTTGTTGTGCTCTACATAAGAAAACTTATGGAGAAATAACTAAATAACCAAACAAGATGATTAATTTAGTTCAATATGCTCGATATAACGTATCTCACGGAACACCAACTAAGCTAATAAATCAACTTGGTTGTATAGTGCTCAACATAAGATACATTATGGAGCCTCATAGTAATACATAAAATATGGATCAGGGATGATCAATACTATGGAATACTCAAGGGTTCATTCTATCTTCCCATCACTATTTGCATAACGATATTAATAGACATAATCCTTGGAAACAAAAGATTTTAACCTATCTTTCATCAAATAATTGACAGTATAGGCTTAACATTTGTATTTGTAAAAAGGTTATTCACTCTTTTATCAATATAAGAATATCGACAATGAACGACTTTACTTTTGACAAAGTATGGTACACACAAAGTTCACGAATGTAAACACACATATCCCATAACATATTTGCAATATATAAAATCATAAAGATTAATTCTGCAAAAATCATCTCGCAAAAAGTTTTAGAATTTAAACAAATAACTTTAAAAACATGAAGATGAAAACGTTGGACATAGCTATGTGTAATCACAATATTTGCTATTCCAAACTCTAGTAATCCTTCTCAAAAACAAGAATAAATTCTCATAAGAAGTTTCCTAGGCATCAAGACAAACTCGTAATGCACGTATAAGATGATTTGTCCTTAGAGAGTAGAATAAATCTTTTTTGCCCGGATTTATACCAAGAATAGCTACAAAAGGCGTATAAAAATATTTTCTAAGAAGAACATACAAAGTCATTAACGACCATGCACCATAGTTCACATAAAATGATTGTGAACATTCAAGAATCCCATAGTAATGCGTACTACTGCCCATTCTTGAACTTCCTTATTTGTGATTCACCAACAACATTCTTTTGAAAGCTGCAAATGATCTTAGAAGAGTACTACTCCACGAATCCAAGTGCCCAAGTGCAAGAGAAGTGGAACAAGTGCAACGAAATGGAGCAAAACACTAAAAAACAAGAGACAGGACAAATACCAATCTTAACTCATCCAAATTAAATAATTATCACCTTCATTTTGAAGATAATTCAAAGAGGAAGAGAATGCAAAAAGAATGAGGTCATCCCGAGTTCGGACGAAGAAGATACGGCCAAAACAAGTTTTCCGAATATCGACGTCAAGTATGCATACGGGTTTCCAAACGAATTTTCAAGTCCGCGAACTTAAACCCATGGATTTTGATTTTAAAAGATGTTATGCATACCTGGTAGGTATACCATGAAGTCAAAACATCCCGAACTACTATTTTCAAACCTAAACGTTTAAGAACCTTAAAAACAAATCAAGTTAGGTAGAAAAGAACGATAAGGAAGGTGCTGAATCATTATAAGTTCTCTAAACAAATAAAAGAAGAAATATTGCTCAAGTTTATAGACATACCTTTTTAGATGAATCCAATTGAATTGTACAGCCTTACCGAACATAATCTGTGCACCCAAATTTTTGTGCTTCCCTCACCGTATACATAGCAGGGCATTCCTTGGTGAGGATGCACTTACAACACAATCAAGTTGTGTTGGGGTGAACAATGTCTTGTTCACCACAATTGAACTTTGGATTATCATGAAAGGGATCACTTTTAGAGCCTTTCACATCGAATTCCATTTTTCGAAAAAACTTGTTAAGTTCCAACATCATGGATACTACATTTTCCATAGTAATGGAATTTTCTGGAAGATCATTCATTTTCACACTCAAAGCATCATTAGCTTTCTTTGGTACCCACTTCTGAGTGCGTTTATGAAAAAGCGGAACCTTCTTCCCATTACTCTCTTCAAGATTTCTGGGAAGAGAATTGGATTGACTATTCTTTTGCAAGTTAGTCTTTCTCTAATTGGGAGCATCGGATCTTGTCTTCGTCTTTACGAAGTTATCCTTTTGATAACCATTACGATTGTGAAAAGGCTTCGTATAAATTTTATAGGAAAATCTAGGTTTATCACATCAACGATTCCTTTGCCTAAAGGTTGGAAATTTACAACCTATAATGTTAAGGGGATTAGCCTTAGCATATGATCTTGGTTTCACAACTTCTTGTGATGCCCAAACAAGAACATCATGAATTTTCTTATTCCTTATACGAAAACGACATCTCCTTTCCAGGTGACCTTTATTTCCGCAATAGTGGCAAACATAAGAAATGTTCATACCTCGATCCGTACGTGCTGACTTTGGAGGTTGATATTATTTGCTCTTTCGAACCTAAATTGCCGGTGAAGGTATTTCACTTTTGCCATCAGTGGAAACCTTTTGTTGAGAAGAATCACTAGCCTTGAAAATTTTTACCTCTTTGTTAATACTTGGAGCATCTATTCCCTTATAGCCCAATCCCCGTGTATCACAATGATTTGTACTTGCTCCTAGCATAGTGGTTAATTTGCTTGAACTAGTATTGAACTTTTTCAAGTCATCTTCCAACATCTTGATTTTATCAAGAGCAGAAGCTAAATCAGCCTCAAGGCGTTTTTCTCGAGCGAGACAAGCACTTTCTCTGTCATCAAAACTAATTTGTTGAGAGTTAAACCTTGCTTCAGATTCTGCAAGTTTCTCTTCCAAAAAAAATACTTTTGATAAAGATTATCACATTCAAGTGACTTCATACGTAGGTTTTCCTCAGAATCCTTGAGGATCAATTCGTTAGAAAGATTCGAAAAATAAACACCTGCATAACATCTTCTCAATTTCTTGTTTTCTCGACAGAGAGGAGTCAGAAGAGGTGAGACATGAGAAGTTGTAATCTTATTCATCTTCCACGAATCCAAAAACTTAACATACTCTGAGACTTCCTCATCAACATCTCTATCAATATCTGAATCATCAGAAAGTTCATCCAACTGCTCTTCTAGGAGAGTTTCCCAATCAACAGTTTTTACATCAAGAGAATGTTTAGATATTGACTTAGATGTGATAGTTCTCTCAGGATCATCTGGTAATTTCTGAACTGGTACGTTATTAGAGATAGACTCGTCCATAATCAGATCACTACAAACACAGACTTATAAGGTCTTTAACGTGTTTGCCTGCTCTGATACCAATTGAAAAAGCGGGGGTCTAACAACACCACCCAATATTTCGCTTAGCAATATGTATGGACAAACTCGAATATACTTTTAAGAGAATCAACAAGACTCAATCAATTAAAAGTACATCAACGAGTTTATATTTCTCTCTTTTGATTTGATTTCCTCAAACAGAAACTGCGAGTACTAATCAAATACAAGGAATAACTTGGATGGTACCAAAGACCAATATCCAAGGATCAATCAATGACAATCAACAACCAAAGGTTGGATTACTCTAATTGATAATCTAACGCAAAACCTGTATTATTTCAATTATAAAGATAAAATAATATAATGCGGAAATTGAAATAACACAAACACCTGAAATTTTGTCAACGAGGAAACCTCAAATGCAGAAAAACCCCGGGACCTAGTCCATATTGAACACACACTGTATTAAGCCGCTACAGACACTAACCTACTCCAAGCTAACTTCGGACTGGACTTTAGTTGAACCCCAATCAGTCTCCCACTGATCCAAGGTACAGTTGTGCTCCCTATGCCTCTGATCCCAGCAGGATGCTGCGCACTTGATTACCTTAGCTGATCTCACCCACAACTAAGAGTTGCTACGACCCAAAATCGCAGGCTTTAACAATAAACAAATCTATCTCACACAGACAAGTCTACCAAAGGATCAATGTGTCTCTCACGGAAAAACCCTAAAAAATTTTGTTCCGTCTTTTTATAATAATCAAGGTGAACACGAACCAATTGATAATCCGGTCTTATATTCCCGAAGAACAGCCTAGATTAATCAATCACCTCACAACATTCTTAATCGTATGGTAGCGAAGCAATATGTTGTGGAATCACAAACAATGAGACGAAGATGTTTGTAATTACTTTTTATATCTTGCCTATCGAAGATATCAATCTCAAGCCAATCAATCTGATTGTACTAGTACGATAGAAGATGCAAGATCAGATCACACAACTACGATAAAAGTAGTATCTGTCTGGATTCACAACTAGCCGACAAAGCAAAAATGCAAGGATATTACTGGCCCGCAATGATACAAGATGGTGCAAGAATGTCCCGACGATGTGAAGAATGTCAACGTTTCTCCAAAAATATACACGCACCAGCAACAACGTTGAATTCTGTGGATAGTCCGTGGCCATTTGCAAAATGGGGCATAGATATCGTTGGGCCTTTCATCGAAGGATCAGGGAAAAGACGATTTTTGATAGTAGCCACGGACTACTTCAGTAAACGGGTGGAAGCCAAAGCCTTAGCCAGGATCAGAGACGTGGACGTGTTTACTTTCATATTGCAAAACATTATTTGCAGGTTTGGCATACCAGCGAAAATCGTGTCCGATAATGGTAAACAATTACAGGGGAAAAACATAGACATGCTCTTAGACATTTTCAAAATAAGGAAAAACAAGTCCACCCACATATACCCTCAAAGCAACGGACAAGCGGAAGCTACTAACAAGACCCTCGCCCTTATCCTCAAAAAGCAATTAGACGAACACAAGGGGCGATGGTGTGAACAGCTACACAATGTATTATGGGCATACATGACAACACGAAGATCTGCCACTGGGGAGTCCCCATTTCTCCTCACTTATGGAGCTGAAGCAGTCATCCCAACAGAGATCCTCATGCCAATCACAAAGACCGAAGCATGGGAGAAAAATCTCACAACAGACATGATGTTAGAGAGACTGGACGACCTAGAAGGAAGGAGGGAAGCAGCATTGCAAAAGATGGAAAATTATCAACGGAGACTAGCGAGAGAGTACAACAAAAAGGTTAAGCTTAGAAATTTTGTAGAAGGGCAGTATGTGCTAAGAACAATCCCGCAGTATCAACGAGAGAAGAAATGGGGAAAGTTAGCACCTACATGGGGAGGACCTTTTATAATACACGACATTGCGGGAAACGGTTCCTACTATCTTCGCAATCTGAAAGGAGAGGTCTTCCGGCACCCTTGGAATGCTAAATGGCTCAAACCATACTACCCATAGGAGCAGCGCAGCTTTGCATCTGCGTGAAGAATACCAGAAGAAGAAGGCATCGTAACTGCTTTACATGTTTCTATCTCTGGACGAGGAGTAGTAGGCCTCAACCTATCAATCAATCAAACTTTTTGAGAAATCTTCAAGCAAACGAAATGGTCAAAAGGCCTGCTGGATGAACGCATGTACATTACATAATAAATTAACAATATTGGGGAAAGTAGTTAATCTACAATCTCTCAGGGCTCCCCTATCAGTGTCTATGAGTGTAAGACCAGGGGGAAGGCACCCAACAGAAAGAGATACCCAACCAATTTTAAGGCAACGTGTCAACGGAATGGGTGCATATAAATATTTTCAAATAAGCATTCCATATCCTAGAACGCTGCCTCGGGCCCCACCGTTTGGGAATCCTCTGTCCCAGGATTCGCCAGCGGGGTGACAGGTCTCAAGACGATCACGAAGGTATTTACCTTCGGTGTCGCACCCAAACACTCTCAACTTTTTACAAAGCAAGTTATTTCTAGTTTAACACTTCACAATACTTAAAATAAAAAGATGAATTGATAACGCAGGTATGCCAAAAGGATGATCCATTTCATAAAGAGTTGATTACAAGATTCAGCAAATAAGATAAAGCAGGAAACACATCAAAAAATGATCCGAAATTATATAATCAACAAGGATCAACTTTCTATGACTAATAAAAGAAATCTACTTGGACGATACAGCTCCATCAACAGGGTTGTCTCTGCGAGATGAAGGTACGCTACCACCTGAAGAGGGCCCAGAAGAACCAGGCAAGGGGCGGGAAGGGGACGACGGATAATTCTTGACAAGACCATGTTCGACTTTAAGATCAAGTTCAATCTTATCTAGGACTTTGTTGGTCTTCAGCCAACTGACATCGAGCTTTATAAGTGATAACAGCGGTCCGCTGGTTGGCCTGAGACAGCAATGCAGATAGGCGTTCCGCCTCTTTGGAGGCAATCTCCGCTGCTTCCTCACGAGACGCGGCCAACCCTTTGAAATAGTTGGCTTGTCCTTCCTGCTGCACTAAGGCAGATTGAGTTTTTTTAAGCTCATCATTTGCTGCGTGAAGCTGTCCCTCGAGTGCTGAAAACAAGAAATACCAAGGGGTTAAAACGAAGAAATAACAGAATCACACTCGATAAAACGAGGTTATACCTTCGACATTAGCCGAAGCCTCTTCATACTCATTGACAACTGCGTCCCGAGCCTCATCAAGAAAGTCATATTCGTGGATAGTTTCTTATAATCCGTTTGAAGGTTCGTAAGAGCAAATTGACTCGCGTCTACCTGCTTCATTGAATCCAAGTGACGAAGATGGTTGACTTCGTCATTCATCTCCCCCATCCTTTTATGGAGTCGATACACATTCACTTCAAGATCTCTTTCAGACTCCACTTGGCGAGCAACATCAGCTCGAGACGCTGCTAGGGCTTTACTAAGAGCACCAACCTCGGCCCTAGCATTATCTCTTTCCTCGGAAAGACGCAGCATACTATCCCTAACCCCGGGGCCTAAGAAAGAACGAGCCTGTTGTAACTCTCCTTCCAAAAAGCGCACTCTAGCCTCTAAGTCCGAAGCATGTTCTCGAGCATCACGCAGGTTGTCACGCGTCCATAGCAGCGTACCATTAAACAACAACGGTCATGATTGTACTTATTTTGCATATCAACCATCAGTGTTCGCTTTTCACGCCACTCAGCTGTTAAGGCGTTGTGCTCATCAGCACGAGCATTCCACTTTACGGCTTCGCTTTTCAACTTACCCACCAACTCTGCAATACGGGATTTCTGTCGTTCCCTTTCTTTCCGAAGCCATATCAGCTCGGGGACTCCACCCACTGAAGATAGGGTGGGGAGACTCAGACAGAACACCAAAATACAGATAGGGAATCACGAGGAGTGAAAGATCCGTAAAATACGAACCTGTGAAGGACGACATTTCTACGAGTTGCTCCAATTCGTTGCGGACTATAGCAAGTTCTGAACGAAGACTCTCCTCGGTTACCCAGCTGTTCTTTTTCCTTCAGAGCCCCTCAGTTCATTTATTTCCACTTCAGCCGCAGACAGTTCTCTTCTCTATGACGAAGCTTGGCCTCCAACTTTAAAGACTTTGCTTTGAAGAATTGGTATAGAACATGGTTACAATGTTCGCTCCTCATCATCTGTCACAAACAACAAACATTATTATACCAAGGGAGATATCACGAAGAACAATGCGGATATCATGAAAAAAAAGTACAAGGATTTACCTCTAAGACACGCTGCTGGGGAAAACCGTATTGGTACCCATCAGCTATGGCCATCATATCAGCAACAAGGAGGGAGGGTCAACCACTAGGTTAGCTTCGAAGCTCTCAGATTCTCTCCCACATCTCAGCAACGGGCTTCAGAAGACAATTGCATCATCGACGAGTATAAGCGTCGGAATTCTTCTCACCAGTGACCACTGGGGCAGGGTTAGGGACGAACATCACGTTCTTCTTCTTAAGCCAAGCCAAAATGGCATCTTCACCTTCAGGCATTAGCGAGTAAGGGAAATCCTCTGAAGGAGACTCAACCGCAGACTTCCCCTTGGCGGTTATCTCCTCACCCGCGCAAGTCTCGACATTACCACCCTCAGTATGACCACCTGCGTTTTTAGCTTGCTGATCAGTGGTACCTTCTTTGCCAAGTTTCCCAAGAACGTCCCAATCATCATTTGGGGAAAGCAATGAGAAGTTTTCGGCAAGACCCATGTAAGCATTCACATCAAAGGATTCCCCCGCGGAATATATCCTACCGAAAGAAAATTCAGGGAAATAACGGGCAGAGTACCCACACAACAACATCATCGTCAACAGGGGAAAATCCACCCCCGCCAGTACCACCAACGGTAATATTACCCTCAGCCTCACCATCACCACCCGCGGCAACTTCTTCTTCACCATCACCACCCGCGGAAACTTCTTCTTCACCATTACCACCTTCGTCATCAGGGTGAGAAGTGTCGGTACGCTCTTCTCCATTGGACATTTCTTCATCCTCACCATACCCTTCGTTTACGGGACTCGTAACCTCCTCATAACCCTCAGCCTCACCGGTAACCGCAGTAGAAGATTGTTTGGGTCCAAGTTTCTTCTTCTTCGACACCTACAAACCAGTATACATCCCATAAAGGCTCATTTTTTCGCTCACTTCAAAAATGAAAATTATTTCAAGCAAGGAAAAAGGGGCAAATAGATAGAGAATATAAGAAGAAACTATACCTTGGCAGCAGCAGCACTCTTCGTTGGATGGGTAGCACCAGAACCCTCCTCATCATCTCCATCAACGACATCAAGAGCATAAGGAAAATTCATGCCCGCGAAATTCGGACGCCAAGGACAGAAATCTCCATAACGAGCAGGAGGAGTTTCACGAGGCTTGCTATTTTCAGAAGGACGCCAACCGCGTGGACCCGGAATCCATCCATAAGCCCAAGGACCAACTACCTCAATAACAGTAGCATGCCATTCATAATCATGGTCACGCTTAATCCTTTCACGAGCAGGAAAGAGTTTCCGTTTAGCAGATCCCTCAGTACCAGGAACATACTTCAGCTTGGCATCACTCACCTCACTCAAAAGACGAATTTCACCACTGGGAGCAGCAATATTACGAAGACTAACACTCCACGGCTTACGGTTTCTTCTGTTGACATAATCCCCAAAAGAACTATTAAAATTCTAAGGAGTGTACCACTCTCTCTCAGCAATATTTGGAACATAGCAGGTCATCATAGTCTCTCCCTTGCTTCGCAGGTAACATTCCTTCAGTGAACGAAGATAATTCCCAGATAGTTGTGACACGGAACAATTATGAGTGTTCGTGGAAGAGCCTTCGCGACTAGCCAACACGTCATAATAAAAGGAGTCACCCGACTTATATAGGGGAAACATGAGACCCGCCTCGAAGGCTCCAACCGTAGTCAACAGATGAAACTCGTCAAACTGATAATTAACAAGGAGCTCGTAAGTGATATTATTGTCAGGAGCATAGAAGCGAACCTCAAAATCTTGAAGTTCATGTTTTTCCTTGAACATCTCAATATCAATATGCTTGAAAGTGACCTTCTTCTTACCAAATGAAATGATGCGTATCACGGGGACAGTTTCTTCTTCGTCTGTGGAATCAGAAGTAGGACTCAATTCCGAAGCTTTCCTTTTAGAAGGAAGATTTTTAGACGGATCATCTCTCAACATAGTACCCTTGGAGTACTTCCCTTTGAAAGAAACCGCGGGAGGAGGAGGCAAAGATTTCTGCAGAGGCACTGAAGGAGGAGCCATTGAACGAAGGGGCGGAGCATCCACTATTTCAGTACGAGGAGGAGGAGCCCGCGTACTCCTAGAGTCACCACGAGGAGGAGCCTGCGTACTCCTAGAATCTTCACGAGGACGAGAAGGGGCGCGGTTAACAACATACCTAGATCCAGAATGACCCTTCGGCATATCCCCTTTCTTAGTAGGCACAACCTTCGCACCGGAGGAAGATGAAACCCTATGACCCCGAGGATCCGATTGCGAAGACTTGTAAGGACCTTCCCCAAGTGGAGATCTGTCAGAATCTCGACGCGGAGGGGATCTTGACGGACTAGACGGCGGGGTTTGGTAAGGATCCCGCGGACGATCAGACATATCTACAAGAAAACACAAAAACAGTTCAGAGAAGAATACGAGGAGATCACTAAAGATCAAAAAACCCATAATTGATGGTTCATCCGGATAAACATTAAAAACCCTAAGAACTAAAAAATACTTCATCCGACTCCAGGGATAATACTCAGATAAGACTCACAGACGTTGTAACAAAGAACAGGGGCAAACATATATGCTTCGACATGTATGATCTTCATCGCAAAACCAAGAATACAGCAGCAGGAGACAAATGGGTAGATACATAGATAAATAAATGATGAACAACTAATGAAAAACCCCATACCTGTATAGAAGAGGACAGCAAGCACCAACCACAGTCGAAGAAAGGAGGATCGGAGATATCAAAATAATTGAATGTTGTTATCTTCAAAATTGAATGCTAGAGAAACAGAAATAATACCCCTTTCAGATGATAATAAATTGAATGTTGTTATCTTCCTCACAAGAATGATGATAATAAATGACTAAAGAACAAGAATAGAAAACAAGAAGAGAATGAACACTGACAAGAAGAGGATAAAAGTTTTTTTCACATTCTCTTTCCTATTTATGAAGCTAGAGAAGACAATAACTGCTCCTCGTGCCAAGGAGCAGTTACGGGGAAAGTTAATGCAAAGTGGGAAACGTGTATGACTACCTTTCTTCTTCAAAATTCCAAAATACGCCCAAGTTAGAAGAAGAGGGGCAAATTGTATGTACACCTTTCATCATCCACCACGTGTACAGAAAGAGACACGTGGAAGGCATGCAAAACAAGATATCAAAACATGATAGCAATCATCTCATCAGAAGATGCCACCGGTCAGCAGATCTGACGGTCAGGGACAGAGGATCACAGAGGTATGATGACTCAGAGGAGCACCAGATAATACCCCTTGGGTGTTATCACACCCAATCCCAAGGAAGATTCCAGATCAACGGCCGAGAGGAAGTTTGGCTGACACAGATGTGACTAGACAAAGAGACACTTGTCTGACACGAGCAGACATCCATCTACCCGCATTAAATACCAAAGAGATATACACGTGTCAATCAGCGCGTGGAAGAGGCGAGGATAATCCTTCGTATTCAAGCTCAGGACGGGGCATATGCCGAAGACCTCTGCGTAATAGGCACAAAGCACAAGAAGATAAGATTACAACGGCGCCTCAGAAATGGGACTCACGTTCCAACCCTATAAATACCCCTCTCCACTAAGAGAGAAGGGGTCGACGAATTGAGAGCAATTATAGGAGAATATAGGAGAGAGAAATAGGAAGAGTAAGTAATTCCCCTACTTCCGCAGACCTATGTATACTCTAAAGTCATTCGACTATCTTTGTAACCATTCAATACATAGTGAAACACCAACCCCGTGGATGTAGGCCTTAGTGCCAAACCACGTAAATCTGTCTTATTTACATTTCAACACCTTACATTCAGCGTTAAACTTCATATGTTTTACATTTATACTTGATTCTTGGTTTATTCCTTTATACGAACATTATTTATGATAATATTCGACTAGACAATGACAAGCCCGAAGGCTTCGAGTCGATGAATCGATATAATCATCCCGTTACGCATACGATGTACAATTCTAGAATTAGGATGTATGCGAATATTGTTTGTGAACACGTGGATGGCTTCATGATTTATGTGTTCACAATTAAAAATAATATTTTTTAAAAAAGGCTGCCAAGCGCCTTTGAACAAGAGGTGACAATGGCATGAGCAAAATGATACAATCCACAAAGTAAATTAAAGGGTGATAACCGCTCATAGTGAACAAGCTGAACATAGGCGCATATGACAAATACCCGGAAAAAGAAGAAAAGAAAATCGTGAATGAAGAGGCGCGGATAGTGTTGGCAAAACATAAGAATGGTCCGGCGTATGAAAAACACCCGGCAAATACAAAACATCATGAATCAAGAGGCGCGGATGGCATTGGCAAAGACATAAGAATGGTCCGGCGTATGACAAATACCCGGAAAATACAAAACATCATGAATCAAGAGGAGCGGATAACGTTGACAAAGACATAAGAATGGTCCGGCGTGACGATTACAAAAATTAAATGCTCTAAGAAGTCATATCCACCATTGACTTAGACAATCATACTTGAATGATACGGATGGTTAGCTACTCGTGCATTCATGAATGATACCGCCTAGCGTGTGAGAGAGCACGACAACAACTTTTTCGCACCATTAAGCAATTCCCTAAGCGCCTGATAACCAAATGAGTAATTACCATAACCAGCGCCAACAATAGGCGCGTATGCCAAATACCAAATGTTTGCACAAGCGCATACGTCAAACCCCGCTTGGCTACACCTTGATAACGTTTGCACAGGCGCATACATCAAACGCCGCTTGGATACACCTTGATCAGTTTACAAGTTTCATGATTCTAAAAAAAAAAGAAAAAAAAATGATGATGACAAGGAAATGATAACTTGCCCCTTTTTTCTACTCTAACAGATATCGCAATTTTCTGTTGCTGATTTAGACACTCTCAACACTCGGTAACATTACCAACACTAGCCATCATTTGCTCACAACACGCGAAAAACACAAAATTACGCTAGCATGAGAAAGCAGAGCGTAAAAGCTAAGGTAGTTCTAAAGAAAATAAAGAATAACTTTGAAGCACGGGGTGCTAAAGAAGCGCCTTAACATAGCCTAAAGAGCGGGAGTTGATCTCTAATACGATCTTAAAGTTCATTGTTCATGCGGGGGATAGTAATCAAAATGAAGCCTACTACGACAAACCTTACCTTTTGCATTCCGAAGCAAGCCATGAGCACGATCGAAAGATGAGATAATCCATAAGCACGATTGAGAAATAAGTCATGCCAGTCACGAGTAACGGCTGAAGGGCGACCTTGAGTGCACCATGAGCACATGCTGAGTAATGAGATAGATTGGTCTTGGATGCACCATGAATCAAGCCAACCTTAAATCAAGGATGAATAATAAGATAAGGTGATCTCGAGCGCACCATGAATTAAGTCAATCATGAGCAACGCTGAGATATGAGCCTTCCCAGAGTAAGGGTGTGGGATAAAACGCGCCCGACAACTATCGCGTTATGTATTCTAACGCGCCCACAAGCTACCAACATACCTTGTGACAACCCAATTTGGAATGACGCAAGATAACGCAGCAGGAAGAGAACTTGAATTCAGACAAAACACTGATGCATAACACACACTTAAGGGAACCCAAACCCAAGATCGATCGGCTGATATAGAACATTGATGCCGACTAAAGGAAAACAAACGACGCGTACATTAAGCGTGCTAAAGCCATAGAGGGGCAGAACAGAAAGATACACATTCACCAAAATTCGAGTACACTATGCGCACTAAAGCCATAACAAAACGGTGCGCCTCTGATAAAATTTGATACGTCATTAGTGCAGCCGAGTGACACAACAAAATGGCTAGGGAATGTGATAAACAAAATAAATTTAGCAAATGTAAAGCGCGTAGGCGCTCTTAATATTTAAAAATCATATATGAGCAAAATATGAAATCACCAATAGAAAATTGGGACGACGCGCCCATGATTAAGCTAAACACCAAAGATGACCGGAGAAATAAAGATGATAAAGCATGAGAACAAATGGACTTGTCTCAGAGCCTATTGCTAGTCGGGTCGAGATAAGCGTGCAACACAAACTTAAAGACATAATCCCCATGAGCGAGGAAAGATGAGCAAAGTTCAGCATATTACTATCGCCCGGTTGCATAAAAACCACCGCTACTAAGATTTTTATAAATCACTCGAATCATACACATAGTCGTCTACCAACCGTAAGCGCTGAGATCATAATGTAGCTGCGGGCACATCATTAAGTGCCATTATTAACCGACCATATTGATTTGTATACACCCGAGTAATGAAAATATGTAACCAGTCGCTGTTCTCGATAATATCAACGCCGCTCAAGGAGCAAAGGAGAAGGTGGTACACCACCCCTGTGGGATTTCATCATAAGCCGATCGTCATCCACCAAACTGGAATGTCAAGGCGCACTTTCGTTATGAAAATGATCACAGGTGATGAGGAGCACGCGCGTTAGATGCTTGATCTCCAAAATCAGACGAATATGATGTAAGAAAAGTTTGCTTTGTAACCATCTCATCCACTTCTGCATCAGCAACATCCACCACGCTTGGATGACAAAACTTACCTCCATCACCTATTTCTTTTATTAATCATCAATTCTCAAAATAATTCATTATCGGTTAACACCAGTTAATCCACCCACAATGATTTTAATGATTTTAATAGGGTAAAGATCATAAAAAATCATCTTATTTCATTAATTTTTATACATGGATAGGTTTCTTCTTTATCTCTCCGCGAGATCAAAGATTTGATGGGAAAAGAAAGTCTTATTGCTCCTACCATATAAAGAACATAAACCTCACCAACAATTGCAAGAACTTAAACAAGTTCATAGAAAGCATGGAAAATGAGGGGCGACTAACAAAGTTCGTTCTCCAAAAGCAAGGTCATATTGTGAGATCTCTTGTTGCACATGTCAAGGGACTTATAAATATCTATCTGTTTTTGTCCCAATCCGACGGTTCTGGATGGATATTTCAAGGCAATCGACGTCCCATATTCCTCTAAAATTGGAGGAAATCGAAGGAGATAAATCGTGGTTGAAATTACACCCCCTTCGTACGCCCTCATCCGACGTCTCAGAATCAACTACTTCATCTGTTATGCCATGATGGTCATAGGATTGCCAAAAAAAAGCTGTCATTATTAGGATTTTATTGAGCTTATTTTGCTCCAGCTTTTCTTCCGTAACGGATAACATAACTTCAGCATAAAAAATCATAACTAAATTAATTGCTCAATATCCTAAATCCTGATTAGTTTTGTTATTGGGATGTCTGGGTGGTTTTTCTGGAAGGTATCTCCGATTGATTAATTGTCTTCTGTTGAACAATAGGTTGTTATTTTTCGATGAGGTTTTAAATTCTGAATAAGTAATGAAATTTTGTTGTTGTTCTAATTTGATGAATACCCACATATCCATTGTAGGTTGTGGTTTTCTTAGCAGTGGCGGATGTGGCATGTAGTGGTATGTATTCTCGATTGATTGGCAATTATTATGATTTTAAGGGTTTATTTTATTTCATTCTGCATATGATTTGTGTTTGGGTCAAACCACCATCATACGGGGTTCCCTTTATTTTTTTATGATTTTTTACCTAACTGCAAGTTAGGTTTGAGCAAAATATTTATGTCTGTAATTTTGTATAACTCTTGATTCTGCACCTTCTATGAGGAACTCATAGTTGGTTTAGACTGATATTTTTAGAGTTTTGGAATTTGGCAGATTCTCGATGAAGTTTGGGACATAGAACATGATTCTGATAAATACTATGTTCAATCATTTGGATCTGTTGAATGGTAAGTGTTTCAGGATTGTAGGACCTCAATGCTTGATTTTAATTTGCTCACTGCTTTGTACTTTGTTTTTCTTTGAGTATGATATTGTTGTTCTTTAATTCAGTTTATGCTTACATGAATAACTTCTTCCCTCTGAATGGATGCATAAATTTTTGTGATCCAAGCACTCTTGCCTCCCCTGCCTTCATGATTATCTTTATGTTCTTTTAACAACAAAGAGAGTAATGATCTGGAATCGATAGTTCATTTTGTGAATTAAGGTTTTTTCAAAGATTACAGAATTGTTCGGGTGAGGAAGATATCTGAATCTTGAAATTCATCTTCATGGTTCTTTCAGTGGCAACAATTAAGAAAACGGGGATGACAACTTCATTAATTACTACCACCAACTTCCCTACTTGAAACAGGTTGACCTCCTTGGTTTTCTCATGGTACAATCCTCTTCCAGCTGAGCCCCCCTTTCTCCTCGGTCCACCGATAAAAAAATGTGACACACTGCTCTTAGGAAGCAGTAAGCATCTCGGTTCAAGTTTGCATTGAGATGCGGAGGCTTCTTATTCCACGACAACGAAAACACTTTTTCACTCTTTCATATACTAGGGGACGCCGCACTTTATCACCGGTTACAACTTACAAATCATCAAATTGGAATACCTTCTGGGTCTTGACAAAATTCATCTCTAAACTTCTTTGTAAGTTCCCAACTTCACTTTGTTTTGTTTTGTTTTTTATTTTCTTTTATTGAATAGCTTGACAAAGAAATTCCCACATTTGAGAATGATCATGAAACTAACATTCGATGGAGCATTTCTGAATTTATTCATACCTGTAAATCATAATACATTTAGTTATTCTGACCATTTCAGTAGTCCTATAGATACGATTGAGTTGCGCCTCTGCTTTGAATTACCATGTTAAGCTATCTCTGGAACAAACCATTGCAATAATTTGAAAAACTTTAATTGGTTAATGTACATGATTCTGATCAGTTCACTGACTCCATCAAACTATCTCTGAAACTAACTAGATTACCGTTGCCACGGTGGGCAGGACCGACCGAAGAAAAACGAAACACCGCTATGTGTAATGGTGTTATAAGGCTAGAATTGATATGCATCAAATTTATGGTAATTTACAAGAATTTTCCCAATTTTTATGCATCTTTTGTGGTGGTTTGCATCAATTCCCCTATCGAATTTTTCGTAAAAACTCTAATTTTTATATTGTTATTTGTACTCGTTGTGTAGATTTTTTTAAAACCTTTCCAACGATATAAAATTTGTAAAATTCTAAGGCACGGATTTTTAGATATATTATATTAAAGTTTGGTTACCAGTTATATCCCTGAAAAATAAGAAACACAAGGAGCTATAATAATTAGACTAAAAGGGAGGGACATTTTGGGATTTTCATGTCCCAAAGACTACCACCAAATTCAATTCCAATCTTTTTTATCAAATTGAACATTTGTGTTAGTCTACATTTTACAAAAAAGTGGTCATAGAAGGAACTCCCTCCCTACGGGCCCTTCGGGCCCTCCGGTCGGTCGGCCCAATTGTCTGACTCAGGGTAGAATTATTTAGGAAATTATTCTTGTCTGACTCAGGGTGATGAACTTCATGGGGTTGTACCAAAGAACTTAATATGGAAATTTGATCTTCTGCTTTGCATCGGTGAAGTATATCCCCTTCTAAAAAAAATTAGGCTTTTGGTCTGTTACCCTTTCGACCAATTGTCTCATTAGGTTAGGTTGCTCTGCTGCTTTAGTTGTGGGCTAGAAAATAAAAAAATCTATGTTTTTTGGAAGTTTGAAGTAGAAAATGCCTATAGGATGTGTTTTATGATTCCACTAGCATTTTACCAAGTATTTTCAACTTATTATATGGCTTAAAATTGATTGAAATTGTGTAAATTATAATAATTCTTCCTCAATATGGGAATAGATTGGCCTGTTATCCAAAATTTGCTTCGTCACACTATTTTTGTTTTTTATTTCTATTGCAGGTAAATATAATAGATGAGGCAATTGCGTGTTTTTGTATTTGGTAGGCTTCTTCATCCTTACATCATTTATGACTTTTACCATATATCAAGATACAGAAATACCATGATTCAATGATCAACAGATTTTAATGTGCCAACAGATTCAATTGGCACTCGGTAAAAGGACTTTATGATATTATAGTCAGTCAAGAAACCTTCTGATAATCAAGCGAGCAATCGATACAATTAGGGCTTTCTCCAAGCTGATTTTAGTTACAGAAAATGGGTATGTCCTCCTATGAGAAATATAAACTCTATTTAGAACATAAGGATATCTTCATGTGTATATATATAGTTGAGACAATATCATACTTCATGACTTGGATATTTACGACTTTGCTTTTTGCAAGGATTTGCCTTTGAAGGATCAAGAATATAAGGCTAGCTTATGATGAGACTCTTGCTTCTATCATGGATGGGCCTTATGGAAAGTTGTACATACAGAGACGTATATCCTTCCAGCAAAGTCACAGTAGTTCTTGAAAGAAGCTGAATCAAGATGGTACCTTGAACTCCTACTGTGAATAATAGCTCATACATACAATTGTAGTTCTCAAATTGTTAGTTCACTTAATTATATATATATATACGTAAGCCATAATGTGCATGCAACGGGGGTATGCAAGTGATGCAATATATCTGTTTTTCTTATGTATTTTCTTGCAGAGCCCTCGGTAAGAATTGATTTGCAAAGTTTTGTAGACACGTCAACAATTGTTGTTCAGTACTTTTACAAGGTTAATTCTTTCAAGGAATTGGGTATAGAATGGTCACATCTCGCATTGGGTTACTGAGCATTCCGTCCTATACAGAGTTTAACATTAATTCTGTAATGGAGGGAAGTGTTTTGGCCAAGTTACAGATGCTTGGAAAATATTTGTTGACACGAATATTGTTTCCAAGGTTATAGTGAAAGTGATATAATCTTAATTATTGCTCCTCATTGTGGTTAGGATAAATGACGATAATTATATTTAATCGCAAACTAGAGAATAAGTTGCGCCACTTAGCCTAGAATACATTTTATTTTGTCCTATTTTTGTTTTTTTTCTCCTTCTTCTTCCTCTTCTTCTACAATTGCACCAAAAAATTAATTTTGATTGCTATATTTTTTGGTTCCATGGAGATTGAGATCCATATTGCAGTTTCGACAACTGTGCTTATGAAATAGGCATTTGTTATCCTATTTTATTGACCAGACCATCCTGTCTGTTTCGCCTTGCAGGTTCCCGCTTCACTTTGAAGTCGAAGACAACAGTAGCACCACAGTCTTTGCTGCTTTGGATAGTGAGATCCAGAAGTTGGTCCAGCACACCTCATCTGAGCTTATAGGCATGTCGTTAATCCAATGTATTGTTCTACATTGTCTCTCTTTTTTTCACTTTACATCATAGCTTGATTAATTTTAAGCCAATGATCCCAAAACCAATAAACTCATGCAGTATAATTTTTATTGAGATAGGACATATTACGCAAGCATAGAGTCACAAATGAAGAGTTTTGATATTACTGTATGAATGGGTCGGCGTTAATCTCATGTATTGTTCTGCAATGTTACTCACTTCGCAGTATAGACAACGACGACATAACAAGTCGCTAATCTCATGTATCGCCTTTTCTCACTTCACAGCATGTTAAAAAAAATCATTAATCTCATGTATTCTTCAGCATCGCCGACGGAACAGCTCCTTTCAATGACTTCCATTCACTACAAGAAAACATGGTTTAAGCGACTAAAATCTTAGCAAGCAGCCAAAAGTTTGGTCGCTTTAATGGTCAAGCGACCAAGTTTACAACTACCAGTTAGTTTGCTTGCTGTAAATTTATATCCACTACTTCTTAGCGACCAACAAAGGTGTTCGGTTGCTCCATCACTTTTTCAAGTTACCTACAGCAACTACAGAAGTGCTTGAATGGCTATTTACTTTGAGGCACCATAAGGCAGCAATTCAAAAATTGTTTGGTTGGTACAATCCTATCTCAGCAACCAAGTCTTAGTCACAACAAAGAAAAGCCAGATTTTTAAAATTTGTGATTTGTGTACTAAATTTTTTCTTTTAATCATTCTAAATGTAGTTATGTAATAAATAGAATCAGTTTGTGGTGAGTAAAATTTGTTTTAAGGATATCTGTATATGTCCAAACTATAATTTGTACCGTTCTTGACGATGGTTTTAGAAAATGAATGGTAGATTCTAAAATTTAAGGATATATCATCTCATAGAAACATTGTTAGTTGTTACTTTGTCCTATTGTACCGTTCCACTTCAGTAAACAGTAAACATTATTTTTAAGCAAACACGTGAAGGATGAGCAGTCAACTATCAAGTCTTCGTTGGACCAAATAAGGGTAAGCAAACACGTGAAGAAGAAGCAAACACGTGGCTATAAGTTTCTTCGCATAAAGTGGTGGGAAATTTTACCGCGGAAAAAGAAACCTTTAATTCAAAATAATTGAATTTTGCCGCATAAAAGGTTTCCCAATTCAAAACACGTGGCAATCCGTATGAGCTTTCATTTTGAGTTAATATCGGTGGATTATAATTTTTGGCTTCGTATTGGCCAGATTAATGCCATTGATGATATTATCTTTTACCGGTTTACATTCAACTTTGCTACATCTGAAGAAGAGTACCGTGAATCGCATTTCGGAAAAATTTGACGGTCCAGTAATGGCTATGAACATTGGATAGGGAGTGAGAAAGAAATGGACCCCACCCTTCTCTCACACGATGCATACACCGCTCGGTGCATAAGTCATTTCCGATATATATTTTGTATCCACACATATAATTCGTGATGATTTCGAATTCGTTCATCTTTGTAGTGATCTAACATTTTTTGTTTTAATTCTATCTTAGTAATTAATGAATACTTCCTGATATGATTTCCAAATAAAATCTTCATTGATTCGTTGGTGCATAACTTTTTATTTTATCTTGGATCAAAGTCTTTTTAAGTAATTTTTGATGTTTTATTTGATCGATGGTCTAAGAAGACATTTCCCATTCTTTCTCATTTTGCTAATCATTTCATTCAATTGATTTATACACATTCGTAGTATACTAGTATTCAATCTAATTTTTATATGTTATACATATTTTCGAGGATGATAATTCATCGGTTCATTCCCTTTAACTTCTAATACATTAGCCGAAAGTTAATATAATTGAAAATCTATGATAATTACCGAATTTGTTTCCTATCATTATCTAGGAACTCTTAGCTTTCTGTTGGCCGAATAAATTTTAAAAACCATAATGCTTGTTCGGTTTGACCTAAAATGCAATTTATATCCGAATTTCGTGATAAAAAATAAATTGGGACAGCGAAAAGAAAGAATCGTAAAAATATGATTCCTATGATTTAACATGAAATAGATTTAGGTGTTTTATCAAAACCTCAAAAATTTTAGAATTATACCGGTAATCCCTTTTGGTCAAAAAATATGTGAAACTCGGTCAATTTTCCCAATTTACTCTTAGTAGTTCCCATGCTCGGTGAAGAATCACAATCATCTCGGCCAATTTGTGTGAGGTCGACCGACATCGGATAAGAAAATGGTTTGTTTAACGTACAATATGCCAGAACATGGTTTGTTTAATATGCCAGGTTACGATCTCGGAGCCAAGGTATGCGTACAATATGCCAGAACATGGTTTGTTTAACGTTTCAGGGTATATTCCGAAGGAATCTTATCTGTAAATGGATGAATTCATCGTTCGTACGAAGTAGATGCACTTATAGTAGTCCACTCACGGCAAGGTTACGATCTCGGAACCAAGGTATGCGTACATTATGCCAGAACATGGTTTGTTTAACGTTTCAGGGTATATTCCGAAGGAATCTTACCTGTAAATGGATGAATTCATCATTCGTACGAAGTAGATGGACTTATAGTAGTCCACTCACGGCCAGGTTACGATCTCGGATCCAAGGTATGCGTACAATATGCCAGAACATGGTTTGTTTAACGTTTCAAGGTATATTCCGAAGGAATCTTATCTGTAAATGGATGAATTCATCGTTCGTACGAAGTAGATGCACTTATAGTAGTCCACTCACGGCAAGGTTACGATCTCGGAGCCAAGGTATGCGTACATTATGCCAGAACATGGTTTGTTTAACGTTTCAGGGTATATTCCGAAGGAATCTTACCTGTAAATGGATGAATTCATCATTCGTACGAAGTAGATGGACTTATAGTAGTCCACTCACGGCCAGGTTACGATCTCGGATCCAAGGTATGCGTACAATATGCCAGAACATGGTTTGTTTAACGTTTCAGGGTATATTCCGAAGGAATCTTATCTGTAAATGGATGAATTCATCGTTCGTACGAAGTAGATGCACTTATAGTAGTCCACTCACGGCAAGGTTACGATCTCGGAGCCAAGGTATGCGTACATTATGCCAGAACATGGTTTGTTTAACGTTTCATGGTATATTCCGAAGGAATCTTACCTGTAAATGGATGAATTCATCATTCGTACGAAGTAGATGGACTTATAGTAGTCCACTCACGTCCAGGTTACGATCTCGGATCCAAGGTATGCGTACAATATGCCAGAACATGGTTTGTTTAACGTTTCAGGGTATATTCCGAAGGAATCTTATTTGTAAATGGATGAATTCATCGTTCGTACGAAGTAGATGCACTTATAGTAGTCCACTCACGGCAAGGTTACGATCTCGGAGCCAAGGTATGCGTACATTATGCCAGAACATGGTTTGTTTAACGTTTCAGGGTATATTCCGAAGGAATCTTACCTGTAAATGGATGAATTCATCATTCGTACGAAGTAGATGGACTTATAGTAGTCCACTCATAGCCAGGTTACGATCTCGGATCCAAGGTATGCGTACAATATGCCAGAACATGGTTTGTTTAACGTTTCAGGATATATTCCGAAGGAATCTTATCTGTAAATGGATGAATTCATCGTTCGTACGAAGTACATTAGATGATGTATCATGATAAGTTTGAAGTCAGAACCCTCCCAGAGCTTCTTGGCTCATAGTTTGTATGTTGTTATACCACATTTGAAGTTCGAATCAAAACTGAACTTCATATTTATCGATTTCGATGATGTATCATGCTAAGTTTGAAGTCAGAAACTCTCCCGGAGGTTCTTGGCTCATAATTTGTATGTTGTTATACCACATTTAGAGTTCGAATCAACACTAAACTTCATATTTATCGATTTCGATGATGTATCATGCTAAGTTTGAAGTCAGAAACCCTCCCATATGTTCTTGGATCATATTTTGTATGTTGTTATACCACATTTGGAGTTCGAATCAACACTGAGATTCATATTTATCGTTTTTGATGATGTATCCAACTAAGTTTGAGGTCTGAACCATCATAAATTCCGTGGTCCATCTCTTGTAATCTTATAACCTGAGTTTACCAGTGTGAACTAAAGCTACTTCATGACCTATATGACTTGTAAAAATTACTTCATGACTAGTCGAAATTCAAACCCGAAGCACAAAGAGAAAGCACAAAAACACAAAGAAACACACCAATTATCGAATTCATTTTTCATTTTCCCGATTCATTCTTATACATTTTTTGGATTTTTTTATATCAGAATGTCGAAAACAGTGTTCTAAATTTATTTATATTTTTTTTGGATTTTTTTTCATGTTAAAGGTTGATAATTAAACCGAAAACATGAGTTCGTATTAACACAAAAGAAACACAAATGCATCTCAATCCGTATGAGCATCACAAATAAAATCTCAATCGTCAGATTCTTTTCTCAATCCGTATGGATGGATCCAACGAACTCCGACCATCATTTTCATTCACCCACCAAACCCTCCCAACCACTCGAACTCTATCTGTTTTTCTCTATCTTCATCTTCTCTGCTCTTCGTCTCCTCCATAGATCGATGACCGGCGACATTACTTGAGAAAATCTAATTCACTCAACCCATCTTTTACTCGTCATAGCCGTCTCCTCTCCCCCTCTTCACCTGCTTCTTTGAAACTCATTTTCTCTTCTTATTCTCTTTTCTTTTTTCTTCTTTTTCGTTCTTCTTTTCTGCTCTTCTTCAGTTGAAAATCGAGAGGTCAAATTGAGGTATGGCTTGAATAAATTTATATCGTGAGGATGTATAAAAGAAGCAGGAGTTGGTGTTTCTGCTAATTATGAAGAATAGGATTGAGTCCTGTTACGAATCGAGAACTAGGGTTTTGTCAGTGAATCGGTAATTGAGTTAGAAATTGTGAAATTAAAGTGGGTTTGGTGAACACAGTATGATGAGGAAGAATTAGTGATGGATGTGTGAGTTTTAATGAAGATTAGAGAATCTAGGGTTTCTGTTCTTTCCCAATATAGATATTAGGGTTCTTGGATGTAATTGAATCAAGTGACTGAAACTGAAATTGAGGTTTTAGGGGAAAGATTAGAGATGGGAATGTTTGATTTGAAAATTTTGAGGTCGTGGTGGTGGTAGAGGCAGAGGAGGCAGCAAAGAAGGAGGTCGTGGTGGAGGTGGAATGAAAGTTGGTAGTAAAGTGATTGAGTACAGAGTCTAGAATCCTTTTAGATCAAAGCTTGCTGCTGTTGTACTTGGTGGTGTTGAAATTTTTTGGATTGTAAGTATTATTTGTGTATAATGTTTGGGATTTCACTTTGTGTTTTTACTTTTTTTTTTCTTTGTCATTGTTTTAGCATAATGGTGTTTGATTTGCAATTTCAGGTATCGCCTGAGTTAGACCTAGAGGTGGTGGTAGTGGAGAAGGAGGAGGTAGATGGGGTGCTGGTGGTGGTAGTAGTGGTGGAGGTTGCAGCCACAACTACAGATGAGAGATTGCAAGCGGTGTTAATGTCCATAAGGTTAGTCATCCATTTCTTATTAGATTTTGTTATTTTCGATCAATTGAATATAGAGCATTTGATTACAATTTTGAAGGTTTCAGGACAATCAAATTGAACTAAAGAACTTCTAAAGAATCAAAGTAGAAGATGCCATGTACAAATCCGAAAAGGAAGGGTCTGGTAAATATGATTAATCTCTGAAAGCTAAAGTACTGTCAAGAGTGAAGACTATGAAAGAGTGAATTGTGAGCTGATGGATTTGATTTTTCTATTGTAGATGAGGAATTGCAAGAACGGTGTTGATATTCATGGAATTCTGAAGCGGTTTGGTTGAGATGGTGGTACTGAGATAACAAGATAGGTTTGATTGAAGCAGTTCTATGTGTGATGTTTTTGTGCAGGGTCTGTATTTGGACAGCCTTTATGCTGTTTCTCCTTGCAATATTCAATGCTCGTACTATTATCACTATATTTAAAAGGATTGCTGGGGAGATTTTCGGCATGTTGATCACTGTTCTTTTCATCCAGAGGCCATTAAGGTAGAAGACTAATAGTAGTTCCCTTTTGGCAAATAAAACATATGGAGATTTTAATGAACAAAATTTGTTAATTTTTTTGCTTCCAACTTTGAATTACAGAGAATGGTTAGTGAATTTGTAATTCCAAAGGCTTAAAATCCAATTGATGAAAGATATCAGTTTCAGTGGATATGTATGAATGGACTGCTGGGACTAATTTTCACATGGCATTACGGAACAGGTTTGAAAAATATCAAACTGATCTAACAGTGTACTTCTAAGAGTACCTGTAATCTAAATGCAGTTTCAAACTTTATTGCAGGATTTCTCATAAGCCTTATTGCAGACTATGGGGTTCCTTTCATGGTTTTGGTGTAGACAGCGATGTCATTCACTATTCCAAAGGAAGTTCCAACTGGAGTTCCCCAAAGTATTTTTACTCCTCTTCCATGGGAACCGGCATCGATGTATCATTGGAAAGTAATCAAGGTAGTTTTGTAGATACAATCTATTGTAAACTTGATTTTTTTCTTCTTCTTTTAGATATTATTTGACTACACAATCTAAGGATCTAAATCCAAAGTACGAGATACTAAAATAATTTTATCGAAATTGCAGGATATGGGAGAAGTCCCACCCATGTACTTTTTTGCTGCCATTATACTAGCTGTGATGGTAGCTGCTCTATATTTTTTTGACCACAGTATTGCTTCTCAAATAGCACAGCAGAAGGAATTCAATGGGTCTTCTATTGCAGGGGAAGATTTGTTGTTGATGTTTTGTTCATGGTACTTCTGGTGATGAAGAAATGGATGACATGATGGGTGCTGGTTGTGTATGTTGTAGGCTTTTGCTTTGAGGTTATTGCACTGAATTGCTGAGAGCTTCGCACAGGTGGAATGGCTGAATAAGTTGCATCTAGAGACTCACAACAAGAGCAGATGATGGCGTGCTGAGCAGCTGAGGATTGTTGGTGCTGATTATGCAGTAGCTAGGATTGTTGGGTATCCTTCTATTTTTGCAACCTAAACTTTGACATCAAAACCAGATCTAGAAAATACGGTATCAGGTCGCAACAGTATGAATCTGAGTGAGTTTCAGAAGAAGCATGATGTAGCCTTCGAAGCTTTAAGTATTTGGTAAGAAGAAGCATGATGTAGCCTTCAAATTTAAAGTATGTTGAAGAGATTGTAATTTGTTTTTTTTTAAGAAATGAGATTGTATTTTTATTTAATTTTTGTAAAATGAGATTGTAATTTTCCTGATTAACAATTGATGTTGTAAATTGAATTTAATGATAATAAATTAAATTAATTTTGCATTTAGTTTGTTATGTATTTGCTTTTTGTGTTAATTATGATTTCATTGTTTATTCAGCCGAGTCAAAATTAGTCGGAAGCCTTTAAACGAACCGGAGCAACTAACTTTAGACAAACTCAAAGGTTATAGCAACTAATTTCAGACAAGTTGAAAGTTTGTACCGACTAAAATCTTGTACATCCAATACCCTTGAGCAACTTATTATTAGTCAGTTAAGTTGCTCTAAACCTTTTTCAACGTAACATATTACTCGCTAAGATGGTTGAAATAAATTTAGAGCAACTCACTCTAGGATAATTGGAATAAACTGAAAGCAAGCATATTAGTTAATCGCTGATGGTAGTTGAAACATTCTTAGAGCGAGTGCCTAGATGCTCTAGACCTATAGAGATCCCACCTTTTGCAACTCAAGAGGGAGAGCCAAATTAAGTCGCTCTAAGAGTTAGTCCGACTTAATATGTGCTTTTGCAACCAAAACTGTCTGGTTGCTTAATCCAGTTTTTCTTGTAGTGATTTGTTTCCATGTTAAAGATAAGTGCATTGATATAGAATTTCATGTACATATATCATTGACTACCATTTGAATCCTAAATGTATCGGTTGTATTTATGTTTGAATTGGGATGGGAACGTATTATTTGACCCCTTCAATGGGGTCTGACTCTGGTTGTTTATACTACCTGAATTTGCATCATTTTCCATTAGCATAGAGATATACTTATTTAGATGGAAACTGGTAAATATCCAATCTCCAGAGATTGAATGGAAAAATACCAATTAATTATACTACTTAATAGATTGAAAAAGAGTTATATGATCATTACCAGAAAATTTAGAGACGGTCATAAAACTTGAATGTTATCATCGATTCAAATCATCTAGCTTGCCATTGGCTCCTAATTATCTTTTCGGCAGAGATAAGGCTCAATGTGATGATCCACGCAGCCTTGAATCACAACAGTGTAATCCCGGTTATAATACTAACCCATCATTATATCCTCGCCAAGGGCGAAGCCAACCCGTTGCAAGGTTGTGTATTTGCACCCCTGCCCAACTGGCTCCAAAGCCTAATTTAAACCAACTAAATTTTTTTTGTTATTTACAAGTCTAATTTTGCTTATTTGCGTCTCCTAAAAAAAAATTGCAACTCCGAAGTAAATTTTTGCACTCCCATTTTAGAAATATTGGCTCCGCCTCAGTCCTCGCGGATTGGAAAAATGGCTTATCAAATCATATGAATACTTAAACAAGTCAAGTGAATGCTTTATACTTGATCTCCATTAGTTTCGATTCCATGGTCATGCTTTTCCAATTTAATGTTTGTTTAAGGGTTTTGTAGCTTTTGGTGACTAATTTTGTAGGTAAGGTTTTATAGCTTTTGATGACCAAATCCCGGGCTGTTACGGCATATCCTAGTGATACATATAGTACCCAAAGATGAGACGGATTCTGCATCACACTCAACTGATAGAAAGTGAAAGCACCTGAAAGCTAATGTCACAGGTTTCCGTCCTAGCCGCGAAGGTCTACGCCACACTAAAATTCACTAACAAGGACTAAGAATGACTTAGATGGTGTAACAATTCCACACTCAAATGCATTGGTGGTAGAACTGATCATTGACGGCCGGTAATATCAAAAAATTCTGATACATCAGGGATCCACTTGTGATATCATCTACCTCCAAGCAGTTGAACAGATGAAACTGACAAGAGAAAGAGCTTTAAGAAGCAATGACTCAACTATTGTGGGCTTTGATGGTTCAAAGACATACGCAATTGGGAGAAGTGATTCTCACAGTTCAGGCTGGCCCAATAAAAACAAACGAGGCATTCCTAGTTCCCAACACCAAGTAGTTTCTAGGAAGAGATTGGATCCATGCAATGCCGGATGTACCATCAACTTACCATCAAAAACTTAAATTCACGACAAGCAAAGGCGAGCATGTTATCAAAGGTAACATAGCTGTATCAAAAGAGTTGGTTATTCTCTCTCCAGCCCAGCAAGAAGATCCACATGGAGGATCGAGAGGCTGGCAATCAAAGCTGCCGGGGAAAATCTCAAAACTTTTAAGGGCACAAGTTGAACTTAATTACCTGAGGCAGCAATATGGTCAACAGGTTCCAACTGTGAAACCTGAAGAACAAAAGGACCTGGTTAACTTACGGATTTCAAACAAAGCTGCACATTAATCCAGACTTCAAGCCAGTTGTATGATGCAGTTAATTCTGACATTAAAAGGATGCTAAAAGCGAGGGTAATAAGAGAATAAAAATATCCAGAGTGGAAATACATTAAGGAGATTAAAGATTAGACTACATATTCAATTCAAAAAAAAAAACAGCAACCCGGACGCTTAGCAACACACCATAAAAGTGCTGTTATAATAAACAGTCCCGAGTTCCCCAATCAACCACTTCTTACGTAAACCTGGGTTAAACCCATAAAAGTGCTCACACGGCCTATATCACTAACGAGAAAATCTATGGCATCTAAATACAATTTGATTTCCAAATCTGGTACGCTATTGAGTACACCCATCCATTCTTCAACTGGACTGGGACACTCGCAATTAACACCTTCTCAGCAACATCAACTGTAGTTTGGCGTACACTCGCTAGCTCAGACAATTCAAGACCTGTTGATTGTACCTGAAACTAACAAAATACACTTTATTAAACAAGTATTGTAAGAGGTTAAATCCTATACGATTTGCAACAATCACCACGAACAAGCTAGAACAGTAAACAATAATTTGCTACAAACACCGGGAACCTGCGCTGCACCGACATGGACACAGCGTTACACGGCCACGGCCACACAGGTTGCGACAGATTTTCAAAATTTTAGGACAAGGGATGCGACAGATTTTCAAAATATTAGGACACAGACACAATATATAAACAATGATCTTTCCCACTAAAATGTATATATTGTGAGTGTAATTTCTCGATGACCCTAATAAGGTAGGGGTGTTTTACAACAAATCTGTGAATAAATAAGCATGTATCCTAATAAGTTGTTGATAAACAACAAATCTGTGGATAAACAAGCATGTAAAATGATGTAATAGCATACACACCAAAAATTCAGGCATTATGTGTGATATAAGCATACAATGTAACTGATGTATGCGTCCAAGTATCGCACACATGATCATACTACGAGTGTCCATGCTATCCAACCACGAACAAATGACAGGCAGCCGGGTAGAGCCTGACTACCAGTGACGAAACCAGACCTTTTCCCAAGTGGGGGCAAATTCATGTAGTAAAAATCTGTATATACTGGTTGGTATGCGGCTGAAGGCGGCCCGATTTTTCTTTGGCATTTTTATTGAATTTTTAGCATTAACTAAGTGAAAATCAAATCATAAAATACTTTAGTTAAATCAGATATGGTAATTTGGATCGTTTTTTTTTGTTTTTACGTCGTACATTTGGTATATTTATATTGATTTTAGGTGAGTTTTATAATTTTGACCCCATTAAAAATAAAATTTTAATTTTATAAAGCATAATTGCCCCCAATAAACATGTAAATCACAAAAATTATAAGCCTACATCCCTCCGTCCCAGTGACTACTCGACATCGGTCGAGGAGTAGGCGGATATATATATATATATATATATATTAATACACAAATATATAATATCCGAGGGAGGGTCCAGTCACACTTTGGGTACAATTTCTTTTCATAAGATTAAACGTTAACAAATTTAAAGCTAATATTTCAGGGTTTCTTCTCACAAAGCTCTACGCTCCTTCAAAAAAGGAGCATATTCGGAAACGTACAACACTACTAATTTGAAAGTCAGCCATCGATGATCCATGAATTTTCAGTCGTTGAAGTTAAGATTGGTAGATAATGAGGTTCGCTTTTTTAGAATGCACTCATTTTTGGTAAGTATGTAGAACATTATAAAAAGAACATACCCAAAAAAATAGCTTCAAATTCGTGTCTTTTGATTTTTATGAAAAAAAATAATGTCCAAAGTGTGAGATGTGTGAGTGGATCCTCTTTATATTTAGTAGTTAACATGTAAAAAATCTTTCTCTGTCAGGGCATTATCGTCTTTCCAAAGCATAATTCTCCTGAAAAGTTAACTAAACCCCGAAGAAATAATAATTCTCTTTATCACTCCATTAGACCTCTCTCATTTCTTCTTCCCTCCATAATTTCTTAACTTTTTTTCCATATTCAATTAAAGTTATGGTTTTTGTGCGCTCAACAGAAGTATCTTTCACTGGATCAGCAAAACAGTTACTTCTTTTCTCTTCTATTTCTTTTCTCATCTTTTATTGGATTAAGAGCCAAGGCCGCCCAGGCCCAGGCCGCCTAATGAGAAAAGCCCCCAAAAGCGGGGCATAGGCAACGGTAGAAGGCCTAGAAAATTTTACTACATAGAGTTTTCGGATAACAATACAACACAAGAAGGCCAAGTAATTCACCTTACTGCTCTTCTTGGGAATAATGGGTCGCGTCGCCATTGCCTTCCCACTCTTCTTCCTGCTTCTACTCTTTTTTGACCTACAACTTCCATTGGGGTGGTGACCTGTGAAGTGAACATGGAGCAAGTTAAAAACAAGATAAAACAACAATTGGGAAGAGCAAATATGGAAATGCTGAATGGAAATAGAAGTACTGATTTCTTCGCTATTACTTTGAGGTGCATGGCAGTTTATACAGCAGCCTACTAAAGTAATGCAACATCAACTACTCTAGACCAGTAAAACTATACAGTAAGAAGCTGGAGGTATGCGACAACAAACACATGTGTGTTATAGATTCAAATTTGTTCGGCTAGGAACAAAAAACTTATTCACTGTAGTATCTCATTAATATTTGACTGAAATAGTCTCAACACTTCACTCAATCAGCATTGTCTTCTAACTATTGAACTTAAGTAGTGTTCTTAACATAATCTTATGGTGGATGCCTGTTATCGCTTGCATTGCTTCGAATATATAAAGAAAATCAGACACCAAATATATAGAACTTCAAACTCATAATTTGCTATGCAACAATTGACAGTTCAGTTACCTTCAACGTTACCGTTGACCTCATCAACCTCTTTGTCCTCGCGGAAAGCATAAAAATTCAATGATTCTCTTCTGGTAACAATCATATTGAAAATTCAATGTCCTCTTTGCCTTTGATAGCATGTTGAAAATCTTCAAAACAATCATATTCTTTAGTTTTGGCTCCTTTGGGAATGAAGGTTTTCATTGAAACGAGGTTCTCCACTTGAGCATGCAGCTGATAATCCATGTACGGGCAATAAATATTATTATCATCACCAATACAACGACATAGTGTTTCATTCATCTTAGTTCGAAAAATCCCAGGATAGGAGCGGGAGCATTTTACCACCTTGAGATTTTTCTCCAACAAATTGTATAATATAAGACATTCCCCATTAAACCAGTACAATAGCACCTGATCAGAGAGAGTCAATATACGTGTAGGAGGTGTAACGACACTAGTGCCAAAGTAACAACAGAAGGGAGCTGGTAGTAAACCTTCCTGATCCTTAATCTGAACATCGAAAGTCTCCTCCCCGATCCATACTTGGTTGACCTTGTCCTTTAACATATACATATGAACTTTGCAACAGCAACAACAATTGAGATTACTCTGATAGTCACAACAATGACCGCAATGATCACTGATGCTTATCACTATATTCTGTGAACGTGCTATACAAGGATATCCTTTAAAATCCAGAAGATGATCAACTGCTAAATATTTATGCTCATTCATTGTTGTGGTAAGAGTAGATTCAGCCGGGAGTCGAATGAAGTGAATATTCTCGCTATGGAGGTCGAACGAGAGCAACATTTCAATCTTACAATCATTATCAACTTCACTAGTCCTCCAAAGAAGATCACCCTCGCAAAAGGTGGCTGCTTTACAAAACGATCTCGAAAGTCTAGTTACCATTCGACTAGGGAAGGGTGAAGAACCAGGCGGTGGTGAGATTTCAGACACTTTAGTCGTTATGTTTCTCCATGAACACGTTCCCAGTGTAATGGCCATGCAAAGAAACTTGCTGTTGTCTTTTGAAGTAAAAATAATTACAGCCTTGTATGCCTGTGATAATGAATCAAAACCAAAACCATGATACAAGTACATGTATCCCCCAGTTGGAGTAATGTAGGAGAGGTTAAGTGTATGAGACTTGATGGGGTTAACCACAACAATTGAACCCACAACATCATCAGTTATACTCGGTATTTTGATACATGCTAAACCATTAGCATAACCTACTAATTCACATATGTCTCCTGTTATTAAACGAGTGAGAATTTTAGGTTCAAGATCATTATCCTCATTGAAACTACAAGAAAAAAGCATTGTCTTTGCCACCCCTAAATACATTAAGGAGATTCAAGATTATATTTTTCTTATTTCTGTTTTGAACATTATGAACCGCAGCAAATCTCGCGTCTTTAAAAATTGAATTGTACCATAACTTACTCATGAGACTGCATCTGGCTAGAGTCAGAACTGGTAAGCTCGTCAAAATGTTTTCGATCCACAAATCCTCTGGAAGACTTTTACTTTCACTGAAACCCAATCTGTTCTGTTCTTTTTCATATCTCTTTTTCACAATTACTCTCTTTTCTCCATCAAGCTGTTTGCTTTTATTCTTCACAACTACTAGTTCTTTGATGTGGTGTTGTTCACCATCGATGGCTGAAATTTTCCTCTTTCTCACTCCCTCCATTATAATAACTTATCCAAATCAAAACAAAAATCAGAAAAATTGATTGGAGATAGAAGGTCGTCGATCGGGTATATGATGATTGAGATAACTTAAAAGAGCAGGAGTAAATAACTTATCAAAATCAAAACAAAACAAAACAAAAATCAGAAAAATTGATTGGAGATAAAAGGTCGTCGTCTATCGTGTGAACACACAAATCACGAAGGCATCTGAATGCTCACAACCAAACATCGTAATTTAGGATGATTTGTAATGATGATATCATAGTGTTGATTCCTAGGCTCAACACCCTCAGGTTTATCACAGCCTCATCTAACTCCGTGCAAGGCGTTTGCGCACGGATATAAGTAAAAACAAAGAAAACAAAACATAGACGTAAAGATTCATGGGGTTTTAGGCAAACGTAAAGTGCTGAAATATAAACAAGACCGAGGTTTACGTGGTTCAGCACTAAGGCCTACGTCCACGGGGTTTGTCGTTTCACTATTTACTTGACGGTTACAGGAGTAGTCGAATGACTTTTGAGTTTACATGTCTTTCTATTGTAAGGACTAACTTACGCTCAAAATTCTTCTCTCTTCTTCTCTTTTGATTTTTCCGATCCTCCTTCCTCTTGGTGGAGAGGGGGTATTTATAGGGTTAGTGTGTGGGACCCATCTCTGAAGGCCGTTGGAACCTTATCTTCTTGTGTTTTGTGTCCATCACGCAGGGGTCTTCGTTCGTAACTTCATCACGCAGAGTCATCCTCGTTCGTTCCACGGGTTGATCGACACGTATGCTGCTCAGGGTGTTTAATGCGGGTAGTTGAGGCGCCTGCTCGTGTCAGGCAAGTGTTTTCTGCCTCTGTCGCGTCCATGTCAGTACATCTTCTCTCCATCGTTGATCTTGGCTTCTTTTGGGGATGAGATAAAGTAACTCTTTGGGAGTTATTTGGTGCTCCGCAGTACAGCGTGTTACCGGAACATCCTTTAACTTCTATCCTTGATTGTTCGGGCAAAGATCCCGTCGACGGGATGGATCTTGGTTATGACGTGTGTCATCATGCTTTGATGACTTGTCCGCATGCCTCCATGTATTCCTATATACACGTGTTTGATGATGAAATATGTGCACACAATTTGCCCCTTTTCTTCGGGCTTGAGTGTTTAGCGGGAGCATTGAAGAAAATAGTCGTTACATATTCTTCCTCTCTCCTAATAACTTCTCCTAGATACTTGGGCATGTTTCTTTATTCGTGCATTAATTGCTCATTTAATGGGCACGTTTCCCATTCCTCTCTTAACTTCCTCCTCTTTCTTTCGAGTATATTAAGGAAGAGAGAAAAATTAATTTCATTCTCTCCGTCTTCATTCCTTGCTCTTCATTCCTTGTTCTTCAGCCCTTAAATTCTCTGTCAGTCTTCATTTAAATTCTCTGTCAGTTTCATTCTTCAGTCCTTAAATTCTCTCCGCCTTAGCATTAATCACACTTGCCTCCTCTTTATTTCTGATTTGTTCTTTCTGCTGCTGTTTTTGCTGGTAAGTTTTTCTTTTCTTTGTTTACTGTTTCGCTATGTTGATTTGTAAATTTTCTGCTACTGTTGTCCCTTGTTTGTGATGAAGAACTTCTTTTAATGCTTGCATGCTAGTTTGCCCCTGTTCTTCGTCTTAAATCAAGGAGGCCATTTTTTGCTTGAGCTTTCAGGGTAGGATTTAGGGAGTTTCGAGCATGTATGCTAATTTTAGGGTTTCTGCGTTATCGTGTGTGGATTGCTATTTATGTGGTTTTTTTTTTGATCTTGTGATGTCCTTGTGTTTTTTTTGACTTGTTTATGATTAATCTTTTCGCAGCCATGTCTGACCGTCCGCGGCTTCCTTATCAGACTCCTGGTTCTGGTCTATCGAGATCTCCTCCGCGTAGAGAGTCTCAAGATGATGTTCGTAGAAATCGAGTTTCTTCTGGGGCGAAGGCCTCATCTTCTAGGGAAGAGGTTCCTTCGACAAATCCTTCTGGGTCTCGAAAAGTTGTCGATCGCGCGGTGTCTCGTCCTCGTGATGATGTTAGGAGTACGCAGCCACCGACTCGTGCTGTCGCTTTTGATGTTCCTCCTCTACGTTCTGTAGCCCGAGCGTCATCTGCCGCCCCCTATAACTTCTTTTAAAGGGAAGAATACCAAAGGTGGTGTTCCGAGGGCTGAGTCTTCAAAAAATCCTTTGAAGAGAAAGGCTTCCGAGGCTTTCATTGGTTCATCCGGTCCCGCCGAGGAGGATGAGGCTGCCCCATTGATACGCAGCGTTTCGGTCAGCAAGAAAAAATAACGTTCAAGCATATTGATCTCGAAATATTCAAGGAAAAGCATGAGCTTCAAGCCTTCGAGGTTCGTTTCTATGCCCCTGAGGATGATATTACTTATGAGCTTATCTCAAAGTATGAGTTCGATGAATTTCATTTGTTGACTACGGTTGGAGCGTTCGAAGCTGGTCTTATGCTGCCGTTGTACAAGTCAGATGATTCCTTCTACTATGATGTGCTTGCTAGTCGTGAAGGCTCTTCCACCAATACTCACAGCCGTTCTGTATCGCAACTATCGGGGAATTATCTTCATGCACTGAGGGAGTGCTATCTGCGGAGTAAGGGGGAGACGACAATGACTTGTTATGTTCCCAATCCCGCGGAGAAGGAATGGTATACTCCTGAGAATTTCAATAACTCCTTCGGTGATTACGTCAATAGTAGGAACCGTAAGCCGTGCAGTGTTAGCCTTCAGAATCTCGCTGCTCCTCGGGGCGAAATTCGTCTGTTAAATGAGGTCAGCGATGCCAAGCTGAAGTATGTTCCCGGCACGGAGGGATCTATTCAGCGGAAACTTTTTCCGGCACGCGAGAGGATCAAGCGCGACCATGACTACGAGTGGCACACTACCGTTATCGAAGTTGTTGGTCCTTGGGCGTACGGTTGGATTCCCGGTCCACGCGGTTGGCGTCCTACTGAGAGTAGCAGGCCACGTGAATCTCCTCCTGCTCGTTATGGAGATTTCTGCCCCTGGCGTTTAAACTTCGCAGGTATGAATTTTCCTTATGCCCTTGACGTCGTTGAGGGAGACGAGGAGGAAGGTTCTGGTGCTATTCTTCCACCGAGGAGTGCCTCGACTGCCCAGGTATGCGGATTCTAGCTGCGCTTCTCCTTCAACTGTTCGGGGAAAAATAATTATTTTTGTGGTGTGTTGGTTTTCAGGTGTCGAAGAAGAAAAAGATTAAGCCGAAGCAGTCTTCTACCATTGTGATGGGTGAGGCTGAGGCTCATGAAAAAGTTGCCAGTCCGGTGAACGAAGAGTTTGCTGAGGATGAGGAGATTACAGATGGGGAGGAACGTACTGATACTTCCCCTCTCAATGTCGAAGAAGAGGTCTGTGCGGGTCATGATGGTGATGAAGGGAGAAATAACGCCGTGGTAGCTGATGGCGGTGTTATTGGTGATATTTCTTCCCTTGCTGGTGATGCCGCGGATACTCTCCCCACCCTTTCTCAAGAGTTTTCTTTTGACCGGATGTATTCCACAGGGGAGTTCTTCGACGATGCCCTCGATTTTCCTGAGGACTTCTCTCTACTTTCCCCCAATGATGATTGGGATGTGCTCGGGGGTGCTGATAACGAAGACGCTGCTGTTCCTGATGGTGGCGCGGAGGAGCATGGTGCGCATGTTGGTGCCGACATTTGTGCTGAAGGGGCCGTATCAGAAAAGGGGAAGTCGGTGATTGATTCGCCTGCCGCGGATCTTCCTCATTCGCCGACATCTGAGGGTGAGGACGCCATAATGGATTGGCTCAAGAAAAAGGATCTGCTATTTGTCGCTCATCCCGCCCCGATTGTTACTGGTGAAAAGGATTCTGATGCGTATACCCATCGTATGATGGAAGTGTCTTCCAAGGCGCGGGTATCTGAGGCCTGGGGAAGAAATTTGAGTGTTGCCGAAGCTACCCTTGTGTCGGAGCCTCCTTCTTCCGTTGCGGATATGATGGCCATAGCTGACGGGTATCAATATGGCTTTCCTCAGCAGCGTGTCTTGGAGGTAACTTTTCGTACATATTTCTTCGTGACGATCGAATTCTTCGGTAAAATAATGTTTGTCGTCTTGATGTGTATATGATGAGGAGTGAGCATTGTAACCACGTGCTGTATCAGTTCTTCAAAGCGAAATCTCTGAAGATCGAGGCTAAGCTTCGTCACAGAGAAAAGGAATTATCTGCGGCTGAGGTGGAAATTGACGAGCTGAAGAAAATCCTCAAAGTGAAAGAAAAGCTGGGTGAAGCGGAGGCTGGTCTTCTTTCAGAGCTTGCAGTCGTTCGCGCCGAGTTAGAGCAAACTCGCGGCCAAGTTTCAGCTTTCACAGGTTTGGCTCTTTTTCCTCTTTTTCCCTCGCAATGTGTCATAATTCCTTCATTACTTAGGGTGTTCTGTCTGAGTCTCCCCACCCTATCTTCAGTGAGTGGCATCCCCGAGCTGATATGGCTCCGCAATGAAAGGGCACGGCAGAAATCTCGTATCAAAGAGCTTGTTGAGAAAATTAAAAGCGAAGCCAAAAAGTGGGACGCTCGGGATGAGGTATGGCGCGCAAGGCATGTTTAGATAGTTGATATGCAGAATCTGTATAACCATGACCGTGCTTTATTCAATGGTACACTGTTGTGGACACGTGAGAATCTTCGGGAATCCCGTGAGCGTACTTCCTTGTTGGAGTCTAGGATACAACTTCTGGAAGAGGAATTACAAAAGGCTCGATCCCTCCCTTTTCCAGGAGTTAAGGATAGCGTGTTGTGTCTTGCCAGAGAAAGGGACAATGCCCGTGCCGAAGCCGGTGCTCTAAGCAAGGCCCTTGCCGCATCCCACGCTGAAGTAGCTCGTCAGGCTGAGTCTGAGAGAAATCTTGAAGTGTGTATGTACAGATTGAGCAAGGGGGTATCAGAGATAAACAAAGAAGTCGACCACCTTCGTCACATGGATTCGATGAAGCAGGTAGAATTAGATGCCAGTCAATTTAATCTCTACAGCGTGAAAAGATTATTAGTCTTGAGAATATTATCAAGGAAGACTCAATTAGAGAAAAACGTTTGATCGAGACGCATTCATCAGATCTAAACTAGGCGCATCTCTTACTCTATCCCATGAACAGTGCAGATCCTTGGAAAACGAAAACTCCGTCTTACGGAGAAATTCTTTTGTACTAATTCTCATGAATTACATCACATGAAGAGATGTCCTCCAGAAGAAGGTTATGTCAAGAAAGGTTTACATGACTTACAATCTTCCCATATGGCTATGAAGTTAAAACATGTGCCAGTTATTGCTTCTCCTCCACGAACCTGTACATTCTGTGGGAAAAAGAACAACTATGTTATTCATTGTTTTGCCAGAAGGAAACAAATCTTTAATCTTCATAATTTACTTCTTTCTACCATCAATGGAGTAAATAGTCTGTCGACTTCTATAGTGAATCTCGTACCCGCGTAAAACCAGAAATCTTATAAAAATGATCTTCTTTCTAGAAATCATCACAAGGTACAAGTTCATCCCAATGGTATAAATTCGTGTGCCACTAATGAACACATTCCCTATGTTTATAATAATGAATCTGGTAAATCTAAGTCTAGAAAATGGATCCCTCTCTATCCTGATCCTCTTGAACCAATCTCAAGAGGTCCTAGATTTAGTCCTCAGAGAAAGACTTCTGACGGATATATTAAACAAGTTGTGTCTTACTCTTCTGGGATGAAAGTAAACCGAAGAAAGGCAAAGAACACAAAGATCAAACTGTCAGATGATATGCACAACTCATTTCTCAATGATCATAGTGGGATTGTTTCTCACTCTACCACCTGATTCCAGGTATTCGCTTCCTTGCTATTAACTTGAGAGGTGCAAGGACAATAATTGAGAAATGCTCAAGTATGTTGTATATTTCTCTGTTTAAGTTTTTCTTTTTTTTTTGTGTGCTGACGGTCCACAAACGTTCGCGTCCTCCTCTTGTGATTTCATAGGGTTTCCATAATAAGAGTTCCTTTCTCCTGTTTACAAACACACATATATATCACTCTATATTGTGTTTTTTCCATCCCTAACAAAAAATTATATGGAGAACTCTGCAAAATCTCAAGAGATTGTGCATCTTGATATGGAGGAAGACACTCAAGGACGTGAGTCAATCCAAGAGCTGGTTCTAAAGAAGTTGCTTGAAAGAAAGGATCACAACTCCTGGATTGATAATGCTGTCAAGGATTCAACTCGTTTTCAAAACGATTCAAAGGTCGAGTTTGCGAATCTTCAACTGCAAATAAACCAATTCTTAGATGGACATGCCAAAATCCTTGCTAATCAGAATATTCTGATACGGAATCAAAATAAGCTCATCATGGATTGCGTCAAGGCTAGACAACTTTCTCCGGTTGTTGATCGTATAGTTGGTGTTTTAACTCACGAACATGGTGTATCTACGGTCAAGAGAGTAAAGGAAATCAGTGAAACCTTCTTTGATGGATTCATTGAAAGGTATGAGTTTCTCAATGAATTTTGATTTCAATTGCCTAGTAAATCTTATATTAAGAATTTTATTTCTTGTTTTTGTTTAGAAGAATAACTAGAGTTTGGAATAGTCATTATTGTGATTACACATAGCTATGTCCAACGTTTTCATCTTCATGTTTTTAGGTTTATTTGTTTAAATTCTAAAATTGTTTGGAAGATGATTTTTGCAGTATTAATCTTTATGGTTTTATATATTGAAATTTGTTATGGGATATGTGTGTTTGCATCCGTCGATTAAGATTATTGTGAGGTGATTGATAATTCTGAGTTGTATTCAATTAGACTCGCAGATTTCTATTTGCTTGAGTAAGAATTGAATCGAGAAAGAGAGAGATAACTCTTTGATATACTTTATTAAGATTGAGTCTAGTTGATTCTCTTGAAAGTATATTGGAGTTAGTCCATACAGATTGCTAATCGAAATATTGGGTGTGGTTGTTGTACCCCTGCTTTTTCAATAAGGTTTATAAATCACTTGCGTTACTCTTATCATTCAGGTTGACATTATTTAGTTTAACCATCATAATTCATCTGTTACCATCACTATCCTCCTTTGCAATTGACCAAGAAAAAGACTCCCATCGAGGAAAGCTCCTAATCCATTATGACACTGAAGTTGAAAAACCTTGAAGACATATCGACCATCCTGAATGGTTACACAGTCAGTTACAGTTAACGGAACAATGAAAGTGAAACACAAGCAATATTATAGATTTCAAATTTTGCGGCGGAGAGGAAGGTAGGAAAATGATGCTGAAGTATGCCCTCATCTCAAGAAACACATGAACATATTCTGAATTTCTTAGTTTCTAATTAGGTTCCAGGAAATAGAGGTTTTGGCGACCATTAAGAGAATGAGTGTGGTGTTTGTTGTGTGAGTAGTATTTAGTAAATTTATTTCAAAAGATGATATAAATGAGCTTCCGCGGGTAATTTTTTTTTCTTAGGATAACCTCAACATTTAAAGCTGTGTATATTACATATACATACACTTCGAGAGTAAAATAGGAAGAAAATGTCCAGTTTCTCCTGCGTAGTCCTTAAATATATTAAGAACGAATATAGAAACAATTACAATGGATGCAAACATGTTTTTGTATGGTCAAAAAGGACTACATAATAGTATAGGTTTTAAAATAAAAACTTTCGTGCGCCCTAAATTTCATTTGATCAAGTATTCGTGCACCAAATTATAAAATATGTAAAAGTCATAATTTATGTGCGACACCAGAAGGACGATGGTGCGATTTAAGTGTGTTGTACTTTTTCATTATGACATTGTAGTTGAGAAACCTTTAGTACTGTTTGAGGGTGAAAACGATTTCTGCTGATTTCGATAATTTCGTATGTGTGGGTGAGAAACGAGTCTAAACCCTAAACAATGTACTGCAAGGGAGTACTTTGATTCCAGAGATCAATATGTACAAATCCGGCCTAAACCAAGAAATGGTCGTACCAGACTTGCTTCGGTCACAAAGTGAAGGAGAAGGGTTGTTCTTGGGGATGGAAGAGAAGACAGTGTTGAGACCAGAATAGTTGATTCTGGAAGAGTAGTTGTTTGACGACTTGTATCAGAAAGTGAAACGTTAGAAAAATGGAAAGCTAACAAGTGATTTCTGGGTGTTGTATTCTCCTGACCAAAAACTTGTTGTTTGGTGGAAAATAGGTGAGACATATTTATACAAGTCGCAACGAAACGTACCCTGGTCTCGTAAGAATTGGAAACGATTGAGTAAATGGAAGAAAGCGGTAATGGATAACGCCTGGAATTGATGTTTCCATAATGAAGGAAATATTTCGCAATCACTTCTTGTATTTACTAACCGCCTCACTCTTATCACACTTTCTTGTAACGGGCGTAGTGTACGCCGCACGATGTAAACCGCCAGACCAATACCCTGATGAGCATCCCCCAGTTTGTGACATGTTTTGATGTCTCGAGTGTTTCGTGTAGCATGTTGCTATTACTTGGAAAGTTGAGATTGATAGGCTTGCCGGTTCGGTGGTGACCTTCGACGGTCGATATTTTGCATCTTGAGAGGAAAGGTAGCCGTTGATTGTTGCAACCTTCCGTTTTGGCAGCCAGCGGCATGGTGGCATGGCCGGCATATCTTTGGCATGGTTTAGGCGCGGACAAACTAGGATTTTGGCATAGTTTTAGGCGCGACCAAAATTAGGGTTTTGGGATAGTTTAGGCGCGGCCAAAATTAGGGCTTGGCATTGGGCCAAAAGTTGCCACGCGTTTGGTGGCGAACTTGGACGGCTGAGATTTGCGTCTCAGAAGGAAGGGTGGTTGTTGATCGTTGCAAACCTTCGTTTGTGAGCCAGCAGCATGGAGGCATGGCCGGCATGGCTTTGGCATTGTTTAGGCGCGACCAAGCTAGGATTTTGGCATAGTTTTAGGCGCGTCCAAAATTAGGTTTTTGGCATAGTTTAGGCGCGACCAAAATTAGGGATTGGAATTTGGACAAAAGTTTCCACGCGTATGGTGGAGAACTTGGACGGCTGAGATTTGCGTCTCAGAAGGAAGGGTGGTCGTTGATTGTTGCAACCTTTCGTTTGGCAGCCAGCGCATTGAGGCATGGCTTTGGTGCGGAGTTGTGGATGGCATGGCATGCCATTGGCACGGTGGTGCGGCTGGCATGGTTGGTATTCCTTTGGCGCGGAGATGTGGCTTGCATGGCATTCCATTTGCACGGTAGTGCGGCTGGCATGGTTGGCATGCCTTTGGCGCGGAGATGTGGCTGGCATGGCATGCCATTGGCACGGTGGTGCGGCTGGCATGGTTGGCATGCCTTTGGCGCGGAGATGTGTCTGGCATGGCATGCCATTGGCACGGTGGTGCAGTTGGCATGGTTGGCATGCCTTTGGCGCGGAGATGTGGCTGGTATGGTTGGCATGCCTTTGGCGCAGAGATGTGGCTGGCATGGCATGCCATTGGCACGGTGGTGCGGCTGGCATGGTTGGCATGCCTTTGGCACGTAGATGTGGCTGGCATGGCATGCCATTGGCACGGTGGTGCGGCTGGCATGGTTGGCATGACTTTGGCGCGGATATGTGGCTGGCATGGAATGCCATTGGCACGTTGGTGCAGCCGGCATGGTTGGCATGCCTTTGGCACGGAGATGTGGCTGGCATGGAATGTCATTGGCCCGGTGGTGTGGCTGGCATGGTTGGAATGCCTTTGGCGCGGTGGTGCGACTGGCATGGTTGGCATGCCTTTGGCGCGGAGATGTGGCTGGCATGGCATGCCATTGGCATGGTGGTACGGCTGGCGTAGTTGGCATGCCTTTGGCGCAGAGATGTGGCTGGCATATCATGCCATTGGCACGGTTGGCTAGCATGCGGGGCTGACAGTACGATGAGAAAGGCTTCATATTCTGTTGAATTGTTGGTGCAAGGGAAGTCTAGCTTGAAGGAGTGCGAGGAGACTTCACCGGACGGGGATACTAGAACCAAACCTGCTCCTCCGGTATCGTTGTTAGGGGTGGCGGAGCCGTCAAAAAATAGTAGCCACATTTTTTCCTTGATGAAAGAGATTTCCGGAAAATCTCCAGGGAGGTCCTCGTGTGGTGTTGTGGTATTTTCTCCCGGGAACGCTGCTAGCAAACCGCAACTGCTTGCCCTTTGATAGCTCTCTGGGAAGCGCATGTTATGTCAAATTCTGACATTTGGAGGAGCCATTTGGCTTGCCTTCCTATCAGGGCCGGTTTTGAGAGGAGGAACTTCACATGATCATACTTAGATATCAACACCACTTTGTTGGAAAGCAGGTAATGTCTGAATTTCTGGATGGAGTGAATCATGGCAAAGGACGCCTTTTCTGCTTTGGGATATCTGAGTTCGGCATCTCTTAAAGTTCGACTGAAGTAGTATATGGGATTTTCAATTCCTTCGTCATCTTCTTTGGCGAGGAGAGCTCCGACGACAGTGTCACTAAAAGCAGTGTAGCGGCACAACGGTCTTCCTTGTACGGAAGACTTCATGATGGTTGGGGAAGACAATATTTGCTGAATCTTCTGAAACGCCTCCTGTTGTACCGTGGTCCAGACAAATCTCGCTCCTTTCTTCAGCAAGGGGGTAAACGAAGCAACAAGTTGAGCCAATCCCGGTATAAAACGGCGAATATATTACCCATGAAACTCTGGAGTTCTTTCACAGTTCGCGGTGGTGGCATTGTGAGGATGGTTTTGGTTTTGATCGGGTCGATTTTAATTTCGTCGGCGGTTACCTGGAAACCTAGGAACTTTCCCGAAGAGACACCAAAAGCACACTTCAATGGATTCATCTTCAGTTTGTACTCGCGATACCTTTCAAACACCTGCCGCAGAATCTCCGCATGGGCCGCCCGAGTTTTTGGTTTAACCACTATGTCATCTACATAATCTTCGAATTTTTTGTGCATCATATCGTGAAAATGGTAGTCATGGCGCGTTGGTAGGTGGCGCCAGCATTTTTCAAACCGAAGGGCATCACAGTATAGTAAAAGTTTCGGAGAGGAGTTCGAAAAGCCGTCTTACTTGCGTCGTGTTCGTACATCTTTATTTGATTGTAGCCGTTGTACCCGTCTATGAAAGAGAACATACCGTGTCAACTGGTGGCGTATACTAGCTTGTCAATGTTAGGAAGTAGAAAATCATCTTTAGGGAAACATTTGTTCAGATCCCTAAAATCGACACAGCATCTAATTTGGCCGTTCTTATTTTTACCGGAACTACGTTGGCCAACCAGGTAGGATGGTGAATGGGTTTGATGAAACCAACATGTAGTAGCTTTTGAATCTCCATCTTGATCTGTTCTTCCACATCGTGCCTGAACTGTCTCGGGGTTTGTTTGACCGGTTTGGATCCGGGTATTATGTGTATATGGTGAGTGACCAGCTTCTCGTCCAGGCCAGGCATTTCCTCGTATGTCCATGCGAATACGTCTTGATATTCTTTGAGAAGGTCTACCATATTTGCGCGTTCGTCTGTGCACAGAGTCGAGCTGATTGAGATGGGTCACGGAGATTCCTCACTCCCGACATTGACAACCTCAAGTTCGTCCATGGTATAGTTGGTTCCGTCCTGTAGCTGTCGTGGTGTATCCGGTACTTCCTCTTACGGCTCGTTACTGTGTTTGCATTCTGCTGGGCGGAGAGACTGTGTGGTAGTCTCCCCTGTTAATTTCTAACAACGGCGCTGATATACGGTTTTTCCTTTTTCATCATGACTTATGATAAAATCTCATTTTCGCTTGGTACAGGAGCGAGCCAAACTTTCTCTTCCGAAGAGGCGGTGTGAGACCGGGTTTCTCTGTGAAACGATGCAATCCCATTGCTTTCTTCGATTGACGCCCACTTTGGCAGTGAAGTGTGGTGAGTTTTGTTGCCTGCGCACCGCGGGCTCTTCTTTGGCTCAAACATCTCCATGCCACAGATCGGCGCATAGGGAGATAACGATGCAGAGATGCGGATGACTTCTTTGTTTAACATGGTTTTCAGGCACTGGTGGTATGTCGAAGGAATGATTCTGTTGTCGTGGAGCCATGGCCTTCCCAGTATCATATGGTAATCTGGCTCCTTTTCAATTACTTCGAACCTCACCTTTGACTGGACCGGTCCTACTGGCAGATTCAGGTTGATGTATCCATACGTGCTGGTTTAGTTGCCTTCAAAATCGGTCATCGTAGTGGGATGTCGCACGACTTCGCTTGGCCGTACCCTGGCTGTTCTGAGTGTCTTGAGGGTAACGACATTGGAGGACGCTCATGTGTCGATGAAGGCCCTTTTGAATTCCACATCCTTGATACGGGATGTGACGTGTACGATCCGGTTATGTCCTTCTTATGCCATCATGTCGTCGTCGGTAAACGTGACATTATTGATGGACATCTCCGGCATTCTTGACGTTTCCAAACGCGAAGGAACCAGGGATGCGTTTATCGTTATTCAATTGATGGCAATGAACGTCTCCAACCATTGATACTTTGAAAGATGTAGGAGTTCACATAAAATTTCCACCAATGAGGTCGCTTTCTGTCCTACTGGTTTCTGATTGGTAGTGAAGTTGTTGACTTGGGAATGATCGTCTGGGATGTTAGTCCCCAGTCCCGGAGTTTCCGGGACAGGTGGGTCACTCAACTCCGATGTTAAGCTGATAAGGAAATCGAGTATGTTGTTAATCGCCTCTTTCATCAGATCCATATTCCTGGTGTGGATCTCCTGTACCCGTGCTAAATCGGCCAGCTTTGGAACTTCTTCATCGATTGCGTTGTTGGATGTTGCATTGGGAGGGGAAACATTGCCATTCGCCTGAGTGGCACTTGGGGGGCACGGATTCAGCCCTAAAACCGACCATCATCCTGAGTTGGAGTTAAAAAGCGTAATATGAAATTGGTATTGCAACCGAGAGATTAATCTCCCACTGTGGTCGCTAATTGTGTGAGGGTGAAAACGGTTTTTGCTGATTTCGGTAATTTCATGTGTGTGGGTGAGAAACGAGTCTAAACCCTAAACAATATACTGCAAGGGAGTACTTTGATTCGAAAGATCAATCTGTACAAATCCGGCCTAAACCAAGAAATGGATGTTCCATACTTGCTTCGGTCACAAAGTGAATGAGAAGGGTTGGTCTTGGGGAGGTAAGCGAAGAGAGTGTTGATACCAGAATAGTTGATTCTAGAAGAGTAGTTGTTTGACGACTTGTATTAGAAAGTGAAACGTTAGCAAATTGGAAAGTTAACAAGTGATTTCTGGGTGTTGTGTTCTCCTGACCAAAAACTTGTTGTTTGGTGGAAAATAGGTGAGACCTATTTATACAAGTCGCAACAAAACGTACCCTGGTCTCGTAAGAATTGGAAACAGTTGAGTAAATGGAAGAAAGCGATTATGGGTAACGCCTGGAATTGATGTTTCCATAATGAAGGAAACGTTTCTCCATTACTTCTTGTATTTACTAACCGCCTCACTCTTATGACACTTTCTTGTAACGGGCGTAATATACTCCGCACGTTGTAAACCTCCAGACCAATACCCTGATGAGCATCCCCCAGTTTGTGACATGTTTTGATGTCTCGAGTGTTTCGTGTAACATGTTGTTATTCCTTGGCAAGTTGATCTTGAGAGGCTTGCCGGCTCGGTGGTGACCTTCGACGGTCGAGATTTTGCATCTTGAGAGGAAATGTAGCCGTTGATTGTTGCAACCTTCCATTTTGGCATCCAACGGCATGGAGGCATGGTCGGCATGGCTTTGGCATGGTTTAGGCGCGGCCAAGCTAGGATTTTGGCATAGTTTTAGGCGCGGCCAAAATTAGGGTTTTGGCATAGTTTAGGCGCTGCCAAAATTAGGGCTTGGCATTGGGCCAAAAGTTGCCACGCTTTTGGTAGCGAACTAGGACGACTGAGATTTGCGTCTCAAAAGGAAGGGTGGCCGTTGATTGTTGCAACCCTTCGTTTTGCAGCCAGCGGTATGGAGGCATGGACGGCATGGCTTTGGCATGGTTTAGGCGCGGCCAAGCTGAGATTTTGGCATAGTTTTAGGCGCGGCCAAAATAAGGGTTTTGGCATAGTTTAGGCGCGGCCAAAATTAGGTCTTGGCATTGGGCCAAAAGTTTCCACGCGTTTGGTGGCGAACTTGGACGGCAGAGATTTGCATCTTAGGAGGAAGGGTGGTTGTTGATTGTTGCAACCCTTCGTTTGGAAGCCAGCGGCTAGAGGCATGACCGACATGGCTTTGGCAAGGTTTAGGCGCGACCAAGTTAGGATTTTGGCATAGTTTTTGGCGCGACCAAAATTAGGGTTTTGGCATAGTTTAGGCGCAGCCAAAAGTAGGGCTTGGCATTGTGCCAAAAGTTGCCACGTGTTTGGTGGAGAACTTGGACGGCTGAGATTTGCGTCTCAGAAGGAAGGGTGGCCGTTGATTGTTGCAACCCTTCGTTTGGAAGCCAGCGGCATGAAGGCATGGCCGGCATGGCTTTGGTGTGGGCTGGCATGGCATGGCATTGGCACGGTGGTGCAGCTGGTATGCCTTTGGCGCGGAGATGTGGCTGGCGTTGCATGCCATTGGCACGATGGTGCGGCTGGCATGGTTGGTATGCCTTTGGCGCGGAGATGTGGATGGCGTTGCATGCCATAGGCAAGGTGGTGCGTATGGCATGGTTGTCATGCCTTTGGCGTGGAGATGTGGCTGGCGTGGCATGCCATAGGCGCGGTGGTGCGGATGGAATGGTTGTCATGCCTTTGGCGTGGAGATGTGGCTCGCATGGCATGCCATTGGCACGGTGGTGCGGCTGGCATGGTTGGCATTCCTTTGGCGTGGAGATGTGGCTCGCATGGCATGCCATTGGCACGGTGGTGCGGCTGGCATGGTTGGCATGCCTTTGGCGCGGAGATGTGGATGGCATGGTGGTGCGGCTGGCATGGTTGCCATGCCTTTGGCGCGGAGATGTGGCTGGCATGGCATGCCATTGGCACGGTGGTGCGGCTGTCATGGCATGCCATTGGCACGGTGGTGCGGCTGGCATGCTTTTGGCACGGAGATGTGGCTGGCATGGCATTCCATTGGCACGGTGGTGTGGCTGGCATGGTTGGCATGCCTTTGACGCGGAGATGTGGCTGGCATGGCATGCCATTGGCACACTGGTGCGGCTGGCATAGTATGCATGCCTTTGGCGCGGTGGTGCGGCTGGTATGGTTGACATGCCTTTGGCGCGGAGATGTGGTTGGCATGGCATGCCATTGGCACGGTGGTGTGGCTGGCATGGTTGGCATGCCTTTGGCGCGTAGATGTGGCTGACATAGCATGTCATTGGCACGGTTGGCTAGCATGCGCGGCTGGCATGTGTAGAGATGATGCCAGTCAGTACCGGGGGCTCTGCCGTGGAGCATGGCATATATATACAAAAGGTACCGAGGTAATTTCACGCAGACATGTTGAATGGTTCAAAGAATGTGCTAGTGGCGACATTATTACTCAAGTGTGATGTCACTGTTTGACTAAGGTTTTACAATTTTTACCCTAAGCTAAAACCACCATCAACAAGAACATATCGACCTGAAATCCTGAGTGGTTACACCATAAGTTACAGTTAACGGAACAACGGAAGTGAAACACAAGAAGTATTCTAGATTGCTTAATTTTAAATCACGCAGCGATGAGGAAGGTAAGAAAATGATACTGATGTTGTCCCCATTTTAAGAAATAGATATTATTAATTATTATGCAAGTTGGTTTACGTTGATATTGCCAAGATTCTAAAAGTAATTTAGTTTCACCATCTTTATTCTTCCATTAACACAACCTTTGAATAATTTTATTCTAAAGAAAATCAGTTCTATCACTGTCAGTCTTCGATTGACAAAAAACAAAAACATCGGCAGGAAAGAAACCAAGTCCAATTCGCACTGAAATGTTGAATATTGATCGTCTTGGGACATATGATGCCATCATCCTACTTTACATTATTTCGCTACAACATTTATGCTAAGAAATCTTTGAAACATTTTGACCTGAATTGCTGGATGGTTATATTCAGTCTCCATTTGTGATAAATAATTAATCAGCCAAAGCCAAACAGTGAAACACATGAACATATTCTGAATTGCTTAGTTTCTAATCAAGATCCAAGAAGAAGAAGATAAGAAAAGGTTGATGACGTATGCCCTCATTTCAGGCAATATATCTTTGAGCGACAATTGAGAGAATGAGTGTAGTGTTTTTTGTATGAATAGAATCTAGTTAATTTGCATTTACAAAGTTTGCAAACATGATTTAAAGTGAAAAATGTCCTTTGCACGATATTTCACATGATTAATTATTCGTAAACCACAATACTGTATATAGTGTCTGAAAGTTGTGATTAAGGTGTGACAATGTCTGAACGATAGTGCGATTCACGTGTGTAAATCCCCACATCATCCCACTTGAACTTTTTTCGTTATGACATTAGAGTTGAGAAACCTTTAAAAAAATTGACCTGAATTGCTGAATGGTTAGATCCAGACACTATTAGTGACAAATACCTAACCGGAAAAAGTAAACTCAAGAACATAATCTGAATTGCTGAACTTATAATCAAGTTCCAAGAGGAAAAAGGTAAGAAACAGTTGCTTCACACAGAAATCTCAACCTGTTCAATCATGGGTCGCATAAACTTCTATTTCTTTGAATGAGGGCATACGTCATCATCATTTTCTTGCCTCCTTGGCAGGTTTTTTAGAAATTAAGCAATCTAGAATATTGCTTGTATTTCAGTTTCTCTACTTAGTATGTTTAATTGACGGTGCCTAAATATAAGCATTGAGGACTTCAGCATAAAATATTTCAACTCATGTTATATCGTAATACGGTCAAATGGGATGATGTAGTGTTTACGAACCACAATCGCACTTTAATATCTCCTTCGTCGCACTTGTATTACGTCTTTTACACTTTATAATATGGTGCACAAACAATTGATCACGTGAAATGTGGTGCATAATACAAATTTCACCGGATAGAATTTTGTGTATAGTAACTGAATCAACATGTATAATAACATAGATTTATTTGATTCATGTACTAAGCATAAGCGAAATGATGTAATCATCATCCGCATATTTTGTACTTAGGTTTCTCTAGTTGCTCCAAATATATTTCATTCACTACCGATTTCATGATCGTCATCACTTTTTTATGTTCAAGTCATGATCCTTATAAACTTCTTCCTCTGCCATTGGGGTCTTGCCTTTTGATAGTTTTGGACCCCTTTTTATCTCTGAAGTTTGTTTCAAGTATTTTTTTCTTATCTTCTCTTGGCTTAATTTTCTCTCTAGAGAATGAATATACTTTCTTTCACATTTATTATCCTTTTTTTTTTTCCTTTTTTTTCCATTTTCTTCTCACACCTATTCGGCTATTCCCAAGAGACGCATGCAGTGGTTAAATCCAGATCGAGAAAATTGGCCTAAAATGTATAACAAAAGATAATCATTAAGGACTTCAACACAAAAGATTTCAACTCATGTTATATCGAATACGGTCAAATGGGATGATGTAGTGTTTACAAACCACAATCGCGCTTTAATATCTCCTTCGTCGCACTTGTATTACGTCTTTTAAACTTTATATATGGTGCACAAACAATTCATAACGTGAAATGTGGTGCATAATACAAATTTCACCGGATAGAATTTTGTATATAGTAACTTGAATCAACATGTATAATAACGTATATTTACCTGATTCATGTACTAAGCATAAGCGAAATGATTTCTATGGTTGCTCCAAATCTATTTCATTCACTACTGATTTCATGATCATCATCAACATCACATTTTTCTGTTCAAGTCTTGATCCTTATAAACTTCTTCCTATGCCATTGGGGTCTTGCCTTTTGATAGTTTTGGAGCCCTCTTTATCTCTGAACTTTGTTTCAAGTTTTTTTTTCTTATCTTCTCTTGGCTTAATTTTCTCTCTGGAGAATGAATATACTCTCTTTCACATTTATTATCTTTTTTTTCTTCCTTTTTTATTCTCACACCTATTTGTTATTCCCAAGAGACGCATGCAGTGATTAAATCCAGATCGAGAAAATTGGCCTAAAATGTATAACAAAATATAAGCATTGAGGACTTCAACACAAAATATTTCAACTCATGTTATATCGGAATACGGTCAAATGGGATGATGTAGTGTTTACAGACCACAATCGCACTTTAATATCTCCTTTGTCACACTTGTATTACGTCTTTTACACTTTATAATATGGTGCACAAATAATTGATCACGTGAAATGTGGTTCATAATACAAATTTCACCGGATAGAATTTTGTGTATAGTAACTTGAATCAACATGTATAATAACATAGATTTACCTGATTCATGTACTAAGCATAAGCGAAATGATGTAATCATCTTCCGCATATTTTGTACTTAGGTTTCTCTGGTTGCTCCAAATCTATTTCATTCACTACTGATTTCATGATCATCATCATCATCACATTTTTTCTATTCAAGTCTTGATCCTTATAAACTTCTTTTTCTGCCATTTGGGTCTTGCCTTTTGATAGTTTTGGAGCCTTTTTTATCTCTGAACTTTGTTTCAAGTTTTTTCTTTCTTATCTTCTCTTGGCTTAATTTTCTCTCTGGAGAATGAATATACTCTCTTTCACATTTATTATCTTCTTTTTTTTTCCTTTTTTCTTCTCATCATATTCGGATATTCCCAAGAGACGCATGCAGTGGTTAAATACAGGTCGAGAAAGTTGGCCTAAAATGTATAACAAAATATAAGCATTGAGGACTTCAACACAAAAGATTTCAACTCATGTTATATCGGAATACAGTCAAATGGGATGATGTAGTGTTTACAAACCACAATCGCACTTTAATATCTCCTTCGTCACACTTGTATTACGTCTTTTACACTTTATAATATGGTTCACAAAAAATTGATCACGTGATATATGGTGAATAATACAAATTTCACCGGGTAGAATTTTGTGTATAGTAACTTGAATCAACATTTATAATAACATAGATTTACCTGATTCATGTACTAAGCATAAGCGAGATGATGTAATCATAATCCACATATTTTGTACATAGGTTTCTATGGTTGCTCCAAATCTATTTCATTCACTACTGATCTTCATGAAACAAATAATGCTCTTTTAAACGACAATAAGATTGTTGCCTATTTTGTTGTTATGCATGGTGCATATAAATAAAATCCTAGTAATTCTGGATATGGATTCATTGCTAGAAACAATGTAGTAGTGTACTTAATTGTAGTTCAGGGTATACGACTCTAAACTTGATATTTTCTACAATTTGTAGAACGCTCCATGATAAGTTTTTTAGGATTATGCCATTTTCGCACCTATTGAAATTCTCGTTAATACCCGTTTTGATACTGATAGATGCATTTATTTGTCTATTTTGATCTCAATTTTCTATATTGTTAGTACCCAGTTTTATATTTATTTTGGTATTTTATGTCTTTGTAGGTATTTTTGGAGAAATAAGCTTTTGCAGAGAAATTGGCTCGAAAAGTTGGTAAAGGCTCTCATAAGACACCTACTATTCGGACTATCAGTTTGGATAAGGGGTACTTCAATTACTAAGGGTCACTTTATTGATATTTACACCCCACTGCTACTCGCACCCCCATACTGGATAGGGGCTGTCTTGTCTTCTTCACGTTCAAAAGCAGAAAAAGGCGGGAAAACGGTTTTCCACCTGCGGAATTTTCTGAGGATGTATGCAACTAATTTTCACGAGTATTTCTCGGAGATTATCATGGGTTAGGATTCCTATAGGCTTGTTACAACAAATCAGGTTTTGTAAGGAAGTTGGTTACGTTAAAAAGGCAGATTTCATCGTGTACTCGGCAAACATGGAAGAGAATTGTTCTCGGAGATTTTTGTTGTTAAATTTGGAATTTCCAAGAGTATGTAGGCGAGAAATTTCCTGTGTTAGATATCTGGAAGGATTTTGGACAACTCAGTAGCCGTGTAAGTGAAGAAAACCGAGTTTGAGTCGAAACATGAGTAGGTTAACTTTGGTTCACGACAAAACAGAGCATGGAAGATATATGGGGCTTATTTTCGGAAAGATGAGGATACCAGGAAAGAATATATTGTTCTGTTGGATTCATAACTATCTTTGGAGATTTTGGGAAGGTTTTATTAATCTAGAGACGCGTGGAAGGAAAGGAAAGAAGAAATATAAACCGAGACTTGAGGAGAAGAAAAAGAGAGTTATTCTCGGATTTTAGGACTCTGTGGTGTATAAAAAAAAGCTACGGGACTCAGAGAATAGTGTCGAGAGTTGGGGGTATGCTGAACTGCTAAGAATTAAGCTGCAGGATAAGTTGCAGCAGCAGCAGGAAGAAGACTAAAGCTGAAGAACATAAGGCTATAAAGGACAGTCGTTTCATAGCATCTTAAATTCAGAATCCTGTCATAGTCCATTAATAACTATTATCTTCAGTTTGCAACAAGTTCTGTAACAGTAGACTCTGTAACAATTATATCTGTTACGGATTCGCTGTAATACAATTTTTCTTTAATAAAACACCTATTCAGCCATGAGTTGTTATTTTGAGCGTGTTTTCACCATGAAGAGATAAAACTCAACACTGGGATGACGGAGGAAGCCTTATCACAATTGTTTGGTAACTATAATTGATTCTTTATGACTTTTTGCACTTATTTTAATTGATTTATGATTTTCACTAATTAGTTGTGATTTCGTTTGATGGTGTATGCTTAGACGTAAGAGCTTTTGATATACCATGCTTGTGATTTACATCTAATATTTTAGAAATCAACCTTTGGAAAAGAATAAGAGTCAATAAAAGAGCTAAAATTGTTATGTGTCATTATATAAATTAATTGAATGTGGTTAATGGTGGAATCCGAAGTCATAGTATATCTCGACATTTGTGACAACCTTGTGAATATATTTTTAGTATTTTTATTCTTAAGCCAAATCAAACCTTTACAAGCCCGAGTTAAACGAATCTTATTTACCACTTCTACAATCACATCATTTTTGGCGCCGCAGACGCGGACTTGTTTTTAGATTTGTTTTTAGGTTCTATTTTTATTATTTTTGTTCTTTTTTACGCGTTTTGGTATTTCTTGTTTTCTTTCAGATATTTGGAGTTGAGCTAAAAAAAAAAGTGCTGAAAAGAAAAGTGAAGCCAAAGAAGGAAAGAAAAGAGGAATCCAATAGGAGTGAAGAAGAAGATTTTGTATATATTTATTCTTTTTTATTTTTAGAAACTGTAAATAGGGTTTTATTTTTTTGTAATCTTTTTATTTTTGGACTTTTTGGAGTTGGACATTTTTTTAAACCCTAAGAAAGGGTTAAAAATTAAATATAAACTGTTTGTAGGGAAGGACGACAGTTACGATACTGTCTCGAGGAGTCGGTGGCTTGAGTCGACTTCAACGGTTCATCACCCATATGGTATGAGAGGTAAGACTCTATCCACCCACGAATCCCCTGTCAGTAGGTTTTATTTTGTGTGACAACTCATACCCCTGCAATAGAATGTCGAACTCGTATTACAATAGCAAATTGTTGATGGTGGTTTTTAGCTTAGGGTTAAAATCGTAAAACCTTACATATGACATGACTTCACTACGACCATTAGCACATTTATCGAATCATTCAACATGCCTACGTAAAAATTACCAGGGTACCTTTTTTTATATACGCTATATTCCACGGCAGAACCCTCAATACTGACTGGCAACATCTCCGCGCCAAGGCATGTCGACCATGCAAGCCACATATCTGCGCCAAGGCATTCCAACCATGCCAGCCGCACCACAGTGCCAATGGCATACCATTCCAGCCACATCTCCGCGCCAAGGCATGCAAACCACGCCAGCCGCACCACAGTGCCAATGGCATACCATGCCAGCCACATCTCCACGCCAAGGCATGCCAACCGCACCATAGTGCCAATGGCATACCATTCTAGCCACACCTCCGCGCCAAGGCTTGCCAACCATGCCAGCCACACCACAGTGCCAATGGCATACCATGCCAGCCGCACCACAGTGCCAATGGCATACCATGCCAGCCACATCTCTGCGCCAAGGCATGCCAACCATGCCAGCCGCACCACGATGCCAATGGCATACCATGCCAGCCACATCTCCGCGCCAAGGCATGCCAACCATGCAGCCGCACCATAGTGCCTATGGCATACCATGTCATCCACATCTCCACGCCAAAACCATGCCATCCCTACCACATGTCGCTGGCTGCCAAACGAAGAGTTGCAACAATCAACGGCTACCCTTCCATCTGAGATGCAGATCTCAGCCTTCCAAGCTCGCCACCTAATGCATGGAAACTTCCGGAACAAGGCCAAACATCACGGTTTTGCCAAAACCTTAATTTTGCCCGCGCTTAAAATATGCCAAAGCCATGCCGACCCTACCACATGTCGCTGGCTTCCAAACGAATGGTTGCAACAATCAACAACTACCTTTCCATCTGAGATGCAGATCTCAGCAGTCCAAGTTCGCCACCTAACGCATGGAAACTTCCGTCCCAAGGCCAAACATCACGGTTTTGCCAAAACCTTAATTTTGGTCGCGCCTAAAATATGCCAAAGCCATGCCGGCCCTACCATATGCCGCTGGCTGCCAAACGAAGGGTTGCAACAGTCAACGGCTACCCTTCCATCTGAGATGCAGATCTCAGCTGTCCAAGTTCGCGCCACCTAACGTATGGCAACTTCCGGCCCAAGGCCAAACATCACGGTTTTGCCAAAACCCTAATTTTGGCCGCGCCTAAAATACGCCAAAGCCATGCCGACCATGCCTCTATGCCGGTGGCTGCCAAACGGAAGGTTGCGATAATCAACAGCTATCTTTCCTCCAGAGATGCAGATCTCAGCCGCACAAACTTGCCACCAAACGACTTGTGGAAATCTCTTGTGCGGCTGAGATCTATGGGGCAAACTTGCCACCAAGAGTTGGCCATGGCGCACACTTAGCTACGCCAATTCTATGATCACGGCACCAAACCCTAATTAGCCACGCCAAGAGCATGCGCAAGCCATGCCAGCACCGTGGCCACTGGCTACCAACGGAAGGTAACCACAATCAACGGTTAACCTTCCTCTCAAAATGCAAAATCTCGACCGTCGAAGGTCACCATCGAGTCGGCAAGCCTCCCAAGCTCAACTTTCCAAACAATAGAAACATGCTACACAAAACACTCGAGACATCAAAACATATCACAAACTGGGGGATGCTCATCAGGGTATTGGTCTGGCGGTTTACATCGTGCGGCGTACACTACGCCCGTTACAAGAAAGTGTCATAAGAGTGAGGCGGTTAGTAAATACAAGAAGTAATGGTGAAACGTTTCCTTTATTATGGAAACATCAATTCCAGGCATTACCCGTTACCGTTTTCTTCCATTTACTCAACCGTTTCCACTTCTTACGAGACCAGGGTACGTTTCATTGCGACTTGTATAAATAGGTCTCACCTATTTCCACCAAAGAACAGGTTTTGGTCAGGAACATACCACACTCGGAAATCACCTGTTAGATTTCACATATGTTAGCTTTCCACCTTATGATACAAGTCGTCAAACAACTATTCTGGTCTCAACACTCTCTTCGCTTCCCTCCCCAAGACCAACCCTTCTCCTTCACTTTGTGACCGAAGCAAGTCTGGAACGGCCATTTCTTGGTTTAGGCCAGATTTGTACAGATTGATCTCTCGAATCAGAGTACTCCCTTACAGTACATTGTTTAGGGTTTAGACTTTTTTCTCACCCACACACCCGAAATTACCAAAATCAGCAGAAACTGTTTTCACCCTCAAACACCAATACAACGAATATCTGACTGAGTTTCAAAATGGACATTCTTACTTTGACCATAGTGTGAATAGTGGTTTGAAACATCAACCTTTTGAAGGTTATGGCTCATACCATGGTGAGCCTAATTACTATCCACACATGCAAAAAAGAAAATAAGGAATATTATAGTACTAGTTCCTCGTCTTTGGACAATATAATGAAAATGTTGAAAACTAGTCCCTATAATGATCCTTCTGAACCTGTTCTTCCTCTAGAAGAGTCTCTCAAACAATTAACTGAGAATACAAATAGGTTTGTGTTAGAGATGAATAAACAAAATGCACCTATGAGTGAACCTTCTATACACGATACCATAAGGAAGTCATGTGAGTCGACTCAAAAGCTTTTGTTAGAGGCCCAGAACAAAACTGCTCGAAATAATCTTAATTTCCAATATAGTGTTTCTAATAGTATCCTTGAAAATAAGGATAGTTATTTGCATAATCAAGATGATGAGGTTAGAATTGGTAACACTACTTTTTTAGATGAGGTTCGACCATTTTCATGTTATGATGATTATGATGAGGATAGTGTTGATGAAGAATCGGACACATATAAGCATAGTGATCAGGAATTTGTTACTCCAATTGAGCTTTACAATGATAATATTATTCCTAGTTCAAATCCAAATAATTTTAATAATTATTCACCTATTCAAAAGGACGAGTATTTGACTAGAGATACCACCGTTTTAGACGATGTAGTACTCCCTTACGATTACGAAGCCGATGATAGTTTGGAGGAGCGGGTTTATCCTGAGAATATTGTTTTCGAGTCTAGCGATTTAGAAATTTTAGTCTTAGATAAATAAGATAGACTCGTAGAGAATTCAATTATGAGTGAGGATGCGTCACCTGAGTATAACCTAGAAGAAGAAATTGACCATTTCCAAGAATCTGAAGACCTAGAAATTAGGGAAATTGTAGCTGGTCTATCTAGAGACACCCAAAACTCTAAGTTTGGGGGTGATTATCATTCTCCATGTACTTCACCTTTGACTCTTGTAGAGATCCCTCACTTGGGACTTGACATATGTGCCTCAACCATTGTGCCAGATTACCTTCATAATAGCTCTCCAGAACCTAATAATGTTCAGGAAGAAGTTCAGTTGTTGGAAACCCATCCTCTGGTAGATGTGGTTTATCCAGGATATGATACCCATATTGACTTTGTTTTCCCGCCAAATATTTATCTTCCAAATGTGGGAACGTATGAGTTTCAAATGTGTCAGCTATTAAGTTTTAAGACTAAGCCTAAGTACTTTAGGAAATTAGTATCGACACATTTGCTTAAGATTGATCGCCAGTTTCATCGTGGTCAATTGTGTGAGTCAAAAATGATTGACTTTAAGGATCCGCAATTATTCAGGTTATTATTATGTGCTTCTAAGTTTTTACTTGAGTTTTTCCCGACTCTAATACCTGAACCGGATCTTAGCTTTGAGGAATTCCAGCGCATGAAAATATTTTATCTAGACCCTTTCATAAAGCCTGAACCTGAACCACAACTAGATGTAATTGTCTTAAACAAGAAACTAGACAAGGGTTTGCTTTATTTGTCCATTTTATGTTGCAGATTCCTTTTATTTGTGGTAGCTTTATTTGGTTTTGATGACACACAGATATTCCGGCTGTTACTTTATGATTTTATGAGGTGACTAATGCTTTCGTAGTCTGGCTTAGGACTTTAAACTTATCACTTCTTGGGAGGTAACCCAATATTCATGCGACACGGCAATATCTTTCCTTATCTCTTTTGCTTCAAATGGTAACAGTTTCTCCTTGTTCATGTTTTAAAATTTTATCTTTAGAACATTGAAGACAATGTTAGATTTTAGTTTGGGGGTATGGGAGAAACTTTTTAGTTGCAATAAATAAACTCCAGAGCCTAGAAATTTATGCTTATTAGGGAATGCTTCGTCCACTTCTTTCTCTAAATCACGTTCATGGGACTCCGGTGATGCTATTTGTTTCCCACTTTGCAACTCAATAGCATTGACAGTCTCCCTAGGATTCAATGGTTGCGAAGGAAGTTTTCCAGCTGCTTTTGCTTCCAATTTGCTTACGGTGGTAGCTAGTTGACCCATTTTTGTTCGGATGTCCTTCATATACATCTCTGAATTTTGCTTATCTTGCGCCAATGTGTTGAGAATTAGATTCAACTTTTCATCTATACTCATGCCTTGAGCTTCTTGTTGCGGCCTTCACAAGAATTGGTAGATTGAAAGGCGGATTGGAAACTACATCTCGCTTGTTGGCGTAGCTGAAATTGGGATGATCTCGCCAACCAGGATTATATGCGATGGAATATGGATCATATCTTGGCTTTTGCTGATTTTGGTACATAACACTTGCTTGCTCAACTTCTTTGGTATATGATGGTATTACAGCCGCTACTATTTGTTGCATCATCCTCTCCATGTTACCCATCCTATATTCCAAATGTGAAGAATCACCAACTTCATTCACTTTCCTTACCATTGGTTCATATCGAGTCTAGAATTGTTGAGTGTTTGCAGCCATGTTCTCTAACAAGCATGTAGCTTCAGAAATGGTCTTGTTGGTGAGTGCACCACCACTTGCGATATCAATCAAATTTCTCTCATTAAAAAGCAACCCCTCGTAGAAATATTGAATCACAATTTGATCGTTGATTTGGTGGTGTGGACAGCTAGCTAAAAGCTTCTTGTAGCGCTCCCAATACTCATAGAGAGTCACAATTTGACCGAAATCCTCCCACAAATCACCTTGCGAATCACATATGCTTTTTATGCCGGAAAATACTTCTCAAGAAATAACTTCTTCATCTCATTCCATGTGGTTATACTTCCAGGAGGTAAGCAAAAGAACCATTCTTCTGCATCATCTATAAGGGAGAAAGGAAACGCTGTCATCATAGCCATATCGGCGTCTGCAGTTGCTTGCTTCAAACTAGTCACAACATGATGGAATTGTTGCAAGTGACGATTATGATCTTCTCCCGTTAAACCTTTGAATTTGGGCAGCAAGTGAATCAATTGTGGTTTCAACTCAATGGTTCCATTCAGCTGAATACATAAAGGCCGCTGGTCAAGGTTTAGAGAAGTGAGCTCCTTGAGTGTTCTTGGAGAAGGTGGTCGACCTCCCATTGTGTTGTCTTCCTCTTTGTCTGAGTCCGAGAATTCACTTGGTGGAGAACTAAGAGGAAGTTGAGTATTCACTGCTCGAATCAAATCTTTTAGTGAAGTGCCTGTTTGCCTTCTCCAAGCATTCACCAAAGAAATGGTACCTGAAAATAAGATTCTAAGAGATTGAATAAGTAAACTGAAATTGAAACTAAAAGCAAAAATATAAACTAAGAATAAAAATAACAACTAAACTTGCCACTGTCAGTGGCGCCAAATTTTTGACGAGGTGTCAACTCGCAAATAATATTTTCTACTTTTCTTTACACTAGCAAGTAATATAATGAATGCAAAATTTGTCCCAAGGGAGGTATGACGCAAAAGTTGTTATACAAATATTCTTAGCAAAGAAGATTTTTGTTGTAGAAATTCTGGAAATTGTAAATTGTATTCAAATATAAGATAAGATTGATTAAGGATTCATTCTAGACCACGGAATATAAATCAAAGTGACATATAACTACGTTCTTCGCATTATCTCATTACTAACAACCCTAGGATAATTAGTGCGCTCAACTACCCCCCGTTATTATCCCCTAAGCTCACCGGATACAAGCGCTCGACTACCGGATTCTACTTGCCAAATTTCCTAGAAGTACGCTCTCTAGGTGTGACTTAAACAAATGCTCTCAGTTTTGTGAGATGAGGTTGCTCTTAGTGATGAATTCAAAAGCTTGAATCACCTAATAGTGTCAATTTCTACATAAGGGTACTTAACAAAGTCCCATCATCAATACCCATATATCGCTACTTGCGTTTATAGTTTCTAGACAATTACGGCTCAAAGAAATTCTAAACTAGCAGTAGAGGTATGAATTAATCATTCAATTTCGAACTTAAACAATTAAAACATAACTCATAAACAATATTAGCATAGTGGAAATCAAACAATAACGAAAATAATTGTGAAAGAAGAAGCTATTTCATATCGATTGTAAGTTCATATTCTGGGCTTTGAAATCGCCCTTAATCAAAAGATTGAATTAGCTACTCATAGTCATAATTTCTTAACAATGGCTTAAAAGATTGTTTAAAAAGAAGAAATAGGGTTGAGAATAAACCCAGGCAGCAAACAAGTTGCTGCTGTGTAGAACAGATGCAGGCGAGCTTCTTCTGGTCAAAGAAAAGGTAGCTATTCTCTGTAATTTGCACCTCCTTTTATATCTGTTTTCCCCCTGCAATTTCGATACCTAACAGACCCATATCCCCCAACAATCACATCCGTTCATCACATAAAACAACGGCTACAGCTCCTCTTTCTTTGGCTGATTTATCGGCAAGAAAACAAACCCAAATCCATACAAACATGGACCGAAATCCTCACATAACTCTGCACCCGATACTCCACACTCATCCCAGCTTCTAACTCTGACGACAATACATAGCAGCAAGACATAGACTTCCATCCAACAATGGTCACAACACCGGTTACTTTGCCTGATTGCTTTGCCGGCTGAAACACAACCCAATACTGAACCAAAACCCCACGAAAATATAGCACCAATACAAGTCTTTCACTGACATCAAACCATACCCTGCTGCAACATTTCTTGCGACTGATTAGCACACGAGAATCTCACCAACATCAGCTCCATCTTTGTCCATAACCGCCACTGCTTTAAGCCATCTCTGCCACGTTCTTTCAATCTTCAAACATCTCTCAAAACCCATTACAAAGACCCACAAATGCACCACATCAATACCCAGAAATGAGTGACAGCAGCTGAACTTGAAGTGGTAAATAAAAGGTCATTCAGGCCTTCGCTCGAACAGATTACATGCCATTCTCTTCTTGTTGTAGCTTTTGGATTTGTATAGCTTCCTAACTCACCCAAATTCCTGTAAATTCAGTTCACCACAAACCCATAGTTCAGAAACTAATCAAACAAACACAAATCTTCAAATTCAGTCCCAATTATCAGCCAACACCGCCATTATCTTCTCTGGTTCAAACTAGTCTTGAAACTCCATCAACTGCTCAGTATTTTCGAACCCAATTCTGCCAGCAACTTGATCTGTGATCATCTCACAAAATCGAACCACTGGTTAATCCAAGTACCCAACAAAATCCGTGACTTCAGCATCTCAATATCCTCCCTGTTTCTGGTCTAAAACACCACCAGATTCACTCCATTCTTCGTTCTTCTTCTCGGCTTCAACTAAGGATCTTGACCCATGGTTAACAGCTATAACGCCGCTGCTTGGCTAGGTCGACGTTGCGGCAACAACAACCAGATCCCCTTCTTTGTTTGTTAACTGGTGACAAAAGAAAAGAATACTGCGTCTCTGCTCAATTGGGGTCTCTACTGAGACCTAACTTTTCTCCCCTTCACCTGCACGTACGTAGGAACTATGATTTTGGGCATATCAAAATCTTTCGAGGCATACTGAATGAAGACAAAAAAGATCGTGAAATAGCAAAATCAGATAACCCCTTAACTCAAATTTTTCTAATGGCAAATCTGCCCTTTACGTATTAGTGTTAATAATCTTGATTAGTGATTAAATATTTTGTTTAGTGATTAAAATAATTTTCAGAATTATAAGAGTTGTTTAGATGAAAAATTTGAGGAAAAAAAAAATCAAAGTTTTGGTTTGGTTAAGAAGGAGAGATCAGAGAAGGAGAAAGTGAGAAAATTCTAATTCTTGATTCGATGGAGGATGAGGAGGGTCATCATTCATCTAAAAAACCTAGGAAAATACATATCAACTACAACAATGATCCAGAAATGGCTGATTTCTTAGATTATGAGAATGATTTTACACCCACTCAAACTCAAGCTCAAACTCAAACACAAACTCAAGATGATGATTTTTATGAGCCAAATCCTGATGATGAAGACATTGATGAGGAACCCAATGCTTCTAATACACAGGTACACTTATATCCTATACTTAATCTCACTTCTATAGCTCTCAATTATCAAAAGTTAGGTTTTTTGAATCATGGTTCGGCGAAACAGGTTGAGGTTCGACTCACATCTATGAGCCGAATCTACCAATTGATGAACGGTTCGGCTTACTGAATCTGTTTACTGCATGAGCCGAACCTATAATTTCCATTTCCAACCCTTTTGCTAGACACTAGTTCGGCTTATATGAAAGTTTCATAGTAAGCCGAACAACATCCTGAATAGCCCGGAATAGAATCATTACTAATTCGGCTTACATATCCAAAATCGTATGTGCCGAACATAATTTGTTTATTTTTGGGTTAAAATATTGTTCATGGTTCGGCACATATTGAGGATATCGTATAAGCCGAAACCTGTAAATGTTTATAGTTCGGCACATAATATGATTATTGAATGCGCCGAACCTTGTTATTATATTCCCTTTATAGTGTTTAACCTTGTGATATTCTTTGTAGATCGTGCTTGGACCCATGGAAAATCAATCTGATCCAGTAGACATAATTCACGAGGATACCAAGGATCACTAAAACATGAAATTGAGGAACATCAACCTGATCGTGCTTGAGAAACACCAATACTGGATTACACCAATAATGATTTTTAAGGCTCGACTTATAACTCAAATTATAGAAAAAGCCGAACCTGAAGGACCATTAAAAACAAAGTTCAGCACCTAAAAGCAAAGGTGTTTGCAACACCATAAAAGTGTACTTAAAACTTAAGAAAAAGTGTACCATAAAAGTGTACATAAAAGGGCATTTAACCGCGACCCCTCTTCTTAGTTGCACGACCACCTCTTCTTCCACCTTGGTCTTCATCTTCCGACGCATCATTACCGGGTTGGACGGTAGCACCACCTTGGCTTGTACCTTCACCAACTTGTCGAGACCTCTTAGTGGTAGGCCTTTGTTCGGGTTCCTCGGGTCCTTGTCCTTTGTTGATGATTGCATCCCACTTGTTGATGAGGTATTTTTGTTCTTCCACGGTCATTGGTGTTTTGCAACCAAGTTTGGCCTTCATTTTTTTCAACATCTCCCTACCCGCGGCAACCTATTTTTTCATTTGTCAACAACTCATAACCATGAGGTTGAAGAAATTTTTACCATAACTAATATATGAAAATAGTATAAAGTGAAGTCATTCTTACCATAATCTTGAAAGCCTTGACTACATCTTCGGAAGTAGACTTGTTGGTGATCTTGATTGGCTTCGCCTTCCCCTTATCAGCTATCTTTTGCCTTTTCTTATTTATAATGAAGGGATGAGAAATTTGGTTATACCAATCCATATAGCCCGGATCCTCTTCACATGGATCATCAAGTAAAGGTGTTAACTTGGACGCATCTAATGTGTGATTGTCTAAATTATTCCAAAACTCAACGGTGGGATCAGGATCATACTTTGGTTCCCAAGATGAAGTGGTGGTTTTAGTTCCCTTACCACTCTTTGGTAACAACCTGAATTTCTCGTCAAACAAAGGAACCTTTTGGACGCATCCTAATTGACGGAGTACTCGCCTAGGATCGTATATAACATAACCACCGGGATACCACAATGGCCCATGATACATACCTACCGGAATATCCTCATATTCAACAACTTCATATTCTTCATCTTCCTTCTCATATGGTTGAAAAGTGACATCATCAACACCAAGACGGTCTAACGTCTCTCTCAAACTTGCCACCAACTTCTTTTTGTTCCTTTTCTTGGAGTCCTCATACGCGTACCTTGCTGCAGTAGACTCAGTATCAACATAATCGACATCTTTCTCAAATACTTTGGCCAAGTTCAAAATTGGGAAATGGTCATATATTCACAGCTACATCCAAAGAACCACATTAAAAAAATAAAAGGAATTGAATTGATAGAAACAAGTTTTACTTGGAAACATCAAAGTAAGACTAAAGTTTGCAAACTCAGAGAACTGTTCGGCTTATATGGATCAAGTATTATAAGCCGAACCAAGTAAGTAAAAACTTCGGCTTAAAATATTTTATGGTTATAAGCCGAACCATACTCTGAACTCCCAAAAGTTACCTGGAGAAAAGTGAAGTTCCCTCCGATGTTTGTACTTGTCAACCTAGACGCGGTGGCAAGTTGGTCCAGCAGGTAAGCGAGCGTAGCCGTTCCCCAAGCAAACTTGTTACAAGTTTCAAGATTCTTTACCAATTGGAGATAATTAGCATTTACCTTGTTTCCGGTAGTGTCGGGAAAGATGTCTTTACCTAGAGTATAAAGCAAGTAGGCAGTTCCGGTTTGCTTCACTTTGACGGGATCCATTATCAACAAACCTTGTGTGACTCTTTCCTTTGTGTTCTCAAACTCCCTTTTCAAGTTAGTCAACTTGATCTTCTTATTCTTCTTATTTCTGCCACCTGGTATGCACACGGTATCGACATCTTTAACTGATCGACAAAACTCCAACTCAGTTTTCTGTGAACCCCAACCAAGGCATTCCAGGTACAAATTGTATAGCTCATCCCAACTCATGTCATAAAAACCAGCATCCACACTTACACCCCTTGCTTTAAGGCCTGTAATCTTACTAGCCTCATCAGGAGTGATTTCCATCTCTCCAAAAGGTAATTGAAATGTGTAAGTTTCTGGAAAAAAGCGCTCGGTAAATGCAGAGGCCGACACACTATCATATTCCTTATGTCCATAATTGATGATAGGCCATAAAGCACTGCGTTGTACGTAAGCAATCACCTCAGGAACCTCTTCATCAAGACTCCATTCCGCTGCCCTCTGGTGTCTTAATACTCGTACTGCACGGTTGTGATCAGGAGTCTCATAAATTTTCTTCGCCCAAGAATCGGCATAACCAATCAACACATTTCCTCCATCTTCCGGAAGACCATGAGGCAAACCATCTGATCGAGATGTAATTACGTCATCTTCATCAGGAATGTGTAAACCAGTGATCCGTCGATCATCATCGTTCTTCTCTTTCTCGGGTTCTGCCACCTTCTTACCTTTCTTGCCTTTCTTGGGTTTTCCTTGGGGTTGTGTTTCTTGATGAACTTCTTGATTATCATCAACTTATTCATCTTCAGCTATTCCTTCTTCTTGTCTTTCAATTCTTACTTGTTCAGCTTCTTCTTCTAAAATTCCTCCTCTAGCTCCCGCTCCCAATTTTTTCTTACCTCCTCCTCTAGGATCAGGAGTTTTAGAAGTAGAAGGTGTTACCTCCATCTTCTTCCTCTTTGTAGCTGCATTGGTCTTGACACAAGTATGAAATTTATAAGACTAATTCGAACAACAAAGAGATTTGGAAAGCCAAAAACTTGTAAGAAAATAAGAAGTCTTGGCTTACCCGAAATAACACATATGAGCCGAATCATGTATTGAAATTTTTATTAGCTTACACGGAGAGTGGATCGGCTCATACCACAAAACAATTATAAGCCGATCCTATATATTCGGCTCACAACAGATACCGTCGAATAAGCCGAGTCTATGGTTATGAACTCAAACATGTATTCGGCGCAACATGATATCATATAAATAAGCCGATCCTATACACTTGTAAAATTTATGAAATTTTAACAATGATATTCGGCGCAATCCTAATACTATCGAATAAGCCGAATCTAGACTTATGAATTGAAACCTTTATTCGGCGCAAAACTAATACAACCATACAAGCCGATCCTAAGCACATGCAAAAATTGTGAAATTCAAACAACAATTATTCGGCACAAAACTAACACTACCATACAAGCCGATCCTACGCACATGCAAAATTTCTGAAATTCACAAAACATATTCGGCACAAAACTAACACCATCGAATAAGCCGATCCTAAATATAAGTCTTTGTGTCACTAAGTTCGGCTCAAAACGGATTTCAGATATACGCCGAGCCGTTCATATGCACTTTCAGGGTTCCGTTTCAAGAACAGCTCGGCGCACATCTAAGATTTGTTTTGCGCCGAACCATACCCTGTAACCGCCGCAGAAACATGATTTTGACGAATTAAATCAATCAAACCAATCAAAAACATCAAATACGAGATGGGTTTGTAAAACTAACCTTCTTATTCTCATTTATGGAGTTGGTTCTTCTTCAATCTCTTCTTCCGGTTGATTTTGTGGTTGATTTTGAGTTTCTTCTTCACTCTCTAAATCTTCTTCTTCTTCAATGGGTTGTTCAATCGCTCGATTAGAACGAGATACTGGCTTACGGCGAACCATTATATAGATGAGTTTAATCGTCGACTAAATTTTCACGAATCAACGATTAAATTTCAGGGATGATACGATGAAAAAAAAAGGAGAAGTTGGGTTCGGCTGTGGAGGATGAGGAGGAAGAAGAAGGGGTTGAAACTGATTTTAGGTTTATGATTATAGATTTTTGTATTAAGGTTAGAGATACATCAGTAATTTATAGGATTTAAGGGCATATAGGTAATTAAACCACCCATAGGGTACCCCTTATAAGGTCACCCAAGTTAAGACTAGTCCTTTGTATGCATTGAAAGTTTTTGGTATGCCCAATATCATGGTTCATATGTAGTGTTTTGGTGGTGAAATCCACTATCTGTTTATGGCCTCTCTGCATTGAACGGGCTACATATCAGTTATTAAGCCCATCATACAGACTTTAAAATGCCCGTCTTGTGAACTAGCCATGCAACTCATGTAAACATAGTTCCTTGTTGATTCCCGTTGTCCGCCGCTTGGAGACTTGCCAACCCATGATGGCAAGCATTTGTTGACACGAGCTTTAACTTCTATGCTCCATTCTGACGCTTTTTCTTTCTCGAATTCTTCCACCAAGAACATCAATTTCTTACTTCTCAGATTCACTTATTCTCTTCAATGTCTCTTCATCACTAAAGTTGTCCTGCTTTTCAGACAATAATTTACATCACTAAAGCTGATATGCTTTTCAGACAGAGATGAAGAAATAAGAGCAAATAATGAGAAATAGTTTCGCCTCCAATAACATTTGTACTTTTTTGCCTTTGAAGCGGCGTTTCTTCTTATTTTGTTCCAAATGACTCCAAAGTACCTAAACACTCAAAAGCAAACATAAAATACATAATTTACAAGAAAGCTTAGCAAAGAAAGCATAAACAATAGATAAATATTAAGGTGTTTTAGACACCTATCATATGCTTAGGCGTAAGAGATTTTGATATACCATGCTTGTGATTTACATCTAATATTTTAGAAATCAACCTTTGGCAAAGAATAAGAGTCAACAAAAGAGCTAAAATTGTTATGAGTCATTATATAAACCAATTGAATGTGGTTAATGGTGGAATCCGAAGTCCTAGTATCTCTCGACATTTGTGACAACCTTGTGAATATATTTTTAGTATTTTTATTCTTAAGCCCCAAATCAAAACTTTACAATCCCGAGTTGAATGAATCTTATTTACCACTTCTACAATCACATCAGATACACCAAAATTTAGCCAACCATCCTGACGGCAGTGGATGGGGTACATTTTAGTGTATACGCAGGGCCTAACGTCAGTGATTTTAAAAGGATACGAGCCTTCTTGGGAGAGTTAGTATAATTCTTAGACATAAACTAGCAAGTACCCGGCTTGTCTTATATTTTGTTCTGGTGGCGGAGTTCGAAAACAATTGGTTGCTTCAAAGGTTGCTTGAAATCTAATTGTATTGGTGCGGTTGGTTTTCTCGAAACTCGAGAAGTTAAGGTTATTTTTTAAAACCGAGGAGTTTAAAATTGAGTATCATTAACCCTATTGGTAAGGTGTTCCGGTTAAGGAGGTTACTTGTTGTTTCTTCCATTAAGTTTTTTTCCTTTGTATATAAATTAGCCTTTTAAATTTCTATTTGAATATCTTTTATCTTTCAGACTTGTTTCAATCTTTTAATAGTACCATATTCTTTTTATTGTATTCTCATTATGGCTACGGTACCTGTTCCCACTCCTCCTGAAAATATTTTTGAATTTTATAATCTTCTGACTTATTATGGTATAGAGGTTTCCTGGCCTTCCTCGTATACGATTAAAGTATGTAATGTTAAAGATTTGAAGGAATGAGAATTATTGATTTCCGAATTTCACTTGCAGTGTGGATTCATGCTTCCCATTCCTTCGTTAGTTCATGAGTTCCTGCATATTAAGAATCTTTCTCCCGCGAAGATGGAGTCGAAAATTTTCAATTACATGTGTTCCATTATTCTTCCGAATCATAATATTACCGAAGACAGAAAGATAAATGCTGGGCAATTGTGTTCTTATTATGAAGTTTGAACCTTCCCTGGTTGTTATCTAAAGACCATTTTTTGTAGCAGTTCGGAATTATCCCTCGGCTTTGAACATGAAAATCCAGTCATGCACAAAAAGTTGGATGACACTAAGTTTAATGATAAGTGTCGCCTCATCTTTCCAGGTCGATGGGAGCATGTTATTCAACTACTGACTCTTTGAGGCTGAAAGCCTTTCCTTTTCCTCGTAAGTTTTTTTCTAATACTTTATTTTTGTGCATATAAGAGATAGTGCGCATAGTACCATGTCTTCTAATTTATTCATTCTTTCTCATATATTATAGATAAAAAAAAACTATGGAGCTCGGTTTTTTTCCCAATCCAAAAGGAAAAGGGATATTGTATCTTCCTCTGAGGTTCCCTTCGAATTGAATTCTACGGGTTTCGGTGCGAGCTAGTCTTCTTCGATCGGGCATAGCGACTTAGATGGTGCAGCCGCACTAAAATTTTTACTAGCTTCTTGCCACTCGACTGATCCATCACCCTCCTCCTCTAGGATTTCCGAGGTAGAGACTCGGATGGCATCGAAACTTGTCTCGGTAAGAATTTCTCAATTTTATGCAAAAAAGACTTTCTTGGTTCGTCTGTGTTTTCTCTTTTATCAGCCATTTTAACTGATTAGCGAAGTATTTTTGTCAGTTTATGAACGAATTTGTTAGAGGGGTTCATTTTTCAAGGAATCTCCAGCAGAAAGCCGATGAATCCCCTTCTGCACGGTCGATGTTAGCAGCTAGGCTTGATATTGAAAGATCCAACATCTCGAGTTTAACTCGTCAGGTTGCAGATCTTAGCGCGAAATGTAAAAAGATTGAGCTAAATGAAAACCTTCTGGAGGATAAAATTGTTCAGCTCAATCAACAGCTTAAGATTGCTCGTGAGCATCTTGCTTTGACTGAATCTCTCCCTCCTCATTCTTCTGAAATTGGCGCCAGCTCTCGTGGTGATGTTGCCAGCACCGTTGGCGTTTATATAGGTAGAGGGAAGTCAATCCTTAGTAACAGTGTATCTGATCAGACATCCGAGGATTCTGATTGAAAACTTGTTTTTTACCTTCGTACCCTTTTTATCTTTTTATTTTTGGTAAATTTGGATTATCTTTCCTTCGGTTAAGAGAAACATGTCGCCTTGCTTGGGCATATGAGAACTTTAGTAGGTGCAATAGAGTGATGAGGTATCATCACTAAAAATTGTGAAGAATGCAGATGAAGATAAAGGACCCCTGCAAAGAAGAATTTTGGTTTTTGTTGCTTGTATTCTGTTCGTGAAACTTGTGTTGCACTTAGTTTGTTTCTTTGGAGATAGAATTAGTGCTCCTTTTGTGCACTTGTTTGTGCTTTGATACCCTAGAACTATGATCTTGTTTGGTAAAATTTATATTTTAGTGTGGGCATTTTTATAATAAATTTTTACAAATACCTTTCTCAAATAAATGAATATCTCCGGAAAATGCTCTAAAACTTGAGATTTACAGTCTCTCTCACAGTGTCTTACAACCAATGGATGTTATCATTTTGTATGGCTGAGATTTAAAATAAAAAATACGGGTTTGGTTGGATATCAAAGACGGGTTTGGTTGGATATCTCGTGGTCAGCGGAAAATACCTTGCAAGAAATAAAAACTTAATATCTTTCTCTTCGTGGTCATGGCCCCCCGTTTGATAGAACCTGGGATCTTGCAACGGTCTGGTATGTTTTTGTGTTTCACACCACGACATACAAGACCGTGTACATATTATGAATCCAGCAACATGTGAGCACCTCCATCTTCCACAACTATGCATCCCAATTACACGAGATCAAGTACTTGGGTGGTATCCACGATACAACGTAATTGCACGAGATCAAGTACTTGGGTGGTATCCACGATACTGTCAACCTACCAATAAGTACAAGGTAGTTCACATTCACATGGATGGTAAATTTCAAGTACACACTCTAGGAGACGAGAGGGGATGGAAGAACATAATAAGGGAGATTCCTTTTACTATTCAGAGTTCAGGTGTGTATACACATGGTTGTATTTTCTGAAAGGATTGTCGTCCGCAGGATACTTGCATAGTTTCTCTCAATTTAGACACCAAGACGTTCCATATTGGTTACCCACGTATCAAATTCTTGTGAGTGAATTTTGGGTAGATTCTTACCCATCACTTGGGATGGTCATGTTCTGGAAGGATTTTCGTCCGCAGAAATACGACAAAGGAATCACAAAGCTGAGTATGCAAGGGGAAGCGAGGAAAATGCAGTTGAATATGCTTTCTGGAAGGAGAAAAGCTTGGCGAGGGAAGCTCGTAAACATAGAGAGAGAGAGATGCAAAGCATGCAAGGTTGAATACTTGTAATAAGCGAAATAGTGAGACAAAAAGTGATTCTGAACAAGAAGATGTTGAGGTAACTGGTGAAGAATTTGAAGAAGATGTGGAGAGTATGAACTTTATACGGTTTAGTTTCATCATCGTCATTCTTGTATTATCATCACAAATATTGCTGAATAATAAAAGAAAAACAGTTGTATCTTTGTCATTATTTGGTTAATCAAAACCAGTACATCCAAAGAGGAAAACACGACGTCTTCCAACTTGACCTTATTCCAAAATAAGTTGATAAATCTTTGCGATTAAAGAAGAAATAAAACAAATAGCGAGGAAAACTCCTAGTCTCATTCGCACTAAAGTGTTATGTATTGATCGTCTTGAGACGGATGTTTCCAGCACACTTACTAAGATCACAAGGGATTTTACTAAAGTGTGGTGTTTGTTATGCAAGTAGAATTTAGTAACTTCCTATAAAAATAAGATCAAAATGAGCTTTGGATAGGTCGCACAAACGTCTATTTCTTTAAATGAGGGCATACGTCATCATCATTTTCTTACCTCCTTCGCAGCATGAGTAGAATTTAAGCAATCTAGAATATTGCTTGTGTTTCAGTTTAACTACTTAGTTATGTCTAATTGATGGTGTCTGAATATAAGCATTGAGGACTTCAGCACAAAAGATTTCAACTCATATTGTATTGGTATACGGTCAAATGGGATGATGTAGTGTTTTCTATCTGGAGAATGTATATATTCTCTTTCACTTCTCACACCTATTCGGCTATTCCCAAGAGACGCATACAAAGGTTAAATCCAGAGAAAATTGGCTTAACCTACTCTAGATAGTAATAGTAGGGTAATAATAGTACCCTACTAAAATGTCATGTGCTTTCAGACGTACCTCATGATATAATGGTTATACCCGTTCGATTTTGTTTCCTTTTAAATAAGAATCTCGTTGTAGGTTAAATTGGCGGAGTAAGTTATAACCTTTTTTAAGATGAAACCTTCAAATATGCGTCACTTGTTGGTACCACAAATTTTCAAATAGTGCCTGCTCATTAATACGCGACTATTCGCTAACAGGTGTATTGGATGTCTATATAAGATTTACCCGTATCTGCTTGTATCATTCTACAAAAAGTAAATTCTAAATGCTTTTAATTTATTTATTTTTTATAATCTTTCATCAGTAATAGTGATGGAAATGTTTCCGGATTTAACTCCCGAGATACTACACCTCCTCCCAAGTACAAAAAGTATTTTTGCAAGCAAATGTGTATGCAAAGAGTGGAATTTTGTCCTTGCAAACAAAAGAATTGGACTCCTTTTCGGTTTCACTAAAAAAGTGAGAGAAGAAAAAGTTGCACAACTCTTCTACAGAGAAAAAATTGAGGAGGAAGATTACTACACGATGATGGGAGATTTCTATCAGATGTTATTTGGAAACAATGGTACCTGGAATATTATCCAATCCTATGATGAAAATATGTCACACTCAATCGTTGGATCTTATAATGGTCTGGTATGTTTTTATGTTTCACACCACGGCATACAAGATCCTATTTATATTATGAATCCAACAACGGGTGAGCACCTCCATCTGCCACAAATATGCGATCCAACACCAACGCCATAAATTATTTGGGGTGCACGATACGTCGTAGAGGGTTTCAACTACTATGAACATACCGGTGAATACAAATTAGTTCGAATTCAAGTGGGCGGTAAAGTGGACGTACACACACTAGGAGACAACAGGGGATGGGGCAACATCGTGGAATTTCCTTTTACTTTTTGGGATTCAGGTGTGTACGCACATGTTTGTATTTTTTGGATAAATCATTATATTTATCACAATGATCAGATAGTATCTTTCAATTTGGACGATGAGACATTCCAGTCATATTCGCCACCCCCGCATCATATTTATGAGAATGGTGGTTTCAGTATTCCAAGACTTGGAATGGTCTTGTCTGGAGATCGCCTTTTATTTTACAATATTCACGATATTTATGATATCTGGATTGATTTTTAGGCACCCATTTCCGATAATGGTATTCATACGCGGGCACCCGGTGTAGAATGGAATTAGTAACCTAAGAGGAGCATTGTCTTGGATTGGTCTTCGAATAGATTTTGGCATCCTTATAAGCTGATAGCCTTGGGAAAGAACATCGACATCCTATTGCAAAACAACCGTTGTTTAGCGCGTTATAATGAACTCACCAGGAATTTGACAGAAATTTTGGAGACAAGGTGGGTAAAGGTTAGAGTTATTCCTCACATGAGAAGCGCAGTCTAGTTGAGGAATTTTGGTGGAAAATTGGAAACATGTACTGACGATGTCCATGCCACTAACATATTTCGTGTGTAGTGTTTTTGTTTTTGTTTTGATCAGAGTAATGTAGAGAGAGATGCAAAGCATGCAAGGTTGAATACTTGTAATAAGCGAAATAGTGAGACAGAAAGAGAGTACTCTAAATGCAGATGTTGATATCGGTTGTAATGAACTGGGTCTTTTCTTCCCAACTAGTAATCTTATAAGAAATCCAGTTAGAACTCTAATATTGGCTTTGTGAGAACTTTTTTTAATGAGTTTTTTGAAATGGATGTTTAATGAGGCTAACAAGGTAACTTAATCCTGCAGCTCAAAATTGTAGATAGTGTTCAAGGTATATTCAATCAGGAGAGAATTTAATTTTGCAGGATATTATAGCATTGCAGGAGAAAAAAACTTGGGAGAACATGCAGAAAATGCATACAATTTTTAGGATTTAATATAGTTAGAAGGTAGTTACCCTTCTGAAAATTTATGCAAAACGAGTTTTGCACTCAGATTAAACAATTTTCTTCGGTCAACCAATCAAAATCGAAGGTTTTTTCCTCCCACATATTTACTCTTTCATATTACAAAATACCACCGAATACGCGTCACATGTGCGACTTATTTGCGAAATGTCAGTAATATTCCTAGCAAAAAGTAGCACTGAATACGCGACTCCAGTGAGATTGATTAACGACACTCAAAATAATGTGTGACCCCGAGTCGAACGGATCTTAACTTAATAGCACAGTTTTTGTGACTCTTATTTGATGGATGTGCGACATATGAACGACGTGGGGCACAAAGCCGTTTAAGCCGAGTTAATGCCGGTAGGCTATTGACTTAATAGCACCATATTTGCGTTACCTTAGTGATGGGTGTATGACATATCTGCGACGAATTTTAATGGCCAGATTAAGGAAAATTAATAGCTAATGGTTACAGTTTCTGGTTCGCATTAGTGATTCTACTGTTTGAAGAAAAAGTGAAACTAATCGAAACAACATCCTATTAAAGTCTCAAGAATAGAGATTTGAAATCAGTTACACAAGATACTGTTTTTTAGATTGGCATGAATCATCATAAAAAATCAATTTTGAACTTTCTTATACAATACAGTTAATCGGATGCAACACAAACTTACTTCTACTGATCCACCATGAATGGGAATCCTAAGTAGTTATTCAACAAACGAACCCCACAGAAAAGATGTAAATTCTGATAAGAACCTTAAAGGACCATCGGGATTTTCCATCACGAGTCTAATTAAAACTCTTTTACGGGAATGCTGAATCACAAACTTACCGACCAATTCAATACTCTTTCAGAGCCACAAACATCTATTTTATCGATCGAAAAAAGATCAACCATCCCTGCGCCAGCTCTTGATTGTGCTGAATGAAGTGATGCCTGAAAATTGGAAAACTTTGATCTCCAATAACCCAAATCAATCATGCCTGAAAACCAGATCCCATATTAAAACAGTGGAACACAAAACCTATACGTATGTGCGTCCCCAACTCCGAGGATATGATTAGGTATTTTATATTTTGTTGGGGGCGAGTTAGTCAACCAGAAAAATGGAATGCTACTATGTTAACTTGTGGTATTTTGTGTTTCATTAACTTTTATAGTGGTACCAAACGTCATTGTCCCTTGGAAATACTATAAGAAGAGAACGACCATGACTATGTTTTATGAAGAATTCAAGAAAAAGTAAGTGCACCGAATAAAATTAAGACTATATGAGTTTTATATATTACATACTAAACCTACAAAATTAACTTATATAGGCTATCAGGATACAATGGAATCAATAAGATTGGCTCGCCACAACCGGATGATCCCCAACGAAAATAGAAAGGCTATATTGGGAATCCGTAGTGTGGAATGTGGTGTCGCAGGCCCCCATAAGAATTTTCAAACTTATCACACACCTATCTATATCTAATACGTGTCCGACAACTAAGTCATCTGCCCCCACATAATTTCTTTGAGAATTAGTATATGCGGTAATTGCTACTCCAATCCGTAGAACTAACTCAACCTTTATCTCCCCGATCAAAAATCATCCAAAAAATAAGGAAATGGTTGCTTCATTAGTCTCTCAAAGTTTCGGTAAATTAATATTTCAAAAATAACGTGTCATGTACCTGAATACGATGACAAGAGGGGGTGGATATATTTGAGGATAAAACTCTCTTGATTCGTGAGAATCAAGCCTCTGAGTTCAAAGAACACAGCCTAAGAAGAAAAAATTTCTAATAGATTAATAATTTGCTTGCCCTAACTATTACATGACTTTCAGATTATAAAGATACACCCCTCACTTGTAGATCCAACGGCTACAATGCCACCAGATGTTTACATCTAACCCACTCATTACAATGATAAGGACACCCACTCTTAAGCTAAATAATACTAAAAACTACCTACCCCATTGAATACGATATGGGCACTCCAATATAATACCAGGTACATGACATTCTACCCCCTTGAAAACATCCTTGTCCCAAAGGATGAGACATAAATGAGTCGAACGGAGTGTTGGACAGTCGCACACTAGAATACCAGTAGCCATTATATCATCGAAAAACCATGTGAGGCCCTTGTACCCTGAAAAACAAGGCTCATCACTCCACTAACCATTTTCCTACGAAGTGCACAGTTCATAAATGGTCTCGCTTCCTCTCTAAAATGCAAGCAGTGAGGAATATGGGTTCAAGCAATTTTCCTATATCAAACACCAAACGGAGACAACCCGTATAGCCAGGTTCCCCATTTGTAAGCACTGTTAAAACGTGACACCAGAAATGTCAGTGTCAACTGGCCTTGTATTTTCCGCAAACTGACTAAGCCATTCCAGCAGTACACAAATGAGTTTGGCAACAAAGTATACAGTAATCTGAGTACAAATCCTAACTTCACAGAACATAGTACTCCACCAACCATTTGAGAACAACTTGTATTTCCACCGCTAGAACCCAATCCACAGTAATACATTCAAAATTTGGATTACAAGAAGGAAGACCTGATGTGCCTTTTCCTGTGCATGTATACTAGCACACACCTTGAACCATTCACCGTAGAAGACTTGTGCAGCTCTATGTATACCATGACAAGTAAATCGCAGAAGATACTTGTAATACCAATGAGGATATTGGCTGATTCCTGAAAGATAAAATTAAGCTGTAGTATTGGCATGAACTGAGAAATGAATCGTTGCATTAATACTTCTTCCACTCAAAAAAGAAGTTGAAAACAACTTGAATTTCCATCTCAAGTACTCAACCCACAACAACATTTGAAGAATCATTTCAATTTCTTCCAGAAAAGCAAGATTTTCATAGACCCATGGTGCATGTAAAGGAGAGAGTGAAAAGAGACTCGTTCTGAAAATCCTGGCATAACCTCATAACAGCGTGCCTCTTACACCATTGTCCAGTCCTAGTGCAGAAATGAACTTTCATACCCCAGACCACAGTTTCTGCAGAATAATGCTTCATACAAGCAGTTTGCAACATCTTGGAAGTTGTCAACAATCTTGCCTGTAATGTTTCTAGACCACTTTCTGTAGCCATTGCTGAAATGTAGCTCGGAACCAGTACAACATGTAACTTCCACTTAAAGTGTTGCTCGAGATTAGATGGCCCTATAATAAGCTACTCAACAAACTTGGAATAAGGCTGCATCACATCTGTGATTTTCACCCCTTTTGAGCCTTTCCATAATAACTTCAATGAGTATCCAAGTTTGAAAACAAGTGCAACAACAAATTGTTTACTGTAATTGGCCGTTACCCTGGAATTCTTAAGCCACAAATTGAACCCATACCCATAGTCAGGGATTAGGTTATGAGCAGAATTTTTAGTGTGCTCATCCAATAAGATCGAATACATAGTGAATACCCAAAAACCAGAAGTAGTGATGATTATATTGAATTCAGAAATACCAGGATGGTCAGAAAAACCCTTAATGAGTCGGAATCCTTTCCCACGATCAAACATTCTACGCACATAATCGAAGGCAAGTAAGGAATAATCATCAATTAGTAACTTGGAACTCACCTCAAGCAACACACACTTGAGCTGTAAGAATTTTTTTTTTTGCTCCCTTAATTTCAAGCACTTGAACAGACCATGGAATCCCTGCAGCAGTAGGGAAGAGAAAAATATTCACAGTCCATTGGCGATTCTTCTAAATGCACACCGATCTAGCCCATAAGAGAAACAAAAATCCAATGCTCTCTGAAAAATCAGTAACCAAGGTCGAGTTACCACTAAATTCAGTAAGCATCTTATTATTATCACCTATATCACCCGGTTTAACCAACACCCATTATGTTGGCGCTTGAAGAATCCAAATGGTACACAGAATACTGCTGTTTATAGGTGAAAACTGTTTCTGCGTTTTTGGTAAATTTGGGTGTGTGTGGATGAGAAACGAATCTAAACCCTAAACAAATGCACTGCACGAGACTGCTTTCTGATTCGAGAGATCAATCTGTACAATTCTGGCCTAAACCAAGAAATGGTCGTTCTAGACTTGCTTCGGTCACAAAGTGAAGGAGATGGGGTTGATCTTAGGGAGGGAAGCGGAGAAGGTTTTGAGATTGTGAAGGTGTTGGCTGTTTATGACTTGTATCAGAAAGCTGAACTGGCTTGCAAAATGTAATCTATCAGTTCTGGTGTTTTCTGGATACGAATGACAACACTTGGTTTTCTGTGCTTGTCTGTCCGTTTAGAAATAGGTGATGAACCTATTTATACAAGTCATAAAGCACAAACCTCATCTCTCGTAGGAAGTGAAGGAAGTGAAGTGATGAAGTAGTGGGGTCGTGTGTGAGTGATTGCACGATCACGTCTTGGCCCACTTCTCCCATCATCGCTAACCGTCCATGTCTTCCTGACACGTTCTTGTAAGGGCGCGTTGCACGTTTTAAACCGCCATACCAATACCCCAGTAAGTATCCCCCAATTTGTGACATGCTTGATGTCTCGAATGAGTGGATTGTGGGACCCACAGGGAGTAGCATACGATGCTAGGTTAAATAACTGAGTTATTTCGGAAATCAATATTCATGAAATATCGTGTATACTCTATGCATGTAATGCATCGAATATAATAAATATGTATGAAGCATCGTTGTTTAAGGCTTAACAGAGTAAGTCGCGGATTAAGCGTCTTAAAACAGATGTATGCTTAGATATCTTCGTATGATAGTATGGAGGATGCACAGGCAAACCCTCCCTTGGCCGATCACATGATGTGGTAGAGTGACGGATGGTAATCACCAGGACACCTTATTGGCCATTTAACTCCTATCCTAGGCTTCCTAACCAAGATGGTAGAGTTGGACGGACGAGATGATCTACGACGCTCATCTGCGACCGTTGATGAAGTTTTAGGGTTTAAAAGAGGTGCGCAAGCATCACTCTTCAGCTTGGTTGAAACCAAGCATGGGAGGCGTTTTTGGCAGGACCGACCGGGCATGCGTGTAGACGGGTTGCCGGTGTACATGTCCATACCTCACTGTCTCATGAAGGCGCGATCTAGGCCACTCAATTTGACCGGTAAAGAGGAGTGGCCGAGATCGAATTTCGACAGGAATCCTATGCCACAAAGGATTCTTAAAGGGGCACGACATGCCACCTTCAAGGAACACGAATCGAGGCATCCGGCCATGGCTTTTCTTGGTCGGTCGGACATAGAGATAGACGGGCCCACAGTGATCACGTTGATACTCTCTGGACTTCCTTAATCTATTCCTGCACCCTTCATCCAAGCTGGCGAAGATGGACGCTCGTGATTGATTAACGACACATGTAACATGCCGCAAACCCTAATTAGGGTTTTGTATAGTTCACGCCCGTGCAACTTCAACCGATCGGTTTAGCAACCTGCACTCCTCCTTTGGGGAGACCGATTGTGTGGGGCCCACGTTGGGCCAGCGGTGAGCATGTGTGTACTTGTTCCACGGTCCTAGGTGTGATCTAAGCCATCCAACCATGCTTGCGAAGTTGGATGGTCGCGATCAATTTAAGACACTAGTGGTGTTTCCACGGCTTTTAAAGCATCACGCCAGCCATGTTTTGAGCAAACGTTTATTGCTCCATGTCTTGGTCGTGAGAGAGTCGATCATGTAGGTGAAAAGTGGGCCCGTCAATGTACGTACCAACACTTCACCGTTCAATCGTGGGACGATCCAGGCCGTCTAACTTGGCTTGCGAAGTTGGACGGTCGCGACTTTTTTGAGACTGTTTTAGACAGCTTTGCGCATACGAGCCACTTCATACCAGCTCAACCATCCTTCTTCAGGGCTGGTGTTTGGTGGTTATTTGGGGGCATAGCATGTGTTCGACCGGCCAAGGCATAAACGGGCCCGCTGGTGGTCATTGTGGTGATAGCCTGCTCCTGCTAAGGATCGTCTAGGCTAGTTAAATCATGCGGCAACCTGCGTGGTCGTGATTATTTCTGAGACTGACACGGGCAGTCCAGATTTCCCTTAGGAAATATACTCACTCGGGGCTAGAATAACACACTGAGAGGCTCAATCGGGATAATATAACACACCGAGAGATGTAGCCTGTACGGGTATTTCGTGCATGCCTCACTATTGATACTTGGAGATTCGTGTTACTCTGCTAAGAGCAACACTCAGTCGTCATGCCGCACCAATAATGAGAGTTTTGCGGGAACAACACAAGAAATACAAGGCTAATCATGCAATCCACGGAATATCGGGATTGTTGCTACATTCTCCGTTATGGGTGTATTTAATTCACATAATACTGGGATTTTTGCCACATGTTCCATTCTAGGTGAATTAGTCAAGTGAAGAAGTATTCATCACTCAGATAGCTTTATCCTCCGCAGGACGTCGGCATATTAAGTTCGGCTTTAACAATTTTAGCCTTGAGCAAAAATCCACCATCAACATTAAGTCCCCTGCCTAGCGCATAATGGTTACACTATTGTGGGGTAGGCATGAGATGGTGACGTATACAACGTAAAAAGAAAAGACAAAGGAAGTTTACCTGGAGGGACTTTGGCTAGCCGTGTTGGCCATCGTCCGTGTGAGTACACCAGGTGTGACCACGACCTTGGTGGGACCGGTTTCCTCCTCCGAGCATTTGATCCAAGAAGGGAATAGAACTTGTATGCTCCTCTTCCCATAGAAAACGTGCATGTAACCCTGGACGGATGTGGACCCCACCATGTATATGCTTCGACCAAACGTCAACCTGTTGCACCTGTTTGATAGGCATGTGGGCTCATTTCTCTCAACCGTGGGACTCATCATGCGCATGTTTGATCGAACGTGAGCTTGTTGTGCCTGCTTCGGTTAAACGTGGGTCCACTGCGTGCCTGCTTCAGTAGAACGTGGGATCCGATGTGAGCATGCTTGCTTCGAACATGGGATGATGTGCATGCTTCGATCAAAAAAGGGTCCACCGTGTACATGTTTCAAACGTACGCCCTTTCTTGTGCATGCTTTTCCCATACGGTTGATATTCTTGCTCGAGTGGCATCCTTGCTACTTCGACCAAACACCGACCCTGCTATCTTGACCAAACACCGGCCTTGCTGCCTGCTTCGGACGTGGGACCCACAGCGTGCTTGCTTTGCTCAAAAATGAACCTTGTCTGCTCAAATGTGAATGTGGGTTCTGCAGAGAGCGTTAAAGCAGCTTCTGGAGCGTACGTCTAAGCGGGTCCCGGAGAGAGCGTTGAAGCAGCTTCTGGAGAGTGTTGAAGTGTTGAAGCGATTTCTTCTGGAGAGAGAGCTGAAACGCCTTCTTCTGGAGAGAGCTGAAACGCCTTCTTCTGGAGACAAAGAGCATTGAAGCGGCTTCTGTTGGAGGGAGAGCTGAAACTCCTTCTTCTGGAGAGAGCTGAAACGCCTTCTTCTGGAGAGAGAGAGAGAGAGAGAGCATTGAAGCGGCTTCTGTTGGAGGGAGCATTGAAGCGACTTCTGCTTCAGTTTGGTTTCCCCTTGCGAATTACATGCTTCTTGATTGACCATCTCTCTTGTGTTGAAGAAGTTCTTGACTGACGGCGAAGGAATTTCATGCTGAGCCTCAGTCCTCAAGCGTGGTTTACGTGGCTCTATCTTGTATGCCCGATGGGTTTACCATAATAAAGGTATCGCCATCCAGCCTTCGTACTAGTAATCATATTACTTCTCCATGGGTAAAGATATGCAGAAGTTTAGATTACCTATTGTACATAGTGGTCTATGGTGAAGCTCTGGATGGTATCAATCGACGAGCAACAACGGTTCTTGGCAGCAGCTGTAATCAGAAGAGACTGGCAGGGAGAGGCGTGGTGGCAACTTGCACGAACTTGACACTCTTCATAAAATGGTAGAGATCGTCTCGTTATTAGAGGGAGAAGCTGGAACCGATGGCTTTCTTGATGTTTCTTCATGGAATAGAGAAGAAGGAGACAGTCCCCTGCCCACGAGTATCCACTGAGCTTTCGACTTGATAGATGTTGTCACGCTAGGTTCATGAGGCCGTCTTGACATCTTGGAATCATAATGATATCATGCTTGCATCTCTCTAAATTCACCATCTTTGAGATGGGCAGTGTTAAGCAGTCCCCAGTCACACTCCTTTACCCTTATCATTTTTGGATCGTGTCTTTGAGGAGTTCGGAAGTTCCTTCACGCGAATAACTTAACTAATAGGCTCTGCAAATATGATGAATCTCCTGACATTCTGTATGTACCTCTTAAGTCCCGGGTGCAATCTCCTTTGGCAGCGCAACTACTTCTTCCACGGGAGACAAATTATGAAAGCGTCTCTCATTGATGTAGTTACCGTCGATCCAGATATGGAATATCTTGGACGTTTTTTTATCATTATGGCAGTCATGCATGTTGTACTAGAGTTGAAGTTGGCGTTGGACGCGCATGATGTTGTATGTCGGTGGCTTTCCTCTTGCTGCTTCAGCGAAACTGTTTACGGAAGGCTGAAGGTCGTATTTCCTGTTGGCGAGATGTATGCTGAGTAACGAACATCATGAGGCTCTTAATTACTGGCAAACCTGGTTCTTTCTAGCAGGGAAGATGTTGTTGTAGATGAGCGTTCAACAGCTTCACGAAGTCCATAGGATGACCAAAAGCGCAGATTCTCCAACATAGCACGATAGACATGCACCATCGTCTGATAGAGTGATTCTCCCGGATCTTTATCTTTTTGAGGCTTCTCCCTTGAGGTATCGGCTCCAGTGGAAGATTGCCGTCATAGAGCGTTGATACGTTGCACCGGCATTATTTAAACCAAATGGCATTAAAGTATAATAAAATTTTCGAGAGGAGTTCGGAAAGCTGTCTTACTTGCGTCATGCTCGTACATCCTTATCTGATTGTACCCGATATATCCATCCATGAAGAAGAACATGTCTTGTCCGCTGATGGAGTCTACTAACATGTCAATGTTAAGTAGAGGAAAATCGTCTTTGGGGCAGCATTTGTCAAGTCTCTGAAATCCACGCAGCACCTAATCTGTCCATTTTTCTTTTCACCGGGACCACATTATCCAACCAGGTCAGATGATGGATGAGCTTAATAAAGCCAGCAACAAGCTACTTCTGAATCTCAGTCTTGATTTGCTCTTATGCCTCGTGCCTGAATTTTCTCGGAGATTGCTTGATCAGCTAGGCTCCAGGTATGACATGTAGATGGTAGGTGACCAATTTTTCATCTGGACCGAGAATTTCTTCATACGTCTAAGCGAATATGTCCTGGTATTCTTTGAGAATTTGTACAAGCTTTGTGCGTTCATCTATGCACAAGGTTGAGCTGGTGGAGATAGGCCTAGGAGATTCCTCATTCCCGATGTTAACGATTTAGAGCTCATCAGTTGTGGAGTTGGTGCCGTCTTGCAGCTGTCGTGGAGCATCCAACACCTCTTCCTGTGGATCGTCGTTGTTGTAGCATTCCGTTGGGTGGGGAGACTTGGTAACAGTCTCTCCTTCTCATTGATAACAACGGCGTCAGTATACGGTTTTCCTTTTCTGGTCACGGATTTCCACAAAATTTCGTTCCCTCTTAGCGTGAGCGTGGTTTGCGGCTTCACCGGATGAAGAAGAACGCTTTGTCAGCAAAGATGCATTGTGGGGCTTAGCCCTCAATGATGCGAGTCAGTCCTCCTTCTGGATTGACACCCACGTGGGGAGTGGTATGCAATGAACTTTTGTCTGATACTTCATGCGGAGCTTATATTGGTTCAATCAATTCCAGTCCACATATCGGTGCATAGGGAGACAGCGATGCAGGGATACAAATGACTTCTTTATTCAGCATAGTCTTCAGGCACTGGTGATATGTCGAAGGGACAATCCTACTGTCATGAAGCCACGGTCTCCCCAATATCATGTGGTAGTCTGGCTCTTTTTCTATGACTTCGAATTTCACCTTTGACTGGACGGGCCTTACAGGTAAATTCAGGTTGACATACCTGTACGCGTTAGTTTGGTTTTCCTCGAAGTCTGTCATTGTAGTAGGCTTCCATACGATCTTTCCTGGGCGAACCTTGGCTGTCCTGAGAGTCTTGAGAGTAATCACATTCGAATAAGCTCCTGTGTCGTTAAGGGCCCTCTTGAACTTTGAATCTTTGATGCGTGCGGTAACATGTAGGGCACGGTTGTGACCTTCCTCTGGTTGATTGCAGCAAACGTCTCCGTCCGTTGATTCTTCGAGAGGTATAAAAGTTCGCATAAACTTTACACTATAGAAGACGCTTCCTGATCCACCGGACTCTGGTTCATAGTGAAACTATTGACTTGAGGAAAATCATTGTGAGGATCAGTCCCCAGTGTAGGAGTCTCCATGACAGGACCGCTCATATCTGATGTCATCTTGATGAGGAGATCGAGTATGTCGTTTATCGCTTCTTTGATCAGGTCCATGTAGGCCCGTGCCGCTGAAGTACCTTCTCCGGGTGCGTTGAATGCATTCCTTTTTGGCTCCAAGGGGTGTCGCGGCTCTTGTGGCAATCGATCAGTTAATGTCTTTAGAAAAGTGAGTACCTCTTCCTGAGTTGTAGCCATGTCCGTTTGGGACCTAACGAGAAATTCTTGTCTCTTCATCAAATCCACCATGGTAATAGGGAGTTGTCCTCCTCTGGCTCCTCCAGGTCCTCGTCTCGATGGAGGAGTGACAGTTGCTCTGGTGGCGGCTTGAGGCGTTACACTTGAAGAGATGCCAGGGTTTGCGGCTGCTCTGGATCTGATGATAAGAGGTGTCACGCCCAATGGAATATCTCCTCCTGCTCCGCTGGTGCTGGTAGTAGAGGAAGTAATTCCACGAGATACATTGATGGTATTGACTGGATGCACGGTGACACCTAGGATATCAACACCGAGAGTGTTGTCAACGCTAGTCCCGTCAAGATTGGTTGTTGATCCAGACCTAAGATCCACCATTTTCGAAATCAGTAAAATTGAATTGGTACTGATGAAATTGACTTCACAACCGAGAGATTAATCTCCCACTGTGGTCGCCAATTGTTTATGGGTGAAAAATGTTTCCGCGTTTTTGGTAAATTTGGGTGTGTGTGGATGAGAAACGAATCTAAACCCTAAACAAATGCACTACACGGGAGTGCTTTTTGATTCGAGATATCAATCTATACAATTATGGCCTAAACCAAGAAATAGTCATTCCAAACTTGCTTCGGTCACAAAGTGAAGGAGATGGGGTTGATCTTAGGGAGGGAAGCGAAGAAGGTATTGAGATTGTGAAGGTGTTGGTTGTTTATGACTTGTATCAGAAAGCTGAACTGGCTTGAAAAATGTAAGCTATCAGTTCTGGTGTTTTCTGGATACGAATGACAACACTTGGTTTTCTGTGCTTGTTTGTCCGTTTAGAAATAGGTGATGGACCTATTTATACAAGTCATAAAGCACAAACCTCATCTCTCGTAGGAAGTGAAGGAAGTGGAGTGATGAAGTAGTGGGGTCGTGTGTGAGTGATTGCACGATCACGTCTTGGCCCACTTCTCCCATCATCGCTAACCGTCCATGTCTTCCTGACACGTACTTGTAATGGCGCGTTGCACGCTGCACGATGTAAACCGCCAGACCAATACCGCAGTAAGTATCCTCCAGTTTGTGACATGCTTGATGTCTCGAATGAGTGGATCGTGGGACCCACAGGGAGTAGCATACGATGCTAGGTTAAATAACTGAGTTATTTAGGAAATCGATATTCATGAAATATCGTGTATACTTTATGCATGTAATGCATCGAATATAATCAATCTGTATGAAGCATCGATGTTGATGTAATTTGTAGATAGTGGTAAAAGTGGTTCGATTCTCAGACTTGTGAAGGATATTAATTAGACTTAAATTCTAATATTAAAATAGAAAACTCACTAAAAATTATAGCAAACTCAATCAAAGATGATATCAATACTAAAAGAAACACTGAGGATAAGATTTCACTATTTTCCAAGTTCAAAGTGATTAAACCAATACTTATGCAATTTTCTTGTTTAATTTGATTCTAAAATATTGCAACAAGTAGATTTTCAAAAGTAATAATTGTAAATACCAAGTATGAAGCATCAAAAGTCTTACAACTAAGCATACTCCATCAAAATAGATCACAATCACTCAAATAAAAATCATATTCAATAAATAGTTCAAGGCAAATAATCATATAATTATTGCAAATAAAAAGATAAAATAGAATATACCACTTTTTATTGGAAAAATAGCTTCCTCTATCGCCTCAGCAATGGGGTTTAGCTCCTCATATTACTCATGATATCAAAATATGTGTTTGTTGCTCAAAAGATGATTAAAAGAGTGAAAAGTAATAACACAGACTGTTTGCAACAGTGTATTGATGTTGCAAAACAGCTGTTACAATGGAACTGTTACAGAAAAACTGTTGCTTTGTCGCTGATTTTAAGACCCTAGAATACGACTGCCCTGCACAGCTTAATTTTCTTCAGCTGTTAAACAACGACACTGTTCTGCGACTGTTTCCTGTGCGTCAATGTTCTTCACGTTCTTCTCTTCAGCAGCAGCAGCAGCAGAAACATAGTTTGGTAAAGCTCTGATTTCTTCTTCTCTGGCTCTCCTTAGGTTCCCAAACTCTCGACACCTCTTCTATATGACCCAAGACATCTATTTATATCAAAAATACCGGTTAAATCTCTCCCAAATCTTCCAAAATCTCTTTCCTTCTCTTCACGGCCAAGTTGCGGCAATTTCTTGTTTTAGAATTTCTACGCGTTTCTGAGCTTTCCTTTTTATTCTAAACTCTTCCTTAGATAGATACAAATCTTTGGGAAGGTTTACATCGCTTTAATCTCTCTAAAATTCCCTAAAACAGGTCACACACGTGACTTTCCATATTTTCTGTTGTGAGAAAAATCCGTCGATTGAGCCCAGTCTAATCGATTTAAACACCCATATCAGATTCCTAGACCCATAAGGAGTCTATCCTATGAAAATCAGAGGTTTAATCGACCTCAAACTCCTCCAAATCACGATTACCAAAACTGTTCTTCACTGCACTATTTTCCCGCCAAAAACCTGGTTTTTGAAATGTTGAAGATGGTTGCCCCTTATCCAGAGTAGGGGTGTGATTAGCAACTGCCTGGAAATGGGATGCCCCTTAGTAATTAGGTTACCCCTTATCCAAAGTGAGAGTCTGAATAGAAAATGTCCTCCGGGTGCTTTCCGACAACTTTTCGAGCCAATTTTTTCCAAAAATGTTTATTGGCCAAAAATACCTACAAATAAATAAAACACCATGATAAGTACAAAAATGAGCCCTAACAATGTATAGAATCGAGACAAATCGGACACAAAAATGTGTCTATAAAATACCCCCAAACCTATTATTTTCTAGTCCTCGAGCAAAAATAAAATAGAAATAAAATCCTAACTCACTGTCGTAGGCATCGTCGATTGCATTTAGCGTATGCAACAAGCCTTTAAACCCCTAGGTGTCCCTAGTGGCGAAGTGTTGTCTCCGGAGGGCTTACCAGAGGTATACCCACAAAACCTTTATACTCCAGACCCTAGCTATCTACATAGAACCTTGGAAGGCACTAAAGAATCTCCTTGGTTGGCATACTTATTGACTACAGGAGGAAGTACCATGATGCGAAATTCCAATTGTTGTACACGAGTTTGCACTCAAGCATACTAAAATACATATGAAGTGACAGAGCTCTACTCAGATAGTCGCACTATGGACATCAATATTCGGAGTCAAAACTAATCACATGGATAGATCAATAAGATGGATATAGAAAAACATAGATGGTTTTGATGTTTACTAGGTGAACGGTATTTCTCATATCTGTCTGAAGGCCTCCGCCAAAATGAACCTATCCTAATGAACTGAGATACCGGTCTGACTAATATCAACACACTGGCATATACAAGGGTACCAGTGGTCGATAATCCTAACTCGAGGTCAACACAACTGGCATATACAAGGGTTCCAGTGGTCGACTTTATTAAATTTATTCCAGTTGGTCTGATGGTCTGGTCTCTTTTTCTTTTTCTTTTTTTTTTTTTTATCTCAATCACTCTAATTCACCCTAGCATTGGTAACAACTTGAATCGTGAGCCCCACCTAATCACTTAGAGAAACATAGTTTAAAAACAAAACAAAATAAAAACAGAAGTGAAAAGGACTCAACGAGATATGGTGAAACTATCATGTTATTTCTAACACCTGAGCTCTGTGCTTTTATGAATAGACTCTTTAGATGTTGCCATCTAGTCAGATTGGTTCCTCAACTCCTACAACCAAAATGCTTCCATCCACTTAGATTGGTTAGTGCCATCCTTAATAGGGATAAATTTCTAGGCTCTGGAGTTTATTTATTGCAACGAAAAGGTAACAAAAAGTTACCCCCCCCCCCAAACTTAAATCTAACATTGTCCTCAATGTTTCTAATCAAAGAACAGTACCAAAAATATAAGTAACATGAGGAAATAGTAAAGAGAGAAGTCGGAAAGATAGTACCTGGGTGAAGTGTAACCAAAAACCTACAAAAATATTATACAACATACAAAATCGCCTCGATGGTCAATCAAGGTAAACAGGGTCCTCCAGAGGGACCTCCTCAACATCACCTGTAGGAAAAGGCTCTAAAAAGGGCTTCAATCGCTGACCGTTAACCTTCGAAGAACTACTACCATCTGGTGTCTCAATCTCAACAGCGCCATGAGGAAAAACAGTACGGACCACAAAAGGACCGGTCCACCGAGAGCGCAACTTCCCGGGGAATAGATGCAAACGAGTGTCATACAGAAGAACTTTTTGACCTGGAGAAAATGACTTTCGTAAAATATTCCTATCATGCACAAGTTTCATTTTGTTCTTATACTCCTTAGCACTATCGTATGCATCTCTACGAATCTCGTCCAACTCATTGAGCTGGAGCTTTCTTTGAGCTCCTGCCTTGTCAAGTGAAAAGTTTAAGTTCTTAATAGCCCAATAGGCTCGATGCTCTAACTCAACAGGCAGGTGACATGCCTTGCCAAACACTAAACGATAAGGTGACATTCCAATGGGTGTCTTAAACGCAGTACGGTAAGCCCATAAGGCATCAGTAAGCCTCGACGACCAGTCTTTCCTATTTGGATTAACTGTTTTCTCTAGAATACGTTTAATTTCCCTATTGGAAACCTCTACCTGACCACTAGTCTGAGGGTGATATGGGGTTGCTACTTTATGGGTAATACCGTATTGTTTCATTAAAAGAGAAACGGTCTATTACAAAAGTGTGAACCTCCATCACTAATTATAGCTCGCGGCGTACCAAAACGTGTAAGTATATTCTCTTTCAAAAACTGGACTACGACCCTGTGGTCATTCGTTTACACGGAACCGCCTCAACCCACTTAGACACATAGTCTACACGACAAGTATGTAAAGATAACCAAACGAAATAGGAAATGGACCCATAAAATCAATGCCCCACACATCAAAGACCTCAATCACTAAAATAGGGTTCAAAGGCATCATATTTCTACGGGAAATGGTTCCTAACTTCTGGCAACGCTCACAAGAAACACAATGACTATGGGAATCTTTAAACAACGAAGGCCAGTAAAATCCACACTGCAAAATCTTAGCAGCAGTCTTCTTAGCACTAAAATGACCCCCACATGCATGTTCATGACAAAAGGAGATAATACTAGACTGGTCACTCTCAGATACACATCTCCTAATAATCTGGTCCGGACAATACTTAAACAGATAAGGATCGTCCCAAAAGAAATGCTTAACCTCGGCTAAAAACCTAGAACGATCTTGCTTACCCCAATGTTGAGGGGTTCGACCAGTAACAAGATAATTCACTATATTTGCATACCAAGGTGATTGGGAAACAGAGAACAATTGTTCATCAGGAAAGCTATCCCTTATAGGAAGGGAATCACTAGGGGAACTAACAACTAGCCTAGACAAGTGATCTGCTACTACATTTTCTGCACCCTTTTTGTCTCTAATGTCTGGGGAAAATTCCTGTAACAATAGGATCCATCTAATCAATCTAGGTTTGGTATCCTTCTTAGATAAAAGGTATTTCAAAGCAGCATGATCTGTATAGATTATGATCTTAGAACCTAATAGGTAGGACCTAAACTTATCCAAGGCAAACACGATGGCTAAAAGTTCCTTCTCGGTAGTTGTGTAGTTCATTTGGGCATCATTCAGAGTTTTGCTAGCATAATAAATCACATGAAGTAATTTGTTTTCTCTTTCCTAAAACGACGCCTATAGCATAATCTGAAGAATCACACATAATCTCAAAGGGTAGGTTCCAGTTAGGTGCCTGGACTATCGGGGCAGTAGTGAGTAAAGTTTTAAGCTTCTCAAAAGCCTCTAAACAAGCATCATCAAAGACAAACTTAACATCTTTTGCAAGCAAATTGCAAAGAGGTCTAGAAATCAAGCTAAAATCCTTAATGAATCGACGGTAAAAACCTGCATGCCCTAGGAATGACCTAATATCTTTTACGGTTTTTGGGACCTGTAAAGTCTTAATAAGGTCAACTTTGGCTTTGTCTACCTCTATACCCTTTGAAGAGACGATGTGCCCTAACAATTCCTGATTTAACCATGAAATGGCATTTTTCCCAATTAAGCACTAAATTTTTTTCCTTACACCTAGTCAACACTAATGTCAAATGATGCAAGCACTCATCGAAAGATGAACCAAACACTGAAAAATCATCCATAAAGACCTCTAAGAACCGTTCTACCATATCAGAAAATATGCTCATCATACAACGCTGAAAAGTTGCAGGGGCATTACATAGCCCGAAAGGCATGCGTCTACGCAAAGGTACCAAAGGGACAGGTAAAAGTGGTTTTCTCTTGGTCTTCTGGGGAATAACGATCTGATTATAACCGGAGTAGCCATCTAAGAAGCAATAGTGACTATGTCCAGCTAATCGCTCTAGCATTTGGTCGATAAAAGGAAGGGGAAAGTGATCCTTCCTTGTGACCTTGTTCAATTTCCTATAGTCAATACACACACGCCATCCCGTGGTCACTCGGGTTGGGATTAATTCATTATTATCATTCTGGACTACAGTGATACCTGATTTCTTGGGGACAACCTGAACAGGGCTGACCCACTTACTGTCTGAAATTGGGTAAATAATACCCGCATCTAACAACTTAAGCACCTCTTTTCGAACTACCTCTTTCATGTTAGGGTTCAGTCGACGTTGCATCTCCCTAGAAGGTTTGGAGTCTTCCTCTAAATGAATCTGATGCATACACACAGTAGGACTTATACCCTTAATGTCTGCTATAGTCCACCCTAAAGCTTCCTTATTGTCTTGAAGTACATTTACTAGCCTACTTTCCTGATCACTATCCAAATTGGAAGCTACAATCACAGGTAAAGTCTCAGATGGGCCTAAAAACACATACTTTAGAGTATCGGGTAGTGGTTTAAGGTCCAACTTTGGGGGCTCTTCTAAAGAAGGAATTAGGGTAGTCTCAGAAACTGGTAACGGTTCGAACCTAGCTTTCCATCTATCAGTGTCTAACACAGGGGTAGAATCTAATAGAGCATTCACCTGTTCAATAGTGCTATCGTCGTCAAAATCTAAACCAAAATGGGATAGACAACTTTCTAATGGGTCTTCAGACAAGATGTTTGGTAATGACTCCTGAACTAAGGCTTCTATCATGTTCACCTCCTCAACACATGTGTCATCTAGCTCATGAGGTTGCTTACTGACATTAAAAATGTTCATCTCCATAGTCATATTACCAAAAGATAAACTCATCACACCATTTCGACAGTTAATGATCGCATTAGACGTAGCTAAAAATGGGCGACCTAAAATCACAGGTATCTGGTTCTCTGGGTCAGGGACAGGTTGGGTATCTAGGACCACGAAATCCACTGGATAAATAAACTTGTCGACCTCAATAAGAACATCCTCGATAACACCTCGAGGGATTTTAACAGACCTATCAGCTAACTGCAGTGTCATCTGAGTAGGTTTCATTTCACCAAGTCCTAGCTGTAAGTATACATGGAATGGCAGTAAGTTCACACTGGCTCCTAAGTCAAGTAAAGCTTTTTCTACCCGGAAGTTACCTATTGTGCAAGCAATGGTAGGAGAACCTGGGTCTTTGTACTTTGGAGTTGTGGTGTTCTGAATGATTGAACTTACGTGACTAGCTAAAAAGGCTTTCTTATGGACGCTAAGTTTTCGCTTTCGCGTACACATATCCTTAAGGAACTTGGCATAAGCAGGAATTTGCCTAATTGCATCTAATAAGGGAAGGTTTATGGTAACTTGCTTAAAAACCTCCACTATGTCATTAAAGTTCGATTCCTTCTTTGTTGGTACTAATAGCTGAGGAAATGGGGCTCTAGGCCTAAAATCAGACCTTTCAGGAACCGAATTCACTCATCAGAAACTTTATCAGTCTCTTCAGCTACTGGTCCTGAGAGGTGAGATCCTGAGGGGTGAACTACAGTATGTTCACTATCGGGCATGGTTACCTTATTGTCTACAACTCTACCACTTCTAAGGGTTCTAACAGCATTCAATTGATTCGATGGTTTTGCACCTAATTCATGAACTCCTCTAGGGTTGGGTTGTGTTTGACTAGGAAACTTACCTTTTTCTCTCAAAGAATCACTTATCAGACCAACCTGGGTTTTTAACTCGGAAATAGCCTGACTATTTTCTTGTCCTATCCTGTTACTAGCTTGTAGACTCTGTTCTACGGATAACTGGAATTTTGCAGTTTGCTGAGTTAACAAGGCGAGAGATTCCTCTAAACTTAGGATTTTCTTATCTGACTGATTCTGAAACTGAGCTAGTCCTGAAGGATTCTTAGTATAGCCAAAACCTGGGGGAGCATTAGAATTACTAAACTGACCTTGACTTTGGCCCTTAGACCACGAAAGGTTCGGATGGTTTCTCCAACCAGGATTATAGGTTTCTGAATATGGGTCAATCTTTTGACGGTTATCAAATCTAGTGTTATTATAAAGAGCATTGGCCTGCTCTTCAATATTCTGGCCTTCCCAAAAAGGCTCCACTCTACCACTAGTCTGGCCCACTTCTAAGGCTTCTAACCTTTTTGCTATAGCAGCAATTTTGGCATCTGATTCATAGCCTCCTTCTACCCTATTAACGTTTCCTCTACTTAAAAGAATTGTTTTCTGGGGTGCCCTACTATTTTCCCATTGCTGGGTTTTTTCGGCGATTTCATTAAAAAATTCCATCGCCGCATCAACAGTTTGGTTTTCAAATCCACCAGTGCATAGAGACTCAACCATGGTCGTTGTGGAATAATCTAAACCCTCATAAAGGATCTGAACTAGCCTAACCTTTTCTAAACCATGATGAGGACACTGGGATAATAAATCATTGAACCTTTCCAAATACCTATATAAAGATTCTCCCTCTTGTTGTGAAAATGTGCATATTTGCGTCCTAATAGACGATGTTTTGTGCCTAGGGAAAAACTTATTGAAAAAGGCAGATGTAAGTTGTTCATATGTCTCAATTGACTCGGAGTCCAAACTATACAGCCACGACTTGGCCTTATCTTTCAGGGAAAATGGGAATAACCTAAGTTTCAAAGCATCATCATCTAAGCCTCTAATTCTTAGAGTACTACAAATTTCCTCAAAATCCCTAACATGGTAATAAGGGTTTTCATTTTTTTCCCTAAAAAGATTGGGAGCATCTGTAAGGTCCCAGGTTTCAGTTCATAGGGTGCCTCCGTTTCAGCTAACTTAATACACGAAGGACGGGTAGTCCTAGTTGGATTCAACAAAGCTTTCAAAGTTGCCATTTCTGGCGCTATCGGAGCAACAGGATTCTCTCCTCAGTCAAAGAACGTTCAAAAACAGACTCTTCAAAAGCCGGACTTTCTAGATTAAGGTAATCGAGACGCTTCGAACTACTAGGTTTCTCTTTAACAAATCTACCTAGTGCGTCTCTTTTACGTTCAGGCATACAATAGAATTTTCTAAATTGGAAGGGTAAGCAAACACAGATCAAGGCCGACTCAACCAAATCAAACCTATTGATTTCTAGCAAACAAAAAGCATGATGGCTCCACTTAGATTGTTTCTAGACCAGCTTCTAATCCTTCGAACGGGAATTCGTTACAATTTAAGCAAACCCCTCTGGAATCAATCCGAGTTAACGTAAGTTGAATAGAGGCGAGGGAAGCTCGGTGGAGCTTTGATACCCAAGGCCTCACCGGTATTACAAGGCGGCGCAGTCACGCATTCAACTTACAGAAACCGTCAAGAACTTCGAAGTATGCTTAAAAGAGTAACCAATATTTTTCGAATGACTTTCCTGTTAAGCTCGTTACCCTATCGGTCTCGTTCTAGTCAAAATTTTAGGCTTAGGTTCGCGTAGGTTACGTGTTCCTAAAGCGGGCAAGAAGAGAACGGTGATGAAATCCGAACCCTTATCTTGTATGGCCAGGCCTTGCCCTTTACTAGAAAAATAAATGTCCGTATTCAGTCCTCAACATATATGCATACGAAGGAGTCCAGTAACTCGCTGACAGGGGATTCGCGAGTGTTTAGAATCTTACCTCCCGTTCCAGACGGGGGATGAATCGGTTGTAGTCGACTCGGGCCACTGACTCCGATGTCTAGTGTACGAACCCAAGGTGCAGAGACAATATCGTAATTGTCCTCCTTCTCTGCAAACAGTTTATATTTAAAGTACCCTTCCGTAGGGTAATAAAAAAAATGTCCCAAAGTCCAAAAGTCCAAACAAAAAAAAAAAAAAATTACAAAAAATAATAATAAACCCTAATACAGTTTTTTTTTAAATAAAATAAACAAACCCTAAACTAAAATTGTCTAAAATAAAATTATCTTCTTTTCTGTTCTTTCTGCTTAAATCTTTAGCTCCAAGTCTTTATGAAATCACCAAACTCCTTGGCTCAATTTTCTTTATGATCCAGAACCTGTAGACACAAGATAAATACCCAAAAACATAAAAAAGGACAAAAATAATAATAAAAATAAATAAATAAAATAAAATAAATCTAAAACCATAAAAACAAGTCCCCGTCGGCGGCGCCAAAAATTGATGTGATTTGTAGATAGTGGTAAAAGTGGTTCGATTCTCAGACTTGTGAAGGATATTAATTAGACTTAAATTTCAATATTAAAATAGAAAACTCACTAAAAATCAATCAAAGATGATATCAATACTAAAAGAAACACTGAGGCTAAGATTCCACTATTTCCAAGTTCAAAGTGATTAAACCAATACTTATGCAATTTTCTTGTTTAATTTGATTCTAAAATATTGCAACAAGTAGATTTTCAAAAGTAATAATTGTAAATACCAAGTATGAAGCATCAAAAGTCTTAAAACTAAGCATACTCCATCAAAATAGATCACAATCACTCAAATAAAAATCATATTCAATAATAGTTCAAGGCAAATAATCATATAATTATTGCAAATAAAAAGATAAAATAGAATATACCACTTTTTGTTGGAAAAATAGCTTCATCTATCGCCTCAGCAATGGGGTTTAGCTCCTCATATTAATCATGATCTCAGAATATGTGTTTGTTGCTCAAAAGATGATTAAAAGAGTGAAAAGTAATAACACAAACTGTCTGCAACAGTGTATTGATGTTGCAAAACAGCTGTTACAATGGAACTGTTGCAGAAAAATTGTTGCTTTGTCGCTGATTTTAAGACCCTAGAATACGACTGCCCTGCACAGCTTAATGTTCTTCAGCTGTTAAACAACGACACTGTTCTGCGACTGATTTCTTCTTCTATGGCTCTCCTGAGGTTCCCAAACTCTCGACACCTCTTCTATATGACCCAAGACATCTATTTATATCAAAAATACCAATTAAATCTCTCCCAAATCTTCCAAAATCTCTTTCCTTCTCTTCACGGCCAAGTTGCGGCAATTTCTTGTTTTAGAATTTCTACGCGTTTCTGAGCTTTCCTTTTTATTCTAAACTCTTCCTTAGATAGATACAAATCTTTGGGAAGGTTTACAGCGCTTTAATCTCTCAAAAATTTCCTAAAACAGGTCACACACGTGACTTTCCATATTTTCTGTTGTGAGAAAAATCCGTCGATTTAGCCCAGTCTAATCGATTTAAACACCCATATCAGATTCCTAGACCCATAAGGAGTCTATCCTATGAAAATCAGAGGTTTAATCGACCTCAAACTCCTCCAAATCACGATTACCAAAACTGTTCTTCACTGCACTATTTTCCCGCCAAAAACCTGGTTTTTGAAATGTTGAAGATGGTTGCCCCTTATCCAGAGTAGGGGTGTGATTAACCACTTCTTGAAAATGGGATGCCCTTAGTAATTAGGTTACCCCTTATCCAAAGTGAGAGTCTGAATAGCAAATGTCCTCCGGGTGCTTTCCGACAAATTTTCGAGCCAATTTTTTCCAAAAATGTTTATTGGCCAAAAATACCTACAAATAAATAAAACACCATAATAAGTACAAAAATGAGCCCTAACAATATATAGAATCGAGACAAATCGGACACAAAAATGTGTCTATCAAATACCCCCAAACCTATTATTTGCTAGTCCTCGAGCAAAAATAAAATAGAAATAAAATCCTAACTCACTGTCGCAGGCATCGTCGAGTGCATTTAGCGTATGCAATAAGCCTTTAAACCCCTAGGTGTCCCTAGTGGCGGAGTGTTGTCTCCGGGGGGCTTACCAGAGGTATACCCACAAAACCTTTATACTCCAGACCCTAGATATCTACACAGAACCTTGGAAGGCACTAAAGAATCTCCTTGGTTGGCATACTTATTGACTACAGGAGGAAGTACCCTGATGCGAAATTCCAATTGGTGTACACGAGTTTGCACTCAAGCATACTAAAATTTATATGAAGTGACAGAGCTCTACTCAGATAGTCGCACTATGGACCGACCGGGCATGCACGTAGACGGCTTGCCGGTGTACATGTCTGTACTCACGGTCTCATGAAGGCGCAATCTAGGCCACTCAATTTGACCGGTAAAGAGGAGTGGCCGAGATCGAATTTCGACAGGAATACTATGCCGCAAAGGATTCTTAAAGGGGCACGACATGCCACCTTCAAGGCACACGAATCGAGGCACCCGTCCATGGTTTGTCTTGGTCGGTCGGACATAGAGATAGACGGGCACACAGTGATCACGTTGATACTCTATGGACTTCCTTAGTTTATTCCTGCACCCTTCATCCAAGCTGGCGAAGATGGAAGCTCGTGATTGATTAACGACACATGTAACATGCCGCAAACCCTAATTACGGTTTTGTATAGTTCACGCCCGCGCAACTTCAACAGATCGGTTTAGCAAGCTGCACTCCTCCTTTGGGGAGACCGACTGTGTGGGGCCCACGTTGGGCCGGCGGTGAGCATGTGTTTCCAGTGGTGTTTCCACGGCTTTTAAAGCATCACGCCAGCCATGTTTTGAGCAAACATTTATTGCTCCATGGCTTGGTCGTGAGAGAGCCGATCATGTAGATGAAAAGTGGGCCCGCCGACGTGCGTACCAACACTTCACCGATCAATCACGGGATGATCCAGGCCGTCCAACTTGGTTTGCGAAGTTGGACGCTGGCGATCTTTTGAGACTGTTTTTGACAGCTTTGCGCATATGAGCCACTCTATACCAGCTCGAACATCATTCTTCAGGGCTGGTGTTTGGTGGCTGTTTGGGGCATAGCATGTGTTCGACCGGACAGGGCATAAACGGGCCCGCTGGTGGTCATTGCGGTGATAGCCTGCTTCCGCTGAGGATCGTCTAGGCTGGTTAAATCATGCGACCAACCTACGTGGTCGTGATTATTTCTGAGACTGACATGGGCAGTCCAGATTTCCCTTAGGAAATATACTCAATCGGGCTAGTATAACACATTGAGAGGCTCAATCGGTCTGATATAACACACCGAGAGATGTGGCCTGTACGGGTATTTCATGCATGCCTCACTATTGATACTTGGAGATTCGTGTTACTCTGCTAAGAGCAACACTCAGTCGTCATGCCACACCAATAATGAGAGTTCTGCGGAAATAACACATGAAATACAAGGCTAATCATGCATTAGTTAATAATGTATGAATCCACAAAATATCGGGATTGTTGCTACATGCTCCGTTCTGGGTGTATTTAATTCACAGAATACTGGGATTGTTGCCACATGCTCCATTCTAGGTGAATTAGTAAAGTGAAGAAGTATTCATCACTCAGATAGCTTTATCCTCCGCAGGACGTCGGCATATTCAGTTAGGCTTTTACAATTTTAGCCTTGAAAAAAAATCCACCATCAACAACTACCTGGGTAGGACCTTTTATTAAACAGCAGGCCAACATCGCGACTATCACCACTCTTGACAAGCAAAGGCATATGTGAATACTCAAATAACAATTCTAAACAATTCCCAAACTCCACAAGTATCTCCGAAACTAATTTGTCACAATGAGCATCCAAGAATATGAACTCAGTACCAACAATCCCACAAGAAGTATTTGTATCAAAATGGTTTTCAGAATCATCAACAAAAGAAAATAACCCCTTAACAATTTGAAATTCTTTTCCACGATCAAATATTTTATCAGCAGACTGGAAAAATGGATAGAAGATAACCCTGTAGGCAGTGTGTGATTGAAAAAAAAAATTGTGCACACAACACACATTATCCATTAAAAGCATTTTAATAAACAGCTTCCCATCAGCATGAATTTCAACATCATTACAAAACAGGGGAATTATTGAATCTGTAAACCTCAAATCTGATTTAAACCCAAGGCTAGGAATCAATGGAAGAATCAATTTCCCAAAACAATTGGGTGGCACAGCTGCATACTTACCCCAGTCAAATATGCTACCAGAATAATCAGAAAGAAGAATAAAACTATTCTTATCAATTACCTTGTTGTGACTACTGACGAACTCCTTCAAGCTTTGGAGTTTCTCACAACTGCCCTTATTACTCGTAACTTCTTGAGAATTCACCACATCAGATAAATCTTCCTCTTTATCGAAGAAAAACGAAGGGATGAGCAACTGAAATTTGATAGAATCATCATCTTCTTCTTCAACAAAGAAAAATTGAGGAATTAATTCATCAAGGGAATCGAAAGAATCAACAATCAATTCTTCAGCCACAAACAACTCTTCAATCTTTGTTTCTTCTGGAACCACAACTTCCTCCATTGTTGGCTCTTCAGAGTGAATTTCTTCTTGAATATGTTGAGATTCTTTAACCCCATTGATTGAAAGTAACTCCTTAATCGCTGATGGTGGTAAGTAAATTGATTCCCACTTAAGATTGGTGAAGGAGATTAAAGACTCTAATTTCCTAAGATGATAATTTCGACTTGGTGAATATACATCGTTAAGCATCTCACTATGCCTTCTCTTTAGATCAAGGTAATGGAGATAGGTTTCAGCTTTCTCCCTAAGTAGATACGAAATACTCCCCATGGATCGAAACGGATCTAGATACCAATTGTCATGTACCTGAATACGATGACAAGAGGGGGTGGATAGATTTGAGGATAAACCTCTCTTGATTCGTGAGAATCAATCCTCTGAGTTCAAAGAACACAGCCTAAGAAGAACAAAGTTCTAATAGATTAATAATTTGCTTGCCCTAACTATTACAGGACTTTCAGCTTATAAAGCTAGACCTTTCAGCTTATGAAGCTAGACCCCTCACTCTTAGATCCAACGAATACAATTCCACCAGATGTTTACATCTAGACCACTCATTACAATGATAAGGAAACCCACTCTTAAGCTAAATAATACTAACAACTACCTACCCCCTTGAATACGATATGGGCACTCCAATACAATACCAGGTACATGACATAACGGAGTATACCAGTTCTCCTTGCTCCCATTTTAAGTAATTCCCTTACTTATTGATGGGGCTATAATTGATTTCTTACAACATTGATGTATTTAATTTTGCTTTTCTATATTAGCATGTTGATTTATTGCACTGCAATTCGGGATTGTCGTAAAAATATGGCTCTATTATATGAATGTGTCCTTGGAGAGATATCAACTGCTAAACATAAAGATAAATCATCCAATCCATTAGGAGAGGCATTATTTTGCACTCTCAAAAAATTTCAAGAAAAATATGTGCCCCCATTAAACTTTTGTTCTGAATTCACCATGAAGCAACTGACATGATACAATGCAATGAAAATATGGTAAGCGTGGATTTGGTTGAAATTTTTACCTGCTAGAATTATACATAGCTAAACATGTGTTGGTTCGAGTAAATTGCAGGGTAAAACATTTACCTGCGAGGCGACGATGCTAGGATTGGTTGAGAACAGACAATGGTACTATATGGCATGCAACAGACGTGTTGAAAAGTTCGAGTACAATGAAGATGAGGAACCTTTATGTAGTAATTTCAAAAACAAATTTGAAAATGATATACGATGGTTAGAATGAACGATGTTTTTAAATAATTGATGGACAATACACCTAGACTTACTAACGCCTTAAAATATACACATGTACAAAATGAATTTGGTCGTAAAGGATGACAAAGATACTGCAGTATTCACAGTGATGGGAAATACAACAAAAAAGTTGATGAAATGCACTTCCAAAGAATATGTGCATCATTTGGACAATTAACTAAACAACTTTTTTCAGTCTCAAGTAACGATGAATTGTTTTAAAAGATTAATTATATTAATAGTAATGTCATAGAAGTATGGAAATCTTGAATTGATATAAGTTATTTATTGTATGATCGATTAAGCTGTAGTCTTCTTAAAGTATTTGGATACATTAATTAAGTTGTTGTTTTCTTTAATGTATTGTCACAAAGAAATAAAATATGTACTCTTAAAACTAAAGGAAAAGATTGAGCCGGGACCGTAAGGCCCCGGTGATACCTAGTTGACGTAACATAATTAAAACACAGTTAATTGTGAAAATTTTATCTTTTCAAACTTTTTATGGTACCGTGCTTTTAATTATTATTTCGACGGTTAGGCAAGGACAAAGTAAAAGAAAAGAAAAACTTTACTTTTACTAATCCTGGCTAAATTAGGGCCTATAGCACTTAATTTGGGCCTATAGTTAGATGACAAAAAAGGTCATTAGAAATAACCTTCACACCACCCCTTACCAAAATAATTATCCAAGTACTTATTTTACCTCTGATTAATTAGCATTAATTAATCATATTATGGATTAATTATGTTTTGGATGTGAGATTAATTAATGTTAGAGAGTTATTCAAAACATTAAACATTTAGATTATTTTTCGTAAACACTACTCAGAATCGGTATACGTTCATGTACTTGTAAACCGATTATGTATTGGTGTTTCCAAATTAACAGAGGACATCTATAATCGGTTAACGTTGCCATATGTAGAATCCTATTTTCTTAATCGGATTTACATATTACATATATAAACCGATTGTTTCCTTTCATACGATTTTTTTTCATTCATTCCATTATTATTGTAGGATGCATTTAGCACATGCATCAAGCCTTTAAACCCCTAGGTGACCCTGGTGGACGAGTTATAGTCTCGTGAGGGTTTACATAGAGGTCTACCCACAAAACCTATAAAAAAACTTCTAAAGCTATCAATCTTCCTCCGAAGACGATACACGATCCATGAAGTCCGGGTCATCCTCCAGGATTTTTTCTACCAAGAAGTGATAGCTTGCATCGAATGCGAATGCTTCCCCCTTTTCCTCAAAGTAGCGCGCTTTCACGACTTCGTACTACAGAAACACAAAAGCAAACTTACATTTGTTAGTGGTGTTTCATTGGAAGATAAAACAACATAGGTTACGTAAAACAAACCACAAAAATACTTACAAATTGTTCAATGGACAAGTTGAAGGGACGAGTGTTAAAAATCCGAGGTTGGATAGCTAAATAAGCAAGTATCGCACTTTCGATGACTAGGTACCTATCATGGACTTGTTGAACACTTCTTCCATTAGGATTTCCAAATTCTTGGCTAAATGTTTTGTGTACCCTAGCCCAAAAGGTTTCGGAATCCACCCTTACGAAGGACTGACGTCTAACTCGAATTTCCAGGTACCATTTTTTGGTGATTGACAAATCTTCGTTTGAATTAAATGATGCCATTCACTTTCATTAATCCTAAAACATATATTCACGTCTCTTAAACAAGTAAACTATAAAGAAACACATGTAATATAAACCATAACTTGAATACACGATTATTTAGGTTAAAAATAATGGAAATTAATTACAATTTATGGAGATTTTCGAAATTTTAAGAGAGGCGGTAGCCACCCCTACAATACACACAACTCCGTCCCTGTCGGGAAAATCCGGTAAGAGGATCCAATGGACAAGGAGAAAGCTTCTCTGCATTTGGATATGGAAAGGCTGGTGTGGCTCCTAGTTGACGTGAGTAGCGGGATTACTTCCCAGTATACCTAGCATTATTGCTGAACAATGGATTTGGCTCAAACTTCATCTATTTGAGGCAGTCCCTTCATTTGTGGTCGACTAGGAGTAAAAAAAAAGAAAAGAAAAACCACCTTTAACCGAAGTATCTAGGTAGGATACAATCTAACCAATATACAACTGGAAGTACAATTATACAACCTTCTTTTTTTTACTTTTTAACCAAATTAATATTTAATTTGTGGAAGCAGCAAATAGAAAAAGAGTTCCCAAAAAACCAATTCACATTCCCCACTTTCTCCATCTCCCCATCTCTCTCCTCCCATAAAAAGAGAGAGAAACAGAAAATGTTGGTCTAGAAAAAAGAAGTTGAACAGAGATTTGGAAGCTCTGGTGAAGTTCAGAACTTAAAAAAAAATAATGAGTTTGTGGAATTAACAATTAAGTAAAAGCAAAGTGTAGAAGAAGATGACAACAAGGAATGGAGAAGAAGAACAACACCATACATCAATAAGATTACCCCCATCATCAACAGCAACAGCAAATAATCATCATCATCCCCCAAATCACAGCAATAGATATTACCCAACTCATAACTACCCAACACATTCAACATCATCATCAAGAGCATCATTCAAAGGCTGTTGTTGTTGTTTATTTCTCCTCTTAACATTTCTAGGTTTACTAGTACTTGCTGTAATACTAATCATAGTTTTAGCAGTAAAACCCAAAAAACCTCAATACGAATTACAACAAGTTAGTGTTCAGTATGTTGGTATAGCAGCAGCAACATCAGGTGGTGCAATATCAAGTAACAGTATAGTACCATCAGCATCATTATCGTTCAATATCAAGATGATTTTCACGGCTGTAAATCCTAATAAGGTAGGGATTCAATATAGTCCGACTCAATTTGATGTGATGTATAGAGGTGTTCCTCTTGGAAGAGCTTCGATTCCTGGATTTGATCAGCCTGCTCATAGTGTTAGACAAGTTCAGACTACTATTAGTGTTGATAGAGTTAATTTGCTCCAAGCTGAAGCTACTGATTTGGTTAAAGATGCTACTCTTTATGATCGTGTTGAGCTTAGGATTACTGGCGATGTTGGTGCTAAGATCCGTCTTCTGGGTATCACTTCCCCTAAAGTTAAGGTATGTGTCTTCATCTTCATCTTCTTACCCCAATTTCTCTGGTTTTCTTCACTGCTAACGTGCGCCGCAACTTTACCTTTTCTTTTGCGGTGTAAACCTGCGCACCCACCACCACCTCGTCTGCCACTACATTTTCTAAATCAGGGTTTTTCATTTTCTCTGTTTTTGCTAATGTGCGCCGATTGTTACCCCTTTGCTTTTGTGCTGTGTGTGTGGACGGACATTGAATTGAGAAACTAGTCATTGTGTTTGTGCTAATGTGTACCGAAACTGTGCCATTTTTGTTTTTGTGTTTGTTAAAATGCGCCAACTGTTGATTTGTTTTTGGATTGCTTTGGTGTGTAGTAGTAGTAGAATGTACGACACTGGTCTTGTGGGCAGAGCCACCGGCCCACTATGTGTATCTCCCTGATGCTACGGCAACAATGCTAACGTGAGTTGTTGTTGGCGTAGGACTGGGGCAATTTCAATCAAAAGTTTTAACTTTTTAAGGAGAATAAGTGCACGAGTTAAGTTGCCTACACTAGGTGTTGCGTTTAGAACCATTGTTGGCGATGTGTGACCTTAATCAATAAGGAATAGATTATGTCTGGTGAAATTCAAGTGTTTGATTCTTTGCCGCGTAAAAACGCCATTTTATGGACTTGGTAGAAACACCATTTTACGCCATTTGGTGACTATCCGAAACTGTAATTTTGAAAGCGGATAGCCGGAAATGTTGTTACCTATCCGATCTTTATGCATTTGGTGATAATTAGGGATTGCTTACTAGGTCCTGACTCATTTCAAGATGCTGTGGAAAAAACATTCGTCAATACATGTGAATATTCAATTTGATATTTTTTTGTCTGTGGGGGGCAATTCCTGATGCTTGACAGTAACTAGTTGTTTTCTTTGTTTTTTAAAATAATGTCTTAGTTGTGAAATATCCCTATCCAAATTTTCTTTCCGCATTCTCTGGTTAATGCTAACATGGTTACAATTACAAATTGCCAAGTTTTTTCTAACCTTGAGCATCTTGTGTGTGTGTGTTTGTTTGTTTGTGGTGTGATGAAATGGTATAGGTATCAGTGGACTGTGCAATAGTGATTAGTCCAAGGAAGAGTTCTTTGACATACAAACAATGTGGTGTTGATGGGTTGAATGTCTAGTGAAGAAAGCATCTCAAGGTGAACCTAAGCTGCATCATCAACTTTGGATTGGAATTTTTAACATCCTTTTTATTTAGAGAGAAAAAGAAGAAGAAAGGGAGAAACCCTTGTTCTACCACCTTATGTTGTCCACTTTATGAGCAAAGTGAATCAAAAGGTCGATAAAATTGAAAGTAAAGAGAGACAGAGAGGAAAAAAAAGAAAGAAAGGAAGCTCTCTGTTGAATAGGAGTACATCTCATGATTTGAGAAATGCGAGCTTTTTTTTGCCCATCTTATTATTATTGTTTATTTATTATTGCAAAACTAGTGAATTGTTCCTTGCCTTTAGTATATAGTATATCCAAGTGCTGGTTTATTCTTATTTTGCTGTCCCAAGTGGTCTATTTTGAAAGTCTTTTTGAGGTATACTGATCTTTTTATGATGTGGAGTCCACTGGTTTTTGGTGGAAAATTTTCGTCCTTCTGTTGAGTTTGATGATTCACCCATTGCCCCTCAATAACTGCTATACCGTATTGAATTAGCGCATCTTAAAGCTAGCAAGTGGCTGATGTTGTGCTAGGGGCTTACTGGTGGACTCTTGCACAAATTCAATACGATATACGATTTGTTACCTTTCTACACCTTTGTCACCTTATGCAGTAGTGTGAATCTATGGCCGTGTGGTGCTCATTAAAACCGCACCCCATGGGCCTTATTAGTTTATACCGACACCAACTGTGAAAGAAAACCAAGTATGTTTCACCTGATATTGGATAAAGATCTTAGCCAATAAATTGATTTTAAGAAAATATGTTAAAGTGTTGTTGCACCGGGAGGATATGATCGTAGCACGTCTGGAATTCCCGAACAAGGGCTTCATATAATGGATCCTTATCTTAATCTCATACTTAATGTAATGTACTTGATTTTGGCATCATTCGTCTTTGGCTTCTTTAAAGTTTCTTTTTCCCTTTTCCTTTGACAAGCAAGCAAGACTTTATTCCTTAGCTTTGTTGAGTAAAAGAAGGAAATGATGAATTTAGACGAGAAGAAAAAAAAAATCAGATGCGAAGGAGTTTGGAATTGTTGTTGTATCCCAAAAATACATTAAGTTCTACAGCTTAAAGGTTCCTGTCATTCTCTTTCTCATGGAGTATTGTGCACATTACTCCTGTTTCATTTCAAGAGTCGGAATATTATCTTTTGCTCTCTTCCCCATGTGTTTGGTCGATGAAACGAGTTTAGTTTTGATTAATGTAACCAAATTTAAATCGCGAAAGAAAAAAAAATAGATGTCCTAATACTTAATCTATACCTCCACAAGGAGGATTTTTATTGATGGGAGCATTTTTTAACTAGCACATTGATGGCCGTCATCTTTTCGGACGTTCTCTATGCATGATTTGTTTGTTGATCATTTTTGAACCAGCTGCAAGGAAATAGGTGGATTTTCTCTTTTGGACCCTTTTCATATGGAAAACGGTTTAGGAAAAGGGCATACGTGGTGATTAAGCTTAGGAAAAATTGTTCGTGAAGTTAAGTTCTTAAGGGCTGAGCTTGTGTCTTTGTATATATATGTAGGACTGTAATTAGAGATGTGAATATCCAACACTTAGAAGAGTGGTAGCCATGTGCTTAGGTTTTTGGTCTCTTTGTTGGGATGGATTGAGCCTAGAAAAATGGTATCCATGTGTTTAGGTTTTTGGTCTTTTTGTTGGGAAGGATCGAGCGCCATCGTGAAGGTCAATATCAATGTGAGGAAAAAACTTGTAGAGACATGATTTTTGGTGTTCTAGTATTTAAGGTTTTACCCTAAACCAAGTTTTTAAAGAGTATCCATGTTTTTCCCATGTTACTAGTAGCTATGAAAAAGTTGAAGAAGAGAAGGCATGCGCTTGTTTGAAGAATAGTTTAGAGAGTTGGTTTCTATGGCTTTTCTTCAATAGTATTCTCGGGTATGTCTTGTTAATTCTTTGGGTCTTGTCTAAGGTTGCAGAAAAAACATATAAAGATCTTGATATAATGAAAGTTCTTCTTGTTAGAGCACTGCTCGGTCGAACTCGCAAGTGTTGCTATCTCAAGCTTGTTTGTCAAGTTTAGGTGATCAAAACTATAAGTAATGATTTCTAGTATACTTATAGCTATGTCTCGGACTAGGATAAAATGTGTAGTTGAACTTTAGACTCCACGGTGTTCATCGATTGAAGACGAAGATCTACTGAGGAGAGCTTGGAGGAACTTCATCAACAAAAGGTATGTGGAGACTAAAACTTATCTATCACTCATAAGTCTATTCTATTTTATCTCCTATTAAGACTAAGTCGTATAGCTATATAGACTTTACATTATGCATATTTAATATTTCGAGCTGAGTTTAACTCGCTTATATTTTTCTTGAAATATGTGTTGGAAGCTTTTCGCTTTAGCTACATTCATCATTATTCTTGACGAGTTTAGTTGGAAGCAACTTATTTTTTGGAAACTAAATAATGAGTCAAAAGATGATCATGTGAAAATTTCCTCGAAACATCTTACATGATTTGTGTGAGACAGTCATTTGATGTCGACTTAGGATATTTCGTATTGATCATTCGATCACGTGAAAATTACTTATAAGCTAATAGTTTGTGTGAGACAACTATTGTCGTCTTCTAAGGATGTTTCAATGATTGAATGAGACTTTAGAACAATTAACCATTGTCTGGATATAACACAGTATGCCAACTGTTGTGGTATGATTCAGGTCCGGAAACCAAGTTTGCATGCCAGTATGCGAATGGTTTTAACTGTTAAAGTCCGGGAACCAAGTACGCATAACAGTATGCGAACGGTTCTACCTGAGTTAGGTCCGGGATGACAGTATGCATACCGGTTTGCAAACTGTCGGACAAGACCAATGTCCAGAACTTAAGTTTGCTTACCCATTTGCAAACTAAGTTGGTTTAAGTTCTAAATTCGGTTAAGCATGATTTCATACTCATGAACAAATACATATATAAATTAAGGAATACAATCTTTAAAAACTGTGGCTCAATGTTCATGAATTGATTCTCTTGAATCAAATCCGATTTTGTTTCTATTATGTCTTGTATATAACTATGAGAATATAAACAATTGAAAAAATCTATGAGTAACACAATTAGATTCATTTGATCTAGAAGTGTTAGATGAATGTGGTTAATAGAAAAGTGTTCATATGGCTAACTTCGGGTAACTACTGTTTAGCCAACTCAATATACACGTTTAGGTACGGTTACCCATATCTAAATGAAGGTATATTTCATTTTTGTGTAACAAACTAAGACCATCTAGCAGTGGAGAGATATAGCTTTGGTTTTAAGCAAACATAGCTTGAATCTTAAATCAGGTTTTCATCTAACAGTGAACATTGATTTCTTTGTTTCAAAGATATCAAACCCTTATTTGAAGCCTATATAAGGGAGAACTCTAGCAACTGGGAAACCTAATCCCCACATCTCCAGTGTGATACTAGTTGCGTACTGTGTAGTTGCGTGTTCTGATATTACTTGTTCTATCGTATTGAGTACTATCTTCTCTAAGATTGGCTCGAGATTTATCTCTGATGGGTAAGATATAAAAAGTAATCATAAAGCTCTTCTTCTCATTCTTTGTGATTCCACAATAACTTGTTCTACTGCCATGTAGTTAAGTTGTTGTGAGGTGATTGATATATCTAGGTTGTTCTTCGGGAATATAAGACCGGATTATCAATTGGTTCATGTTCACCTTGATTTATCAAAAGACGGAACAAAAAACTTCATAGGTATTTCTGTGGGAGACAGATTTCTTTATAAAGTCTTCGACTTTGGGTCGTATAAACTCTTAGTTGTGGGTGAGATCAACTAAGGGAATCAAGTGTGTAGAGTCATGTTGGGATTCAGAGGCATAAGGAACGCGATTATACCTTAATCGGCGTGAGACTTGGTTAGGGATCAACTATATTCCAGTCCGAAGTTAACTTGTAGTAGGCTAGTGTCTGTAGCGACTTAATACGATGTGGTGTTCAAATCTGGACTACGTCCCTAGGTTTTTCTGCATTTGCGGTTTCCTTGTTAACAAAACTTCTGGTGTCTGCGTTATTTCTTTTCCGCGTTATATTTGTTTATATAATTGAAATATCACAGGTTGTGCATAGTTCAATCAATTGAAAAATCCGAACTTTGGTTGTTGATTGTAATTGATTGACACTTGAACATTGGTTTTTGATACCGTTCAAGTTATTTCTCATATCAATCAGCCTCAGAGATTTCTATCTGTTTGATTGCAGATTGTATTGAGAAATTGAGATATAACTCTTGGATGTTTTTCCTTGATCGAGTCTGACTGTCTAGTTGATTCTCTTGAAATTATATTGGAGATAGTCCATACAGATTTCCGAACGAAATTTTGGATGTGGTTTTTAGACCCCCCCGCTTTTTCATTTCTGGTGGTGTTGGTCGTGGATGTAGCCTGTAAAGGTGAACCACGTATATCTTGTGTTGTGGTTGTTTTATGGTTCATCTTTTGTCTCTTATCTCTCTTATTATTCATCCCGTTTGGTTCAAACTAGAATTTCCGTTTGTAATCATGTGTTCTGCTGCTCGGGATAGCAATTCCCTAACAATATTCTACCTGCTCCTATGTTAAGATGATCATATATTGTATGGTCCCTGACCATGTTTTTGTTCATGTATGTTGCATATATCACCCAAAATACATGTTTATTCCTGAAACTTTCAAACTCAACAATTCTAGAACTGACTTTCTAGGTTCCTATGAAAAGTTATTTCAGGTGCAAATTAGTCTTTAAATTCCTTAGTTTGAACTTATGGATTGTGTGTTATCTGATGTATTGGATTTGTTGTTCGATTGCTATTGTTTATCACTCATTTTATACTTATGTTGGATTTGTTGGCTTTAATATCTTTTTTTTTTGCTAACAAAGATGCATTGTATTAAGATGGAGCCGTACATGTTGGAAAAATTGACACTAAAACAGGGTGAAGAAAAGAATGTTGTATTAGGGTTCAAGGCTCTAATGAAAGATTCTTTTCGACAATTATTCGACCCTTTCCCAATTGAATTGGCGAGTACAAACAGGCCAATGAATATCGCTGTCAGGATACTTGAAGCCCCATAACAGTGTTGGATTCAAAGCTTGTACGACCTTGATCCAACCAAGAACATACTGGTTTTGTTTCTGATGATGCTTGTAAGAAAGAAAACAGAGAAAGTTGAGATGTTCTTCATTAGTAAATGGAAAAAAAATCATCACTATTTATAGGGGACTCATGCCTATTGGATATGTCTCTTCATTTCCAAAAGACACATATGATGTCTAATGGGAATGATTGTGTCTTTTGTGAACCATCACACCCATTAGAGGTGCCTCTTGATCTCCAACTAACATCCATTGTGTCTATTCAACACAGGACACTCCCCCATTGTAGTGGCAAACCAAAAACGAAAACCATTTTATTTCTAAATTGTTGAAAATATCCAACAATCTCCCCTATTTTCAATAACCAAAAAACATGAAAATAAAGTAAAACTTATAAAACAGGAGTGGCTGCATCACTCAATTGACTGCCTATGTACCCGAGTGGGATCAAACCAGCGTAGTTCAAGGTAAGTTGAGACAAAGCATCATCGTGGAAACCAATACATAAATGATAAGTACCTTTTGGGTTTGAACCTCCACTTAGTGTAAGATATTCAAAGCTTTATCGAGGTCCTATGGTGAATTTAATCTTGAACCAAGTACCCCTTGTGATAAAGCCGGAACCTCCACACATATTGATTTCAGGAAGTGGTGTGTTCCGTAGCTCGCACATTAATGACCCTGTGCTTTCTCCTGGATTCACGAGTCCTTTTCTGAGAACGGTCTTATTCTCATAGGAAACAGCCTGATTTCCAAATACTCATATAGGTAAGTCTCGAAGGTGTTCCTGCGAGACACCTTGTGATAAAAGTTAGACTTATTAAGGATTTTCATCCATCCCTAAGATCATGTAGAATCACTACACTAGAAGGACAATGGGAAATTTTAGTTTAGTGTACCATAACCACTACAATAACTTGTTAGTACCACATTGAACTTAGTTTATCTTTTTCAAAATATAACATAAGTTGGGTTTCCGTTATTGGCGATCGAACTTCTTTCACAGACCTGAGTCCCATCTCCTTATACTTCATTGAAATCATTTCCTTTGGGAGACTCTTCATAAACAGATCTTCCAAGTTTTTCTCCGTTTTAATGGTTAACTGCAATTACTCTTGCTTGATTAATTGACTTACAGTTCAATGTCCAAGACTTATATGTCTTGACTTTTCATTATAAATCTTGTTATAGACGTTATAAATCGTAGTCTGATTCATAAATAATCGAGACCACTTGAGATGGCTTCTTCCAAAATTGGGATCTCTGCAAATTAAATTCTAAGCTATTCTTCCTCGTTAATTGCATCTACTCATGCAATTAATTCTGACAACATTATAAAAATGTTCTCATTCAATTTACAAAAATCATTTGTAACTTCTCCGGTGTTCAAAATTAACATTTTTGATTAATTCACCATAAGTTATTACAGACTTGCATTCACCGGAGGCATACAAAATTTGTAGGCAACTCACTTGCTATTTCAACAAGCACATTATCACGATGAGTAACTCCTCTACTCATGCCCAATCCTCTACTAATTTATACCCAAATATATAGACAATGTCTATTTAACATTTTACATAATGTAATGCAAATGTTCATAATTTATGCATCGGCAATATCGTAACACCTCATTGTCGGATATTTGGTCGGCCTCCCAATTTTTCAGTACGTTACATATTAGCCGGTATTCCACCCCTTTCAATGTCATTTAAGACACGCCAATTTCCAAGTTTTGGAACCTATAATTCCTTTTACAAAAATTATACTCATATCATATAATTTGTTATCTCAACAATTATTGATAATTTTGGTTATACAATAACCCACCAACTAGAAAATTTTATATGACATTCTCATAAAATTCTCCCCCATTTCATGATAATTTTCCAATGCATAAATTCAACTAAATGTCATGAAACATGCTTTCGTTTAAAAACTTTTTATGCATCATTTCCTTCGCATTAGATGGCATACAAGTTATAAAATGGGAGAATATCTTATGTCTCCTGATTTTAAAAAATCTACAGAAATATAAATTTTCTAGTGCATGCATACATATGTGACTAGTAGTCTTCACATGATCTCCCAGGGTTCTTTGGTAAGTGACTATACAGCAAAGGACTTCTCATTAAAACAAGGAACAAAACGGCCTGCCAAAATTGTATAGTTTCATGACACCCCACTCAAATGAGCATATGAAACTCAATTTCAAACAGTCAGGGAGAAATGGTCATGTGCAAATTAAAACACGTCTAAACTAGTTCCATTTTTCTTACCAAGGTAATGTAGTAAAGAACAATCCTGATGATCTAACGATCAATTCACACATAAAGTGACAAAGAACCACATCCCTATAATATAGTAGATATATCATGCAATACACTATGAGAGGATCAAATGCTATAAGGCTTAACTTATGCCACAAACAAAACTGCACGTCATTAGAAATGACACGGGACTTAATCATCCCTCCTCTGAACTAGTCAGACCACAATTCTATAGATTTATTTCACTAATAAGATGAAATTAGACTAGTCCAGGAACATTATTTCCACCAGGAATAGTATCAAACAGTTCATGTGCATTCCGAATTATCCCCAGGATTTAAAGAGATTCAAATCCATAATAAGAAATGCTGACATCTCTTTGTGTGTATGCATATGCAATTTCAACATGGATTTAAGATATAGACAATGAGATGAATAGAAACCATCGAAACATCATGCTATATCATGCATCTATGATAAGTAAATAAATTCATTTATACTAACCGTTTTTCCTTGTCCACCTTTCGTTTCATACGACCAGGCCATGAGTACTGCATCAATCTCCTAACTGTTTGGTATCTTAACTTTACCAAACAAGGGGAAACAAAACTTCTGGAAGTATGATCCAAACCTTACTAATACCCCATGAACGAATGCCACATCAACGTACAACAGAAAATAAGAATTCATGTCATAGAATTTCCTGAAAGCCGCTTATCTCTGTAATCTACCCCGCGTAGCGTATGTTGCCACCATCTTGTCCATCTCAAACTTTCTTCGCAAATTCAACTTTTAATCTAAGATGATTCCGATCCAGAACAAACAATTCTCGTAATCATCTTCAGCACAGAAGAGTTGCAACGGAGGTTTCTCCGTGTTCTTTCCCTTACTGTCTCGTTTTCCTTATCCTTGTCTCTGCACGCGTCCAACCAAACCATATATTTGGATCACCACCATATATTTTGAAGTATTGTGAACTGTGATTTCAACAATTTACACTTGTTAAAATCAACTAACAAAACTGCCCCATTCACAATGTCTCTGCAATGAACCCAATATCATGAAGTCCGACAAATACTCAAGTGTATCTTTTGTTGCCAACAAGCGTTGCTTCAACGATTCGCCTCATCCCGTGAAGGTCTTTTTGTTTCAGCAGAAACAACCATTGAAGCACTGTTAAATGTTTCACCCTCCATTGTTGATAAATAATTTTCGAAAACTGTTGGAAAAATTGACACTAAAACAGGGTGAAGAAAAGAATGTTGTATTAGGGTTCAAGGCTCTAATGAAAGATTCTTTTCGACAATTATTCGACCCTTTCCCAATTGAATTGGCGAGTACAAACAAATCAATGAATATCTACTTGAAGCCCCATAATAGTGTTGGATTCAAAGCTTGTACGACCTTGATCCAACCAAGAACACTGATAGACACATTTTTGTGTCTGAATTGTCTTCAGTGTCTCCATTGCTAGTGCTTGATTTTGTACTTATTATAGTGTTTTTATGTTTGTGTAGGTGTTTTTGGAGAAATACACTTGTGTGGAAAAAGTTGCTCAAAAAGTGCTATTTGGACCCCGGAGGACATTTGTTATACGGACCCCAGATTTGGCTAAGGGGCACCCTAGGTTATGCGTAGCCCAAATTCATCCTCAGCACCCAATTTCATTCTCAGCACCCACCTGCTAAGGGCACACATACTCTGGATAAGCGGCACCCTTCTTCATCGTTTAAACTTTGCAAAATGGCGGGAACATATTTCCGTTTGCTGTGTATTTTTCTGTTGGATTTTCGGAAGGATTACAGTGAGATTCAATCACTGATTTCAATTGGGATGATCTTGATAGGCCCAAACAATGTTGGTATGGGTGTTCAAATGAATTTATTTGGGTTGGATAATCCATTGGAATGCAAACAGAAGAAGCTAGTTTTCTCGGGTTTTCTAGGAAAGATTGGGCAGAGATTTACTTGGATATTTTCACGGATTCGGACTTGTATGGACCAGTTGAGTCACAACAGGATTGGTGTGTGTTTTTGAATCGTAAAACTTGGGTTGTATGCGTGTCAAGTTGGATAACAGAAAGAGGAGATATTCACGGGATTTCTTGGGAAGTTACGTGCAGAGTTGTTCCCTGCAGTGAGTTTAAATCTGTCTGAGATGAGCAGCAGAGTGTTGGAGTGTGCCAGTTGCAAGATAACACAAGAGAACGCGTGAAGAAAAGAAAAAGGGAAAGAAATATTATCGTATCTGCACAGAATTGAAGAGAGGATTATATGGAGTTAATACGGAAGATTTGATGATGGTGAGGTATAAAAAGGTCCCTGGGATGTCTTAGAGTGGGGACGGAGAGTTTGGGGGAGATTAAAGAGCTGTGAAAGTCGAGTTGCAGAAGAATCACCATTTCTGCTGCTGTGAAGAACACCAAGAACATTAGGCGCGCAACAGCAGTCTTTTCTCAACAGTGGAAACGACACACAGGCGAGGGTCGAGAATCAACGACAGTACTCTGTTCTATCGTTCTTTTCAGTTTGTAACACTTATAACTGTTGCAAACCCGGTTTTTAATAGTTTTTCTCCATTTCATCTTTGTAAACACCCTTTGAGAAATAAAAATGAATTTTGAGTGTGTTTCCAACATGATGATGAGCTAATTCTCCCACAACCAAGGCAACGAGGAAGCTATTCACGCATGAATAATGGGTAACTATTTCATTTTCTCTAATTTTTAATTATAATTCATTCAATCACTGCTCTTGCATAGTTTTTAAATGTTTACATATTTTCTTAATTATTTGTGATTCAATTTGATAGATTATACTTTGTTTAATCAATTGATAGTCTATGCTTGGGGAATACAAATAATATTTGAGAATATGTTTGATTAATTGTGAATTAAGAAATAAAGGACTTAAAAGATAATTAGAGTTTTGGATTATTTTCCATAATTTATTCATGAGTGATAGTGGAATCAGTGTCTTGGTTATTCCTAATAATCTTGAATTAAGTTTTGTTTGTTTTTAAATTTCATTAAATCTAAAATCTTTGCTTTCAAAAGTCTCAATGAACTTTTTACTACAACTCAATTTGAAATTACATCAAACACACTGGTTTTGTTTCTGATGATGCTTGTAAGAAAGAAAACAAAGAAAGTTGAGATGTTCTTCATTAGTAAATGGAAAACAATTATCACTACTTATAGGGGACTCATGCCTATTGGATATGTCTCTTCATTTCCAAAAGACACATACGGTGTCTAATGGGAATGGTTGTGTCTTTTGTGAACCATCACGCCCATTAGAGGTGCCTCTTGATCTCCAACTAACATCTATTGTGTCTATTCAACACAGGACACTCCCCCATTGTAATGGAAAACCAAAAACGAAAACCATTTTATTTCTAAATTATTGAAAATATCAAACATTACAAATATTGTGATAAGAAATTATGAATGATTTCCCACCACTCATTATAAACATTGAATCTTCTACAATGGTTTGACAATTTATCAGCAATTGAATCAAAATCTCTCATAAGGTGACTTGTTTTAATGAAAGAAAACGACTCTAACAGCACATAACAATCATCCATGATTGTACCACTAATTCAACAAAGACTGTTATTTCTATTCTTCAAATAAACCATAATTTTTTTTAGCATCACTATATAGGCTAATGGAGGTTAGATTCTTGCTTTGCTCCCAAATGATAGCTTCAAGCACCGCTAGACACTCCGCCTCCACATGATTCCTTGTTATGCATTAGACAGTTTTGCATCCCTTATAACTGCCAGCACCTGTGGTCATATAGATACCAATACCAGTTATATTAGTGTTTTTATCAAAAGATGCATCATAAAAGATTAAGGTACAATAATCAGGTAAATTTTCCATAAACACTAGATTAGAGCCACTGTTAGACAGATTATTTATAACTCTAATGGGTAGATTAGCTAACTGAGCAGGATCATAATGCATAGCACCATTAGTATCGGTGGACAACTTTATGGCTAGTCTAGCCAAAGCAAAAGGCTGAGTTGTTTTTTGTTGGAAAACTTTAAAACACCTATTTCTTCAGATGCTACAAGTTGTAGTAAGAATTTCAATTTGTGTGTTTACATCTTGGCTATTCATTATCAACTTTCCTATCCAGTCCTTCATGATAGGATTAATGCCCGCGTCTTGCAAAATCATATACGCTTTTGGGATAGCAGACCAAAAATATTTTTCAAATTGATAATGTAAAAGTAGATGTTCAGTGGATTCATTTATATTACTACTACGCATACAACAAGTATTGTCATTACTAGGCACATATTGAGATAATCTTAATTTCGTAGGCAAAATATTAAAGATACACTTCCAGAGAAACAGCTGGACTTTAGGCAACATATAAGATTTCCATAAAACCTTAAATATAGGATCAGGATTAGGATTAACAATACCATTAGAATTAACACTTGTTAGAGCCTTATACAAAGATTTTAAGAGGACCAAATCAATTTATTCTCACCAGAATAAGGTATTCTAATCTGTTTAATCCTATCAATATTTTCTCCAGTGAAAAAATCATAAAGCATGGGTTCATTCCTTTTTTTGTTTTTGTTTCCTGATCAATAAAATCAGCAACAACAAGATTCAGCTTAGGATATTGAATGCAAATCGGGATCGTGACATTTGGAATCCAAATATCCTCAAAGGCTTTAATAGTCATACCATTTTGACTTTCCAAAACGAGTTACATTTCACAATCTCTAGAAATCTACAAATACCTTTCCAGACCCAAGATGAACCTTGGTTTTTCTTCTAATGCAAAGGATGATTATTACTGAAGTACTTACATTTCAATATCCTAAACCATAACTCATCAAATCCACGTATTAATCTCCAAGCAATTTTAGATAATAATGCCAAATTAAACTTTTTTAAATCACGAAACCCTAAACCCCCTACATGTTTATGAGTGCAAACCCCTTGCCACTGTTTCATATAAATTCCTCTTTGATTCTTTTTCCCCCACCATAAATCTCTTTGAGGTTTCTCCATATGATAAATAATACTCTCAGAAACCAAAAAAGAATTCATATGATAGAAAGATGACGACTTCAAGACACTTTGGACCATAAATGACTTACCTGCCTGATTTTTGCTACAATATTATCAAAGTGATCAGCTAAGAAAGAAAAATGTTCTATTTTATTTCTGTTAAAGAAAAGAGGCAAACTTAAATATTTTCTTTAGGTCAATTTTCTTAACATTAATGGTTCTAATGAGTGAGACACATTTATCTGGATGAACTTTTTTGCTAAAGAAGCATCCAGATGTTAGAGCACTGCTCATTTGAACTCGCAAACGTTGCTATCTCAAGCTTGTTTGTCAAGTTTAGTTGATCAAAACTATAGTCTTGATTTCTAGTCTACTTATAGCTATATCTCGGATTAGGATAGAATATGTAGTTGATCTTTAGACTTCACGACTTTCAACGATTGAAGACGGAGATCTACTGAGGAGAGATTCGATTAACTTCATCAAAGAAAGGTATGTAGAGACTAAAACTTATCTACACTCAGAAATCTATTCTATTATATATTCTAATGAGACTAAGTCGTATAGCTATACATACTTTTACATTATATACATTTGATATTTCGAGCTGAGTATATCTCGCTTATCTATTTATCGAAATATATGCTGGAAGGTTTTTGCTTTAACTATGTTCATTATATTCTTGAAGAGTTTAGTTTGAAACAATTTATTTAATGGAAACAAAATATTAAGTCAAAAGATGATCACGTGAAAATTGCCTTGAAACATCTTACATGATCTGTGTGAGACAATCATTTGATGTCGGCTTGGAAAGTTTCGTATTGATCATTCGATCACTTGAAAATTACATGAAGCTAATAGTTTGTGTGAGACAGATATTGTCGTCTTCTAAGGATGTTTTAATGATTGAAATGGGAGGTTATAACAATTAACCATGTCTGGATACAATACGGTATGCATACCTAGTATGAGAACTATATTGTTATAATTCAGGTCCGGGAACCTTGTTTGCGTACCTAGTATGCCAACGGCTTTACCTGTAAAGGTTCGAGAACCTTGTTTGCATTCTACTTGAGTTAGGTCCGGGACAGCTGTTTGCATACCTGTTTCGCGAACGGCTGGACAAGGCCAAAGTCCGAAGTTGTTGTTTGCATACCTGGTTTGCGAACACAGTGGTTTAAGTTCTAAAATCGGTTAAGTATGATTCTCATACTCATGAACTAAACATTTATGAATTAAGGAATGCAATCTTTGCAAACCGGGGCTTATGTTCATGAATTAATTCTTGTATAAGTACTTTGTACAATTACGAATCAATCCAATTTTGTTTCAATTTGTTCATATATATTTCTATAAGATAATGAAAAATTGAACAATTCTAATTGAAACACAAGTAGATTCTTTTGATTATCTTTCATGATTGATTGATCATCATATTTGATCTAGAAGTGTTAGATGAATGTGGTTAAGACAAAAGTGTTCATATGGTTAACTTCAGTTAATTGTTATTGAGCCAACTCAATATACACCTTTAGGTACGGTTACCCACATCTAAATGAAGGTACATTTCATTTGTGTGTAACAAGCTAAGACCATCTAACAGTAGAGATTGATTGCTTTATTTTAAGATATACTTAACTTGAATCTTAAATCAGGAGTTCTTCTAACAACGAATATTGAATGCTTTGTTACTAAGCTATCTTAGCTTTGATTGTAAGCAAACCCTGATTTGAAATACTGTACAAGGGAGAACTCTAGCAAATGGAAAACCTAATCTCGTCACTTACATGCGACCTAGTTGCAAACTAGAGTCGATTCTCCTTAACCTATGTTTTTCCAAAACCCTATTAGGTTAACGACTTGAAGACTTAATTTGGGATTCGTGAAGCCATATCCAGATATTTTCTCTATAGTTATGTATTATGATCTTACTTGTTCTATCGTATTGAGTATTATCTTCTCTAATATTTGCTTAAAATTTATCTCCGATATGTAAGATACAAAAAGTAGTATAAGTCTTCGACTTTGGGTCATAGCAACTCTTAGTTGTGGGTGAGATCATCTAAGGGAATCAAGTGAGTAGAATTCGACACTTGTACTAGGGATCAACTACATTCCAGTCTAAAGTTAACTTATAGTAGGCTAGTGTCTGTAGCGGCTTAATACAGTGTGGTGTTCAATCAGGACTAGGTCCCCGGGTTTTTTCTGCATTTGCGGTTTCCTCGTTAAAAAATTTTCTGGTGTCTGTATTATTTCTTTTCTATGTTTTTTTTTTTATATAATCGAAATATCACAGGTTGTGCGTAGTTCAATCAGTTGATAAATCCGACCTTATTGTTGGATATAACTTGATTGACACTTGGGCATTGGTATTTGGTACCGTCCAAGTTATTTCTCTTATCAATCAGACTCACAGATTTCTATCTGTTTGATTTGCTGATTGGATTGTGTTAGAGCATAGCTCGGCTGAACCCACCAAGCATTGGTATGTCAAGTTTGGTTGTTCATTTTAGTGAATCAAAACTCATGTTAAGAGTCGCTTGATTATGTACTAGATTCAACTTCGTATAGGTTAGCTTGAAAGTATTAGGATATGAGACATTACAAGTATTGCGAAGACTTGAAGATATGAAGAAGCAAGGAGCTACAACGACAACAATCATCCTTCCACTTGAGGTTAGTGATATTTGACTTGAACTGTTTCATTTCTTAACGTATCTTTCAAGTCGTGCATATTGAAAACAAAACTGCGAAGCATATTTGAACTCTAGATAGACATAGTATTAAGGAATACAATACGAGGTTTATTTCTTAACCATTAAACTTTGTAAATAAGACATCGCCATAATAATTTGAATGCTATTGTGATTATGTATGGGTATAAGGTGAGGATTTCATCCTAGGGAACAATGTTTACATGTGTTCTAAGGAAGTAAGTTCATAAGATTGTTTGTGAATCGAAAAGGAAATTGCCAGGTGTTATTGGTTTTGTTATTCATTGATTATCTTATGAACGACCAATATGTGTGATTTAGTATAACCGCTCACAACTTGTTTGTGTTCTTGGTAGAACTATTCATAAAGGCCTGACTTATGTATTGGTATGACTTTTATTAGTGAAACCGATCTTAAGTAATCACCTGAGATGATATGATCGGGTTTGTGATTTTATGTCTGACCAAAACTGGGAAAATGGGAACCGATCCTAGTAAGAGGTGCAGTACATCACAAAAGGGAACCGCTCCTTGTATGAGGTTGTTTGAGGGTGAAAAAGATTTCTGCTGATTTTGGTAATTTCGGGTGTGTGGGTGAGAAACGAGTTTAAACCCTAAACAATGTATTGCAAGGGAGTACTTTAGATTCGAGAGATCAATCTGTACAAATCCGGCCTAAACCAAGAAATGGCCGTTCCAGACTTGCTTCGGTCACAAAGTGAAGGAGAATGGTTGGCCTTAGGGAGGGAAGCAAAGAGAGTGTTGAGACCAGAATAATTGATTCTGGAAGAGTAGTTGTTTCACGACTTGTATCAGAAAGTGGGAAGCTAACAGATGGAAAGCTAGCAAATACTTTCTGAGTATTGTATCCTCCTGACCTGAACTTATTGTTCTGTGGAAATAGGTAATGCCTATTTATACCAGTCGAAGTGAAACGTACTCTGGTCTCATTAAGAAATGGGAAACGGGTGAGTAAATGGGAGGAGGTGGTAACCGGTAACGCCTGGAATTGATGTTCCATAAAAGAAAGCGTTTCACCATTACTCCCTGTATTTACTAACCGCCTCATCCTTATGAAACTGTCTTATAACGGGCGTAGTGTACGCCGCACGCTGTGAACCTCCAAATCAATACCCAATGAGCATCCCCCAGTTTGTGACATATGTTGATGCCTCGAGCGTTTTCGTGGAAAAAATGTAGCATGTTGTTGTTGTCTGGAAAGTTGAGCTTGGGAGACTTGCCGACTCGGTGGTGACCTTCGACGGTCGAGATATTTCATCTTAAGAGGAAAGGTAGCCGTTGATTATTGTAACCCTTTGTTTGGTATCCAGTGGCATGAAAGCATGATCAGTATGGCTTTAATATGGCCTAGTTTAGGCGCGACCAAAAGTTAGGGTTTTGGCTTTGTTTAGGCGCGACCAAACTAGGGCCAAAGGTTGCCATGCGTTAGCTGGTAACCTTGGACGACTAAGATCTGCATCTTAGATGAAAAGTAGTTGTTGAATGTTGCGGGCCTTTGTTTTGGTAGCCGCATAGGGAAGGACGGCATGGTATGGCGCGGCAAGGTGGTTGGCATGCCATTGGAACATGTGGCATGGCCTGCCTTGGCGCGGTTTGGCGTGGCCAAAACTAGGGTTTTGGGCCAAAGGTTACCATGCATTGTTTGGCGACCTTGGACGGCTAAGGTTTGCATCTAAGATGGAAGGGTGGCCGCTGATCATCGCACGCCTTCCTTTTGGTAGTCGCATAGGGAAGGCCGACATGGTATGGCGCGGTAAGGTGGTTGGCATGCCATTGGCACATGTGGCATGGCATGCCTTGGCGTGGCCAAAAATAGGGTTTGGGCCAACGGTTACCATGTGTTGTTTGGCGACCTTGGACGGCTAACATTTGCATCTAAGATGGAAGGGTGACCGTTGATCATCATACCTTCGTTTTGGTAGCCGCATAAGGAAGGTCGGCATGGTATGGCGCGACAAGGTGGTTGGCATGCCATTGGCACATGTGGCATGACATGCTTTGGCGCGGAGGTGCGTCTGGCATGGCATGCCATTGGCGCAGTCGTGCGGCTGGCATGGTTGGTATGCCTTGGAGCGGAGGTGCGGCTGGCATGGCATGTCATTGGCGCAGTGGTGCGGCTGGCATGGTTGGCACGCCTTGGCACGGAGATGTGGCTGGAATGGTATGCCATTGGGACAGTAGTGATGCTGGCATGGTTGGCATGCCTTGGCGCGGAGATGTGGCTGGCATGGGATGCCATTGGCACAATGGTGTGGCTGCCATGGTTGGCATTCCTTGGTGCGGAGATGTGGCTGGCATGGTTGGCATGCCTTGGCGCGGAGACGTGGCTGGCATGGTATGCCATTGGCACAGTGGTGCGGCTGGCATGGTTGGCATGCCTTGGCGTGGAGACGTGGCTGGCATGGTATTCCATTGGCACAGTGGTACGGCTGGCGTGGTTGGCATGCCTTGCGCGGAAACGTGGCTGGCATGGTCTGCCATTGGCACAGTGGTGCGGCTGGCATGGTTGGCATGCCTTGGCGCGGTAGCATGAGAATTAGGGTTTGGCATAGATGATGTCAGTCAGTGTTAAGGGTTCTGTCGTGGAACATGACCCATGTAAAAAAAAGGTATCCCGGTAATTCTTACGTAGGCATGCTGATTGATTCAATAAATGCGCTAATGGTCATAGTGACATTATGTCAGATGTACAATTTTACGATTTTGACCCTAAGCTAAAAACCACCATCAACATTAAGTCCCCTGCTTAGCTTGGAACATGAGCATTGTTGCGAGGTAAGCATAAGATGGTGACAGGCGAGGACAAAAATCGAAACGACAGGTCGTGAAAAGGTGGTCAGGAAGGTCCGACTAACCTTTTTCGAGAGGTAAGGAGAGTTCATGATCCTCGTGTTTGGCGGCCTTGCATAGATTCTATTTGTGGTGTAGATCGTGAAGTGGTGAGATGAAGATCGTCGGCTTAGTCTGGCCATGCATCACCTTGGATGGGTTAGGGAACATCATGACGCTGGCTTGGCGAGTTGGTGGAGTTGGCGCGGCACGGTGGTGCAAGGCATGATGCGGTTTGGTGAGGCAAAGTATGCGTGGACGACTTGGTGTGGTGGGGCCAAGGCATGGCGCGGTCCTGGCGAGGCAAGCATGGCGGACGGCTCGGCGTGGTGGGGCCAAGGCATGGCGTGGTTCTGGCAAAGCAAGGCATGCGTGGATAGCTTGTCATGGTGGTGATTTGTCTTTGCGGGCCCGATTGCCTCTTTTCCTTACTTGGCTCAAATATGAAGTCCTTTCCTCATTCAAATGCCAAAGTATCACGCCCTCCTGTCTCGTTTGGCTTTCATTAGGGATTTGATGAGAGGTTTCGTTTAAGGCTGATTTCCCGGCCGTGATGTAATCACGTTCCGTTTACTCAGTCTCTGTTTCTCTTTCTTCCTTTAGGGTTTCCACAGTATTTATGCCGGTGAAGTTGCATCGTCTTCCCCGTTTTACAACAAAGATTTCCTCTTGTTGAGTCTTTCTCTCTTCATCATGTCGATCAGAAGTGAATCATCCTCAAGCCAACTAGATTCTTCAGTCAAACGCGTGAGGCCTGACTCTTGCAACTATTCCCCCGTCCGGGTCATTCGAGTCAAGAAGATTATACCGGTATGTTTTTATTGATCAACAGGTGTTTCATTGTTTGATGATGAATGACAAAAGTTCTCTTCTGTGTAGAGATATCCTGTCGGAGCATGCGTCACCATCATTGATGAGGATGATTTGGTTACCCCTTTTCCTTCGAGCCCGCTTCTACCAACTGATGCATATCTAGAGAACGCCGACTTATCAATTTCTTGTCATGAGTATCCCAATGCAGGTTTGTCGTTCGGAACCCTCATGAGGTGTCTTTCCTCTAACTACCGGAACGTTGGTGGGTTTCTGGTGCGGAAAGAATTCGTGACTCTTTACACAAAGATATGGAGGATATATGGTTATATCTCCACCAGGAGTGTGGTGCAGTATTGTTCGTCTGCTTTAATTTCTATAGTGAATTGTCTCTTGCCGATGGTCGCCAAAATGGAAAGTATGTCTATTCGTGCTGTCGCGGACTCAAATATTCAAAAGTGGGAGAACATGGTGTCTACCTGTGAATCTCTGAAGTTCAACGTTAGTTGGTTGCGGCACCGTCTTGATCTTGTCAAAGTCGACAAAGCCGGCAGTCTTGCTGGCGTGGTCCCTGCTACGAAAGCTATTCTGGAAGAGGAGAAAGCTCTGACCATGGAGTCACATAAGGTGGCAGAGTCAATCAGTAACTTGAAGAGTAGGACTGAAAGGTATCAAATCCGGTTAAAGATGATGCTTTCGAGGGATTACAATCTTTTGGATGGGCTTATCTGAGTTATGTAGTTGCGAGATGTTTGGTTTCTTTCTGGGTTTTAAGCATGTTTTGCCCCCTTCTTTTTTTTGTATCGTTTTTTTTTGAAAGAATAAGAGAATTTTATTGATTTGCTTCAATCAAACAAAAGAAAAGAAACTTAATATTTGAGATATGGAAGAAAAGTGGAGAGATGCCTGGCTATCCATGTTTGTGATAGGCGGGGCGCGAGGTGGCGGTCAGGCGTAGTATGCCTTAAGCCACTTTCCGTTGATGACTGCCTCCAATTTTCCTCTGTCTTCTTTAATGACCTTGCAGTACCCACTGTTGTACGCTTTCGTGACTATATAAGGCTCTTCCCACTTTGCGGAGAATTTTGGTGCAGACGCGTCTTGCTGAATGTGTTTGGCAATCTTTAGTACCAAATCTCCCACTTGAAAAACCCGAGGCTTCACAGTTTTTTTATATGCTCTGAAAACCTTATTTCTGCATGCTCGTGTGTGTTTTTCCGCCTTGGATCTTCTGGAATCTACAGTGTCCAATTCTGCGACTCTGGCGCTCAATGCTTCATCTTCATTCCATCGAACTCCGCTTGCTTCGGCAATCCTAGCCGACAGGATTTTAACTTCTGCTGGGAGGATGGCGTCTGCGCCGTAAACGAGGAAGTAAGGAGAGGCGCCAGTGGAACTTCTTGGTGATGTCCGGTACGCCCAGAGTGCCATTGAAAATTTCTCATGCCATGTCCGAGGATTATCATGCACTGTCCGACTGAGGATTCGGACCAGAGTTTTGTTGGTGCTTTCAGCCTGCCAGTTCCCTTGGGGGTAGTACACGGTGGATAAGGCTTGCTTAATTCCGTATTCTTCGAGTAGCTTCCGTACTTGCTTCTTTGAAAAAGGAGTGTTGTTCTCGGTGATGATGTGTTTAGGCACGCCAAATCTGCAGATAATGTACTCCTTAATGAACGCCACGATTATAGTTCCATTCGTCCCTCGTAAAGGTATGGCTTCGACCCATTTGGTGAAATATTCGGTTGCTGTTATTATGTACTCGTGATGCTTTGAGTACGGTGGATTGATCTTTCCAATGATGTCGAGTCCCCAACTGTGAAAGGGCCACAGACTGCTTATCGAATGCAGGGGAGTCGACGGTACATGGATAAGGTTTCCGTGAATTTGGCATTTTTTGCTTCTCTGGACGAAAACAGCTGCATCATCCTCCATGGTTGGCCAGTAGTATCTCTCGTTTATCTGAAGAAATAATTTTCGTTTTCCATGATGTTCGCCTTCGTGCATTTCTATTTTTAATGATATAAGATTCCTTCGTGGAATACGAATTTCTCGGACCTTTGTTTTATCTTGGATGCATCCTTCTTATTGGTGGGGAGTATGCCATCGCGAAGGTAATTGCTGTATGGTTCCTGCCAGTCCCCAACGTGACTAATATTGAAAACTTCTAATTGATGCGGCGACGCTTGACAGTTGGAACATGTTTTTTGAAGTAACCGGGATTGAGCCTCCATTTCTGGCCAGTAACAGCCAAGGCGTTGCAAACAACGATTTAGTGTTACCACTAATGTTTGCCCGCAGATTTCATCATGGACGCGGTTGAGTTGTTGTTGTGCTTCACCCTCTCCAAGACATCTTGACAGGGAACCGTCTGGATTTCGATGATATAGCACCCCTCAGAGCATGAAGAAATTTTGTAAGGTTTTGAGACTGACCTTTCCCTGAAAAAGCGAATTGTTAAGCTCTTGGATAATTGGTGTTCTCCAGTCGCCAGCTTCATCTTCTTCGGGTTGTGAAATCCGTGTTGAATCCACGGTTCGTCTCTTCACTGTCGGGGTTTCCTCAAAACCTTCAAATTGCAGTTTTGATGCTGGCGTGGCTAGGCAATCAGCATGTTGATTGTCGTTGCGCCCAATATGCGTTATGGTCGCGTCGGCGAAGTAGTTTAGCAGTTTTTGTGCCCCGGCTCTGTATGGGGACAAAGTTACTTCCTTTAGTGCATACACTCCGTTCACCTGGTTGACAAGTAATTTAGAATCCCCTCTTATTTCCAGACGTGTGGCTCCAGCTCGTTTATCCAAGGACAGTCCGATGAGAAAGGCTTCATATTCTGCTGAATTGTTGGTGCAGGGGAATTCTAGCTTGAAGGAGTGCGAGAATACTTCACCGGCTGGGGATACTAGAACCACGCCTGCTCCTCCAGTACCGTTGTTAGGAGTAGCGGAGCCGTCGAAGAATAGTAGCCATGTTTCTTCTTGGATGAAAGAGATTTCCGGAAAGTCTCCAGGGAGGTCCTCGTGTAGTGTCATGGTATTCTCTCCGGGGAACGCCGCCAGCAAATCCACAACTGCTTGCCCTTTGATGGCTCTCGGGGAAGCGCATGTTATGTCTAACTCTGACATTTGGAGGAGCCATTTGGCCGTCTTCCTATCAGGGCCGGTTTTGAGAGGAGGAACTTCACAGGGTCGGACTTAGATATCAGCACCACTTTATTGGAAAGTAGGTAATGCCTGAATTTCTGGATGGAGTGGATCAAAGCTAAGCATGCCTTTTCTGCTTTGGGATATCTGAGTTCGGCATCTCTTAAAGTTCGACTGAATTAGTAGATGGGATGTTCAATACCTTTGTCATCTTATTGGGCGAGGAGAGCTTCGACAGCAGTGTCACTAAAAGCAGTGTAGAGGTGTAGCGGTCTTCCTTGTATGGGAGATTTCATGACGGATGGGGAAGATAATGTTTGTTGAATCTTCCGGAACGCTTCCTGTTGTAGTGTGGTCCAGACAAAGCTTGCTCCTTTCTTCAGTAAGGGGGTAAACGAAGCAATAAGTCGAGCCAATCCTGGTATGAAGCGGTGAATATAGTTTATTTTACCCATGAAACTCTGGAGTTCTTTCACGGTTCGCGGTGGTGGCATCGTGAGGATGGCTTGTGTTTTGACTGGGTCAACTTTAATTCTCTCGGCAGTCACCTGGAAACCTAGGAACTTTCCCCAAGAGACAACTAAAGCATACTTCAATGGATTCATCTTCAGTTTGTACTCGCGACATCTTTAAAACACCTGTTGCAGAACTCCTGCATGGTCTGCCCGAGTTTTTGACTTGACCACTATATCATCTACATAATCTTAGACTTTCTTGTACATCATGTCGTGAAAAATAGTGGTCATGGCGCGTTGGTATGTGGCGCCAACGTTTTTCAAACCGAAGGGCATCACAGTGTAGCAAAAGTTTCCAAGAGGAGTTCGAAAAGCCGTCTTACTCGCGTCGTGTTCGTACATCTTTATTTGGTTGTATCCGCTGTATCCATCCATGAAAGAGAACATACCATGTCCACTGGTGGCGTCTACTAGCATGTCAATGTTGGGGAGCGGAAAGTCATCTTTAGGGCAACATTTGTTCAAATCTCTAAAATCGACACATCGTATGATCTGGCCATTCTTATTTTTTACCGGAACTACGTTGGCCAACCAAGTAGGGTGGTGAATCGGTTTGATGAAACCAGCCGCTAGTATCTTTTTAATCTCTACCTTAATCTGTTCTTCCACATCGTGCCGGAATTGTCTCGGGGTCTGCTTGACCGGTTTGGATCCCGGTATCATGTGTAAATGATGAGTGCCCAGCTTCTCGTCCAAGCCATGCATTTCCTTATATGTCCATGCGAATACGTCTTGATATTCCTTGAGAAGGTCTACCAGCTTTACGCGTTCGTCTGTGCACAGAGTCGAGCTGATCGAGATGGGTCGCGGAGATTCTTCACTCCCGACATAAAAAACCTCAAGCTCGTCCATGGTAGAGTTGGTCCCGTCTTGTAGTTGTCGTGGTGCATCAGGTACTTCCTCCTGCGGATCGTTACTACGTTTGTGTTTCATTGGGCAGAGAGACTGTGTGGTAGTCTCTCTTATTAATTTCTAACAGCGACGCTGATATACGGTTTTCCCTTTTTCATCATGACCCATGATAAAAGACCGTCCTCGCTTGTTATGGGTGCAAGCCAAACTCCGGTTTGGCGGGTGGAGGCTGGCGTGTCTTTCTTTCGAAGGGGGGATGTGAGACCGGGTTTCTCCGTGAAGCGGTGCAAGACCTTCGCTTTCTTCAATGGACGTCCACTTTGGCAGTGGAGTGTGGTGATCCTTGTTGGATGTGGCCTGCGGGCCCTTTCTTGGTTCAAAAATCTTCATGCCACAGATCGGCGCATAGGGAGATAATGATGCAGCGATGCGAACGACTTTTCCGTTTAACATGGTTTTCAATCACTGGTGATACGTCGAAGCAATGATTCTGTTGTCGTGGAGCCATGGTCTTCCCAGTATCATGTGGTAATCTGGCTCCTTTTTGATTAGCTCGAACCTTACTTTTGACTGGACGGGTCCTATTGATAGATTCAGGTTGACGTACCCATACGTGCTGGTTTGGTTGCCTTCGAAATCGGTCACTGTAGTGGACTGTCGCACGACTTCGTTCGGCCGTACCCTGGACGTTATGAGCGTCCTGAGGGTAACAACGTTATAGGATGCTCCCGTGTCGATGAGAGCCATTTTGAATTCCACGTCCTTGATACGGGCCGTGACATGTAGGGCCCGGTTATGCCCTTCCTCCGCCATCATGTCGTCGTCGGTAAATGTGATATTGTTGATGGACATCTCTGGCGTTCTTGATGTTTCCAAACGTGAAGGAATCAAGGACGCGTTTAGCGCCATCCGATTGATGACGGTGAACGTCTCCATTCGTTGATCTTTTGAAAGATGTAGAGTTCACATAAATTTTCCACCAGTGAGGCCGCTTCCTGGCCTACTGGTTTCTGATTAGTAGTGAAGCTGTTGACTTGGGAGTGATCGTTTGGGATGTTAGTCCCCAGTCCTAGATCTTCCGGGGTAAGTGAATCGTTTAACTTTGTCGTAAAGTTGATGAGGAAGTCCAGTATGATGTTAATCGCATCTTTCATCAGACCCATGTTCTTGGTGTGGATCTCCTGAATCCGCGCCAAGTCAGTCAGCCTTGGTATTCCTTCGTCAATTGCGTTGTTGGGCGTTGCGTTGGGGGAGGAAACATTGCCGTTCGCCTGAGTGAAACTTGAGGACACGGATTCAGCCCTAAAACCGACCATCTTACTGAGTTAGAGAAACGTATTCTGGAATTGGTATTGGAACCGAGAGATTGATCTCCCACTGTGGTCGCCAATTCTTTGAGGGTGAAAACGATTTCTGCTGATTTTGGTAATTTCGGGTGTGTGGGTGAGAAACGAGTTTAAACCCTAAACAATGTACTGCAAGGGAGTACTTTAGATTCGAGAGATAAATCTGTACAAATCCGCCTAAACCAAGAAATGTCCGTTCCAGACTTGCTTCGGTCACAAAGTGAAGGAGAAGGGTTGGTCTTGGGGAGGGAAGCGGAGAGAGTATTGAGACCAGAATCGTTGATTCTGGAAGAGTAGTTGTTTCACGACTTGTATCAGAAAGTGGGAAGCTAACAGATGAAAAGCTAGCAAATATTTTCTGAGCTTGTATCCTCCTGACCTGAACTTGTTGCTCGGTGGAAATAGGTAATTCCTATTTATACCGGGCGAAGTGAAACGTACTCTGGTCTCATTAAGAAATGGGAAACGAGTGACTCAATGGGAGGAGGTGGTAACCGGTAACGCCTGGAATTGATGTTCCTGTTTGAGGGTGAAAATGGTTTCTGCTGATTTTGGTAATTTCGGGTGTGTGGGTGAGAAACAAATGTAAACCCTAAACAATGTACTGCAAGGAAGTACTTTAGATTCGAGAGATCAATCTGTACAAATCCGGCCTAAACCAAGAAATGGTCGTTCCATACTTGCTTCGGTTACAAAGTGAAGGAGAAGGTCTGGTTTTGAGGAGGGAAGCGAAGAGAGTGTTGAGACCAGAATAATTGATTCTGGAAGAGTAGTTGTTTTACGACTTGTATCAGAAAGTGGGAAGCTAACAGATGGGAAAGCTAGCAAATGTTTGTCTGAGTGTTGTATGCTCCTGAACAGAACTTGTTTTTCGGTGGAAATATGTAAGACTTATTTATACACGTCGAAGTGAAACGTACTCTGGTCTCGTAAGAAATGGAAAAAGAATGAGTAAATGGGAGGAGGTGGTAACCGGTAACGCCTGTAATTGATGTTCCATAAAAGAAATCGTTTTACCATTACTCCATGTATTTACTAACCGCCTCATACTTATGACACTGTCTTGTAACGGGCATAGTGTACGTCGCTGGTGGACCCGGGAAAGCGTATAAAATTGAAGCGAAATGAAACGGGCCTACAGTAATACCGCAAGTGCACGGTCGTCAGTTATAGCTCGTGCAAGTACGGGTCGATCCACAGAGACTGGGGGTGTTTGGAGTTTCTAGCTATTTGGGCTCTAAATTGCTATTGGGCTTCTAATTGTGCTTTGGGCTTAGTGGATTTTTGTAACAATGAAATGGTTTTGGGCTCAGTGGGCTTTTGGTCTTTTGATGTGAACTGGGCTTGGTAACAGTGAACTGGGCCTTAGGTTTTTGGAATGAACTGAGCCTTGGGCTCAGTTGGCTGGGCCTTTAGATTAGCTAGGCTTCTGAGCTATGAACTAGGCTTTAGGCCTTAACCTGGACTTTGAACCTGGGCTTTTAGCCTTTGGTTCTAAGCTAACTGTTTGGAGCAGCAGCAGACAAGGCTGGGCTGGAGAAGAAGCAGCAGCAGCAGTGGTGGCTTCAGCAGCAGCAGAAGCAGTGCACAGCAGCAGCAAAAGCAGTAGCAAGTAGTAGCAGCTGGGGGAGAACAAGGTAGCAGAGCACTAGGCAGTGAATGCAGTAACAAGAACAGGAGAAACAAAAGAGAAGAAAGAGCAAATAGTGGCAGTGAAACTGTGATATTTACAAAGCAATGAAGATGGTAGTGAAATAATGAGACAATGGAAATGAAGCAAAGAGAAAGACCAAGGTAGTGAATTAAATGTGACAGTGAAGCAAAGGTAACAGTGGCAGTTAACAGGAAACAAAGCCAAATAAACCAAGGCTGTTAGCCAAGGGCAGGGAGGAGTTTGCAGCTGTGGCTAAGCTAAGGCTTAGAATCCACCTTGTCCTAGCTAAACAATGCAATTCAGATTTAAAAACTTAAGCATCCAACTAGAATGGGAAGAGAATCAGCTTGCTCACTGATTTGCCCCTAGCATTGACTGTCTTTTGACAGAACAATCAATCACAGGCATATCAGAGCACCAACTTCTTCCCATTACTCAAGCAAAACAGGCCTTCCTAGCAATTCATCATTCAATAGAACTAAGGTTTCATCTGAGCCTCAGCAGTGACTCAAACATCATTTAAACTAAATACAATGGAATAAACATGATCATTAAACTACTAAACAGTGAATGAAAATTGCAAAAGAAGAACCCTAAAAATTAACAGTGAAATTAAATTAACATTGAGAATTAAATTAACCCAATTAGGGGGTATCTCGGCTAACCAAGAACAACCTTTAACATCCTACATCACTTCCCTTTTATAGCTTACAACAAAACCCTAAATTTCTACAAACCCGAATTTGAAAATCCCCAAATCAGCAGGATTAGGGTTTCGAGAATAACTAAAATTAACTCACCCTCTGATGCAAATAGACTCGACCCATGCTTTGGGTATGTCCCCTCTGCTCTTCTGAAGCTTTTCCTGCCCTCAATTTTGTCTTCTCCTCGCTGTTGGTGAAACCCTAGCTCGAGATTTCTTGTCAAACCCACACCTAGGGTTCAGAGATGTGAATTTGGAAAGAAGTCTAGGCTAGGGAGAGATGTCGTGGTGCTGTCGGGTGGTTGTGGGTGGTGTGGTTCGAGAAGAAGGTGTAGCTGCTGGTGGAGGTGATGGAGTTGCAGAGCTCTGCAAATTTTGGGAAGAAGGGGAAGAAGAACTCGAGAGAAGAATGGGTTAGGGGCTGTTTGTTTTGGGGTATAAGGGTTCGGTTGCTAGGGTGTTGAGCGGGTGTAGCGAACTTTGATGAACAGCAAGTAAAGAGCGTTGGATGATCCCATATAATTGAATCGAACGGCTACGATGGAGAGGTATGTAGCGACCGTTTTATGAGATACAACAAAATTGACGGCTTCAGATGGAGTTAGGTACTATGGTGTTTGACAGGAGCTTCGGATTTTGATGCACAATGATGAGGCGACCGTTGGATGACAAGATGGATCCAATCTGACGGCTCTCATGGAAATGGGTATGGATAATGGAAATGGATTTGGATAAGAGTTTTGGGTCTTGGGTATGCCAAGCCCATATCTTCTTTAAGAACAATTCTTCCTTCTTGAGCCCATTCCTAGCTTTTTTGACGTGCGCTCCATTCTTTGCGGCTTCCTTGCGTAATTCTTCCCGGCTTTTCACTACTTTTCTGCTCTTTTCGCTCCGCGACTCATCCGAACTTCGTTTATTACCTAAAAATGCAAAATTAAGTAAGAAAAATATTTATTCTTGAAAACAACGAAAACACAGAATATGGGATAAAATGTAGAATTAATGCACAAAAGATGAGTTAAATGCCAAGAAAAATATATAGAAATATGCACTTTTTAGCACTCATCAGTCGCACGCTGTAAACCGCCAAACCAATACCCAATGAGCATCCCCCAGTTTGTGACATGTGTTGATGTCTCGAGTGTTTTCGTGGAAAACATGTAGCATATTGCTGTTGTTTGGCAAGTTGAGATTGGGAGACTTGTTGTCTCGTTGGTGACCTTCGACGGTCGAGATTTCGCATCTTGAGAGGAAGGGTAGCCGTTGATTATTGCAACCCTTCGTTTGGTAGCCAGTGAAATGAAAGCATAGCCGGCATCGCTTTAATATGGCCTAGTTTAGGCTTGGCCAAAAGATAGGGTTTTGGCATTGTTTGGGCGCGACCAAAACTAGGGCTTGGCGTCGAGCCAAAAGGTTGCCCTGCGTTAAGTAAGAATATGGGATAAAATGTAGAATTAATGCACAAAAGATGAGTTAAATGCCAAGAAAAATATATAGAAATATGCACTTTTTAGCACTCATCAAATACCCCCAAACCTGAATTTTACTTGTCCTCAAGTAAAACAAAACTAAGGAAATCCTACCTATACCACTGTCGCTGGTCTCTCGAATGCATTTAGCGTATGCACTAAGCCTTTTAAACCACTAAGTGTCCCTAGTGGACGAGTGAAGTCTCGTGAAGGTTTGCTTAGAACGTACCTACAAAGTTCTAGGTCAAAATATAAGCTCAGATTCCATCAAATGTGACATGTGCAAGTCAGTTAAGCTCACAGCAAAATGGAGATGTCAATCTAGCTATCGAAGGCACAATCCTAGCACTGATAACAAATAAGGACATGTGATAAGAGTGTAAAGTGTATCTACACATGTGTAAAGAAAGATCGGATGTTATGACTACTAATCACCAAGAGATAGTTTCTTAGGCTAAGAACCAAGGTCGAAATCTAGCTAGCTGTCCGGACTTTACGAGAATTGTGAATGAGTTGGAGGTGTTTCACAATTACTCGCGTTGTACATCAATGGCATACACCCTTCCTTGCTTATTACAATGAAACACAAAAGATGACTATTACATGACTCTTATTTACATTGACTACTCTCTTTTATTTTTGGAACAAGAGAGAATGGAATTGATAAATACTTGATTTTTTTGTATTTTTCTGATATTTTTTTTTTCTGAATATATACATCGTTTTTTTTTTTTTTTTTTTTTAAAGAAAACACTTTTGATACATATACAAAAGGAAACAAAAGATTTCATGACACTTGCAAGAGGTAGCCCTTTTGATGCACCCAGTTAAATTCTGGTTGTTTTTTTAATGTAACCTCCACCTTCTCCCCAAACCAAAGAACAAGCTAGTCAAGTTTCGTTCAGTATTCTAAAGTGATTGGCAATCGTGACTTCCTATCACACACTTGAAGATCGAGGCTTACATGTATTGGTAGATCGTGCGCGTGCAAATTTCTTATCACTATGTGAATTGTGCTAGAATCAGGGTGCCTAAATATCTAGATACTAAGACTCCTAATAATTACATATTTGCACAAGAGTCAACATTTCAAGGTAAATGAGCTCCATTTTTATGTTTTTTTCAATTTTTTAATTTTTTTTTTTTTTCAATTTTTTATTTTTTTTTTTTCATTTTCATTTTTTCAAAAGAAGAGTCTTGTTTTCAATTATGGCATATTATCAAAGTATCTACTTTCACCCCAAACCTAAACTAAACATTGTCCTCAATGTTTCAAAATATGAACAAATATAATACAACATACGAAGAGGATCATGTTGAGTAGAGAAAAAGGAAAGACAATACCCGATTTCGGCGAAAGCAATATTAGAACTCCGTTATTCAAGGCAAGAATCCAACATATTTCAGCCGAGATCATATTGGATTAGCAAAATATATACAAAAGGAACAAAAGGGTTTTAAGAAATTTTGTCTACTGGATTATATACAAAAAATTCACCATACACTAACAATCTAAAGAGTTGAGGATCAACCCAAAAGACAAAGTGTAGAGGTTTCAACAGCTTCACACAATAATAATATGATAGGCATGCAAGTGAAGCTGTGAAACAAAATGAGCTACCCCCAAACCTGGATTTTTCAACAGATAAAATTTTGGAAACAAAATCTCGCAGTTTTGGGGGTTCATCATGCACAAGGTCTAGCTCGAAATGAACTGTGCTAGGGACGGGCAAACATGCTAATTCCAACTGTGGTTCCTCAAATGTATTATACTTAGAAGCAAAATAGTCCAAGAGGACTTGGGAAGCACACAGTTCCAAACCTAGATTAGGGACTCTCAGAAAAGTCGGTTTGACAATATGGGTACAAACCAAATCTAGGTTGGGTGGAAGGCCATCAGATTGTGACTTATGTAGGACGATAGGAACATCATTACTAATCACATCAACATCTCCTAAGTCTTCTACAAGTGTCATAACATGCTCACAATCATTAAACAAATCGGCAAGATCACAATCAGAGTCATCAACATCATCAACAGATTCATTCTCATGCATCGGAAAATCAGGAGAAATATCACAATGTGACCTAGGTAGAGAATCAGACACATCAAATATATTTTCATGCATATTGGTCTACAGAAGATTCAACTATTCCTATGTCATGCTCATCTTCACAGAATAATTGTACGAATCCCATGTCAATATCAAAATCATATGAATTACAATGAGTATTAGAAGAACAACATGCATGAAGGTCGAGGGCGAGAAGCCATATGTTTTTGAACCAACAGGTTCCACAATATTTTCATGTTCTTCTAACATATCATCATCATCATGGTAGCATGCATATTGGTCCTCATTAACAGTGGTGGTGTCATTAGTCGATTCATGTTCCTCTAAATTAGGTTCATATTCAACATTATTTACATGAATGGGACTAGACACTTCATTAGGGACAACATACATTTCCTCATGAATTTCCTCCTTTTGTAGGTGAAGCAAAATCTGATCTATATATGCATGAATTCGTGATGTAGATCTATCATAGTCTTGCTTGCAGAGTCTTAAAGATTCTGTGGTGGAGTCTAAATTCATGGGAGTACCAAATTCTTCATGTTCAAATTGTGGTGAATGGTACATGTGTGCATGGTCATTAGGGTTTACAAAATATTGATCGCAACCCTCAAAGGATTGATTATGGTCCCAATGACTACCATTCTCACAATTTATGGGCATTTCATACCTTGGATTTTCTCTAGATTGCCTAAAATTATGCAAAATATGACAATTCTCAACAGGGTGGTCTAAACTACCACATGCGGGACATGCATAGATTTCAGGTTGCCTAAGAAAATTAGATGTGACAGATTCCTCATGTGATTGCATTTCTAAAGCTGTGATTCGAGCTTCTATTTGATCCATAAGTGATGATTGTGTGAGTGAGGCTCTAGCAGAATGTTCATTTTCACGTTGCGATGAATGATGCACGTATGAATAGTCATTAGGGTTCATGTATTGCGGCTCGGGACTTTGAAAATGTCCATAATAATTCCTATGACTATTGACATCATGGTCCGTGGAAGGTTCATAACGTGAAGTTTGTCCATATGCAAGTTCTCTAAGGGATTTGTTGTACTCCCCAACTGTAGAAAAAGATCTATTCATGATGGGGCTCAAAGGCTAAGTAAAGAGTTTACAAAGCTCAAAATTTGGTTTTTTAAAGGGTTTGGATTTTTGGGAAAAATTTGGTTTTGGTGGGAATGAAAAACATTTGGTTTTTATGGGTTTTGAAAACTTTGGTTTTTTATGGGATTAAAAATTTGGTTTTCGAAATTAGGAGCAAAATTTTGGTTTTTTTTTTTTGGTTTTTTTTTTTTTTTTTTTTTTTGGTTTTTTAAAATTTGGGAGCAAGTTTGGTTTTAATGGGATAAAGAAGAAAAAATTTGGTTGTTAAAATGGGAGCAAGTAAAATTTGGTTTTTGAATGGGAGAAAGTTTTGGTTTTTTGAAATTAGGAGCAAAATTTGGTTTTTTTTTTTTTTTTTTAACAGAAAATAAAATTTGGTTTTTGAATGGGAGCAAGCCCACTGTTGGTTTTGTGTTTGCTTTGGCTCAGCTGGTTTGAAAACGTTTGGTGAAACTGAGTCCAAAATCTCGGCCTAGAATTTGGGTACTCGGCCCACTAACGAGTTAACCTAGCGTGATCGGTTACAAGCTCAGCTGGGTTTAAAAACCCAGAATACAAAATACAAGTCCAAATTAAACAAGCTCACAAAAATTAAATACAAGCCCACAAATTAAACAAACAAGCCCACAAAAATTAATTACAAACCCAACAGAAAATAAAAAGCCCAAAAATTGGCTTTAATATTACAAGCCCACAATTAAAAATTGGAAGCCCACAATTCGGGTTCTCTTAAATGGGTTACCTTTTAAGCACAGCCCAGCTGCTCTGATATTGTTGCAAAAACCCAGTTGGGCTTTGGTTCTTCTCCTTGGTGGCGTCCCAGCAGAGGAAAAACTGGTTCAGAACAGCAGGTCCAACAACAAATGAAGTGAAGCAGATGCAGATGCAAATGCTATGCAGTGAAATGCAAAAATAGCTAAAAAACTACTAGAGAAACAAAACGAGTCCCCGGCAGCGGCTCCAAAAACTTGGTGGACCCGGGAAAGCGTATAAAATTGAAGCGAAATGAAACGGGCCTACAGTAATACCGCAAGTGCACGGTCGTCAGTTATAGCTCGTGCAAGTACGGGTCGATCCACAGAGACTGGGGGTGTTTGGAGTTTCTAGCTATTTGGGCTCTAAATTGCTATTGGGCTTCTAATTGTGCTTTGGGCTTAGTGGATTTTTGTAACAATGAAATGGTTTTGGGCTCAGTGGGCTTTTGGTCTTTTGATGTGAACTGGGCTTGGTAACAGTGAACTGGGCCTTAGGTTTTTGGAATGAACTGAGCCTTGGGCTCAGTTGGCTGGGCCTTTAGATTAGCTAGGCTTCTGAGCTATGAACTAGGCTTTAGGCCTTAACCTGGACTTTGAACCTGGGCTTTTAGCCTTTGGTTCTAAGCTAACTGTTTGGAGCAGCAGCAGACAAGGCTGGGCTGGAGAAGAAGCAGCAGCAGCAGTGGTGGCTTCAGCAGCAGCAGAAGCAGTGCACAGCAGCAGCAAAAGCAGTAGCAAGTAGTAGCAGCTGGGGGAGAACAAGGTAGCAGAGCACTAGGCAGTGAATGCAGTAACAAGAACAGGAGAAACAAAAGAGAAGAAAGAGCAAATAGTGGCAGTGAAACTGTGATATTTACAAAGCAATGAAGATGGTAGTGAAATAATGAGACAATGGAAATGAAGCAAAGAGAAAGACCAAGGTAGTGAATTAAATGTGACAGTGAAGCAAAGGTAACAGTGGCAGTTAACAGGAAACAAAGCCAAATAAACCAAGGCTGTTAGCCAAGGGCAGGGAGGAGTTTGCAGCTGTGGCTAAGCTAAGGCTTAGAATCCACCTTGTGTCCTAGCTAAACAATGCAATTCTAGATTTAAAAACTTAAGCATCCAACTAGAATGGGAAGAGAATCAGCTTGCTCACTGATTTGCCCCTAGCATTGACTGTCTTTTGACAGAACAATCAATCACAGGCATATCAGAGCACCAACTTCTTCCCATTACTCAAGCAAAACAGGCCTTCCTAGCAATTCATCATTCAATAGAACTAAGGTTTCATCTGAGCCTCAGCAGTGACTCAGAACATAATTAACACTACAATGGAACTAAACATGATCATTTAAACTACTAAACAGTGAATGAAAATTGCAAAAGAAGAACCCTAAAAATTAACAGTGAAATTAAATTAACATTGAGAATTAAATTAACCCAATTAGGGGGTATCTCGGCTAACCAAGAACAACCTTTAACATCCTACATCACTTCCCTTTTATAGCTTACAACAAAACCCTAAATTTCTACAAACCCGAATTTGAAAATCCCCAAATCAGCAGGATTAGGGTTTCGAGAATAACTAAAATTAACTCACCCTCTGATGCAAATAGACTCGACCCATGCTTTGGGTATGTCCCCTCTGCTCTTCTGAAGCTTTTCCTGCCCTCAATTTTGTCTTCTCCTCGCTGTTGGTGAAACCCTAGCTCGAGATTTCTTGTCAAACCCACACCTAGGGTTCAGAGATGTGAATTTGGAAAGAAGTCTAGGCTAGGGAGAGATGTCGTGGTGCTGTCGGGTGGTTGTGGTGGTGGTGTGGTTCGAGAAGAAGGTGTAGCTGGTGGAGGTGATGGAGTTGCAGAGCTCTGCAAATTTTGGGAAGAAGGGGAAGAAGAACTCGAGAGAAGAATGGGTTAGGGGCTGTTTGTTTTGGGGTATAAGGGTTCGGTTGCTAGGGTGTTGAGCGGGTGTAGCGAACTTTGATGAACAGCAAGTAAAGAGCGTTGGATGATCCCATATAGATTGAATCGAACGGCTACGATGGAGAGGTATGTAGCGACCGTTGGATTATGAGATACAACAAAATTGACGGCTTCAGATGGAGTTAGGTACTATGGTGTTTGACAGGAGCTTCGGATTTTGATGCACAATGATGAGGCGACCGTTGGATGACAAGATGGATCCAATCTGACGGCTCTCATGGAAATGGGTATGGATAATGGAAATGGATTTGGATAAGAGTTTTGGGTCTTGGGTATGCCAAGCCCATATCTTCTTTAAGAACAATTCTTCCTTCTTGAGCCCATTCCTAGCTTTTTTGACGTGCGCTCCATTCTTTGCGGCTTCCTTGCGTAATTCTTCCCGGCTTTTCACTACTTTTCTGCTCTTTTCGCTCCGCGACTCATCCGAACTTCGTTTATTACCTAAAAATGCAAAATTAAGTAAGAAAAATATTTATTCTTGAAAACAACGAAAACACAGAATATGGGATAAAATGTAGAATTAATGCACAAAAGATGAGTTAAATGCCAAGAAAAATATATAGAAATATGCACTTTTTAGCACTCATCAGTCGCACGCTGTAAACCGCCAAACCAATACCCAATGAGCATCCCCCAGTTTGTGACATGTGTTGATGTCTCGAGTGTTTTCGTGGAAAACATGTAGCATATTGCTGTTGTTTGGCAAGTTGAGATTGGGAGACTTGTTGTCTCGTTGGTGACCTTCGACGGTCGAGATTTCGCATCTTGAGAGGAAGGGTAGCCGTTGATTATTGCAACCCTTCGTTTGGTAGCCAGTGAAATGAAAGCATAGCCGGCATCGCTTTAATATGGCCTAGTTTAGGCTTGGCCAAAAGATAGGGTTTTGGCATTGTTTGGGCGCGACCAAAACTAGGGCTTGGCGTCGAGCCAAAAGGTTGCCCTGCGTTAGCTGGTAACCTTGGACGGCTAAGATATGCGTCTTAGACGGAAATGTGGCTGTCGATTGTTGCAAGCCTTCGCTTTGGAAACCGTGAAGAGAAGGCCGGCATGGTATGGTTTAGGCGCAGCAAGGTGGATGGCACGGCATTCCATTAGCGCATGTGGCATGGTCGGCATGCCTTGGCGCGGTTTAGGCGTGGCCAAAAATAGGGTTTTTGGCGTTGGGCCCAAGGTTACCATGTGTTCGTTGGTGACCTTCCACGGCTAAGATTTGCATCTAAGATGGAAGGGTGGTCGTTGATCGTCGGACGCCTTTTGTAAACTATCAATCATACAAATTCTCAAATTTTATTTGTAAACTTTAAGCATAGATTATCAAGAGATTTAACCAAGTATAACCTATCAAACTGAATAACAAATAATTAAGAAAATCATTCAAATAATTTAAAACTATGCAAAAGCAGCGATTAGGTGAATTATATAATTAAATGAAATAGTTACCCATTTATGTTGCGTGAATAGCTTCCTCCATTGCCTTGGTTACGAGGGAATTAATCGCTAATCATATTGGAAAACCTCTCAAAGAATTTCATTGATGCTCAAAAGTGTTTTACAATGAAGAGAAAGATAAGTAAATAGTATAAAACAGGATTCTGCGACCCACAGAAGGCGTCCAGAATCAACGACACAGATATAGTGTTGTTGGTACAACGACTCAGTCGCGGAAAGGAGTGGAAAAGTGTCGCAATAAAGCGACAGTTTTTAACGACTTTCCTTCCTCGTCCAATGTTCTTCGTGTTCTTCAGTTCCAGCAGCAGCAGGAACTTCTTCACAGCGTCTGGTTCTTTGATTTTTACGTCTCTAACTCTCTCCCAACTCTCGACAGCCTCTTCCCAATGACCGATACTTGTATTTATAGTGTTTTGGAGCAAGAAATCCGACCATTGATTGCGTATATTTTCTCTTTAATTCGATTATTTTTTGCTGCCCAAAAATGAGAATACTTACCATTTATAGAATTTCCACACGTTAACTCGCTCCCAAAACGCTCCAAATTAGCTTCTTCATGCCTCAGAAGCTTTCCCGCACCTCCACATCACTCCATGCACAGCAGAAACACACTTGAGTTCGCTTACAGTGCGTGTTGCTCTGTTTTGGTTTGGTGAATCGAACCAGGAATGTTAGCCAAAATTGACCGATTCCGTCACCCATACTGTGTTCCTCAACCTATATCACATCTCTATACCAAAACTCAGCCATTTAATCGACCTACCACTACTTCATCTCTATAACAAACATAAAAACACCATAATGAGAACAAATGGGTACTAATAAAATACATAAAAGAGATCAAAATAGACACATAAATGCGTCTATCAAATACCCCCAAACTTATTATTTGCTAGTCCTCGAGCAAATTTTATTCTTGAAAAGTGACCGAGTTAATCTCGGGTGGGTTTATCAGAGGTGTACCCACAAAAACCAATACTCCAGACCCTAGCTATCTACGAAAAATCTTGGAAAGCACTAAAGAACCTCCTTGGTTTGCATACTTATTAATTACAGGAGGAAGTACCCTGACGCGAAATTCCAATTGATGTATACGAGTTTGCACTCAAGCATACTAAAATTCATATAAGGGACATAGATCTACTAAGATAGTTTCACGATGGACATCATACTCGGAGTCATACTAATCACATGAAAAGATTAAGAAGATGGAAAAAGAAAAATGTAGATGGTTGAAAAGCGAACGGTGTTTCCCATATCTGTCTGAAGGCCTCTGCCAAGATGAACCTAACCTAAATGACTGAGATACCGGTCTGACTAATATTAACACACTGGCATATACAAGGGAACCAGCGGTCAATAACTTAAATATAGATCAACAAACTGGCAAATACAAGGGAACCAACAGTTGACTACACAGAACAATAACCCTTTTTTTTTTTTTACTTAACGGCATGAATAGATCTTTTTGATCCAAGCGCATGCTTCTTGTCAGCAGATTACACGATAGTTCCCACGGGTCCTGTATTCCACGCTTGCTTAGGCGACGGAAACAGGGAGAACACACGCATATTGCTATCCAAGTGTTAATACTTATTCCGATTGGTCTAACTGGTCCGGTCTTTTTTTTTTTTTTTTTTTTTTTGAAAAGGTAACTCAGTCACTCTATTTCACCCTAGCAAAGGTAACAACTTGAATCGTGTGCCCCACCAAATCACTTGAAATAAAAGAAAAAAATAGAAAGTGAAAAGGACTCGACGAGATATGGCGAAACTATCATGTTATTTCTAACACCTGAGCTCTGTGCTTTTATGAATAGACTCTATAGATGTTTCCATCTAGTCAGATTGGTTCCTCAGCTCCTAAAACAAAAATGTTTCCATCCACTTAGATTGGTTAGTGCTATCCTTAATAGGCATAAATTTCTAGGCTCTGGAGTTTATTTATTTGCAACTAAAAAGTTTCTCCCCATACCCCCAAACTTAAATTAACATTGTCCTCAATGTTCTAAAGATGAAATTAAAAGCATGCACAAGGAGACAGTTATTATTGAAGCAAAAGAGTGAAGGAAGGATATTACCGGGTTGCATGAGATTGGGTTACCTCCCAAGAAGTGCTAAGTTTAAAGTCTTCAGCCAGACTTAGGAAAGGATTAGTCAACTCGAACCATAAAGTAACAGTCGGAATAACTGTGGGTCTTCAAAACGAAAAGAGCTGACCAAAGGAAACTACAATGAACCAAGAAAATGGACAAGAAAACATGCCCTTACCTATTTTCCTGAAAACTATCGTAATTGCGGTTCAGGTTCAGGTTCTATGAAAGGGTCTAAATAGAATATTTTCATTGGCTGCGCGTTTCTTCATAGATTGGATCCAAATTACTAGGTCCTAGAGTCTGGAAAAACTCAAATACGAACTTAGAATCACAAGTAATAACCTAAATAATTGCGGATCCTCTAAGTCAATCAGATATGACTTACATAGTTGACCACAGTGAGAGTAGTGGTCATTCTTAGGAAAATGTGTCGATTCTATTTCCTAATACTTAGGCTTAGTCTCAGAACTTAATATTCGACACATTTGGAATATAAACGTTCCCACAGTTGGAAGAAAACTATTTGGTGGGAAAACAAAGTCAATCTGGGTATCATAGCCTGGGCAAACCACATCAACCAGAGGATGGGTTTCTAATAACTGAACTCCTTCATGGACATCATTAGGTCGGGAAAACGAGTATGAAGGTAATCTTGTAAAATGGTCGAGGCACATATCAAGTCCTAAGTGTGGGGACTTTCTGAGAGTTAAAGGTAAGGCACTAGGGAAGTGATAATCACCCCCAAACTTAGAGTTTTCAGTGTCTCTAGATAGACCTCTAATTATTTCTTGAATTTCCGTATTTCAGATTCCTTAAAATATTCTAGAGATTCTTCTAATTATTATCAGGTAGTGCATCTTTACTCATCTCTACGGGTCTATCTTCTTCTTCCAAGACTATTGTTTCTAAGTCGCTAGACTCTAAAACAGTATTTTCGAAATGAACCCGTTCCTCTAAACCACTATCGGCTTCGTAATCAAAAGGAAAAACTACATCGTCTAAAACGGTGGTATCCCTAATCAAATCCTCGTCCTTTTGAATAGGTGAATAATCATAAAAATTATTTGGATTTGAACTAGAAATAATATAATCATTATAAAGCTCAATTGGATTAATATATTCCTGATCACTATGCCTACATATTTCAGATTCTTCATTACTACTATCCTCATCATAATAGTACAAAGATGATTGAACCTTATCTAAATAAGTAGTGTCTTTTATTCTAACCTCGTCCTCTAGATTGGGAAATATTCACTATTGATATCAAGGGTAGAATTGGAAACACTATTTTGGAAATTTAGATTATTTCGAGCAGCATTAGCTAACTGTTCATTTTCTGCCTCTAAACGTGCTTGAATTTCACTGAGCGTAACACTTATACGTTCACAAGTCTCATTGAATATCTTAGACCGTTGTGTACTCTCTTCTCTTGAACTAACTGCACGTTCATACTCCCTTCGAATTTGTTGGTAGGTTTTCTAGAGATTGAACAGGTTTAGAAATGTCATAATCAGGACTAGTTTTTATTAATTTTCCAAAAACGCATGACTAGTACTATAATATTCCTGATTTTCTTGCTCGTAAGACCAATTCGTGTGTGGATAGTAATTGGGCTCACTATGATATGAACCATAACCTTGAAAAGGTTGGCGTTCCCAACTACTATTCCCACCATGGTCATAAAACTGATGATGTCCATATTCAAATTCAGGTCGATACTCATTGTATTGGCTTCTATCATACCAGTTCGACATTCTTAATTGCAAGGGAATTCTACACAACCACAAACAAGGCCGACTCGACTCCACCAAAACAAACCTAAAGATTTCTAGCAAACAAAAAGCATGATGGCTCCACTTAGATTGTTTCTAGACCAGCTTCTATCTTTCGAAAGGGAATTCGTTGCAATTTGAGCAAACCCCTCTGGAATCAATCTGAGTCAAAGTAAGTTGAATTGAGGCGAGGGAAGCTCAGTGGAGCTTTGATACCCAAGGCCTCACCGCTATCACAAGGCGGCGCAGTCACGCATTCAACTCACAGAAACCATCATGAACTTTGAAGTGTGCTTAAAGAGCAACCAATATTTTTCGAACGAGTTTCCTATTAAGCTCGTTACCCTATCGGTCTCGTTCTATTCCAAATTTTAAAGCTTGGGTTCGCGTTAGGTTTCGTTTTCCTAAGGCGGGCAAGAAGGGAGCGGTGATGAAATCCGAACCCTTATCTTGTTTAGGCCAGGCCTTTCCCTTTACTAGGAAAATAAAGACAGTCCGGTTCGTCCTCAAACAATTATCACCTTAAGGAAGACAGTAACCCGCTTGCAGGAGATTCGCGGGTGTTTCGATTGGACTTACCTCCCGTACCAGAAGGGCGATGAACCGTTGTCGTCGACTCGGGCCACGACTCCTATGCCGTGTGCGAACCCGAGAGGCCGAGACGATATAGTAATCGTCGTCCTTCCCTGCACACAGTTTATATAATATTTTTTTTTTAATAATAATATCCTTCCGTAGGGTTAAAAAAAACAAAGTCCAATTGTTTAAAGTCCAAAGTTCAAAATAAATAAATAAAAAAAAATACAGTTTTCCTCACACACTCTAAAAAAAATTACAAATTAAAAATTAAATCCTAAAATTGTCCTTTTTTTTCTTCTCTTTTCGCTTTTCGCTTTAAGATTTTTCCTCTCCAAGTCCTTAGTTTTCACTTTGAACCTGCAAAATAAAAACAAAAAGAAACGTAAAAAGGAACAAACAATTCTAAAAAAAATAATAAACCTAAAAAAAATAAATCAATCTATATACAAGTCCGCGTCGGCGGCGCCATTTTGTTGTAGTTTTTTTAGTAGTAAGGATTCGTTGCTCGGACTTGAAAAGATAATGGATTTTTAGATTTAAAAATATACAAAAATATTAACAATGGGTGCGAGAGGTAACCAAGACACTAGATTCCACTATTACGCAAAATTGATTGATAAATATTTCAAAACTCTATTCTATTCTTAAGTCCTCTTTTATCTTAATTCACTATCAATCATACAAATTCTCAAATTTTATTTGTAAACTTTAAGCATAGATTATCAAGAGATTTAACCAAGTATAACCTATCAAACTGAATAACAAATAATTAAGACAATCATTCAAATAATTTAAAACTCTGCAAAAGCAGCGATTAGGTGAATTATATAATTAAATGAAATAGTTACCCATTTATGTTGCGTGAATAGCTTCCTCCATTGCCTTGGTTACGAGGGAATTAGTCGCTCATCATATTGGAAAACCTCTCAAAGAATTTCATTGATGCTCAAAAGTGTTTTACAATGAAGAGAAAGATAAGTAAATAGTATAAAACAGGATTCTGCGACCCACAGAAGGCGTCCAGAATCAACGACACAGATATAGTGTTGTTGGTACAACGACTCAGTCGCGGAAAGGAGTGGAAAAGTGTCGCAATAAAGCGACAGTTTTTAACGACTTTCCTTCCTCGTCCAATGTTCTTCGTGTTCTTCAGTTCCAGCAGCAGCAGGAACTTCTTCACAGCGTCTGGTTCTTTGATTTTTACGTCTCTAACTCTCTCCCAACTCTCGACAGCCTCTTCCCAATGACCGATACTTGTATTTATAGTGTTTTGGAGCAATAAATCCGACCATTGATTGCGTATATTTTCTCTTTAATTCGATTATTTTTTGCTGCCCAAAAATGAGAATACTTACCATTTATAGAATTTCCACACGTTAACTCGCACCCAAAACGCTCCAAATTAGTTTCTTCATGCCTCAGAAGCTTTCCCGCACCTCCACATCACTCCATGCACAGCAGAAACACACTTGAGTTCGCTTACAGTGCGTGTTGCTCTGTTTTGGTTTGGTGAATCGAACCAGGAATTTTAGCCAAAATTGATCGATTCCGTCACCCATATACTGTGTTCCTCAACCTATATCACATCTCTATACCAAAACTCAGCCATTGAATCGACCTACCACTACTTCATTTCTTCGATCGAAAATTCTCCTGTGTTGTGAACATTTTTCCCGCCAAAATCGATATTCAAATGAAGAAGAGGGGTGTCCCCCTATCCTGTCTTGGTGTCCCCTTAGTAATTTGGGTTGAAATAGTAATTCTTGGGTTGAAATATTAATTTTTCTGGTTTCCTCCGGGACATTTCTGGGACGTTTCCGGTACATTTCTGGGGCGCCTCCAGGACATTTATGGGGTGCCTTTAGTACTTTTCTCCGGGGTGTAAATCATCACTTTTTGAGCAAGTCTTTCCATACAAGGGTATTTTCTCCAAAAACACCTAAACAAACATAAAAACACCATAATGAGAACAAATGGGTACTAATAAAATACATAAAAGAGATCAAAATAGACACATAAATGCGTCTATCAGACAGTGAAACTCGGGAAGAATTCAGGAGGGATATTGCGGACCCGGGGTAGCATAGTCGCGCCGAGTAATCTGTTCCCGTTCATGGAGCAAGAAGGTAACTTTATTCTATGCAAAACTCTAGAAACTCCGTCCGTATAAAAAGAGGTATTGACCTTCTTCTGTTTTCTGTTGCTCGTTTTTATCCGCGCTTTCGTCTGCAGTGTCTCTCCAGTGGATTCCAAAATTTACCAAACTTCATTGCATTCTTGGGATGGATGGATGGAATATATGTCGGCAACGATCATGTCAGGGTTAATCTTGGAGATTGTGGTTGCGGTGTCGGACCATCCTCGGCTTTAGGTTGTTCAGTGCCTGGACCTTCTGATCGTGATGATGATGTGATGTGAATGCTTGTATGGTCGAAAATTTCTGGCTCCCCCGGATGAAATAGGGAGACATTCCGTTTCCGATGTGCTGTTATCAAGTCTTCCGGACTTTGTTCCAAGCGACATCCTTCGAACCATCTTCTGAATCTTGGACTATCGTATGGAATGAGATGTGGTAAGAAGTCCCCAGTTATACTTCGATTTGATCCGATGTCATGGATGAATATGTGAATGCATCTTTGTGGCGTGCTCTTGAAGTCTTCGGTGTACATGTACGGCTTCGTGTTGAGAAATTCCTGCGGCTCGTGAAACTTCGACAGTGATGATGTTGAAATCAGATATAACCTGGTTGAGGGGAGTGAAAGCTTCTCATGCTGGTAGTCCCCATGTGTATCCTATTTTCATTGCATCGGCTTGAATCCACGTCCACGTGATTTGATACAAGCTTATCGTACTCTTCTGGATGTGACGCTGGGATGCTCAGGATATTGCATGGACGAAATATTCTAGATAACGAAGATGTAGGAATGAGAGAGTTATGTTGTTTATCATGGCTCCCTCTGTTTCTTGAAGAAAATGTTTCAGCCGCGTCTCTGCAGTTATCTCATGAGTCTTTGATGTTCGTCGATGGACTGCGAAGAGAAGTCCCAAGTCGCATTTTTCTTCAGTTTCTGAAGTTTTTTTCTTCTGAGAAGGCTTGGGATCCTCCTCGGCCTCGTAAAATGTTGAAGGAGTCTTCTAGACAAAGAGGTGATGATATTCTTGCGCTGCACCCTTGAAGAGTAGATGACCTTGTTGCAGCTATGGCCTTTTGATTTACTGTGTCTTCTGAGCTTTGACAGTGAAGGGATTCTGTGTATATCCTCAGTCCTCAAGTATGGTTTACATGTTTCCATCTTTGTAGTGATTGCTGCTGTGGTGAAGCTCTGGCTGGTATCAACAAATGCAGGAAGAAGCGTCATTGAAGCAGCTTCGGCTCTTGGAGAAGATGTTGAAACTTAAGAATCCGAACGCTGAAGCCTCGTCTTCGGATCCTGGAGAAGCTTATAGAGAGAATGCTGAAACGGAGCGGCTGCTGGAGCGAGCTTCGAAGCGGAGCGGCTTTCAGAGTGATCGTTGAAGCGGAGTCGCTACTGGAGGATGTTGAAGCGGAGCGGCTGCGTTAATCAGTGTGTTGTCAAATTGGACACCCTTCAAGCGAACAATGGTTAGGAGTCCCCAGTTCCATCTATCAATCGTGCTTTCCAGTAGTAGTTGGGGTTTTGGAACGACTTCTTTGGTTGGAAATAGCTGCTTCCTTGATGCAGTGCGGTTAAGGGCTGCAAATATGCATTGACGTTGTGCCTTGGGGAAATATAGAATCTCACATAAATGTTTCATCATAAACTGCACGATTTTGCGGGCGAAGTCCCCAGAAATCATGCATCTCCTGACAGGGAAAAGATTCTTTGTGAACTCAGGGGGATTGCTGATTTTTCTTTGCTTCGATTTTGGAGAAGTCGTTCCTGATCTTTTCGTGTAATGAAATTAGATTGTTGATTCCCTAATATTGGGCATTCAAGAGCAACGCTGGAAGGATGCAAGCTGCTGGCGCAGGGAAGATGCAAGCTGCTGTAAAGATGTAAGCTGTTAGCGCTGGAAAGGATGCAAGCTGCTGGCGCTTGAAAGATGCAAGCTTCTGTAAAGATGCAAGCTATTAGCGCTGGAAGGATGCAAGCTGCTGGCGCTGGAAAGATGCAAGTTGTTAGCGCTGGATAGGCTTGGATTGGGCGCTGGCTTGGCGTGGACGCTGGCTTGGATTTGGTATGGAGCGGACTTTTGGCTGGGCATGGTGCGGACTGTTGGATTGGCACGGCGCTGGCTTGGCGTGGCGCGGACTTTTTCTTGCGGGCCCGGTTGCCTCTTTCCATACGTAGCTCAAATAGGAAATCATTTTCTTATTCAAATTCCAAAAGTGTTATGTGTATGAAAGGGGTTGGCTCTCCTTTTTATCTCGTATCTTTGTTCTCACGTCCTGGTGTTAGCGGTAGTGCAGTAGCAATAAAGTGGGCAAGCATATTCTAGCCATGTACTCCAGCGTTTCTCTTTCAATTTGTTTTCTTGTTTTCTTGTGTTGGTGCAAACCCTAGCCATAGCTATGCCTTCCATAAATCTGTAAAAATATTGTTCTTCTGAACTGGTGTACACCCTAGTCGTGGGTATGCCTTTCATAAACTTGTAGAAACACTTCGTCATAAACAATTCCTCTTCGAATATCACCGTAGTAACGTCGGCTACCTCATGAATAGTGACGGGTAATCATTATTATGCAAAGTAGGCATGTACGGGTAGGTGACTGTTTTTTTTGAAAGGCGAACAAAGCGCTTGGTTTATGGTTTTGATTTTCTGGATTTTTGGGTTGATAGACAAGTATTACCCCTGAGGGTTTTGGATTATTATTTGGAATGAACTGTTTTGGAATATTGATGTTTTTGGTTATGAATATAAGTGGCATGAGTACCCCAGAGAAGTCATGGAATTGTGAATGTTGTGCGATAGTAAAAAGCATGAAACACGGGAAAAATATGGCTATCGGTTTTTTATCTCCCTTGTGAAGATTTGAAGTAGTAGACCATGTATTTTGTCCAGCAGGATTTACTCGGTTTTTCGGATCTCCTAATGAAAAGGAATCTCCCGGGTGTAATACCGAGTTTTGTGGGAAGCACCGCCGTGACTGTGGAAAGTCCCTAGTCATCCATTGTCGTGTCATGACTGGTAACCGGGCCGTCTGGTAACTGAGTCGTTGATCCCCGGGCGGGTCGTTTGGATTCTACCGTCCTGATGTCTAGGTAGAAATATGAGATCGAGGATTGAAAGTTGACATTGTAACCAAAAGATCAATCTCCCACTGTGGTCGCCAATTGTTTGAAGGTGAAAATGGTTTCTGCTGATTTTGGTAATTTCGGGTGTGTGGGTGAGAAAAAAATTTAAACCCTAAACAATGTACTGCAAGGGAGTACTTTAGATTCGAGAGATCAATCTGTACAAATCCGGCCTAAACCAAGAAATGGCCGTTCCAGACTTGCTTCGGTAACAAAGTGAAGGAGAAGGGTTGGTTTAGGGGAGGGAAGCGAAGAGAGTATTGAGACCAGAATATTTGATTCTGGAAGAGTAGTTGTTTTACGACTTGTATCAGAAAGTGGGAAGCTAACAGATGGGAAATCTAGCAAATATTTGTCTGAGTGTTGGATGCTCCTGACCAGAACTTGTTGTTCAGTGGAAATAAGTAAGACTTATTTATACAAGTCGAAGTGAAACGTACTCTGGTCTCGTAAGAAATGGAAAACGGATGAGTAAATGGGAGGAGGTGGTAACCGGTAACGCCTGTAATTGATGTTCCATAAAAGAAAGAGTTTTACCATTACTCTCTGTATTTACTAACCGCCTCATACTTATGACACTGTCTTGTAACGGGCATAGTGTACGCCGCACGCTGTAAACCGCCAAACCAATACCCAATGAGCATCCCCCAGTTTGTGACATGTGTTGATGTCTCGAGTGTTTTCGTGGAAAACATGTAGCATGTTGCTGTTGTTTGGCAAGTTGAGATTGGGAGACTTGCCGTCTCGTTGGTGACCTTCGACGGTCGAGATTTTGCATCTTGAGAGGAAGGGTAGCCGTTGATTATTGCAACCCTTCGTTTGGTAGGCAGTGGCATGAAAGCATGACCGGCATCGCTTTAATATGGCCTAGTTTAGGCGTGGCCAAAAGCTAGGGTTTTGGAATTGTTTGGGCGCGACCAAAACTAAGGATTGGCGTCGAGCCAAAAGGTTGCCCTGCGTTAGCTGGTAACCTTGGACGGCTAAGATCTGCGTCTTAGACGAAAATGTGGCTGTCGATTGTTGCAAGCCTTCACTTTAGAAGCCGTGAAGGGAAGGCCGGCATGGTATGGTTTAGGCGCAGCAAGGTGGATGGCACGACATTCCATTAACGCGTGTGGCATGGTCGGCATGCCTTGGCGCGGTTTAGGCGTGGCCAAAGCTAAGGTTTTGGTGTTGGGCCAAAGGTTACCATGCGTTAGTTGGTGACCTTGGACGTCTAATATTTGCATCTAAGATGGAAGGGTGGCCGTTGATTGTCGTACACCTTCGTTTTGGCAGCCGTGAGGGGAAGGCCTGCATGATATGGTTTAGGCGCGGCAAGGCGGCTGGCACGACATACCATTGGCACATGTGGCATGGTCGACATGCCTTGGCGCGGTTTAGGCATGGCCAAAACTAGGGTTTTGGCGTTGGGCCAAAGGTTACCATGCGTTGGCTGGCGACCTTGGACGGCTAAGATTTGCATCTACGATGGAAGGGTGGTCGTTGATTATCGCACGCCTTCGTTTTCGCAGCCGTAAAGGGAAGGCCGGCAAGGTATGGTTTAGGCGCGGCAAGGTGGCTGGCACGACATGCCATTGGCATATGTGGCATGGTCGGCATGCCTTGGCGCGGTTTAGGCGTGGCCAAAACTAGGGTTTTGGTGTTGGGCCAAATATTTGCATCTCATATGGAAGGGTGGCCGTTGATTGTTGCAACCTTTCGTTTTGGCAGCCAGCGACATGTAGCGGGGACGACATGGCTTTGGTATGCCTTGGCGCGGAGGTGTGGCTGGCATGGTTTGCCATTGGCACGGTGGTGCGGCTGGCATGGTTGGCATTCCTTGGCGTGGAGGTGTGGATGGCATGGTTTGCCATTGGTACAAGTGGTGCGGATGGCATAGTTGGCATGCCTTGGCGCGGAGATGTGGCAGGCATGGTTGGCATGTCTTGGCGTTCAGATGTGGCTGGCACGGCTTGCCATTGGCACGGTGGCGCGGCTGGCATGCTTTGGCGCGGTGACGTGGCTGTCATGGTTTTCCATTGGCACGGTGGTGCGGCTAGCATGGTTGGCATGACTTGGCACGGAGATGTGTCTGGAACGACGGCGCGGCTGGCATGGTTGGCATGCTTTGGCCCTAAGACGTGGCTGGCATGGTTTGCCATTGGCACGGTGGTGCGGCTGGCATGGTTGGCATGCCTTGGCGCGAAGATGTGGCCGGCACGACATGCCATTTGAATATGCGTCTGGCATGGTTGGCATGCCTTGGCGCGGAGACGTGGCTGGCATGGTTTTCCATTGACACGGTGGTGTAAGAATTTAGGGTTTGGTGTACGAAGGTGATATCGGTCAATACTAAGGGTTCTACCGTGGAACATGACACATATATATGTAAAAAAAAGGTACCCTGGTAATTCTTAGTAGGCATGTTGAATGATTCAATAAATGCGCTAGTGGTCCTAGTGACGTCATGTCAGATGTAAGGTTTTACGATTTTAACCCTAAGCTAAAAACCGCCATCAACAGTTGCATAAAAGAAAGCGTTTCACCATTACTCCCTGTATTTACTAACCGCCTCATCCTTATGACACTATCTTATAACGGGCGTAGTGTACGTCGCACGCTGTAAACAGCCAAACCAATACCCAATGATCATCCCCCAGTTTGTGACATGTGTTGATGTCTCGAGCGTTTTCGTGGAAAACATGTAGCATGTTGTTGTTGTCTGGAAAGTTGAGTGAGACTTGCCAACTCGGTGGTGACCTTCGACGGTCAAGATTTTGCATCTTAAGAGGAAAGGTAGCCATTGATTATTGTAACCTTTCGTTTGGTAGCCAGTGGCATGAAAGCATGATCAGTATGGCTTTAATATGGCCTAGTTTAGGCGCGGCCAAAAGTTAGGGTTTTGGCTTTGTTTAGCCGCGAACAAACTAAGGCCAAAGGTTGCCATGCGTTAGCTGGTAACCTTGGACGGCTAAGATCTGCATCTTAGATGAAAAGTGGTCGTTGAATGTTGCAGGCCTTCGTTTTGGTAGCCGCATAGGGAAATCCAGCATGGTATGGCGCGGCAAGGTGGTTGGCATGCCATTGGCATATGTGGCATGGCATGCTTGGCATGGCCAAAACTAGGGTTTTGGGCCAAAGGTTACCATGCGTTTTTTGGAGACCTTGGAGGGCTAAGATTTGCATCTAAGATGGAAGGGTGGACGTTGATCATCGCATACCTTCATTTTGGTAGCCGCATAGGGAAGGCCGGCATGGTATGGCGCGGCAAGGTGGTTGGCATGCCATTAGCACATTGGCATGGCATGCCTTGGCGTGGCCAAAACTAGGGTTTTGAGACAAAGGTTACCATGCGTTGTTTGGCGACCTTGGAGGGCTAAGATTTGCATCTAAGATGGAAGGGTGGCCGTTGATCATCGCACGCATTCGTTTTGGTAGCCGCATAGGGAAGGTCGGCATGGTATGGCGCGTCAAGGTGGTTGGCATGCCATTGGCACATGTGGCATGGCATGCCTTGGCGCGGTTTGGCGTGGCCAAAACTAGGGTTTTGGTCCAAAGGTTACCATCCGCTGTTTGGCGACCTTGGACGGATAAGATTTGCATCTAAGATGGAAGGGTGGCCGTTGATCATCACGCGCCTTCGTTTTGGTAGCCGCATAGGGAAGGCCGGCATGGTATGGCGAGGCAAGGTGGTTGGCATGCCATTGGCACATGTGGCATGGCATGCTTTGGTGCGGAGGTGCGGCTGGCATGGCATGCCATTGGCACAGTGGTGCGGCTGGCATGGTTGGCATGCCTTGGCGCGGAGATGTGGCTGGCATGGTATGCCATTGGTGCAGTGGTGCGGCTGGCATGGTTGGCATGCCTTGGCGCGGAGATGTGGCTGGCATGGTATGCCATTGGAACAATGGTGCGGCTGGCATGGTTGGCATGACTTTGCGCGGAGACGTGGCTGGAATGGTTTGGCATGCCTTGGCGCGGAGACGTGGCTGGCATGGTATGCCATTGGCACAGTGGTGCGGCTGGCATGGTATGCCATTGGCACAGTGGTGCGGCTGGCATGGTTGGCATGCCTTGGCGCGGAGACGTGGATGGCATAGTCTGCCGTTGGCATAGTGGTGCGGCTGGCATGGTTGGCATGCCTTGACGCGGTAGCATGAGAATTAAGGTTTGGTATAGATGATGTCAGTCAGTGTTAAGGGTTTTGCCGTGAAACATGACCCATGTAAAAAAAAAGGTACCCCGGTAATTCTTACGTAGGCATGCTGATTGATTCAATAAATGCGCTAATGGTCATAGTGACGTCATATCAGATGTATAGTTTTACGATTTTGACCCTAAGATAAAAACCATCATCAATAGAGGTGTGGCGGGTTTATAGCAGAAAGGGGAACCGATCCTATGGACATGTGCAACACGTTTTTAGGCAAAGGGGAACCGATCCTATGGACATGTGCAAAACATTCAAGTTAGATACCATATATATGGGGAACCGATCCTAGTACCTAGTCAACCGAATTTTGGAAATCTAGTGACTCTAATGGTATGAAGGAGAAAGTTGCTCCTGTGAAACCCAACTCTAAATGGGTCCCAAAGTCCTCCATAGCCAAGAAGGGACCAAAAGTTAGTCACAAGAATGACTCTCAGCTGTTAATTGTTGGTGACAATAATTACAAGATTCTTCTTGAAAGGCTAAAGAAAGACATTATGTATGAAATCTCTTGTACTAGTAAAGGTTGTGATAATGACACTCTTCATCACAAGTGAAAGAATAAAAACAAGAGATGTAACAAGAGAAAACAAACCAAGCAAGAGGTCAAGAATGATGATTCGGTCTTAGTCACTCGTGACGAACAAGACAAGGATCAACTCAACACAACCTAGTTGTTTTGAAATGTGCATGCCACCTTTGTGCTCAATCTTATGAAGGATGAGGAAGTACGTAAAACTGAGCACATGATCTCTCGGTTATTATATGACTAATTAACATCTTTAGGGAGATTTCTTTTCTTCTATGCTCATACTTTCTCAATCTATATTTGAGGTTTTGATAGAAACGGTAATTTTGAGTTTATGATGTTGATTTCTACTGGTCATTTATGTGTAGCTCTTGTTACTGCGGTTAAAACGAGCCAAAAATCGCTGAATTCGGACATCGTATGCAAAAGTTATGTCAAAAACAGTTTAGTATTGTGATCTATCACAAGTTACTCTTGGGGTACCGATCCTAGTGATAGGTGCAATGGGGGAACCGATCCTAGTGAGAGGTCCCCATACGAAGAAGTGTAAAGCTTTTTTGCCCATAACTTCTTCGTCTGAACTCGGAATGACCTTATTCTTTTTGCGTTGGTTTCGCAATTTAATTCCCTAAAAGATAGAGGTAATTGCAATACTTGATTTTATGTTGAATATTTATGGTGTGTTGCAAATTGGTTTATGGGATGTTTGATTTTGGTTTTCTAACCTTGATATTCGATCTCATATATTGTGAACCCTTGTGGTTTGGGTGACTTTTTGATTTAGCAGGATTAAGTTCTAGCCTATGTTGGTAGGCTTTATTAAAGAACCATGAGGGGTTCTGGAAGAAACAATATGTGAAAAAGTCACAATATGTTGAATCGGTTTTGGTTTAGCATAAAATCATATATGTTTCGACGGTTTTGAACTTTTGCTTCCAATTGTTAAAACCGATTTTCAATCTTTCTCTGGTAAAGGTTGGTTGTTGCTATTCTTTTGTTTTTGCATAAGGATGACAACATGATGATATTTCGATATCAATTCTCTCTGACGAAGACACAAACTTATTGGAGAAGTGGATGCGAAAGTTGAGGTAAAAATCTTGTTAGTTAATTGTTTTCCTGTTTAAGAAAAGCCTGAATTTATTTTATATATATATATATTGCTTTTTCATAGCAAAATTTCGGTACAATTGATGTTTATTCCATTATGTATGTATGGATGTTTGTGTGATTCAATTGGTTCCGGTTAAGAAAAAATATTGCTATCTTGCTTTATTGTGTGGTATCAATTGTTTAGGCTTACAAAATTTCGGTACAATTGCGGTGCTTTAATGTCTATGTTGTTTCAATTGCTTCCGGTTGAGGTGTGATGTTATTTTTGATAGTGGTAAATAGAGTTGTCGTTCACTCGGACTTAGTTGAGATTGATTATAGGCTTAAATATAAAAATAAGAAATTATATACAAAATATGTCACGGGATGAAGAATTCACTGGGACTTGGGATTTCATTGTTTTTCATATTCAAGTGGTTCAGAAATTAATCCTAGGCAATTATAGCTCCAAACAAAAGAAATATTAACTCTATTCTTTGCCAAAATAGATTTCGTAAAACATCAATTGTAAATTACAAGCATAGTGTATCAAAAGCACCTCAGACTAAGCATACACTATCAAACAAGATAACAATTGATTAATAGAAATCATAAATCATTTATAATCGGTGCAAAAAGCAAATAAGAAATTAATTATATTCACCACATGATGAAATTCAGCTTCGTCCGTCGTCCCAACGATGGGGTTTAGCTCATTAGGTTGGAAACACGCTCAAAAATATAATTCATAGCTCAAGAGGTGTTTTTATTGAAGAAGAGTAATAATACAGTGAATCTGCAACGTTGTATTGGCATTACAGACGTCACCGTTACAAGAAATTGTTGCAAATTCAAAACAAGCGTGCCAAACTGACTGTTACGAGTATTGTTAATAAACGACAGTTCTCTGCGACAGTCTGTAGGCGTCAAATGTTCTTCTTCTTCTTCTCTGCAGCAGCAGAGAAATCAGCTCTGCAACCCTCTGTTCTTCTCCCCCAACTCTCGATGCCCTTCTATGAAACAGCAGCACTCTTTATATAGCCAGCAGAACCAAGAAATATCGCTCAATCACTCCAAAAATTCTTCCATTACTCGGCAGTAAAAGAATATATCTTCGAGATATTTTCTTCCCTTTCTTGCCTCCTTCACGCGTCTTTTGTTGGTTGTTAAACTTTCCAAACTTCTTGTGAGAATAAAACCAAGTCTGACAGAATATCTTCTCCCATTAATGCGCAAAATCTTCCAAAGATAAATAACAGAAACCCGTGAATATCTTCCTTGCCCTGTTTTGTTCCAAACGATAAAATATTCTTCCCTTTTTGATTTCAACGCAATTACCACCCCTGTTTAGTGGAAACAGGTCAATCCTAATCAAATCTTGTGAACAGATCTTATAGAATATCTTCCAAATCTTTTCCATAGATCTCTCAGCCTTGTGAAGAACTCGGTGAATATTTTCTTTCCTGTTTATCTTCTCACGCGTAGGATGGAAACCTGCACACTCCCTTCACGTTTAATATTTGTTTTAGCAGAAGTAGAACTCATGTAAGTACCAAAAAAATTTCCAACAGAATCCCTAATATTGACTTCCCTGTATTAATCCAAATCCACGTGAATTTCCTTTTTTCTTTGACAGTGAAACTCTTACCGGCCCTGTTTACCCGTACTAGGCCCATAACAATCAAAATAATCAAGAAAGGTCCAATCATCACTCTCCGGTTTTAATCCGGTGAATAACTCCGAATTCGTTGTTCATCAAATAATTTTCCCGCCAAAAACAAATTCAAAAGGGGAAGAAAAGGCTGCCTCTAACCAAAACGTGGGTGCCTTTAGTAGATGGGGTGCCCTGGGGTGTGAATAGAAATTAGGGTTCCCCTTAGTAATTGAGTACCCCTTAGCCAACAATGAAAGTCCGAATAGCAACTGTCCTCCGGAGGTGCCTTTAACAATTTTTCGAGCTGATTCTTCTAAAAACGTTTATTTGCCCAAAAACACCTACAAACAAGTTTATTAGTGATAAAATGAGTCCCAACTAGTGTATTTATGGGTGAAAATGTGTCACACTTGCGTGTTCATCAAATTCCCCCACACTTACATTTTGCTAGTCCTCGAGCAAAACAGAAAATTGACCCGCTACACAGCTAGTCATATAATAAGAGAGAGAAAGAGACCCGCTACACAGCTGGTCATAACATGCAAAAAAAAAATAAAAGACCCGATACACAACTGGTGATATCCCTAACAATCAAATTATTATTATTATTTTATTTATTTATTTTTATATATTTTTCATTTTTTTAGACCAGCTACACAGCTGGTCATAACATGCAAGAAAAAGGAACAGACCCGCTACACAGCTGGTCATGATTTGCAAGGAAATTCCTGAAAAAATAAAGTAAAAAGTTAACCTCTCCCCACACTTAAACATTACATTGTCCTCAAAGTAACTGAGTCATCCAACACAAATATTAAGATGGGAAATGCAAAAAGTAAACCAAAATAAAAATAAAATAAAATAAATATACCTACTGGAATGTATAGAAATGGATCCCCAAAAATTAACAGCCTGAAAATTTGGGGATCAACCCAAAATACAGTATTTACAAACGACAGCTTCACAATTATGCTATGAAAATATGGTGACATTGAAACTGTCTGAAATAGAGGATTACCCCCAAACCTAGTTTTTACTTCACATGGAAGTGAGTATAGAACGAAATATGGGGATACTATTGGAACTGCGGAAATATCAATTGGCTCATGCACTGTATCAGGAATAGGCAAGTCCTCTGGGTATTTAGATGCAAAGTACTCCAATAAAATTTTAGAAGCACACAATTCTAACCCTAAATTAGGTAACTTTTGGAATTCTAGGGGTCTAGAAACAACCTCTAAGTTTGGTGAATTATCTTGTGAGATAGATTCATCTATGGAATTAGGAAAATCATCATCTACACAATCATCCACAGGGTCATCTACAAATTCTGTCTGGAACGGAGAGTCACTACTAGACTTATCATCATCATCATTAAATAATTTTTGGCATTCCATAATTCTCAATCTTTGTTCCAAACTAGGTGGTGTGTATTTGTAATACGTCTCATATATCATTAGGGGAGATTCTTCACTTACCTCATGCGGAGCAAGAACTCCATACCATTGCCTACGCTTATATTCAGCAAGCGTCATCTCAGATGAGGTTTCCTGCTAATTTGACTTTCTACGCTTATATTCCGCCAGCGTCATCATAGGTGACGTCTCCTCAGAAGAAGTCATCATCCTCAAAAAGTCCCTGAAAATAAATACAAAAAGAAACGCATAAAAAGGAAAAAAAATCTAAAATAAAAAGAAAATACTATACAAAATAAAAAATAAACCTAAAAAATTAATCTAAAAACAAATCCCCGTCGGCGGTGCCAAAAATTGATCGAATTTTAGATAGTGGTAAATAGAGTTGTCGTTCATTCGGACTTAGTTGAGATTGATTCTAGGCTTAAATATAAAAATAAGAAATTATATACAAAATATGTCACGGGATGAAGAATTCACTGGGACTCGGGATTTCATTGTTTTTCATATTCAAGTGGTTCAAAAATTAATCCTAGGAAATTATAGCTCCAAACACAAGAAATATTAACTCTATTCTTTGCCAAAATAGATTTCGTAAAACATCAATTGTAAATTACAAGCATAGTGTATCAAAAGCACCTAAGACTAAGCATACACTATCAAACAAGATAACAATTGATTAATAGAAATCATAAATAATTTATAATCGGTGCAAAAAGCAAATAAGAAATTAATTATATTCACCACATGATGAAATTCAGCTTCGTCCGTCGTCCCAACGATGGGGTTTAGCTCATTAGGTTGGAAACACGCTCAAAAATATAATTCATAGCTCAAGAGGTGTTTTTATTGAAGAAGAGTAATAATACAGTGAATCTGCAACGTTGTATTGGCATTACAGACGTCACCGTTACAAGAAATTGTTGCAAATTCAAAACAAGCGTGCCAAACTGACTGTTACGAGTATTGTTAATAAACGACAGTTCTCTGCGACAGTCTGTAGGCGTCAAATGTTCTTCTTCTTCTTCTCTGCAGCAGCAGAGAAATCAGCTCTGCAACCCTCTGTTCTTCTCCCCCAACTCTCGATGCCCTTCTATGAAACAGCAGCACTCTTTATATAGCCAGCAGAACCAAGAAATATCGCTCAATCACTCCAAAAATTCTTCCATTACTCGGCAGTAAAAGAATATATCTTCGAGATATTTTCTTCCCTTTCTTGCCTCCTTCACGCGTCTTTTGTTGGTTGTTAAACTTTCCAAACTTCTTGTGAGAATAAAACCAAGTATGACAGAATATCTTCTCCCATTAATGCGCAAAATATTCCAAAGATAAATAACAGAAACCCGTGAATATCTTCCTTGCCCTGTTTTGTTCCAAACGATAAAATATTCTTCCCTTTTTGATTTCAACGCAATTACCACCCCTGTTTAGTGGAAACAGGTCAATCCTAATCAAATCTTGTGAACATATCTTATAGAATATCTTCCAAATCTTTTCCATAGATCTCTCAGCCTTGTGAAGAACTCGGTGAATATTTTCTTTCCTGTTTATCTTCTCACGCGTAGGATGGAAACCTGCACACTCCCTTCACGTTTAATATTTGTTTTAGCAGAAGTAGAACTCATGTAAGTACCAAAAAAATTTCCAACAGAATCCCTAATATTGACTTCCCTGTATTAATCCAAATCCACGTGAATTTCCTTTTTTTCTTTGACAGTGAAACTCTTACCGGCCCTGTTTACCCGTACTAGGCCCATAACAATCAAAATAATCAAGAAAGGTCCAATCATCACTCTCCGGTTTTAATCCGGTGAATAACTCCGAATTCGTTGTTCATCAAATAATTTTCCCGCCAAAAACAAATTCAAAAGGGGAAGAAAAGGCTGCCTCTAACCAAAACGTGGGTGCCTTTAGTAGATGGGGTGCCCTGGGGTGTGAATAGCAATTAGGGTGCCCCTTAGTAATTGAGTACCCCTTAGCCAACAATGAAAGTACGAATATCAAATGTCCTCCGAAGGTGCCTTTAACAATTTTTCGAGTTGATTCTTCTAAAAACGTTTATTTGCCCAAAAACACCTACAAACAAGTTTATTAGTGATAAAATGAGTCCCAGCTAGTGTATTTATGGGTGAAAATGTGTCACAATTGCGTGTTCATCAAGGTGAATAATTATGCAAGTTGATTTATTTGGTTCGTATGAATTATTTATGGCTTAACGAAATAAAAGGTTTACGGGATGAGTTGTTTAGTCCAATTCGATTCCGGATAAGAGAAACTAAGTTAATTCTGATCTTAGTTAGACTTATCGAAGTGAGGTTTCGGTTATTCAAGTCTAATCGAATGCCTTAACAACAAATGCTAGTTAACTAACCTAGTACTTGTCTTGTTTAAAATTGAAAGGTCTAAGTTTATGGATAATTAGAACCTGATGAGAAAAATAGAGTTATCTTTATTTTGGTCTTATCGAATAAGCTATTGTTTTTGTACAATCGGGTTAGCAAAGGAACTAAGGTGCTTAGTTGATTTTTGGTTTGCTAAACTAAAGTGGAAAATTTGTTTCGTACAATCGTTTCCTTGATAACATATCAAAATAAAACTACTTGTAGTTTCGGTTTTGATATTGGTTATCAAAACATGTTGTGCGGAACCCTCATGCCTAACTCTACATGTTGCAAGTCTATTTTGAGATTTGTAAGATTCTTTTCGTGTTGTCCTTTATTTTTCGTTTCTTTGTCATTTTGTGACAAAAAGGGGGAGAAATATATAGAGTAAACAAGTGATACTGGCATTTATTTTATATTGATTGTATCGCTAAGGAAAAGAACATTGGTGCTTTAACGTTTAATCTAAACGAAAGAGTGAAATCACATACTAAGGGGGAGTAACATGTCATATTAGTGGTATAACAAAGACATGCGGTTTAACAAAGCTAATACTCTTTCTCTTTGTTATTATAATGTCAACATCGACATTTTTGAGGATTGAATGTATGCAGTTTACTGTGCTGTTGAATTCGGGAATCAAGCGTATGTGTAATGAGTTCTTGTAATTTGTTTAACCATACGATGTAAAATTTTTTTCACTAAAATTGACAAAGGGGGATATTGTTAGAGCATAGCTCGGTTGAACCCACCAAGCGTTGGTATGTCAAGTTTGGTTGTCATATTTTAGTGAATCAAAACTCATGTTAAGAGTCGCTTGATTATGTACAAGAGTCAACCTCGTATATGTTAGCTTGAAAGTATTAGGATATGAGACATTACAAGTATTGCGAAGACTTGAAAATGTGAAGAAGCAAGGAGCTACAATGACAACAATCATCCTTCCACTTGAGGTTAATGATATTTGACTTGAACTGTTTCATTCCCTAACGTATCTTTCAAGTCGTGCATATTGAAAACAAAACTGCGAAGCATATTTGAACTATAGATAGACATAGTATTAAGGAATACAATACGAGGTTTATTTCTTAACCATTAAACTTTGTATATAAGACATCTCCATAATCATTTGAATGCTATTGTGATTATGTATGGGTATAAAGTGAGGATTTCATCCAAGGGAACAATGTTTACATGTGTTCTAAGGAAGTAAGTTCATAAGCTTGTTTGTGAACCGAAAAGGAAATTTCCAGGTGTTATTGGTTTTGTTATTCATTGATTATCTTATGAACAACCAATAAGTGTGATTGAGTATAACCGCTCACAACTTATTTGTGTTCTTGGTAGAACTATTCACAAAGGCCTGACTTATGTATTGGTATGACTTTTATTAGTGAAACCGATCTTAAGTAATCACCTGAGATGGTATGATCGGGTTTGTGATTTTATGTCTAACCAAAACTAGGAAAAGGGGAACCGATCCTAGTAAGAGGTGCAGTACATCACAAAGGGGAACCGATCCTTGTATGAGGTGCGGCAGGTTTATAGCAGAAAGGGAACCGATCCTATGGACATTTGCAACACATTCAAGTTAGAAACCATATATATGTGGGGAACCGATCCTAGTACCTAGTCAACCGAATTTTGGAAAGCTAGTGTGACTGTGCACAGTACTCACGTGGAGGTAGAACCGAAACTTGTCTTGGTAGAACATTTAAACCCATGATTTGTGATTGAATGTCATTTGATCAATGCATAGTTCTTGAAAGTCAGATGAAACAATTCTAAACTTGTTTGGAAGTGTGTCAAATCGGTTTCAAGGTTGTGAGTATGAAAGAGAACTTACAAAGTTAGGATGTCAACATACTTTGAACACGTGCTGTGAATGTTTATTATTTAATTTTTCAAAGTTATTCCTTAATAGCTAAGGGAAGAGAATCCCAGGATCGAAACATCAATAAGTTAAGAATCTTTAAATTAAGGTTATTAATTTAATTTTCTAGGGAAATAAGAACTAGTAATGTGCATTTACTAATTAGAGATTTTCCGAGAGATTTCGATCATTATTTTTGGACATAGCATTTCCAGGAATTATGGAAACCGAATTTGTGCTTTAATGAATATCTTAAGAATATTTTTGGTTTTTGAAATTCTTTGGTGTCCAAACTTTCTAGTCTATAAATACTTGAAGTTTGCATTTCTAGCAAACTAATCCTTCGCAACGGCAAACTACCTCTTGTTGTGCTACTACTGGTGAAGCCGCCTATTCGGAGAGTAGAGTAACCTAATTAGGCGAAATCTCTCACGGCCGCTCGGTTTAAAGTCTTCTTTGAGATTGAGAAGTTCTGGTCAGTACCGTTGGTGGGAAACTAGATAATTGCGGTTTATCTTTTGTTTTCATCGATTTGATTGAGAAACGGTGGTTGAACTTTGACTGCACCTAGTTTGTTTATGCTTGAGAATCTTCTCTTCTGATATAAGATTCGCTCAAACTAGTTCAGAGTTTCGACAAGGATCTTTATACTGTTGTTAGTTCTAAAGACGATCTTGTGATAATCCATTATTAACAGACTCCGTTCTATGCGTGATTGATCACAAGAGATTCAAGTGATTGTGTGCAGGTGTTTATTGAAGATCTAAGAAGATTTGAAGACGAAGAAGATATTGAAGATTTCTGATTTGTGAGTTCATAATGTTTGGTGTGCACAATAATTGTCTCGGTAAAAAGAGGATCAAATTAATAATCAGTTTTATCCTTGTGATAGAATTGGATTGATTAATTGAGTAGATCGGCATCAACACAATTCTTTGGATTAAGAGTATTGATCGCAAAATCTTAACGATTACTTTGGTAATTGAACATAAGATAGATCTAAGGACCTGACGAAGGAGTTTATGTTAAGATAAACATAAGAGCCTTTGTCCAACTCATATCACTTGGTTGAAGAGAGTTGATACCAAACAGATTTGTTGTTCCTTTACTGTTTGGAAAACGAACCAAAGGAATTGATCCAAGTACGTGACTTATTTATAAGTTGGAGGCGTGGGAATACAGGCGGAACTAGGTGAACTATAGGTTTAGTTGCTTGGTCTCAACTATACAAAGTTGGTGTAATTTTTTGTAGCGTCTTAATCCTGAGAGTATTCAATTCTGGACAAGGTCCCGGGGTTTTTCTGCATTTGCGGTTTTCCTCGTTAACAAAATCTTGCTGTGTCATTTACTTTTATTTTCCGCATTATAATTGTTTTATTATAATTAAAGTAAATCACACAAACGTTAATTCATATTTACTTGATAAGTGAATCCTATTGTGTTTGGTTAAGTCCGAACCTTTTTATCAAGTAAACATACTTCGTTGTTGTATTGTCTCGATCTCGTATCCATAGACGATCACACGAAGTGTGAACCGATTAGTTGCATTGTCTCGACTTAATCCATAGACAATCACTTTCGGAGAAAGGACTTATAGGTAGGGAATGTTTTAGATTGAGGTATATTTGAGTACCCTCGTCTTTTCAGATTGAGAAATAAAGATAAAGCTCTTTGATATATCTCTTGATTGAGCTTGCTTTTAATTTGGTGCTCTCGGAATTATATTAGAGTTTAGTCCATACAGATTGCCGAATGAATTATTGGGTGCGGTTATTATACCCCCGATTTTTCACCAAATTTATCAAAGTTTATCATCTGTCCAGAAAAAGAGCTAAAAACATTGATGGCCTCAACTAAGTTTTGAGTTTCATAGTGAGTTGACTTAGTGAACAACAAACATACATCAACAAATAAAAGGTGAGACACACTAGGTGGATCATTAGTAACTCTAGCACCATGGATCCAATATTTCCTCTCATAATACATAATTTATCTGGAAAAGGATTCCATATACAAAATAAAAAGGTATGGAGACAAGGGATCACCTAGTCTCAGACCCCTAGTTGGTCTATACACATTTCAAGGGGATTCATTCAGGATAATAGAGATGCTAGTAGTACTGACACATTGGAAAATCAACTCACACTAATGATTAGAGAAGCCAAAACACTTCAAAACATTAATGAAAAAGACCACTCTACTCTGTCAAAATCCTTAGACATATCAAGTTTAAGGCCCATGATTCCACTCTAGGCTTTTGTCCTTTTTCATGGTATGAACTATTTCATGGAAAATTATAACATTGTCATGAATGTTCCTACCTGGCACACAAGCTGCCCGAAAAGGTGAAATAATTTTACTAAGTAATGGCTTCATCCTGTTGACTATCATCAACTTAGTTTATAGTTAGTGTTACACAGGGAAATTGGTCTAAAGTCAACAAGGGAAGAAGGGTTATTATTTTTTGGGATAAGTTACAAAAATGTGATTTATTTCCTTAAGAATATGTTTGTTTTCAAAAAAATCCCTAGTAGAATTTCGGACATCTTGTTCAAGAAGACCCGTAGCAGTCCATAATTTATTTGTTTAATTGTTTCCTTAATTTCTTCAAGAGAAATAGGTCTTAGCAACATATTGAAGTGATTCACCAATAGATCCTCTAGTTGTTGTCTGTCATTAGAACATTGGTCATTACTCAATTGTAAGGATTCTATGTTGAAAAAAAAATTCTTGTTCATTGAAGTATGATGGAAACTGGTGTTTTTATCATAGCATTTAATGTAATCAGTTCTAGACTTTTGCGCATATAAATCTTCCTGCACTTTCTATCAGTGCTCAAGATCAAGTTCAACTTGTTTGATTGCATTCACTATTCATATTATGACCTGAATAAAGTTTAAGATTTATACTAGAACTGTTCTTATGAAAAATTTGCAACACACGATGATTAATTAAAATTACCACAACATAACAACCACCAGAATTATGGATAACAGGGATATCCACAAGAGCAAAATATGAGTCAAATTGAGTACTAATCAATTGAAAATCTCCAAGAAATCAATATGAATTGAGTTGATAAATTATGCAATTGAGACAAATACTAGTCAAATTAAAATGGAAACTACGAGTATTTCTTGCAAATTAAAAAACCATAAAATTAAACTTTCTACTCAGAAAGGCATGAAACTTATAAGATAAATTAGGGAAAATAAAAAAAATCAGAGCACACAAGATATATGAAATCAGAGAGGGTTATAGTAGAAACCTGATTCGTAGTACTTATGCTCGATTCAGTAGCAGGGAGATGATGCATTATAGTATTTGGAACACTGGCTCCATTCTCAACATCCTCCATGTTCGAAAACCTCCATGGCACTATTTTGCATCTTTTCAACCATGTGAGCATGTTTGGCATAGTATTCTATAAAAGCAGAATCAGTCATGCCAAAAATAAAGATACTCCATGCTTTCATCACAAATATTTTCATTATGATCTATGACAAAACACTCGGGACAGATTTTCCTGGGTTACTTCTCAAAATGATATTTGATTCAAACTTTTTGTCTGGATGTATTAATAACCAGGTTCCTCTTTTTAGTGGTTGACTAAGATCCACTATAATTTTTGCAGAAACTACTCTTCCGCTTTTAGTATATCGTTTGCTCCCTTCTTGAACTATCATCCTTCCAATATCCTGACATAGTTTGTCAAGGATGCCATCGTCCACATGTTCAAGAGAGAGACCTTTGAACATAAAAGATAACACCTGGTGCGTGAACTCATATTCTTCAAGCGGGATCGAGTTATAATAAACGTTCAATACCACCAGATGTTCATGAATGATCCATGGTACTTTTGATAGGATATCTTTAACAGCTTCATCCGTTTGAGCTTAAAAACAAACAGAATTCTTCCCATGGTATTACCTAAGGGTGCACACGGTACGGTTCGGCTCGGTTCTTTCCGAGACAGAGTACCTGTACCTCCCTAGCCTCGGTTCCTATTTTTTGGATCGGTACCTGTACCCTGTACCTCGGTTCCAATACTATTCGGGACCAGTACGGTACCAGGTACGGTTCCGGTACTAGTCTCGGTTCCAGACAACTTTTTTAGTTCCTCAGTCATGGCCAAGCAAAGACAGTAAGTCGAGCATTCCCTCACCTTTCTTCCTAGAGACTTTTCTCCCCACATTCAAACCAAACTGTGATGAAAATGAGATTTATACACACACGCAGTATTGACTTGTTTTGTTGTATCATACCCATATACATGTACATAATGAATCGAGAATTTGAAGAAATATTATTCGAAGTAGTGAAAAGTATGCATTTGATCTCTCACTAATCTGAGAACTTAGTTCTTCTTAGACATACCCAGTTGGTACAGTTTATTGCCAACATAACCATAGGTTCTAAAGCACACCTTACGCTGCTCTTAGGCAAAACCTGACAATAGTAGATTTACTTCGTAACCTTCTTCAGTTCCCTGCATTGCAGAAGAGTAGAATATTTCAATTCCAATGAATAATAATGAACAAAGTAACTGTATATATCATGGTACACCAGCAACAAAGAAGGCAATACCAGAAACCTGAATTTGGCAATCTTAGTATAGTACTTGGTCAGTGTAAGGAAAACAAAGTGCAACAGACTATACAAAGAGGGTTCATTTGTATGCACTGACTTGTCATGATGCTATCAAAAGAGAAGATAAGAAAATCCCCTGTAACTCTAATGGAGTTCTTCTCTTTCTCATAGAGAAAAGACGGGGAAAAAAAGAGAAGAAAATGAGAAACCTTAGCCAAGTTTTTCTATATATACCACCCCTAAATCTAATGGCTATCATTAGTCTACTACCCCTAAATCCAATGGTTATAATTCTTCGGTACATTCGGTACAGGACTAGGGCAGGACCATGTACCTGTACTTGCTTAGCCCCGGTTCCTATTTTTTTGACCGGTACCTGTACCCCTTTCCTCGGTTCGGTACGAAAACAGGTACGGTTCCACCGGTTCCGGGACGGTCTGCAGGTCCGGCTCGGTTCCTGTGCACCCTTAGTATTACCCTTATGTGTCTTCTCCATGTAATATTCACATCTCTTTGCACTTTGTCGAAATCAATATCATCCTTAGAAATGATCTTGCTGATAAGGCTATTTGACCACTTATTTGCAGCAACATCTATTTATTCTTTAAAGATTAAACTCCCTCTTGCACGATTAACTAGAACCTAACCTAGTTCTTGAAAACGCTTTGTGAGGGAAGCCATTTGGAGACTTGAGCTTTGGGACATTCTTGAGAATAAGAAAGCTCTGTATTTTTTTTGAGAATAAAGGACTTGCTTTGTAGGTATGTAATCTTGTTTTCTAAGAAAGCTATATAAAGGAAACAACAATTAGGGTTTGGTTGGTAGTTTCCTGGGTTATAGAGGAATTTTCCAAACTTAAGATTATTTGTAAAGATTTTCATGTAATTCGAAACAAAATTAGCATTTATTTTAGGAAAGTGAAATTCAAAATATTGAACAACCTAGGATTGCGCCTTTGTGATAACAACTTTTCCAGAAATGCCCTTAAATCTATTTGTGTTGAACAACTGAGGATCTTTATTTTGATGTTGATATTGAGAGTAAGATTGATTTTCGAATTCAATGTTAGTGGAACACACTGTTTCATGGATAAAACAGTAGGTGTTTTAATGATTTCATGAAAAGAAACACATTATTTCATGAAAAGAATCGCATCCCTAAGAAAGTTTTATTGGATTTTGTATCTATTATAGGTGTTTTAGTGATTTCCATCTTAGGAAAAGTTGTTCTAATAGAATTCTAGGAAGTATGAAAATCATAGCCTGGAATGTCCAAGACTATGGAAATACTATGAATAGTTTTAGAGATATTATTAGGTCAAACGATCCTGATTAGGGCTGCACATGGGTCGGGTTGGGTCGGGTTTGGCCTCACCCGTCACCCAACCCACAGATGGTGGGTAACAGAAGTTGTCACCCGCAATCAACCCAACATTACAATGGATCGATTTTCACCCGACCCACATTACGGTGGGTTGGATCGGGTGGGTGGTGGGTTACCCACCATAAAATACAATGAACATTACATTAAGAACCCAATTGAAATAAGCCAACCCAAAATCAATCTTAGGAAACAAAACCCTAATTAGTATTTACAAATTACAATGATTCCTAGTCTCACCTTTGGTTGTTGTTTTACTGGTGACGATGTTGATTGATTGTTGCTGGTGATGTTGTGATTTGATTTACAAAGCGAAGAGAAAATGAAAAAATAAACTGAGCCTCTGAGACTGCCGTTGAAGGGAACTGATTGAAGACTCTTCAGTGAAGAGAATCTACCGATGATTAGGTTTAGGCATTATATATTATCACTTCAATGGATGTCGTTCATCTAGGATAGGTAATATAAGGGTTAGCATTAATTTAGAAATATTTAGGTGGGTGGGTGGGTTGGGTCGGGTGAGGGAAGTTGTCACCCACAGTCGACCCACCATACGATGGGTTTTGATGTTGTGACCCATAATCGACCCGCTCCTAAGTGGATTGGGTCGGGTGCGGGTAATTTCAGACGGGTGTGGGTTGGGTTGGTGGGTTGAGTCGGTTTTGTGCAGCCCTAATCCTGATATTATATTTCTTTGTGAAACCAAGAAACCGCGAAAAACAGCTTTAACTATCTTGACTTGTTAATTTGTATAATGTTTGGTTCTTAATATCAATAGGTGCATCGGGTGGTCTTTGTATTCTTTGGTATGATGGTATAGATGTTAGTATTGATGCTAAGAGTGATTACGTTCTTTTATCACGTATTTATGCTGCGTTGGATGAGCATCATAGAAAGATACAATGAGATTTTCTTACGAAAGTTGTGCAAGCCCATAACAGTAGTTGGGTAGTAATAGGTGATCTAAATTTTATCTTTGAGTAGAGAAGAAAATTTAGGTGGCGTTCCCCTGTCACAGTCTGAGCTCCACTATTTTGTAAATCTTGTTGGTAGCTGATGCTAGCAAGATATGCAATTTTCTGGGAATCCCTATATTTGGTATAATATAAGACAATGGTCTGAGTTAATTCTTGAAAGGTTAGATAGGGTCTTAATTAGCAAACTTCAGTTGGTTTAATATGTTTTCTTTGTCTTTTGCATATCATCTCACTGCTTTGGGAAATGATCATGCTCTTATTCTTTTCAGTAATGCTAGAGATAATAATCCAACTAAGAAAACTTTTAAGTTTAATAGATCTCTCATGAGAATGGAAAATTGTAAAGAAATTTAATAACTAGCGGCATGATGTCCCTGGTTCTATGGATTTTAAGCATTTAGTCTTTAACCTATGTTAAGGCAGTGGGATGCCAATTGTTTTGGTAGTTTCCAAACTCAACTTAGAGATATTAGTTCTCAAATGATTATGTAAATAGTCTTCCAGTTTTAGTGTCAAATTCCAATAAAATAATCTAAATTATTGGTTTGTATTGGAGTCAAAGAGGTCGGGATGCGATGCTTGTTATAGATGATAGGAATACAAGATATTTCCTTGACATGGCCAATTATAGGAGGAGAAAAACTCAAATTGAATGTTGACAAAACAACTTGGGCAACTGGTTGACGGATATGAATCATATTTCAAGTAATAATCTTATAGTACAATTCAATGCCGTATCTAGATATACGAAGCTTCATATTCCGAATGAATTCATGAATGATATTCTACCTTGTCTCTCTGATGTTGACAATGATTTTTTGCTGGCCATACCAAGTGTTGATGAGATTAAAAAAGTTGTGTTTCAATTGAAACCATGTACCTCACCAGGTTCTGATGGTATTCCACTGGTTTTTTTTTATCAAACCATGTGGGAGCTTGTAGGCAGGATATTATCAACATGGTCCAATCATCTTTTTACTCAAAATATTGTTGAAATAGTGCAACCTAAATTTTGTTTCTCTTATACCCAAAGTCAATTGTCCTAAGAATGCTGATGATTTTAGGCCTATTATCTCTCGTAATACAACCTATTCTCAATAGGAAAATATCTCATTTTCGATCAGCTATTTTTCAAGGCATAAAAATGTCAGACTATATAGTTATCTCCCATAAAATTATAGACATTATGAAAAGATCTAGGAAGAAACAAAGAGATATGGCTATAAAGGTTGACATGCCGAAAGATTTTTCATAGATTCAAGTGGTCTTTTGTTTTACATTTTACGTATGAAACAAAGAGATATCTTTGTTTTCTTAAAAAGATTAGCATTTAATGATAGCTTCTACCGTTTTATTGAGCAATTTATCAGTACCGTTTATACTTCGATTCTGATAAATGGTGGCCTAAGTGATATCTTCTTTCCGGAAAGGGGTCTTATACAGGGGACCTCGTATCCCCTTATCTTTTTATTTTATGTATGAAACATTTCTCTAAATTTAATTTCAGCTGAATCTCGAGGTAGTTCCATGGTATTGAGGGAAGTTCGACTTGTTCTTTTGTTAGTCATCTGTTTTTTGTAGATGATTTCTTGATCTTTCTCAAGGCTAGAGCAAGTGAATCTAGAAAGCTGAATGAGATAATCAGGTCATTTAGCATGTTGTCAGATCGGTCTCCAAGAAATGAAATTGATAGCATCCCTGGAATTCATAAAATAGGTCTCCAAGATAAGTATCTTGGCATTCCTTTGCAGCAATACCAGTCTTTTGAACCTCTCCTTGATGTTTAGAAACATACATGGTATTTGGAAAACCAAGTACATTAATCTGGCAGGTAAGACTACCTTGACCTAAACTTTGATAGGGACAATGGATTCTCATCATATGGTTGTGTTTTGTATGCCAAAAAGAGAGATTAATAAAATCGGCTCCATCCAAACGAATTTTGGGGTATGGACTGACTGAAAAGATAAAACTATATTTCGTTACCAAAAAAAAATTAGTTGTTTAAACATTAGAAAGACTGAGTTTTTTAAGTTTCATTTTCTCTCTAGGATTATTTAGACAATGATTGACCAGCCGAAAACTATCTTGAAACACAATTATTTTTCCAATCTAGATCGTTTAACTAGTATTCTTCCAAACCATGATTCATGAGTTTGGAAAAGAATTAGGGATGGTTTAGAAACTATTAGGAAGTACAATTATTAGGAAATATGGGAGGATCTCACATCTCTATTTGGAGGCATAATGAATACCACAACTAGATTCTCCACCTAGTTCTAAAATGTATTTTAGTTATATGAATATTGTTGATCAACTAATAGATAGAGATTCCAGAACTTGGAAGACCGAAGCTATCAAGTCTTTATTTGATGAGGAGACTGTGAAGAAAATTCTTCAAATTATAATTCATATGATGGGTGTGGATAAAATTAGATAGAAAAATAGTCAGTGATGGTTTTTTTTTGTCTAAAACTGTTTACTCACTTTGACTGTCTGTAATGCAGTCTTGGATACAAAAAGATGGACCGTTCTATTAATCCTAATAGTCAGTTTTCATGGAGTAGTTTCTGGAGATTAAACTTCCACTAAAAGTTGTGATATTTTTTTGGAAATTTATTTGCGGGTGTCTGCTAGTTAAAGAAAAAACAGTTAAATGTAATCCAAATCGCTGATATTTTATTTTCTTTCCGTGGAAGTCAAAGGTTACAAATTAATCCATCAACAGTTAGTAGACACTAAACTGGAGGCTGAACCGTAATAGGTGGAACCCCAAGACAATAGAGGAATCCTAATACAACAATAAAGAAAATGAAAAAAAAAGAGGAAAAAGCAGATAAGCGTTGAGATAAGAGTTGTTTCATCTAGATATAGAAGTATACATCCTCACTTGATCTACTTCTAACGAAGAAATCTTCGATTCCGCCAACTTTTCATCAGTGTTACTACGATCTTGATTACAGTAAACCACTATTGAAGCCCCTTTCAAGACATGGGTATGTTGACGTTTAGTTCTCATAAATGAGCCACGCATGACATACGAAAGTGCATCACTCCTCCAAGGATAGGATGACTGGCAAAGGTGAACCAAGACCAATTCCCACCAAACAGAAGAATGCCAAAAAACTGATTGGAAAAGAAGAACATAGCGAAAAATTCCCTACAAATCTGACGAGAAGAAAGTCCAAACTGCTGAAGCATCAACCCAAAACACATATGGTCAAAGACAGGATTCATCTTACATCTATATCAAACATATGTACTAATAACCCAAGCCCCCATAGGTGATAACTGGCTTAAGGGTCTGATAGCAAGATATGACCAACATAAGAGTAAGTTGAGGACCAGCAAATCAACCCGAGAAATCAACGGAGATAAATTATCAGAAGAGAAGACTCTGAAAACCTTTCCTTCGAAACTTATACCAAAACACGAGGAACCACAAACAACTAACCAGAAAAACCTGCCATCCTTATAAACACAACCACTAAGTAAACCACTGATATATCCACCACAAAGGTAATGAGAGACCATAACCCACACAGTAAATCCACTCTTCGGATTGACCAAATAACAAGTATAATACTCTTTTAAGACCAGAATGAAGATACTATTTCATTCTCGAGAAAACAAGTAAATGTCAAGTCGGATTTGTCTAAAGATATCGATACTATTAACCGCGAGATGGAAATTAGTATAAGTGTCCCTAATGACTAAAATATTCTCCATATTCCTATAAGTATTACAACAGTACCAAACATGATCCACACCATAACAATCTTTGACTTGCATTAAGTAGTTGTTTTTCATAACCGTTATTAGCCAATGACAGATATCATCCAAGTCAAAGTAACTACACCCTAAACAGTCAGAGAAAGAAGTTCGCAGACCCAGTTCACCCTCCAAAGTAAGCATGCAATTGGTAACATACTTCTTTAGAACCAAAATTTTCAGACAATTACGAACACAAGAAAACTGATAGGAATCTAGTCTAGTTTTCCTGGAGATATCACCAATTAAAGTATCAAGATAATGGTAAGTTGTGGAAGCATAATCACGGATAATCCCAATCTTAAGAGGTTGAGCAGAAAGGAAATAATTTACATGAATCAGATCACTGGCCTTATTCACCTCAGAAATATGAACTACATCTCTAGTCCTGTGAGATACTATCCAAGATAAAAGCAAGTTCTTATCATATTCATAAGTCTCGAAGAAATCTGGTCGGTGTAGTCTTATGATGATGAAGAAGTAAATTACCATAGAGTCAATTTAGGCAAGGATACATATAAAGATTAAAGATAGGTACATATATATCTCTGAAGAAAACAGAACATCATTAGCATCTCCAGCAAGAGGTTGACCAGTCCTTGCATTGACTTGATTCTTGACTTTGACCAGATTGAATATTGACTTGGGTCAAATTTTGACATAGCTCATACCTTGTGCTGACGGTAACTGACCGACCATCGACTAGACCAAGATCTAGGTTGACAGAATTGTGAACACCAATTGCCGGAAAACTGTTATAACTCACTGGATCTTCAGAAAAAAAATATTCGGTGAGTCGATATAATTCACTGAATCTTCAGAAACAGAGACAAATAGATGGTTGTGAATCTCAGCAAGATTAGGGTTGAGACCTGAATCATCATCTATTTTTTCCTGAAAACTATTATAAACCCACTACTTCAGAAGAGCAGCCGGAGAAGACAATACCGTCAGAGGCAAACAACTTTCTATTCTCTGGAATTTCGATATCAATTGGCTTACTATAGTTAACCACCTTAGTTCCTTTCTTATCCTCGGAGAATTTAGGATTAATTGTAGGAATGTGGTGCTATCCAAGGGAACTACAATGTAGTTAAATGGATAACAAATGTAATTATTCAAGACTGTGCACGTTTACTTAGTAGTATACTACGTTATAAATGTATTTTTGTTCCTAGGAAAGCTAATAATGTCAAAGACCTTCTTGCAAAGAAAAAAAAACTTATACTTTGGTTTAGATTTAATAACTGTGACTTTGCTGAAATCCCCTATAGAGGAAGACAATTATATTTTGTTAAGAAATCAATGTAATTCTTCTCTTATTTAGATAAAAATAGAAAAGGAAATACTAATACGATATCAAAAAAGAACCAACAACAATAAAAGTTCAAATTTTCATTTTTAAAGATATCACGTGATTCATTAAGATTTGTTTTTTTTTTCTAGTAAAAAATTTTAGGAAAAATAAAAGGCCAAATTGTTTCGAGAAATAATTGGTGTACCGAGATAAAATCCTGCAGATGACACCGTGTGAGAGAAGAAAAAATGGTGGACCCCAACATAACCCCACCCCTGCAAATCTGCCACAGGACTGTCTAGTGGTCCTTAGATCTCTCCACGCTGCGGATCGCGGGAAATTGGCTTCGATGTGTATATCATTGCTGAATTGTTTTTATCATGTCTATATATAAAGCTCAACTATCAACTAGTGGGGCTTATTCATTCATTTACTTTACTATTGACCTTGACTATTAAGGAACTATTTTAGTTTGATCTATTACTAATTTACTACACGTAATCCTTTGGAGAATGCTACACGCAGTGAAGATTTCCTCCCGAGAGATCTTGATACACACGCAGCCCCTGAGGGTCCACTGGAGAATTATATGGGTGGGTTCTTGGTTCCACCATTTTGTGTGTGTTGCGGAATTTTCTGGGAGGAAATTCTCGAGACACTTATCATTTCCGTCATCCTTTTGGGATGTCATATACGGAAACGAAGCCAAGACTCACATGTCCAGGGATCAAACAAATTTTTCCATATGAAGTTTACATTTGATCTGCGACCAATCAAATTTTCCTTCCTGCCACCTAAAATTTGTATTTACCTGACTTCAAAATTACCAGGATACCAATTCAAAACACGTTTGGTATCTTGGTAATTTTGAAGCCCCCCTGCCACTCCGTCCCTGGACATAACTACCATAACTAGTGTTTTTGAATCTTGATTGTTATTCTAAGGTTGTTATTCTGGTTTTTAGTGTTAATCTTGAAATTGTTAAGGTTCACTAAAACAACAATTTGTTGCATTTGAAATAAGATTTGTTTGTTTTATTGTATTGAAAACAATAATTCTTTGCATTGGGAATAAAATTTGTTGTTTTTAATGTAAAAAAAAAACAATTCTAGTAGAATAACACAAAAAAAAAACACAATTTCCAAAAAAATAAAATAATTCTTTATTAAACCTTAACATGTACAGGTATACAAATTAATAAAAGCCGATTTTAAGATTATAGCGAGTCAAATCAGAACGAACGTTTGTCAACCATGTTCCTTTTTTTCCAACAAGAGATATGACAAGAAGATTCCGAAAACAATAAACATATGATAGCATTTACTACACTACTAATCGTCAAAACAATACCCAGGCATCATCAAATCAAGAGGAGTAAACAGAACATAATTCGCACAATACAATAGCAGGTACATAATTTGCGGTATGAGCCTAGGGTCCATCAAGACAAGTTGGGCAGCCGTTCTTCGGCGTGTACCGACCATATTCACATTCAAGCATAACATGTGGGCACATAACTACTGCTGTTGCATGTACATCAAGAAGCTTGCGCGCCTCGGCAGAAACAACATCTGATAGATTTATGAACATAATCAATAGTTAGTTCATATATTGACAGAATTTGGATTAGTTAATGGTATACATGTACAAAATCAATCACACTTATCATTTGAAGAAGAGACTGAGATGACAATCAAGACAAATAGGATGGAGCTAAGGAAGATATTGATCTTGACCATGATTTATAAGGGAGATGAATTAGTAATGCTAATTAACCTCTATTTATAACCATGTACTTGTAATACTAACATACAATGTGAATGCTGTTTTTCTCCCTAATCGTTATTTGGTTGGTATTTTTGGTTTTATTAGTTCACATCAACGCGTTATCATTACGTAAATTCTACCATTTGCAGTTTGAATTCTCTATAAACACATTTGACTTTGATCCACAACATTATCTCTCAACAATGTCAAATATAAACAGTTCCTTAAATTTATTCTATCATTAGTTTGGTTTTTATTTCTAAAATGATTTATTACATTTGATTTTACTTGGTTTGATTTCGATGATGTAGCCATGTCAGTAATCCATTGAGATTTATTTATTTCATCCGACACCTGCCTGATACTGGTGTTGAGTACTTATCAGGCGCTTCAAATAAGCCAAACAAGAAGTAACCAGTTACGAGCCTGTTCCAAGGCTTTATCTTCTCAAATAGCTGCCGGAGCTTCAGAATCTAAAACACCCACACCTGCTAGGATGTAACAGACGAATTTGGAAGGATGGTTCCTGATCTGAAGGTGAATATGGGATCACACAAGTAGCTAAGAAAGTCCAATCAAAATGCCAAAATGACGATATAATCTTACTAGCTAAACCCAAAATGCCAGTGATGGATGCCAAAAAAGATGCTGGCATTTTCTTCATGTCAAGTGGGACAGAGAGGTGAAAAAATTATGCTTCCGAGTGTCTGAGAGATGCACCTGAATGAACAAACTGCGACATTCTGCTTTAACTACAAAGTTACAGTTGCTCAGACTGGAAACATGGTCAGGTAGGTTTTGCCATCTCCATGTGAATCTCCTTAAAACATTGTAAAATAAGCATGCAGGGGGATTGTATGAAATAATGCTTCTTCAACTAATAATCAACATAGTCAGTCACACATCTGGAACCAATCAAATTTTAACTTGTATTACGCCCAGAAATGTACAGCTCTTAGAAAAACTTAAACACAATTTGTTCTAAGAACATCTCTTTAGTCTATAAATATCTCCCCACTCATCTTCCGAAAGTTGTAAATAAAAATTATCGCAAGTACAAAAAAAAAAAATGATTATACAATGGAATACCAATACATGAGGTCTTTACAAGTTGTATAGTCGAATAATAAAAGATATACACTAACCTGAATTTTTGTAGTCCAATAACAACAATAAATGCATACTAACCTGAATTTTCATCAGTGGCGGGTTTCATACATCCGCAAAACCTATCTCTCTTTCGCCTGCGGTTACTGCTTCTCCGATCACCGTAAAGGTAATCTCTCAGTAGAATTCTCTTTCTTCTATCTGGAGCTGATGAGGTTCCTTTTGTTCCATGTTCGTCGTCAAGTTTCATTAAAACAAATTGCATTCTCTGCACTTCCAACTCTAACCTCCCTATCTTTTCATACACTCGTTGTGCTTCTACAGAAACTTTTCGTCTGCGAACATTTCCACTCTCTTCGGACTCTAAGACAGTCCTACCATCACGGGTCACAGGAAAAGTTTCCACTAGATTTTTTCTTAATTTGCTGTTGATATCAAGCAACTGTGTGATTGCTTCACCAACTTCTTGTAGTTGTCCTTCCACCATATCGTATTCAAAATTATCCGCCCTTCTGACTTTCGGGGTTTGCTCAACTGTCTTTTTCAAGTCCTGCACGGTTACTTGAAGGTTGCTTAACTTCAGACTGTCCGATGTTAGTCTTTCCAAGACTTTTTGCTTGTTCCCTTCTTCGTGTGCACTTGAAACTCTTTTGAAGACTTCTACCTTGTCAACAACCATATCCTTGTCTTCCTGTGTGAAATTTGAAGAGTTGGATCCCTGATGACGATTGCTTTTGCCGATTTCACGTGTTGGAGATGCCCCCTTCCTGCTTCTGCTGACCGTCATATTAATGCTTCGATCCTTCTCAACACCATCCCATATCTCCATCATTTGTTCATCAACTCGAGAACTTCTTCTTCTGCTCAATGTATATGGATTCTGTGCGCGATCATAAGATGAAGACGATGCAGCTTGATCAAGTGGAATGTCTTTCACTATTGTACCATCGGATATTTCAAGCTCAGCTTTTCTTGTATTGATCTTTCTGAGATCATCCCTGTGTCCCACTTCATTAGGTTCCACAGCAACAGCTTTTCCCGTTTTAACTTCTCGAAGCCGGAACGAATTACTTCTAGATTTTGGTTTTTCTTTCTCTCTTATGCCAGTATCTAATATAATGTCAGCATTCATGCTACCCTGTTGCATGAGCCTCTTCATTTCTATCAGTGCCTTTTCAACAGCTTTTACCCTGGTTTGCAAATTGAGCAAGTCAGGCACTCCATCTGACATTGGGAGACTATGATCACCACTCGGTTCTTGAGAGCATTTATCATGCCGAAGCTTCTCAGTATCCTGTAAAGGCATTAACAAAAATTATTAACAGCTTCAATGACAATAACCTTTCATCTTATTTTTTTTACAATGACAATAAATAACACACTTGCTGATTGTCATTTGCCTAGTTGTTATCATGATACATAACTTCTGGGTAAATTATTGCAAGCCAACTTGTCATAAAATGATATCATCAAATTAAGGGAACATACCATTAACAGAAAAGGGGGAAAAAGAAGTTACCTTGGTTTCCTGATTATTTGCTGTAGGAGATCTTATATGTGAGAACACAAGCTCTTCAAGGGATTTTATACTTTCAACCAGAGGACCCATATCCTGTGCATATTTTGTCATCTGTGACTTCATATCTTTATTTTCACCTTCCAAAGCACAAAAACTTCCTTTCAGCTGTACAATTTCTGCATTGCGTTCCATGTTGCTTGCTTCCATAGAATTGAACTCCAACTCATTCTGATTACTCACTGTATTGAGCTCATTTACCAACTTCTCAACTGCGACTTTGAGATTTATGTTTTCAGCTTCCAGTGCAGAAAGACTTCCTTTAAGCTGTACAATTTCGGCACTACGTTCCATGTTGCTTGCTTCCATAGAATTGAACTCCAACTCATTCTGATTACTCACCGTGTTGAGCTCATTTACCAACTTCTCAACCGCGACTTTGAGATTTATGTTTTCAGCTTCAACCAATTTTATCCCTTCCTGCATCATTCTAACTTCCTCATCAAGAACACCATTAATCCCATGCAGAGAATCCAAACCTTCACTAAGCCTTTTGAGTTCCGCAACTTTTTCAGTACCAAAGCTCTTGAGTACCAAACAGAGGTTGCTCAGAACAATGGTTTCCTCGAGTAGTGAACCGTTTTCCTCTTCTAGCATACATTTGTCCTCCTTGAAGTTTGAGAAGTCCTTCCTCAAAGATCTGTTTTCTTCAAGTAACTTGGAGTTTGCATTTTGGAAACCTAAATTTGAATCTTGCAAATCACATGTCACTTGTTGAAGAACAGCAATAAGAACCAATTTCTCAAACAATAACTGTTGCTTGTCATCCTGTAATTTCGATAAATCACTATCCATCTCTTCAAATTTCTTCATGACATGCTGAGCAAACCTTTCATGCTCCTTAGTTTTATCTGCGCACTCATAATCATCATCATCTTTGAATAGCTTCAACACTTGCTGGATCCCCATTTTCAGGTTGCCAACTTTGTTTGACAACGAGTAGACACTTAACTGTTGATCAAGATTTTTCTGTTCCAGTTCCACAATAAGTTTCTCGGATGACTTGGATGCTTCAAGGTGTTTTTGGCATTCAATCCACAGAGAGTGATTTTTCTCTTCGATATCTCGGATACTTCTCTGCCAGATGAAGATTTCGAACTGAGCTTTCATAGCTTTATCCTGTTCTTCTTCAAATTCCTTTGTTATCACCCGGTGTTTTTCATGAAGTATGCGGATATGGTCCTCCAGACTACCTAGAAGAATCTCATTTTTCTGAGCAGAACTTGCGTGCTCCTTTTTTTCTTCATCCAACGAACCACGTAGTTCGGTTACTTCATGAAGTGCTGATTCTTTCTCCTTCTCCAGATATGAATGCTTTTCTCTCAATTCTACGCAAATTTTCTCGAGACCTTCCAGCCTTTCGCGCATGCTCTCTAACTTGATAACAAGTGTGTCCCTTTCAGTAACAAGACCAAATTTCTCATTCTTGATAGAGTGAAATGATTCTTCCAAACTCTTTGATTCAGTTCTAAACCCTTCAAGCTCAGCATTAGCATCAGAGAGAGAATTTTCAAGGAAACTGTTTTTCTCAGCAAGTCTTGCTAGGTTCTCAGTAGCAATCTCAAGTTGAGAAACAAGGACGGTCTTCTCAGCAACAAGATTAGACTTTTCTTGATGAAGAGATCTGCAGGTTTCTTCCATTGAGATTAGTTTCCCCTTCAACTCTTCTAGCTCCACATTCAAATCTGACAGAGAATTTTCTAGAAGGACATTTTTTTCCAGCAGTTTCTCCATTTGCTCCAATTTAGCCAAAAGAGATGCATTGTCTTCTTTTTCCTCAAGATACATCTCTTTCATCTTAGAGTTCTCCTCCAGTAAGCTCGTCACAGACAACCCAAGGGAATCTGGTTTGAAGCCAACATACTCTACTTGTTCGATGACACTGTGGTATTGCCCATTCAATTCATTTATTTCTTCTTTTAGAGAGTAAATCTCTTGTTGAAGAGCATTCCTTTCATCCAAGCGGAGCTCAATCTCTTCTTTAAGTTTTTTTTCTGCTTCCTTCATGAGAAAAATTTCATCTTGTAAATTCTTAATCAACATGGTACAGGACAAGTTCTTCTCATTAAGGTTTTTGTTTCTGTCTGTAAGTTGCTGAACTTCATCTTCCAAGTCTTGGTTCTGGATCTTCATGTCATTCATCATCTCATATGCATTTTCGAGCTCTGATTCTAGAGCCTCCTGTTCTTCTTGAGATTTAGCATGTAAACTTTCTATATTGATGAGAGCATCTTCAGCCTCCATGGTGCGAATGTGCTCTTCCTGTACGCGGACCCGAAGATTCGCCAATTCCTCATCTCTCTCTACAAGCTCATGTGTGATTAGCATCCCCATCTTCTGCATCAAGGTGTCAGCTTCCATTTGAAGAGACTGATATGCCTTTTCTAGCAAATGATGTTGTTCTTCAGCAGAGTGAAATTTTTCGACCCCTGTTGTTACTTCATTATTGAGCCTTGTAGCTTCCGCCTCAGCGCGAGAGATCTTGATTTCGAGATCTGATATGGTGTTCAGACATTGCTGATACTGAAGAGTAGCTGCTTCTTTTGCTTCGTTTAACTTACTGATCATTTGCTTAAGAGATTGAACTTCAGCTTCCGCTTTGTCCCCTCTCTCATTATGTCTTCTGGCTTCATCCTCAGCATGAAGGAGTTTCGTCTCAAGATCTGATATCTTCTCCAAACATTGTTTATATTGTAGAAGAGCAGATTCATTCTCACCCTCTAATATGGTGAGGTCTTGCTTTAGGGTTTGAACTTCTGTTTCTGCTTTACTTGCTCGCTCATTGAGTACTGCAGACTCTTTTTGAGATTGAGAAAGTCTGTTCTCCAGATCAGATATACTCTCTAAGCATTGTAAATAATTTGTCACACTAGCTTCGACCTTGGACAAAGAATGCTTTAAAGTTTCAACTTCATTTTCTGCTTTAATTGCCCGGTCACTCAGTTCTCTTGATTCTTCTTGTGCGTGAGAAACTTTTCTTTCCATACTGGATAATTTCTCTGAACTCTGTTGGTACTTAAGAAGGCTGGCCTCCTTTTCAGATTCTAACCTCGCGATCATTTGCTTTAAATTTTGGACTTTATCATCAACTGTACCAGCTACTTCCTCCTCGCTCTTGATATTCTGTCCAGAAACACCACTCTCTTCGACCTTGCGTTCTGTAAGCACCTTCGGAACATTATTTTCCTCGTGAGCATTTTGGTCCTTTCCCACGGCCTCTCCAAACAGATCACTTACTTGTCGAAATCCTTTTTTGTTTCCTATGCCACCAGAACGGGATTGCATTGGAGACAGACCTGATTCTTCCTTGTGAAACCCACCAGGGTCAAAAAAAGCACGTATCGAGTGTGGCATATCAGGAGCTTCAGCCGCAGGGGAGCCTGAGGGTGGCGACTCATCATCAAAGGGGATTTGATTTGGAAAAGCTTCTGACATTGTCTTATGAGCCTGGCGAAGTGCCCCTGTTGCATGATCATATCTTTCCGCCAAAGCCCTATATGCTCGATAAGATTCTTCAACCAGTTTCATTAACTCGGGTCGTTGCCTGTAATACATCTCTGCCCTTCTTGCAAAAGAATCTGCATCTGCTTCTATAATTTTGATCATCACTTTTACTTTTGCATCCATATCTGTTTCAAGTGTGTAATACCATACTTTTAGTTATATGCACAAGAAAAACTGAATAATATGTCCAGGATTACATCTATGACAAAAATTGAATAACATTAGAGAAATTTTGTGTTTAGTCATTTCCGTGGATCTTATAACAGAAAATGCATGACTAGCGTTATTACAGCCTATATCTTTCACTAGTCACCATTTAGCTACAACGTAGTGAAAGAAACTGATAAAGGTGGTCTGGGTTTGGCTTCAAACTTCATTGCAGAGGTTATTGCCATCATCAAAGCACTTGAATGGGCTGCGGATCAGAGACTATAAGGGTGATAACGCAATGAGATTCAACTGCAGAGATAAAGGGCTTCCATTTCTACCTCGGATTATGTAATATGGTCCAGAATTAGGAAGGATATTCTAGCAATCCATTTCAGGAACAGTTATAGAGAGATTAATTTCTCTGCTGACACTTTGTACAGACTTGAATGGACAGGTGAAGTTTACTTCAGATTTTGTTAACAAAATTCATTGATTCAGCAAAAAGGAAGAAACTGATAATTGATAGGATGAAATTGACACATCAATTCGCGAAAGCCAATCGATAACTCTGTCTGTATGACGAATCAATAACTGTGGTTTGAGAATCTAGAATATCTGCTGCACATAGCACATCATACTGATCTATTCACAGCCCAAAATTGCAGAATAATTCTGAAATGAAGATAAAGCAATAAAAATAGAACACGTTACCTGTAAGATTTTCTTGAAGCCATTTTGAATTTTTTGGACTTATATGACTATCCCACCAAAATGCATACTTGCGACTTGAATCAGTGTGTTTTAAAGTCGCCATACTTGCACATAAACACTAATAATGTCTCTTCTTCACTTAATCTAATTTCTCGAAAAACCCGGTATAGAATCCAAACAGAAGTTCCAAAATTCACCTCAATTTAGTCCTTACTCCTTGTACCTACACATAAAAATCAATACAACTGTAATAGAAAGGAATAAAACTCATAATCAGATATAATCAATGATCCAAAGAGATCAAATTCCACCAAGATATATCAAATTTTACTTTATAGTCAACAAAACCCACATAGCAAAACCAATCAAAAACCATCAATTACAAAAAAATTTTGCTAGAACACATGAATACCCAGACATTAAAAACCTCAAACAACCCAGGATTTTTGGAGAAAATTGTCAAAATTTTAATAACAAATAACGGATCATTACTTACCTAGTATAAAATGAAAATTTGATCATCAGCAGCTGTGATTATAATTCTCAGTTCTTCCTCTCTGTTTCTGAAAATTCATTCTGATCAACTTATTTTAACTTTTTAATATGAAGTGTAAGACCTGGGACAAGACCAGAACAGGTCTGGCACAGAGAAGAAGAAGAATGAAAAGAAAAAAAAAAGAAATAATCTAAGTATGTGTTTTCTGGGTAGAGAATAAAGGAAAGAAGCTTTGAAACGGTGGTAACAAAAGTAAAAGTGCCATAATTGCATAAAAAAACTCCGTGTGTGACTGTGAAGAAGTAAATTTAATTAGGGACTTCTTAATTCTGTAATAATAGTACTTTAATTCCGAATCTTTCATTAAAAAAAAGAAAAAGAAAAGGGACATGTCCTCCAGGATTTTGCTGTCTATCTATCTATCGTCAGTTGTGACTACATGTTATGTTAGGTTGGAAATTTGGACTTTGGTAATCCGGAAATGATTAAATTGTCCCTACAGAATTATGAGAACCAGTTTTCCATAATCACAGGTTGGATCATTTTAGCTTTGCATAATGAAGGACATTTTTGTACTTAGACCTGTATAGTATACGACGTACTGGTATTTTTGTGCAATTATCCGAGTTATTAGGCTAATAAGAACGAGATCGCTTTTGGGGAAATATATTCTCAAGTCCAATTAGCTCATAGCCCCACCTTTTAAAGGTGGGCGGGCGGGAGTTGGACGGTGACCACCGTCGTCTGATTGTAGAAACTTCGACAGCGACGAAATGAATGCCACCTACATCATAATTCCCACTTTTTCTAAACTCTTTTGTTTCTTTGCTGCACCACAATACCACCTGGGCTTACCCCAAGTACCATCTACTGTAAAAAAAAAAGAACAATAATTTTACGGCTAATTTAAGGTAGGTGATAAACACTCACCTTTTACTCTCGCTATTTTTTATTTTTATCTTTTTTACGTAAATAAACAGGTATCAAACCCGAAAGATACCTGACAAAATAGTCGAATTATAGAGGACTGACTGCAAATCATTCTCATACAAGACCAAGTAATGAATCTCTAAAAGCAGAATTTTACTAAATCATTAGTCGTAACCGTAATAGTAATGCCCGTTTATATACGAGAGAGTTTGGATCGGTGAAGCATGATTCACAATCTAAGAATTCTTTATAATATTATTTTGGAGAACACAACCAGAAGATGGATGAACTGAAATTGTTCCTGCCGGAAAACAATTAACTCGCTGGATAATATGTCGGAACTCATATACCTGCCTCATCACCAAACTTGAAGATGATGTCGATCAGATTGTGACCCAAACTTAATAAACCCATTATAGAGAAGATCACAAAATCTATATGAGATAATAACATAGCAAACCAGGTAAACTTAAAATGGAACATGATAGTCGAAGAAGTTACTGCTGTTGCGGTTTAATCGTAGATCAGCGCTGAAAGTGTATGTCTTGATCTCTTTTCATCATATTATAGACCATATTTACACTAACAACAAAAGCTCTCAACAAATAAATCAAAAATAAAGCACATAATAAACCCTGGACAAGGCATTAAAAAAAAACTAATGCGTCAAGAACATATTATACAATATAAACGGAAACTACAGCTAGTAACTGAAAACAAGGGATGCTAGAGATCAATAGAGAAGCATGGCTGCTCAGATCTGCTCCAAAATAGCCGATCTGAATAGGAGACGGCAAGGGAAAGGGGAATTTTCATCGAGAGAAAAGAAGAGAGAATAGTCATTATAGCTCTTCTACTTTTGGCTCTTGTTATCACTTAATACCATTATAGCTACCACCGATAATTGCTACCTTTTCCATCAAAACTACCACCTCCACCACCTTCAATTTACTACATGCGACATTAGGTTTTGGTTTTTATTGTTAATAAAATTTTAATTTAATAGATAAAACTAATCGCAATTTTAATTCTAAAAATAAAATTAGGTTGTAAGTTTATTTATTTTTATCGATTAGGTTTAATCTGAAAACGTGGGGTACCAAAATACACCACCAAATTTTTCTTAGGTAACATGTATGGACTATACTCGAATACAATTCCAAGAGTTCAACTTAATGAATCTCAATTAGGAATTATATAAAGAGCTTATATCTCTTTCTCCCACAATCAGAATGTAAGCAGAGACAAGTCTGAACCTGATTACACCGTGAGAGTACTTGGACGATTCCAAAGATCAATATCCAAGAATCAATCAAGTCGTATCCAACAATTGCGATGGACTTATCTACTTGAATTGATTTCAACGTACAAGATGTGATGTTTCAATTATAAAGATAAACAATATAATGCGAAAAAGAAATAACATATACACCAGAAGTTTTGTTAACGAGGAAACTGCAAATGCAGAAAAACCCGAGAACTAGTCTAGATTGAACACCAAATTGTATTAATTAAGCTGCTATAGACTCTAGCTTACTATCAGAACTTCAGACTGGAATGTATTTGAGACCGAGTTAAACCGTCACATCAATTCAGTTATAGTCGTGCTCCTTATGCCTCTTGAATCCCAGCAGGACTCCGCACAGTTGATTTCCTTAGCTGACGTCCTTTACAGCGTAAGAGTTGCTTCAACTTAATTGAAGACTTTAAACTAATATGCCTCCCAAAGATAAGCCTATATGTGATTTCCGTTTTGATCAAAGATCAAGGTGAGGTAGAAAATCGGTTGCAATAGATAAAGTCTAGCAAACCTCAAAATCTGGTCTTATGACTCCCGAAGAGAATAATAGATTATTACTCAACTCACAAGTATAAACTTGTGGAATCATAAAGTATGAGACGAAGAAACTTTGTGATTTATATCTACTACCTTGTTTGTTGGAGTAAGATCAAAAATAAAAACAAGATCAGGATACACGAATTATCAAGATAACGATAGTTGGACCTGGCTTCATGAATCCCTAAGTGAAGTCTTTTTAGTCGTTAAACCATAGAAGGGTTTTAATGAGAGGATGATTCTAGTTTTTACAACTAGAACACACAAGAATAGTTTCGGGGATTCAAAGATCCCAGTTGTTTGATGTTCTCCTTATATAGAGTTTCAAGATCAAGGTTGCTTTAGATTTAAGCTAAGGTACCTTTGGAATCAAGCAATCAATAATCACCGTTAGATGAAAACCTTGACTTGAGATTAACATAACAGAGTATATAATCTGGTTAGGATGAACCATAACCGAACCGTGTACAAATATTTGTTCATGAAAGACAATTAAACGATAAGCTTAACCATTTTCATATAACACTTTAAGACTTTAATCTTGTGTCACAGATGTGATTAATCATGTCTAGATGGTGTTTATAGATAGTTGTTCAAATGCCGACTATCTCATATAAATAATTCTGATACTTCTGAAAATATTGGACAAGGTAAGTACATGGTACGTGTATTGTACCTCTACGTCAATGTTTTTATCTTGGTATGTATACCGGGTATGTACGTATAAACTTAAGACAAAAACGAGTTCAGGAACTCACAGATCTTTTATGGTTTGCATACTGGATATGCGAACCTTATCGGTTTTGAAACCAACGGATCTTTTCTGGTTTGCATATTGGGTATGCGTACTTTCCTGGTTCACGAGTCCACATACTTTTTATGGTATGTATATCGGGTATGAGTATCAAAAAAGCGCCGCCGAACTATAACTACGCCGGTATGTGTACATGGTACATGTATTACTTATATTCCATTCGGCGAACCACTGATGAAATCGGGATATTACAATACCACCACCTTAAATTGGATCCGTCCTCGGCTCCAGAATATATATACATTCCCAGATCTCTGATGTTCCCTACCCCTCATGAGAAGCACCTGAACCAATGCCGCCAACGTACCTTCCCATCCTGGATAGGTGACCCGTCGTCGGCTCTGATACCATTTGTAATGACCCATCCTTCCACCGATAATGTCCCCACTTACCCACTGCGGTCATCCGACAGTTTGGGGTTTTCAACAGGCATCGCTGCGGTAATCCAGCAAAAACTTCTCGGGTGGATTACTCTCGACCGAGCATGCTTAACTGCAGAGTTTTCTGCCAACTCTGAAGCCAATTGTGCTGAAAAGGCCTCGTTGTAAGGAAAGGGAAAGCCATTACTTATATTTCATTCAACCAACCACTGTCGAATATCGGGGTATTACAGGTATGCATATTGTCTTGTATCCAGATTTACAATAGTTTTATATCTCTCTAATAATCAATATGAAACATTCCCGAATAACACCAATGACACATATCACTGTTCCAGGATATTTTCAAATGATGAAATCTTGAATCATAATTAGGTCTTAAACAATAATTTGTTCTTAACAAAATTTATCAAGTATGAACAAATGTTCTTAAGCTTAGCATATTTTGAGAACGATATTCAATATAAACTTGATTCGAAATTTATGTTATGCATGTATTGTCTAATTTAGTCATGCGACAATGTCTCATAGATAGAAAGGTGAAAACTTGAGAAATCGGTGGTTCAGTCTTCACTTACTTTTTTTTGAAGAAGTTCTCCAGAGCTCATGTTGATCTTCGCCTTCAAACGGTAGAATGCACTGATATTTGATACTCGACTACACAAATTTATCTTAATCCGAGACTTGGATAAATGTAGACTAGAAATCAAGATATAGTTTTAACAACTAAATTTGACAACAAGCTTGAAATAGCAACACTCGTGAGTTCGACTGATCAATGCTCTAACATAATCTTTAATAGAGACAATTAAGTTTCTTAATCTTAAATTAACAACGGTTTCTTTCCTTTTAATCTTAATTATGATTTCAATTTCGAAAACTCTTATAATTCCAAAAAATCAGTTTGAACCCATTGTAGGAATACTGATTAGGGATTTTCCAATATTTTTTGTTTTTATTCAAGAATTTTTTTTATTAACTATCCAAAGAGAGTACATTTTCAGCATCTTTCCTTAGCTAAGTCATAATGTCTTGTGTAAACTTATCATAAAGTTCAAAATTATCCCTCTCATCTCTAGCATTTTGGCAAGAAAATGAACAATACTATTGGTAAGTATGTGCACAAGCTTACAGTACCAAAATTGGTAACTTCCCATTATTTGATTAATGTCTAAATAGAACCCTAAATTGACCTGTGTACACTCGGATGATCCTCATTAAATGACTTGACTACTGACTCTAGAACAACTTTTTCTAATCCCAAGCTTTGAAGCCAATTTACTGTTTCTTCTGTTGCTCAGCACTTCAGTTGTTCCGCTTCATATTCAACATTCAGTCCTCCACCATAATATCTCATTTTCTCCCCAATACAAAAACCTGCAGAATTTCTAATAGTTTGATCAATGCTTTAATCCATGAAATTTCAATATAAGAAGCATTCGTGTTTATTTTATTGAAATCTTGAATTGGAGGCACCCAACTCTGGATCTGCATACAAGAGTTATCATTATTTATACCATTCACAACAATACTAATACAACGAGAGTTGTTTTAAGAATTTTTGTGATAGTTCCCTATTTGTTTGATTTAATATCTTGAAAGATGAGGGTGCACTTGTGTTCCAGATATACCAAAGAGCAATCATACACCTCTAAACACTATCCTCGGAAAACAAAGTAAAGAAAATTATATTGGTGTTCCCAAAAAAATTGAGCATACTAATAATCCAAGTTAAAAGGTTTCAAACTGAAACTGGAAAACACTTATATATGTTGATGCTAATGCCTAACCATATTGATCTAGGATAAGGAAAATCAAAGAACAAATGGTCTCCAGATTCCATACTAGCATGACAAAAATAATAACGGGTTTATATTTGTTGACTGTACCTAAGAATCTTACCCTTGGTAGGGAAAATATTATTAAGGCATTTCCACATAAAGTGTTGAATCGTGTGTGGTAAATTAAGACTCCAAAGAAACTTCCATATCTCAATAGGAACTGTAGGATTATTATACTCAAAGTTACAAACAAAAACATAAAATAACTCTTGATAAAAAACTTATCTTTTTTATCTGGTTTCCATGTATTACCTATAGATGGCACCTTCATTCCAAGAATTTCTCAGCACTATCAGCTGAGAAAATAGAAAGGATAAGATCATCATTATGGATTCTGGTATTAACCTAACTATCTTAACAACCTCAAATTCATCATATAAATCCTTCCAAATCCAAGAGCTATCCTCATTCAGTTCGTCTATATGTACAAATTCTTTATCTATGAAATACTTAATTTGATGACTCTAACACACAAGTCATTAAGGTTATTACAGAGTTTCCAAGCCATTTTTCTAAGAAGAGCCTAGTTGAACATTTCAAGATTTCTAAAAGCTAAGCCACCTAAAGCTTTTGACTTTTGAAGATTATGCCATGCAATTAATTTTATGCCTCTATTGTCAAGGTGGTTCTACCAAAAATTCCATTATAAAGTATCCATTTTTTCAGAAGAGTTTAGGAATCTTAAAACAACTCATGTGATGAGATGAAACGACATTTACAACATGTCTTATCATAATAGTTCTACCACATTGATTTAGAGTCTTACCTTTCCAGTTTTTGAGTCTACACTGAAAAGATCGAAGAATTGGTTTAAAAGACTCACATTATTTTCTTCCTAGGAGGAGAGAAACACCTAGATACTTCTTCACAATATCCTATATTAAAGTCATATTCAAAGCTTTAGCCAAATCAATTTCGAAAACTCTTATATATTCCACAAAATCAGTTCGAATCCAGTGTAGGAATACTAATTAGGGATTTTCCAATATAATTAGTATAGTTTGGAAACTTTATAACTAGGATCCATGGATATGTTGTATGTAATATTATGAAGAGGACTGGTGGTGATGGTGATGTAAGAGGTTATTACGAGCATATCTCTAATTCCTTATACAATGGAGAAGAAAATGATTGATAAGGGATTTATTTACGGATATCAAACACCCGCTAGATTAAGGATTTTGATCATCATGGAATAAAAAGAAGAAGAAAATCTATTAAGTCTCCTAAGAGAAAATTTAAGGACCTAGAAAGTTTGAAGGGTTGGCAGTCAAAAGTTCGAAAGTAACAGATCAAACTCTACTTGTCAAAGTGGTCTTGAAGGTATATGAAAGAAAGATATTCTTTGTGGAGGAAAATAACCCTTACGTCTTTAGGGGGATCCCGAAAGAATTAGAGGCGACTAATGGGACAAAAAAGGGTCACCCAAAACTAAAATAAAGCTACTCCTTATCTCAAATTATTAGAAATGTCTAAAATGCCCTCCATAATCGGTAGACAATTCTACAATCTGTAGTTTATATTGATGTATGTTGGTTTGTGTTACGAAAATTATAATCGGTAGTTAAAATGGTAATCTCGTGATGTTAATATTCTACCAATTGTGGTAGTACCCCAAAATTCAAATTTTTCAAAAACCAATGGAATTTTGAATTTCTCTATTTGCACAATCGGTAGTTTCGTGATGTTTATTATTTGCCGATTGTACAATCGGTAGTCTCGTGATGTTCTTTATCTACCGATTGTGGTAGTAGCCCCAAATTTAAAATTTTCAAAAACCAATGGAATTTTGAAGTTCTCTATTTGCACAATCGGTAGGTTCGTGATATTTATTATCTACCGACTGTGCAATCGGTGGCCTCATGATGTTCCTTATCTACCGATTGTGGTAGTAACCTCAAATTCAAACTTTTCAAAAACCAATGGAATTTTGAATTTTTCTATTTGCACAATCGGTAGTTTCGTGATGTTTATTATCTACCGATTGAACAATCGGTAGTGTCGTAATGTTCTTTATCTACCGATTGTGGTAGTAGCCCCAAATTCAAAATTTTCAAAAACCAATGGAATTTTGAATTTCTTTATTTGCTCAATCGGTAGTAAACTGACGTTTATTATCTACCGACTATACAATCGGTTGTCTCGTGATGTTCTTCATCTACCGATTGTGGTAGTAGCCCCAAATTTAATTATTTCAAAACAAAGCAAAGAAGACAAAAACATGGTCACAATCGGTAGATAAAAAACCAATAAACTGCCGATTATCAAGGGACGTATAAGTATTTCCTAACCTTTTTTATCTTATTAGTCTCCCCTAATTCTTTCGGGGTCGCTCCTAAAGACGTCAGGAAAATAATACTCTCTCCATCTATTTTAAAAATTTTAAAGTAAGGAGGATAAGGGAATACTTCTAGTTGCTGCATTTTCCAGTTATATCTCGGTAGATAACAAATAGTAAAATTTAGAAATGATATATCTTTTAAGCTGTGCAACAGATATTTATAAACTTTATATCTCTAGAAAGCATTTTAAGACACCTACATAATGAACATAAACATGATTGTTAAATTATACGTATATCTTTTGTACAAATATTTAATAACAATAATCAATAAAAAATGATAATTTTAAAAATATGACCTTGTTCAGAGTGATGAGGTCAGATTTATTGTTTTTGTGCAAAATAATGAGTGTCAATTTTACGAAGAGACAAAATGAAAAAGTAGATGGCACGAAGAAGTACACAGAAAAAAAAAAAAAAAAAAAGGGAAACAAAAGACAAGACTGCTAATGGGGGGACTGAATTCCCGGGATATACCAAGTTTTGGACTTGGTACATCCCGACATTTGGTCACCCCATTAGCAATCTTGGAAAAAGAGACGGGAGGTGGAGAGGAAGATATTTGGATTTAATACACAAAGCAGCCTCAAGGCGAAGGAATTTAGTATTGCGGAAGCTAGCACCACAACCACAGTAAGAAACGTATTCTGGACCGGTAAATGGAGAAACAATTCATCCTTTGACCCTTCATAGTTTCAATTTTCAATGTTGTGGAGGAAGACCGAGGAATTGGCTTTGAGAATATCGGTTATTGTATATGAATCAGCACGACATGTAGTTCCAGTCTCCAGAATAGCAAAATCATATTTTCCAACTTTAATCATAAAAGATGGTTGTTGCACATGCTCACCGAGGCAATCCAAGTTGGCAAGTAGGCTCTAATGGGTGATGATCCCATTAAAAACAAATCAAATACAGTAATCATTCTTTTCTGATATCGAATTCACTATCAGATTTGGTAAGGACATTACCTGTAAAATTATTTACATGATAGATTCAAATGATTTATTATTACACTAAAATTTGAACTTTTTTATTACACCAAAAAAAATTAAAAAAGATGGGAACATAATTTTCCTACCAGAAAATCTTTTCACTTTCCTCGAATCCCCCACTACATTTCTTCTCTGGTTGTCTATTTTGGTTTTCCTTTCCTTTCTGTTCGTTTTTTTTGCCTGTATTTATCAGGCAAGCCAAAAAAAAAAAAATCTCTGGTTTTGGCCAGAGATTAAACAACTAATAGCACGTTTGGATACAAATTTGCTTCTTCAGAAGCAGAAGTTAGAAGCAGAACGCGAAAAACTGATTTTTCTGTTCCTAGAAGTCGTTTTGAAAAATTATTGCCGAACTGATTTCTGACTTTTCGACTTCCAGAAATCAAAAAAATTACTTCTGAATATACATCCAAACATCCTATAAACGATATCCATTACGCCCCATGAGACTTGAAAGATTTTCTCCAAATCAAGATACCCTGCTTTCCCTGGACATGGCCAGAGCGGCATTGAAATGAAAAGAAAGTAGTGCAGGAAGGGTGGAGTCTCCAAGTCAATATAATAAATAAACTAAGGGCAGCATAAGGTGATTTGGTACCTAATATCTTAATCGTTAGGTACCCACTATTAAATATAAGTAGGAGATAGTACCCTACCCGGATCATTTTTGCTCTTCATATATAAATATTCCCTACGCCCATCAGCACTCAGCAGGTAATACAGCTTGTTATATACTACATACAAAAATCATATCTTTCTTTTTTCTAAGCCAAATTTGAGAAAAAGGACTTTGAGAGTCACATAGGTCGTTTTGAATTGAATGAATCGTTGATTTGGAGGGTGACAAACTAGAAACCCTTCAAGGTCATTATGCTCCGTTGGGATGGTGAAAGAGTTGTTCATAGTCAAACTTGTGAGTCTACCATGATCCATTTTGGAGGTGGCATACTCTAAATGGGATAACTTGGAGTGTTGGACATCTGCTTACACTTTTCAATGAATGAAAAGAAGACCCAAACTTCATAATTGATTTGATCGTTAGTTGGTTATGACGTTGTGTAATGGAAGAAATTTGTGGTGGGTACGTACTCTTTAGGGTTGCTGGAAGGAACAGTAGGTACTGACTGACTCCTTTTTCTAAGTCTAACCTTCAAAGCCAAGGACATCATGGGATAGGTGATGATTTATGGGTCCACAATCCACAGAAAAATTCATATCTTGAACCTTAGCTTGGAAGTGGAGCAGCTGCAACCATTAACATAACCCTATGGCTACGAGGGAAAGAGGGAGTCCGTGGCACTTGTTGTCTTGTAAAGTGGGTTCATGTTAGTTGCATCGCAATACATTTCCGTGCTCGTGCCTGGTGTTAGCCTGCCGACACCGAAATCTCAGAATCGATCAAACCGAAGCTGCATGTAAAGCAAGTCAACAAACAGGTTGTTTTAATAATAATAGCAGGCAGCATTGCACATGCGTGTAAAGACTTTTATTAAAGGAGGGAAACTGGATCACAAAAACATTCACATTACAGTACGTAGCCCATTAGGCAGAGCTTGATTTCCAGGAGGCGGGCGGTGATGACGAGCCGAAGCCCGAGTTCTGATAGTTTTTTAGTAGCTACAATGTCACAGCGGACGGAACAAGATAAGAATACATAATACCTGCAGCTTAAACAAATTTCACATTATAATCCCAACCCCAGATTCTAAAGCGGGCTTTTCCAGTGACTTGGAAGAAATTACATGAGGTCGTACTTGAGATGCTAAAAAGATAAAATCAAGGCTTCAGACAACACAGACCAAAAAGAAAAGCATGACGATGTGACCATCCGCGTTACACATCTTGTATGGTCATTGGTCACACTTCTTCATTACTCCTTATTTTTACAGGAATCCAAAACTTTGTTGAACAAATTATTAGATTGAGGAGGAAATGATTCGAGGAGAAGAAAATATCATGTGAAAAGCAGTTAAGAACTGTTGTTTTACCCCAAAGGATACATCAAACTCCCAACATCAAAGGTCCATGTCATATGGAATATAATTATCATGGTAGCTAATAGGGGTACCCGATCGCTAGGAGTGTACCAGTCCATTTGTTAAAAATGTTTTGCATTTTATGAATTTTGTTCAATGTTTTGCCTTTTATGAATTTTATTCCATTTGTGCATAATAACTAGCAGTGTTGATAATTATTAGGCACATGGCTTATGTTTCAATCTTTTTGAACTTGGATCTTTTCGGGGATTTTTTTTCCACGTGTTTGGTTTTCGGAGCCAGCTTAGCGGATAAAACTTGTTCCAATATTACTGGATGTCCTGGCTATGACAGAAATTAGTTACCCTAAGGAAACACAACGATTTTATTTTGTTGCGGCAATGTTAGTATCCTAGTCCCAGTGAAAATTACATTCTTCGGAAAAATACGACCAAAATCTCTTAATTCTCCAACAATCATAAAACATTGACTTTGATTTTAACGGGTCCATCTTCTTCTATGTACTATGTACTATATAGTAACTCACGCTAGCAAAGCCTTGTCTCGAAGCAATATAGCCTTAATATGGTGTTTGGATGCGTCTTCTGAAGTTGCTTTTTAACTTATAGAAACATAACAATACAGAAATTAAGCTGACAATAAAACTTGAGATTATCTTATAGAAAAAAAAAAAACAAATTGGAGAATTAAAAAAGTTTGAAATTTGAAATTGAAATAATTTCTCATTTTTTTTATGAGTGTCGGAGAACCTAAAAAATTTGGACATATTTGTTAAAGGATGCAATTTTTGTTGGAGCTACAATAATCATATCGTCACAACTATTCGAATTTGGCGTCATGATTGGGGTGATAATCCTTTTGACCGCATGGAGAATAATTTTTCGGTGGAAATATGGTGGTGCAGTGGAACGAAAGAAATGGAAGGATCTTCAATAACAAAAGGAAAAATATAACAAGTATAATTAGAGATATCAGACTCAAGCTTTCTTTTGGGAGGAATCAAACATTAAAATGCTAGGATTAACGACTAATACGTAGTATGCTTTTGGGATTTTTATATCCATTGTTCTCTTTGAGGGGGCATAAAGGTGCAATCGTATTTGTTCTCTCTTTTTATTTTATTCTCGGTTGTTTTTTTTCCTTTTTGGTGATCGATTCCTAATTCGGTTTCCTTTTTTTGTTTCAGTTGTTTTGTTGGGTTGAGGTACCCCTTAAATACCTCTTATTCAATCCTTCTGATCGATATAAAAAAAATAAAAATTTATACAGTAAAAATTTTCTGCTTCCGGCTTTTGTTTATGTTATCCAAACACGTTATAAGTGCAGTGAAGTGAAGAAACTAGAGTGTGGGGCACAAAGTCAGGATGAAGTGGAGGCGCATGCAACATTCGAAGTAACAACATGGTCTTATCAGTTGGATACTGATAAGTTAAAAAAAAATACTATCAGAGCAATTAAAGGACAGCTGCCATTTAAATTGGAAAGATAGATCTTGAATTAGAGACATTCATGAAAAATTGGTCACTGCCAGCATGAATGTGGAAAGAAAAAACTTGATCTTTTTTGTGTTGCGGATAAAAGGCTGAAAACGCAGGGGATACCAAATATGCACAACTTTTTCGTTTTGATAGGAGTATGAACATATGTAGTGCTTTGAATAATCAAAAGATGTGGAAAAGTAAAAAGCACATACACAAGCTTGTGAGTTCGAAAAAGTTGGTTCATAGGGATCTCATGCTTATCATCACAAGTGTTGTGATCACAAATCATCGCATCCGCACTCCCCACAAACCCACAAATCATCACATGTTAAGAACTGAGATGAAAAAGGATGTTGTTTACCTTGTTATCATGAAATCTCATGTCCGTAATCTTCTCAATGAGGATATTTTCTCTTAAGAGCTTATGGATGCAGTTGATGACGAATTCAAGGGTCTTAATACCAATGAAGAATCTAGAAAAATTTAGTTTATTTTTTTCCCTTTTTGTTTATTAGGAAACTTCTTGTGAGAATTTATTCTTGCTTTTGAGAAGGATAACTAGGATTTGGTATAGCAAATACTGTGATTACACAAGCTATTTCCAACGATTTTCATCTTGCATGTTTTTAGATTTATTCTAGAGCTTTTTGAAGATGAACTTGCAATATGTAATCATTATTGGTTTAATTATTGCGAAAGTCTTATGAGATACATGTGTCCTTTACTTTTTTTAAATTGAACTGATATCTCATATATGCTCAGAAGTAAAATCTATGATGTTTTTTTCAAACTGAATATAAAACAAACTCTTTGAGAATTTTCTCGCAATATTGATCTACTCGTGATCACACTTCTGTGTTATTACTGCACTATACACTCCGCAAGATTTTCTTATGCTGAGTCATACCGATTAAAATTATATCTTTGTTCGTAACTAGCGTTGAGTTTAATTTAAGTCGATGTTCAGGATATAAATCCATGTGATTTGTTAATATCCGACAAAATCCTTTTTTTTTTCAAAGAAAGGTCACTCATGCTATTCTTTTGGGAATGACATCAAATAGGGGAGAGTTCTTAAATGAACTGGTGCTTAATTTTTGTATCTTTGTGGGGTGTGTGGCTGTGGAATTTACAGGGGATGCTTGTATCTTGAATCTCCTAGATGAGCGCTAAGTATTTTCTTACTATGTGATATCATCTAAATAAATTTGATATGATGAGTTACATATTAACTATTTTATTATTATTATCTCTAACTTCCTTAAATCTTGAAATATGTTTTGCTTAAATTCATTACGATCCCGTGATTTTCGTACCTTTGCCAATTTTTATTGACAAAAAGGGGGATAATTAATTAGTAGGTTCGCACTACATACATATGGTTTACGGATCATTATGTAAGGTAGAGTGAATCAATAATCTATAGGTTTCACCTATTATGTCATGTTTAAGGGGGAGAAACATATCACCGTATTATTACTTCAAAGTTGCGATACAACTGAGCTTTGGAGAAGATAATAATACTATGTTTCTGTATAACGACAATTGAGAATATTTGTTTTCAAAAGTTGTTATCGCTATGGATACGGATCTTCAAAAACAACGATGTTGAGTTGAATACGTTCAGAATCATTGCAACTTGAAGTAACAAAGAATTCGAAGAGTTCAAAAAACCAAGGCATGACGGATTCAAGGAGTTTTTGAAGCTTTATTTTTTATCCATATGTATTGATAGTTTTGTCACTAAAATTGACAAAGGAGGGGATTGTTAGATCATTTCTCGGTCAAACTCACAAGTGTTGTTTTCTCAAACTTGTTGTCAAATTTAGTTGTCAAAACCATATCTTGATTTCTAGTCTACAATTAGTTAAGTCTCGGAATAGTATAGAAGATGTAGTTGAAAAACGGCATCACGGCAGTCATCATTGCATTTATCGTTTGAAGGCGGAGATCAACCGAAGCTTTTGGACAACTTTTTCAACAAAAGGTAACTGAAGACTGAACCACCTATATCCAAGTTATATTCATCTTTCTATCTATGAGACGATGTCGCATAACTAATTAGACTATTTTAAGCATATCAAGAATTTCGAGTCAAGTTTATCTTGGTAATTAGTTATCGAAATATATGACTAAGCTTCATACTTGATGAATTTCGGTTAAGGAAAATTTATTGTTCGTAATTTAAATGATGTTTCAAGATTATATTTCGAAATAGCCTGGAACAGTGATATGTGTCATTGATGTTATTTGGGAATGTGTTGAATCGATTTAGAGAGAAATATAGAACTACCATTATTTTCGGATACAAGACAGTATGCATACCAGTCTTACAAACTGGAAAAACTGTTATAGGTCCGGAACCGTAGAACGTGTACCTAATACACGTACCGGAGTAGCTATATGTCGAAAGAAACTTTTTGGTACACATACCAGTATGCATACCTTAAAAAGTTTGTGAACTTGTGAACCTGGAACGGTACGCAAACCAGTACGCGTACTGGAAAAAATCTGTCGGTTTAGAACCGGTGTCGTATCCATACCCAGTACATATATCGAAAAAGTTTTGTATGTTCCGGAACTTTAATTTGTGTTAGGGATACACATACCTGGTACACGTAGCATGACAAATATGTTCACGAACAAGGTTTAAGTATATGTACTTTCCCATGCACATAAAATTATTTCTGTGAGATAATTAGCATTTGAACAATCTCTAAAAACATTATGGACATATTTGATCACATGATTGTGACTCAAGATCAAAGTCTTAAGTGGTTTATGAAAATGCTCAAGCTTATAGTTCAGTTGGATAGTTTCGGGTAACCATCCATGAACTTTGTCTTTGTACACGGTTTGGTTATTGTTCATTCTAACCAGAGTGTATATCTTGTTATGTTAATAGATTAAAAGATTCATCTAATGGTGGATATTGTTTGCTTGGTTCCAAAGTTATCTTAGATTAAACCTAAAGAAACTTATGCTTTGAAAGTCTATAAAAAGGGAACCTCAAACAACTTGAATTTGTGAATCCCGACACTACTTTTTTGTGTGTCCTAGTTGTAGACTACAGTCGACCTCTTCCTAAAACCGTTCTAGGATTTAGCGACTAAAAAGACTTAATAGGGATTCGTGAAGCCATGTCCCGCTATTGTGTATTCGATTGTTGAGATGCGATCTTGTTCGATTGTTGAGGTGCGATCTTGTTCGATTGTTGAGATGCACACTTAAACAAGATAGATAGAAATCATCAAAGTTATCTTCGTCTCAGACTTTGATTGATTCTACAAGTTTAATATTTGTGAGGTGAATAATAATCTAGGCTGCACTTTGGATTTTGAGGATAGCTAGACTTTGTCTATTGCTATCGATTTCCAGTCTCACCTTGATCTACGATCAAAACGGAACACATTATTTGAGGGTGAAAACGTTTTCTGCTGGTTTTGGTAAATTCATGTGTGTGGATGAGAAACGAGCCTAAACCCTAAACAATGTACTGCACGACAATACTTTTGATTCGAGAGATCAATCTGTACAATCCTGGCTTAAACCAAGAAATGGTCGTTCTATGCTTGCTTCGGTCACAAAGTGAAAGAGAAGGGTTAATCTTAGGGTGGGAAGCGAAGAAAGTGTTGATACCAGAATTGTTGATCCTGAAGGTGTGGCTTCTTATGACTTGTATCAGAAAGTAAAACTGGCTAGCAGAATGGAATGCTACCAGGTGATTTCTGGATACTATGTTGTTCTCCGACCAAAACCTGTTGTCTGGTGGAAATGGGTGAAACCTATTTATACAAGTCGTAATAAAACGTACCCTGGCCTCGTAGGAAGTGGAAAACGATTGAGTGGTGGAAGTGTGGAGTAACAAGTAACGTCAGGAATTACGCTTCCATAATGAAGGATCCGTTTACACCATTACTTCTTGCCATTACTAACCTCCCCACTTTATGACACATTCTTGTAACGGGCGTATTGCACGTCGCATACTGTAAACCGTCAGACCAATATCCTGATTAGTATTCCCCAGTTTGTGACATGTTTGATGTTTCGAGTGTTTTCGTGGAAAACATGTAGCACTTCGCTATGTGTGGCAAGTTAAAATCAAGAGGCTTTCCGTAGGAAAATAACATGTGATGCTATTAGGATCGTCTTGGCTGGTCGCCTAAAACTTGCCACAAGTTTGTCAGTTCGGTGGAAAACTTCGATGGCTGAGATCACATCTCATGAGGAAGGGTAGCCGTTGATTATGGATAGCTTGTGTTGGCACCTGATAATGGCATAGTGGCGTTTTGGTGTATGCCAGTGACAGTGCGGCATGGCTGGCATGGCTCGTTCATGCTAGTGGCACGGTGGTGCAAGTGGCGCCTGGCGTAGCCATGACCACTAGATTTAGGCGGTTGTTCGCCCAAAACTTGCCACAAGCCTGCCAACTTGGTGGCTAACTTGGATGGCTGAGATTGCATCTCATGAGGAAGGGTAGCCGTTGATTATGGCTACCTTCTGTTGGCGCCTGATAGTGACACAATGGAGTTTTGATGTATGCTAGTGGTAGTGCGGCATGGCTGGCATGGCTCGTGCATGCCAGTGGAACGGTGGTGCAAGTGGCGCCTGGCGTAGCCATGGACACTAAGTTTAGGCAGCTGGTCGCCCAAAACTTGCCACAAGCCTTCCAGCTTGGTGGAGAACTTGGATGGCTGAGATTGCATCTCATGAGGAAGGGTAGCCGTTGATTATGGCTACCTTCTGTTGGCGTCTGATAGTGGCACAATGACGCCTTTAGTGTATGCCAGCGGAATTGCGGCATGGCTGGCATAGCTCGTGCATGCCAGTGGCACGGTGGAATGGCTGGCATAGTTTGTGCATGCCAGCGGCACGATGGTGCAAGTGGCGCCTGGCGTAACCATGGCCACTGAAATTTTTGCACGTTGGTGTTAGACACAAACGTGGTATGGCAACATCAGTTTCAATGGCCACATTGATCCCCATGTTCCGTGGAACATTGTTTGGCTCGGTTGGCGCAGCAACTTTGCCTAAATTAGGGTTTGGCATGTCAAAACCCTAATTAGCATATATGGCATGTTGCGGGCCCGAGGTGGCATAGTTTTGTGCCATAATTAGAAATTAGGGTTTCTTCCACCGCCACCAGAGCATGGCCGCGTCTAGGGTTTAGGCTAGCCAAATTGAAGTACGTTGTGAAGCTGGTCACGCATGGAGAGTGGGTTGGCAAGTTTTGGCATGCTGTCGTCGTAAGTGGCGCGTTTGGCATGCTTGGCATGCCGTTAGCATGTTGGCACGGTTTTGGAATTCCAACCTAGTATGGAGACCTCTTGACACAATTTCCACCTCTTTTAAGGCTATGGAAGGTTTAGAGCAACCTGATTGGTCAATGAAAGTAGGGGCCGGCCAAGCACGGGGGCGGCTATCCTTTTGGTGCGCGTGGCAGGTTTAATGCGACTGATTGGTCGATAAAGGTATAAAGGCCGGTTGAGTAGCATGGGGGCATGTCCAAGCGGCGATGGATAGCCTATGGCGTGGCCACGCTCCCTTTTATTGCTGCTCCTACCCCGCGGCTCCGTTATTCTTTGTATTCTGATTTTGTGTAGGACCCTGCTCCTACTAATCCACAGCGGATTAATTGCTTAGTTTTGTAAGCATAGTCTCGACCGTGCTAGATTAGTCAGGTTCATGAGTTTTGTGAGTTATCACAAAATTGATTGAATTCTATGTGCTGGTACAAAATTCTTTATTTACAGAGTACAGTGCGCTTTCTGACCGGGTAATTTTTGCAAGGGCCTTAACTTTGGTACTTGGAGATCCGTGCTACCCTGCTGCGAGTAAACACAAATCCGTCATGCCATACCGATATTAAGGGTTCTGCCGGGGAACATAGCACAAGAAAGGTACTCAGTGAGTCTTATATTAATAAGTAATATAGGCAAGGCGCCGAAATTTACAGAGCACCTGGGATTGTTGCTACATGCGCCAGTCTGGATAATTTTCATGTAAATATATTGAACGGCTCAATAAATATGCCAGTGAAGAGGTTGACACTCATGGCTCCGCTTCCTTACAGAGTGACGTCACATCAAATGCAAAGTTTTACAATTTTAACCCTGAGCTAAAAACCACCATCAACATTAAGTCCCCTGCTTAGCTCGTAACAGTGGCATTATTGCGGGGTAAGCATGAGATGGTGACAAACAAGGATAAAATCGAAACGGCAAGTCATTAAGAGATTGTCAGGATGATTTGGCTAAACTTTGTCAGGAGGCATGAAGAATCTGTGATCCTTGCATTGGCGGCTTTGCATGAATTCGTCTTGGCCATAGGGGTTGGCGTCAGCGCTGAAACTTTGGAAACTGATCAGCAGAGGTGGCACTGCAACTTGGTCCGCGGAACGGGTGTTGGCTGGCTACGGAAAGGTGGATGTCGCTGCTTTGGCTACGGAGTACTGGATCCATGGTGCTGTTTCGAATGGTGAGGATGGTGCTGCTTTGGCTGGCTGTGAAGCAGAAAGATGGCGCTGGACTTTGGTTGGCTAGGTCGATGGCGCTGCTGGCTCCGGAAAGGTGGATGGCGCTGCTTTCTTGGCCACAGGGTGCTGATGCCATGGAGTGTTGGCGCAGTGATCTTTAATACAAAGATGAGTGTTGAGGTGGTGAAGCCGTCAACGCTATGACAACAGTAGTGAGTGTTGAGGAGTTTGAACATCTCAACATTAAGAGGCAAGATGTGTCGAGGCAGTATTCCTAACAACACAATGGTGAGTGTTGAGGATTTTGCAATCTTAACACTAGGAAAAAGATGTGTTGGGGAAGTTTGCCTGGAAACAAAGTGGCGAGTGTTGAGGAAATTTTCACGTCTCAACACTAAGGGAAAATATGTGTTGAGGCAGTTTTCCTGGCAACACGGATGTGTTGAAGCAGTTTTCCTGGCAACACAGTGGTGAGTGTTGAGGAATTTGCACGTCTCAACACTAAGAGGAAACGTGTTGAGGCAGTATGCCTGACAACACAATAGTGGTTTTGAGGAATTTGCACGTCTCAATACCAAGAGGAGGGTGTGTTGAAGCAGCATGCCTGGCGACACAGTAGTGAGTGTTGAGGAATTTGCACGTCTCAACACTAAGAGAAAGGATGTGTGAAAAAGCATGGGTCTAACACCACCACCCAATATTTCGCTTAGCAATCTGTATGGACTAACTCCAATATACTTTGCTAGAGAATCAACTAGACAGTCAGACTCAATCCAGACTAAAGTATATCGAGGAGTTAATATCTCTCTCTTGTTTTGATTTACTCAAACTAATAGAAATCATCGAGTCTTTAATCAAACACAAGGAATAACTTGGATGGCACCAAAGGCCAATCTCCAAGGATCAATCAACAACCAAATGTCGGATTTCCAATTGATTGATTCAAACGCACAACCTGTATTATTTCAATTATAAAGATAAAACAATATAATGCGGAAATTGAAATAACACAAACAACAAAAATTTTGTTAACGAGGAAACCGCAAATGCAGAAAAACCCCGGGACCTAGTCCAGATTGAACACACATTGTATTAAGCCGCTACAGACACTAGACTACTCCAAGCTAAATTCGGACTGGACTGTAGTTGAACCCCAATCAATCTCCCACTGATCCAAGGTACAGTTATGCTCCCACACCTATGATCCCAGCAGGATACTTCCCACTTGATTCCCTTAGATGATCTCTCCCACAACTAAGAGTTGCTACGATCCAAAATCGCAGGCTTTGACAATAAAAAAATCTATCTCACACAGACAAGTCTATCAAAGGATCAATCTGTATCCCACAGATAAACCCTAAAGGTTTTGTTCAGTCTTTTGATAATAATCAAGGTGAACAGGAACCAATTGATAATCCGGTCTTATATTCCAGAAGAACATCCTAGTGTTATCAATCACCTCACAACAATCTTAATCGTATGGTAGCGAAACAAGATGTTGCGGAATCACAAACGATGAAACGAAGATGTTTGTGATTACTTTTTATATCTTGCCTATCAGAGATATCAATCTCAAGCCAATCAATCTAATTGTACTCGTACGATAGAAGATGCAATATCAGATCACACAACTACGATGAAAGTAGTATCGATCTGGATTCACAATCCCAATGAAGTCTTTAAGTCGTTAACCTGGTGTTAGAAGAAGAAAACCAAAGGTTAAAGGAGAATCGACTCTAGTATGCAAACTAGTATCACACGTAAGGTGTGGGGATTAGTTTTGCACAATACTAGATGTCTTCTTTATATAGTCTTCCAAATCAGGGTTTGCAATCAATGTTAGCTTAGTAACAAAGCATTCAATATTCACCGTTAGATGAAAACCTGATTTAGATTCAAGCTAATATTTCTAAACCTTTAGATCAAAAACTTAGCTTGTTACACACACTTGAAAATGCACACTTCTAGGTTTGTTAACCGTACCCAAACGTATGCACTTTTTGGTTCAATAATAGTCAACCAAAAGGTTACCATATGAGCATTTCATATCAACCATGTTCTTATTCACCATAACTAGTTCAAATGACTTCAAATGAACTAGTTAGAGAGTTGTTAAATTGCAAGGAAATCTTATGTACTACACAAGACACAATTGAAGCAAAGATTATTTGATTCACTTGAATCGGTTCATGAACTTCTATAGCCACGGTTTGCAAACTGCATTCCTTAGTCTTTTTAAGTTTAAGTTCAGAAATCATCTTCAGATATATAACCTTCTTAAGTTCGCAGACTAGGTTCGCGGACTGGTATTCATGCAACTAGTTTGTCAACTCCAGCAGAATTTCTCGGGATGAGAAGTTCGGCAGTTCTCGGACTTGGCAACAAGCCATTCTTCCGGTTTCTCTTGATAAACAAAGTTCGCAAACTTTGGTTCAAGGAATATGACTTATACATAAATGTGTTTCCACAACAATGCTTATGTCCATCATTGGTTATATAATCTAAACTCTCATTTCAATCATTGAAACATTCTTAGAGGACGTTATATAGTTGTTACACTATTTCTCGTCAGAGAAATTTTCAAAGTGATTGAAACATATCATGACTTCCGTCACTAGGTAAAGATAAACTTGATCGAAGCGAAAAGCTTACCAACACATATTTCGAGATATAGATAGGCTAGGTATACTCGGCTCGAAATACCAAATGTGTATAATCCAAGCCTATATATATAGCATAGGACTTCTTGTCTCAAATAGTAGGAGATAGAGTAGATAGACTTTTGAGTGACAGATAAGTTCAAGTCTTCACATACCTTTTTGTCGAGAAGTTCCACCGGTTCCTTGAGTAGTTCTTCTTCTTGTATGATGAATCACCATGAAGTCCTTGAGCTCAACTACACTTTCTATCCTAGTCCGAAACTTAGCTATAATAGACTAGAAATCAAGACTTATAGTTTTGATCACTAAATTGACAAACATGCTTGAGATTGCAACGCATGCGAGGTTGACCGAGCAATGCTCTAACAATCTCCCCTTTTGTCAATTTTAGTGACAAAACTATCAATATATATGGAATACAAAAAAGATAAAGAATTTTTAGTAGCTCCTATTCCACATGTCTAATCTTCAACATTCCTCGAAATCTTCGTCACTTCCAAGTACTCCAATGATCCCATAGGTTATAAGTTTGGCATCACCGTTTTTGAAGATACGTAGCTATAAAAATGAGAAAACATAGTTCTCGATCATTGTTATACAATGTCATAGTATTATTACACAGCTTCAAAGTTCAATTGTATCACAACTTCAATAATAATACTATGGTGATATGTATCACTCCAATGTAGTTGATCTCGGATTCCGGTTTGTCTCGGTCCCGAGCGAGATACTGGTACAACGTTGTCTCGGGAAGATTCCGTTTCCAAATCTTGGTATAATCTCGGTTTCAACTTTTATACATATAATTATACCTATGTTAAAAATATAATGAAATACTATTAAATTAACCAATTCAAACAAATACTCATTAAGAAAACACAACAGTGGAACAATTCACTGATCTTAGAAGTCTTTGTTGAACAAAGGTGAAAACACAAGAGAGAGAAGTACAACTTCAGTTCATTATCCAAAATGTTAATTAAACAAGGTCATTACAATTCTAATCAATATAGGATGAATCAGCATAGATATCATCATCTGGAGTAACTCCATCGTTCCCGTCACCACCGAGTAGCCCTCTTTCGGTGTCCAACATCAAATCATCAGTATCATATCCATCGTATTCCGAGTTAGTTGGAAACATAGACTTGCCTCGAGAACTACAGGCACCTCTACTACCAACTATCCCACATTCTTCACCAACTGTTTCTTGCAAATCACCAAAAGTTACATTATCACCTTCCATCTCCAAGTCATGCAAATTTTCTAAAGCCAACCATTCATCATTTTCATCACGGTCCTCCAGGAAAATAGGATCATAAGCTTTATCATCATCGTTATATTTTTGGATTTCTATGTAATGACGCTTCAATTTCTTATTGTACTAGATAAAGACACTACCATTCAGTTTCTGCTGTTAAATGCGATTTCGTTTTTTCGAGTGCAACTGAAATACGAAAAATAAATTGCTAAATATGCAACTGAAATACAAACATAAATAATTCAACTAGAACACTTAATAGTAAGCACATGCTAATTTCTTTGCAGGGTTCATGTATATTCAGAATATTACTAATCAGTGCAAAAGATTGGAATATTTACATTTTGAAATGTGCTCCAGTTTCGCTCACATGGGGAAGCAGACCAAGTAAGACTCAATACTCTGATTGTAAATTTTTGTAGGTTTGGCGAGTCGATTCCTCCAAAAGTAATCCACCACTCATCTGTTATGAATACAAACAAAGTAGTTATAAATGATATCAATCACAAATGTAATCAAACTTTAAACTTATAGAGTGAACAAGCTTACGAGGTTGATCCATGGTTCTTCTTTTTTTGCAAGGTGGAGTTCCCAAGACCCCAACAACATCAGTATACTTTATCAATTCACCTGTAGCTAGCTCAAGTTCATCTTCATTGGGTATAAGCCTTTCCATTTCTTTATGAAGCCCCCTTTTGATTTCTATGTACTTCTCATTATTGTCCATTTCATAAGGTTCAATATTGTAGAATATGGAAGGATTCAAATAGTAGGCCGCACAATGTAAAGCATGGTTAAAGTTATTCTTCCATCTTTTCTCAAAGCAAGCCTTAATTACAGCCCAAGTATCATCATCTTCTCTGAAATTCTCCTCTAGTTGATCCCTTGCTATTCTCATTGCATCATAAAAAGAAGGCATTGTAGGTTTGCGCTCAATATCCACTAACCTTACAACCTTAACTAAAGGCTTCAGCACTCTACAAGAGTAATCAACATCTTCCGAAAATGTACTACTTGTGACAATTTTAAGTGCATTAATTCCAACATTTTCTTTTGAAAATCTAGTTTTTGCCCATCTATCATTCACAAACATCATTTGTAAAGGAGTTTTATACTTTTGAATACTTTCTAGTGTGTAATATTGAGTTGCAAACCTATTCTTTGTAGACCTATGTAAGTCTCTACCTGTCAAATCCCTCATTAAGCATAATACTTGAAAATGAGCATAAATGTATGTAACAAGTCTTTTACCTAGAATGACGGCTCTCTTTATTCGTGTAAGCTTGTCACCAAGTTCTTATAGCATCAACTTGACACAAGGAGTCCAAAATAGATTTGGGTATTCAAGCATTAAATCCTTCCCAGCCTTTTTAAAGTTTGAACCATTATCGGTAATGAACTGAACTACATTTTCTTTCCCAACATCATAAATTACCTCCTTTAAAAGCTCACGTATGAAATCAGCATCATTGGTTCTGTTTGACGCATCTACGGACTTCAAGAAAACTGACCCTTTCGGACAATTCACCAAAAAGTTAATAAGATGACGCTTTTTCCCACCTGTCCAGCCATCAGACATAATAGAACATCCATACCTCTTCCAATGTACCCTAAATGTATCAACAAAATTCTTCGTTTCTTCTAACTGTTCCTTGAAAAGATTTGAACGAATCTGATGGTAAGATGGCGCGGGCATAGCTAACATCAAAATAAAAAACATAAAAGCATAAGTAACACAACAAATACCCAACCTCATTCCTAAAAAGAATACAAATAAAACAACACACAAGCAGATTAACCAAACGTAATAAAAGATTACTGGGAGCATTACATACCTTTCCCATATTCACCAAGTGCATAGATCATTTCTTGGAAAGTTGGACAACGAACAGTATTAAAAGATATAGAATTCTCAGTCATCCAAGCTGAAATGCTTTTCCATGCATCTTTCTTTAACTTCTCTTTCGCTGAACTGTTTCTGTCAAGAGTGGCTTGCTGAGTTTTTTGGTGGTCTGTCTGCATGAGTAAATCCATTGGACCCGTACAATTACTTTGGCTCTTGAATTTTCTCTTTCTCTGATTCTGAACAGCTACTTGACTACAACTACGACTTCCCACGTTGGAATCCTTTTCAACTTCTTGTACCTCATTATCAGTATCAGCATCAGAATTCTCATCAGATGTGTACGCCGATACATAGCATCAATGTTCTCCCTATGAGCTTTCTTTAACTTCTTTGTATTGTCAGTAAGTTTAATTTCATTTATAACTTCAACTGTTGCTTTCAAACATGACGAAACATTCCCCTTGACCTGTGTGAGATGCTCCTTAAGCCTAGTAATTCCACCACCACGCATTTCTTTGTCACAAAGCACACAACTTAATTTCTTTGGAAATGCAGGATCTTTGCATGTAGCTTATTTCCATGCTGGATCTTTATTTTGAGTTTGAGTAGAAGATTGAGGCAGCATTGACCCACATGTAGTGTTTGAGGTGTTCGAATTAGAAGCGTTAGAAGAATCCATAATCACAACCTGGAATAAAATCATCCATATGAACTGATTAGAACCACAGACCATCCCCTGCTAATTAGAACTTGCTAATCAAAATCCATTGCACAAACATCGTAAGCTTAACCCTAAAGAACTCCTAATCATATGAACAAAATGCATCAGAGAGATTCCCATGACATGCAAGGGGCCTAGATCAGCAACAACAAAAAATGAAAGTGAACCCATAAACTTGCAACACCAAATAATACTACTGAACCATCTTAGTACCTTACAAAATTACCAAAATCATGATAAATTTGTCAAATTGGAGAAAGTTAATAATACAAATTAGTAAAATACAACTCATACAAAACCAAAGACATACATCAACAGTGAAACTCAAAAAACATTGGTCCTTTATTGATCATAATTAAACTACCTAAACCCTAAATTATCATGCCATTTTAAGAAATATGGTGATGGAGTTACAAACTTACAGATTAATAACGTACCTCAGTTACTTACTGCAAGATATATGTGAAGCTCTACCGAGATTATGAACTACACATGGTGGGAGTGGGATGAATCTGACAGAGAGGCGATTTTAGGGATCCAGAAGAAGAAGTAGTGAACTTAGTGAATACCGAAGAAAAAGAGCTGAGTTATAGGATTTTGGGGATGTAATTGTACTGAAATTACAAAACGACCCTCATCTCGGATGACTCGTCTCGGATTGATCTCGGCCAATTCAAGCGAGATTTCCGCCCTGATTCCGTTCCACCGAGATCCTAAATTTCGTTACCCTCTAAGCCGAAAACGGAAATTCCGTCGAGATCTCGACCGAGATGGCCGAAATCGACTACATTGTATCACTCCCCCTTAGTCAATATTCCATCTCAAATGGAAACCACTCCCCCTTACATAATGATCCGAAAACCATATGTATTTGTAGTATGAACTACATATTAATTCTCCCCCTTATTGTCAATAAAATTGGCAAAGGTACAAGAACGGGATCATAATGAAATTTCCGAGAGAGACATTTCATGACAAAAGGAAAAGATACATACCAACTAATTTAGATGCAATCATAAAGCCGAAGCTAAATGCATTCATCAAGGAGTTTAAAGATACAAGATAACCCCTCTAAAATTCCACAGCCGCACACCCTTCAAGATATGACCATTAAGCACAAGTTCAAAAGAACTCTCCCCTATTTGATGTCATTCCCGAAAGAACAACAAGAGCAACCTTAATTTCAAAAGAAAAGAAGGATTTTATTGGACACCAAAAACCATGAAAATGATTTTCTATATCCAAAAAACTCAATCAAATTAATCACAAGTAAACCCATGATTAATTTAATCGGAATATACAATCAAATTAAACACAAGAAGTGATCAATTCAATTGATTATGCTCAACATAATAGAACTTATGGAGACACGAAAATACTCAACTAGATTAATTACAAGAGAACCCATAATTACTCTCATTGGAATACACAGCCAAACTAATTACAAAAGTAATCAATTTAATTGTCGTTTATTTTGCTCGACATAAGAAACTTACGGAGCAATAACTAAATAACCAAACAAGATGATTAATTTAGTTCAATATGCTCGACATAACATATCTCACGGAACACCAACTAAGTTAATAAATCAACTTGGTTGTATAGTGCTCAACATAAGATGCATTACGGAGCCTCACAGTAATACATAAAAATATGGATCAGGGATGATCAATACTGGGAATACACAAGGATTCATTCTATCTTCAATCACAATTTACATAATGACAATTAATAGACATAATCCTTGAAAACAAAAGATTTTAACCTATCTTACATCAAATGTTTGACAATATAGGCTTAACTTTTGTATTTTTAAAAAGTCTATTCATTCTTTTACCAGTACGTGAATACCGATCACAAACGACTTTATTTTTGACAGAGTATGGGAAAACATAGTTTACGGATGTAAACACCAATATCCCATAACAAATTGCAATATATCAAACCATAAAGATTAATACTGCAAAAATCATCTTCCAAACTAATTTAGAATTTAAACCAATAAATCTAAAAACATGAAGATGAAAACGTTGGACATAGCTATGTGTAATCACAATAATGGATATTCCAAACTCTAGTAATCCTTCTCAAAAATAAGAATAAATTCTCATAAGAAGTTTCCTAGGCATCAAGACAAACTCGTAATGCACATACAAGATGATTTGTCCTTTCAGGGTAGAATCAATCTTTTTCGCATGGATTTACACTAATAATAGCTACCAAAGGCATATAAAAATATTTTCTTAACAAAGAAGAACATACAAAGTCAATAACGACCATGCACCATAGTTCACATAGGATGATTGTGAACATTCAAGAATTCCATAGCACTGCGTACTACTTTCCATTCTTGAACTTCCTTCTTTTTAATTCACCAAAAACATTCTTGTAAAAGCTACAACTTAGCTTATAAGATTATTACTCCAAAAATCCAAGTGCCCAAGTTCAACAGAAGTGGAACAAGTGCAACGAAACGGAGCAAAATACTCAAAACACAAGAGACAGGACAAATACCAATCTTAACTCATCCAAATTCAAGTTTTCTCATCTCCATTTTGAAGAGAATTCAAATAGGAAGATATTTCAAAAATAATGAGGTCAATCCGAGTTCATACGAAGAAGTTACGTCCAAAACAAGTTTACTGAATATCGACGTCAAGTATGCATACGGGTTTGCAAACGAATTTTCATATCCTGGAGAAGTATGCAGACGGGGTTTGCGAACTTAAACCCCTGGATTTTGGTTTTAAATGATGTTATGCATACTTGGTATGTGTACCATGAAGTCCAAACATCCCGAACTAATGTTTTCAAACCTAAAGATTTAAGAACCTTAAACACAGATCAAGTTAGGTAGAAATGAACGATAATCAAGGTACATGGATCATTATAAGTACTCAAACAAGTAATAAAAATATAAAACTTGCTCAAGTTTATAGACATACCTTTTTATAAAAGTCCAACTGAATTATACAGCCTTACCGAATATAATATGTGCTCCCCAGTTGTTGTGCTTCCCTCACCGTATACATAGCAGGGCATTTCTTGGTGAGGATGCACTTTCAACTCAAACAAGTTGTGTTCAGGTGAACAATGTCTTTCTCACCATGGCACCAAGAAAGAGTTTCTTTACAACAATTCTTAAATCTTGTAGTGTTGAGAAACACCCAAGGAACTGTTTTTATAAGTCTATCAAAGAACTTCAAGAGAACCCAAAAGGATTTGTGTTTCTGATTTCTTATTTTCCAACTTATAAAAAACAGTTTCTGCAGATAGTTTTTAATACTGCGAAGGGAAACTCTTTTGATAAAAAGAGATATCCTAGATTCTTCATAAAGGAAGACAATACTACTATCTTGATAGGAAGTATCAGGAATTGAGAAACGAAACAATTCATGCTTTGAGGTGATACACTCAGATGACTGAGATTTAAACTCCTCTTGTAACTCGTTTAGTTTATCACAACTAATTGGATTACGCATAGAAGGAGTATTGCTATCACTTATTAGTAAACCAATATCAACCTCAACATGAATATTATTCATCATAACTTGATTTAGCCTGTCAAGAGATTCTTGCTCTTTCTGGAGGTATAACTCAACATCAAGAGATAAGCTCTCAAGCTTCTTTTCAAGCCCTGAAAAAACTTCAAGGGATTTTAAACCTAGTGGAGGTTTAGATAGAATTTCTTCTACAGATTTTATTAAACCAGTCATGGAAGAGAATTCTGAAATCCATGTATCTGGTGGTGCATTTATTGAGATAGCACTATTGTCCATAGAGTCAGATCGCTACAAACACAGACTTGTAAGGTCTTGAACGCGTTTGCCTGCTCTGATACCAATTGAAAAAGCGGGGGTCTAACAACACCACCCAATATTTCGCTTAGCAATCTGTATGGACTAACTCCGATATACTTTTTCAGAGAATCAACTAGACAGTCAGACTCGATCTAGACTAAAGTATATCGAGGAGTTAATATCTCTCTCTTGTTTTGATTTACTCAAACTAAGAAATCAGCGAGTCTTTAATCAAACACAATGAATAACTTGGATGGTACCAAAGACCAATATCCAAGGATAAATCAATATCAATCAACAACCAAAGGTCAGATTTCCAATTAATTGATTCAAACGCACAACCTGTATTATTTCAATTATAAAGATAAAACAATATAATACGGAAATTTAAATAACACAGACACCAGAAATTTTGTTAACGAGGAAACCGCAAATGCAGAAAAACCCCGGGACCTAGTCCAGATTGAACACACATTGTATTAAGCGGCTACAGAAACTATCCTACTCCAAGCTAACTTTGGAATGGACTGTAGTTGAACCCAAATCAATCTCCCACTGATCCAAGGTACAGTTATACTCCTACGCATCTGATCCCAGCAGGATACTACGCACTTGATTTCCTTAGCTGATCTCACCCAAAACTAAGAGTTGCTACGATCCAAAATCGCAGGTCTTGACAATAAAAAAATATGTCTCACACAGACAAGTCTATCAAATGATCAATCTGTCTCCCACAGATAAACCCTAAAGTTTTTGTTCCGTCTTTTGATAATAATCAAGGTGAACAGGAACCAATTGATAATCCGGTCTTATATTCCCGAAGAACAGCCAAGAGTTATCAATCACCTCACAACAATCTTAATCGTATGGTAGCAAAACAAGATGTCGCGGAATCACAAAGGATGAGACGAAGATGTTTGTGATTGATTTTTATATCTTACCTATCGGAGATATCAATCTCAAGCCAATCAATCTGATTGTACTCGTACGATAGAAGATGCAAGATCAGATCACACAACTACGATAAAACTAGTATCGGTCTGGCTTCACAATCCCAATGAAGTCTTTAAGTCGTTAACCCGGTTTTAGAAGAAGAAAACCAAAGGTTAAAGGAGAATCGGCTCTAGTTTGAAAACTAATATCACACATAAGGTGTGGGGATCAGTTTTTCACAATACTAGATGTCTCCTTTATATAGTCTTTAAAATCAGGGTTTGCAATCAATGTTAGCTTAGTAACAAAGCATTTAATATTCACCGTTAGATGAAAACCTGATTTAGATTCAAGCTAATATTTCTCAACCGTTAGATCGAAAACTTAGCTTGTTACACACACTTGACAATGCACGCTTCTAGATTTGTTAACCGTACCCAAACGTATGCACTTGTTGGTTCAATAATAGTTAACCAAAAGGTTAGCCATATGAGCATTTCATATCAACCATGTTCTTCTTCACCATAACTAGTTCAAATGACTTCAAATGAACTAGTTAGAGAGTTTTTAAATTGCAAGGAAATCTTATGTACTATACAAGACACAATTGAAGCAAAGATGATCTGATTCACTTTAATCGGTTCATGAACTTTATAGCCACGGTTTGCAAACTGCATTCCTTAGTCTTTTTAAGTTTAAGTTCAGAAATCATCTTCAGATATATAACCTTATTAAGTTCGCAGACTAGGTTCACGGACTTTAGCAACCGGGCAGGGTTTACAAACTCCAGCAGAAAATCTTGGCAAAAGACCTTCCTCCGGTTCGCGGACTGGTACTCAGGCAACTAGTTTGTCAACTCCAGCAGAATTTCTCGGGATGAGAAGTTCGGCATTTCGCGGACTGAGTTCGCGGACTTGGCAACAAGACATTCTTCCGGTTTCTCTTGATAAACAAAGTTCACAAACTTTGGTTCAAGGAATATGACTTATACATAAATGTGTTTCCACAACAATGCTTATGTTCATCATTGGTTATGTAATCTAAACTCTCATTTCAATCATTGAAACATTCTTAGAGGACGTTATATAGTTGTTACACCATTTCTCGTCAAAGAAATTTTCAAAGTGATTGAAACATATCATGACTTTCGTCACTAGGTAAAGATAAACTTGATCGAAGCGAAAATCTTACCAACAGATATTTCGAGATATAGATAGGTGAGGTATACTCGGCTCGAAATACCAAATGTGTATAATCCAAGTCTATATATATATCATACGACTTCTTGTCTCAAAGAGTAGGAGATAGAGTAGATAGACTTTTGAGTGATAGATAAGTTCAAGTCTTCACATAACTTTTTGTCGAGAAGTTTCAACGGTTCCTTGAGTAGTTCTTATTCTTTTATGATGAATCTCCATGAAGTCCTTGAGATCAACTACACTTTCTATCCTAGTCCGAGACTTAGCTATAATAGACTAGAAATCAAGAATTATAGTTTTGATCACTAACTTGACAAACATGCTTGAGATAGCAACGCATGCGAGGTTGACCGAGCAATGCTCTAACAATATCCCCCTTTGTCAATTTTAGTGAGAAAACTATCAATATATATGAATTTGGCTTGGCCATAGCGGTTGGCGTCAGCGCTGCAACTTTGGCAACTGATCAGCAGAGGTGGCACTGCAACTTGGTCCGCGGAACGGGTGTTGGCTGGTTACGGAAAGGTGGATGGCGCTGCTTTGGCTACGGAGTACTGGAGCCATGGCGCTGTTTCGAAATTTGAGGATGGCGCTGCTTTGGCTGGCTGTGAAGCAGAAAGATGGAGCTGGACTTTGGATGGCTAGGTCGATGGCGCTGCTGGCTACAGAAAGGTGGATGGCGCTGCTTTCTTGTCCACAGGGTGCGATGCCATGGAGTGTTGGCGCAGTGATATTTAATACAAAGATGAGTGTTGAGGTGGTGAAGCCGTCAGCGCTATGACAACAGTAGTGAGTGTTGAGGAGTTTGAACATCTCAACATTAAGAGGAAAGATGTGTCGAGGCAGTATTCCTAACAACACAATGGTGAGTGTTGAGGATTTTGCAATCTTAACACTAGGAAAAAGATGTGATGGGACAGTTTGCCTGGAAACACAGTGGCGAGTGTTAAGGAAATTTCCACGTCTCAACACTAAGGGAAAATATGTGTTGAGGCAGTTTTCCTGGCAACACGGATGTGTTGAAGCAGTTTTCCTGGCAACACAGTGGTGAGTGTTGGGGAATTTGCACGTCTCAACACTAAGAGGAAACGTGTTGAGGCAGTATGCCTGACAACACAATAGTGGTTTTGAGGAATTTGCACGTCTCAATACCAAGAGGAGGGTGTGTTGAAGCAGCATGCCTGGCGACACAGTAGTGAGTGTTGAGGAATTTGCACGTCTCAACACTAAGAGAAAGGATGTATGAAAAAGCGGGGGTCTCACAACACCACCCAATATTTCGGTTAGCAATCTGTGTGGATTAACTCCAATATACTTTGCTAGAGAATCAACTAGACAGTCAGACTCAATCCAGACTAAAGTATATCGAGGAGTTAATATCTCTCCCTTGTTTTGATTTACCCAAACTAATAGAAATCAGCGAGTCTTTAATCAAACACAAGGAATAACTTGATGGCACCAAAGGCCAATATCCAAGGATCAATAAATATCAATAAACAATCAAATGTCGGATTTCCAATTGATTAATTCAAACGCACAACCTATATTATTTCAATTATAAAAATAAAAAAATATAATGCGGAAATTGAAATAACACAAACACCAGAAATTTTGTTAATGAGGAAACCGCAAATGCAGAAAAACCCCGGGACCTAGTCCAGATTGAACACACATTGTATTAAGCCGCTACAGACACTATCCTACTCCAAGCTAACTTCGGACTGGAATGTAGTTGAACCCCAATCAATCTCCCACTGATCCAAGGTACAATCATGCTCATACATCTCTGATCCCAGCAGGATACTGCACACTTGATTCCCTTAGTTGATCTCTTCACAACTAAGAGTTGCTACGATCCAAAATCACAGGCTTTGACAATAAACAAATCTGTCTCATACAGACAAGTCTATCAAAGGATCAATATGTATCCCACAGATAAACCCTAAAGGTTTTGTTCCGTCTTTTGATAATAATCAAGGTGAACAGGAACCAATTGATAATCCGGTCTTATATTCCCGAAGAACATCCTAGAGTTATCAATCACCTCACAACAATCTTAATCGTATGGTAGCGAAACAAGATGTTGCGGAATCACAAACGATGAGACGAAGATGTTTGTGATTACTTATTATATCTTGCATATCGGAGATATCAATCTCAAGCCAATCAATCTAATTGTACTCGTACGATAGAAGATGCAAGATCATATCACACAACTACGATGGAAGTAGTATCGGTCTGGCTTCACAATCCCAATGAAGTCTTTAAGTCGTTAACCTGGTGTGTGAAGAAGAAAATCAAAGGTTAAAGGAGAATCGACTCTAGTATGCAAACTATTATAAAAAGTAAGGTGTGGGGATTAGTTTTGCACAATACTAGATGTCTCCTTTATGTAATCTTTCAAATAAGGATTTGCAATCAATGTTAGCTTAGTAACAAAGCATTCAATATTCACCGTTAGATGAAAAAATGATTTAGATTCAAGCTAATATTTCTCAACCGTTAGATCGAAAACTTAGCTTGTTACACACACTTGACAATGCACGCTTCTAGGTTTGTTAACCGTACCCAAACGTATGCACTTGTTGGTTCAATAATAGTTAACCAAAAGGTTATCCATATGAGCATTTCATATCAACCATGTTCTTCTTTACCATAACTAGTTCAAATGCCTTCAAATGAACTAGTTAGAGAGTTGTTCAATTGCAAGGAAATCTTATGTACTACACAAGACACAATTGAAGCAAAGATGATTTGATTCACTTGAATCGGTTCATGAAATTTTATAGCCACAGTTTGCAAACTGCATTCCTTACTCTTTTTGAGTTTAAGTTCAGAAATCATCTTCAGATATATAACCTTCTTAAGTTCGCAGACTAGGTTCGCGGACTGGTACTCACGCAAATAGTTTGTCAATTCCAGCAGAATTTCTCGGGATGAGAAGTTTGGAAGTTCGCGGACTTGTCAACAAGTCATTCTTCCGGTTTCTATTGATAAACAAAGTTCGCAAACTTTGGTTCAAGGAATATGACTTATACATAAATGTGTTTCTACAACAATGCTTATCTCCATCATTGGTTATGTAATCTAAACTCTCATCTCAATCATTGAAACATTCTTAGAGGACGTTATATAGTTGTTACACCATTTCTCGTCAAAGAAATTTTCAAAGTGATTGAAACATATCATGACTTTCGTCACTAGGTAAAGATAAACTTGATCGAATCGAAAATCTTACCAACACATATTTCGAGATATAAATAGGTGAGCTATACTCGGCTCGAAATACTAAATGTGTATAATCCAAGTCTATATATATAGCATACGACTTCTTGTCTCAAAGAGTAGGAGATAGAGTAGATAGACTTTTGAGTGATAGATAAGTTCAAGTCTTCACATACCTTTTTGTCGAGAAGTTCCACCGGTTCCTTGAGTAGTTATTCTTCTTGTATGATGAATCGCCATGAAGTCCTTGAGATCAACTACACTTTGTATCCTAGTCCGAGACTTAACTATAATAGACTAGAAATCAAGACTTATAGTTTTGATCACTAACTTGACAAACATGCTTGAGATAGCAACTCATGCAAGGTTGACCGAGCAATGCTCTAACAATCTCCCCCTTTGTCAATTTTAGTGACAAAAATATCAATATATATGGAATACAAAAAAGATAAAGAATTTTTAGTAGCTTCTATTCCACATGTCTAATCTTCAACATTCCTCGAAATCTTCGTCACTTACAAGTACTCCAATGATCCCATAGGTTGTAAGTTAGCATCACCGTTTTTGAAGATCCGTAGCTATAACAATGAGAACACATAGTTCTCGATCATTGTTATACAATGTCATAGTATTATTACACAACTTCAAAGTTCAATTGTATCACAACTTCAACAATAATACTATGGTGATATGTATCACTCCCCCTTAGTCAATACTCCATCTCACATGGAAACCACTCCCCCTTACATAATGATCCGAAAACCATATGTATTTGTAGTATGAACTACATATTAATTATCCCCGTTTTTATCAATAAAATTGGCAAAGGTACAAGAACGGGATCTTAATGAAATTTCCGAGAGAGACGTTTCATGACAAAAGGAAAAGATAATACCAACTACTTTAGATGCAATCATAAAGCCGAAGCTAAATGCATTCATCAAGGAGTTTAAAGATACAAGATAACCCCTCTAAAATTCCACAGCCGCACACCCTTCAAGATATGACCATTAAGCACAAGTTCAAAATAACTCTCTCCTATTTGATGTCATTCCCTAAAGAACAACAAGAGCGACCTTAATTTCAAAATAAAAGAAGGATTTTATTGGACACCAAAAACCATGAGAATGATTTTCTATATCCAAAAAACTCAGTCAAATTAATCACAAGTAAACCCATGATTATTTTAATCGGAATGCACAATCAAATTAAACACAAGAGGTGATCAATTCAATTGATTATGCTCAACATAATAGAACTTATGGAGACACGAAAATACTCAACTAGATTAGTTACAAGAGAATCCATAATTAATCTAATTGGAATACACAACCAAACTAATCACAAAAGTAATCAATTTAATTGTCATTTGTTTTGCTCGACATAAGAAAACTTACGGAGCGATAACTAAATAACCAAACAAGATGATTAATTTAGTTCAATTTGCTCGAGATAACATATCTCACGGAACACCAACTAAGTTAATAAATCAACTTGGTTGTATAGTGCTCAACATAAGATGCATTACGGAGCCTCACAGTAATACATAAAAATATGGATCAGGGATGATCAATTCTGCAGAATACACAAGGATTCATTCTATCTTCAACCACTATTTGCATAACGATAATTAATAGACATAATCCTTTAAAACAAAAGATTTCAACCTATCTTACATCAAATGTTTGACAATATAGGATTAACTTTTGTATTTGTCAAAAGTCTATTCATTCTTTTACCAGTACGTGAATACCCATCACAAACGACTTTATTTTTGACAGAGTATGGGATAAACATAGTTCACGGACGTAAATACCAATATCCCATAACGAATTGCAATATATCAAACCATAAAGATTAATACTGCAAAAATCATCTTCCAAACTAATTTAGAATTTAAACCAATAAATCTAAAAACATGAAGATGAAAACGTTGGACATAGCTATGTGTAATCACAATAATGGATATTCCAAACTCTAGTAATCCTTCTCAAAAATAAGAATAAATTCTCATAAGAAGTTTCCTAGGCATCAAGACAAACTCGTAATGCACATACAAGATGATTTGTCCTTTCAGGGTAGAATCAATCTTTTTCGCATGGATTTACAGCAATAATAGCTACCAAATGCATATAAAAATATTTTCTTAACAAAGAAGAACATAAAAAGTCAAAAACGACCATGCACCATAGTTCACATAGGATGATTGTGAACATTCAAGAATTCCATAGCACTGCGTACTACTTTCAATTCTTGAACTTCCTTCTTTGTGATTCACCAACAACATTCTTGTAAAAGCTACAAATTAGCTTATAAGAGTAGTACTCCAAAAATCCAAGTTCCCAAGTTCAAGAGAAGTGGAACAAGTGCAACGAAACGGAGCAAAATACTCAAAACACAAGAGACGGGACAAATACCAATCTTAACTCATCCAAATTCAAGTTTTCTCATCTCCATTTTGAAGAGAATTCAAAGAGGAAGATATTGCAAAAATAATGAGGTCAATCCGAGTTCATACTAAGAAGTTATGTCCAAAACATGTTTACCGAATATCGACGTCAAGTATGCATACGGGTTTGCAAACAAATTTTTGTATCCTGGAGCAGTATGCAGACGGGGTTTGCGAACTTAAACCCCTGGATTTTTGTTTTAAATGATGTTATGCATACTTTGTATGTGTACCATGAAGTCCAAACATCCCGAACTAATGTTTTCAAACCTAAACATTTAAGAACCTTAAACACAGATCAAGTTAGGTAGAAATGAACGATAATCAAGGTACATGGATCATTATAAGTACTCAAACAAGTAATAAAAATATAAAACTTGCTCAAGTTTATAGACATACATTTTTATAAAAGTCCAATTGAATTCTAATGCCTTACCGAATATAATCAGTGCGCCCCAGTTGTTGTGCTTCCCTCACCGTATACATAGCAGGGCATTTCTTGATGAGGATGCACTTTGAACTCAAACAAGTTGTGTTGAGGTGAACAATGTCTTTCTCACCATGGCACCAAGAAAGAGTTTCTTTCCAACAACTCTTAAATCTTGTAGTGTTGAGAAACACCCAAGGAACTGTTTTTATAAGTCTATCAAAGAACTTCAAGAGAACCCAAAAGGATTTGTGTTTCTGATTTCTTATTTTCCAACTTATAAAAAACAGTTTCTGCAGATAGTTTTTAATACTGCGAAGGGAAACTCTTTTGATAAAAAGAGATATCCTAGATTCTTCATAAAAGAAGACAATACTACTATCTTGATAGGAAGTATCAGGAATTGAGCAACGAATCGATGACTGAGATTTAAACTCCTCTTGTAATTCGTTTAGTTTATCACAACTAATTGGATTACGCAGAGCAGGAGCATTGCTCTCACTGATTAGTAAACCAATATCAACCTCAACATGAATATTATTCATCATAACTTGATTTAGCCTGTCAAGAGATTCTTGCTCTTTCTGGAGGTATAACTATACATCAAGAGATAAGCTCTCAAGCTTATTTTCAAGCCCTGAAAACACTTCAAGGGATTTTAAACCTGGTGGAGGTTTAGATAGAATTTCTTCTACAGATTTTATTAAATCAGTCATGGAAGAGAATTCTGAAATCCCTGGATCTGGTGGTGCATTTATTGAGATAGAAGTACTGTCCATAGAGTCAGATCGCTACAAACACAGACCTGTAAGGTCTTGAACGCGTTTGTCTGCTCTGATACCAATTGAAAAGGCGGGGGGTCTAACAACACCACCCAATATTTCGCTTAGCAATTTGTATGGACTAACTCCGATATACTTTTCTAGAGAATCAACTAGACAGTCAGACTCAATCTAGACTAAAGTATATCGAGGAGTTAATATCTCTCTCTTGTTTTGATTTACTCAAACTAATAGAAATCAGCGAGTCTTTAATCAAACACAAAGAATAACTTGGATGGTACCAAAGACCAATATCCAAGGATAAATCAATATCAATCAACAACCAAAGGTCGGATTTCCAATTAATTGATTCAAACGCACAACCTGTATTATTTCAATTATAAAGATAAAACAATATAATACGGAAATTGAAATAACACAGACACCAGAAATTTTGTTAACGAGGAAACCGCAAATGTAGAAAAAGCCCGGGACCTAGTCCAGATTGAACACACACTGTATTAAGCCGCTACAGACATTATCCTACTCCAAGCTAACTTTGGACTGGACTGTAGTTGAACCCCAATCAATCTCCCACTGATCCAAGGTACAGTTATGCTCATACGCCTCTGATCCCAGCAGGATACTACGCACTTGATTCCCTTAGCTGATCTCACCCACAACTAAGAGTTGCTACGATCCAAAATCGCAGGTCTTGACAATAAACAAATCTGTCTCACACAGACAAGTCTATCAAAGGATCAATATGTCTCCCACAGATAAACCCTAAAGGTTTTGTTCTGTCTTTTGATAATAATCAAGGTGAACAGGAACCAATTGATAATCCGGTCTTATATTCCCGAAGAACAGCCTAGAGTTATCAATCACCTCACAAAAATCTTAATCGTATGGTAGCAGAACAAGATGTCGCGGAATCACAAACGATGAGACGAAGACGTTTGTGATTACTTTTTATATCTTGCCTATCGGAGATATCAATATCAAGCCAATCAATCTGATTTTACTCGTACGATAGAAGATGCAAGATCAGATCACACAACTACGATGAAAGTAGTATCGATCTGGATTCACAATCCCAATGAAGTCTTTAAGTCGTTAACCTGGTGTTAGAAGAAGAAAACCAAAGGTTAAAGGAGAATCGACTCTAGTATGCAAACTAGTATCACACATAAGGTGTGGGGATCAGTTTTGCACAATACTAGATGTCTCCTTTATATAGTCTTTCAAATCAGGGTTTGCAATCAATGTTAGCTTAGTAACAAAGCATTCAATATTCACCGTTAGATGAAAACCTTATTTAGATTCAAGCTAATATTTATCAACCGTTAGATCGAAAACTTAGATTGTTACACACACTTGACAATGCACGCTTCTAGGTTTGTTAACCGTACCCAAACGTATGCACTTGTTGGTTCAATAATAGTTAACCAAAAGGTTAGCGATATGAGCATTTCATATCAACCATGTTATTTTCACCATAACTATTTCAAATGACTTCAAATGAACTAGTTAGAGAGTCGCTCAATTGCAAGGAAATCTTATGTACTACACAAGACACAATTGAAGCAAAGATGATTTGATTCACTTGAATAGGTTCATGAACTTTTATAGCCACGGTTTGCAAACTGCATTCCTTAGTCTTTTTAAGTTTAAGTTCAGAAATCATCTTCAGATATATAACCTTCTTAAGTTCGCATACTAGGTTCGCGTACTTAAGCAACCGGGCAGGGTTTACAAACCCCAGCAGAAAATCTCGGCAAAAGACCTTCTGTCGGTTCTTTGGGTTTGCGGACTGGGTTCGCGGACTGGTACTCACGCAACTAGTTTGTCAATTCCAGCAGAATTTCTCGGGATGAGAAGTTCGGCAGTTCGCGGACTTGGAAACAAGCCATTCTTCCGGTTTCTCTTGATCAACAAAGTTCACAAACTTTGGTTCAAGGAATAGGATTTATACATAAATATGTTTCCACAAAAATGCTTATGTCCATCATTGGTTATGTAATCTAAACTCTCATTTCAATAATTGAAACATTCTTAGAGGACGTTATGTAGTTGTTACACCATTTCTCGTCAAAGCAATTTTCAAAATGATTGAAACATATCATGACTTTCGTCACTAGGTAAAGATAAACTTGATCGAAGCGAAAAGCTTACCAACACATATTTCGAGATATATATAGGCGAGGTATACTCGGCTCGAAATACCAAATGTGTATAATCCAAGTCTATATATATAGTATACGACTTCTTGTCTCAAAGAGTAGGAGATAGAGTAGATAGAATTTTGAGTGATAGATAAGTTCAAGTCTTCACATACCTTTTTGTCGAGAAGTTCCGCCGGTTCCTTGAATAGTTCTTCTTCTTGTATGATGAATCGCCATGAAGTCCTTGAGCTCAACTACACTTTCTTTCCTAGTCCCAGACTTAGCTATAATAGACTAGAAATCAAGACTTATAGTTTTAATCACTAACATTGACAAACATGTTTGAGATAGCAACGCATGCGAGGTTGACCGATCAATGCTCTAACAATGTGTTGGGGCAGTATGCCTGGCAACACAGTGGTGAGTGTTGAGGGATTTGCACGTCTCAACACTAAGAGAAAACGTGTTGAGGCAGTATGCCTGACAACACAATAGTGGTGTTGAGGAATTTGCACGTCTCAACACCAAGGGGAGGGTGTGTTGAGGCAGCATGCCTGGAAACATAGTAGTGAGTGTTGAGGAATTTGGATATCTCAACACTAAGAGAAAGTATGTGTTGAGGCAGCATGCCTGGGAACACAGTGGTGAGTGTTAAGGGATTTGCACGTTTCAACACTAAGAGGAAAACGTGTTGAGGCAGTATGCCTGACAACACAATAGTGGTGTTGAGGAATTTGCATGTCTCAAGACCAATATGAGGGTGTGTTGAGGCAGCATGTCTGGCAACACAGTAGTGAGTGTTGAGGAATTTGCACGTCTCAACACTAAGAGAAAGGATGTGTTGAGGCAGCATGCCTGGAAACACAGTGGTGAGTGTTGAGGAATTTGCACGTCTCAACACTAAAAGGGAATCGTGTTGAGTCAGTATGCCTGACAACACAATAATGGTGTTGAGGAATTTGCACGTCTCAACACCAAGAGGAGGGTGTGTTGAGGCAGCATGCCTGGCGACACAGTAGTGAGTGTTGAGGAATTTTCACGTCTCAATACTAAGAGAAAGGATGTGTTGGGGAAGCATTCCTGGCAATACAGTGGTGAGTTTTGAGGGATTTGCACGTCTCAACACTAAGAGGAAAACGTGTTGAGGCAGTATTCCGGACAACACAATAGTGGTGTTGAGGAATTTGCACGTCTCAACACCAAGAGGAGGGTGTGTTGAGGCAGCATGCCTGGCAACACAGTTGTGAGTGTTGAGGAATTTGCACGTCTCAACACTAAGAGAAAGGATGTGTTGGGGTAGCATGCCTGGCAACACAGTGGTAAGTGTTGAGGAATTTGCACGTCTCAACACTAAGATATTTAAAATTTATTGAATATGCTTAATAAATATAAAACATTTAGTTTAAGGGTAGTTACTTAGCTCTGTCTCCGCTAGGCATGTCCTTCGCGCATGATTAGGATTTGGGTAATTTAGGCTCCCCCGTGAGTGAGCAGCATCAGGCGTTGGTGATGACATCAGGATAATGACGGGTTGATAGACGGACAAAAATCTCCAGGTCTTTTATGGGATGAAATAAAATGTGTCCATAACTATGAACCTTGGATGGTTGCGATCACGATCCTTGACGGGGAGGAGTGTGGTGGTTGCGGCACGATCCTTGGCAGGAATAAGTGGCGGCTACGGCACGATCCTTGGCAGGAAGGAGGCGTTGAAGCAGCTTCGGCTCCTGGAGAGGACGTTGAAGCTTATGGAGCAGAACGCTGAAGCTTCAGCTTCGGATCTGGGAGAGAACGTTGAAGACTCGGCTTCGGATCCTGAAGCAGCTTATGGAGAGAACGCTGAAGCGGAGCGGCTGCTGGAGCGAACGTTGAAGCGGAGCGGCTTCTGGAGAGAACGTTGAAGCAGAGCGACTTCTGGAGAGAACGTTGAAGCGGAGCGGCTCCTGGAGAGAAACTTCGAAGCGGCTCCTGGAGAGAACTCCAGTAAGGGAGCCATTAACCCTTGACTTCGAAAAATAAGTTGATACGATAAGGAATATGGGATGACGAGAAAGTCGTGTTTTTCTCCTCATGGGAAAGAATATGCTTTTTCTGTTTGATTTTCCCTTGCAACTCTCAGAATCTTGACGGTTACAATGTTGAAGTCGGAGGCCGCGTCGTGCTGTCAAACTTGACATCCTTTAAGTGAACAGTGGTTAGGAGTCCCCAGTACCATCTATCAATCGTGCTTTCCAGGAGAGGTTGGGGTTTAGGAACGGCTTCCCTGGATGGAAATAGTTGCTTTCCTGATACAATGCGGTTGAGGGCTTCAAATATGTCTTGACGCTGCGCTTTGGAGAAATACAGAATCTCACACAAATGTTTCATCATAGACTGCACGATTTTGTGGACGGAGTCCCCGGAAATTATGTTGCTCCTGATGGTAAGAGGGTCTCTGTGAACTTAGGAGGGTTGTTGATTTTTTTTCCTCGATTTTGGATAAGTCGTTCCTGATCTTCACATGTGATGAAATTGGATGGTTGATTCCTCTCCGATGGATCTCTTGAACGAGTCTCTTCATCTGTAAAAGTGCGCCCTGCTGAGGTATCGGTGCCAGGGGTATTGAAAGTGTTCCTCATTGGCTCTGGTTGGCGTAATTCCTGTGGTAACAGCTCTGTTAGTGTCTTGAGGAAAACAAGCACCTCCTTATGAGTCGAATCCATGTCCATCTGAGCTCTAGCAAGAACTTCTTATCTTTCCATCATATCAGCAATGATAATATAGGACCGTCTTCCTCTGGCTCCTCCATTCTCTCGCTCTGATGGTGGAGTAGCAACGGCTTTGGTTATGGTTGAAGGTGTCATACTTGAAGAAACATTGGGGGTAGAAGCAACTGCTCTGGCTCTGGTGATCGGAGGCGTAATGCCTGAAGGAACACTTTTCGTGCCGCTGGTGTTGGCAGGTGGCGTATTAATTCCACTGGAAGGAGCGTTAATACCGAGGATGATTCCAGCGCTAGTGATCTCAGGGTTTGTTGCTGATCCGGATCTGAGTTCTACCATCTTGAGACCGGGGTTGAACAATGAAATTGGAAATTGTAAATTGATATTGTAACCGAGAGAATTAATCTCCCACTGTGGTCGCCAATTGTTTGAGGGTGAAAATGGTTTCTGCTGGTTTGGGTAAATTCGTGTGTGTGGATGAGAAACGAGTCTAAACCCTAAACAATCTACTGCACGGGAGTACTTTTGATTCGAGAGATCAATCTGTACAATCCTGGCCTAAACCAAGAAATGGCCGTTCCAGGCTTGCTTCGGTCACAAAGTGAAGGAGAAGGGTTGATCTTAGGGAGGGAAGCGAAGAAAGTGTTGAGACCAGAATCGTTGATCCTGAAGGTGTGCTTGCCTATGACTTGTATCAGAAAGTAGGACTGGATAGCAGAATGGAATGCTACCAGGTGATTTCTGGATACGATGTTTTTCTCCGACCAAAACCTGTTGTCTGGTGGAAATAGGTGAAACTTATTTATACAAGTCGTAATAAAATGTACCTTGGCCTCGTAGGAAGTGGAAAACGATTGAGTGGTGGAAGGGTGGAGTAACGTGTAACGTCAGGAATTATGCTTCCATAATGAAGGATCCGTTTACACCATTACTTCTTGCCATTACTAACCACCCCACTTTATGATACTTTCTTGTAACAGCCGTATTGCACGCCGCACGCTGTAAACCTCCAGACCAATACCCTGATGAGTATCCCCCAGTTTGTGACATGTTTGATGTCTCGAGTGTTTTCGTGGAAAACATGTAGCACTTCGCTACGTGTGGCAAGTTAAAATCACGAGGTTTGCCGTAGAAAAATAGCATGTGATGCTATTAGGCTCGTCTTGGCTGGTCGCCTAAAACTTGCCACAACTTTGTCAGTTCGGTGGCAAACTTCGATGGTGGAGATCACATCTCATGAGGAATGGTAGATGTTGATTATGGCTACCTTGTGTTGGCGCCTGATAATGACACAATGGCGTTTTGGTGTATGCCAGTAGCAATGCGGCATGGCTGGCATGGCTCGTGCATGCCAATTGCACGGTGGTGCAAGTGGTGCCTTTCGTAGCCATGGCCACTAGATTTAGGCGGTTGGTCGCCCAAACCTTGCCACAAGCCTGCCATCTTGGTGGCGAACTTGGATGGATGAGATTCCATCTTATGAGGAAGGGTAGCCGTTGATTATGGCTACCTTCTGTTGGCGCCTGATAGTGGCACAATGGCGCCTTTAGTGTATTCCAGCGGCATTGCGACATGGATGGCATAGTTTGTGCATGCCAGTGGCACGGTGGAATGGCTGGCATAGTTTGTGCATGCCAGCGGCACGATAGTGCAAGTGGCGCCTGGCATAGCCATGGCCACTGAAATTTTGGCACGTTGGTGTTAGACTCAAACGTGGTGTGGCAACATCAGTTTCGATGGCGACATTGATCCCCATGTTATGTGGAACATTTTTTGGCTCGGTTGGCGCAACAACTTTGCCTAAATTAGGGTTTGGCATGTCGAAGCCCTAATTAGCATATACGGCATGTTGCGGGCTCGAGGTGGCATAATTTTGTGCCACGATTAGAAATTAGGGTTTCTTCCACCGCCACTAGAGCATGGCCGGCCCTAGGGTTTAGGATAGCCAAATTGAAGTCCATTGTGAAGCTGGTCACGCACGGAGAGTGGGTTGGCAAGTTTTGGCATGCTGTCGCGGTAAGTGGCGCGTTTGGCATGTGCGCCTGGCATACTTGTTTTGGCATGTTTGGCATGCCGTTAGCATGTTGGCACGGTTTTGGAAAGCCAACTTAGTATGGAGACCTCTTGACACAATTTCCACCTCTTTTAAGGTTGTGGCAGGTTTAGAGCAACCTGATTGGTCTATGAAAGCAGGGGGTCGGCCAAGCACGGGGGTGGATACCCTTTTGGTGCGCGTGGCAGGTTTAATGCGACATGATTGGTCGATAAAGGAATAAGGGCCGGTTGAGTAGCATGGAAGTGTGGACAAGCGGCGCTGGCTAGCCTATGGCGTGGCCACACTCCCTTTTATTGCTGCTCCTACCCCGCGGCTCCGTTATTCTTTGTATTCTGATTTTGTGTAGGACCTCGCTCCTACTAATCCACAGCGGATTAATTGCTTAGTTGTTTAAGCATAGTCTCGGCCGACGGGGTCTAATATACTGCGCATGACGCAAAAACCCTAACTTTGTAGATTAGTCAGGTTCATGAGTTTTGTGAGTTGTCACAAAATTGATTGAATTCTATGTGCTGGCACAAAATTCTTTATTTACAGAGTGCGGTGCGCTTTCTGACTGAGTATTTTGTGCAAGGGACTTAACTTTGGTACTTGGAGATCCGTGCTACCCTGCTGCAAGTGAACACAAATCCGTCATGCCACACCGATATTAAGGGTTCTGCCGGGGAACATAGCACAAGAAAGGTACTCAGTAAGTCTTATATTAATAAGTAATGTAGGAAAGGCGCCGAAATTTACAGAGCATCTGGGATTGTTGCTACATGCGCCAGTCTGGATAAATTTCATGTAAACATATTGAACGGCTCAATAAATATGCCAGTGAAGAGGTTGACACTCATGGATCCTCTTCCTTACAGAGTGACGTCACATCAAATGCAAAGTTTTACAATTTTAACCCTGAGATAAAACCACCATCAACACACACATATAGGCTTATTTGTGGGAGGCAGATTAGTTTAAAGTCTTCAATTGAGTTGAAACAACTCTTAGGATGTAAATGACGTCATCTAAGAGAATCATTTGCGCGAAGTCCTGCTGGGATTCAAGAGGCGTAAGGAGCGCGACTATAACTGAATTGCTATGAGGTTTTAATTCGGTCTCAACTACATTCCAGACTGAAGTTAATTGGTAGTAGGCTAGTGTCTGTAGCGGCTTAATACAGTTTGGTGTTCAATCTGGACTAGATCCTGGAGTTTTTCTGCATTTGCGGTTTCCTCGTTAACAAAATTTCTGTTGTATGTGTTATTTCTTTTCCGCATTATATTGTTTATCTTTATAATTGAAATATCACAGGTTGTACGTAAATCAATCAAAGTAGATATATTCATCCTTGTTTGTTGGATACGAGTTGATTGATTACTTGGAAATTGATCTTTGGAATCACCCAAGTACTCTCACATGTAAATCAGGTTCACGGCCTAGTCTCTGTAAACTTTCTGATTATGATAGAAAGAGATTTCTGAATATTATTCCTCAATTGAGATTCATTAAGTTGAACTCTCAGAATTGTATATAGGTTTTGTCCATACATGTTGCTTACGAAAAAGTTGGTGGTGTATTTTGGTACCCCCAATGGTTTCAAAAAATCCATGACATCGTTATCTCCTGATCTATGACAATTCTTAAGACAAGAATCAAGAGTATTTAGATTCTCCAAGAAGCTAGATTTTTCATTTTCAAGTCTTTAAATCCACAAGGGTTTTTTCTAAGATAACTGTTGAGTCAGCTAACATGGAAACATAGTCTTTGTTAATACGAATTTGATGATCCAACTTCCTTTGAAAAACCTTTTCTCTTTTATATACTTCACGAAGATCACAATTCTTAATATATAGTTCACAATGAAGTCCATCAATTTTCCTTATCAATCGTTGTTTCTCATGACAAAGATTATCAATGACTTTATTCAAATCAATATTAAGATCAACATTGATGGTTTCTAGAACAAACTCAGGATCTGTAAATTGGCTTTTCCTATCAAAGCAAGATATCGTCATGTTGGTTGTTACATAGAATACACGAACATGGATCCGATACCAATTGAAAACGAAGATAATACCAAATACACCGAACTTTTTCGTTTTGATAGGAGTATGAACGTATGTAGTATATTGAACAATCAAAATATGCGGAAAAGTAAAAAGAACACAAACAAGAATTTTGTTAACGAGGAAACTGCAGTAGTATAAAAACCCAGGAACCTCGTCCAAATTGAACACCACACTGTATTAAGCCGATATAGACACTAGCCTTCTATCAGACTTCGAAATGGAATGTAGTTAAGACTGAATCCACCCTCCAAGCTATTCAGTTACAGTCATGCTCCTTACTCTTGAACCTCGCAAGGTTCTACGCACTTGATTCCTTAGCTGACGTCCTTTATAGCCTAAGAGTTGCTTCAGCCGAAGTAAAGACTTGATACCAATCTTCCTCTAGCAGATAAGCCTATTTGATTTTTTTTTAGATCAAAGATCAAGGTGTGGAAATATGTTTGCAATAGCAAGCTAGAAAACCTCATAAATGATGAACTTACCAATACTGAAGAGAAGCCTAGGTTCTTAACCACCTCTCGAGAAAAATCGTCGAAAGATCAACTAAGATCAGTATTTAGATATCTATCATGAGGAATCACAAAGTCTGAGAAGAAAGGAACTTTGTGATTACGAAAACCTCGCTAACAGAAAGCAAGATCAGGTAAAAAAACGTGGGTTTAACAACCACACCCAATATTACATTCGGCAATCAGTATGGACTTACTCCAATATAATTCCGTGAGAATCAACTAGGAAGTCAGACTCAGTCAAGGAAATATATCCAAGAGCAGTATCTCTATTTCTCAATACAATTTGCAATCGAATAGATAGAAATCTGTGAGCCCGATTGATATGAGAAATACATTGAACAGTATCAAAAACCAATGTTCAAGTGTCAATCAATTTCTATCAACAACCAAAGGTTGGATTCACTAATTGATTGAACTACGCATCAACCTGTGATATTTCAATTATATAAACAAATATTAAGCTGCTACAGACACTAGCCTACTACAAATTACTTCGGAATGGAATATAGTTGGGTCCTAATCAATCTCACACTGATCAAGGTACAGTCGCGTTCCTTACGCCTCTGAATCCCAGCAGGACTCTATGCACTTGATTCCCTTAGATAATTTCACCCATAACTAAGAGTTTCTACGACCCAAAGTCGAAGACTTATAAACAAATCTGTCTCCCATAGAAATGTCTATTCTAAAAGATAAATCTGTCTCCCACAGAAATACCTATGAAGTTTTATTCCATCTTATGATAAATTAAGGTGCACAGGAACCAATTTATAATCCGGTCTTATCTTCCCTAAGAACAGCCTAGAAATATTAATCACTTCACAATAACTTAACTATATGGTAGTAGAACAAGTTATTGTGGAATCACAAAGAATGATACGAAGATCTTTGTGATTACTTTTTGTGTCTTACCTATCAGAGATAAATCTCGAGAAAATCTTAGAGAAGATAGTACTCAACACAATAGAACAAATAAGATCAGAATACGCAACTACAGAGAAAATAGTTAGATTTGGCTTCAGAATCCCAATAAAGTCTTTAAGTCGTTAACCTATAATGGATTTAGGAAAAACCTAGGTTAAAGGAGAATCGACTCTAGTCGCAACTATTATCACATAGGAGGTGTGGGTATTAGGTTTCCCAGTTGCTAAATTTCTCCTTTATATAGCCTTTCAAATCAGGGTTTTCTAAGTTATCTTAGAAACAAAGCATTCCAAATTCACCGTTAGATGAAAATCTGATTTAAGATACAAGCTAAGTTTGCTTGAAACCAAAGCAATATCATTCCACCGTTAGATGGTCTTAGCTTGTCACACACAAATGAAATATACTCTCATTTAGATATGGGTAACCGTACTTAAAAGTGTATATTGAGTTGGCTCAATAATTATTAACCAAAATTAGCCACATGAACAATTTTGTCTTAACCACATTCATCTAACACATCTAGATCAACTATGATGATCAGTCAATCATTAAATGAATCTAATTGTGTTTCATAGAGTTGTTCAATTTATGATAATCACATAGAAGTATATATGATCCAATTGAAGCAAAATCGAAATGATTCATAATGTACAAAGTACAAGAATTAGTTCATGAACATTAATCCATGGTTTGCAAATATTGCATTTCTTATTTCATAAATGTATTCATGAGTATGTAAACATATTAAACCGATTATAGAACATGTACCACTAAGGTTGCAAATGGGTACGCAAACTTTAGTTCCGGACTGTGGTCTTGTCCAACAGTTTGCAAACGGGTACGCAAATTGTCGTCCCGGACCTAACTCGGGTAGAACCGTTCGCATACTGGTATACAAACTTGGTTCCCGACTTTAAAAGTTAAAACCATTCGCATACTGTTATGCAAACTTAGTTTCCGGACCTGAATCATACCAACACAGTTTGTATACTAAGTACGCACACTGTGATGTCTTCCAGACATGGGTTTTAGTTCTAAACTCCCATTTCAATCATTGAAATATTCTAAGAAGAAGATAATGGATGTATCACACAAACCATTAGCTTATAAGAAATTTTCAAGTGATTGAATGATCAACACGAAACTTTCCAAGTCGACAACAAATGACTGTCTCACACAAATCATGTAAGATGTTTCAAGGCAATTTGCACATGATCATCTTTTGACTTATTATTTAGTTTCCAACAAATAAATTGTTTCCAAGTAAACTCGTCAAGAATAATGATAAATGTATCTAAAGAAAAAAGCTACCAACACAGATTTCGAGAAATAGATAAGCGAGTCATACTCAGCTCGAAATAAAAAATGTGTATGATATGAAAGTCTATATCACTATACAACTTTTGTCTCAATAGGAGATATAATAAAATAGACTTCTGAGTGATAGGTAAGTTTTTGTCTCCACATACCTTTTGTTGATGAAGTTCCTCCGAGTTCTTCAGTAGATCTTCGTCTTCAGTTGTAAGCAGTGTGAAATATAAAGCTCAACTGCACAATCTATCCTTGTCCGAAACTCCTATAAGTAGATTAGAAATCAACACTATAGTTTTGATCAACTAAACTTGACAAACAATCTTGAGATAGAAACGCTTGCGAGTTAGACCGAGCAGTGCTCTTACATCAGGATTCACGAACTATCAAGGTACAAATAGTCAAACTTGGCTTGATGAATCCCCCAAGCAAAGTGTTTTTGTTCGGACCTAAAAGGTTAATAAAGGCGACTCTAGAATCATCTAGGACATAAATTGTCGGGGATTGATTTTTCCAGCTGACAGAGATACTCTATTTAAAGTTTTTAAATACCAGGGTTAGCTTAGAATTCAGGCTAAGATAACTTGAAAATCAAGCAAACTAAATAGGTCTTCAAACTACAATAGAATACTATACACATAGGTTCAATTACTGAACCATGTATATTGACTGTTCGGTTTGGAAAATTATCCAAAGAACTAAAAGCTACTTGATGTTCATTTAAACACCTATGAAATTAATCATGATTCAAACACATAAGTTATTAATAAACCAATGAAGTCTTAGAAGTGTTTGAGAGAGTTCAAACAATGCTAAACATATTAGAATAATAAGTCTTTGGGCATCTGCTAAATATTGTCGGGACAATTGGTACAACTGAAAACGTGGGGGTACCAAAATACACCACCAACTTTTTCTTAGGCAACCTGTATGGATAAAACCTAAATACAATTCCGAGAGTTCAAATTAATGAAACTCAATTAAGGAATAATATTTAGAGTTATATCTATTTCTTCCACAATCAGAAAGTTTACAGAGACTAATCCGTGAACCTGATTATTTGTGAGAGTACTTGGATGATATCAAAAATCAATATCTAAGAATCAATCAAGTCGTATCCAATAAACAAGGATGGATGTATCTACTTTGATTAAATTACGTACAACCTGTGATATTTCAATTACAAAGATAAAAAATATGACGCGAAAAAGAAATAACACAGACACCATAAGTTTTGTTAACGAGGAAACCACAAATGTAGAAAAATCTTGGGACCTAGTCCATACTTGAACACCAAATCGTATTAAACCGCTACAAACACTAGCCTACTACCAATTAACTTCAGACTGGAATGTAGTTGCGACCGAATTAAACCTTCACAACAATTCAGTTATGGTCACGCTCCTTACACCTCTTGAATCCCAGCAAGACTCTTCTCAAATAGTTCCCTTAGATGACGTCATTTACATCCTAAGAGTTGCTTCAATTCAGTTGAAGACTTTCAACGATCAAGGTGAGACTGGAAATCGATGGCAATAGACAAAGTCTAGCTAACCTCAAAATCCCAACTTATGCTTCCCGAAGAGCAACCTCGATTATTATTTACCTCACATGTATTAAACATGTGGAATCACAAAGTCTGAGACGAAGAGAACTTTGCGATTTCTATCTATCTTGTTCGAGTGAGAATCTCAACAATCAAACAAGATCAGGATACACGAACTATCAAGATAAAAGATAGTCACGAATTCCTATGTGAAGTCTTTTTAGTCACTAAACCCTAGAAGGGTTTTAGGGAGAGGACGACTCTAGTTCACAACTAGGACAAACAAGGAAAAGTTCCAGGGATTCAAAAATCCCAGTTGCTGAGGTTCTCCCTTATATAGACTTTCAAAGTATATGTTGCTTTAGGTTTATAATAAGATAGCTTTGGGACCAAGCAAAAAATACCCACCGTTAGATGAATATTTGAAATGAGATTAACATAACAAGATATACACTCTGGTTAGGATAAATCGTAACTGAACCGTGTATAAAGACGATGTTCATAGACGGTTAGCCGAGACTAGCCGATTAAACCTTAAGATTAATAATTTTCATATACCACTCAATAATTTACACTTGAGTCACAACCATAGGTTATAATGTGATCAATCATGTCTATATAGTGTTTTTAGATATTTATTCAAATGTCAATTATCTCACAGAAATAATTTTTCTGCATCTGAAAATATTCGACAGGGAAAGTACGTGTGATCTATCTTTTTTGTGACTGTTTTTTTCATGGTACATGTACCAGGTATGTGTACCCTTAAGACAAAAACGAGTTCAAAAACTCACATAACTTTTCTGGTTTGCGTACCGGGTATGGATACCAAACCGGTTTCAAAACCAACAGCTCTTTTACGGTATGCATACCATTTCTGGTTCACGAGCAACATACTTTTTATGGTACGGATACCGCGTATGCGTACCAAAAAGTTGTTCTCAACATATAACATCTTCGGTACGTGTACTGGGTACATGTACTACGGTTCCGGACCTATAACAGTTTCCTCCAGTATGTGAACTGGTATGCATACTGTCCTGTATCCATATTTACAGTAGTTCTATATTTTTCTCTATATCAATTCGAAACATTCCCGGATAACATCAATGACACATATCACTGTTGAATGATAATCTTGAATCACGATTTAGATCATGAACAATAATTTCTCTTAACCGAAATTCAACAAGTATTAACATGTGTTCATTAAACTTAGTCATATATATTTCGAGAACTAATTACCAAGATAAACTCGACTCGAAATTCTTTATATGCTTGCAATAGTATAATTAGTCATGCAACAACGTCTCATAGATAGAAAGATGAATATAAATTAAGAAATAGGTGGTTTAGTCTTCATTTACCTTTTGTTGAAGAAATTCTCCAAAAGCTTCGGTTGATCTTCGCCTTCAAACGATAGAACGCAGTGATGTCCGATTCTCAATTACACACTTCTATCCTAATCCGAGACTTGACTAATTGTAGACCAGAAATCAAGATATAGTTTTGATCAACTAAATTTGATAACAAGCTTGATATAGAAACATTTGTGAGTTCGACTGAACAATGCTCTAACATCTCCCTCTTTGTCAATTTTAGTGACAAAATTATTAATATATATGGATTAAAAAAATAGCTTCAGAAACTCCTTGAATTCATCATGCTTGATTTCCTTGGTTTTTTCAACTCCTTGAATTCCTTGTTGCTTCAAGTTGCAATGATTTTGAACGTGTTCAACTCAGCATCATTGTTGTTGAAGATCCATAGCGATAACAACTTTGAAAACAAATATTCTCAATCGTCATTATACAAAAACATAGTATTATCTTCTCCAAAATTTAATTGTTTACAACTTTGAAGTAATACTACGGTGATATGTTTCTCCCCGTTACTCAATACTTACATCTTTTGCATAATAGGTGAAACCTATAGATATTGATTCACTCCCCCTTACATAATGATCCGCAAACCATATGTGTGTTGTGCGAAACTACTATTTAATTCTCCCCATTTTTTTCAATAAAAATTGGCGAAGGTACGAAAATCATGGGATTGTAATGAATTCAATCAAAAGATACTTCAAAACTTAAATATATTGCATATCAACTTTGTTTAGATGATACCACGTAGTAAAATATACTTGATGATCATCTAGGAAATGTAAGATACAAGTATCCCCTGTAAATTCCACATCCACACACCCCACAAAGATATAACAATTGAAAACATGGGGGCACCAAAATACACCACCAACTTTTTCTTAGGCAACCTGTATGGACAAAACCTAAATACAATTCCGAGAGTTCAACTTAATGAATCTCATCAAGGAATAATATTTTGAGTTATATCTCTTTCTCCCACAATCAGAAAGTTTAGAGAGACTAGTCCGTGAACCTGATTATTTGTGTGGGTACTTGGGCAATCTCAGAAATCAATATCTAAGAATCAATCAAGTCGTATCCAACAAACAAGGATGGATGTATCTACTTTGATTGATATACATACAACCTGTGATATTTCAATTATAAAGATAAAAAATATAATGCAAAGACAAATAACATAGGCACCATAAATTTTGTTAACGAGGAAACCGCAAATACAGAAAAACTCCGGGACCTAGTCCAGACTTGAACACCAAACTGTATTGAACCGCTACAGACACTAGTCTACTACCAATTAACTTCGGATTGGAATGTAGTTGAGACCGAATTAAACCCTCAGAACATTTCAGTTACAGTCGCGCTCCTTACGCCTCTTGAATTCCAGCAGGACTCTGCGCAAATAATTCCCTTAGTTGACGTCCTTTACAGCGTAAGAGTTGCTTCAACACAATTGAAGACTTTAAACCAATCAATGGATAAGACTATATGTGATTCCCTTTCTAATCAATGGATCAAGATGAGTTTGGAAATCGATGGCAATAGACAAAGTCTATCTAACCTCAAAATCCGGACTTATGCTTCCCGAATAGCAGCCTAGATTATTATTCACCTCACAAGTATTAAAAATGTGGAATCACAAAGTCTGATACGAATAGAACTTTGTTCGAGTGAGCGTCTCAACAATCAAACAAGATCAAGATACACGAAATATCAAAATAAAAGATAGTTGGACCTGGCTTCACGAATCCCTAGGTGAAGTCTTATTAGTCGCTAAACCCTTGAAGGATTTTAGGGAGAGGATGAATCTAGGTTACAACTAGGAAACACAAATAATTGTGTTAGGGATTCATAAATCCCAGTTGCTGAGGTTCTCCCTTATATAGACTTTCAAAGTATAGGTTGCTTTAGGTTTAAGCTAAGATAACTTTGGGACCAAGCAAACAATATCCATTGTTAGATGAATCTTTGAAATGAGATTAACGTAACAAGATATACACTCTGGTTAGGATGAACCGTAAACGAGCCGTGTATAAAGACGACGTTCATGGACGGTTGACTAGCCGATTTAACCATAAGCTTTATCATTTTCATATAACACTTAAGTCTTTGCACTTGAGTCACAACCATAAGTTATAATATGATCAATCATGTCTATATAATTTTTTTAGAGATTTATTCAAATGTCAATTATCTCACAGAAATAATTTTTGTGCATCTGAAAATATTCGACATGGAAAGTACGTGTGTGATGTAATTTTTAATTTGTTGTAGTAAATAGGATTCGAACTCTAAGACTTGTGAAGATTAAATTTAAAGGTTTAAAGAAAATAATAAAAGAAAGAATTACTGGGACTAGGATTCCACCGAATTCATATCATAAGGTTCGGTTATTCATTCTCCAGCAATTATAGCTCAATAAATAAAGACACGGACTCTTATTTTTTCCAAGGTAGATTCTCAAAATATTAGTTATAAATAGTAAGCATGAGACATCAAACATTTAAGCAAGCATGACCCATCAAATAAAATAATAACTAATTTATTCGATCCATAAATCAATTTAAAATAAGTGCAAAAGTCATAAAAGAATAAAATAAATTCACCCATGTATGAAGTTCGGCTTCCTCCGTCGATCCGGTGTTGGGGTTTATTTATCATGATAAAAACACACTCAAAAACATAATTCATAGCTCAAATGGTGTTTATATTCAAGAAAACTAAAAATACAATGAATCTGCAACGCAGTATTTGCGTTACAGAGGCCACCGTTACAAGAAACGTTGCAAATTCAAAACAAGTGTGCCAAATTGACTGTTGCGAGTACTGTTAATAAACGACAGTTCTCTGCGACAGTCAGTAGGGGTCAAATGTTCTTCTTCTTCTCTGCAGCAGCAGAGAAATCTGCTCTGCAACCCTCTGTTCTTCTCCCCAACTCTCGATGCCCTTCTATGAAACAGCAGCACTCTTTATATAGCCAGCAGAACCAAGAAATATCGCTCAAAAGAATATATCTTCGAGATATTTTCTTCCCTTTCTTGCCTCCTTCATGCGTCTTTTGTTGGTTGTTAAACTTTCCAAACTTCCTGTAAGAATAAAACCAAGTCTGACAGAATATCTTCTCCCATTAATGCGCAAAATCTTCCAAAGATAAATAACAGAAACCCGTGAATATCTTCCTTGCCCTGTTTTGTTCCAAATGATAAAATATCCTTCCCTTTTTGATTTCAACGCAATTACCACCCCTGTTTAGTGGAAACCGGTCAATCCTAATCAAATCTCGTGAAAAAATCTTATAAAATATCTTCCAAATCTTTTCCACAAATCTCTCAGTCTTGTGAAGAACTCGGTGAATATTTTCTTTCCTGTTTATCTTCTCACGCGTAGGATGGAAAACTGCACACTCCCTTCACATTTAATATTTGTTTCAACAGAAGTAGAACTCACGTAAGTACCAAAAATATTTCCAACAGAATCCCTAATATTGACTTCCCTGTAAATCCACGTGAATTTGCTTTTTCTTTGACAGTGAAACTCTTACCGGCCCTGTTTACCTGTAATAGGACCATAACAATCAAAATAATAAAGAAAGGTCCAATCATCACTCTCCGGTTTTAATCCAGTGAATAACTCCGAGTTCGCTGTTCATCAAATAATTTTCCCGCCAAAAACAAATTCAAACGGGGAAGAAAAGGCTGCCTCTAACCAAAACGTGGGTGCCTTTAGTAGATGGTGTGTCCTGGGGTGTGAGTAGCAATTAGGGTGCCCCTTAGTAATTGAGTACCCCTTAGCCAACAATGAAAGTCCGAATATCAACTGTCCTCCGGAGGTGGCTTTTACAGTTTTTCGAGCTGATTCTTCTAAAAACGTTTATTTGCCCAAAATCACTTACAAACAAGTTTATTAGTGATAAAATGAGTCCCAGCTAGTGTATTTATGGGTGAAAATGTGTCACACTTGCGTGTTCATCAGTGTGCTCTATCTTGTTCGTGACTGTTTTTTTTCATGGTACATGTACCGGGTATGTGTACCCTTAAGACAAAAACGAGTTCAAAAACTCACATACCTTTTATGGTTTGCGTACCGGGTATGGATACCAAACCGGTTTCAAAACCAACAGTTTCTTTACGGTATGCGTACCATTTCTGGTTCACGGGCAACAAACTTTTTATGGTATGGATACGGTATGCGTACCAAAAGTTTGTTGTCAACATATAGCTACTCCGGTACGTGTACTGGGTACATGTACTACGGTTCCAGACCTATGAAAGTTTGCTCCAGTATGTGAACTGGTATGCATACTATCTTGTATCCGGATTTACAGTAGTTCTATATTTTTTTCTAAATCAATTCGAAACATTTCCGAATAACATCAATGACACATATCACTTTTCCAGGATATTTTCGAATGATAATCTTGAATCACGAACTAGATTATGAACAATAAATTGTTCTTAACCGAAATTCATCAAGTATGAACAAATATTCATTAAGCTTAGTCATATATATTTCGAGAACTAATTACCAAAATAAACCTGACTCGAAATTCTTGATATGCTTGTAATAGTCTAATTAGTCACGCAACAACCTCGCATAGATAGAAAGATAGATATAACTTGAGAAATAGGTGGTTTAGTCTTCACTTATCTTTTGTTGAAGAAGTTCTCCTAAAGCTTCGGTTGATCTTCGCCTTCAAACGTTAGAACACAGTGATGTTCAATTCTTAGCTACATACTACTATCCTAATCCGAGACTTGACTAATTGTAGACTAGAAATCAAAATATAGTTTTGATCAACTAAATTTGACAACAAGCTTGATATCGCAAAACTTGTGAATTCGACCGAGCAATGCTCTAACAACAAAGGTTCGCCAACCGCAAGGGTTGTTAACGAGTCAGGGTCCTACGGTTCATGAACCGAGTTCGCCAACCCTAATAGACTCCGGAACTCAGTTGACCACAGTTTATGAACTGGGTTCGCCAACTGCTAGGTAATTAATCAATTATATAAAATCCAGTTCGCCAACCAGGTTCGTGAACTTATGGTTTTCAAAACGGTTCGCCAACCTTCCTGTATTTCTAAATCTCAGATATCTATGGTTTGCAAACAGAGTTCGCCAACCTTCCCTGAGTAGAAATTCAACAAGTTCATATTTCTCTCTTTTGATGATTGAAACATTCCCAAGTGATATAATCATTTGCATGGGAAATTTTTAATTTATCCAAAAATTAATTCATAGAACTAATATTGTTAAGGACCTTTGAACATTCAATCGCTAAATCATATTTAGAGATTTTTCACAAGACAAGCTTAACATCTTATTTGTTAGTCTATTATAAGTCATACGACATAGTCTCCATAGATAGAATGATGGTATAGTGAGTATAATTGAATGATTCAGTCTTCACATACATGATAGGCTGATATAGAAGTTCTCCAAAATGTCTTCGTCGATCTTCACTCTTCAAGGGTGATCTTTGATACTCAACTACAATTTTAACCTATCTGAAACTTGACTCAGTAGACTAGAAATCAAGATATAGTTTTGATCACCTAACATTGACAACAACCTCGAGATAACAAAACTTGTGTGTTCAACCGATCAATGCTCCAACAAAGGCAAATCAGGTTGTTGTTACATTGGGTTTCAAGGTCAATTCAAATGCAGCCTATGACATTGCTTTTCCTCCACCTAGTGTGTTGTTTATTGTTTTAAGATTGAATAGTCTGAGTTTCCGAGCTTCTCAAGGCACTCAGCCTCCACAACTCTTGTCAACAATTTAACTTCAATTAATCTAAGGTTTTATTATTAAAAAAAAAAATGAAGAATCTCCCTTGCAGACGTTTCCAAGCCCATGTTGCATCTTTCCTCTATTTGATATGAAGTAAACTTGTTGTAGAGCTAAATGACACTGTCACCCTTGAAAATACGTTTGACTAATATATCTAGTATTACTATTATACTGAAATTGAGTTGCATTGACAAGTGAAACAAGCAAACAAGACTTTATTGTACAAAATCAATATAGGAGATTAGAGCCATTGCCAATAAAACCTCGATATGTGTTATAGCTTTTGAAAGGTAGCTTGATCGAATGATTTTACATATTTTTCAATAGGAAATTAATAACGATAATGTATATTTCATCTCTCTTTCAAATTACATCGACGTGATAGGCAGACGCGCAACAAACTGCGTCGTAAGCCCTTTTTGAATCATTAAAAATCCTATCCTTTTAAAAACAAACTCTTTCAAACCGTGAGTCATGACATTACTATGCATAACTTTCTAGACTCTCTTGAGGAGTCCAACCACTTGTGGAGCCATTAAAAAAAACACAAACAAAATGGAGATACGTAGATAAAGCCTTTTATATACGTAAGTAAATTGAAATGTTCTTTTTTTTTCCATCACAAATGCTAATAGGTTAATTTCGGTCCGCGAGTTATAACCCCAAAGGCGTCACTATTCATCCACAAAAAACTCATCAAAACAAAAGTAACGCAAAAACCCCATCAAAACAAAAGTAACACAAAAACCCCAAAAAATTTGATGAAACCAATTTTGAAATTTGGGGTTTTTTTGTATTAATTTTTAAAAATTTGGGGTTTTTGTATCAATTTTATTTAAGATAAAATTTTAATGGATCCCAACATTTGAATGAAATTTTTGTACCGCAAGTTTGATCGTCTTAAGTTTTTATGACTAGTTCTGTTAAAGGTTAAGTATAATTTTTGTGGAAATTATAAGGGCCCAAAAGAGATTTGTGAAATTTTGGGGTGGGCTGAAGCCCACCTTACCTTCCCCACCTCCGTCGCTGGTACAAAACTGTTTAATTCATTTCAATCTCCACCACCACAACCACCACCGCAATCACCATCATCAACAATACCACAGCAGCCTACTGTTACGCTTGCTGTATCTATTGAAGTAGCCATAGTAGGATTAGCAACGGTTTGGCTGGGTGCACCACCAGATTCTGTTGGTTTCTCAGTAGTGCCCGTGGAAGCTTTACATAGAAGCACAAATGACAATACCCCCACAACTGAGCAAGAAAAAACGATGAGAATAATCGCTCCCCACATATATGTTGCTTTTTCAGAATCTTCTTGAAGTCACAATTGAAGAACAGTCTGACCAGCCAGGATGGAGGCTTTAACTTGGCAATCTATAAATTATAGTATAATAGTAACTAAGCTAATTAGGCACGTACATGGATATGAAGAGATGAGAGTTAAGGACATAAAGATACACATATACATATGCACTATCCTTAATCGAATCAAATGAAGCAGATCGTTGTATCTTTTTCACATCAAACCAAACAAACACTTACAAAAACAAAATAAAAAATTGGAAGAGATTATCAAAAACTGACCAGGTAAATCGAGATGAGGTCTTTGAAGAAAGGGAAGCAACCCCAGGCAACTATATAGACGTAAATGACATGAAAAAACTAGGTAACTTGTAAAATTTATAGAATAATGTTCTCATGAGGGCGTTTATTGTATGCCATTGTCTCGTTGTATTTAGATTGATTAGTTTTTAGTTGTTATCAAAGATAAGACAAAAGATTTGCCCAACGGCACCTCCTATTTGACGCAACCCTCACTAGAAGAGCACGTCCTCTTATCCAACTATTTTACATCATGGCCACACTACTCCTGACGATTTGCTCAATGCCCGTCTCTGATTACTGTATGCTCCTGGCTAGGATTAAGTGTTGGGTGGGGTTGTCTGGCTTGGGCCGAATTTACACCCCTACAGTTGTGATAAAAGAATTGTTAAAGTGACACAAGATCTACTTGTGCCTCAAAATCAATGAATCTTTTTTTTTTTTTCCTAATAAGCCTCAAAATCTAAATCCCCCCCTCAAAATCGATTGATTAGTTAAATCAATGAATTTAGTTGTCATTAAAGTTCTGTATCGGATATCGGCTTGGATGTCTAGGGTCCTTGTGGAGTGGTGTAGGGATCATCAAAATGCAGCAGAAGCAGTATCAGTGTGTCACAACAATCTCTATAATAGTAAAAGCTGAGTTAAGAATGCACCTCTATTCAACTTGAGACACTGATTTACTCTTAATGAAGTTTTCTATATTTTATAGTATTTACTCTTAAAAGTTGTCTTCGTGCAAAGTTACTCTTAAGATACTAGCCCGAAAACTTTTTATATCTTGCACGAAGAAGAACATCCATTACCCCCACAACCACCATATGTATCAAGAGTGGAATTAATACATCCCAGATCTCCCAGTTAGCATGAAATAGAATCAACTCCACACACACATTTACATAAATTGCACCACCATCCAGAACGAAAAACACCTTAAGATAGATGAAACCTTTTCGCATTTTCTATTTTTGCTTTGGACTTGCTGAATTGGACAACTATAGACAATGATAATTTACACTCGGAATTTACTGCAGTTCGTCCCAGTTACTCTGTATGCGACGTCCAGTACACGAGGCCACTGAAATGGTACACCATTAGCATATATTAATTAGAATAGGAAAGAAACACCAAAGCAGTAATGCTAGAATACTTGACAACTAATAACGCTAACAACGAATCTTAACTAAGTATTGGTATTTTCTACATAATTCAACGTTTCTTTGAGATAATCTACATATAACACTGTAATCTGTTATGTAGTACCTATCATCAAGTCAGATTGAGAATTAATTTTGTTACAGTCATCTCTGCACTTCTTACTTCTTAGGCATAAAACTTACCGCCTTAAATAGCCTCCGGGCCTAGTTTTAAGTTCTAACAGAGACAATCCTAATATTTAGCTTACAAACAATTTGTATGTTCAGTTGGAGTTTTAAATCGAACCACACACTTGGTACAACTGATACAAGACTAACTCAACAAAACAAAAGAAAGAGTATACGAAAGTTCCAGAATAATGACTTGAGCACGGACTAGCATTAAAAACTCTGAACTGGTCATAGGGATGGACCGCCGACAAAAAAAAAAGAGTTCCAAAATGACCCTACAACTTTTTACGCAGTACATATGGGGTAAAACAAGGTGAAATTTTTGTTATATTCATATGAGAATGTTGTGGACTTGTGGCAGTATCTCTAACACGGTACAAGGGCAATTCTCAGTATGTGGAGCATTAAAAGATTCCTTATGAAAGTAAAGATTGAAACTAAAAAGGTATGCCTTTCCTGACTTTCTTGTAATCACTGTGATAATCCAACTACTGTATCTCATAGCATAAAAGAAATGTAGTATGTACCTGATCAAGACGAAAACACACTGCAAGACACCAGCCGTGCCTGTCCAGGCAGAGGGGCCAGTTTCCACAAGCGCATCTTGTATCAATAGGCCTACAGATGCTGCCAGGGATACGAAGGAAACAACGTATGCAAAGAAGAGCCAAAGCTTCAATCTGCACATCAGCGGAGGAAAAATTAATATTTAGCTGAAAAAATGGCTATCGGAAGCACAAAATCTTTCTGAAAGAAAGTCCAAAGCAGGAGACCAACACATATCGAAAGACAAACTCATAATACATCTATAAACATTACAATGTATGTACAATTAAACAATTTTTAAGTCCACTTAAACATGAGAATTTCAGCACAACGTCTGGGACTTGTATGTCAGATCCACCTATTCAAACAAAAAAGACTAGGCCAAATAAAGGATAAGACCGATTTGGTCAATTCCACCCTAATGACAGGTTTTAAAGAGAGATATAACATTTGGGTTCGGAATGCTTTCAAAGAGAAATAGATAGAAGGAAAAAAAATGTATTAAAGGATATATAAAAACACAACCATCATATTTTGTTTAAGGAAAAAAAAAAGAAAAAAAAACTTAACCATTGAGAAACACAACACAGTAACCTACCCATCTCCCGTTTGCTGAGATGAATGAGAAGTAGTCAACATATATTTAATCAAATTTTCTTTCTAGGTATGGGGCCACATAGACGCATAGAAATCAGGTTCCAGTGTAGTACGTTACGTTTTGTTAAAATAATGAAGGCAAGGGACCAGAAATGAAAAATTTATCACCTCATGCTTCAAAATAATGGTTAAAAAAGATGGGAGCGATGTACCCAGAGAAGTTTCTTAAAGAGGGGCGGTCAGAATGCACATAATATAATTAATTCTTAGTAGAGGATCTTTGACAATTGGTTCAACTAAAATTCGCCTACCTCACAATTATATCTTCCATACCTATAGTTTTGTAAACCTTCGTTGCCTATTTATCTCTAAAGTTCAGATGACAAAAGCAAAACAATCAAACTTAAAGTTTGATCAGATAGATTCAGCCAGAATTACCTCGCATATACAATTTCGGGGTTCTCCTCAAAACACTAATTGAAAAACTAAAATATCGTGTAATGTTTCTTTAATCCCTGAGAGAAGTGAGCAAATGTATTGTTAGAGTTGTCCTAAAAACACTGGTTGAAAAAATAAAATATGTATACTTCACTCCCTCAGAGAAGTATACTTCTGCTGTTATGCAGCAAAAGTATTGTTACTCTCTTGGGCTCATTACATAGAGAAAAAGTAAACTCCTCCTAAGATCCTTCATATTACCTATTTTACTGACCAGTTTCCTTCTTACGGGCTTTGTAAATCTTGCTTACCCAGGAAAAGATGAAACGAACACTACTAATTTTGTTGGTCAAGTCTACAAAACATCTGTCCTCCTGCCTGAAGCACTTACCAGAAAAGATAAAGCATTTTTCCATTCACGTGATACACTGTATGACTTTGCTAAGTATATCATAAACTTATAATTGAATTCGTTTGGGTATTATCATTCTCATGTTCGACACATACACTGGCAATTTCTCGAACAAACCATTGTGATATGAGATAAAATAACCTAGACAGCTGCAGAGGTGTCAATTGCTGTGATACTTTTTTTACGAAATACACAAGAAGAAGGCATCATCCAACTCAAAAATAATCAAAGAGTACGAATCCAATCTTGAAGTCAATGAATCATACAATTGAGCACTAATTTGTTAAAGAGACTAATCTATTGACATATGCCATTGAATTACAAAACCACTTCAAGTAATCTCCAATTGAATGACGATAAAAAAGGGATCATGATAATGCCCCTCCAGTTGAGGAGTAACTGAGAACTTAGTAATACTCCACCAGGATACCAATTACTTGTAAAAACACTTTCGCTAGTAAAATAATACTCAGACGAACGGTACCAGTACATATTTGCAATGAAATTAAACAGAAAGAAATAGCATAATTGAGAATTTGAGAAAGTAAGATAACTAAAGCAGTAAATAAACTAACCTCCACTCTCCTTCTTCATAGGGAGAGTAATCAATGTCTTCTTTCCTAACACAATTGAACATCAAAGCTGCAAAGGAAGCAAAGATACCTGCAACAACAACAATAACAACAAAATAACCTAAAAATTTAAGCAAAATTTGAGGAGAAAGATAGAGGCAAAAGGAGATAAAATCAGTGAGGGAAAGAGATAAGGACCAGGGAGGTAATGAACGAAAGAGACAGCAACAGCGCTGCAAACAACGGCATCAACCCAAAACCACCAACCAGCACCAAACACAGCACCAGCGAAACCAGGACCAAAGATCGCCCACAACTCCCCTGGATCCATTCTTTATCTCTCTCTAGAAAAACAATTAAATCAAATTGTTAGGGTTTTGGGGAGGGAGATATGATCGATGGTGATGACGCCGATGGTTTTAGGGGTCAAAACTATGTATTTTGCTTCTCTGTGTTGTCTTCTAACTACTCTTCTTTTTTCCTTTCTTTTTTATTTGTAAAGCGTTAAGTGAGCCGGATAGGATTGAGACTCTTCGATTCACCTTTGGAACTGTTCGGTGCCAAAATCACTCGGAATTGCTAGGAAGGTTCCTACGTAGAGTGTGTTTGGGTCTCGTCTTGTGCTTAGAAACTAAACATTAATGCACTAAAACTTCCATTAATTAATAGCTTGGGACTTTCTCGAGTTAAAATTTGCCTTGTATAAACCTAGTTGGGACTATAGAATTTTATTATTTTAGCGAAGTAATTAATTTATAGAAGTTCTACTGTAGATAATTACTCATGGAATTTAGTAATCTCTATACCACAACAATCTTTGCCCATGCCATTCTGATTTGCTGGTAATTAACTGTAATGTCACAAAAACATTCTATAGATGAAGTACACAAAATCAGACTATAGATTCAACATTATGAGTTAAGTCAAGAGCTTCCGCAAGACGATGGTAAAGAGATAGTCAAGGAAAGATATATAAATTTCAAATATTTCTAACCAAACAAAATTATAAACCGGCCGATCGTACTTGAAAATTCAGAAATCAAACAGTATGAAACGGAGGGTGATGTACTTGCCATTATATACATTCTATATCCACAAAATGGACAACTTGAGATGAATGCAATCCTAAGGGATCGCATACTCACTAAGAAAGTATTTGGTAGCTAGAAGTAGAATTCATTCTAATAAGTTAGAAGCAAAAAAGAAAATGCTTCATAAAAATGATATTTGTTCGCTTTATTATGTATTCAGAAATTTAATTTTTAAGCTAACTATAATTTTTCGACTTAATTATGTGTGGATACCAGAACTAGAAGAATCAGAAATCAATCCCAGAAGTTAGAAGTAAAAAAAAAACAAAAAAAACAATATTTTTAAGAAGTTTACTTTATTGCTTCTAAATATCGTTCTCGAATTTTGTTCCCGATTTAACTTATGACTATTACGCTTCTAGAAGTCGAAAGTAACTTCTAAAAGAGAATCCAAACACCCTCTTACGATGGGTCTAATATATGTTCTAAGCCTCTTCCCAGCTCCAAAAACGGTGGCCAAATGCTACTCTTCCACTTCACGTTTGCTATAAGTTAGGAATTGTTGCGGGAAGAGGTAGTCGACAGACAAACATTATCCGTTTTTTTTTCAAAAGTAAAAAATGGCCGATGATTGTCTGTTCCTAAAAAAAGGCTAACCATTATCCGCTTTCAAGAAATAAAAAATGGACAACCAGTATCTATTTATTGACCTTTTTATTAGTTGAACTCAACTTACATTGATTTTTGATTTTGGGCTTCATTAACACTCATAATGACACTCCACTTATACTGGTTATGGTGATATGAAAATGGTTCTTCAGATATAAAAAGTTTATTGTTGTATACAAGAAAACACGCTAGCGACGCATAATAATCACGAAAATTTGTTAAGAGAGTCATCAATGGTGTTTTACGTAAACGAGATATTGATAATTTGTATTGTGATTGAAATATAATATTTTAAACAAGGAGTATCAATTGCATTGTCAATTTTATTGAATTAAAATAGGGTTTAAATAATTTTATTAAGTTTAAATATGTCACAAGACAGTACACCGATTGAAATTTATTATACTTAAGTAAATTCCTATTCTGAATTCTCAGCCTAACTCACTTTCGAAGGAATCACAATTGTATTTTGTATGTGTAACAAGCCTTTTTAAAACACTAAGCGACCCTAATGAACGAGTTGTGCCTCGTGAGGGTTTACAAAGAAATATATATATATATATATATATATATATATATATATATATAATCTGCCATCATGGTGCGACTGTCTTAATCTTCGTTTTCATCTTACGGGGGATCACAGTCTAATTCTCACATATTGCAGTCGGAAAGTTGTTCTTCGTAAGTAAGTAGCATTCATAAAAATTAAAATTATGTTTTGATGTTTCAGATGAGTATTGTTTCGCTAGTATTTCCCACATGAAACAAACAAAAACTAATTTAGTTGTTCATATAAAGAGTGTTTAAAAGACATTAGTTAACTGAAAGTCACTTATAATATATGCAAGTGTAAAACCAGATAGCATGTATCGGTAAAGTGGAACTTGGATCATATCATTTCTCTTTTTTTAGTTGCAACCTTATTATGTATGACATTCTTACTTCTTTGGTGAGGATTCTCATAGTTAACTAATAAATCGTGAATAACCAGATCTCATACCCTCTGCATGCCAAACTAGGTTTCTTCTGACATTTTTCGCAAAAAAAATATGCGGTCAGGCTGTTTTGATGGTTGTTTCTTCCTCCTAAGTGAATCTAGCAATTGTAACTGTAAAATATGTAGAAAATAAAGAATATATCAAGAATTGGCTTGTGTTACTCAGGTAAAAAGGGACTCGATTTATATGAAATTTTCTAAAAATGTGTTTCATTGAATTTGTAAATCAATCTACTGATGTATCTCGTCCCTTCCACTCACTCCTTACTGATACGTGTTGTCAAAACTGTATAACATTGTTTTTGATGTGCCATGTCATTACTTTGTATCACTGTTATTCTTGCATCATTTTGTCTCATTAAATCAGTGTCATTGATATGTCTTATTGAATTTTCATATCACTTTTTTTGGGTGTGTCGTCTCTTCCACTCACTCTTTAATGCCCCTAGTACGAACTGCATATCATTGTTTCTTACTTGTCATGTCATTGTCTTATATCACTCGAATTTATGCATCTTGTAATTAGAAAGACTCCATTGATATTGCACCTTTTATTTTTTTGTTTAATCTCATCCAATAACTACTAGTGAGCACACTATCATGCAATAACTTGTAAGATCAAGGCATACCTTTGTAAGAAATTAATCACGCGGTTTCATACTGAAAAAGATGTGAGAGTTGTTGAAGGCTGGATTTCAATTACTAATTATGGTATGCAGGTGAAAATCAATTAAACATCCTCTGGGACGGTGTTTTAAAAGCCTTAAAAAAACTTATCGGGAATGAAAATGGTAGAACTAAGATCTCAGTTAAAAAAAATATTCAATTTGATCAACATTGAAATCGAAAATTTTGTTACAATTCTAGTTGAAGTAAACATAGCCCATTGATAAGTGCACAATTAATTTACTATACTTTTTTTATCAATCTCATGCTTGTGTATGCTATGTTTCTTTCATATTACCTTGTATTACTCTTGTTTTCTTTTGTTTGTATTATTTAGGTAGAATCATCCAAAAAGAGCGAAAATAATGCTAAAGTGTACATAACGTGAGCTTGGAATGACCAGAAGGAATTCGACCAAATTCAGGAGAATGAAGAGACGAAAAGAATGAGGTCATTCTGAGTTCGTATGCAAAATTTATGGGCAAAACCGTTTGGATAAAATAAATCCCAATCTCTACCTACGTCTGGGAAGAGGGTGTGACCGATCCATACCTCAAAGAAGTGACAAAAATATTTTCCAAAATTGGTTTTCTTAGTTCCGAAGTATTTCCAAACCCAAATATTCTTATGGATATTTAAGGATACTTAAAAATATATCCAAGAGAGGGAGAACACCAAGTTCGGAACAAAGAGATTTTATCAAGATATGGAAGTGGAGACAAGAATACAAGGAGCGAAATCTTGGGTGTTGGGTTCTTCCATTACCGAAACTATTTATCTTTGATTTTATGATATGTATGTCATGGGTTTCACTAAATCCATGTGTAGCTAAACTCCTATTTGATTGAGTATGAATTCTAAGTTCTAAACATGATTTGATTTAGTATATGAATCTACTTTGATTTCTTCATATGATTATCATTTGTTTCTACTATGATGATATTTATGATTGATTGATTTAGGAAGCTTACTAAACTGATCACTTAATTGATCTATTGCTAGTAACGGGTTAGGATATCCATAATTGTTGAATAACCCTTACACAAGTAGAAAACATGAGACCTTGCGGAGGGATTCTGTGGAGTAATCGCGTGTAGGAACAATACTAGTAAGTTAACCGATTGTACTGAGTTTAACTGCTAGGACCGAACCTAGATTCATAAACCCTAAAACATTCGATTGAGTTACATCTTGTAAGCGTACCTCGAGGTGGCTCAGACGGATAGAATCCGACAACTAAGAACACCTGTTATTCGGTGATATTAGGAGTTTTGGGGGTAGCTAAGTGTACCTGTTACCCTACGATTGGTGATAATCTATGATTAATGACGAATAAATAATTATATTACTTTGATGAATGTTTAGTAACGAAGAAGGATTTCTCGATCATACTCCTCATCCTTGATTATATCTTAATTTATTTGCTTTGTTTACTTTGTTGTATTTGAAACCTACAAACAAAACCCCCCATTTGTGACATTTGACAGCTGAAAACTCCATGCTTTTCGTGGGAACGATCATTGCTTCCATTATATTACCAGTTAATTGTATGGAAATAAATGATTTAATTTGTTGCACTCACGACACGGGCCAAAATTTTGGCGCCGTTGGTAGCTTTTAATTGTTATTCATTTTTATTTTAGTTGTTACTTATTTTTCGTTTTTATTTAATTTTAAAACGGTTTTTTAAAATTATTGGATAAACAATATTAAATTAACTAGATTTTATTTATTATTATTATTATTTATTAATTTTTTTAAACACTACTTTATTCATAAAAGGAAATATCAATGTTACAAGAAATGATGGGTAGCCTAGCGAAAAGCTGGGCACCCACACCTTTTTGAACAATAATACATATTCTATGAAAAAGTGAATTACCAATTTTATAGTTGGCGTCATTTCTAACAAAACAATTCCTCAAACGCTTTAGAAAAGTGACAGTGTCTTCACTTAGTTCGCCTAAGGAAGTAAAGGCTAAAACCTGGAAGCCGTAACCATGCCTTGCGCACAATTCTTGATATTTATGCAACTTGCGTGATACAGCAGCAAAAATGGCATGGCCGGGAGTGAAATAGCAAGTTCTAGCACTTGTAAATAGAGAGACCCCTGTGACGTCGAAGCAAACATCTTTACCATCTATCCAATTATAAACCAAAACGTCCGCTGGTTTCGCAGATTTGGAACTGTTGGTAAGGAAGCCCAAAGAAGCTTATTTCCTTGCGGCAACTCCACCTTTATAGCATATGTCAGCAAAACCATCCCTAACCATATCATGCCTAAATTTGATACCCACCTCACTTGCACAATTCATTGCATGATCACCATATTGGTCCATTGGCCGTCTGTAGACAGAACATGAGCTCTCAGCTTCAAAGAAGGGTATGCCTCAAAGATATTGAAGTACGACGCTAAATTGTCTCGTCCCAACGGTTTGATTTAAACCGGCGATAAGAATGGCTTTTAAGAAGTCCATAGCATGCTTCTCTCTGTTGTGTTTCCATAAGATAACTTCTCTTTCATTCAAGGGAAAGCTTGAGGGTGAGGTTTCCTTGACGAAATCAAAGTATTTTGCTGCCAAGGTCTTTATAAACTGGGGGGAAGCGTCTCTGATATCGAAGTTGGAAACTTGAGTACCACAAGCCTGTGTAAATGTCTGCAAAGCATATTCATAACAAGTGCTCAGTTCTTAAGGAGAAGCAAGCTTTAAAATATTGTGTTGTAAGGACAGAGTTTGTGCGTAAGAGGCAAGATAACAATATTTTCCAGTATCTTCCATAGTGTAAACACCAAAACCTCCGGACTTGATAGGTAAGGTGGCCAATCGTTGCTGCACATGACCAAAGCCGGCGCCGTCTCCCACAACCAACTGACGTAAGTAACGAATTAAGTGTTGATCATAAAGAGAGGTTGCAGATTGGATGGCCATAGGTTGGTAGTACGCAGCGTGAAGTAGAGCTTGGAAACGCCAATGCAATTGCATAATAATAATAACTCACACTGCGAGTCATTCATCTGTTGTACTTTGCTCATCAGGTGAACTGTCTTCTCAACCCTACTAACCACCATATTGCTATAATATAGTTGATCCTGGCTGACCGGCCCTCCCAGCAATTTCACTCCAAGCACATGCCTGCTAATTGTTGAAGGGAAAACACCTACCATGTTATTATTATTATTACTATTTTATTTTTTATTTTTTATTTTTAATTATTATTATTATTATTAAGAAGGAAAAACGCACATATTACAATTACAAAGATTTGGCTGGGAGACGCGTAACAAATTGCGCCCCAATGCCTTTTTGAATAATAATACCTAGCCTATGAAAAAAGGAACTTCCTAAGTTGTTGTTGATATCGTGGCAAGCCATGCAGTTTTTGAATCTCTTCAAAAAGACTGTAATGTCATCACTCAACTCCCCTAAAGTTGAAAAGGCTAAAACACTGAAATCATACCCATGGGAGGAACATAAATCTGCATATTTGTTTCGATTACGAGTAATGGCTGTGGCTATAGCATGGCCAGGGGTGAAGCTACGGTTTCCACCTTTGGAGAATGGTGAAACACACGTGACGTCAAAGCACATATCTCTTCCATTCTCCCAATTATAGACCATAATATCTGTCGGTTTAAGAGGGGTACGCCTATCTGACATAAGACCACTGGAGGCTTCTTTTTTCGCAACCACTCCTTCTTTGTAGCACACCTCAGAAAAGAAGTCTCGTACCATATCGTGTCGATATTTCTGTCCAACTTCGCTTGCGCAATTGATGAGTGCCAAATATTGTATATATTTATCCCTTTTTGTTGGCAATTTAACTCATCTTTTATGCATTAATTCTACATTTTATCCCATATTCTGTATTTTCATTGTTTTCAAGAATAAATATTTTTATTAATTAATTTTGCATTTTTAGGTAATAAATAAAGTTCGGATGAGTCGCGGAGCGAAAAGAGCAGAAAAGTAGTGAAAAGCCGGGAGAAATTACGCAAGGAAGCCGCGAAGAATGGTGCGCACAACCTCATTTTCTACACACAAAAGCGCCTCCGTTCTCAGCCATCAGATCATTTCTCAGAAGCATCCGACGGTCGCTCATTCATAGAGCATCAAAATCTGAAGTCTCTGCCGAGCACCACAGAGCTGAAATTCCAAGCCTTCAGATTAGATGGTAGTTGAATCCAACGGTCGCTCCCTTTCTGTGCATCGAAGATTGATATCTCCGCCTAACACTACAACACCTAACTCCATCTGGCATCGTTGATTTTGTTGTATCATATAATCCAACGGTCGCTCATCGCTTGCCTCCGCATCACCGTCCGATCTACCAATCATCATCGCATCCCACGGTCGAGATTCGCCAAACATCAAACTCGATGATCCCACTACACACCTTAGTGACCGAACACTATACCCCAAACCAAACATCACCTAATCTCATTCTATCGACCCATCTCCACCATCACCACCCACCCTGTGCAGAACCACCACCATCTCCCTGTTCCCGCTCAACCACCACCACAACCACCTCTACCAACTCTCAAATCACTCAACCACTATAACCCATCTCCACTACCATCATTACCACCTATCTAGCCACCTAATTTCCCATTTTGATACACGTTTTTCTTCCAAAACCCTAACGTGTGAAAATTGGTAAATTAGGTTGATTTAGATGGACAATTGGACGTAGCTAGAGCATCAGGAGAGGAATTGGAGGCATGGGTCGACATCTACCAGTGTCATCAGTGATTAGGTAAACTTTAATAGAAATTTTTATATGAACCCTAATTCCATAAATTGGGGATTTTTTGGGGGAAATTGATGGTACTTCTAATTAGAAGCATGGGTCACGTATTAGGGGTGTTATCAGTGTGTTAGGTGAGTGAATTTTGGATTTTTGGGTAAAACCTAATTTCACAGATGTTGTGGGATTTTTGGGATATTTCTTATATGTATAAATAGATGTTGTGGGATGTTGTAATAGCTATGTTTGGGTTAGCCAACATCCAGGACTTTCATGTCCTGTTAATTTTAGTTCAACAGGAGATATGTATTTATTTTTTGTGGGCTTGTTTAAATTCTTTCATTGGACTTGTATTTTGAACTCTGGGTTTAAACCCAGCTGAGCTTGTAAGCATCAATTGGACTTGTATTCCACTCGAAAGTGGACCTCGAAACCAAAGTTTTAAAACAAACGTCGGGCCTTAACCAACTGGGCCAAATTAAACTTTCAAAATTAAAACTTAGTGTTTCGTGGGCCGCAGCCTTCCATCCATTTCATTAGAGGCTTGCACAGTGGGCTTGCTCCCATACAAAAACCAAATTTTATTTTATTTAAAAAAAAAAAAAAAAAAAAAAAAATAAATTTACTTTACTTTTTTCCCGTTTTTTTTTTTAAAAAAAAAAAAAAAAAAAAAAACCAAAAAAAAAAAAAAAAAAAAAAAAAAAAAAAACCTTTTGTTCCTTTTGTATATTTTGCTAATCCAATTTGATCTCGGCTAAAATATGTTGGATTTTTGCCTTGAATAACGGAGTTTTAATTCTGCTTTCGCCGAAATCGGGTATTCTCTCTCCTTTTACTCTACTCAGCATGTCCCTTTCCATGTTGCATTTTAATTCTTTCCATATTTTGAAACATTGAGGACAATGTTTAGTTTAGGTTTGGGGGTATAGAGTAGATACCATGATAATTTGCCATAATTGAAAACGAACTCCTTCTTTTTGAAAAAAATTGAAAAATTCCAAAAAAAAAATTGAAAAATCAAATTCTAAAAAAAAATTAAAAAAATTGAAAAAAATCATAAAAATGGAGCTCATTTACCTTGAAATGTTGACTCTTGTGCAAATATGTATTTTTATTAGGAGTCTTAGTCTAGATATTTAGGCACCCTGATTCTAGCACAATTCACATAGTGATAAGAAATTTGCACGCGCACGATCTACCAATACATGTATGGCCTCGATCTTCAAGGTGTTGGATAGGAAGTTACGATTGCCAATCACTTTAGAATACTGAACGAAACTTGACTAGCTTGTTCTTTGGTTGGTTGGGATAGAAGGTGGAGGTTACATTAAGAAAGACAACCATCGAATTTAACTGGGTGCATCAAAAAGGGCTACCTCTTGCAAAGTGTCATGTAATCTTTTGTTTCTTTTGTTATGTATCAAAAGTTTGTTCAAAAAAAAAAAAAAAAAAAAAAAAAAAAAAAAATCAAGTATTTATCAATTCCATCATCTCTTGTTCCAAAAATAAAAAGAGAATAGTCAATGTAAATAAGAGTCATGTAAATAGTCATCTTTTGTTGTTTCATTGTAATAAGCAAGGAGGGTGTATGCCATTGATGTACAACGCGAGAAATTGTGAAATACCTCCAACTCATTCACAATTCTCGTAAAGTCCGGACAGCTAGCTAGATTTCGACCTCAGTTCTTAGCCTGAGAAACTATCTCTTGGTGATTAGTAGTCATGACTTCAGATCTTTCTTTACACATGTGTAGATACACTTTACACTCTTATCACATGTCCTTATTTGTTATCAGTGCTAGGATTGTGCCTTGATAGCTAGATTGACATCTCCATTTTGCTGTGAGCTTCTACTGTCTTGCACATGTCACATTTGATGGAATCTGAGCTCATATTTTGTCCTTAGGTTTTGTAGGCACACCTCTGGTAAACCTTCACGAGACTTCAACTCGTCCACTAGGGACACTTAGTGGTTTAAAAGGCTTAGTGCATACGCTAAATGCATTCGAGAGACCAGCGACAGTGGTATAGTTAGGATTTCCTTAGTTTTGTTTTACTTGAGGACAAGTAAAATTCAGGTTTGGGGGTATTTGATGAGTGCCAAATATTGTATATATTTATCCCTTTTTGTTGGCAATTTAACTCATCTTTTATGCATTAATTCTACATTTTATCCCATATTCTGTATTTTCATTGTTTTCAAGAATAAATATTTTTATTAATTAATTTTGCATTTTTAGGTAATAAATAAAGTTCGGATGAGTCGCGGAGCGAAAAGAGCAGAAAAGTAGTGAAAAGCCGGGAGAAATTACGCAAGGAAGCCGCGAAGAATGGTGCGCACAACCTCATTTTCTACACACAAAAGCGCCTCCGTTCTCAGCCATCAGATCATTTCTCAGAAGCATCCGACGGTCGCTCATTCATAGAGCATCAAAATCTGAAGTCTCTGCCGAGCACCACAGAGCTGAAATTCCAAGCCTTCAGATTAGATGGTAGTTGAATCCAACGGTCGCTCCCTTTCTGTGCATCGAAGATTGATATCTCCGCCTAACACTACAACACCTAACTCCATCTGGCATCGTTGATTTTGTTGTATCATATAATCCAACGGTCGCTCATCGCTTGCCTCCGCATCACCGTCCGATCTACCAATCATCATCGCATCCCACGGTCGAGATTCGCCAAACATCAAACTCGATGATCCCACTACACACCTTAGTGACCGAACACTATACCCCAAACCAAACATCACCTAATCTCATTCTATCGACCCATCTCCACCATCACCACCCACCCTGTGCAGAACCACCACCATCTCCCTGTTCCCGCTCAACCACCACCACAACCACCTCTACCAACTCTCAAATCACTCAACCACTATAACCCATCTCCACTACCATCATTACCACCTATCTAGCCACCTAATTTCCCATTTTGATACACGTTTTTCTTCCAAAACCCTAACGTGTGAAAATTGGTAAATTAGGTTGATTTAGATGGACAATTGGACGTAGCTAGAGCATCAGGAGAGGAATTGGAGGCATGGGTCGACATCTACCAGTGTCATCAGTGATTAGGTAAACTTTAATAGAAATTTTTATATGAACCCTAATTCCATAAATTGGGGATTTTTTGGGGGAAATTGATGGTACTTCTAATTAGAAGCATGGGTCACGTATTAGGGGTGTTATCAGTGTGTTAGGTGAGTGAATTTTGGATTTTTGGGTAAAACCTAATTTCACAGATGTTGTGGGATTTTTGGGATATTTCTTATATGTATAAATAGATGTTGTGGGATGTTGTAATAGCTATGTTTGGGTTAGCCAACATCCAGGACTTTCATGTCCTGTTAATTTTAGTTCAACTTTAGTCCACAGTTAAATTTTAAGTGTTATAAAATCTTGTCAATTTCAGTTGTGATGTTTGTAGTGTTTAGAAGTTCAGTTTCATGTTCATGTTGTATTCCTGTTATGCTTGTCTCCTGTTATTTATAGTTAATGTTCATGTTCTGTTAATTCCTGTTTAGTGTGTAATGTTATTTATGCTCACTGCCATGTAATGTTTGTGCACTGTCATGTTTAATTCACTGTCATTTGAAGGAATGCTAGGCTAGATTTCTTAGAAGCTTTGTGCTGATTGTGTAATGGAAGAAATCAGTGCTTAAAGCAAGCTGATTTTCTTGCCATTCCCTGTGTATGCTTAGGTTGCAGTGTTGATTGTGCATTGGGAGAAGCTAGTGCTTATAGCAAGCTAGTTTTCAACCCATTCTATAGGAATGCCTGTATTCTTGCCTTAGTATTGCTTCTTGTCAGTTTCTTTATCACCCCTGCCCTTGGCCTTAGGCCTTGGTCCATTCTTGTTTTGTTCTTTGCTTTTGCTGTTGCCCTGTTGTATCTTTCATTTTATTTTCTGTTGCTTTTGCATTGTTTTGTCCACTGTAATTTTCATTTGCTTCTGTTCACTTTTATTTTGCTGTTGCTTTGTTCCTTGCTTGTACATTCTATTTGCTGTCCCCTGCTGTGTGCTCTCTTGTGCTGCTGTGCAGCTCTTTCTTTGCACTGCTTGTGCAGCTGCCCTGCCAAGCTGCTGCCACTCTTGCTTCTGCTGCTGTTGCAGCCACAGTTCACCAAGTCCATTTCCTCCCCAAAGGCCTAGCTAAAGACTAACTGAGCCCAATTAAATTCAGTGAAGCCCAAAAGGCCTAGTTCAATAGCTAAAGCTCAATACATCTCAAGCCCAAGGCTCACTTTAAACTGAAGCCCAATTCAGTCATCTGTGGGCTTAACCAAAGCCCATTTGTTTAAGACCAAAGCCCAAATTCATTAAGGCTCAATCCAATTCAACTGTGGGCTTAATCAAAAGCCTAAGTTTAAGGCCAAAGCCCATTTGCACTTCAAAGACCAAACTGAGCCCAAGCTCAGTTCTTTTTATTTTGCACAAACCCAATAGTGCATTAAGCCCAACATTCCCAAAAGGCTTCAAAACCCAATAGCAAATTAGGAACCCAATTAGCTAGAAACTTCCAAAACACACCCGATCTCTGTGGATCGACCCGTACTTGCACGAGCTACAGCCGACGACCGTGCACTTGCGGTATTACTGTAGGCCCCCGTTTTTATTTGCGCTCAATTTCCATACCCTTTTAGAAGCCTGCCAAGTTTTTGGCGCCGTCATTGCGCATAATTTCTATACCCTTTCGAGGCCTGCCAGCAATGTATGGCATGGTCTCCAAAATGGTCCATCACTCTTTTACAACACGAACAGGTCCTATCCTCGGCGAAAAGGGGTATACCCAACTGATATTGGAGTATCGAACTAAATTGGCGTGCACCAACATCTTGATTAAGTCCTTGAATAGGTGCGACTTTGAGATAGTCATGTGCATGGTCTTGTTTGTTGCACTGCCATAAAATGGAGTCGCGTTCTGACAAAGTGAAAGTGGCAAGTATTTTCTTCTTGACAGCGTCGAAGTAACGAATCTCTAGTTGATGCATAGGATGTGGGGCGATGTCACTAAGATTGAAGGAAGAAGTAGATAAACTGCACACTTGAATGTAGTTGTCTAGCGCTATCTGAAAGTTATGGCCAAGATCAGTCGTACTTTGCAAGATGGTGTGTTGTTATTGTTATTATTATTATTATTATTATTATTATTATTATTATAAGAGCCACTCAGGGCGTTTTATTAGCAAGAAGACAGAGTGTATATTACAAGTCGATAGAAGGAAACCGAGCGACAAGCTGGGCGCCAATACCTTTTTGAATAATAATACCTAGCCTATGGAACAAAGAATTGCCTATTTTGTGATTAACATCGTGACTAACTAGGAAGTTTCTCAACCTCTTAAGAAATAAAACTAAGTCATCTCCCAATTCTCCCATGGTGGAAAAAGCTAGTGCCTGGAAACCGTAACCAAGTGTCATACACTTATGTAAGTATTTTGTACGCTTACAACTCACTGCAGCGATGATGACTTGGCCCGGAGGAGTGTTACGAGTTCTGGAGGTAGTGAAAGGTGAAATTCCGGTCACATCAAAGCACACATCTTTGCCGTCTTCCCAATTATAGACCATGATATCATCCGGTTTAAGTTCCTTGTCAGAGTTTGAAAGAAACCCCAAAGAGACTTCTTTACGTGCAACAACACCTGACCTGTAGCATATGTCAAGAAGAGCGTCACGAACCATGTCATGTCTAAATTTTGAACCCACTTCACTTGCACAGTGGACTGCATGGTCGGCATAGATATCCATCGGCCTGTTACACATCGAACACCTGCTATCTTCCTCAAAGAAAGGTATGGCAATCCGGTATTTAAGGATGGATTGGAATTGTCTTGGTGCGACAGTTTGGTTCAGTCCACTGATAGGAACTGCCTTAAGAAAATCTATTGCATGATCACGCCTGTTGCATTGCCAGACTAATGATTCTCGTTCATTTAGGGTGAAGCTGGCAGGTAAGTTTTCCGTAACAGCGCCAAAGTATAGTGCAGCCAATAATTTCATGGGATGAGGGGCGGCATCAATGACGCTGGAAATGGAAGCAGGAGACCCGCAAGCTTGAGTAAATGATTGAAGAGTTAGTTCATAACTTGTACTGAGGTCAGCAGGCGGTGAGAGTTGAAGAATGGTTTCCTGCAGATGTTTGGTCTGAGCATGAGAAGCCAAATAGCAGTACTTCGAAGTGTCTGCCATAGTGTATATACCGAACCCTCCATCCTTGATTGGCAAGGTGGCTAAACGTCGTTGGAATAATCCAAACCCAGCACCATCACCTACTGTGAGCTGTCGTAAGTATTGGAGTAGGTGCTTGTCATAAACTGTAGAGGTGGCTTGCAGATGAGCAGGGAAGGTAGTGCGCATCGCGAAATAGAGTCTAGAAACCCCAATACAATTTCTCAGAAGCAACAACTCACACTGTGGGTCGTGAAGTTGTTGAACTTTCTGCATCAACTGGATGGTTTTATCCACCCTGTGAAGAACAATATCACTGCAATATTGAGGTTCTAGGCTAACAGGGCCTCCCAATAGTTTTACACCATGCAATGGCCTGCCAATGTCACTTGGGAAGACACCACTTTGACTGCATCTTGGATCTGGTGATGGCCAGTAGATTTCAGTCTTTTTGATGTTCAGTTGTAGTCCTCGCTTCGGCCCTGCCATCTGTATGATGTTCAAAGCCTTAGCTACCTCCATTGTATCTCCAGAAATGGTGCCATCATCCAGGTACCATGCATGGAGATCTAGCTTGCATTGATTAGCAATCATGTTGACAAGAGGTTGTAATGTTAGAGCAAATAATAGAGGGCCAAGGGGATCTCCCTGTTGCACGCCTTGAGCAGATGAAAGTATGGAGTCATTATAATAGAGCCGGGCAGGATTTGAATAGAAAAACTCCACCCACCGAGATATGCTTGGGCAGTGGGTTCTAACTTCTCTAATCATTGAGGATCTGTCTACAAGGTTAAAGGCATTGCTGAAATCTATGAGCATCATAGTATTGGTATTGCACTCACCTTTCATTTCTAGCAGCTTATTTGCAACATGTAATATGGCCTCACCACCACATGGCATACCCACTCCAATTTGATATGTTCCAAAATAAGGATCCAAGTCTTTACAGACTACAGTTGCAGTAAGCTTGGAGCAAAGTCTCCTTCATATAGTGCCAACTGCAATGGGTCGTATACCACCACCTGGTTTGAGTAATGGATTTAATGGAGCTCTAGCAATGTATTCTCCTAGTATAGAAGGACATTTCCCATCTAACCACAAATTGATTACACCTGTAATTGAAGTTAAGAGCTCTTCACCAACAGCTGCAGCAGGACCACTCAGGGCATCTAGTAGATGTTGCGCTCTAAGGACATCTCTGCCACATGAGGTGCCCTTAGGAAAACTTTTGATAGCAGTCAGAACTTGTGCAGCGTTTACTGATAAAGCAGGAGCATTGATGTCTTCTGCAGGAATTGAATGTGGTGGGGCTTGTGGGTGTTTCATTTGGAGGTCTTGTAATGTGTCAGGTGTAGGAGGGGCTAGTCCGTCAGAGGAGAGTATGCGAATGGCTGCAGTATAATGGCCATATGTTAATTTCTTCCTGCAGGCGTCCACATTGGAGTTCTTTTGCTTCTTCTTTTTGGTAGTGGATTGTTTTTGTTTGTCATTCTGGCTAGAAGATGTGAGCAACCACTGAGCTAGCTTACTGCACCCATTGGGATCCTTCCACTGGGTCAATGATTGGTTAATAACAGCAATTTGAAGCTTCTTTCTGTTGCCAGATCTTGCTTCAGTCGAACTCTTAGGCATATAAAGGTTTAAAGTGCACACAAGCAGAAGCAACAGTTGCAACCAAGACTCTACATTAGAAGGACTAGCAATGACTTTGTCTAATGCTGCTTTTAATGTTCGAGAAAAGTTCAGTCTGCATGATGGAGGTATACTTACAGTGGTGATTATACGTTTCTGAAAAATACAATTAAGTAATTCAACTGTAAGGCCACAATACTGAGCAATATGTGGATCATTAACTGGAGGGTTATTAGATTGTGGAGGTTTCTCAACCCCATGAATTAGAAAATCAATTCTACCCTCATTATATGGACCAGGGATTATATCGCCAGGTTGATGATTACAACAGGATTTCTTCCAAGCATGAGTATGCAGGCATTTGATGCAGAGCCACATCTGCATGGCATGCAGACTCTTTTCCCAAGCAAAATAGCATTTAATGTTGTTGCGTATTCTATCACGACATTTCTCTTTATCATTGTCAGTGGGAAAATGCTTATCATGTAGGTGTTTGTAAATTGCGCTTTTAGCGTACCCTCTGCCACCAACACCTCCCATGCATCCATCATAGCTCTTGAATGGGCAAGGAATTTTGTCGCTTTGAGTTGAAGTAGATGGGTGTTGGGAATATATATGTACGGTGTTCTGAGATGTGTTTTGGGGGTTTGACAGAGAGCAGGCGTTGTGGTAGGATGGGGATGAAGATGGAGATGAAGATAGGGATGAAGCATGGCCGAGTGGTGTTGAAGATGAAGCTTTCCTGGATATTGTTGTAGGCATAATAGATGAAGATGAAGATAACTACCGCAACTTCCCTAGATTGAGAGAAAGTTCTGATCTGTGTAGAGCGTCATATGCCAGGAAATAACGGGACGATAAAATCGCCCAGAGCCTCTCTCTCCTAGTTATTATTATTATTATTATTATTAAAATTTTTCTTAATGGATAAAGAATATTACATTAACTAGTTGGAAGCCTAACAAGCTAAGCTCCAACAACGCACTACTACATGAATTGAACAGGTTGCCGTGCTAACCTACCAGCGAGCCTCATGGGTAACCTAGACAAGGAAGCCGAAGCGGGAGGGGGGCTGAGATTGTGTCACAAGGGGGGCAAGCTAACTCTACCGTCCATGTTAATTCCTGCAATATTACGTCATTGGGGACTCGAACCTGGGACCTCCTGGAGCGCATGAAACTTTGGGGAACGGGGATGACCAGCTGAGCTAGGACCCGTTCTTTATTATTATTTTATTTTATTTTTTATTTATTTATTTTATTTATTTTTTTGAAAGGGAGCCGCAGAGGCATATATTAAGAAAAACCAAGAGGTATAGTTACAGAGACTTGGCTGGGAGTCGCGCAACAAGTTGCGCCCCAATGCCTTTTTGAATAATAATTTCTAGTCTATGAAAAAGAGAACTTCATAAATGGTTATTAACATTGTGAGTATCCATCCAATTCTTCAAACGCTTCATGAAGTCAATAACATCATCACCTAATTAGCCCAAGGTTGTGAAAGCCAGTACACCAAAACTATACCCATTGGACGAACATAACTCTGCATATTTATTGCGTTTCTGGGTAATGGCAGCGGCAATGGCCTGTCCGGATGTGAAGCTTCGGTTTCCACATTTAGAAAATGGGGAGACACCGGTGACATCAAAGCAGATATGATGTCCATTTTCCCAATTGTAGACCATAATATCCGCCGGTTTGGGAGGAGTACTCCTATCTTCCGTGGGTATCGAAAATTCTTTCCTGGCAGCGACTCCTGCTTTATAACATAACTCAGCAAATAAGTCTCTTACCAAGTCATGTCGAAATTTCAATCCAACCTCGCTTGCACAATGGATTTCATGATCTCCAAAACGATCCATAATCATGTTGCAGCATGAACAAAGGATATCCTCGTCGAAAAGTGGTATGCCCAGCCTATATTGCAGAACTGACCTGAATTGGCGCGACCCTATGGACTGGTTCAATCCATGGATGGGGATAGCTTTGAGGTAGTCTTGTGCATGGGCTTTCTTGTTGCACTTCCATAAAATGGAATCCCGTTCAGACATAACAAAAGTGGTAGGAATAGACTTTGTAACAGCATCAAAATAACGTGTCGCCAGATGGTGCATAGGCTGGGGGGCAATGTCATTGATGTCGAACGAAGACGAAGAAAAACCACAAGTTTGCATGTAAGAGTCCAACGCAGACTGGAAGTTGGGACCAAGATCTGTTGATCCTTGTAAAATGTTGCTTTTCAGATACTTGGTTTGGTAACATGAGGCAATGTAGCAGTATCGGCTGGTATCCTCCATTGTGTAAACACCCAAAACTCCGTAGTTGATAGGTAACGTAGATATACGCTGCTGAAGCAGTCCAAAACCCGCCCCATCTGCAGTGACTAAGTAGCGTAGAAACTGGATTAGATGATGGTCGAAACGTTGTTGGGCAGAGTCTAGAACTTGAGGCCGAGTTGTTCTCATAGTGAAATACAACTTCGAGACACCAGCGCAGTTACGAAGAAGTAACAACTCGCTTTGTGGATCGTTGAGCTTTTTAATGCAGTACATGAGTTGTGCAGTTTTGTCGCCACGATCTAGAATGGTGTTGCTACAATATTCCGTGATTAAACTGACAGCGCCACCCAGTAAACGAACACCTTCCACAGGCCTGCCAATATCCGGTGGGAAAAGTTGATTGCAACATGTATCTGGACTAGGCCATAACACTTCTGTTTTTCGGATATTCAAGCATAAACCTCTTGCCGGCCCATCTTCTCTAATAATCTGCAATGTTCTTGCCACTTCTATAGAGTCCCCTACAAGTGTTCCATCATCCAAGTACCATGAATGAAGGTCAAGTGAGCATTCTGAAGTTATCTTACAAACAAGAGGGTGCAGTGCAAGAGAGGAGAGCATCGGTCCAAGCGGATCACCTTGCTGAACTCCCTGGGCAGACAACAATGTATGTTCGTTGTAATACAATTTGGCCGGCTTAGCATAACAAAACTCGACCCATTTCGAGATACCAGGGTATCTTTCACGAACTTCATTGATTAAAACAGATCAACTAACTAAATTAAAGGCGTTTGTGAAATCAATAATCATCATTGTCATGTGGTCTTGGTCACCTTTTAATTCCATAAGTAGATTTGCAGCGTGCACGATAGTCTCTCCCCCACGGGGAATCCCAACACCAAACTGGTGGTTGCCGAGGTAGCGTGTCATATCTTTGAGAACTGCAGCTGCTGCGATTTTGGAACACAGACGGTGCCAAATTGTTCCCACAACAATTGGGCGTATTCCACCACCAGGTTTCAGTAATGGGGTTATTATTGAGCTGGCAATATATTCTCCCAGGGCAGAAGGACATGAACCAGAGATCCATAGATTAACAACACCAGTGATGGCCGCAATAAGGTCTTCTGACACAGCTGTTGCTGCACCACTAGTAGCATCAAGTAGGTGTTGAGCGCGTAGTCCATCACGTCCATAAGAAGTTATTTTCGGGAAGCTTCTTATGGCTTTCAGCACTGCCTGAGTGTCTACAGAAATTGCATAAGATGCAGGATCCTCAGAAGGGATGTTAGGTGATCGTGCAGAAGGGTGTTTCAATTGTAATTCGTAGAGTGTGTCAGGAGTATCAAGTGCTACACCATCGGAGGATAAGATGTGAATAGTTGTTGTGTAATGGAATGCACTCAACTTCTTTTGACATGCTTCAACATTAGTTTTGCGTTTCTTCCGTTGTGGCTGTTTACGTTGTTGTTGTGTCTGTTGGTTACGCTGTGCAACTTAATGTAGATGCCGAAAAATACTGATACACCTATTAGGTTGACCCCACTGGATTAAAGATTGGTTGATGGCATCTATTTGCAATTTCTTCCTCGTGCTTGAGCGACTCTCATTGGCATTGTTTGGTACATACAGGTTTAAGGTACAGATAGGTAACAACAAAAGCTGTAACCAAAGAGAAATCTCACCTGGGTTAGACAACACTCTATCAAGTGCAGTTTTTAAAGCCCTGGAGAAGTTCAATATGCACGGTGGTGGTATGCTGGAAGTTGTAGTGAATTTCTTCTGGTAAACCAAGTCCAGCAACTCAAGAGACAAAACAATTGTGTCATTCGGCATATCTGACGATTCTGCAGCAACAGGGGGAGATTCATTGGTCACATGCTTATCAATTCCATGTATCAGAAAGTCTGCATTTCGGCCATTGAAAGGTCCTAGTAAGATGTTTCTTTTATGGGGACGACAAGGCCGCTTCCAAGATTGCACTTTCATACAGTCTCCAGGCATTGTAAACACGAACATTAGTACATATTTGTTCTTTGCAAGTTGTCAGACGTGTTGCAGATGGTTAATGGTGATCACGAATGTGGCGAAGAATTCAGGTTTTTGCGTAACCTCTTCCATTGTATCCATCCTAGCAGTCATCAAATTTTTTGAATGGACAATGTACTAACTTTCCATCTGTTGAATCTGTGAAAGGATCATCGGGCTCTTCCGTGTCTAAGAGTGATTGCACTTGGGAAGATGAAGAGTTTCTGGTGATCGGTATTGCAACATCCACGATAATCGCAATAACCGTTCAACAAAATCTAAACAACCAGCAAAACCCTCACGAAAGTGGAATCAAAATGCAGAGAAGAAAATGACGGATCAAACGATGTACAGGGTGAAGTAATTGTGAGTGCTAGGAATCGTGAAATAATAGAAAAAACAATATAGGTTTTCAATCGCATATATCATCGCTGGAGTTTCTCTCTCCTGCGTATTATCGAAATTATTATTTTTTTTTTATTTTTTTTTATAAAAAGGTACCTCCGAGGGCATTTATTGAAATAAATAAAGATCCGTTTATACGGAGTTTGTTGGTAGTCTAGCCACCAACTGCGCACCAACGCCCTTTTTAATTGCAATTCTATTCTATGAAACAAAAAGCAACCATTGTCACAATTTGCATTGTTGTTGGCCAGGCAGTTCTTCAGGCTCTTCAAGAATGTGATTGTGTCGTCGCCTAATTCACCTAGGGTGGTGAATGAGAGAATACCTAACCCATATCCATGCGTATCACAAGTGGCCAGGTATTTATTACGCTTGCGAAGAACCGCTCTATCTATAGCTTGGCCTGGTTTGAAGTAATGGATGTCACCGGTGAACGGTGAAACACCGGTGAACGGTGAAACACCGGTGATATCTAGGTAAGTGTCCTTTCTATTATCCCAGTTATAAACGAGAAAATCAGATGGCAACAAGGTTGTGTTGTTGTTGGAGGTGAAACCCAGGGCTGCTTCTTTCCTTACCGTAACAGCAGCTCGAAAGCATATATCAATGAAGACGTCACGTACAAGGTCGTGGCGGAATTTATTTCCGACTTTACTAGCGCAGTGAAGTGCATGGTCTCCATAGATGTTCATATCCCGTTTGCAACTGGTACACTTACTTCCTTCTGTAAAGAGGGGGATACCAAGACGGTAACTGAGTACACATCGAAACTGCTGCGGATTCAGCGCTTGATTAAGGCCACTGATCGGCATCGCAAATAGGTAATCCTGGGCATGTTTCATCTGGTTTCTCTGCCAAAGTACACTATCTCGAACTGACATAGGGAAGGTGGTTGGTAGTTGTTTCTTCACGGCCTCAAAAAAAGTTACGGTCAGGGTATGCATTGAATGCATGGGAGGGGGGCAGCAACGTTAAAGCTGAGTGGTGAAGATTCAAGCCCACACACTTGGATGTAAATTTGCAAAGCCTTTTGAGTTACGAGACTGGGGTCTTTCAGAGCTATATTGTGTAAGATGATGTGCTGAACTGCTTGGGTTTGAGATTGCGATGCCAGGTAGCAGTGTTTCGAAGTGTCTGAGATAGTGTAAACTCCTAGTCCGCCGTCTCTGATAGGAAGAGTCTCCAAACGAAACTGCAATGGGCCAAACCCTGCGCCATCAGCCGTGATTAGAAGCCGCAAGTATTGATATAAGTGAGTGTCAAAACGAGAGGTTGTCTGTTCCAATGAATCTGGGCATATAGTCCGCATCGTGAAATAAAGTTTAGACACACCACAACATTTACGTAATAGCAGCAGTTCACATTGGGGATCTTTGAGATTCTTGACAGCGGTCATGAGCTGTATAGTCTTCTCAACTCTTTGTAGAACCAAGTCTTTGCAAAATTGTAGGCTAACATGGCCGCATAGCAGTTTAACTCCTGATGATGGTCTACTAATATTGATGGGGAAGACGTTGGGTTCGTAGCTTCTAGGGTCTTCAACCGGCCAGAAAACTTCAGTCTTATGAACGTTAAGATGAAGTCCCCTTGAAGTTCCTTCCGTCTGAATAATATGCAAAGCTCTGGAGACCTCTACAGTGTCGTCGATAAGTGTCCTGTCGTCCAGGTACTGGGTTTGCAGGTCTAGTTTGCAGTTGGCGGCGACGTTTTTCACTATAGGATGGAGCGTGAGTGCAAAAAGCAACGGTCCCAAGGGGTCACCTTGTTGTACTCCCTGTGTCGATGAAAGAACGAAATCATTGTAGTAGAGTCTGGCAGGGGTTGCGTAGCAAAATTCCACCCATTGTGAGATGGCCGGGCACTGTGATCGCACTTCCTTAACCATTGTGGATCTATCCACCAAGTTGAATACATTTGTAAAATCGACGAGTAGCATAGTGGTACCGGGTTCGTGGCCTTTCATCTCCATTAGCCTGTTGACAGAATGGAGAATGCCTTCTCCTCCACAAGGCACTCCTACTCCAAATTGGTAGCCTCCCAGGTACATAGAAATGTCTTTTCCAACTTTGTTGGCTGCCAGTTTAGAGACTAATCTCCTCCAAATGGTTCCTACGGCGATTGGCCGAATACTACCACCGGGATTCTGTAGCGGGGTGAGAGGAGCGCTAGCTATGAATTTACCATGCACATACGGACACTTACCTGATAGCCATAGATTATTCACCTTAGTAATTGATGATAACAGTTCATCCGCAACCGCGTTCACCACACCACCAATAGCATCGAGGAGATGTTGTGCACGCAAACCATCTCTCCCGCACGACGTTCCTTTGGGAAAGCTTTTAATAGCTTTGAGGACTGTCGTTGTATCCACAGTAAGTGCATCACAAGGAATAGTATCGACTGTAATGGTAGGTGATGGAGCAGTGGGGTGCTTGTCTGCTAATTCCATAAGAGTAGCCTCAGTGCATGGGGCTATGCCATTTGATGAAAGCACCTTAATTGTTGTAGTATAGTGACCATGTGAGATCTTCTTTCGACATGCTTCTAGAATGAAAGCGTTTTGTGATTGCTTGCTCTTCGGTTTGCTAGGCATTTTGCGTTTTGGAAGTTCCAGCAACTTGGTAATTAAGGTGAGGCAACCGTTAGATTCTCGCCAATCTTGTAAGGCCTGGTGAATAAAGGAAATTTGTAATTTTTTCTTGTTGCCAGACCTTTCCTCAGAAGAGTTTTTAGGGCGATATAGATTGAGGGTACAAATGGGGAACAACAAAAGTTTAATCTATGTAGATATATCTGCAGGGTTGCAAATCACAACATCTAAGCAGGATGTAAGTGTTCTAGAAAAACTTAACCTGCAAGGTGGAGGAATGCTGGGGATTGTAGTGAAGTGCCTCTGGAAAACGTCATTCAGTAACTCCGGTGATAGAGATACAAACAACATATCTGTCTCAGTGATTGGTGTATCACTGACCGTGGTTGGAGTACTGGGAATGTCTGAAATGAGAAACTTAACGTGTCCATCTTTGTCAACAGGCCCTGCTATGATCACGTTATTCTGGCTACAGGTTTTCTTCCAAGCATGTATGATTATACAGTGACTGCACAACCGACAGCGCATATGTTGTAGGGCTGCTTACCAAGCAATGTATGTACCCCTGTCTGTGGCAAGCCTTTCTATGCATTGTTGCTTGGCCTGATCGGTCGGAAAATGCCTATCATTAAGATGTCTTTGGAAGGAACTGCGAACATATCCTCTCCCATTAATTCCATTGCCGCATTCATCATAATCCTTGAATGGACATGGAATCCGGCCATCGTTGTGTATAGGTGATCTGGATACAATATTGTAAGGAGAGTGTGATCTAGATGTTCCACATAAGACACTGATGATGATTTTGTAGGTTGGGGTGAAGAAGAACATGCTCACGTTCTGGGCATCGTAACTGCCAATAACTGCCTCAAGTTTATAGGAATAGTGAAGATCAGTTCGTGAAAAATGCATCCCACGAAAGATTATAATAAGGGGAATTGAAAGGAAGGTATTTTGATGGAAATATGTGGAAGAAGACCGGAGACAATGTCGGAAAACGTTTCCCAGGGTTTCAATCGCCTGAAAATCGCCGAGACACTCTCTCTCTTCCCCTTATTATTATTATAAATTATTATTATTATTATTATGAAAAGGAGTCACTGAGGATTTATTAATAAAACCAAGATTTATATTTACAAAGACTTGGTTGGGAGTCGCGCAACAAGTTGTGCTCCTATGCTTTTTTTGAATAATAATACCTAGTCGATGGAAGAGAGAACTGCCTAGTTGGTTGTTAATATCGTGATTCGCCATGCAGTTCTTCAACCTCTTAAGGAATTCTATAACATCATCCCCTAATTTTCCCAAGTTTGAAAATGCCAGAACACCTAGGCTATATCCATGAGCCGAACATATCTCAGCATATTTGTTACGCTTACGGGTAATGGCAGCTGAAATGGCATGTCCCGGTGTGAAACTGCGGTTTCCGCCTTTAGAAAATGGGGAAACACCAGTCACGTCAAAGCAAATATCTCATCTGTTATCCCAGTTGTAAACCATGATGTCGGCCGGCTTGAGAGGCGTACGACTGTTGGATGTGAGACCAAATGAAGCCTCTTTCCTTGCTGCCACACCGGCCTTATAACATAACTCAAAGAAAAGATCTCTGACCATATCGTGTCGATACTTCAAACCAACTTCGCTGGCACAATGGATGGCATGATCTCCAAACCGATCCATAACTCTTTTGCAACATGAACAGAGACTATCTTCGTCGAATAAGGGTATGCCAAGGCGGTACTGGAGTACTGACCGGCCTTATTATTATTATTATTATAAAAGGGAGCCACTAAGGAATTTATTAATCAAAAACAATATTACAAGAGATGGTGGGTATCCTAGCAACAAGTTGGGCACCAACACCTTTTTGAATAACGATTCCTAGCCTATGAAAAAGAGAATTGCCTATCTTAAAGTTGGCATCATGTCCTGCCATGCAATTCCTTAATCTCTTCAGGAAAGTTAATAAATCCGTACTAAGCTCGCCAAAAGTGGAGAAATCCAAAACACCGAACTCGTACCCGAGAGAAGTGCAAACATCTAAGTATTTAGTGTTCTTGCGAGTAATTGCTGCAGAAATGGCATGACCTGGTATGAAGTGGCGTGTCTTAGCACTGGTAAACGGAGAGACCCCAGTGACGTCGAGACAAACATCCTTCCCATCCACCCAATTATAAACCATGATGTCCGCCGGCCGAAAATCCTTATTATTGATAACGCCCAAAGAAACCTCTTTTCTAGCCGCAACCCCAGCTCTGTAACACATGTCTGCCAGAATATCTTTTACTAAATCATGTCTGAATTTAAGCCCGACATCGCTAGCACAATGGATAGCGTGGTCTCCAAAGATATCCATGAGTTTGCCACAACAGGTACATTTATTACCTTCCTCAAAAAGGGGTATAGCTAAACGATATTGTAAGACCGAGCTAAACTTCCTGGAACCAACTGCCTGGTTGATCCCAGGAATAGGTATTGCCTTAAGGAAATCCATAGCATGATCAGATCTATTACATTGCCAAACAGTAGCTTCACGTGTAGAAAAAGAAAAGCGAGTAAGTATCTTTTCCCTGATAGCTCCAAAGTAGATAGCTGCCAATGACATCATGTAATGGGGGGCGGCATCATTAATGTTGAAATCAGGGAGGGGATCTCACAAGCTTGTGTGAAACTCTGTAAAGTAGTATGGAAACCAAGGCATAAGTCGGTTGTTGCAGGCAGCCTCAAAATAGAATTCTGCAAAAGCTGGGTCTGTGCTTGAGATGCAAGGTAACAGTACTGCATAGTATCTGTCATAGTAAGAATACCCAGACCACCATCTTTGATGGGGAGATTGGCTAGTCGCTGTTGGACTAAGCCAAAACTAGCCCCATCTCCGACTATAAGACGACGAAGATACTGCATAAGACAATCATCAAAGCGCGTGGCAACATTCTGAATCGCCTGGGGGAAAGTAGTGCGTAGGGAAAAATATAACCTCGAAACTCCAGTACAGTTGCGCAAAAGCAAAAGTTCACACTGAGGATCCTGCAGCTCTTGAATCTTGTCAATGAGCTGAGAGGTTTTGTCAACCCTGTTCAACACCACATTACTACAGAAGTTCATATCTAGGCTGACTGGTCCACCAAGCAATTTAACACCATCTTTTGTCTTACCAATATTCGCAGGAAAGGCATTATCGGAATCCCTTCTCAGGTCATAAGAGGGCCAAAATAATTCAGTCTTCGAAATATTCAGATGTAACCCGTAGACTGGTCCGTCCTCTTGGAGAATCTTCAATTCCTTAGACACTTCCATAGTGTCACCTGCGATGGTGTCATCGTCTAAATACCAGGCATGGAAATCCAACATACAAGTGGATGCAATCTTCTCGATAAGAGGGTGCAAAGCTAAAGCAAAAAGAAGGGGATCAAGAGGGTCGCGCTGCTGAACCCCTTGTGTCGAGGAGAGTAAGTGCTCTTGATAATATAGTCTGGCGGGTTGCATATAGCAGAATTCAACCCAACGAGAGATGCTAGGGCAGTGTGTTCTTACCTCACGGATAATAGTGGATCGATCAACCATGTTGAATGCATTCGAAAAATCTATTAATAACATAGATTTGGTGTTATCAGATCCATGCATTTCAAGCAATCTATTCGCCGCGTGTAGAATACTCTCTCCGCCGCAAGGGATGCCAACTCCATATTGGTGATTGCCAAGATAGTTGTTCAAGTTTTTGCAAACTGAAGTAGCTGCTAACTTAGAACACAGCCTACGCCAGATGGTGCCTACCGCAATTAGTCTCAAACCACCACCAGGTTTAAGTAGTGGGGTTAAGGGAGCACTGGCCACAAATATACCAAGGGAAGGAGGACATTTACCTGCAAGCCACAGGTTCACGACGCCAGTAATCGACAGCAGCAACTCATCAGAAATCGCAGCACCATCTCCACTCATGGCGTCCAACAAGTGTTGAGCACGGAGACCGTCTCTGCCACAAGATGTCCCCTTGGGGAAGCTCTTTAGGGCTGCAAGTAACACCTTGGAATCAACAGTCAGGAAAGGTGTTGAAACAGCTTCAGTGGATATAGTAGGGGGTGGAGCATATGGATGTTTCTGCTGGAGTTCGAACAAGGTGTCTGCGGTAGGTTGAGCAACGCCACTGGAAGATAGAATGCGAATTGCTGCTGTGTAGTGGCCATAACTCAGCTTTTTTCGACAGGCTTCTAGATGTCGCTTCGTCTTCTTTTTGCTAGGAGCACGCTGTGTAGAAGATCTTTTGGTCAGGCCAAGAAATTGTTGTACCAAACTGATGCAGCCGGAAGGTTCCCTCCAAACCAACAAAGCTTTGTTTATAGCAGCAGTCTGCAACTTCTTTCTCGTACCGGAGCGTTCCTCACTGGAACTCTGAGGTTCATACATGTTTAGTGTACAAATTGGCAGTAGTAACAATCGTATCCAGGCTGCAATGTTCATGGGATTAGCTAGAACAAAATCTAAAGCAGACTTGAGAGCACGCGAAAAATGTAACCTGCAGTGTGAAGGAATACTAACAGTCGTAGGTATTTGTCGTTGCAGCATCAGATTTAGTATCTCCACATTAAGGCCTGCAAACTCTTCATCACCTGCAAGCTCTTCACTCACTGAAACACCTGCACCAGGGTTATCCACTGCACCAGGCGAAGCATTTCGTGGTTTCGTAACACCATGAATCAGGAAATCTGCACCAATTCCATTGAACGGCCCTGGAACGACATCTGCAGAATGCAACTTGTTTTTGCAGGCCATTTTCCATGTATGCGTAGTCATGCATTTGGTGCATAACCAGGATTCCAACTCCAACAGATTGCTTTCCCATGCTGTGAAGCAGCTCTCGTTAGTCCGAATCCTTTCTATGCAAACCAATCTGGCATCCTCTGTTGGAAAGTGGTGGTCTTTCAGATGTCTTGTTAAACCAGTCCTGGAGTAACCCAAACCACCAGGACCTCCTTGACAGCCATCAAAAGTTGCGAAAGGACAAGGAAGCTTATCACTCTGCGAAGATGAGTCCATGGAGGATTGGGAATCAGGCCTGCCATTCCTACGGATTCCTGATGAAGCTGAAGAACGTGTTATGGGCATAGAAAAATCTAGGGGAAAGCTGAGTATGAGAAACAGAAAAACCCTAGAAAAACTATGTCTTTCATCCCTATATGCGATCAAACAATAAACAAAGAGGAAACAGGGAGATGTATACGTTGAATTCACGGACAAAGGCAGGGGTGATTTCTGGTTTTCAGTCGCCTGAAAATCCCCCCCCCCCCCCCCCCCCACAATCACCGGAGCTTCTCTTTCCTAGGGTTTGGTTATTATTATTATTATTATTATTATGAAAACGTACCTCTGAGGGCTTTTATTGAAAATAGGGAAAATAGTAACATTACAAGAAATGTGTTGGTAACCTAGCTACAAGCTGGGATTTTATTATTATTATTATTATAAAAGATGCCACTAAGGCTATATTGAAGAAAAAAGAGTTAATTACAAAGATTTGGCAGGGAGTCGAGCAACAAGTTGTGCTCCCACACCTTTTTGAATAATAATACCTAATCTATGGAAGAGAGAACTACCCAAGTTATTATTAACATCATGACTTGCCATACAGTTTTTCAAACGATTTACAAGGACGATAATGTCATCACCTAACTCACCTAAGGTTGAGAAGGCTAGAACCCCAAATTCATATTCATGAGTCAGACATAGACTGGCGTATTTGTTACGTTTGCGAGTAATAGATGCTGATATTGCATGCCCTGGAGTGAAGGACCGATTCCCACCTTTAGAAAATGGTGAAACACCTGTCACATCGAAACATGTATCTTTGCCATTATCCCAATTGAAGACCATAATATCTGCTGGTTTAAGGGGTGTGTTCGTGTTGGAGGTAAGTCCTAACGAAGCTTCCTTCCTGGCTGCCACTCCGGCTTTATAACATAATTCCACAAAGAGGTCTCGTACCATATCATGTCTGTATTTCAGTCCCACTTCGCTTGCACAATGGATTGCGTGATCACCAAAACGATCCATTTCGCGTTTACAACATGAGCATGTACTATTCTCCTCAAAAAGGGGGATACCCATTCGGTATTGAAGCACTGATCTGAACTGACGTGGCCCGATGGACTGGTTAAGACCTTGAATTGGAATAGCTTTTAAATAATTCTGTGCGTGTGGTTTTTTGTTACACTGCCATAAGATTGAGTCCCTCGTAGATAACGTGTAAGAAGTGCGTATATTCCTAGTGACTACTTCAAAATAACGACTCGCCAGTTGATGCATAGGATGTGGGGTGAAATCGTTAATGTTAAAAGTAGCAGGGCATAAGTCACAGGTACTTACGTAATCATCTAGTGCTTCTTCGAAGTTTGGACTCGGGTCTGCCGTACACTGAAGGATGGAGCTTTGGAGTTGTCTTGTTTGGAGGCATGCAGCAATATAGCACTACTTGGTGGTATCAGCCATGGTGTATATTCCCAAACCTCCATCAGCAAATGGTAGAGTAGCGATCCTCTGCTGTAATGGACCGAAACCTGGTCCATCTCCTGTTATTAGATGCTGAAGGAAACTGATAAGGTGCTGATCGAACTGAAGTCGTGAACGCTGTAGTACACTTGGTATGGTTGTTCGCATCGTTAAATAAAGCTTTGAGACACCAGCACAGTTGCGTAAGAGTAAGAGCTCGCTTTGTGGATCTTTAAGCCTTTTAATGCAGTCCATTAGATGTGTAGTCTTATCAATCCTGGCTGAGATGATATCACTGCAGTATTGGTTGTTTGTACTTATAGGTCCACCTAATAGTTTTACTCCATCAACAGGTCTTCCAACAGCAGATGGGAACACACCATCTTCACAACATCTCGGGTCTGGTGTAGGCCAAAAAATTTCAGTCTTCCTAATGTTTAGGCATAATCCTCTTGCTGGACCATCTTGTTGTAAGATCTGCAGGCCTTTTGCAACTTCCAATGTGTCTCCGATTAGAGTTCCATCGTCTAGATACCACGCATGAAGATCCAGCTTGCAAGTGGAAGATATTTTGGTTACAAGAGGCTGGAGCACCAGGGAGAAAAGCAATGGACCTAGGGGATATCCCTGTTGGACGCCTTGTGCAGAAAACAAGATGGATTCGTTGTAGTACAGTTTTGCTGGATGTGCATAACAAAACTCGACCCATTTCGAGATGCTTGGACATCTGATACACACCTCGTTGAGCATGGCAGTTCTGTCGACAATGTTGAATGCATTAGTGAAGTCGATCAGTAACATTGTTGTGGTGTTTTGATCTCCTTTAAGCTCTAACAATCTGTTGACAGAATGTACGATGCCTTCACCTCCGCAGGGGATTCCTACCCCAAACTGGTGATTGCCTAGATAACCTGTCATGTCTTTGAGTACAGATGTTGCTGCTAGTTTCGAACATAATCTTCGCCAGATCGTTCCAACAGCGATTGGCCATAGACCACCACCAGGTTTGAGCAGAGGTGTCAGTGGTGCGCTGGCGATGTATTCTCCCAGAGTGGACGGGCATTTGCCAGCAAGCCAGAGATTGATGACACCGGTAATGGACACAAGGAGTTCATCAGCCACTGCTGCTGCCGCTCCACTGGTTGCATCTAGTAAATGCTGAGCTCGAAGTCCGTCTCAACCACATGAGGTGCCTTTTGGGAAACTTCTCAGAGCTTTAATCACTTCCTGTACATTTACAGACACAGCATCTGCATTAGGATTGTCAGTTGGGATGATAGGGGCCCTTGCTTGTGGGTGTTTAAGATGTAGTTCGTGGAGAGTATCTGTATTGGATTCAGCAACTCCACTAGAAGATAAAATACGTATTGCAGCAGTGTAATGTCCTTGGCTCAGTGTCTTCATGCATGCTTCTGTGTTGGTTTTAGGCTTTTTCTTCTTTGCAGGCTTGCGTCTCTGCTGCAGCGTTTCTTGTTCTTTGATCTTATCTAGTAGGCGTTGAATAATAGAGATACACCCACCTGGTTGGCTCCATTCTGTCAGGGATTGATTGATAGCAGCAATTTGGAGTTTCTTACGTGTTCCGGACCTTTCTTCAGTTGCATTGGTTGGCATGTACAGATTAAGTGTACAGATTGGAAATAATAATAGTTGTAACCATGCTGATAGGTCGTGGTATTTGTTAAGAAATCTGTCTAATGCTGTCTTGAGAACCCTAGAAAAATGCAGTCTGCATGGTGGTGGAATGCATGCTGTTGTGGTTATCCGCTTCTGGTAGACTAAGTTTAAAAGTTCTAGAGATAATCCATGTGTTTCGTCTGTTACAGGGGTTGTAGAAGAGGATGCTCCAATCTCTTCGGTTCCAGGGGATGCAGCCACAGGTTTAACAATCCCGTATATTAGAATATCATTGTTGGGTCTGGTAAAGATGTTTCCATTTTGTGGACGGCATGGTCTTTTCCAAGATTGTATCTTCATGCATTCTCCACACAACCACATCTGTAACCAAGATTGTATCTTATTATTATTATTTTCTTTGCGGTATTTGAATTAACAATCAATGATAGTTTTCTTCAATTCTTCAACATTTTTGGTGTTTCAATTTTATTTTTGAATTCTTGTTTTCACTAATTGTAGAGAGGATTTCAGTTTTTCAGAGGTAGTGTTCTGGTTTTGGTGGGAGACGGAGATTTGGGTTTCAGTTTCGCTCACGATCGAAGTTTCGTTTCTCTACTTGAAGAATTGAATAAATAGGGTTTTACAGATTCGGGTTTTGTTGATTGCTTAACAATAGGAACCTTATTCAAATTAGGGTTTCAGTTTTTGGGGATTTCAGATTTGTTTAGTAATTTTCTTGGTTGGGTTTTGAAGGTTGAAGACAGTATAAGGATTTTGTGCTTTTAGTCCTGGTTTTAGAGATTTTGAGTTACGATTCTTCCAATTTTTCATCTCTGGTAAGTAGAAGTTGAAATTTTTTTTGGGGGTTTTTGTTGTAATTCTTTTTCTGTTGGTTTATTTGAACTTTTGAGACGAAGTTTCTCCAAGATTGTCTTCTGGGGGATGATTGTTTGGGATGAGGGTTTCGAATTTTGAAGGCAGGTTAGTGTTTTTTGAGTTCAGTTTTCGTTTTTCTTCATCTTCTGTTCTTTGAATATAAGAAATTTACTTCATAGTTTTAGGTATCAATTGTTTGATTACTGTGTGAATTCGAAGCTGATTTAGGAGGTGTTTTGGTTGTAATCCTCAGTGGTGCAAGTTTAATTAGTGTTCTGGTATATGGTAATTTGAGTTTTCATTGGTTGAAAACCTAAATTCCCATACACTAAATTCTAATTATTAGTTACAGGTTGCCTTTTTCATTCACTTGTTTTCCCAAACCTAGGGATGTTTTTGTGGTTGTTTGTATACTACTAAGCTTAATGCCTATAAGACGGTCTTCTAGATCATCATCATCTTCTCTGGATGATATCGGATCCCCTTCAAGGTCTGCACCCACATCTCAAATGGCATCTGCAACAACACATGAGGGTCGGGATCATTGTCCATTTATAAATTATGATGGATGTAAGGATGGTTGCGGGGGTAGGGGTTATGCAAGAACTTCAATTTACAGACATATGAAAGATATGCATTTTCCCAATGAGGAAGCAAAAGAGATCTGCAGAGAACGTATACGTGCCAATCTGGACTGCTGCAATGCGTGGGAAAAGAGGTTGGCCGATATGAAATTGCGATTGTGTATGAAGTGTTTACACACACATGTATGGAGGAAAGCGTGTCGTGATCCAAGTCATAGTAGTGAAGTTATCAATGGGCCTTTCAACGGCACCGGGGATGATTTTCTTATACATGATACTGCGAAACCTCAACATTCACTAAATGACGCAGATGATAGTACACCGATTGAGGAGGTTGTGGGTACCTTAACTGTCGAGATGCTTGATCTAATTTTTCAACGGAAAATAACAATTACAGTAAGTATTCCCCCACTTTGTAGATTGTCGTTCTCTATAGCCCTAAAATCTTCACCAGATAATGTGATTGCTAAACCCCTGGATTTATGTGCATGGTTGAATCTGTTGTTGTTGCCTGTCTGCACTTTGAATTTGTATATGCCTAAAAATTCCAATGAAGAGAGATCAGGTGTAAGGAAGAAGTTACAGATAGCTTCCATAAACGAAGCACTTGCAACTTGGAAGGAACCTTACGGATGTTACAGTTTGGTGCAGAAAGTATTGGAGTTGTCCAAACCAAGCCACCACCGGCAAAAACGACCTTCCAGGAAGATGAAGGATGCCAATCTTGAGGCCTGTAGAAGGAAGTTAATAAATGGTCATTACACAACTGCAATCCGTGTTCTGTCATCTAAGGGGGTTGCTCCATCTATACCGGACACATTACATGAATTGCAACTGAAAGATCCCTCTGCACCACCTCCAATCATTCCTGTGGATAACCCCTCGTCAAATGCATTATATGTGGATTTTAAAAGTGTTTTACAGGCTTTTAAGAGCTTCCCTAAAGGAACAACGTGTGGGAGAGATGGTCTTAGAGATCAACATTTGTTGGATGCTCTTAGTGGTGCTGCAGCAGATGTTGCTGGTGATATCCTACAATCTATTGCAGGTGTTGTTAACTTATGGCTAGATGGGAGATGTCCTGCAATCCTTGGTGAGTATGTAGCTAGTGCACCATAAACACCTTTCTCAAGCCTGGTGGTGGTTTGAGACCCATTGCAGTGGGCACAATTTGGAGAAGAGTATGTTCCAAGTTTGGCAGCTACATCTGTGTGTAAGGATATGACCTCTTATCTTGGAAATCATCAGTTTGGTGTTGGAATACCATGTAGGGGAGAGGGTATTTTACACTCAGCAAACAAGCTTCTAGAGATGAAAGGCAGCCATGATAACATGACTATGATGCTTATAGATTTTTATAATGCTTTTAATTTGGTGAACAAGGCTGTCTTAATCAATGAGGTTAGATCCAAATGTCCCAGCATATCCAGGTGGATAGAATTTTGTTACTCGAAACCAGCTAGGCTCTACTACAATGATGCAATTATATCCTCAGCACAGGGTGTACAACAAGGTGATCAATTGGGTCCATTACTTTTTGCTCTTATATTACATCCGCTTGTAAACAAAATTGCAGTTAAGTGCACTCTTGACCTTCACGCATGGTACCTTGATGATGGCACCATTGCTGGCGATACAATGGAATTAGCCAAGGCGCTTAAGATAATTCAAGATGATGGGACTGCCAGGGGTCTGCATTTGAATGTCAGTAAAAATGAGATTTTCTGGCCTACGGTAGATCCCAGGAGAAATGTCACAGGTATTTTTCCAACCAATTTTAGCAGACCCAGTACTGGTGTCAAATTGCTTGGAAGGGCAGTGATCCTTGACTTGCAATACTGCACTAACATTGTTACAGAAAGAGTGGAGAAATCTGTGAGATTAATGAATTCTTTTAAAAAGCTACAGGACCCACAAAGTGAATTGCTTCTCTTACGCAATTGCACTGGGGTGTCCAAGCTATATTTTACATTGTGCACAACTTCTCCTTTAGCTTTGCAGTCAGCTACGACTTTATTTGATAATCAGCTGGGTCAATACTTGAGACATTTAGTGGTGGGTGATGGTGCTGGGTTTGGGCAAATTCAACAGAGAATGACTACTTTTCCCATTAAAGATGGTGGTTTAGGAGTTTATACTATGTCAGATACTTCCAAGTATTGCTATCTTGCATCGTGTGCTCAAACACAGCATCTGCAACACATTTTGTTACAGGGTAATCCACATTCGATTCTGGCCAGAGTTATCAACAAGCATTGCAGATATACACTCAGTTCTGTGGCCTTAATTCTTCTGATTTCAACATTAGTAATGGTGCCCCCCATTTCATAAAGTCACTGGCAGCTTGTTATTTTGATGTGGTTAAGAAGGATTTGTCCACCAAGTACTCTTTATCTGCAAGGGATGCTGCACTCTGGAAATGCAATAAAGATGACCATTCCATGGATTTTCTCAAGGCCATACATGTCCAAGGTTTGAATCAAGCAGTTGGGCCTCGTCAGTTTCGCGTTGTCCTTAGCTACAGATTGGGTGTACCTCTGTTTGTGGAAGGTAGTTTGTGTTCGTGTTGTAACCGTAGTATGGATATACATGGTGATCATGCTCTCCATTGTGCAAGTGAGATTGGCGTCAAATTTCGGAATGATATGGTACGTGATGTCTATGCGGACATATGTTACAAATCTGGTGTGGCAGCTCGCAAAGAAGTTCCTATTGGGTTTTCCGTCTAATACAACGCATGCCATCAGGCTGTAAGATTTGATTGTTTACAACTGGGTTAACGGATGTTTGTTTTGATGTTACCGGTGCTTATCCGTTCACTAGTGCCCGAACCACTTCTTTCACACCAGGCCAAGCTGTTTCTGCTGCAGTCACTCGCAAACGTAGTAAGTACTTGGATAAATGTTTAGAACATGGGTATGAGTTCGATGTTCTAGATTTTTCAACTTTTGGCGAGTTAAGTGAAGATACTTGTGTATTTTTGAGAAGACTGAAAAATTTTCTTGCTAGTCAAGACGCTAATTGTAAAGTAGGAGGGTCTCTTTTCCATAGAATAGGTATTACTATTCAGAAAGGGGTTGGTGCCCATATTGTTGCTAGGTTACCAACTAACTCCATGTAATTTGACTTTGCTTTCTAATATTAATAATAGTAATAATAAAAGCCTTTGCGGCGCCTTTTTATAACCTTATTATTATTATTATTATGGTTATTAAGATTACATGTCCATGCCCATGACAACATCGGTGGTAGGCAACCGAGCAACAAGTTGGGTGCCCACACCCTTTTGGATAGCAATGCCTAGCCTATGAAAAAGAAAACCTCCTATCTTAGAGTTGGGGTCATGACTAATGAGGTAGTTCTTAAATCTTCTTATAAAAGCAATAGTGTATTCCCCTAGCTCCCCCAAGGTGGTAAAGGCCAATACACCAAAACCATATCCGTGCGTAGTGTATTTGTCGAGGTATTTGTGGCATTTACGCATGATAGCTGCTGAAATAGCGTGTCCTGGAGTGAAGTTGCGCGTCATGGCTGTTGTGAAAGGTGAAACACCTTATTATTATTATTATTTATTTATTTTATTATTAAGTTTTTGATATTAACTAGTTGGAAGCCTAACAAGCTAAGCTCCAACAACGTACTACTACATTAATTGAACATGTTGTTGTGTTAGCCTACCAGCGAGCCTCATGGGTAACCTAGCCAAAGGAGCCGAAACGGATGGGGGGCTGAGATTGTGTCACAAGGGGAAAAAGCTAACTCTACCTTCCATGTTAATTCCTGCAATATTATACTATTGGGGATCGAACCTGGGACCTCCTGGAGCGCATGAAACTTTGGGAACTCTGGCACCCGGTTATCGCGCTGGTTATAAAAAGTGTGGTATTACTACTGTTAAGTGCATATTTTGCATATATTTAGCGTCGAATCCATGCTAGTAATTGCTATATATTCTTGCGAGTTATTGTATATTACTCTTGTTTTCTCTTGTTTGTGTTTTGCTAGGTGAATCATCCAAAAGAAGTGAATTGGCATATATTTGTGCAATAAAAGAAGCTAGCTATAAGCGTTCGAAGCAGGACAAAGTTGCGACAATTAAGACATCACAGAGTTGATAAAGGCGTTCACCTGAATTACTAAGGGGCAGCCACGGAATATGAACTGAACTGTCAGTTCTCTAAAGCTGACAGTTGAGACTGTTTGAGCACGACAGAACCAAGGGAGAAAATGACAGTGATCAAGAGGGAGTTGTTTCGAATATGGAGTCCCGATGCTTGAGGTTTTGATTCTGTTGGCTGATCATGGAGCTTGGCAGTGATGGAGGAGCTGTAGTGGTTGTATGATTCGAAGATATGGAGTTTATAGAGAAGTGAGATGAACTCGACAGTGGTTGCTGCCATTATTGACCGAAGACTGATGCTGATGATGGAGAACATGAGAAGAAGATAGAGCTCGAGTTTGCAGCCGAGTCTCTACCATAGCAGTGAGGAGTTGTTTCCATTATCGGAAACTGTTGAGAACTCGAGCTGTGGTGATGATGAAAGCTCTCTGCGAATACCAATGACGAGAACGGGAGATGATTGACTACCGGAGATGATGATTGGCTGTTGTATGTTCGATAAAGAGAAATGGAATTACAGAGACGTTGGCTTTTTACTAACTGATGGAGTTGATGCCGTTACTACGCTGAGAATGAAGGTGGTCTGTGGTTGATTAACTGATGTCAATGGAGCTGGATAAAAAGGTGTTGGATGGCAGCTGTGATGTTGATCAGTGATGAAGGTGAGATGGTTATTACCTGTGGAGCTAACGGAGATGGGTTAACTGTAAAACAGGAACTGCAGGTGATGTTCGAAGGTGGATGAGCTGCTGATAGTGATTCCTGGCGTTAATGGCAGATGCTGGAGTTTTTTGAATGACAGAGAAGGAACGAGGGTCAGCGAGTTTAATTGGCAATGAAGGTCGCTGGTGATAGCAGAAAACAACAGAGATGGATGAAGCTCGAGCTGGACTACGTTTCAGGAGACTAGCATGGAAGAGAAGGGAAGATTATGCCAGCGAGATGAAGTTGTTGTATGAGCTGGGAATGATAACGATGGATGCTAATGTTCTCGGTGGAGTTGAAGCTTAAGGATTGGCTTCTGTTGTTTTGAATTGCAGAGAAGATGATCATCGTGATGTTGATTATCCATGGGTGCAAAGCTCAGGTGCAGAGAAGAACTGAAGTTGAATATGAATAGGATTTTTTACGTATATCCCGGTATACGTGAGTTACGACCAAGAGAAAGAAAACTCAGGTGAATTATTTTTTCACGGTGGCTTTAGTGTCCGAGATTTGATCGAGAAAGAATGAAAACTCAGGGGAAAAATATTTTCACGGAGGGTCGACTGCCGGAGGGAATCACAGACGGAATCTGAAAATACTAGAACCCCCTACTATATGGGTTCAATATATAGAAGCCCCACTAAATGGATCATATATTGTCAACTCCATACTTTCAGAAAATGATATTACTAGGCCCAAAACATCAAATTTTCTTCAGATCTGGCCCATAATTAATTATTATGAATTTTAATAATGGCAACACTACCCTTTAGTATATATACAAGAGGAATATATCAGAAGATATTTCATTTCTTCATTCTCTTTCTCTCTCTTCTCCATCTCTTTCTCTCTCGGCTCCAGCGTTTCAGATCTGTGAAGAAGAAGAAGACGAATCGATCCAGTAGTTTTTGCAGCTGATCATCAGTTAATCTTCAAATATGAATCAATCATTCAATCGATTTCATTTGAATCTAGGTTTTAGTTGGTTTTTAAGCTGCATCAGGTTAGGTTTTCGTTGGATCGACTGTTTTTTTTGAAGATTTTGAATCGAATCTAAGTTTCAGTCGATTCGAAGCAGCAGAAATCATTTCCGATTAGGTTCATCATTCTTACTTTTCTTAGTTCGATTAATTCGATTAGGTTTTTGATTTTTATTTTGATTGATTCTGTTCATATATGAGAAGAAGAAGAACCTGATTTTTTTTTGAATCAATCGAAGATCTTTAATGTAGTTTTAACCCTAATTACTTACTTTTTATGCAGATTCAACAATGGAATAAGAAGATCTTCAACAGCAGCAGAAATGAATTCGTCGTACGAGAAAATATCTGAAAATCAATAAGATTTCTCTCGTTTTTAATTGAATCAACAAGTTTTAAATCTAGGTATGCGTTTAGGATATTGTTGTTTCTGTTGTTTTTGTTGTTGTTGTTGACTTGTTTTTGTTTTTATTTTGCTTATCTCGCCTACACATCGTTTGATTGATGAATCTGTGGCAGTGTTGGTGGTGGATATGCAGGTTCTGGTGGAAGATGAGGAGGTTGTAGTGGTTGAGTTGGTGGTATTGGAGAAGTTTTGGAGGAGGATCTGAAGTCAGTGGTAAGTAAGCTGATTCTTTCTTTCTTATTTGACATAACTTGCTTTATTTTCAACATTTTTTATGAATAGATGTATTTTGTGTACAAATTTATAGCAATATGACATGTTTTGTTGTTTCATTAATTTTGTATTCTGTGTACAAATTTATAGCAATACGACATGTTCTGTGTTGTTTCATTAATGTGTATGGATAGTTTGATACTTAGAAATTACTGTGCAAGTGTATGAGTCTTAGAATTCTGATGCACAACATGTGTAACTTGCGTCTACACATCCAAATTTCATGTGTAACTTGCGTATAAACATGTATAATTTGCGTATACACATGTGTAATTAGGAGTTACACATGCTAATTGAATGTGTAGCTTATAGTTACATATGTGTTTTCATTGAACTGCTGGATACACATGTCATATATGGATGTGTAATTCTCAGTTACACTAGTCAGGTGCATGTATAACTCCTAATTACACATGCTAAGCAAACAAAAGCACCAATTGTTGAGACAAAAGCAATTGCAGGCACTTTCCTCCCCCATTGTTGAGACATTACTTCCAAAACACCCAAGGTCTTATCTTCGTGTAATTGCTAGTTAGTGGTGGTGTTTTGGTATGAAGCTAAGAGGTTTAGTATGGATAATTTGTATTTGGAGTTAGTGTGGTGTTTTGGTATGAAGCTTAGAGGTTTGGTATGGATGTTGGAGCTGTGTTAGACACTGTAAGTTGGATCTACTTTACATTCTGTTTGTCTTAGTGGTGGTGTTTTGGTATGAAAATATTTGTATGCACATCATGTTTAAATATGTTAGCCATCTATAATCTCATCTTTTATCGACTCTGAGAAGGATATCATGTGATTTCTATAACCATATCCTTGTTTATCAGTTTGCAGCTATGTGTACTCTACGTGACAGTCTGCGTGTTTAACTAGCATTGGTAGACTATGGATGTGTAACTAGTAGTTACACATGCTAATTAAATGTGTAACTTATAGGTACACAAGCTAAATGGATGTGTATCTACTAGTTACACATGTTAATTAGATGTGTAACTATAAGTTACACATGCTAATTTGATGAGATATGCATATACAGTTCTTAGAAAATATTGAATGGTGCTGGCAATAATTTTGATTATTTTATTTGTTCCTGAATTTTTCTTTTGTAGTGGATTGACTACGTTAAACTACATAGATCTTGCTTAATTGTATCAGAAGTGCAAGGATGAAGGTTTGTGTTTCGATTTTTAAATGCCAGTACCTTTTGTTATTTGTCTGAAACTTTTACAAGTAATTCACTGGACTTGACTGATAGACTAGCTTTGGCACTTGATATCATCACATATATTGACATATTTAAACTGAACCAAGAATGATGTTCATGTGAAACCAATCCTTTTTTAGTTGTTTGCTCCTGGCCTGTAGTTGTATGTTTTATTTGATGTTTGTGAGTCTTCGTTTATATCTGAATAGGTACTTCCTTGGCCTTCTACAACTGAAGTATCTAGTATTCATGTATTGGAGGTGATTTGTATATGAGCATCTAGGAAGATGCTCATGATTTTGCTATATTCAGTTGTCAAATATACAAGTGTGGTGGCTGTGGTAGGAAGTGCAGGTGATGGTGCTTACAGAGTGATGGCTGGTGCTATACTGAAGAATGGTCGCAGCTGCTAGAGTGACTACCAGAGCCACCACACCTTATATTACATGTGTAACTGTTGATTACACATTTCATATGCATATGTAACTCCAAATTACACATTTTATATGCATGTGTAACTCCAAATTACACATGCATTTTATGTGTACTAGATGATTATACATGCTTGTTTATGAGTGTTTAGTTAGCTGATTATACATATGCTATGATTTGATGAAATTTGTAGTGGAAGGTATGCTGATCTTTTGTAATGAAATGGTACTGAACAGGTTATGGATGTGTTGATTTCAGAGTATGAAAGTTCATAGAGAGCTGTAGGAGTGTGCAAGTTGTACAGATGCAGATTTGGCATTGGTTTGTAATGAACGAGTACTGTTATTGCTATCATATAGCTCAGGTATGCACTGGTTGAAGAATCAGAATGGTTTGAGTTAATAATGCTCAGGTAGATGTATGTTAGGAGTCAACATTACATGTACTGGTGCAACTACAGTTAAGACAGTGGTAATGGAATAGAGGAAATGAAGCTGGCTGGTGCTGAGATTTGTACTCAGTTGGTGTTGGTTGCAGTTGCAGGACATGGGTTCCGATGGAATTGATATGTGGTAAGTTATGGCCTGAGTCTGAGAACTCAATATTGCATGCTAGATGCATGTTAGGATAAACAGGTGCAGAGTTGCCAATGTATGTTGCTATTGCAGTGGATTTGTCAGGAATTGATGCTGGTAGAGAATGATGAAATGAGTCATGGTGGTAGCTGTAGGATAAATGTTGTTGAAAGTGTGCATAGTGTTGTGTAAATTTCAATTACACTAGATAGATGCATATGTAACTCCCAATTACACTAGACAGATACGTGTGTAACTAATGCTAAGAAATTATTGTAAATAAATCTTAAAGTGTAATACATGTATTTTTTTGTGTTTACTTTTTTATGTCTATTTTTTTATGTGTAACTTCTCATTACACATGCCATATGGATGTGTAACCGTTGGATACACATGTTATATGCATGTGTAACTTCTGCTTACACATGTCGTACACATGTGTAACCCTTTCATGCCATACCCATGTGTAACTTCTGGATACACATGCTCGTTGCATGTGTAACTTCAGATTACACATCCATATATTATTGGTGGGAGGCAGTGGTCAGCGGTGGTGGCCGCCGACGACGGAGGTGGTGGTTTCTGCTGCTGCTGGTGGTCACTGGAGGAGGTGGTTGGAGGTGGTGGTTGGTGGTGGCGGTAGTCGGAGGTGGTGGTTGGTGGTGGTTTCGGTGGTGGTGGTCGGAGGCGCTGGTGGTCGCCGGCGGAGGTGGTTGTTGGTGGTGGTGGTTGGTGGTGGCGGTCGTCGGAGGTGGTGGTTGGTGGTGGCGGTCGTCGGAGGTGGTGGTTGGTGGTGGTGGCGGTCGTTAAAGATGGTTGTGACATCATGTTTAGTATATTTTAATATTTTGAGCTTAAATTTAAATTTTATTTAATTTGGGGTTTTGAAATATAAAAAAGGGTATGGATGTCTTTTAATAACTCGAGCCTAGATTTAAACTTCTTTTAATTAGGGGCCTCATACTATGGGTTATTCACACAGATGTGACTGTCAGTGGGATGAAAAGATGAATGTATTGTCAGTCATCCAAGACTGACAGTGAAACAAGTTTATTTAGGTTGGGCCTCTGCCACTTGCGCAAGACCAATGGCTGTAGCCATTCTACTCACGGCCAAACTTGGCCAATGACCTACTTAGGCAAGTTTCATGTGATTTTGGCAAGAGTTTTGGCAACCTAATTCGACCGGGAGTTGGCACGGACGGCTCTACTACTTGGATACCTATAAAAGAGACTTCTTAACCTAAGTTTTAAAAAGGAGGATATCACTACTTCTTAACTTAAGGATGGATTCAATGTTCTAGCGTGAGGCTTTATTGTTTATACAAGTTTGTTATGAGTTTTTATCATCTTATCGTTTTCTTTCACTACATCTAATGTCTATGAGTGATTCTTAGATTTATATGGAGTGCATGCTAGATTGGTCTATTAATTGTTCTATTGCTAGTATAGGAGATAAGTAATCGTCGAATAATTCATACACAAGTAGAAATCGCAAGACCTTGCAGAGGGATTCTGTGGAGCAATTGCGAGTGAAGATAACACCAGCAAGTGGACCTTGAGTTAAGAGTTTAACTACTGGGATCAACCTAATTCACAAAGCCTAAAGCATTCGTTGGATTACACCTTGAGTGAGCTACTACTTGGTGGTTCGATTGGATAAAATCTGATATTAGAGAGCTTCTGTATCCATGGTAAAAGGAGTTTTGGGGATAGCACCGAGCTAGATGCTATTCTATGGTTGGTAATGAAAGGTTCTAACGAAGATAGATAAGTATACTAATCCAGTTATCGCTTGGTAACGGCGAAAGATTCCTTAATCATCTCTTTCTTTTATTTGTTATTACTTCTATTTTACTTTAATCAAACAATCCCCTTTGTTTTATCTTATTTTGCTATCTAAATAACATATCAATTACACAGGTCTCTGTGGGAACGATCCTTACTACCGCTATATTATTTATTTAATTAGTGGGAAATATCTTAATTAATTTGTTGTGGTTACGACACGCATCAAATTTTGGCGCCGCTGCCGGGGAGCGGTTGTTAATTGATTTGTTATTTGTTTAGCTTGTTTTTTCTTTTTAGATTTTTGTTTTGATTTTCTCTTGTGAGTCGTCATGTTTACTTACGGAAATAACATGTATGGAGCACAATACCAATCAACATACAACAGTGGTAACCAATATGGTTTTCAATCTCATTCTTAAGACAACTACCAATCATCCTATGGGTATAATCAAAATCAATCTTTTGACTATGATCAATATCCCACGGAACCTTACGGATATTCTCATACATGTCAACAACCTTATGACGGGCATGTAAGTGAAAAATCACAAGGATGGAAGGATAGTTATGCTTCTGATCAATTGTTTTCTAGTAATGTGCAGACAGAGAATTTGGAATATACTCCTCTTTATCGTGTTTTTCCTTCACTCTTTCCAAAAGAGGAGATACAAACTAAAAACTCTATGTGCAATATAACCGATTGGAAGAAGCGGGTGCATCACAAAAGACTCTTGATGAAATTGACAGGGTCATAGAAATGGAATTCCAACGTCATTGCGATAATGACGATTTTGAAGAGGATTCTGATTCAGATGATGAGAGCATTGAAGAGATAGAGATTGGGAGTGAAACCAAATTGATTGAAGTTGTGGAAGACCCAATTGAGCTTTTCTTGGAATATAATGATGCTGAGATTTAGGTTGAGGCAGAAATTAAAAGTTCGATAGAGGACCACTATATACTTGAGGTAAATAATTCATTAGAGATAAAAAATGAGGATGCGATACAAGGTTTGTCTAATCCTTTGCGTAATTCTATATCTAGTGATCTTTTCCATCCAATTGAAGTAGCTTCTCAAAGAGTTGTTAACCCAGATTTTAGGAAAATACCTCACTTAGGATTGGAGTTGTGCTCTTCCAAAGTTTTAACGTATTATTTTGCTTCTAAGTATCCACCAGTTGATGTGTTTGATTATAGCATTGTGCAGGTTCACCAAACTGAAGAACCTTTTGAAGTTCCTGAACTCTATGTTCTCTAATCCACTTTCGAGTGTAGAAAGGACTAAGTGTGGGGGAAACTTCAATAAATTGATAGCTTCAATATTTATATCTTGTGTTAATGTTTTCGTGAAGTTGTTACTCTAATTGCAGATTTTTTTCTGGGCAGACTACCAGATTTTCAGATTGTTGATGTATGGACGATAACCAGAGGGTCAGGCTGAGGATGTTAAACTAAACGGTGAATGGGAGGCAACCGATAGGTTTTGTATTTTCTATCCTTTTGTTTTTAGTTTTCTTCTTTTGCATATCATATTAGGATTCCCCACCTTGATTTTACTTAGGACGAGTCAATTACATTGAGGACAATGTAAAGTTTAAGTGTGGGGGAGTGTTTGGATATTTTGCATATAGAGTTTTTAAAAAATTTGGATAAAACCCTCCAACTTTTAAAGATTTTAGAGTCACTAGCATACTTCTAGGTATGTTTACATAGAGAATTCTGACCGAAATAACTGAACTTGGACGTGTTAGGGAACTACGTTCGGATTTCTTGCTTGTTAGAGTGTTAAATAATGGATTTAATCATGCCGGTGATGCAAATTAGGAGCAGGGAGAAATGCATTATTAGAGTTGCTGATCAATCATTAGTGGAGACTACCTATTTTTATATCAACCGAGGCACCAGACTAAAATTTATTAGTAGCTGACTAAAGAGATTTCTTTTGAGTGTGTGTCACCGTATGTTAATTCAGGGTAGAATGGTGAGCTACCCAACCTCCCACCAATAGAATCACTACTCTTTGATCTCTTGGGTGCTAATTTTTGTCGATCATAAGGGTGACGTCTATAGATGAAAACCACCTTCTTGTAGTTTGATTTGCAGCTAGCACCATTCTCTCTCTCGCCAACAACATGTCCATATAAACACCATCATCATCAACAAGTGGAGCTACATCAAAATCTACAAGGAAAGTTGAAGACGTTTGAGGTTTACAAGCAACAATACAAGGAGGATCAAAATTTCATATCCAAGTACAGCAACATACAATGAGCAGATTTTTATATACATGTTAAAGACTTACATATAAGAAGCAGAATTCTATATCTAAGTATGAAGACTTATTTACAAGAGCGAAGAAAATCAAAAGATGAGAGTGATTGAAGTTTATGATACGAAGACAATACAAGTTGTGAAGATTCAATGGGTAAATTACTTCTTTCATGGCCATGTTAATATTTTATTTTAGTTGCAGTCTTTTTGTTTAAAAAAAAATACAAAAAGAAAAAAAATATATAGAAAAAACAAAGAAAAATGAAAAAAAAAAAAATACAAAAAGATTTGCATTAGGTTGTTATTTGTTCAATAAGGTCATGGGGGAGAAAAACATATAAAGAAGTTTCAAACAACAAGGAAATTAAGGAAAAAAGTTACAATTTGTCAAGGATCTAAGAAGTTCAAGAATTTATCATCAACAGTTGAATACCGAAGACGAAGACCAAGGAGATGAAGAAGACGAGCCGAAGGAAGACGTTTCTACTGGATGTTGTGAGAGTGGTGATTTCATCATTGAAATCAGATGTGAAGGTGGTAAGTACTCTCATCCTATATTTTTAATAATAATGGTTAATTTCCTTTCTTAGAGATCATCAGAAAAAGTCTTTATTTTCCACGATTTTGTGGAGTTTCCAAATTATTCGGAAGGTTTCCTTCCCACCATTCGACGTGTGTAGGATTCTCTCTTCATTCCTACCTGCACACATGTGAGACCCATAAAAAAGCCGTCTTATTGAGTGCAATTATCATAAAATCCTTTTAAGTGAGGCAGAAGTCGAGGAGAAATGCTTATTGATCGCTCTCAAACACGCGTTCTCTCATTATGGTGTGGTTATTTCTCACTCAACATTTAAGAATGAGAATATGTTCTTTAGTATTTCTAACTTCTTATTACTAGCATGCAGAAATTCTATGTCCTCATAGCTCTTTGGATGCTTGGGAAGCTGGAACGCTTTGAAGTTGGAGCAGGTTTTATGAGTATATCTCTCGTAAGCCCTCACGAGACTATAACTCGTCCACTAGGGACACCTAGGGGTTTAAAGGCTTGTTGCACATGCTAAGTGCAACCGTATCCTCAACCACATGGAGTTGTTGTGTTTTAGATAGTTTGCTCGAGGACTAGCAAAAGGCAAGTGTGGGGGAATTTGTTAAGTGCATATTTTACATATATTTAGCGTTGAATCCATGCTAGTAATTGCTATATATTCTTGCGAATTATTGTATATTACTCTTGTTTTCTCTTGTTTATGTTTTGGTAGGTGAATCATCCAAAAGAAGTGAGTTGACACATATTTGTGCAATAAAAGAAGTCGGTTATAAGCGTTCGAAGAAAGCCAAAGTTGCGACAATTAAGAGAGTACAGAGTTGATAAAGGCGCCCACCTGAATTACTAAGGGGCAGCCACGGAATATGAACTGAACTGTCAGTTCTCTAAAGCTGGCAGTTGAGACTGTTTGAGCACGACAGAACCAAGGGAGAAAATGACAGTGATCAAGAGGGATTTGCTGCGAATATGGAGTCCCGATGATTGAGTTTTTGATTATGTTGGCTGATCATGGAGCTTGGCAGTGATGGAGGAGCTGTAGTGGTTGTGTGATTCGAAGATATGGAGTTTACAGAGAAGTGAGATGAACTCGACAGTGGTTGCTGCCATTATTGACCGGAGACTGATGCTGATGATGGAGAACATGAGAAGAAGATAGAGCTCGAGTTTGCAGCTGAGTCTCTACCATAGTAGTGAGGAGTTGTTGCCATTATCGGAAACTGTTGAGAACTCGAGCTGTGGTGATGATGAAAGCTCTCTGCCAATACCAATGACGAGAATGGGAGATGATTGACTACCGGAGATGATGATTGGCTGCTGTATGTTCGATGGAGAGAAATGGAATTACAGAGACGTTGGCTTTTTACTAACTGATGGAGTTGATGCCGTTACTATGCTGAGAATGAAGATGAAGGTGGTCTGTGGTTGATTAACTGATGTCAATGGAGCTGGATAAAAAGGTGTTGGCTGGCAGCTGTGATGTTGATCAGTGACGAAGATGAGATGGTTATTGCCTGTGGAGCTAACGGAGATGGGTTAACTGTAAAACAGGAACTGCAGGTGATGTTCGAAGGTGGATGAGCTGCTGATAGTGATTCCTGGCGTTAATGACAGATGCTGGAGTTTTGTGAATGACCGAGAAGGAACGAGGGTCAGCGAGTTTAATTGGCAATGAAGGTCGCTGGTGATGGCAGAAAACAACGGAGATGGATGAAGCTCGAGCTGGACTACGTTTCAGGAGACTAGCATGGAAGAGAAGGGAAGATAATGCCAGCCAGATGAAGTTGCTGTAGGAGCTGGCAATGATAACGATGGATGCTAATGTTCTCGATGGAGTTGAAGCTTAAGGATTGGCTGCTGCTGTTTTGAATTGCAGAGAAAATGATCATCGTGTTGTTGATTATCCATGGGTGCAAAGCTTAGGTGCAGAGAAGAACTGAAGTTGAATACGAATAGGATTTTTCACGTATAGCCTGGTATACGTGAGTTACGACCAAGAGAAAGAAAACTCAGGTGAATTATATTTTCACGGTGGCTTTAGTGTCCGAGATTTGATCGAGAAAGAATGAAAACTCAGGGGAAAAATATTTTCACGGAGGGTCGACTGCCGGAAGGAATCACATACGGAATCTGAAAATCCAGGGACTTTTATTATTCACACAGATGTGACTGCCAGTGGGATGAAAAGATGAATGTACTGTCAGTCATCCAAGACTGACAGTGAGACAAGTTTATTTGGGCTGGGCCTCTGCCACTTGTGCAAGCCCAATGGCTGTAGCTATTCTACTCACGGCCAGACTTGGCCAATGACCTACTTAGGCAAGTTTCATGTGATTTTGGCAAGAGTTTTGGCAACCTAATTCGACCGGGATTTGGCACGGACGGCTCTACTACTTGGGTACCTATAAAAGAGACTTCTTAACCTAAGTTTTAAAAAGGAGGATATCTCTACAATCTCATATTATACTTTGTTCTTCGTAAAATATTCTAGGATTTACCCCTTTAGGGGGGAACCGGGTAATTGTGTAAACATGAGAGGCTAAACTTTATTGATTAAGGATGAATTCAATGTTCTAGTGTGAAGCTTTATTATTTATACAAGTGTGTTATGAGTTTTTATCATCTTATCGTTTGTTTTCACTACATCTAATGTTTATGAATGATTCTTAGATTGATATGGAGTGCACGCTAGATTGATCTATTAATTGTTCTATTGCTAGTATTGGGTTAGGAGATAAGTAATCGTCGAATTAATTCATACACAAGTAGAAATCACAAGACCTTGCTGAGGGATTCTGTGGAGTAATTGCGAGTGAAGATAACACCAGCAAGTCAACCTTGAGCTAAGAGTTTAACTACTGGGATCAACCTAATTCACAAAGCCTAAAGTGTTCGTTGGATTACACCTTGATTGAGCTACTACTTGGTGGTTTGATTGGATAGAATCTGATATTGGAGAGCTTCCGTATCCGTGGTAAAAGGAGTTTTGGGGATAGCACTGAGCTAGCTGTTATTCTACAGTTGGTGATGAAAGGTTCTAACGAAGATAAATAAGTATACTAATCCAGTTATCGCTTGGTAACGGCGAAGGATTCCTTAATCATCTCTTTCTTTTATTTGTTATTATTTATATTTTACTTTAATCAAACAATCCCCTTTGTTTTATCTTATTTTGTTATCTAAATAACATATCAATTACACAGCTCTCTGTGGGAACGATCCTTACTACCGCTATATTATTTATTTAATTAGTGGGAAATATCTTAATCAATTTGTTGTGGTTACGACACGCATCAACTACTCAAAGCGGAACAATTCTACAAGATCTGTCGTTAGAAGAAATGGTGAACGAAAATCCTCCACCTCCGGAGAAGAAGCTGAGAGAATTAACATCTTCATGCTTAGACTCACAAACATTGTGTATTACCCTGAATGACACAGTGAACTAAAGTCGAATTTGCTTCACCATCTACCAAAGTTCAAGGGACTTCCAGGCGAAGATCCTAATTAGCATCTTACAATATTTGAGAATGTGATGACAAGTCTACGGCATGGTACCGAAGACAAGGAAACGACGATGTTGCAAGCCTTTCCATTCTCATTGTTAGACCAAGCAGATTCGTGGTTATATTAACTTCCTTCTGGAAGTATTACAACCTTGTCTGACATGAAGAAACTATTCCTAGAGAAGTATTTTCCTGCTTCTAAAGCTGCAGCAATCCGTAAGGAGATCGGTGGTATTACACAGATTACAAGAGAAACTCTTTATGAATATTGGGAAAGGTACAAAAGGTTGTTGGCAAGCTGTCCGCACCATAACATCACTCCAGCACTCATCATTCAATACTTCTATGAAGGGTCAGAGGTGTTTGATCGATGCAGCATCAGGTGGTGCACTTAGTGATAAGACGTTCTCACAAGAAACCAGTCTGATTGAGAGTATGACTTCAAATGCGCAGCAGTTTTATACCAGAAATGACTCGAATATCAGAAGAGTTAGTGAGATAACAGGGTTTTCACAAACAGGACAACAAGTGAATAATATGGAAAAGATTATGCAAAGTATAACATCCGAAATTATTCCTACATATGAGAAAGACCCGGTAGAGGTAAATGATGTGTTCCCTAATTATAGGCCATAGTATGATCCCTACTCCAATACTTATAACCCTGGTTGGAAAGATCATCTGAATTTCAGTTATGCAAACCAACAGGTTGCTGCTCCTAATCTGTAAATGAGACATAGTGGTTTTCAACAACCAAAGTTACAACCGCAACCTAAGCCTCAGAGTAGAGATTTCAAGATTGACACTCTCATTGCCATGTTCCAGCAGAATCAGTTACAAGCTGATCAAAATCAGAAAAATATCGATTCTGCTGTTAAGGATTTGCAAAATCAGATAGAACAGATGGCTACATAAATGAATTTATTGAAGGTTCATGTATTCTCTAAACTTCCATCTCAACCTATTGTTAATCTAATTTAGCATGTTAGTGCGGTTATGTTGAGAAGTGAGAAGCAGCTAGAGCCAAATAAGCAGAGGCAGATTATCGATGAATTTGATCCGGAAGAAGAGGCGTAAACCGAGTCTAAGGAAAAGCCAATTTCATCCGGCTAACCTAAGGTTTCGTTTCCTACACATATTACACCACCTCCTTTTCCGAGTCATTTTGCCAAGTCTAAAAAGAAGGATCAAGAAAAAAAGATTTTGGACATCTTCAGCAAGTTGGAAATCAATATCCCACTCATTGAGTCCATCAAAACTGTCCCCAGGTGGGCCAATTTTTTGAAGGAGTTGTGCACTAAAAAGAAAAATCTGATCAGTAATGAGGTAACGAGTGTGGGGGAGATTGTTTCGGCATTTATTCATACGAAACTCCCACCAAAATTAAAAGATCCCTGGTAGGTTTACTATACCATGCACAATTGGTAAAACGGGTTTACACGATCTTTGCTATATTTAGGAGCATATGTTAATGTTATTCTTAATCTTGGTCTTCTCAAGGAGCCTCGTGTAGTTCTTCAACTTTTTGACCGGTCTAATGTTTACCCTAAAGGGGTTGTTGAGAATATCTTGGTACAAGTGAATGAGTTAATATTTCCAGTGGACTTATATGTTCTAGAAATGAGTAATGGTGACTCATCAAAGTCTACACCCTTGTTGTTGGGTAGACCATTTATGAGCACTGCTGGAACGAAGATTGATGTCCAACAAGGTACCTTGACCGTGGAGTTCGACGGAGAAGTCGTCTGTTTCAATATATTTGAAGAGATGAGGTATCCAAGTGATGTGAGCTCTTGCTTTTCAGCTGAAGTCGTGGAAGTAGTCTAAAGAGTAGCCGAAATATCAAGTCGGGCTGACGACGTTAAACCAAACGCTACATGGGAGGCAACCCATCGGTTTTGTATCTCTATCCGTTTTGCTTTTATTTTTGTTTGATTTTTATTTATTTTTTAGTGTGTGTATCATATTTGGCACTCCCATCTTAAATTGTTAGAAAGTCCTATATCTATAATGAATGTTTTTGACGGAAAGTTACTTTTCGTCAGAAAAATTCTGACTGCGCACTTGTTGCTAAAACAACTCTCGAGACTTCATTCAGAGTCCGATTTGAGTGGTTGACTCCATTTTTTAAAGAGGACAGACTCATCTTTCTTTTAAAAAAAAGAAATATGAATTTGGAGTCTGTTAAGTTGGACCGATTGGTCTCGACATTTGAGTTTCGGTATTTTTCAGAACTTTTTCAGATTGTGCGTCTGTCAGTCCAGAGGCCATAAATGTCAGACCATTTACCGAAGCATTATTCCCTTTTGAAACGTTATAGAAAAGGTTTAGGCTAATAACTTTCATCAAGGAGTTTTTGCCAAATTCCTTACTGAATTGTACAGTTTTATAGTTTTCCAAGTTGTTGCGTCAGAAATCAGAAATTTTTGTTTTCTATGGCCGATCCTGGTAATTGATTGGTATAACCGATCACAACCCATCACTGTGATGTGGTGTGACCCATCAGAAATTTCCGTTTTTGAACATTAAGGACAATGTAGAGTTTAAATGTGGGGGGAGTAGTTAAGCATGTTTGGGTAGTATTAGTATTCACTTTTGCAGGATATTCTTAGTATTTTATATACTTAAAAAAAAAATTAAAAAAAATAAGAGAGAACCAGAACTCTATGATTTCTTGGTCTTTTGAAACTTCATCTCTTTGAGGTGTTTGAGCTAACTAGGATGACACCAAATCTTCCTTCCAGGATGATAATTTCGATTATTTTGGCTATAGAATTTAGTTTCTTATCATATCCGAGAAAAATTGGTCCAATCTATTCATATGCAAAACTTAATTGTTAGAAATAGCATGATAGTCATTGAAAATATCAACACAAGAACTTGTGCATGCATTACTCTTAAGTCGTATTCTATCAATACTGAGTCACTTTTTTTTTTTACTTTTCCAGTATATGTTTCTCTAAGTGATTTGGTGGGACTCCAGTATCACTTTGATGTTGTCGCGAGGAAAAATCATTGGTTGAGATAGAAGCCCCAACGACAATGAAAACCGATCAAATTGGTTGGTTATATGCATTAATTTGCAATTTGTCTTGTACACTCAAAAAATTAGCCAACACATAAAAATCAGGCTTGGTTATTACCACATTACTACTATTTGTAGCAAATCCAAAAGATTTGAGGTGATATTCGACACTTGATGGCAATAGTGTGTGTTCTCCCTGTATTTGTTGCCTAAACAAACGTGGAATGCAGGATCCATGGGAACTATCATGTGTATGCCGTTGGATCCAAAAGATCCATATTTGTCAAGTTGTTGATAAATTGAGTGAAACCACATCATTATTATATAGAAAAACTGAATCAAAAGGATTTGATATGGGCGTCGACACATGGGTGGAAATATGTGTAATGTTCTCCCTGTGTATGTCTCCTAAACAAGTGTGGAATGCAGGATCCATGGGAACTAGCTTAGATCCAAAAGATCTGATCATGTTGTCGATAAATGGGGGATGCTCTCAATTATTGCGCTATATATAAATAATCCTTTGACAATTCATGCAATTATTATGGGTAACATCGTTCATCTTAGTCGACATTTGCACACACTTCACTTTTCCATCCATTCTCTTATCTATCCATGAAATTCAAGTTTTATCTACATTTTATATGTATTTTCTAATTAGATACGCTAGTACTATGCGTAACGTCGAAAGATACTGCATCAACTATATGTCAACAACTATCTGAGTAGAGTTTGCTTATATTTTTATGAATGTCACACGCAAGAAATTGCTTATGTGTGATGATTAGAATTCATGTGGCATATTGTTAGCTAAACAACATTTGTAGGCTATTAATTTTAATTTCTCATTGTCGATCCTTAATTTTTCTTTGGTGGCTAGAATTTGGAGTAAGTTTTGTGGGTATACCTCTTGTAAATCCTCAAGAGGCTACAACTCGTCCACTAGGGAGACCTAGGGGTTTAGAGGCTTGTTGCACCTGCTGAGCGTAACCGTGATTCCATCGAAAGTAAATTAGGATTTGGTTTAGGTTAGGTAGTTTGCTCTACGACTAGCAAAAGCTAAGTGTGGGAGAATTTGATAAGCACATAATTTACTATACTTTTGTTATCAATTTCATGCTTGTATTTTCTATGTTTTTTTTTAATATTACCCATTTTTCTTGTTTTCTTTTGTTTGTCTTATTAGAAATAACTCGTGCCATAACAGCATGACATGAGCCGGAATAATAATTTGTTATAATGAATTTAATAATTACTTCCAACTACGGTAAGACTTATTATGACTCATGTGAATTATTTTTTTTATTTTTTTTTGGTACACAACTTATGTGAACTTGTAGCTATGAAAAATCAGCATGAATATAGACTATAATGTCAGGTTTTTCTTACACACTATATTACAGACAAATTCATTTGTTATTTTAAGATGCCAAACTTGGCATGAATTATTTGGTTAGGCTGAATCTTGCACATTTCGTGTTAGTGTTTTATGATATTTTTTAGGATTAATTCGGATGGTCTGTACGTGAATATACAACTACCTATACTTTCGCTTTCCCTATCATTCTAAAATTAAAATGCGAAAAATTAGAACAAAAAAAAGGGTATGGAGAGAAGGTTTTAATATAAATACAATATGTGAAAAAGCGGGGGTCTAACAACCATACCCAATATTTCGATTAGCAATCTGTATGGACTAACTCCAATATATTTTTAAGAGATCAACTAGACAGTCAGACTCAATCTTAATAAAAGTATATCAAAGAGTTATATCTCTCTTTATCGATTCAATACTTACTCAAGCAAATACAAATATGCGAGTCTAATTGAATACAAGATAAATCACTTGAACGGTATCAAAGACCAATGTTCAAGTATGAATCAATTTCAATCAACAACCAAAAGTTGGATTTCCCAATTGATCGATTTAACGCACAACCTGTGATATTTCAATTATATAACAAAATATAATGCGGAAAATAAATAACACAGGCACCAGCAGTTTTGTTAACGAGGAAACCGCAAATGCATAAAAACCCTGGGACCTAGTCCAGATTGAACACACACTGTATTAAGAAGCTACAGACACTAGCCTACTACAAACTAACTTCGGTATGGACTGTAGTTGAACCCCAATCAATCTCACACTGATCAAAGGTACAGTTTCTCTCATACGTCTCTGATCCCAGCAGGATACTACACATTTTATTTCCTTAGCTGATCTCACCCACAACTAAGAGTTGCTACAACCCAAAGTCGAAGACTTTAATAAACAAATCTGTATCACACAGAAAAGTCTACGGTAATAGATAAATCTGTCTCCCACAGAAATACCTACGAGTTTTTGTTCCGTCTTTGATAAATCAAGGTGAACAGGAACCAATTGATAAACCAGACTTATATTCCCGAAGAAGAGCTTAGTATTATCAATCACCTCACAGTAATCTAAATCGTATGATGGTGAAACTAGATATTGTGGAATCAAAAACGATGAGACGAAGATGTTTGTGCCTACTTTTATATCTTTCCTATCGGATAAATCAATCTCAAGTCAATCCTTACGATTATACTTAGTACGATAGAAACAGCAAGATCAGATCACACAACTACGAGAAAGTAGTATTGGTCTGGCTTACAATCCCAATGAAGTCTTCAAGTCGTTAACCTACATGGTATCGGTAGAAACCTAAGGTTAAAGGAGAATCGACTCTAGCTAATACAACTAGTATCACACTGGAGGTGTGGGGATTAGGTTTCCCAGATGCTAGAGTTCTCCCTTATATATCTTTCAAATCTGGGTTTGCAATCAATGTTAGCTTAGTAACAAAGTATTCAACATTCACCATTAGATGAAAACCTGGTTATATTCAAGCTAATATCTTTCAACCGTTAGATCGAAACTTAGCTTGTTACACAGAAATGAAATGCACGTTTATCTAGGTTTGTGTAACCGTATCCAAACATGTACATCTAGTTGGTTCAATATTATTTAACCAAATGGTTAGCCATATGAGCACTTTCGTATCAACCATATTCTTCTCTACCAAAACTAGTTCAAATGACTCAAATGAACTAGTTAGAGAGTTGTTCAATTGCTTAGATCTTTATAATAGGTACAATTAAAAAAAAACGTTTTGATTCACTCGAATCGATTCATGAAATTTATATCCACGGTTTGCAAACTTGCATTCCTTAGTTTATATAAGTTTAACTTCACGAATAATCGTTTTTAGAAAATAACCAACTTAAGTACGCGGACTGGTACGCGGACTTAAGTACCCGGAATAAGTTTGTAAATAGTTCACAAACTCCAGCAGATTTTCTCGGGAAGAGAACCTCCGACAGTACGCGGACTGGGTTCCCGGATTCTGTTCCGGTTTTCCTGATCAACAAAGTACGCATATTTTGGTTCAAGGAATAAGGACTTATACATGTATGAGTTATCACACAATGTTTATATCCAACAATGGTTATATAATCTAAACTCACATTTCAATCATTGAAACATTCTTAGATGACGTTATATAGTTTTTGTTCACAAAATATTTTTCATCAAAGCCATTTTCAAGTGATTGAAACTTAACATGACTTTTGTCACTAGTAAAGATGAACTTGGCCAAAACGAAAGCTTACCAACACATATTTCGAGATAAGCGAAATAAACTCGGCTCGAAATACCAAATGTGTATAATCAAAGTCTATACAGCAAAACGACTTTTGTCTCAATATAGGAGATAGAGTAGATAGACTTTGAGTGATAGATAAGTTCAAGTCTCCAAATACCTTTTTGTCGAGAAGTTCCACCGGTTCCTTGAGTAGTTCTTCTACTTGTATGATGAATCGCCATGAAGTCCTTGAGCTCAACTACACTTGCTATCCTAGTCCGAGACTTATCTATAATAAACTAGAAATCAAGACTTATAGTTTTTATCACTAGCATTGACAAACATGCTTGAGATAGCAACGCATGCGAGTTCGACCGAGCAGTGCTCTAACAATCTTCCCCTTTGTCAATTTTAATGACAAAACTATCAATACATATGGAATACAAAAATAGATAAACAAACTTTTGTAGCTTCTCTTCCACATGCCTGATCTTCTTGGTTCTTCAACATTACTCGAAATCTTCGTCCCTTCCAAGTACTCCAATGATCCCAATGGGTGTAAGTTTAGTATCACCGTTGTTGAAAATCCGTAGTCATAACAATGAGAAAACAAGAATTCTCAATCATTGTTATACATTGTCATAGTATTATTGTACAACATCAAAGTTCAATTGTATCAAAACTTCGACAACAATACTATGGTGATATGTATCACTCCCCTTTAGTCAATACTCCATCTCACATGGAAACCACTCCCCCTTACATAATGATCCGAAAACCATATGTATTTGTAGTGTGAACTACACATTAATCTCCCCCTTTTTGTCAATAAAATTGGTAAAGGTACGAAAACTAGTGGGATCCTAATGAAATTTCCATAGAGACATTTCATCACCAAAAGCAAGCACATGTCAACTTTTTAGATGCCATCATATAGCCGAAGCTAAATACATTCATCAAGGAGTTTATAAAGATACAAGATAACCCCTATAATATTCCACAAACGCATTCCCCACAAAGATTTGGCAATTAAGCACAAGTTCAATTAAGAACTCTCCTCCATAAAATGTCATTCCCGAAAGAACAACAAGAGAGACCTTACTTTCACAAGAAAAGAAGGATTTCCTTCGACATAACAAATCACATACGAATATGAATTTGAATCCAAAAATACTCAATTAAATTAACCACAAGAAAACCCATGATTAAATCAATCAGAATACACAACTAAATTACCACAAGAGTGTGATCAATTCAATTGTTCATGCTTAACGTAAGAGAACTTACAGAGTCGCACAGTATATACATAAAATATGGATCAGAGAAGATCAATACTGCGGAATAGACAAGGATTCATTCTATTTCCCATCACTATTTTCACAATGACATACAATAGACACAATCCTTGTAAATAAAAGTTCATCCTATCTTGTATCAATATTTGCATAATGACATAATAGGCTTAAAACTTTTGTAATGTCAAAAGCTCATTCATTCTTTTATCAATACATGCATATCGACATATGAAAGAATTAGCTTTTGACAAAGTATGGGACAATCATAGTTCACGGACGCAAACACACAGATCCCATAACAAGTTTGCAATATATAAAACCATAAACATTAATACTGCAAAAATCATCTTCCAAACAATTTTTTAGAATTTAATCAAATAAATCTAAAAACAATAAAGATGAAAACGTTGGACATAGCTATGTGTAATCACAATAATGGCTATTCCAAACTCTAGTTATTCTTCCAAAAAACACAAGAATAAAATTCTCATAAGAAGATTTACTAGACAAAATAAAAAACAATTCACATATCATCTTCATCATCGGAAACACTCCAAGATGATTGAATCATGTTCAATTCTTCCTTGAGCTCGGGAAACTTAGTTGCAACCAATGACAATTGTTCTTGCACGCACTTCACCCTTGCATTGACCTTACACACACCCTTGTGAATTTTCTGAAGAAGACTCAAGGTGGTAGGATCATAAGAATCGTCAAGGGAATCATCTATTTATCTTTTGCACACATTCTCACTTATACATTTGAAAGTACAGGGACGAACATGTTTGGGAACCCCAAGAGAATTTTCAATTGAATCAAAACCACGTTCAAGGCAAATTTGACTAATCAAACAAGGGTAACCTAACTTCTTGTTGGGTGAAGTCATCGAAGTCAATTGATAAATGATGAAGCCACAAATGTCGAGACTCGGAACACCCAATTCAAGGAAATAGACCAATTCCGCAAACTCGCGACTCCACCGTGAATTCTCAATTGTGGAGGGACAAAGATTAGAGATACCGAGTTTTCCGAAAGCCATCAAGGCCACACTAAGAACCTTAGTAGGAAACTTTCCTTGATTCCATGCAACTTTCTTACCACAAAGACCAAGAGATATGTCTTCATGTGATAGTCGTTCATCACTCGGCCTAGGTAGACGAACATTACCCAACGGAATGTTGGTAATTTTCGAAATCAACTCTCTATTAACAAGAAAACTTTCTATATTTATCATGTTTTTGAATTCCATGTTTCCGAGAGCAACATCATGAATGTTGGCATAGAAAATTCTTGTGAGAGTATCAAATCCTTGACCAAGACCATCAAAGATGTTTCCAAGATTGAATTTTTCAAAGCAAACTAAATCCTCTTTATGTCCACTAGAAAAATTCAATTTATTTTCTATGATAAAACCCATAGATGAAATACTTTCAAAACATTAGTACAAGAATCATTAACAAACCTAATCCTAAGAGAATTTTGGTCCACAGGAAGACTCATGCTAGAAGAACTCAAGTCTTTTGAAATTATTTTTGAAACCTTAGAATTCATCATGAGATCTACAAATTGGAAGGAATCAAAAGGAAATTACTTACTTGGAATGAACCTTGAACACCCTTCCTTTTAATCTTCCTCAAAAGAAGTTTCAATGGAGGAAACACAAGAACCCTAAAGAGTTCACGTACGCGGACTGATGGGATGAAGAAGAAGGTGCGCGTACTTCCCTTTTATAAGACCCACTAATCGGCTTGGACCCGTTTATGGACCACGACCCTCAAAAAGAATGTGGGATTTTCTTTTGAAGTTCATACATCAAGGTTGCATCCCGTGATAACACAATTTGTGATAGAAGACGGATGCAGTATAAAGATCTATTTCAAAAAGGATAGAATGATATTCTTAACCCAACTGTATACAAATGAAACCATTTCTTTCACATCTCAAGATATATACAAATGGGGTAGTGCCAGGCTTGTTACCAATAGGCATGATGTCCAGAGGAATCCTCATGTAACATTTCTGGTTGATATTTGTGAGCAGTCCCAGTGATATAATCAAAGTAATGATGATAATCAGGGTTGTCAGAGCTTTCTATCTTCTTTTTTGATGTGACTGGAAAGAAGATTCTTTGGATTCCTTGACCCTGTGTCAAAAACATGAGAACCCACATTGGATATTCTTGTGTTGACAGAGTGTTCAGTCCGTACATCATTATTCCACAGTTTTACATGTACATAACTTTTATCGGGTCGATTTTTAAACTTAGCAGAATTAAGTTTTTCTAGGAATCTGAAAACGCTTTCAAATGCTCTAAATAGATCTTTGTCAATTGATCCATTATGATAGTATTTCTCAAACATATTAAGAGTTAATCCAGTGAGAGTCCATATCTTTGAGCGTAATGAACGTTTTCTCAATCTTCCCTTCTTTTTATTTTTTTTATTTAGATTGTTTCTCATCATATAAGTTTTCCAAGTTCTTAGATGACATGGGATTATTATAAGAAACCGAAGATTTTGTCCATAATAATCTTTGAACAATCTTTAAGAAATTCTGGCGTGCGTTACAGATGCCAAGAGCAAGTTTTCCAAAGAAATTTCCCATAGGACAATTTTTAAGGATCAAACAAACACAAACTTTTTAGGTTTATAGTGTTTTCCTGCTCTGATACCAATTAAAAATACGGGGGGGTCTAACAACCACCCAATATTTTGATTAGCAATCTGTATGGACTAACTCCAATATACTTTTAAGAGAATCAACTAGACAGTCAGATCAATCTTAATAAAAGTATATCAAAGAGTTATATCTCTCGTTGTCGATTCAATACTTACTCAAGCAAATAGAAATCCGCGAGTCTAATTGAATACAAGAGAAATCACTTGAACGGTACCAAAGACCAATGTTCAAGTATCAATCAACAACCAAAGGTTGGATTTCCCAACTGATCGATTTAACGCACAACCTATGATATTTCAATTATATAACAAAATATAATGCGGAAAAGAAATAACACAGACACCAGAAGTTTTGTTAACAAGGAAACCGCAAATGCAGAAAAACCCCGGGACCTAGTCCAGATTGAACACACATTGTATTAAGCCGCTATAGACACTAGCCTACTACAAACTAACTTCGGTCTGGACTATAGTTGAACCCCAATCAATCTCACAATGATCCAAGGTACAATTGCGCTCCTACGTCTCTGATCCCAGTAGGATACTACACACTTGATTCCCTTAGCTGATCTCACCCACAACTAAGAGTTGCTACGACCCAAAGTCGAAGAATTTAATAAACAAATCTGTATCACACAGAAAAGTCTACGATAATAGATAAATTTGTCTCCCACAGAAATACTTACGAGTTTTTGTTCCGTCTTTTGATAAATCAAGGTGAACAGGAACCAATTGATAAACGAGAATTATATTCCCGAAGAACAACTTAGTATTATCAATCACCTCACAATAATGTAAATCGTATGATGGCGAAACTAGATATTGTCGAATCACAAACGATGAGACGAAGATGTTTGTGACTGCTTTTATATCTTGCCTATCGGAGAAATCAATCTCAAGTCAATCCTTACGATTGTACTTAGTACGATAGAAACAACAAGATCAGATCACACAACTACGAGAAAGTAGTATTGGTCTGGCTTCACAATCCCAATGAAGTCTTCAAGTCGCTAACCTACAGGGTCTCCGTAGAAACCTAAGGTTAAAGAAGAACCGACTCTATCTAATACAACTAGTATCACACAGGAGGTGTGGGGATTAGGTTTCCCAGTTGTTAGAGTTCTCCCTTATATAGTCTTTCAAATCAGGGTTTGCAATCAATGTTAGCTTGGTAACAACGCATTCAATATTCACCCTTAGATGAAAACCTGATTAGATTCAAGCTAATATCTTTCAACCGTTAGATCGAAACTTAGCTTGTTACACACAAATGAAATGCACGTTTATTTAGGTTTGTGTAACCGTACCCAAACATGAACATATAGTTGGTTCAACAGTAGTTAACCAAATGGTTAGCCATATGAGCACTTTCATATCAACCATATTCTTCTTTACCACAACTAGTTCAAATGAACTAGTTAGAGAGTTGTTCAATTGCTTAGATCTTTCTAATAGACACAATTGAAACAAAAACGATTTGATTCACTCGAATCGATTCATGAACTTTATAGCCACGGTTTGCAAACTTGGATTCCTTAGTTTATATGAGTTTAAGTTCAGGAATAATCGTTTTTAGAAAATAACCAACTTAAGTATGCGGACTGGTACGCGGACTTAAGTACCCAGAATAAGTTTGTAAATAGTTCACAAACTCCAGCAAATTTTCTCGGGAAGAGAACCTCCGACAGTACGCGGATTGGGTTCGCGGACTCTGTTCCGGTTTTCCTAATCAACAAAGTACGCATACTTTGGTTCAAGGAATAAGGACTTATAGATGCATGAGTTATCATGCAATGCTTATATCCAACAATGGTTATATAATCTAAACTCTCATTTCAATCATTGAAACATTCTTAGCGGACGTTATATAGTTGTTGTTCACAAACCATTTTTCGTCAAAGCCATTTTCAAGTGATTGAAACTTAACATGACTTTCGTTACTAGTAAAGATGAACTTGGCCAAAGCGAAAGCTTACCAACATATATCTCAGGATAAGCGAGATAAACTCGGCTCGAAATAGCAATTGTGTATAATCAAAGTCTATATAGCAAAAAGACTTTTGTCTCAAGATAGGAGATAGAGTATATAGACTTTTGAGTGATAGAGTTCAAGTCTCCACATACCTTTTAGTCGATGAAGTTCCACCAGTTCCTCGAGTAGTTCTTCGTCTTTGTATGATAATTGCCATGGAGTCTTGATCTCAACTACATTTTTTATCCTAGTCTGAGACTTAGCTAATAGTAGACTAAAAATCAAGACTTATAGTTTTGGTCACTAACATTGACAAACATGCTTGATATAGCAACACATGCGAGTTCGACCGAGCAGTGCTCTAACAATATGTCTTCCCGAAATTTACGCGAACCTGTATTTTCTTTCTCCTAAAATTACTGACTTTCTCAAAACTAATAGCTTCCTTCAAATTACGTCTTTGGTTTTCACTTCACATAAGTTAGTGAAACCGTTCAAATTCTCAGGTGATGCAGATCAATCTGTGCCGTAACCCGTGATTAAGATCATAAATAAAGCTAAAAGTATTAATTATCATTTTGATTGTATTTAATTTTTATTTATGACCATAATTATGGCAGAACCCAATTAATGTTATTTATAATGAAAATAGGTTACAACTCTTACATCCATCAGATGTCTTTCGCTAGGATGAGACTGGAATGGTCGGATGCGACGTTTATATCTCAAAATTTTATCCGACCGTCCAAGGCTCAAAACCCACTTCTATTTTGTATTATAGATTTAGGTAAAATCATCTAAAAGGATCGATAAGAGTGTTAAAGTGGACATAACATGAGCTTGGAATAAGGACCATGAGGAACTCGACCAAATTCAGGAGTATTCAACTATATATTGTAGAGAATGAAGAGAAGAAAAGAATGAGGTCATACCGAATTCGTATGCAAAAGTTATGGGCAAAACCGTTTGGATCAAATAGGGCCAAATCTCTACCTACGTCTGGGAAGAGGGTATGACCGATCCATTGATAAGTGCTTAATAAGTGTCAATTCCATACTTTTTTTAGCTAATTCTTTCATATTACTTTTTATTATGATTACTTTCTAGTTTATGTGTCATATCAGGTGAATCATCCAAAAAGAAGCTACAAAATGCTTAAATGAGCAAAGAAGTGAAGTGTATCAATAAAGGAAGGCCAAAGTCCAAACTTAGCTCATTCAAGTCTATGAGTTCTTAATAGCATATTGAAGAGAACAAGAATATGAAAAGAACGCAAAAATAATGAGGTCATGCCGACATCGGACGAAGAAGTTATGGGAAAAATAAGGTTGAAATACTTGAAGTTACAGAGAGAGGTTCGGCTGATAATTTCATCAGCTCGATTCAGCCGAATCTAGAGCTTAAAAATCAATATTTTCGAAGAGTATACAAGAGATTGTTCGTCTCAAAAGTAATTTAATCAAGTGAGCCTAACCTGGTGATCGCCTGGAGTAAATTTCACTTGTCAGGTTCGTCCGGGAAAGGTCGGCAAGTTATGAGTCGAACCTGACAACTTCCTGGGACATATTTGGACGCGAAATTGACTTCTAACTCAAGGAAACACGGTCCAGGAAGGATTATAAAGCCTAAATTTGAGAGTTCTGTATAAGAAGATATCCAGAGCCTTAAGAAGACATCTTTTATTATATTTTTATCATCTTCCATATCTTTTACACCTCTCGTATTACATCTCTTACATCAAAATCTATGGTTTACCCCTTTAGGGGGAACCCGTTCTTCTTGTAATTTATGTGTATATAAACCGTTATTGATTGAGGATGAATTCAATGTTCTAGACGTGAAGTCTAATTTGTTAATACAAGTTTGTTTGAAGTTTCAATCATCATCGTTTGTTTTCACTATTTCTAGGGTTTATAATTGATTAATTAGATTGTTTGGAGTGCAGGTCGGATTAATCTATTGATCATTCTATTGCCAGTAAAGGGTTAGGATATCCGTATAATTGTTGAATAATCCTTACACAAGTAGATAACGTGAGACCTTGCAGAGGGCTTCTGTGAAGCAATCGTGTGTGAAGACAACACCAGTAAGTGAACCGAGCATACCGAGTTTAACTGCTGGGATCAAACCTAAATTCACAAAGCTTAAAGCATTCGATCGAATTACACCTTGTAAGCGTACCTCAAGGCGGCTCAGTTGGATAGAATTCGGTGACTAAGCGTACCTGTTATCCGGTTATAGAAGGAGTTTTGGGGATAGCTAAGTGTACCTGCTATACTATGGTTGGTGATGAATGATTCTGACGGAAGATAGATAAGTATAATGATCCAATTAACGTTTAGTAACGACGAAGGATTCCTTGATCATCTTTCTTTATTTGTTATTCTTTTTATTTTACTTTAAACCAATCCCCTTTTGTTTTATATTATTTTTCTATCTAAATAACCTGTCAATTACACAGCTCTTTGTGGGAACGATCCTCATTACCGTTATATTATTTATTTAATTAGTGGTAAATATCTCGATAAATTTGTTGTGGTTACGACACACATCATCCATACCTCAAAGAAGTGACGAAAATACTTTCCAAAATTGGTTTTCTTAGTTGCGAAGTATTTCCAAACCCAAATATTCTTAGGTGTAATTAAGGATACTAAAAAATATATTCAAGAGAGGGATAACACCAAGTTCGAAACAGAGAGATTGTATCAAGATACGGAAGTGGAGACAAGAAGACAAGGAGCGAAAGCTTGGTTTTGGGTTCTTCCATTACCGAAACTATTTATCTTTGATTTTATCATATGTATATCATGGGTTTCACTAAATCCATGAGTAGCTAAACTCATATTTGATTGAGGACGAATTCTAAGTTCTAAACATGATTTGATTTAATATATGAATCTACTTTGATTTCTTCATATGATTATCATTTGTTTCTACTGTGATGAATATTTATGATTGATTGATTTGGGAGGCCTACTAAACAGATCCCTTAATTGATCTATTGCTAGGATATCCGTAATTGTTGAATAAACCTTACACAAGTAGAAAACGCGAGACCTTGCAGAGGGATTCTGTGGAGCAATCGCGTGTAGGAACAATATTAGTAAGTGAATCGATCGTACTGATTTTAACTGCTAGGACTGAACCTAGATTCATAAACCCTAAAACATTTGATTGAGTTACATATTGTAAGCGTACCTCAAGGTGTCTCAGACGGATAGAGTTTGATTGCTAAGCGTACCTGTTATTTGGTGATATTAGGATATTGGGGGTAGCTATGCATACCTGTTACCCTACGGTTGGTGATAATCTATGATTAAGGACGAATATATAATTATATTACTTTGATGAATGTTTAGTAACGAAGAAGGATTTATCGATCATACTCCCCATCCTTGATTATATATTAATTTATTTGCTTTATTTACTTTGTTGTATTTGCAACCTACAAACAAAACCCCCTATTTGTGACATTTGACAACTGAAAACTCCCTGCTCTTCATGGGAACGACCCTTGCTTCCATTATATTACAAGTTAATTGTGTGGAAATAAGTGATTTAATTTTTTGCACTCACGACACGCACCACTCATCATGCATTGTCCTATGAAGCTCGCATAAGTATATTCTAATTTCTTTAATAAACAGATTAGCACCTTAGTGTTCTTGCTAGATACACCTCTTGAAATTGCAACATACAATTGTCCATGACTGAAGACATACTCGGGCAGATAAATACCGGTGTTTTCAAAAAAAAAAATCCTTGTGCTTTGATGATGGTGAACGCGATATGTACCGTAAAATGTATGTGAATCATCTTATCTCAAGATTCTCTGGCGGGATCAATGGCATCATATAGATGAATATCCTTTTACCCACCGAACTCCTACTGAGGATCACTGCATCGATACAATTTGGAAAGTATTTTTTTATTATAATCTGAGTATCACTGCATAAGCGGTTTTTGGAATCATCATTCCTTAGTAACATACACATGAGGAGGTAAACCACCCAGGGCTGCTCCGTTCAAGTGTTTCTGAAGATAGAGGTTGTGGAAATCATCTTCCGCAGAATCAAATGAATAATATGTATGCTCTTCTCTAAGAAACATGCTTGTTACATCACCTGATAAATAATGATAAAATTCTTATTTGTCTCATCATCATCAAAACCATCCCCAAATGGAACATCGTATTCAATTTCCAAGTATCTTCTTAAAAATAGTAACAAAATTGCAATCAAACAATAGCTCAATAAACAATTATGAACAACATTACAAGAAACCTAATTGATCATCCTCAGTACTAGTAAGGTATCAGACATCCGATATCATCAACAATTGTAAATTACCAAGAAAACATATGAGACATTATCACTACCACAATCACTAGGATTATTACTATCATTACCACTATGAACATATAATAAAAGTTTGCCACGCTAATTTATAAATCACCACAAGTAAGAATTTTCTCCTCATCAAACCACCACAAATCATAAAGTAATACATTCTTTAAATCAAAAACCATAACAATTATCATATGAATCCAACAAAAATAAAGGTTAGGGTTTAAATTTATAAACTTACCTTTGATTATTGAGTTGATGAAACTCCTTAAAAACCTTTGGAACTAAGAGCAGTTCCTATGGAATGAACAAACTTGGAGTTTGTTCATTTTGCTCCCACTATGGACTCAACAAACATGAAAAATGGATGTTCAAATCAACAAATCTGTTGATTTGAACATCGAGATGGACCACCCAGCGCGCGTGTGATGGAAGACCGCGTGGTGGTGCCACAAACGCGGGCGATCAAGCTTCCAACGCCCCTAAAAAATTCTCTCTCCAAATATCGTTATTATGTGTAGGGTTTATATTTTATTATTTGTTTTATTATTAAATAATCCAGTGGGACCCAATTTTTATTAATAAAATCATTAGTGAGACCCAACTCTTATTAGTTTATATTAATAAAAATCACTAGTGGGACCCTAAAACATCAGATTTGTTCATTTTGCCTTATTTTCCATAGTGGAAGAATGCAGTTTATTCATCCACATGGCTCAACAAAACAATAAGTTTGTTGATTGCCATAAGAATTGCCCTAACAATTCAAATACTCAACGATAAACCCAACGAAGGAATTAAAAGAAGTAGTAATACATAGCTCATATTTTATGGAATCTTTTTTACTGCACTCCACTAATATAGTACTTCAAGCAAGAATACTCGAAACTGATGACTTATTCCAAAAACGGATAATCATAGCTTGAAACTAATATAGTACTTCAAGCAAGAATACTCGAAACTGCTAACTTATTTCAAAAACGGATAATCATAGCCCGAAACTAATATAGTACTTCAAGTAAGAATACTCGAAACTGCTAATTTATTCCAAAAACGGATAATCATAGCCCGAAACTAATATAGTACTTCAAGCAAGAATACTCGAAACTGCTAATTTATTCCAAAAACGGATAATCATAGCCCGAAACTAATATAGTACTTCAAGCAAGAATACTCGAAACTGCTAACTTATTCCAAAAACGGATAATCATAGCCCGAAACTGGTGGTGTAAATATGTCAAGCTAGAGGAAACGAACAACCATTGCCTGATTATTAGAAAACAGACAACCATTGTTCGTTTGTTCATAAAAAAAAATGGACGCTCATTATCCGTCCACAAAGAAAATCGAGATTGGTCGTTGTGCCTAGACCCTTCCCAAGCTGATGTGGAAAGCGATTTTGGAAGCGTCTGGGAAACACTGTACGACCCAGTCTTAAAAGCAAATTCAATTCCACCAACCCACACCATTTTGCATGGAGGGTAAAATTCACCAAACAGCAAACGAGAGTCGAGAACACTGAGTAAATCGCTGGGTTGGCGAGTGAACGAGTTGGCCGAGTAAAATTCAGCAAAACACTGAAGGTGTTAAAAGTTAAAAACAAACAAACAAGAAGAATACAATCAATACAGATAGATGATGATGATGAACAACAAAATATACTAATCTTTCTGTCTTCTCCCTCCGTCATTCTGTATAAACTTCCGATCTACTTTCTCAAATCGACACTGTTTCTTGTCCATAATCTCTTGATTTTCAATTTCACACACTCAATTTCATTCTCACTAGTCAACTCTCCATTCCTTCCACTGTATTCAATCAAATTGGTGAATAAATGGAGAACGCGGATGTCTTCGGTTCTTCGACGGCTCCCCTTACTTGGCATGATTTTCTTGAGCGGATGAGGCATCCATCCGCCTCTGATTTTGTCAAATCCATTAAAAGGTCTTTCTTTTATTCCTCTTTTTTATTCATCATTGTTCAAGCTCTTGTTTTTATTGTATTATCGTAATCTATTATTAAAAGCTCAAATTAGGGCAAACCCTATGCTACTTTGATCTGGATACAAATTCACTCAAATTGGAATGCTTTTCTGAAGGGGTGGGTGGGTGGGGAGTGCATCGTACAAACTGGTTAGAGATGATAAACTAGGGTATTAAGGAGGTGTTGTGAGCACTGGTGCTAAATTTGATCCATGTTGAATCCAAAGCATGAATGTGGATTAGCTCAGATGTTTTACTGAGCTTTTTCGGGACGACACTGTTTGAACATTTTGGTGAAAATTGCTGCTTTTAAACATGAAATGTAGGATGTACAAGTATTTTAGCATCACTCATTAGCTTATACTGTCTTTTACAGGAAATCACGATTCACTAAGTACGTATTTTTAAGGTTGTTTATGTGGGTTTTCTATGTTGCAGCTTCATTGTTTCCTTCTCAAACAATGCTTCGGATCCGGAGAGAGATAGTGCTGCTGTGCAGGAGTTTCTTGCAAACATGGAAGGTGCATTTAGGGCTCATTCTCTTTGGGCTGGTTGCGCGGAGGAAGAGCTAGAAAGTGCTGGTGAGGTAAGTGTTCTTACATGTTTTTGCATAACTTGCATATACAAGGTCTTTGTTTCCTTCCACGGCCTAGAGATAAATGTATCAGTAGAATAAAATGATAACATGCGTGAAGTTGGCATCTATCTCAACAATCAATCTCCTTTTCTTGATATTTTATAATCTATGTTGATGTATTTATATTTCACCCTGGGAGACTGGATCTCTAGCACTGTATGTATGGGTTCCTTGATTGTCAACATGTACTTTGGCTGGCTGTAGATAGCTGTGTTGTTCAGATTCTTGTTTTTGTATTTGTCTTCTATTTCAGGAATTTTCTTCCTTTCTATTGTAGGGATTGGAGAAGTATGTCATGACTAAATTATTTCCTCGTGTATTCGCATCACTTGAGGAAGATGTAAAGTTTGATGAGCAACTATTTGAGAAGATGGCTTTACTACAACAGTTCATTCGGCCGGAGAGTTTGGATATAAAGCCAACGTTCCAAAATGAAACATCATGGCTGGTGAGTATGGATGTTATCTGTTCTGCATAAAGAACTACAGTGTCTTGGGCATAGAAGTAGTTCCTTTAAAATTATGAAATATCAGTGGAACACAGCTACTGGTATTTCATTTTCTCTATATTTTTGTCCTCACTCCATATCTAGTGAATTATGGATACTGTTGTTATAACTACAGAATGATATGTTTTTATTTAGAAAAAGCTCTTTTCTTGTCTGTGTGTTCTCTCAAAAGCATAAAATCCTCCTAATCCGGAAAGTACTTTATGAGATTTTTCTACGTCGTTGTCAAGTTCTGATTGTTCTAATCGTTTGTTTCCTCAGCTTGCTCAAAAAGAGTTACAGAAGATCAATATGTACAAGGCACCAAGAGATAAATTGGTTTGTATCCTCAATTGTTGCAAGGTCATCAACAACTTACTTCACAATGCTTCAGTTGCTTCAAATGAGAATCCTCCTGGAGCTGATGAGTTCCTTCCTGTCTTAATTTTTGTCACCATAAAGGTAATCACGACCATCCTTTACTCCACATATACGTTTCTTGTATAATATTGCGTATCGTTGTTCCTTTTTAGAAAAGCACCATCTCATCTAGAATTACTAAGAGTTTGAGTTTCTAACACTGGGGGATTGAAGATAATCTATCCCAGCCTCCTTAGAGTTTACCCAGGTAACAAGTAAATCAAAGCATTTTTGTTCACAGAATGTTCTAAAAAATATGACGAATGAGATACCTTCTCATTTTGTGTATGTACCACTCACATCTCGTGTGATGTCGTGAACTGCGCTCCTAAAAATCTGGTAGGGTTTTTTTTAATTCCGAAGCTAACGGATCCTTTAGACATTTATTTAGGAAAAAGGCAACATCACACATGAGAGTTCACCTCGAAACTATTCTCTTGCCCATACAAAAATAAGATAAAAATCTCTATTACTGCTCAAATTTTAAATGAGTATAGGATTAATGAAAATACATTATTGGTTGCTATAGTATTAAGATCTTCTAACATAATGCCACACTTAGTTCAAAGCTGCGTGTACATGCTCAGTCTGCTTATTTAGTTCTGTTTTCTATACATGCGTTGCCTCAATTTTGTCATATTACCTTTGTGAAACTTCTTACTTTGTATGCAGGCTAATCCTCCACAATTGCATTCAAACTTGCTATATATACAAAGATACAGGTCTCAATCGCGACTAGTCTCAGAAGCAGCTTACTTTTTCACAAACATGCTTTCTGCAGAGTCTTTCATATCAAACATTGATGCCAATGCCATCTCAATGGATGAAGCCGAGTTTGAAAATAATATGGAATCTGCTCGTGCAGTTCTATCAGGCCTTGCTGATGATCCCGAAGTTTCAAGTCATAGTAACCGAGATTTCAGTCGTTCATCGAGAACAGAATCGTTGGATTCCAAACAAAGTTCCTCAAACAAGGAAAGGAATAACTTGCTGTCTGCAATGCTCTATCGTCCTTCACCCCAGATATCTCCAGAAAAACTCGAGGCTCAAGATTCTAAAGACAAAATGGTGAAAAAGCCCTCCATTTCAGATTTGGAGCAGACAGGTGCATCTGAGCTTTTGAAGGAGGATCAAATGAGCACTGCCTTCCAAGATTATCCTTACCTTTATGCACAAGTTGGGGATTTGACGATTAATGACGTGGATGGCCTGCTCAACAGTTACAAACAACTCGTACTGAAATATGTTTGTCTTTCTAAAGGAATGTCTGTTACTTCTCCGCCCCCTCCTTTGCCTACATCACAAATTCAAACACAAATCTCCAACGAAACTGACAACCAATCAGAAGACAGTAGACCAGTTGAGAAAGATGAAGAAAAGCAGGAAGACATGGCTAAAAAAGATGAAGGTCCAGTTTTACAGGCGGCAAGTTCCGAATCCAGTATTACAGAAGATGAATCATCAGCTGGGCAACAAGATGCTGAAAAGGAAAATACATAGTCGTTTACTGTGAGGTCGAAAAGAAGGATTAGTTTTCTGAATTAGACTACTATTGAAAGAGTTTCAGTCCAAAAGACTGACTAAAACCATGAACTAATGGTAAACCTCTTAACCTAGTAAAATTTTGTTAGCCATATAAGTTTGTGTGGGAGGGTAACCCAGTAATATTTGGCTAGCCATGTAAGTTTGTGTGAGAGCTCAGCCACGACAACTAGGTTGCATTTATTTATGAAAATATCTCATCCGCAACGGGGTCTTCCTTGTATCTCATCTTTGACCGATAGTAGAATTTGTTGCAATTTATGTCATTCTGTTTCTTGTATTCGTCGCAATATACGTTTCAATGGATCATCAATCTTAATAGTGCAAGACTTTGTTTGGGAAATAGGATCGTCAAGAGAATGGTTTTAATATTAAACTAGTACTGTGAACACTCAAATCACGAAGGAATCCGAATGCTCACAACCAATCATCGTAATCTAGAGTGATTTGTGATGATGATATCTTAGTGTTGATTCCTCGGCTCGAAACCTTCGGGTTTATCACTGCCTCATCTAACAACTCCATGCGGGGTGTTTGCGCACGGGATATAGGTAAAAACAATACATACAAGTAAAGATCCATGGGGTTAGGCAAATATAAAGTGCTGAAATATAAACAAGACCGAGGTTTACGTGGTTCAGCACTAAGGCCTACGTCCACGGGGTTTGTTGTTTCACTATGTTCTTCACGGTTACAAGAGTAGTCGAATGATTTTTTGGCTTACATGTATTTTCTCTTCTAAAGGATTAACTTACACTCGAAATCTCTCTCTCCTTCCCTTCCTGATTAACTTACACAAGAGTAGTCGAATGACTTTTGGGCTTACATGTATTTTCTCTTCTAAAGGATTAACTTACACTCGAAATCTCTCTCTCCTTCCCTTCCTGATTTTTCGGATCCCCTCTCCTCTTGGTGGGGAGGGGGTATTTATAGGGTTAGAGTGTGGGACCCCTCTCTGAAGTCCGTTGGAACCTTATCTTCTAGTGTCTTGTGTCCATCACGCGGAGGTCTGCGTTTGCCACTTGATCACGCAGAGACATCTTCGCTCGTCCCACGGGTTGATCGACACGTATACTGCTCAGAGTGTTTAATGAGGGTAGTTGAGATGCCTGCTCGTGTCAGACAAGTGTCTTCTGCCCCTGTCACGTCCGTGTCAGCTAACTTTCTCTCCACCGTTGATCTTAGCTTCTTTTGGGGATGAGATAAAGTAACTCCTTAGGGTTTATTAGGTGTTCCGTTGTGCATCGTATTTTGATGTCTTGGCCTGCATGCTTTCCACGTATCTTTCTATATACACGTGTCTGATGGTGAGATATATGTATACACAATTTGCCCCTTTTCTTCGGGCTTGAATGTTTAATGGGTGCATTGAAGAAAACAGTCGTTGCATATTCTTCTATCTCTCCTAATAACTTTTCCTAGATACTTGGGCACGTCTTTTATTTGTGCATTAACTGCTCATGTAACGGGCACGTTTCCCATTCCTCCATTAATTTCCTTTTCTTTATTTCGGGTATATTAAGGAGAGAAAGAAAATGAATTTCATTCTTCCTAAACATTCTCTCGGTTTTCATTCTTCGTTCTTCAGCCCTTAAATTCTCTGTCAGTCTTCATTCTTCAGCCCTTAAATTCTCTGTCAGTCTTCATTCTTCAGCCCTTAAATTTTCTGTCAGTCTTCATTCTTCAGCCCTTAAATTCTCTCCACCTTAGCATTAATCACGCTTGCCTCCTCTTTATTTCTGATTTGTTCTTTCTGCTGCTGTTTTTGCTGGTAAGCGTTTCTTTTCTTTGTTTCCATGGTTTTGCGCTATGTTGATTTGTAAATTTTCTGCTACTGTTGTTCCTTGTTTGTGATGAAGAACTTCTTTTAATGCTTGCATGCTAGTTTGCCCCTGTTCTTCGTCTTAAATCAAGGAGGCTATTGTTTTCTTGTATTGATTGAGCTTTTCAGGGTAGGGATTTTATGGAATTTCGAGCATGTATGCTAATTTTAGGGTTTCTGCGTTATCGTGTGTGGATTGCTATTTATGTGGTTTTTTGATTATTGGTAATGTCCTTGGGTTTGTTTTTGACTTGTTTATGATTAATCTTTTCGCAGCCATGTCTGACCGTCCGCGGCTTCCTTATCAGACTCCTGGTTCTGGTCTATCGAGATCTCCTCCGCGTAGAGAGTCTCAAGATGATGTTCGTAGAAGTCAAGTTTCTTCTGGGACGAAGGCCTCATCTTCTAGGGAAGAGATTCCTTCGACAAATCCTTCTGGGGCTCGAAAAGTCTTCGATCGCGCGGTGTCTCGTCCGCGTGATGATGTTAGGAGTGCGCAGGCACCGACTCGTGTTGTCGCTTTTGATGTTCCTCCTCTACGTTCTGTAGTGCCCGAGCATCATCTGCCGCCCCCTCCTACAACTTCTTTTAAAGGGAAGAATACAAAAGGTGGTGTTCCGAGGGCTGAATCTTCAAAAAATCCTTCTTTGAAGAGAAAGGCTTCAGAGGCGTTCATTGGTTCATCCGGTCCCGCCGAGGAGGATGAGGCTGCCCCATTGATACGCAGCGTTTCGGTCAGCAAGAAAAAAGTAACGTTCAAGCATATTGAACACGAAATTTTCAAGGAAAAGCATGAGCTTCAAGCCTTCGAGGTTCGTTTCTATGCCCCTGAGGATGATATTACTTATGAGCTTATCTCGAAGTATGAGTTCGATGAATTTCATTTGTTGACTACGGTCGGAGCGTTCGAAGATGGTCTTATGCTGCCGTTGTACAAGTCAGGTGATTCCTTCTACTATGATGTGCTTGCTAGTCGTGAAGGCTCTTCCACCAATACTCACAGCCGTTCTGTATCGCAACTATCGGGGAATTATCTCCGTGCCCTGAGGGAGTGCTATCTGCGGAGTAAGGGGGAGACGACAATGACTTGTTACGTTCTCAATCCCGCGGATAGGGAATGGTATACTCCTGAGAATTTCAATAACTCCTTCGGTGATTACGTCAATAGTAGGAACCGTAAGCCGTGGAGTGTCAGCCTTCGGAATCTCGCTGCTCCTCGGGGCGAAATTCGTCTGTTAAATGAGGTCAGCGATGCCAAGCTGAAGTATGTTCCCGGCACGGAGGGGTCTAGTCAGCGAAAACTTTTCCCGTCCCGCGAGAGGATCAAGCGCGACCATGACTACGAGTGGCACGCTACCGTTATCGAAGTTGTTGGTCCATGGGCGTACGGTTGGATCCCTGGTCCACGCGGTTGGCGTCCTACTAAGAGTAGCAAGCCACGTGACTCTCCTCCTGCTCGTTATGGAGATTTCTGTCCCCGGCGTTTAAACTTCGCAGGTATGAATTTTCCTTATGCCCTTGACGTCGTTGAGGGAGACGAGGAGGAAGGTTCTGGTGTTATACTTCCACCGAGGAGTGCCTCGACTGCTCAGGTACGCGGATTCTAGCTGCGCTTCTCCTTCTTTAGAAATTCAACTGTTCGGGAAAAATAATTCTTTTTGTGGTGTTGGTTTTTAGGTGTCGAAGAAGAAAAAGATTAAGCCGAAGCAGTCTTCTACCATTGTGATGGGTGAGGCTGAGGCCCATGAAGAAGTTACAAGTGCGGTGAACGAAGAGTTTGCTGAGGATGAGGAGATTACAGATGGGGAGGAACGTACTGGTACTTCCCCTATCAACGTCGGAGAAGAGGTCTGTGTGGGTCATGATGGTGATGAAGGGAGAAACAACGCCGTGGTAGCTGATGACGGTGTTATTGGTGATATTTCTGTCCCTGTTGGGGATGCCGCGGATACTCTCCCCATCCTTTCTCAAGAGTTTTCTTTTGATCGGTTGTATTCCACAAGGGAGTTTATGGATGATGCCCTCGATTTTCCTGAGGACTTCTCTCTACTTCCCCCAATGATGATTGGGATGTCCTCGGGGGTGCTAGTAACGGAGACGCTGCTGTTCAAGATGGTGGCGCGGAGGAGCATGGTGCGCATGTGGGTGCCGACATTTGTGCTGAAGGGGCCGTGTCAGAAAAGGGGAAGTCGGTGATTGATTCGCCTGCTGCGGATCTTCCTCATTCGCCGACATCTGAGGGTGAGGACGCCATAATGGATTGGCTCAAGGAAAAGAATATGCTATTTGTCCCTCATCCCGTCCCTGTTGTTGCTGGTGAAAAGGATTCTGATGCGTATACCCGTCGTATGATGGAAATGTATTCCAAGGCGCGGGTGTCTGAGGCCTGGGGAAGAAATTTGAGTGTTCCCGAAGCTACCCTTGTGTCGGAGCCTCCTACTTCCGTTGCAGATATGATGGCCATAGCCGACGGGTATCAATATGGCTTTCCTCAGCAGCGTGTCTTGGAGGTAAATTTTCGTATATACTTCTACGTGAGGATCCAATTCTTCGGTGAAATAATGTTTTTCGTCTTGATGTGTAGATGATGAGGAGTGAGCATTGTAACCACGTGTTGTATCAGTTCTTCAAAGCAAAATCTATGAAGCTCGAGGCTAAGCTTCGTCACAGAGAAAAGGAATTATCTGCGGCTGAGGTGGAAATAGAAGAGCTGAAGAAAAGCCTCAAGGAGAAAGAAAAGCTGGGTGAAGCGGAGGCCGGTCTTCGTTCAGAGCTTGTTGCTGTTCGCGCTGAGTTAGAGCAAACTCGCGTCCAAGTTTCAGCTTTCACAGGTTTGGTTCTTTTTTCTCTTTTTCCCTCGCAGTGTGTCGTTATTCCTCTATTTCTTAGTTATTCTGTCTGAGTATCCCCACCCTATCTCCAGTGGGTGGCATCCCCGAGCTGATATGGCTTCGAAACGAAAGAACACGGCAAAGATCTCGTATTAAAGATCTTGTTGAGAAAATTAAGAGTGAAGCCAAGAAATGGGATGCTCGGGATGAGTTATGGCGCGCAAGGCATGTTCAGATGGTCGACATGCAAAATCTGTATAACCATGACCGTGCTTTATTTAATGGTACGCTGCTGTGGACACGTGATAGTTTGCGGGAATCCCGTGAGCGTACTTCTTTGTTGGAGTCTAGGATACAACTTCTGGAAGAGGAATTACAAAAGGATCGATCCCTCCCTTTTCCAGGAGTTGAGGATAGTGTGCGGTGTCTTATCAGAGAAAGGGACAATGCCTGTGCCGAAGCCGATGCTCTAAGCAAGGCCCTTGCCGCGTCCCGCGTTGAAGTATCTCGTCAGGCCGAGTCTGAGAGAAATCTTGAAGTGTGTATGTACAGATTGAGCAAGGGGGTATCAGAGATAAACAAAGAAGTCGACCACCTTCGTCACATGGATTCGATGAAGCAGGTAGAATTATATGCCAGTCAATTTACTCTCACCAACCTTCAACTAGATTATAAGAAATTATCCGCGGAATATGACCATCTTGATGAGGCGCGAGACGCGGTTGTTAATGAGTATGAAGAAGCTTAGGCTTGTGTCGAAGGTATAACCCTATTCCATCGAGTGTGATTGTGTCTTTTTTGTGCTAACTCCCTGGTGTTTTCTTTTTTAGAACTCGAGGGACAACTTCGCGTTACAAATGAAAAACTTGAAAAGGCTCAATCTTCCTTAGCGCAGCAGGAAGAACAGACTAAGCATTTTAAGAGTTTGGCGGCATCCCGCGAAGAGGCCATCGGTGCTGCTTCTAAAGAAGTGAATCGTCTGTCTTCATAGTTATCCCAAGCCCAACAGCGGACGACAGTTATTAAGCACAAGGCTCGGTGTCAATTGGCTGAGGAGACGAACAAGATGCTAGAGAAGATAGAAGTTGGCCTAAAGAACGAGCATGGTCTTGTGAAGAACTATCCGCGTCGTCCAGTTCCTGCTGCCTTTCCTGGATCCTCGGGACCCTCATCTGGTGGGAGCGTCCCTTCAAGTCTTCGGAACAATCCTGCTGATGGGGCGGCATCATCTAGGTAGAGACCGCAGCATTTTGTAGAGACCGCGGCGTCATTATCCTTCCACTTTTTGTAATCATGTAAAAAGAATATTTTTTGCTAGTATCATGTAAAAGGAATATTTTTTATTTGTACTCTTCCTTGAATTGGCCTTCCACTTTTTGTAATCGTCCTTTATGAAATGGATCCTTTTCTTCATATACCTGCAATGTTGGTTTGTTTTTATTTTAAGCATTGTGATGAAAGACTCTAAAAATAAAAAAAGATTTTAAGTGTTTGGGTGCGATCCCGAAGGGAGGTACCTTCGTGATCGGCTTGAGACCTGTCACCCCGCTGGCGAACCCTTGGCCAGAGGATTCCCAGACGGTGGGGGCCGAGGCAACGTTCTAGGATATGGGGTTAAAAAAATTACATACACCCATTCCGTCGACCCGTTGCCTTAAGATTGGTTGGGTATCTCTTTCTGCTGGGTGCCTTCCCCCTGGTCTTACACTTATGACACTGACGGGGGAGCCCTGAGAGATTGTAGATTAACTACTTTCCCCAATATTGTCGATAGGTTTAGTAGATACATGATGAGTGCCTAATATTGTATATATTTATCCCTTTTTGTTGGCATTTAACTCATCTTTTGTGCATTAATTCTACATTTTATCCCATATTCTGTATTTTCATTGTTTTCAAGAATAAATATGTTTATTAATTAATTTTACATTTTTAGGTAATAAATAAAGACTAGATGAGTTGCGGAGCGAAAAGAGCAAAGACATGGGAGAAAGCCAGTGGAAACTCTAGTGGAAAAGAAGTGAAGAATGTGGTATGGAAGAATCAAAGATGAAAATGGGCTTAAAAAGGAAGAAATTGTTCTTAAAGAAGAAGTGGATCAAGATTGTCTAAGCCCAAACCCAATACCTATACCCAAAAACCAAACAAACCCTAACCTATTTTCTATCGGGCTCCTTCTTCTTCCTCCCCTCTTCTTCACTGCAAACCCCATGACCACCACCTGCTCCGCCCCCACTCCATCTGCCACCACCACCAGCTCAATACGAGCTCTCAAATCACTCAACAACCCTAACCCACATCATTACTTCCCCTTTCACCAACTCTATGTCTCCTAATCACTCAATTTCACGCCTCTCCCATGTCAGGAACCCTAGAGGTGAAATTGACAAATTAGGTGAAAATGAGTTGCAATTGGAGGCGTGGATAACATCAGGAGAACAATTAGAGGCGTGGGTCGAAGTCAGAAGCAATCATCAGTGATTAGGTTAAAACTAATTCCAATTTTCACCAAACCCTAATTACACTGTTTTGGGGCTTTTGGGGACTTCTCTTGTAAACTATAAATTGGGACTGTGGGTGTGATGTAGGGAGGACTACATATCTCTGGACTAGCCAGTAGAGAATTAAACCAAAATATTATGCAATTCCAATTTCAGTCTTCTTATGCAGTTAACAGTTGATTGTTGTGTGTATGTTATGTTTTTATTTTGCATATGATGAATGTTGATTGTTAACATGTTTTTCATGAGCTAAATTACTGCAAGCTAAGGCTCAGATGAAGCCTTAGTGCATTGTTGGATGATGAATTGCTAGGTTAGAGCCTTAATGCTTGTTTTTCTTGTGCAATGGGAGAGATTAGTGCTCATCTGTGTGCTTGTGATTGATTGTACTGTCAAAAGACAGTCAATGCTAGGAGCACATTAGTTGAGCAAGCTGATTTTCTTTCCATTCCAATTGTATGCTTAGGGTCTTAATTTCAACCTAGAACTACATTGTTTGCTAGGACACCAAGGTGGATTCTAAGCCTTAGCTTAGCCACAATTCCTTTCTTCAGTCACTTACAATTTTCAGTCTTGCTTTGCTTCAAATTCAGTTTATATTTCTTAGCTGTGTTGCTCGCCTATTGTCTTGCAATTTGTAGTCTCTGTGCACTGAAAACAGTGCAAAATCTCCCTTGCCCTTGGCTTCCAAGCCTTGGTTCTTAGCTGTTTTCTTTGCTGCTTTGCTTTACCTTGCTGCTTTGGTTCTTTACTTCTGCCACTTTGTATGCCATATTACTTTGTCTTGCTCACTGTCTCCATTGTTAGCTTAGGTTTCTCTTATAGTGCTCCCACTCCCTGTGGACTTTCCCCTGCTTTCCTTCTATTCTATAAACTTGGCCTTGTATACTTGCAAGTCTTTTGTGTGTTTTCCTGACACCAAGTTTTTGGCGCGCTGCCGGGGAGTGGTGTTGCCACTGCTGAGTTCCATTAGCATCTCTGCCTTGCAATCATTGCAGGCCTGCTTCACTATCATTGCAACCCTCTGCTTGCAATCATTGCAGCAGATCATTGCATACTTGCCTGCAATCATTGCACTGCAATGATTGCACTGTGATCATTGCAGGGTTGGCCTGACTATCTTTGCACTCTGTGATCATTGCAGGTACCACCTTGGTGCTGCTGCTGCTGGTGCCTTCTCTGCCAAGCTGTGCTGTGTTGCTGCTCCTGCCAAAGGTGCTGGTGCTGGCTTGAACCAACTGAGCTGGGCTTAGTAACCTCAATTTCGCTGGGCTTGCAACTTCTGCTCCTGGGCTTGCCTTTTCTGCTGGGCTTCGCTGCAGATTCTGCTGGGCCTGTGTTGCTGAGTCACTTCAATTGCTGTGGGCTTGAGCTGAGCTGCTTAGGACGATCCTAAAGCCCAACTGGGCTGTGCAACTAAAAGGGGACTAAAAGCCTATTTTTGGGCTTCCCTCCAAAAACAAGTAAGCCTAACCCATGAGTTAACCCACTTGGGCCTCATTTAAATTCAAATTCGGGCTTGTAATAATTAATTTAATTATTTATTTGGGATTGTAATAATTTTTATTTATTTTCTTTTTCTTTTTTTTTATATTTGGGACTGTAATTATTTTTTTTTTTTTTTTTTTTTTTTTTTTTTCTTTTTCTTTTATGGGCTTGTCTTAATTATTATTGTTTTTATTTTCTTTTATGAGTTGTGCTAATTTATGCTAGGTTTAGTTCAAAAATTTTCCAAAGCCCAATTTTAAAAAAAACCAAAATCCCTTGTTACCAACACCCATTCAAAACCAAATCTTCATAACCCTTGTGGGCCAAATTGTTTCCGATTGCTCTGTCTGACCAACATGTTAGTTAAGGTACCTACTAGGACATGATTGTGACCTACAGAGACCAAACAAACAGACTTGTTAGAATTAACCCAGACGAACCTATCGAAATTCTAAGTTCTGAGGGAGACAGTCCAGATCAACCAGAAACAATGGGAGAACCCCGTACCCTCAAGGATTATATGTACCCAACTAGAGCCAGTCAACCTTCTTGTATTGTGCTACCCGAGGCTAATGGCCATTATGAGCTGAAATCAAGCACAATACAGATGCTTCCTATTTTTAGAGGTGTTGAGAATGAAAACCCGTACCACCACGTGAGAGAATTCGAGGAAATTTGTGGAACTCTGCGTTTCACTCAAATGTCCGACGAAACCCTAAAGTTAAGGCTTTTTCCTTTCTCCCTGAAAGATAAGGCAAAGGCCTGGCTCTATGCTTTACAGCCTCAATCCATCATGACATGGGATGACCTCATAAAGGAGTTTTTCAAAAAGTTTTTCCCGAACCACAAGACTGCGACAATTCGTCAAAGTCTGAATAGCTTTGTGCAATTAGAAGGTGAGACCTTAGCTAGATACCTGGAGAGATTCAATGAATTATTGCTCCAATGTCCCCATCATGGTTTTGAAAAATGGAGACTTGTGCAAATTTTGTATGAAGGTCTAGATGTGTCCACCCGAACAACGGTTGAGTCGATGTGTAATGGTCTATTCGTAGACAAAACTGCTGATGCGTCTTGGGACTTCTTGATTGAAGTAGCTGAAAAGACGCAACAGTGGGAATCCATCCGTGAAACCAGAAAGACTACATCCGAAGCAAAGGCTTTTAGGATTGAAGCGGATTTCGAGGGAAGAGCAAACATGGCATCAATAGTTAGGAGATTAGAAGAGTTAGAACTACATAAAAATTCAAAACCTTCCACCACTACTCTCCGAGAACATGTCGCTTCGTCTGTTTGTGCGCTTGTAACGACCCCAACCATCAATTCCAAAATTGTCCCGATTTGCTTGCAGTCCAGGAATCTAGGCTTGAACAGGCACATGCCATGTTTCAAAAACCAGAGCATAACCCTTATTCACAGACCTACAATCCAGGATGGAGAAACCACCCTAACTTTTCATGGTCAAAAGGACCCACTCAGGGAGGACCATCTCAACCCAATCAGAGCTATCAAAACAATCAGGGATATCAGAACAATCAAGGTTATCAACACCCGAGAAACCCTCAACAACAATCAAACTCTCAACAACAATCATATCCTCAACACAATACCGACAAGAGATTATCCACCCTAGAGAATGTTCCAGAGTTTGATGCAAAGTCAGAAAAATCTAGATCAAAAGATGGATCAAATGTGTGAGAGAGAAAAGGGTAAACTTCCGAGCCAACCCAACAAAATCCAAAGAGGATATTTCAAACAGGCACAACATCCTGCACTGAAACCTCACCGATCAATCCATGCCATTACCACCCTCCGAAGTGGTAAAGTCATCGAGAACAACGTGGGCGAACCTAATGAATCTGATAAAATTCCACTGTCTCCACAACCCCAGAAAACCAAAGAATCTGAGCAAGTTGGAAAATCTGACAATTTCTACTGCTGTGAATGTCCCTTTGCCAACTCATCTCCTGTTGCCCCATTTCCTCAAAGATTGATCTATCAACAGAAAAGTACCCATTACAATGAGATGTTAGATCTGTTCAAGAGAGTCAACATCAACATTCCTTTTCTTGAAGCAATCAAGCAAATCCCTGCTTATGCCAAATTCCTCAAAGACTTGTGACTCAAAAGCGCAAGCTCAATGTGCAAAAACGTGCTTTCTTAGCTGAGCAGTGAGTTCCATCATTCTGAACAAAACTCCACCCAAGTTTAGGGATCCAGGATGCCAACAATTTCTTGCACTATAGGAGAACACACGGTCAATAAAGCGTTATTAGACCTAGGTGCAAGTGTTAACCTACTGCCATATTCTGTTTATGAGCAGTTAGGTCTTGGGGAGTTGAAACCAACATCTATCACTCTACAACTGGCAGACCGATCTGTCAAGATTCCTCGTGGAGTGGTCGAAGACGTTTTGATCAAGGTTGACAAATTCTATTTTCCCGTAGACTTCATTGTCTTAGACACTCAACCTGTACAAAACCCAGACTGTCACATTCCTGTCATCTTAGGACGTCCTTTCTTGGCTACGTCCAACGCGATCATTAATTGTCGTAATGGAGTGTTGAAACTGTCTTTTGGCAACATGACGGTAGAATTGAATGTGTTCGATATTAGTCAACAACCTGTGAATCTTGATGATGATGATGTGCATGAAGTTATATGATTGAAGGATTAATGCAAGATTCGTTGACTAACATTCTATCCGTCGACCCCTTTCAAGCATGTATGGAGAACTTTAACCCAGATTCCTATGATGATGCATACTGTAGTGACGTCCTATCTCTGCTCGAATCTGTACCTCAAATGGACGTCACTGAAAGGAAATATGAAGTGGAACCACCCTTACTCTCTGATTCCAAGCTATTCCATCCATTGTTGAGCCACCCAAGCTTGAATTGAAAACATTGCCTAGTACGTTGAAGTACGCATTCCTAGGTTCTTCTGATATTTACCGTCATTATTTCATCATGTTTAGACACGGAACAGGAAAGTAAGCTTTTAGAAGTACTTAAGGAACACAAAGAGGCCTTAGGATGGACCATCTCAGATCTCAAAGGAATTAGTCCCACCATTTGCATGCACCACATTAACCTTGAAGAGAATGCCAAACCATCTAGGGAAATGCAAAGGAGACTTAATCCTAACATGAGAGATGTAGTCAAAGGAGAGATCCTGAAACTACTTGATGCGGGTATCATATACCCAATTCCCGATAGCAAATGGGTTAGTCCCATTCAAGTTGTGCCTAAGAAGTCAGGCATTACTGTGTTCAGAACGACAAGAATGAATTAGTACCACAGGATGGCGAGTATGCATCGACTACAGGAAGTTGAACACAGTAACAAGGAAGGATCACTTCCCGCTCCCTTTCATTGACCAAATGCTAGAACGTGTGTCTGGACACAGTCACTACTGTTTTCTAGATGGCTTTTCGGTTATAACCAAATTCACATTGCTCCAGAAGATCAGGAAAAAACTACATTCACGTGTCCATTTGGGACGTTTGCTTATAGACGTATGCCCTTCGGGTTGTGTAATGCACCTGCTACTTTTCAGCGTTGCATATGTGAGCATTTTTTCTGACATGATAGATAGTTTTCTCGAGATCTTTATGGATGATTCTCTGTTTTTGGTTCTCGTTTGACGAATGTTTGAAGCATCTTGCCCTCGTGATATCCAGATGTAAAGAAAAGAACCTTGTTCTAAATTGGGAAAAATGCCATTTTATGGTGAATTCAGGAATAGTTCTAGGACACATCATCTCAGAAAAAGGAATTGAAGTGGATAAAGCTAAAGTTGACCTCATTCAACATCTACCACAACCTTGCTCTGTGAAGGAGATCAGATCATTTCTAGGTCATGCTGGTTTTTACCGGCGATTCATCAAAGATTTCAGCAAAATCTCCAGACCTCTGTGCAGTCTTCTCTCCAAAGATGTTGCCTTCAATTTCGATGCTGCTTGTGTGAAGGCATGGGAGGAATTAAAAACCCTTCTCACCACCGCTCCTATAGTCCGACCACCCGATTGGAAGCTTCCGTTCGAACTTATGTGTGATGCCTCTGATTATGCTGTTGGTGCTGTTTTAGGACAGCGAGTTGATAGACTACCATATGTGATATACTATGCTAGCAAAACCCTTAATGATGCCCAACTCAATTATTCAACTACCGAAGGAAGAATTGCTTGCCGTCGTTTTCGCATTAGACAAGTTTAGATCTTATCTGATAGGGTCTAAGATCATCATATACACAGACCATGCGGCTTTGAAGTATCTTCTTTCCAAGAAGGATGCTAAAGCTCGCCTTATTCGATGGATACTCTTATTACAGGAATTCGATCTCGAAATCCGTGATAAGAAAGGTTGTGAGAATGTGGTTGCTGATCATTTGTCTAGATTAACTTTAGAGTCTATTGATGAATGAGCTGATTAGAGAATCATTCCCAGATGAACAGCTGATGTCTATCTCAGACCTTCCTTGGTTTGCTGATATTGTTAACTACCTCGCTACAGGTAGGATGCCCTCACGTTGGTCGAGACAAGACCGCTCTAAATTCCTGGCTGAAGTCAAACATTTCCTTTGGGATGACCCATATTTGTTTAAGTACTGCCCAGACCAAATCATTAGGAGATGTGTCCCCAACACTGAACAGAAAGATGTGATATCTTTCTGTCATGACCAAGCATGTGGAGGCCATTTCAGTGCCAAGAAAACCGCTGCAAAGATCTTGCAGTGTGGTTCTATTGGCCATCATTGTTCAAGGATTGCCATGATTATTGTGTTGCTTGTGAACGCTGTCAAAAGCTAGGAAGCATTTCGAGGAGAAACATGATGCCATTGAACCCCATTTTGATTGTGGAGATTTTTGATGTTTGGGGGATCGACTTCATGGGTCCATTCCCATGTCTGACAAGTTGTACATCTAGTCGCAGTTGATTACGTTTCTAAGTGGGTAGAAGCCATAGCAACCAGAACAAATGACCACAAGGTGGTACTTTCATTTCTAAAGGAAACATATTTCACGTTTTGGTACCCCTAGAGCTATCATCAGTGACGGCGGTTCACATTTTCGTAACAAGTACTTTGAGTCTTTAGTACGCAAGTATGGCATAACTCACAAGGTTGCTACTCCGTACCACCCTCAGACCAGTGGACAAGTGGAAGTGTCTAATAGGGAAATTAAGCACATTCTGGAGAAGACGGTCAACCCGTCCAGGAAAGATTGGTCATTGAGATTGAATGATGCTTTGTGGGCCTATAGAACAGCTTATAAGACACCAATTGGCATGTCCCCCTATCGTCTAGTGTATGGAAAGCCGTGCCATCTACCTGTGGAATTAGAACATCGTGCCTACTGGGCAATCAAAGAGCTGAACTTCTCTCTGGACGAAGCTGGAATTCAAAGGAAACTTCAACTCAACGAGTTGGAAGAATTGAGAAATGAGGCTTATGATAGTGCCAAGTTATATAAGCAGAAGATGAAGATGTTTCATGACAAGCGTATTCTACGCAAATCCTTCACTCCTGGTCAGAAAGTCTTGCTGTATGACTCCCGATTACATCTTTTTCCAGGAAAACTGCGTTCCAGATGGAAGGGTCCGTACCTAGTACGCACAGTTTTTCATGGAGCTGTAGAGCTGGAGGATGTCTCCAACAAGAACGTTTTCAAAGTCAACGGGCAGAGATTAAAGCCATTCCTTGAGCCATTTCCACCCGACATTGAAACAACCAACCTGGAGGACCCAGTCTATGTGGACTAAACTGGTCCACTCTTCCCTAAATAACCAAAAGTTTTCCAAATTTCCCTAAAAACCAAAATTTTTTTTTCCCATCAAAACCAAATGTCTTTTCCCCAAAAACCAATTTTTCCAAAAAGTCCAATCCCATTAAAAACCAAATTTTCTTGTAGATAATGTGTTAGTTAAATTTCCTTTTGTATATATTTTGTGCTCATCCATTGTGACTCCTAATATGATGGATTTTGCCTTGAATAACGGAGTTTTAATCGAGCTTTCGTGTACAATCGGGTATTCTCTCTCCTTTTACTCTACTCAGCATGTCCCTCTTATATTGTTTTATAATTCTTTCCATATTTTGAAACATTGAGGACAATGTTAGTTTAGGTTTGGGGGTATAGAGTAGATACCACGATAATTGCCATAATTGAAACGAAACTTCTTCTTTTGAAAAAATTGAAAAATTGAAAAAAAAATTAAAAAAATGAAAAAAATCATAAAAATGGAGCTCATTTACCTTGAAATGTTGACTCTTGTGCAAATATGAATTATTAGGAGTCTTAGTCTAGATATTTAGGCACCCTGATTCTAGCACAATTCACATAGTGATAAGAAATTTGCACGCGCACGATCTACCAATACATGTATGGCCTCGATCTTCAAGGTGTTTGATAGGAAGTCACGATTGCCAATCACTTTAGAATACTGAACGAAACTTGACTAGCTTGTTCTTTGGTTGGTTGGGATAGAAGGTGGAGGTTACATTAAGAAAGACAACCATCGAATTTAACTGGGTGCATCAAAAAGGGCTACCTCTTGCAAAGTGTCATGTATTTTTTTGTTTCTTTTTGCTTATGTATCAAAAGTGTTTTCTTTTTTAAAAAAAAAAAATCAGAAAAATACAAAAAAAAATCAAGTATTAATCAATTCCATCCTCTCTTGTTCCAAAAATAAAAGAGAGTAGTCAATGTAAATAAGAGTCATGTAAAGAGTCATCTTTTGTTGTTTCATTGTAATAAGCAAGGAGGGTGTATGCCATTGATGTACAACGCGAGTAATTGTGAAATACCTCCAACTCATTCACAATTCTCGTAAAGTCCGGACAGCTAGCTAGATTTCGACCTCGGTTCTTAGCCTGAGAAACTATCTCTTGGTGATTAGTAGTCATAACTTCAGATCTTTCTTTACACATGTGTAGATACACTTTACACTCTTATCACATGTCTTTTTTTTGTTATCAGTGCTAGGATTGTGCCTTTGATAGCTAGATTGACATCTCCATTTTGCTGTGAGCTTAAACTGTTTTGCACATGTCACATTTGATGGAATATGAGCTTATATTTTGACCTAGAACTTTGTAGGTACGTTCTAAGCAAACCTTCACGAGACTTCACTCGTCCACTAGGGACACTTAGTGGTTTAAAAGGCTTAGTGCATACGCTAAATGCATTCGAGAGACCAGCGACAGTGGTATAGTTAGGATTTCCTTAGTTTTGTTTTACTTGAGGACAAGTAAAATTCAGGTTTGGGGGTATTTGATGAGTGCCTAATATTGTATATATTTATCCCTTTTTGTTGGCATTTAACTCATCTTTTGTGCATTAATTCTACATTTTATCCCATATTTTGTATTTTCATTGTTTTCAAGAATAAATATGTTTATTAATTAATTTTACATTTTTAGGTAATAAATAAAGACTAGATGAGTTGCGGAGCGAAAAGAGCAAAGACATGGGAGAAAGCCAGTGGAAACTCTAGTGGAAAAGAAGTGAAGAATGTGGTATGGAAGAATCAAAGATGAAAATGGGCTTAAAAAGGAAGAAATTGTTCTTAAAGAAGAAGTGGATCAAGATTGTCTAAGCCCAAACCCAATACCTATACCCAAAAACCAAACAAACCCTAACCTATTTTCTATCGGGCTCCTTCTTCTTCCTCCCCTCTTCTTCACTGCAAACCCCATGACCACCACCTGCTCCGCCACCCACTCCATCTGCCACCACCACCAGCTCAATACGAGCTCTCAAATCACTCAACAACCCTAACCCACATCATTACTTCCCCTTTCACCAACTCTATGTCCTCCTAATCACTCAATTTCACGCCTCTCCCATGTCAGGAACCCTAGAGGTGAAATTGACAAATTAGGTGAAATAGAGTTGCAATTGGAGGCGTTGATAACATCAGGAGAACAATTAGAGGCGTGGGTCGAAGTCAGAAGCAATCATCAGTGATTAGGTAAAACTAATTCCAATTTTTCACCAAACCCTAATTACACTGTTTTGGGGCTTTTGGGGACTTCTCTTGTAAACTATAAATTGGGACTGTGGGTGTGATGTAGAGGAGGACTACATATCTCTGGACTAGCCAGTAGAGAATTAAACCAAAATATTATGCAATTCCAATTTCAGTCTTCTTATGCAGTAAACAGTTGATTGTTGTGTGTATGTTATGTTTCAATTAGCATATGTGATGAATGTTGATACTGTTAACATGTTTTTCATGAGCTAAATTACTGCAGCTAAGGCTCAGATGAAGCCTTAGTGCATTGTTGGATGATGAATTGCTAGGTTAGAGCCTTAATGCTTGTTTTTCTTGTGCAATGGGAGAGATTAGTGCTCATCTGTGTGCTTGTGATTGATTGTACTGTCAAAAGACAGTCAATGCTAGGAGCACATTAGTTGAGCAAGCTGATTTTCTTTCCATTCCAATTGTATGCTTAGGGTCTTAATTTCAACCTAGAACTACATTGTTTGGCTAGGACACCAAGGTGGATTCTAAGCCATTAGCTTAGCCACAATTCCTTTCTTCAGTCACTTACAATTTTCAGTCTTGCTTTGCTTCAAATTCAGTTTATATTTCTTAGCTGTGTTGCTCGCCTATTGTCTTGCAATTTGTAGTCTCTGTGCACTGAAAACAGTGCACAAAATCTCCCTCTGCCCTTGGCTTCCAAGCCTTGGTTCTTAGCTGTTTTCTTTGCTGCTTTGCTTTACCTTGCTGCTTTGGTTCTTTACTTCTGCCACTTTGTATGCCATATTACTTTGTCTTGCTCACTGTCTCCATTGTTAGCTTAGGTTTCTCTTATAGTGCTCCCACTCCCTGTGGACTTTCCCCTGCTTTCCTTCTATTATATAAACTTGGCCTTGTATACTTGCAAGCATATCTATTTTTCTGTGTGTTTTCCTGACACACCAATACATAGAAAGCTTGTTTGATTGATAGGTTGAGGCCTGCAATTCCTCGTCCAGAGATAGAAACATGTAGAGTGGTCACGCTCCCTTGTTCTTCTGGTACCCTTCACGCAGTTGCAAGGATGCGTTTCCCCTATGGGAAGTATGGTTTGAGCCACTTAGCATTCCAAGGATGTCGGAGGACTTCGCCTTTCAGATTACGAAGGTAGTAGGAACCGCTTCCCGCAATATCATGTATTATAAAAGGTCCTCCCCACGTAGGTGCTAACTTTCCCCATCTCTTCTCTCGTTGATACTGTGGGATTGTTCTCAACACATACTGCCCCTCTACAAAATTCCGGAGCTTTACCTTTTTGTTGTACTCCCTTGCAAGTCTTCGTTGGTAATTTTCCATCTTCTGCAATGCTGCTTCCCTTCTTTCTTCTAGGTCGTCCAATCTCTCTAACATCATGTCTGTTGTGAGATTTTTCTCCCACGCTTCGGTCTTTGTGGTTGGCATGAGTATCTATGTAGGGATGACTTCTTCATCTCCATAAGTGAGAAGAAACGGGGATTCCCCAGTGGAGGATCTTCGCGTTGTCCTGTATGCCCATAACACATTGTGCAGCTGTTCACACCATCTCCCTTTATGCTCGTCTAATTGTTTTTTGAGTATAAGGGCGAGGGTCTTGTTGGTAGCTTCCGCTTGCCCGTTTCTTTGATGGTATATGGGGGTGGACTTGTTCTTTCTTATCTTGAAAGTATCGAAGAGCATGTCTATATTTTTCCCCTGTAATTGTTTACCATTATCAGACACAATTTCAGCGGGTATACCGAATCTGCAAATGATGTTCTGGAATATGAAAGTAAACACATCCACGTCTCTGATCCTGGCCAAGGCCTTAGCCTCCACCCATTTACTGAAGTAATCCGTGGCTACTATCAAAAATCGTCTTTTCCCTGATCCTTCGATGAAAGGTCCGACGATGTCTACGCCCCATTTTGCAAATGGCCACGGGCTATCGACGGAGTTTAACATTGTTTCCGGCGCGTGGATCTTTTTGGCGAAGCGCTGACATTCTTCACACCGTCGGGACATCCTCGCGGCATCCTGTATCATTGTCGGCCAGTAATATCCTTGCGTTTTTGCTTTGTCAGCTAGTGATCTCATGCCGCTATGATTCCCCGCGTCACCATAATGGATATCATTTAGAATTCGATGCCCATCTTTCCGGGACAAGCAACGTAGTAATGGTCCGAGGAAGGATTTCTTGTATAGGACCTTATCCCGAAGATCATATCTTCCTACTTTGGAGAGTATCTTCCTAGCTTGTTTCTGATCCGCAGGTAAGCTTCCCTTTTCGAGAAAGGCATGGATCATCAGTCTCCAGTCATCTTCGTTGCTGAAGTCTTCATCTTGATTTGCTCTTGACAGGATATCTTCTTCGTCAAAGTCGTTATGGATGTCTTCTCCTACCTGGTCTTCGATATTTTCTTCCACTGTATCTTGATTGGTAGCGAAGGAGAATTGAGATGCAATCGAAGGCTCGTATACCCTTGCTATTTTAATAGCTTCGACATTTTTATCCCTCAGCATGGATGATATATATGCTAGGGCATCCGCGTGCCTGAGGTCCCTTCTGCATAAGTGCCGGAACTTAATGTTCGGGATTTGTGATGCCAATGTTTGGACCAAGGCCATGTAAGCTGAGAGGGTGTCATCGTACACATTATACTCGAGCCCTATTTGCCGTATGACAAGCTGCGAATCACTTGTCAGCCTTACATCGGTTACCCCATCTCTATTATATACGGAGGGCATGTACGACAGCTTCGTATTCAACATGTTGTTGGTATGCTCTTTGAATTCCAACCTAAGTGCCTGTATAATCCTTTCTCCGTTGGGGTGATATGACAATGCCTATTCCTGCTCCTTCCTTATTTTTGGATCCGTCGACGAAGACTTCCCATTGTCTTTGACTCGCAGGTTCGAGGATATCCATTGGATCCTTGTTTTCTTCCTCGGCTTCTGGTATTCCCTTAATCTCTTCGTCGTTGTCAAGGGGGAGGTCTGCTAAGAAATCCGCCAGAACTTGGGACTTCCGAGAATGTTGAATTTCATGAATGATGTTGAATTGGTCCAGATGGGTGTTCCATTTGGCTATTCGGCCCACTTTTCCCGTGCTTTTGAGGACTGCTTCCAATGGTGCTTTGCATGGGACCCTGACGAGGTGAGTTAGGAAGTAGGTTCTCAGTTTTGAGTAGCCCATACCAATGCGAGGATGAGTGTTCAATCTTAGTATAGTTCCTTTCCGCAGAATTGAGGGTCTTGCTGACGTAATAGATAGGTTGTTCTATCTTTGTATTGGTTTTGACCAACACTGCGCTGACTGCGTCTCTGTTGCTGCTATGTACAGTGCCAAAACCTCGTCAGGATCTGGCTTCTGCAGGATCGGGATTGAGGCTAGGTGTTCTTTGATTTTTTGGAATGCTTCCTCGCATTCAACGGTCCATTCGAACCTGCTCCCTTTTTTGAGAATATTGAAGAAATGTTTGCATTTGTCCGAGACGGGCAATAAATCTGCCCAACGCTGCTATGATCCATTGAGTTTTGTACTTCCTTTAAATTTTTGGGGACGGCATCTCTACTATGGCTTGAATCTTTGCTGGGTCTACCTCGATGCCCCTTTTTGTTACCAGATACCCGAGGAATTTCCCCGAGGTGACACCGAAAGTACATTTCTCCGGATTCACTTTCATGTGATGTTTTCATTGCTTCGAAGATATTCCTCAGTCCTGGTGGTGATCTTTGCGCTTGCTTTTGACGAGCATGTCGTCAACGTAGACTTCTAAGGTTCCTCCAATCCATGGCTTGAAGATAGCATCGACCATCCTTTGGTATGTTGCCCCTGCGTTTCGAAGTCCGAAGGCATTCTAGTGTAGCAATAAAGGCCATGTGGGGTGTAGAACGCTGTGTGTGGCTGATCTTCTTCTGCCAGGGCTACTTGGTTGTAGCCAGAATGTCCATCCATGAATGACAGTTCTTCATATCCTTCTACTGCTTCTACCAGCTGATCTATGCTCGGCAGGGGATAGCTGTCCTTTGGACATGCCTTGTTGAGATTAGTAAAGTCGATGCATATTCTAACCCCTCCATTTTTCTTAGGAACAATGACCATGTTGGAGATCCAGGTAGGATACTTGACTTCCTTGATAAATCCTGCGTCTAGTAGTTTCCGAAGTTCTGTTTCTACTGCCTCATGATACTCTGGAGCTACTTTTCGTATTTTCTGCCTGAACGGGGGCGTGCCCGGTTTGATGCGTAGCTCGTGTTGGATTACTTTTGGGTCAATCCCCGGCATATCTCCTAGCTTCCAGGCGAACACATCCGCGTATTCCTTAAGTAATTTGGTTAAGAATCTTCCCTTCCTTCGTCCATTATGGTCCCTATTTTGATCATCTTCGGGTTTTCTTCCGTTCCTATGTTGATTTCTTTTACGGGCTCCACTGGTGTGAACACAGGCTTCGGATTTCCGAGGACTGGGACGTTCTTTAATTGCTATTTAGCGTGTTTTGTTCTTCGCTGGTTGTTGAAGTACTTGTCTGTGCTTAGGACATTATCATCTTTCGTCAAGCCCTTCCCTGTAGTTTCCTTGAGGAACAGGTCTATGGCCTTCTCTTTCGCGGTTTCTTTTTTTTACTCTTCGGATTTTTCGCTGCTCTTCTTGCTCGTTGTTGATATGATCCTGAGTGGCCTGGCACTCTCTCGTAGTGACCGATCTCCCTTGATTTCCATTACTCCCTCAGGTGTTGGAAATCTGAGATATTGGTGGTACGTTGCCGCAACTCCTTTGAGTTTATGTATCCATTTTCGTCCAATAATGCGTTGTAGGGGGAAGGGGTGTCCACCACACTGAATCGGGTTTCCAGTTTCATGGGCCCTGCGTTAACCTGCAACACGATGTCTCCCAAGGGCTTCGTGGCTGCTCCATTGAATCCGTAGATGGTGTATAAGAGGTCATTAACTGTTCATCATGGAGCTTCATCCGTTTGAATGCATCGTAAAATAGGACGTTTACGGAGCTTCCCCCGTCTATGAGGATCTTTTTGAGGTTACATCCAGCTACTGGTAGTGTTAGGACCAAGGGATCGTTATGGTCTTCCATATCTTCTTCGATATCCTCGGCATCGAAGATGATAGGAGATTCCATCCATTCTTCGTGCTCGTCCACCACTATCCCATCGACCTTATACAATTCGCAGCGGTCTTCGAATTGCTTCCGTAACCTCTTTCCTATCTGCGCTGTAAGTGAGGGCCTGTGGCTTCGAACACGAGATGGTGTTGATTGTTCGGTTTCCTTCCGGAAGTTGGACTGGTTTGGTTCGCTTGGATCTATCCTCGGTAACATCCTTTCGTACGTAATGTTTGAGCTCTCCCGCATCAATTAATTTTTGGATCATTATTTTAAGGTTCTTGCACTTTTCGGTCTGGTGTCCGTTGAAACAATGATATTCACAGTAATCTTTAGACTTCTCGGATCTCGGGGGCTGCTTTCCCTTAGACCATGGCCACTCCAGTTTTCCCTCCCTTTGATCTCTCGTAGGATACGAGCATAGCTAGCGTTGAGTTTCGTGTAAACTTGATCTTCGAATTTTCGGTCACCTGTTCTTCGTTCATCCCTTCGTTCCTTCCTATCTTCGTGAGGTCTCTCCTGAGCAACTCCTTTTGGCCCCATTGGTTTGTTCCGCTGAATTGGTGCGGTGAGATCTCTGCGGATATGCCCTCGGGTTTTCCCGTTGAATTTCTTCAAGTCGAGCGTGCTTTTCATAATTATTCGAAGATCTCCCTCTGTCTTAGGCACGCTCCATGAATTTCAACAAATAGGGGACTCATTCGGTCTAATCCCCATTTGTAGCAATTGATGCTTACCACTGGGTCCACGCTCCCTATGGCTTGGCAGATCTTGTGCCATCTGTTAGTGTACTCCCTCGTGGTTTCCTTGTAGCCAATCGCTAGTGAAAAGAGCTTATCCATTCCGGTGTTTACAGTCTTGTTGTACATGTATGTTCTTAAGAATTTCTCTGCGAGTTGGTCGTATGAGTGGATGGAGTTGGTGGCAGATTATCAACCATGATAATGCCGATCCCTTCAGGCTTGACGGGAAGTATCTGCAGAGTACGGCGTCGTTCTGACCCCATCTAGCTAAGACACGGTTGTAGTACCGAATATGTGCAGCAGGGTCGCTGGATCCATCATAGCATTCGAACGTTGGGACAGGGCATTTCAGTGGAATAGGGGTGTTGGCCAAGCGATGAGTTAAGGGCGTAGAGTTAGCTTCTCTCATGACCTCTTCTAACCTCCCCCCCCTTGTCTATTTTTTAATTGCCTGATCTCGGCCATCATCTCATCTCGTAGCTCTTCCATCGCGCGGTGGTGCCCTAAGTTCTTCTGCGTTACCGTCTGATCTCCGTCGTCATAATCCGGGTCGGATACGCTACTTCCCCTAGTCGCGTCTCATTAGCCGCTATGACGACTCTACGTCTCGGTTTGGCTCTGGTGCTTTGGAATTTGCTTCATCAAGTTGTTGGCTGGTCTTCGTGCTTAGAGCAATCCGCTCCTTTAAATCTTGATTTTCTCTGGCCAACAGGGCTACACATCTGCGTAAACCTGCTGGCTCTTCTTCAGTTCCTCAAGCTCAGCCATCAGTCGATGTGATTGGTTGGACCCCTGATTGGGAGTCCCAGCGCGTGCCACTACGGCCATGGTGCCGCCTTCCTCTACGGTCTGCACTAAAGGTGGCAGAGGTTCAGCTTCGGTTGCTGGCATTTCCAAATCGGGGTGAGTGCCCCTCTGGGTGCTAGAGCCGCCGGTATGGTTTGATTTTGATCATTTGTTGGTGGCATTCCAAAGTTGGAAGGTGCACGGGTTGGAATGTTCTGGATTCATCCACCCTTTCTCTTGGTTGATGAAGTTGATTCATAGCGCAAGTTTTGCTAGCCTCTGCAGCCTTCGGGACTACCGCAGCCGCACCGTACTTTGTCGCCGCTGCTCTGAGAGCCGCGCTGCAACTGAATTAGCGTTCATAGGTGAAGTGATTTCCGCAGTATCTTGCCTTTGACTGGTCATTTTAGCTTTGTCTCCTTTCTGCTTGCTTCGGGTGATGACCGGGGTTGTCCTGGGTGTTTCTTTGACAAAGCTTTGGATTTTCCTGCTTCCTGCGTCTTTTCCATCACGGGTCCTTTTGTCGACAATGAAATCTCGCAGAAACTCGCCTTCCTCACAATCGTTCTTTCTGCACAAGGAATTTCAAACAGCGAAAAACGGGAATATCCGCGTGAATCGGGTTAGTTGGCGAAATATCTTCTTCCAGGAGAGGATTAATACATACGAGTTACAATACACGGGTTAAAGTTTTATTAAAGAGATCCTTTTAAAAATGCAAGTAGATCCTTTAAAAACTACGAAAACCCCCCTGAGAGACGGTTCGCACGAGATCTAAAGAAAATAAATCCATGGATCAAAAAATAATCTTATCGAAGATAATGGGTGTTTTTGAATAAATAAGTTAACAAATGATCTATACGGTCCGAGCTATAAATCAGAGCAATCATATGCCAATTTAAAATGAAATCACAGGACAAGATAAATCTTTTACCGGGACGAAGTCCCTGTTTCTAGCGCCAAATTGTGAACACTCAAATCACGAAGGCATCCGAATGCTCACAACCAATCATCGTAATCTAGAGTGATTTGTGATGATGATATCTTAGTGTTGATTCCTCGGCTCAAAACCTTCGGGTTTATCACAGCCTCATCTAACAACTCCATGCGGGGCGTTTGCGCACGGGATATAGGTAAAAACAATACATACAAGTAAAGATCCATGGGGTTAGGCAAATATAAAGTGCTGAAATATAAACAAGACCGAGGTTTACGTGGTTCAGCACTAAGGCCTACGTCCACGGGGTTTGTTGTTTCACTATGTTCTTCACGGTTACAAGAGTAGTCGAATGACTTTTGGGCTTACATGTATTTTCTCTTCTAAAGGATTAACTTACACTCTAAATCTCTCTCTCCTTCCCTTCCTGATTTTTCCGATCCCCTCTCCTCTTGGTGGGGAGGGGGTATTTATAGGGTTAGAGTGTGGGGCCCCTCTCTGAAGTCCGTTGGAACCTTATCTTCTAGTGTCTTGTGTCCATCACGCGGAGGTCTGCGTTTGCCACTTGATCACGCAGAGACATCTTCGCTCGTCCCACGGGTTGATCGACACGTATACTGCTCAGAGTGTTTAATGAGGGTAGTTGAGATGCCTGCTCGTGTCAGACAAGTGTCTTCTGCCCCTGTCACGTCCGTGTCAGCTAACTTTCTCTCCACCGTTGATCTTAGCTTCTTTTGGGGATGAGATAAAGTAACTCCTTGGGGTTTATTAGGTGTTCCGTAGTGCATCGTATTTTGATGTCTTGGCCTGCATGCTTTCCACGTATCTTTCTATATACACGTGTCTGATGGTGAGATATATGTATACACAAGTACATACCAATAAAGATTTTCAATCCAGTTGAGCTTATTTTTAACCAACAGCTAAAGCCTATATTGTTGTCAATTAAAGCTATTCAATCTCAGTGTAGAAAACTTTTGTTTTTGTGGATGTCAACATTTGGAAAGCCAAAGTTAAGCTCAGCATTTATATGTGAGGTAATGTTCAAACTTCAAATTATTGTTATCATTTGGTAGTAGTAGTTATTATCTTTTGATTGTCATGTACTCTGTCTACTTTTCTCTTTTTAATTTGGTCAATAACAAAGTGTAATTGTTGATTATCACTTCATGATTCCTATCTATTAGCATGTGATAATCACCTTGTTCACCTGTGATACTGAAAAGTTAGTTGTCTTATCTACAAATTAGAGATACTTCTTATTTCCACAACGTGTATTTGTTTTTTATTGACCCGCTTGCGTCATTTTTTTTTCTGATGAAAAAACGAAATATATTAAGACTAAAAAATATTGAACAAATGGGTTACAATTTCATTTTTAATAAGTATATCAGAAATAATGCTCTCTTTTTTTGCAACCAGATGAATGTGACTAGTCTTGTCTTGAATTCTTCTAATTCTCGCTTCTTATGCTATTGTATCTGCTGATGAATTATGGTCTATGTGTATGTATTCTATCCTTTCCTGGGGCAATCTTCTCAAGGATTGTATGATGTCTTCAAAAATATTTTCAGTTACCCAAGAATTAATACCACCGGAAATGTTGATAGAGTCCGCCAAAATTTTGCAATCTGTAAAAATTGTGATAATAGATAGGTGATTTTCTTCTAACCAATTTAAAGCTTTTAGAAGCGCCTTTGCTTCTGCGTGTAGGGCTATAAATGCCCTCCCTGAACCCACTGAAATATGCATGAAAGCTTCTTGTTCTGTTGAGTAAAGGATGTAGGTATATCCCATGGTTAAATCCTCCTTTTTAAAAGAAGCGTCAACAAATATTATCCAATCTGCCTTAAAATTCACCCAAGAGGAATTATTGATTCTTGTTCCTTTCTTCGATGAAGTTCTCTCTGTGTTACCAGCATCTCTTAAGTGATTCTTGATTTTCTCAATCAGTCTTATCGGATCTGGACTTATTTTTTGAAAAACGACCTCACATCTATATTTCCAAATAAACCAAGTAATAGTAGCAATCTTTTCTCTTAGTTGAATAAAATTTGGGTTTGTAAGCCATGTTTTAACCCAATCTTCTATTGATATTGTGGGGTTTTGTGTATTTGCTGCAACTAGAGAACACCCAAACCAAATGGCTCTTGCGAAAGGGCAATTTCTGAATAGATGAGTTTCTGTTTCCTCTGTTTAAGTATTTCACATGGGGAAAGTTGGCTGGATTTCCGAGTTATGAGCTGCAAGTCTACTTCTAGTAGGAAGATCCTTTTGGGTTAACTTCCAGATAAATAGCCGGATTCTTGGGATGATTTGAATCTTCCATAAAGTTTTCCACGGGAACTCCTTGTATTTAAATTGGCTTGGTCTAGATTGATTAGGAAATTGTAAATATTTTTTGCTGAGAAATTTCCTGAATCATGGTGTTTCCATCTAATTTTATCATGTTCATTCACCCTAGGGTGAATAGCCAAAATCTTATCTTTTATTTCGGGAGCAAATAAATCAGTTACCAACTCCTTGTTCCATTTCCCTTTTTCATTTAATAGATCTTTGACTTTTTGTGGTAGTGGTTCTTCTTTATCCCTTGGTTTATCTATGGTTTCTTCATTGGGGATCCAATTTTCTTCCCAAATTTTTACGTGATCTCCATTTTTGGCTTTCCAAGTATAATTACCTTTGATAATCTTCAGACCTCTTTTAATGCTTGTCCAAATCCAAGATAGCTCGTAGTTTCTAGTCAGTTCCATTGGGTTTCCGTTAGAAAAATACTTCGCTTCAAGTAATTTTACCCACAGTTGGTCCTTTTCAGTGATTAGTCTACTAGCTAGTTTAGATAAAAACGCTATGTTAAACTTGTGGGTTTTTTTATACCCAATCGTCCTTGAGATTTGGGTTTACACATATTGCTCCACGCTCTTATATATCCACCTTTTTTCTTAGATTCATTTTTTTTCCACCAAAAATCTCTCTGTATTCTATCCAGTTTATCCAGGGTTTCTTTGGTAGAGCTAGCATTTGCATTTGGTATGTGGGGTAAGCTTGTAGAGTAGCTTGAATTAAAACTGTTCTTCCCGCCTGAGATAACAATTTTGCCTTCCAACCCTGAAGAGTGTTATAATATCTTTGTAGGAGAGGTTCAAAATTTTATTTTCTATTTTTGTCGAAGAACAGAGGGGTTCCAAGGTATCTATCTTTCTTCGTCACCAGAGAGACTTTTAGAATTTTTGCTATGATTTTCCCGTGTTTAGGGTGAATTTTAGGACTGAAATAGATTCCTGATTTTTGGAGATTCACCATTTGACCTGTGATCTCCCCGAAAGATGATAGAATATCTAAAAGATTCTTAGCTTCTCCCAGATCGGCTTTTGTGAATAAGAAACAATCATCGGCGAAGAAAAGATGAGATATAGTTGGGCCATTTTTGTTTATTTGTAGACCAGATATTTTTTCCTCTAGCGTAGGCTTTTCTAGAAGTCTAGAAAGAATCTCCATGTTAATGAGGAAAAGATATGGAGATAGGGGGTCTCCTTGTCTGAGCCCTCTGGAATTAGTGAGAAATGGGCATGGGGAGCCATTTAGGAGGATGGAAAAGTAAGTAGTGGAAATGCATTGGAAAATTAGGTTGACCCAAGTATCGCTAAAACCAAAAGAAGATAAATCCTTTGTAATAAATGGCCACTCAACCCTGTCAAAAGCTTTTGAAAGATCTAATTTAAGCGCTAGGAAACTTTTCTTTTTCTTGGAAGTTTTTATTGAGTGAATTAGTTCGTGAGCAATGCTGATATTGTCAGTTTTTTGTGTACCTAGAAGATAGGCGGATTGATTGGGAGAAATAATTATGTTTAGGATAGGCTTTAGTCTATTTGCAAGAATTTTGGAAATAAGTTTGTAAACTGTATTGTTAAGGCTGATGGGTCTAAATCACTCGGAGTTTGAGGGGTGGTGATTTTTGATATAAGTGTAATGAAGGAGTGGTTTAGATCTTGAGCCATAATTCTTGTCTTAAAATAATCCTGAATAGCATATATGATATTTGGGCCCAGTATTTCCCAATTTGCTTTGAAAAAACCCTGTTGAAAGCCGTCTGGGCCCGATACACCCCAAGGATTCATATTGGAAAGGGTTGACCAAATTTCTTCTTTAGAAGGAATTTGGATTACAGAGAAATTTTCCTCATCAGAAATACACAGCGCAATTATCTCCGATAGGTCAATATTATAATTATTTGCTTGCGAGGTTCCAATATGAGTGAAATGGTTTATAAGAAGGGAATTAATTTGATCTCTATCGGAAAGTCAGAGACCTGAGAGATCCCTGAGGGTATGAATTGCATTGATTTTCTTTCTATTGGATGCTGAAGCATGGAAATATTCTGTATTTTGATCAAACTCCTTGAAAAATTTATCCCTAGAAAGTTGGTGGTAATAATCATCTTTTATTTCGTACCATTTTCCGAGTTCAACTTGTAGATTTTTGAGAGTATGTATTTTGTTAGTTATATTACCAGAGTTGTGAATATTATCTATACTGGAAGTTAATCTTTTGATATTTTTGTGAATATTTTCGAAGACTTCATAGTTCCAATGTGCTAAATCCGAGGATAGAGATTTTAGGTTGAGGGATAAATTTTTGTTTGAAGGGTTACTAGAGTCTAGTCTCCATGAAGCTTCGACCATTGTTGGTAGGGTGGGTGGTTTAACCAAGAGCGAAGACATCTAAAGGGTTTTTGTGTTTTCTTGGGTTCCGGGTTTGAATTAAACAGAATCAGAGTGTGGTCTGATCCTACTCTGGATAGGTGACTTACCTTTGTATCAGGAAATAGTTAGATCCACTGAAAAGACTCAAGAGCTCTGTCGATTCTTTCGCATATGTTAGCTTCTCCACTTTTATTGTTTGACCAAGTGAAAGGTGCCCCTTCATAGCCCGCATCTTGGAGACCCAGAGAGTCTATCACGTTTGTAACAAACGTTTTACTGCTTGAGTTAGTGAAGTTTCCACCTTGCTTCTCGGTTGGGTCCAAAATGATATTTAGGTCCCCAATTAAAACCCAAGGGTTTGTAATTCCTTTTGCTAAATCTGAGATGCAAGTGATAGACGCATTTATATGTCTATTTTCATCTATATTGTATATATTGTTAGTACCCATTTTTGTACTTATTTCGGTATTTTATCTCTTTGTAGGTGTTTTTGGAGAAGTAAGCTTTTGCGGCGAAATTGGCTCGAAAAGTTGTTAAAGGCACCTGGGAGGACATTTGCTATTCGGACTCTCACTTTGGATAAGGGGTAACCTAATTACTAAGGGGTAACTTATTTCCAGGCAGCTGCTAAAGGGAGAACAGCACAGGATAGGGGGAATTCCTTCTTCAAGTTTCAAATTAGAAAATTGGCGGGAAAATATGAGTTCACGCCTGGCAAATTTGGACTCGATTTTTGGAGCTGTTTCAGGGAGATTCAACACTGGAAATCAATTGGGCTGGACTTGATAGAGCAAAACAGGTTTAATACATGCGTTTTTATCGATCTAATTGGGCTGGAATGGCCGGAAAAAGGAAACATAGCAAATAAGGAAACACGGTCCTGTTGGGTTTGTTTCTGGATATTCAAAGAGATTAAAGGCAATAATTTCGTTCCAATGGTACATATTATATCTAAGGAAGAGCTTGAGATAAGTGGGAAGGCTCAGAAACGCGTGAAACAATTTATGGAAGGAATTATTGTCGTGACTGCCAAGAAAGGAAAAAGGGAATTTTGATGCGATTTGGGAAAGATTCAATGACCCTTTTGTGTATAAATAGGATGCTTAGGTCCCCTAGAAGAAGAACGAGGAGTTTGGGGTCGATAGGAGAGCTCAAGAGGCGAGAATCAGAGATTACAGGAAGCCTGTCTCTGCTGCTGCTGCTGCTGAAGAACAAGCGTTGCAACGAAGAACATCGTCTCACATTCGCAATAGTGCTACAGTATTCTCTTTGTAACAGCTGAACAGCCACATTTATCTTCAGTTAGCCACACCTCCTGTAACAGCGAACTCTGTAACGTCAGCACGTCGTTGCATATTCACTGAATCATATCATCTCTTCAATAAAAACAACTTTTGAGCCATGATTTATTCTTTTGAGCCTGTTTTTGATATGAGGAGCTAAACCCAAACACTGGGATGACGGAGGAAGCCCTATTTCACGCATGTGGTAATTCTAATAATTCTTTTATGACTATTTGCATTGATTTTTAATCGATTTATGATTTTTATTGAATGGGTGTGATTTCGTTTGATGGTGTATGCTTGGTCTATGTATTTTTGATACATCATGCTTTTGATTTACAATCATTACTTTTTGGCAAAGAATAAGAGTCCATATTTTTAATATTTGATCTATAATTGATTGGAATTATTATTTGAATCACATGAATGGAATTTGGTGGAATCCTGAGTCTCAGTCTCTCTCGATATTCGTGACAACCTTGTGAATATATTTTTAGTATTTTTATTCTTAGTTCTTAAAACAGACTTTTACACAATCCGAGTTGAACGAACTTTACTACCACTTTCAAAACTACATCAATTTTTGGCGCCGCCGACGGGGATTTGCTTTTAGGGTTTTTAGACTTAGTTTTGTTTTTTTTTTGGTTTTTTTTATTTATTTTTATTTTTTAGGTTTTTATTATTTTTGTTCTTTTTTACGTTTTTGGGTATTTGTCTTTTGTCTACAGGTTTTGGATCATAAAGCGAATTGAGCCAAGGAGTTTGGTGATTTCGTAAAGACTGGAACTTAAAGCATAAAGACTTGGAGCAAAAGATTAAATCGAAAAGAACGGAAAAGAAGACAATTTCTTTTTAGATTTTTTTTTTTTTAGGGTTTGTTTATTTTTATTTATTAAAAAATAAAGAGAGAGAACTGTATTAGGGTTTGCTATTTTTGTAATTTTTTCTTTTCTTGGACACTTGGACATTGGACTTTGGAAATTATTATTTTTAAACCCTAAGGAAAGGTTGGTTTAAATACAAACTGTGTGCAGGGAAGGACGGTGATTACGATATCACCTCGGCCCCTCGGTTTCGTACATAACATATGAGTTGTGGAAGGACGGTGATTACGATATCACCTCGGCCCCTCGGGTTCGTACATAACATAGGAGTTGTGGCCCGAGTCGACTTCAGCGGTTCTTCGCCCGTCTGGTACGGGAGGTAAGTTTTTCGAAACACCTGTGAATCCCCTGTCAGCGGGTTTACTGTATTCCTTAAGGTGAATATATGTTGAGGACTTGAATACGGTTGCTTTTAATTCCTTAGTAAAGGGAAAGGACTGGCCATACAAGATAAGGGTTCGGATTTCATCACCGTTCTCTTCTTGCCCGCCTTAGGAACACGAAACCAAACGCGAACCTAAGCCTAAAATTTTGACTAGAACGAGACCTATAGGGTAACGAGCTTAATAGGAAAGTCGTTCGAAGAATATTGGTTACTCTTTTGAGAATACTTCGAAGTTCTTGACGGTTTATGTGAGTTGAATGCGTGACTGCGCCGCCTTGTAACCGGTGAGGCCTTGGGTATCAAAGATCCACTGAGCTTCCCTCGCCTCAGTTTCATCTCACATTAGCTCGGATTGATCCAGAGGGGTTTGCTCGAATTGTAACGAATTCCCCTTCGAGAGATAGAAGCTAGTCTAGAAACAATCTAAGTGGAGCCATCATGTTTTTTGTTTGCTAGAAATCTTTAGGTTTGCTTTGGTGAAGTCGAGTCGTCCTTGTTTGTGATTGTGTAGAATTTCCTTGCAATTAAGAATGTCTAACTGGTATGATAGAAGCCAATACAATGAATATAGACCCGAATTTGAATATGGACATCATCAGTATTATGACCATATTCAGAATAGTGTTTGGGAACGCCAACGTTTTCAAGGTTATGGTTCATACCATAGTGAGCCCAATTACTATCTGCATGTGCATCAGTCTTACGAGAAAGAAGATTATAATACTAGTTCTTCGTCTTTAGAGTATACAATCAAACTTTTGAAAAGTAGTCCTTTTTATGATCATTCAGTTCCTATTCCTTATCTAGAAGAGTCTCTCAGGAAATTAGAGGAGTCGACACGTAAGTTCGCTGAGATGAATAACTTAGTTTATGACGAAAGAGAACTTTCTATAGAGGAATCCTTCAAGCTGATAGCCGAGACGAACGAAAGAATTGCTCGAAATAATCTTAATTTCCAATACATGTTTCCAACAATACCCTTAAAACTGAGGATAATAATTTTCATAATCAAGATGACGAGGATAAAATTGGTAACACTACTTGTTTAGATGAGGTTCAACCATTTTCATGTTATTATAATGATGATTATGATGAGGATAGTGTTGATGAAGAATTTGAAATAAGTAGGCATAGCGATAAGGAATTTGTTACTCCAGTTGAGCTTAATAATAATATTATTTCTAGTTCAAATCCAAATAATTTTAATAATTATTCACCTATTCAAAAGGACGAGGATTTGATTAGAGATACTCCCGTTTTAGACGATGTAGTATTTCCTTATGATTACGAAGCCAACGATGGTTTAGAGGAACGAGTTTTTTCTAAGAATATTGTTTTAGAGTCTAGCAATTTAGAAATATTAGTCTTATACAAATAAAGTGAACTCGTAGAGATGAGTGAGGATGAACCATACTAAGAATCAATTGACCATTTTCAGGAATCTAATGACCTTGAAATTAGGGAAGTTGTGACTAGTCTTTCTAGAGACACTGAAAACTCTAAGTTTGGGGGTGATTATCATTCTCCATGTGCTTTAACTATTAGAAAGGTCCCTCACTTGGGACTTGACATATGTGCCTCAACCATTTTACAAGATTATCTTCATACACGTTTTCCTGAACCTAGTGATGTCCATAAGGAAGTTCAGTTGTTAGAAACCCATCCTCTGGTTGATGAGGTTAGACCAGGCTATGATACCAAGATCGACTTTGTTTTCCCACCAAATATTTTTCAACCAATTGTGGGAACGTATAAATTTCAGATGTGTCAATTATTTAGTTTTGATACTAAACCTAATTACTTTAAGAGATTAGGGTTGATACATTTGCTTAAGATTGACCACCAGTTTCATCGTGGTCGATTGTGTGAGTCAAAACTGATTGATTTTAAGGATCCTCAATTATTCAGGTTATTATTATGTGCTTTTAAATTTTTACTTGAGTTTCTTCAGACTCTAATACCTGAACCGGATCTTAGCTTTGAGGAATTCCAACCCATGAAAATATTTTATTTGGACCCAGTTATAGAACCTGAACCACAGCTAGATGTAGTTGTCTTAAACAGGAAACTAGACAAGGGTGCGCTTTATTTGTTAATTTTCTTGGCAGGTTGCAGATTCCTTTTATTTGTCATAGCTCTATTTGGTTTTGATGACCCACAGAAATTTCGGCTATTACTTTATGATTTTATGAGGTGAGTAATCCTTTCTTAGTCTGGCTGAAGACTTTAAACTTATCACTTCTTGGGAGGTAACCCAACATTCATGTGACACGCTAATATCTTTCCTTATCTCTTTTGCTTCAAATGGTAACAGTTTCTCCTTGTTCATGCTTTTAATTTCATCTTTAGAACATTGAGGACAATGTTAGATTTAAGTTTGGGGGTATGGGAGAAACTTTTTAATTGCAGTATGAATAAATAAACTCCAGAACCTAGAAATTTATGCCTATTGAGGATTGCACTAACTAATCTAAGTGGATAGAAGCATTTTGGTTGTAGGAGTTGAGGAACCAATCTGATTAGATGGAAACATCTAAAGAGTCTATTCATAAAAGCACAGAGCTCAGGTGTTAGAAATAACATGATAGTTTCACCATATCTCGTTGAGTCCTTTTCACTTCTATTTTTATTTTATTTTGTTTTTAAACTATGTTTCTCTAAGTGATAGGTGGGGCCCACGATTCAAGTTGTTACCAATGCTAGGGTGAATTAGAGTGATTGAGATACCATGAAAGAGAAAAAAAAAAGTTGAAAAAGAAAAAGAAAAAAAAAAAAAAAAAAAAGAGATGAAAAAAAAATGGTAGTTACCAAAAAAAAAAAAAAAAAAAATTGAGACCAGACCATTTGACCAAAAGGAATAAATTCAATAAAGTCGACCACTGGTACCCTTGTGTATGCCAGTTGTGTTGACCTAGAGTTAGGTTATCGACCACTGGTTCCCTTGTATATGCCAGTGTGTTGATATTAGTCAGACTAATATCTCAATCCATTAGGATAGGTTCATTTTGGCGGAGGCCTTCAGACAGATATGGGAAACGCCGTTCACTTAGTAAACATCAAAACCATCTATGTTTTTCTATATCCATCTTCTTGATCTATCCATGTGATTAGTTTTGACTCCGGATATTGATGTCCATAGTGCGACTATCTGAGTAGAGCTCTGTCACTTTATATGAATTTTAGTATGCTTGAGTGCAAACTCGTGTACAACAATTGGAATTTCGCATCAGGGTACTTCCTCCTGTAGTCAATAAGTATGCCAACCAAGGAGATTCTTTAGTGCCTTCCAAGGTTCTGCGTAGATATTTAAGGTCTGGAGTATAAAGGCTTTGTGGGTATATCTCTTGTAAGCCCTCCAGAGACAACACTCCGCCACTAGAGCCACCTAGGGGTTTAAAGGATTATTGCATACGCTAAATGCAATCGACGATGCCTGCGACAGTGAGTTAGGATTTTATTTTGTAGTTTTGATTTGCTCGGGACTAGCAAATAATAAGTTTGGGGGTATTTGATAGACGCATTTATGTGTCTATTTTCATCTCTATTGTGTATATTGTTAGTACCCATTTTTGTACTTATTTCGGTATTTTATCTCTTTGTAGGTGTTTTTGGAGAAATAAGCTTTTGCGGCGAAATTGGCTCGAAAAGTTGTTAAAGGCACCTGGGAGGACATTTGCTATTCGGACTCTCACTTTGGATAAGGGGTAACCTAATTACTAAGGGGTAACTTATTTCCAGGCAGCTGCTAAAGGGAGAACAACACAGGATAGTGGGAATTCCTTCTTCAAGTTTCAAATTAGAAAATTGGCGGGAAAAAATGAGTTCGCGCCTGGAAAATTTGGACTCGATTTTTGGAGCTGTTTCAGGGAGATTCAACACTGGAAATCAATTGGGCTGGACTTGATAGAGCAAAACAGGTTTAATACATGCGTTTTTATCGATCTAATTGGGATGGAATAGCCGGAAAAAGGAAACAGAGCAAATAAGGAAACACGGTCCTGTTGGGTTTGTTTCTGGATATTCAAAGAGATTAAAGGCAAGAAATTCCTTCCAAAGGTACATATTCTATCTAAGGAAGAGCTTGAGATAAGTGGGAAGGCTCAGAAACGCGTGAAACAATTTATGGAAGGAATTATTGCCGTGACTGCCAAGAAAGAAAAAAGGGAATTTTGATGCGATTTGGGAAAGATTCAACGACCCTTTTGTGTATAAATAGGATGCTTAGGTCCCCTAGAAGAAGAACGAGGAGTTTGGGGTCGATAGGAGAGCTCAGGAGGTGAGAATCAGAGATTACAGGAAGCCTGTCTCTGCTGCTGCTGCTGCTGAAGAACAAGCGTTGCAACGAAGAACAGTGTCTCAAATTCGCAATAGTGCTACAGTATTCTCTTTGTGACAGCTGAACAGCCACATTTATCTTCAGTTAGCCACACCTCCTGTAACAGCGAACTCTGTAACGCCAGTACGTCGTTGCATATTCATTGAATCATATCATCTCTTCAATAAAAACAACTTTTGAGCCATGATTTATTCTTTTGAGCCTGTTTTTGATATGAGGAGCTAAACCCAAACAATGGGATGACGGAGGAAGCCCTATTTCACGCATGTGGTAATTCTGATAATTCTTTTATGACTATTTGCATTGATTTTTAATCGATTTATGATTTTTATTGAATGGGTGTGATTTCGTTTGATGGTGTATGCTTGGTCTATGTATTTTTGATACATCATGCTTTTGATTTACAATCATTACTTTTCAAAAATCTACTTTTTGGCAAAGAATAAGAGTCCATATTTTTAATATTTGATCTATAATTGATTGGAATTATTATTTGAATCACATGAATGGAATTTGGTGGAATCCTGAGTCTCAGTGTCTCTCGATATTCGTGACAACCTTGTGAATATATTTTTAGTATTTTTATTCTTAGTTCTTAAAACAAACCTTTACACAATCCGAGTTGAACGAACTTTACTACCACTTTCAAAACTACATCAGCAAGACCACTGGGAAAAATTTTCATCAGCTTCCACGGCACCATAAACACATATAAATTCAATAACTGTGTCTCCTAGTTTAGATTCCAGATGGCAAACATTAAGATTTTCAGATAAAATAATTAGGTTCATGTTATTGTGCCAAGCAATTGCTAACCCCTTAGCTATTCCCACAGATGGAACAATAAACCAGTCATGAAAATTGGATTTTTTTTCAAGAAAAATTCCATTTTATCCAATTGGGATTTTGTTTCAGATAAGAAAATTATATCTGGTTTGTGGTCCTGGCATAGTTGGTTTAGATGATCTCTCGTCAAAGGAGTTCCAATTCCTTGGACATTCCATGAGAGAAGTTTCATAATGTAATCAGTGGAGATAAAATATAAAACAAAGAGAGCAAAGATATAACCAAACGGAGAAATTGAACTGCATAAAACAAAGAAAGATAAAATGAGAATCAAAAAGGGTGGAACACATACTAGAATGAAGATGAAGAAGAAAAACTACCAAAATGTGAAGATATGGCAGCCAAGTACAAGGGGAAGATTGCACTGGGCAAAAATAAAAAAAAAACTAGAAATTTGCAAAAGTCCAGTAGATATCCTAGAGAGCACACCAGAACCAATAAAAAAACAAAGACAAAGTGCAGAGAAAAAAACAGCACATCAGTAAATCAGGGAAAGAAAACACCACACCAAAAATAAGAGAATAAGCCTGGAAGAGAGCTGAAATAGAGAAGAAAGTGAGGTAGTAAAAAAGAACAGAACAAAGCCCAGCAAAAACATATAAGAAAAACAGTGAGAAAGTTCAAGTCTCAGCAAAGAGGAACCTAGTAAGTAAAGGCAGGAAATTAGCAAGCTATAAGCTAATGTGCAGATCAGGATGCACAAGTACAAAAACAAACCTAAAAATCCAGGATTTATACAGCTAATAAAATAGTAGGGGATTAGAGGAATACATGATTAACTACAAGCATAAAAAACTAAGAAATACAAAGATTAAAGCAGATGCAAATAAACAAGCAAGAAAGCAGTAAAAAGAGCTCATGGGCTCTGATGGCATTTTTTTTACATGGATTCAACTTAGAGTTGCTGACTTGATAATTGGTATTTGACTAGGCTTGCCTGCAATCATTTGGATGATTGTCACCATTTCCTTCATGTTGGTTGTTTGAAGATCCACCCTTGAACCATTGGTGGGGATAAACCCTAACATTATTACCCATTTCAGGTTCCTCAATTTCTCTTAATTCCACTTGATCACTGGTTGCATCTGTTTTTGTTGTATGATTACTTCTTGTTGCATGGCCACAGGACCGTTTCATTTTCTGCATTGACAGTGAACCTAAGCCTCTGCCTTATCCTTATACTTGCTCTAACAGTAATTGAAAGACTTCCATTATTGCCTCACTGGATATGAGAAAGAAAGAATCTCTCCCATACAAGCTAGGTATCTTCTGAGATTTCCACTATTCACTTGAGCTGGAGAAAGGTTGCTAACAGTTATGAAAAACATCTCTTTAGTAGGGTACCAAGCCTCCAAGTTATCAGTTGCTTCCCACTTCTTGATGCATAACATGTCACCAAATACTCTTCTAGTTGCAATATTCATCTCATAGTTATGTTGAAATCTGATAATGAAGACTCACTCACTAGATTTTCTAACAGATAATCCCCCATGAATCTTTGATTGAAAAAGAAGAGCATTTTTTACATCTCAACAGTTTCTTTCATATGGTTCAGCAAAAGTACCAATCAGGCAGCTAGTCCAAAGTAGATGAGTGTTTTGAAATCTTGATAGAATGATTTCGTTGAGATTAAACTTCCTACCATTATTCAGATTCATGGATTGTTGAAGTTGGTTGGTTAATTGGGGAACATCTGAAAAAGCGGGGGTCTAACAACACTACCCAATATTTCGCTTAGCAATCTGTATGGACTAACTCCAATATACTTTTCTAGAGAATCAACTAGACAGTCAGGCTCAATCTAGATTAAAGTATATCGAGGAGTTAATATCTCTCTCTTGATTTGATTTACTCGAGCTAATAGAATCATCGAGTCTTTAATCAAATACAAGGAATAACTTGGATGGTACCAAAGACCAATATCCAAGGATCAATCAATGACAATCAACAACCAAAGGTTGAGTTACTCTAATTGATGATCTAACGCACAACCTGTATTATTTCAATTATAAAGATAAAACAATATAATGAGGAAATTGAAATAACATAGACACCAGAAATTTTGTTAACGAGGAAACCGCAAATGCAGAAAAACCCTTGGATCTGGTCCAGATTGAACACACACTGTATTAAGCCGCTATAGACACTAGCCTACTCCAAGCTAACTTCGGAGTGGACTGTAGTTGAACCCCAATCAATCTCCCACTGATCCAAGGTACAGTTATCCTACGCCTCTGATCCCAGCAGGATACTGCGCACTTGATTCCCTTAGATGATCTCACCCACAACTAAGAGTTGCTACGACCCAAAAGTGTAGGCTTTGACAATAAACAAATCTGTCTCACACAAACAAGTCTATCAAAGGATCAATTTGTCTCCCACAGATAAACCCTGAAAGTTTTTGTTCCGTCTTTTGATAATAATCAAGGTGAACAGGAACCAACTGATAATCCGGTCTTATATTTCCGAAGAACATCCTAGAGTTATCAATCACCTCACAACAATCTTAATCGTATGGTAGCGAAACAAGATGTTGCGGAATCACAAACAATGAGACGAAGATGTTTGTGATTACTTTTTATATCTTTCCTATCGGAGATATCAATCTCAAGACAATCAATCTGATTTTGCTCGTACGATAGAAGATGCAAGATCAGATCACACAACTACGATAAAAGTAGTGTCGGTCTGGCTTCGCAATCCCAATGAAGTCTTTAAGTCGTTAACCTAGTTTTAGAAGAAGAAAAGCAAAGGTTAAAGGAGAATCGACTCTATCATGCAAACTAGTATCACACGTAAGGTGTGGGGATTAGTTTTGCACAATACTAGATGTCTCCTTTATAAAGTCTTTCAAATCAAGGTTTGCAATCAATGTTAGCTCAGTAACAAAGCATTCAATATTCACCGTTAGATGAAAATATGATTTAGATTCAAGCTAATATTTCTCAACCGTTAGATCAAAAACTTAGCTTGTTGCACACACTTGACAGTGCACTCTTCTAAGATTGTTAACCGTACCCAAACGTATGCACTTGTTGGTTCAACAATAGTTAACCAAATGGTTAGCCATATGAGCATTTCATATCAACCATGTTCTTATTCACCATAACTAGTTCAAGTGACTTCAAATGAACTAGTTAGAGAGTTGTTCAATTGCAAGTAATATTATGTACTACACAAGACACAATTGAAGTAAAAATGATTTGATTCACTCGAATCGGTTCATGAACTTTTATAGCCACGGTTTGCAAACTGCATTCCTTAGTCTTTTTAAGTTTAAGTTCAGAAATCATCTTCAGATATATAACCTTCTCAAGTTCACAGACTAGGTTCGCGGACTTAAGTTACCGGGTAGAGTTTACAAACTCCAGCAGAAATTCTCGGGTATGAGAACTTCGCCGGTTCGCGGACTTAGATTCACGCAAGTAGTTTGTCAACTCCAGCAGAAATTATCGGGTTTGAGAACTTCGACAGTTCACGGACTGGGTTCGCGGACTTGGCTCACGCCATTCTTCCGGTTGTCTTGATCAACAAAGTTCGCGAACTTTGGTTCAAGGAATAGGACTTATACATAAATGTGTTTCCACAACAATGCTTATGTCCACCATTGGTTATGTAATCTAAACTCTCATTTCAATCATTGAAACATTCTTATAGGACGTTATATAGTTGTTACACCATTTCTCGTCAAAGCAATTTTCAAGATGATTGAAACATATCATGACTTTCGTCACATGGTAAAGATAAACTTGATCGAAGCGAAAAGCTTACTAACACATATTTCGAGATATAGATATGCGAGGTATACTCGGCTCGAAATACCAAATGTGTATAATCCAAGTCTATATATATAGCATACGACTTCTTGTCTCAAAGAGTAGGAGATAGATTAGATAGACTTTTGAGTGATAGATAAGTTCAATTCTTCACATAACATTTTTTCGAGAAGTTTCACCGGTTCCTTGAGTAGTTCTTCTACTTGTATGATGAATCGCCATGAAGTCCTTGAGCTCAACTACACTTTCTATCCTAGTCCGAGACTTATCTATAATTGACTAGAAATCAAGACTTATAGTTTTGATCACTAATATTGAAAAATATGCTTGAGATAGCAACGCATGTGAGTTCGACCGAGCAATGCTCTAACAATCTCCCCTTTTGTCAATTTTAGTGACAAAACTATCCATACATATGTAATACAAAAAAGATAAAGAAACTTTAGTAGCTCCTATTCCACATTTCTAATCTTCAACATTCCTCGAAATCTTCTTCACTTCCAAGTATTCCAATGATCCCAAAGGTTGTAAGTTAAGCATCACCGATGTTGAAGATCTGTATCCATAACAATGAGAAAACATAGTTCTCGATCATTGTTATATAGTGTCATAGTATTATTACACAACGTCAAAGTTCAATTGTATCACAACTTCAACAATAATACTACGGTGATATGTATCACTCCACCTTAGTCAATACTCCATCTCACATGGAAACCAGTCCCCCTTACATAATGATACGAAAACCATATGTATTTGTAGTATGAACTACATATTAATTCTCCCCCTTTTTGTCAATAAAATTGGCAAAGGTACAAGAACGGGATCATAATGGAATTTTCGAAAGAGACATTTCATGACCAAAAGAAAAAAAAATACATACCAACTAACTTAAATGCAATCATTAAGCCGAAGCTAAATGTATTCATCAAGGAGTTTAAAGATACAAGGTAACTCCTCTAATATTCCACAGCCGCACTCTCCTCAAGATATTACCATTAAGCACAAGTTCAAAAGAACTCTCCCCCATTTGATGTCATTCCCGAAAGAACAACAAGAGCGACCTTAATTTCAAAAAACAAAGAAGGATTTTATTGGACACCAAAAACCATGAGAATGATTTTCTATATCCAAAAAACTCAATCAAACTAATCACAAGTAAACTCATGATTAATTTAATCGGAATACGCAATCAAATTAAACACAAGAGGTGATCAATTCAATTGATTATGCTCAACATAACAAAACTTACGGAGACACGAAAATACTCAACTAGATTAATTACAAGAGAACCCATAATTAATCTAATTGGAATACACAACCAAACTAATCACAAAAGTAATCAATTTAATTGTCATTTGTTTTGCTCGACATAAGAAAATTTACGGAGCAATAACTAAATAACCAAACAAGATGATTAATTTAGTTCAATATGCTCGACATAACATATCTCACGGAACACCAACTAAGCTAATAAATCAACTTGGTTGTATAGTGCTCAACATAAGATGCATTACGGAGCCTCACAGTAATACATAAAAATATGGATCAGGGATGATCAATGCTGCGGAATACACAAGGATTCATTCTATTTTCCATCACTATTTGCATAACGACATACAATAGACATTATCCTTGGAAACATAAGATTTTAACCTATCTTCCATCAATAATTGACATAATAGGCTTAACTTTGTATTTGTCAAAAGTCCATTCATTATTTTATCAATACATGCATATCGACTTACGAAAGACTTTACTTTTTACAAGGTATGGTACAATCATAATTCACGGACGCCAACACGCATATCCCATAACAAATTGCAATATATAAAACCATAAAGATTAATACTGCAAAAACCAATATTTGTCCTTAGAAGGTAGAATCAATATTTTTCGCACGGATTTACACCAAGAGTGGTTACCAAAAGCGTATAAAAATATTTTCTTAACAAAGAAGAACATACAAAGTCATTAAAGACCATGCATCATAGTTCACATAAGATGATTGTGAACATTCAAGAATCCCATAGCAATGCGTACTACTACGATTCTTGAATTTCCTTTCTTGTGGTTCACCAACATCATTCTTGTAAAAGCTACAAATGAGGTTAGAAGAGAATTACTCCAAGAATCCAAGTGCCCAAGTCCAGCAGAACAAGTACGACGAAACGGAGCAAAACACTCAAGAACAAGATACGGGACAAAGACCAACCTCAACTCATTCACATTTAGGATTTCTCATAACCATTTTGAAGATAATTCAAATAGGAAGAGAATTCAAAAATAATGAGGTCATTCCGAGTTCGGACGAAGAAGTTACGGTCAAAACGAATTTACCGAATATCGACGTCAAGTATGCATACGGGTTTGCAAACGAGTTTTCGTATCCTGGAGAAATATGCAAACGGTTATGCATACCTGAATCCCTGGATTTTGATTTTAAATGATGTTATGCATACCTGGTATGTATACCATGTAGTCCAAACATCCCGAACTATTATTTTCAAACCTAAACATTTAAGAACCTTAAACACAGATCAAGTTAGGTAGAAAAGAACGATAAGAAAGGTACGTGAATCATTATAAGTTCTCTAAGCAAATAAAAGAACAAATATTTCTCAAGTTTATAGACATACCTTTTTAGATGAATCCAATTGAATTCTACAGCCTTACCAAACAATCTGTGCGCCCCAATTTTCGTGCTTCCCTCACCGTATACATAGCAGGGCTTTCCTTGGTGAGGAGGCCCTTTCAACGCACTCAAGTTTTGTTGAGGTGAACAATTTCTTGCTCACCACAAGTGACTTTTGGATTATCATGAAAGAGATCTCTTTTAGAACCTTCCACATCCAAATCCAATTTTCCAAAGAACTTATTAAGTTCCAACATCATGGATAGGGCTTTCTCCATAGTCATGGAATTTTCTGGGAGATCATTCCTTTTCATACTCAAAACATCATTGACTTTATTTGGTATCCACTTCTGAGTGTGTTTAGGAACAACTGAAACCTTCTTCCCATTACTCTATTCAAGATTTCTCGAAAGAGAATTGGATTGCCTATTCTTTTTCAAGTTAGTCTTTCTCCAATTGGGAGCATCGGATCTTGTCTTCATCTTTACGAAGTTATCCTTTTAATAACCATTACGATTGTGAAAAGGCTTCGTATGATGTTTATAGGCAAATCTAGGTTTATCACAGCACTGATTCCTTTGCCTAAAGATTGGACAGTTACAACCTGTAACGTTAAGGGGATTAGTCTTAACATATGATCTTGGTTTCGCAACTTCTTGTGATTCCCAAACAAGAACATCATGAATTTTCTCATTCCTTATATGGAAACGACATCTCCTTTCTAGGTGACCTTTATTTCCGCAATAGTGGCAAACATAAGGAATGTTCTTACATCGATCCGTGTGTGATGACTTTGGAGGTTGATAAACGTCGCTCTTTTGAACCTTAACTGCCGGTGAAGGTATTTCACTTTTTCCATTAGTGGAAACCTTTTGTTGAGAAGAATCACTAGCCTTGACAAATTTTACCTCTTTGCTAGTACTTGGAGCATTTATTCCCTTATAGCCCAATCCTCGTGTATCACGATGATTTTTACTTGCTCCTAGCATAGTGTTTAACTTGCTTGAACTAGTATTGAACTTTTTCAAGTCATCTTCCAATATCTTGATTTTATCAAGAGCATCAGCTAAATCAGTCTTAAGACGTTTTTCTCGAGCGAGAAAAGCGCTTTCTCTGTCATCAAAACTAACTTGTTGAGAGTTAATCCTTGCTTCGGATTCTGCAAGTTACTCTTCCAACGAAAAGTACTTTTGATAAAGATTATCACATTCAAGTGACTTCATACGTAGGTTTTCCTCAGAATCCTTGAGGATCGATTCGTTAGAACGATTCGAAAAATAAACACCTGCGTAACATCTTCTCAATTTCTTGTTTTCTCGACAGAGAGGAGTCAGAAGAGGTGAGACATGAAAAGTTGTAATCTTCTTCATATTCCACGAATCCAAAAACTTAACATACCCTGAGACTTCCTCATCAACATCTCTATTAATATCTGGATCACCTTCATCAGAAAGTTCATCCAACTGTTCTTCTAGGAAAGTTTCCCAATCAACAGTTTTTACATCAAGAGAATGTTTAGATATTAACTTAGAAGTGACAGTTCTCTCAGGTGAATCCAAGCTTTTAGAATCATCTGGTAATTTTTGAACTGGTACATTATTATAGATAGACTCGTCCATAATCAGATCGCTACAAACACAGACTTGTAAGGTCTTGAACGTGTTTTTCTAGAAGTTAATATCTCTCTCTTGATTTAACTTACTCGAGCTAATAGGATCATCGAGTCTTTAATCAAATACAAGGAATAACTTGGATGGTACCAAAGACCAATATCCAAGGATAAATCAATGACAATCAACAACCAAAGGTTGGATTACTCTATTTGATGATCTAACGCACAACCTGTATTATTTCAATTATAACGATAAAACAATATAATGCGGAAATTGAAATAACACAGACACTAGAAATTTTGTTAACGAGGAAACCGCAAATGCAGAAAAACCCTAGGACCTAGTCTAGATTGAACACACATTGTATTAAGCCGTTATAGACACTAGCCTACTCCAAGCTAACTTCTTAATGGACTGTAGTTGAACCCCAATCAATCTCTCACTGATCCAAGGTACATTTATGCTCGTACGCCTCTGATCCCAGCAGGATACTGCGCACTTGATTCCCTTAGATGATCTCACCCACAAATAAGAGTTGCTACGACCCAAAATCGCAGGCTTTGACAATAAACAAATCTGTCTCACACAGACAAGTCTATTAAAGGATCAATCTATCTCCCATAGATAAACCCTAAAAGGTTTTGTTCCGTCTTTTGATAATAATCAAGGTGAACAAGAACCAACTGATAATACGGTCTTATATTTCTGAAGAACAGCCTAGAGTTATCAATCACCTCACAATAATCTTAATCATATGGTAGCGAAACAAGATGTTGCGGAATCACAAACAATGAGATGAAGATGTTTGTGATTACTTTTTATATCTTGCCTATCTGAGATATCAATCTCAAGCCAATCAATCTAATTGTACTCGTACGATAGAATATGCAAGATCAGATCACACAACAATGATAAAAGTAGTATCGGACATGCTTCACAACCCAATGAAGTCTTTAAGTCGTTAACCTGGTTTTAGAAGAAGAAAAGCAAAGGTTAAAGGAGAATCAACTCTAGCACGCAAACTAGTATCACTCGTAAGGTGTGGGGATTAGTTTTGCACAATACTAGATGTCTCCTTTATATAGTCTTTCAAATCAGGGTTTGCAATCAATGTTAGCTTAGTCACAAAGCGTTCAATATTAAATATTTACCGTTAGATGAAAACCTGATTTAGATTCAAGATAATATTTATTAACCGTTAGATCGAAAACTTAGCTTGTTACACACACTTGACAATGCATGCTTCTAGGTTTGTTAACCGTACCCAAATGTATACACTTTTTGGTTCAACAATAGTTAACCAAATGGTTAGCCATATGAGCATTTCATATCAACCATGTTCTTCTTCACCATAACTAGTTCAAATGACTTCAAATGTACTAGTTAGAGAGTTGTTCAATTGCAAGGAAATCTTATGTACTACACAAGACACAATTGAAGCAAAGATGATTTGATTCACTCGAATCGGTTCATGAACTTTTATAGCCACGGTTTGCAAACTGCATTCCTTAGTCTTTTTAAGTTTAAGTTCAGAAATCATCTTCAGATATATAACCTTCTCAAGTTCGCAGACTAGGTTCGCGGACTTAAGTTACCAGGTAGAGTTTACAAACTCCAGCAGAAATACTCGGGTATGAGAACTTCGCCGGTTCGAGGACTGGGTTTGCGGACTGAGTTCACGGTCTTAGATTCACGCAAGTAGTTTGTAAACTCCAGCAGAAATTCTCGGGTTTGAGAACTTCGGAAGTTCACGGACTGGGTTCGCGGACTTGGCTCACGCCATTCTTCCGGTTCTCTTGATCAACAAAGTTCGCAAACTTTGGTTCAAGGAATAGGACTTATACATAAATGTGTTTCCACAACAATGCTTATTTCCACCATTGGTTATGTAATCTAAACTTTCATTTCAATCATTGAAACATTCTTAGAGGACGTTATACAGTTGTTACACCATTTCTCGTCAAAGGAATTTTCAAGATGATTGAAACATATCATGACTTTAGTCACATGGTAAAGATAAACTTGATCGAAGCGAAAAGCTTACCAACATATATTTCGAGATATAGATAGGCGAGGTATACTCGGCTCAAAATACCAAATGTGTATAATCCAAGTCTATATATATAGCATACGACTTCTTGTCTCAAAGAGTAGGAGATAAAGTAGATAGACTTTTGAGTGATAGATAAGTTCAAGTCTTCACATACCTTTTTGTCGAGAAGTTCCACCGGTTCCTTGAGTAGTTCTTCTACTTGTATGATGAATCACCATGAAGTCCTTGAGCTCAACTACACTTTCTATCCTAGTCCGAGATTTAGCTATAATAGACTAGAAATCAAGACTTATAGTTTTGATCACTAACATTGACAAAAATGCTTGAGATAGCAACGCATGTGAGTTCGGCCGAGCAATGCTCTAACAACATCACCATATCAGACAACAAACATGGTGATACACAGGTGCACATCTAAAGCTACATGAGTTGAAATTAAAGCTAGTGAAAGCGGGTTTTGGGTTTGAAATTGTTTGCTGAGAGGAGAAGCACAACACAGGTATGGAACAGAACTTCATATTCAAGAGTATTTATAGGATCAGAAAGGAAAGCAAGTGGAATTGAGATGCAGGGATTTTGATTTTTGAATGTAATCATGAAAACCAGCGTGTTCAAGTGAAGAAAACAGAATTGAAAATTGGAATTTGATGCAGGGATTAACAGATGTATGAAAATTGAAGGGAAATCTTACAAAAGTCATTAGGGATTAAACTAATCAAACTATTAGCAAGTAAATAAATCAATCGACCCACGAATTGAAATTAAAAATTCCAACTTTTTTCTTCATCAATGCAGAAATGAAGAACTCTGGGAAATCATTACCTGAACATTAAGGAGAAAATCAGATGCAACCGTGTGGATTTTGGTTTGTGCAGATAAAGAATCAATCCAAATCTCTTCTTTTTCGTGGATCTTCCACCAAATCTTTTTTATAACTTCAGACAAATCACCCAAAATAAAACTTCTTAAATTAATCTTCAAAAACGCTACAAGCCTAAACCAATTCTCAATAAACTGAGCAGTCACACTATGAATCCATGAATTGATAAACCATCAGAGCCCATGAAACGGCTGATTAGCCGTTCCTGGAGAGAAAATTTCTTCAGGCGTAGAAAAACTCGAGAAAAAGAAACGGTTTTTATGTGGGAAAGCGCTAGGTTTTTTTTCCATCCAATAAGATTAACTTCGTCATCCTTGTATAGTCTCACATAGATTACTAAAAATTGTTTTTGATTTCTAGAATTGACTTCTGTTTTCTCAAACACCCACCGGAAAAACAGGAGCACTTTAAATGCCTACAGGAACTAAGCATCCATAGTTGATATATGTTCATTGTAAGTAAAGGCAGTAGATAATTGTGCATGGAGAATGTGACTAAGGTGTACAAGTGTGCCCATGTTTGGCACACTTTATACATGCCCACATGATATTTGTTTGGAACATATTCTTGGAAACGAATCGAACATGGCACATGCGGCTTTCACTTAACAAAAAAGATCGAAATTATTGGCAGGGTTTTTTTGGTGTTTCTGAAAGACGTTGTTATTGGAATGAATTTATATCAAATAAATATTTGTGGATTTATTATGTCGGGGATCACATCGCTGTTTATACTGTGTAGGCATTTGTGTGTTTGGCTTGGAACTGAATTGTTTGGTTTTTAGAAGCGCTTGCTAGCTTGTGAAATAACTAGAGCATTGTAATAAATCCTTGCAGGTGCAAGGAAATTCCTAATTTTCACTGCAGAACCTTAAGCTTCTTCGTAAAGGAAAAATGAAACACATAAACTAAGAAAAGTAGATTTGGTAGGGGCGTGAGGACAACAGTGAGACAAAATGGTCTTTAAGTTTTTGTTGGTACGTATTTGAAATTGTTGAGCAAGGTTGGTGGGAAAAAACAAAACAAAATGGCCAGCCTATTTATTTCCTTTTACTCACCGACAGAACTGGGGTATCACACTCGTAGTCTGTGTACTGTAGCTTCTATTTTCAATTTAGGACGACGAAAGCAGCAGCCGATCCTTGTTACGTACGTTTTTTTCATTGTACATTCACTCACATACACCAAAACAAAAACTAAAAAATTCCGTGACATGTAACATTGCAGTATATCGGTTTAAAACAATACAGGGGCTGGGATTTTGGGGCTTAAATTACTAATTGGAACCAAAACATTATACGGGGAGACCTGATATGTAAAAGTTCAAAAAATACCCTCAATCATTTTATGGAATCCTAAAGTTCCTCGAAAACCCAAAGAACCAAACCGTCCCCTTCGTCCCTCTTTCTTTTTTTCTTCTTCTTCTTCTTTTCTTTGTTTTTCAACGATTAATCGTCCACTCAAAAAAAATCATCGTCGATCAATCAACTGCATTGTATAAAACCATGAAACCGAAGGAAAGCCTAGGTCAATCTTCGTCGAATCCACCCTTCCTGAAGCAGAGAAATCAACTTCATCAAATGAAGATGAAACTGAAGATCAAGAAGAAGTGAATGGAGGAGATGAACCAGCCGCCGAGACTCCTGATATGACTGCAATAAGGTATGAATTGAAAAACTCACTCTTTATTTAAGCATTTTATTGATTATTCATTTGGTTTCGAAAATTTTAGGTCTGAAAAAACAGTTTCTGAAACTGCTTACGGCTGGGAGTTCTTGTTTTCCCAGCCGTAAATAGGTCTTACGGTTGGGGTCTCTTGTTTTCCCAGACGTATATATGTTTTACGGTTGGGATCTCTAAGAACTCCCAGCCGTAAAGTAGTCGATGCGTACGAGATTTTAGGAATCTTATCTGCAACAAGTTGTTTACGACCAGGTTATTCCTAGCCGTATATTCTTCTGTGTTCGAATTTTCTTTTCAGCTGTAGTGTTTGTGTTTAGGTTTTTCCTATCCGTAGTTTTGTTTTCAGAACGTAAGTTATATTTCCTAGCCGTTTTTGGAGTAACGGCTAGCTTTTTCCTAGCCGTACCTGTTATTGTGCTTAAAATTAAACCATCTTTATCTTTCACGTATAGGTTTTCCTATCTGTAATTTGGAAACCAAGCCAAAAATTATGTTTCCTAGCCGTTGTTTGTTTTAGGTCTAGGTCGATGACTAAATATCCCATCCGTAATTGCGTTTGCGTCGGAGACTGTTAATTTTTCCTAGCCGTGTTTGTTGTCACGTCTTGGTTATGTCTAGATTTCCCAACCGTTGTTACTTATTTGCTTTTGTTTTTTGGTCTTGTTTGTCTATATACAGAGCAAATGAAAAGAGGAAGAAAAGATCACAAGAAGTAACTCCTTGTAATGACCCGACTCTGCAACCTCGTCAGACAAAACCATTGGGTGCAAACGCAAGGAATACAAGTGGATTTGTGACTGGTGGAGGAAGTGGGGGTGGAGGAAATGGAGTTGGAGCTGGAACTACTGTAGGTAATGAAGTTGTAGCTTCCACGGGTGGAGGAAGTGAAGGTTTAGTTGGTGGAGGAAATGAAGTTGGACCTGTTGTTACTGGAGGAAATGTAGTTGGAGTTGGTGGAGGAAGTGAAGGTGGAGTTGTTGTTACTGGAGAACTGAAGGTGGAGTGGTGGAGGAAGTGGAAGTGGACTTGCTGTTACTGGAGGAATTGAAGGTGGAGTTGGCATTTCTATAAGAAATAAAGGAGACCCAAATGCGGAAGAAGAAGAAAACTTGGCCGAAACAAGTGGTGTTGCTGTTGATAAAGTTGAGTTCGTTGTTGAGGAGGACAAGAAGGAGGGAAAGAAGAAGTATCCACCAAAAGAAAATGCAAGACAAATCATTGATTATATGGTGTTTTTACTTCTCAAGAAGAATGGGAGACCTTGGGGTGAGCCAATAAATAGATCTGTCTTGTTTGGTTACCAGTCATCATGGGTTGTTAGGGTTTGTGCCGCAAAAGTAATAAATCAAACTTAACATATGTTATTTTCATTTTATTATGGATATTTAATTTTATATTCTTTGTAGTTTCCCGATAAAGTGACAGATGCATTTATGTGTCTATTTTGTTCTCAATTATGTGTATTATTAGTGCTCGATTTTGTACTTATTTGATTATTTTATGTTTTTGTAGGTATTTTTGGAGAAATAAACATATGTGGAAAAATTGGCTCGAAAAATGGTATTTGCGCTCGTGGGAGAAAATCACTAAAGGCACCCCTCATTTGGATAAGGGACGCCTCAATTACTAAGGGGAATCCCATTTCCAGGGAGACTACTATTGGCAGACCCATACATTTTAGGGGAGGTCATCTTCTAAAATTTGAGTTTCAAAATTGGCGGGAAAAATTGGATTTAAACTAAAAATTTAGGGTTGATGATTTGGACCAGTTTTAAGAAGACTCAATCGCTGAATTTCATGGGTTAGGCCTGTTTTGTATATACAATGATGATACGGGTGTTTGATTGGATTAGATTGGGCCTGATCTTTGGTTTGATGAAAACTGGGGTGGAGAAGGATTATCGGGTTTGTTGTTGAATTGGGAGTGTTTCTGGCCCGGTTCTGCTCATTTTGTCGATCGATAACCCTGTTTTGCTTAAACAGGGAAGGTAATAAGTTTATTCACGTAAAAAAAGAAGATCAAGGCTAAACAGGGTACACTAAGATATTCTGGGAGATTTAACTATATCATGAAAGTTTAGATATATAAGAGAGTTTTACAACCAACATCCGCGTAGAAGAGAGAAAGAAGATTCGAAGAAAAGGGAAATATCCCGTGACTTGCAGAGAAGAAAAATGAGTTATTACAAAGATGTTCTCGGGATTTATGGGTCATGTTGTGTATATAATGTGCTCGGGTATCACAGTAGAAGAGTATTGGGAGTTTGGGGCAGTTTTGGAGAATTAACGATCGCTGCAGAGCGATTCTGCAGCAGCAGCGGGAAGAAGGAGAAGAAGAGGTTGCAGACGACAAAACAGGAGTGTCGTTCTCAAGAACAGAGAGTCAATTATCTAACCGCACAAATCAAGTGTAGTTATTCATTTGTAATTGTGAAATTCCTTTAGTGACTATGTCTGAACTCTCTGAAAAAGGCTTATGCCACTGTTTCTTGTAACAATCAATTCTTTTTCATATATTTCTTCAATAAAAACCTTTTTAAGCCATGGATTACTATTTTGAGCGAGTGTTTGACATCATGAGCTAAACCCAAACACTAGGAAAATAGAGGAAGTCATTCTTCACACATGTGGTAATTTTATTTAATTCTTTTATGATTTTTGCACTAGTTTTTGAATCGTGATTTTTCTTGATTAGTTGTGATTTAGTTTGATGGGTTATGCTGAGTCTTAAATAGTCCATGCTTTCCATTTACTCTAATGCTTTATAAAATCTACTTTTGGCAACGAAAAGAGTCAATAATTGTTATCTTTGGAGCAATAAATGTCTAGAATTATTAGTTGAACCATGTGAATATGAGAATTGGTGGAATCATGAGTCTCAGTACTTCTCGATATTGTGACATCTTTTGTATATATTTCTTTTATTGTTTCTGAAATTGAATCTCAACAAGTCTGAGCAACGAACTTATTTACCACTATATAAAATTACATTATAAAGCGGTCCCTAAACGAAAGCACTAACAAGGAAAGTTTTGGGCGTTGGACAAAGAGCATCCATATGTGGTAGATTTGGTAAAAGCTTCGGGATTATGGTCTGAAATCGAGAGTTTGTAGAAGACCTATGATGTTGTGACAGTTTGTGGTTTTAGAGAAAGATTCTGGCCCGAAATGATGACTTTTCTACTCTCGTTCGACGAGATGACTATGACTCCGGATGATGCAAAGAAAATCACCGGTCTTGCTTTCGAAGGAAAGGCTATGTTTGAGGGTTTCAACAATTCTATTCCTTTTGATCAGCTTTGTGTCGTGGGGCAAAGATGAAGGGGAAGAAGAGTTTGAGATAGGGTATGGAGCCGCGCCTAGAGCTAAAAGGGAATTTAGTATACCGGGTGAACGTCGTGAAACAGTTAATACGGCAAGGAAGATTAATATGGTTCGTCGGAGAAGTTTGAGGATTCTGACCGCAAGACTGCTAGTGGAGAGGTGGTGATGGATGCAGAAAGAGCTATACATACATCTATAACTTACTTGTTGCACGCTCTTGGGACCGTCTTTTTTCCCGATTTCTTAGGAAATAAGTTAAATGCTTGTTATTTGCAGTGGTTAAAGACTCTCAGTCTCGATCCGGAAACAAATGAGGTACCTGGGTACTCGTGGGGCAACACCCTCCTTGCTGGTGTGATGGAAAATATTTGCAAAGCTTCTAATCGGAACGAAACACAAATTACGGGATGTGTTGCTCTTATCAAGGGATCTTTTTGTTCTAATATAACAAATGTTTATTTATTTTGCTTTTATATATTGGTTTGTGTGTAATATCTTATTTATAATTTATTTTTTCTATAGTCATGGGCTTACGACCATTTTAAATGCTTGAGGCCTTCTCGGGATACAAAATGGGCTCTAGAAAAACCTGCAGGAGGAAGATACCCCTTTGGAGGGACCCAACACAAGGCTAAAGAGACGGAAATGATCGAAATGGGAAAAAAGTTGGACGCTTTGACAATCGATGATGTGGTATTTGATCCATATTTGAAACTTGATGAGGATGGAGAAGATGAAGTTAGTGATAGAGTATTTTCTAATGTGGCGACCTATGTGGGATCTTTGTTTCATTCAACTGGGTTCGTCATTTTAGATCCTCCTAGAACGCTCCGCCAAATTGGTATTGTCCAGAAAATTGTACCTGAAAACTCTCATTTTAAACTAAGCGTAGCCAACTCCCAATTTAAGGACAAAGATGTCAAATTAACCTATGAACCGGCACCGTTGATCGAGCATTGGAATGCTCGTTCTGAAGAAGTAAACCAAATGAGTAGAAGAGCGCTTGAAGCTTCTCATGGGACTTCCGAAGGGGATGCGAATTACATGGAACGGTATCGAGAGTGGGCACATCCTTCTGTGGAAAATTTGGATCCGGAAGCGAGGACCCACTTCAAGAAGGCAGAGAGTTCAAAATAAAGGACATCAATGAATGAAGAAGATGATTGGGAGAAGATGGTGGTACGTATACTTCTAATTATCTTTGTATATGTTGTTTTTTTAATTATCTATGAATAATTACAGTATGTGTATTTGATATGAAAATATAGGTTGAACAAGTTAATTGGGTGGTCAAGGACATGACTCGTATGATTAATTCGGATGACAATTTAACAGTCCCTGAACAAAGATTACTCCGGAATCGAGTTAAACGCATTATTATCCCCGAGAAAGGAGGTCTATATGCTTATGAAGAGGAGCGATCAAGGAGAGGTAAGAAGTCTAGGTCTCCTTCTTCTAGAAACGACTCGGATACTCCCTCCGGTGAGCAAGTTCAATCAAAGCAAGGAAAAGGTGGTCGAGCGGTCGAGTTGGAGGTAAAAAGGGTGAAAAAGGTGGTCGTGGTCGAGGTGAAAAAGGTGGACATGCTGGAACAAGTGCTCGAGGTGGACGTGGTGGAGGTAAAAAGACTCCAATTCAAGGTGGCAGTGGAAGAGGTAAAAAAAGGTAGAGTTGTACAACAAGTTGTGGAACAGGAGAAAGAGGACGATTAGATTCGTTTTTGCGCTCGTCTTCGGAGGAGGAATCAAGTGAATGACTATTTACTCGCTTTTTATTATTTTATTTCATGGATTTTTTTATCATCTAAGACTTTGTATATTTACTATTTTCATTGTTTGGTTATGGATTTAGATGGATGAATTTTTATAGCTTTGCATGTATGAATGAATGTTAATCTTTCCATTTGTCTAATCTAAAAAAAATAAGGAAAAAATCAATATTGTTGAATTTTTTGTGCACTTTTGGATAGGTCGATGCTTCACATAAGCTAGACGAAAATGCATATAGTTGTTGTCAAATAAACTTGCACAGTTTTTCGGTTAGAAACTCCCGGCCGTTAACTAGAAAACGGTTAGGAAAAGCATCCGTAAAATGTTTACGGTTAGGAAATACCTAGCCGTATATTACTCTGATAACCCAAAAAAAAAAAGAAATGATTCCTGGTTACGGATACATATCCAAGCCGTGTATCATGCTTACGGTTAGGACTCCAAACTGTAATTTTTGACATAAGTTTGCAACTCTTATTTACGGCTTGGTCGACCTTTCTAGTTCCTGACCATAATGTCAGAACGGTTAGGAACTCCATCCGTAATCTTATTACGGTTGGAAAGTACCTGGCCGTATATTACTCTGATAACCCAAAAAAAAAATGGCTCATGGTTGCGGCTACATATCCAGGCCGTAATTTTGATAAAAAGTAACAACTCTTATTTACGGCCAGAAATACTAGCCGTAAATCTGACAAACCATAAACCCTGCAGGTTTATACAGAATTACGTTTGGGTCGACCTTTCGATTTCCTAGCCGTAAATACCTATAATTTCCTTTTGTACCACATCATATCGGCTAGTTTTTTTAATTTTGAAAAATAAATCTGTTTTAAGATTGATCTATTGAAGGTTCTAACTGTTCAACCACTTATTTAAACTTGAAATAACTCAACCTCCATATAACCACCCATTCCAAATCAAAATCACACTTTCTACATCAATAATCTCCACCAAAACTCCTACAAACTCAATGCATGTACTCAAAGGATAAACCCAATTTTACTTCGAAATGAGACTTATCTCTTTGCAAAAAAATTGTACTATGCTATCCAAAGAGGGGAGAAGAACGAAGGATAGGTGGTTTACCAAGTCAATCATATTGGAGTAAGATTTTTGAAAAAATTTGTAGTGAAACAGGTAACACTAACAACCGCGATGGGGTTGAATTGTATCTTCGATTTTCAGAAATACGCAAAAAAGTGGAAGAATATATGGCTTTACTTCGTATGTGCGAGAAACTTCGACTTAAAGGTGAGACTGATGGACAAGTCGTAGCTCAAGCTAAGAAGGAATAGAGAAAATGAAAAGATTATAATTTCAACTTCGAAGCTCAATTCGCCATCATCAAAGACTTCTTGATGCATCAAATGGGATGTTATTAAAACCAACTTTGTAACGGGGATCTATTAAGTATGTAATGGGTTTTATTATGGTCTAATTAATGAAAGTAATAGTAATTTTCAATCGTAGTATGTATTCATGTTGAAACTCAAAATTTCTCAACTTACAAATTAATTTACGGACAGGAAAAGTATGTTAACCCAGCAGTAATACACTCAGACGATTCTGGAAAGAATAACGGCCAGAAGTTCTTCACTTCCCATCCGTTTGTTGTGTTAACGGCTGGGAGTTCCTCATATCCCAACCGTAATTTTTTATTTACGACTGGTTCGACACAATTTCTCAGCCGCAACAGTTAAAATTTTCAGATTTTGCTCTAATTTTTAACGGATTTGAATCGATAAAATTGATGTTGGGAGTTGATTATAAGGTTATCCCGAGTTTTGTGACGAATGGTTTCATCATTTTTCTTGAAATGTTTATCAAAATAATTTCATTAAAATCACCATTTTTCCTTCTTCAAAATCAAAATCAAAATCAAGGAAAATCAAGCTTTGATTTCCAAAAGTTTAATCATTTGATTAGTCTATTCCATTCACTAATACCGATTAGTTAGCTTAATCAATTTAATTAGCACTAATCAAATTAACGGTAGATTAGATATTACATAAAAACCAGGATAATGGATTCTATGGATTATTATTTCATGACCCTATAAAGCCCCAAAAATCCCAGCCGTTTAAAACCCCAATAATAACATTCTAAAACTAACTGATAATACATAATAAAATTTATTTTTATTTTGAAAAATAAAAATATAGTGGGTGGTGGCCAGTGGAGCACCGACACACCAATATTGGCGCCGTGTCCGTGTCAGACGCGCGACGGACACACGACGCACGTGGGACACCGACACGATACACGTGTAAAAATCTATACCCCATTTTAGTAGTTTGGTAACCTAATGTGTCAAGGAAATCAATATAATAGTTAATTTTTCTATACGTGAGACTAACCTAACGGCATAAAATTGAGTTTTTTTCATGTATTTGCGTGATTAATGTATTTGATATTCTATATTACTATGATCTTAGTATATAAAAACCATTTTATTAATGTATATATAGACGTGTCTGTGTCCCGATAATTTTGGATTTTGTTGGTCCATATGTCCATGTCGTGTCGTGTCACGTGTCAGTGTCGTGTCACGTGTCAGTGTCTGTGCTTCCCAGGTGGTGGCACACGCTGTTAGAGTCATAGAAAACGACACTTCATGGATAATTTTCGGGCACAGACTGGGCCGTGGGTTCTCAACACAGAGGATCCACGGCCGGCAAGGTACATTATATGTACACTCTGATGCGTCGTGTGCTTGCTGCTGCGTCCACATTTTACACCTCAGATTGTGACTGGGTGTGCATAGCGTATGCTGGTACTGTCTCGTTTGACCATATCATTGATTTGGAGTGGGGTTTGAAACGTCCATAACTTTTATGTAACCTATTCTTAACGCTGACGTTTCAACAGAACTACTGTTTCGTACTTACCCAGCCACCGGGGGTAATAACGATTAATACTCATGAATGAGCAACCTTTGCGTCATATGGCAGTCAAACAATGAAGCCCTTTGATCATTTCATGGTCCATGTACGTCTTTGATTTCAACCAGCTTACACTTTATACTAACTGTGTATGGTTTCTAAGTATCAGAAAGGTCAAACAAATGGTTAAGATTAAGATATTATAACGAGTAAAACTCTAGGTAATGAGCTTAATTAGTCCACATCAATGCGTGTTCATATGATTTACTAGTTTTTAAGTAGGATCTACTATATTCTGCTGCATGAATAAAGTGTGCCATATTTTTGACCTGTCTTCCCTGTTCTTTCCTAATCCTTAATTGACAATCTTTGTTTCTTCTTTTTACTAATGAAATCATCATTAGCTGTGCATTTGGATTTTTATACATTACTGCTCCAACAGATTTTCATCATATTCCTAGCGCCCCAAAATTCAAGCATTATGGGGTGGCGCATGCAGCATAGCTGCCCCAAAGTGTGTCAAAACTTAAAAATATTAGTAGCTAATTTTGATACTGAGATTATAATTAAGACGTAAGCTTAGTTTAATTTATTTGTATATAAGTAGCATTTATTATGGATGATTTTACCGGATGATTCTGTCAAACGACGGTGTGGTGGCCTGCTTAGAGACCTTAATTACCACTGCCGGAAGTAATGATTATTTTTTTTTGTTGAAGCATCGGAAATACTGATATGATCACATGGATGGAACTGCTTGGTCGGTTAAACACCGGCGTAAAATTCTCGATCCATATTTCAACCAATAATAAACTCATCATTTTCACTTTACCGACAAACTGTTTGTCATGATCAGTAGTAGTATTCAATGGAACCGATGGGAAATCATTAAGTACAAACCAAACCAAATAGTAAAGGAGGACTATGTCCACATGGAGATGCTGTTGTCGACATTAAAACCAAAACATAGAGCTTAACTACACATTTTATTTATATATATCTGAATGAATCTCAAGCAGAAATGTTATTTGGCTTCCTATTCTCTACCTCCCTATAATTTAAGTCTCATATTTTTTTCGAGATTCGCATTCAGGTATCATTCTCCTAATATGGGATTTAGATTGTAGTGAGGTGGAGAGTAGGAGTGAGTTGAATAGCACTGCCGAATCTCAAGTCAGTAATAAAATAAATAAATAAAATCCAAGCACCACTGTTTATCTTCACACGGTAGGAGCTGTGACTACTTCGATACTTCCTCCATAGATTATATAAAAACAGAAAAGAAAAAGGCACACGAAGAAGAAACAAATTAGTAGAAAAAGAAAAGTCCAAAATATTGGCTGGACCGTGTTTGGTTGTCTGCAGGTTTTTGTTTGGTATATAAACGCTGTGCAATAGATTAGTAGGACTCGTCTTAGTTTTTGGATCCACAACTCACTCTGCACTAAGCTAATTGATTTTCTCCCTCCTCTGTTTTTCATCAACAATTCCAATTCCAATATCTATATCTCTATTTCTGTTGGTTCAACGTTTAAAAATTAAATCAACCATGGCAACTGTTGAGTGTGTCAAGCAGCAGCATCACCAAGCACAACAACAACAACATAAGTATCATCAAATGAATAATAGCAGCTCATTCAAGATCCCTATGTGGTTATGTATGAGACCATCAATTACCCAAGAAGATCATCATCTCTCAAAATGGGATAATTCATCATTGCAGATTCATCAACAAGATAATAATAAGAAGAACAAGAGCAAGAAGAGTCATAATAGAAGCAGTAGTAGTTGTAGTATTGATAAAGATGCACCAGGATCACCAAAAGTGGGATGTATGGGTCAAGTCAAGCACAATCATCAACAACAACTTACATTTTTATCAACAAATAATCACCAACAACAACATACAACAAGTAACAAGAAATATTTCAAGCTCACCAAAATGTTCTCATCAAACAGCTTCAATTACACTAGAACCACCTCAAGAACCAATCATATGATTACCGCTGCTACTACCACTACAGGTCCAAACAATTCTAAGCTATTACTCCAGAACCACAACCACAATACTAAAGACCAACAAGAACAACATGCTGCATCTTCGTCGGAATCATCGTCTAGTTCTTCGTCAGAGTCATTGTCGTCTACCACGACGACTTCGTCTTCTTTTTCTCTGGCTAGTGTTGGTGATTTAGACCCTCCTCTACCTGTTATTAAGCGGTCGCTGACTAACACTAATGCATGTAATGGTGATGTTAGTAGCATATGGAAAAGGCGGTGTGGTGGCGAGGCGGCTTTGAAAGGGCTTCAGCTATCATCAACGGTTAAGAGACCTATCAATAGTCTTGTTATAATTCCTCAACCTCTAGCTTCTCTTTGAATGATTCATTGATGTAAACCAGATTGTTTTACTCGTTTTAGATTACAATGAAAACAAAGTAGAATGGTGTACATCACACTCTTTCAATTTCCTATCTGTTGATCATTGTTTCTTATTCAACCATAGATTATCCCATGGATGAATCACCAGTAACTTTGAAAATTTGAGACACTTCGCAAAATCACCAGTAACTGCTGCCAGTGACATCGCAGCCTAAATCAAGACACTTCGCAAAACATTTCCAAAAGGAAAACACCCCAGATTTTTCCTCTGTGGGGTGAAAACTACTCTTAATAAGTCACCACTCCGCACATATTTGGAACGAAGAATCCCTAACCAGAGAACGAGGCAGGTAGGGATTTTAAACCCCAAAACAAGCCTCCCCTGTCGATCGATAGAAGGATAAGGTAGTTCGGCCATACCTTTACAGAATTGTACTAGTTAAATTTGGGTGTGCACGCACACCTCCCTATGGAATCTGTTGAGTTTTGATGATAACGTAATTCTGCAACGCATTGTACGTTTCTTGTTCATAGAATTATTTCTTGTGGCGCAGCAATAACACCCATGAAAAAATGGAAGAACCAGCATTTAACCCTGCTCATCTGGAACAAAACCCTGCCCTAGTCACCCTAAGGCAACAGACATCATCCACCTTTGGAACTGTAAGCGTGTCTATAAAATCAAGCCCAGTGACGATATTGAGCTACCTTTTCAGTGGGATAAACATATAAACCTAGCAGTCATCATCATATAAATCGTTCCTAAAATAACCTAAATAAATTCATTTTCTAAAATGTGGCACCAGTCATCTAACACAACTCATCAGAATAACAAGCTCTCCGATCTCTCTTGGCTGCCTTAGGATCCATTTTACAAAAATAACTTTTACTTTACCATCCAGATACTCATTATCTGTCAGAATGGTGTTCTAGTTACATTCCTGGGATCCAAGCAATTTAGGTCCCCACAGGAGTTGCTTTTACCGGGATTTGCCTGGATAGGAAATGTTTTAGCATACATAGTGCTTGCACTTAGCTCCAAACAAGTTTCGGGCTGACCACTGGAGCATAACTGGTTCTTTATATTTGAACATACAATCGTTAACTTTATGGGAACACATTATCTACAGAACACTTTTGTTCAGACTAAAGTGCAAAGCATTCCTCTAGTCCAGTTGGTCGCTTTGTATTCGATGTTTAGGCTACCGAATACTCACATGTAGGCACCACAAGTAAAATATGGTAGGCACGCATATAATGTCCCTAGCACATTTTGTTGTTTCGGAGTCCCCCAGACGGGCCAGACCACATTGCATGTCTGGTGAACAAACAGCAATAGCAAAAAAAGGCTTATAGGTATACTCTTAATTTAACATGTCATTGGACAAATGAATGAATGAGATTCTAAGCACAGAGGTAGGAGCAAAGTGGGTTATTATGATTAATAGGATTGGTTCAAGATTCATGAATCTAGTTGATCCAAATGTGGTAGAGTCCTGACTTATGTGTGCTTCCTATACAACAGAGTGCATGATTGCACCAGTCTTGTCGATGCATGTTCAATCTGTGTATAGTTCAGATCCACATCTGAGACGTCCTTAAACCTGAACCTAGATGTCTAAAACATCGAGTTAAGTGGCAAAGAACCAGGTCGCATGAAAAGTAATCAGAAACAAAATATCCCGCACATACCTAAGCGGCTTTTCCTACACGTGTCACTTAAGCCCTTATTTGATCCTTGAATTAGAATCGGCCATCAACAAAAGCTAGTTCCCTACATGCGTCATTGTTCACGGGACAATTAGGATGCAATTTATCGTAAGTACTCTCTTACCCTATGACTGTAACTCGTCTCCCTTGATCTAAAATATAGAAGTAATTACCAATTAGCCAATAAAGAAGCTCTACACATGAAGTCTAAGAATAAAAGCCAAGGAAAGAAATCAATAAGAGAAGGATCATTTCAAAGTTTAACCAATATGGCAATACGACCTAACTTGCCAAAAGCTACGATGATAAAATCACATTTTCATTTGCTATCCAGATCGTACTTGGAAACCAATTACAGAAAGGAAAAAAATAAATCAAAATCTTAAACTGCTGCTATCATTGCTTCCATATGCTGAAGGAAATAAATGCATCTAATACTAACCTTCTTTGAAATAACTTTCCGAGCCAAGAACCTAGACATCCTGAGCATGGAAATGCATCAAGTAATCAATGTCAGCTGAACATCAGAAATTTCTGCTCCTGCAAGACATTAAACTGAAAATTCATTGCTTTTCACATCAATAGCCATCCCTGAAACACATACCAGAACCACTTGTCATCAAGAAAACAGCATAACATTATATATAAATAATAATGAAGATCATGGAAAATCAGTACTTATAAACCACAATGACTAAATATCCCAGCAGCTCAGTAAGTATCAAGTCTACAACCTTGACAAGGCAACCTACACCATCCGCATCAAATGATTAAAAAAACTCAAAAGGCTTACAGCCCAGTCAGTTATTCCTGCAAGAGACAACACTCAGAGAAGTGATATGACAATCCAACAATTGGGATTCAGAATAGCCTTGTGTATGAGTCATATCACGGTCTCTGTTTCAATAAATGAGTAAACCTCCATCACAGTTGATGGAAACAAACCCAATAAAACTATCCATGCAATCCATTAACAGACTAGCTCCAAAAGAAACCAATTCCAGAATTAAAATAGATCAGCAAGACACAGGCAATAAAGAAAAAGCAATAAAATTGCTATCTGTGATTCTAATTGCTGTACACAGTGGTACAATGACCAACTGCAAAGACTCGTCTCCAAATGCTAACTGCACTCCAAGAACAGCGATGCTAACGATATACACACTAAGTTTTAGAGGATGCAACATAATAATACCTTTCTAATTTCTCATATACAGTTTACAGGAAAGCACAGCCTGCATACAACCCTCCCTATGGGGGAAAGGCAACCTCAAGCTTGTTGCCATACATTAAATGGAAAGAAACCTCATCCTCTGTACAGTTGCTCTCAGAATGTGTATACAACAACGATGACAAAACTTTCATATCTGAACGAACGGTAGGAGGCAGTCCCAGTTGATATGGGACCGAACGGCCAGGTCCCTAACCCAATGATATATCCTTTTACTTGTTAAACGGGACCAACAATCACAATCAACCTCCGAGCAGAGATCAGCAGAGCTCTTGGATAGGCTGTGGCTGGCCATCAAGGAAACAAAGAACCCAAAAGAGATTTGATATTTTAGTCTTATCCATCAGGCTCCACCGAGTCTTGCAAATCTGTTTCACGGGGAGGAGGCTTCTCCTTAGGAAGGCACACCACAGGAACATAAGCAAACCCTTTTGGTAACCGCTGATTCTGAAAAGATGCTTGATCTGATGTCATCACCAGCTCTTTTTGAAAGGTTTCAGGGTGCTGCATCATTGAGCAAGAGTGATGAAAAATCCATCACAAAGAGAATGACAGCAACCACGCAGAGTATATATACATGGGGATCTAAGAAGCCCTAACACCTTGTTCCAAATAATGTAAAAAGTCTCACCTTTCTTGATTTTGACCTCTTGTCAGCATCCTCCTCCAAATTCCGCAGAGCAACAGATGCAGGTCTCTTGGGGAGCTTCTTCCCAGATAATAGCACCCTGTCATTTGTCTTTATGGTGCACAGCTGATCTTGAGAAGTGGAGCTATCATCAGTCTTTTGGTCGATATCCATAGGCACAGGAAGCACAATCCGGCGCTTACCAGAAACAGCAGTGTCCATGGTGATGTCATCTGATCTTTGCGTCATCGCTTCATTGCAAGATTTTTTGTCATCCACATGCCCTCGCAGGGACGTTGTTGCTGATTCTGAACTGACATCAGGAAGGAAGAATGGACTACGAACAAGCACTGACAGAGCTATGGAGTCCCGTTTTGAAGCGAGTATTTCTTGTGAACAGACAACTAACTCTCGCTGCAAACATTGTATCAGTTAGGACACAGCTATTTTGCGGAGAAAATAATCAATGATTGCACGAAAAGTGTGGAATTTTTTTTACTGCGACATGTTAAAGCACTGGCCAAAAAGCAACGAAATAAAAACTCAGATAATGAGGAAAAGATTGGAATAGAGATTTCAAAAACATATAGTTACTACTTTTAAAGGATACACTGAGCAACGAGAAAAAGCCACACTCCTAATAGCAACATAGACTTGAATAAACTACAAGGTGTGGTTAATCTGACAGTGCCTCCAGCACAGCCTACATAGCCAGACTAAATGAGCCAAACGTGATGTAGTAGGCGATAGTCTACACAAGTTGAATAGCTACCAATCCTTATTAATTCAGCATCTCTTTAAACAACTAAGAAGATTCATGGACCAATGTGCTGGAGGATCTTAGTCACACCACTAGCCCACAAGTGTGAAAAAAGAGTAGCATGCCAATTTTACATTTTTCAGGAAAAAAAATGATAATGTTCGTAGACAGAGTATAAGGATTGAATAACTAGAAGATATTGAAGCCCCATTCCATAATATTCTTCAACAATAGTTGGCAAAGTAGAAAAAGGGTTACCACTTTTCATCAACTTAAGCATCAGATAACCAAGATCTACTCAACATGCCAAATAAATATATAAGATGAAATCCTTGCTTTTAACTTGAAAACTCCTAAAAAATTCTGTCCAGTCAGCATAACTCTTGGAACATGTATAAAAATTTCCATATATGAGGGTGCATCAGGAGCCACTAACTACATGTATGACCTTCAGGAGCATGTTTGCAGTTGATAACCATGATCATGTTGGTATCAGTAGTGATCATACAGGTCTCTCTAAGTTATAGTTTAAGGTTTAAGATCTCCAATAAACTAAAAAAGGAAATAAAGAAGAATGCCCGTTTATAATCTGGATTAAAAAAAGTATACTATGTCTTTACAAATTTATTGAAACATGCTATTAAACACTGATATCTCTTCTTACAGAGAGAAGAATAAAGTTTACCATAAGTAATAGTGTAACAGTACAATCACAATAAAACAGCAACTTAACCTCTGCCATTTGCCAAGATAAGTTAACACCAATTACCTTAAGTTTCTCTCTTTTGATGATTCTTTCACAAAGAAGGCGCACCCTCTCAAGCTCTACCTGTACGAACGCAAGATTTGCAAGCAAAATTACAAGCTTATCAGTTGTTTGAGGTCAAGCGAGGTGCAAATATATATTTCAAAGGGGAGAAATAATAAATCAGCACGAAGACAAAACAGGTAGAATCTTGTCAAGAACAAGACATCTACGAAAACCAAGGACATTCAGCAAAGTAAAGCAACCCATTGAGTTCAGAGAGTTTTGATGGAAAAAAAAAGAAAAGATAAAATTCTTAGTTTCTTACAAAATGCGCAGCCAGTGTATGTCATGTCATTATGTAGTAACTGAACATGAAGGGAAGTTAAACATATAATTTATGTAATTTACTCAACAAAATTATCACTTATTCTAAAGGAGAACAGATAATTTATGTAGTATATCACAATACCAAGTTACTTCTTTGAATCAGTGGTTCGGGCTTCCAAAGACTTTGGTCCCCATTACTCTGTTTTGGTGTCACTAGTATCGCAGATACTCAATTTTCAAAGAACAGTAACATTCAAAAAGGGGTTTTAAACTCGGCTGCAACTGCAACACAAGGTGATGCAAGTACGATTACTATATGGTATCACATGAGACTTGTTTTACTAACATGAAAAAATGACACTCTCAAACAATGCAAGTATGCAGTTTGAAAGCTCAACCTACACATGAAATAGTGTTTCACGGAGTCAACCATTTGATTATCTAGAACTTTTAGAAATCTGATAAACTATGTAATGAGACTGCTCTCATTTAAAAGAAGATAGACACCTTTTACCACAAATCCTTTCCCCAAGAAAGCTCACGTACCCAATATACCCTGGCATCAATTACCCAGTTTACCTAATTATACCCAGTGGTGGAGTTAGTCGTTCATAAATAGAGAACGCTGTGCGTGTTAAACAAGATAACTTATAACAGTTCACAAAAAACCACACACACTTGACCCCATAAGTCCATGTGTGCTACTGTCATTGAAAAAGTTATCCACCGAGCAGGAATTGTCAGTTTCCCACTAGCAAAGCAAGACAATAGAGCAAAACATAACCCATAAATTAAAGCAGCTGCAGCATTTACCATGAACATTAATACTTCGTAAAGGTTTGCAAATAATAGTTTTTAACCGCTAAAGTGTGAAGCAATACCACCATAAACATAATCATGTGGAACATTAGTTAGCACTCTAGCAAAAACTCAATAAAGAGACTGATAAAGAACCAGGCATGAGAAAACCAGCCAGGAAGTGGAAAAACTTTAGAGTCAAAAGACAAAAATTATTGGTTATATCAGCACTAACCCTTGTTTGTTTAATGCTTTTAAGCTCCTCGGCACCATGTTGCTGTGTCCCAGCCTGTAGAAACAATATAGAAACATATATGACATGCTGCAGAAACTTGAATTTTAAATATCCATTTTGTAAACCAAATGATTGACCTTTTCTCTCAGCTCCAAGCTATGCTTTTCACAGTAAGCTTTGTGATGTGACTTGTTTCCACCTCCACCAGTCTTCATGAGCATGTAAAATCCAGCATTTCTGGCGCAACAGGGATGAAAATTGCTTTGACAATTTCCATAGTGACACTGCATGGAAATACAGATTAATGATGAAAAATTGTACTTTATCCTCCACCACTTATCTTATATGTAGCATGAACAGAAAAATGTGTAATAATCCTAACCTTTACACAGACTCCAAGTTTAGTACCGCAAATACTGCAAACTTCCCTTTCCTTCAGAAGGGTATCCTGACATTCCATAAAAAAACGTAAGTGCTGTTACTTGAGACCCATCACAAAAAAGAAAAAGGTACAAATTAAATATCAAAAAGTCTAAGATTCCATCTCTTACCAGTCCTTCCACGGGATTCTGCTGTCCCCTCTTGAAAGTTGATTCCAACAGCCACTAGAACAGAAAAGAGATTAATAAAATAAAATCCTCAAAGAGACTCAACAGCAACAGCATGAAAGAATGTTTTATTACCTCAGCACAGAAGGAATGAACCCATTGTCCGTCGGTTGACCTTCTAAAAGCACCACTACTGCCACCACACAAACAACACTGTGCAGGAAAACAAGGCTTCTCACGAGGGTTTACAACTGGAACTCTAAGGCTCCTGGATGCCATCAAATCTTCACACAGTTCACAGTACCATGGTCCAGAAGAACCTTTAACACTACGATAACAACCCGAATGGACTGGCACCTGAAAGCAGACATGTTTTTGTGAACATCGACATAAACCAAAAATGCAGTTGCTAAAAATAATAATTGTAAGGATGGCAAACCTTGCAGTTGTGACAAACTAATATAGGGTTCAACAACATCCCAGGTCTTCTGCAAATTTCACATGAATGAGGGTGTTCCTTTGAAGAGTTTAACTGGACAGTTTCAGAGGGCTTTTCAGTAGAATTGCGTCCAACGGCCAGTCTTGAAAGTGTCTCCTTAGCCCGTGGCATCATTTGGGAGTAAAGCCCAGTCCTCCCACCGACAGCATTTATTTTCGATTGGCTCTGCAGGAGAAAGAATCATCAATTTACTGCAAATAAAATGAACACATCCAATACCTATCAGTTATCACGTAAAGAACAAGACCTCATGATGAGCAGTTTCTTCAGGTACGTCTTTCCTAAGTGATGATATCCTTGAAGAAGCTGCAGCTGCGGCGGTTGCAGCAGCCAGCACAGCCTGAGCTTCTTTGTTCCTTCTCTCTTTTCTTCCTTGTTTCTTTGCTTCCCTAATCCCACAAAGATACTGACTAACTAGTACCAAATCCCATCGTTGCCTACAAGCGGTATCGAGTTCCTTCGGAAGACTTTTTACCACTCGAGAAACAAGTTCATCTGCAAGGATAATACAAACACATTAGATACTTTAGTAACATAACAATATACAACCAACATCAACAAGAGGTCAAGCACAGAGACCACAATGACGCTTGCTTGCAATGGTGTTGTCGAGGAGCTTATTTTGAAGGTAAATAAGTTGCCCTTCCAGTTCGTCTTCAGGTGACAGATCTAAGACGCCCATCTTCTTAGCCATCTCCAATTTTTTCGACGTGATACCATCTAAAGTACAATCAGCGGTAATACAGGTACTGTTACCATCTTGGTCATCGTCGCCATGAGTACCAGGAAAAGGTGACTCTGTAACAGGGACATCTTTTACCATTGTTTCTGCACAGGAAAAGATCGTGTGGTTGAGCTTTGTTACAGTTAACATACTTTTTTTTTTGATCGACTACAGTTCACATCCTTAAAACTAAAGAAAATATATTACCATGAGTCTCGGAAACTGTGTGGGCCTGCTGGGACAACTTATTTTGAATAAACGGGTGAACGTACGAACAAGAAGTTGGCACTCCAGCTCTGCATCAAATATGAGAGAGAAAAATCATTCTCCGTGATTTTCAAAGTCAACCAGAGAACATGGATTGTAAGATATTTTGACTGTAGAAAGAAGCTTACGTGAAATCAGGAATGACCAGAGTCCCTACATCAACAGAAGTTGCATTATGCTCACCGTCAGAATTCACCAAACTACTCTGCAAAGAAGAATCCCTCTCTACTTGTTCATTCACAGGCATGTTACAGTGCACAGGCTTCCCTGCATTCCATTCGATATAACACAATTAATACATGTAAATTGGATAACAATGCAGAGTATTCAGCTAGCAAAATCCCACAAGCAACCAATACATGTAAAAATAGTTAAATTCAACACAGAAATTAGAGTGGGGGAAAAGGAAACAGTGGGATAAGTGAATCAACACATCAGCCTTTAGCTTCATAAGAATTCAGTTTAGTCAAGCCACAAGCACTGAAAATAAAATATTCAAAACAGCTTGGAAAATCAGAATCCGGGAATTTGTTTGTTGAAAAATCTAACAAAATTTAGCTATAAAATGAGGTCTAAAAAGATTTCAGCTTAAGTCACAATCCCCACTGGTTCCTTCAAACATACAGTACTGCAAGACTGCTTTTCTCAATGCAGTCAGTTACTTTACACAGAGTGGGGCAATCTATAACTCCAAGAGCTAATACAAGATCAACGAAATACTGGCCCAGATAACAAGCTTTCCTGCTGAGAAATGATAGGACGTAACCAAGGACCACAAAATACTTTGAAAGACAGTTCACTGGTTCTTTAAGCAGGACTCCTCCAACTGTGTTATCATACACAAGCTCAATATTGGGCGAAAAGTAATTCTGAATTTCTCAAGCTAAACCTGTTGTTTTGTTATAATTCACAACATTGTGCAGCCTTAGACACCACACAAAAGTCAGTACCCTGGCTAGAAAGCTTTATTAGACTGCAAAAACAATTATAACTACAGAACTATGCTCAGCACTTTGTACAAGCAACACCTTCACTTTAAATTCGACCACAGCAAACATACTCACACTTAACTAAGGGAAGAGACTAGTAAATAGGCAATCTCAGAATATGGAATTCGTGCCCACTTCAAAACAGGATCACTAAAAGAAAAGCTCACCAAAGCGTTTGCAATGTTGAAGTTTCATGGTTGCATAATAACTAAGGCATATTAATAACCAAAATTAAATGTCTGCCTGACAAGAAGCTGCAGAAATCGGCAACCACCGAAACACATGTACCAAAAACTCTTTAAGTCATACCTTCAGGTACAGTCGACTCCCCCAAAGAAGAATCCAAGCCATGTCGTCCAGAAGACTCGACCAAAATCTGCCAAAAAGATAAGTGAACTTGTATGCAAAGGGAAGAGTTTCCAACACTGATTAAAAACATAAAAAAGAAAAATAGATCCAGTCACTCTTCCACGACGTTAAGTTCCATTAGCCAATGAGATTTTAAGACAAGTTAAGTAAATCTATGAAAAACACCAGCATAGCTTTATGATCCTTCAAAGGAACCTTTCAGCTACTTAAAGTTGAACATTATGTTTGTTCACGTGCTGAATACAAGACATTACTTTCACATGTGCAACTGCTAGAGACCACACGTTGAACAAGCTCGCATTACGTAAGCAACTCTAGCTATTTTGCCACCTTTACAAAAATGGTACTTTCTACAGTGATCTTTGTACGTCAGTGGTCACATAATAAAAGTTCAGGGGCTTGTTGCTCCAGAAGGCAAAAGATCCCTTTATCACCATATAAATTATCTTTTTCTTACAACTATCTTACCTTAATGTCAACTCTTTCCCCTAAGCTACTACCTACACGACATTTTTTGTAATTGCTTAATACAACTTTCTCGCACTGATCACACATACTACCTAAACAACATTTTTGTAATTGCTTATTGCTACCTCACTCCTTGTCAAACCTACATATACCAAGTAATAAGATACTTCCAGCAATTCCTTATTCTACTCCTGGTGTATTTCATATGCAGATTAATACCAGGTAGGGTTCCTACATCCGCTGTCATTACTTCATCTCTAGGCTTCCTTGTCATATCATATAACTCTATTTGTCACCGACTTGGTGCGGTATAGCAATCTAAAGGAGGGAGTAAAAGATAGAGAAACTGAGCAAACGGGTCTCATGGCAACCTTTCCAGTTTCTTAATGGTGTGAGGGATCTGGATAGAGATCAAAGGAGAGCAAATGCCGCCCACTGGTGAGATGGTGCCAATTAAAATGGGGTACGCAAAGAAAAGATGCTGGAGTACAAGACCAAAGAGGTTACACAACAGAGTGAGAAGTTATAAAAATCATCAACCAGGAAGCAATATGAAGCTAGAAATCTGTGGTAAGAACTTCTATGATTTGCACGGAAGAGGAAAAAAAAAAAAAGCCTTACGGACTCCTCCTGAACCAAAATTGGAACTCAATCCTGAATATCAGTTTAGATGAACTATTATACATTGCATATGAACTAGGTCTGGACTATTAGCGCATATTTTTTACCAGCGAACTTCACAGATAGCATCTTGAGACTATGCCCTACTCTCTGACACCAAACAATATCACTACTGGAATAATAGAATTCAAACCCTAGCAGAGTAAGATTCAGCTACGAACCTAACTAGAAATATCTTAATAGAAGAAAAAGAAAACAAAAACAAAAAATGTAGAGAACGATATAACTACTACGCTGGCACTAAATATGCATTCAATTGTAGCATATGATAATGAGCGCACTCCTTGCATAAGTCTGGTAATCAAATGATAAAGCAATGTTCTTTCTTTATTACTACAAGATGTTACAAAGACAGCACTATGTTAATGGGTGAAAAAAATTCAGAAAATTTGCTCCCCAACAAAAGAACCTACTTACAAGGAACAAAGCAGAACAATTCATCCAATTCTAAATTCTATGGAAACGGATAATAAAGCTATCCCTTTAATCGAGAATTTAAATAAACAATCAAGATTACCTCTTTCAAGACATCATTATCCTCAAAGCAACAATCACCATCGTGAGAGACAACACTATTTCCCCCATCGCCATCTCTAACACCTCCGTTAGGAACATCAAATTTTACTTCTGCCTCATCTATCACTATCCCATTGCCATTTTGCAGGAGCAGTTTTTCCTCAGAAGAGCACACTACTTTATTATCCATCAAAATACGTATGTTGTTCTTTGTTCTCCTTCTTGGTGGAACAGATTTAAAAGGAACATCGGTGGAACTATCTGGACCAGCTTCTGAAACAGTATCAGGACAGTCCGGCCCTCCAACTTTAAGATTTGGTTGTGGACTATCCACGTATGCATGATTTCGAATCCACTTGATGATTTTGCATCTCAAATCAGGAAAGATGGAATTTCCCCCCTGCAATAAAAACCCCCAAGAAAGCAGTTATAGATTTATTAATTACCTTTGAAATAAACAAATGACAATAAGTTTAGCCTAGATTAATCATTTTCAAGTACCACAAGAATTTCTGCCAATGTATCAGATGAGATTCCAATATCTGATGCTACGTCGCTAACAATGACCTTTCCCCGATCGACTAACTGCACCATAGAAAGGAAACAAAAATCATGAGCACTTATACTATTTGCATGAACAAGAACTGCACTGTATTATGTAAAACTTCCACATCATGAGGCCAAAGGATCTACTGTTACCTTTTTCAGGGTTTGGACAATATCCAACAAATCAGAAAGGTTAGTCTCTCCAACATTGCCCCTTTCAGATGTGTCCTTGCTATCAAGCCCTTCATCACACTCCGACCTAGGTTTAGAGCTTGGCCTGGTAGTCGACAAATCTTGTCCCAAAGATATCTCATTGTTCGCCAGATTTTCAGAGTTCGTATCTGTTGCAGTAACACGAACTCCATTTATCTGGTCATTCAGGTCACTCCCCTGACCAAGCTTTACCTTCTGTGACTTGTTAACCACCAGTAACACAGTGGGACGACTGGATATAGAGGAGCCACAATCATCCCCTGCATATGTATTATTTACCGACTGCTGGCTATTGCAAACATCTGGCAATCCGGAATGCTTTGCGCAAAAAGCCCTCAACTCAACCTGAGAAAATTAGCACAAAAACAATTTGATCAGAGAACAGCAAGTTGGGAGCAGCTGGCAAAAAGGAGAGAGAAGAACAAAGGAAAAAAGAAAACTAAGATGAAAAGGCAAGAAGGGAGCACATTATCACATCCAATCTTTCCCCAGATCTCCATCTTGTATTTTGCTTCCCTTGCACATATTGGATGTAAAGCAGTCCTGCAAGTACCTGAATGATCAGCAAAAGCAGAAAACGTTATGATAAAAACATCACTGACATAGTTTAACATACAAGGGTACAACTGACATTATTCACAGGTCGTGAGAGTGTATCATTAGCATTAAAGTGGATTTACATAAGGCATACCGGTTCAGAAGCTCTCAAGTAATACAAACATTGGGTACCAACAGATTCAATCTGAGATCTCTGTTCAGAGTAAACAGTTCATAAATAACATTTTCTGAATTCCCTATTACCTTATAAATCGTAACCCTACCGAGCCAACAAAAATGTTAATATCATCCCCACAAAATTATTACTAGCTAGCTACATATTCCTATTGTATCAAAACCCAATTAAATTCAACAGCAAATCAAATACACTGAAATGCCTTAAAAACAGTTAAATCGCAAACTACTGCTGAAGGATTTAGGAAGTTTCAAGTTAAGAATAAGGTCAACTTTCTGTGCGAGGTATCTACTTGGCAATGAGAGCATAGATGACGTCGAGTAAACCCGAAGGCTGCTGCGCAAGGATCGGTAGACACTTTCCGACAAACTACTCTTTCTTTAGGTCATTATTTCCCTCTTTTTTGAGGGAGGCATTAATGATTTAATGTTCTGGGAAGGCATATTTATATATACTAAGTCCTCATCTTTACTGATGAAAAAGAAAAAGATAAAAGCCAAAACTGCATTATGACTTAACCATAAGGTGTGCTACTCAGATGCCTATGAGTGTGAACGAGAAGTGCACGAACTGAAGAAAGGAGAGAAGAATCATACCATGACTACACCGTACGCATGCACCATATTTCACCTTGCATACATTGCAAACTAATTTCTTTCGCATATCATTTATCTCCCCAATATTCATGATCGGCTCCATCTTCTTTATATCCTCAACATATGCGTCGGGCATCCACAGACTACAGAACAAATGAGCAAACTCCGACGATCCACCTCCCTTAAATTCAACATTCCTGACCACTGGTTTTAACGCTCCACCTGATTTGGGACAAAGAATACAAGGCCTCAACGAAAGTTCTTTACCATCCCCATCAGCCTCGGAACTACCCCTCGACAAACACCAAGAACACAACCATATCCCAACTGGAGCATCTTGAACACCATAACACTTCTGATGAATGTAAACTTTACACGAACCACATACCAGTAAAGAATTCATATGTTCACCGGAATCTTCCAAGCAACACAAATGGCAAACAGGTAAACTCTGTCCTACAGAAGGACAAACAACTTTAAGTCTCTCTAATCCAGCTTCACTTCCCAAAAGCTTCCGCTTCTTGGAAGGTCTCTCAGAAGTGACTACTACCTTGTTTCTGGCACCCAAGAGCCATTCTAACCCATTTGAAGACGAAGAAGATGATTGAGTATTTAAAGTCTCATTTTCCACTAAATTGTCTTCTTTTTCTTCTGTGGGCAAAATTTCAGCTTCCCTAACTTCATTTTCCACTAAATTATCTTCTTCTACTTGTTTTTCTTTATTTTCCACCACCACCTCCTCTTTGGGCACTACTACTTCTTCTTCTTCAACTACCACCTCATTGTAACCACTAACAGTTGCAACAGAAGAATCGACATTCTCATTTACAAATTTAGGCAAAGAAGGAATAGTAAAGTAAGGCTGAGAAGAAGTAACAGAAGAAGACTGACTGACTAAATTCTGAATGTCAGTAAATGTTACTTGCCTAAAATAATCTTCAGTGTCTGACCAAATGTTCTTTTTAACCTTGGATTTCTCAACAGAAGAAGAAGATTTCTTTTGCCCAGCAGACGATTCTGAATGTGATTTTTTGTGCTTTTTACGACTATAAGTAGACCTAGACAAGAAGTCAGCTAACCCAGAAGGAATATTACAAACCCTAGAAACTTCTGCTTCATCTTCAAAAGGAGAACGCTCACACAGAGCTTTCTGTGCTTGATTATAGTAATCAATTTTGACGTCCTCTGGAGGATCTACCACTAACCCCAACAACGATTGATGATGATTTTTACTAAAAGTAGAAATTTTACAAGGTTTTTCTTCGGTGCCACAACCTCTATCGTCACCTCTACCCATCATATCTTCCACAAACGTTTGCATCTGCTCATACTATTATAATAACTTCTTCTTCTAGTCATATTAGATTTCTTCTTCTTCTTCCACTGTCCATAACACACGAAACCCTAACCCTAATTCGTTTTGATTGTTTTCGACGTGCGGGAGGAAAAAAGGGGGAAAAAAGCTAGGCGGTGAGGGGAAGATGATGATGATGATGATGTGTTATTGGCTAGGGTTAGGGTTTCTGTTTTTTCTGGTTTTGTTTTTTCTCGGATCCGTCGAAGACCGATTTTTTCTTTTCTTTCGTTCTTCAGTTTGGTTCGCGTTTGATGAGAGAGAAACAGGAAATTTTTTGAGGAGAGAGAGTGAAAAAAAAGGTCAAAATTAAAAAAGAAATTAATTTCTTTTCTTTTTTTTTGTTTTCGTCAGGGGGCCATGAAACGAAGGGGAATTTGTTGTTGGTGGGAAAATAGAAAAAAATCAGTTTGATTAATATGTTTCGGATCTTCGAGATTTGTGGAACGGTTTACCTGGAGAGACAGTCCAGATTTAGTTTAAAGGGTCGTTGTATAATTAATGACTAGTACTGTCTCTTACTTAGCCCGTCCAGCCCGTGGGCCATTTAACTTTTTTTCACCTCTCATATCTCCTAGTTTCATCTCCCAGCGGTTTGGACAAATTAACTTATAGCGTGTTCGGCAATAATATTTCAAAATGATTTCTACAAATAGAAAAGTCAGTTTTTTGTCGAGCAAAATAGTTTTATTTCTGAGTAGAAGTCAGAACCGGATTTGTATCCAAATGTGCTATTAGCATATCTTTTAAATTATCCTTGATAATAATTTTAAGTAAATCATGTTGTAAACATAAAAAGAAGCAAAAATGGACCAAAATTAACATAGAAGTGAGTAGTGAAAAGAGGCTTAAAGGAATGGAATGTGTCCAACGAGTTGGCTTAGAAGAGGAACATGTGAAAATTGGTGATCCACTTACCAAAACCATGACCTAAAGAGTTTGGTTAAGATTTAATTAGAAATAATATCAGAAACTAAGACGTTGTTTAGCAGCTCGGGGTCAATGCGTGTGTTAACCTAAAGAGTTTGGTTAAGATTTAATTAGGAATATATAGGACTTTGACCCTTAGCATCTATATTAGTATATAGATTAGCACTCAGAATGTTTGTAGCCTTGCTATTTTATCTTATTTTACTATTTATCTTACTTTTCTTTATAGCTGAAAATTAAATATAAATAGTTATAAATTACATATCAGGCAAACGAGCAACAAGCTGCATCGCAAGTCCTTTTTGAATAGCAAAATCTATATCCTCTTAAACACAAACTCTCTAGAATCAGGAGTCATGACATTACTGTGCATGACTCTTTGAACTCTCGCTAAAAGTCCAACCGCCTCTGGTGCCAGATACCCAAAAGTGTCAAAGGTAAAGGGGATAAAAGCATGTCCATTATCAATACACGCTTTTTTATGCTTCGCTACCTTACCTGGGGCAGCTTTCAAAGTTGCCTGTCCAACTGTGAAAGAACCGTGTTCAATGCCTACTGATGGAGAAACCCCAGTAAGGTCAACACACGCATGTTTCCCATTGGCCCGTCCAAAAATAAGAACATATGTTGGCCTGAGTACTGATCTCCCTTCAAGAGGATCCGTCAAAACGTTGACCGGCGCCTCTTTCTTTGCTGAAATACCAGCCCTCCATAATACATCATATAAGGTATCTCTCACATGATCATGTCTATATTTAAAACCAGGATCTACCTTACAATGAACTGCATGTTCCCCGTATGTGTCTAAGAAACTCGTTACACAAGTAGGGAAACGTGAATCAGAAGGGTATATGGGAATCATTAATATGTATTTAAGGATGGACCGGTACTCCAAGGGGGACATCTTCTGCCCAAGGCCCTCAATCGGGATAGCAAGAAGAAAATCCTGCGCATGCGCTGGTTGTAGGCAACCAAAAACTGCTTTCTGTTTGCCCGAAAATCTGTAAACCCTATCCATGTCTTTAACAACTTTACCAAAAAGAGCACTTGCCAGGTTGCTTTGTGCTTTAAGGGAGGTGGTGTCTTTATTGGTGAAACTGCTAAAGTCTTGGTCGGGCAGAGTTTCTTGTAAGGTTTTCAAAGCAATATAAAAATTATCGTCCATACCTTCAACCCCACTATCCCTGGGTACGTGATTGCAACCCCCAAGATTGCACACGTGATGCGAGGAAAGCATATTGTGATGCTTCCTTAGCCGTGTATAACCCAAGGCCTCCATATATAATAGGCAGTGTAGCTAGTCTCCATTGCATCTCCCCAAAATACGGACCTCCACAAACCACAATTCCCTCTATCGCCTCTCTCAAGCCTCTATCAAAGATATCTACTGCCTCCATAGTGTACCCCGAGAAACAAATGAGAAGCCCAAAAAACATCTTAGAGATGCCCATACATGCACACAAAAGTAATAAATCACTTTGAGGATCACGTAGTTTGGACAAGACCTGCATCAACTCCACAACATTCTTTACTCCCATGGTAGCAAGCCATTTCACAAACTCATCATTAAGGCTGACTGCACCACCTAAAAGTTTGACCCCATTGTCTGGCCATGAGATCCCAGCAGGAAACATACCACACCGTATCTTTCGTCCATCACAAGAGGGCCAAAATATTTCGTTTTTTTTATATTCAATATAAGTCCCAACCGAGGCCCCTCTGTCTGAACATTAGTGAGATCTTGCGCCACTTCGACAGTGTCACCAATAATAGTACCATCATCAAGATACCAAGCCTGTAAAGATAATGTGCACTGCTCATTTATCTTTGTTATAAGCTGATGAAGCACCAAATCAAACAACAAAGGACCCAACGGGTCACCTTGTTGCACCCATGTCGAAGAATAGATATGATAATCTCCTACATATAATCTTGCAGGTTGACCATACAAATAATCCACCCATGGAGATATAGATGGACAAAGTCTACGAACCTCAAGAAGCATGGATGTGCGGTCAACTAGGCATAGTGAGGCTAGGGTCTACATGGTTCTTACTAACATACTTGTTCACAGCATATAAAATTGCCTTTGCACCTCCTGAAACCCCCACCCCGAACTGAAAGTCTTGTAAGTAGGCTGACATGTCCTTGCCAACTCCCTTCATAGCAACTTTGGAAACAAGACGACACCAAATCGTCCCAACAGCAATAGGACGAATACTTTTGTCTAGCTTCAGAAGAGGAGTTAATGGTGCTGAAGCAATAAACTCCGCAAGAATTAGTGGACATCTACCACTCAACCACAGATTAACAACCCTTGTTATTGTCGTGACTAGGTCATCCTCCACATAAGAACCTTCATCATAAAATGCATTCAACATGTGTTGTGCCCGGAGGCCATCCCTGCCACATGAAGTCCCCTTAGGAAACGATTTAATGCAGGTTAAGATAGTGCCCTCTTCTGCCAGTAGAGGCGTCTCAGTTAACGGGATAGATGGATTCTGCGGAGGGGGAATGAACATGTATTTATCTTCAAGGGCTTTCTTCGTATCTTCATTGTACTGCGTCACCCCTGAAGAGTTGATGGCTTTAACCGCGGCAGTAAAGTGTCCGTCTGCTACTTTGCGCAAGCAAGCAGAAAACATTCGTATGTTTACTGTCAGGTTCGTCGTCTTCCTTTAGCATAACACTTCTAGTTCGCTGCACCTGTAGAACCTCTTTAACAAGTTGTTGGACTCCCCCTGCTTCACCCCAAGTCGTCAATGCCTTTAGAATTTGTTTCTGCTGCATAGATTTACGACTCCCAGATTTACGCTCCGTCCTATTCTTGGGTATGAAGATGCACAATGTACAACGAGGTAGTATCAACAAGCTAACCCAGTTCCTGACTGATTTAGGCTCTACTGCCACTTTCAAAAGTGCTGCTTTCAAAACTTGGGAAAAGGCCATCCTGCACCATTTAGGAATACTCTTCACGGTACTTACGGGAGCATGAAGAACTGCATCCAATGTCTCAACGTTTATCTCAAAATCATTGTCCTCCAACTGCACGAGAATAGAGCCAGGCCGAGGTACTCCAACAATCTGTTCAGTTACATCCGCAGATACCTCACATGTTGCGGGTCTAACGTCAATCTCTTCATGTTTACATGCCCTTCTCCATGCCTGGATACTCATAAAGTCAAAACATAGCTATTGCTTCAATGTCCTCAAGATTTCTTCTAAGGTACTGAATACATCCAAGTCACTTCCAATGGTCTGTTGAAGAGCATTCTTCCTCTTTGAGTTGCAGAGATGTAGCCTCTTCAAATAGGGCACTAAACATGTGAAACCCTTGCTTCCGATCCCCCCATAGGGAACCCATGAAAGTCTTTAAAAAGGCATATTAGTACCCCCTTATCTGCGATCATCATTCAAGCATAAAATCAAACATGATAGGAGGTACAGCTCAACTGTCGAACACATGACAAACCAAGAATAAAACCACCTAGGAACTCGCACGATGTAACAAAGAAAAGCAACAAAAACACAGAAAATGTGTAAAGTTGTACAAACAATTATCTAGGAATGGTAAATAATTCTCAAGTCGGGAACCAAAGAAAAAAAACAAACAAACAACAAATTTGTGATGTTTTAAAACTCCCACCACCTAACCCATCGAGATGATGGTAATGGTGATGGGAGTAAAGAAAGAAGTGGTTTACAGGCGGGTGGTTTTAGGATTTAAGTCTAAAAACTAGGTTTACAGGCGAGGTATACAGGCGAAACTTTTATACGAAAAATTGAATTGTTTCAACAAAAAATATACAAACATTATAATCAATTTAATGGAAGTTGAAAAGTTCAGTACATCAAGAATACTTTTAACAGGTTACTGCACTTTTCCTAAAAAAAAAATTCAAGGCAAAACTTTTCTTTTATTTTTCTGTTTCTGATATTGGCAATTTCAATATGGGTTCTAATTTCAACCTATCCCAACTCGTTTGGGATAAAAGGATTGGTTCTTGTTGTTGTACAATCAAATTAGTTCTTTTAATATGAAAATTAAACAAAAATGAGACATAAAAAAAACTAAATTATATCAAATAAGTGATTCATTTATATTTTAATATATTAGATGTTGTTATTCAAAAGGGAGTTGGTGCCCAACTTGTTGCTAGGTTACCAAAAAATTATATGTACAAACCATAATTGAATAAATTTGAAAAAGAAAAAAACAACTCTAATATTATGAATAATTTGTCATTATTTCTTTTTTTTTGAAAAAAAAGAGAGAGTATATTAGATTTCATAAAAGAACCGGTTCTGCTACATGAACAACAGTTGTTACCGCGAATGACGACGTGGCAATCCCGTGGCAGAGTTAGAAACTGCTGCTATTATCACGTCATGATAATTGAATGAAGAGAACAGGTCAGCCGTTGGATTTACCTCACTGTTAAGATGAACACCAAAAATACAGTTTAGATTCTTAATACTTCTCTTTCCAATCCTTTGTTCTTCTTCACAACGAAATCAGACTTCCTAAATTTGATTTCTATGACCATAGTTTCAGTAATATCAAAAGGTCGTTTCGTAATTCTTAAGATTTCTTATCACTTGTAATTTTTGGGAATTATTATTAACGATCAAAGCCAAATTACCAATTAGGTTTAGAAATACATAGATCGGATCTTATAATCAATTAGTCATTCTGATTGGGTCTTATTTTAACTATAGGCTTAACTAAAGTAGTTTTTGTGGATCAATTTTTACTTTTATAGATGGTAGTATCTCATATTCTCAATCAAGATGGATAAGGTACTGTTGTTAGCCATTGATGGTCATAAACAATAATAGAAGTGGAAGATTTTTGCAGGAGAAGAAAAACGAGTAAAAAGATGAAAAGAAGGTTGGTTTGTTTATGATGTTCAACTTGATCTCTATCTCCGGTAGGTGAGAGTTTCAATTACTGTTCAAACCTTAATGGTGAAAGAAGAAGAAAAACCTTGAGAATTATTTTCGTTTGCTCAAGTGAAGTGGCAAACATAAAAACAGTTTCTTTCTGCCACATATTTGGCCACGTCAAAAAACGTTGTTATTCATCTGTTAATTAGCTGGTTATATGGCATTTTCGCAAAAGAATTCCCATAAAGTAGTAGAAGAAACCAAGAAAATTAGATAAATACAGGTCCCATTTCTGAACCGTGTTTGGAAAATTTAAGTGCACTCTATTGTAAGAAGTGATAGACGCATTTATGTGTCTAATTTGTCCCAATTGTTTATATTGTTAGTGCTCGATTTTGTACTTATTTGGTTATTTTATGTCTTTGTAGGTGTTTTTGGAGAAATAAGCTTTTGCGGCGAAATTGGCTCAAAATGTGGCATTTGAACCTCCGTAGATAACGTACCAGAAGCACCCCAGAAGTATGTTGGAAGCACCCCAGAAATACCCCGGAGGAACCCTGAAAAAGTGCTGAAAATATCCCAGAAAAATTACTATTTGCACCCAAGGGGAAAGTGTTATTCGGACTCTCACTATGGATAAGGGGTAACCCAATTCGGACATGTGCTAAAGGGACACCAGAACTGGATAAGGGGGAGGTCACCTTCACCGTTTGAAAACAATTTTTGGCGGGAAAATTTTCTTTCACCAGACAGATTTAGGGTTGGATTTTCGGACGAGTTTTAATAGATTAAATCACTGATTCTCATGGGCTGGACGTGATATGGATATACAATTCTAGTATGGATGATTTCATGGGCTTAATTGGGCTAGAATATCCGGGAGAAGCAATCAAAGTTAAAACAGAGAGACGTGTCCTGTTGTGCACTTTCAAAGATTTTGTGGAGATTTTGGGAGAGTTTTACGCTGGATAATCATGTATTTGGTCCTGTTCAAGTCATAGGAAGAGTTTGGTGGCTATTTTATAGCTAACAGACGCGTACAAACACTGACAGAGGTGATTATTGTTTCAACGGCAGAGAAGAAAAAAAAGAGATTATATCGGGATTTCTTTGAGCTGTGAAGTATATAAGAGGTGGAGAGAAGTTATAAAAGGTTTTATCAAGAGTTAGGGGTCGATTGGGAGGCCAGCAGAGAGGCGCAGGAGGAGTTGCAGGAATTGTACTTGCTGCTGCTGCTGCCATTAACAAAGCTCGAAGAACACGAAGAACACACCGGCAGAGACAGTCGTTTATCAACAGTGACAACGACTAGCAGCCGGGGGTCTTAAAACAACAGCGTCAACAGCAGCCGTGAGGTATCGTTATTTACAGCAGTGGTATTCTATCGTTCTTCTCTGGACGCTTAAAGAGGTTCGTAGTTTCACTGTATTATATTTTTCACTCTTTTAATCATATTTTGAGCATCAAGTATGTATTTTGAGAACATGATTATTATGAGTAGCTAAACCCCAATACTGGGATGATGGAGGAAGTTGTTTTTCAGCCATGTGGTTATTTAAATAATTCTTAATTCACTTTTTGCACCGATTTTAATTGATTTATGATTTCAATTAATTACTTGTGATTTTGTTTGATGGAACATGCTTAGTCCTAGGGATTCTTGATGTTCCATGCTTATCATATACAAGTAATATTTTATGGAATCTAATTTGGCAAAGATAGAGTTAATACTTGTTTTATTTTGATCTATAATCGCCTAGAATTATTTTCTGAGCCACTTGAATATGAAACACATTGGAATCCTGAGTCCTGGTTCCTCTTGATCTTGTGACATATTGTGTATATATTTTTGTTTTAAAAATCTTTTCAAGTCCGAGTAACGAACTCTTATTTACCGCAATCGAAGTACCACAACAAGAAGCATCTGCATGTTAGAAGACCAAAGATGTTACATCACTACTAAATCCTTATATGTCTTGAATAGATATTTATCCTCAAAAAGTCCGCAATTTCTTTCCCTCTAAAAAACCAGACAATCGTCGTTGGGATGAAATCCCAAACCACTTGTCGGACCTTGAAAGTTGATTATGCAACCAAGTCGCTGCTAGCAAACTCATTGAGTCTGGAAAGATCCGTGCCCATAATTTCCCAGGGCAAGAGAGGACCATACATGAGTTTGTAAAGCAGCAACAAATGATTTTGTGATTCATTGTTGTAACCACACATAACTCACGAGTTGTGTATGGCAGTACCTTTGCGTCTTAGATATATCTTGAGAATTGAGTTTTCCATGGAGTACACACCACATTAAGAAGTTGATTTTTTGGATGGATACCAACTTTTCAGGATAACTTATATAGAAAATCTGAAATACCATTTTCAGAAGTTAAGTTGGCGTAAAGAGGCTTAAATGAAAAGATATCGGGCGGGTCAAGATACCATCTTCTGTGTCAGGTACCAAGTTTAGATCAGGAGGTGAAGCACCAACGACATTAAAAGAAGCAGCAAGTTGGTTTAGTTTCCATATAAGTCAAGGTTCTTCTTAAATCAAATCTTCAGGAGCTATCTGCAGTACTATGATCAAATACACTTGTATTTTATGACCTATCTAATTATTGTAGCGACTAAAAAGTGTCAACCAGACAAGAGTTATTAGCCCACTTGTCCTGCCAAAAGGATATAAGCCCTGGATGCATACACAAAATGGAGTCAGATGATATCAAAAAGCTTGTTTCAGCAGTAGTCCTCCAACAAGAAACACCAAAAGGTGACAAGACTTATTAGGAATTCAATTAGAGATTTGAAAAACATATTTCCCCATGGTAAGTTTGTTCCACAAGTGAGGTTTTTTGGTACACCAAATCTCCAACACCTTTTAAAAAGTAAATCCTAGTTCATGATCTTGCACTAGATATGAGTATGGTAGCTTATCATGTTTCTTTTTAAATGATTGACTACATGTATATATACTATAAATAACTCGTGCCGTAACGGCACGGCTTGAGGTTAACAGAGAGTTCTAATAAATATCTAGAGATAGCTCGTGCGGTAATGACATTGCTTTAATATAATATCTGACATGTGTAATTTTTCTTTTTTTCTGGACTTTAAATCGTGTTCTTTTGCAAGATAGTTTTATAATTTGTTTTAAGCGAAAATAATGTCTATAAGTACATTGTAAAATTATTCATATACATTATCCATAAACGAACACAAAATCATTCAAGTAATAGTGTGTATGCGTATCTCACTTATGAGTTATGGATAAAAATAAACAAATAAATCTCATTTCCCATTAGATTCATCATGCCACCACTAAATCCAATTAATGCGCGTATGATATATGACGATTTCATTTAATGTTTCTTTGAATATATTGAGTTAAGAGATGATGCAATAATTAAAGATTAATAAATTTAGGTTCATAATGAGTGGGGTTACATAAATGACGACCGTCGGATATCTTTCGCTAGGATGAGACTGTGATGGTCGAATGCAACGTTTGTCTCTCAAAACGTTATCCGACCGTCCAAGCTCAAAAACCCATTCTGTTTTGCATTATAGACTAGGGCTTAACCCGTGTCTTAACGGCACAGGCATGATGATATGCATTTCCCGGCGTTTGGATTTTTTATTTGATACTTATTATCTGTCGTGTTATCCTCCTTATTAAAAGTGAAGAAAAAATTGATTGATATTTGCGGTATTTAGTCTATCATGCACCCATATATAATTATTTTTAGTATGTTTGAAACTTTCACATCTTCCCAAATATGTTAGAGTTGTATACTCAAGCCACGAATTTATCATGATTAATTTTTACACTCTCTTTCCTAAAAAAATAAATAAAAGTTATAACGTTTTATAGTTTACAAAGGTATCATATGAGTCATTTGAAATGATAATCCACTTCTGAATATCTCTTATTCTAGTGACCATGAAAAACCAAAACATTGAACTATGTTAGTTATTAAAAAAATTATGTCATCTGAGTTCATTCGTCTTGGATAGTTGGGTAGGCTTTAAAAATGTCCATATCCTTGTTGACTTTTTCTCCTCTAAGAATAGTCCAAAGAGATTAAAACCCAGTATGGACTCAACAATAAATATCACATTATATGTTCTTACAAATTCAATAACACAATAAGATCTCTAGTACCTCAAAACTTCTACACATTCTACGGACTTTCCAAATGTGTGGTTATTCGCTGTATAAGAATGATGAAACTATGGTTAGTTAGTCAGTCAAATGGTTAACCACTTAACCTAATAACAGTAGAATCAGTTATCCATCATTTAATCAAATTGATGCTAATACATTTATTAAGGAATATTTTTGTGTGAAATGCCTTATGGAATCTCTTGGATGCAATAATTCTTACAATCATATTTTGTTAGCTCTTAACTTTTGTTGACTATAATATTATGACTCATCAATTGCCGTTATTTTATATTTTCTACCTAAAATTTAAAATCATGTAAGTGTGTCAAAAAAAACCTCTTAGTAAGGTAGGTAAACAGTCTCGATGACAAAATTATAGCGGTAAACATGTGTATGTTATCAATATCTTCTTTACACTATCTTATAGTAGTAAACATGTGCGCAAAAGAAATATATGTTTTATTTATAATAGTACTGTTTTTAAACCACGATATCATTGTCACTGATCTACAAAAGACTAAAATTCTAAAAAACTATGACAACAAAGTTGAGATAAAATATTTAGCAGTGTCATCAAAGTTTGAGAATATAACAAATAAAGCGTAACTCATTCAAGGATAACAATTAGTAATAGGATAAAGACTAAGAATAAAAAGGTTAGCTTGTGATTCATGTGGTGAAATGATATTAAATAGAAAGAAAAATTATGGGCAACAGATTTTATCATGGTGGTTGTTTGACCAAACTATGTAGCTTAGCAGGTGAATATAAAACTGAACTATTAAAGCATCTAAATTATACAGAGTCGAATGAAGAAAGGGATGTTTCTAAACACTTTTTTTTTAGAATCTTTTGGATGAAGCGACTTAAATTAACATCATATACATTTGATACCGAGGAGAAAACATACACATCAACACTAAAAAATTAGTTATCCGAAGATGATGAGTCTCTTATTCAATTGGTATTACAAAAAAATAAAGCATTTGAAAATGTTATTGTGCTCGTTGTTGCTTTCCCTACGTCGAACGCCAGAGCACGAATGAAATGGATGATTTGCAAAATATACAACACATTCTAATTCATATAAATAACAAATTACGTAGGTGGTTAACTTTAAGATGAGTTTCTCATTTGGTATAAGATATATGATTTATGATTTTCAATACTCATTTCCACCAGCATTAAGGAACTTTGTTTGTAGTAATCTGAAAATGATGATGGAAAAACAATAAGGAGAAAAAAAACAGAATCACAAATGCAAGAAAGTATTTATAAAAAAATAATAAGAAAAACGATCAGACTCAAAAAAATAAAAAATTAATAGGTTTCAATTTTTCAAAGTTTAGTTAAAAAAAAGTAAAATAAATAAGATAGACAACCTTGGATATAATGTTTGCGGAAGTGAATTTCATGAAAATAACATAATCCATTGAATAATTGAGAAAAAGCTTGTCGCCTACCAAATGTGTTTGTCGAAAGCCCGATGGAACATCTAAAATAAATCATACCATATTCGATGAAATAACCATAATTTTCCTTTTTTAGTCGTTTGTTCTGATTAAGATTCAAAATCATATAAAAATAAGAAAAGTAAATAAAACATGACCTACGAGCAACCTAAAATGTGATAGTGATTTAAGACTATGCAACTAACTTGATTTAGAGAAACAAAAAAAGATTAATCAAATACTTGTTATTATGGTTGAGGGATATGAGCGCATTTTATGTTTCACGGGCCACCGTAGTTCACAAATAGTTACCACCACCACTCTTGCGAAACAGCTTCCACCACCTCTTTCCACAATGCAATAACGTTTTTGCCATCTCCACTGCTCACCAACTCCATTTATACAATTGTTAGCAAATCTAAGCAATAGTTGATAAAAATATATTTATATAATTATTAATGGAGTAATTTATTTATTATAATTTTAATATGACATTTATTATTACATAATAAAATTATTGTAAAAAATAATGAGACATAATTGATAAGATAAGTAATTTTTGTTCATTGGATGCATTTGTAATCTCAATCACAACCATCACTTTCTGAGAAACAACCATTATTAGTTTCTATTGATATAGTTTTTAGTAAAATCATTTAATGATGAAGTTATGTATTTATTAGATTAATTAAGAGGAATGAAAATTTAATAAATCTTTCATCATGAGCAATTAATGAGACACCAATTTAATGGGTGTAAGTTTATTTTTTGTGGGAGCATCCGTAGTCGTTGATTTATCTTTTGGGAGAGTAAATATTAACCACCACCACTTACATAGGCAAAGTTATCCAAACTGTGCCATGTATTCTAGATATGGTAATTGGGGTTTAATATATTTCTTACATAATGGGAGTTTCCTATTTAGCTTTACCGATCCCAGTAATGAAAATTGGTAAAATATTGAGAAGTTTATGAGGTGTTTGACATGCATCGCACACCTAGCAATATATATGATCTAAAATGTTTACCGCAATCCTTCAAGGATATTGTTATGTTTATTGAAAAGGAGATGGTACCACCTACCAAGTACACCACCCAAAAAATTTCGTTTGGAAACCTGTATGAACAAAGCCTAATACAATCACAAGTAAGTCAAAATTGAAGACCCAAGAAGAAGATTTTATATAGAGTTTTTTTCTCTTTCTCTTCCACAATCAATATGTAGAGACCAAAGGTCCGCGTACCTGATTGTGTATAAGAGTTTTTGTACGATATCAAAAACCAATATCCAAGATCAAGCTAGTTGTATCTGAATTGTTCAAGAACTGAATTCTAACAAGTATGACACATGCTTTTAAATCATTGCATGGTTGAACCCACCAAGTGTTGGTCTGTCAAGCTTGGTTGTCATATTTTATTTCTAAAACTCTAGGTTACTTTATTAGATTACTAGAGTCAACTTCTTTAGGTTAGACTATGAACAATAGAAATGTTGAGACCTGCTCTTGTTATTTTGAAGAACCAGAAGATGTATTAGCATCAACGAACACCTTATTCTTCTTTTTGAGGTTAGTAATACATACTTGACTTGTTTGATTTCTAACTATATTTGTCTCAAGTCGTTTAGATTGAAAACATAACATACAAAGTTTTTTATGTATTTACAATATTAATTGTTAGAGGACTGCTCGGTCGAACTCGCATGTGTTGATATCTCAAGCATGTTTTTCAATGTTAGTGATCAAAACTATAAGTCTTGATTTCTAGCCTATTTATAGATGTCTCGGACTAGGACATAGTTTGTGTAGTTGAGCTTAGACTTCACGACGCTTATCACTTGAAGACGAAGAACTACTGAGGAGAGCTTGTGGATCTTCATCGATAAAAAGTATGTAGAGACTTAAACTCATTTATCACTTGGAAAGTCTATTTCTACTCTATCTCCTATATCGAGACATAAGTCGTGTTACGATATAGTTTTCTCTATACACATTTGAGATTTTGAGCTGAGTATATCTCGCTTCATATTTCTCGAAATATGTGGTTGTAAGATTTCGCTTCGACCAAGTTCATCTGATATCATGAGAAAATTTCTGAGTAACATCTTACATGCTTTGTGTGATACAATCATTCGATGTAAGACTTGGAATGTTTCGATAATGATTATTTCAATATCTTGAAAATTGCTTTGATGCTAATAGTGTGTGAAAAACGGCTATTGTCATTATAGAAGAATGTTTCAATGATTGAAATAAAGAGTTTAGAATCTTGTAACCATCTTTGTATATAAGCATAGTGTGTTCGCACATTAGTGTATAAGTCCAAAACCGGGAGCCTAAAGTATGCATACTTTTGTGTATACAAAAAGGTTATAGGAGACTAGGTAAGTATGCTTACCCATACGAATACTGGCGGAAGTTCACGTCCGTGAATTTCTGCTGAGTTTGAAAACCAAAACCAAACTCATCTGGTTACCTAAAGTACGCGTACCCGTACGCATACTGACGGAAAGTTCACGTCCGTGAATTTTTGTTGAGTTTGAAAAACAAAACAAACTCAAATCCGGTTACTTAAGTAAGCATACCTGTACACATACTTAAGTGGTTACTTTTTAAGATCTGTTGTACATGAACCTAAAACATTTATCAATAAGGAATGCAATCTTTGCAAACCGTGGCTATAATGTTCATGTATTGATTCGAGTGAATCAAACCGATTTTGGTTCAATTGTGTTCTTGTATAAATCCATGAGAGTATAGCAACTGAACAATTCTTTAACTAGTTTCATTTGAGTCATTTGAACTAGTTATGGTTAAGATGAATAAGGTTGATATGAGAGTAATCATATGGCTAACCTCGGTTAACTATTTGTGAACCAACATGGTGTACACGTTTAGGTACGGTTACATAAACCTAAATGAGGGTACATTTCATTTGTGTGTTGCAAGCTAAGTTCGATCTAACGGTTGAAAGATATTATCTTGGTGGAATCAGTTTTTTCATCTAACGGTGATTATTGAATGCTTTCTTACCAAGGTAACTTGGATTGCAAACCCTGATTTGAAAACTATATAAAGGAGAACTCTATCAACTGGGAAACCTAATCCCTACACCTCATGTGTATTACTAGTTGCATAACTAGAGTCGATTCTCCTTTAACCTTAGGTTTCTTCTCGAGACCCTGTAGGTTAACGACTTGAAGACTTCATTGGGATTGTGAAGCCAGACCCAACTATTCTTTTTGTAGTTGTGTGATCTGATCTTATTGTTTCTATCGTGATTGAGTGCAATTGTAAAATTGGCTTGAGATTTATATCTCCGATAGGCAAGATAGAAAAGTAATCACAAACACCTTTGTCTCATAGTTTTCGATTCCACAATAACTTGTTTCGCTAGTCGATTAAGTTTATTGTGAGGTGATTGATAATACTGGGTTGTTCTTCGGGAATATAAGTCCGGTATATCAATTGGTTCATGTTCACCTTGATTTATCAAAAGAAGAAACAAAAATTCTTGGGTATTTCTGTGGGAGACAGATTTATTCAATCCTATAGACTTTTCATTGTGAGACATATTTGTTTATCAAGTCTTCGACTTTGGGTCGTAGCAACTCTTAGTTGTGGGTGAGATCAGCTAAGGTAATCAAGTGCATAGTATTCTGCTGGGATCAGAGACATAAGGAGAAAAACTATACCTTGAATCAGTGTGAGATTGATTGGTAGTAGGCTAGTGTCTGTAGCGGCTTAATACAGTGTGGTGTTCAATCTAGACTAGGTCCCGGGGTTTTTCTGCATTTGCGGTTTCCTCGTTAACAAAATTCTGGTGTCTGTGTTATTTCTTTTCCGCATTATATTTTTTTATATAATTGAAATATCACAGGTTGTGCGTTAATATTAATCAATTATAATATCCAACCTTTGGTTGTTGATTTACATTGATTGACTCTTGAACATTGGTCTTTGGTGCCATTCAAGTAATTCCTCTTATATTCAATCGGGCTCGCAGATTTCTATTTGCTGATTGAGGATTCAGTTAAGAGTTAGAGATATTAAACTCTTTGATATAATTTATTCTAGATTGAGTCTGACTGTCTAGTTGATTCTCTGGAAAGTGTATTGGAGTAAGTACTCTGCGATTTCCAAACAAATTATTGGCTGTGGTTGTTAGGACCCCGCATTTTCAATTGGTATCAGAGCAAGCAAACACGTTAAAGACCTTACAAGTCCGTGTTTGTAGCGATCTGATGGACAATATTATCTCTTGGAATGCTTCACCAGAAATGGATAAACTTAACGTCTAGTGTGTTCTAGAAACCATCGAAAAGGTTGAGAATCCTGATTTAAAAAAACTCATCAAGTTCTTGTGTCTCGAAAAATTTCGATGGATAAGGTAAATTGATGAATCTCATTGCAAAGGTTATATCAAAGAACCTAAACCTCGAGATTGTTCTGATGAAGTTGTTGATCTTCAGAAAAAGTTAGACAAACAAATCGAGATCAATTATGATCTTGCCGCAGAAATTGCAAAGCTTAAGGATTTGAAGTCTGTAAAGTCTTTTTCAAAGATTTTAAATGACAACTCTAATTCTCCTTTGAAGAATTGTCGTATATCAGGTGACAAGCAAGGTATAGACTTTGTGAAACCTGACAGTGCTCGGAACTCTTCAAACAAGGTTTATGATGTTGGTACATGTTTGTTTTTTGGTTCTCACAATCAATTTCAACATGTGTGTTTGTCCTTTAAGAGAAGACTAAAGGTCGTTATTGATTTTCATAAGAAAGTTATTCAACTTTTGTCATCTCTTAAAAGACATTGAATACTAACAAGAAATCCTAAAGTGGTTAGTAGTGCTAGTATGGGAGCTTTTGCTCTGAAGTAAACATCATCCTTTCAATGGTTCCTTGATAGTGGATGTAGCAGGCACATGACTGGAGATCTCTCATGGTTTATCAACTCAAGCGATTTTGATTGTGGACCTGTAACTTTTGGAGATGGAAGCTGATATTACATAAGCAAGAAAGGGACAATAAAATTGCATGGCGTTCCTGAAATTCATGATGTCGTATACGTTAAAGGTATGACTGTTAATCTTCTTTCTATTAGTCAAATCTGTGACAAGGGCCATAAGGTTGTCTTCAATGATAAAGGATGTGACATTGTCTACAAGTCTGGAAAGGTGATTTTCAAGGATCACGTGGAAAAAATAACTATTATCTTCTAGATACTCAGTTCAGTAATTGTTGTAATTTGACTAAGGTTGAATCTACACACCTTTGGCATGAGCGTTTTGGTCACATCAATTATCGTCTTCTAATTAAAATCATTAACAAAGAACTTGTTAGAGGCGTTCCCAAAATTAATGCTAAGGTTGAAGGTGTATGTGGTGCCTGTCAAAAGGGTAAACAAACGAAAGTTCCACGCAAATCATCCCGAAATATTCTCACCAAAGCTCCACTTGATTTAATTCATATGAATCTTTTCGGCCCAATTCAACAATCTACAGTGGCTGGGAAGAAGTATGCTTTGGTTATGGTATTATACTAGATTCATATGCGTGGTATTTTTGGCTCACAAGAATGAAACTCTCAGTGAGTTCAAGATTATTGTTAATAGAATCCAGAATGAACAAGGTCGCAAACTAGAGAAAATTAGAAGCAATCGTGGCATAAAATTCAAAGACACCAAGGTATTTGAATACCGTGACTTTCTGGGAATTATTCAACAATACTCACCACTTATCCCTCCACAAGAAAATGGAGTTGCAGAAAGGAAGAATAGAAATATTCAGGAAATGGCTAGGGTAATGCTCCATAACAAAAACTTATCGTTAAGGTTTTGGGGTGAGGCTGTTTTTACGGCTTGCTATTTGATCAATCGTGTTTACTTACCGTCAAAGACCTTAAACACTTCCTATGAGTTGTGGTACGGTAAGAAACCCAACATACACTATCTCAGAGTGTTCGGCAGTAAGTGCTACATTCTAAAGGATCGAGAACATAAAGGGAAGTTTGATTCAAAAAGCAATTAGGGTATTTTTATCGGCTATGCATCTGACAGTCGTGATTTCCGAGTCTTTAATCTCAGAACCCAAGTCATGACGGAATCATCTAATGTTATCATTCATGATATAAGTAATTTTCATCATGATGACTCTCCTGCTGAATTGCCTCCGACTGAGACAATTGAGAAAATCAAAGAAACGTCAGAATCAGAAGAAGTTGTTCCAACGGTTGTTGATCCTGATGTATCTAATGATGAGGAGAAAAGCTCTAGTCAGGATGTTCTTCTTGAACAATAATGTGTCACCACACGACATCTTTGGGTTCAAAGGAATCATGATACTAACAATATTATTGGAGGTAGGGATTCTACTGCTAAGACAAGAGGTCAACTTCAAAATATTTGCAATTTTGGGTGTTATCTATCTCAAGTAGAGCCTAGGAATATTGATGAAGCTCTTAGTGATCCTTTTTAGGTAAATGCAATGCATGAAGATTTAAATCAGTTTCAAAGACAAGATATATGGAAACTCGTACCTTGTCCCCTCAATATAAATATTGTTGGTACCAAGTGGATATTTAAGAACAACTTTGATGAATTTGGCACCATTGTCAGAAACAAAGCTAGACTTGTCGCTCAAGGATATTCACAGATTGAAGGGATCGACTTTGACGAAACCTTTGCTCTTGTGGCACGTCTTGAGTCCATTCGATTATTATTAGCTCATGCCTGTTTTCTTATAAGGTTAAGCTGTTTCAGATGGACATTAAATCCGCCTTCCTAAATGGAAACTTAAAGGAAGAAGTCTATGTCGCTCAACCTAAGGGTTTCGAAAACCCTGATTTTCCCGATCATGTTCTTAAACTTAACAAGGCATTGTACGGGTTAAAACAAGCACCTTGTGCCTGGGTTGAAAAACTAACTACTTCTCTTCTTAAGAAAGGTTTTTCAAGAGGTGGAGCTGATAAAACATTGTTTACTAAATGGAGTGGGAAAGATGTTGTAATTGCTCAAGTTTATGTAGATGATATCATCTATGGATCAACATCGAAGAAACTTGCAAAATATTTTCAAGTTTCTCTTGGTAAGGAGTTTGAAATGAGCAACGCTGGTGAATTAAAATTCTTTTTGGGTTTACAAAATCAATAACATAAGGATAGATTTTACTTATCTCAAGAAAAATATGCAAAAAATCTTGTTTCAAGATTCGGTCTTGATAGGTCAAATCCAAAACTTACTCTTATGCCTACCACGGGTAAACTACATAGAGATGAGAAAGGTGTAAATGTGGATCAAAAACTTTATCGATATATTATTAGAAGTCTTTTGTATCTCACTGCCACGAGACCTGGCATTGCTTTTAGTATTGGTTGTTGTGCTAGGTTTCAAGCAAATCCAAAGGAATCTCATCTTGCCGCCACAAAGAGGATCATACGCTATATCAAACACACTGCCGGGTATAGTCTTTCTTACACTTTCGATACTAACACTGATCTTACTTCCTATTCAGATGTCAATTGGGCAGGGTGTGTGGAAGACATAAAGAGTACATCGGGGGGATTCTACTATGTACGAATGTAACTTGTAGCTTGGTATAGCAAGAAACAAAATTCACAATCTCTTTCAACATGCGAAGCAGAATATATTGATGTTGGTTCATGTTGTACTCAACTCCTATGGACGAAAAAAATGCTTGCTGATTATGGAATTAATTCTGGAATAATGAAGATCTTTTGTGATAACTCAAATGCGGTTCGCATCCCTGAGAATCCTGTTACGCACTCAAGAACTAAGCAAATATATATCAGGTACAATTTTATTCGAGATCTTTATGAAGATGGTATTATCACTATGGAATTTATGCCTTACGCACAACAGTTGGCTGATATTCTCACCAAACCATTAGAGACCGCCACGTTTCAGCACCTACGGCAGTCTATTGGTGTTGTTCTGGTTCATTAGTTCCTCATAACTCTTGCCCCTGCGTTTATCTCGATCTTTTGGGAAATTGAGTTTGGAAAGTGTTGAGTCTTGCTTGCATTTTTTTCTAGTAGATGTGTTTCTGTCAAGTATCCTAGTGTTTGTTAGAAATCCTTCTTTTCTTGTGAAAGTAAGGTCTCCTTTGTTGTTCTTTCGGGAATAACATTCTATGGGGGAGAGTTCTTTTTAAACTTGTGCTTAATTGCCAAATCTTTGTGGGGGAGTGCGGCTGTGGAATATTATAGGCGTTATCTTGTATCTTTATAAACTCCTTGATGAATGCATTTAACTTCGCCTTTATGATGGCATCTAAATAAGTTGATATGGTATTCTCTTTTGGTCATAAAGTATCTCTATGAAAATTTTGTGAGGATCCCACTAGTTTTCGTACCTTTGCTAATTTATATTGACAAAAATGGGGAGAATTAATGTGTAGTGTGATACTACAAATACTTATGGTTTACGGATCATAAGGGGGAGTGGTTTTCATGTCGAGATGAAGTATTGACTAAAGGGGAGTGATATATATCACCATAATATTGTTGTCAAAGTTGTGATACAATTGAACTTTGATGCTGTGTAATAATACTATGACACTGTATAACAATGTTTGAGAGCATTTGTTTTCTCATTGTTATCGCTACGGATCTTCAACAACTATGATGCTGAACTTACAACCTTTAGGATCATGGAGTACTTGGAAGTGACGAAGATTTCAAGTCGCGTTGAAGATTCCAAGGAGATCAAGCATTTGGATGAGAAGCTAAATTTTATTTATTTTGTAATCCATATGTATTGATAGTTTTGACACTAAAATTGACAAAGGGTTGTAGATAGGGAAAAACGATTTGCTGGTTTTTACGGAGTTGAGGAGATGACCGTGCGGAGGAGACTCCTTGAACCGAACAAATGCTCAACCTCACACAGATGCACTGCAAGAAGGGAGTGCTTTAAGTTCGAGAGATCAATCTGTAGGACTCCGACCTAAAACAAGACAATGGCCGTTCCAGAGTCAATTCGGTCACAAGATGAGATGGGTTGATCTGTAGGAGGGAAGCTAAGAAATGTGTGAGATAAATGGTGATCGAGATTGTAGGTGCGTTGTGTATTATGCGTAAGAAAGTTCTGAATGATTGAATTTTACTTAGCTGGGAATGATTGCTCAGACGATGAGTTCGTATAAACGAAAGATTGTCTGTATGAACTTGTCGAGAAATTCTTGTCTTCTTCAATCATTATTCAGAGGCCTTTTATATTGCTGGAATTGTAAACACCTTGATCCCATGAAGTGTGACAGTTGCTGAAGTCAAAGAGTGGGGAAGTGGGAAATCGCATCAAAACCAGTTGCTCATCGTGCGGAGACTTGGTTAATTTTCCATCCACTACTTTGCTAACTCCTTCAACTGATTGCACGACTTGCTCACATTCTCATCGTGTGTATGAACAAACGTGCCATAGACCGCCAGACCAAAACCCTAGTTAATATCCCCCCATGTGACGTGATTGACATCTCGAGATTGTGGAGTCAGTTGTTGACTTTATGGGACGATGAGTCCTTTTATTGCTGAGTCGAACGTGATTTGCAAATGTTCTGAGGCTCATGAATTGAACATGTCTGCTGAGTCAAAGGTCTATTGTCGAATAAATGTTGATAGCTAAAGTGAACAAATATTTTTCTGATTTGTTGAATATTGATAGTTGAACCAATATTCCTTGATCTGAGCATATGTTGCTCATTTGATGAATTGTTGAATATTAACGGTTGAACCAATATTCTTTGGTGTAAGCAGATGTTGCTCATTTGAACAAATGTTGCTCGTTTGAGGAATCATTGGCAACATGACCAAGATAAATTTAAAATACTGGCAGCCGAACCGAGTATAATTAATTAGGGTGTTGATCATGGGATCCAACATAAAATTATTAGCGTTTGAATATGGAATTATGTACCTTGGATTCGAAACCCTAATTTTGATCAATTGTTGAATTGATGATAAATTGATGATTATTGAAAATCATTCATGAAATGAAGGAGGGACCGGCTACATGGTATGATGAATCGACCATGTAGCGCCTAGATGCTCAAGTGAGCAAAATACCAAAGTCTCCTAAAGACTAGTTGGTGAAAAGATGATTAAATGCTGGTTTAATCCTTTATTAAAATAGTGCTCGTGTGAGCATCATATAGTAAAACCTGATTATGGAGAGATGAAGGACCGACCAAAGGGGCATGAGACCGACCCTTGGTGATCATGGGACCAACTGATGGTCGTTATAGCAAACTCCAAGTTGTTTGAGAAGAGTTTGGACCCAATATGAGAAATTGAGCAAATTAGGTCAAAATTGTTAAAACACGTGGGACCGACTCTTTGCAAGCCTCAGGGCCAGCCTTGGCCGGTCAAGGAGACATGCCCGTATCACCATAATGTCCGTGTCTCAGTCCTAAGAGTTTCGATATTTTTGATGCGCGTTTGAGCAACATTTTGAGAAAACATGAAGGATTCAGGGTTTTGCTGAAACTGGGGAATCTTCATGAGATGATGAAAAATAAATAATAAAATAGGGATTCATAAAGTGGGACCGGCTATGGCTAAGGCATGACCGGTCGACTAATGAGCACGGTCCCATGGCACTTTCTCTAATTTTATAATATTTTCATGACTTTAGGGAAATATCATGAAATCAAGGAGTTTGTTGAAACTAAGGATTTTCCTTGAAGTGAAGGAGTTTCCATGGGATGAGGAAAATAAATAATATTAAAATAATGAGACAAGAGCATGTGGGACCGACCACGGCTAGGGTATGGCTGGCCGTCCAATGAGCCCGGTCCCGTGCATTTTCTCCATAATTTTCATGAGTTTGGAGAAATATTATGAAATCAGGGAATTTTCATGAGATGAGGGAAATAATAAAATAATAAGGAACCATGAGGTGTGGGACCGGCCACAGCTAGGGCATGGCCGGTCGGCTAGCAAACTCGGTCCTGCGACACCTTTCCTTATTTTTATTATTTATTTGACATGAGGAAACACCATGAGATTATGGAGTTTCCTTGAGACGAAGGAGATTTTCTCAAATGAAAAGACTTTCATGAGATCAGGGAAAAATAATAAAACATGATAAAATATGAAATTAGGCGTGGGACTGGCCGGCCGGTGAGCCTAGTCCCCAAGCGCCTTTGCCAATATTTTTTTTTATTATTATTATTTTTCATCCCATTTTGCATAGGTTCATCGTTCCTTCGTGTTTTGGAATGCTCGTTTGTGCATTCATGTGCTCGTTTGTGCATTATTGCTGAGTACACTTGCATCGTTTTAGTCAGGGCTTACTCGATAGCTGCTCAGATGCCCGCACGTTATATATTTATCACTAACCCGTGGAATTCTGTTGGGAAGAACCTCAAATTGAAGTGACGAAATATTACGAAGAATCGTAGAATATTGCTGAATATTCAGTTAACGATTAGAGATAATTAATTGATGACTCTATACTAGCAGGCATGCTGTCTAGGAGCATTAATTATCTGAGAATTGAGAAATATGAGCTTGTTGAAACGTCATTTCTCCTTTATATAGTCAGGGAGAACCTTGTTGCATCCTGAAGACGTTATTGCTCTATACTAGCAGGCAAGCTATCTAGAAGCCGTCCAATCTTTCGATTCAATATAGAAATAATTACTGAAATTGATCAGTATTCATGAGATGTGCCGTTGCCTCAGCTGAGAGACTACACATCTACATATACTCTGAGAGACAGTATTCTCAGTCAAAGATTTCATTGCACGAGCTTTCATGCTTCAATGAGAGACATGAGCCTCAATACTCATCTGATTGCTGGATCAGGAGCATGTATAATTATGGTTTTACGATGTTAACCCTTGTTGAAAATACACCATCTACATTAAGTCCCATGCTTAGTGAGGGATAGTCATGTTCCTCAGTTAGCACCGAATGGTGATTTTCCAGTTATGAACGAACTAAGTAATTGAATTTAGTCGTAAGATAAGATGTTACCATATTTTTGATCGCGCGAGCGAACCACGGCTTGAACGGAGATCCCAGTGGCATGATATATCATCGTCTAATGAGCATTATTTGGTGTATAACCGTTTATTTGATGGTGGAACCTTGGTCGGTTTAGGATTCACGAGCCGGGCCCAATAAGGAAATCCTTGTGAAATTAGGTTTTGGAAATAAAGTTTGATATAAAAGGAATTAATCTCTCTTTTTTTTTATTTCACCTAGACCGAACACCCACCCTTGCTTCTTCATCTCCCTCGCGTCAGCAGCGGGAAGAATCAAAGGAAGTTCGCCGGAGTCGTCGCCGTCCGATCACTGTCCGGCCAGTTTTCGGCCGGCGCCGTCAGGTGCGTCAATTTTTTTTCCTAGAAGTTTGATGATCCCTCCATGAGTTTTTCATGCTAAAATTATATATATGTGCATATATGAGTGTGAGTTTTGTAGAAAACCCTTATTTTATTAAACGTATGTTCGTTCGACCATTAGTTCAAGAGACTAGCAATAATCCCTAGCTTGAGAGAGATTTTATTTTGAAATAGACCTGTGTCCAGTAATAAAATTTTGTTTATGAGCTTTCATGGAAACCAAAACTTTATCTTAAAAGGTGTGAACTTTTCATAAAATCGAAATAAACCTTCGTTTCAAAGAAAAATGCTCATACAAAGGAAAAGAGATTTTTTATGAAACCGTGGAATATCCACGGATTTTTATTTACGTAAACCTTGATCACGTCATTTTTTTTTAAATTTACGTGAGTTAATCACGTTTTTAAATAATATATATCAAAACTCAAAACTTGAGTTTTGTGTAATCATCAGAAGTAAACAATTATTTAAGATAAAATAATGTTTTAGTTTTCATAATTCCGTGGTGAATGCTCGCATGATGGAAGTGTTCGTGATTTTATGAAAACTTGAGTTTTGTTCGTCTTTTGTAGATTCAAAGAAACGAGCAAGGTTTTGAAGTGCTAGCTCTCGTATCACAATCACTACTGTTAGTGGAATTGTAAAGAGGTAAGAGTTAAGGATTACCATTTTGCAGTGGATTTATTATCAGCATATCCGTGATTCTGTGCTCCTGGTTCCAGAAAATGGTTACTTCCAGCAGCAGCGATTATGATTATGGATATTCTTCCAACTCTTCTGAAGAGGATTTCGGGATCCATGTGGCCAAAACACGTGCTAAGACAAAGCGCGCCGAGGAATCAAAGCCTAGTGAGCCTCTTAATAATCACAGAGTCACTTATGCCGAACTCATGAAGAGAAAAGCCGAGGATGACATGATGGATGATCATCGACGAAGAGGAGACCGAGTCCCCCACAGAGTGTTAGCAGCTGAGGAGAAACTCCGATCTCGAGCCGAGTCTGGCTCTGATGCTTCAGAAGATGAACCCGTGTGGGTACCACGAGATCTCAAGATTAAGCCAGACCGTCATACCAAAGAGATCGAGAAATTGGTCAAAGCCGACCTTGAAGTCGAGCGTGAAAAAGAAGAGTATTGGGAAATGATGGATGACGATCATGATATTCATCCAGACTTCGTCAATGGCCCTGATAGTGATTCCGGTGAAGAATTTGAAGAGGACTCCGAGAAATATGATGATGATGAATCTGATAATTCTGACAAATCTGACGACTCTGATGAATCTGACGAGTAGTCTTGTTCATGAATTTCTCTGAGATTATTTGTTATTATCGAAGTAGACATTTTTCTGGTTATTTGAGCAGTCTTGTTGTAGAGATATTTCTTTAGAGATTATTTTTGAACCATAATCCCTTGTCGCATCTTTTGCAAAATATTCTTCACATCCGAATAGGATGGACCAATGTCCATGTAGACAATAATTATCCATGAAGTACAATTATACGAACTGACTAAGAGACATGCGGCCTGCTAGATCAGTAATTCACGGTTGCAACGCTGGTCATATCCGAAGTATCAGTCCTCAGTATTTCCATGTTGAACACGCCTGAACTGTCAGTCCCCAGTATTGTCGCACTTTTTCTATGATACCGGATACACTTACTCGAGAATTAGGGTTTCAATGAAAACCGCAACATATTTGACTATATCCACTATAGGATAAGTATCCAGACCTTCAATGTTTAGATTTTTCTATTTAAACATCACCTGGTTTCCTGTCTTGTGCATTATCAGAAGTAATTTTGATCACAATCACACCTCTCGTTACCATGTTTAGCAGTAGCATTTCTTCTCGAAACGAACCTCAATCAAAGCATGAAGTAGAAGCGTATACTTCAGTAAGTCGTTGTATATATTTCCTTCATCTTCATTTGATCAGTATTACTGATCATAGAAAATAATTTATTGCAGGATGATCAGAAAAATCCCTCTTCTTCGCATAATTTGAGGCCTAAGCGGACTGTTAAAGCCCCTTCCCAGTATAGGTCAGATCATGCTGAAGCTGGAGCATCCGTAAGTAATTCCATAACTTCTCAGCCGAGGTCCTCCATGCTCAATGTTTAGTAAAATCAAATACTCCTTCACTTCATTGCAGGTTGATGTTCGCGTTGTCGTTGCTAGAAAGAGGAAAAACGGGAAGTCCGTGGTTGTGGTTGACGATAGCAGCAACCGTGTTGACGAAGATTCTACTGATTCCGTGGAGGCTAGGGTTAGAACTTACATTCACGAGTATCCAACGGCTGGACTCCCCTTTGAAGCTCCCATGACTAATACTTCCCCAAATAATGAGGTGGTCAGTGGATTCTTCATTCCCAAATGTTACGTATCTCTGTATACCAAAATTTGGAGACGGTACGGGCATATTTCTACAACGGAAATACGGAGAGGCTTTCTCCAAACCCTTCTGACTACGGTTGTTGGATTGTTACCGATCATTGAAGAGATGAACGAGATGAATCTACGAGATGTCAAGAATCATGAACTGCACATGTGGGATGAAATGATTTCAAACTGTGAAATCTTGCGGCTCAACATAGGTTGGCTTCGTCGGCGGCTCGAGATGATCAAAATTCATAGGGCGGCTGCTGCTGCTGATGCGATTTTTACCACAACTGCTTTCTTGGAAGAGGAGAAGGCACTTGCCTTGGAGTCGGCAAGAGTCGAGAAGGCTGTCCAGGACTTGAAAGTGAAGACCAGAAACTTTCAAAAGAAGCTTGACATGGATGTTTTTAAGAATTACTCTCTGCTGGATGGCTTATTCTGAGTGAGCATTTATGATTTGTTATTTTCGAATAGGTTTAGGCTTTTTCTTAGGCAGAATGATTGATCATGGAAAGAATTTTTGTTCATTTATGAAATGTTTTAATGAATAAAGTAGTACTTTGCATACTCTTTGGAGGAATATGAATTACATTTTAAGAAATGATTGAAATAATGAAAAGGTAACGGTTTTCTACAGATCAGGCATAATATGCTTTGAGCCATTTACCGTTGATGATATTTCCTTACACTCCTCAATCAATGGCTAAGATCTTGTAATATCCACTGGATACTGCTTGATGATTACTGATAGACACATTTTTGTGTCTGAATTGTCCTCGGTCTCTCTATTGCTAGTGCTTGATTTTGTACTTATTATGGTGTTTTTATGTTTGTGTAGGTGTTTTTGGAGAAATACACTTGTGTGGAAAAAGTTGCTCGAAAAGTGCTATTTGGACCCCCGGAGGACACATGTTATTCGAACTCTCAGTTTTGGACAAGGGGCACCTAACTGATAAGGGGCACCCCAGGGAACCGACTGCTAATCGCACCCCATTACTGGTTAAGGGGGTTCCATCTTCTTCCTTGATTTGAAAAGAAAAAATTGGCGGGAAATTTGATTTCAACGGTAAAGGATTTATTATCTTTAAGATAAGAATATCTTCTTGCCTTACAAACATGAAGTTTTGAAGAAAAAGGAAGTTATCTTGTATTAAACAAGAAAGATATCCTTAGAAGATTTTATCTTGGATTTTATTCTGCGAATTAAAGAAGATATGGGTTTAGTAAAGAAATATATAGAATAAAGAGAAGGAAAAATTCTGAAGATATTTTTAATTAAAAAGAAGAAGATTTTGGAGTTATGGAAGAATATATTCGAGTGATGTGCATTTGTGTGTATAAATAGAGAGATAGAGAGCACATTTGGGGAGAGTTTTTGGGAGAGAAAAGAAATCATTTTTTTATCATTGTTTCTCCCATTTCATCTTTGTAAACACCCTTTGAGCAATAAAAATGAATTTTGAGCGTGTTTCCATGATGATGAGCTAATTCTCGCGCAACCAAGGAAATGGATGAAGCTATCTATGCATGAATGATTGGTAACAATTTTATTTTCTCTAATTTATAATTTATAACTCATTCAATCACCGCTTTTGCGGAGTTCTAAATGTTCGCATAATTTTCTTAATTACTTGTGATTCAATTTGATAGATTATACTTTGTTTAATTGATTGATAGTCTATTCTTAGGGAATACAATTAATATTTGGGAATATGTTTGATTATGTGTGAATTAAGAAATAAAGGACTTAAAGGATAGTTAGAGTTTTGAAACATATTTGGTATCGTTCATTCATGTGTAATAGTGGAATCTAGTGTCTTGGTTACTTTTAATATCTTGAAATCAATTTTGCAATAAGTTTTCTATTTTTAAGTTTTATAAGTCTAAAATATTTTGCTTTCACAAGTCTCAACGAACTTATTACTACAACATCATTGAAAAATATCATCAATTACATATGGTCCTTCCCATTTTGGAGAGAACTTTGGAGAAGACATATCTTGTTGAATGTGTTTTTCCGTCTTTAGTACCAAATCTCCTACTTGGAAAGTTCGAGGTCTTACCATTTTGTTGTAAGCCCTGGAGATCCTTTGTTTGTATGCTTCCACATATTTTTCTACCTTAGACCTTCTTGACTCAAGCATGTCCAGTTCAGCGATCCTTGAGTTGGACACTTCTGCTTCATCCCATTGTATTCCGCTGGATGTGACGATCCTTGCTGAAGGAATCTTGATTTCTGCTGGGAGTATGGCGTCAGCTCCATAGACAAAAAAGTACGGTGAAGTTCCAATTGAACTCCTTGGTGCGGTTTGGCAGGCCCATAAAGCCATAGGAAATTGTTCATGCCACGTTCGAGGATTATCATGAACGGCTGAGAATTCTGATCAAAGTTTTGTTGGTACTCTCTGGTTGTCTGTTTCCTTGGGGATAGTATGGTGTGGAGAAAATTTTCCAAAGCTTTTGGTGAATACTTACAGATTTGGAGTAAAAGCAGAGCGAAAGGAGCGAAAGAAAATGAGAATAAAAATTAATTAAAGAGAGAGAGAGACAAATTTTTTTCTTAGAATTTCTTTTAGATTATTTTTTTTCTTTTGGACTTTGGACTTCGGACTTTGGGACTTTTTTTTAAACCTTACGGAAGGGTAGTTTAAATATAAACTGTTTGCAGAGAAGGACAACGATTACGATATCGCCTCGTCCCCTCGAGTTCGTACACGACATAGGAGTCGTGGCCCGAGTCCACTTCAGCGGTTCATCCCCCGTCTGATACGGGAGGTAAGTTTGTCGAAACACTCACGAATCTCCTGTCAGCGAGTTACTGTATTCCTTTGTTTGCATATATTCCGAGGATTTGAAAACGGCTGCTTTAATTTCCTAGTAAAGGGCAAAGACTGGCCATACAAGATAAGGGTTCGGATTTCATCACCGTTCCCTTCTTGCCCGCCTTAGGAAAACGAAACCAAACGCGAACCTAGGCTAAATTTGACTAGAACGAGACCTATAGGGTAACGAGCTTAATAGGAAAGTCATTTGAAAAATATTGGTTACTCTTTTAAGCATGTTTCAAAGTTCATGATGGTTTCTGTGAGTTGAATACGCCGCCTTGTAACGCCGGTGAGGCCTTGGGTATCAAAGCTCCATTGAGCTTCCCTCGCCTCGATTCAACTTACTTAAACTCGGATTGATTCTAGAGGGGTTTGCTTAAATTGTAACGAATTCCCTTTCGAAGGATTAGAGCTGGTCTAGAAACAATATAAGTGGAGCCATCATGCTTTTTGTTTGCTAGAAATCTTTAGGTTTGCTTTGGTGGAGTCAACCTTGTTTGTGTTTGCATGGAACTTCCCTTCCTTTTAGGATTTCTTTCCTTTTCTTTTGTTTTTCTAGTGTATGCCCAAGGTTATTAAAGAGCGAGCTTGGAAAAGAAACACTCTAGGTCGTTTGATTAGTGATAAACCTAGTAGTTCTTCTTGTGAAGGCGAGGAGCTCGAAGACTCTTCTTTTGAGAGCCCTGTTTTTGGAAACTTCAGTTTTGAGAATCTGTCTCTTCGTGAGGAAAATACCCCTAGTACTTCAGTTGTGCCAGCGATGGCAACTTTGAAAGATTACATGTTCCCAACTAGGTCCACTCGAGCTTCGTGCATTAAAATTGCCAGCCACTACGACTAATTTCGAGATAAAACCTAGTATTCTTCAAATGATCCCTATATTCTTTGGGAAAGAAGATGAGAACCCTTATTTTCATATTAGGGACTTTGAGGAAATTTGTGGGACAATTAGAATAAAAGACCTTACTGATGAAGTCTTGAAACTTAAGATGTTTCCCTTTTCCTTGAGAGATAAAGCCAAGACCTGGCTGAACAACCTACCATCTGAATCCATTGAAACATGGCATGAACTTATTGCTGCTTTATATATGAAATTCTACCATAAGCATAAAACTGCGTCTGTTAGGTAGAAAATTAGTGCTAGTGTGCAACAAGAGGGAGAGTCTCTGTATAGGTTCTTAGAGAGATTCAATGATCTTCTATCCTAGTATCCTCACCATGGATTTGATAAGATAAAACTCGTAGAGATTATTTATGATGGATTAGACTATTCAACCAAAGCCATGGTTGAGTCTATGTGCGCTGGTGAGTTCACTAGTAAAAGTGTTGATGATGCTTTTACCTTCTTAGGAGCTGTCGCTGAAAAATCCCAACAGTGGGAGTCTTGTGTTGAACCCCCCAAAAGACTCTTGGTCAATAGAAGTAGCACCAATGTGGTAGATACAAGCTTCGGGTCTGATGCTAAGTTTGTTGCTTTGTCTAGAAGGTTAGAAGCTTTGGAATTGAATCGTCCTAACATAGGTCTCTTGTTGAACCCGATGATAGGTTTAGAGCCTCTCAAGTGTCTAGTTGTGGAGTAGAACCCAATAACTCGTTTTTGGAAGGTCAGGTTAATGAAGAGCAAGCCCATGCTATCTATAACACTGCTAGGTTTGAGAACCGTCAGAAGTTTGACCCATACTCAGAGACTGACAACCCTGGTTGGAGAAACCATCCTAATTTTTCTTGGTATAAGGGTCAGAATCAAGGACAGTCTAGTAACTCTCAGCCTCCCCCAGGTTTTGGTTATGCTAAGAACTCTTCAGGTCAACCCTAGTTTCAAAATGAGAAAAAGATCTCCACCTTAGAAGAAACCCTTACTATGTTAGCAAAGAACCATGATATGTTGTCAAAGAACCACTGTGGTTTTCAAGAAGAAACCAGGCAGAATTTTAAGAATAATTCCCAGTCTCTTGCTAACTTAGAACTTCAAGTCGGCCAAATAGCTAAGTTTCTTAGTGAAAGAGAATATGGAAGATTCCTAGTCAAACTGATCCTAACCCTAAAGGAGAGAAATCGTACAATCATGTGAATTCTATAACAACCCTTAGGAGTGGAAAGAAAGTTGACAATAAGGTTGCCATGCCTGATAGTGAACATGCTGTAGTTCACCCTTCTGAGCCAGAAAATGAGGAGACTGATAGAGTCTCCAAAGAGACCAATGAGGGTCATGTTGATCCCGGCTTTGTTCCCAGAGCCCCGTTCCCCCAGCTTCTAGTTACAACTAAGAGGGAGTCCAACTTTAATGATATATTGGAGGTTTTTAAGCAGGTCACTATCAACCTCCCATTATTAGATGCGATTAAGCAGATTCCCGCTTATGCCAAGTTTCTTAAGGATATGTGTACGCAAAAGCGAAAATTAGTGTCCAGAAGAAAGCCTTCCTAGCTAGTCATGTGAGTTCTATTATTCAGAATACCACTACTCTTAAGTATAAAGACCCAGGGTCCCCTACTATTTCTTGCACAATAGGTAAACACCGTGTCGAGAAATATTTGCTTGAATTAGGAGTCAGTGTGACTTACTGCCATACCATGTGTACCTTAAGCTAGGACTTGGTGAGATGAAACCTACCCAGATGACACTTCAGTTAGCTGATAGGTCCGTTAAAATTCCTCGTGGTGTGATTGAGGACGTTCTTATCGAGGTCGACAAGTTTATTTATCCAGTGGATTTTGTTATCCTAGATACCCAACCTGTCCCTGGCCCAGAGAACCAAATACCAGTGATTTTAGGTCGCCCGTTTTTAGCTACATCCAATGCGATCATTAACTGTCGAAATGGTATTATGAATTTGTCTTTTGGTAATATGACTATTGAGCCGAACATTTTTAATATTAGTAAGCTACCCTCTGAACTTGATGACTCGAACATAGAGGAGGTGAACATGATAGGAACATTAGTCGAGGAGTCATTACCAAACACTTTGTTAGAAGATCCATTAGAGAAATGCCTAGCTCACTTTGGGATTGATTTTGATGATGATAATGTGATTAATGAGGTGAATGCTTTGTTAGACTCAACCCCTTTGTTAGACACTAATAATGGATGGAAACCTAAGTTCGAACCACTACCAGTTTCTAAGTCTACCCTAGTTCCTTCGTTAGAAAAGCCTCCTAAGTTGGACCTAAAACCATTACCATATACCCTGAAATATGTGTTTTTAGGCCCGTCTGAGACTTTACCTGTGATTATAGCATCCGACTTGGATAGTGATCAGGAAAGTAGGCTAGTGACCGTCCTTCAGAATAACAAGAAAGCTTTAGGGTGGACCATAGCAGACATTAAGGGTATAAGTCCTACTGATTGTATGCATCATATCTATTTAGATAGTGACACCAAACCTTCTAGGGAGATGCAACTTCAACTGAACCCTAATACGAAAGAAGTAGTCCGAACCGAGGTTCTTAAGCTGTTAGATGCAGGCATTATCTACCCCCATTTCAGACAGTAAGTGGGTCAGCCCCGTTCAGGTTGTTCCCAAGAAATCTTGTATTACTGTAGTCCAGAATGATAACAATGAGTTAATCCCAAACCGAGTGACCACGGGTTGGCGTGTCTGTATTGACTATAGGAAATTGAACAAGGTCACTAGGAAGGACCACTTTCCCCTTCCCTTCATCGACCAAATGCTAGAGAGATTAGCTGGACGTAGCCATTATTTATTTTTAGACGGATACCGCGGTTATAATCAGGTTGTTATTGCTCCAGAAGACCAAGAGAAAACCACTTTTACCTGTCCCTTTCGTACCTTTGCATATAGATGCATGCCTTTCGGGCTATGTAATGCCCCTGCGACCTTTCAGCGTTGTATGTTGAGCATATTTTCTGACATGGTAGAACGGTTCTTGGAGGTATTTATGGATGATTTTTCAGTGTTTGGTTCGTCTTCCGATGAGTGCTTGCATCATTTGTCATTAGTTTTGACTAGGTGTAAGGAAAAGAATTTAATGCTTAATTGGGAGAAATGTCACTTGATGGTTCGTTCAGGAATTGTTCTAGGGCATATCATATCTTCGAAGGGTATATAGGTAGATAGAGCCAAAGTTGACCTCATTAAAACTTTACAGGTCCCAAAAACCGTAAGAGATATTAGGTCATTCTTAGGGCATGCAGGTTTTTATCACCAACTCATTAAGGATTTTAGCTTGATTTATAGAACTCTTTGCAATTTGCTTGCAAAAGATGTTAAGTTTGTCTTTGATGATGCTTGTTTAGAGGCTTTTGAGAAGCTTAAGACTTTACTCACTACCGCCCCCATAGTCCAGGCACCCAACTGGAACCTACCCTTTGAGATCATGTGTGATGCTTCAGATTATGCTATTGGTGTTGTGCTAGGTCAGCGAGAAAATAAGTTACTTCATGTGATTTACTATGCTAGCAAAACTCTGAATGATGCCCAGTTGAACTGTACCACTACGGAGAAGGAACTATTAGCTATTGTGTTTGCCTTAGACAAGTTTAGATCCTACCTCTTAGGTTCTAAGGTCATAATCTTTATTGATCATGCTACTTTGAAGTACCTTCTTTCCAAGAAGGATACTAAACCTAGATTGATTAGATGGATCCTATTGTTGCAGGAATTTTACTTAGACATTAGAGATAAAAAAGGTGCAGAAAATGTAGTAGCAGACCACTTGTCTAGGCTTGTTGTGGATACCCTTAATGATTCTCTTCCTGTTAGGGATAGTTTTCCCGATGAACAACTGTTCTTTGTTACCCCAACACCTTGGTATGCGAATATAGTGAATTATCTTGTTACTGGTCGAATGCCCCAACATTGGGGTAAACAAGATCGTTCTAGGTCTTTAGCCGAGGTGAAGCACTTCTTTTGGGATGATCCTTATTTGTTTAAGTATTGTCTAGACCAGATTATTAGGAGATGTATACCTGAGAATGACCAGTCCAGTATTATTTCCTTTTGTCATGATCATGCTTATGGGGGTCACTTTAGTGCTAAGAAGACTGTTGCTAAGATATTGCAGTGTGGATTCTATTGGCATTAGTTGTTTAAAGACTCTCATAGTCACTGTGTTACTTGTGAGCGTTGCCAGAAATTATGAAGCATTTCCCGTAGGAACATGATTCCCTTGAACCCTATTTTAGTTGTTGAGGTCTTTGATGTGTGGGGTATTGACTTTATGGGTACGTTTCCTAATTCTTTTGGTAACCTTTACATCCTTGTCGCTGTAGACTATGTCTCTAAGTGGATTGAGGCGGTTGCGTGTAAAACCAATGACCATAGGGTTGTGATTGAGTTATTGAAAAATAATATACTTACACGTTTTGGTACACCGCGAGCTATAATTAGTGATGGAGGGTCGTACTTTTGTAATGGACCTTTTAGGCTTTTGATGAAGAAATATGGTATTACACATAAGATAGCTACCCCATATCATCCACAGACTAGTGGTCAGGTAGAGGTTTCCAATAGGGAGATAAAGCGTATATTAGAGAAAACAGTTAATCCTAATCGGAAAGACTGGTCGTCTAGGATTACTGATGCCTTATGGGCTTACCGTACTGCGTTTAAGACCCCTATTGGAATGTCGCCTTATCGACCTGTATATGGAAAGGCATGTCATTTACCTGTTGAGTTAGAACATAGAGCTTATGGGGCTGTTAAGCAGCTAAATTTTTCACTTGACAAGGCAGGAGCCCATAGGAAACTCCAGCTCAATGAGTTGGAAGAGATTCGTATAGATGCTTACGATAGTGCGAAGGAGTATAAGAAAAAAATAAAACTTGTGCATGATAAGAATATTTTGAGAAAATCATTTTCTCCAGGTCAAAAAGTTAGTCTATGTGATACCCGCTTGCATCTATTCCCTGGGAAGTTACGTTCTCGGTGGACGGGTCCTTTTATTGTTCGCACTGTCTTTCCTCATGGAGCTGTTGAGATCGAGACACCAGATGGTAGTAGTTCTTCGAAGGTTAACGGTCAGAGATTGAAACCCTTTTTAGAGCCCTTTCCTACAGGTGATGTTGAGGAGGTCCCTGTTTACCCTTGATTGACCATCGAGGCAATTGTATGTTGTATATTTGTTTTTGATTTCTCTCTTCACCCAGGTACTATCTTTCCGACTTCTCTCTTTACTGATTCCCCATGTTACTTTGCTTTTTGGTATTTCTCTTTCATTAGAAACATTGAGGACAATGTTAGATTTAAGTTTGGGGGTGGGGAAGAAACTTTTTGTTAGCTTTTAGTTGCAATAAATAAACTCCAGAGCCTAGAAATTTATGCTTATTAAGGTTGGCACTAACCAATCTAAGTGGATGGGAACATCTTGGTTGTAGGAGTTGAGGAACCAATCTGATTAGATGGAAACATCTAAAGAGTCTATTCATAAAAGCACAGAGCTCAGGTGTTAGAATTAAAAAAAAAACATGGTAGTTTCGCCATAACTCGTTAAATCCTAATCCCTTCTGTTTTTATTTTTTAAGTGACTTGGTGGGGCACAAGATTTAAGTTGTTACCTTTGCTAGGGTGAATTAGGGTGATTGAGATACCAAAAAAAAAAAAAAAAGTTTGAGACCAGACCATCAGACTAACCGGAATAAAATCAATAAAGTCGACCACGGGTGCCCTTGTATATGCCAGTTGTGTTGACCTAGAGTTAGGTTTATCGACCACTGGTCCCCTTGTATATACCAGTTGTGTTGATATTAGTCAGACTGATATCTCAGTCCATTAGGATAGGTTCATCTTGGCAGAGGCCTTCAGACAGATATGGGAAACACCGTTCACTTTGAACCATCTATTTTTCTCTTTATCCATCTTCTTAATCTTTCCATGTGATTGGTTGACTCCGGTTATGATGTCTAGAAACTATTTGAGTAGATCTGTCACTTATATATGAATTTTAGTATGCTGAGTGCAAACTCGTGTACAACAATTGGAATTTCATATCAGGGTACTTCCTCCTATAGTCAATGATTGTATGCCAACCCATGAGATTCTTTAGTGCCTTCCAAGGTTCAGCGTAGATATCTAGGGTCTGGAGTAAAAGTTTTGTGGGTACACCTCTGGTAAACCCTCCGGAGACAACACTCCGCCGCTAGGGCCACCTAGCAGTTTAACGGCTTGCTGCACGTGCTAAGTGTAGACATTTTATATTAGATTTTCTCGAGGACTAGCAAATAATAAGTTTGGGGGTATTTGATAGACACATTTTTGTGTCTGAATTGTCCTCGGTGTCTCTATTGCTAGTGCTTGATTTTGTACTTATTATGGTGTTTTTATGTTTGTGTAGGTGTTTTTGGAGAAATACACTTGTGTGGAAAAAGTTGATCAAAAAGTGCTATTTGGACCCCCGGAGCACACATGTTATTCAGACTCTCAGTTTTGGACAAGGGGCACCTAACTAATAAGGGGCATCCCAGGGAACCAACTGCTAATCGCACCCCATTACTGGTTAAGGGGGCTCCATCTTCTTCCTTGATTTGAAAAGAAAAAATTGGCGGGAAATTTGGTTTCAACGGTAAAGGATTTGTTATCTATAAGATAAAAATATCTTCTTGCCTTACAAACATGAAGTTTTGAAGAAAAAGGAAGTTATCTTGTATTAAACAAGAAAGATATCCTTAGAAGATTTCATCTTGGATTTTAATCTGCGAATTAAAGAAGATATGGGTTTAGCAAAGAAATATATAGAATAAAGAGAAGGAAAAATTCTGAAGATATTTTTAATTAAAAAGAAGAAGATTTTGGAGTTATGGAAGAATATATTTGAGTGATGTGTATTTGTGTGTATAAATAGAGAGATAGAGAGCACATTTGGGGAGAGTTTTTGGGAGAGAAAAGAAAATCATTGTTTTATCATTGTTTCTCCCATTTCATCTTTGTAAACACCCTTTGAGCAATAAAAATGAATTTTGAGCGTGTTTCCATGATGATGAGCTAATTCTCGCGCAACCAAAGCAATGGATAAAGCTATCTATGCATGAATGATTGGTAACAATTTTATTTTCTCTAATTTAAAATTTATAATTCATTCAATCACCGCTTTTGCAGAGTTCTAAATGTTCACATAATTTTCTTAATTACTTGTGATTCAATTTGATAGATTATACTTTGTTTAATTGATTGATAGTCTATTCTTAGGGAATACAATTAATATTTGGGAATATGTTTGATTATGTGTGAATTAAGAAATAAAGGACTTAAAGGATAGTTAGAGTTTTGAAACATATTTGGTATCGTTCATTCATGTGTAATAGTGGAATCTAGTGTCTTGGTTACTTTTAATATCTTGAAATCAATTTTGCAATAAGTTTTCTATTTTTAAGTTTTATAAGTCTAAAATCTTTTGCTTTCACAAGTCTCAACGAACTTATTACTACAACATCATTGAAAAATATCATCAATTACATATGGTCCTTCCCATTTTGGAGAGAACTTTGGAGAAGACATATCTTGTTGAATGTGTTTTGCCGTCTTTAGTACCAAATCTCCTACTTGGAAAGTTCGAGGTCTTACCATTTTGTTGTAAGCCCTGGAGATCCTTTGTTTGCATGCTTCCACATATTTTCTACCTTAAACCTTCTTGACTCAAGCATGTCCAGTTCAGCGATCCTTGAGTTGGATACTTCTGCTCCATCCCATTGTATTCCGCTGGATGAGGCGATCCTTGCTGAAGGAATCTTGATTTCTGCTGGGAGTATGGCGTCAGCTCCATAGACAAGAGAGTACGGTGAAGTTCCAATTGAACTCCTTGGTGCGGTTCGGTAGGCCCATAAATCCATAGACAATTGTTCATTCCACGTTCGAGGATTATCATGAACGGCTGAGAATTCTGATCAAAGTTTTGTTGGTACTCTCTGCTTGTATGTTTCCTTGGGGATAGTATGGTGTGGAGAAAACTTGTTTGATGCCGTATTACCCGAACAATTCTGTCACATGTTTGTTGGCAAAAGGAATTCCATCATCAGTGATAATGTGTTTAGGAACGCCGAACCTGCATATTATGTGTTCCTTGATGAAACCCGCGATCGTGACTCCAGTGGTGCTTCGAAGAGGGGTAGCTTCAACCCACTTGGTAAAATACTCAGTTGCAGTGATGATGTACTCATGTTGTTTCGAAGACGCTGGATTGATTTTCCCTTTGATATCCAGTCCCCAGCTATAGAAAGGCCAAGGACTATTCACAAAATTCAACGGGAGACAAGGAGTGTGGATGAGATTACTATGGATTTGGCATTGGTGACATCTCTGAACATATGCATCTGCGTCGTCTTCCATGGTCGGCCAGTAATATTTCTCATGAATCTGGAGAAATAGTTTCCTTTTTCCTTGATGTTCTCCATCGTGCATTTCCTTTAAAATTGTTGGGATTTCACGCCCAGCTAAGCATCTCAGTAGGTTCCCACCAAAACTTTTGCGGTATAAGATCCCGTCAAGGAAGGCAAATCTTTTAGCTCTCTGAATGAGTTTGACTGTTTCCTTATTTTCCAACGGGAGCTCATTGTCTTGAAGGTACTTGACGTAAGGTTCCATCCAGTCCCCAGTATGGTGAACTGTCAAAGACTCTAGGTGATGAGGAGGCGTCAGACAATTGGGATAAGATTTTTGCAGAGTTCTTGTATGAGCTTCCATGGAAGGCCAATAGTATCCCATCCTTTGAATATTTATGTAAAGTGTTACCACCAACGTCTGTCCGCAGATTTCTTCATGTATGCGTTTGAGTCGTTCATCCGCTTCGTCGCTCCCGAGGCATCGTGATAAAGACCCGTCAGGATTTCGATAGTATAATGCTCCATGAAGCAAGAATTAATTCTTTAGTTCCTTGAGACTAACTTTCCCTTCTGAAAGGGAATTATTCAGTTCATGAATAATAGGCGCCCTCCAATCATTTTTTTGAATGTCTTCGACTTGAGCAAGCCAGGTAGATGACACGTCGCGCCTCTGTACCGTGTTTGTTTTTATGCTCCTTCGAACTGTAGTTTGGAAGCGAGAGTTTCTAGACAATCAGCATGCCTGTTGTTAGTTCGTCCAGTGTGGACAATCGTTACATGCAACAAAATGAGCTAATATCCGTTGAGCTTCAGATCTGAAAGGGCGAGTGTGATTTCTTTGAGAGAGTATGCTCCGTTTATTTGATTGACCAGTAGTTTTGAATCTCCTCTGATCTCAAGGTGTGTTGCTCCTGCTTGCTTGGCCAAGGACATGCCTAATAAGAAAGCTTCATATTCCGATGAATTGTTAGTGCAATGAAAATCCAGCTCGAATGAGTGTGAGAAGACTTCACCAGATGGAGATACTAGCACCACGCCCGCTCCTCCAGTATCATTGTTAGGGGTGGAGGACCCGTCAAAGTATAAAAGCCACGTCTCTTCTCTGATGACTAAGATTTCTGGAAACTCGTCGGGAACGTCTTCGTGTAACATTGTTGCATCTTCCTCTGGAAAAGCGGCAAGCAAGTTAGCAACTGCTTGTCCTTTGATCACTTTGGGCGGTACACAACCTATGTCGAATTCTGACATCTGCATCATCCACTTTGCTGGTCTCCCCATCAAGGATGGCTTTGATAGAAGAAATTTTATCTGGTCGACCTTGGAAACGAGCACGGCTCTATTGGATAACAGATAGTGCCTGAATTTATGGATTACATGTACCAATGCTAGACATGCTCTTTCGGCTTTTGGGTATCGGAGCTGAGCATCTCTCATCATACGGCTGAAGTAATAAATTGGATGTTCGACACCTTCTTCGTCTTCTTGAGCAAGAAGTGACCCGATAGCGACGTCACTGGAAGCTGTGTAAAGTATTAGCGGCCGTCCTTGCGCTAGAGATTTCATGACAACAGGTGATAACAGTATTTGATGTATTTTCTAGAACGCTTCTTGTTGGATAGTTGTCCATGTAAAACTCACTCCTTTCTTCAACATAGGGGTGAACGAAGTAATGAGTTGAGCCAGTCCAGGGATGAAGCGTCGAACATAATTTACCTTGCCCATAAAACTCTGGATCTCTTTCACAGTGCATGGAGGAGGCATGGTAGTAATGACTTTCGTTTTGTCTGGATCGACCTTAATTCCTTCTACAGTGACCAGGAATCCTAGAAACTTTCCAGAGGAGACACCTGATAGACACATTTTTGTGTCCGATTTGTCTCGATTCTATATATTGTTAGGGCTCATTTTTGTACTTATTATGGTGTTTTATGTTTTTGCAGGTGTTTTTGGAGAAATAAGCTTTTACGGGAAAATTGGCTCGAAAAGTGGTATTTGCGCTTGTGGGAGAAAATTACTATTCGGACTCTCAGTTTGGATAAGGGGCACTTCAATTACTAAGGGGCACTTACTGATAAGGGGTATCCTCTTTACTATTTGCTGCCGCATGCTATTTACAACCCATCAGAGGATAAGGGCATCCCATTTTTCTTCATCGTTCAAACACAATTTTGGCGGGAAACTATATTATTACCTGCGTGAATTTGGGAGCATCAGTTGGACGTGAAATAACGAGATTCAATGGCTGATTTTTGATGGGCTGACTTATCAAGAGCAGACAGGCTTATTATGAGAGTTTGGATCGATTGAAATGGGATGTATAATCAGTTCTCGACAACACAGGGGAGGATAGTTTTCTCGGGTCCTGGGAAATATTGAAGAGAGATTTTCATGGAGTTTTTCACGGGATCGTACGGTGATTGGCCTGTTTTATCAAAACAGGGAAGTTGGGGGATTTATTCATGGAAAGAAAGAAGATTTCTTAAAACAGAGTAGATGATAATATATCGGATATTTTCTGTTTCAATATGTGGAAGTTACGTGGAAGGATGGAAATAAGAGATTGTATAAAGATTTTATTAGGGTCTTGGGAGAGTTATGGAGGCTTGGACAACTCAGTTTACGCGTAGAAGAAAAAGGAAAGGCAGAAAAGTCCGTGACTTGGAGAGAAGAGAACGGGAAGATAATCGAAATTTTTCTCAAAATATCGTCACCTGTAGAGTATATATAAGTTGTTTCGAGTCTCATATGAGGGGTACGAAACCTTAGGAGAAGTTTAGAGGAGAATAGAGAGATCCAGAGATCGAGTTGCAGGAAAAATACAGTATTATGTTGCTGCTGCTGAAGAGGAAGAACACGAAGAACATTGACGCACAAGCAACTGTCGCAGCAAACTATCGTTGTTTCACAGCAGTACCTATGTGTCGTTCATCACATCGGTTGCATTAGGTATTTAGCTACTAATTCTCCCTGTAACAGTGATTCTGCAACACCAACAAACTGTTGCGAATCGTCTGTATTATCACTTTTCATCTTTTTAATCATCTTTTGAGCCATAAACAATTACTTTGAGATCATGATTAATATGAGGAGCTAAACCCCATTGCTGAGGCGATAGAGGAAGCTATTTTTCCAACAAAAAGTGGTACAATCTATTTTATTTAACTTATTGCAATTATTATTATGATTATTTGCCTTGAACTATTATTGAATATGATTTTTATTTCAGTGATTGTGATCTATTTTGATGGAGTATGCTTAGTTTATAGACTCTTGATGCTTCATACTTGGTATTTACAATTATTACTTTAGAAAATCTATTAGTTGCAATATTTTAGAATCAAATTAAACGAGAAAATTGCATGAATATAAATATTTGGACCAAATCACTTTGAACTTGGAAACTAGTGGAATCTTAGCCTCAGTGTTCTTTTGATATTGATACCAACTTCGTCAGTGTTTTTTATAATTATTAGCGAGTTTTCTATTTAGTTTTGAATTTAAGTCTAAAGTTATCCTTCACAAGTTCGAGAATCGAATCACTTTTTACCACTATCTACAAATCACATCAATTTTTGGCGCCACCGACGCGGACTTGTTTTTAGGGTTTTAGACTTATTTAGTTTTTTTTTTATTTATTATTTTTGTTCTTTTTTATGTTTTTGGGTATTTATCTTGTGTCTACAGGTTCTGGATCATAAATAAAATTGAGCCAAAGAGTTTGGTGATTTCATAAAGACTTGGAGCTAAAGATTAAAGCAAAAATAACAGAAAAGAAGAAAAATTAATTTTAGAAAATTTTAGTTTAGGGTTTGTTTATTTTCTTTTAGAAAAAATAAATAAATTGTATTAGGGTTTATTATTTTTGTAATTTTTCTTTTCTTTTTGGACTTTTGGACTTTTGGACTTTGGGACATTATTTTTTTTATTATCCTACGGAAGGGTACTTTAAATATAAACTGTTTGCAGAGAAGGAGGACAATTACGATATTGTCTCTGCACCTTGATTTCGTACACTTGACATCGGAGTCAGTGGCCCGAGTCGACTACAACCGATTCATCCCCCGTCTGGAACGGGAGGTAAGATTCTAAACACTCGCGAATCCCCTGTCAGCGAGTTACTGGACTCCTTCATATGCATATATGTTGAGGACTGACGGACATTTATTTTTCTAGTAAAAGGAAAGGCCTAGCCATACAAGATAAGGGTTCGGATTTCATCACTGTTCTCTTCTTGCCCGCTTTAGGAACACGTAACCTACGCGAACCTAAGCCTAAAATTTTGACTAGAACGAGACCGATAGGGTAACGAGCTTAACAGGAAAGTCATTCGAAAAATATTGGTTACTCTTTTAAGCATACTTCGAAGTTCTTGACGGTTTCTGTAAGTTGAATGCGTGACTGCGCCGCCTTGTAATACCGGTGAGGCCTTGGGTATCAAAGCTCCACCGAGCTTCCCTCGCCTCTATTCAACTTACTTAACTCGGATTGATTCCAGAGGGGTTTGCTTAAATTGTAACGAATTCCCGTTCGAAGGATTAGAAGCTGGTCTAGAAACAATCTAAGTGGAGCCATCATGCTTTTTGTTTGCTAGAAATCAATAGGTTTGATTTGGTTGAGTCGGCCTTGATCTGTGTTTGCTTACCCTTCCAATTTAGAAAATTCTATTGTATGCCTGAACGTAAAAGAGACGCACTAGGTAGATTTTTAAAGAGAAACCTAGTAGTTCTAAGCGTCTCGATTACCTTAATCTAGAGAGTACGACTTTTGAAGAGTCTGTTTTTGAACGTCCTTTGACTGAGGAGAGAATCCTGTTGCTCCGATAGCGCCAGAAATGGAAACTTTGAAAGCTTTGTTGAATCCAACTAGGACTACTCGTCCCTCATGTATCAGGTTAGCTGAGACGGAAGCAACTTATGAACTTAAACCTGGGACCTTACAGCTGCTCCCAATCTTTTTAGGGAAAGAAAATGAAAACCCCTATTTCCATGTTAGGGACTTTGAGGAAATTTGTAGTACCCTCAGGATTAGAAACCTAGATGATGATGCTTTGAAACTTAGGTTATTCCCCTTTTCCCTGAAAGATAAAGCTAAATCGTGGCTATATAGTTTGGCTTCCGGGTCAATCGAAACGTATGAACAACTTACATCTGCCTTTTTGAACAAGTTTTTCCCTAGGCACAAAACATCGTCTATTAGGACGCAAATCTGCACGTTTTCTCAACAGGAGGGAGAAACTTTGTATAGGTATTTGGAAAGGTTCAATGATTTATTAGCCCAATGTCCTCATCATGGTTTAGAGAAGGTTAGGTTAGTTCAGATCCTTTATGAGGGTTTAGATTATCCCACCACAACCACAGTAGAATCTATGTGTACTGGTGGATTTGAGAACCAAACAGTTGATGACGCGATGACATATTTGCATGAAGTCGCCGAAAAGACCCAACAATGGGAAAGTAGTAGGGGACCCCAGAAAACAATTCTTCTCGGCAGAGGAAACGTTAATAGGGTAGAAGGAGGCTATGAATCAGATGCCAAAATTGCTGCTATAGCGAAAAGGTTAGAAGCTTTAGAAGTGGGTAACACTAGTGGTAGATTGGAGCCTTTTGGGAAGGCCAGAATAATGAAGAGCAAGCCAATGCTCTATATAATAACACTAGGTTTGATAATCGTCAGAAGTTTGACCCATATTCAGAAACCTATAATCCTGGTTGGAGAACCATCCGAACTTTTCATGGTCTAAGGGCCAGAGTCAGGGTCAGTCTAATAATTCTAATGCTCCCCCAGGTTTGGCTACACTAGGAATACATCGGCCAGAAAAAAAACGACTAGCTTAGAGGAATCTATTAAGATGTTAGAAAAAACTCAGGAATGTTAGCACAGCCATGTTAGTTTTCAACAGGAAACCAAGCAGAATTTTTCAAACTAATGCTCAGAGCCTTGCTAAGTTAGAACTTCAAGTCGGCCAAATAGCTAAGACCTTAAGTGAGAGAGATAATGGTAGGTTCCCTAGTCAGACTAATCCCAATCCTAGAGGGAAGTAGTACAAAACCATCGAATCAATTGAATGCTATTAGAACCCTTAGGAGTGGTAGAATAGTAGACAATCAGGTAACCATGCCCGATAGTGAACATACTGTAGTTCACCCCTCAGGACCACTAGCTAAGGAAACTGATAAAATTTCTGATGATGCCAACTCAGTTCCTGAGAGGTCTGATTCTGTGCCTAGAGCCCCATTTCCTCAGCTATTAGTACCAACAAAGAAGGAATCGAACTTTAATGACATATTGGAGGTTTTTAAGCAAGTTACCATAAACCTTCCTTTATTAGATGCAATTAGGCAAATTCCTGCTTATGCCAAGTTCCTTAAGGATATGTGTACGCGAAAGCGAAAACTTAGCGTCCATAAGAAAGCCTTTTTAGCTAGTCACGTAAGTTCAATTATTCAAAACACTACAACTCCAAAGTACAAAGACCCAGGTTCCCACCATTGCTTGTACAATAGGTACCGGGTAGAAAAATTTACTTGACTTAGGAGCCAGTGTGAACCTACTTCCGTACCATGTGTACTTACAGCTAGGACTTGGTGAAATGAAACCTACTCAGATAACTGCAGTTAGCTGATAGGTCTGTTAAAATTCCTCGAGGTGTTATTGAGGATGTCCTTATTGAGGTCGACAAGTTTATCTATCCAGTGGATTTCGTGGTCCTAGATACCCAACCTGTCCCTGACCCAGAGAACCAGATACCTGTGATTTTAGGTCGCCCTTTTTAGCTACGTCTAATGCGATCATTAACTGTCGAAATGGTGTGATGAGTTTATCTTTTGGTAATATGACTATAGATGAACATTTTTAATGTCAGTAAGCTACCTCATGAGCTAGATGACACATGTGTTGAAGAGGTGAACATGATAGAAGCCTTAGTTCAGAGTCATTACCAAACATTTTTTGAAGACCCATTAGAAAGTTGTCTATCCCATTTTGGTTTAGATTTTGATGACGATAGCACTATTGAACAGTGAATGCTCTATTAGATTCTACCCCTGTGTTAGACACTGATAGATGGAAAGCTAGGTTCGAACCGTTACCAGTTTCTGAGACTACCCTAATTCCTTCTTTAGAAGAGCCCCCAAAGTTGGACCTTAAACCACTACCCGATACTCTAAAGTATGTGTTTTTAGGCCCATCTGAGACTTTACCTGTGATTGTAGCTTCCGATTTGGATAGTGATCAGGAAAGTAGGCTAGTAAATGTACTTCAAGACAATAAGGAAGCTTTAGGGTGGACTATAGCAGACATTAAGGGTATAAGTCCTACTGTGTGTATGCATCAGATTCATTTAGAGGAAGACTCCAAACCTTCTAGGGAGATGCAACGTCGACTGAACCCTAACATGAAAGAGGTAGTTCGAAAAGAGGTGCTTAAGTTGTTAGATGCGGGTATTATTTACCCAATTTCAGACAGTAAGTGGGTCAGCCCTGTTCAGGTTGTCCCCAAGAAATCAGGTATCACTGTAGTCCAGAATGATAATAATGAATTAATCCCAACCCGAGTGACCACGGGATGGCGTGTGTGTATTGACTATAGGAAATTGAACAAGGTCACAAGGAAGGATCACTTTCCCCTTCCTTTTATCGACCAAATGCTAGAGCGATTAGCTGGACATAGTCACTATTGCTTCTTAGATGGCTACTCCGGTTATAATCAGATCGTTATTGCCCCAGAAGACCAAGAGAAAACCACTTTTACCTGTCCCTTTGGTACCTTTGCGTATAGACGCATGCCTTTCGGGTTATGTAATGCCCCTGCGACTTTTCAGCGTTGTATGATGAGCATATTTTCTGATATGGTAGAACGGTTTTTAGAGGTCTTTATGGATGATTTTTCAGTGTTTGGTTCATCTTTTGATGAGTGCTTGCATCATTTGACATTAGTGTTGACTAGGTGTAAGGAAAAATTTAGTGCTTAATTGGGAAAAATGCCATTTCATGGTTAATCAGGAATTGTCTTAGGGCACATCGTTTCTTCAAAGGGTATAGAGGTAGACAAAGCCAAAATTGACCTTATTAAGACTTACAGGTCCCAAAAACCGTAAAAGATATTAGGTCATTCTAGGGCATGCAGGTTTTTACCGTCGATTCATTAAGGATTTTAGCTTGATTTCTAGACCTCTTTGCAATTTGCTTGCAAAAGATGTTAAGTTTGTCTTTGATGATGCTTGTTAAAGGCTTTTGATAAGCTTAAAACTTTACTCACTACTGCCCCGATAGTCCAGGCACCTAACTGGAACCTACCCTTTGAATTATGTGTGATGCTTCAGATTATGCTATAGGCGTTGTGCTAGGTCAGAGAAAACAAATTACTCCATGTGATTTACTATGCTAGCAAAACTCTGAATGATGCCAAATGAACTATACAACTACATACCGAGAAGGAATTGCTAGCCATCGTGTTTGCCTTGGATAAGTTTAGATCCTATTTATTAGGTTCTAAGATCGTAATCTATACTGATCATGCTGCTTTGAAATACCTTTTGTCTAAGAAGGATACCAAACCTAGATTGATTAGATGGATCCTTTTGTTACAAGAATTTTGTCCAGACATTAGAGACAAAAAGGGTGCAGAGAATGTGTAGCAGACCACTTGTCTAGGCTAGTTGTTAGTTCCCCTAATAATTCCCTTCCTATAAGGGATAGTTTTCCTGATGAACAATTGTTCTCTGTTTCCCAATCACCTTGGTATGCAAATATAGTGAATTATCTTGTTACTGGTCGAATGCCTCAACATTGGGGTAAGCAAGATCGTTCTAGGTTTTTAGCCGAGGTTAAGCATTTCTTTTGGGACGATCCTTATCTGTTTAAGTATTGTCCGGACCAGATTATTAGGAGATGTGTATCTGAGAGTGACCAGTCTAGTATTATCTCCTTTTGTCATGAACATGCATGTGGGGGTCATTTTAGTGCTAAGAAGACTGCTGCTAAGATTTTGCAGTGTGGATTTTACTGGCCTTCGTTGTTTAAAGATTCCCATAGTCATTGTGTTTCTTGTGAGCGTTGCCAGAAGTTAGGAACCATTTCCCGTAGAAATATGATGCCTTTGAACCCTATTTTAGTGATTGAGGTCTTTGATGTGTGGGGCATTGATTTTATGGGTCCATTTCCTATTTCGTTTGGTTATCTTTACATACTTGTCGCTGTAGACTATGTGTCTAAGTGGGTTGAGGCGGTTCCGTGTAAAACGAATGACCACAGGGTCGTAGTCCAGTTTTTGAAAGAGAATATACTTACACGTTTTGGTACGCCGCGAGCTATAATTAGTGATGGAGGTTCACACTTTTGTAATAGACCGTTTGCTCTTTTAATGAAACAATACGGTATTACCCATAAAGTAGCAACCCCATATCACCCTCAGACTAGTGGTCAGGTAGAGGTTTCCAATAGGGAAATTAAACGTATTCTAGAGAAAACAGTTAATCCAAATAGGAAAGACTGGTCGTCGAGGCTTACTGATGCCTTATGGGCTTACCGTACTGCGTTTAAGACACCCATTGGAATGTCACCTTATCGTTTAGTTTGGCAAGGCATGTCACCTGCCTGTTGAGTTAGAGCATCGAGCCTATTGGGCTATTAAGAACTTAAACTTTTCACTTGACAAGGCAGGAGCTCAAAGAAAGCTCCAGCTCAATGAGTTGGACGAGATTCGTAGAGATGCATACGATAGTGCTAAGGAGTATAAGAACAAAATGAAACTTGTGCATGATAGGAATATTTTACGAAAGTCATTTTCTCCAGGTCAAAAAGTTCTTCTATATGACACTCGTTTGCATCTATTCCCCGGGAAGTTGCGCTCTCGGTGGACCGGTCCTTTTGTGGTCCGTACTGTTTTTTCATGGCGTGTTGAGATTGAGACACCAGATGGTAGTAGTTCTTCGAAGGTTAACGGTCAGCGATTGAAGCCCTTTATAGAGCCTTTTCCTACAGGTGATGTTGAGGAGGTCCCTCTGGAGGACCCTGTTTACCTTGATTGACCATCGAGGCGATTTTGTATGTTGTATATTATTTTTGTAGGTTTTTGGTTACACTTTCACCCAGGTACTATCTTTCCGACTTCTCTCTTTACTATTTCCTCATGTTACTTATATTTTTGGTATTGTTCTTTAATTAGAAACATTGAGGACAATGTCAGATTTAAGTTTGGGGGTGGGGTAGAACTTTTTGTTACCTTTTCGTTGCAATAAATAAACTCCAGAGCCTATAAATTTATCCTTCTTAAGGATGGAACTACCCAATCTAAGTGGATGGAAGCATTTTGGTTGTAGGAGTTGAGGGACCAATCTGATTAGATGGAAACACCTAAAGAGTCTATTCATAAAAGCACAGAGCTCAGGTGTTAGAAATAACATGGTAGTTTCGCCATATCTCATTGAGTCCTTTTCAATTCTATTTTTATTTTTTTTTATTTTTAAAATATGTTTCTCTAAGTGATTAGGTGGGGCTCACGATTCAAGTTGTTACCATTGCTAGGGTGAAATAGAGTGATTGAGATAGCCATAAAAAAAAGAAAAAAAAAAAGAAAGAAATTGAGACCAGACCATCAGACCAACTTGAATAAATTCAATAAAGTAGACCACTGGAACCCTTGTATATGCCAGTTGTGTTGACCTAGAGTTAGGATTATCGACCATTGGTACCCTTATATATGCCAGTGTCTTGATATTAGTCAGATCGGTATCTCAGTCCATTAGGATAGGTTCATTATGGCAATGGCCTTCAGACAGATATGAGAAACACTGTTCACCTTAGTCAACATAAAAACCATCTATGTTTTTCTATATCCATCTTCTTAATCCATCCATGTGATTTGTTTGATTCTGAGTTTGGATGCGACTATCTGAGTAGAGCTCTGTCACTTTATATGAATTTTAGTATGCTTGAGTGCGAACTCGTGTACATCAATTGGAATTTCGCATCAGGGTACTTCCTCCTGTAGTCAATAACTATGCCAACCAAGGAGATTCTTTAGTGCGTTCCAAGGTTCTGTGTAGATAGCTAGGGTCTGGAGTATAAAGGTTTTGTGGGTATACCTCTGGTAAGCCCTCCGGAGACAACACTCCTCCACTAGGGCCACCTAGGGGTTTAAAGGTTTATTGCATACGCTAAATGCAATCGACGATGCCTGCGACAGTGAGTTAGGATTTTATTTTTGCTCGAGGACTAGCAAATAATAGGTTTGGGGGTATTTGATAGACACATTTTTGTGTCCGATTTGTCTCGATTCTATATATTGTTAGGGCTCATTTTTGTACTTATTATGGTGTTTTATGTTTTTGTAGGTGTTTTTGGAGAAATAAGCTTTTGCGGGAAAATTGGCTCGAAAAGTGGTATTTGCGCTCGTGGGAGAAAATTACTATTCGGATTCTCAGTTTGGATAAGGGGCACTTCAATTACTAAGGGGCACTTACTGATAAGGGGTATCCTCTTTACTATTTGCTGCCACATGCTATTTACACCCCATCAGAGGATAGGGGCATCCCCTTTTTCTTCATCGTTCAAACACAATTTTGGCGAGAAACTAAATTATTACCTGCGTGAATTTGGGAGCATCAGTTGGACGTGAAATAACGAGATTCAATGGCTGATTTTTGATGGGCTGACTTATCAAGAGCAGGAAAGCTTATTATGAGAGTTTGAATCGATTGAAATGGGATGGATAATCAGTTCTCGACAACACAGGGGAGGATAGTTTTCTCGGGTCTTGGGAAAGATTGAAGAGAGATTTTCATGGAGTTTTTCACGGGATCGTACGGTGATTGGCCTGTTTTATCAAAACAGGGAAGTTGGGGTATTTATTCATGGAAAGAAAGAAGATTTCTTAAAACAGAGTAGATGATAATATATCGGGTATTTTTCTGTTTCAATATGTGGAAGTTACGTGGAAGGATGGAAATAAGAGATTGTATAAAGATTTTATTAGGGTCTTGAGAGAGTTCTGGAGGCTTGGACAACTCAGTTTACGCGTAGAAGAAAAAGGAAAGGCAGAAAAGTCCGTGACTTGCAGAGAAGAGAACGGGAAGATAATTGAAATCTTTCTCGAAATATCGTCACCTGTAGAGTATACATAAGTTGTTTCGAGTCTCATATGAGGGGTAAGAAACCTTAGGAGAAGTTTAGAGGAGAATAGAGAGATCCAGAGATCGAGTTGTAGGAAAAATACAGTATTCTGCTGCTGCTGCTGAAGAGGAAGAATACGAAGAACATTGACGCACAAGAAACTGTCGCAGAAAACTATCGTTGTTTCACAGCGGTACCTATGTGTCGTTCATCACAACGGTTGCATTAGGTCTTTAGCTACTAATTCTCCCTGTAACAGTGATTCTGCAACACCAACAAACTGTTGCGAATCGTCTGTATTTCCACTTTTCATCTTTTTAATCATCCTTTGAGCCATAAACAATTACTTTGAGATCATGATTAATATGAGGAGCTAAACCCCATTGCTGAGGCGATAGAGGAAGCTATTTTTCCAACAAAAAGCGGTACAATCTATTTTATTTAACTTATTGCAATTATTATTATGATTATTTGCATTGAACTATTATTGAATATGATTTTTATTTGAGTGATTGTGATCTATTTTGATGGAGTATTGATGAGTGCCAAATATTGTATATATTTGCACCTTTTTATTGGCATTTAACTCATCATTTGTGCACTAACGCTCCATTTTATCCCATATTCTGTGTTTTCGTTGTTTTCAAGAATAAATACTTTTCTCAATTAATTTTGCATTTTTAGGTACTAAATAAAGCCTGGTTAACTCACGGAGCGAAAAGAGCAAAGAAACGGCAAAGACTCCCGCAGAAAGGCAGCGAAGAATGATGTTTGCAAGAGCCGGATCAACTAGAAGTGGGCTTGAAGAGGAAGAATTGTCCTTAAAGAAGAAATGGGCTTGGCATACCCAAGTCCCAAAACCCTTACCCAAATCCATTTCCAATATCCATACTCATTTCCATGAGAGCCGTCAGATTGGATCCATCACATCATCCAACGTTCGCCTCATCACCGAGCATCAAATCTTGAAGCTCCTGTCAAACATCATAGTACCTAACTCCAATCTAAGCCGTCAATTTTGATGTATCTCATCATCCAACAGTCGCTCCACATCCATTCCATCGCGCCGTTGGATCACTCCATCACATTTTCATCCTACGATTTTCATCACCAATCATCAAATTTTGATACACCCGCTCAACACCCTAGCACCAAATATCTTCTCCCAAAACCATCGAGTTCTCCTCTTCTTCCCAAATTTCTCCTTCTTCCCCGACCAACAGACCTGCAACACCATTCTTCCCCTTCTTCTCGATCTTCACCATCACTACCTTCACCCGACACCACATCAGACTAACCCTAAACCCTAGACTCTCTCTAGCTTAGTTTTAGCTTCTCGCAAAGACGCTACAACCAAGAAAGAGAGAACTAGGGTTTGTAACAGAGGCGATGTAAGAGACAATTGGAGCAGGAGGAGTAGCAGAGAAGGAATACAAGACATGGGTCGAGGGGGAGACAACAAAAGCAGAGACGGGTGAGCTTTAATTTTAATTTTCAATGTAAACCCTAAATTGGGAATTTTGGGGGAAACTGTTAAGAACCCTAATTTTGGGTATAAATAGAAGGTGGTATTGTGTGTGTGTGGGTATGCCTGGGTTAGCCAGAGCTCAACCCTAGATGCCCGGGCTAGCCGGAGCACCAAGCTCTTAGTGTTCTGTAATTTTACTATTTCATCTGTTTCATCCAGTAGTATAATTTGATCATGTTTTAGTTCACTAAGCTAAGGTTGAGATGAAACCTTAGCTTTCTGCTATGTTATTCATACTAATTGTGTTGCTCTTGAATGCTTAAACTATTAGGATAGTTTAAATCTTAGTACGTCAATGCTTTGCTTTCACAGTGTATGCCATGTATCCATTGTAGTCAGGATAAAACTGTGTTGATTATGCTGCAGCTCATGCTTTAAAGACTATTGTTAATCCCTTGACTAGTTGTGCTTAATTAGACAATTAGTGCTCCGGATTGATATTTTAGTTGTTATTGAATCATCCATTGGTGAAACACCTTAGGTAAGTAATAGACTTGACACGTCTACCTTATCTGTTAAAAGGACAAGAGTATCATAATCAGTTGAATACATAGTATGAGTTAATGGTGGATTCGACAATCCTAGTACCTTCATTCTCAGTGTTTACTCCCTGTGTTATTTGCATCTTTTACTTTTATTTATTTTCTGTTGTAATCCTCACCATCACCTTGTCGTATCGACACATCAAAACAACCCCCATTTTGGTTACTCTTTCTTGTTTAGAATTAGTTTAAGTGAGACCATAGTTTCAGCTTTACACCCACCTTGTCCCTGTGGATCGACCAGTGCTTGCCTTGTGTTACATTGTGACACTGTGCACTTGCAGTTAGACATAATCGTAGGTACTCTTTCAAGTCCTACCAAGTATGCTTAGTTTATAGACTCTTGATGCTTCATACTTGGTATTTACAATTACTGCTTTTGAAAATCTATTAGTTGCAATATTTTAGAATCAAATTAAACGAGAAAATTGCATGAATATAAATATTTGGATCAAATCACTTTGAACTTGGAAAATAATGTAATCTTAGCGTCAGTGTTCTTTTAATATTAATACCAACTTTGTCAGTATTTGTTATAATTATTAGCGAGCTTTCTATTTAGTTTTGAATTTAAGTCTAAAGTTATCCTTCACAAGTTCGAGAATCGAATCACTTTTTACCACTATCTACAAATCACATCAACACCAAAGGCACATTTCAGAGGATTCAACTTTAACTTGTATTTCCTGCATCTTTCAAAAAATTGTCTCAGAACTTCTAAGTGGGATGCTCGAGTCTTCGACTTTACGACCACATCATCAACATAGTCTTCCACATGCTTGTGCATCGTGTCGTGGAATATGGCAGTCATAGCCCGTTGATAAGTAGCACCCGCGCTCTTTAATCCAATGGGCATCACAGTGTAATGAAAATTCCCAATGGGAGTAGGAAATGCAGTTTTATTGGAATCATGTTCGTACATCTTGATCTGGTTGTATCCGCTGTAACCATCCATGAATGAGAACATACCGTGACCACTGGTTGCATCAACGAGCATGTCAATGTTGGGTAGAGGAAAATCATATTTTGGACAACATTTATTGAGGTTCCTGAAACCAACACCGCATCTGATTTGACCATTTTTCTTCTTGACAGGAACAACATTAACCAGCCATGTTGGATGCTGAATGGGCTTGATAAACCCTGCCGCCAGCAGTTTCTGAATTTTGACTTTGATTTTCTCCTTAACTTCGTGTCTGAACTGCCTAGGCGACTATTTGACAGCTTTGGAGCCAGGAGTGATGTGCAGATGATGAGTGACCAATTTTTCGTCAAGACCAAGCATCTCTTTGTATGTCCAAGCAAAGATATCATGATATTCTTTCAACAGAATTATCAGTCCCGCCCGCTCTTCCGGTGATAATGAAGAACTAATCAAGATTGGCCTTGGATCATCCTCCGTCCTGATGTTGATCGTTTCGAGGTCATCAGTAGTAGAATCAGTGCCATATTTCAATTATCATGGAGCATCTTGAATCTCTTCATCAGGTGATTGTTCACTCTGATATGATTCTTCAGGGCGGGGAGACTTTTCATTGTTATCCCCTGTTAATTGTTAATCTTTGCGTCGGCGGTACGTGACCCTCCCTTCTGCATCATGACTGGCTATGAAATTGGATCTTGGCGTTATAGCATGATCTTTATGTCGCTTGACTGGTGTAGAAAATGACTTAATCGGTTTAGTACCTCAAGACGATGGTTTGTCATCAACTTTCTCAATGGATTCCCAATTCAGGAGTGGAGTACTGTAGATCTTCCTGGGAGGTTCAGGGATGTCCTTCTGAGATTCAAGGAATTCAGCATCATACACTGGAGCGTAAGGAGATTATGAAGCCGCAATACGAACAATCTTGTTATTGAGCAGAGCTTTCATGCATTGATGATATGTCGAAGGAACCACCTTATTGTCATGGAGCCACGGTCTTCCAAGTATCATGTGGTAATCAGGCTCTTGCTCGATCAAGTGAAATTTGGCCTTTGATTGAATATTCCCTACCCTCAGGTCTGTGTACGCATATCCATATGTATGGATCTGACTTCCTTCAAAGCCCATCATCAAGATGGGATGGCGAACAATTTTACTATGTGGGAATTTGGCTGCTTTGAGAGTCTTCATGGTAATAATATTTGTAGAAGCGCCTGTATCAACGAGAGCCCTCTTGAATTCAGAGTCTTTAATAAAACTTGTCAAGTACAAGGCCCGGTTATGGCCTTCATCTGCCATGCATTCTTCTTCTCCAATGGTGATGTTGTTGATCGAGTGCTCAAAAATCATGGAAATTTCTTCAACTGCTGGATAAAACGAAGCTACTTGCACATCGGATGATATCCGGTTGAGTGCGGCAAACGTGCCTGTACGCCGTTCTTTGTAAAAGTGTAAGAGCTTACAGAAGTTTTCGACCAACTGGGCAACCTCCTGGTCCACCGGCTTCTCATAAGTAGTGGAACTGTTGGTTTGAGGGTCACCATGTGACGAGTCAGTCCTCAGTGCTGGGACTTCTAAAGCGGAGATACTGCCTAACTCGGATGTCAGTTTGATGAGAAAATCGAGTACGTGGTTCATTGTATTTTTTTATCAGATCCATGTTCCTGGTGTGGATCTCCGAGACTCGTGCCAACTCAGTCAGGGTCGGGATTTCTCCACCTTCCATGCTGTCAGATGTAGCGTTAGAAGGAGGAGCGTTTCCATTTGAAGGATTCTGGATTGGTTTTGGAGTATTTGAATTAGTCCTAAGACCAACCATCTTGTGAAAGTTTGAGATTGCAATCGAGAGATTAACCTCCCACTGTGGTAGCCAATCTATAGATGGGGAAAAACGATTTGCTGGTTATTACAAAATTGAGGAGATGACCATGCGGAGGAGACTCCTTGAACCGAACAAATGCTCAACCTCACACAGATGCACTGCAAGAAGGGAGTGCTTCAAGTTCGAGAGATCAATCTGTGGGACTCCGGCCTAAACTAAGACAATGGCCGTTCCAGAGTCAATTCGGTCACAAGAGGAGATGGGTTGATCTGTAGGAGGGGAGCTGAGAAATGTGTGAGATCAATGATGATCGAGATTGTAGGTGTATTGTGTATTCTGTGTAAGAAAGTTATGAATGATTGAATTTTACTCAGTTGAGAGTGATTGCTCAAACGATGAGTTCGTATAGACGAAAGATTGTCTGTATGAACTTGTCGAGAAATTCTTGTCTTCTTCAATCATGATTTAGATGCCTTTTATATTGCTGGAGTTGCAAACACCTTGATCCCATGAAGTGTGAAAGTTGCTGAAGTAAAAGAGTGGGGAAGTGGGAAATCGTGTCAAAACCAGTTGCTCATCTTGCGGAGACTTGGTTAATTTTCCATCCACTAATTTGCTAACTCATTCAACTAATTGCACGACTTGCTCACATTCTGATCGTGTGCATGAACACACGTGTCGTAGACCGCCTATCCCCTCATGAGACGTGATTGACATCTCGTGATTGTGGAGTCAGTTGCTGACTTTATGGGACGATGAGTCCTTGTATTGCTGAGTCGAACGTGATTTGCAAATGTTTTGAGACTCATAAATTGAACATGTTTGCTAAGTCAAAGGTATATTGTCGAATAAATGTTGATAGTTAAAGTGAACAAATATTGTTCTTAGTTGTTGAATATTGATAGTTGAACCAATATTCCTTGACCTGAGCAAATATTGATTTGATGAATTGTTGAATATTAACGGTTGAACCAATATTCTTTGGTGTGAGCAGATGTTGCTCATTTGTACAAATGTTGCTCGTTTGAGGAATCATTCGCAACAGGACCAAGATAAATTTAAAATACTGGCAGCTGAACCGAGTATAATTAATTAGGGTGTTGATCATGGGATCCAACATAAAATTATTAGCGTTTGAATATAGAATTATGTACCTTGGATTCGAAACCCTAATTTTGATCAATTGCTGAATTAATGATAAATTGATGATTTATTGAAAATTATTCATGAAATGAAGGAGGGATCGGCTACATGGAATGATGAATCGACCATGTAGCGCCCAGATGCTCAAGTGAGCAAAATACCAAAGTCTCCTGAAGACTAGTTGGTGAAAAGATGATTAAATGCTGGTTTAATCCTTTATTAAAATAGTGCTCGTGTGAGCGCCAGATAGTAAAACCTGATTATGGAAAGATGAAGGACCGACTAAAGGGGCATGAGACCGACCCTTGGTGATCATGGGACCAGTTGATGGTCGTTTGAGCAAACTCCAAGTTGTTTGAGAAGAGTTTGGACCCAATATGAGCAATTGAGCAAATTAGGTCAAAATTGTTAAAACACGTGGGACCGGATCTTTGCAAGCCTCAGGGACAGCCTTGGTCGGTCAAGGAGACATGCCCGTGTCACCATAATGTTCGTGTCTCAGTCCCGAGAGTTTTAATATTTTCTGATGCGCGTTTGAGCAACATTTTGAGAAAAATATGAAGGATTCAGGGTTTTGCTGAAACTGGGGAATCTTCATGAGATGATAAAAATAAATAATAAAATAGAGATTCATAAAGTGTGGGACCAGCTATGGCTAAGGCATGACCGTCCGACCAATGAGCACGGTCCCATGTCACTTTTCCTAATTTTATATTATTTTCATGACTTTAGGGAAATATCATGACATCAAGGAGTTTGTTGAAACTAAGGATTTTCCTTGAAGTGAAGGAGTTTCCATGGGATTAGAAACAAATACTATTAAAATAATGAGACACGAGCGTGTGGGACCGACCACGACTAGGGCATGGCCGGCCGGCCAATGAGCCCGGTCCCGTGCGTTTTCTCCCTAATTTTACATAATTTTCATGAGTTTAGGGAAATATTATGAAATCAGGGAATTTTTATGAGATGAGGGAAATAATAAAATAATAAGGAACCATGAGGTGTGGGATCGGCCACGGCTAGGGCATCACCGGCCGGCTAGCAAGCTCGGTCCCACGACACCTTTCCTTATTTTTATTATTTCTTTGACATGAGGAAACACCATGAGATTAGGGAGTTTCCTTGAGACGAAGGAGATTTTCTCAAATGAAAAGACTTTCATGAGATCAGGGAAAAATAATAAAACATGATAAAATATGAAATTAGGCGTGGGACTGGCCACAGCGTGACTGGCCGGCCGGTGAGCCCAGTCCCCTAGCGCCTTTGCCAATATTTTATTATTATTATTATTATTATTATTATTATTTTTCATCCCATTTTGCATAGGTTCATCGTTCCTTCGTGTTTTCGAATGATCGTTTGTGCATTCAGGTGCTCGTTTGTGCATTATTGCTGAGTACACTTGCACCGTTTTAGTCAGGGCTTACTCGATAGCTGCTCAGATGCCCGCACGTTGAATATTTATCACTAACCCGTGAAATTCTGCTGAGAAGAACCTCAAATTGAAGTGACGAAATATTACGAAGAATCGTAGAATATTGTTGAATATTCAGTTAACGATTAGAGATAATTAATTGATGGCTCTATACTAGCAGGCATGCTGTATAGGAGCATTAATTATCAGAGAATTTAGAAATATGAGCTTGTTGAAACGTCATATCTCCTTTATATAGTCAGGGAAAACCTTGTTGCATCCTGAAGACGTTATTGCTCTATACTAGCAGGCAAGCTGTCTAGGAGCCGTCCAATCTTTCGATTCTATATAGAAATAATTACTGAGATTGCTCAGTATTCATGAGATGTGTCGTTGCCTCAGCTGAGAGACTACACATCTACATATACTCTGAGAGACAGTATTCTCAGTCAGAGATTTCATGGCACGAGCTTTCATGCTTAAATGAGATACATGAGCCTCAATACTCATCTGATTGCTGGATCAGGAGCATGTATAATTATGGTTTTACAATTTTAACCCTTGTCGAAAATCCGCCATCTACAAGGGGGAGATTGTTAGAGCACTGTTCGGTTGAACTCGCATGCGTTGTTATCTCAAGCATGTTTGTCAATGTTAGTGATCAAAACTATAAGTCTTGATTTCTAGCCTATTATAGATATCTCGGACTAGGACATAGTTTGTGTAGTTAAGCTTAGACTTCACGACGCTTATTGATGAGTGCCAAATATTGTATATATTTGCACCTTTTTATAGGCATTTAACTCATCATTTGTGCACTAACGCTCCATTTTATCCCATATTCTGTGTTTTCGTTGTTTTCAAGAATAAATACTTTTCTTAATTAATTTTGCATTTTTAGGTAATAAATAAAGGCTAGATGAGTTGCGGAGCGAAAAGAGCAAAGATACGGGAAAAAGACGACGGAAACTATAGCGGAAAAGAAGTGAAGAATGTGGTATGGAAGAATCAAAGATGAAAATGGGATTAAAGAGGAAGAATTTGTTCTTAAAGAAGAAGTGGGCTCAAGATTGTGTAAGTCCAAACCCATTTCCTAAACCCAAACCAATTTCTTAAGCCTAAAATCCAAACCCAAACCCGTTTCTCTTCTTAACCGTCAGATTGGATCCATTCCATCATCTAACGGTCGCTTCATCAGAGTTCATCGAGCTTTGATGTTCCTGTCTAACACTATAACACCTAACTCCATCTTTGACCGTCAATTTTGATGTATCCCACATCCAACGGTCGCTCCATACCCATCTCCATCCCGCCGTTGGATTAATCCATAATCTTCTCATCCGACGTCTTTCACAAGCAGAACATCAAGATTTGATGATTCCGTCTAACACCCAAGCATCTAATACCTATACACCCAAACCAAACGAACCCTAAGAAAACTCTATCGGGTTTTCTTTCATCTCTTCCTTCTCCTTCCTCTCCATGTCTGCAACACCATGTCCGCACCAACAGCTCCGCCACCAACTCTCTGCCACCACCACAACCACCACCATCTCTTCTCAAACACCACCAACCCTAATCCCATCATTTTCCCTTCTCTTTAGCCACCTATTTTCCCAATTTCTACACGTTTTTTCTCTAAAACCATAGCGTGTAAAATTGGTAAACTAGGTCGAAATTGAGAGCAATTGAAGGCATGGGTAGCATCAGGAGAAGAAATAGAAGATTGGGTCGATGCACTTGAGAGTTTTCAGAGATTAGGTACACCTAATTTCAATCTTTATGAAACCCTAATTTTCTGTTTTTTTGGGAAAACTTGTGCATGTATAAATAGATGCTTTGGGATGTTGTAAGGGTCATGCCCGGATTAGCCGGTGCACCAAGCTGTAGTATTTAGGTTTATTTTTCAGTTCTTATAATGTTCTAATTTTCTAACTAGGGATTAGATGAAGCTCTTAATCTAATATCAGATAATTTTGGTTATGAATTTGTTCTTGTTGTGCTTAACTGCTTAAGGATAGATTTAATCTTTGTGCTACAACATATTACTTTCACCTTGTTTGTCATGCAACCTAGGTAGTTGGAACAATTCTATGTTGTTGTGCTGCAACTCATGCTTAAATGAATTGATTTATCTTTTGAATAGTTGTGCTTTAATCAGACAATTATTACTTAGGATAAATACTTTAGTTGTGATTAGTCATCCATCTTCAGATCACCTTCAATAAGCGGAAGACACGAATCCTCACCGCTATTCATTAAAAGGACAAGAGTAATATCCATAACTGAATTATCTAGTGCAGGTTAAGCAGTGGATTCGACTGCCCTAGTGCTTTCTAATTGCATTCTAATATTGCTTGTGTAGTATAATCATTCATCTAGCCGTATCGGCAAACAAAACCCCCTATTTGTGTTACTTCTTGTTCTGAAATCAGTTGTGGTGAGACCATAGATTCAACTACACACACCAAGTCCCTGAGGACAAACCCCTTCTTACTCCACCTATCTACAACAACCCTGTATACTTGCAGGTGTAGTTGTAGGTTCTTTTAAAACCTCACCAAGTTTTTGGCGCCGCTGCCGGGGACTTGCTGCTGTGTAGTGAAGTTGTTCCTTTTACTTTGCTATTTTCTGTTTTAGTGTAACTTAGTGTAGATTAGCTGTAACTTTAGCTGCTATATCTTAGTACCACCTGTAACTTGGTGTAGCTATATTAGTATAACTGTTTTAATGTAACTTAGCTGTTTTAGCTGTAATTTAGTTTAGTTTAGTATAACTGTTTGTAGCTTAGTGTAACTGTTTTAGCTGTAACTTAACTTATCTATATTAGTGTAACTGTCTTTACCTGTAACTTAGCTGTAACTTTAGCATGTAACTGTAGTTCTGCATCTCCTGCATCTGCATACCTGCATCATCTGCATTTTAGCTGTAACTTAGTTCTGCATTCATCTTGCATTTGCATCTGTGTCTGCCATCATAACTTGCATTCCTGCATCCTTGCTCTGCAGCCTTGCTGCATCTGTAGCATTTCCCTATGGCTTTGCTCATTGCACTTGTAGCCTAGCACCTGTAGCCTCATAAACCATGCATCTACAGCTGCAAACTGCACTGCTTTATGCAGTTTTCCATTTTTCCCTGCCCTTTCTGTGTACTGATCACACACAATGAGTGTCAGGTAGTTGGTGCTGCTGCTGCCTGTCTGCTGTGTTGATGCTGAGGTGCTAAGCTAAGTTTGTGCTGCTGTTGTAGTTGGTGCTTCTGCTGTTGCCTGTTGCTGCTGTTGCTCTCTGCTACTGCTGATGCTGCCTGTCTGCTCGGGTACTGCAGCTGTTGTGTTACTGTTACCTGCTGAACTTTTGCTACAGCCAGCCTCTGGTGCTGCTGCTGTTTTCCTCTTGCTGCTGTGAACCAAAGCCCAACTGGGCTGCACAAGTTGGAGTGAAGATTGAACCAAGCCCAACTGGGCTTCAACAAAAGCTTAGGAAGATCCAAATCCCAACTGGGCTTTTGCAACAAACACAAAGGGACCAAAGCCCAACTGGGCTTCCCTCCAAAAAAATAGGTAAGCCTAAAACCATTAAGAGAACCCAACTTGTGGGCTTCCATCTTCTGTTGGGTTTGTAATTTAATTTCTTGAGGGCTTGTAATCTCAATTACTTGTGGGCTTGTTTAAATTTGTGGCCTTGTTTAAATTTTGTTTCAAACTGAAGTCTGGGCTTGTAGTTTAACCGAAGAGTGGGCTTATAGTTTGTAACTAAACCGTGGGGTTCAAACTTAAACTGAACTTTGGGCTTTGTAATCAAAACTGAACTTTGGGCTTCTGTTTAAAATTAAACTGTTGGGCTTCGTCTAAATTGCTCAGCTGGGCTTCATTGAAAACCAAATAGTGGGCCTAGAATTTTCACAACTTCTCTGCTGGACTTCATTCAAACTGAGTTGTGGGCTTTTAATCCAAATTTTCAGAATCAAAAGCCCCTCTTAACCCATTAAAACCAAAAATTGCTTCCATTTAACTAAAGTTTTGCTCCCATTTAAAACCAAATTTCCCATTTAAAACCAAAAATTCCCAAATGGGCTTTACCTTTAAAGTCTAAAACCAAAATTTTGGGCTTACCTTTTTTTCTCAAAGTATGGGCCTTGCTTTTTTGTGATTTGTGTGGTTGTTAAACAAAACATGTCTGGATTTTGGTCTGCTTCGGGGAGTGGAAACAAAACACTTAGAGAACTTGCTTACGGGCCAGATTCACATTGTGATCCTCCCCCATTCCATAATGTCAATAGTTATAGGGATTATTATTATGAACCTTTTCAAGGTCATGAGCCTCAATTTGCAAACCCTAATGACTATTCGCACATGTATCAACCTAGCCAACCTGAAATGCATGCTTGTACCTTATGTGGTGGTTTAGACCACCCGGATGAATATTGTGATATTTTGCATGAATTTAGGCAATCTAGAGGATACGATGAAAATCCAAATTATGAAATGCCCACATATTATGAGGCTGGTAGTCATTGGGACCATAATCAACCTTTCCAAGGTTGCGATCAGTATTTTATAGATCCCAATGACCATGCACACATGTACCAATCACCACCACAATTTGAACATGAAGAATTTTGTACTCCCATGAATTTAGACTCCACCATAGAAGCTCTCAGACTCAGTGAACAAAATTCTGCTAGATCTATATCACGAATTCAGGCGCATTTAGATCAGATTTTGCATCACCTACAAAATGAGGAAATTCATGAGGAAATGTATGTTGTCCCTAATGTAGTGTCTAGTCCCATTCATTTAAGTGATGTTGAATATGAACCTAATTTAGAGGAAAATGAATTGACTAAGGACACCACCACTGTTAATGAGGACCAATATGCATGCTACCATGATGATGATTATGATGATTATGATGATAAGTTAGAAGAACATGAAAATATTGTGGAACCTGTTGGTTCAATAACATATGACTTCTCGCCCTCGACCTTCATGAATGTTGTTTTTTCTAATACTCATTGTAAATCATATGATTTTGATATTGACATGGGATTCGTACAATTATTTTGTGAAGATGAACATGACATAGGAGAAGTTGAATCTTCTGTAGACACTAATGTTATTATGCATGAAAATGAATTTGATGTGTTTGATTCCTTGCCTAAGTCACAAAATGTTATTTCTTCCGATGTTGATTTGAGTACTACGGACAATCATGATACAGATTTAGGTCTTGATGTTTTGTTCGATGAATGTGAGCATGATTTACCAATTTCTGATTTAGGGGAAGTATGTGTTGGTATTATTGATCTTATCCATGAAAATAACTTAGAAGTACCAACTTTCTTACCTAAATCGCATATTGAGATTATTCCACCCAACCTAGATTTGGTTTGTAACAAAACTTTTAAACCAACTTTTCTGTAAATTCCCAACCTAGGATTGGAACTGTGTGCCTCCCAAGTCCTTTTGGACTATTTTGCATCAAAATACAATACTTTTAAGGAGCCAAAATTGGAATACATTTCTTTGCCCATCCCGCAAAAAGTCCATTTTGAATTAGACCTTCTGAATCCTGCACCCCTAAAATTGAAAGATTTTGTGCTAAAAAATAAACCTGTTGAAAAATATAGGTTTGGGGGTGATTCATTTGGTTTTTCACTCTCACTTTCATTCAGTCCAATTTTTGTTGTTTGAAACTGTCTATGTTTCAACACTTTGTCTTTTGGGTTGATCCTCAACTCTTTAGACTGTGTGTATATAGTGAATTGTTCGTATATAATCTGGTAGGTAATGTTTAGTGGAATCATATGTTTCTTGTATATATTGTGCTAACCCAATGTGAATTCAGTTGAGTTACTGTTGGGTTTTGCCTTGAATAATGGAGTTCAAAACTTGCTTTCGCCAATATCCGGTAATCTCTTTCCTTTTTCTACACTGAGCATCGTTCTCATGGTATGTGTTATAATCATGTTTATCTTTTGAAACATTGAGGACAATGTTTAGTTTAGGTTTGGGGGTGAAAAGTAGATACTTTGATAACATGCTATAATCGAAAAATAGAACTCTTTCTTTTTGAGAAAAAAAAATGAAAAATGAAAATAAAAAAAATTGAAAATTGAAAAACATAAAAATGGAGCTCATTTACCTTGAAATGTTGACTCTTGTGCATGTATGTAAACATAAGGATTCTTAGTCTAGATATTCAGGCACCCTGATTCTAGCACAATTCACATCGTGATAAGAAATTCGCACACGCACGATCTACCAATACATGTATAGCCTCATCCTTGAGGTGTTCTATCGGAAGTCACGATTTCCAATCACTTTAGAATACTGAACGAAACTTGACTAGCTTGTTCTTTGGTTGGTTGGGATAGAAGGTGGAGGTTACATTAAGAAAGACAACCATCGAATTTAACTGGGTGCATCAAAAAGGGCTACCTCTTGCTAAGAGTCATGTAATTTTTTGTTTCCTTTTGTATATGTATCAAAAGTGTTACCATGTTAAAAAAAAAAAAAAAACGATGTATATATTCAGAAAAATATCAAAAAAAAATCAAAAAAAAAATCAAAAAATCAAGTATTTATCAATTCCATCATATTTTGTTCCAAAAATAAAAGAGAGTAGTCAATGTAAATAAGAGTCATGTAAGGAGTCATCTTTTGTGTTTTTGTGTTATAAGCAAGGAAGGGTGTATGCCATTGATGTACAACGCGAGTAATTGTAAAATACCTCCAACTCATTCACAATTCTCGTAAATTCCGGACAACTAGCTAGATTTGGACCTCAGTTCTTAGCCTGAGAAACTATCTCTTGGTGATTAGTAGTCATAACATCCGATCTTTCTTTACACATGTGTAGATACTCTTTACACTCTTATCATATGTCTTTATTTGTTATCAGTGCTAGGATTGTGCCTTTGATAGCTAGATTGACATCTCCATTTTGTTGTGAGCTTCTACTGTCTTGCACATGTCACAATTGATGGAATCTGAGCTTATATTTTGTCCTAGAACTTTCTAGGTACGTTCTAAGCAAACCTTCACGAGACTTCAACTCGTCCACTAGGGACACTTAGTGGTTTAAAAGGCTTATTGCATTCGCTAAATGCAGTCGAGAGACCATCGACAGTGGTATAGGTAGGATTTCCTTAGTTTTGTTTTACTTGAGGACAAGTAAAATTCAGGTTTGGGGGTATTTGATGAGTGCCAAATATTGTATATATTTGCACCTTTTTATAGGCATTTAACTCATCATTTGTGCACTAACGCTCCATTTTATCTCATATTCTGTGTTTTCGTTGTTTTCAAGAATAAATACTTTTCTTAATTAATTTTGCATTTTTAGGTAATAAACAAAGACTAGATGAGTTGCGGAGCGAAAAGAGCAAAGATACGGGAAAAAGACGACGGAAACTCTAGCGGAAAAGAAGTGAATAATGTGGTATGGAAGAATCAAAGATGAAAATGGGCTTAAAGAGGAAGAATTTGTTCTTAAAGAAGAAGTGGGCTCAAGATTGTCTAAGCCCAAACCCATTTCCTAAACCCAAACCCATTTCCTAAACCCAAACCCATTTCATAAGCCTAAAATCCAAATCCAAACCCGTTTCTCTTCTTAACCGTCAGATTGGATCCATTCCATCATCTAACGGTCGCTTCATCAGAGTTCATCGAGTTTTGATGTTCCTGTCTAACACTATAGCACCTAACTCCATCTTGGACCGTCAATTTTGATGTATCCCACATCCAACGGTCGCTCCATACCCATCTCCATCGCGTCGTTGGATTAATCCATAATCTTCTCATCCGACGTCTTTCACAAGCAGAACATCGAGATTTGATGATTTGTCTAACACCCAAGCATCTAATACCTATACACCCAAACCAAACGAACCCTAAGAAAACTCTATCGGGTTTTCTTTCATCTCTTCCTTCTCCTTCCTCTCCATGTCTGCAACACCATGTCCGCACCAACAGCTCCGCCACCAACTCTCTGCCACCACCACAACCACCACCATCTCTTCTCAAACACCACCAACCCTAATCCCATCATTTTCCCTTCTCTTTAGCCACCTATTTTCCAAATTTCTACACGTTTTTTCTCTAAAACCCTAGCGTGTAAAATTGGTAAACTAGGTCGAAATTGAGAGCAATTGAAGGCATGGGTAGCATCAAGAGAAGAAATAGAAGATTGGGTCGATGCACTTGAGAGTTTTCAGAGATTAGGTACACCTAATTTCAATCTTTATGAAACCCTAATTTTCTGTTTTTTTGGGAAAACTTGTGCATGTATAAATAGATGCTTTGGGATGTTGTAAGGGTCATGCCCAGATTAGCCGGTGCACCAAGATGTAATATTTAGGTTTATTTTTCAGTTCTTATAATGTTCTAATTTTCTAACTAGGGCTTAGATGAAGCTCTTAATCTAATATCAGATAATTTTGGTTATGAATTTGTTCTTGTTGTGCTTAACTGCTTAAGGATAGATTTAATCTTTGTGCTACAACATATTACTTTCACCTTGTTTGTCATGCAACCTAGGTAATTGGAACAATTCTATGTTGTTGTGCTGCAACTCATGCTTAAATGAATTGATTTATCTTTTTAATAGTTGTGCTTTAATCACACAATTATTACTTAGGATAAATACTTTAGTTGTGAGTAGTCATCCATCTTCAGATCACCTTCAATAAGCGGAAGACACGAATCCTCACCGCTATTCATTAAAAGGACAAGAGTAATATCCATAACTGAATTATCTAGTGCAGGTTAAGCAGTGGATTCGACTGCCCTAGTGCTTTCTAATTGCATTCTAATATTGTTTGTGTAGTATAATCATTCATCTAGACGTATCGGAAAACAAAACCCCCTATTTGTGTTACTTCTTATTCTGAAATCAGTTGTGGTGAGACCATAGATTCAACTACACACACCAAGTCCCTGAGGACAAACCCCTTCTGACTCCACCTATCTACAACAACCCTGTATACTTGCAGGTCTAGTTGTAGGTTCTTTTAAAACCTCACCACTTATCACTTGAAGACGATGAACTACTAAGGAGAGCTTGTGGAACTTCATCGACAAAAGGTATGTGGAGACTTAAACTCATCTATCACTTGAAAAGTCTATTTCTACTCTATCTCCTATATTGAGACATAAGTCGTGTTACGATATAGTTTTCTCTATACGCATCTGAGATTTCGAGCTGAGTATATCTCGCTTACATATTTCTCGAAATATGTGTTGGTAAGCTTTCGCTTCGACCAAGTTCATCTTATATCATAAGAAAATTTCCTAGTAACATCTTACATGGTTTGTGTGATACAATCATTTGGTGTAAGACATGGAATGTTTCGATAATGATTATTTCAATATCTTGGAAATTGCTTTGATGCTAATAGTGTGTGAAAAACGGCTATTGCCATTATAGAAGAATGTTTCAATGATTGAAATAAAGAGTTTAGAATCTTGTAACCATCTTTGGATATAAGCATAGTGTGTTCGCACATTAGTGTATAAGTCCAAAACCGGGAACCTAAAGTATGCATACTTGTGTGTATACAAAAAGGTTGTAGGAGACTGGGTAAAGTTCACGTCCGTGAATTTCTGCTGAGTTTGAAAACCAAAACCAAACTCATCTGCTTACCTAAAGTACGCGTACCCGTACGCATACTGGCGGAAAGTTCACATCTGTGAATTTGTGCTGAGTTTGAAAACTAAAACAAACTCAAATCCGGTACACATACTTAACTGGTTACATTCTAATATCGTGAACATGAACCTAAAACATTTATCAATAAGGAATGAAATCTTTGAAAACCGTGGCTATAATGCTCATGTATTGACTCGAGTGAATCAAACCTATTTTTTTTCAATTGTGTTCTTGTATAAATCCATGAGAATATAGCAATTGAACAACTCTTTAACTAGTTTCATTTGAGTCATTTGAACTAGTTATGGTTAAGATGAATAAGGTTGATGTGGGAGTAACCATATGGCTAACCTCGGTTAACTATTTGTGAACCAACATGGTGTACACGTTTAGGTACGGTTACATAAACCTAAATGAGGGTACATTTCATTTGTGTGTAACAAGCTAAGTTCGATATAACGGTTAAAAGATATTAGCTTGGTTGAATCAGTTTTTTCATCTGACGGTGATTATTGAATGATTTGTTACCAAGGTAACTTGGATTGCAAACCCTGATTTGAAAACTATATAAAGGAGAACTCTAGCAACTGGGAAACCTAATCCCCACACCTCCCGTGTGTTACTAGTTGCATAACTAGAGTCGATTCTCCTTTAACCTTAGGTTTCTTCTCGAGACCCTGTAGGTTAACGACTTGAAGACTTCATTTGGATTGTGAAGCCAGACCCAACTATTCTCTTTGTAGTTGTGTGATCTGATCTTGTTGTTTCTATCATGATTGAGTACAATTGTAAAATTGGCTTGAGATTTATATCTACGATAGGCAAGATATAAAAGTAATCACAAACACCTTTGTCTCATCGTTTTGTGATTCCACAATAACTTGTTTCGCTAGTCGATTAAGTTTATTGTGAGGTGATTGATAATACTGGGTTGTTCTTCGGGAATATAAGTCCGGTTTATCAATTGGTTCATGTTCACCTTGATTTATCAAAAGACGAAACAAAAACTCTTGGGTATTTCCGTGGGAGACAGATTTATTCAATCCTATAGATTTTTTTGTGTGAGACAGATTTGTTTATCAAGTCTTCGACTTCGGGTCATAGCAACTCTTAGTTGTGGATGAGATCAGATAAGGGAATCAAGTGCGTAGTATCCTGCTGGGATCAGAGATGTAAGGAGCGCTACTGTACCTTGAATCAGTGTGAGATTGATTAGGGTTCAACTGCACCGGAGTTAATTGGTAGTAGGCTAGTGTCTGTATCGGATTAATACAGTGTGGTGTTCAATCTGGACTAGGTCCCGGGTTTTTCTGCATTTGCGGTTTCCCCGTTAACAAAATTCTGATATCTGTGTTATTTCTTTTCCGCATTATATTTTGTTATATAATTGAAATATCACAGATTGTGCGTTAATATCGATCAATTAGAATATCCAACCTTTGGTTGTTGATTTACATTGATTGACACTTCAACATTGGTCTTTGGTACCGTTCAAGTAATTTCTCTTATATTCAATCGGGCTCGCAGATTTCTATTTGCTGATTGAGGATTGAATTAAGAGTTAGAGATATTAGACACTTTGATATACTTTATTCTATATTGAGTCTGAATGTCTAGTTGATTCTCTAAAAAGTATATTGGAGTAAGTCATCTCAGATTGCCAAACGAATTGTTGGGGGTGGTTGTTAGACCCCCGCATTTTCACAGTGACTTGATCAATTATGGTCAAAATTTCAATGAAACATATACTAGTTGTTTTACATAACTTTAGTATATTGGATTACGAAGTATAACATTTATCTTTTGAATTTCGTAAATTCAACATAACATTATTTGATAATCTGTTACCAGTTAGTGTTGAACTTTAGGGTTGATTTTATACCTATAAAATTATGTTTAACTACGTGAGTTTAAGGAAGTAGACTTGTGAAAATTGTTTCGTAGTTGAAAGGAATCAAATTATATATTATAGAACCGATTCCTTAAACAAGGATCTCTATAGATGGCAAAATACAACTCTACCAACAACTGATAGTTGTAAGCTCATGGAGCTCGGTGCAAAGAAAAAGTTCAGGTTGGGTCAAATATAATAAGTTCTCAGCTCGAGTATGAACTGAAGATAACGAGTCAACAAAGAATGAGAACGAGAAAACTAATATCGTGACGCATGGAACACATGAGTTCTGGAACAGAAAGCGAAGACAAGGCCAAGGTCGTCACAGTCAAGACCCGAAGATAGAGATAATGAAGATTACAGATCGAGCTATTAACTTACTAACGAATTAAAATCCTGAGTGGTTTATTACATTACCTCTAGGTATACACGAGTGGTCCCTATTATACATATCTTTATCGGGATTCATACACGACGTAACTTACAATGTATAAGCCCAAGAAGGCTCACTTTGTAATCCAAGACATATTATTCAGTCAATAAGAATTATCTTTTCTCAGTTTCTCTCTCCTACTCTCCTTTATAACTCAATTGTGATTACCGACCTAGAGATAACTCAGTAATCACCAATTCGACCTAGAACTAAGTAATCTACAGACGAAGATGGATAATTATATCAAGTCAGGAGATAGATTAAGACTAATTACCATATCAAATCTTTTGTACGTACCTATTTTCATCGTAGTAAAATATGTATCTTCATCGGTGTCGATTAGGGCTGCATCATAATTTTGATTTTTCATCATAAACTCGGGGACAGTTCTGGTTGAACATTGATAAAGTTACAAAGATGATTAAGCATACACTGTGGAAAATGCCAGAGGTAATGTCGAAATCAATCCTTATCTAAAAATGGTATTCGTAACTCTTATCTAAAATGAATACGAGCTCAACAAAAATATCTACAATGACTCGTTAAGTCGAGAACTGAACTTTATTGCATATGTGATAATAAAATTCCTACACCAGTTGAAATACATCACAATATTCTATAGTTCCATGGTCATTTGTCTAATGGGTGCTTGATATCATTGGACCATTTATAAAAATAAAACATCTATGCTCAGAGCTCGAGCAAAATCAATACTATCTTCATTTGCTATAAAAAGCAACACCTGGAACCTAACTCACTTGAATAAAACAGGCTCCAAATGAAATAATTTTTTGTTTGTGGCTTCTAATTATTTTTTGAAGTGGGTTGTAGCATAAGTTGTAGTTTCAACCACTAAGAAAGTTTTCATAAAATTTATTTGGGAACGCATTGTTTATAGATTTAATACCCCTATGGCATTGGTAGTGGACAATGGACCACATTTTAAGTCCAAAGACCTGAAGATATTTTGGAAGAAAAAAAAATACAATGGCAATGGTACCAAGTACACCACAATCTTTTCGATATCAACCTACATAAGACAAACCTTGTGTAATCTAATTCAGATAAGCACTGTCAAGGAGATTACTTTTCAACGAGGTAATATTGGGTATAAAATAGGTATCGAAACGGAACCTAACTATTAGGATCAAAATCCAAATTAACGTACAAGTGCAATTACTTTACTATAACAAAAATAATAATTATAATGCTCAAAGTTAGGTAAAAGCACGTAATAAGACTTTTCTAACGAGGATACCGCAAACGTAGAAAAACCCAAAGACGCATGAATAATTGGTAACTATTTTATTTTCTATAATTTTTATAATTTACTCGATCACTGCTTTTGCAGAGTTTTAACATGTTTGCATTATTTTCTTAATTACTTTTGAGTCAATTTGATAGGTTATACTTTGTTTAATCAGTTGATAATCTATGCATAGAGAATACAATTAATATTTGAGAATATGCCTGATTATTTATGAATTTAAGAAATAAAGGACTCAAAAGATAATTAGGGTTTTGAAATATTTAGCATCATTCATGTGCAATAGTGGAATCTAGCGTCTTGGTTATTTTTAAAATCTTGAAATCAATTTTTGGATTGAGTTTTTCTTTTTAGCCTTAAGAATTTAGTTTAAAATAATCAAATCTTGACAAGTTTGCGAACTTCTTATTACCATTTCTACAACACATCACTAGGTTAATTCAATAATTCTTTTCTATTCTAAGGTCCTTATCTTCTGATATAAGGCCATTCAAGGATTGTTAATCATAAACCCTAGATTTGATACATTTCAATCTAAGATCGTATATCGATACTAGTTGGACAAAATCTGGATTATAAAGAAAACTTCATATAATTAAGGCATCTCATAAATTCCTTAAGAAGTTTTAACAAGATATCTCAAGATTTATTCTAGTTGTTCTTGTTGTATAATAATTAGGAGTAATACATAGTTCGAACAACTGCACTTACTGGCTTAATCTTTTTGTGTTTCTGAACCATTCAAATCAAACTTGTTGTGCCAATATTATGCAAAATTGGAGTCACTCAATCAAGCAGAACTATTGTTAACAAACCAAACAAAAGAACTATGTAAAATCAATAAACAGAAGAGACATGCTAGTTGAAACTGAATTAATAACACCTAAATATGACTGGGCTTCGTACTACATGTGATCCATCTCTCCATTCTACCGCCCAAAATTTCGGTTTACTAGATTCCACCACTTCTTTAACCAAGATCGAGAAAGTAATCTCATAATATAAGCTCCGTGTAGCTTCAGTAAACACAAGTTTACTTGGAAAAATGATGATTTTAATAGACGATGGCCCATAAATCGTCCCCTCATAAATAACATCAACTAAGCTTTAGACATTGGTAACCACTCTTTTGTATGTAACTGATTTTGTATTGTTTCTAAAAATTACGCAGATCACCCGGATTGGCCAAGCTATATGATTCACAGGAAACGTTTTCCTTGACAAAGACCGATATCGAAATATATCCGCTTGCACAAAGAAATTTGATGTAGTCATTAGCTTCAGCGTCGTAAACCAAGCTCGGATTTAGTGCTCTATTTGGATCAACATGTCCGGTGCCCCGATTGAAAGGTGTTGAATTACCCCTAGTAGTAAGGTCCATAATATTGTTGCCAACATTATCCAGATTAGAAGCACTAGTCATAACGCAGACTTGATTGCAGCTGAAGACCACTCTGGGAAAGCCTTCCGCAGAAATACAGCCAATCCACTCACATGTGGGCATGCCATTGAAGTGCTTAATATGATATTGAACTCAGGATTTCCACTGATCAGTAGCACCAGTCCAACTAGCTAGGATGTTTACTCCAGGAGAAATGACATCAGGCTTAAGAAGCTATGGTGTCAAACGATTCGGTCCACGACTGGAAAATACAACAACTTTAGGAGATGAAGGTGAAGATCCAAACACATTTCCGTAGAACTTGATGGTACTTGTTGGGGATGCATTCGATTGCACATACTCCAGGATTAAGTCTGCGGCATCGTGGCCCACTTGAGTAGATGGAAATTGATATGCCTCAGGAATCAATTGCTCATAACTTGCTGCAGTATTCGCAAGAATCGTAACAATTCCATCAACAATTCTTACCGCATTTTCTTTTCCAACTCCAGTGTTCCCACCAGACTCGCACACAACTACAGTAAAACCTCCGTGTAAGAATATCTTAGGGACCACACAATTTTTTTTTATTATATGGAGGTCTAACCTGAATAGACTAAAAGAAAATTTTAATATATGTATTTGGGCATGTTCATGCATATGCATAGGAACACAAAAATATATCCAAGTATATACAAAAACTATTTCAATGAGGATTTTGTTTTATTTATTTATGTATATACAAAATTTGTAATAAAAATTCACATACATCACAATTATCACATCGAGAATTGACAAATGAAATCAAATGAGTATGAACATATTCGTATTAAGTTGTGTAAAAAAAATAAAAAAATCCATTTTTAAGCAAAACAAACTTGTAATATGGTTACAAGAATCTCTTCATCTTAAACTTTGGTGTATTGTCAAGTGCTATATATTTATATTATGATGTCAATTATTCTTATATGGAGGTAGGTCCCTTAAGACCGGACCAGAAAAAATTATGACTTATTCCAATATGAAATTTATTCTTAAATATAATTGGCCCAAGTCAGGACCATAAATTTTTATTCTTATTGGAGTTTATTCCTATATGGAGTATTCCTCATGAGAGGTTTTACCGTAGTTTCCCGTTTACTTTAGTTTTGGGTTCTTAACATTTACAGTGTCTCATCGACAAGGCTATTCCATACCTAGTCAAACCAAACAAACTTAGCTAGAAACACAGTCTACATAAGCATATGTGCTGATTCGTAAAACAAAAGTCGGAAGATATGATATGTAAACCACTAATGGTGCCATTGATGTTGGGATAATGACTATCATCATTACTATCTAATTCCACAAATTCATATAATATCTTTGTGTCTACTGGATTTTATCGCAGCTTCACATCATTTTCCTCTTTATCTTTGGATGTGTTTAATTTGTCTGTTAGTTATGCTTCAAATTTCTCTTTTTCACATGAAATTCAATTTGACGTGGCAAGACGTGTGTATATCACTCGCAAATAAAATGCTTCCATTATGGCCCTACATCACAGTTGTACCTGCAAACCATCAACTCTTTGTCAAAGAAAAATGTAACCACTATCTTATAAAAATCAATGATCACAAAAGTTTAACAAAAACCTAAATACTAAAATTCATATACTATTCGTCCTTATGAGTCATTATCTTGAAGCAGCCGTAAGGAAGAATCAAGAACCAAGTCGACCCTTGATATACCACATTTGCTTATGGCGAAAATTAAAGAGGAAAATCACTATATGGATGGAAGTATTTAAACTTCTAAACTACCATAATACACATGACTACATATACGAAGGAAGTGCCATTACCTTTTTATGAATTTTTCCAACTAGACGAAATTTTGTAGAAGCTTTGAGAGCATGGTACACTCCATCACTATCAGAAATATGAAATTAAGTGTACCTACAGGAGAAACATAACTAAAGTTTCAATGACCCTCAAAATAGTGTTGTAAAAGCAATCAAAAACAACAATGCATGAACCTAAATCCCAGTGCAGAAGAACTAAGACACAAATTAGGTATTTTACCTTTCTTCCCATCTCTTACTTTTACATTATGGAAAGTCCCAATTTTATGTAATCTTATCAACCACAATCGTCAACATCAAAGCATCAAACATAAGTTTGATGGAAGACGCTTGGGAACCCAACACACCCAATTATCAGAAGGAAAATGATAAAGAGGATACCCTGCATGGGATCCATCATAGTCGTATCTGCAAACAAGATGTATTCAACTGGTCAAAAACAAGCCGCAAAGTGATGCGAAGTGAGTTTCGAACTCTTAACCCCACAGTTCTTTTTTTATATCTTTTATAGTAGGCGTAGGTAGCCAACATCTTAACCACTAAGCCATGGCACTTTTTTGGGTTAGTTATTGAACTATAATATTTTTATTCCTTTTTTTGTCGTAATATGAACCTATAAATCAATTTTTTTTGATTGAATTTCATTGAATGCTGCATAAACATCGATGTTTATTTTATATGCTTTTAAAAAAGACGCCATTCCTATATAAACATCCTCATGTTTAATTTCTAAGGTAAAATAAAAATAACAACAAAATTTTGTTTTACATTCCAATGTACGATTCGATTTTTCAAAACAAAAAAGGAATTACTTCTCTCTTTGCGATTCCAAAATATCAGGCAAGCCTGGATGAAGAAGCATGAAAAGGTGTCTAGGGGACAACAAGCTCTTTGCTTAGCGTCATCTTACAATAAAAAAAGTATAAACATCAAGACATATTATCGAATTATTTAGAATGTGGGAACAAAAGATAATGGCATCCAACCAACCAATTCAACAAAACAATACCCAAAAGAAAACCAAGCTAAAATCGAAACTGAAACTCCTCTCTCTTTTCTTCTCCAGTCGAGTTTCTTTGGAGGGATGGATCCGAGATTTTTCCGTAAAAAGGCAAAGCTAATTTCTTTTTCTACTTATCAAACATTACAAAAAAAAATTAAAGCAAACATTTCAAAGAGAATGTATGCTAAATTTCTTAGCAATTATTTTCAATATTCAAATCCAAAGAGTGTGCAGAATTAAAAAATAAGAAGAAATAGAGAGCTTCACACTACCATTAAACTATTGAAGCACACAATTAAATGATATATTAAAGATACTAACAATCAAGAAATCAATCAGTATTTCCCCTAAATCACTTCTCATTCAATTTTAGAATTTTAAAGAACTTATATTTTATAGAATTTAAGAAAATATTAATCTTAATCAAAAAATTTAAATATTTTAATAATCAATCAAGCAACTAACCAAAGTAGTCGAAATCGTTCCTCGGTGCTACTCGGTTGGGGAGCTTGGAGCGAGGAGGAATAAGTTCGGACTTGGAAATCGCCAAAACTCGGTCTAATACTCGAAATCTATTTATCAATAATTTATATATTGCTCCTCATAAGTCATGATTTGTACCTAATTAAATTTAAGATTTTAAACTATCATGCAATTAAGTGTGTAATATAGTTATATTGAACGTATTTATCATGTATTTAGAGGTTTTCCTATTTTATAAATCCTATATAAGGGTTAATAAAATTTTATTTTTTGATTTTAGTGCATGCAAAGGTAACTCGGAAAAATCGTTAACTCGTTTTGATAAAAAAAATCGGTCCAAATCGGCCGCCTTAATCGCTAAAAATCGGAAAGGCCTTGGAATCGGAAATCACCTCGGTCATATAGCCTGTAGCGATTACTCAGCGAGTAATCGGCCTTAGAGAGCGATTTTTACTACACTGCTTGGGATTTCAAATATGAGAAAATAATCTTCTTCACAACGTTAATGTCAAATTTCTAACTCAACTATTAAAGTTCCTTTTATAATTATGAAATTATAATAAATAATTGGAGTAATAAAAAGAAGCAGGAAAAAGTACCTTCAATCATAATCCTTGATTAAGCATACTGTGAAGATGATGAAATTGTTATGATGGTATATGTTGCTATTTTGATTTTTTTATTTCTTTTAAAGCATATTTTGTTTTGTTTTCCACATTCTATTTCGTTATTCTTTCCGGTAACACAATCCCAAAAACAAAAAGGTAAAATAGTTGTGTGATAACGAGTTACGTATACTAAAACTACCATAAAAAAGAACATGCTCAAAATAGAAAAGTTAATTGTTGTGAGATAACAGAACGTACTTACTAAGAACCGATCACGACTCATAACACATGACAATACCCCACGTAAATCTATCACTTTAACAAGCTAACAACTAATTTGAGATATTTTATGGGTGGCGAGGTATGGTTCCTCCCCACCCAATAATAATAAAAAAAAGAGCCTAAGCAGATCAATCGTTAGTAAATGGAAAATCCAAAATTTTAGGGGAGGCGGTAGCCACTCTTGAGTAATACATAGATCCGTCCCTAACGGCACCCCACGTAAATCTAGCACTTTAACAAGCTAACAACAAATTTGAGATATTTTAGGGGTGGCGAGTTATGATTTTTTCCCCTAAAACTAAAAAAAATCAACCGTTGATAAAGGAAAATTCCAAAATTTTAGGGGAGGCGGCAACCACCTTTGAGGTTTACATAGATCCGTCCCTGTCTCACTGTGTATTGATAGATAGTCTCATTTCGAGATCTTCAAAATTTTGACGTTATCTTACTTCCATATATAGAGATTCATAACATTCCTATTAGATTTTTTTTGTTTTGTTTGGGGGTCATGGATGGACTGTTGTTCAGATAAAGCTATGATCTTTATTCTCATTGCAATTGAAAAAAAGATTAGAGATTTAATTTTTGCATGTTTGATTTGATGTTGAACTCACTTATCAGAATCATGAAGAATTTTTTCATATTTTTCCTGTCAATTTTTTATTTGTTTTCTTGGATGTTAGTATAGTCTATGATGTTAATGGAGGATTGAAGTGATGATTGTTGCATAGTTCATATGAGATTCATCTCTAATTAATTTAAACAAAAAATAGTATTTCGCTTCTATCTGGTTTTGCAGACTCCTAACTCTTAATCAACTGAACTAACGGGAATTCAGTGATATAATGATTTTTTTTTCTTTTGATTTGGTGCACAATTTGGGGATGCCAAATTAAAAATGACCCCTTAGCCACAATCCCTCCATATACAATCGTGAGTATGCCCCTAATTTGTGAAAGTATCCCCCAATTGTACCTTCTTAATCAAATATGAAGTCACGTGCACATCATATATCACGTCCGTTCATATTGTTCTATGACTCTGCATCCTCTATTCACCTCCATTCCTTAAATAACACGAGATCCCCTTTTATTCTTGTTTTAATCTGCTATGCTCGAAACTTTTTCATATGCTAACAAAATCTCCACCATATTCGTTACGTTCTAATTCTTTCTCAACCCTTTTGAACTCAGCCACAAGAACCATGGCTAGCAGTAGAGGCAACTTGGAGGAAAAATGGTTCCCAGATTGCAGCAACAGAAGAGAAGAATTGATTGTGTGGTGTCATGAATTAGGTTTAGGTTTAAAATGGGACATGATTATGGCACCCGGTCTTTAGATACCGACAACCTAAAATGGTAGCGTTGAGTGATAAACTTTGGATGCTCTAGTAATTCCCAGCAAAGATATATTTGGTTGTTCTTTAACATCTGCATGACCGCCAGTAGTGTTCGTCTGTGAAATGACATTTTTTCCCTTTTCGCTCCAAATGACTCCAAAGTACCTAATGAACTCAAAATCAAACATAAGATATATAATTTACAAAAAAATAATAATAAAGAAAACATAAACAATAGATTATGATCAAGGTGTTTTATTATATGTTACAACCTGAATTACTATGTGGATATACTAATTGCGAGTTTAGTATAACAATAATTTTTAATTTTAATTTGAGTTTCTAACATTATAATTGATGTCAACTAGCCATGCTCGTAATTAGTCATGTGCCAAGGTAACATGTCGTAACATCGATAACTACTGGAAAAACAAAAGAAAACTGACATGGGTGGACTTGTTGCTGATATGGATGTTACGCAAATGACAGGATAATAAAGCAGGGGTACGTTGGGTATTTATTTTATTTACACTTTTCAAAGATATAAATTTTTTCATTCATTTGGGTTATGAAATTAAATTAACTAACACCTTTGTATATGTATAATTTCAAAAATCCAAAATACTTTTGATACATCTTCAATTTAGTTATGTTAACAAGAATTTCACATGACAATTTATATACTCTTCGTGGAAATAATCACACGCTAAACGTCAACCACTACCAACAATCGTACAATACACATAATTACACCAAATACTTGCATTTTCCATCTCTAAATAATTAACAAGTATCAAGGATTCAAACCAACTGACATTCAATTCGACTACCGATTTCTTTAAAGGCTACACATATAATAACGATATACTACTTCTACAGATGACAAACATATTATGAAGTCTATTATAACCAAACATTAAAGATTATTTAAAAATTTGATGCCCTCCAAAAAATCTTATACAATCGTAAAATAAACATGATATCAATAATTTGTATTTTTATTTTTGGTCTAATGCGGTAATAACAAGTCTGGAAAGTAATATCAAATTCGATATAAAAATTGGTCATACCTTAAAGGTTCGGTTTGATCTTGAATCGGAAACACGGGTATACAATTGTTTAAGTTCATACAAGGAATTAACTTGGGATATTCTCAGATTTGAGATATTGAGATGGATTGGAAGATTAAAGCTATGGGGGGTCTGTTTGGGCCCATTACAGCCAAAATATAGCAAGTGAAGATGATGTTGATGCTGTCGTTAGAAGATGAAGTTCTTGATTGAGAAATTTATGTTTCTAAGGATCTGAAATGTTGTGGTGTTGGTTATTTTATAATGGTGATGATTTGATTTTTAAAATAAATGGTTTTCAGAATTTGGTTGGATTTGGACAGGATTAAGAGGTCAAGAACTACTAAGAGAAGATGGATGTTGAGGTCTGAGGTTGAATGATTTTGTTATAGGTCTAGAACAACAGAGAATGATTTTGGTTGTTGTCGTTGTTTGAGGTGATGGTTTGATCTGAATTTTGGTAATCAATGGAAGAAACAACAAGGGTTTTTAGCCGAGAAATGAAGGATGAAGGGAGTTTATAAGGAAGAGATATCATCGTTGCTGATTGAATGCATGACTTAGAGTTTGAAGTTTCAGGGAAGGACTAATGACCTGAATCAGCCGAAAGTAACCCAGACACCAATCAAAACTCGGCCTAAATCCGATCCAGGCGAGTTGACTCAATGATCCATATGGGTTGACCAGATGAAGGTACGTCAGTGACCGTCTGGAGATAACGACTGGCCGTTACTTTGACTCAGGTGACCGACGTCACATTTCTGGTGAGAAGCATTTTCCGGCCAATTTTTTGCGACCAATTTTGTAAAGAAATTTCAGATGAGTGTTTTTCTCACATTAGATTAATGTACCACTAGGAAATGGAGTTTGAGAAGACTTGACCTAGTTTTGTAAGTTGGAGAAAGAAGGAAGTGCTATAAAAGGAAACCCTTCTCTGCATAAAAAGGGGGTCTCATATTTTATTATCTCTTTTACATTTATTTTAGGGTTTAGGCATTTTTGTTCTCTTTATTCTTGTCGTGAGCTCTATTAACATGAGTAGCTAGTTTTCTTATATTGGTTAAAAATTATTTTGATTTCATAAAACATGTTTGTTTGATTAAATGAATGAGTTTTGTCTCATAATTATTGAAATTGAAAAAAACGAGGGTACCCAAATACACAATAATCTTTTTATTTCAACCGATAAGTATGATACCAAGTGTGATCGTCTATGGAAAAAGTTGATACAATACGACAACTTGATGTTCACTTGAAAATAGTTACGATACAAGACCGATTGACTATAGGATCAAAGTCAAGTGATTAAGATTTACGTACAAGTGTAATTTACTTTATTATAATAAGATAATTATAATGCGGAAGTAAAGTAAATGATACCGCAAGTTTTTGTTAACGAGGAAACCGAAAAGCCGGGACCTAGTCCATTTTTGAATACTCTTAGAATTAAGCCTTTGCACAAAGTACAATGCAAACTTCGTATAGTTGAGATCAAGTAAAATACACCTAGTTACTTAGTTCATTCAGTATCCTTGCGTCTACGACCTATCGATCACGCACATGAATCCCAAGATAGAAAATCAATCTTGAGTTGTTTTACTGATGCAAAGTATCGAGCACTCAACTTTTTTTGATCATCTTCCAAACAGTAAAGGAACAAAGCTGTTTGGTATCTACTTAAATAATCATTTAAGAAAAAATATTTTGAGTTTTGACAAAGGCTCTTCCGTTTAAACTAGTAAACTCCTTCGTCGGGTAAGATTAACCCAAATCCAAAAATCAGATCTTGATTCACAACTATTAGATTGAGGAAAACCACAAATGATAGTTGTCAATCTATCAAAGATAAGTCGAATCCCGACGACCAAGATGTGTGCACAAATCACGAGATACAAAAACAAATAAGAAATATTTTTTGTCTTCAAATCTTCAATAGCCTTCATATGTACCTGCACACCACAAACTTGAATCCTCTTGTGATCAATCATACACAAAACGAATTTTGTTAATAATGGATTATCACAAGATGTCTTTAGATCTAAAAACAGTTCTAAGATGATACTTTGATATAGTTTGAATGACCCTTATGGAAGAAAAGAATGCTCTCAAGAATAATCAAACTAGGTGCAATCAAAGTTTCAACAACCATTAGTCAATAAATCAATAACGAAAAAAAATAACAATGCAATTATCTAGTTTCCTACCAACGGTACTCGTAGAGATTCTTTATCCCATATAAGTCTTTAAACGAGTGGTCGTAAGAGATTTATCCTAATTAGGGTACTTTCCTTTCCGGATAGACGGCTCCACCAGAAACAACACAGGTGAAGTTTGCCTGACTCTTAGGATAATTTTCCAGATATGCAAACTCAACTATTTATGGACCAAGGTTGCTTGAACAACAAGGAAATTCTGAAACCGAAAATATTCTCAAGATATGCAATAAGTACTTAATTTCTGTTTTCCTATTTCCAACTAATATCCAGCCTGTAATTCCGAAATCTCTCATTAGAAAATATCTAATATTAGTTTAGAACTTAACTAATATAACTTTCCAATATTTATGTTTTGATTTGGTGGAAAATAAAAAGCATATAATCGAAAATTCTTAATTAAAATATTCTCAATGTTTCAGATTGAAATCACCTTGAGTATCAAGGAAACTTTAGACAATAAAAGATTATAATTATACTCATGTCCATATTATGTCGACATCTGGGACTTTCCTAATTAGAAAAACCTAATTTCAAACTCACACAAAACCGTAAAGTAATATGTGAATATGAAGGATCGGTTTGGCTCTTGGGACCGGTTCTACCATGACTCCTAACATAGGTTAAGATCGGTTCTACCAAGTATCCAAATATAGGTAGGGATCGGTTCTACCATGACTCCCACCAATAGATAAGATCGGTTCTATCAAGACTCCTAATATTGGTAAGGATCGGTTCTACCATAGCTCTCAACATAAGTCAAGATCGGTTCTACTGTATATCCCAAACTAGGTAAAGATCGCTTCTACCATAGGTATCAACATAATTCAAGATCGGTTATACCAGAGTTATTACCCAGGTTTCGAATTGGTCATCCAATAGATTCTTCAATGAAAACCGGACCAAAACGCCTATTGATTTCCTTTCGATTACGAAACAAGTTTTGTATATGTACTTCCTTTACATATATGTAATCAAACATAGTTTACTAGGATGAAATCGCACATATTCCAATACACAATCAAGTAACGGGTTACATAGATTATGTCGATGTACATTTACGAAGTTCAAAAGATAAACATTATACTTCATAATCAAATATTCACCCTTGACACTTTGATCATACAAGAATGATCAAGTCTAATACTAGAGTATTAAATATAGTCTCAAATGTTATGTTTTCAATCTTAAACGACTTGAAAGCAACGATAGTAATGGAAACAAGTCAAGTCAGTATCACAATACCTCAATTGGAAGGAATGATGTCTTCGTTGTCGTCTTCATGTCTTCACATCTTCAGGTTTTTAGAGTAACTTTCTAATCTCAAGTTTAGATTAATACTTGTATGTATCAACATTTCTAGACTTTCTAGTCTAACCTAAACGAAGATGGTCTCTAGTACATTTAATCAAGCGACTTCTTTTGGGGCACTGGCCGGTTGTTAGCTCCATGAGGCATCCTTTGGTTATTCCAATCATAAGCAGTAAATAGTCCATAATGTTTGCAGCTTTGACATAGAAGATATGTGCTCATAATGTCTATGTAATAATGGTACCTTATACTGCAAAAAGGGCACATAGTCCATAATGTTTGCCGGCTATTAGCATACACCGGTTGGGTCTGTTGTTGCTGTTTTTGTTGGGGAAGATTCATACGCTTGAATAGTGCTTCCATCTCGGTGCTCACGGGATTTTTGCTCGGATAGTTATTCATTATTGGATGATTTAGACATTTGAACAATAATCAAAGATTGTTGCAAAGCAAAACAAAATGGATTTGTATATAAATCATCATCAAAATATAAATGTTTTTCTCATTCACAGCATTGGCTTACGTTGTGTAGGAAGGTGTCCTAAGATTATAAATTTCACATTTCATCACTTGATGAGACAAAATAAATTGAGTTTTGAAATATACTAAAACATGACAACCAAACTTGACATACCGACGCATAGTGAGTTCAAACGAGCAATACTCTAACAATTGTTGTTCATGTTTCACTAGAAATATCATCATGTATGATTTGATTGTTTGTTTAGTCAAGTTGCAAATTTGTTGAACTCATATTCATATCTATAGTTATATTAGGGTTTATTATACGGAAAAGTGATAAATTCCTGATTGCAAGTAGCATAATTGTGGTTATTGCTTGTAGTGATATATCCTAATAATCGCAAGTGAATCATGACCTTTGTTAAATTGTTTGCGCAATGTATTTCAATTGCATTGATTAGCATAAATCTTAATGCTTCATGGGAATTGAACTTAATTAGTGCGCTTTCCACGTTAGGTTATTCTTTTGGTAAAATTCATATTTGCGACGTTTTATGTAAGTGTGATGAAATCAGGAAATTTACGGGATATTCTTGCAATCAATATTTTCTAGGGATTTTTATAAAAAAAAAGATTAAATATTGTTCCAAGCTAACTTGAATCATGATTTTGATTGCGAACAATAAATTGTCCTTAACCAAAATTCTTCAAGTATGAACAAATGTTCATTAAGCTTAGTCATTATATTTTGAGAACTAATTACCAAGAAAAACTTGATTCGAAATTCTTGAATATGCATAATAGTCTAATTAGTTACGTGACGTCGTCTCATAGATAGAAAGATGAATATCACTTGAGAAATAGGTGGTTCAGTCTTCACTTACCTTTTGTTGATGAAGTTCTCCAAAAGCTTCATTTGATTTTCGCCTTCAAACAGTAGAACACAATAATGACTGTCGTGATCCAATGTTTCTCAACCACATTTATATCTTAGTACGAGATTTAACTAATTGTATACTAGAAATCAAGATATAGTTTCGACAACAAGCTTGAGATAGCAACACTTGTGAGTTCGACCGAGCAATGCTCTAACAATCTCCCCTTTTGCCAATTTTAGTGACGAAACTGTCAATACATATATATGAAAAAGTAAATCTTTGAAAGCTCCTCGAATCCATCATGCTTGATCTCATTGGTTTCTTCAACTCCTTGGACTATTCGTTATTTCAATTTGCAATGATTCTGAACGTGTTCAACTCAACATCGTTGTTTTTGAAGATCCGTAGCAATAACAACATTGGAAACGAATATTCTCAAACGTCGTTATACAAAAATATAGTATTATTATCCTCTCCAAAGTTCATTGTATCCCAACTCTGAAGTAATACTACGGTGATATGTTTCTCCCCCTTAATCAATACTTACATCTTTTGCATAATAGGTTTCACCTATAGATTATTGATTCACTCCCGTTACCTAATGACCCGTAAACCACATGTTTGTAGTATTAAACTACTAAATAATTCTCCCCCTTTTTGTCAATAAAATTTGCAAAGGTATGGAAATCGTAGGATCGTAATGAAACAACCAAAAGATATTTCAGGATTCAAAGGTTTTACATATCAACTTTATTTAGATGATTTCATAGTACGAAAATACTTAACACTCATCTAGGAGATTTAAGATACAAGCATTCCCTTTAAATTCGACAGCCACAAACCGCACAAAGATATACAGTTCATTTAAGAACTCTCCCCTGTTGGATGTCATTCCTAAGAGAACAACATGAGTGACCTTGCTTTGAGAAAAAAAAAGGATTTTTTCGGACATTAACAGATCACACAGATTTGTATCCGGAAAATCGACTTAAAAATAATCTCAACGCCAGTTACAGACAAAAGATAATTTTAATCGATATGACTCAACATAAGAAAATCTTACGGAGTGTGTCAAGCAGTAAAAACACAAAAGTGTGATCACGGGTATATCGATACTACGAGAAAATTCTCAAAGAGTTTGTTTTATTTTCCGTTTATAAAAACATAATAGATTTAACTTCTGAGCTTATATGAAATATCAGCTCGATTCAAAAAAAACGTAAATGCACATATATTTCATAAGAATCTTGCAATAATTAAACCTATAATGATTACATGCCGGAAGTTCATCTTCCAACAACTCTAGAATTTAAATAAATAAATCTAAAAGCATGCAAGATGAAAAACGTTGGAAATAGCTTGTATAATCACAATTTTTGCTATACCAAACCCTAGTTATCCTTCTCAAAAGTAAGAATAAATTCTCACAAGAAGTTTCATGGTTATTTAAAATCTTTGAAAAATTCTTTATCATCTCCAAACTCATTATCAACGACTGGCATAGGAACATGCAGTTCATGAATGAAAGAGTTAGCTCCAACAACATACTATTAATTATTACATGAAACTAGTTGGAAGCCTAACAAGCTAAGCTCCAACGACATACTACTACACTAATTGAACAGGTTGCTGTACTATCCTACCAGCGAGGCTCATGGGTAACCTAGCCAAAGGAGCCGAAGCAGATGGGGGGCTGAGATTGTGTCACAAGGGGGGCAAATTAACTCTACCTTCCATGTTAATTTCTGCAATATTACGCCATTGGGGGCTCGAACCTGGGACCTCCTGGAACACATGAAACTTTGGGGAACGAGGATGACCAGCTGAGCTAGGTGCCCGTTCTTGTTTTCTAATCACTAATGCTAATAGCCTAATTTAATTTTTTATGGAAATTTATAGGTGAGATGACAACCTGTAACCTTTTTTCCTTGTAATTTGATAGGGCATTTTCTTACAGTTAGGAATGACAATCTCTAGATATCTTTCGGAGATTGGATATCTTGCATATTTGGGAATTTCCGTCTCCTTGACTAACCTGTTGAAAGTGTCAGTTGCACTTGCTTCAATCAACTGTTAATTTTTGGGTCTTGTATTATATTGTTCTGTTCTGTTCACATATATATGGTTACACTATCAGTCTGAGGTGTTAGCTCTTCTTGCCGCCATGAAAGACCGCATATGTAATTGCTTAAAGATATAACTTGGCTGGTTTGAGATTACTTAAGCTTGACTAGGTTGACATCTCTCTCTGCTTTAGACATTACCTGTTCCAAGGCAGTTAGCATCTGCATTAGACAATACCTGTTTACCATTGAGAACTAAGGTAGTGAGTGTCTTAGCTGCCACCTGCCAAATACCATTGAGAACTAACTAAGCTGTTAGATTGTTTTTACTGGTCCAGTAAGAAATTTTTGTATTATCAGGATCTCTTATCTTCCTCTTTTCTAAAGTTGCCGCCTTTTTTTGGCTGTTTTGCTGAACCCTGATCTCTCTTACCTGGTGCTTCCGTTTGTATTAGTTAGTCTTTTATACTTCCTTTCATGTGTGTCGCTACCATCTATAGTCTTTCTTGTAGTCATCTCTTTAATTTTACCAGTTATCATCCATCTATGTAACAGCACCCTTTAGTGTATATCGACCACAGTATTACCACTATAGTTCTACTTAGTTCTTTTTCTCTTGTTTACTTTTTAAACTTACCCTTGTAATTATAAGTTCCTCCGCATGTTCCTTCCCCTTGTCTCTATTCTAGCTCTCTAATTTGACCTACTGCTGCTTTTATTGCTCATCTTCTTGCATTCTCTTCCCTTTTATCTTGTCCCTTTTGTGTTATTTCTTTTTCTTCTAAAGAATCCCCTTTTATCTTTATCCCCTTTTGAACAGGCAAGGGGATAAAGAATCCCCCTGCCGAATGCCTCTTGATGGTACAAAACTGTTAAAAGGACTACCATTAAGGAGTAAAGAAATTGATGTAGTTCCTGTACAAAGGAAGACATTCAAATCTACAGAGCAGTTTTACATTGGTAATCGGCACACAATGTTTCTGACCTTGTTGTTAATTGTTTGTCAAAGCAGAGCAAGATTATCAACTGTCATGGAAGTGTGGAACTAAACTATGTCTAGCTTGTTTGTATTTGTTTATGTGGGGTGTATATATACCATTTTGTTCCTGCTACGATTATACTACTTTTTGTGTATTATGTAAGAAAAATTCGTTTAAGACTGACCACTTGCATTTTCTCTATCTTCTTTCTCTACTCTGAAATAGATCCACTGCGAGCGCCTTAGTAACTCTATGACTGCAGCCAGTTTAGCTAGAATAGTTAAAGTCAAATATTATGATTGTGCTCAAATATTTCGGAGCTGCAATTAGATAAACAGAAATTGTTATAAATAGTTAAAGTCAGAAATAACAAAGTTTAGCTAGTTTTCCATACCAAATGAAGAATTGCTCGCGAAAATCCGTATCTTGGATGCTTTTCTTAATACATTGGTGCATTCGCCATAGATGTGGAAGCATTTGCAGCAATTGGGTTGTAGCCACAATTGTGGTCTACCCAGGCGGATGGAACAACCGTATGTTTGGTAATTTCTATAATAGAACATCCAAGACCGCTAAGAACCTGCAAACAAGCATGCAAAATTTTGGTATAAGCAATGAAAGAACTCCGAAGAGATATCTCTTAACCAACCATGCACGATAGATACCTTAGTGAGGTGAGAATGTCACCCACTAAAGCGTCTGCAAAGAGAACCTTTTTAGCAGTAAAAGAACTTTGAAGTCTCATGATCAAATATAAACGAGATGATCAGTAGAAGAAGTCTCCCCATGAGCAGATAAGAGTTGCATATACAAGGTATAGGAGACCCTACAAAAGTTGATAATAACAAATGAAGAACACAGAACAAAGAATACACTCAACAATCAAACTGAAGAGTAGATTGTTACCAGTACTCCATAGGCAATGTATCGTCGCGGCGAAACCGGTTCATACACAAAGACAAAAACCAGCAAGCTCGATAGCATCAGAATCACCAAGAGTGATGTGCACTGGAACAATAAAATAACAAAATTTAGTCGTGTTCCAATACGGAAGATACTGCATTATGGAGTGGGAGTACTCAACATTTTCTCGGGGTTAAGGAACCCCCAACAAAACATAACCAAAAAAAAAACAAACCATCCTATAGTAAACTAAATTCATATCCTCCTCCATAATCTTCTGAAGCTCAAAACTGAAATCACTAGGATCAATATGAACAAACATCTCTCTAGGATGCAAAGCTTACTCCATATGGGCTTAGGGTGCTTACTAGTGAACAGATTGTACACTGCCATATAATCAGTGCCAATATGGACCTTAGGCAAATTTAACTTCACTGCCAACTTCGTAAGCGATCTCAACTCCCTGCATTTCATGAGTGAAAGCAGATTCAGGGCCAGTAGCAGCTGTAACATGATCTCCCTAACTCAATGGAAAGGAAATCGAGTAGAGAAAAAAGATCAAGAAAGTTCTTCACCTGCTGCTGTTGTTTCTTGAGTACTCATCTCGAGAGTGGGGATTTTCCACCAGAAAGAAATAAAGTATACGCGTCAAATTTTTGATGGCTGATATATATGCACTGCCAAGTTTACACCATGGATACACTTTATTTATACACGCGTCTACATCTCAATCGTCTAATTCTGGCGCTCAATTTTCTTAGGTTCAAACTTCGATTTGGGTGTTTGGCAACCCTTCCCCTTAGAAGTCATTTTTCGACTTAAGTCGATAAGTAAAAAGTACGTTCAACTTATGGTAGAGAAAAACTGTTATTTTATTGGAACAAAGACTTCTGACTTATTTCCTCCACAACTCTCCATCTCCCGTCCACACCTCTTCATCTCCCGTTCATTTCTATCTCTGTTTCAAAAAGACCATTCTCTATTCCATTTTAGTCGGTTTCAAAATTATGTCCAGCTTTTGTTTATAATCATAATTTTCCAATAAACTTTCTAATATACCCTTAAGTTTGTTATATTCATAAATTCTTTTTTAATGGGACCCAATCTAAAATATTAATGAAATCTGTATAATGAAAGAAACAAATATATCCTTCTTTCCTTTTCGAAGACAATGTATATGGTTCCAAACTAAATTCATTTTTATCTCTATAATCTTTTCATCTTCTTTTCTTTCTTCCAAACACCATTTTTTTATCTCTATAATCTTTCATCTCTCTTTTTTCCAGACACCGTGGACTATGAAAAGCTAACTTACCTGCTTTGACGCACAATGTTCACAATGTTTTCTCTTTTACTTTGGTGATACTATTTCCATAAATCGGATATATTTAATTATTTTTTTTATTTCCGATTTACAATCACATATCAATTTTTGGTAGTTTTTATTACTAACATTTTTATTGAAATAAATTAGGCAAGTACTTGAGAGTAGGCATGTAAACTACTACGGCCTTTTTAATATCTTGACAAAGTCAAAGCGGACTATCTTTTTGAAACGAAGGGAGTATTTCACATAAAAACCCTAGTAAAATAGGATTGTAACGGGGTATCATTTTCAATACAATGTTTCGTTGATTGCTTCTAAACTGGTATGAAATTAGGAATTGATATTAGAGAATCCCACATAAAAAGGCTAATTGTTATGTATTTTCTTCTGATTGTTCACTCTTCAAAGTACTAATTGTTTTCTTGAAGTTGGACATATATTTTATACTCTCTCCATGGAAAATTAGTTGAGCTAATCATTTTTTAATTTTTTCCTATTGATAGTTGACTTTATATTATTTGATAGTCAATACATGTTATTGACTTTGCGCTTAGTACATGTCATTCAAGGCAACTTGTTGAGGTTTGCTCTGGAAATCGGGAGACTGTAATGAGTCAATTCAGTGACTAAATTTTCTTAAAATATTTGTCATTTTCATGAATTATATAATTTGATTTTGCGCAGTTTTCATATGCTGATCTAATCTATATTCACTTTCTGATTATGTTATTCTTAATCTAATCATTTTTCCAGTAATTTTCTTAATATCTCTTATTAAAAACATCTGTTTTAATTTTTAAAAATGAATTTCTAACTTTTCCTGTGTTCTCCGTAATGTGCTTGCAGTTTGGATTATCTCTTATGCTGTTTGCTTTTACGTTTGTTGTTGTGATTATTGTGTTTGCTGAGAAGTTTGCTAATCGTTTGAAAGCTGGCATGTTTGTGATTATGTCTCTTGTTTGCTATGGAAGGAGATGAAGGATCGGTACAGTTCACTGAGTCATTCTCCTCATAGATCCCGCTCTCTGAAGAATTCAAAAATATTCAAATTCCGTAATTCATGCCGTAGTCAACAAGTTTATTCCCTTTTTTTTTGGGGTTAGTTAGTCGACAACTGCAAGCCTTTCCATATATCTAAATCTAGGCAACACATTTTCTACCATATTTCTTGCCAACAATATAACCTGTATATCCCATAATTATAGTGCTTACCATATACCCACTTGTCTTCAAGATATATATTCTTATAATATACATTTTGAGCATAGAAACATAAACCCTAGAAAACTCATAAAAGGAAAAATGGAGGGAGAAGATGCAAGCCAAGTTGGTGATCTTGTCAACAAGTTCAAGTAAGCGGTACTGGATTTAGGTAACACTAATGAAGTTGTGGTTGTTCAATCAAAAAACAATCAAGAGAATGGAGAGGAAGGTAAATGGGAAGCCAGTGCCATTGGTAAAGTTATCACCGAAAGAAAATGAGTTATAATATGGTTGAAAAATACATCAAGTTCACTTTGCCTTTCATTTATGCTGAAGAAGTCAAAATAATGGAGGTAGATCCTAACACTCTGATCTTTAAATTCATTGAATGAAATCTCTTGAATAAGGTTATAGATGAGAGACCATGGAGTATCAATAAGAAGCTTCTAGTATATCACGATCTACGTGAAAATTGGGTCTCAGGAAGCAACTCTGATCTCTAAGGATAGAGATGGACTGGGAGAACAGAAGATTTCAGAGAGAAAAGATATTTTGATTACTAATTTTCATGAGAAAGCAATTATAGAAGATTGAAGCTTATCAGGGAAAAACAACCTCAAGTACCGGAACATGCCACTCACACGCCTATTATTACTAAGTTTACTAAATAACATTTTGTCTTACCTCAACAAGTGGGACATCCCATAGCCGAGGCATGACAAATCCCACTCCTTCAAAATATCCTTGTCCTCAAGGATATGAAATGAGCTCGACCAACGAAGAGGGCAGTTGTCGCAGATTTGGAGCTTCATCTTGCATACCGTAGGAAATGTTAACTTCACAAGCTTCAACACCCGGAACCATGAAAAGCTGAAACCATTCTTTTGAACTGTATGAATCAAACTTGGTTGTATTCCTTCCCCAAAAGTAGTCGATGTTCCACCCTCAGAAGTGATTAAGTTTACTGTGCTTAATACTCCAAGGAAAGCAGATTCAGTATCTTCATAATTTGCGTATTGGTGGGGACTAACAAGAGCACTACTTGCAACAATAACACTTTTGGATATGGTCCCATGACAGTGCTGAACAATAACTTCAAAAATTGCATTCCAAATAATTGTATAAGTACCTTTCCGCACAGCAAGTATACATTCATTACCCGCTGGAGAATGAGCATTAACTTTCATATAAAGTTGCAGTCGCAAGTAGATATTCTCTTCTAACACTAAGAACTCCTCCTTCCTATATACTCCAACTAAACCTTCAAGCTTGAGATTCATCATTAATATATCCAGGATGCAATAAATTGCAGCTCTACTAGTTACTCTGAACTTGTGCATAACAACTCCGATGACACGTCTTCTAACTGAATTAGGAGTTGTAGTTGCAAAGCGAGATGAGAATTTCTGAAATTGACTGGTCATCATGGAGTTAACAGCCTACTTTTTCCCTTGTGGTGCTGAGTCATTAGATGTGGAGGTCCGTAGTTCATTAAAAAATTGTTGTGCATCGATTATAAAATATCCAGCTGCCTTTACAAAGTACTTGTTACAAATCTTATGTCTTATAACCAATGATAACTACTACCATCCACGACTTGGGAAGAGCAAACAATCAACAGAAAAATTTGAGTTATCTAACCTGAGTGTGTGTCTATCAAAGATATTGCTCTTATACCTCCAGAAGTACTGCAAGTATATGGAAGAGTTTGGTACCAAAATTTCATTAGATGAACACTCTTCAAGACCCAACCCTGTAATAAATTCTTCTTCACAGATAACTATGATTGCCTTTATAAGACTGCCTGTTTGAGTTACCAAGATGGTTACCATGAAAACTGTAACTTCTAGGTGAGTGCAAGAAAAATTAATCCCCACAAGCATCTTCTTGATTCCCACCATTCTTACACTGACTTCCTTCCAGCCTGAACACCAAGGATTATAATAACAAACCATAGAACTAGGTACTCTAGGTTGTAACTCAGTGACAATACATTCATAACTACTGCCCTTTCCCATACTCCATAACCACAAACAAAACCATTGGTATTCCGACCACAGAAGATAAACATATATTATTGTCTTTGTGAGGATCACCCAATGAAACATGGTCGAATATTTATCCATTCCCAGAATATGAAGTATCTCTTTATGTTCATACTTATCACACTAACCCTCAGCAACTCAATATACACATCTTCTATAGCATCAGATAATCCTTGTTTGTGTTGCAGAGAAATAACATTTTCTCTTCTGCTCGAACTCACGATTACACCCCAGGAATTTTAAATACACCCCTTCTCAATTTCGAAACAACCTTGAACTTTGCTGTCTCAGCAAAAGATGGGTAAAAATATTCATGACAACTTCTAAAAATCTTCACAAAAACATTAACTTCATCAATTACGCTGCTACCTGCAACCCTACGGATCAATCTATAGTCAATTTCTAACAATCTTCCTCTATCCCACACCCTTCCAGCAAAATCCTGTCCACAATATAAACATTCTTCACTACTCAAACTCCCTGCATTGTTAGGTTCACTCTCATTTTTCACAAGAAGAATAACTTTATCCCAGTGAACACCAACTTGTTGTGATAGTTCATCAAACTGTGAAACATCACGAGTGTCACCAATTTTAACATTCTTAGACACTTCATGTGCTCAAAAATCGAGTCTAAAGGGTACCCAACTTCCAAGTTTAGCTCACAAACAGATTTTCCCTCATAATTATCCATAAAAATCAACTTATCATGTACTATCAAACTAAAAATAAGTGAATCAGAACTGAGATGAGTACTGCTTGTATGGTGATAAAAATACCTCATGATTAATTCAAACAACTTCCCTCGATCAAATAGCGTTCTAGCGAGAATCAGGCTATCACAGAAACATTTTCCACTTCCTACACACATAAGAAATAGCCGACCAACACTCATGCTAGTGCAGTTCAATCGATTCTCACTTGTGTTTGAAGTTGCAACAACAAAACTCTCCCGAACGTGTACCATTTGAGTCAGAAAACTATCTTGAAGAATTTCCTGTGCAATAACAAACTCAATTTCTCTTGTCACTTGAAGTACCAAAAGAGTTAAACATTCCACAGAATACCATCTTGTGGTGATATTTTATCAACCAGCTTGCTAGGATCCCTACAATCACCATTTTTAACAAACAAGTATACAACATAACAATTGTCTTTACCTTTAACCAACACCAATACAACTGAATTTGTAAACCTTGAATCCAATTTGTACCCCTGTCGAAGAACAAGCTCATAATTGATTGTAGAATTATCCCCAACATAACAAGGATAACTTTTAGTATCTTCAAACTCTCTCCCACGATCAAATATCACTCGTGAAAAAGCGGGGGTCTAACAACCACACCCAATATTTCGCTTAACAATCTGTATGGAAAAACTCCAATATACTTTATAGAGAATCAACTAGACAGTCAGACTCAATCTAGATAAAAATTATATCAAATAGTTTATATCTCAATCTCTCGATTTGATATATACTAAAGCAAATAGAAATCTGCGAGTCTTTATCAAATACTAGAGAGATAACTTGGATGGTACCAAAGACCAATATCCAAGTGTCAATTAATTTAAATCAACAACCAAAAGGTCGGATATTCTAATTAATTCTACAATGCAAAACCTGTGATATTTCAATTATATAACAAAATATAATGCGGAAAAGAAATAACACAGTCACCAGAATTTTGTTAACGAGGAAACCGCAAATGCAGAAAACCCCCGGGACCTAGTCCAGATTGAGCACACACTGTATTAAGCCGCTACAGACACTAGTCTACTCCAAACTAACTTCGGTCTGGACTGTAGTTGAACCCCAACTAATCTTACACTGATCCAAGGTACATTTATGCTCCTACGTCTCTGATCCCGGCAGGATACTACGTACTTGATTCCCTTAGCTTATCTCACCCACAACTAAGAGTTGTTACGACCCAAAGTCGAAGACTTTAGTAAACAAATCTGTATCACACAGAAAAGTCTATCGTAATAGATAAATCCGTATCCCATGAATATACCTACGAGTTTTGTTCTGTCCTTTGATAAATCAAGGTGAACGGGAACCAATTGATAATCCGGACTTATATTCCCAAAGATCATCCTAGTATTAACAATCACCTCACAATAGTCTTAATCGACGCAGCGAAAAAAGATATTGTGGAATCACAAACGATGAGACGAAGATGTTTGTGATTACTTTTTATCTTTCCTATCAGAGATAGAAATCTCAAGCCAATTATTACAATTGTACTCGTACGATAGAAACAACAAGATCAGATCACACAACTACGATAACATAGTAACGGTCTGGCTTCACAATCCCAATGAAGTCTTTAAGTCGTTAACCTGGTTTAGAAGAAGAAACCAAAGGTTAAAGAAGAATCGGCTCTAATAGAGCTTAGCACAACTAGTATCACACATAATGTGAGGGGATTAGGTTTCCCAGTTGCTAGAGTTCTCTCTTACATAGTCTTTCAAATCAGGGTTTGCAATCAATGTTAGCTTAGTAACAAGCATTCAATATTCACTATTAGATGAAAACCTGATTAGATTAAAGCTAATATTTATCAATCGTTAGATCGAAAACATAGCTGTTATACACAAATGAAATGCACGTTTCTAGGCTTGTGTAACCGTACCCAAACTTGTACATTAGTTGGTTCAACAATAGTTAACCAAATGGTTAGCCATATGATCACTTTCATATCAACCATATTCTTCTTCACCATAACTAGTTCAAATGACTCAAATGAACTAGTTAGAGAGTTGTTCAATTGCAAGGAAATATCATGTACTACACAAGACACAATTGAAGCAAAAACGATTTGATTCACTTGAATCAGTTCATGAACTATATAGCCACGGTTTGCAGTTGCCTTCCTTAGTTAATATAAATAAGTTCACAAGCATCGTTTTTAGATATAACCTACTCAAGTTCGCGGACTGGGTTCGCGGACTTAAGTTCCCGGATGAAGTTTACAAACTCGAGCAGAAATTCTCGGGTTTGAGAACTTCTCCAGTTCGTGGACTGAGTTCGCGGACTTAGCTCACGCACTACTCCGGTTCACTTGATCAACAAAGTTCTTTCAATCTCATAGAATTTCTTTAAAAGCTGTGGGAAAGCATTCCCATCAAAGTCCACCTGCTCTCTGAGAACCATATTTTCCTCCCGAAGTTCAGCAAGTTCTTCTCTAAGACGAGATAGTTCTCCATCTGCTGGAGTATTCTGGGTTCTTGGGTTGACCCTGATTGTAGAGGGCCTCATTTTCTCAATGCTAGACATGCTCAGATCAGCTGGTCCTCTAAGATCGGAACCAAAAACAGGAATATTAAAACAACCACAAATTCTTGAGATGAGACAAGGAAAACCTGGTGTCTTTCCTGTATCATGTCTGACACTTATCATTTGATCAATGATAATTCCACAGAAGTTGATATTTCTATCTTCAACAATGTAGTAGATGAACTCAGTAAGTCCTCTGGTCCATGAATTTCTGTCACAAGTGTTGGGCATCATATTTGCCACAATAAGTTTAGCAGCAACTTTGAGAAACAATCATGCTCCTCTCACATGGACCTTACCATCATTGCGAGTTAGGTCTTTTTTCAAACAATCTGTTAGACAATACTTCTGGTGGAAGTCTACCAAACTCAGGAGGAGGATATCTTTCACCTCCAATGGGCACATCAAGCAGATAGGAGATAACATAACGATCCACAGAAATAATGGTTCCTCCTACTATGGTTTTGAAGGAACAAAGAGCAGTGTTTTCATCATGAGTGTTAGCATAAAACTGAAAAACCATATCAATAAGAACACTCCCTAAAGGTCTATGAATAATTCCCCAAGCATGCTTACTAAAAAACCCAACCAAGCCTGAAACATCTATTTTGGCTGCATCATAGAACCGTTCACGGATGGGTGTTTTGTTTTTTAATACTCGGTATCGTTTGCAAGCAGCAGGGTTAACAAACCTAGCACCAATACTAGAATCAAAAAGGGATTCATCTCTAGTTTGATGGCTCGAACTTCCTACTTCCCTAGTTCTTCTTCTACTCATGATTGCAAAACTTGCAAGAAGGAATTGTGACACTTACTTGGTTTGCGAACTGTTTCCAATGGCAGATATGCAAACTGTTGACGGCTACAAAAACCAATTGTAACCCAAAGTATGCGAGCTTCTCCTGAGATTAATGATGCAAACCAAAATCAATTTGGAAGAATCGATGAAGTCGGAAGAGGGAACAATTGGGTTTCTTCTTCGTCCTCGAACTGAAGAGGTGAGGAAGAAGGGTGAAAGAATCGAAGTGATTCTTTTTCTCTTTTATGTATCAAGAGAACCAAGTTGACACGTTAGAGAACTGGATTAGCTCATGAACCGGTGTTGGTTAGAGTGTGTGAAATACACATGTACAGGCTAAGGGCTCGTTTGGAGCAACCATGGAGCAATAGCACAATTATTCATTAATAATTTTTATAGGACATATATATTTTGCACATCATGACACCAAGACAGAGCTTCTTTCCAAGAGTTTTTACAACTCATAATGTTGCGATTCTTCTAGAATCTGATTTTTATAAGTCTATCAAAGAATTTTAACAGAACCCAAAGATTATTGAGTAACTGATTTCTCTGCTTCCAACTAAATTGAGACAGTTTATGTAGACAATTCTTACTATTTCATAGAAATATTTTTTTAACAAAAATCGTTCTGGTGTCTTCAGAGAAAAACGGATCAGGAATTGAAATCTGAATAAATTCATTATTTGAGGTAACGTACTCAGTTGACTGAGATTTAAACTCTTCTTTTAAATCAATTAGTTTGTTACAACTATTTGAGTTACACAAAAGAGGAGCGTTTCTCTCATTGATTAGTAAACCAATGTCCACTTCAACATAAACATTATTCATCGAACTTGATTTAGCTTGTCAAGAGATTCTTGTTCTTTTTGGAGATATAAATCAACATCTGGTGGTGCATTTATTGAGATAGCACTACTGTCCATAGAGTCAGATCGCTACAAACACAGACTTGTAAGGTCTTAAACGTATTTGCCTGCTATGGTACCAATTGGAAAAGCAGGGGTCTAAAGACCACACCCAATATTTCGCTTAACAATCTGTATGGACAAACTCCAATATACTTTCTAGAGAATCAACTAGACAGTCAGACTCAATCTAGATAAAAAGTATATCAAAGAGTTTATATCTCAATCTCTCGATTTGATATATACTCAAGCAAATAGAAATCTATGAGTCTTTATCAAATATTAAAGAGATAACTTGGATGGTACCAAAGCCCAATATCCAAGTGTCAATCAATTTAAATCAACAACCAAAAGGTCGGATATTCTAATTGATTTAACAATGCACAACTTGTGATATTTCAATTATATAACAAAATATAATGCGGAAAAGAAATAACACATACACCAGAATTTTGTTAATGAGGAAACCCCAAATGCAGAAAAATCTCGGGACCTAGTCCAGATTGAACACACACTGCATTAAGCCGCTACAGACACTAGTCTACTCCAAACTAACTTCGGTCTGGACTGTAGTTGAACCCCAACTAATCTTACACTGATCCAAGGTACAGTTATGCTCATATGTCTCTGATCCCGGCAGGATACTATGTACTTGATTCCCTTAGCTGATCTCACCCACAACTAAGAGTTGCTACGACCCAAAGTCGAAGACTTTAATAAACAAATCTGTATCACACGGAAAAGTCTATGGTAATAGATAAATCCGTCTCCCACGAATATACCTACGAGTTTTGTTCAGTCTTTTGATAAATCAAGGTGAACATGAACCAATTGATAATCCGGACTTATATTCCCGAAGAACATCCTAGTATTATCAATCACCTCACAATAGTCTTAATTGACGCAGCGAAAAAAGATATTGTGAAATCACGAACGATGAGACAAAGATGTTTGTGATTACTTTTTATCTTGCATATCAGAGAGAGAAATCTCAAGCCAATTATTACAATTTGTACTCGTACGATACAAACGGCAAGATCAAATCACACAACTACGATAAAGTAGTATCGGTCTGGCTTCACAATCCCAATGAAGTTTTTAAGTCGTTAACCTGGTTTAGAAGAAGAAACCAAAGGTTAAAGGAGAAACGACTCTAGCTTAGCACAACTAGTATCATACAGAATGTGTGGGGATTAGGTTTCCCAGTTGCTAGACTTCTCCCTTATATAGTCTTTCAAATGAGGGTTTGCAATCAATGTTAGCTTGGTAACAAAGCATTCAATATTCACGTTAGATGGAAACCTGATTAGATTCAAGCTAATATTTATCAACTGTTAGATCGAAAACATAGCTTGTTATACACAAATGAAATGCACGTTTCTAGGATTATGTAACCGTACCCAAACTTGTACATTAGTTGGTTCAACAATAGTTAACCAAATGGTTAGCCATATGATCACTTTAATATCAACCATATTATTCTTCACCATAACTAGTTCAAATGACTCAAATGAACTAGTTAGAGAGTTGTTCAATTGCAAGGAAATCTCATGTACTACACAAGACACAATTGAAGCAAAAACGATTTGATTCACTTGAATCGGTTCATGAACTATATAGCCACGAATCGCAGTTGCATTCCTTAGTTAATATGAATAAGTTCACAAGCATCGTTTTTAGATATAACTTACTCAAGTTCGCAGACTGGGTTCGCAGACTTAAGTTCACGGATGGATTTTACAAACTCCAGCAGAAATTCTCGGTTTGAGAACTTCACCAGTTCGCGGACTGGGTTCGCGGACTGAGTTCGCAGACTTAGATCACGCACTACTCCGGTTCACTTGATCAACAAAGTTCGCAAACTTTGGTTCAAGGAATAAGGACTTGTACATATATGTGTTTCCACAATAATGCTTATATCCTCCGATGGTTATATAATTTAAACTCTCATTTAAATCATTGAAACATTCTCAGAGGACGTTATATAGTTGTTATTCACAAACCATTTTTCGTCAGAGCAATTTTCAAAGTGATTGAAACATAACATGACTTTCGTCACTAGGTAAAGATGAACTTGGCTAAAGAGAAAGCTTACCAACACATATTTCGAGAAATAGATAGGCGAGATAAACTCGTCTCGAAATACCAAATGTGTATAATCTAAGTCTATATAGCAAAACGACTTTTGTCTCAAGATAGGAGATAAATAGACTTTTGAGTGATAGATAAGTTCAAGTCTCCACATACCTTTTAGTCGATGAAGATCCACCAGTTCCTTGAGTAGTCCTTCGTCTTGTATGATGATTTCCATGGAGTTCTTGAGCTCAACTACACTTTCTATCCTAGTCCGAGACCTTAGCTATAGTAGACTTTAAATCAAGACTTATAGTTTTGATCACGAACATTGACAAACATGCTTGAGATAGCAACGCATGCGAGTTCGACCGAGCAATGCTCTAACAACTCGTACAAAATCAAAACTAGGTAATACAACAAACACAGAAGTAATTAGAGATATAAGTAAGCTGGATATTACCTTGAATGATCGGAAAAGATAAGAAGTAATTTGACTAAGGTTACCAACTGTGATAATCTTCAAATCTCCAAATATTTGAAGTTCATCATTAAAATTCGGATTTAACGCATTGAAATTAGTTACCTCATGAGTTATAGCTCCTTTAACTTGAAATTCCACCACAAAATTAGTACAAGGAATGAAAGTTTTACCTTCCTGATAATCCAAAAACGTTGAATTTCCATTGCGTTCCCGAACTTCAACTTCAAAACTAACGTCATCCATATTCGAGAATTGAGTTTTGGTGGATCTACGATTTCCTTCACCTGCTAGATTTGAATCTATAGAAACTGAAGAATGGATGAAATCACTTACTAATTTTGAGTCACTAGAATTTATCCCAAATCGACGTTGATTATTAGTGTAGATTCAGACGAGGGTTCAAGTGAATCTTCATCGGTTTTCAGTTTACTCATACAATTTTCAAAGTCCTTCAACAGAGCTGCGTAATCCTCCATTGCAACTTTCAACTCAGCAAATGGATTCTTCTATGAAATTTTTGATTTAGCTTAAACTCATCAGAATGTTTCACCATTTTCAATCGGTCACAAGGAATCGAGTGCTCTAATACCATTTATCACGATCTACGTGACAATTGGGTCTCAGGAAGCAACTATGATCTCTAAGGATAGAGATGGACTGGGAGAACATAAGTTTTCAGAGAGAAAAGATATTTTGATTACTAATTTTCATGAGAAAGCAATTACAAAAGATTGAAGCTTATAAGGGAAAAACAACCTCAAGTACCGGTACATGCCGCTCACACTCCTACTGTTACTAAGTTTACTAAATAACATTCGGTCTTCCCTTAACAAGTGGGACAGCCCATAGCCGAGGCATGACATAGCAGTACATGGCGATATTCCTGATATGATCTACACTGAAAAACACTGGGGTTTTCAACTCTTCTGGATTTAGCTAAAATATTTACTTCCAGAATATATGAACACAACAGTTGTTACCAAAATTAGCAGTATCATGGGGGATGTTGTTAAGATTCAACCTAAAGATGCAGTTCCCGTGAATGGAGTTCAAGTGAAGGTCTGTGTTAATATAGGACTAACGAATCGATTAAGGAGAGGAGTTAAAGCTATAACTAATGCAGGGGTGAGCAGATGGATTAAATTCTTCTATGAAAGGCAGACAACAAGTATTTGCAGTGAGTGCTATGTTATTAAACATTGCAAAGCTACTTGTAAAGATGCAGAAATCTTCTTGGCCAAAGCTCATGAGAAACCTTATTAGTTTGGAAATACTAATAGCTTAAGGAAAACAGTTGCAACAAGTTCAGCTCCAGCAACTAAAACCACCCAGAAGAAATTTATAAAGAACACTGTTTCATTCCTCCAAAAGATGGTGAAGTCATTAACATGAAATTTCTTCTCAAGAATGTTGGAGATACTGAAACAAATAAGATATTAGGCTTGGTAAAAGACGTAGGCTCTCTAAAGACTCTTCTGAAGGCATCAATGGTAATAAAGACAGTTCCATTAGCAATTCCACTGATATAATTGCAGACAACCAATCTTCTCAAAAAGACACAACTAAAGATAAACTAAAGCTGCACACAAGGAGACTCAGCTAATTTTTTCATTGTATCTTTTTCTTTCTTTATATTTTTCTATTTGCTTTTCTCTCTTTTTGCTTCGGTCTTTCTATAATTGACGTGTCTTTATAACCATCATCTTTAGCTCATGTTTTTCCAAATATTACTTCATTAGTTCTTCCGTGGTTTCTAGTTTATTTTCATCTTTTCAGCATGAAGATAGTTTCCTGGAATGTTCAAGGTCTTAAAAACATCAATACTAGGGATCACCTAAAAGATATTATCAGAACTCAAACCCTGAAATCATTTTCCTCTGTGAAGCTAAATTTAGTGAAGCCAAAAGTTGCTGCCTATTACTTCCCAAATGTTAAATACTTTTCTTCAGTTGGTTTGTGGTGGCTCTCTAAAAGAGTCACAAACTGATACCTGCAAGTGCACAGGGTCTGTTGTAGTGAGTGTGCAAGGCAGGGTTGAACCACAGAGACTAGGGTGTATAGTTGAAGTGATGAAGCAAGTGACAGTTAACAAGAAAAATCAGTGGTAGTGAATAAGAAACAGTGAAACAAAGACAAACAAACCAAGGCTGTGAGCCAAGGGCAGTGACAGAACTGAAAAACAGTAGCATGTAAAGCAAGTAAACAGGAACATGGTAGGGCTTTTGAATCCACATCTTGATCCTAAACTAAGGCAGATCCTAATCAAATCATGTTCTTGTTTCATCTCAGGGAAGATTATGGATGATTTAACTAATCTTACTAACTTACCCCTAGCATCAACTGTCTTCTCACAGTACAGCTGATCACATGCTTGTTTGCTCAACCAGTTATCTAGCAATCCGCATTAGTGGAAGGTTAATCCCCTAAGTTCTCTAGTTCACCCCTAGCATTGAGTGTCTTCTTACAACACACTCAATCACAGGTGCATTTGATCACTAAGTTTACTAACTTCCCTACTTCAATTAAGCACAGTCCTTTAAATGGACTGAATCCTTAGATACTCTCACTCTTACACCCCTAGAATCAGCTGTCTTCTTATAGCACAGCTGATCACAGGTGCATTCACTCAACTAGCCAATTATCAATCCTACTTAGTTTCAGCACTACAAGAACAGTGACATGAACAAGGACTATCCTAGCTTACAATTCAAGAGTATCATCTAACCCCTAGCAAATGGAGTTAGAACATAATGAAATTAAATGACAATGGAATTGAAATTGTTTAAAACATTGAACTAAACTTGAACTGAAATTAAATTCTAAAATGAACTGAAATTTACAAAACAATTTAAACTAAGAACTAACCCTTGAGGCACTGGCTATTCCAGTCCTCTTGGGTGAAGCACTGGCTAGCCCAGGCATGTCTTCTAACACACACCCACACATCATATTTATAGTTACAAGCTTCAATTAGGGTTCTACACAAGTTTTCCCCAAATCCCAAAAAACAGCAGAAATTAGGGTTACTGATTTACCTAATTTGATGGGATGATTCGTTCATGTCTTCGACCCATCCTTCCTCTGCTCTTCCTTCTCCATCTCCTGTTCCAACTGCTCCTCTAGCTCGAGCTATTTTATCAATTTCTCTTCTTTCCTGTCTCTGAAACCCTAGGAGAGAAATTGGTATGATAGCTGGCTAGAAAGAAGGGGAAATAGATGGGGTTTCGTTAGGTAATAGCCATGATGGCTTTTGGTTGTGGTTGTGGCAGTTGAGGAAGGTGGTGGTGATGATGGTGGTGCGGCAGGGTATGGTGGTGTTGCAGAGGGTGAGGGAGAAAGAGAAGAAGTCGATGGAAAATGGATTGGGGTGCGTTTGTTTTGGGTATAGGGTATTTGGTACTCGGGTGTTGAGCGGGTTTAGCAATTGTTGATGAACAGCGAGGATGAGACGTTGGATGCAAAGATGATGGATCGATCTACCGGCGAGACAGAAGGAAGCGAGGAGCGACCGTTGGATGCGGAAGTACAACGAAACTGACGGCTCAAGATGGAATTAGGTGTTGTAGTGTTTGACAGGAGCTTCAGACTTCGATGCACGACGATGAAGCGACCGTAGGATGCATCTGTGGATCCAATCTGACGGCTACGAGCTTAGGCAGGCTTTGGGCTTGGTCTTGGACTTAGGTTAGAGTTTGGGATTAGACAATTCTGAGCCCACTTCTTCTTTAAGAACAAATTCTTCCTTCCAAGCCCACTTCTAGTTGATCCGGCTCTTGCAAACATCATTCTTCGCTGCCTTTCTGCGGGAGTCTTTGCCGTTTCTTTGCTCTTTTCACTTCGTGAGTTAACCAGGCTTTATTTAGTACCTAAAAATGCAAAATGAATTAAGAAAAGTATTTATTCTTGAAAAAAATGAAAATACAGAATATGGGATAAAATGGAGAATTAATGCACAAAAGATGAGTTAAATGCCAAGAAAAATATATAGAAATATGCACTTTTTAGCACTCATCAAATACCCCCAAACCTGAATTTTACTTGTCCTCAAGTAAAACAAAACTAAGGAAATCCTACCTATACCACTGTCGCTGGTTTCTCGAATGCATTTGGCGTATGCACTAAGCCTTTTAAACCACTAAGTGTCCCTAGTGGACGAGTGAAGTCTCGTGAAGGTTTGCTTAGAACGTACCTACAAAGTTCTAGGACAAAATATAAGCTCAGATTCCATGAAATGTGACATGTGCAAGACAGTAGAAGCTCACAGCAAAATGGAGATGTCAATCTAGCTATCAAAGGCACAATCCTAGCACTGATAACAACTAAAGACACGTGATAAGAGTGTAAAGTGTATCTACACATGTTTCTAGAATGACCTGAAGTTATGACTACTAATCACCAAAAGATAGTTTTTAGGCTAAGAACCGAATTCTAAGCCAAGCTAGCTGTCCGGCTTTACGAGAATTGTGAATGTTCACCCAATGAGTTGGTGATATTTCAGTTTACCCGCGTTATACATCGATGGCTGCACCCTCCTTGCTTATTACAAGACTATTTACAACAAAAAGATGACTCTTTACATGACTCTTATTTACATTGATTACTCTCTTTTATTTTTGGAACAAGAGAGAAGTATTGTCTTTAACATGACAAAACATGGAATAAATACTTGATTTTTTTTTTGATTTTTTTTTTTTGTAAGAAATAACTTTGATCTTTACAACATAGTGACACTTTGATACATGAACAAAAAGAAAAACATAATTACATGACTCTTAGCAAGAGGTGGCCCTTATCGAATGCATCCGGTCAAATTCTATGGTTGCTTTTCTTAACGTATCCTCCAACTTCTATCCCAGCCAACCAAAGAACAAGCTAGTCAAGTCTCATTCGGTATTCTAAAGTGATTGGCAATCTAACTTCCTATCAAACACCTTGAAGATCGAGGCTATACATGTATTGGTAGATTGTGCATGTGCAAGTTTCTTATCACATGTGAATTGTGCTAGAATCAGGGTGCCTAAATATCTAGACTAAGAATCCTTATGTTTACATACATGCACAAGAGTCAACATTTCAAGGTAAATGAGCTCCATTTTTATGATTTTTTTTAAATTTTTTTTTTTTTTTTTAAATTTTTTTTTTTACAAAAAGAAAGAGTTCAGTTTTCAATTATAGCATGTGATCGTGGTATCTATACCATACCCCCAAACCTAAACTAAACATTGTCCTCAATGTTTCAAAATATGAAAAGAATTATACTGTACGAAGAGGATTATGCTGAGTAGAGAAAAAGGAAAGAGAATACCCGATTTGACGGCGAAAGCAAAATTAGAACTCCGTTATTCAAGGCAAAAATCCAACATATTTCAGTTAAGAGTCACATTGGATTAGCAAAATACGTACAAAAGAAACAAAAGATTTAACTAAGAAACTATCTACTAGATTCTATACAAGAAAATTTGGTTTTTAATGGGATTGGACTTTTTGGGAAAAATTTGGTTTTGGCGGGAGACATTTGGTTTTGATGGGAAAAAGAAAAATTTTGGTCTTCAGGGAAAAAGGGGGGGGGGGGGGGGGGGGGGTTGCAGTTTGTTTGAGGCCCAAAGTTCAGTTTAAAAAGTTGGCCTAGATTTTGGTTTTCAGAGTTACAATTACAGGCCCACAGTAAATTCAAACAAGCCCAAAACAGTTTTAAACAAACTCAAAAAAAAATTAATCAAGCCCACAAACTGGGTTCAGGAGCCCAGTTGTGTTTGAAGGTTTGAATTCGTTCTGGCCCAGTTGGGCTTAAAAATTATTTTTCCAATTGGGTCAAGCCCAGAGTTCACAAATTCAAATTTCAAGGTTGAAACCCACAGTTCAGAAACAAAATAAGCCCACAGTGTAAATGTTTAGTTTTCAAATGGATGTTAAGCCCACAGTCCCAAAATTTAGTTGGGCTTTGGCTAGCTACTAACTAAAATATGAGGCCCAACTGGGCTTTCAAAAGTTCAGTTTTCTTTAATTAAAACAACAGGCCCAAATCAATCTAAAACCACAAGCCCACAAGAAATTAAATAAACAAGCCCACAAGAATTTAATTACAAACCCAACAGAAAATATAAGCCCAAATGTTGGGTTTAATATTACAAGCCCACAAGAAAAATGGAAGCCCACAGTTTGGGTTCTCTTAATGGGTTTAGGCTTACTTGCTTAAGCACAGCCCAGCTGTTCAGTTTGGTTGCAAAAGCCCAGTTGGGCTTTGGATCATCCTAAGCTTGTGTAGCCCAGTTGTGTTTTGGTCTAGTTACAGCAGCAGCAAACAACAACACAAGATTAACTCAGCAACAGCAATAGGCTTGGCCTGGCAGGAAACAACAGCAGCACCAGGTCAGTTTGTGGCAAGGTCACAGCAACAACAGCAGGGGCAACAACTTCAGCAACAGCAGCTCTGCTGCAGCACCACAGGTAACAGCAGCAGCACCATTTTGGCTTCACAGCAGCACAACAGCAGAAAGAGGCAACAACACCACAAGCTTGATCAGCAACACCTCATGTACCTGGTGATTCAAGGAGAAGAGTTAGTTCTCACAGTTTGGAACTAATTTCAAGATGACAGCAGCACATTCAACACAACTCAGGCAAATTTCAACACCAAATTTCAGGCTGACAAGCTGACAACACCACTTCACATTCACAGCATGCAGATTCAGGCATTCAAGATGACAATGACTATGAGCTACTTTTACAGCTACAACATGAGATGCAGGTGGAGCTGAAACAACATGGAGATGTGCAATAATGCAATGATGCAGATGCAGATGATGCAATGATGCAAGGTATGCAAGATGAAATATGCTAATGATGCAGATGCAAGGTTATGCAGATGCAGTGAATGATGCAATGATGCAATATGAATGCAGAACTAAGTTACAGCTAAAATGCAGATGATGCAGGTGATGATGCTAATTACAACTAAGTTACAACTAAGTTACACTACACAGCAGCTAAGTTACAACAGGTTGAAAACAGAAAAGCAAGAGCAAATTTTTTTTTTCTTTCAACTACACAGCACCAGTCCCCGGCAGCGGCGCCAAAAACTTGGTAGGTGAGTGTGCAAGTCAGGGTCTGTTGTAGTGAGTGTGCAAGGCAAGGTCGAACCACAGAGACTAGGGTGTATAGTTGAAGTGATGAAGCAAGTGACAGTTAACAAGAAAAATCAGTGGTAGTGAATAAGAAACAGTGAAACAAAGACAAACAAACCAAGGCTGTGAGCCAAGGGCAGTGACAGAACTGAAAAACAGTAGCATGTAAAGCAAGTAAACAGGAACATGGTAGGGCTTTTGAATCCACATCTTGATCCTAAACTAAGGCAGATCCTAATCAAATCATGTTCTTGTTTCATCTCAGGGAAGATTATGGATGATTTAACTAATCTTACTAACTTACCCCTAGCATCAACTGTCTTCTCACAGTACAGCTGATCACAGGCTTGTTTGCTCAACCAGTTATCTAGCAATCCGCATTAGTGGAAGGTTAATCCCCTAAGTTCTCTAGTTCACCCCTAGCATTGAGTGTCTTCTTACAGCACACTCAATCACAGGTGCATTTGATCACTAAGTTTACTAACTTCCCTACTTCAATTAAGCACAGTCCTTCAAATGGACTGAATCCTTAGCTACTCTCACTCTTACACCCCTAGAATCAGCTGTCTTCTTACAGCACAGCTGATCACAGGTGCATTCACTCAACTAGCCAATTATCAATCCTACTTAGTTTCAGCACTACAAGAACAGTGACATGAACAAGGACTATCCTAGCTTACAATTCAAGAGTATCATCTAACCCCTAGCAAATGGAGTTAGAACATAATGAAATTAAATGACAATGGAATTGAAATTGTTTAAAACATTGAACTAAACTTGAAATGAAATTAAATTCTAAAATGAACTGAAATTTACAAAACAATTTAAACTAAGAACTAACCCTTGAGGCACTGGCTATTCCAGTCCTCTTGGGTGAAGCACTGGCTAGCCCAGGCATGTCTTCTAACACACACCCACACATCATATTTATAGTTACAAGCTTCAATTAGGGTTCTACACAAGTTTTCCCCAAATCCCCAAAAACAGCAGAAATTAGGGTTACTGATTTACCTAATTTGATGGGATGATTCGTTCCCATGTATTCGACCCATCCTTCCTCTGCTCTTCCTTCTCCATCTCCTGTTCCAACTGCTCCTCTAGATCGAGCTATTTTATCAATTTCTCTTCTTTCCTGTCTCTGAAACCCTAGGAGAGAAATTGGTATGATAGCTGGCTAGAAAGAAGGGGAAATAGATGGGGTTTCGTTAGGTAATAGCCATGATGGCTTTTGGTGGTGGTTGTGGCAGTTGAGGAAGGTGGTGGTGATGATGGTGGTGCGGCAGGGTATGGTGGTGTTGCAGAGGGTGAGGGAGAAAGAGAAGAAGTCGATGGAAAATGGATTGGGGTGCGTTTGTTTTGGGTATAGGGTATTTGGTACTCGGGTGTTGAGCGGGTTTAGCAATTGTTGATGAACAGCGAGGATGAGACGTTGGATGCGAAGATGATGGATCGATCTAACGGCGATACATAAGGAAGCGAGGAGCGACCGTTGGATGCGGAAGTACAACGAAACTGACGGCTCAAGATGGAGTTAGGTGCTGTAGTGTTTGACAGGAGCTTCAGACTTCGATGCACGACGATGAAGCGACCGTAGGATGCATCTGTGGATCCAATCTGACGGCTACGAGCTTAGGCAGGCTTTGGGCTTGGTCTTGGACTTAGGTTAGAGTTTGGGCTTAGACAATTCTGAGCCCACTTCTTCTTTAAGAACAAATTCTTCCTTCCAAGCCCACTTCTAGTTGATTCGGCTCTTGCAAACATCATTCTTCGCTTCCTTTCTGCGGGAGTCTTTGCCGTTTCTTTGCTCTTTTCACTTCGTGAGTTAACCAGGCTTTATTTAGTACCTAAAAATGCAAAATTAATTAAGAAAAGTATTTATTCTTGAAAACAATGAAAATACAGAATATGGGATAAAATGGAGAATTAATGCACAAAAGATGAGTTAAATGCCAAGAAAAATATATAGAAATATGCACTTTTTAGAACTCATCATTTTATCTGGAGGCTTAGTTATTATGTCGAAAACTGAGTTTTCTTGTGAATTCCTCAGTGGTGAAAATAATATGATCCATCTCCTTATTCAATATGATCCCATCCAACCAGAGTTGCTCTTACCTTGTATGTATGGTTTTGAAAAAGGTAACAAAAAGAAAGAGCAGTGGGAATTTATCAATGAGACAGGTAAGAATATTGTTAGTCCTTGGTGTTGCCTATTAGGAGATCTTAATATTCATCTTTGGATTCTTCTGGTGCTTCTTCTTCTTCTTCTCGTGATGGCTGGGTGAACTTTATTATTCAAGATATCGGTTTAGAAGATTTTGGTTCGGGTCATGAGAATACTTGGACTAGAAATAATTTGGGTACAGGTAAAAGAATATCGAGAATAGATATGGCACTAGTTAATGCTGGCTGGCACACATGCTTGAACAATTCTAAACTTCTTCATCTCACTCAAATGGGAAGTGATCACTGTCTTATAATTCTCATCCGAAATTACAACCAACCAAAATTGTGGAAACCTTTCAAGTTTTTCCAAACCTAGCTTAATGATAGAACATGTGTTGTAGAGATTTCCAAAGCTTGGGGTACACATGTTCATGGATCTGCTGCTTTCAAACTTACCAAAAGACTGCAACTGACTAGGATTATTCTCTCCAATGGAATAAACTTCATTTTTGGGATATCAATCTCAATGTAGATTCTCTTCAGCAACAACTGTTAGATGTTCAAGCTCTTCCTTATTCTCAAGAAAATACTTCTAAAGCTTTTCAAATTAATGAAGAACTTCAAAAATTGCATCATATATATCATGAGTTCAACAAGAAAAAGTCTAGATATAATTTTATCAAAGATATTGATAACAACACCAAATATTTTTATACTCTTACCAAAAGAAAAAGAGAAAGAAATTACACTGATTATCTCAAAGACAGGAATGGTAATTGGGTTCATTATAGAGATCAAGTTGCAGCACTCCTCACTGACAATTTTATAGATATAAGTTCCTCCACAAATCCTCATATTGAAGAAAAATTCTATAATCATCTGCCAACCATTATTACTGATGAGGATAATAGAATGCTTGTTGTTACTCCCTCTAGTGAAGAAATTCTTAGTACTTTAAAAAGCATGGAAAGTTGGTCTGCTCTAGGTCCTGAAGGTTTTCAAGCAGGATTTTACAAATCTCAATGGAGTTTAGTTGGTGAAGATGTTTATGATATGGTAAAAAATTTCTTTACTTCTAAACATATTCTAAAATCTCTTAACAAGACCTACATTGCCTTGATTCCCAATACCAAAAAACCTACTTCTCCAACTGATTTTAGATCCATCAGTCTATGTAATACTTCTTATAAGATTGTCTCTAAAATTCTTGTTAAGAGAATGAAGCCTCTTATAGAAAGGATTGTGTCTCCTTATCAAGCAACATATTTCTCTGGTAGATTGATTAATGATAATACAATCATTGCTCATGAACTGATCCATTCTATGAAGAAAAACGAAGGTGCAGGAGGTTGGTTAGCTCTCAAGGTTGATATGTCCAAGGATTTTGACAGACTTGAATGTAATTTTATTTACAAAGTTATGGAAAGATTTGGATTTATCTTATTCAACAATACATCAATACTACCCCTCTCTTTGTCCTTCTTAATGGCTCTCCTTGTGCAGAATTTCATCCTTCTAGGGGCATCAGACAAGGTGACCCATTGTATCCTTACTTATTTATCTTGGATATGGAATGGTTGTCAAGAAATTTTTCTTGTGTTCAGCTGGATAAAGAAATATCAGGTATCAAAGCAGCTAGAGGTGCTCCCCTTATCAATCATTTGCTTTTTGCATATGATTGCCTTGTTTTCGCTCATGCTAATTTAACCAGTGTGACTAATCTCTTACAAGTTTTTCAAGATTTTAGTTCACAATCTGGTCAGGTCATTAATTTTGACAAATCCTCCATTTTATTCAGTAATAATTTGGATTCTTCCACCTGTGATATTCTTAGTCACATTCTAGTTGTTAAAAATATGAGTGAAAATGAGAAGTACCTTGGTTCTCCCCTTCTTATAGGAAAATCAAAAGTTAACTCTTTTGTTGAAGTTAATACTGCTTTTGAAAGAAGGTTATCTACCTGGCAAGGAAGTACTATGTGTCAAGCTGGAAGAGGTACTATGGTTAAAGCTGTGCTTAATGTTGTTCCTATGTATCAAATGAGTTCTTTCAAGATTCCTAAAAAGCTCATCAAAAAATTGAATACATTGCAAAGGAAATTCTTCTAGGGTTATAAAAATAATAGAGGCAACAATCATGTAGCTTGGCAAGACTCGTGCATTCGTAAGGAATTTGGGGGCTTTGCTTTCAGAGATCTTAAAGTTTTGAATCATGCTTTCCTTACTAAGATGGCATGGAGAATCTGCAATAATTCTGATCTTCTTTGTGCTAAAATCTTAAAAGCCAAATATTACAAGAATGAAGATTTTCTACAAATCCTTCAAAAAAAGAGTTGTGCTTCTTGGATCTGGAGGGGTGTAGAAATTGGACTCAAAATTCTGCAACAAAGTGTCTGCATGCAACTAATAATGGTAGAAAATAAGAATATGGGTTGATAAATGGATCATTAACCTAGATGTGGTTCCTGTCCATATATCTGATAGTCATCTGAACTACATTTTGTGAGTGAGCTGATGATTCCCAATACTTCTTCTTGGAATATCAATCTGTTGCATGAGATCTTCAACTCTGAAGTTGTCAGTCATATTTTCAGAATGAATATTAACCCTACTGAAGAAAATATTATCAGATGGAGACATACTAAGGATGTTTTTTTCACTGTCAAGAGCGCTTAAAATAAACTCATGGAACCTAGTGTCACTCAATAAATTTCAACCAACATTGTGCCTAGAGAAGTCTGGAAATCTCTTTGGAAAATGAAAGTTGTGTTAGAGCATTTCTCGGTTGAACCCACTAGCGTTGGTATGTCAAGTTAGTTATCAATTTTAGTTTCCAAAATGTATTCTTGATTTAGTATACTAAAGATAGTTTCAGACTAGATTAAGTCTATGAAGTAGAATCGAAGCTATCCTTGAAGGATGAAGTTTGAAGACTACAGGAAGACATCAACAAGGACTTCATCAACAAAGGTATTTGGTAATTGATTTCATTTGGATTCTTGTTCAATTCTACCCGTCTAATCTAGCGAAACAAATGCTCAATCTATGGAACAATTCCTATGACGGTAAATGTACATTTTTGTATATATACTCGAGGTTATTTGTGCCACGAATTTTGTGACAATAACCTTTATTACTAGAAAGGTTCTCATGTTATAATGAATGATCTTACTAATTCAACGAGCCAAGAATCACTCAATTCCGAGTTATAACGATGAAGTTATGAGTGATTTATTAAAGTAACAATTATAAGTGTTGCTGTAATTGCTACAGTTCGTTAGTAGGATATAATCCACGAACTATTTGTAACGGTTCACGGACCTGAGCCCAATTACGTGACTAGAAGCCATTTTTGATCAAGTTTTTGATGTTTCCTTATCTAGGCAAGATAGCTATTACTCCAAACATATTTGATTACCATATTAAAGCGTTTGTGATTCCTTCCTAACATAAATTGTGATTTATTCACATAAATACAATATTTGCTAAATTAATTATTTATTTAATTATTTTGGCAAGAGTTGTAACTTAGGAAAGACTCTCAAAATTAAGAGAGTCTTTAAAAAGGAAAATAGCTTTGCTTAGCTTTCAAGTTACCTTTCACTATAAATAAAGGGTTCATGAGTGCTACACGTTTTTTTATCCCGTTTGGAAATTGGTGTAAGCTTCATAAGGTTGTTTTCCGTATCTTCTGGTTCTTCATGAACAAGAGTGAGATAAAAGTCTTTGTATTGGGGATCACAAAGCCGAGTTGGGTTGAATCTTCGTGATTGATTATACAACTTGTAATTCAGGTTTTTCACCTCTTGTCTATTCTAAAGTTTTCTCTTCTGATATAAAACCATTCAAGAGTTGTTGATCATAGACCCTAGGTTTTGATAGATTTCAGTTTTCGATCGTTTACCAACACTTGTTAGTCGAAATCGGAAGCTACAAAGAAAACTTCGATTAAGGTATATCGTAAAAATCCTTAAAAAGTTTTAAACAAGATATCTCTAGATTTATTCTAGTTGTTCTTGTTGTAGAATTATTAGGGTTTTCTTAACTTGGAAATTGATCTTTGGAATTGCTGTACAAAAATCGGGTTCACAGACTCCTTGTGTGTACGCATACTGATTGTAAGATAAAACCCTAATCTACAAGTTTGTTTCGATATCTCTACTTTTATCTGGCAGTTGTTCGAAATAAACACAAGATTTCCAAAACCTTGATTTATATCTAAAGGGAAATAGATTCGGTGTTTTGTGAAAAAAAGATCGAAAAATATCAAACGTGTTGGAGAACTTTGTTCTTCCAGAAGATTTTCGGGAATAACCTCCAAAGAGAATTTGTGTTCTGCTAGAAGTTATACGAGAAGAATTCCTAAAGAGAATCGGTGTCCTGCTAGGAGTTCTATAAGTGCTTGAATACAACTGAAGAAGGTATTACATCTAGTCCGAATAGGTAGTAGTAAATTGGTGTAACAACTTATAATCAGTGTGTGTTTATTATGGACTAGGTCCCGGGGTTTTTCTGCATTTGCGGTTTCCTCGTTAACAAAATTCTGGTGTCTGTGTTTTTTTTTTCCGCATTATATTTTATTTATATAATTGAAGTAATACAGGTTGTATGTTAATCAATTATAATTGTTAAATCCAACCTTGTTTGTTGGATAAGACTTGATTGATCTTGGACTCTTGACTTTGTCCTTTTCACATTGTTAGACCAGTATGGACAAACCCTGTTTTAAGTGGACACCTTGTTGAAATATTCCTTTAGTGATTGTTGCTTAAAGAGGTTTATACACGGTGGGTCTTAAATAGGTTGTGATAAAAACAAAAGATATTGGTTTAATACCGTCCAAGAACTCACACACTATAATCAGGTTTACGGACTTGTTTCTGTTTAACTCTGATTGTATTGAGAAAGAGATATAAACTCTTTGATATACTTTTCTTTAGATTGAGTCTGACTGTCTAGTTGATTCTCTTGAAATTATATTGTATTTTTTCATAATCAGATTACCGAACGAAATATTGGGTGTGGTTGTTAGACCCCCGCTTTTTCAAGTTCCACATAGGGTCAAGCTTTTCATATGAAAGTGTCTCAAAGATGCAGTTCATATGGGAGATAAAATTTCTCACTTTAATAGCAGCATACAATCACACTGCAACATATGTGATTCTTCTGAGGAATCACCCTTTCACCTTTTTCTCAGTTGCAGATTTGCAAGAGTAGCTGGAGGGAACTCAACATTAATATTGATCAAGTGGCAACAAATTTTAACAACATTAAAGACTAGATAATAACATGGTTTACTTCTTCAAATATTGCTGGATTTGAAGATCAACATCATTGGAGAATGACTGTAATAGTTGGTTGTTGGATCATATGGAAGGAAAGATGTGAACACATCCTCCAGGACAAAACGCTGAATCAAATTTCTGCTGTTACTCATATCATATTTCATTTGCATAATTTCTCTTTATCTTCTCAAGCTCCACCATTTGATACTCCTAGGCTTAGTATACTTGATAACAGTCCCACAAAATTAGATTCAGTTTTGTGTTGATGTTTCATTTGATCACCTGAATAACTCTATAAGCACTGGTATGGTGTTGTTTTCCATTACAGTTACCCAGTTTGCAGTCAAAGGCCTATGCAGACGGAGTAATTGATCCAGAGGCAGGGAATGCATGACAGTGCTGAAAGCTCTAATATGGATTAAGGAGCAAAACGTTCTAGAGATACATCTCAAAGCTGATGCTGAAGTTGTCATGCAGTCTATAACATCTGACACTCTACAAGTCAGATATGAAAATTATCATCTTATTAGGAGTATTAAAAGTTTAATAACTTCTTTTAAATTTTGTAAAATTTCTCATGTTAAAAGAGTTTATAATAATGTCGTTGGTCTGATTTTAAAGCGAGTTAGAAGAGATAAACTCACTCTAGAAGAATACATGGATTTCTCTCAATGGGCTAAATCTGTTTTACAAAGGCACTATGTGCCTAAAACCTTTTAATTGATAAAATTTTCAGTTTATCTAAAAATAAAAAAAATATCATTCGATAGTCATGTTTATATTCGTCACATAGGTTTTTAAAATGCTTTTCAATGATATAAAATTTACCGTGGTATAGTTTGAGAGATAAATCATTTATAAATTGTACTACTAGCTCAACTAATTTGGGACGGAGGTAAGTATATGCTTATAATCCATTGCTCGATGTTAGATAACATACAACCAAGTTACATTACGTGTGCCGATAAATGTTAATAAAATTTCTACCACATGAGTCGCATTTCATAGAATTGATATTTATTTTGGTGATGATTTGATTATTGGAAATCGTTCACGGGATATCCAATTACTTATTGTCCAGCTTATGCTTCACCAGCTTTCTTTGTTTGCATCTAAATCACCCGGGGCTCGTCTTATGGAAAGGGGAAATCAGTATGGGCATATGCTACTTTTCTACAAAGTGGAATCCTCTTCTACATTACTTCCTCGACCAACGACACTTGCAATGCCTTATAACATGCACGTAAAAAAGGGAAGTTAGTATCCTGGACTGAAATGAGTTAGTGTTTATATGTCTAATCTTCAGTGCTTTTGAAGCATCTTTATTAGACTATGAATACTAACCCACTTTAAGTTAGGAAACCAAATATTGATGTTTCAGTCTCTGCTATCATTTGGGTAAGTTTTAATATATAATTTATATACAAAACTATGTATTTAGAATTTTATACATAAAATCTTAATATTTATATATACTTGTACTCGTCAAAGAGGTAGGATGCACTGGCGATTTGACAGGATTTAAGAGGCTCGTATTATTCGTTGGATGACCGAATAAGAAAGGTCCAGATAATCTCATTTAAATCCGGGTTACCGGATATTCACCAAAATACGTTGTTTTTCTACTTTCCGTATTTCAAGCATTTTATTCCCTCTCTAACTCACAAATACAGAGAACACTTTAGGATCTATATTTGAATCATTGATTAATGGACATGCAGTCATCTAGATCCAATTCGGAATTGGGAAATTTATTAGTTCTTCCTAGGCCCATATAGTTATTTATAGTAGGGTCCAACCGGATTTTATCCTTATCCTAATGTCCAAAGTTTTTTGAAACAAGGAAATGACTATTATACCCTACTACTAAATACGTGAGAAACAAAAGATTTCTCAGTATTCCATATATGTATTGTTGATTTATAATCTGAAAAACAGCTGCATGTCAACAACCTAATGAGTCTATGAAAAACAAAATCGAAACACTTTTATTTCAATATTCCATATATATGTACTTGTGGATCAAACAAACAAAAAAAGGTGATAAAACCATAAACAATAACAAAACCAAAGCAATATGTTTAATTATTCCATATATGTATTGCTGATTCATAATCTAAAAATCAATTGCATGTCATAAAAATGTAATGGAATCTATGAAAATACAGAACCAAAATACTTTTACTTCAGTATTCCATATATGTATTTCAGAATTATTCAAAAAAAGTGATAAAACTATTTTTAAAAATAACAAAATCAGCAATAGACTTCTATCCCACTGAAAAGACGAGGGTACCCAAATACACCACAATATTTAAATTATCCACCTATAAGTCCTCTTACCAAAAGTGATTTTCTATGGAAAAAGTCGATACAATACTACAAATAGGTATTCACACTTTGTGTGATTGTCTATGGATACGAGATCGAGACAATACAACAATCAAAGTGTGATTGCTTGATAATAGGTTCGGACTTAACCAAACTCTATAGGATCACTATCAAGTAATACGGGGTTAACGTTTGTGTATTTTACTTTTAATTATAATAAACAATTATAATTGCGGAAATATAAAAGTAAAAGACATAGCAAGATTTTTTTAACTTGGAAACCGTAAATGCAGAAAAACCCCGGGACCAAGTCCAGAATTGAATACTCTCGGAATTAAGCCGCTATGCAAAATCTAAAAAAAAACTTCGTATAGTTGAGACCAAGCAACTAAACCTAGTTCACATAGTTTCTTCAGCATCCCTGCGCTTCCGACATTCAATAAGTGCACGCACTGGAAAAATTCTTTTTTATCGTATTCAAAACAGTAAAGGAATAACAAATCTGTTTGGTAACAACTATCTTGATTCTTTCAGATGAACATATATCAAGTCATATGGAAAGTCTCTTTCATTATTAACTAATATATCTTCTAGAAATAAGTTTTGCTTTCTGGAAAAACAAATCATATACATCCGAAAATCTTCAAAAAAAAATTCTCAAAAAATTCGGTTTGGGATCTCACCTTGAGTATCAAGGAATATCTTTGAACAATAAAATATAAGATTTATGAACATGTTCAAATAACTCATTACGTCGATATCTTGAACTTTCCTATTTTTCAAACCCAATTTCCAAAATCCCAGAAACCCTAAAGTGTATATGACTACAGAAATCGTTTTTTCACATGGGGATCGATTCTAGCATGACTCTCAGTGTAGCTAGGGATCGTTCTACTCTTATTCACATATAGGTTAAAATCGGTACTACCTTGACTCCCAGCATAGGTAAGGATCGGTACCACCTTGAATACCTACATAAGTAAGGATAGGTTCTACCATGATTCCCAAACATAAGTAGGGATCGAGCCTTATTTAGATCTTCAATGAAAATCGGACCACCAATCCTATTAATTTTTTTCAACTACGAAACAAGTCGTAATTCTACTTCCTTAAACTCATGTAATCAAATATAGTTTTCAAGGAATGAAATAAATGCTGAGTTCATTACACAATATAGTATCAAGTTACAAAGATAGTGTCTGTATCGCAATTACGAAGTTCAAAAGATAAGTATTATACTTCGTAAATCAATATACCTAAGATGTAAAACAACTTGTACATTCTTCCGCGACACTTTGATCATAATAAGATGATCAAGTCTCTAATATCAGAGTTTCATGTATATAACTTTGCATGTTATGTTTTCAGTCTAAACGACTTGAAAGTAACTAAATAGGAACGGAAACAAGTCAAGTATTGTATTACTAACCTCAAGTAAAAGGATAATGCCTTTGTTGATGTCGACACGTCTTCAGAATCTTCAGATCTTCAGATTAATACTTGTATGTCTCAACATTTTTAGAATTCATACTCCAACCTAAAGAAATTGAATCTAGTGAACTAATCAAACGACTTTTGAGTTTTGATACTAAAATATGACAACCAACCTTGATGTTAGAGTAATGCTCGGTTGAACCCACAAGTTTTGCTATCTCAAGATTGTTGTCAATGTTAGATGATCAAAAGTATATCTTGAATTCTAGTATACTAAGTCAAGTTTCGGACTAGGTTTAGAATTTGGTAGTTGAGTATCAGATATCACCCTCGAATACTGAAGATCGACGAAGACATTTGGAGAATTTCTGTATAGGTATGTGAAGACTGAACCATTCTATTTTACTCACTATCTCTTACCATTCCATCTGTTGAGACGCTGCCATATGACTTACAATATATTTAAAAAGAAGAGGTTCCAAGTCAAACTAGTCTTGTTAAAAATCTCGAAATATGATTTTAGCAAAGATGTTCAATGATCCTTAAACAAGTTAGGTTATACTAGTGGCAACCTAGATTTGTGCTTGCAAAAGATATATTCATGCCTGACATTTTTCCTCATTAAAATGATATTGATCGTGCATTATTTGGATGATCAGTTTTTCTTTGCTGTAATAAAATTAGCTTTCATGAAAATGTCAGGTTTCAAGGTTCATATATGAATCGTCTTTATGATACCGTCTTTTGTATTTTTTTTTTTTTTAATAAGTTTTCAATTCTACAAATATTGTTAATTTGGATTTTAAGATTTTGTGTATTCAAATGAAGTATTTCTTGAGTGATATTGTAACTATATTTGATTTATATGAGGTTCAGACATATTTGGATCACATCAATACAATTGCACAGTTCAATTATAAACTTCTGTTTTACCACATACAATTTACAAGGATCTCAGCATTTTTATTTATTATGTTGTTTATTAGATCGTTTTTTGTATTATTTGATAGATGACCATTTTTAAGTTTATATTTCAGGTCTACATAGTATGATCCAACATTATTGAAGCTCAAAATGCTTATCCCTTATAGGTGATTAAGGGTGATGTTCACAAATATATGTTAGAAGATTCAACTTTTACACATGTATCATTTACCCTTTAATTTTTATTTTATTAATGATTTGCGTTTGAGATTAGAAATCAAATTAAGTTTTCATTTTTTTTTCCCTGTATGATCATACTCATGTTCACTTACTCGTATAGATTTATATAGATTTTTATGTGAAAGTTAAAATATAATAACTCTTTGTTTGAGGTTTTTAGTTTAATACCCCCTATATTCTTTTTTCTATCTTCTTTTTAATAGAATTGGTCCCGCAAAAACTTTCCACAAGACAAGGATTCTGATAATTTTGTGTTTGGAGTGCACATGATGTTTTAGGAAAAATTATCTTTAATTGGTCCAGCTGGGTTCCGGGTTGTGGTCATTGCAACTAATACAGTGGATGTGTATGGACCCCACACCCACACTTTTAATAAAATGATTCTTTGATGTTATCATAGATGTAGTTGGGATATTGACTAGCATCACCAACGTACAAACTGTGAAGATACTAAACGGCTATGAAGTCGTATGTTGGAACTCAAATGACAGAGAAAAGAATTGTCGATTGGTAGTAAATGTTTTTTTAGCACAACATCGAATGCCTATGTAAAGTGTATTTTGTGATTCTACGCCATCTTTCAAGTGGACAAGAAAACATGTTAATTGTTAAGATTCTCGATGTAAAAAGTTAATAAAAAGCATTGGAGTTCATACATGAACTTACATCTATGCGATATTTGAAACCATTGATGATTCAAACGTAAACGCTCCAGTGAAGAATTAAAATTATTGTATGATTCAATTTATACAAATGATAGGATATAATGTTGTATAATTTAGTGATACAGTTTAATATCTTACTTGGCTCTACAAAAAAAATGTGGTAGTGTTATCGAGGAGAAATAAGCACTATATAAAACACACATTTCTAATTTGTGCCAAACTATTTCGAGATAATCGTTATCTGATCACAACAACCATAAATTCATGAATTTCTCACTCTTCATAATTCCCAAGGTGAAAGGAAAAATAATGATTTTTGGTTTCATTTTGCAGCACCAATGTTGTTAGTTTTTTTTTCTTTGAATTTCTTGACTGTTTAGATGGCTAAATTAATAAACCATAACTATTAAATACCTTTATTATATAAGACATTACGTAACTTTGTTTGGTGGGGTTTTATAATTTTGGGTTTCCTTGCAAAAGCAAGTAACAAAACAGTATCTTTACGAAATCCAATAACATAATGCGACATATTCCTGTACAGTTATGATATGGGTTAAACGCTAGTTCTTTAATGCAGCTTATGTGGGTATTAACAAGTATTGGTGCTTTACCTCCCTAAAAGGTGACCTTATGAAGCCAGGAATCAATATTTTCTTAACTCTCAAAAATTGTTACGGGTAATGTTTACTTAATGCATGCATTTTCTATCCCACTTAATTCAAATTGAATGGGAGCCAAAAGCAAAGGCCACCTTCCTAGAAACCGTAGAATCTTTTGAGACCTTAAGGCCAGAAGGACAAAAATACCAAACAGAGACAATGATATGGTTGATTGTTGTTAAATGTAAATCAGTCATCGAAATCTAAGAGCACCAACATATGAAAGTGAGTTTTACTCGTGGGACTTGCTATAAGGAAATTTCCTTATGGTCGTTTTCAATATAAAGACTTAAAGGCCGAGGAAAATAAATCTCTCACATTGAATGGTGAAGAAATCCTCGATTCTTGTTAGCTGAAATAAGCGTTTTGTGATTTTTGTGAAACGAGAATCTTAGTAAGGACATTTGGAAACATATAATTGGTATAAAACTTACAGATCCAAAAGGAAAACTTCACTTATCATATTTGGAATTTTATTGAGGTCCAGATTCATTTAATAAATCGAGCACCTACCATATTAGGACTCTTTTTTCCAAACTGATACATACAAGGGAAAAAATACATATTTCACATATATTTTTTGCGAAAAAAAAAATAGGTAAATAAACTCGTACGTATTCCATATTTTTTTCCACCTATTTAATTACGTATGCTAAGCATATGTGCTGATTCGTAAAGCAAAAATCAGGAGATATGAAGAGTAAACCACTAACGATGCCATGAATCATGATGTCGGGAGACCGACTATCATCATTACTATCTCCAACTTCATGTAATATCTTTGTGTCTACTGGATTTTATCGCATCTTCGAATCATTTTCCCCTTCATTTTTGGATGTGTTTAATTCATATGTTAGTTATTCTTTAAATTTCTCTTTTTCACATGAAATTCTTAGTGATGTGTCCTCACGCACAACGTTGACAGCAAGTTTGACTCAACATGTCGGATAATGTGAGGATGTTATTTCTCACCCCGGTCAATACCCGTTAGACTCCTGCTACCCACCATCATAGGATTCTTGGCTTTCTTTATCAATCGCGTTTAACATCTTGACTGGTGGGCGTTGAATTTTTGGTTGCTTTTTTGGCCATGAGAATTTGACGTGGCAGGACGTGTGTATATCACTCGCAAATAAAATGCTACCATTATTGGCCTTACATCACAGTCGTACCTGCAAACAAAGTTATAGCCTTGTATTCAGTTGGTCGAAAACAAGCCACAAAGTGAGTATCTTTTATTTATAGTAGGTAGCCAACATCTTAACCACTGAGCCATGGCACTTTGAGTCAGGTACTGAACGCACCTATAATTCAATTTTTTTTATTGAATTTCATTGAATGTTGCATACACATCAATATTAATTCTATATGCTTCAAAAAAAACACGTCAATATTAATTCTATATGTTTCAAAAAGAAAACGTCATTCCTATATAAACATCCTCATGTTTAGTTTCTAATGTAAAATAAAAATAACAATGAAATTCTGCTTAACGTTCCAATATACGATTTGATTCTTCAAAATGAAAAACGAGTTACTTCCCGTTTTGCTATTTCAAAATCTCAGGCAAGCCCGAATGGAGAAGCAAGAAAAAGTGTCTAGGGGGCAACAAGCTCTTTGTTTAGCGTCAACTTACAAAAAATAATACAAACATCAAGACTTATTATTTAATTATTTAGAATGTGGGAACAAAAGATAATTGCATTCAACCAACAACTTAAACAAAACAATACCGACAAAACAATATCCAAAATAAAAACAAGCTAAAATCTAAACTGAAAATCCTCTCTCTTCTCTTCTCCAGTTGAGTTTCTCTCGCTACAGGGATGGAGCTAGGATTTTTTCGTAAGGGGGCAAAGCTAATTTATTTTTCTACTTATCAACCATTAGAGCAAAAAAATCAAAGCAAAAGTTTCAAAGAGAATGAGAATGTATGTTAAACTTCTTAGCATTTTTTTTTTAATATTGATAAGAAATTAGAGCGTGCATAATTAAAACAACAAGAACAAATAGAGAGGTTCACACTACCATTAAACTATTGAAGCACACAACTAAATGATGTATTAAAGATACTAACAATCAATAAATCAATCAGTATTTCCCCTAAACCATTTCTCATTCAATTTTAGAATTTTAAAGAACTTATATTTCATAGAATTTAAGAAAATATTAATCTTAATCAAAAACTATAAAATATTTTAATAATCAATCAAGCAACTAACCAACTATAGTAAATAAACCAACTTCGGATTTCAAATATGAGAAATTAATCTTCTTCACAAAGTCAATATCAAATTTCTAACTCAAATATTAGAGTTTCTTTAGTAATAATGAAATTACAATAAATAATTGGAGTTATAAAAAGAAGTAGGAAAAAATACCTTCAATCATTATCCCTTGATTAATCATACTATGAAGATAATGAAATTTTTATGATGGTATATGTTTCTATTTTGATTTTTTTGATTTTTTTCTTTTGAAGCATATTTTGTTTTGTTTTCCACACTCTATTTTGTTATTCTTTTGGGTAACACAATCCCAAAAACAAACAGGTAAAACAGTTGTGTGAAAATAAGTTACATGTACTAAAACAACCATAAAAAGAGAACGTGTTCAAAATAGAAAAGTTAATTGTTGTGAGATAAGAGAACGTACGTACTGAGAACCGATCACGACTCACACCACACGACGATACCCCGCGTAAATCTAGCACTTTAACAAGCTAACAACAAATTTGAGATATTTTAACGGTGGCGAGGTATGATTCCCCCATGTTAGTGCACTGCTCGGTCGAACTCAAAAGCGCTGCTATCTCAAGCTTGTTTGTTAGTGATCAAAACTATAAGTCTTGATTTCTAGTCTACTTATAGATGTCTCGGACTAGGATAGATTATGTATTTGAGATTTATACTTCATGGCGTTCATCAATTGAAGATGAAGAACTACTAAGGAGAGCTTTTGGAACTTCATTAATAAAAGGTATGTGGAGAATTAAACTCATCTATCACTTGGAAAGTCTATTTCTACTATATCTCCTATATTGAGACATAAGTCGTGTTACGAAATAGTTTTCTGTTATATACATTTGAGATTTCGAGCTGAGTTTAACTCGCTTACATATTTCTCGAAATATGTGTTGGTAAGATTTCGCTTCAACCAAGTTCATCTTATATTCTTGGCGAAAGTCGAAAGATGATCATGTGAAAATTTCCGAGTAACATCTTACATGGTTTTTGTGATACAATCATTTGGTGTAGACTTGGAATGTTTCTTTATGATTATTTCAATAACTTGAAAATTGCTTTGATGCTAATAGTATGTGAAAACGGGTGTTGTCATCCTCTAAGAAAGTTTCAATGATTGAAATAGAGTTTAGAACTATTGGATTATAAACATAGTGTATTCTTGCATGTGTGTGATCCATGACTGGAACTAAAGTATGCATACTCGTATGCATACTTGAAGTCGTGAAATTTCGTGTACCAAATACACATACCGGTTGGCATACTTGCGTAAGGTATAGTTCCGGGAATTTCTGCTGGGTTTTGGAAGTGTACTAAGTATGCGTACCCGTTCGCATACTGGCGAACCCAAACTCAGACCGGCTACATAAGTATGTGTACCCGTTTGCATACTTGAGTGGTTAAAGTTCTAAAATCGGTTGTGACATGAACTAATACATTTATGTGTTCATGAATTGATTCGAGTGAATCAAACCGATTTTGCTTCAATTGTGTTCTTGTATGCTTCTATGAGAATATAGCAATTGAACAACTCTTTAACTAGTTTCATTTGAACTAGTTATGATTAAGATGAAAAAGTTTGATATGAGAGTGTCCATATAGCTAACCTCGGTTAACTACGGTTGAGCCAACATGGTGTACACGTTTAGCTACAGCTACATAAACCTAAATGAAGGTACATTTCATTTGTGTATAACAAGCTAAGGTCGATCTGACGGTTGAAAGATATTAGCTTGAATTTAATCAGGTTTTCATCTAACGGTGAATATTGAATGCTTTGTTACCAAGGTAACTTAGATTGCAAACCCTGATTTCAAAACTATATAAAGGAGAACTCCAGCAACTGGGAAACCTAATCCCCACACCTTTTGTGTGATACTAGTTGCATATGCTAGAGTCGATTCTCCTTTAACCTTAGGTTTTTCACGAAACCCTGTAGGTTAACGACTTGAAGACTTCATTAGGATTGTGAAGCAAGACCCAACTATTTTCTCTGTAGTTGTGTGATCTGATCTTGCTGTTTCTATTGTATTGAGTATTATCTTCTTTAAGATTGGATCGAGATTTAATCTACGGTAGGCAAGATAAAAAGTAGTCACAAACATATTCGTCTCATCGTTTGTGATTCCAAAATATTTAGTTTCGCTACCATACGATTAAGATTATTGTGAGGTGATTGATAATACTAGGTTGTTCTTCGGGAATATAAGTCCGGATTATCAATTGGTTATTATTCACCTTGATTTATCAAAAGACTGAACAAAACTCGTAGGTATTTTTTGTGGAAGACAGATTTATCTATTCCAATGGACTTTTCTGTGTAAGACAAATTTGTTTATCAAGTCTCTGACTTTGGGTTGTAGCAACTATTGGTTGTGGGATCAGCTAAGGGAATCGAGTGCGTAGTATCTTGCTGGGATCATATACGTAAGGAGCGCAAGTGTACCTTAAATTAGTGTGAGATTGATTAGGGTTCAACTACATTCCAGTCCGAAGTTCATTGGTAGTAGGATAGTGTCTGTAGCGTCTTAATATAATGCGGTGTTCAAAGCTGGACTAGGTCCCGGGGTTTTTCTGCATTTGCGGTTTTCCTCGTTAACAAAATTCTGGTGTCTGTGTTATTTCTTTTCCGCATTATATTTTGTTATATAATTGAAGTATCACAGGTTGTGCGTTGAACCGATCAATTGGTAAATCCAACCTTTGGTTGTTGATTGATATTGATTGATCCTTGAACATTGGTCGTTGGTACCGTTCAAGTTACTTCTCTTATATTCAATCAGGCTCGCGAATTCCAATTTGTTGATTGCAAATTTAATTGAGAAAGAGAGATGCAAAACTCTTTGATATATTTTTCTCTAGATTGAGTCTGACTGTCTAGTTGATTCTCTTGAAAGTATATTGGAGTTTGTCTATTCAAATTTCCAAACGACATATTGGGTGTGGTTGTTGTACCACCGCTTTTTCACCCCCTCCCCGCTAAAACTAAGCAAATCAATCGTTAGTAAAAAAAAAAAAATCCAAAATTTTAGGGGACTCGGCAGCCACCCTTGAGTAATACATAGCTCTGTCCCTGACGTCTCCCCATGTAAATCTAGCACTTTAACAAGCTAACAACAAATTTGTGATATTTTAGGGGTGGCGAGTTACGATTTTTTTCCATAAAACTAAGCAAACCAACCGTTGGTCAAGAAAAATTCCAGAATTTTAGGGGAGGCGGCAGCCACTCTTGAGTAATACATAGCTCTGTTCCTGTCTCGCCGTGTAATGATCGATAGTTCTCATTTCGATATCTTCAAAATTTTAACGTTTTCTTACTTCCATACATAGAGATTCAAAACATTCCTGCTAGATTTTTTTGTTTGTTTTGGGGGTCATGGATAAACTGTTGTTTAGATAAAGCTGCGATCTTTATTTTTATTGCAATTGGAAAAAATATTAGAGATTTAATTTCTAATGGTTCATGCTTTCTGCATGTTTGATTTGATGTTGCACTCAGTTATCAGAATCATGAAGAATTTTTTTATCAGAATCATGTTTTCTACATTATTACTGATAAGGATAATAGAATGCTTGTTGTTACCCCCTCTAGTGAAGAAATTCTTAGTACTATAAAAATCATGAAAAGTTGGTCTGCTCCAGGTCCTGAAGGTTTTCAAGCAGGATTTTACAAATCTCAATGGAGTTTAGTTGGTGAAAATGTCTGTGATATGGTAAAACATTTCTTTACTTCTAAACATATTCTAAAATCTCTTAACAAGACCTATATTTCCTTGATTCCAAGACCAAAAAACCTACTTCTCCAATTGATTTTAGACCCATCAGTCTTTGTAATACTTCTTATAAGATTGTCTCTAAAATTCTTGTTAAGAGAATGCAGCCTCTTATGGAAAGGATTGTGTCTCCTTATCAAGCATCATATTTCTATAGTAGATTGATTGATGATAATACAATCATTGCTCATGAACTGATCCATTCTACGAAGAAAAAAGAAGGTGAAGGAGGTTGGTTAGCTCTCAAGACTGATATGTCCAAGGATTTTGACAGACTTGAATGGAATTTTATTTACAAATCTATGGAAAGCTTTAGATTTTGTGAGGACTGGATTCATCTTATTCAACAATGCATCAATACTACCCCTCTCTCTGTCCTTCTTAATGGCTCTCCTTGTGCAGAATTTCATCCTTCTCGGGGCATCAGACAAGGTGACCCATTGTATCCTCACTTATTTATCTTGGCTATGAAGTGGTTGTCAACAACATTTTCTTGTGTTCAGCTGGCTAAGGAAATATCAGGTATCAAAGAAGCTAGAGATGCCCCCCCATCGATCATTTGCTTTTTGCAGATGATTGCCTTGTTTTCACTCATGCTAATTTAACCAGTGTGACTAATCTCTTACAAAATTTTCAAGATTTTAGTTCACAATCTGGTCAGGTCATTAATTTTGAAAAATCCTCCATTTTATTCAGTAATCATTTGGATTCTTCCACCTGTGATATTCTTAGTCACATTATAGTTGTTAAAAATATGAGTGAAAATGAGAAGTACCTTGGTTCTCCCCTTCTTATAGGAAATTCAAAAGTTAACTCTTTTGTTGAAGTTAATACCGCTTTTGAAATAAGGTTATCTACTTGGCAAGGAAGTACTATGTGTCAAGCTGGAAGAGGTATTATGGTTAAAGTTGTGCTTAATGTTGTTCCTATGTATCAAATGAGGTCTTTCAAGATTCCTAAAATATCATCAAAAAATTGGATACATTGCAAAGGAAATTATTATAGGGTTATAAAAATAATAAAGGCAACAATCCTGCAGCTTGGCAAGACTTGTGCATTTCTAAGGAATTTGGGGCCTTGCTTTCAAAGATCTTGAAGTTTTGAATCATGCTCTCCTTACTAAGATGGCATGGAGAATCTGCAATAATTCTGATCTTCTTTGTGCTAAAATCTTAAAAGCCAAATATTACAAGAATGAAGATTTTCTACAAATCAGTCAAAAAAAGAGTTGTGCTTCTTGGATCTGGAGGGGTGTTGAAATTGGACTCAAAATTCTGCAACAAAGTGTCTGCATGCAACTAAAGAATGGCAGAAAAACAAGAATATGGTTGAAAAATGGATCATTAACCTAGATGTGGTTCCTGTCCATATATCTGATAGTTATCTGAACTAAAATTTTTGAGTGAGCTGATGATTCCCAATACTTCTTCTTGGAATATCAATCTGTTGCATGAGCTCTTCAACTCTGAAGTGGTTAGTCATATTTGCAAAATGAATATTAACCCTAATGAAGAAGATATAATGAGATGGAGACATACTAAGGATGGTCTTTTCACTGTCAAGAGCGCTTAGAATAAACTCATGGAACCTAGAGTCACTCAACAAATTTCGACCAACAGTGTGCCTAGAGAAGTATGTAAATCTCTTTGGAAAATGAAAGTTCCACATAGGGTCAAGCTTTTCATATGGAACTGTCTCAAAGATGCAGTTCAAATATGAGATAAAATTGCTCACTTTAATAACAGCATACAATCACACTGCAACATATGTGATTTTTTTGAGGAATCACTCTTTCACCTTTTTCTCAGCTTCAGATTTGCAAGAGTGGTCTGGAGGGAACTCAACATTAATATTGATCAAGTGGCAGCAAATTTTAACAATTAAAGAATGGATAATAACATGGTTTACTTCTTCAAATATTGTTGGACTTGAAGATCAACATCATTGGAGAATGACTGAAATGGTTGGTTGTTGGATCATATGGAAGGAAAGATGTGAACACATCCTCCAGGACAAAACATTGAATCCAATTTTAGCTGTTACTCATATCAGATTTCATTTTCATAATTTATCTTTATCTGCTCAAGCTCCACCTGTTGATATGCTTATAATTCATTGCTCGATGTTAGATAACATACAACCAAGTTACATTACGTGTATCGGTATCCTGCCACATGAGTCGCATTTCATAGAATTGATGTTTATTTTGGTGATGATTTGATTATTGGAAATGGTTCACGGGATATCGAGTTACTTATTTTCTAGCTTATTCCTCATCAACTTTCTTTGTTTGCAACTAGATCACCCGGGGCTCATCTTATGGATGATTCTTCTACAAACTGGAATCCTCTTCAACATTACTTCCTCGACCAACGACACTTCCAATGCCTCATAAAATGCACGAAAAAAAGGGAATTTAGTATCCTGAACTATAACAAAACCAAAGCAGTATGTTTAATTATTCCATATACGTATTACAGATTCATAATCTAAAAATCAACTGCATGTCAGAAACATGTAATGAAATCTATGAAAATACAGAACCAAAATACTTTTACTTCAGTATTCCATATATGTATTTCAGGATTATTCAAAAAAAGTGATAAAACTATTTAAAAAAATAACAAAATCAGCAATAGACTTCTATCCCACTGAAAAGACGAGGGTACCTAAATACACCACAATATTTAAATTATCCACCTATAAGTCCTCTTACCGAAAGTGATTGTTTATAGACAAAGTCGAGATAATACTACAAATCGGTATTCACACTTTGTGTGATTGTCTATGGATACGAGATCGAGACAATACAGCAATCAAAGTGTGATTACTTGATAATAGGTTCGGACTTAACCAAACTCTATAGGATCAATATCAAGTAATACGGAGTTAACGTTTGTGTATTTTACTTTTAATTATAATAAACAATTATTATTGCGAAAATAGAAAAGTAAAAGACGCAACAAGATTTTGTTAACGAGGAAATCGCAAATGCAGAAAAACCCCGGGACCAAGTACAAAATTGAATACTCTCAAATTTAAGCCGATGTACAAAATCTAAACAAAAACTTCGTATAGTTAAGACCAAGCAAATTGACCTACTTCACTTAGTTTCTTCAGTATCCTTGTGCTTCCGACATTCAATAAGTGCACGCACTGGAAAAATTCCTTTGGATCGTATTCCAAATAGTAAAGGAACACCAAATATATTTGGTAACTATCTTGATTCTTTCAGATGAAGATATCTCAAGTCATATGCAAAGGATCTTTTGTTTAAACTAATAAACTCTTTTGCCTGGTAGATCAATCTATCCAACACCTACTGAAGTAGCAGAGTTTAGATTTTCAATCAATCAATATAGAATCCAACAAGGAACTATAAAGCGATGTTGATCTCACGCAACTAATCAATCGAATAAATCCGATTCTAGTTGGATCCAGCCGATCAAGGTTTGTGCTACACAAAGATATGAGAAACCAATCAGAAATCTTCTTGTCTTCAAATCTTCTTTAATCTTCAATTAAACCTGCACAATACCACTTGAATCTATTGTGATCAATCACACACAGAATGGAGTCTGTTAACAATGGATTATCACAAGATGTCTTTAGATCTACAAACAGTTCTAAAGATCTCGTTGACACTTCGATCTAATTTGAGTGAATCTTATATCAGAAGAGAAGATTCTCAAGAATAAACAAACTAGGTGCAATCAAAGTTAAACAACCGTTAGTCAATCAAATCAATCGAAAACTAATCAACTGCAATTATCTAGTTTTACACCAATAGTACTCGTACAACTTCTTGATCCCACAGAAGTAGTTAGACGAGCGGTCGTAAAAGATTTCGCCTAAATAGGGTACTTTCTTCTCCGGATAGACGGATCCACCAGAAACAACAAAAAGATGAAGTTTACCCGGCTCTTAGGATAGTTTGATAAAAATGAAAACTTAGGTATTTATAGGCCAAGGATGTTTGGACACCAAGGAATTTCCAAAACCAAATATTCTCAAGATATGCAATAAATGCCAAAATCGGTTTTCATAATTCCTGGAAATGTTTTGTCCAATATTTTCCGAAATCTCTCAATAGAAAATCTCCTTTAGTAAATGCACATTATTAATTTTTATTCTCTAGAGATATGCATTTAATTGATGGTAATTAAAGCATATAAAACTAACAACCTTAATAAAAAGATTCTTAATTTATTTTGGACCAGAATCTCCTTGAGTAACAAAGGAATATCTTTGAACAATAAAAGATAAGAGTTACTGTTCGTGTTCAAAGTATGTTGACATCTTTTCTTTGTAAATCCTCTTTCATATTTACAATCTTGGAATCGATTATACCACACTTCCAAACAAGTTTAAAATTGATTTATCTGTATTCCAAGACAAATGTGTGATTGATCAAATATCAAATCAAAATCATGGGTTCAATCGGTTCTACCAATCACAAGGATCAGTTCTACCTCAATATGGATTAATTGTGATCGAACACACAAGTTACCAGGACCGGTTACGCCAGTTACCCGGATCGGTTACGTTAATTACCAGGACCGATTACCATATACTCATGGTATTGTTTGTGATCAGTTACACAAGTCAGTAGGATCGGTTACACCGATTACCAGGATCGGTTACACCAATTACAAGGATCGATTACACAATTATTTTGTGATTGGTCACACCGATTACTAGGATCGGTCACACCAATTACAAATATCGATCATACCATCTCAGGTGATTACTTAGGATCAGTTACACTAATAAATAAAAACCAGTCATACTAATTCATAAGTCAGGCACTGTGATTAGTTATACCAAGATACATAATAAGTTATGATCGGTTCTACTAACTCACACATATTAGTAATCCAAAGATATGCAATGAATAACAATAGCAATAAGCCTAGCAATTTCCCTTTCAGTTCATAAACAAGTTCATGAATGTACTTCCATTAAACAAATGTATACATTGTTTCCTAGAATGAAATCTCTACCTTTACCCATACACATAATCATAATAGAATTCATACGATTAGGTCGATGTCATATTTACGAAGTTCAAAAGATAAGCGTTATACTTCGTATCCTAATTCCTTAACACTAGGATCATGTGATCATGTCTCACTACTAGAGTATAATCATTCACATCTTCGCAGTTATATTTTCAATATAGCATGACTTGAAAGATACGTTAGGAATGAAACAGTTCAACACTACACCAAAACAGCTGATTTGGAACGGATATAGGCGTTGCAATGAATTTAAGCAACTCTAATATCCGTTGCTAATATGGTGTAGCAAATTTTTGTGCAACGTCAGAATACGTTGCACAAATTAATTTTAGCAACGCTTATTAACGTTGCTCAATTTGTTGTGCAACGTTTTATTTTGTAACTGGAGCAACGGATAGATTAATTTGTGCAACGAAAATTTTCATTTATGCAACTTTTATATCCGTTCCAAAATATATAATGAGAATTAAAAAAAATGTACAGAGTTACAAAATCTGTATATTCCTGTATAGAATCTTCTTATTAAATTTTTACAAAAAGAAGCACCAGCTACATTCAACCAACAATTGATCCTCACATCAATCTTACAGCTTACATCCACAACCAGCTAAGTCTTTGTGAGCACTTGTGCTCCATCACGTGTAGTTGGATCACCTTAGCAGTCGCGATCCACCTAGTTGTTCCAATTCTATCACTTGTGATTGGTGAAGCTCCCCCACCATCACTAATAGTTTACCTGAACTAGTACTTGGTGCAGCTCCTCCAAGACCTCCCCTAGACCCACCTCTGCCATGGACTCCTCTTGACACAAATGTAATTGTAGAAGTAACATCTGATCCAGTTGAACCTCTCCATGATCACCTCTAGTTCTTGGTCTAACTGTCAAAACAAAGTACATTGTAAGTCGATATCTTACAGTCTCAAAGAAACTTTCCTGTATGTAAATTACATTATCTGAAGTGTCTAGCTTTGATGTGTTAATGGTCATATTCAATTTATCCGTTCACACGCCTTCAAAACAAATAGAAGCAAGGACAATTCAGACACACGTCAAATAAGACAATTCAGATACACATCTTAGAAATTCATGTCCACATGACCACACATCAGATGTTGCACCACTGTATTTTGAATACATCATATAGTCACCCCCGACATTCACAAAAACATCGCTTACCAGACATCAGTTTCAAATCTTATTATTCAGATACACAAATTAAAAGCAAGATTTCAAAATTACTTACCCAAAACTCTTCATCAAGTGTGGCTTCTCTTACCACATACTCTCCATTATCTGACGAAAGCACCAATATATGTTCTTCTTCATTGTCAGATGACAATTCTTCACTGTCTCCGGGCAATGCAAATAGTAATGAACTAAATTTCGACCTGAATTGCACATACATGCATGATTATACATCAAGATTCATGAAGAATCAAAAAATTGAATTCTGAATAAAATTAAGATAATGAACTCACGTTTTTGCAGGAGAAACAAGAACTGATTTAATAGTAGAATGTTGAAGAAAATGCAATAACTTAGGATTGAATTCCGTGTATCAAATCCACAAAACGCCAACTAAAAATTCATGAAAAAATGAAAAACCCAGAGATAAAGAATAGATGAAGTAGTATTTCTCACATTGTTGTGGGAGAAAAAACAAGAACAAACTTTCTAGAACAATGCAAGAACTTGATATTGAATTCCATGTACCAAATCCACAAAACCCAACTAAGAATTCATCAAGAAAATCCAGAAATTAAGAATAGAAGATGATGAAGTAGTAACTATATTACTCACTTTGTTGCAGGAAAAGAAACTAGATCTGGTGGTTTTTGAGGAATTCTTCCTATATGGCAAGAAGAAGAGGAGGAATAAAACAACTTGGATATGTGGTGCAACTCAAAACAATTTATGGGATACAACTGGTACTACTCTGAAATTATGATATTCAGGGTAATTTCTCTATTTTAGAAGAACTAGGATGGGCCAACATGTCATAATGAAATCTATATAGTAAGTATACATCGTACATACCTGGTAGCATCCAATGTAAAGAAGCAAAGACCTACAGCTTAGAAGGGGATGCCCCTGTAGAATTTTGTAATGAGCCGGAAGAAACACCAATTAAACCATCGTCTGCAGCAGACAAGGGTAGCGAGGGAGGAATTCTCGTAAGTCTGAGAACTACGACGCGTAAAGTGGAGACAGAACGAGAAAATCTTAGATTTGAATGACGATTTGACGAGGGATACATACAATGCCACTAATACCTTCAATCAGTAAAGGTCTCCTCCCAAGAAATATTAAAAACTACAGAAAATTCCAATATAAATTTATTATTGGCATGAAAATCAACGAAATCAGTAAGTTTGGATCATGAAAAACTGAACGCAACCTTAAGCAGACCAATTACAACATCAACTAAGGCATCAATTGATGCAGTGACGAATCCAGCAATCTACACTACAATTTCCCAGAAAAGGCTACTACATAAACATTCTCTTAACATTAAGAAAATTCTTTTGAAGCTATGAACTATGAAATGTACCTGAGAAATGAAACATGCGTAGTACAATACACTTGGGTGCCATGTTACCTTTCTTGGTTACAAAAGACTAGTTAATTCAGATAGGAGAAATAAATACATAGAAAATATCAATATTAGTTTAGTAATAACGGAAGCTATGCACATAAGAAATTAGAATAAGAGGTACCTGTACAAAAAGGACTAAACCTACGCCAATTATGATTGCCTTTAAACTCAGCCCTCGAAACATGTTATTAAATAATTAATTAACTTATGATAATTAAGAGGATAACAAGGCCAAAGAAGAGATGCAACACAAACATGTTATTAAACTACAAGTTGTTAGCTTTGCTCGTGGAAATAGTTTAACACATCGAAGTAGATAAGTAAACAGAAAAGAAACACTGGTTTCAGGCTTATTAACTTGGTTGAATCTCTTGGAAAAGAAAAATCAGTAAACATTCATTAATAGTGGAGTAGTGACTAATAGAAATTAACCTCAAATTCACTACATTAACAAGATACGGGTGGGTGTTGTGCTTAAGCAAAGCCAAGACACTATCTTCTATTCTGACATATGTCGATTGCTTGACGATGTCCAACAAACCTGAAATTATACAAAAGAAGAGCTAACATAAACACTCTGAACTTGTTTAACCGATCAAATTCCAAGAAAATATGTAACTCGCCAGAAAGACAGTTACTATCAACCTCTCTTAAGAGCTCCTGAACGCTAGACAGATCTGTAGTTTCCCTAGGATTTCTTCTATGCCTTACTGCAGAGCTACAGAAATAGTGCAACTATATAAACAAAGTTGCTCAGGTCATAATAATACATGAGAAAATGTGAGGTGTGATTTCCATGACACCAAGGAATGCCACACCATCATAGTGACCTTTAAATTCCCTTCTAGTTGACCCCCAAAAAAGAATATACATATATATATATATATGCCTGGTGGGGGTACAAAGTTGCAGTCAAAAGATATATACATACCAATGCTCCCCAAAGGATTTCTTTACAAATCCGAGGCTGGTTGTGAAATTTCAGGTCTCATTCCTTAAACAAAATACATTTCCCGAGTGGTTAAACCACCAAGCATATATAGCATAGCTGCTATAATTAGTTCACGTATCCTTCCTTAAACAAAATACATTTCCCGAGTCAAAATCTATATTTATCGAACATTCAAGATTAACAGCAGAAAGAAAAGAAACATTGGTGAATTTCCTAGACTATTTGCACCACCAAATCTCACTATAGTCACTATCTAATAGTAATACCTTTAGCATCCGTTTTCGGTAAAACGAGATCCTCTAGAAAATGAAGCTTCCTTTTTATGTGGCGCCTCAGTGAATTACTTCACAACAACCAAACCAAAAAAAAACAAACAAACAAACAACATTATTGATCATAATATGTAAAACCCTGGCTTGATAAATTATGAAATATTAACCAAAAGAGAGTAAAGCAGGAATCAATAGATCAAAAGACGTCAAACCCAACAAACCTTATAGTTGAAAAAACAAGGGTTTACAAATAAATCTTATTGCACCAGCTAAATAGATTTAGCTAAACCTAGCGATGCAGGAAGAATAAAAGAGCAATCGGAGATGTGTAAACCTTAGATTTAGGTCAAAAGTAATCAATACAATCAGAAAAACTTCATAAAAAAAAAACAAACTAAACCTAAGAATTCATGAAACTGAAATTAAAGCATACCCGATGATAAACAAACCGTTGTAAGCACAACCAACTATCATATTTTTGGTACATGAGTTCCCGATTTCAGGATTTTTTCTTCTTCTAAGGTTACGAAAATTTCAAAGCTAGGATTAATAGATCTAGATTTCTGGTATATGGGTCTTGTTTACAAATCAGGCAATAGAAGTATGATGTTTCGATTTTTCATTTTTGAGCTGAAATCATCACAGATTCAAGAGTTGTTCTCGGGTTTTCAAAAGAAGGGTTTTTGGAGAGATAAAGAGAAACGAGTTCCGAATTATCTAAGTTTTTTTTATTAAAACTGAAATCAGAAAACAAGTATAAATATTTTCATAGCTTATATTACGTAAATGCCATTTATGTACAACGTTTTTACACGCTTCAGAACGTTGCTCTGTTAATTTCATTTAATAAACCTATACTACTTACTTTGCGCAACGTATATCCGAGTGCGCAACGGATATAGACGTTTCAAAGTGTGCAACGTCAATATCCGTTGCACACTCCCGAAATCGAAATGTTGCAAAATACAGGATATCGTGTAGTGCAAGCCAATATTACTAACCTCAAGAGGAAGGATGATATCGTCGTTGTAGCTTGTTACTTCTTCACATTCTCCAGGTCTTCGAGTAATACTTGTATGTCTCATAATCCTACACTTTCTAGTCCAACCTATACGAAGTTGTCTCTATTACATAATCAAGCGACTCTTACATGAGTTTTGATTCACTAAAATATGACAACCAAACTTCACATACCAACGCTTGGTGGGTTCAACCGAGCTATGCTCTAACACCCACGATCCAGTTTCTCCTTTAATTTTCCGTACAAACACCACCTGCAAAAAAAAAGGTTCAACATTTATTAGGCTATAACATTCAGAAATCGATTTCAGAGAAATCAAAACCAAATCAAAGCAATATTTTCCAGTTTGTCATATATGTACAACTGATTCATAATCTAACAATCAACTACATGTCAAAAACAAGTAACGAATCTATGAAAAATCATAATTGAAACACTTTTATTCAAGTATTCCACATACATGTACTTCTGAATAAAAAAAAAAGAAGATAAAACTATAAAAAAACAAACAAAATCAAAGCAGTATTTTTCAGTATGCCATATATGTGTTGTTGATTTCATAATCTAAAAATCAATTTCATGTCAAAAATAAGTAGTGAATATATGAAAAAACAGAATTGCACAGTATTCCATATATGTACTTCTGGATCAAAAAAAAGTGATAAAACTATAAAAAAAATAAATAAATCAAAGCAATATTCTTCGGTATGCCATATCTGTACTTCTGAATAAAACAAAAAAAGGCAATAAAACTATAAAAATTAAAAAAAAATTCAGTATACCATCTATGTACTGCGATATTTTTTAGTATGACACATATGTACTTTTGAAAAGTGAGAAAACCATAAAAAAAATAACAAAATCAAAAGATATTTTCCAGTATAACGTATATGTACTTCTGGAAAGTTTTTATTTTAGTATTCAATATGTGTACTCCTGGATTAAACGATAAAACTATACAAAAAAAAAAATCAAACCAGTAATGCATGTATATATGAAAAATCAGAATCCGAAGACTTTTATTCCAATATTTCATGTATATACTTCTAGGTCAAACAATAAAAGTGATAATAATACTATAAAAAACTAACAAAATCGAAGCGGTATTTTTCAGTATGCCATATATGTACTGCTAAGTCATAATCTAAAATTCAGTTGCGGGTGAAAAATAATTAATGAGTCTATGAAAAAACAAAATCGAAATACTTTTATTTTAATATTCCATATATGTACTTCTGAATCAACTAAAAAAGTGATAACACTAGAAAAAACTAACAAAATCAAAGCAATTTTTTTTAGTATGTCATGTATGTACTGTTGATTCATAATCTAAAAATCAGTTGTATGTCAAAAATAATTAACGAATCTATGCAAAAAGCAGAATCGAAACACTTTTATTTCTATTCCGTATATGCAATTCTGAATCAAATAAAAAAAGTTTTCAAACCTAGGTTTCTGTCAGTCCTGCAGATACATACTATTGGTTAATACACAAAAACAATCTGAAACAATTCTCAAACCAAAAAAATGAAACTGATATAATCAAATCTAGTGATGAAATGAACAAAGAACGTGATTATTCATCTATATCTGAACTATTTTCATAAAGATAAAACAAACAATCAACCATGGAGATCAAAAACATAATCAACTTTAACATCCATAAAGCGATTAGATACTGGAAATCCTAAAAAAACATTACTAGAAGAAATGTTTTCGGTATGCAATATATGTACTGTTGATTCATAATATAAAAATCAGCAGCATGTCAAAAACAAGAGAACATCATGAAATCAAACTACCGAAAACGAAACAAGAAGATGAAAACATCATGAAATCGATCAGATCTTCATGATTCAGTTGAGAAACAAAAAAAAATAAAAAAAGAGAGAATATTACGTGCGCATAATAGGAGAGAAAATTACCTGTAAATCACGAAACGATCTTCATAACAAAAATGAATTGGAAAAAGATTTCATAAGCGACAACAACAGAGAAGAGGAGAATGAGAGAGAAAAACAGATATGAGAAACGCATGAAAAGAAAGCTGAAAATATCTAGATTATATTTGTGTTACAATAAAAAGATATTTCGGGAATTCTGAAAACACACCTAATAGGTTTCCAGCGTGTATAGGACCATAAATTATATATTTGGGTCCAAAAATTTAGTTTTTCAAAATTAATAAATTATAGACCCGATTTAAGCTTCTCAAGGGGTGGATCTACCACTAACCAAGCCCATTATATTAGTACCTATTGGTAATTCCTACTTCAGAGTAATCATCAATTATAGGGTAAATTAAGAATGTACAAGAATCAATTATTCATCTAGGTTACTGAATATTTGTCACCGATTGAAATCGGTTTTGATAGACTCCCTTCTTCTTCTACTGTAAATCAGTTGTTTTTTTTCTTTCTTCTTTTGAAGCATTGTTTTTTTTTTCAAGTTACACCTAGTACTTAGTCCTCCCTTACTTTTATGACCATTTCAACACTCTTCTCGCTCCTTTTGAATGATTTCACCTGAATAAGACAAACAAAAGAAAACAAGAGTAATATGCAAGAAATGCAGCAAAGACAAACATGGAATCGATAACAAAAGTATAGTAAATTACGCACTTATCAGGATGTTACTCCTAAAATTAACTAGGCCATCTGGGACTGAGTTAGATGTAGATTCTGCATTCTTCGCTAGATGGCCCTTAATAACCAGAAAATTTATCAATTTTATCTGAGAATAAATCTTGTGAATTGTTCTCAATCTAAGGGGGATTATTTTAATACAAATAACGACCCTTTTTTAGAAAGGTGAATTCGAATTCTCAATCGGCATCTCTATTGTTGGAGATAAAGGAACTGATTTTTATGTGAAATTGTTTACCTTCAAAAAAATAAAATAAAAAAAATACTAGGGACTGAAAGCTTCCCAATTGGCAGTTACATGATGCACGTCCAAAGATCTTTCTTATCATGATAAGTATTTCTTATAAGAAGAGAAAAATTAGATGCAAGAAGCAATTAAGGTGAGAATACCGAATAATACCTAATCTCAGTCAAATTGGTATTCAAAAGAATAAAAAAGCTAGTGTGTATGTGGATTCCACATAGTAGTAATTGTTGCAACATCTATTAAACATGAGCAACTGTGTTAAAACCAATAAAAATAAAGTAATTGGAAGAAGAAAAAAAACGAAGTTAAAAGCCTTATTTACTCTTTCCATTTGTGTCTCATGGTCTTCAAAGCACATACTGTATGTTACCAGGGATAACCCCTCAACTGCCACTACAGAAAACTGCAACTAATTTTAACCAAAAATGCAGTGAATACAGTCTTGTGGATACTAGTCACACCGTACATGTTTTCAATCACCAATTAGTTTCACCATCTTATCAAATACTTGTTAGTTGAAGTAACCATGTCCTCATTATCCCACAAAGCACATTCAGTCCACCTCTTATATAATACCATCTCATGACAAGCACAACACACATGATTCCAACATTGCAAATTGGTTTGTCCTTCAAATTTGAAATCACAAAATTATTAGACACATATAAATTATTGTTTATATGCTCACAGTAACTAATCGGTCCAAAAAAGATCACATATTCTCAGGTATAACTATAGGGAAGGAAACTAGGCAGCGGATGACTTGACAAATCATGCAACGGATGACTGTCAAGCATGAAATCTCACAACAACAATTTAGGAGCAACATATCCCATCCTTTCTTAATCAAATTGTATTAAATAACTCCATAGGTATCACATACCTTTGCATAATCGTACTCTAGTTGATTAAATAAATTTCATGTATCATAAATATAAGTACTTTCCCACGAGATAATCACTAGCAGTGGCACCATGTTGTACATGAACTCCTATTTAAAGAAATTATACAAGTAAAACAAATAATAACAACATGGATGCTTTAAGAAAGTGCAATGTTTCAACAAACACAAAAAAAATAACAAACCCTTAAATTCTTATTTTTTTGTAGGCTTTGATAGCCTTCTACAACATGTAGGTTTGTGCTTCGGAGCCAAAGGATGTGCAAGGATAGCAGCGGACCCAGAACAAGCCGGGGATGCAACATTTTTAGAAGAAGTCAAATGGCTTTAGACAAAGGATATCAAAAGTAATCTTTGAAGGATACTGTTTAAATGTTATCAATGCAGCGAATGGAAATTTTTCGCAGTCAAATGAACAAATTTTAATTTTTTTACCGACTGTTTAGTACTTCTTAATCAATGTGTTTCTTAGTCTTGTGTTTATTCTCATGGAAACACGAATAATGTAGATAATGAGATCGATAAGTTTGCTAGAAGTTCATCTACTTGTCAAGAATGGGAATCGAGTCTGCCTCTGTGGCCGAGCAATCTCATTCAGTGAGATCTAAACCAAATTTACCTTTTTTTATTTTTTTTATAAAAAATCTAGCCATTTACAACATGATATGCAATTTTTGTCCCTTTAAATCCCTCTTACCGCCAACAACCATAAAAATAATGGCACCAAGAAACAAACCAAATGTGAGAAGCTCACACTTTAATCCGAAACAATATTTGCGAGGATACTAGGACGTTGGGATACCAGTAACACTTAAGAAACAACTTCCATTCCACCATCCTTTCCGTCGGATATATGAAATTTCGGATATCAATGGTAAAGTTATAGGATGATAATATCGGTAGCTTGAGTTCAGGTTTAATTCCAACAGTAAAATTTTATTCGCATGTAGTTTTACGTCCAGGTTTGGATTAGTTCCAACCGTATAAGCTCATTTTACATCCAGGTTTCTTTTAATTCTAATCGTAGAATCCGATTTTACGTCCAGTTTTCTTTTAATTTCAACCGTAGAAGTGATTTTACGTCCAGGTTTGAATTATTTCCAACCGTAGAAATGATTTTACGTCCAGGTTTGGATTAATTCCAACCACAGAATTTTATTTGCATGTAGTTTTACGTTCAGGTTTGAATTAGTTCCAACCGTAGAAGCTCATTTTACGTCCAGGTTCTTTTTAATTCCAACCGTAGAATCTGATTTTATGTCTAGTTTTCTTTCCAACCGTAGAAGTGATTTTACGTCCGGTTTTGGATTATTTCCAACCGTAGAAGTGATTTTACGTCCAGGTTTGGATTATTTCCAACTGTAGAAGTTTATTTTACGGCCAATTTTTCTTCCCACAAAAACTTTGTCCCAAAATTCACCAAGTATACAACAAAATTCATTTAATTTAATTTTTATCTAATTAAATTAAATTAAAATTAACTAAATAAGAGTTGTTTAGTCATTACAAAATTATTTTATATAAGGAATTTTTGATATTACTTATGGGTGACCCGTTTTTGTCCTATTAGGTCATGACCCTCTGGTGGAGTGTCACGCCGTGATAATAGCCTTCAAATAATACCAAAGAGTTTACTTTATAGTTTACAGTAAAAGGCGGCAGCAGCAGTCTCCTCGAGTTGTTGGGGTCTTCTTCAATGGCAGTTCCTTTATCCAATCACTCACTATCTTTTCCACCTCGTATTTCATCATTCACAAAACCCTCTAAGATATTTGCATCTCCAACTAAAATCCAACTCAATCAGTGTCTTTGCAAATCCAAGTTAGGGTTTCCAGTCTCTACTGCTTCTCCCATCTCACCAGGCGTTCCTTCATATCCTTATCAAAGGTGCGTTAATTGTTTTAAAATCGTTACAATTATCTACCTGAATGGTGACTGAGATTGAATTCTTATAAATTAATTTTTTGGAATTGGAATAGGGTCAGGAGATAAATTATTTTTTAGATATCTGAAATTGTACCATTCCTAAAAACAATTCTTTTCCTACTATGTAAAATGGCAAATGAGAATGGGTATGGGTAAACTTTCTTCAGGATGTTAAAAAGTTTTAATCTTTATCAAATTTTAGTTGCATGATGCTCCTGGTACTGCTAGGGCTTTTGAACCTGTAATTTTACAATAAGATATGTTAGGAACTCAATTACTAATGCACTGACTATTAACTTACCATTGGTGTAAAATTCATTATGAATTGATGATAGAATTATGATCAACCAGTTGAAATTATATATCTAGCGCGATGAGGCAATATCAGCTCTGTACTGTTGTATTTGATAATTGATCAACTTCTGCATATGCAAGCGCTAGGGCTTGCACTTATTACTTATCTCAGTTTTGTGCTCTTCAGACTTTGTTTTGCTGATTGGAGTAAAAATTAAAATTAATTTATGTGCAGTCAATTGATGGGGAGGAGGGTAATCTTTTGCCTAGTTTGAAGACCCTTATTCCACTTTACAAGGAGGCCATTCTTGATCTAGATGAACAGACTGTTTCTGATATAGAGACATTAATATGTATCATTGTAAAAGAGAAGAATGGATTGACCCAAAAAGTTGCAACTCTATTTGCAATGTCGCTTCTGGGAAGAAAAACTACATCCAAGTGCAAGCAGATTTTGAAAATTTTAGAAAACGGTTTGAGAAGGATCGTGCTTGATTGACATCTAATACTCAGGTAGACTTAATCGAGAGCCTTTTGCCCTTGGTAGACAATTTTGAGAGAGCCAAGCAACAATGCAGACCCGAAACGGTTTTGAAAATTTTAGAAAACGGTTTGAGAAGAATAGTCTGATATACAATTGATTATTTTTTGTTTTTCTTAGAACAACCCTCGTATTCACTTGTATATCTGGATCTAGATGCACAGGTAACAAGTTCGTGTAGGCCAAATGGATAATACTGTTTCAATAGTGATTAAAAGTTCGACTAATCTGCTCTACTCTGGGGAAATATGACCACCTTGATGAATTTTCTACACCACACACTGTGGTTCCTGCTATATTTTCTTTAGGAAAGCTGGTCAGCGTAGAGAAAATGAATATATACTGATACTAGAATCTGTTTTTGTTGAATACCTATGTGACAATAGCCGTGTTTAAGGCAATCAGAGGTAACTACTAGGGTTCTCAATAGTATACCACTCCCAGTAGCCTCCAGCAACATCCGAGTCTACAAGGAGTGGAAGTGACCTAACAAGTCTATTTCCGAAGGCATGCGTTTTATCTTTCATCACCCTTTTCTTTGTCCTGCATGTGATGGTCGCACATAGGATTCTGTTATGAAAGGATAAGGTGATAAGCTTAATAGAAGGATAAACTAGTGTAAGTAATAAATTTGAAGAAGTGGTCTTACCAATTTAGAAACCAGAATTCCGAAATTGATTCTTTTAGTGAAAGATAGAATGCCCGAAGTTGTGAATGCCAAGAATGATATGGAAGAACAATTTGAAAGGGTTTTTGTGGAGGAGAAAACTGCACCTTGTATACAGTTTACAGGGCAGAACTACTGAATAAACCAAATTATCTAATTGATTGTGATTGGTAATTTTCTTTTGTATAGTTTTTAATACGATTAGGGTAACAGACAAAATGATTGAAGATAGTTGTCCATGTCAATTTTGGGAATATAGGCCAAGTGGATGTATTATTTTGCAACAATCTGGTTTGTGGTGTGTCTGGTGTGTGGTGTTTAAGTATGTGAGCAAACCAAGCACATCCTGAAGTTATAATTACCAGTGACTAACAAATCGATTTCTTACTTTTGCTTTTTTTTTTTTGCTCATTTTTCTTACCTATACTTTGTTTCGATTTGTGTCATTGCTTCTCTCCTGGCACCCTAAGTCTTTCTTTCCTTTACTCTTTTTTTGAAGCTTCATGAGGCCATTGCACGTGAGGAATCTCAACAATTTAGGGATAGAATTGTAATTCAAGAAGTTTGCCGTGGGTTTCTTCTTGGAGATCGACACAACGAGTCTATTTCCGAAGGCATGTATTTTATCTTCATCATCCTTTCTGCTGTCCTGCTTGTGAGGCTCGCACGTAGGATTTTGTTGTGAAAAGATAAAGTGATAACCATAAAATAGAAGGATATACTAGTGTAAGGAATAAATTTGGAAAAAATGTGCCGACTAAGTGATCTTATCATTTTTAAAAATAACTAAAATTTGGAAAATTGACTCTGTTAGTGAAGATAGAATGCCCTAAAGTTGCAAATGTCAGTGATATGAAACAATAATATGAAAGGGTTTTTCTGGAGGAGACAAACTGCACTTGGTTACAGCTTATGGCGCCGAACTGATAAATAAACCAATTTATGATTTATCTAATCGACTGTGATGGGTAATTTGTTTCTTCTTTTTTCTGTATATGCATACAGTTTTTAATACGATTTAGGTAATAGACAAAATGACTGAAGTCTGCATTCATTTCGTGAATATAAGCCAAGTAGATGTATTATTTTGCAGCAGTCTGGTTTGTGGTGTGTCTAGTGCCTTAGTATGTGAGTTAAGCAAGCACATCCTGAAGTTCCAAAACCAGTTACGAACAAATTGATTTTCTACTTTTGCTTTTTTTGCTCGTTTTTCTTAGCTATAACTTGTTTAGATTTGTGTCGTTGCTTTTTCTTTCTTGTAATCTAATTCCTTTCCTTTCACTCTTTTTCAAAGTTTCGTGAGGCCATTGCACATGAAGAATCGTAACAATTCAGGGAAGCAATTATAACTCAAGAAGTTCGCCGTGGGTTTCCACCTCATGGAGATCTAGTTGTACGACCAGCCAAGGTTAAAGTCAAACCGACGACTACAGGTGAGGAATCTAGCCAAACTGTAACATCTGGGCTAGATGAAAGTTCAAACGGGTAATATTTAACCTTACCACCATATTAGAACATCACTTCTGTAGAGGTCTGTTTTCATTTCTTTTTATTCTACAAATAGCCTAAATCTCAGTCTTGACAACCCCCCTTGGCGACAAAACCACCTTCTCTAGTAGTCATTAGAAAATTCTGTACTTAAATTCATCTCTGAAGCCAAGGGACCGAACAATCAGTTGCATGCTGAGATATCTGAGTATTCTTATAATCTGGCAAATGGGCGAGGAACATCCCAATCAGTGATAATGTGGTTACGAGTGATCTTGCTTAGAGAACGACATCCACTTAATGCCATGGTTAGTTCAAACTCATCGCAGAGCATTTGAAGTACCTTTCTTACACCAGCCTCACCATCAACAGCCAAGGAGAACAAAACAGGCCTTCCGATCTGAGATTATTATAACAAAATTTATGAGCTGGGTTAATATTACAAAGAGAAGAGTAGATTAGCACAGTCATCGCAACCCAATTTTTAATATCCACTCACGAAGATGCCAGAAGCCCCCAATGCCAATGCTTTGAAAACATCAGTCCCACGACGGATACCACCATCCAGAAACACGGGAACTTGTCCTTCTGCAGCTCTTACAACCTGAAATTTACTTGGTAGATGACGCACTCTGTTAGAATTTACTAGTTTTGTTTGGTGTATAACTTTTGTAATCTACACAAACTTTTTTTTGTTGAATTTCATTAGAACAAGGTGAATATGAGTACACATACCTCTTCCAAACAACTAATAGTAGCAGGGACATAATCCATTTGGCGAGCTCCATGGTTAGAAACAATAATTCCACCTGCTCCTGCTTGTATACCTAGTTTTGCTGTGTGTGATCAGTGTGAGATTAATTAGAGAAATTTACACAAAGTGCATACTCAAAATAGGAGAATAAACTGAAATTCTAATGACTCACTATCCTCGGCAGTCATCACACCCTTCAATAAAATTGGAAGTTTGGTGATTGTCAGAAGCCACTCCACATCCTGTGACGAGCCCAAGGGAAATTCATCAGCAAGATATCTTTTGACCATTAAGTAGCTGACATAATATTCAGCCTCATTGTATATATTGCTTTGGTGCTAGAGCACCATCAGTTTAAGATACCCAGCAGTATAAAATGTCTTGTCATGATGGCATTTCGGTTCACATCCTTTATGGGAGCCCCATCGCTATAGATTTCAATTTTTCAAAAAATTTCAATTTTACAGAAACCTAATTGAGGCCCGGGTTTAACTGAAAATAAAGAATCATGCGGCTAACTTCTTCTTTTACTTAAATTTCACATCTGCAGTCTGAGAAATTGAAAAAAAACATAGCTAGTCGGCTAACCTCCCAGCTTAGGGACTGGACAACTTGGCCAGCAACATATGCGGCAAATCCAGAATTACTTGTCTGCATCATTAAGAAAAAAAAAGTCATTAACAAGCAGAATGCAAAGAGTATCAGACCAGATTTCATAATGCCAGAGTTTGTTGTACCTTGTCTGACTCCCCATTATCCAAACCCTCAAAGATCTTCAATGTCACAGATGAAGGTACTGCAAATCTGCCACATATCAGATAAATGAAAAATTGTCTTAAAAGATGCAAGTAACTTCAAGTAAACAACTTAACAAGACACTGTCAGTATGACTTCAAGTTAACAACTTAACAAGACACCAAAATTATGTGTATGCATAAGGAAAACTGATCCAGCCATACCGGTTCTTAATGTCGGCTTCCCTACGACCAAGTCTTGGAGTATCAACAGTGAGGGCAATGGCCTTGAAGCCAGCTCTTTCAGCTCCCCTGACCAGCTGAGTAACTACATATCTGTCTTTGGATGCCTATCAAAGAACCCGAAAACTATCGACTGAGTGAGGAACTAAACAAACAAACAACCTGGATATGTAAACTTCCCCACCTTATAATGTAATTTGTGTCAGGGATTTACTTCCCCAGAGTTGCTTCTTTTAGTTAGTACTTGTTTTTATCAATACAAACATAGGAGTAGTTTTTATACAGGAAAAAGAGAAGAGGAAGGGACAAAAGAAGGAGCTTTGAGCTTACGTAGAGTTGGAAAAAGCGAAGGCCGGGTCCTGTTGAGGCCACCTCATCAAGACTGGATGTTGCATATGAAGATAATGTCTAGAGAAACACATTTAAGTGTAAATTGGAGTGAGGAACAAACCCATGCACTTCATTTCTTCGGAAAATTACTAGTTTGGCATTACATGGAAGATGGACATAGAAATTCGAAGTAAAACAGTTGGATCCATCCTTTTTGATTGGCTAGCTGGCTCATATCCCATCCAAAATCTTGAAAATGAAGGCTTAGATTATGCGCCAGATTTCTTTTAGAATAGCACCATGTAAATAACTTAATTGGAGATTCTAAGTTATGTTTACTGCATGCTTCCAGATCTGAAGAAGTACAGCTGAACAAAAGTGAAGTGGCAAATTCACAGCAAATGATAAAGACCTTCATCCGAAGGCGCAATAGACCATTTTGAGTGTCTTGGAGATTTCAGCTTATTCCATGTCAGAGTTTAAAAGACATTTCCCGTATGTTTAACCAAACAGAAGTTAAGAAGACACTACGTTTCTATGTTTAATGGAGTTGAAACTTTGTTTCGTTGATCAGAAATTGCAACAACTACATGGACTATATCTATAAGTATATGTAGTGAGAAAGTAACAAACCATTATTGTGCCAGCTGCTGATGCTGCTCGTGCTGTTGCTAACTCACCTGTACAAGAGTTTAAAATAAAATAAAATTGAGCTTGGAGTCTCGGACAAAGAAGTCATTCCTGTTCTTGTTTTGACAACAATATTAGACCTCAAAATCTTAATCAAAGGTTGGGTTGGATCAACAGAAAACTGGCAAACATATGCATATACATATACCTCCAGGATGAGCCAATTTCTGCATTGCAGTGGGAGCAATCATGATAGGCATCGTTATCTTGAAGCCCATGACAGTGGTAGTTATGTCTATCTTGCTTACATCAATAAGAACGCGGGGTCGAAGACTAGTTTTGGTCAAGCAGAGACTACTAGTCAGAGAAATACTAACCAAGAAAAAATAAGTTCTCAAATCCTAAAACCAGCACTGTCAATATATGGTTTTCCCTTGTACAGAGAGCACAGAAGCTAAGATAATAACACGGTTTCTGGTCATCAGATTTTGAGTACTGGATAACTATGTTGTGAAAGGCGAGCTAGGCGCACGAGCCGGCCAAGGGACGCCTAGATAATAAAACGTCCTAGGCGCAAAAATATTAACAAATTTTTTTCTGGGCGCCTTAGGCCCTTCGCCTCTCCTAGCTCCTAACACAACATAGCTGGATATATAATATAGTTAAGGAGACTAATACATACAGAATTCTGGAGAAGGCTAGTCTGTTTTCCTTGAGTGTCCACTGATCCTCTGCACCCGATGCATAGTAATCATACACCATTTTTGGTAATATCTCCTTTGCAAGAGCCTCATACTCCGACACATTTGTTATCTCAACCATCATTACCAGTTTGAGGAAGAAAGAAATGGGGAGAGACAGCAAATTAAGAAAGAGCAAACCGGTTAACTTAGAGGAAGAACAAATTCGCCTTAAGAGAGAGAGAGTTTCTCTGATGACATCACGTACTTGGATTCAGAGTTCATCAACCTGACCAACTAAAGTTCACTGCTGACGTCGCGATCCACCTACAACCAACAACTAAAGTTTCATGATCCTTTCTTTATCGATTCTTTTTGTTGTTTCTTGTTATCATCCATTATTGAAGAATAATCTATATTGTCCATGACACATCGTGCACTCTTACAGGTCGAGAGTTTCAATAGGTTCAACCGTTGAAGTAAGCTTCCATATTTTACTTTATTATTCAACTTACAATAGCAACTTAATCAGACACATGACTTTGACTAAGATTTCCAGATAGTAAATAAACAAAGGCAGAGGTTGGTCCATACTGTACACACACTCAGACAAGCAAAAGCAAACACTCCATTCTTCTATTTTGTTCAATCAAGCAAACCCATCACACTTCAGAGATTCAAGTATGGTAATACAAGTACTAAATTGATTTCCACGCTGGTGAATATTAGATGTCCTTTAGGCCCTGATGCAGAATCCATTTTGTACATATTTCACATTCCTTATGCGATCATAGACATCTCGATCTCGCAACTATTAAACATAGAGTTCCTTAGGGAGGCGTGGGGTGAGCACAACTCCAAGTGGCGTGGCTTTAACCATATTGGCAAAACCAACTGCTTCGGTCATATCAACAGGTGCGTTTGAAGGTGTTTTCAACTCGAATCCATGAACCAAACGAGCAATTGTCATGTTCACCATTTCAAGACCCAGAGAAGTTCCAGGGCAAGATCTTCTACCGGATCCAAAAGGTGTGAGTTCAAAGTGTTGACCCTTAACATCTATATCTTTATGGGGACTGGTAAGAAATCTCTCAGGGCGGAATTCTGATGGATCTGACCAGACTCGTGGATCACGTTGAATCTTCCAAGTGTTCACGACTAATCGGGTCCCTGCCGGAACGTCGTATCCAGCAACAGTGCAGTCCTCGGTGGATTCAAGTAGACGCATAGACACTGGATATAGACGCATAGCTTCCTTAACTATAGCTCGGATGTATGCGAGGTCCTTGATATCAGATTCGTCCACTTGCCTTTCCTTGCCAACATGGTTGTCCAACTCCTCATGAGCCTTCTTCAGTACATGAGGATTATTTACTAGTAAAGCGACGGCCCATAGTATAGTAAACATTGTCCAGACGCTACCACCCTGCAACAGATCCTGCAAGAATAACAAAGCCTCAATTAAGTATATGCTTTATAGGTGCACTTCCATACCAAAAACGCATAATATGAAACTAATTGACACACCAGACATGTAGCTTTGTTGATGGTATCCGCGTCAGAGTAACCATTTAGCTTTGAATTTTCCTCGAGCACTGACAACATCAGATCCATCCAGTCCTTCTCGTCTGTTAAGGATGAGCCTGATGATCTCTTCATTTTGTGTTCTTCCAACCATCCGCTTAATATACGGTCCAGATCCTCTCCAGCTCGCTTCATCTCTCGCTCGTGGCCGTCCAAATCCAAGCATCCGAGAAACGGTATCGAGTCCCCCAGCGTCATCTGACCCATTACTTTAACAAAGCCTCTCAATCCCTCTTGACACTTCTTTGCTTCTGGGTCGGTAGCAGCACCAAAGCATCTCTTCCCTGCAATCATCCTAGAAGACATGTTAAGAGTTAGATCACCAATCCATTGCTTCATCTCAACCAAAGCTGGAGCTCGTCGAGCTCCTTTGATGTTGCCAACACTCCAGTTTGCATCGTACAGTTCTTTAATGGATGCATCAATCTCAGATTCCCATACTTTTCTTGCCAGCACGAGCCTATTATTGGAAAGAAGTCCAGTTTTTAATATTCTACGAATTTCAGTCCAATATGGTCCATCGGAAGAGAACCTTAACATGGCATTATCGTAGCCGATATATTTCCCTGCCGCTTGGCGTGGTCGGGAAACAAAGATCTTATCGTTGGTAGTAAAACATTCTTTTGCTGCCTCCCAGCTGCTCACTACTAGTGTAGGGTGTACACCAATTTGAACAGTGAAAACTGGTCCGTATTTGTCAGCCATGGCTCCTAGAGCTACGTGTTGTGGGTTTGATCGGTCGATTAGATGGAGATGACCGATGAAGGGCAAAGAACCAGCTGGTTCCGGTGCCTGGTTTTTGAACTTAAGAGAAGATTTTGTATTTGGTCTCCATACTAACAAATAGTAGAGAGCAAAAGCAAAGAGACTAATAACCATATTGGTTGCCGAGAACTGGAAACTGAAAAGAGTATCGGTAGAATACTCCATGGTTCAGGATGTAAGGTTTTAATGGGATTTTTGAGTATGGTGTGAACTAGGTTGAGTGTAGATAGAATTAAACTCTATCAAATCTATTTATAGACTAAGTTTTGTGAGATTAAATGCGTATTTTGTTAAATAATTCATTAAGATATTGCCAGTGGTTGCCTTTTAATTAATTAATTAATTAAAAGATCATTTCAAGTTGCAGGATAGGAAGAATGGAGTGATCAGTCACGCATTCTACTAAGAAGGTGTTTGGATACTCGAGGAAGAAATCAATTCTGAAAATCGGAAGAAAAAAAATTTTGTTTTTTTTTTAGGTTTCATTCTAAAATCATGTACCCCGATTAAGTTCTAACTTGATCTTTTTTCAGAAGTCAAAAAGAACTACATTTAAACTTTAAAGTGTTATCCACTATCCCAACTTCAAGTGGATGATTGGGTATTAGAAGAAGAAGTCAATTCCAAAAATCAAAAACAAGAAATTTACTTCACACAAATTTTATTTATTTTTTGGTTTTCAGAAATCATTCTGAAATTCTGTACCCAAACTAAATTCTAAATTTTTAGTTTTTGAAGCGAAATTAAAACGACATCGCAACATGCTAATTATTGTTTAAATAGCAAATGAGAACGGATCTCCCTTGTTATTGTTTACATGTTAAGCTTATGTTGAATGTTTTGCTCCCCAACGTATCTTAATTTTGTAAGAAAAATACGATCAGAAATTCTATGCAAAGTCATTCTTTGGCTTCCCCGAGGATAGTTTACATGGAACGGAAGAATGACTTCCCCGAGGATTGTTTACATGGAACAGAATGATTATGTCTTTCTCCTATCAATCAATCGTTTAAAGGAACTAACTCGTCTTTTTCTTTTCTTTTTTTTTTGATATAAGAGAATAATAAATAGCAACGTATACAAGTTAACCGATTCGACTAGTCCACTTGGCTAGGGATTTAGGTTCCCATACTTGAGGTAAGAACATAAACGAGAAAAATGTACACGTCATCATTTCTGTCGTCATGCGCATTGATGATTCCTATCTTAATAATTCGTGAGTGAAAGGTCTTTGATTTGAATCTTGGATTTAGTAACCCTACTTAATAAAATATAAGTAATTTTATACATTTTTGTTACAGGGAGGAGGTTTTTGGATCAAGGGAATGAAAAAATCGGACTCAACTCATAAAATAAGTGAGTATAAGTATCTATTGAATCAGACAAATTTTTCCTCGACTTCGCACAAATATACATTGATTTCTTCGGAACTGAACAATTTTTTTTTCCAATTCTTCCTCCGAACTCCAATCATGAAGAGCAAACAATTTTTTTTTTTATCAAAGTCTTCTGAAAGCTTTCAACCAAATCATCTTTAGGTATCGTTGAAAGCTTGTCTTCTCATTTGATAATCATAGTTTTCATGCAACAAAACCCCCTCCTCAACCATGAAAAATAAACCTTCCAAATACTTACCAAAATCTTTTGAAAAATTCAACCCAATTATCTTCAGATGTTGTTCAAGGCTTGTCTTATTCAAGTACCAAGGAAAATCAGAGCTTTTTTTCTTCAGAATGTTATATACCACCAAAGCATCGCCCTCCACCACGATATTAGTGAATTCCTTCTGTATTGCAAGTTTTATATAGTAGTGAGAGTTCCATATGTTTCAACTTCTAACGGAGTGGCGAAATTGAAAGATCTAGTTTTGTATCCACGGAAAGCCTCTGCATTATCTCTTTCAATGGCCGAACAAGCATAACCCTTAAGACCCGCAGCTCGGTCAATGTTAATTATGTTATCATACTACATAAGGTTATACTGTAAATTCCTTTATCTAATAATAAAGATGGAAGATTTTCTTAAGAGCTTCAAAAAAGCCATGGAAGTAAACCTTTCTCGTACTCTGGCGAGCGTGAAAATTAGATGCCTATCTTTTCAGAGTGAACGAGAACCAGTTGCTGGGTGCAACGAAGAAGAGAAATAACACTAATCGTTGTTTCTCGTACTAGAGACTACAGAGAATATACCGTGACTAATATATTGCTTACTGATGATTGCTTGATCATTGAATAATAAACATCCCATCGGTTCTTAATTGTTCGTTTGTCATATTGTTAATAATCATTCGTGTTTTAGGTTTGCAGAATCAGAGTTTGTCGGTGAATTGAAACAAGTGCATTTTGCATATACGTGATCCAAGATCAGAGTTCGTCAAGAGCACCTATTTGTTTCATATGTTATATTTCCCTGTCACAAGAATGGCAGTGAAATGTTCTATTTCGCTGTCTCTCAAGTGGTAGTGAAATATAATAATTTACCTCCTCCTACATCGTAGATATATTTGGTGTTTACTTTCCCTCTTGTGAACGTGAATTCTTTGTTTCACTTCTACTGATATGAACGAATCAAGGCTTTATTGATGATTTTCTTTATGTTTATAAGCATACTTAGAGAATCAAGGTTTTATGGATGATTAATCTTCTGGATACGTAAGATTTTTCGTTTCCAGAATACTCCGGTATATTTAAAAACATAACTTTACCAGACATTACATTTGATTCCCCACTTGGCTTTGAAAATGGTTCCCACGCAACCTTCAAATCTCGATATTTAGTGTCGTTCTTTTATTGAAGATATAGCTTTGGTGATGAAGTGCTCAAAATCTTGATGGTTTTAAATTAAATGAATCATATATGAAATTGGGGTTAGCGTTTATGGGTGTTTTTCATAGTTAATTGGAAGAAGAAGTAAAAATGAAGATTATTCTTTTGGTTTGGAACCGAGTAAGGATTTTCCGCGAGGATAACTTTGTCCGAGTCATAGGAAAATCTTGAATAGGTCTGATCAGGTAAGTTGAGTACGATTTTCCCACTCTCTTGATTAAAAACCCCCCTCCCTATAATAAAAGTGATTTTATAAGCTATAATTAGTACCGGCAATCAAAACTTCAGAAGCGAAGATAATAACTTTGTCACAGGCGGTTAAATGGGCCAAAGGAAAGAATATCACAAACTGTAGTACATAAATGCATAATCTGTCAGCAATAAACTACATTCGATACAAGAATAGCTCAATCAAATCGAAGTGCAAACCAATATTAGATGAAACAAGGAAAATCACAAAATAATAAGTCTTTTTTATGAGTTTCCAGTTTGCAAATATAAAGGACAATGGAACAACTGACTTGTTGGAAAAGAAGGGAAGAAGATCTACTACTGTAGGCTTTTAGGAAGATTCTACACCGGCGTTTGCGAAACTAATCCAACAGATCCAGTCACAAACGAGACTGAATCAGAAGATCAACTAACCTTCTTTACAAGCTATATATCTTTCTTATTTAAAAAAAAACAGAAAAAAATGAGTTATTGACCGGGTCTAGTTCCGTTCAGGTACCAGTGGATCAGTAACATAACTAGGGGTGTTTGGGTGCTCCAGGCACCCCCAAATTTATAAATCGGGTGTGAATTTCACTTTTTCCTCGGTAAGTTAAAAAATAACTAATATTCCTTTAAAAATTTGACTTTTAACCTATACAAAAATTTCAACCGACCTACACTTTTAATCTTGCTTTAGTCGCCATAGTGGACTAATTGTTTCGATCTTAAATAAGTAAATCGGAAAATTAAAGATCTCAGTATCCGTCGGTATTTTATCCAAACTACACACTTCCTTTAAATTTGACTGAAAAATAATAAAAAGAGACAATTATCCAGGTACGCACGAGTAAAACCCTTCAGGACCCGAGAAGTTATTGGTTGTAGAGAGCTTGACCTGCCAAATACTACCCCCTTTGTTCCAAATAATTGCTTAATTAAGGTTTTGTAAAAATATTTTGGAACTAAAATTACTTTCACATGAACCCTCGTTTCCCATGTTACTTGTTTAATATATTAGTTTTCACTTCCTAGTTTTTAGTTTTTTCTTGATAATTATGAAATTTTAGGGAATAAATTTCAGTATACTTTTGCTTACAAAAAACTTATTTATGCAATTAAAGTGAGACAGAGAGAGTAAAATTTACCAATTGGTCAATTCTTAACAAATAAATCCAAGTTGATTCCAACCTAATTGGTTAATTTTAAAAAATTAAAGGTAATAACGGCTTCGTAAAAGGCGATAATATATTATACTTCCCCAGTTTTTGGAGAAGGGTTAGTGTCATTTTTTTTTTAATTTGACCTATCTTTTCTTAAAATGAAAAAATTATAATACCTCTTTTTAAGAAATCGAGATATAACATCTTTAGAGCATCTCCAATAGTGGATGTAAAAATCCTACGTGGAGGTCTAAGTAAGACTTTTATTTAGGAGATTTTACACATATAGTAAGAGCTTTTCCAATGGAACATGTGTGAGGAAAAAAATCTGAATCCACGTAGGATGCACTTCCATTTTCCCTAAAGATGACATGACATGTTTTTATATAGACATCCTCTAGCTCAACCTCTTGTTTCAGAGGTCCACCAAGAGGATGTCTATCCATCCTAATCAACATTTTTTTTAATTAAAACTCTAGTTTCCATTAAAAATAAAAGAAAAAAATTATTGAATCTAAATTAAGATTATAGAAAATATTATTTCGGTTGTTTGCACAAATTTGTTCATCTTCTCACTCTTTCTTCCTTTCTCTCTTTCTCCATTGAGACAATCGAAATCTGTAACTTCAAAAGCCAATTTCTTAAAGGGGTACCTTGGATCGTTGATCAGGCTTTAAAATTGTCACATATATGCATATCAACAAGTAACAAAATCAAGTGTTCATAAGGGAAAAATTAATCCAGTGTTCGTAAGCCAATCGTTGGTTCTTTTATCATATTTTTTTTGAATGATAGTTGTTTTCATAAGTCGAGACAGTCTCTTTGAATGTTTCCACAAATAGAATTAAACAAATATCAAAGAATAATAAATATGATTGTCATACACCAGGAAATTCATGTTTTAGTGCACATTTGGTTCTATAGTATCGAGAAACAGAAGAAAATTGTTCCTTGTGATGCCGTTGATGGAATATCCCATGCAATTGCATTCTAAATAGCCGGTGGTGTTGGAATGATCACTATTATTGGTCGGAGAAGAAGTATGACGTTCTATATGTATCAACTAATGCCAGAAAAATTGGGATTTTAATATATTTTCTGATATTATCAAACCAAATAAAATCTGAAACAAAAAGTGTATACACATAATTCATCATTTGCCACGTGTCGGAAGAATTACACGTGGAGGACGCACAGCCTGAGACATCAAGGCACGATGCCACGTCTCTACACCTAAGAGACATTTATCATCTACACATGTTCATCATCGAGCAGATCCGACGGCTAAGAACCTAGGAGCACAGAAGTATCGAGCCACTGAGAAGTACTGAAGAACACCCTAGGATCTACTTTACTCCATCTCGAGGAGGACCCAAAATCCACGGTGGAGATTGGACATAATGACACGGATGTGATAGGAGCCGCAGACAACTTTCTGACGCGTGCAGGCGACCCAACCACCCGCATTAAACACCCTAAACATAGAGTACGTGTCAATCAACCTGTGGAGAAGAAAGAGGTGACCTGTCGTTACCAGGCGTGACCACTGGCTCCATCGGTTGAGAACGAAGATACCAGCGAAATCAACACAAAGATCAAGAAGATATGGTTGCAGTTGCCTCTGATAGTGGATCCCATGTTCAATCCCTATAAATACCCTTCTCCACTAAGAGAGAAGGGGTCGACCAGTTTGGAGTGCGTATAGGAGAAGATAATAAGAGAGACAAATAGGAAGAGTAGGTATAAATTCTATTTCCCCTTTAGCTTCGTTATTCACACAAAGTCATTTGACTATCTTTGTAACTATCAAACACATAGTAAAACATAAACCCCCGTGGACGTAGGCCTTAGTGCTGAACCACATAAATCATCGACTCATTTACATTCTGTACTTTATCTTCTGCATTTATTATTACATTCTGTTATATTATGCCTCGTACTCACGAGAGCAACCCAATTATTCCCCAATGACTAGACAAGGACGAGCCCAAAGGCTCTGAGTCGATGAGTTATCGTATTTATATCATTTTATGTCTATTTTACTTCCACATGATGATTTATGCAATGCGAATATTGTTTGTGAACCTGGGTATACCATCGTTATTTCTATGTTCACAATCTGGCGCTAGAAACAGGGACTTTGTCCCGCTAAAAGATTTATCTTTCCCTGTGATTTTACCCTATCTTTGGGCTCTCAGCACTATTCCCCTCATGATAGTGTTTTGAGTAACTTGTCATTGATGTACTTTTCGAAAACTCCTGTTTTATCTACGTTTTCTACTTCCTAAACGCCTCGGATTTATCTACATTTTCTCCAAAAACAGATCATAAGCTTTATGGACCCGCTCATCACCTTCTTTTAAAATGGATTTCGGAGCATAGACTTTTGTAGTTAGTTACTTGAGTTTTAAACATCATTAGAAGGGATCTTCGTTTATTTTCAAAATCTTAGAACAGATCTATGCTTGCAATGACTGGATCTATATGTTGTTGAAAGAATTTTCTCCATAACCCTTGAGTAGACTGCGTTTATTTTAAAACCCTCGAGCAGATCTATGTTTGCAATGATTGGATCGACACTTTGTTGAAAGGGTTTTCTCCAAAACATCGTTTTCCTTAACAGTCTTTAAGTGTACGTTGATACCAGCATCTTTTCTCATTAGATTAACCTTGCTAACTAAACCAATGTGAATTTTGTTTCTTCGACGATGTTTTCGTTTTTTTTTTTGCAGAGAATCAGGGATGGAGAAAGCAAAAGATGTGGGAAAAACCAAAGCATCGTCAAAAGAAACACCAAGAACGACACTGGTTATGACACGCAGTAAACAAAAAGGTGAAAAGACGAAGGCTTCGAACCAGAAGCCAGACACAACGGAAATACCTCACCAATAGACACCAATGCAATAGCAGCGGCAGCGGTCAAAGCTCTGGCGGCCAAAGCGGATGCAACAAAGAAAGTAGCAGCATCTCGTTCCCACGAACGGCATGAAGGATTTGCGGACTCAACAATGCAATAACCAGCCTTCGGAATGCTACCGAAAAATGAGATGAACCAAACTCTACCAGTTATCCAGCCCTTGCTAACAGAAAACCAACCAGCGATCCCTCATGTCGAACCCCCTGTAACAACCGCAGATCCTCCTAATCCTTTGATCCAAACGTTTGATGAAGATCATACTGTGGCCATTGGAGGACAAAGGCAGGTCAAGACTCCGAACCAAGGATCGAATCATTCCCCCCAGCTGATGGAAGAGCTTGAGGAATTGAAGAAGAACCAAAAGGTATACGCGGATTCAGTAGCGTTACTAGCTCGAGAAAACCAAGAACTCAAAGACAAGATTACCCAGAGTTTAGAATCGGCCCACCAGCATGACGAAGCCAATTCTAAAGCACTTGAGCCAAATCATGATCGAAGGATCATCTTGACGAATGCCAACAATCCCGAACCATTGAACCTAAGAACGGCCAGAGGAAATGGATCATCCGACCCATATTACTATCCCGAGGATTCAGACTACTTCAATAGTGAGAACTGAAAATCGAGACGATCCATAATCCAAGAATATCATCAGCGTGCAATGGAATACCTTTGTGCTGAGATGATGACTGAAATCAAGCAGCTGAAGGCAAATCAAGGAGGAGGAAGACTAGAAGAAGTGATGAAAGAAGCCAATACCACTCCATTGGCGGCACACTTGGCCAAAGATCTCATCCCTCATAAATTCCCTCTCCCAGTGTTCGAATGTTACGACGGATCCAGCGACCCCGCGGCCCATCTCCGATACTACAACCGAATTTTAGCTCGATGGGATAATGACGATGTCGTCCTATGCAGATATTTTCCCTCAAGCCTAAAAGGGTCAGCATTATCCTGGTTTGATAACCTGCCACCAAATTCCATCGATTCCTACCGCCAGCTTACAGAGAAACTTTTGAGGACTTACATGTACAATAAAGTCGTCAATACAGGAATGAACAAACTTTTTTCATTGGAAGACGGACACAAAGAAACCATCAGAGAATATACTGACAGGTGGCACAAGATCTGTCAAGCAATAGGGAACGTAGATCCAGTGGTGGTCATCAATTGTTACAAGTGGGGATTGGATAGGATGAGTCCATTGTTCGTCGAGATTCATGGAAGTGTCCCCAAAACCGAAGGAGATCTTCGAGTTATCATCGAGAAGAACGCCAGGTTAGAAGAAATCCAGCGGGAAAATCCTAGGGCCCATGCCCAAATATCTCATGGGACCAATTCTGTGGAGCAAGCCAGCGGATCCAAGAGGAGCGGTTCTGCCAAGCGGCCAAACAAAGATAAAAGAGGACGAAGGGATGATCGTCGTCGTGACGAGCGGAAGTTCGAGGATCAAGTCTACACAAAACTGAATACCAACTACACTCGCATTTTGAGAGAAATCAAAGGCAGAGAAAACCTAGAGTGGCCTTGGTCCAAGGGAAAGCAACCACCCAGATCAGAAAGATCTGTCAAGCAATAGGGAACGTAGATCCAGTGGTGGTCATCAATTGTTACAAGTAGGGATTGGATAGGATGAGTCCATTGTTCGTCGAGATTCATGGAAGTGTCCCCAAAACCGAAGGAGATCTTCGAGTTATCATCGAGAAACGCGTCAGGTTGGAAGAAATCCAGCGGGAAAATCCTAGGTCCCATGACCAAAGATCTCATCGGACCAATTCTGTGGAGCAAGCCAGCGGATCCAAGAGGAGCGGTTCTGCCGAGCGGCCAAACAAAGATAAAAGAGGACGAAGGGATGATCGTCATCGTGACGAGCGGAAGTTCGAGGATCAAGTCTACACAAAACTGAATACCAACTACACTCGCATTTTGAGAGAAATCAAAGGCAGAGAAAACCTAGAGTGGCCTTGGTCCAAGGGAAAGCAACCACCCAGATCAGAAAAATCTGTCAAGCAACAGGGAACGTAGATCCAGTGGTGGTCATCAATTGTTACAAGTGGGGATTGGATAGGATGAGTCCATTGTTCGTCGAGATTCATGGAAGTGTCCCCAAAACCGAAGGGATCTTCGAGTTATCATCGAGAAGCACGCCAGGTTGGAAGAAATCCAGCTGGAAAATCCTAGGGCCCATGCCCAAAGATCTCATCGGACCAATTCTGTGGAGCAAGCCAACGGATCCAAGAGGAGCGGTTCTGCCGAGCGGGCAAACAAAGATAAAAGAGGACGAATGGATGATCGTCGTCATGACGAGCGGAAGTTCGAGGATCAAGTCTACACAAAACTGAATACCAACTACACTCGCATTTTGAGAGAAATCAAAGGCAGAGAAAACCTAGAGTGGCCTTGGTCCAAGGGAAAGCAACCACCCAGATCAGAAAAATCAAGGGATTATTGTGAGTACCACTGCTTCAACGGGCATCAAACGGAAAAATGCAAGAACCTCAAGATAATGATTCAAAAGCTGATCGACGCTGGCGATCTCAAGCAATACATACAGAAGGGAGAAACCGAAGAGAGGGCTAAGCGAAGCAAGCAAGTCCAACTATCCGAAGGAAATCGAAGCATCAACTCCATCTCATGCTCTGAAGCTACTGGACCATCACTGACTGCTCAGATAGGGAAAAGGCTAAGAAAGCAATTCGAGGATTATTGTAAGATGTACAAAATCGATGGGGTAGAAGTGGAAGAACACGAGCAGTGGATGAATGCACCTATGACCTTCGATGCTGAAGATATCGAGGAAGACATGGAAGACCACAACGATCCCTTGGTCCTCACTCTACCTGTGGCTGGGTGCAATATCTGGAAGATCCTCATCGACGGAGGAAGCTCGGTTAATGTTATGTTCTATGACACGTTCAAGCGGATGGAGTTGAACGACGAGCAACTAATGTCTTCTTATTACACCATCCACGGATTTAATGGGGCACCAACAAAGCCCTTAGGAGATATTGTTTTGCAAGTAGATGCAGGACCAATGAAGGTTGATAATCGATTCAGCATAGTGGACGCTCCTTCCCCCTACAATGCCATCATCGGCCGAAGATGGGTGCACAAGCTCAAGGGAGTAGCAGCGACCTATCATCAATACCTTAGATTTACAACACCCGAAGGAGTAATAGAAATAAAGGGAGATCAGGCTACCGCTCGAGAATTCCAGGCTATACAAAATCAACCCAATAACAAACAAGATGTGCAACTTAAACCCCAAAGAAACCGAAACAAAGAGGCTTCTAAGGAAAAAGCAATTGACCTTTACCTCGAATAAATCTCCGGAAAAAGTCTGACGAAGGAACGCATCGTTCTAAACACCGAAGTAGGTGCATCAACAGCTATGGAGGCTGAAGAGCCTACCAAATAGCAATTAAAGAATGTCCCTCTCCTCGGGGAACCGAAGCCTACGTTCACATCTGTCGAACCCGTAAAGGAGGTCAATATAGGGACGGAAGAGAACCCGGAGAGGATTAAGATAGGGACTTTAATGGACAAATAAATAGAGATGGCCCTAATCAAGCTACTCATGGAATATGCCGACATCTTTGCGTGGAAATTAGGAGACATTCCAGGAATTGATCCGAAGATAATTCAGCACGAGCTTCGTATAAAGCCGGGCACGACCCCTTTTAGGCATAAAGTACGAAAGGTAGCACCGGAGTATCACCAAGAAATTGAGAAGGAGCTCTGCAAACTGTTAGAAGAAGGGTTCATCAAGGAAGTGAAGTATCCAACATGGATCTCAAACATGGTGATCGTGCCGAAGAAGAATGGAGGAGTAAGAATATGCATCGACTTTACTAACCTCAACAAGGAATGTCCAAAGGATAGATACCCACTCCCAAGCATCGATCAGCTGGTAGAAGCTGTTGAAGGATACGAAGAACTGTCATTCATGGATGGATATTCCGGTTACAACCAAGTAGCCTTGCATAAGAAGATCAACAACACACGACATTCTACACCCCGCACGACCTCTATTGTTACACAAGGATGCCCTTTGGACTTAGAAATGCAGAGGCAACATACCAGAGGATGGTTGATGCTATCTTCAAACCATGGATCGAGAACACTATAGAAGTCTACGTCGATGATATGCTCGTCAAAAGTAAGTTGCGCAAAGACCACCATCGAGACTTGAGGGATATCTTCGAAGCAATGAGGAAAAACACAACATGAAAGTGAAACCAGTAAAATGCACATTCGGCGTCACCTCAGGGAAATTCCTCGGATATCTAGTAACGAAGAGGGGCATCTAAGTGGATCCCGCCAAGATCTAGGCTATCGTAGAAATGTCGTCCCCAAAGAACCTGAAAGAAGTCCAGAAGCTCAACGGATCCCTAGCGGCTCTGGGAAGATTCATCCCCAGGTCATCGGACAAATACAAAAAAGGGAGCAAGTTCGAATGGATCCCTGAATGCGAGGAAGCCTTCTAGAAGATAAAAGAATACCTGGCCACATTCCCGATCCTTCAAAAGCCCGATCCCTATCAGGTGTTGGTCCTGTACATAGCAGCAACTGAAGATGCGGTCAGCGCGGTCCTTGTCAAAACCAACACGAAGGTTGAGCAACCAATCTACTACGTCAGCAAGACTCTCAACCCGGCGGAAAGAAACTACACGAAGATTGAGCAACTCATACTAGAATTAGTATGGGAAACCCAAAAGCTGAGAACCTATTTCTTGACTCATCATGTTCGGGTCCCATGTAAAGCACCGTTGGAAGCTTTCCTCAAGAGCGCAGGGAAAGTAGGAAGGATAGCAAAATGGAACACTCATCTGGATCAATTTAACATTATCCACAAGATCCAAACTTCCCAAAAGTCACAAGTCTTAGCGGATTTTTTGCCGGAGTTACCTCTGGGCAACGACGAAGAAGTGAAGAACATACCAGAAGCAGAAGAGGACGGGAAAGATCCAGTTGATATACTCGAACCCTCAAACCAAAGAAGATGGGAAATATTCGTCGATAGATAGAGGAATAAAGAAGGCGCAGGCATAGGCATCGTGATTACCTCTCCAACCGGAGACAAGATTGTGCATGCACTAAGATTGGAATTCAAGGGGCATACCAACAACATCGTAGAGTACGAAGCTGTAGTACATGCCCTCTGATTAATAATAGAAATGAGGATAATTGATATACGCCTAACAAGTGATTCTCAGTTGGTCATTCGGAAAATAGAAGTAGAATACAATTTCCACGATGACACCCTCTCCGCATACATGGATTTGGTCCAGACCTTAGCCTCCCAGATACCAAGCATCAAGTTCCGACACTTGTGCAGAAAATATCTCAGGCATGCCGACGCCTTGGCATACATATCATCCATGCTGAAAGATGAAAGCGTTAAAGCCATAAAAATAACAAGAGTATATGAACCTTCGATCACCACACAAGTCCTTCGCTACAGATCATGAAGACGATGTAGGGGAGGACATTGATGACGACGACGTAGGAGAGGATATTGCTGAAGAATTTATCGAAGATGATATCATGACGAGGGAGAACGAAGATGAGGACTTCAACAACGAAGAATGGAGAACCGAGATTCACCTTTACCTTGAACGAAGATGAGGACTTCACTTACGGAGCCGAAGCAGTCATCCTAACAGAAATTATCATGCCAACCACAAAGACCGAAGCATGGGAGAAGAATCTCACAGCAGATATGATGCTGGAAAGGCTCGATGATCTAGAATAAAGGAGGGAAACAACATTATAAAGGATGGAAAACTACCAAAGAAGGTTATCAAGAGAGTATAACAAGAAGGTCAAGCTTAGAAATTTTGTAGAAGGACAGTATGTGTTGAGAACCATACCACAATACCAGCGAGAGAAAAAGTGGGGCAAATTAGCACCATCATGGGGAGGGCCATTCGTAATACATGACATCGCAGGAAATGGACCCTACTACTTGCGTAATCTAAAAGGAGAAGTCCTCAGACACCGGTGGAATACAAAATATCTCAAACCATACTATCCGTAAGGCAACGCAGCTCTGCATCTGCGTGAAGAACTCCAGAAGAATAAGGCAGCGTATCCGCTCGGCATGTGATAAACACATTTTTGTGTCCGATTTGTCTCGATTCTATATATTGTTAGGGCTCATTTTTGTACTTATTATGGTGTTTTATTTATTTGTAGGTATTTTTGGCTAATAAACATTTTTGGAAAAAAGTGGCTCGAAAAGTTGTCGGAAAGCACCCGGAGGACATTTGCTATTCGGACTCTCACTTTGGATAAGGGGTAACCTAATTACTAAGGGGCATCCCATTTTCAGGAAGTTGTTATTCGCACCCCACCAGAGGATGTGGGGCACATCTTCTCCGTTTGAAATCAGTTTTGGCGGGAAACTGTGTGCAACGTCTGGCAGATTTTGGATTCGAATTTAGAGATGTTCCAAGGAGATTTAATCGCATATTTGTGTTGTGTCGGACTCTGATTGACCAAACAGGGTTGATTCATGCATTTGGATTGGTTACAATGGGCTGAACAATCAGGTTGACGTGAAACAGAGGGGAAGGTTATCAGGGGATTTATATATGGAAGTTACGCGGAGATTTTCAAGGGTTTTACGGTCAGATTGTGTTGTTACCTTATTGACGGTGAGATGACGTGTTTTGGAACTGAAAGAAGGAATTAAATCTTCATATAATCGATAATTATCGAAAACAGGGAAAAGGATGATATTTACGGAAACTGTGAGAGAATCTCGACCCTGTTTTGTTTCAATATGGAAGTTACGTGCAGGCTTTAGAGGAGCGAATATCTTCTGGTTTTGTTCTGGGAGATTTGGGAAAGTTTGGCAGCTGAAAGAGCGTAGACGAGGTAAAGAAGGAAAGAAGAAGCCGTAACTTGCAAGGCAGGGAACTAATATATTCGGTGAAGATTTACCTTGGATAGGGAGTTGTGATGTATAAATAGTGTTTTTTGAGTTCCAGAGGGGGTGTCGAGAGTTGGGGGGAAGCCAACAGAAGTCTACAGAGATCAGTAGGAGAAGTTGCAGAGAAGGAGTTTCTACTGGTATAGAAGAAGAAGCTGCAGAGCATAAGACACACAGAAAAAGTCACAGAGAAATATCGTTGTTCAACAGCAGTACAAAAATATCGTTTATAAACAGCAGTTACATTAGGATTTTATCCAATATCTTCTTTGTAACAGCGACGTCTGTATCATCATTATAGCGTTGCAAATCTTTGTGTTATACAATTTCTCCAATAAAACACTTTTTTGAGCTATGGATTATTATTTGGAGCACGTTTTTGATATGAGGAGCTAAACCTCAACACTGAGATGACGGAGGAAGCCATATTTCATACGTGTGGTAATTATATTTAATTCTTTCATGACTTTTTGCATGGATTATTAATTGTTTTATGCTTTTTATTGAACGGTTGTGATTTCAATTGATGGGTTATACTTAGGTTAAGTCTTTTGATATCCCATGCTTTAGATTTATAGTCGTTACTTTTCAAAAATCTACCTTGGAAAAGAAACAGAGTCGATATTCTATTTGAGCTATAATTGTCTAGAATAACTATATGAATCGCATGAATGGATTTATTGGTGGAATCCTGAGTCACAGTCTCTCGTAACATTAAGTGAAACCAAAATTAAGTATGAAATCAAATATTTACAAGTCTTTGAACGAACTTCTACTTATCACTTTAAAAACTACATCAATTTTTGGCGCCGCCGACGCGGACTTGTATTTAGATTTGTTTTAGGTTTCTTTTTCTTTTTATTATTTTTGTTCTTTTTTACTCGTTTTAGTATTTTTTGATTCTTTTCAGATTTGGAGCGAAGCGACAAGGAAAGAAAAAGTACTATAAAAGGAAAGCATCGCCAAAGAAGGAAAGAAAAGAGGAATCCGAAAGGAGTGAAGAAGAAGATTTTGTATATAGTTATTTTGTTTATTTTTAGAAACTGTAAATAGGATTTTATTTTTGTAATTTTTCTTTTCCTTTTTGGACATTTTTATTTTTGGACTGGACAGTATTATTATTTTGAAACCCTAAGGAAGGGTTAAAAATTAAATATAAACTGTTTGCAGGGAAGGACAACAGTTACGATACTGTCTCAGCCCCTCGGGTTCGTACACTGACATTGGAGTCGGTGGCCTGAGTCGACTTCAACGGTTCATCGCCCGTATGGTACGGGAGGTAAGACTCTATCCACCCACGAATCCCCTGTCAGTGGGTTTTATTTTGTGTGACAACTCACACCCCTGCAGTAGAATGTCGAACTGGTATTACAATAACCAATACAACGAATATCCGATTGAGTTTCAAAATGGACGTTACTACTTTGAACATAGTGTGAATAGTGGTTGGGAACATCAGCCTTTTGAAGATTATGGTCCATACCATGGTGATCCCAATTACTATCCACATACGCACCGGTCACATGAGAAAAATTCTTATATTTCTCTTTTAGAAGAGTCTCTCAGGAAATTAGAAGAGTCGACATGTAGGATAGCTGAGATGAATAACTTAGTTTATGACGAAAGAAAACTTTCTATAGAGGAATCCCTCAAGCTGATAGCTGAGACGAAAGAAAAAATTGCTCGAAATAATCTTAAATACAGTGTCTCCAAGAATACCCTTGAAAATGAGGATAGTTGTTTGCATAATCAAGATGACGAGGATATAATTGGTAACACTACTTGTTGTTTAGATAAGGTTCAACCATTTTCATGTTATTATAATGATTATGATGAGGATAGTATTGATGAATAATTTGAAATAAATAGGCATAGTGATCAGGAATTTGCTACTCCAACTGAGCTTAATAATAATATTATTTCTAGTTCAAATCCAAATAATTTTAATAATTATTCACCTATTCAAAAGGACGAGGTTTGACTAGAGATACCCCCGTTTTAGACGATGAAGTTTTTCCTTTTGATTACGAAGCTAATAATGGTTTGAGGAACGAGTATATTTTGAGTCTAGCGATTTAAAAACAATAGACTTAGAAAAAGAAAATGAACTCGTCGAGATGAGTGAGGATGTACCCGACTTAGAAGAATCAATTGACCATTTTCATGAATTAGATGACCTTGAAATTAGGGAAGTTGTGACTAGCCTTTATAGAGACACTGAAAACTCTAAGTTTGGGGGTGATTATCATTCTCCATGTGATTTAACTCTTAGAAAGGTCCCTCACTTGGGACTTGACATATGTGCCTAAACCATTTTACAAGATTATCTTCATACACGTTTTCCTGAACCTAGTGATGTCCAAAAGAAATTTCAGTTATTAGAAACCCATCCTCTGGTTGATGTGGTTTACCCAGGCTATAATACCCAGATTGACTTTGTTTTCCCACCAAATATTTTTCTTTCAAATGTGGGAATGTTTGATTTTCAAATGTGTCGAATATTAAGTTTTGATACTAAACCTAATTACTTTGGGAGCATAGGGTCGACATACTTGTTTGAGGAAGATCACCACTCCCATTGTGGTCAGCTGTGTAAGTCAAATCTGATTGATTTAGAGGATCCTCAATTATTCAGGTTATTATTATGTGCTTCTAAGTTTTTATCTGAGTTTTTCCAGACTCTAGAACCTGAACATTTGGATCTAACCTATGAGGAAACGCAACCCATGAAAATATTTTATTTGGACCCAGTTATAGAACCTGAACCTGAACCACAGCTAGATGTAGTTGTCTTAAACATGAAACTAGACAAGGGTGTACTTTATTTGTTCATTTTCTTGGCATGTTGCAGATTCCTTTACTTGTGATAGCTCTATTTTGTTTTGATGACCCACATATATTTCGGCTATTAGTTTATGATTTTATAAGGTGACTAATCCTTTCTTAATCTGGCTGAAGACATTAAACTTAGAACTTCTTGGGAGGTAACCCATTCTCATGCAACACGGTAATATCTTTCCTTATCTCTTTTGCTTCAAATGGTAACAGTTTCTCCTTGTTCATGCTTTTAATTTGATCTTTAGAACATTGAGGACAATGTTAGATTTAAGTTTGGGGGTATAGGAGAAACTTTTTAGTTGCATAATTGAACTCCAGAGCCTAGAAATTTATGCCTATTAAGGATGGAACTAACCAATCTAAGTGGATGGAAGCATTTTGGTTGTAGGAGTTGAGGAACCAATCTGACTAGGTGGCAACATCTGAAGAGTCTATTCATAAAAGCACAAAGCTCAGGTGTTAGAAATAACATGATAGTTTCACCATATCTCGTTGAGTCCTTTTCACTTCTGTTTTTATTTTGTTTTGTTTTTAAACTCTGTTTCTCTAAGTGATTAGGTGGGGCTCACGATTAAAGTTGTTACCAACGCTAGGGTGAATTAGAGTGATTGAGATAAAAAAAAAAGAGAAATTGAGACCAGACCATCAGACCAACTGGAATAAATTCAATAAAGTCGACCACTGGATCCCTTGTATATGCCAGTTGTGTTGACTTAGAGTTAGGATTATCGACCACTGGTACCCTTGTATATGCCAGTGTGTTTATATTAGTCAGATCGGTATCTCAGTCCATTAGGATAGGTTCATTTTGGCGGAGGCCTTCAGACAGATATGAGAAACACCGTTCACCTAGTAAACATCAAAACCATCTATGATTTTCTATATCCATCTTCTTGATCTATCCGTGTGATTAGTTTTGACTCCGGATATTGATGTCCATAGTGCGACTATCTGAGTAGAGCTCTGTCACTTCATATGAATTTTAGTATGCTTGAGTGCAAACTCGTGTACAACAATTGCAATTTCGCATCAGGGTACTTCCTCCTGTAGTCAATAAGTATGCCAACCAAGGAGATTCTTTAGTGCCTTCCAAGGTTCTGTGTAGATAGCTAGGGTCTGGAGTATAAAGGTTTTGTGGGTATACCTCTGGTAAGACCTCCGGAGACAACACTCCGCCACTAGGGACACCTAGGGGTTTAAAGGCTTATTGCATACGCTAAATGCAATCGACGATGCCTGCGACAGTGAGTTAGGATTTTATTTATATTTTATTTTTGCTCGAGGACTAGCAAATAATAGGTTTGGGGGTATTTGATAGACACATTTTTGTGTACGATTTGTCTCGATTCTATATATTATTAGGGCTCATTTTTGTGCTTATTATAGTGTTTTATTTATTTGTAGGTATTTTTGGCTAATAAACATTTTTGGAAAAAATTGGCTCGAAAAGTTGTCGGAAAGCACCCGGAGGACATTTGCTATTCGGACTCTCACTTTGGATAAGGAGTAACCTAATTACTAAGGGGCATCGCATTTCCAGGCAGTTGGGGGGAAGCCAACAGAAGGCTACAGAGATCAGCAGGAGAAGTTGCAGAGAAGGAGTTTCTACTGGTATATAAGAAGAAGCTGCAGAGCATAAGACACACAGAAAAAGTCACAGAGAAATATCGTTGTTCAACAGCAGTACAAAAATATCGTTTATAAACAACAGTTACATTAGGATTTTAGCCAATATCTTCTTTGTAACAGCGACGTCTATAACATCATTACAGCGTTGCAAATTTATGTGTTATACAATTTCTCCAATAAAACACCTTTTTGAGCTATGTATTATTATTTTGAGCACGTTTTTGATATGAGGAGCTAAACCTCAACACTGGGATGACGGAGGAAGGCATATTTCATACGTGTGGTAATTATATTTAATTCTTTCATGACTTTTTGCATGGATTATTAATTGTTTTATGGTTTTTATTGAACGGTTGTGATTTCAATTGATGGGTTATACTTAGGTTAAGTCTTTTGATATCCCATGATTTAGATTTATAGTCGTTGGTTTTCAAAAATCTACCTTGACAAAGAAACAGAGTCGATGTTCTATTTGAGCTATAATTGTCTAGAATAACTATATGAATCGCATGAATGGATTTATTGGTGGAATCTTGAGTCCCAGTCTCTCGTAAAATTAAGTGAAACCAAAATTAAGTCTGAAATCAAATATTTACAAGTCTTTGAACGAACTTCTACTTATCACTTTAAAAACTACATCAGGATGTTTCTATCTCTGGACGAGGATTTGCAGGCCTCACTCTATCAATCAAACACGCATTTTGCAAAATTTCTATTGGGGAAAGTAATCATACACAATCTCTCGGGACTCCCCTATCAGCGTCCATAAGTATATGACCATGGGGAAGGCTTCCAGCAGAAAGAGATACCCAACCATTCAATAAAGTAGTGGTTCAACGGAATGGGTGCATGTAAATATTTCAATAACGCATTACATATCCGAGAACGCGGCATTAACCCCCACTGTCTGGTAATCCTCTGTCCAAGGGTTAGGTGGCGGGGTGACATGTCTAAAGTCAATAACGAAGGTGCTTACCTTCGGCATTGCTGTCAAACACTTTCTACCCATTTACTTAATTCTCTTCTTAATTACTGGATTAACTCATTATCTAAAGCATAACTGAACTGATAATGCAAGAAAAATAGAAGTTGTACATATCCAAATAAACGATGATCTATTCCATAAAAGTTGATTATAAGTTCGGGGAATTGAACAAGAAAAGCAAGATACAACAAAAAATGTCCCAGATCCAAGTAATCAACAAAGATCAACTTTCTATAACATACATATAAGTCTACTTCCCCTTGGAAGACTCGACGTGATCAACAGGATTCTTCGATTGAGATGAAGGAACACTTCCCCCCGAAGAAGGACCCGAAGAGTAAGACAAAGGCTATGGAATATGACGACGAGGATACTTCTTAATAATATTATAATTCTTCAGAAGATTCTGCTCGATCTTGGTTAAAGTCTTGTTAATTTCCTCATCCAGTTGACAACGAGCCTTATGAGTAATAACGGTGGCCTTAAACTCAGATTGCGACAGCAAATATGTCAGTCGAGCCACCTCCTTGGATGATTCCTTCGCCTCTGCATCCCTAGATCCTGCTAGCCCTTAGAAATACCTTGCTTGACCCTCTTGGTACACTAGGGAAGATTGAGCCTTTTCAAGCTTTTCATTTGCGAGGTTAAGCTGTCCCTCGAGCTCTGGAAAAAAACACAAATGGGTTAGAAAATCTAAATTACGAAGACTACTCACGACCGAACAAGTGTATACCTTCGACCCTAGCCGAAGATATTTCATATTCATTAACTACAACGTCCCGGGCTTCGTCAAGAAAATCATACTCGTCCGAAATTTTCTTATAATCCAACCGAAGATTTGTAAGAGCAAACTGACACTCATCCAACTCTACCTTCTTCATGGAGTCTAAATGACGAAGATGATTGACTTCGTTACTCATTTCTTCTATGCCTTTAGTAAGCATGTACATATTAACTTCGAGATATTTCTCGGAGTCCACTAGACGAGCAACGTCGGCCCGAGAAGCAGTCAAAGCATTACTAAGAGCATGAGCCTCATCTCTGGCATCGTCCCTCTCCCGCACAAGCCGTTGTATATATTCCTTAACTTCGGGATCATGGGACGAACGGTCTTGGCGTAACTCCTCTTCCAAGTGTGTTACCTTATTCTCTAAACTAGAAGCATTCTCACGCGCCTCGAAAATATTCTCACGAGTCCACAGTAGAGTATCGTTAAACTGACGAGTATCGGCGTTGTAACTGTTCTGCATATCAACCATTTGGGTCCGCCTTTCCCGCCACTCAGCAATCAAGACATTATGCTCATCGGCTCGAGCATTCCATTTATCAGCTTTACTCTTAATCTTCTCCACCAATTCTCTGATCCGAGAAGCTTGATGAGTCCTCTCACTCCGAAGCCATGTCAGCTCTCTGACATTACCTGTTGAAGATAGGGCAGGGAGACTCAGACAACACGCTAAGAAGACGAAAGGGAGATATGAAGAGGGGAATAGAGAGAAAACAAACCATTGGAAGGCAAAGCGTCATTATGAGCCTTCCCCAAATCACCACGAACCAGTGCAAGCTCAATATGAAACTTCTCCTCTTCAGCACCAAGCCGCTCTTTCCCCTTCAGCCGATTCTTCAATTCCAATATCTCCTTGTCCTTAGAAGCGATGAGTACCTCAGCAGCGGTCAATTCACCTTCTCTGTGACGAAGCTTTGCCTCCAACTTAAGGGCCTTCGCCTTGAAGAACTGGTACAAGGTATGATGACAATGTTCGCTTCTCATCATCTGCATTAATAACAGATAAGCTATAACTGTAAGTAAAAAATCCACAACATTAGATCATTCGGCTCAGAGGGAATTTTCGACGCCTTACCTCAAGAATCCGATGCTGAGGGAAACCGTATTGGTACCCGTCGGCAATTGCCATCATAGCAGCAACAGAATACGGGGGATCGACTAAAAGACTAGTGGAAGTGGCTCCCAAATCCTTCTCTCAGATCTCTGCAACCTCATCATGGGACGTTAATTGCATCTTCTGACGGGTGAAAGCATCAGAACTCTTCTCACCATGGATCACTGGAGCAGGGTTTGGCACGAACATTAAATTCTTCCTCATCATCCAGCCAAGTGTAGCATCATTACCATCGTGCATCATGGCCCTCTCAAAACCCTCCGAAGACGCCTCAGTGGAAGCCTCATCAACAACAACGTTCTTTCTAGCATCATAATTTCTCTTAGCCTGGGCCTCCTTGTTAGCAAGGGCATCGGCGTTTTCACTATCAGAACTCTCTTCCATCTCAGTTACTTTTTCTCCACCAGTCTCGCCAAGAACATCCCACTCGTCGTTTGAAGGGATCAAGGAGAAGTCTGAAGCCAACCCCATAGCAATACCAAGGTCATCCTTTCCATCAGAGGAATGGATCTTTCCAAAAGTGAATTCCTAACCCAACCCAGTAGGGATCGTTGATTGGAGATCAACATCTTCGTTCCTCTGAGTCGGAGGGGGGGGGGGAATGTATGTTCGTCAGCGGGTATATCTCCTTGTCCGCCAGGGGCAATCTCTTTTTCAGTAGCTCCACGGACAATATCTCCTTGACCTCCAGGGGCAATCTCTTTCTCGCCATCCCCGTGATTGTGAGGAGAAGTCCCTGTCTCTTCATCATCGGTAGCTTCCTCTTCCTCCTCGACAAGCTCATCGTTCACTGGGCTGGTAACCTCATCGGGAAATTCAGTCTCCTCAGAAGCAGCGGTGTAAGATTGAACCGGACCTATCTTTTTCTTCTTCGTTATCGAAAAACATTGTATGGTGTTATCAAGAAGGCAATTTTCTCCGTGCTATGACCAAATCAAACTAAGACTAAAAGGGGCAAATATACACATTATAATCTCACAAAAAGTCATACCTTGATATTAGCAACATCCTTCAGAGGAAGGGTAGAGTCGGAACTTTCTTCTTCGTCTACATCAGCAGCATCGAAGGCGTACTCAAAGTTCATACCATCAAAATTTAACTTCCAAGGTCAGAAGTTACCATAACGAGCTGGAGCACTATCACGAGGCTGACTACCAGCAACAGGGCGCCATCCATGCTGACCAGGTACCCAACCATAATGCCAAGGACCGACGACCTCAATAACGGTTGTGTGCCACTCATAGTCATGATCACGCTTGAGCCGCTCACGAGCAGGGAAAAGTTTTCGCTGAGAAGTTCATTCAGTACCAGGGACGTATAGGAGCTTCGAGTCACTCACCTCACTCAGGAGACGAACCTCACCCTGGGAAGCAGGAATAATATGAAGACCGACGCTCCATGGCTTACGATTCCTACTATTAACGTAGTCACCAAAGGAAGCATTGAAGTTCTCAGGAGTATTCCAATTTCTCTCAGCTGGGTTGGGAACGTAGCAGGTCATCATCGTCTCCCCCTTACTCCGAAGGTAGCACTCCTTAAGCGACCGAAGGTAATTCCCAGACAGCTGTACCACCGAGCGACAATGATAATGTGGAGTAGAGACCTCACGATGAGCCAAGACGTCGTAATAAAAGGAGTCACCCGATTTATAATGGGGAAACATAAGGTCAGCCTCGAAGACCCCCATGGTTGTCAGTAGATGAAAGTCATCGTACTTATAATTCTTAATCAAATCATAAGTGAGATCGTCATCGGGAGCATAAAACTTAACATCGAAATCTTCGAGCTCATGCTTTACCTTGAACGCCTCGAAATCTATGTGTTTAAAAGTAACCTTCTTCTTACCAACCGAGACGCTTCGTACAACTGGGGCAGCATCAGAATCATCAGATTTATCAAACGATGGCCTCTTCGGGGGACTCATATCCGAAGCTTTCTTCTTGGTTGGCGGATTTCTCGACGGGTCAGCCTTCGGCGCAGTACCTTTGGAATATTTTCCCTTCACTGGAGTAGTAGATGGTGGGACCTTAGACTTCTGAGAAGGCTTCGTAGTAGGAGCAATAGAACGAAGAGGTTTTACATCTAGCGGCTCAGCACGTTGAGGAGTAGGAGACGGCGCACTCGTCGGTTCAGCACACTTAGAAGCAGAAGCACAATTAACAGCATATCGGGAACCCTGAGAACTCCTCGGCGGATCCCCTCTCTTGGTAGATGAAACTCGGGGACCCAACGCAGATGAAGTCTTCTGAGCTCGAGGATCTGGATGGGAAGACCTAGGTGGACCACCCTTCGGTGGAGATACATCAGTACTTTTGGATGGAGGAGATCTATAAGGGCTCGATGGTGGAGTCTGATATGGAATCCGATGACGATCAACCATATCTACAAACAAGACGAACAAAGAAAGTGATGAAGTTCATAAAACGAAATTTTGTAGACTTGTGTCGTTCACCAGAAATCATCAGAAACATAGAGATAAGTAACCCAATAAAATCTAGAAACTCTAAAATCCACAAAATCGAGGAACCCTAATCTAGTCTTGACCATCAAAAACAAGCTTCAAACAATCAACGAGGAATCCCTAGGTTTCATGATAAAAAACAGGGGCAAGTATACTTTCGTATATTTGTTCTTCATCACGAAACCTAGGTACAGTAGTAGAAAAAGAAAATTGATCGAAAGAAAGTAAGAGTTAGAAGAACTCCATACATGAATCATAAGTATCAATAAGCGGATGAAGATGATCTACAAACACCTGAGATCAACGACAGTGGGGGACCTCCAAGGATCTTACCGAAACTAAGCAGCACCAGCAGGAGTAAAGAACTAAAGAACAAAAGAAGAAAATGAAGAGGTTCAGAGAATATGAACTGACAAGAGAATGAAGAAAGAATAAAATTTATTTCAATGACATCCTCTCTCCTATTTATAACAAAGATGATAAAACCGTCACGTGATTCAAGAAGGAGTTATTGCAAGGAGTGGGAAACGTGCCCTAAAATCTAAGGGAAGTTACTGTGGAAAGATGAAGAAACTGTGAAGACAGTTTTCTTCTAACTTTGGCTAACATCCAAATCAGAAGAAAAAGGGCAAATTGTATACACATAATTCATCATTTTCCACGTGTCGGAAGAATTACACGTGGAGGACGCACATCCTGATACATCAAGGCACGATGCCACGTATCTACACCCAAGGGACATTTATCATCTACACATGTTCATCATCGAGCGGATCCTACGGCTAAGAACCTAGGAGCACTAAAGTATCGAGCCACTGATAAGTACTGAAGAACACCCTAGGATCTACTTTACTCCATCTCTAGGAGGACCCAAGATCCACGGTGGAGATTGGACATACTGACACGGATGTGATAGGAGCCGCAGACAACTGTCTGACGCGTGCAGGCGACCCAACCACCCTCATTAAACACCCTAAACATAGAGTACGTGTCAATCAACCTGTGGAGGAGAAAGAGGTGACCCGTCGTTAGCAGGCGTGACCGCTGGCTCAATCGGTTAAGAACGAAGATACCATCGAAATCAGCACAAAGATCAAAAAGATATGGTTACAGTTGCCTATGATAGTGGACCCCATGTTCAATCCCTATAAATACCCTTCTCCACTAAGAGAGAAGGGGTCGACCAGTTTGGAGTGAGTATAGGAGAAGATAATAAGAGAGAGAAATAGGAAGAGTAGGTATGAATTTCATTTCCCCTTTAGCTTCGTTATTCATACAAAGTCATTTGACTATCTTTGTAACTCTCAAACACATAGTAAAACATAAACCCCCGTGGACATAGGCCTTAGTGCTGAACCACGTAAATCATCGTCTCATTTACATTTTGTACTTTATCTTCTGCATTTATTATTATATTCTGTTATATTATGCCTCATACTCACGAGAGCAACCAAATTATTTCCCAATGACTAGACAAGGACGAGCCCGAAGGCTCTGAGTCGATGAGTTATCATATTTATATCATTTTATATCTATTTTACTTCCACATGATGATTTTATATGCAATGCGAATATTGTTTGTGAACCTGAGTATACCATCGTTATTTCTGTGTTCACAAAAAGATAACTAGGCAAGGAAGAAATGAACAGATAGATGGGTTGGAGAAAGATTTTCTTTTTCGCTTGTATTTAGGAAAATTGACCACCATATAGGATTGAGGATGTCTTCCCACAACACCACGGATGAAACTAACCATATTATCATTGGAGAAGCTCTAATATAGGACCCCATAGTTAAAAAACTATCTCCAATGGTGAAATGTTTAATCCTTAGGATATTTTATATGATAAATTCTTAATCGTTTATCTTTACTTAACTAATTTCCAAAAAAATAATATAATTGAAAATATGACGTGAAGGTGCAAGTGAAGGTGTAAATAAGACTTTCTTTAAACACCTTCATATTTATTTTCCCATTTCTCATAGTTTGTAGGATTTAACCATTAAAGATGGATTCATGTTAATTGGGGATCTAAAATTCTACGTGTCATGAAAAAAAAAAGATTCATCCTCTATTTGAGATGCTGTTACCGGTTATAGTCGGGCAATTGTATCTTCACAGGAATATAAATACTTCTTTATAAAAGAAAAAAAAGGTAATCAGCTGTTGTCATCTAAATCATCTGCAGCTAATTTGGTAATTTGAAAGGATTGTGTCTTACGTAACAACAATAATGGACACTGCAGGACAGAACGCAGACGTCATAAGGCTCTCCTGTATCTTTTCATTCTCGTCGATCTAAATATGCCGTCATTTCTATATATAAAAAATGAGCGCTACCCCACTGCTTCTTATAAAAATGACTCGAGACTGGGAGTCCACCATACTGTATGTTTTTTTGGTGCTAAACGAATTGGTAAATGGTATTGGTTTGCTAGTCCATCTTATAAAACAAACAATACCGCCACTAAACAATTTATAGAACCTATTTAGTTATTGGTTTGCTAGTCGATTCTTCATGATCTTATCCGTCCCACTAAAAGCATATCAAATATAAAAGCATATCAAATATAAAAATTGATATGCTCAAATAATACAACCACTAAAAGCATATCAAATATAAAAATTGTTCTATAGTAATAGAAGGCCAATAATTTTTTTTTTTTATAAATAACCATGGAAATCCCTATGTTACACAGAAAATCCAAAACAAAAGAAACCCAAAGCTAAGTAATTTTCAAACTGAATCCCGTAACCTGAATCATCGCTTAACCAGAATCCCGAATCCAAAATCTCCACCGGAACATCAAACTGAAACTGTAATAGTAGAATAACAACACCCGCTTTTACGGGAGAACTTTAATCGGTGATGCATGATTCATGGCTCGGAAGAACAATAATTTTAATAACCATCAGATAGAACTATACGATAAGATTCATCTTGATACTCATCTTATTTAACTGGTACAAAGAAACCAACCACCAAACCCAGAGATCACATCCAAAGAAAGGGTCACAAGACCAAAGATTACAGGGACTAAATAAGAAAAGAAAAAATTTAGCTTAGACCTAGATGTAACAACCGAAAACATATTGAATCTGGCTGTATTTAGAGTTGTATTACAACATAGAACAATAAGATTATATAAATTTAAAATAATACAAATAAAGAACCGATCAACATCATCAACAAGGAAAATTTCCAAACCGAAGAATTCAGGAGTTGGTGATGCCAAAAAACAGAACAAATATTGTTGCTACTTTAGATTCATAATTTTGTGCTGAAGTTAGTGTTATCCTTTGCTTTCTTTGATGCGAAACAACGCAACTCATCACTTAATACATAAAATACTCATCCAAAATAGAACCAGCTTCCTTACGTACAATAGATTCATCAAATCCAGGTATCGGCCGGAGAAACTCACCGTGAACAGAAAAATCTTGGAAAATCACATAACAGTCAATCCCCATCAAATAAAAAACTGAAGGAGGAGTTCTAGAGCCTTTCCTCAAAAGAAAAACTAGATCAAGACGTACACTACAGAAATAGGAAACTAAAACTACACCATAAAAAACACAAAGAACAACAGGAAGTAAATTGCAGGCTAATAAAGCAAAAGAAGAAGGAGATGTGTCCAGATTTGCTCCATTTTCGTTTAGGATAAAGAGAACGAGAGGAGGAAAGAGAAAGAGGAAAGAGATCTGATGTAAAAATCTCATGAGAGGCCCAATAATAATTGTTTGCATGTTTTCTCCCCGAAGCATTTATCGTATATCCCATTTATTTTATTTTATTTTGCCAGAAAAAAAAAACAATATTAAGGAAGAAATAAATGATTACACAGTTTGATTGATGAAGAAGTGACAGTTACCCAACCATTCACCATTTATCATGTTCCTTCTACAATATTTGGGAGCATCATATATTTGCGAGCATCATCGGGCTAAGCACTACTAGTTGGGGTTTAGGCTTCGTTGTAGCAACATTTTAGCTAATAAAAAAATCATTATGGGACACCGCTCTGTTTAAATCTGGTGGATTTTCTTAGCTTGACTATAAAAGAGAACACAATTGTTCCTCTTTAGAGCAAGTCTTATGGTGGAATCAAACCTAAGTGTGTAAAATTCATGGAATGTCAAGTCTAGTGGCTTCCAAGTTGGGGTTTTCCACAGAAAATCCAAGCAAGGTTCTACGGTTTGGTGGAAGGGTCCGTGGAATCCATCTAAACGCCAATAATAATAGCGTTAAACGCAATTAAGAATGGAGCTAAATAAACGCAATTAAGAATTGTGTTTTTTTTATCCGTAGATTTAAAATGAGTTGTTGAAATCTAACGGCTGAAAAAAAAGCTCAATTCTTAATTGCGTTTTTTTAGCTCCATTCTTAATTGTGTTTTTTTTTATCCGTAGATTTAAAATGAGTTATTGAAATCTAACGGCTGAAAAAAAGCTCCATTCTTAATTGCGTTTTTTTAGCTCCATTCTTAATTACGTTTTTTTAGCTCCATTAAGAATAGCGTTTCTACTATTCCACCATTACACTTGCGCTTCCATCCACAGTTCCAAATGCTGAGGTGGCGTGGAAGATGGAAGATGGATGCCACCGTAAGACTTGCTCTTATAGATAACGGAAACTGACTTTTTTTGTTGCACCACTTTCATTAAAAAATTGACGAAAGTATTAATATTTGCTTGACTTTTTTTGTTGCACCACTTTCATGCCCGAATAACCATCCACTATTTTTAACTGCTCTGTCTTTTCCACCATCCGATCCAAACGGATACTTTTTCAAAAAAGTTGGCAAAAATATCTATAAATAAAAACTAGTTTTTCTTCTCAAATCATTCCAAATAATCTTCATACGACTTGATTTTTCCCTCATATCTCCTTAAATCATCTTTTCAACTTAAAAGCCTCTTCTATTTTTTTCATGTCCATCTCTTTTGTAGACAAAAATTTTGCAACCTGAAATGTCGCAAATTATATCGAGAAAGAAATACTCTATTCTGGAAGACAAGCATCTTGTTACTACGTTTTGTATTATAGAGAAAGAAGAAACTTATTCTATGGATAGGAGCATGCTTTGGGACAAAGTTTTTGAAAGTTTTATACAAGCTTGTGGTGGAAATCCATATAATCGTATTGTAACTGGAGTTCGAAGTAGATTTAACATTATCAAGATATAGTGGATAATTTTCTAGATGTCTTGCAATTGTTGACATATAATCCGAACTTGGATTTAAATTCGTGCCATGACAGGGTTTCGGGAACAAGTTAATCCCACTCTTTTTGACTCATTTGTTGCAAGCATATGCGGGTTACTAAGATAATAGAAAATTTTGATATTTGTGTGAAGTCCCATGGTGTAAGGCCTATTTCAAAACTAGGCGAGTAAAATGTATTGGTGGTATTTCACTAGTTAGAGCTATGTCATTAAATTTTCGGTAATCGATTTTAAGCATTGTGCCAAACTCGTAATTATTGACAATTACTCTAGTATGGAGATTATCGCAAATAATGCTATACAACTTACTAAAATGGCTTGTATGACTTCGATGTTTTCCTATCATCTCCTTATAAATGTTTTGGATCATTTAAATTTATGATAAGTATTAGCGGTAGGCGAAACCGGTTATAAAGAGTACATAACGTGCTCAAAAACTGAACTATGAGTTGGATGGTTTCTAAACTCGAAAATTGGTAAGAATACAGGAAAAACATCCTAAATGAAAGTTTTTTTACAACGCCTTCTCTATAACATGTCAAATGGTCATTTTATTTCTATTAACGTTCTGATATTCATGGCCCCGGGACTGACAGACGCGTAGTCTAAAAAAGTTCTGGAAAATACCCGAAATTCAACTGTCCAAGGCAATTGGTCCAACTTAACAGACTCCGAATTCAAATTTTCATTTTGAGAAAAAAGTGAGCCTATCCTCTTTGAAAGTTATGGTCAACTACTCAAATCGGACTCCGGACGAAGTCTCGAGAGTTGTTTTGAAAACAAGTGCACAGTCATAATTTTTCTGACGAAAATAGTTTTTGTCAAAAGTTTCATTATAAAAGTAAGACTTTGTAAACTTTTAAGATGGGAATGCAAAATATTATATGCAAAAGGGATAGAAATACAAAACCAATTGGTTGCCTCCCATGTAACGTTTGGTTTAAAGTCATCAATCCCACATTGTTGTTATCATTTGTACACCAACAATCGGAAAATATGGGGAATTATTAGAGCATTTCTAGGTTGAACCCGCTAAGCGTTGGTATGTCAAGGGTGGTTGTCATATTTTAGTATCAAAACTCATAAGTCGTTTGATTAGATTACTTGAGTCAACTTTATTCGGTTAGACTAGGAAGTCTAGAAATGTTGAGACATATGAAAAAGAGGGGGTACAACAACCACACCCAATATTTCGATTAGAAATCTGTATGGACAAACTCTAATATACTTGTAAGAGAATCAACTAGACTCAATCTTAATAAAGTATATCAAGGAGTTATATATCTCTTTCTAGATTCAATTCTTACTCAACCAAATAGAAATCTACGAGTCTAATTGAATACAAGAGAAATCACTTGAACGGTACCAAAGACCAATGTTCAAGTATCAATCAATGTAAATCAACAAACAAAGATCGGATATTATAATTGATTGATTCAAACGTATAACCTGTGATATTTCAATTATATAACAAAATATAATGCGGAAAAGAAATAACACAAACACCAGAAGTTTTGTTAACGAGGAAACCACAGATGTAGAAAAACCCCGGGATCTAGTCCAGATTTGAACACACATTGTATTAAGCCGCTACAGACACTAGTCTACTACAAAGTAACTTCGGTTTGGACTGTAGTTGAACCCTAATCAATCTCACACTGATCCAAGGTACAGTTATGCTCCTACATCTCTGATCCCATCAGGATACTACGAACTTGATTCCCTTAGCTGATCTCTACGGTAATAGATAAATTTTTCTCCCACAGAAATACCTACGATTTTTGTTCCGGCTTTTGATAAATCAAGGTGAACAGGAACCAATTTATAAACCAGACTTATATTACCGAAGAACAGCTCAATATTATCAATCACCTCACAATAATCTTAATCGACGCAGCGAAAGAAGATATTGTGGAATCACAAACGATGAGACAGAGATGTTGGTGATTACTTTTATATCTTTCCTATCGGAGATATCAATCTCAAGCCAATCGTTACGATTGTACTCAATACGATAGAAACAACAAGATCAGATCACACAACTACGAGAAAGTAGTATCGGTCTGGCTTCACAATCCCAATGAATTCTTCAAATCGTTAACCTACAGGGTCTCAAGAAGAAACCTAAGGTTAAAGGAGAATCGACTCTAGCTTATACAACTAGTATCACACAGGAGGTGTGGGGATTAGGTTTCCCAGTTGTTAGAGTTCTCCCTTATATACTATTTCAAATCAGGGTTTGCAATCAATGTTAGCTTAGTAACAAAGCATTCAATATTCACCATTATATGAAAACCTGATTAGATTCAAGCTAATATCTTTCAACCGTTAGATCGAAAACTTAGCTTGTTGCACACAAATGATATGCACGATTTTAGGTTTGTGTAACTGTACCCAAACATGTATATTTTTTGGTTCAACAGTAATTAACCAAATGGTTAGCCATATGAGAACTTTCATATTAACCCTATTCTTCTTTAACATAAATAGTTCAAATGACTCAAATTAACTAGTTAGAGAGTTGTTCAATTTCTTAGATCTTATAGAAGTATACAAGACTGTAGAGCATTGCTCGGTCGAACTCGCATGCGTTGCTATCTCAAGCATGTTGTCAATGTTAGTGATCAAAACTATAAGTCTTGATTTCTAGTCTATTATAGCTAAGCCCTTGACTAGGATAGAAAGTGTAATTGATCTCAAGGACTTCATGAAAATTCATCATACAAGTAGAAGAACTACTCAAGGAACCGGTGGAACTTCTCGACAAAAAGGTATGTGAAGACTTGAACTTATCTATCACTCAAAAGTCTATCTACTCTATCTCTTACTCTTTGAGACAAGAAGTCGTATGCTATATATATAGGCTTTGATTATACACATTTGGTATTTCGATCCGAGTATACCTCTCCTATCTATATCTCGAAATATGAGTTGGTAAGATTTTCGCTTTAACCAAGTTTATCTTTACCATGTGACGAAAGTCATGATATGTTTCAATCATCTTGAAAATTTCTTTGACGAGAAATGGTGTAACAACTGTATAACATCCTCTAAGAATGTTTCCAAGATTGAAATGAGAGTTTAGATGACATAATGAATGGTGGACATAAGCATTGTTGTGGAAACACATTTATGTATAAGTCCTATTCCTTGAACCAAAGTCTGCAAACTTTGTTGATCAAGAGAACCGGAAGAATGGCGTGAGCCAAGTCCGTGAACTCCGTCCGCGAACTGCCGAAGTTCTCAAACCCGGCAATTTCTGCTGGAGTTGACAAACTACTTGCGTGATACTAAGTCCGCGAACTCAGTCCGCGAACCGGCGAAGTTCTCATACCCGAGAATTTCTTCTAGAGTTTGTAAACTCTGCCCGGTAACTTAAGTACGCGAACCTAGTCTGCGAACTTGAGAAGGTTATATATCTGAAGATGATTTCTGAACTTAAACTTAAAAAAACTAAGGAATGCAGTTTGCAAATCGTGGCTATAAAAGTTCATGAACCGATTCAAGTGAATCAAATCATCTTTGCTTCAATTGTGTCTTGTGTAGTACATAAGATTTCCTTGCAATCAAACAACTCTCTAACTAGTTCATGTGAAGTCATTTGAACTAGCTATGGTGAAGAAGAACGTGGTTGATATGGAATGCTCATATGGCTAACCTTTGGTTAACTATTGTTAAACCAACAAGTGCATATGTTTGGGTACGATTAACAAATCTAGAAGCGTGCATTGCCAAGTTGTGTAACAAGCTAAGTTTTCGATCTAACGGTTGAGAAATACTAGCTTGAATCTAAATCAGGTTTTCATCTAACAGTGAATATTGATTGCTTTGTTACCAAGGTAACTTAATTTCAAACCCTGATTTGAAAGACTATATAAAGGAGACATCTAGTATTGTGCAAAACTAATCCCCACACCTTACTTGTGATACTAGTTTCCGTGCTAGAGTCGTTTCTCCTTTAACCTTTGGTTTTTTTCTTCTAAAACCAGGTTAACGACTTAAAGACTTCATTGGGATTGTGAAGCCATACCGATACTACTTTTATCGTAGTTGTGTGATCTGATCTTGCATCTTCTATCGTACAAGTGCAATCAGATTGATTAGCTTGAGATTGATATCTCCGATAGACAAGCTATAAAAAGTAATCACAAACATCTTCGTCTCACTGTTTTTGATTCCGCAACATCTTGTTTCGCAACCATACGATTAATATTGTTGTGAGGTGATTGATAACTCTAGGTTGTTCTTCGGGAATATAATACCGTATTATCAATTGGTTTCTTTTCACCTTGATTATTATCAAAAGACGGAACAAAACCTTTTAGGGTTTATCTGTGGGAGACAAATTGATCCTTTGGTTGACTTGTTTGTGTGAGACAGATTTGTTTATTGTCAAGTCTTCGACTTTGGGTCGTAGCAACTCTTAGTTGTGGGTGAGATCAGCTAAGGGAATCAAGTGCGCAGTATCCTGCTGGGATCAGAGGCGTAGGGAGTACAACTGTACCTTGGATCAGTGGGAGACTGATTGGGGTTCAACTACAGTCCAGTCCGAAGTTAGCTTGGAGTAGGCTAGTGTCTGTAGCGGCTTAATACAATGTGTGTTCAATTTGGACCAGGTCCCGGGGTTTTCTGCATTTGCGGTTTCCTCGTTAACAAAATTTCTGGTGTCTGTGTTATTTCTATTTCCGCATCTTATTTGTTTATATAATTGAAATAATACAGGTTGTGCGTTTAGATCATCAATTAGAATAATCCAACCTTTGGTTGTTGATTGTCAATGATTGATCCTTGGATATTGGTCTTTGGTACCATCCAAGTTATTCCCTGTATTTGTTTAAAGACTCGCTGATTGTTATTAGCTCGAGTAAATCAAATTAAGAGAGAGATATTAACTCCTTGATATACTTTAGTCTAGATTGAATCTGACTGTCTAGTTTTTTCTCTAGCAAAGTATATTGGAGTTAGTCCATACAGATTGCTAAGCGAAATATTGGGTGGTGTTGTTAGACCCCAGCTTTTTCAAAGACACAATCGAAGCAAAAACGATTTGATCCACTCGAATCGATTCATGAACTTTATAGCCACGGTTTGCAAACTTGCATTCCTTAATATATATATAAGTATAAGTTCACGAATAACTGTTTTTAGAAAATAACCAACCTAAGTACGCGGACTAGGTACGCGGACTTAAGTACCCGCAATAAATTTGTAAGCAATTTCACAAACTCCAGAAGATTTTCTCGGGAAGAGAACCTCAGACAGTTCGCGGACTGGGTACGCAGACTCTGTTCCGGTTTTCCTGAGCAGCAAAGTACGCATACTTTGGTTCAAGGAATAAGAACTTATACATATATGTGTTACCACATAATGCTTATATCCAGAAATGAAGAGTACAAAACAAGGTTTGGCTAAGTTTGCCTGTGTTAGTGGCGGTCCAGATTTGTCCTCACAAAGATAAATCTAGGGATGTGGTTCTCCCGACCACACACTCATCTCGCACGCGTGATTTTCACTCTAGGTTAAAGTATCATAATTCAGGGATAAGCCCCACTGTACACCCCATCTTTTTCTCTCGCTATCTCAGATCCAAAACGTATCTCCCCTGTGAAAAAACCAGGACATCCATCATTTAGTTTCCTTAGATTTCATTGTTATACATGGAACACGCAGGTTCCTCTTTAGTGCTTATTTTGTTCCTATGGTTAATCTTGGGGATGTTTTACCTGATTTTGGTATTTGATTTCGTTACAAGGGAAGATGAATCTCCGTTTTTGGGTAACAAAAGATGTTCTCCATGATTTTGTTTTTGATTGCCTTCCCAGAAAAGATGAATAACCAGTTTTATTTTTGGGAACAACAATCAGATTGCAGGTATGATTTTCTTAGTCCCTGAAGAATCCAATTTTCGTTCAAATTTTTGTTATTTATTTGTATCCAATTTTTAGAAATTATTATTTTTAATTGATAATCTGATTCCCTCAAGATTATAACTTTGGTTCCTTATGTGTGTTAATTTTGGAATAATTGGGTTTTTAGTTTATTCCTTGGTGATCCTAATTTTGACCTAATTGCTAGGGGACGTACCAATTTATACCTGATTTCATCATGGGACGTTTCAGGTTATTTACAATTAATTTGTTTTCAAATCTGCCGTTACAGTATTCTTAATTTTATCCAGAGGAATTGCTAGGTTCCTTTGGCATTCCATCTTCCTTTGTGTTATAATTTGTTTGCTTTCGATACCCGTTCTTGTTTTGGTTGATTAATATAACAACCATTTTATTTTCTGCCCATTAATTGTCCTGGCATTGAAACAATGAAAATCTGTAGCCTATATAAGTCACCTGATTTTCAGAGGTAAATCACGCACAACCACCACATTATTTATAAGGCATTTGCATCCATCTTCCCTCTTTGGAACTTCTCCGCCTTAGTGATTCCAGATGTGTAAATTTTGCAGGGCCATTTTCAATATGAGTTCTTCTTATTATCGCATCATGTTTTATTCAGTTCCTAACCTTATTTGTTCCTTTTGAAAATCATGCAGATTGACAGAATGGCTACTACTGTTCTTCCAACCCCCACATCGGTAGTACCGACTTTTGGAATCCTAACACTGAAAGACTTTCAGCAAAAAAATGGAATTGGACCATGGATGACCCGAGTTCGCATTGTCCGGTTGTGGCACGAATCGGACTTCATGACAACTAATGATGTTACCAACCTTGATTTGCTCCTGCTGGATGACACCGTAAGTAGCAAAGTGAATATGATTTCAGATTGTTTTCTTAGATATGGGCACTACATGGTCTATTATAACATGAACAACATCACTAAGATTTTTCTGATATAGCAAAATAATTTAGAATGCATGCAGTATTATAGAATGTGTGATTCTTAATTTTGTCAGGCCTCTGTTCAATCTGTCTATGTTTGCTTGAACCATGACAAGTAATGGATAAATACAAATACCATGATTTATGCAAGTTCCCGAGTAGTTAAAAGAAATCAAAAATTGTTATAACAGCAAAACTGATGTACTGCTTCAATTAAGATCAAAACTGAGTCTTGCAATTTAAAATATTTTGTACCTAAAAATGCTTTCAATTATGAGTGAAGGTGTTGTTAGTTATAACCTTACCTAAACTGATGTTTATTTTTTGCGGGAATTTTAATCACTAATGTTAATATTATTACCTTATCGTATCTCAGGGTGACCTCATTCACGCAATTTTTCAGAAGAAATTCATCTAGAAATTTGAACCCCTGCTAGAAGAGGGGATGATGTTGTGTCTTAAAAATTTGACATTTGCCCAAAAAAAAAAATGTTCCGCCCCACCCAGAATGACTACCGCGCATACTTTAACTGGAATACCGATATTACTCCTCTTGAAACCACCGGTGCGTCGATGCCTCGCCACAAGTTCACTTTCACTGAGTTTGAGGACCTTGCAGCTGCTACCGCCAATACTTACCTTACTGGTGACTTCATTGAATATTACATCTGTTGCTTCCCAAATTGTGCTTAAATCACCTAATATTTCCTTATTGTTGTTTGCAGATGTTGTAGGCGTGTTAACCATCCACACAAACTTGCAGCAGCTTAAGCGAACTTCTGGCAACGCATGTTTCATGCGTGAACTAACACTGGAAAACATAAGGTTGGTTCGAGAAAAAATCAGTTAACACCTGTGATATGAATTTGGTTAGTCTTTAACGGTTATGCCTACCTCACCCAGTTACATGTTTCGTCTGAAAACAGCGGTGTGAAGCTTAAGGTCACACTATGGGGTGAGTCCACTTCTGAGCTTACCGGGAACCTGTAAGGATATGTGTTTATTGTGCTCGCTGGTGTTCATCTGGTGAGACCTAGATATGCCGTGCAGTTTTTTTTCCAATTCTTGGATATATGTCAATATGAATACATTTGAAATGAACTGAGAAACATTACTTTAAATCCTAATGGGGTGGACCAGCTAGAAGGGAACTTTAGTCCTGGCGTATTATAAAAAGGGATGGTGCTGGATCAAGTTAAAGAAATGGCAGTGGTGTCGTTTAACAATTTGGTTTGGAGCAAGTGGTTACATATTGAAGGTTCTTGTATAGCATAGTCAATTTTTCATAATGTTTTGCCTCCAAGAGTGACGTTTCAGCGTATTAGGGAGTCCAAGTACTGTTTTATGTATGATTGTTGTGTTCAACGGAAGTGGAAGATACAAGTGTCATGCTGATACATTATGAGCTTGCTTTAACTGTTTGAAATTTCTTCATTTTATCCTTGGGATTAAGCTGGGTGCTGTCAAGGGGTGTTCAAACTCAATCTGAAGTTTGAGCTATAATAAGCTACAAGGCATAGAACTATTGGTGCGAAGGTTCTGTGTGCAGTAGTTTGGGAGATATGGAAGAAGGCAGTGCTAGATTGTATGTGAAGCAAGCAAAAATATTATCTAATATTGTCAGTAACAGTCTCATTCTCCAGGGTTCTAATGATATCTCATTCAGGGGATACTCTATTTCACAATTTATTTTCAATTGGGACTTGGGGGGAGACTGAAATGACGAGCACCGTTGTTCGTCCTTGATAAATATTTTTGTTCTTTAATAAATTTATTGGAAGTTCGGTTCACTGATTTGTCAAATATGTCAACATCCATCTCAAAACTAATAGTGAGTTTTGATTTGAATAAACCCATGGGGTGAAAATACTTTGGAAGTGTTTGAATAAATGAATGGAACGAAAATTCTAGGAGCGCTACTTTAGAATCTTAAGGAAAAAAAGAAAAATGTTACCATAAGGCGAATGCATTCTATGGTTGGAAATTACATCCGTAAATACTATTCATTTTTGAAACTACTCATGTTTAATAAAAAGTAGTAACTCCAAAATATAAGGAGAGTTTTAATTACCACAATGAAATTACAAATAAGACTACAAGAATAGGGCATTCCTACATCACTGAACAATCGGTACGTTATTGAAATATGCCCATTGTCGCTACGGCACGGGTTAAGATCTAGTGGTTATATAATCTAAACTCTCATTTCAATCATTGAAACATTCTTAGAGGACGTTATATAGTTTTTGTTCACCAACTATTTTTCGTCAAAGCCATTTTAAAGTAATTGAAACATAATATGACTTTCGTCACTAGGTAAAGATGAACTTGGCCAAAGCGAAAGCTAACCAACACAATTTCGAGAAATAGTTAAGCGAGATAAACTCGGCTCGAAATAACAAATGTGTATAATCAAAGTCTATATAGAAAAACGACTTTCGTCTCAAGATAGGAGATAGAGTAGATAGACTTTTGAGTGATATATAAGTTCAAGTCTCCACATACCTTTTAGTCGATAAAGTTCCACCAGTTCCTTGAGTAGTTCTTCATCTTGTATGATGATCGCCATGGAGTTCTTGAGCTCAACTAAACTTTCTATCCTAGTCTGAGACTTAGCTATAGTAGACTACAAATCAAGATTTATAGTTTTGATCACTAACATTGACAAACATGCTTGAGATAGCAACGCATGCGAGTTCGACCGAGCAGTGCTCTAACAATCTCCCCCTTTGTCAATTTTAGTAACAAAACTATTAATACATATGGAATACAAAAATAGATAAATTAACTTTTGTAGCTCCTATTCCACATGCCTAATCTTCAACATTACTCGAAATCTTCGTCACTTCCAAGTACTCCAATGATTCCAAAGGTTGTAAGTTTAGCATCATCGTTGTTGAAAATCCGTAGATATAACAATGATAAAACAAGAATTCTCAATCATTGTTACACAATATCATAGTATTATTACACAACATCAAAGTTCAATTGTATCACAACTTCGACAACAATACTATGGTGATATGTATCATTCCCCCTTAGTCAATACTCCATCTCACATGGAAACCACTCCCCCCTTACATAATGATCCGAAAACCATATGTATTTGTAGTGTGAACTACACATTAATTCTCCCCCTTTTTGTCAATAAAATTGGCAAAGGTACGAAAATGAGATCCTAATGAAAATTTCCATAGAGACATTTCATGACCAAAAGAAAGCACATATCAAATTATTTAGATGCAATCATATAGCCGAAGCTAAATGCTTTCATCAAGGAGTTTATAAAGATACAAGATAACCCCTAAAATATTCCACATCCCCACTCCCCACAAAGATTTAGAAATTAAGCACAAGTTCAATTAAGAACTCTCCCCCATAAAATGTCATTCCCGAAAGAACAACAAGAGCGACCTTAATTTCAAGAGAAAAGAAGGATTTCTTTGGACATAAAAAATCACATACGAATATGAATTTGAATCCAAAAAATACTCAATTAAATTAACCACAAGAAAACCCATGATTAATCTAATCGGAAATGCTCAACATAAGAGAACTTTCGGAGACGCACAGTATATACATAAAATATGGATCAGGGAAGATCAATATTGCGGAATAGACAAGGATTCATTTTATTTTCCATCACTATTTGCACAATGACATACAATAGACATAATCCTCGTAAACAAAAGTTCATCCTATTTTCCATCAGTAAAGACATAATAGGCTTCAAACTTTTGTAATGTCAAAAGCTCATTCATTCTTTTATCAATACATGCATATCGATATACGAAAGACTTAACTTTTGACAAGGTATGGGACAATCATAGTTCACGGATGCAAACACACATATACCATAACAAATTGCAATATATAAAACTATAAAGATTAATACTGCAAAAATCATCTTCCAAATTATTTTAGAATTTAAACAAATAAACCTAAAAACATGAAGATGAAAACGTTGGACATAGCTATGTGTAATCACAATAATGGCTATTCCAAGCTCTAGTTATTCTTCTAAATAAAACAAGAAAATAAGATTCTCAATTGAAGATTTATTAGATAGTTGAAATCAGAGTTCATTGAGAACCTCATACTTTTCAATGAATCCATCAAAGAAGGTGTCACTGATTTCCTTTACTTTCTTGACCGTAGACACACCATGTTCATGAGTTAGAATACAAACTTTACGATCAACAACCCGATCAAGCTGTCTAGCCTTGACGCAGTCCATGATGAGCTTCTTCTGATTCTGTATCAGAATATTCTGATTAGCAAGGATTCTGTCCTGACCATCTAAGCGATGGTTTATTTGCAAGTGAAGATTTGCAAGCTCGACCTTCGTATTGTTCTTAGAACGAATTAAATCCTTGACAGAGTCATTAATCCAAGAGTTGTGATCCTTTCTTTCAAGCATTTTCTTTAGAACCAGCTCTTGAATTGACTCATGTCCTTGAGTGTCTTCCTCCATATCAAGACGCACAATCTCTTGAGATTTTGCAGAATTATCCATATAATTTTTTTTATTAGGGATGGAAAAAACACAATATAGAGTGAATACATATGTGTTTGTAAACAGAAGAAGGGAACTCTTGTTATGGAAACCCTATGAACTCACAAGAGGAGGACGCGAACGTTTGTGGACCGTCAGCAAAAGAAACTTCAAAAGACAAATAATATACAACATACTTGAGCATTTATCAATTATTTTCCTTGCACCTCTCAAGTTAGAAACAAGGAAAAGAATACCTGGAATCAGGTGGTAGAGTGAGAAATAATCCCACTATGATCATTGAGAAAGGAGTTGTATATATCATCCGACAGTTTGATCTTTGTGTTCTTCGCCTTTTTTTGGTTGACTTTCATCCCAGACGAGTAAGACACGGCTTGTTTAACATATCCGTCAGAAGGATTTCTCTGAGGACTAAATCTAGGACCTCTTGAGATTGGTTCAAGAGGATCAGGATAGAAAGGGATTCAATTTCTAGACTTAGATTTACCAGATTCATTCTTATAAACACAGGGAGTGTGTTCATTAGTGGCATAAGAATTTATACCATTGGGATGAACTTGTACCCTGTGATGATTTCTAGAAAAGAGATCATTTTTATAAGGTTTTTGGTTTTCTGTGGGCACGAGATTCACTGCAGAAGTCGAAAGACTATTTACTCCATTGATAGTAGAAAGAAGCAAAATATGAAGATTAGAGATTTGTTTCCTCCTGGCAAAACAATGAATGACATAGTGATTCTTTTTCCCACATAATGTACAGGTTCGTGTAGGAGAAGCAACAACTGGAACATGTTTTAACTTCATATCCATATGAGAAGATTATAAGTCATGTAAACCTTTCTTGACACAACCTTCTTCTGAAGGACATCTCTTCATGTGCTGTAATTCATGAGAATTATTTGGTACAAAAGAATTTCTCCTTAAGACAGAGTTTTCCTTTTCCAAGGATCTGCACTGTTCATGGGCTAGAATAAGAGATGCACCTAGTTTCTCTTTTTCGACACGAAGTCTGTCTAGGTCTGATGAATGCGTCTCGATCAAATGTCTTTCTCTTATTGAGTCTTCCTTGACAATATCCTCAAGAACACTAATCCTTTCACCTTGTAGAGTAGTTTGATTGGAGAAGTTTTATAACATTGTGAGAGAAGGACTCAATGATGTTATAGAGTTCACGATCTCGATCAAGAGACTTTTCAAATTCATCAATAAGCCGAGCATGATCCTGAAAATCAACAGCCTCAATAGAATTTTTTGAGATTATGGTGAGCTCCATTTCAGCTTTTGTCATAGTGTCAAATGTCTCGCTGGAGGAGAGATGTCAGCAATTGATAGAACAACCTTCCTACGTCGGGATTCAGAAGAATCAACTAAGGAGTAATCCTTTGAGGTATTCCCAAGACATTTGGCATAGTTAAAAGCTTTAGAAGACATCTTGGTATGTGTATATGCTAGAGAAGAGATTCTGTCCTCGGACTCAGATTACCACGAACACAGACTTGTAAGGTCTTTAACCGTTTTTGCCTGCTCTGATACCAATTGAAAAAGAGGGGGTACAACAACCACACCCAATATTTCGATTAACAATTATGGACAAACTCTAATATACTTATAAGAGAATCAACTAGACTCAATCTTAATAAAGTATATCAAGGAGTTATATCTTTCTTTCTCGATTCAATTCTTACTCAAGCAAATAAAAATCTGCGAGTCTAATTGAATACAAGATAAATCACTTGAACGGTACCAAAGACCAATGTTCAAGTATCAATCGATGTAAATCAACAACCAAAGGTCGGATATTCTAATTGATTGATTCAAACGCACAACCTGTGATGTTTCAATTATATAACATAATATAATGCGGAAAAGAAATAACACAGACACCAGAAGTTTTGTTAACGAGGAAACTACAAATGCAGAAAACCCCCGGGATCTAGTCCAGATTGAACACACACTGTATTAAGCCGCTACAGACATTAGCCTACTACAAACTAACTTCGGTCTGGACTATAGTTGAACCCCAATCAATCTCAAACTGATCCAAGGTACATTTATGCTCATACGTCTCTGATCCCACCAGGATATTACACACTTGATTCCCTTAGCTGATCTCACCCACAACTAAGAGTTGCTACGACCCAAAGTCGAAGACTTTAATAAACATATTTGTATCACACAGAAAAGTCTACGGTAATATATAAATCTGTCTCCCATAGAAATGCCTACGAGTTTTGTTCCGTCTTTTGATAAATCAAGGAACATGAACCAATTGATAAACCAGACTTATATTCCCGAAGAACAGCTCAGTATTATCAATCACCTCACAATAATCTTAATCGACGCAGCTAAAGAAGATATTGTGGAATCACAAACGATGAGACGGAGATGTTTGTGATTATTTTATATCTTGCCTATCAGAGATATCAATTTCAAGCCAATCGTTACGATTGTACTTAATATGTAGAAACAGCAAGATCAGATCACACAACTACGAGAAAGTAGTATCGGTCTGGCTTCACAATCCCAATTAATTCTTCAAGTCGTTAACCTACAGGGTCTCGAGAATAAACCTAATATTCAAGGAGAATCGACTCTAGCTTATACATCTAGTATCACACATGAGGTGTGGATATTAGGTTTCCCAGTTGCTAGAGTTCTCCCTTATATAGTCTTTCAAATCAGGGTTTGCAATCAATGTTAGCTTAGTAACAAAGAATTCAATATTCACCGTTAGATGAAAACCTAATTAGATTCAAGATAATATCTTTCAACCGTTAGATCAGAAACTTATCTTGTTACACACAAATGAAATGCATTATTTTAGGTTTGTGTAACCGTACCCAAACATGTACATTTGTTGGTTCAACAGTAGTTAACCATATTATTTGCCATATGTGCACTTTCATATTAACCATATTCTTCTTTACCATAACTAGTTCAAATGACTCAAATAAACTAGTTAGAGAGTTGTTCAATTGATTAGATCTTATAGAAGTATACAAGACACAATCGAAGCAAAAACGATTTGATTCACTCGAACCGATTCATGAACTTTATAGCCACAGTTTGAAAACTTGCATACCTTAGTATATACAAGTATACCCGGAATAAGTTTGTAAACAATTCACAAACTCCAGCAGATTTTCTCGGGAAGAGAACCTCCGACAGTTCGCGGACTGGGTACGCATACTGGGTTCGAGGACTCTGTTCTGGTTTTCCTGAGCAGCAAAGTACACATACTTTGGTTCAAGGAATAAGGACTTATACATATATGTGTTACCACACAATGCTTATATCCAACAATGGTTATATAATCTAAACTCTCATTTCAATCATTGAAACATTCTTAGAGGGTGTTATATAGTTGTTGTTCACAAACTATTTTTCGTCAAAGCCATTTTCAAGTAATTGAAACATAATATGACTTTCGTCACTAGGTAAAGATGAACTTGGCCAAAGAGAAATCTAACAAACACATATTTCAAGAAATTGATAAGCGAGATAAACTCGCCTCAAAATAGCAAATGTGTATAATCAAAGTCTATACAGCAAAACGACTTTTGTCTCAAGATAGGAGATAGAGTATATAGACTTTGGAGTGATAGATAAGTTCAAGTTTCCACATACCTTTTAGTCGATGAAGTTCCACCAGTTCCTTGAGTAGTTCTTCGTCTTGTATGATGATCGACATGGAGTTCTTGAGCTCAATTACACTTTCTATCCTAGTCCGAGACTTAGCTATAGTAGACTAGAAATCAAGACTTATAATTTTGATCACTAAAATTGACAAACATGCTTGAGATAGCAACGCATGCGAGTTCGATCGAGCAGTGATCTAACAACATACAAGTATTGCTCTAAAGGCCTTAAGAATCCGAAGACGCATCGACATCAACGAAGACATCATCCTTCCACTTGAGGTTAGTAATACATGACTTGAATTGTTTCTATTTCTATATCGTAAGCTTTCAAGTCGTTTCTGATTGAAAACATAACATGCGAAGTTATATACATGAAACTATAGTATTAGAGACTTGATCATCTTATTATGATCAAAGTTTCAAGGAAGAATATATCAATAGTTGTAGATGTTGAGGGGTGAATTTAGGTTTGAGGTTATCCCCGTCCTAGCCAGCCAAATGACCTCACTTTTCCAAGAATAGTAAGAGAGAGAGTTGTATTTCCGTTGTACATTGTCCTTCTTTATATAGACTTTCCAAAAGACCCTTCCTTTTATGACATCATGCTATGTGTCCTAAACTTATTTAATTATTACTAATGCCATTCCTTCTCTAATAAATCCTTCTTCTTTCCTATTAATTCCTCCCTTGTCCTTTCCATATAATAGACACTTTCTTGGTGGACTTGGGATTTAGTCCCTAAGTCTCCATATCTCATGTTGGGCTTGCCTCCCCTTTGACATTAGTCCCCTGACTATTGGGTCAATTGTTAAATAACCCGATAGTCAAATCATCCTTTACTCTCGATCATCACGCGTCACAAGCAGCGGGGCGGTTGCTACGTCACTTACGATGACACTTCTTATATAGATGTTGTTCCTTATATTCGATTATCTTCCTCAAACACCTCGTTTTCAATTTTTGCTTCTTCCAGTAGTATACTTTACTTAAATGGATCATTCCCTTCATGGGTACGCTTTAACCTTTGTGCCTATTTCTGCGCTGGTCTCAATGTTCAAAGAGGTGGAACTGGAGCGCCTGTTGTTAGTGAAGGCCGAAGTTGAGGCGCTTCGTGAACACAGATTAGCGAAAAGGGACTCCATGCACGTACAGTTTGCGGAACGTCATGAAGTGCATCAGGCGGCTCAGAGGGCCGGACACATGACATCTACCATTCAGCATGCCTTAGATGACACTGTCACAGCTCGGTACGCTTCCAATTCACTTCTCATGGAGTCCTCACTAATGACAGCAACTATTGATCATGCCATCGCCGATTTTCGTTCTTGTACCTCTGATCAAGTGACTCCGCGGCTTCCGGGGTATACTCTGTCTTTAGCGTCTATCTCAGCGCTCGTAAACTTGCTCTATCCCAAAGATGAGCTCGCGCGTCTGCTAGCGTTAAGAGCATAGGTGGAGGTACTGTGGGTTCTCAGGAGAACTCGCTTAGACAAAGCACGTAGGGAGTGTGATGAATATGAAATCACTCTTGCGCTCGCTCGTAATGCAACAGGTAAGGGCAAAGTTATGCGGGACATCCGCAGATTGATGAGCGAGGCTAACTGGGAATTATCTCAGGCCGCCATTCAGTGTGACGAGGGGCGTTTAATGGCGGAAGTCGTGGATATGGACATTGCCCGTTGTCGCCAGCTAATGGTCGGTTAATTAATGATGTGTGTCGTCTTGAGGAGACTTATTTTGCTAGCTTTTTCTTTCATACACTAGTTTTTGGATTCCGTATCTTGTGGACTTCTTTTTGATGTTAGTACTATTTATTGCTTGTTTCTATGCTTCTCTTCCCTGTTGCTACTTCCCCTACCCTTCTTTTTTTGTGGGTATTGCCTGCTGGTCTTTGATCTCTGAGTCCCCAGGGCTCATTTCAAGTTTGCCTTCCCTCTAGGGGGTACCTCAGTGCTGCCTGGGAGGGCATCATCTCCTGTACTTCATGGTCAATGACACGTATCTCCACGTGTAAAGAAAGAAAAGGGGGTATGGATGGTAACTGCATCGTGAGTCATGCCCTTTACCTTTATATACAGTTCTTCCCCTAGTATGCTTACTAGTTTCTTTTTAATTTAATTTTCTCCTTTTCCTGGTCAATCGTATTGCCTTCATGGCCAACTCTCTTCATGGATATGTGTTATCTTTGGCGCATGTTCCCATGTTAGTTTCGACGAGATTCAGACGCTGTGAATTGAAGCGACTTTTGCTTGTGAAGTCTGAAATCGAGGAACTTCGAAAGAAGAGGAAGGTAAATAGAGATGCTAAGCATGAGAACTTTAGGTTACAACATGAGGCGTACCAGGTTTCTCGGCAAGCTGAACCATCAGGTCGTGTGCCATTGGAGATCCAGCGAGCGCTGGACGAGGCTACTACCACTCGTGATGCGGCCAATCAATTATTCGCAGATTCTTGATGCTAATGGCTACTATAGATCGCGTCATTTCAGATTTCCATCTCTGGATTTCCGATCAAATAGCCTTACCGCTTCTTGGGCATACACTGACCTTGGCGGATGCGTCTACACTCGTACCTCACCCTATCTTGAGGATGAGCTAGCGCGCTTATTAGTCTTAAAAGAAGAAGCGGGTTTGTTGTGGACGCTTCGGTTAATTCGTCAAGATAAAGCTCGTAAAGAGTACGATGACCATGAGGATACTCTTTCGCTTGCTCGTGAAGCCGGGGATGAGGGTGAAGTTATTCAAGACATCTATCATTTAGTGCATGAAGCTGATCAGGATCTTCGCTTGGCTACTTCCCAGTGTGATGACGGACATTTGATGGTGGAAGCCTTGGATGCGGATATTTCTCGTTGTCGGGCGTTAATGGCTGGTTAGGTTGCGTGTCTTTCTGTAGGGTTGTCTTTTCATTTTGACGCTTGGTTTCCCTTTTATGTTTGTTCTGAATCAGTATGAATAGTTTCTGCTTTTTAAGTTGGACTGTTGTTTTCTTCCCTTACTCTCTTCTTTTTTTAATGTGCTTACTCCCTCCCTCTCATGCTTCTCTGTTTTATTTTGTGAGAAGGGTATGCGTACTCCCTCCCTCTTTTATGAGGGGGTTACCACTGATAAAAGAGGGTTAACACCCTAGTAAAACGCACCTACTCTCCCCTCTTTTTATTGAAAGGGTGTTGGTGGGGTGTACTGAGTGAAACACGCCTACTCTCTCCTATTTTTATTGAAAGGGTGTTGGGTGGGGTGATCGTTAGTGAAACGTTCCTACTGCCCCCTCTTTTTGCTGAAAAATTGTTGGGTGGGGTGGGCGTTAGTGAAACGCACCTACTCCCCCTATTTTTATTAAAAGGGTGTTGGGTGGGGTGGGCGTTAGTGAAACGCGCCTATCCCCCTCTTTTTATTAAAGCGTGTTGGGTGGGGTGGGCGTTATGGAAACACGCCTACTCCCCTCCTCTTTTTATTGAAAGGGTGTTGGGTGGGGTGGGCGTTAGTGAAACGCGCCTATTCCCCCCTCTTTTTGTTGAAAGGGTGTTGGTTGGGGTGGTATTGGTGAAACACACCTACTCCTCCTCTTTTTTTTGTTGAAAGGGAGTTGGGTGGGGTGGACGTTAGTGAAACGCGCCTATTCCCCCTCTTTTTATTGAAAGGGTGTTCGGTGGGATGGGCGTTATTGAAACGCGTCTACCCCCCCTCCCCTCCCCCCTAAGGGTGTTAGGTGGGTTGGGTGTTAGTGAAACGCGCCTACTCCCCCCTCTTTTTATTAAAAGGGTGTTGGGTGAGGTGGGCGTTAGCGAAACGCGCCTACTCCCCCCTCTTTTTGTTGAAAGGGTGTTGGGTGGGGTGGGCGTTAGTGAAACGCGCCTA